>NC_053040.3:487736953-490236953 GCF_002575655.3 Aegilops tauschii subsp. strangulata
GCATAAAAGATCGTGTAGTTTCGTTTGCTAGAGCTTTTCCAATGTCAAGTATCTTTTCCTTAGACCATGAGATCGTGCAACTCCCGGATACCGTAGGAGTGCTTTGGGTGTGCCAAACGTCACAACGTAACTGGGTGACTATAAAGGTGCATTACGGGTATCTCCGAAAGTGTCTGTTGGGTTGGCACGGATCGAGACTGGGATTTGTCACTCCGTGTAAACGGAGAGGTATCTCTGGGCCCACTCGGTAATGCATCATCATAATGAGCTCAATGTGACTAAGGCGTTAGTCACGGGATCATGCATTGCGGTACGAGTAAAGAGACTTGCCGGTAACGAGATTGAACTAGGTATTGGGATACCGACGATCGAATCTCGGGCAAGTAACATACCGATTGACAAAGGGAATTGCATACGGATTGATTGAATCCTCGACACCGTGGTTCACCCGATGATATCATCGTGGAACATGTGGGAGCCAACATGGGTATCCAGATCCCGCTGTTGGTTATTGACCGGAGAGGCGTCTCGGTCATGTCTGCATGTCTCCCGAACCCGTAGGGTCTACACACTTAAGGTCCGGTGACGCTAGGGTTGTAGAGATATATGTATGCGGAAACCCGAAAGTTGTTCGGAGTCCCAGATGAGATCCTGGACGTCACGAGAGGTTCCGGAATGGTCCGGAGGTGAAGAATTATATATAGGAAGTCCAGTTTTGGCCACCGGGAAAGTTTCGGGGGTTATCGGTATTGTACCGGGACCACCGGAAGGGTCCCGGGGGTCCACCGGGTGGGGCCACCTGTCCCGGAGGGCCCCGTGGGCTGAAAGTGGAGGGGAACCAGCCCATAATGGGCTGGGGCGCCACTTTGGGCCTCCCCCCCATGCGCCTAGGGTTGGGAACCCTAGGGGGGGGGGGGAGTTCCCCCTTGCCTTGGGGGGCAAGGCAACCCCTTCCCCCCTTGGCCGCCGCCCCCCCCTTGGAGATCCCATCTCCAAGGGCTGCGCACCCCCCTTGGGGGCCTATATAAAGGGGGGGGGGAGGGAGGGCAGCACACTACAGCCTTTGGCGCCTCCCTCCTCCCCTGCAACACCTCTCTCTCTCTCGCGCAAAAGCTCGGTGAAGCCCTGCCGGAGAGCCGCTGCATCCACCACCACACCGTCGTGCTGTTGGATCTCCATCAACCTCTCCTCCCCCCTTGCTGGATCAAGAAAGGAGGAGACGTCGCTGCACCGTACGTGTGTTGAACGCGGAGGTGCCGTCCGTTCGGCACTCGGTCATCGGTGATTTGGATCACGGCGAGTACGACTCCGTCATCCACGTTCATTGGAACGCTTCCGCTCGCGATCTATAACAGTATGTAGATGCACTCCCTTCCCTTCGTTGCTAGTAGACTCCATAGATGCATCTTGGTGAGCGTAGGAAAATTTTAAAATTATGCTACGATTCCCAACATTCACTATCTTTGTCTATGGGCACACAAGGACCTTGGACTGCATGAGGCACTTCTCTTCTGGGAAAGAGATCATAAGGCCAGGGGTCACTAGGTTTGCTTCTACTTATCTAACTTTGGAAAGCCTTCTAGACAAAAAGGATCAACTGAGGAAGATGGTGGTTGATAGTAGATGGGACAAGCTGAGAGAAGTTAAATCAAAAAAGGGAAAGGCAGCAACAACTACGATGATGAGCATGGCTTTTTGGAAAGATTTGAAGCTTTGCCTCAATGTCTTTGAGCCTTTGGTAAAAGTCCTTCGCTTGGTTGATGGGGATGTCAAGCCATCTATGGGCTTTGTTTATGGAGAAATAGTTAAGGCAAAGAAAGAGATCAAGGATGTCTATGGCAATGTGGAGTTACGTTACAAAGATGTGATTAATATTGTTGAGAAAAAGATGAAAGATCGACTTGACTCTCCATTGCACTTGGCTGCATATTTGCTGAATCCATATTATAGTTATGCTGATACTAATATTTTTTATGATGGAACAATAACCGAAGGGTTCATCAGTTGTGTGGAGACCTTTTATTATGGTGATGACGACAAGCAAGATCAAGCTGTCAATTTTGAATTAAAGAAATTCCAGAATAGAGAAGGATCATTTGCAAAGAAGCTTGCGAGGAGTTGTCAGAATTTTGATTATAATGCAGGTATGCATTGTGATTTTGTGAAGTCTAACTTATTCAATATTTATTCAGAGTTTATGCAATACATTGTTAACTTGATTCTCTGCTCTCATTCATAGCATCTTGGTGGAGGCTCTATGGAACTGAAGCACCGGCTCTACAAAGGATGGCTGTGAGAATCCTCTCATTGACCTCGAGTTCTTCAGTCTGTGAAAGGAATTGGAGTACCTTTGAAAATGTTAGTCTCCTGACTCTCTAATCTCACGTTTAGATTAGTCAGTCGCATGTCAAAACATTCTTTGTTCTTAATCGTTATTTTTTTTCCTGTTGCAGATTCATACAAAGAAAAGAAATAGGCTAACTACAGAACGTCTAAACTCTCTTGTGTTTATACAATTCAACTCAAGAATGATGGCCAAGAAACAAATGATCAAGGAGAAGAAGATCACTGATGTCCTCTTATCTGCTGAAACTACCGAAGCTCAAGGTTTTCTTTTTGAGGGCGGAGACGATTATGCAGAAGTCGTCTATAGGGATGATGAGGAGGAGATGGATAGTACAGGGATGCCAGGGAGTGGCATTGGAGAAACAATGGGAGGTGATGAACTGCTCGAGCCACGTAGAAGTGCGAGACTAAGACAACTTTATGAAGAAGAAGAATTCGATTCTGAAGAAGAGGAGTTTGATGATGAGGAGGAGATGCATTCAGAGGATGAGAATGAATATTGATAATTAAGGAGACCCAAATGCATGGATGCCCTTTGTTAAGTACTTCATTTTTATCTTATATCTTTATATCATTATGTGTCGAACTGTTTGTGTGTGCGTCCATGTGGAATTTTCACTTTTTGACTTGTGAGAGAAGTCTTCCAAATAAGATTCTAGGAATAAAGAACTTCATTCTGAAGTGTGAACTGTTGAACTTATAATATATAATGCTATGCCAATTGGGTCTTGCGTGATGTTTGACTCTCCTGTATTTGAACATTTGATATTTCTATGGGCGTACTACTTCCATTGAATAGATTATATTTAGTTCTCCACATTGTGTCATGTATGTTATTTTTATCATCAAATTATCCTTCTAACCTAATATAGTACAAAGTCTAGCTAAATAATGATCATCCTAACCATCTACCATACAAAACGCCTTGGCCCGCCTAGGCTACGCCTAGGCAGGCTAGGCGCTAGGCAGAGGGTCACCGCCCGCCTACCGCCTAGCGCTTTTTCCAACCTTGTGTATGAGTTAACATAACCAATGTCGCAAATTGAAAAATCAATGTGATTCGCTAAAGAAAGTGTAATCGTTTATTTAAGTTGATTATGCATTACAGCAAAAATCCTAATGAGTGGTTCCACAGAGAAAGTTCACGTGAGGTTGATGATCGGCGACGAAAGAAAAACAGAATAGATAAATGACGAGATGAATGAGGTATTTGGAGAGAAACTACTTCTAGTCTTAAATCTTAATCCATTCGTCTCTGATTATTTTGCCGGCCTGTTCTCAACAGAAGTAGACGATCCAGACCCGGAACTCCTTAACAAGGTACAACCGAGGGTTTCTCAAATAATGGATGATGCGCTTGTACATGAGTATACATCTGAAGAGGTAAAAATGTGTTGTTCTCGATAGGTGATTTAAAAGCACCGGGTACTGATGGTTTGCATGCAATATTTTTTTATATAAGTGCTGGCATTTTTTAGGAGAGCAAATCACAGTGGAAGTGTTGAATGCGATTAATAACAAAGTGATTCCAGAGGGTGGAATGATACATTCAATTTCCTTATTCCTAAGGTGGATAATCCTGAACTAATTTCCCAGTTCCGACCCATTAGTCTGTGTAATGTGTTTTACAAAATTATATCAAAGATGATTGCCTTCCGCCTAAAAAGAGTACTTACGATATTATCCCGCTTGTTCAGAGTGCTTTTGTTCTAGGCCGTCTAATTACTGACAACATACTGGTGGCCTACGAGTGTATTCATAAAATAAAAAACTATAAGAAGGCTAAGACAGGATATTGTGCGGTCAAACTAGACATGCACAAGGCCTATGATCTAGTAGAGTGGTGTTTTCTGGAGAAGGTGATGAGAAGGCTTGGATTTCACGATGATTTTGTGAATCTAATCATGGCATGTGTTGGATCAGTAAGATATAGGGTGAGGTATAACGAACATGAGACGAATAGTTTTGTGCCCACTAGGGGGCTCCGGCAAGGAGACCCCCTTTCACCATATTTGTTTTCAATATGTGCAGAGGGTCTTTCAAGTTTACTAGCTCACAAAGAGGAGGTTCGTGGCATTGAGGGAGTAAGGGTGTGCAGAGATGCACCACCAGTTTCACATCTTTTTATTTGCTGATGATTCCCTAAACCTTATGAAAGCTGATATGACTAATGCAACCTCGTTGATACAAGTACTTGATCAATATTGCGCTAGTTCTGGACAATTGGTGAGTGCAGCAAATTGTAGTATTTTCTTTAGTCCTTGTGTGGATGTGGATATGAAGGCAAATATATGCCAAGAGTTGAATATCATGATAGAGTCTTTATCTGACAGATATCTTGGACTTTCTGCTTTGGTTGGGGCAGATAGGAGTGATAGTTTCAGCTACTTAATTGAGAGGGTGATTGCTCGGCTTCGGGGATGGAAGGAGAAATGGTTGTCTTTGGGTGGTAAGGAGATTCTACTAAAAGCAGTCATTCAGTCCTTGCCAGTCTTTGCTATGGGAGTGTTGAAAATATCTAAGAATGTCTGTAAGGAAATCAATGATGCGATGGCTAGTTTCTGGTGGGGGTGAAGAAGATCATAAAAAGATGCATTGGTGGGCTTGGTGGCGCATGTGTATTCCCAAAAAGGAGGGGGGCATGGGATTCAGAGATCTTCATGCTTTTTATCAGGCTATGTCAGCTAAAGAATGTTGGAGATTAATCACTAACCTAGATACTCTTTGTGCAAGGGTGCTCTGAGCTAAGTATTATCCAGATGGGAATTTACTTAAGGCAGGCAACAAAAAGGCTCTTCTTTCACGTGGCAAAGTGTGGTGTCAGGATTGCAGGTATTTTTGAGAGGTCATATTTGGCGAGTCGGAATAGGAGCTAACATAAATATTTGGGACGATTGTTGGATTCCTTCTAGCCCGACACGTAAAGTTATGATATCGAAAGGTCACATACTTCTGTCTAAGGTTGACGAGCTTATAGATCCTTACTCTGACGCTTGGGATGAAGCTTTAATCAGACAAAACTTGTACCCCATTGATGCAGAAAGAATACTGAAGATCCCACTAAACTTCAGTTGATGGATGATTTCATAGCATGGAACCTAACCAAAACTTATTCCTTTACTGTCCGATCGGCGTACTACTGTGAGTGGCATCATCAGTTCGATGGAAGAGTGAGGAGAAGTGATGGGCAGGGATCATCGACAATTAATCCAGTATGGGAGATTTTATGGAAACTCAAGGTGCCTAGCAAGGTCAAAAGTTTTGCCTGGAAAGCATTGCATGGTAGTGTCGCCGTGCGTGCAGTGGTAGCATATAGACTGATACGTCTCCAACGTATCTATAATTTATGAAGTATTCATGCTATTATATTATCCATCTAGAATGTTTTATATGCATTTATATGCTATTTTATATGATTTTTGGACTAACCTATTAACCTAGAGCCCAGTGCCAGTTTCTGTTTTTTCCTTGTTTTTGAGTATTGCAGAAAAGGAATACCAAACAGAGTCCAATTGACCTGAAAATTCACGGAGATTGTTTTTGGACCAGAAGAAGCCCACAGAGTACCGAAGATGGACCAGAAGAGTCCCGAGGCAACCACGAGGGTGGGGGGCACGCCCTACCCCCCTGGGCGCGCCCCCCTACCTCGTGGCCGCCTCGGGGACCCCCTGACTTGTTCCCGACGCCAAAACCTCTTATATATACCCAAACTTCAAGAACATAACCTAGATCAGGAGTTCCGCTGCCGCAAGCCTCTGTAGCCACCAAAAACCAATCGGGACCCTGTTCCGGCACCCTGCCGGAGGGGGGATCCATCACCGGTGGCCATGTTCATCATCCCGGCGCTCTCCATGATGAGGAGGGAGTAGTTCACCCTCGGGGCTGAGGGTATGTACCAGTAGCTATGTGTTTGATCTCTCTCTCTCTCTCTCTCTCTCTCTCTCTCTCGTGTTCTTGATATGGCACGATCTTGATGTATCGTGAGCTTTGCTATTATAGTTGGATCTTATGATGTTTCTCCCCCTCTACCTTCTTGTAATGGATTGAGTTTTCCCTTTGAAGTTATCTTATCGGATTGAGTCTTTAAGGATTTGAGAACACTTGATGTATGTCTTGCATGTGCTTATCTGTGCTGACAATGGGATATTCACGTGATCTACTTGATGTATGTTTTGGTGATCAACTTGCGGGTTCAGTGACCTTGTGAACTTATGCATAGGGGTTGGCACACGTTTTCTTCTTGACTCTCCGGTAGAAACTTTGGGGCACTCTTTGAAGTACTTTGTGTTGGTTTGAATAGATGAATCTGAGATTGTGTGATGCATATCGTATAATCATACCCACGAATACTTGTGGTGACATTGGAGTATCTAGGTGACATTAGGGTTTTGGTTGATTTGTGTCTTAAGGTGTTATTTTACTACGAACTCTAGGGCTGTTTGTGACACTTATAGGAACAACCCAATGGATTGATCGGAAAGAATAACTTTGAGGTGGTTTCGTACCCTACAATAATCTCTTCGTTTGTTCTCCGCTATTAGTGACTTTGGAGTGACTCTTTGTTGCATGTTGAGGGATAGTTATATGATCTAATTATGTTATTATTGTTGAGAGTGTTGGGTAACGTAGCAGAAATTCAAAATTTTCTACGCATCACCAAGATCAATCTATGGAGTAATCTAGCAACGAGGGGAAGGGGAGTGAATCTACATACCCTTGTAGATCGCGATGCGGAAGCGTTGCAAGAACGCGGATGAGGGAGTCGTACTCGTAGCGATTCAGATCGCGGTTGATTCCGATCTAAGCACCGAAAGAACGGTGCCTCCGCGTTCAACACACGTGCAGCCCGGTGACGTCTCCCACGCCTTGATCCAGCAAGGAGAGAGGGAGAGGTTGGGGAAGACTCCATCCAGCAGCAACACGACGGCATGGTGGTGGTGGAGGAGCGTGGCAATCCCGCAGGGCTTCGCCAAGCACCGCGGGAGAGGAGGAGGAAGAAGAGGGGTAGGGCTGCGCCAAAAGGAGACGTTCTCATGTGTCTTGGGCAGCCCAAACCTCAACTATATATAGGGGGGGAGGGGGCTGCGCCCCCCTTAGGGTTTCCACCCCCAAGAGGAGGCGGCCAGCCCTAGATCCCATCAAGGGGGGGCGGCCAAAGGGAGGAGAGGGGGGGCGCCCCACTAGATGGGCCCTAAGGCCCATCTGGACCTAGGGTTTGCCCCCTCCCACTCTCCCATGCGCCTTGGGCCTTGGTGGGGGGGGGGGGCGCACCAGCCCACCTGGGGCTGGTCCCCTCCCACACTTGGACCACGCAGCCTTCTGGGGCTGGTGGCCCCACTTGGTGGACCCCCGGGACCCTCCCGGTGGTCCCGGTACATTACCGATTTCACCCGAAACTTTTCCGGTGACCAAAACAGGACTTCCCATATATAAATCTTTACCTCCGGACCATTCCGGAACTCCTCGTGACGTCCGGGATCTCATCCGGGACTCCGAACAACATTCGGTAACCACATACATACTTTCCCTATAACCCTAGCGTCATCGAACCTTAAGCGTGTAGACCCTACGGGTTCGGGAACCATGCAGACATGACCGAGACGTTCTCCGGTCAATAACCAACAGCGGGATCTGGATACCCATGTTGGCTCCCACATGCTCCACGATGATCTCATCGGATGAACCACGATGTCGGGGATTCAATCAATCCCGTATACAATTCCCTTTGTCCATCGGTATGTTACTTGCCCGAGATTCGATCGTCGGTATCCCTATACCTTGTTCAATCTCGTTACCGGCAAGTCTCTTTACTCGTTCCGTAACTCACATCATCCCGTGATCAACTCCTTGGTCACATTGTGCACATTATGATGATGTCCTACCGAGTGGGCCCAGAGATACCTCTCCGTTTACACGGAGTGACAAATCCCAGTCTCGATTCGTGCCAACCCAACAGACACTTTCGGAGACACCCGTAGTGCACCTTTATAGCCACCCAGTTACATTGTGACGTTTGGCACACCCAAAGCATTCCTACGGTATCCGGGAGTTGCACAATCTCATGGTCTAAGGAAGTGATACTTGACATTAGAAAAGCTCTGAGCAAACGAACTACACGATCTTGTGCTAGGCTTAGGATTGGGTCTGGTCCATCACATCATTCTCCTAATGATGTGATCCCGTTATCAACGACATCCAATGTCCATGGTCAGGAAACCGTAACCATCTATTGATCAACGAGCTAGTCAACTAGAGGCTTACTAGGGACATGGTGTTGTCTATGTATCCACACATGTATCTGAGTTTCCTATCAATACAATTCTAGCATGGATAATAAACGATTATCATGAACAAGGAAATATAATAATAACCTATTTATTATTGCCTCTAGGGCATATTTCCAACAGTCTCCCACTTGCACTAGAGTCAATAATCTAGTTCACATCACCATGTGATTAACACTGACAGGTCACATCATCATGTGACCAACACCCAAGAGTTTACTAGAGTCAACAATCTAGCTCACGTCTCTATGTGATTAACACTCAATGAGTTCTGGTTTGATCATGTTATGCTTGTGAGAGAGGTTATTAGTCAGCGGGTCTGAACCTTTCAGATTCGTGTGTGCTTTACGAATATCTATGTCATCTTTGTGGATGCTACCACGCGCTACTTGGAGCCATTTCAAGTAATTGCTCTACTATACGAATCCGGTTTACTACTCAGAGTCATCCGGATTAGTGTCAAAGTTCGCATCGACGTAACCCTTTACAACGAACTCCTTTTCACCTCCATAATTGAGAAAATTCCTTAGTCCACTAGGTACTAAGGATAAGTTCGACCGCTGTCATGTGATCCATTCCCGGATCACTATTGTACCCCTTGACCAACTCATGGCAAGGCACACTTCATGTGCAGTACACAGCATAGCATACTGTAGAGCCTACGTCTAAAGCATAGGGGACGACCTTCGTCCTTTCTCTCTCTTCTGCTGTGGTCAGGTCTTGAGTCTTACTCAATACTCACACCTTGTAACACAGCCAAGAACTCCTTCTTTGCTGATCTATTTTGAACTCTTTCAAAATCATGTCAAGGTGTGCGTTCTTTTGAAAGTATCATCAGGCGTCTTGATCTATCTCTATAGATCTTGATGCCCAATATGTAAGCAGCTTTATCCAGGTCTTCCTTTGAAAAACTCCTTTCAAACAACCCTTTATGCTTTCCAGAAATTTTTACATCATTTCGGATCAACAATATGTCATTCACATATACTTATCAGAAATGTTGTATCGCTCCCACTCACTTTATTGTAAATACAAGTTTCTAACAAACTTTGTATAAACCCAAAAACTTTGATCACCCCATTAAAGCGTATATTCTGACTCCGAGATGCTTGCTCTAATCCATGGAAGGATCGCTGGAGCTAGCATACCTTTTAGCATCCTTAGGATCGACAAAACCTTTCTGATTGTATCACATACAACCTTTCCTTACGAAAACTGGTAAGGAAACTTGTTTTGATATCCATCTGCCAGATTTCATAAATGCAGCTAATGCTAACATGATTCCGACAGACTTAAGCATCGCTACGGATGAGAAAATCTCATCGTAGTCAACTCCTTGAACTTGTGGAAATACTCTTTGCCACAAGTCGAGCTTCATAGACGGTAACATTACCGTCCACGTCCGTCTTCTTCTCAAAGATCCATTTATCTCGGATTTCATGGCTCTTAACCATTTGTCGGAATATGGGCCCACCATCGCTTCTCCATAGCTCATAGGTTCATTGTTGTCTAGCAACATGACTTCCAAGACAGGATCACGTACCACTCTGAAGTAGTATGCATCCTCGTCGTCCTATGAGGTTTGGTAGCGACTTGATCCGAAGTTTCATGATCACTATCATGAGCTTCCACTTCAATTGGTGTAGGTGCCACAGGAACAACTTCCTGTGCCCTGCTACACCCTAGTTGAAGTGACGGTTCAATAACCTTATCAAGTCTCCACCATCCTCCCACTCAATTCTTTCGAGAGAAACTTTTCCTCGAGAAAGGACTCATTTCTAGAAGCAATTACTTTTGCTTCCAGATCTGAAATAGGAGGTATACCCAACTGTTTTTGGGTATTCTATGAAGATGCATTTATCCGTTTTGGGTTCGAGCTTATCAGCCTGAAACTTTTCCACATAAGCATCGCAGCCCCAAACTTTTAAGAAACGACAACTTAGGTTTCTCTAAACGGTGTCGTCTCAACGGAATTGCGTGGTGCCCCTTTTAAAGTGAATGTGGTTGTCTCTAATGCCTAACCCATAAACGATAGTGGTAATTCGATAAGAAACATCATGGTATGCACCATATCCAATAGGGTGCAGTTATGATGTTCGGACACACCATCACACTATGGTGTTCCAGGCGGTATTAATTGTGAAACACTTTCCACAATGTCTTAATTGTGTGCCAAACTCGTAACTCAGATACTCATCTCTATGATCATATCACAGACATTTTATCCTCTTGTCACGACGATCTTCAACTTCACTCTGAAATTACTTGAACCTTTCAATAATTCAGAATTGTGTTCCATCAAGTAAATACACTCAGCATCTACTCAAATCATCTGTGAAGTTAGAACTTAACGATATCCACTGCATGCCTCAGCACTCATTGGACTGCACACATCAAAATGTATTACATCCAACAAGTTGCTCTCTTGTTCCATCTTACTGAAAACGAGGCTTTTCAGTCATCTTGCCCATGTGGTATGATTTGCATGTCTCAAGTGATTCAAAATCAAGTGAGTCCAAACGATCCATCTGCATGGAGTTTCTTCATGCATATATACCAATAGACATGGTTCGCATGTCTCAATCTTTTCAAAAACGAGCGAGTCGTTTTATACCAATATGACTCAAGTTGCAGTGCCACAAGTATGTGGTACTATCATTACTATTTTATATCTTTTTGGCACGAACATGTGTATCACTACGATCGAGATTCATTTTAGGTGCAAGACCATTGAAGGTATTATTCAAATAAACAGAGTAACCATTATTCTCCTTAAATGAATAACCGTATTGCGATAAACATAATCCAATCATGCTCAACGCAAACACCAAATCTCGATAGTAGAGGGAGCATGCGATGCTTGATCACATCAACCTTGGAAACACTTCCAATACATATCGTCATCTCACCTTTAGCTAGTCTCCATTTATTCCGCAGCTTTTATTTCGAGTTACTAACACTTAGCAACCGAACCGGTATCTAATACCCTGGTGCTGCTAGGAGTACTAGTAAAGTACACATTCATACAATGTATATCCAATATACTTCTGTCGACCTTGCCTGCCTTCTCATCTACCAAGTATCCAGGGTAGTTCCGCTTCAGTGACCGTTCCCCTCATTACAGAAGCACTTAGTCTCGGGTTTGGGTTCAACCTTGGGATTCTTCACTAGAGCAGCAAACGACTTGCTGTTTCATGAAGTATCCCTTTTGCCCTTGCCCTTCTTAAACTAGTGGTTTTACTAACCATCAACAATTGATGCTCCTTCTTGATTTCTACTCTCGCGGTGTCAAACATCGCGAATAGCTCAAGGATCATCATCCTTGATATGTTATAGTTCATCACGAAGCTCTACTAGCTTGGTGGCAGTGACTATGGAGAACTATCACTATCTCATCTAGGAGATTAACTCCCACTCGATTCAAGTGATTGTGGCACTCAGACAATCTGAGCACATGCTCAATGATTAAGCTTTTCTCCCTTAGTTTGCAGGCTTAAGAAACTTGTCAAAGGTCTCATACCTCTTGACATGGGCACTAGTCTGAAATCCCAATTTCAGTCTTCGGAACATCTCATATGTTCTGCGACGTTTCAAAAACGTCTCTTGTGCCACAATTCTAAACCGTTAGCATTACGCATTGAACTATCACGTAGTCATCAAAACGTGTATGTCAGATGTTTCGTAACATCTACAAACGACGCTGAGGTTCAGAACACCGAGCGGTGCATTAAGGACGTAAGCCTTCTGTGCAGCAATGAGGACAATCCTCAGTTAACGGACCCAGTCCGCATAATTGCTACTACCAACTTTCAACTAAATTTTCTCTAGGAACATATCTTAACCAGTAGAACTAAAGCGCAAGCTATGACATAATTTGCAAATACCTTTTTGACAATGTTCATGATAATGAAGTTCATCTGATTATGAACTCCCACTCAGATAGACATCCCTCTAGTCATCTAAGTGAAACATGATCCGAGTTTAACTAGGCCGTGTCCGATCATCACGTGAGACGGACTAGTCAAGATCGGTGAACATCTCCATGTTGATCGTATCTTCTATACGACTCATGCTCGACCTTTTGGTCCTCCGTGTTCCGAGGCCATGTCTGTACATGCTAGGCTCGTCAAGTCAACCTAAGTGTATTGCGTGTGTTCCGAGGCCATGTCTGTACATGCTAGGCTCGTCAACACCCGTTGTATTCGAACGTAAGAATCTATCACACCCGATCATCACGTGGTGCTTCGAAACGACGAACCTTCGCAACGGTGCACAGTTAGGGTGAACACTTTCTTGAAATTATTATAAGGGATCATCTTACTTACTACCGTCGTACTAAGCAAATAAGATGCAAAAACATGATAAACATCACATGCAATCAAATAGTGACATGATATGGCCAATATCATTATGCTCCTTTGATCTCCATCTTCGGGGCACCATGATCATCTTTGTCACCGGCATGACACCATGATCTCCATCATCATGATCTCCATCATTGTGTCTTCATGAAGTTGTCACGCCAACGATTACTTCTACTTCTATGGCTAACACGCTTAGCAATAAAGTAAATTAATTTACATGGCGTTATTCAATGACACGCAGGTCATACAAAAATTAAAGACAACTACTATGGCTCCTGCCGGTTGTCATACTCATCGACATGCAAGTCGTGATCCCTATTACAAGAATATGATCAATCTCATACATCACATATATCATTCATCATATCTTCTGGCCATATCACATCACATAGCACATGCTGCAAAAACAAGTTAGACGTCCTCTAATTGTTGTTGCAAGTTTTTACGTGGCTTGTATAGGTTTCTAGCAAGAACGTTTCTTACCTACGTAAAACCACAACGTGATATGCCAATTTCTATTTACCCTTCATAAGGACCCTTTTCATCGAATCCGTTCCGACTAAAGTGGGAGAGACAGACACCCGCTAGCCACCTTATGCAACTAGTGCATGTCAGTCGGTGGAACCTGTCTCACGTAAGCGTACGTGTAAGGTCGGTCCGGGCCGCTTCATCCCACAATGCCGCCGAAACAAGATAAGACTAGTAGCGGCAAGAAGAATTGGCAACATCAACGCCCACAACTACTTTGTGTTCTACTCGTGCATAGAAACTACGCATAGACCTAGCTCATGATGCCACTGTTAGGTAACGTAGCAGAAATTCAAAATTTTCTACGCATCACCAAGATCAATCTATGGAGTAATCTAGCAACGAGGGGAAGGGGAGTGAATCTACATACCCTTGTAGATCGCGATGCGGAAGCGTTGCAAGAACGCGGATGAGGGAGTCGTACTCGTAGCGATTCAGATCGCGGTTGATTCCGATCTAAGCACCGAAAGAACGGTGCCTCCGCGTTCAACACACGTGCAGCCCGGTGACGTCTCCCACGCCTTGATCCAGCAAGGAGAGAGGGAGAGGTTGGGGAAGACTCCATCCAGCAGCAACACGACGGCATGGTGGTGGTGGAGGAGCGTGGCAATCCCGCAGGGCTTCGCCAAGCACCGCGGGAGAGGAGGAGGAAGAAGAGGGGTAGGGCTGCGCCAAAAGGAGACGTTCTCATGTGTCTTGGGCAGCCCAAACCTCAACTATATATAGGGGGGGAGGGGGCTGCGCCCCCCTTAGGGTTTCCACCCCCAAGAGGAGGCGGCCAGCCCTAGATCCCATCAAGGGGGGGCGGCCAAAGGGAGGAGAGGGGGGCGCCCCACTAGATGGGCCCTAAGGCCCATCTGGACCTAGGGTTTGCCCCCTCCCACTCTCCCATGCGCCTTGGGCCTTGGTGGGGGGGCGCACCAGCCCACCTGGGGTTGGTCCCCTCCCACACTTGGCCCACGCAGCCTTCTGGGGCTGGTGGCCCCACTTGGTGGACCCCCGGGACCCTCCCGGTGGTCCCGGTACATTACCGATTTCACCCGAAACTTTTCCGGTGACCAAAACAGGACTTCCCATATATAAATCTTTACCTCCGGACCATTCCGGAACTCCTCGTGACGTCCGGGATCTCATCCGGGACTCCGAACAACATTCGGTAACCACATACATACTTTCCCTATAACCCTAGCGTCATCGAACCTTAAGCGTGTAGACCCTACGGGTTCGGGAACCATGCAGACATGACTGAGACGTTCTCCGGTCAATAACCAACAGCGGGATCTGGATACCCATGTTGGCTCCCACATGTTCCACGATGATCTCATCGAATGAACCACGATGTCGGGGATTCAATCAATCCCGTATACAATTCCCTTTGTCCATCGGTATGTTACTTGCCCGAGATTCGATCGTCGGTATCCCTATACCTTGTTCAATCTCGTTACCGGCAAGTCTCTTTACTCGTTCCGTAACTCACATCATCCCGTGATCAACTCCTTGGTCACATTGTGCACATTATGATGATTTCCTACCGAGTGGGCCCAGAGATACCTCTCCGTTTACACGGAGTGACAAATCCCAGTCTCGATTCGTGCCAACCCAACAGACACTTTCGGAGATACCCGTAGTGCACCTTTATAGCCACCCAGTTACGTTGTGACGTTTGGCACACCCAAAGCATTCCTACAGTATCCGGGAGTTGCACAATCTCATGGTCTAAGGAAGTGATACTTGACATTAGAAAAGCTCTGAGCAAACGAACTACACGATCTTGTGCTAGGCTTAGGATTGGGTCTTGTCCATCACATCATTCTCCTAATGATGTGATCCCGTTATCAACGACATCCAATGTCCATGGTCAGGAAACCGTAACCATCTATTGATCAACGAGCTAGTCAACTAGAGGCTTACTAGGGACATGGTGTTGTCTATGTATCCACACATGTATCTGAGTTTCCTATCAATACAATTCTAGCATGGATAATAAACGATTATCATGAACAAGGAAATATAATAATAACCTATTTATTATTGCCTCTAGGGCATATTTCCAACAGAGAGAACTTGCACTAGTGAAAGTATGAACCCTAGGCCTTGTTTCAACGCATTGCAATACCGTTTTCGCTCTCTTTTATCATTAGTTACCTTGCTGTTTTTATATTTTCAGATTACAAAAACCTATATCTACCATCCATATTGCACTTGTATCACCATCTCTTCGCCGAACTAGTGCACCTATACAATTTGCCATTGTATTGGGTGTGTTGGGGGCACAAGAGACTCTTTGTTATTTGGTTGCAGGGTTGTTTGAGAGATACCATCTTCATCCTACGCCTCCCACGGATTGATAAACCTTAGGTCATCCACTTGAGGGAAATTTGCTACTGTCCTACAAACCTCTGCACTTGGAGGCCCAACAACGTCTACAAGAAGAAGGTTGCGTAGTAGACATCATAGACATAAAGTATTGCCACAATGTTCGCGGTGTAATAATGGGGTAGAAGATCTAAAGCACACGATATTCTTATGTAAAAGAGCTAAGAATGTTTGGCGTAATCTGGGTATTGAAGATTTCATAAAAGAGGCTTTGGTTGTTGACAGATCAGGAAGTGTGGTGTTGGAAGAGTTGCTACTGTGGCAACATGTTCAGAGGCCAAATCTATCTCAGCTTGGCTTTGTAGAAACTATAGTAGTTGGGGCATGCTACATTTGGTGGCAAAGGAGAGAATCTGTGAAAGGAAACGTAGTGTCGGGAGGACGACTTTTGCTATAAATGCAATTATATCTCATTTTGCAGCAGCTTGAGGAGTATCACAACCACATATAATAGCATGGAACAAGCCAAACAGGGGCAGTTATAAGATCAACATTGATGCATCGTTCTTTGATGATGGATCGGGGTCGGCAGTGGAAATTCTTCGAAATCATAAAGGAGAATCTTTGGCTGGAGGTTCTTGGGTTCTTGATAATTTACTTGATGCAACCACAACTGAAGCTACTGCTATGCAAAAAAGGGCTTATGTTGGTGGAAGAGCTTGGTTGTTCTGGAGTAGTGATGGAATCAAACTCCTTGGAACTTGTTTAGGCTTGTAATGGCATCATTGAGGTATGGAGCCCCTACACAGTGACACTTGCAGACTGCTTTCAGATAGCTCATAGAATTGGTGTAGTGAGTTTTATCCACTGTCCCAGGGATGCTAATAGGGCAGCACACAATTTGGCGAGGCGGGTTTATGATTCTAAAATTGTAGTAAATTGGGAGGGTGATCCTCCGAGTTTTATTATCCCAGACATTGTTTTCGATGTAACTGCCATTTGATTTAAATAAAGTGCGCCCAAGGGCATTCCTCTCGAAAAAATTGTGGTTGAAAAATAAGTATATATATGGTAGTTTTGATATATTTGTTACTGGAAATTTTGAACAAAACAGAGAGTTCTGATATAGTGCAAACTTAGTCGTCGACTGCAGGACTTATCATCTGGCGGCTTCCAACGTTTGTGGAACAGTGTTTATACAAAGTAGAACATATGTATGTGTGTAGTTTTGTATACCAGGAGTACATTGCACCCATGATGAACAGTAAAATCAAAACAAATAATTAAAAAAACAAAACATTTTTTTAAACATGCTGATTTAGGACCACTTGTTCAAGTAATGACATTGGATCTCATGGGTCAAGTTCATCATTTAAGCTTAGAGACTATATGTCAAAATATCACTGTGTGTATGTCACGGGATAAAGTATATCCAAAAGGCTAGAGGTGTGGTGCACAACAAATACAGCTTATGGATAGAGTGATTTTACCTTATCCTTACCTTGACCTAGGTGGACTCCTCAAAGTGATGTTTCTCATGATTGGCGTGAGAAAGAAACATCTAGACTTTGGTCATGGGAGGAGTCTCTTTAACTTGTACGTGTCACATTTTCTTGGGTATCCAAACCATCTTGTTACTAGTAGCAACAAGGGTTTTGTGTGGAGTTGGAGTAGTCGAAGTGGTAGGGTGGTGCCAGACAACCCATTTCTTTCAGGTGCCATCACCATCTCTTGTTGAACCTTGATTGGAGTTAGTTCATTCTTATTTGCCCTGTACAACTTGATCTTATTGTTGTAGCCGCGAGGAGTGTGAACATTATTTCCACATGTACCTTGCAATTGAATGAATCACATATTCACATATATTCACTAGTTGTACAAACTGAGTCTTGGGGTATCAGTGAGCTTCTCATGCAATACCAACAGCATGATATTGACGAACAAACCCAACACTTCATTATTAGGACGTTGACCTTGTTTACGTCATGTCCAATTGAAGTTCTTGGTACCTTCCACACTTTTGTAGATTCATTGTCAATGATTTCCTTTAACCTAGCGTAACCTTGCTCAAGAAGTTCTTGGCTAGACATGGGGTTAGAGGAACTCATACTAACATGAACATTTGAGGAAACCGCATTGATGGACTTGTAAGTAGGATTACAGTCATTTGAATTGACCTTAGTTGACACTTGTGGTGAAATGAGAGACTCCCTAAGGTGTATATAAATGCGAGCAACATTCTTCTTAAGATTGGCATAGAGATCTTTGAGACACTCATGAATGAGCTTAAAGCATTCATCTCAAGGTATAACCTCTCACAAGACACTCGAAGTTTTGTATGATGTTTAAAAGAGTCTCATGCACTTATATTTATAAATGGATGGAGTACTTTGTGTTCATTTTTCTTCTTTGAAGTTGTAATTTCTTGATAAAATGTACTGCCATGTGATTAATAAAATTAAATTAATTGGAGTCTTGTAGACACATGACTAGGGCGTATACTTTATTTTGTTCCGGACCGCCGGTTTCTCATTAATGGCCTCACAAGGAAATTATTGGTTCGGACAACCGTCACGTTGAAAAATATATTTTCGTAAATGTATACAAATGTAAATACTGGTGCACCAAAAATTTATATTTATGTGGTGCCCACATGTGGCTGTTTAATTCTATATAACTAAAGATCTAAATACATGATTCACACTAAAACTTTTTTTTTCAACATGCAAACATATCACCTCAACATGCAAAGATGCATGGTTCCATTCTGTTGTGCTATTGTTTTTTAGAATTTATACTACTGCTTATATACTTTTTTTAATTGACACTGCTTATGTTCTATATTTTAGAACTATATATAATCAGTGCAATAAATGATCTATACTTTAAGTTTTAATTCTCATACTATTAATTCAAATATTCATGTTAAAACATACTGCTAGCGGTGCTCGTAATAATATATTTTTAGATTAATCATATAGTTATTTTTAAAGAGACGGGCTACCAGCTTCTAAAGCATGGTATGGAAGATATTTGCTCCTTCTATTTCCTTACAAATAAATAAGAGTGAACTGAGAAACTTGAGCATCCACCATTGCTCTTGCTCTATCCTATGAACTCACAAGAGAACCTGTCAGCATTGCAAACAAAACATATGCAACAGGTCAATAGCACACCACACAAAAACAGATTACTCGCTCAAAGCTATATTACGGTTTACGGAACTGAACGTTGCTGCTCCGCACTACGAGTTCCCCGGCACATAGCTAACATCACCATGGCACGTGGTCCCACATGTCATTGATACAGCAAAGTTGCAAGAGCCGGAGAATATCATACTCTGTCATCCATACCAGGCAACACCATTCTATTCTTCAGACGAAGTACCTAGCACACCCTCCTTTAATTTAAGATTGAATAGACCCCTTCTACAGCTCTAACCAGCAATAATATCGATAATCCAGCACACCGCAAAACAAGATTTCTGCAGAAAAAATGGTTTATAGCCTCAGCAGCAGCAACATCTGCAAGCCGCCAACTAGGTACTGTATGCAGGAGTGTCTCATAACATGATGCATCCTCAAAAGATGACGAGGAGGTTCAACTACCCAACCAACTACGGCTGACGCGGTCAGCTCGTGCTGGCGCCGGCGCCGGGGGCCTTCTGCTGCCTGGCCTTCTCGACGAGCGGCGTCAGCTGCTTCTTCTCCGCCAGCGCCTTGAGGAGGTTGAACAGGAACGGGATGTAGTTGTGCTTCCTCCGGACGTTCTCCGTCTTCCACTTCCTGAACTTCTCCTCCTCCATCGCGATCTTCTCGCCCACGGCCTCCACCGCCAACGCCACCTCCGCCAGCGCGCTGTTCAGGGGCTCCTTTTCTGCGGCGGCTGTGGCCTCGCTGCTCAGCTCCTGCAGGATCTGCTCCCTCTTCTTCTCCAGCTCCTTCAATTCGGCAGTGTACACGTCCTTCCTGTTCTTGATGATGGCCATGAGGTTGAACCTGATCTCGCTCTGCGAGTAGCGCTCGATCCTCTCCTGGATCACCGGCTGCACCATCTGCAGCCACCCGAGGTCCTCTGGCCCGCCCGGGTACTGCCCCAGGCTGATCGGCCCTTCCTTCAGCCCGTCAAGCTCGTACAGGACGCCCTCAAATGGTATGTAGCTTATGAAGTGGTAGACCTCGTCGTCCTTGGTGGCGGCTTTTTGCTCATCGGAGACGAATGGCTCTGGCCTTGCAAAGCTGTTGTGGGCAGCGCGGATGGAGTCACTGTTGTTGATAGCCAGGCCCTTCATGTCAGGCGCAAAAGCTCCTGTGAATTCCTTCAGGTTTGATAGCTCTGGACCTATGTCGATTTCTGGGCGGTTCATGAGGATTGAGAGGATAGCTTGAGTGGCACATGCATTCGTGATCACCTGAACATTGATGAATTAGACCAAGTACTGAATGCTAAGTACTAAACATAGGCAGCTTTATGGACAAAACGAAATTAACCTGGCGAGCAAAGAACAGGTTTGGGTTTGGGTCGCTGACAACAGGCCGTTCATCATTTCCTCCAGGCATCCACTTGAAGAGAAAAATTAACCCATATACTGGCCTATGAGAAGTAGAACGTAAAAATATGTCAAGGACATTCAGAGAGAAGAAATTAATGACACTAACAGCAAAGATCCTCACTGTAGTTGACTAAGAGAGTCCACATCAAGAGAGTAAAGCTCCTCCACCTGTTTAATAATAGCATCACAACGTAAGAGATGGCTAACAGCTACATCCCAAATATGGCATAGCCTGTAGGAGCCTTTTTCAAATATAACTGGAAACCTCAGATACAATGCTATCCAAAAAATTTATAAAATCCCCTAATGCCACATGCATGATCAAACTAAAAATAGAACCATAGCCTCATATGAACATTATCATAACATGAATGCACGGAAATAAATTAGCAGGTGTAGAAAAAAGCTTCAGTGAAGACGCCTAAGTTTGCATTGGTTTAACAGTGGCATACAGGCATATATAAAACCCAACAACTCGCAGGATTATTATGTCTTCACATTATATCCAAACTTTCAAAGCCATTTGACTGGCCCACAACATTTTCTTCAAAAGGTTCTCTTATCCTAGAAAGTTACTGTTATTTAAACTTAAGTGTATCTATGGCGGCTGCTACCCATAAACCGGATGATAACTTGCAGTTATCATCCGCCTTATCTGCCGTTCGATATGCTTAATCAAGCTCGTCAGTTTGAGCCCACACATCGCATCATGCTCGTCTCCACCCGCAGCATCTTTTGCAGCGTAGACAAAAAACCGCTCCATAACAGACGTCGTCACAACTCCGGCGAGCGGGGTTGCCGGCGGCCGCTTGCACCATCCATGGCAGCAGCTCCACGGCAGCACCGTCGGCGCCCGGCGGCGCTGTGATCGCCGACAACGCTTCATTGCAACCCAAGTGAGCTTCAACGGCCCCCGCAGCGCGTCATTGCAACTCCGGCGGCTATCGGCGATGCTTCATTGCAACTCCGGCGCTCCCCGGCGATGTTGCATCATAACACCGTCGGCCGGACGATGTTTCATTGCAACTCCGGCGCTCTCCGGCGATGTTGCATCACAACACCGGCGGCCGGATGATGCTTCATTGCAACTCCGGCGCTCCTGGCGATGTTGAACTACAGCACCGGCGGTCCCAGCGATGCTTCATAGAAAATCCGACGAGCCTCCAACTGCAGCATCCCGCCACTTGCTTGAAGCACAGCAGAGCGCCGGCGGCCCGATGTTGCGCAACTCCTCTCCTCAGCCTCCCCGATGCAGCATGTGCGCCGAGTGGCGACCGCCTCGCGACACCGTCGTCGTCTGCAGCTCCGGTGGCTGCTACCACGCAACCCTGCGGGATCTCGCGTCGCCGCCCACACCATGCGCACCATCGCCCGCCTCGCAGCAACGGCTTGTCGTCGAACGACAACCATCACGGCGCAGCGACGCCCCTTATAGCAGCAGCAGCTCCGCCCGCCGTCGGCAAACATCGACGGATGCTGCGTCGAGAGTGTTTCATCACAACGTCGATGTGCTGTGTCTCAACATGGCCGCCAGCCGCATCGCGTCAGCAGCGGTGGTGCTTGGCGGTGCGGCCTTGTGCATGGCAGCAACCGTGCGGCGGTGCTGTGATATGAGAGAAAAGAGAAGGAAAAATGAGCCTTCGGTCTGCTGAGAAGAAGAAAGGGCGACAAGATAAGATTGGAGTGGTGGAGAGGATAGGTACGTGGGTGGTCCCATGGGACGCGTGGCCAACGGAGGAGGCGGTTTATGCGACGCGAAAGATCAGCCGGGTCATTTAAAACATTTCCCTGTATCTATTCATAAAGGATTTGTTCTTTAAATTCAGGCCCATGTCATCACAATTAGTATAGGAGTACGAGTTCACCATAAGCCTTGACTAGTGTATACTCTGCTTATTATACAGACACAGTACAGAGCTGTAGAGGTAGTTCCTCGTTGCAGATTCAATCAGGTTTTCATAAACTCTTTAAAACAGAGAGTCAAACCCACTAAGAAGACTCTTGCACAGTTCAACAAGTAATTGCAACCAAGTATTTTACACCATTGCATGACTACATATCACAACTAACTGATAACAGGTTTCATAGCTAAATTACGTTCAGATAAGGAAAAACAATGACCCCTGGAAGCTAACCTGTACACCTTTTACTTGCATCTCCTGAATCAACTCGGTGAAAACACCTACAAGGCATAGGCTCTGGTCAAATATATGCGTATGCGATGCTCAAAACAGTGACAAGAAGATTGCATGAAGAGGTACATGAAGAATTCATCCAACTGTTAGTCTGAACAAAGAACAAAGACAGCAAACTAACAAGATACAGAGCTCCCTATGATTTTTTATCCATAAAGGACGACGACTTAAGCACTTGATTTATACCCCGCAAGAAATACAATTTGCTGTTGCTGAGCAGCACCAACTGACTCAGGGCTTTCTTCACAACTAGTTATGTACAGTGGGAGGTAAGGAATCAAGAATTCAGGTGAAGTTACGAACTTATGATGAAAATAAAATAAAAGAGGAGCAGGCCTTCACAGCAATGCGAAGCCACACAGATGGCATCAGCTGCCGAACACACAAACTTGCTAGTGCACTACTCTGACTCTCACAAGCACACCATACACTGAAAGCGCGTTGCCTGCACGGCTGGATTGATCAAATCCCAAAGGCAGGCCATCCAATCGAAACAAGCAAACACAACACTCTGCACTGATGGGATAACCCAGAGCTAGCGAAGCATGTAATCCGAGCACATACAGCTAATCTAGGTAAGAAAAGCAGGGTAAATTTTCTGGTGAGACGTTGCGCTTACCGGGATCAGACTCGATGGTGCACCACGACATCCTCGCGGGATCCTCCGACGGCGCAGCAGCGACCGAGAGAGGCGAGCCTGCTTAGCAACACAAGCAGCACTGTCAGTACCCACTACTCAGATGATATGATACGATACGGCGCGTCAGACGCCACAGACGAAGCGCCCCCCGAAACCTCGGGGAGGGCGAGCTAGAATCCGCTGCTAGAGCAACCGAATCGAGCCCTCGGCGAGAGGAGACGGGGGCTCAGATTCGACTGCTCTGCCGGTCCGAGCGGGCTAGGTCAGGGCTGCCGTACCTGGGGCTGGCCGGGCCTCCGCGCGCGCCGGGGGCTGTGGATACGGTGGCGACGGGAGGAGTTCCGTCACACTCCGGCGGTGGCGACGGGAGGGGGCGGCGGCGCGGGCGTGCTGACGAGACGAGACCTAGCTTGCAGAGAGGGAGGGGCGGGGGGAGGCTTGAAGAAGGGGGGTGGGGTGGATGGGTGGGTCGATCGAGCTGATCCGGTCGAGCCAGGCCGACCGACCGGGAGGAAAACCTGACATGTGGGACCAAGGCACAAAAGATGACATATAGAAAAATAATTCAGATAGGGTGTCTTTACCAAAAAAACACAAAAAGAAATGATAAAATGATGCGTGCCATTTCATCCTTGGATGAACGAGGGTTCCTTTTAGGGCATCACCAAAGTATAATGCCGCGAACGGAGAGCTTAGATGGTTAGGTTTCTTGTAGTGAAACCAAGTTTAAGTCCTAGACTTCGCGTTGATGATTGCATTTTTCTGTATTTATTTCATGCCTTTTTGACGATGTGCATTCAGTGGGACAAGACATTTCCACCGACTGGTATTTAAACCAAACTATATTGGCACGTGTCTCGACGTTTACATACATGGCAAGAGCCCGCATTGAACATGCCCTAAGATTACATTTGCTATAAAGTAAGCCCCGATGACTGCCCTTAAGACTTGTTCTTAAGGTTAACCTCCACAATGTATATGTCCAGTCATATGAGCACCTTTTTGCTTTTCTTTGAGACATTCTCGTCAGGCTTTATTCAAACTGTCAAGACATTTACAGGGATAAAATTCAAATCTCCGGGTTGTCCTAATCAAACATGGGGACCGAATCCAAATGAACTAGGGCTAACACTGTGGCTATCCTTTCTTCTTCTTCTTTTTTCCCTTTCCTTCGATCCTTTCATTGGATTGTGTAGGCTAGGCGGGGAGATGAACCGGAACGACCCAGCCCGACCCTTTTTTCTTACAACTCTCCTTCTGGCTAACACTGTGGCTACCCATACGGCCTCTTTGATTTGCGGGGTTTGAACATGGCTATTTCTTCGTGAATACGTAAAACTGTGTATCTTTTTATTGACATGTAGGAGAAAACAAAAACAACAATATAGAATAAATAGAAAGAGGCCAACGCACTAAATATGGGTAGAGACAGAGCAACACAATGCTAAACTCGCAACTCCAGCCGGAAAGGCAAGGAGGCGAAACTCAGGGCAACAAAACCGCATCATGACCAACGCGAGGTGGACGTGGCTATACCTGTGATCGAGCACTCGCCTCAAATGACAAGGAGGAACGCTGGATTTTCCTTTCTTCTTTTGTTTTTCTTTTATTTACATTTTTGAAATATAAAAATGATTATATTTATAAATTTTAGAAAAGTTTGACGCACATTCAAAGAAATGTTCAAGCAGCTTTAAAGAAAAGTTGATAGCATTTGAAAAAAAAGTCATAACATTCAAAAAATGTTCCCACAAATCAAAAAAATGTTTCGTACTATTCAAAAAATGTACGTGCAATTTCAATAGAAATGCTCACATGTTTCAGTGAAAATGTTCATGACATTTAAAAAAAATATTTATACAATATAAGATGATGTTCGCGTAGTATAAAAAAAATGTTTTGTGCTATTCAAAATATGTACGTGACATTTCAAATAGAATGTTCACGTGTTTCAAAAAATGTTCATGACACTTAAAAAAATGTTTATACAATGTAAAAGGATGTTCACATACTCCCTCCGTCCCATATTAAAATAATGATTTTAAGGCTTAACGTTTTTCAAGGTTGTTAGTGTAAAAAAAAATTCGTACCATTCGAAAACTGTACATGAGATTTCAGAAAAAGTTCATGTGTTTCAATGTTCGTGACATTTAAAAAAATGTTTATACAATGTATAAAGATATTGTTCGTACAATTCGCAAAAAATGTATATGACATTTTAAATAAATATTCACGCATTGCAAAAACATGTTTGTGATTTTAAAAAAATGTTAATACAATGTAAAAGCGCAGTTTAAGAAAAGTTTTAATGACATTAAAAATGTTCAATGTATATTTGAATGTTTTTAGCATGTATTCACAAAATGTTCAAAATATGTATTTAAAAAAATAAGTGCATCATGTATTCGAAAAAACATTTAACGTGTATACAAAAAAATTCACGTGCATACAATGTGTATTAATAAATAGACATGTGTTGAAAAAAAACCCAAAGAAAACCGTTGAAAACACTGAAAAACGAAAAATCATGTCCAATTGTTGTAAGTATGTAAAATAGGCTTTTCAGACTTTTTTTTTTCTTTTGTCCGTACGGTCTCAAACTGGCTCGTCACTGACCCTGACCTTTCGCTGCGGTTCTACGCGGAACCGCGCACGACCCTGACCTCGCGCGACGGCAGGCGACGCCGAGGCGTTCCTCCCGCGCGCCGGCTGCGGCGAGCTGCCTCCGCCTTCTCCCCCAAGAAGCCTCTGCTTCGCTAGGTTCCGCCTCCCTCTCCCCCCTCAGAGGCCACCTCTGCCCGGTTCAGTACGACTTGGGCTCTGGAATTACAGTTTTGGTTTCTGGGTAGTCCTCCTGTAAATGTATTGCACAGACCTTGATGGTGTATTTTCACTAGTTACCGAAAAAGGGTTTCCTCCCGCTTTGTATACAAAGCAATCAACCAAACCGTACAAGGATAGGTCCTGGGCGGAAGCAGCACAGTCACACCCAAAAGAAACGACAGAGAAAAGAGCAAAAGAAACAAATACCGACAACGGCGGATCAACGAAAACGAAGAAGCCTCGCGATCGCTGCGCCCACTGGGATCTTCCACTAGAAGACTCCGAAGCGCCGGCACCTATCAACACCTCCAAGAAGGATCGCGGCGATGACGACGCTGCTGCCAAGGGTTTCCCCCGGTACACGACGAGGCGAGAGGAAGGGTAGCCCCCGACACCCTCCCGAAAGGTCAGGTGGCACCCACAGGCGCCACCGCGCCGGTGTCGGCCAAGCCGACAGGGGTTTCCCCCGATCCCAACCCGCACCTCAGGCGCTCCGGAGCCAGCCACCAAACCAACCACCACCCAGCGCCAACACGGTCAAGAGGCCCCCACGCCGTCTCACCACGACACCGCGAAGTGAGGACAACACGGCGAAGAATCAGAGCCGGGACTAGGGCATCAGCACTGCCGGCACGCGGGAGGGCCCCACCTCCACTGTCAACGACGGTAGCCGCCTGGACGCAATTGCAGGAGCACACCACACTACTAGGAAAAGGGCTATAGATGATATGGCCACTAATGGCGCACCAGACATTAGTAGTTTGGTGCGCCATTAGTAGTTTTGAAAAAAAAGAAAAAAAATATTACTAATGGCGCACCATGGTATAGTGCGCCATTACTAGTTGACATAGTAATGGCGCACCACACCCACCGTGCGCCATTAGTAGTTTTGAAAAAAAATAAAAAAAAAATTTGTTAGTAATGCCGAGCCCCACCTCCCCTCGCCCCGTCGCCCCCCTCGCCGCCCCCTTGCCCCACCTCCCCTCGCCCCGTCGCCCCACCGTCCCAACCACCCGCCGCCGCCGCCGCCACCCGCCACCGCCCCCTGGCCCCACCGCCCCTCGCCCCGTCGCCCCCACCACCCGCCACCGCCCCGGCGCACCGTCGCCCGAACGGCGCCCCGCCCCGTCGCCCGAACGGCGCCCCCCTGGTGCCCCGCCGCCCCCACCACCTGCCCGTCGGCCCCTGCGCCCGCGCCGCCCCCGGAGCCAGGCTCGCCGCCGCTCCTGCGCCCGTGCCGCCCCCGGAGCCAGGCTCGCCGCGGGCCCCCTGCGTCCGCCTCGCGCCCCCCCGGAGCCAGGCCCGCCGCCGCTGCCCTAACCGCGGCCGTCCACCACCACCCCCTGCCCCCGGAGCCAAGGTGAGCATTTTTTTGTTTTTTTCTACTATTTTTGTTTGCTGTTTAGGTTTAATTAGGTTATTGATAGGTTTAGGTTAGTGGTTGGTTTAGGTTAGTGCTAGATTTAGGTTTAGATAATTAGAAGAAGAAGAAAGTTGAAAAAAAGAAGAAGAAGTAGAAGAAGAGGAAAAAGGAAAAAAAGGAAGAAGAATAAGAAGAAAGTTGAAAAACAGAACAAGAAAGGAAGAAGGAGAAGAGGAGGAGGAGGAAGGAGAAGAAAGAAAAAGGAGAACAAGAAAAGAAGAGAGGTGGAGAAGAAGAAGATGGAAAGGAAAAAGAAGAATGCATCATTGTTTAATTGTAGAGGCTGATGATCGAAAAGTTGACCTTTCTTAGGAGTAACATCTTCAAATAAGTAACCCTTCATGTCTTCAAATAAAATAACAGAACAACATAACTCAGAATGGTAATATAACCAAGAAATCATACAAAACATTAAAACAGTGGAAACTACGGCAAGGTTTTGACATCATTAAACCCACCCACATGATTGAAATAAAAAAAACATAACTCTGCATATGCAAAGACAGAAGGCATAACAGAGAAAAAAATCATTATAAAGAAACTAGTTGCTGACATTAAGCTTGCACATTCAATAGGTCACACCTTTACTGCTGAGCCGGTATAGCGTTGGAACTCTGTTTTGGGGTCACTGCCATACTCCATGACATCATTAGGCTGATGGTTCTGAACCTGTAGAAAGCAATATAATTCATACAGACATAAAAAAAAGGCTCAAGCAGCACTCCAGAATTAATTGAACATGGGGAGGAAATTGTCAGGGCCAACCTTGGGTAAATCAGATATTGCATCTTCGAGGACGAGAGCTTTTTTCAAGTGTTTATTTGCTGCTTCCTCATAAGCAACGAGACATCTCTGAGGACAGAACATCATCTTCGAGTGGGGATGATGAGCTGCAGGATGACGATGGGCATCAGGCTGAGGATGACCTAGCGCTGGTGGTGGCTGACCAAGGGCAAGAGATGGTGGTGGCTGACCATGGGCAAGAGATGGTGGTGGCTGAGGATGACCTAGCGATGGTCGTGCCCGTCCTGCCTGAAGGTGGCCTCGTGATGGTGGTGGTGCCTGACAATGACCACGCACCGGTGGTGGCGCCGGCGATCCCACAGCTGGGCGACATGACCACGCCAATTGTGGTAGAAGACTACATCCCACAGCTGCCTCCACCGCCTCGCCGCTCTTGGCGCATCAGGCTGAGGAAGGAGAAGGAGAAGAACAATGAGAACTGAACTATGTCAGGTATGTCAGATCTCCAAAATGATATATATATATATATATATATATATATATATATATATATATATATATACTTAGTTACCTATGTTATCTCTAATATGCTTAGTTTCCTATAGGTTAGCTCCAAAATTAATTATGTTAGCACAAAATGATCAAGTTTACATAATAAGCTTATAGTCTTCTTCTTATTCTTCTTCTTTTCCAAAATGACATAGGTTAGCTTCATTTTACCTAAGTTGGCTCTAATATGCTAACTTAGAGCTTATATGCTTAGTTTTCTATAGGTTAGCTCCAAAATTACTTATGTTAGCACAAAATGATCAAGTTTACATAATAAGCTTATAGTCTTCTTATTCTTCTTCTTCTTATTCTTCTTCTTCTTATTCTTCTTCTAGTATTCTTCTAGTGTTCTTCTTCTTCTAGTATTCTTCTAGTCTTCTTCTTCTTCTTCTCTTCTTCTTCTTCTTCTTCTTCTTCTTCTAACTTCTTGTTTACCATTTTGCAGATTTGATTTAATTCACGGAAGCTTGCATGGATGGAGTGCTTCTTTTCCATTTGTGTTTTTATTTTGTATCAATGTGAAACTTTTGTGAATTGATGGATAACGGTGTTGGATGAACACTGTGAAACTTTTGTAATATGTAACGATGCAACTATGTGTTGGCTATGTATGTATATATGATGAAACTTGTGTGTTGGATATGATTGTTATATGGATGCTTGTTGTATATATATGTGTTGGATATCTCATATGTGAAATAGTGACCTGAGATTAAGAAAAAAAAAAATTGTTACTAATGGCGCACTTCCATGTGGTGCGCCATTAGAATACCAGATACGACTGGCGCACCTGTGGGATACTAATGGCGCACCTGTGGTGCGCCATTACTAAAATATTCTAGTGGCGTGGTACTAATGGCGCACCTGTACTGCGCCATTAGTAGCCAAAACAGGTGCGCCATTAGTAGGCCTTTTCCTAGTAGTGCCAGGCCCGTAGGCCCACAGGCCCGGCCGAGCCCTCGTGGGCCCGTAAAGCTCCCGCCCTCGCGCTGCTGCCGGCACGCCGTCGGCGTTGCCGCCCACATCCGAGCCGCTCCTCCTCCACACCGAGCCGCAGACAGCGAGGCCACGTCGGCGCCGGCCCGCTAGGACCCAGATGGGGCCCTAAGGGCCCAGATCTGGGCCGGGGGCGCGCCGCCGGCCACCAGCGCCACCAGGCCACCCCGCCGCCAGGAGGCAGCGCCACCACCGTGCCAGCCGCCGGCCCCCGCCACCAGGACGCCGGACCACCGCCAGCCGAGCTGCTCCCGCCGCCGAGCCCTGCCCCGGGAAGGACGCTGCGCGCGGGGGAAAAGAAGGCCCGCCGCCGCCGAGCCACCTGGCCAGATCCGGGGGCGCCGTCCGGCGGCGGCGGGGGAGGGAGAACGGAGGGGTGGGGGCGAGGAAAGGATGCGGAGGAGCCGCCCCGGCCGCCGCCCGGGGAGGCGGCGCGAGGCGGAGTCGGGAGAGGGAGGGAGTCCAGCCTTTTTTCGCCTCAGTCGTCTCATTTTCACTAGTTGGAAGGATTGGAGCTTAAATCTTTGAAAAACTAGATACACCTTGGGTTGCAGCGTACCTCCCATTCAGTTTGGTTTAACAGAACCCAATTCCCAATCGAATTTTCAGACTTTCAGCTGCTTTCACTTCAATTGTATAGAAATTAAAAAGCCAAATGTTATGTAGTATGTACCACTTTCCACCTCCAGATGTGGAGTGTGGTGTCGGATGCAAGCACACAGAATGGCTGAAAAATATTTCAGATATACCCCCAAGTGTAGAAATGCGAGAGGGACACATAATCCATGTAAGACAAGCATACCATCTTTGTGAAAAGAAATATCTATTGAAAGAAAAGCATACTCAGTGACCACCTATCTCACCTTGGGGCAGATAAGGTTAATGCTGGACGGATGCTGGTGTTGAATTTGCGGATGGATTATCTAGAACAGTCACTAACAAATGTAGTTTTTCTCATGGCACTACCGTTTTTTCAGCTCTAAAGGTCTGAGTCAACAGTGAGATACTTCACTGGACAATCAAACATATATATTGGCTGGAAGTTACAATTTAAGATATCCAAACATAATTCCAGAGTATATACAATACAAATATGCAAAAGCAAAAGCAAAAATATAGAAATTAATTTCATTATCCACCCGTTTCACCTTGGGCCTGATAATATGGATGCTTGAGATGGACCTGAATATGTGGATGGATTATCTTGAACAAACATGATTGAATTTGCATCAAAAGTTTCTATGGTCACTGCACCATCCAATACCTTGATCACTGTTGACATTGAAGGCCTCCATCTGCTGTCATTTTGCAGGCACCATATTGCGAGCTTCATCATTTGAATCACTTCCTCATGGTGTGACACCATATCGTCACTATGTTTGTCGATCAGATCAATCAATCGATTGTTTTGTTCTTTTTCTCGCAATATATTTATGAGCTGAACTTCCTCCTCAGCCTGAGAATGGTCAATATTTTTTCTCCACTTAATATTTCCATCACAACAACTCCAAAGCTGTAGACATCCACTTTTTCAGTGATCCGTGACGTCAACCATTCAGGTGCAAGATATCCGGGTGTTCCTCTCATCATAGTCACTACCTTGCTTTGATCCCTATTTATTAACTTACATAGTCCAAAATCGCCTACTTTGGCATTGAAGTTCTCATCCAAGAGAATATTTTGTGGTTTGATGTCCAGATGAGCAATTTTTCTCCTGCACTCCTCATGAAGATAACACAGGCCCTTGGCAATATCCAATATGATCCTAAAACGAGTGCGCCAATCAAGAGCGTTGTTGTTATGACGGTAATAGATCCACCTATCAAGCGACCCACTTGACATATATTCATATACTAGAAGCCTTTCCGACTTCTCTGCACAAAATCCAATCAGTTTGACAAGATTGATGTGTTCAATGCTTCCAATGGTCTCGACCTCTGCCAAGAATTCTTTCTTTCCCTGTCTAGCACCTTCCAAACGTTTTACAGCAATTCTATCTTCACCTAATTTCCCTTCAAAAACTGACCCAAACCCACCTTCTCCGAGTTTCTTATCGAATCCTTCAGTGCATTCTGCCAACTTCTCAAGAGAAAACCTTGCTGGCATTCCAGGAAATTGATCTAAATCAAATTCCTCGTCTTTGTCTTCGTACTTCATTCTCCTTCGCAGATAAAGAGTGACAACAATGACAAGCAATACAAGAGTGGCAATAGCTCCAAATGTAGCAACTAACATTAATTTTGTTTTGTTTGAAGTAGATGCAGTAATGGAGGGGCTAAGCTGCACCTTGAGGTAAACAGAGGAACTTAAGTTGGCTACAGGTTGTATTGCTTGCAAGGAAAAGACGTTTACCATCCAGGTACATCTGCTAGGACCCGACCGGTTATAGCTGAACATAACGGCCTTACATGAGCAGTTCTTCAAGCAGGCCTGCTTACAGTCATCTTCGTCTAAATTCATAACCTCATGGCTGTTATCAAAGTAAGAAACATCATTAAGTGTCAAGAGCCGATGGTGTTGTATTTCTTGACAAGATATTTGAGTTGTTGGCGTGCAACCAAGATTTGCCTTCCGCTCATCCACCGGCTTGAAGTAGTCTAAAGTAGAATAGTTTTGAAGTGGACAAGTACATTGCCCCTGGCTGCATATGCCGTAGTCCGCGCAGACTTTTGGGTAAGCGCAATCATCTATCTGCATTAAATCATAATTCACTCTCCATTTTCTATCAGACCATTCATACACTCTCATATGTCCATCTGAATCTAATGTCATGTACTGCTGGGTGGATGTAGTGGTTGGCCAGAAGATTTGATCATGATAATCTGACTGCACAAAGAAGATGAGGCTTCCATCCATGAATGTAACATTTGTTGGATCATTTCCTTTCTTGACGCTGGGTACCAGTGATGAACAGTAGTAGGGTTGTGGCGGTGTGGATTCAACATAAGCACATAACCCGTACGCGGCTAAAGTGATATACAATTGATTCTCAGTTGTATTTGTTGCAGAGGTACTTGCTTTCAGCTTCATACCTTTCAGAAGTGACTGCCCAAGGAGCAATGTGTCGGTAGGATGATCAAATGACTGCCACACTATTGCATTCCTCTGATCGAACAACACAAGATTGCCAATGTCTGTCATCACCATGCTGGCTGCAGACCGTCCTGAGGTGCCGCTGGACCAGACAGGGCTACCATCGTCATTGCGGAGGACCAGGTTCCCATCAGAGGTAAGCTCAAGGGTTGCATTCTCCCTGACAGGGCGAGCCCGGTTGGCAGACCAGACCACCTGCGCATCTTGTCTATCTTTGGCATCGATTCGATTGATGCTCACACTATAGTTGTGGTAAATGAATACCGCAAAGAGGAAATCGTTGCACGGTGACTGATGGGAGACACATATGAACCCTGCGGCAACGTTAAGGTCGGAGTCATGGCGAGCTTGAGTTTCTGGTCCTAGAGGACGGGTGATGATGGTGCGGAGGCCGTTGATGCGGTCGCGGAGAAAAATGTCGTTGTTGATCCAAACCGTCGAGGGTTTCGCCATGGAATCAGCCAAGGTTTGCGCCGCCAAGTGCAAGGGTGCTGCAGCCGCAAGCACAAGGAAGTAGAGAACGGCAGGACCCATGGTGCTTCAAACCGAAACTGTAACCAGTAAACCAGTCAGTTACTGGCCTACGCATGGAGCATGGTAAGCAAGCTCGTGATGAGCTTTGCGGAGTAGTACAAGCAAAGATCACAAGGTCTAACCTGTACTGCGCCGCCGTGTAGAAGATGGTCTAGCCGGCGGTGGGTGGCGCTGGCGCGAACTCTCCTTCCGGTTATCCGTTCTCTTGTCCAGTTCTTTGGAGTTGGAAAGATGGATTGCTCTTTTTTTTTTTCCTTTTTGAGAATGGATGGATTGTTGTGGTGATTAGTCCAAAAGCTTGACTGCCTGACTGGTTCAGAAGCTTCACTGTCGCTGTGCCGGCCTTGTTGCCGGCCCAAGCTATTTCATTTGTTTACATGCTAGTTGCTGGACCGCTTGTGCCGGCCCAAGCTGTTTCATTTGTTTACATGCTAGCTGCTGAACCGTGGGACAAGTGTCAGCTGCAGTTCATCCCTGTTGAACGTGACTAAGTTATTCATCCACAAGACCAAGAAAGCCCCCAAAACTTCAAGGGCGCCCACGTAGAGTTAACTACTCCTTCCATCCGAAATTACTCAGTTCTAAATACATCCATTTTTATCCATTTCCACGACAAGTAATTCCGGACGAAGGAAGTATGTATGTACTTGTGTTCAAGAGAGAAATAATACAATCCACAAAGATTTTTGTATCTAGAGGCATATATCTGCATTCTTTCGCCGGAGTATAAGATAATATACTTGTAAGATATAAATGTGTTCTTCGTGATCTCTTGCTACTAAAAGAAGGCCTAGTCTGGTCGAATTCTACATTATTAAATTTCTAGTACTATGAAATTTCCAATGCTTGCACCCTAGGAAAAACTAAAGGATTACTTTCAAAAGGTTTGAGCGGATCTAAAATTTTCTTTGTAATGTAGTGCAAAGGAATCCCTGGAAAATTTTCCTATAGGATTCCATACTACAAATCAAACGACCCAGGATTCAAATTCTCCAGAGTTCATATGACAGTCGTTTGAATCAAAGACGCCATAACGACATGCTCGATTGATGGAGTTTAGTGCAGTTGAACCCATGCTATTTTATCTTTTAGAGACTATGTACCGCACTACGTACTTGTTGGAGATTTCATTAAAAAAACAAGGCTAACCCGGGCTAGACTAGCCAGTTGGCATTTTTTATATAGAAGAAAACTTCGTGAGCACCAAACGCTCAAGCCGAGACTTGAATCCTGGTGGGCTGGCTGCAAACTCCCGCGCCTTGCCTATTGCGCTACGCTCAATTCTCGAGATTTTATTTAATAATATGGCTGCATGCATCATTGCGATGCAGAGGCCGGGGGCATTCCTCCTTAAAAAAACAAATAAATTCAAACTCAAATTCTTGCCTACGCCACACTAGTCATGTTTTTTCCTTCTTCATAACCACTATTGCACATTTCTATGTTATTTTTATCAGGACATATGGCAGGTGCTGGACATTAAGTTTCTGCACCCGAGCTCATATGCACCCTCGTGAACAGTAAAATAAAAAAAGTAAAAAAATCAGGAATTTTTGTTTTTCTAAACAAACATTTTTGAATTCGGAACATGCGTGCTAAAATTCATGAAGAAACAACCTTCTAAAAATGCTTCCATACAAAACAAAATTGATGCTCCAAAGAACAGACTTTTTGGAACGTTAATTTTGTTTTTTCACGGAAACATTTTTGGAATGTTGTTTTTTCATGAAATTTTGTAAGCATGTTCAGAATTCATCAATGTTTGTTTACAAAAGAATTCATTGTTATTTTTTTACTATTTTTTATGATTTTACTGTTCTCGAGGGTGCATATGAGCTCGGGTGCAGAAGGGTACTTTTGGCAGGTGCTCTGCTTTTGCATTAATGATTAGGAATTTATAGAGAGTTTGAAGAGCCCCAAGGCATTACAAAGTACAACAGAAAATCTCTTTGTTTACAGTAGCTGCTGCCTAGGCATTGTCAAGTTTTTTTGAGATCGGCTCTGATTAGAGCGACAACACTATCGGTGCTTGATGCAACTTTTTGGAAGATTCTTGGGTTTCTTTCATTCCATATGTTCCAGGAAAAACAGGCCGCTGTGGTTGCAGGTTTCTTGGGCCCCCTTCAAAATGGTGTTCCACCATTCTTTGGTCGATTTGGGAGATCTCGTGGACGCTGCACTGGCGTTCAGCATGGTGGGGTTGAGTTTGTGTCAGACTTCGGCTGCAAATGGGCTATGTTATATGTAGCATCCCAAATGCAGTGTCGCTGGGAGATACATCGCGATCATGCTAAGGCCAAGTGTATTGAAGTGGAACGAGCAGAGCAAGAACAACGGCTGACAAAAAAAGACTGAAGATGGCCCGAGAACCCCAGAAGTCAGCGAGGCCTTTCGCTCCCTCCAAGCGGCACGCTGGCAATGGGTGGCTCAGATTCTGGGGAGTGGGGTATGCCTGTAAGTGAACTGTGTTGCTGATGTGGCTATATATCAGTTGTGTCGCTCTTATTCTCGTAGTTTATCCGGAGAGATCACGAAACGAACTGAAGAACCCTGACAAGGGGTAGCTCTCTTCCTCCCCCATCTCTCCTCTCTGGTATTTCCCCTCCGGTAATCAGACCTGATACTTGAGTGAATTAGTATGTTAATCAGTCGGAGTTGGTTGAATACTTTCCAAATACGTACGGTACGTACCTACATAGATTGGATATCGATGCACATCGCAACTCGACTACAGACGGGACACGATCTTGCTACGCTAGAGGCTTTACCGTCTCCCCTATTCGGAGCGTGCATGGATGTGCAGAGTGCTAGAGTTGCCGTTTGATCCACAGTGGAGAATGTATGGAGCTCCCAGTCTGACCCCTCTACCAATAATCCTTTGCAGCGACGCCCTTGAGGTATTAATTATATACTCTGGATGTTTTTGAGAAAAGGATTTCAGCTAGCACGAGTACTCGCAATTTGCAGGTGTTACAGTTAACAGTAACGATTCACTCAGAAGACCCGTGTTATTCTTTCCCACATTATCATCAATCCAAGGATCAGAGAAGAAAAAGGGGAGCTAGCTTCAGAGCGGGGCCATGATCTACAGAAATGATCACACTTAGGGCAGAAGAATGATGAAGCCCCCGTGCTTTTCTAACCCAGTGGCCGCTTCTGACCTGGCTAATGTAAGGACACATTAATCATACATGTTACTGCTATTAATCTTGGCTTGCATGATGAAGAGGTGTAATTCACTCGAGAAAAAGAATATTCTCCTTCCTGCGCCGTAAGTCCCGACCGCCGCGGGCGACAGAGACGGCCCCCGGAGTTGACGCCGCCGGGGAAGGAGCGGCCGGTATCCATATCCATTCTCCTACCACTTCCTTGTTCAACCTCGCCGCCCGCGAAGTTCTTAACCGCAGGTGGTTCGTTTCGTTGGTACAGGGTCGAGATGAAGGAGGACTCTGAGGCGCCGCACCCGCACGCCAATGGCGCCGCCGCCGCCCCTCCTCCTCCTCCTCCTAGGTACTCGCCTCGCCGTGGCGCTAGGCGCTGTCTGCTCTTCAGTTTTCTTCTGGGTGTTTCCGGCCGTCTCTGTCGGGGGCCGCGGAGGTTGGCTGGATCTGGATGGTTGCGACCTAGTTCCATGGAACAGGGCATGCGGATTAATTAACTAATCCCTGGATGTAGGACTCCTTGAATAGTTAATCTACACGGATTTGAGGGTTAGGGTTTTAGGTTGTTGTTACGGGTAGTTAGCTGCCTGTGATGTGCGCCCAAACAAATTCACTCAGGCTCTCTGCTTTTGTCTGCTCCAAGTCTGTGGTAGATCATTATCAACAGTTGCATTTCCTTTGACGGCTAAATGCATCGATCCATCTTACAATCCCAATCCAGAGCGTGCACGCAGTACTCTACTCCCATTGATTGAGATTCACAGCCCGGTCGTAGATATACTGGATTTGTTGCGTTATGTGCCGGCTGGTGCAAATTGATTCTTGAACTCGCAGTCGCACTACACATTTCAGTTTTTGTCATTTAAGCTCATTTGATGTCTCCGACTTTGTGAAACTTCTCTGTTTAGATAGGCAAAAACATTCAGAACATTCTATATGCCATTTACACTCATTTGATGTCTCTGGCTTAATAAGCCATCGTGAACCTTCTACGTTTAGCATTCAAAGCCTGGTTGTATTACATTTGCCAATTCTAGTACCGAGATTGAAATTCAGATACGAGAAACATATGGATGCTCCACTACTTTTGAATGTTTTATTTGGATGTTCTTCTGTTGTGTGCTCCCATTCATCAATGTAAGGAAATGGTACTCCCATTCATCAACTTACTGCTGATCTATGCACAAATTTTGTAGGGCACGGCTGGGAGATGAACATGGGTCTGCTTCTGTGTATCGTGTCAGCGCACTGGAGAAGGCAATTGCAGGGTTCGAGCAGAGGGAAACTGAGGCCGTGGTCAATCCAACCGTGGGGACTGTCTTTGTTTCTCTTGACGAGGCCTATGAGTTCTACAACATTTATTCCTGGGAATCTGGATTCGGAGTCACCTATGGACCGAGTAGTGTGGATTCTCATGGAACCAAATGCATACAGCAATTTGTTTGCGCGTGTGAGGTATGGCTCATCCTCCCCTTGTATAGTTAAGGTAGTACTTATGTTTTTTGTGTTGTTGATCTCAACCCAGTACCAATGCTCGGAAAAATGTTATCTTCTACAGGGGAAACCAAGCAAGGACAGCAACTCATTTCGTCGGTGTGAATGCACGGCAGCGATTCTTTTGTTGAGATCCAGAGACGGCGGATGGTGTGTGTGCGAACATCAAGTGGGGCATAACCATCCACTTTGTAAGACGTGTGCGCAGAGGTCATCCTGGGAGTCTCACAGCAGTATCGACAAGAACACAAGGGACTTGATTCGCCAACTAAGGGAAAACAATGTGCCACACATTGCTGATAATGAAGCAAAGGATCTGCTGTCTGAGGATCTCAGAAAGACCGTGGAAACCTTCGCTAGGATCAAAGCAAAGGATCCAACATTTGAATATTCTGGCTTGCAGGTTGATAGTAACTGTAGAGTAAGGCCACTACTCTGGACCAGTGGCCAGAGCGTTCAGTACCAATACTTTGGTGATGTGATTATCTTCGACACAACCTACAGATCGGACGTGTATGGAATGCCGTTCGGCCTTTTTGTTGGAGTCAACAACAACTTCGAGACCATAGTGCTTGGTGGGGTGCTGATGATAAACGAGAAAACGGAGAGCTTCAAATGGGTGTTGAGTCAGTTCTTCCAATTAATGGGTGGGAAACACCCCCAAACTATACTGACCGGTAAGATTACTTCTGTACACACTTTTCCCTACCCAATAGTATTTTTCTGCAGCGCCGCCATCTAACTTGTTTTGCTTAAAATTCTGTAGACCGCTGCGAGGCAATTGAGGAAGCTGTGTTGGAGGTACTGCCATCCACCACACACAGATGGTTCAAGTGGCATGTCCTTGGAAGGGCAAAGGAGTACCTCGGTTTTCATTACACCAAAACTAGTAGCTTCCGGGTGGAGCTCCACAGAATTCTGACCGACACGCTGACGACTGATGAGTTTGAGAGAGCATGGGAGATGCTGCTAGAGAAGCATGGATTGGAGAACCACCCATTTCTGCAGGAGATCTATGAGGTTCGGCATAAGTGGGTTAAGGCATACTTCAGTGACACATTCTGTGCTACACTGACTAGCACACAAAAGAGCGAGAGCGCGAAACACTTACTGAAACAACACGTTCCACGGGATTGCTCAATGGAGCTTTTCGTTCAACAGTACGTGGAACCGCGGTGCGATCAAGAACCGGACTATGGGTTTGAGGATAAGCCGACTACTATGGTAAGCTTAACTTCATCAGAAAATTTGACTTGTTTTCTGTGATGTGTTCATGATGAGCTGAGACTAAGCTAGGATGAATTGTTGCTTTCGTGCAGGATGAGATTGTTCTGAGAACAAATCTGCCAATCGAGAAGCACGCCAGCGAGGTGTACACAAGACCAGTGTACGAACTGTTTGTGCAAGCCATACGCGAATCTGAATCTTACATGGTGGAGGCAGTCATCCCCAACTTGAAGTACATAGCACGGCATCCCAGCAGTGAAACCAGGGAGAAATGGTCTAGGGTGGAATATGAGGTCAATGTTAGAGAAGACGGTGAGGCATTCATGTGCGTGTGCAAGCAATTTGAGCACACGGGGATGCTCTGCTGCCATGCCGTCAAGGTAACAGTTATCTTCCATCCAGCTACTGAAGAATTCTGATCTTGCATCCTTAGCTGCCATATGTACATACACCCTGCAAGATCTTCAGACTGCAATTTTTTTTAGGTGATGATCCACTTGGGGGTGCGTGAGATACCAAGGCTACACGTCATGCCACGCTGGACAAGAAAGCCGCTGCAGTGCCAGATGCACTGCCGCAGTGAACCGCAGGATGACACGTGCCAGCAATGCAGGCACTCGGTGCTGCATGATAAGCTCTTTGGCCTAGCGCGCCGCGCCTGTAAGGATGAACGGTATTATGAGGTCCTCATGAGCGGCCTCGACAGAATGGAGCGAGGCATGGCCGCGGCAGAGGCAGCACCCCCACCCCGCCGCGCCAAGCCGGCATCACGGAAGTCAAGGAGGAGGAAGCGTTGATTGCTTACTCCTGGATGTCTGGAAGCCTGTCTGAGGCCTCTGCGATGCTTGGCAGGGCGTGGAAGGATATGTCAACTGACTTGTTCTTTTTGCTTTTTATCTCGCATGCGCGCGTGTGAACCTCTGAATGACTGAACCTGCCTGCGTATGAATGAAGTATTTTGCATGTTCTCCAACGGCCCGGCACCATGGCCGTTTGCGTTAAGGCGGCCCTCTGTGCCTGTAGGTAGTCTAGTTGGATGGTCAAACCAACTCCGTCTATGCAATGTCAGGGGAATATGGCCTGCGTGATACATTGTGAACGTCGTAACACCTTCTGAAATTAGATGATACTCCGTGCATTGCTACGGAACATAAGCATGCAGAAGAAAATAGATTGTGGCTGTCATGGATGGTCATTAGTGTGAGCTCTGTTCTTTTGCTGTTGCTGCTATTGTTATTTTCCATGGAGCTTCTGTTTATCTGGTTGTCTATTTTAGAGACACCAGATTCAGTAGTTAAGGAGAATCGTGAAAATTTAGCTGTAAAGTCAGCCTATTCTGCTAATGAAGTTTATTTCAGTGCATGTATTTAACGTCCTTCTTATGTATGACAAGATTTGGGATGTTTGTGCTAATCGTAATGTCTGTTTCGTGCTGATTCTGCTGGCGAGTATATATCCAAAATATTGCGTGGCTTTCTTGCTGAACAGGGTACTATTGCCTAGTTCTTTTGTCCTGGTGCTCATGCTCAGAATGGCGTGGCTGAGCACAAGCATCGTCACGTTCTTGAGACAGCTCGTGCGATGATGATTTCCGCCTCTCTTCCACCTCATTTTTGGGCTGAGGCTGTCTCCACTGCCATATATCTCATAAGCATTCAGCCCTCATCTTCTTTACACGGTGGTATACCTCTAGAGCGTCTTTCTGACCGTTCTCCTGATTATTCGACACTTCGGCTATTTGGTTGTGTTTGCTATGTTCTGCTTGCCCCTCGAGAATGCACCAAATTGGCTGCTCAGTCTGTCGAGTGTGTTTTTCTAGGCTACAGTGATGAGCATAAGGGTTATCGGTGTTGGGACCCGGTCGGTCGTCGGATGCGCATTTCCCAGGACGTGACTTTTGATGAATCTCGTCCATTCTTCCCACGACCATCCTCCTCAACCTTTTCAGGTGAGGATATCTCTTTTCTTACGTTTCCTGATACACCTCCCTCCGTGCCTCGTATTCCTAATCCTCCTTCTCGTCTCACTATTACAGATTTGACGTCGTCTTCTCCCGCAGTTTCTTCTCCTCCCTTATTGCATGACTCTCCACCTTCATCACCGATGTCTTCCCCATCTCCATCACCTCCGATCGTTCCTCCTCGTCCCACTTTTCCTTTTCATTATACCCGTCGTTCCCGTGCTGTGGACGGATCTTCTACTGATGTGCCATCTACGTCTGGGTGCGCCATCTTCCTCGTCCCAGCCGACTTATCGTCTTCGGACTAGGCCTTGTCATCCTCCTGATTGCTATTCTCCTAGTTGATATGGTCTTTTGGCTGCACTTGAGCCTACCTCTTATCGCGATGCTGTTGTTCATCCTGAATGGCAGCTTGCGATGGCAGAGGAGATTGCTGCCCTTGAGCGCACCGGCATGTGGGGACCTGGTTTCTCTGCCTCCCCGTGTTCGTCCCATCACCTATAAGTGGGTCTATAAGATTAAGACTCGCTCCGATGGATCTCTTGAGTGTTATAAAGCTCGTCTTGTGGCTCGTGGCTTTCAGCAGGAGCATGGTCGTGATTATGATGAGACTTTTGCTCCCGTGGGCCATATGACCACTATCCGCACACTTTTTGCCGTGGCCTCTGTTCGCCATTGGTCTGTGTCTCAGCTTGATGTTAAGAATGCCTTTCTTAATGGTGAGTTGCGCGAGGAGGTTTATATGCAGCCGCCACCTGGGTATTCAGTTCCTGATGGCATGGTTTGCCGTCTTCGTCGCTCTCTCGACGGCCTTAAGTAAGCCCCTCATGCTTGGTTTGAGCGTTTTGTCTCTGTGGTCACTGCAGCTGGTTTTTCACCCAGTGCTCATGATCCAGCGTTGTTTATCCACCTTTCTACTCGTGGGCATACTCTTCTTTTTCTATATATTGATGACATGATCATCACTGGCGACGATTCTGAGTACATTGCCTTTGTCAAGGTCCGTATCAATGAGCAGTTCCTTATGTCTGATCTTGGTCCTCTTCGTTACTTTCTTGGGATTGAGGTTTCCTCCACCGCCGATGGCTTTTTTATTTCTCAAGAAAAGTATATCCAGGATGTTCTTACTCGTGCGGCTCTTAGTGATGAGCGCACTGTTGAGACTCCTATGAAGCTCAATGTTCACCTTCACGCTTCTGATGGTGAACCCTTGTCTGATCCGACGCGTTACCGTCATCTTGTTGGGAGTCTTGTCTATCTTGCTGTCACTCGTCCGGATATCTCCTATCCTGTCCATATTCTGAATCAGTTTGTTTCTGCTCCCACTTCATTTCACTATAGTCACCTTCTTCATGTTCTACGATATCTTCGTGGCACGATCTCTCATCGTTTTTTTCCCTCCGTTCCAGCTCGTTACAGCTCCAGGCCTATTCGGATGCTACGTGGGCTAGTGATCCTTTTTTCTTGGTGGTTCTCTCATTGCCTGGAAGACGAGGAAACAGACTGCGGTTTCCCGTTCGAGTGCAGAGGCCGAGTTGCGAGCTACGGCTCTTTTGACGGCAGAGGTGACTATGTTGCGATGGTTACCGGAGGATTTTGGTGTTTCTGTTACTACACCTACTACCCTATTGTCAGACAGTACATGTGCTATCAGTATTGTACGGGACCCCGTGAAGCATGAGCTTACCAAGCATATTGGTGTTGACGCCTTTTTTGTGCGCGCTGCTGTGCAGGACCATGTTATTGCTCTTCAGTATGTACCTTCCGAGTTACAGCTAGCAGACTTCTTCACGAAAGCCCAGACTAGAGCGCAACATGAATTTCGCCTCTCCAAACTCAGTGTTGTGAATCCACCATGAGTTTGAGGGGGGTGTTAGAGTTATAGTGCAGATGGCCTTTGGCCTTTCGTATTACTGCCTTTTGTTCTTTCGTATTACTGCCTTTTGTACTGTATATATGCTGGCTGTTTTGGCCTTGGATAATACAAGTATCTATTCTTCCCACTATCTCAACATCGAAGATGTGCTAGTGTGCTTTGGTGTTAAGTCTCTGTTCTGTTTTGTTTTGTTTTGTTTTGTTTGCTGTGCGTTGGTCTACCCATACATCTATCACTGTTTGGTAGGGAAGCATGATGTGCACCTTTCAGAAAAAGCATTCATGAGAGAACAATATGGGACGCTTCACAATTAATGATGCCCAGCTCCAGGACAATGCTCAAGCTATTCTCATGTCATCTTCATGAATGTGACACCACAATAATTGGACAAAGTAACCAAAGTAGGCAAGATTTACCGCATGGCCTTATGTTGTAAGCTATCTTAAACAGATGTTTTTCTTTGAGCTGCTGGCTATATCTATGCACTAGTGTGAACCACCCTCGATGATTTTCTTGCAATCAAGTTGTAGTGTACCATCATGGTTTACCGGAGGCGAAGGTGGGATCGGGTAGGAGGACTCCGGGCCTCTGCTTCAGTAACATAAGCTACAACAGGACGCTGCAAAGTGCTACAGGAAGATCATTCAAGGAGTGCACTGTGGCTACAGGAAGCTACATGATGATGCCTTTCACGCAGTGGTTTACCACTCACCCCTGTTCGACAGGAAATCATGGCGAGCTCCATTGGAGACAATTATTCATTTATTTGTGCACGTACTTACATCTAAAAGAGCAGTTATGGGAGTAGGTATACCATCAAGAAAATTACTATGAGAGCAAGTACAAGCAGAAAGGGAAGCTTCAACGACTGACAACACCACAACGCTCCTTCATGCGACAGTTGGTAACTCTATAGTCTGGACCTGGAACCAAACCAAAAGATTTCAATAGGTCTGAATTCTGTTCTGTTTGGTTTTGGAATGGATGAATCTCATCTTGTTCCCGTGTATACATGTCTGAATTCTGAAGAAGCTTTGGTGCAGAATATGGACTACATTACGTGAGGATGGCACGCGGGACCAGGAGCCAGTTCGACCTCCTGCTGCTGCGGTTCTACATGACACTGGCGGCAGCGAGCAGCGCGTGGAGCCAGCCGTCGCCCGACGAACACGGCCTGCCTCCGGCTTCTCCCCCACGGAGCCTCTGCTTCCCCGGGTCCGCCTCTTTCTCCCTTATAGGCCACCTTTGCTCTAGTGGCCCCTTCTCGAGCTTGGTTTGAATTACGTCTCTGGTTATTGGGGGTGTAATGGGCTAGAATCTATTCAAAGTCTAGATACTTGGAATTTTGGAATCATCGAGCTGGACTGCCGGAGTTATAAATTCGATTTGCAGGAGCCAAACGGGGCGTAACCATGTAAGAGGAGTCTTCTGAAGCGATGACATGTTGCTCGGTTTCCGGGTAGTGTTCCCTTAGCTCTCCTGTAAACTGAATTGCACAGACCTTGATGGCATTTTTCACTACCCTGGAAAGTACTGAAGCTTGTGCCCGTCAAATAGCATTTAAAAGACTAACATAACTTCACTTGCACATCAATACATTGTGAGTTGCGGCTTGCAGAAGAACATCGAGAAAACCTTCTACCTTGCATTTGTTTAGGTTTAACAGAACACTAGTGCAGAACCGGGCTTTAGCGCCGGTTCGTAAGGGCCTTTAGTGCCGGTTCCACAACTGGCACTAAAGAGTGGGGACTAAAGGTCCCCCCCTTTATTACCGGTTCATCACGAACCGGCGCTAAAGTGCCACCACGTAGCACGAGCCAGGCCCGGGTGCGTGCAGGACATTAGTACCGGTACTAAATGTTTTGGGGTGTTTTGATATTATTTTTTATTTTTCCTTTAATTTTGTGTTTTTAATTTAATTTAGTGATTATTTTAGTTGTTAAATCATTATGTGAAAGTACTGCAGATTAGTTTCGACTGGATGCCTGTGGATCCTAGCTAAGTGATCAAGTATATGCCATGTCCATATTATACTTGATCACCTATAATTAAGTGATCAAGTATAATATGGATATGGCATATACTTGATCACTTAGCTAGGATCCATCCAGCTGAAACTAATCTGCGGTTTCTTTCATAAATGATATAATAACTCATCATCATCATCATCATATTAATATAAAAACTCTTGCATCATATCATCAATAACAGTAAACTAGCTAGCTAAAAATCATCATAGTCGTCATTACCACTGTTTAATCATCATAGTCATTACCGCTATCTAATCAGCACCAACACTAGCTTAAAGAAAAAACATTCACTTGTACCAGAAGCAAAGATATCATCGAGTTCAACATGGTCATCATATTATAAGCGTTCATAACACCACAAAAGCAAATCACCATTTGAGATTAAGTTCAGAACGAAGAACACGGACATGAGAGGACAAAAGTACTAAGAGCATGAACTAGCTAAATCACTCCTGCTGCTCTCTCTCTCAGGTAAAATAGCATAGAACACGTATAGCTCTCCTGATTCATCATACTGGAGCATGCAGATGAACCTGTCTCTAAATCGTGGGCTGCACTTCTCATTGCTGCCCCCTAGTACTTCTCTGGGATCGTTAACAATTTTGCTCCAATCATTCACTATTAAGCATTCATCGCTTTTAGAAATCCTGAATGCACTCATGTGCAATGTAGGATATCTTGGCCGTAAGCTAATCATTGACATGTGACCTTTAGTCTCGATCCACTGAGGCACAACTGTCATCAGGAGTCCCTTGTTGAAGAGCATCGTATAGTAATTAATATACTTAGCAATGGAAGTTTAGCAAAAAAATAATGTATGCAAAAGATGCACTGAGGACAAATAGTAAAAATCTTACCATCTTTCGTAAATAGATGTGACCGTAGTTCAATACGATCACTATTGGTCGCACGTTTTGAGTACTAACATTTCTAAGTGCAGGAAGAAAATTTGTCTTAACAGTATGAAGATCCTCAAGCCATGAAACATAATGACTTATCTCCTCGCAGTTTAGTTCAGCTCCGGGACGATAGTAGGTCCTGTCTACCAAGCGCCGAACATGTTTGCTTGAATGGAAATAAGCTGTCAATAGAAATTAGTTGTCAACTATTTTTGAATAAACAATATCAAAGACATAAATATGGTTGAGAAACTCACATAATGGCAGAACTGGAGGCGTCTGCACATCGACCCAGATGTCTCTATTACCTTCAATATCATCTTCCGGACGAATAAGCCTTGCATAGTGCTTGCCAAATATTGCATTCAAAATAGGTGTACGTGTCTGCATTGTATAATTTGACGTTGAAAGTATAACCATGCTCGGTCTTCAGGTAAACTCTTTTTACCTCCATAGTTTCCATAGCACTGAAACATATCTTATCCAAGACAAAAATTCTTGCATGGCAGGGGATGCGCTAGTAGAATAGTGAGAATTTAAAATTATAAGTTGAAGCAAATGAAGCATATATAAGTTATGCTTAATTACGAAAAAAGACTTGCCGTTGTGACTTCCTGTATCCAGCTTGATAAGTTGAAGCAAATGAAGCACATATAAAGGTCTCATCCAGCTTGATGCTGAAGCACCTATCATCAACAAGGAAATTTCTGTCGCACAGGCCGCGCTGGTCTTCACAGTATTCGCACTTAATGAAATCTTTTTCGTCGTCAGACGACATTTCCTATGTTCATATAGGTGAAACATTAAACACTTACTAGTTCTATTAATTCAACTACTTCTATTAGTTCAACTAGTTCTATTAATTCAACTAATTCAACTAAGCATTTAATAAAAATAAACTTGTTCTATTAATTTTCTTACTAAAATAAAGTAGCTAATTCTATATAGTAATATTTTAATTAGATCATCAAATCTCAGATATCTAAATTTTCTTACTAAAAATAAAGTAGTTCTATTAATTCAACTAAATCAACTAAGAATTTACTAAAAATAAACTAGTTCTATTAATTTTCTTACTAAAATATATAAAGTAGCTATATATAGTAATATTTTAATTAGATCATCAAATCTCATATACCTAAATTTTTTTACTAAAAATAAACTAGTTCTACTAATTCAACTAGTTCAACTAAGCATTTACTAAAAATAAACTAGTTATATGAATTCAACTAGTTCAAATAATCTCATATACCTAAATTTTCTTACTAAAAATAAACTTGTTCTATTAATTTTCATCCTAAAAATAAACTAGTTATATTAATTCAACTAGTTCAAATCTCATATATATACCTAATTAATATCTAGCTAATTCATCTAAAATTGACATTAATATTTAACATCTTTTCCATATAATTCATCTAACATTAACATTCTAACATTCTTATCTACGTAATTCATCTAACATTAATCTAAACAACAGAAAACAAAAAATAAGTAAAAAATAATAATATGTGTGTGTGTGTATGTGTGTGTGTGTACGAGCGGGGGGCGGCGGCGTACGGGCGGCGGCGCGAGACGGCGATGCGACGGGGACGGCGCGACGACGGGCGGCGGGCCGGGGGCGACGACGCGATCGAGACGGCGACGTAGTACGGGGCGGCGGCGACGGGCGGCGGGGGCGACGGGCGGCGGGGGCGACGGCGGTGACGGCGTACGACGGGCGGCGGGGGCGACGGCGGTGTCGGCGACGACAGGCGGCGGGGGCGACGGTGCACGGCGGGGCCGGCGAGGGTGGCGCTCGATGGGCGACGGCGGCGGCGATGTCGCGCGAAGAAGTTGGAGAAGAAGTGGGTCGATGAAACTGATTTTTTCGTAAGTGCCATATATATAGGAGGGGCCTTTAGTACCGGTTAGAGCCACCAACCGGTACTAAAGACCAATTTTCGCCAGGTCGAGCGGCGGGAAACTGCCCCCTTTAGTACCGGTTCGTGGCTTGAACCGGTACTAAAGGCCCACGCATTAGTACCGGTTGGAGCCACCAACCGGTACTAATGGTTGTGCGCTGCCACCGGCGGTGCACAATGTTTAGTCCCACCTCGCCGAGCGAAGGGCAGCCGCACTGGTTTATAAACCCAGCCGCGGCTGCTCCTTCGAACTTCTCTATATAGCAGGATTCTGGGCCTAACTTCAGCGCGCTGCCTTGTGAGCCTCCTGGCCCTTCTGGGTCTGTATTTGCAAACCCTAGGTCTGGCAGGCCCACTGGGCAGCGCCCCAACAATTTTTTATATAGTTTTTTCTATTCTGCATTATTTATTTTCTTCTATTTATTTTTGAGTAAAGTTTTTATATAGTTTTTGTCTTTTCTGTTTTATTTATTTTCTTCTATTTATTTCTGACTAGTTTTTTTGCTGTATTTAGTTTCTTTGTGAATATAACAATTTTTTATATAGTTTTTTTCTGCATTATTTATTTTTTTCTATTTATTTTTGAGTAATTTTTTTATATTGTTTTTGTCTTTTCTGTTTTATTTATTTTCTTCTATTTATTTCTGAGTAAATGTTTTTGCTGTATTTAGTTTCTTTGTGAATATAACAATTTTTATATAGTTTTTTTCTTTTCTGCATTATTTATATTCTTCTATTTATTTTTGAGTAAATTTTTTTATATACTTTTTGACTTTTCTGTTTTATTTATTTTCTTCTATTTATTTCTGAATAGTTTTTTTTGCTGTATTAATTTCTTTGTGAATATAACAATTTTTTATATAGTTTTTTCTTTTCTGCATTATTTATTTTCTTCTATTTATTTTTGAGTAAATTTTTATATAGTTTTTGTCTTTTCTTCTATTTATTTCTGAGTAGTTTTTTTGCTGTATTTAGTTTCTTTGTGAATATAACAATTTTTTATATATTTTTTTTTTCTTTTTTGCATTATTTATTTTTTCTATTTATTTGTGAGTAATTTTTTATATAGTTTTTGTCTTTTCTGTTTTATTTATTTTCTTCTATTTATTTCTGTGTAGTTTTTTTTGCTGTATTTAGTTTCTTCGTGAATATAACAATTTTTTATATAGTTTTTTTTCTTTTTTGCATTATTTATTTTTTTCTATTTATTTTTGAGTAAATTTTTATATAATTTTTGTCTTTTCTGTTTTATTTATTTTCTTCTATTTATTTCTGAGTAGTTTTTTTTGTTGTATTTAGTATCTTTGTGAATATTTTTGCTTTCTCGTCCGAAACCCTGATACTCCGAAAGAGATTGTCAGAACGTGTTGGAAATTGATGACGTCGCTTTGAATGCTCTCTAAACAAATCGGTAAATGACTGAAAAACAGCAAATGATGTCAGTGCGTGTTAGAAATTGATGACGTTGCTTTGAATGATGCATTCTGAACGCGAAAATAGGCTGGAGTTGAAATAAGTTTAAAAAACATTGAAGTGCCCGTGTAACAGATGAGTTCTCGTCCGAAACCCTGATACTCCGAAAGAGATTGTCCAGTTTGTACACGAGGTGCGTCCAGTTTTCGCCGTGACCCTCTCTACTCTTTTGCACATGTTATGCGGGTGAAATGATGATACCATGCCAAGTTCCAACATTTTCAGAGTTAATTTTGTAATGATTTTCAATTTCACCGTCATTTAGCTCTCTAAACAAATCGGTAAATGACTGAAAACAGCAAATGATGTCAGAACGTGTTGGAAATTGATGACGTCGCTTTGAATGATGCATACTGAACGCAAAAATAGGCTGGAGTTGAAATAAGTTTAAAAAACATTGAAGTGCCCGTGTAACAGATGAGTTCTCGTCCGAAACCCTGATACTCCGAAAGAGATTGTCCAGTTTGTACACGAGGTGTCGTCCAGTTTTCGCCGTGACCCTCTCTACTCTTTTGCACATGCTATGCGGGTGAAATGATGATACCATGCCAAGTTCCAACATTTTCAGAGTTCATTTTGTAGTGATTTTCAATTTCACCGTCATTTAGCTCTCTAAACAAATCGGTAAAATGACTGAAAAACAATAAATGATGTCAGAACGTGTTGAAAATTGATGACGTCATTTTGAATGATGCATACTGAACGCAAAAATAGGCTGGAGTTGAAATAAGTTTAAAAAACATTGAAGTGCCCGTGTAACAGATGAGTTCTCGTCCGAAATCCTGATACTCCGAAAGAGATTGTCCAGTTTGTACACGAGGTGCGTCCAGTTTTCGCCGTGACCCTCTCTACTTTTTTGCACATGTTATGCGGGTGAAATGATGATACCGTGCCAAGTTCCAACATTTTCAGAGTTCATTTTGTAGTGATTTTCAATTTCACCGTCATTTAGCTCTCTAAACAAATCGGTAAATGACTGAAAACAGCAAATGATGTCAGAACGTGTTGGAAATTGATGACGTCGCTTTGAATGATGCATACTGAACGCAAAAATAGGCTGGAGTTCAAATAAGTTTAAAAAACATTGAAGTGCCCGTGTAACAGATGAGTTCTCGTCCGAAATCCTGATACTCCGAAAGAGATTGTCCAGTTTGTACACGAGGTATCGTTCAGTTTTCGCCGTGACCCTCTCTACTCTTTTGCACATGCTATGCGGGTGAAATGATGATACCATGCCAAGTTCCAACATTTTCAGAGTTCATTTTGTATTGATTTTCAATTTCACCGTCATTTAGCTCTCTAAACAAATCGGTAAAATGACTGAAAAAACAATAAATGATGTCAGAACGTGTTGAAAATTGATGACGTCGCTTTGAATGATGCATACTGAACGCAAAAATAGGCTGGAGTTGAAATAAGTTTAAAAAACATTGATTATCATAAAAATACATTGATTATCAATGATCTTTTTGTGTACAATCTGAATTGTCAATATGATTCCTCAACGGTTTAGAAACCGGTGAAGACTCATATTGCGACCACAAATTTTACACATAGAGTTCAATGAAGACCAAGTGCTTGTGATAGTTTCAGAAGTAACATATTTAAGGTGGTAAAATTTTTGCTAGGGGAGCAAGGTGGGACTAAAAACAGCCTGCCACAACCTCTTATTACCGGTTCATGCCACGAACCGGTACTAAAGGTGCTGGCCGGGCCCTATCCTCTTTAGTACCGGTTCGTGGCATGAACCGGTACTAAAGGTTCGCCCTGAACCGGTACTAAAGATCTCCTCCCGCCTAGCCGTTTGAACCGACACTAATGAAGACATTAGTGCCGGCTCAAATGCAAACCGGCACTAATGTGTCTCACATTTGACCCTTTTTCTACTATTGGAAGTATAGGTAACTTTTATGGGAATTCCATCTTACTAAATGCCATCCATTTTCACATCCGTTTTATTGAAAACCAATGTTACGTATTTCCACCTTCAGATGTAGAGTATGGTGTCGCACACAATCAAACATAATGGCTGAAAATGTTTGAAATATAGTCCCAAGTGTAGAAATAGGAGAGGGACGGAGGATCCATGTAAGACAAGCCTGCCTTTTTTTTAACATAGAAAAAGATCTATTGCAAGAAAAGCATACTCTGCGACCGCATGTCTCACCTTGGGACAGATAAGATTAATGCTGGACCAACGCGGTGTTGGATATGTGGATTCAGATCTCAATGTTGCACCCATGATCTGCTGAAATGCCATGGTCAGTCACCATCGGACTATTTAACAAATCACTGTGAAATGTGCTTGAATCTGACACAAGTTGATCACTTCATCAGCGGTTCACGAGTTCTTGACACACGGTTAAAATGTTAGCATTGATTCCCTATGACCTATGCGCAACAATAAACGTCATGCAAAGGGACATGTTACAATTGTGGATGGATGCCATTGGGAGTGCCTCAAGGCATCTTAGGACTACTTGTATTGGCTGCTGCTACATTACTATAATGTTCTCAGACACCAATCAATTTTCAGTGTAACTTGTTCACATAAATAAAAAGGTAACTTTTGAGAGCGTGCAGAGAGTAAGTAGTACTGGAGAGTACAACGGGCAGCTGGTCCAATCAATGCTGACGATGAATGCTGCCAACTAACGTCTGGATACAGGAGTAATATTGTCTCCAGTCCACCGTTCTCACTTGCTTTAACCCACACCTTCCAGCTCTAGATCAAATGTGCAGATCAGTAGATCTATGTGCACATAGATCAGTAGAAGCTAAATCGGAACATTTGCAGATCACACCACACCCTCCAGATCAAGCAAGATGGATGCCCAGGGCGCCCTCAACTCGCTCCTTGGCCGCCTGACCGCCATCCTCGTCGATGAGGCGAAGCTGCTCGGCGGCCTCCATGGCGACGTTGAGTTCATCAAGGATGAGATGGAGAGCATGAACGGCCTGCTCCTCCACCTCACCGAGGCTCACCACCGTGACCACCAGGTCCGCGCTTGGATGAAGCAAGTCGTCGGCCTCACCCGCGACTGTGAGGGCAACGTCGAGCTCTACATCCACAACGTCACAGACGCTGGCCACCATGCTAGCGGCTTCCTCGGCTACTTGCGGCGCATCGTCCGCTATGTGCGCACCATCCCGGAGCGACACCGGATAGCAACACGGATCCGGGAGCTCAAGGTCAGGGCCCGTGACGTGGGCGACAGGAAGCTGAGGTATGGTGTCACCGTGCCACCGGCTGCTGACCAAGACGACACGATATTCATGGATGACGTACAGGCGCCCCATGGATCGGAGGACAAGGATAAGAATATTGGGAGACACGCTCTTCTTCTCAACTGTGAGAGCTTAGGGGCTTATGAACAGAAGATCATGGATGATACAATCAAGTCCCTGCTGCTGTTTGAGGAAGGCCCTGTTGAAGAGTTGGCAGACGTGGAGTCAAAGCCGAAGATATTCCTTATGACCTGGGATGAATACAAAAAAACTGATGGTATGTCCAGAGTGGATCTTGATTTCACAAATCATGTTGCACGCAAAATGTATGAGGATAAGATGAGTTCATTTTGTTGCAAAGCCTTGGTGAAAGCATACACAGCAGGCGAGCGATATAAACCTCAGAAATTTAAACCTTTGGACCAATTACTGCGGGAAATACTGGCCCAAGTGGAAGCCGACAAGTGTATGGAAACATCACAGGGTGATGAGGAGGAGGATGAGGCCATGCAACTCACCAAGAAACTTGAGGGGTATCTCAAAGGTAAACAATTCTTGATCATTCTTCAAGATGTCATTTCCACGGAATACTGGGATGTCCATGACAAGGAAAAATGGAATAGCATATGGTCTGCTCTGTTACATGCTACTGCTCATGGCTCTCCTGGCAGTGCTATAGTCATTACCACAAAGTCTGATCATTTAGCAGTGTCCCCTAATAAAAAGTTCAAACCCCAAAGTACATTTGGTGTTTTCTACAGCAAAACCATGAAGCTTGCTAGTTGTTCTGGAGATTCTGCATATTGGATAGCACAAATTTTAGAATTATGTTATCCCGATGTCTTTGCAATGAGGATGTTCCAACATCTTTTGTATGTTAACCCTGGAAGAGGTAAAATACAGTTAGAAAAGTTCAGATCAACCTTAAATCGCTGTCGGGACTCGAACAAAAGTGTGGCAAAGCAAATGGTACAGATCTCCTACAATGACCTGCCTGCCAAGTACAGGAGCTGCTTGTTGTACCTTACCATCTTCCTAGAAGGAGATCGCATCAGAACAACCGTGTGTAGAAGATGGATAGCTGAAGGCCTGATAACGTCGAGAGATAATCATGCAGAACATGAAGCTAATTGCTGTTTCGATGCACTCCTCTCGAGGGGTCTCATGCAACCTGGGGAAATCAGTGACATGGGAAGGATCAAGACCTGCACATTACATCCTGTTGTTCGTGAAGTCATCACCAGGATTGCTCGAGATCTAAACTTTGTGGACACAGACCTACCACCCGATTTGGCTCGCCACCTTTCCATTCACAGCAGTACTGGGGTGCAAACATCTCAAGCGGATAATTCTGTTCAGGCAGCCGATGGCAAAGGCATTGTAGCATTTGTTCCATATTTAGCAAAGTCGTCTCAGTGGCAGCTAATGAAGATGCTGGATCTTGAAGGCTGCACAGGTTTAAAGAAGCATCATTTGAAGAGCATCTGCAAAATAATATTGCTCAAGTACTTAAGCCTCAGGAACACAGATATCACTGAATTACCCAAGCAAATCGAGAAGTTGCAGTGTCTGGAGACCTTGGACATCCGGCAAACAGCGGTGAAGGAATTCGCCACAAGATCCATCATTCTTCCAATGCTAAAGCATCTGCTTTCTGGCCAGGCTGAGTCTTCAAGCAACAACTCTGATAGGTCTCAGAAGTCGTTTAAGGCGGTGCATCTTCCCAGCAGCATTAAAAGAATGGAACAATTGGAGACACTGTCCTATGTTGAAGCTTACCACAGTGTTCATGATTTTAGTGATGTTGGTCATCTGTCACGGCTGACGAAGCTGGGTGTGGTTCTTCGTGGGAAAGCTGGCTTGGGTGTACTATTCCAACAGATTGAAAAATTACACGGTTGCCTCCGCTCTTTGTCAATCCAGATCAACCAACCACACAAAGTTGAGGATGCTCTAACATTAGCCTCGCTATTCCAACAGATTGAAAAATTACATGGTTTCCTTCGCTTCTTGTCAATCCAGAATAACCAACTACCCAAAGTTGAGGATACTCTCACATTAGCTTCGCCTCCCAAACTTCTTCAGAGCCTGAAAATTAGTGGAATCAGAAGTGAGCTTCTCAACTGGATTGCAGAGCTCGATCAACTTAGCAGCATAACACTGAGCCAGACTTGCCTGGGGGAAGAATATATATGCATCCTTGGCAAGCTTACTGCTCTGCGTTGCCTCAGGCTATGGCGCAATTCATACGCCGGAAGTGGGCTCACATTCAAGGATGGAGAGTTTGAGAACCTCAAGTATTTGGTCATCGATGACTACGTCATCACCAACATTACCTTCGACACTGGAGCGGCTCCCATGCTCGAGACGATTATTTGGTCCTTCGCCAAAATGGAGTCCATTTCTGGAGTCCTCTGCCTTCCCAAGTTGATGAAGCTCGAGCTCAATGGTGACTGCGACCCAGATCTAGTGACACAAGTATTTAAAGAGGTCCCCTACCATATTGATTTCAAGCACAAGCCGTTCCATGGACACCAAGAAGATGGAGCTTAGGTTGCTGCATAAATCTCCGCTTGAGTAAACTCGCTTCCGTCATTGTTTGCCTGGCTTGTTTATCATCCTCGAATAATGAAGTGGCTGGAGGAATCTTCTTTCAGTCTTGTGCGTTCTTCAATCCAAATTATTTCAGTCTTCTGTGCGTGCCTGTTTGTGTGTGTGTGTGTGTGTGTGTGTGTGTGTGTGTGTGTGTGTGTGTGTGAGCTGAATGCTCTGTTGTGTAGTGTGCTGCTGAGTTTTATTTATCACCGTATCGCGCTTGAGCAAACACTGTTTATTATTTTTGTTGCATTTCTTGTTAAATTATGTGTAATAGGATAAAGGGTTGTTTTGCTAACATTTAATGGATTAATTTGCCATAAGTTGGCTGTGTATCACTGTTCTTTTTTCAATCCAGAAACTTTTTCTATCTTCTGAGTTGCAATGGGTGGTCAAAGTGATATACTCTAGATAATGCAGTTGCCATTTTATGTTCTTAATTTGACATTTGGTTAAGGAAGTTGTTTGTTGTGTTGGTTAGCCATTCACATAGCTTGACCAATATAGTGCACATGATAGTAACTCCTGGATTTTATTTTGATTTTGAATCGAAGTTTACAGAGCCGTCGCTTCGATCTCTCCGTGGGGCGGCTACATCTCTCACTGCCGCCAGCCTCGCGTTTTACTGAATGAGCAAGATACAGCAGCTCATTTTAGATTCTTTTGTGTGGCCACGTACTCTGCTATACCCCCCTAGCTGCTCTGGAATGGCGGAATGGTGGAATTCCCGTTGTGCTGCCCTTCTTCCATTGTTGCTGTCGTCGAACATTGGTCGCCTGCTGCGGTGGACTGCACTGACCACCCCTCACCACCGGGAAAATGGAGGAAGGCGCTCAACCGTCTGGTGCCCAAACACAGCCACGCTGGCCTGCCGCCACCGCTGCTCTGCTTTCCGGGCGGCCGCATCCGTGCCGGTGGGTTATTTCACGGCCGATCCATACTGGCAGCTGTGCCTACTCGACTCCGCGTCAGTGCATGCTACCTCTGAATTCAGTCTTGTGTTTTGCTTATTTTCGCGACTGATTCTTGCAAATAGTGGATTTCTTATGCAGGTGGATGGATTTCGCAATCCAAAGAAAGGGTTTAAGTCATGGATTTGGAGTGCCTCTGTTCAGGGATGGACTAAGATATAGTGTGAGCTCTGTACTTCCGCTGCTGCTGTAATTTTCGTGTCTATTTTCGGGGGGCGTCTCTTTATCCTGGTTGTCTATTTGAGATACACTACATTCAGTCAAGGAACATCGTACTGCCACCACGTGACATATGTGGTAAGCAATTCAAACTAATTCAAAAAAAAAGGAACATCGTACTGCCTGTAGAGAGAGCTTAAGAGGCGATGGAGGCATATCGGTTTTCAGTTCAGTCATTTGAAGTAGAAAATTTAGGGGTGTGACAAGATTAGGAGAAGTTGAAAGACAAGTAGAAAACACAATGTTTTTAGTATTCTGCTCTCTACTAACTGCATATACGGAGTATTTAAGAGCAACTCTAATGGGGCGACCCAAATGGACGGCGCATTTGTCCGCTTTTTGTCCGTTTGGGTCGGCCGCCCGCCCGGCGTCCGCCCAGTTTTGCATTTGGGTCGGCAATGCGCCCAACGCGCCGACCCATTTCATGTCCGCATTCAACTTTTAAATAAAAAAGGCCCGCGACCGATCATGCCAGCGGCCATGTCTCATGCCGGCACCATGCCAGCGCCGGCATACAATGCCGGCTTCAGAAAATACCACAGTTCATGCTGGCGCACTCACCAGCCGGCCGGCACACGTGCCAGCACACAAAAAATGGTGGGACTTGAGTTCGACCACGCCATCGCGGCTCCCGTGGTCATGCCGGCACACCTGCCGGCATACAAAAAAGATGGCCCTCGATGCCATAGATCACTCGTCGTCGAACTTGAGCATGTCGGCCTGCATCTTCTCGAACCACGGCCTCTTCCTTGGCGACAAGGCGTTGAGATCCACCTTCATGATCTCCACCCCGGTCATCATGCTTGCAAGAGCCACTTCTTTCGCCTTTATCTTGGCGTTGGCGGCCTCGATCTCTAGCATCTTGGCTTGCTTCTCCGCCTCGAGCTCGAACATCTTGGCTTGCTTCTCGGTGTCAAGATCAAGCCTCCTCCTTTGGATCTCCATGAAAGCATCCATTTGCTCCGCCTTGAAACGCCGGCGCTCCTCCTCCCTTGAGTCCTTCTTATTCATCATGCCGTCCATGCTTGCGATCAAGGGGTTGGTGGCCGCATCTCGCTTGTCCTCCTTCTTGGAGCTGGTCTTCCCCAGCGGCCGTGCCGGCTCGCCCTCCCCAACATCCTCCACGGCGCCCTTCCCCCACGTGCCTTGAGTGCGGCATATTGTGCCTTGAACTTCTCTTCGTCCTTGATGACCCGATAGCAATGGGAGAGGTTAAAGCACTTGCCATTGTGTTGAACCTTGAATGTCTCCAAAGCTTGAAATGCCTACAAAATGTTTCCATGCAAGCATATGGGCAAGTGATAGCAAATGAAGACGTAAAAGGATGACCTTGATGGCACAAAAGAGGGCGGCTTGCTTGCTATCATACCATGTCTTGCACGCCGATGCCGCTCACGGGGCGGGCCTTGACGCTCTCAAGGGTGGCGCAAAACTTGTTGCACTCTTGTTGGATCACCCTCCACCGCTTGGAAATGGAGACCCACCCGCGCGTGCTCACAAATTGGTAAGGTGGAAACTTCTTGCGCTCATGAAACTCGCGGTGCACACGAGTCCAAAAGGTCGAATGCTATTGCTCGGCGCCCGTCTTTGGGTCTTGTCCAATGTCTCGCCAACACTCGCAAAGAAGTTTGTCCTCGGCAGCTGTGTACGCCTTCGTGCGCTTGCTCTTGCGCTTCGGCTTAGGACCGGCGGTTTGGTTGGCGAGCTTGTCCTCGAACAAAGGCTCCACTTCGATGTCGCACTCGTCCTCTTCCTCTAGCCCATAGTCCTCCGGGAACTCGTGGTCGAGGGGGAAGCCGTCCAGGTCGATGCCGACCTGATCACACATGAAGGCCGCCTGATCGGGATCATAGTCAGCGGTCGGCGTGAACGCCCCGCGGCCGTCCTGGCTTTGTGTCTCGTCGGGATCGTAGCCAGCGCCCGGCGCACCACCCTGGAAGATGAGGTTTTGCATGTAGTCCTCGTCGACGGCGGACGGCATTTCCTCGAACAGGTTACGGGCGTCCGGGAGCCCGCCGGCCAGCGTCTGTCGCGCGCGTTTCCTCGTGCCGCCGGACGACGAGCCACCGACCACCGGGGTGGCGTTGAGGTCGATGGGCGCGGGCGCGGGCGTGGAAGGCGCGCCCACGCTCACGTCGGGTGAGCACTCCCCGGAGAGGCAGGAGGCCTGCGGGTAGACGTGGAAGCCGGGGACCGGATTGCAAGTCGACGCGCGGGGTGAGTCGGGCAGCACCATCCGAGGAAACGCCGACGAGCCGGTGCTGGCCGCGGCGACGGCGGCTTGGAGGACACTGTGCTGGCTAGGGTTTACCCCTAGCATGTAGAGCGCCTCCCTCGTTGCTGCGGCGATGCGGGCGTTGGTGAACTCCTGCTGCGCAGCGGCGACGGCGGCGGCCTGCGCGGCGGCCTCATCCCTCGCGTCCGCGGCGTACCTCCGGCCATTCCTCTTGGCCGACTCCCTTGCCCGCTATTCGGGCGTCAGCGCCTTTTTCGGCTTGGTCGCGGCGGCGGTCTTGCGCGGGGCACGAGGCTTGCCTTTCCCGGAGGGGGCGACGGCGCCGGACGAGGCGAGGGAGGCGAGGCCGGCAGCGGCGTCGAGGTCGAGGTCGATGGCGTCCTCCATGGCTGGTTGGGGGGCGGGGGCGCGCGCGGGCGGGAGCGTTTTTGGGGAGAATGGGGGTCCGTCTCGTGTCGCGCCAACGCAAATCCGGTTCAAAATTGGGCCTGGAATGGGTCGCTCGCGGACGGAAAACGGATGCGCGTCCGTTTGGGCCGGCGCGTTGGGCCACCAGTTTTGTCCGCGCCGATCCAAACGGACGCGGGCGGACGAAATGGGTCGCCCCATTGAAGTTGCTCTAACTTTCTTCCTATGTATGACATGATTAGGGGTACTTGACCTTGCTATTACTACTGCCTCCTGGATCACCTCCCTTATCACCTGCACGGTTTCATACACAATCCCTTCCGTTCTTAGAAAGATCACGGAACTCATCAATTCAGTCCACCAGAATTATAAAATTGTTGCCTATTTTCCTTCAGAATTTAGATGTTATATCGTCCCATCATAGATGGGTTGCAGCATGTAAGACATATGATTTGGGAACTGCACGACACCCCTAAACCGGGGTGTGGCTATCTCATTATATAGAGGTACCCAAGGGGTACAATACAACGTTACAGTATATGTGTATAGAGGCTACGTATATACAATCTAACACCCTCCCTCAATCTAAGCAAGTTACGATTGCGCCTACAGCCTACAAACTGTGGTTATGGAAGAGGCTTCGTGAAGATGTCAGCAAGTTGATCCTTTGACGAGATGAACTTGATACAAAGTAGCTTCCGTGCAACCCGTTCCCGAACAAAATGATAATCCACCTCAATGTGTTTTGTCCTAGCATGAAACATCAGGTTAGAAGAAAGATATGTAGCACCGATGTTGTCACACCACAGAACCGGAGGACAAGCTTGAGGGACACGCAACTCTCTCAACAGAGACTGTACCCATATAATCTCAGCAGTCGCATCAGCAACAACTTTGTACTCAGCCTCAATACTACTGCGAGACACCGTTGCTTGCTTACGAGCATTCCAGGCGATCAAGTAGGACCCAGAAATACCGCATAACCCCCCGTGGATCGCCTATCATCAGGACTACCAGCCCAATCTGCATCAGAAAAAGCCGAGAGCTCATATGAAGGTGCAGACTGAAGAAGCAAACCATCGGAGGCAGTAAGACTGACATAGCGCAAAATACGCTTCACAGCTGACCAGTGAGACGTCCTGGGTGCATGCAGAAATTGACACACACGGTTGACTGCGTAGGAGATATCAGGCCTGGTAATAGTAAAGTATTGCAGACCACCAACAAGACTGCGATACTCAGTAGCATCATCAGATGAGAGAGAGTCACCATCAAGAGCAGACAACCGATTAGTGGCAGACATCGGAGTGTTAACATGTTTGCATTTGAGCATTCCAGCACGGCGTAACAAGTCCAAGGAGTACTTTTTCTGAGTGAGAGTCAACCCAACAGAGGACCGTGAAACCTCAAGACTAAGGAAAAAATGCAGAGCACCTAAATCCTTGACAGCAAAATCATCACGGAGAGCAGTCACAAGACGATCAGCAGCAGCAACAGAGGAACTGATGAGAATGATGTCGTCAACATAAACCAAGAGATACATCGTAACCTCGGGGCGCTGTAGGAGAAATAGTGACGTATCAGCAGTGGAGGGAGTAAACCCAAGAGCCCGAAGAACAGATCCAAGGCGAGCATGCCATGCACGAGGAGCCTGTTTGAGTCCATACAGCGCCTTAACCAGACGACAGAGATGATGAGGTCGTGTCGGATCAACAAAACCAGGCGGCTGACGCATATAAACCTCCTCCTCCAGAATTCCATGTAGGAAAGCGTTCTGCACATCAAGCTGACGAAGGAACCATCCGCGAGTAACCGCAAGAGACAGTAGTAATCGAATAGTAGTAGGCTTGATAACTGGACTGAACGTGTCTTCATAATCAAGACCATACCTATGTTTGAAGCCCTTGGCAACTAGCCGTGCCTTGTAGCGTTCAATTGAGCCATCAGCATGTCTCTTGACTTTAAAAACCCACTTGGATTCAATGACGTTGACGCCAGATACTGGAGGAACCAGACGCCAAGTGTCATTCTTTTGTAGAGCCTGAAACTCCTGTTCCATTGCATCACGCCAGTGAGGAATACTCAGTGCAGCCTGAAAGTGATGAGGCTCTGCAGTGGGATCGGCAGCAGTGTGAGCCATGCACGCAGCAAGCCATGCAACCGTCCCATCCGTGCGTTCCTTCGGACAAAAGACACCAGATTGGCTCCGTGTTCGAGGACGAAGAGTGATAGCAGGTCCTGCTGGCAAAATTGGTGCAGCACATGACGTTGACGAGGCTGGCACAGAACCAGGCGAGTCGGGCTCACAGGAGGCCGAAACAGGGATGGTCGGCGACCCGGGCGCCAATACAGGACTGGCCGGGGCAGGGGACTGCACCTCCGGGCTAGGGGAGGCAGCAGCCAGCCCAGGCGAGAGGTCCGTTAGCGGCCCGGGCGAGGCAGCAGCCAGCGGACCAGGCGAGTCCAGCTGGGAGCCGCGCGAGCCAGGCGAGGCTAGCGCTGGCAAGGCCGAGCCGGGCGGGACCGGCGCCCGCAGGGGACATCGTGGAGCCAGGCGGGACCAGCGTGGAGCCGGACTGGACCGGCGCCCGCGGGGCAGCCTCCACAGGTGAAGTGGCGATGGGTTGGCGGGTGCCGCCTGTCATGCATGGCGCATGCACGTCCCGATCAGGAGACTCATCCGTGACCTGTTCATCAAGAAGCTCTAGCCGAGCATCGCGTCCAATACCTGCAGCATGATTAGGAAGCAATGCAGGGGCATATGCAACATCCACAAATTGATCAGGCGTAGGTATAGACATGGGCACCGGTGGTGTAGAAGTGATAGAGTTAGTCGGAAGTGCACGAAAAGGGAATACATTTTCATCAAACACAACGTCACGAGAGATGTAGACACGATTGATAGGAACATGTAAGCACTTGTACCCTTTGTGAAGAGAACTATACCCGAGAAAAACGCACTTCTTAGACCGAAACTCTAGCTTGCGCTTGTTGTACGGACGTAGGTGAGGCCAACATGCACACCCGAACACTTTGAAGAACGTGTAGTCTGGAATTTCATTGAGCAGGAGTTCAAGCGGGGTTTGCATTTTCAGAAGTCTCGAGGGAAGGCTATTTGTGAGAAAACAGGCTGTGGAGAAAGCATCACTCCAGAACCGAAACAGGACGGATGCATTGTTGGAAATATTCCCTAGAGGCAATAATAAATGGTTATTATTATATTTCTTTGTTCATGGTAATTGTCTATTGTTCATGCTATAATTGTATTGTCCGGAAATCGTAATACATGTGTGAATACATAGACCACAACGTGTCCCTAGTAAGCCTCTAGTTGACTAGCTCGTTGATCAACAGATAGTCATGGTTTCCTGACTATGGACATTGGATGTCATTGATAACGGGATCACATCATTAGGAGAATAATGTGATGGACAAGACCCAATCCTAAGCATAGCATAAAAGATCGTGTAGTTTCGTTTGCTAGAGCTTTTGCAATGTCAAGTATCTTTTCCTTAGACCATGAGATCGTGCAACTCCCGGATACCGTAGGAGTGCTTTGGGTGTGCCAAACGTCACAACGTAACTGGGTGACTATAAAGGTGCACTACGGGTATCTCCGAAAGTGTCTGTTGGGTTGGCACGGATCGAGACTGGGATTTGTCACTCCGTGTGACGGAGAGGTATCTTTGGGCCCACTCGGTAATGCATCATCATAATGAGCTCAATGTGACTAAGGCGTTAGTCACGGGATCATGCATTGCGGTATGAGTAAAGAGACTTGCCGGTAACGAGATTGAACAAGGTATTGGGATACCGACGATCGAATCTCGGGCAAGTAACATACCGATTGACAAAGGGAATTGCATACGGATTGATTGAATCCTCGACACCGTGGTTCATCCGATGAGATCATCGTGGAACATGTGGGAGCCAACATGGGTATCCAGATCCCGCTGTTGGTTATTGACCGGAGAGGCGTCTCGGTCATGTCTGCATGTCTCCCGAACCCGTAGGGTCTACACACTTAAGGTCCGGTGACGCTAGGGTTGTAGAGATATATGTATGCGGAAACCCGAAAGTTGTTCGGAGTCCCGGATGAGATCCCGGACGTCACGAGAGGTTCCGGAATGGTCCGGAGGTGAAGAATTATATATAGGAAGTCCAGTTTCGGCCACCGGGAAAGTTTCGGGGGTTACCGGTATTGTACCGGGACCACCGGAAGGGTCCCGGAGGTCCACCGGGTGGGGCCACCTATCCCGGAGGGCCCCGTGGGCTGAAAGTGGAAGGGAACCAGCCCTTAGTGGGCTGGGGCGCCCCCCTTGGGCCTCCCCCCATGCGCCTAGGGTTGGGAAGCCTAGGGGGGGGGGGACTTCCCCCTTGCCTTGGGGGGAAAGGCACCCCTTTCCCCCCTTTGGCCGGCGCCCCCCTTGGAGATCCCATCTCCCTGGGCCGGCGCCCCCCCAGGGGGCCTATATAAAGGGGGGGGAGGGAGGGCAGCAACCTACAGCCTTGGGCGCCTCCCTCCTCCCCTGCAACACCTCTCTCTCTCTCTCTCGCAGAAGCTCGACGAAGCCCTGCCGGAGAACCGCTACATCCACCACCACGCCGTCGTGCTGTTGGATCTCCATCAACCTCTCCTTCCCCCTTGCTGGATCAAGAAGGAGGAGACGTCGCTGCACCGTCCGTTCGGCACTTGGTCATCGGTGATTTGGATCACGGCGAGTACGACTCCGTCATCCATGTTCATTGGAACGCTTCCGCTCGCGATCTACAAGGGTATGTAGATGCACTCCTTTCCCTTCGTTGCTAGTAGATTCCATAGATGCATCTTGGCGAGCGTAGGAAAATTTTAAATTATGCTACGATTCCCAACAGTGGCATCATGAGCCAGGTCTATGCGTAGTTACTATGCACGAGTAGAACACAAAGCAGTTGTGGGCGTTGAGTTTGCCAATTCTTCTTGCCGCTACTAGTCTTTTCTTGTTTCGGCGGCATTGTAGGATGAAGCGGCCCGGACCGACCTTACACGTACACTTACGTGAGACAGGTTCCACCGACTGACATGCACTAGATGCATAAGGTGGCTAGCGGGTGTCTGTCTCTCCTACTTTAGTCGGAACGGATTCGATGAAAAGGGTCCTTATGAAGGGTAAATAGAAATTGGCAAATCACGTTGTGGTCATACGTAGGTAAGAAACGTTCTTGCTAGAAACCTACAAACCACGTAAAAACTTGCAACAACAATTAGAGGACGTCTAACTTGTTTTTGCAGCAAGTGCTATGTGATGTGATATGGCCAGAAGATGTGATGAATGATATATGTGATGTATGAGATTGATCATATTCTTGTAATAGGAATCACGACTTGCATGTCGATGAGTATGACAACCAGCAGGAGCCATAGGAGTTGTCTTTATTATTTTGTATGACCTGCGTGTCATTGAATAACGCCATGTAAATTACTTTACTTTGTTGCTAAACGCGTTAGCCATAGAAGTAGAAGTAATCGTTGGCGTGACGACTTCATGAAGACACAATGATGGAGATCATGGTGTCATGCCGGTGACGAAGATGATCATGGTGCCCCGAAGATGGAGATCAAAGGAGCATGATGATATTAGCCATATCATGTCACTATTTGATTGCATGTGATGTTTATCATGTTTTTGCATCTTATTTGCTTAGAACGACGGTAGCAAGTAGGATGATCCCTTATAATAATTTCAAGAAAGTGTTCACCCTAACTGTGCACCGTTGCGAAGGTTCGTTGTTTCGAAGCACCACGTGATGATCGGGTGTGATAGATTCTAACGTTCGAATACAACGGGTGTTGACGAGCCTAGCATGTACAGACATGGCCTCGGAACACACGCAATACACTTAGGTTGACTTGACGAGCCTAGCATGTACAGACATGGCCTCGGAACACGGAGGACCGAAAGGTCGAGCATGAGTCGTATAGAAGATACGATCAACATGGAGATGTTCACCGATCTTGACTAGTCCGTCTCACGTGATGATCGGACATGGCCTAGTTAAGCTCGGATCATGTTTCACTTAGATGACTAGAGGGATGTCTATCTGAGTGGGAGTTCATTAAATAATTTGATTAGATGAACTCAATTATCATGAACTTAGTCTAAAATCTTTACACTATGCCTTGTAGATCAAATGGCCAACGTTGTCCTCAATTTCAACGCGTTCCTAGAGAAAACCAAGCTGAAAGATGATGGCAGCAACTATACGGACTGGGTCCGAACCTGAGGCTCATCCTCATAGTAGCCAAGAAAGATTATGTCTTAGAAGCACCGCTAGGTGATGCACCAATCCCACAGAACCAAGACGTTATGAACGCTTGGCAATCACGTGCTGATGATTACTCCCTCGTTCAGTGCGGCATGCTTTACAGCTTAGAGCCGGGTCTCCAAAAGCGTTTTGAGAAACATGGAGCATATGAGATGTTCGAGGAGCTGAAACTGGTTTTTCAAGCTCATGCCCGGGTCGAGAGATATGATGTCTCCGACAAGTTCTTCAGCTGTAAAATGGAGGAGAACAATTCTGTTAGTGAGCACATACTTAGAATGTCTGGGTTGCACAACCGCTTGTCTCAGCTGGGAGTTAATCTCCCGGATGACGCGGTCATTGACAGAATCCTCCAGTCGCTTCCACCAAGCTACAAGAGCTTTGTGATGAACTACAATATGCAGGGGATGAAAAAGACCATTCCCGAGGTATATTCAATGCTGAAATCAGCGGAAGGGGAGATCAGAAAAGAACATCAAGTGTTGATGGTGAATAAAACCACCAAGTTCAAGAAGGGCAAGGGTAAGAAGAACTTCAAGAAGGACGGCAAGGGAGATGCCGCGCCCGGTAAACCAGTTACTGGGAAGAAGTCAAAGAATGGACCCAAGCCCGGGACTGAGTGCTTTTATTGCAAGGGAAGTGGTTACTGGAAGCGGATCTGCCCCAAATATTTAGCGGACAAGAAGAAGGCCGGCAACACCCAAGGTATATGTGATTTACAAGTAATTGATGTGTACCTTACCAGTACTCGTAGTAGCTCCTGGGTATTTGATACCAGTGCGGTTGCTCATATTTGTAACTCAAAACAGGAACTACGGAATAAACGGAGACTGGCAAAGGACGAGGTGACGATACGCGTCGGGAATGGTTCCAAGGTCGATGTGATCGCCGTCGGCACGCTACCTCTGCATCTACCCACGGGATTAGTTTTAAACCTCAATAATTGTTATTTAGTGCCAGCTTTGAGCATGAACATTGTGTCAGGATCTCGTTTAATTCGAGATGGCTACTCATTTAAATCCGAGAATAATGGTTGTTCTATTTATTTGAGAGATATGTTTTATGGTCATGCCCCGCTGGTCAATGGTTTATTTTTGATGAATCTCGAACGTGATGTTACACATGTTCATAGTGTGAATACCAAAAGATGTAAAGTTGATAACGATAGTCCCACATACTTGTGGCACTGCCGCCTTGGTCACATTGGTGTCAAGCGCATGAAGAAGCTCCATGCAGATGGACTTTTGGAGTCTCTTGATTACGAATCATTTGACACGTGCGAACCATGCCTCATGGGTAAGATGACCAAGACTCCGTTCTCCGGAACAATGGAGCGAGCAACCAACTTATTGGAAATCATACATACCGATGTGTGTGGTCCAATGAGTGTTGAGGCTCGCGGAGGATATCGTTATGTTCTCACTCTCACTGATGATTTAAGTAGATATGGGTATGTCTACCTGATGAAACACAAGTCTGAAACCTTTGAAAAGTTCAAAGAATTTCAGAGTGAGGTTGAGAATCAACGTGACAGGAGAATAAAATTCCTACGATCAGATCGTGGTGGAGAATATTTAAGTCACGAGTTTGGTGCACACTTAAGGAAATGTGGAATAGTTTCACAACTCACGCCGCCTGGAACACCTCAGAGAAATGGTGTGTCCGAACGTCGTAATCGCACTCTATTGGATATGGTGCGATCTATGATGTCTCTTACCGATTTACCGCTCTCATTTTGGGGTTATGCTTTAGAGACTGCCGCATTCACTTTAAATAGGGCTCCGTCGAAATCCGTTGAGACGACACCGTATGAATTATGGTTTGGGAAGAAACCTAAGCTGTCGTTTCTAAAAGTTTGGGGATGCGATGCTTATGTCAAGAAACTTCAACCTGAAAAGCTCGAACCCAAGTCGGAAAAATGCGTCTTCATAGGATACCCTAAGGAAACTATTGGGTATACCTTCTACCTCAGATCCGAAGGCAAGATCTTCGTTGCCAAGAACGGGTCCTTTCTGGAGAAGGAGTTTCTCTCGAAAGAATTGAGTGGGAGGAAAGTGGAACTTGATGTGGTGATAGTCACCCCTTCCGAACCGGAAAGTAGCGCAGCGCGGGAAAATGTTCCCGTGGTGCCTACACCGACTGGGGAAGAAGTTAATGATGATGATCATGAAGCTACAGATCAAGTCACTGAACTTCGTAGGTCCACAAGGACACGTTCCGCACCAGAGTGGTACGGCAACCCTGTCCTGGAAATCATGTTGTTAGACAACGGTGAACCTTCGAACTATGAAGAAGCGATGGCGGGCCCGGATTCCGACAAATGGCTAGAAGCCATGAAATCCGAGATAGGATCCATGTATGAAAACGAAGTATGGACTTTGACTGACTTGCCCGATGATCGGCGAGCCATAGAAAACAAATGGATCTTTAAGAAGAAGACGGACGCGGATGGTAATGTGACCATCTACAAAGCTCGACTTGTCGCTAAGGGTTATCGACAAGTTCAAGGGGTTGACTACGATGAGACTTTCTCACCCGTAGCGAAGCTGAAGTCCGTCCGAATCATGTTAGCAATTGCCGCATACTATGATTATGAGATATGGCAGATGGACGTCAAAACGGCATTCCTTAAGGAAGAGTTGTATATGATGCAGCCGGAAGGTTTTGTCGATCCTAAGAATGCTAACAAAGTGTGCAAGCTCCAGCGCTCAATCTATGGGCTGGTGCAAGCATCTCGGAGTTGGAACATTCGCTTTGATGAGATGATCAAAGCGTTTGGGTTTACACAGACTTATGGAGAAGCCTGTGTTTACAAGAAAGTGAGTGGGAGCTCTGTAGCATTTCTCATATTATATGTGGATGACATACTATTGATGGGAAATGATATAGAATTCTTGGAAAGTATAAAGGCCTATTTGAATAAGTGTTTTTCAATGAAGGACCTTGGAGAAGCTGCTTATATATTAGGCATCAAAATCTATAGAGATAGATCAAGACGCCTCATTGGTCTTTCACAGAGTACATACCTTGACAAGATATTGAAGAAGTTCAGTATGGATCAGTCCAAGAAGGGGTTCTTGCCTGTATTGCAAGGTGTGCAATTGAGCACGGCTCAATGCCCGACCACGGCAGAAGATAGAGAAAAGATGAGTGTCATCCCCTATGCCTCGGCCATAGGGTCTATTATGTATGCCATGCTGTGTACCAGACCTGATGTAAACCTTGCCGTAAGTTTGGTAGGAAGGTACCAAAGTAATCCCGGCATGGAACACTGGACAGCGGTCAAGAATATCCTAAAGTACCTGAAGAGGACTAAGGATATGTTTCTCGTTTATGGAGGTGACGAAGAGCTCGTCGTAAAGGGTTACGTCGACGCTAGCTTCGACACAGATCTGGATGACTCGAAGTCACAGACCGGATACGTGTATATTTTGAATGGAGGAGCAGTAAGCTGGTGCAGTTGCAAGCAAAGCGTCGTGGCGGGATCTACATGTGAAGCGGAGTACATGGCAGCCTCGGAGGCAGCACAGGAAGCGGTCTGGATGAAGGAGTTCATTACCGACCTAGGGGTGATTCCCAATGCGTCGGGCCCAATGACTCTCTTCTGTGACAACACTGGAGCTATTGCCCTTACGAAGGAGCCCAGGTTTCACAGGAAGACCAGGCATATCAAGCGTCGCTTCAACTCCATTCGTGAAAGTGTTCAAAATGGAGACATAGATATTTGTAAAGTACATACGGACCTAAATGTAGCAGATCCGTTGACTAAACCTCTCCCTAGAGCAAAACATGATCAACACCAGGACGCAATGGGTGTTCGATTCATCACAATGTAACTAGATTATTGACTCTAGTGCAAGTGGGAGACTGTTGGAAATATGCCCTAGAGGCAATAATAAATGGTTATTATTATATTTCTTTGTTCATGGTAATTGTCTATTGTTCATGCTATAATTGTATTGTCCGGAAATCGTAATACATGTGTGAATACATAGACCACAACGTGTCCCTAGTAAGCCTCTAGTTGACTAGCTCGTTGATCAACAGATAGTCATGGTTTCCTGACTATGGACATTGGATGTCATTGATAACGGGATCACATCATTAGGAGAATGATGTGATGGACAAGACCCAATCCTAAGCATAGCATAAAAGATCGTGTAGTTTCGTTTGCTAGAGCTTTTCCAATGTCAAGTATCTTTTCCTTAGACCATGAGATCGTGCAACTTCCGGATACCGTAGGAGTGCTTTGGGTGTGCCAAACGTCACAACGTAACTGGGTGACTATAAAGGTGCACTACGGGTATCTCCGAAAGTGTCTGTTGGGTTGGCACGGATCGAGACTGGGATTTGTCACTCCGTGTGACGGAGAGGTATCTCTGGGCCCACTCGGTAATGCATCATCATAATGAGCTCAATGTGACTAAGGCGTTAGTCACGGGATCATGCATTGCGGTACGAGTAAAGAGACTTTCCGGTAACGAGATTGAACAAGGTATTGGGATACCAACGATCGAATCTCGGGCAAGTAACATACCGATTGACAAAGGGAATTGCATACGGATTGATTGAATCCTCGACACCGTGGTTCATCCGATGAGATCATCGTGGAACATGTGGGAGCCAACATGGGTATCCAGATCCTGCTGTTGGTTATTGACCGGAGAGGCGTCTCGGTCATGTCTGCATGTCTCCCGAACCCGTAGGGTCTACACACTTAAGGTCCGGTGACGCTAGGGTTGTAGAGATATATGTATGCGGAAACCCGAAAGTTGTTCGGAGTCCCGGATGAGATCCCGGACGTCACGAGAGGTTCCGGAATGGTCCGGAGGTGAAGAATTATATATAGGAAGTCCAGTTTCGGCCACCGGGAAAGTTTCGGGGGTTACCGATATTGTACCGGGACCACCGGAAGGGTCCCGGAGGTCCACCGGGTGGGGCCACCTATCCCGGAGGGCCCCGTGGGCTGAAAGTGGAAGGGAACCAGCCCTTAGTGGGCTGGGGCGCCCCCCTTGGGCCTCCCCCCATGCGCCTAGGGTTGGGAACCCTAGGGGGGGGGGGAACTTCCCCCTTGCCTTGGGGGGCAAGGTGTTGGAAATATGCCCTAGAGGCAATAATAAATAGGTTATTATTATATTTCCTTGTTCATGATAATCGTTTATTATCCATGCTAGAATTGTATTGATAGGAAACTCAGATACATGTGTGGATACATAGACAACACCATGTCCCTAGTAAGCCTCTAGGAGACTAGCTCGTTGATCAAAAGATGGTTACGGTTTCCTGACCATGGACATTGGATGTCGTTGATAACGGGATCACATCATTAGGAGAATGATTTGATGGACAAGACCCAATCCTAAGCCTAGCACAAGATCGTGTAGTTCGTTTGCTCAGAGCTTTTCTAATGTCAAGTATCACTTCCTTAGACCATGAGATTGTGCAACTCCCGGATACCGTAGGAATGCTTTGGGTGTACCAAACGTCACAACGTAACTGGGTGGCTATAAAGGTGCACTACGGGTATCTCCGAAAGTGTCTGTTGGGTTGGCACGAATCGAGACTGGGATTTGTCACTCCGTGTAAACGGAGAGGTATCTCTGGGCCCACTCGGTAGGACATCATCATAATGTGCACAGTGTGACCAAGGAGTTGATCACGGGATGATGTGAGTTACGGAACGAGTAAAGAGACTTGCCGGTAACGAGATTGAACAAGGTATAGGGATACCGACGATCGAATCTCGGGCAAGTAACATACCGTTAGACAAAGGGAATTGAATACGGGATTGATTGAATCCCCGACATCGTGGTTCATCCGATGAGATCATCGTGGAACATGTGGGAGCCAACATGGGTATCCAGATCCCGCTGTTGGTTATTGACCGGAGAACGTCTCGGTCATGTCTGCATGGTTCCCGAACCCGTAGGGTCTACACGCTTAAGGTTCGATGACGCTAGGGTTATAGGGAAAGCATGTACGTGGTTACCGAATGTTGTTCGGAGTCCCGGATGAGATCCCGGACGTCACGAGGAGTTCCGGAATGGTCCGGAGGTAAAGATTTATATATGGGAAGTCCTGTTTTGGTCACCGGAAAAGTTTCGGGTGAAATCGGTAATGTACCGGGACCACCGGGAGGGTCCCGGGGGTCCACCAAGTGGGGCCACCAGCCCCAGAAGGCTGCGTGGGCCAAGTGTGGGAGGGGACCAGCCCCAGGTGGGCTGGTGCGCCCCCCCACCAAGGCCCAAGGCGCATGGGAGAGTGGGAGGGGGCAAACCCTAGGTCCAGATGGGCCTTAGGGCCCATCTAGTGGGGCGCCTCCCCCTCTCCTCCCCTTGGCCGCCCCCCTTGATGGGATCTAGGGCTGGCCGCCTCCTCTTGGGGGTGGAAACCCTAAGGGGGGCGCAGCCCTCTTCCCCCCTATATATACTTGAGGTTTGGGCTGCCATACAGACACGAGAAAGTCTCCTTTTGGTGATGCCCTACCCCTCTCCCTCCTCCTCCTCTCCCGCGGTGCTTGGCGAAGCCCTGCGGGATTGCCACGCTCCTCCACCACCACCATGCCGTCGTGTTGCTGCTGGATGGAGTCTTCCCCAACCTCTCCCTCTCTCCTTGCTGGATCAAGGCGTGGGAGACGTCACCGGGCTGCACGTGTGTTGAACGCGGAGGCACCGTTCTTTTGGTGCTTAGATCGGAATCAACCGCGATCTGAATCGCTACGAGTACGACTCCCTCATCCGCGTTCTTGCAACGCTTCCGCATCGCGATCTACAAGGGTATGTAGATTCACTCCCCTTCCCCTCGTTGCTAGATTACTCCATAGATTGATCTTGGTGATGCGTAGAAAATTTTGAATTTCTGCTACGTTCTCCAACACAAGGCACCCCTTTCCCCCCTTTGGCCGCCGCCCCCCCTTGGAGATCCCATCTCCCTGGGCCGGCGCCCCCTAGGGGGCCTATATAAATGGGGGGGGGGAGGGAGGGCAGCAACCTACAGCCTTGGGCGCCTCCCTCCTCCCCTGCAACACCTCTCTCTCTCTCTCGCAGAAGCTCGGCGAAGCCCTGCCGGAGAACCGCTACATCCACCACCACGCCGTCGTGCTGTTGGATCTCCATCAACCTCTCCTTCCCCCTTGCTGGATCAAGAAGGAGGAGACGTCGCTGCACCGTACGTGTGTTGAACGCGGAGGTGCCGTCCGTTCGGCACTTGGTCATCGGTGATTTGGATCACGGCGAGTACGACTCCGTCATCCACGTTCATTGGAACGCTTCCGCTCGCGATCTACAAGGGTATGTAGATGCACTCCTTTCCCCTCGTTGCTAGTAGACTCCATAGATGCATCTTGGTGAGCGTAGGAAAATTTTAAATTATGCTACGATTCCCAACATGCATGAGCTAGCAAGGTTAGCCCAGTTTCAACAAGATGATGATGCTTACGCTCGGCAGTTCCATTCTGCTGATGTGTATGAGGACATGACACGCGATGTGAAATCCCAAGTTTGTTAAAAGACGATTTGAGGTTGTGGTATTCACCCCCCCAGTCGGATTGAACATGGATGATTTTCTGCTTAAGAAGACGCTCAACGTGTGCTTGAAACTGAATGAAGACATCGAACACATCAGACTTGCGCTTAATAAGATATAACCAAGTAAACCAACTATAAGCATCAATAAAACTGACATAATAATTGTGACCACTAACGGATGTCTGGGCATGACCCCATACATCAGAAAACACAAGCTCAAGAGGATGTTTCACAACACGAATAGACTCTGAAAAAGGAAGTTGATGACTCTTGCCCTGCTGACAGGCATCACAAATAGTTTCAGCAGTTTTATTGGACACAACGGGTAGATCATGACGATGCAAAACATGTCAAACTATGGGAGCCGCTGGGTGACCAAGGAGCGCATGCCAGTGTGTAGGTGACACACGAATACCACTGAACGCCTGAGGAGAAGACGGCATGGAAGGTGGGCGCGGCGCATCAAGTGCATACAGGCCATGGCGAAGACGACCGCTAAGCAGAACGGCCCTGGTGTCCCGATCCTTGATAAAGAAACGAAAAGGGTGAAACTCAGCAAGGACATTATTATCACGAGTAAGTTGAGGAATGGACAACAAACTACGCGTAGCAGAGGGAACACGAAGGACACTGGAAAGATGCAATGTGCGAAAACTGTGTGCAAGGAGAGAGGCCTGACCAACATGGGAGATGCGCATACCTGCTCCGCTGGCGGTGTGCACCTGATCATGACCACGATATGGCACATGAGTAGAGAGCTTGCCCATCTCACCGGTGAGGTGGTTGGTAGCTCCAGTGTCCATGTACCATGCAAGATCAACGGAGTAAGACGGAGTGCGACCATGATCATGACTCGTCACCGCGGCGGCGACCTGCTTGTCGTTCCCTTTGCCATTGTTGCCGAGGCCCAGAAAGTATTGCTTGTAGCGACGATGACAGCGAGAGGCAATGTGGCGCTCAAGGCCACACAACTGGCAGGCCTGCGGAGCACCACAAGTAGAACAACACGCCACTGGCCGGTTACCGCCCGTGATGGTCGGAGCATTGCCCCTCGAGGCCTGTTGTGAAGGCGGCGCCGGTCTGCCACCTGAAGATGATGACCGCGGGGGCTTCCCACGAGTCACGACATTGGCGGAGGCGAAACTGGGGGAGACGCGGCGCGCCTTAATGCACTGCTCACGGCCAAGGAGTCGTGCATAGAGCTCACGAGGTGGGAGCGGATCATCGCGGCCATGGACATTCTCAATGAGATTGTCATAATCATCATCAAGCCCGTTAAGCACGAACGTGGTGAACTCCTCATCCTGCAGCGACTGACCAACTGAGGCCAACGTGTCGGCGAGACCCCGCATCTTATTGAAGTAGTCCGTGATGCTGAGGTCACCAAGCTTCGTCTCACCCAACTCGGTGCGTATAGAGTGAGCACGCGCCTGAGACTGAGAGGCGAAACTGGTGTGAAGCGCCGCCCACGCCTCCCGGGACGTAGCGGCGAAGATGACCAGCGACGAGACGCTCGGGGTGAGCGAGGACTGGATGGCGGAGAGGATGGCCTGATCCTGGGCCACCCAGGTGTGGTACGCCGGGTGATGAGGGGGCGGACACGGGATGGATCCATCAACGTAGCCCTCCAGATAGCGGCTCCGCGAAGAGGCAGCACCTGGGCACGCCAGGACAGGTAGTTGTCCGGCGCGAGCTTCACCGGCAGCAGATGCGAGAAGTAGAACGGCGACGGCACCGTGGCCGGATCAGCGTGAGCGTGCGGCGATGCATAAAGGCCCATCGACGGGGCCGCCCCGGGATGCGCAGCAGGCACCGAGTAGGGCGGATAGGATCCAGGGGTACCAGCCGCGGGGGCGCCGTAGTGTGCCGCGACCGGAGCCACATGCGGCGAGGCAGCCGCAGCCCCTTGCGGCTGCGGAGATGGCGCCTGGTAGGGTTGAGGCTGTGCCGAGTAGGGGTTCGGCGGGGGCGCCGAGTAGGGTTGGGGTGGCGCCGGGTAGTGTTGGAGCGGCACTGGGTAGGAGTTCGTCGAGGACGCCGAGTAGGGCGGCGGCGGCACACCGTAGTAGTGATGAGGTGGCGGGGCGGCGTAGGGCTGCTGTGGGGGCGGCGCACCATAGTGTTGGGGCGGCACCAGCCAGGACGAAGATGGCGGCGGCCCACCATGGATCGGCGCAGGAACACCGCCCGCAGGAGGGGCAGCGCCAAGGGGCACCGCACCCATCGGGGAGGCAGCGCGATCTCCCGATCCGATCGGGGAGTGGGGCGACGAAGAGGCACCGTAGGCCATCGCGAGAGGCCGCGAGGCGAGGAACGGTGACGCAGGAGCAAGGGCCGGCACCGCGGCGGTGGGAGCGACAGAGGTCGGCGCGACGGCGGCGGTGGCGGCGGCAGCAGAAGACATCGTAACCTAAACTGATACCATGTAAGACATATAATTTGGAAACTGCACGACACCCCTAAACCGGGGTGTGGCTATCTCATTATATAGAGGTACCCAAGGGATACAATACAACGTTACAGTATATGTGTACAGAGGCTACGTATATACAGTCTAACACAGTAGAGGAGGGTTGCATGAGTAAGGTTTAATGTGCCCTCATGAATACCTAAGCAGTTTTTCTTGCTTTTGCCTAGTCCTGAGTCCTAAACTATTGTATTATTTTTTTCTGTTTGATTTGAATCAGTAGAGCCTTACAACCCCAGGCCAAAAGGTTCTTTCTCGTGGCGTCTCCGCCTCCCAGGGAGGCCCAGTCAAGAACGAACTGGCATTGCGCTCTTCATGGAGGAGAACTAGATTTTGTGCTTTAAAGGTACACAACCATCAGGTACAACTTCAATGAACAATCATCAGAAACATACTTCCAAAGTACAAATATGATAAACTACGAAAGACAAACTGCACGAGTTATTTCTTCTGCTCATTAGCCACCTGTTTCACCTTGGGCCAGATAGCATCGATGCCTGGGATGTAACTGAATATGTGGATGGATTATCTTGAACAGGCATGACTGAATTTGTATCCAAAGTTTCTATGCTAATTGCACCTTCCAGTGCTTTGATCACGGTTGACATTGAAGGCCTTAGAATGCTGTCATGTTGCAGACACCATATTGCGAGCTTCATCATTTGAATCACTTCCTCTTGGTGTGAGACCATATCCTCAACATGCCTGTCAATCAGATCAATCAAATGATTGTTTTGAGCTTTTTCTCGTAATAGATTTATAAGCTGAACATCCTCCTCGGGTTGAGAGTTGTCAATATTTTTTCTTCCACTTACTATTTCCATGAGAACAACTCCAAAGCTGTAGACATCAACTTTTTCAGTGATTCGTGAAGTTAACCATTCAGGTGCGAGATATCCTGGTGTTCCTCTCATCATAGTCACTACCTTGCTTTGGTCCCTATTTATTAACTTACAAAGCCCAAAATCAGCCACTTTAGCATTGAAGTTGTCATCCAAGAGAATATTTTGTGGTTTGATGTCCAAATGAGCAATTATATGCCTGCACTCCTCATGAAGATAGCATAGACCTTTGGCAATATCCAGAATGATCCTCGACCGGGTGCACCAATCAAGAGGGGCATTGTTATGGCGGTAATAGATCCACCTATCAAGTGAGCCTCTTGACATATATTCATACACTAGAAGCCTCTCAGACTTCTCAGCACAAAACCCAATCAACCTGACAAGATTGATGTGTTCTATGCTGCCAATAGTCTCAACTTCTGCCAAGAATTCTTTCTTCCCTTGTCTAGCACCTTCCAAACGTTTCACTGCAACTTTCTCTTCACCTAATTCCCCTTGAAAAACTGACCCAAACCCACCGTCTCCGAGCTTCTTACTGAATCCTTCAGTGCATTCGCTCAACTTTTCAAAAGAAAACCTCGTCAACATTCCAGGCAATTGATCAAAATCAAATTCATCTTTCTCTTCATACTTCCTCCTTCGTAGGAAAAGAGTAACAATAATGACAAGCAACACGAATGTAGTAACGGCTCCAACTGTAGCACCTAATATCACCTTTTTGTTTTCACTAGAGGGGTTAAGATGCACCTTCTTTTTGTTTTCGTTAGAGGGGCTAAGCTGCACCTTGAGGTAAGCAGGAGAGTTGTAACCAACAACTTCAGACTGTATTGATCGCAAGGAGAAGACCTTCGTCACCCACACACATTCTCTAGCTGTGAACAAAACGGCCATGCAGGAGCAGTTCTCCAAGCATGCTTGCTTACAGTCCTCGATGCTTGTCGCATTCACAACCATGTAGTTCTTATCAAAGTAAGAAACATTAGGGAGGGTCAATAGCTGATGTTGTTGTCTTTGTTGACAAGATATTGGAGTTATTGGTCTGCAGCCAAGGTTTGGCTTACGTTCATCCACCAGCTTGAAGTAGCTTGTACTAGAATATTCTCAAGTGGACAAACGCATTGCCCCTCTGTGCATATGCCGTACTCTCCACAGACTGTTGGGTAATCACAGTCGTCCATCCAAAGGGACCCTAGTACATCAAACACATTCCATTCTGTACCAGACCAAGTATACAGCCTCAAGTGTCCATTGGACTCTAATCTCATGTACTTGATGGAGTCAGTTGCTGGCAATAATGGCATATAACTCTCAGTACCTGGCATGCCTGGCTTCCCAAAGATGGTAAGACTTCCAGTCATGAATGTAACCCTTGTTGGATCATTTCCTGTCTTGTTTTGCCCCATGAGATCTGAAAAGTAGCACTGTGGTGGTGTGGATTCAACAAAAGCATATAATCCATCCGCACATACAGTGATATAGAACTGATTTTCAGTCCAATTTGTTGGAGAGGTATTTGCTGTGAGCCTCATACCTTCCTCGAGTGATTGCCCAACGATCAATGTGTCTGTAGGATGATCAAATGACTGCCACACGGTTGCATTCCTATGATCAAACAACACCAGATTGCCGATCTCAGTGAGCATTATGCCAACTACTGATCGGCCCGAGCTGTTGCTGGACCAAACATGGCTACCATCAGCATCATGAAGGACCAAGTTTCCATCTCTTGTAAACGTAAGGGTGGCGTTCTCCCTGACAGGGCGAGCCCGGTTGGCAGACCAGACTACCTGCGGATTGTCAACGCGGAATGGGTAAATGAATACCGCAAAGAGAAACTCATCGCACATGGATCTTGAGGAGACACATAAAACCCTGCACCAATGTAAGCTTCGGGGTTGTGGCCTGGGACAGGTATTAAACCAGTGACGATACGGGGGTCGACGTTTTGAAAGTAAACATTGTTGTTGATAAAAACTGTTGACGGTTTGGCTGGGAAATCATCACTAAAGGTCGGAGCTACCAAGAGCAAAGGTGTTGCAGCTGCCGCCAACAGTAAGAAGAGAATGACAGGAACCATGCTGTTTCACGTAAACTGTAATTAATTAAGAAGAATCAGTTAGAATGAGGAGCAAGGCAACAATAAGCTCAATTAAGAAGAATTAGTTAGCTTCCCCGCAAAAAAGAAGAAGAATTAGTTAGCACAAGGGGAAAGGTTGCAATAATCTTGAGATGAGCTTGTAGAGTAGAAGCAAGATGGCACGTTCGTCACACCTGATGATATTGAGCCGCAGTCGATGGAGAAGATGTGATCACCAACGAGATGACCAGCCGGCCTCACCGAGGGACTTGGAGTTGTTTTGGGATGTGATTTTCAGTGGTAGGGTGGGAGTGGATGTGTGCTTGTGCCCGTCCAATCTACATTCTAGGACCATGGAGTGTACGTCGTCAGCAAGTCTCAGTGGGTTGGCCATTCTTATTTTTGTTTTTTAAGCTCAGTGGGTTGGTCATTTGGTTTATGTTCATTGTTGTTAGGCTTGGAAGCATGATGGGTGCTGCATTTCCCAAAAGTATTCATAGGGGTTGAGTGGAACATGCCTGTTATATGGGCATCAGTCACAAATGCGTAAAGTTTAAAGACATATTTTTTTTGGGTTAATTAGAGAGGCAACGCAGCTCTCAATGCAGCAAAACAACAAAGTGTATATGCTTGTAGTAGCAAGTTGTCCTTACTTATCCTGACGGTTACCGTGAACTTGTCACCATAATATGGTATCTACTAGATATTTTCGTCAAAGACGGGTTTGATAAAGCCACCTAGGAATCTGTGAGGTTTTTTTAGCAGTGAAAAAAATTGTCAGATGTGTTTAATTGGGAAAGTGCTTGTGATTACTTTTTATTTAGCAATTTTGGACCTGACGTTGGCAACCACATGGGTACAGGATGGCTAGGGAATTCGTGTGCGATGATAGTTTGACTGACACATGAGAGAATTCACTTTAGGATTGCTTTTTTTTTGTTGGCCAATTGGCCAAATTAGTTATGGGTATTTTCATGATTAAATATCTCCCACATGTTGAGTGCATCGACCTTTGCTTGTTGCCACTCAGAAGGTGGAGTGCATTGTCATGCATTATGAAACATGGCCCACTTACAGGATTGACCGAATCAATGTAGATCCTAAAATGTTCAATTTAATTAGCGGAATTGTTGGCTCTCTGGACCGTGTCCGAAGAATAGATTCTGAAATTATAAAAACTGAACATTCTTTGTTCAAACATTTACATCACACATATATAGCCCACACATGGTACACTTCAAAACACAGTATCTATAGTTCACACATGATAATTTGCTTCACGGATAACTGAATTCTGAAGTCTGTCCGAAATTCTATAAAATTTCTGTGAAGTACTTTGAGCCCTTAGATTTGTTCGGTAGCATTGACCCAAACACAAATCTAAGACCCCATGTGTTATTGTTCGTTACAAATCCAGCGATAGCGGCTGTCGTCACATTAATGGAATGCTCTGACGATCCCTCATCGGCAGAAAGGGGCCGGGCAAGAGCATGGGAAAAAGGGAGGAACTGCTCGATTGCCCGTGCCTAAATCCAAGCTGTCACCGAGACTGCGGGTGCCCCGGGTGCTCTGCTTGCTAGGCTGCCGACCCTGCCACGCTAATCCGACTCCACCATAAATGGTGCCACTGAGTTCAGTCTGGTGTTTGGTGATTTCTGCAACTCGCTTTTGCATCAATTGATTGATGTCATCTCCTGATGTTTGTAAACCTGCATGTATATGCAGGTGGATAGATTAAATACTGCAATATGAAGGGTATAATGGATTTTTCTTACTTCGGTTCATGGATGGATTAGTAGAGAGCTGCCAATAACACAGGGGAAATGAAATGCTTGGTTACATCTAATAAGATACATGGTTCAGGTAAGAGAAATGACAACCCTGTTCTGTTGTTTTACATGCATATTTGAGTGTACATGCAGTGTTTGTTTATCCTCATGTCTGTTCAGTTAAGAAGTATCTTACCATAGCGAGCTTCAAATCATTGATTTACATCGTGAAGGGGTCATAATCTCAGTTTTTTTTCCAGTTCGGTCAGGTACATGTCCAGTGAACTAAGTGAAGTGTCTAGTTTCTTCTCCTCCACAGTTTATACACATCGTTTACTGAAATCTCATATGCAATTACAATCCAACCATCTAGGAATTCGTTCTGCATTGTGCTTGTGTATGATACAAACTGGTCAGCAGTTCGCGAGTTATTCTAGTTTACATTGCCATAAGTAGGACACGTGATCAACAATAAAAGCCGTCGAAAGAGCCGTATACACACACCTAGATACAACTACAGATACAAGCCACTAGGAATGCCTAAAGCCATCTTATAAGTAATGAACTCTTTTGTGGAATATCAACTTGATACTTTTGCAAAGAATCAATAAAGGCTTCATATTTCCTATAAATAAAACTGATGAGTAATGAGGTTCTTCCCTTGGCCTTGTCAAATGCAAGTTAGTGGTTGATGAATTAAAACTATCTCTTTGCTATTTGTAATTGTGATGAACATTGACGCGACTTTCAGTAAACGAAACCAACCATTTACTTCATTACTGTTCATTTATTATTCCATTATAATTAGTTGTTGTACCGCTTCGTTCATGTACTAGTCTACTAGATGTTATACCACCCCCACAATATCATATGGTAGCTGTAGGAGGGGTTGCCTGAGTAAGGCTCGATGTTCTCGTACATCGAACAAGCCTGGTCAAGAATGAACCGCCATATAATTGTTCATGAAGGATAGCCAATTTTTCATTTTTGAAGTTACAAGACCATGAGGTACAAGCTCACCAAAAAATCAATGATATATATTGCCTCAGAAGTCCTTTTGGATACAAAAGCAAAACTGCATATATATACTTTGAATTTCTTCTCCTCGTTATCCACTTATTTCACCTTGGGCCAGATAATATCGATGCTTGAGATGGAATTGAGTATGTTGATGGATTATCTTGAACAAACAAGAGTGAATCTGCATCGAAAGTTTCAATGCTAATAGTACCTTCCAATACCTTAATTACGAGTGACATTGATGGCCTTTGAATGCTATCATGTTGCAGGCACCATATTGCGAGCTTCATCATTTGAACCACTTCCTCCTGGTATGAAACCATATCACCACTATGCTTATCAATCAAATCAATCAATTGCTCATTTTGAGCCTTTTCTCGCAATAGATTTATAAGCTGAACGTCCTCCTCGGGTTGAGAGTTGTCAATATTTTTTCTTCCACTTACTATTTCCATGATGACAACTCCAAAGCTGTAGACATCAACTTTTTCAGTGATCCGCGACGTCAACCATTCGGGTGCCAGATATCCAGGTGTTCCTCTCATCACAGTCACTACCTTGCTTTGGTCCCTATTTATTAACTTACACAGTCCAAAATCAGCGACTTTGGCATTGAAGTTTTCATCCAAGAGAATATTTTGTGGCTTGATATCCAAATGAGCAATTTTTCGCCTGCACTGCTCATGAAGATAGCATAGGCCTTTGGCAATATCCATAATTATCCTACACCGAGTCGACCAATCAAGAGGGGCATTGTTATGGGAATAAAAAATCCACCTATCAAGCGAGCCTCTTGACATATATTCATAAACCAGAAGCCTCTCAGACTTCTCAACACAAAACCCAATCAGGTTGACAAGATTAATGTGTTCGATGTTGCCAATAGTCTCGACCTCTGCCAAGAATTCTTTCTTTCCTTGTCTAGCACCTTCCAAACGTTTCACTGCAACTCTTATTTCACCTAATTTCCCTTCAAAAACCGACCCAAACCCACCTTCTCCAAGTTTCTTATTGAATCCTTCTGTGCATTCACTCAGTGTCTCAAGAGAAAACCTCGTTGGCATTCCAGGCAATTGACTGAAATCAAATTCTTCGTCTTTGTCTTCATGCTTCCTCCTTTGTAGGTAAAGAGTGAAAATAATGAAAATTAATATTAGAGCAGTAATAGCACCAAGTGTAGCACTTAACAGCGCCTTCATTTTGTTTTCCCTGGAGGGGCTAAGCTGCACCTTGAGGTAAGCTGAGGAGTTGTAAAGAACATTTGTAGGTTGTATTGATTGCAAGGAGAAGACCTTCGTTACCCACACGCATTCTCCTTCTCTGAACAGAACGGCCATGCATGAGCAGTTCTTCAAGCAGGCTTGCTTACAGTCATCGACGCTTGTTGCATTCACAACTGTGGGGTTTTGATCGAAGTAAGAAATGTTCGGAATGGTCAATAATTGATGGTGTTCTATTTCTTGACAAGATATTGGAGTTATCGGTGCACAACCAAGGTTTGGCTTCCATTCATCCAGCAGCTTAAAGTACCTTGAACTTGAATTATTATCAACGGGACAACCACATTGCCCCCTAGTACATATACCATATTCCCCGCAAACTGTTGGGTAAGCACAATCATTGATTCGCATTACATCATGCACGACAGTCCATTTTTCATCATACAATTCATACTCATACAACCTCATGTGTCCATCTGAATCTAATCTCAAATACTGGGTGGATTTTGCTGCTGGCAATGAGATGCTATCATTCATATTTGACATGCTGAGGTTTCCATTCATGAACGTAACCTTCTGTAGATCATTTTCTTCCATGTGGTCAACCAGAGACGAATAAATATATGAAAAGTAGAGTTGTGGTGGCGTGGATCCAACATAAGCATATAATCCATCTGGGAGTACAGTGATATATAACTGATTCTCTCTCTCGATAGTATTTGTTGCAGAAGTGTTTGCTGTGAGCCTCATACCTTTGGCAAGCGACTGTCCGAGGACCAATGTATCTGTAGGATGATCAAATGATTGCCACACAATTGCATTCATGTGATTAAGCAGCACCAGATTGCCAAACTTGGTTAACACCATGCGAGTAACAGATCGGTCGGAGCTATTGCTTGACCAGACGTAGCCACCGTCAGCATCACAGAGGACCAAATTTCCATCCGAGGTAAACTCAAGGGTGGCATTCTCTCCGACAGGGCAAGCCTGATTCGCTGACCAAACTATTTGGGAATTATGAATGCTGCTGATGGTGTCAATGGGTGCTGCAATGGATACCGCAAAGAGGAACTCCTTGCATGGGAACATGGAAGAGGAGACACAAAAGAACCCTGCGGCAATATAAGATGCAATGCCAGAGTGAGCTTGTGATTGTGCTATGGCGACGATGTCACGGCTGTAGCGGTTGCGACTTTCAAAGAAAACATCGTTGTTGATCCAAATTGTTGAGGGTTTGGCCATGGAATAGCCCCCCAAGGTTTGTGCCGCCAAGAGTAACGATGGTGCTATAGCTGCAAGCCCGAGGAAGAAGAGAATTGCAGGACCCATGGTGGAAACTGTAATTAATTAAGAAAATTCACTTAGCACAAGGAAGAACCCAGCAAGTAATAACAAAGATTACACCGTTGCCATACCTGATGATATCGAGCCACCCATCAACAAAGAAGATGTGCTCTCGCCAGAGCGGTGGCCGGCCTCACCGAGGGACTTGGGATTAGATTTTCAGAAGATAGGATGGTCTGGGTGACTAGTCCCAAAGCGTCAACGTATTTGCTCTGGAGCGTGGAGTGTACGTCGTCAACAAGTCTCAGTGGGTTGGTCATCATTCTTATTTTTGAAACTCAGTGGGTTAGTCATTTGGTCTACCACTCATTCTTGGTAGGTTTGGACGCATGATGGGTGCCCACTAGCAAAATTATTCAGAGGGGTTGAGAGGAGCATGTCTGTTATATGGCATCACCACATCAGTCTCGATCAGAGTAAAGTTTGAAGGCAAATATATGTTGGTTAATTTGAAACGCATCATAGCTCTTAATTTTTCCTCCGAGAAGTCGCTAGCTGTTAATGCAGCAACAAAAAAGTGCTTCTGTAGCCTGGGCAAAGTCTTTGTTTTGTGGAAATAACCACCAGCTAGCAGATCTATTAAAAAGTTTAAAATCCCTCAAATATGATTCGCTACCCACCTCAAACCAAGGAGAATGGGGTACAGGGTTGAAGTATCACCGAAGTACACTTTAGCATCGTTGACCATGTTGGACGGTGGGATAGTTCAACTTCAAGGGCCGCTGCGCCATGGATGGAAATAGCGCCGCAGTTGTAATTACCAGGAACAGGAAGGAGAGGAGTTTGGCAGGACTCATGCTCTGGTCGGATGGAACTAGAGTCTAGAATCAAGAATAATCAGTTGATTCTTGGCTTATGCGAAGCCACCAAGAAACTGGGGATGAGCTAAGGTAGGATAGTACAAACAAAATCACAAGGTCGCACCTGATGATACTAATCCACCAACGGAGGATGTGATCGCCGGAAAAAAGATGGCCTTGCTGGCATTGGCTACCTAGATGGAGGAAATAGTCTGTTAGATGCACCTTCTTCAGAACTTCAGATTGTGTGTGATGTGCCGTTGGTATCTCTGAACTTTTTCTTCGAAAAAGGGTAATTAACTCTGAACTTCTTGACTGCGTTGAACCCAACCCAAAATTTTGCGTGCACCTGGTTTTGTGATTTGGTTTTGGAATCGATAATTTAATCTTTTGTTTTGAAAAAATACGTTTGAAGGGGCTTTCATATGTATGGACTGTGTCATGTGGGGATGGGATGTGGGACCAGGATCAACATGTCACATGGACAATGGTGTCCTATATTCATTACCACTTAAAAAAAAATTGGTTGCGCTGTGCACTGCATCTACTTATTAGTTGACAATGCCATGCATCTCTCTGTTTTTGTAGGTATATATCTCTGAACTTCTTCTTCGGCAGTGGGTAACTCTGAACTTGACTGTGTAGAATACAAAACAAATCAAAATTTTGCATGTACCCGCCTTCAGGACCTGGATGGATGGAACGAGCTCTGCGGGCTCTAACAGGAACTTCCTCTGTCATGTATGTTTCACTGTCAATTCCTTTCGCTCCTAAGTTCATATAACACTGGACAATATAATTTTGTCTTAGAGAAAGAGAGAGCACACCCTCCGGCTTTCATAATTGTAAAACCAAAGTATCGGCTACAAGGTCAAAGCAAAACAAAGCAACTAAATAAGTATCCTAGGAAGCGGATCGTTTTAGGCCCAGCGGATGCTGCACATCCACAGCGTCCGAAAACGAGAAGCACACTGAGTGAGCCAAACGGATCAGGCAAAAGACACTAAAAAGAACAGTTTGATCTGTGGTCTTATTAGCACTACAAAAATCGGTTTTTTAGTTAAATTGGGTAGCTAACTCTGAACTTCAGATTAGTCTGCTAGGTTGAAAACTTCAGACTGTGACCGTGCTGTGGGTATATCCGTACTTCTTTCTACTAGATGCAGCTTGTTCAGATCTTCAGACTGTGCCCGGCATGGGTATCTCTGAACTTCTTTCGGCAAAAATGGGTAACCAACTCTTAACTTCTTGACTGCGTTGAAGCCAAACCAAAATTAACGTCACGATTTCACGAGTAGAGGCAAGCTTCAACCTAAAGTTCTAAACTCATTATATTAACTAGTCGAGCCGAGCCAAGCTTTGATCAAATCTTGTTATCTAGCTCTAGCTAGTCGAGTTGGCTCGGCTCGAATTCAAGCCGTATATTTTCTCATCAGAAAGCAGGCGTGGAACGTGGACACCGACGGTGGTTCTGAAACGACGATGGAGGAGGCTGTGCCGCTCTGATAATGGCGGGCGGGACATCGCGGTCAACATGATGGAGGAGGCTGCTCCAGAGGTCACACCACCTACACGAGAGCAGGCCAGTCCTGATGGTGGTGCGGATGCAACGCACGACGACCACGAGAAGCAGGTCGTTGGGGAGGGCGGTGAGGAGGTCCAGACCACTACGACGTCGCTGGGATCGCAGTTTCATCGACTGATAACCCCCCTTTTTGCGAAAGGACTGAGAACCCTTGCAAGGCTGCGACTCCGCCTCAAAGAAAAGACCGCGTGAACTATCAGCCTAGTGGCACAGCAGTTCAAGCTTTTCGCTTCACTATCAAAAGCTTACAAACTAAACCGTATAATTTTGCTAAACAGGGCAAACTGGACAAGTCCTGTGTACATAAACCAGGCCCATGAACAAAGTGCAACAAGAGAAACCTCACACCACTCGGTACTTTTACAAGCACAAACAAAAGTTGAAGGCAAACAACATTTTCACCAAACCATCAAGCGCAAGAAACATTATGAGGAACAAGTCTGCTTAGACACAATTACATATAAGTCATAACCACTGGTCCATGACACACAACGGATCAAGACACACATATATATGCAACAATCCATTATCTGTACATGCATGGTTATCTGCTCTTGCCACTTTGCCACAACGAGAGTGCTTACAGCGAGCGCACATGCATCTGTGCAAATGAACCTTCATGTCTATGGCGGCGGATGGACATTACACGATCGCCATGGTCTGATAAGCAATCCCTTTTAGGACCACAGTACCAACGACCAAAGGACAACCCAGCTTATAAGCCAAATCAAAAAGGATAGCCACCCTCTCAGACCACACAACCTCACGCCTATCAAAAAAGACGAGGCATTATTACGTCATAAAATAATCAATCATTTGAGTAGTAGGAATGAACGGTACTAAAATGTTAGTTGTTGTAGCTTTTACCTGAAGTTTTTGAACTCTCTTGTCACATCGTCATAATGTGTTCGCTGAAACTCATACCAGTCTCTAGCGGCCTACAATTCAACAAGGTAAAAGAAGTTGAGAAGGTAGTAACCAGTGCAAGATTTAGCCTTGTTATGCTTACACATGTCATGTAGGGAACGAAAATATCATGCAGCGCTAAAAGCTATTGAATCATACACCTGATAAGTTCAGATATTACATTAAGTTCGAAACTTTCAACTAACGGTTGCAAAAAGAAATTCATCATAGGAGCGTGCGTTCGGGACTGTTGGTAATTAACTTCGATATCAGACCTTTGACTGTTGGTGCTCTAATTTCAGATCTTACAAAACATACCCCATATAGACAAGACATACGATTTGCTATCCTCCCAAAACCAAGTTGTCAATCTCTAGTTGGGGAAATCCAAGAGATCACCGATCTATTGGTCGATTTGCACTGCCCACTCCAACTAGCGATTTACGAGAGAGAGAGAGAGAGAGAGAGAGAGAGAGAGAGAGAGAGAGAGAGAGAGAGAGAGAGAGAGAGAGGTGTGCAGGAAGGAGAAGGGGCCGACATACCTGGGTCCGGTTAATGGACGCCTGCGAAACGCTAGGGTCCGGTGGGAGCCGGAAAGTAGCTGGGTCGGGGCCAACGGGAGCCGGGCAGCTTGCGCAGCGCCATGGATTGCCGGCCGGACGAGGTTTTGCTAGGGTTTGTCGAGTTAGGCGTGACTTGTCTTCTCTCTCGCGATGAAGGCTTTGCGGGGGCGCTGCTCTCCTCTTCTTTTACGCCTTCCCACCACCGTATATGAGTCGGGATCGCTTCAACTTCAATATCTTCGGACTTTTTCACCGTTTTGACCTTCTAAGCAAACCTTAACACAAAATGAATTCCTTCAAAAACTATTTCACGATCTGACCCATTTAATAATGCCACAAGCCGTGGTGTTTCTAAATACAGCAGAAACGCCACGGCTTATGGCGTTTCTGAAAAGGGTTCGATCGTGAAATAGTTTCCGAAGAAGTTCATTTTGTATTAAGGTTTTCTGAGAAGGTCAAAACAGTGAAAAAGTCCGCGTGAATATCTTTCAAGAGACGTACGTACGTGCAGAGATTGGATCCACGCACTACACAATTCGACCTAGACTCAACTACCAACGGACACGATCTGGCAAAACTATTTATTTATTATACAACTCGCCTCGATCGATCGCCACCTATCCTCTTTGTTGCTCTCCATCGGCGCCTTCTCGATCCGATCGACTTGATCGATCTGCTAGGTGCACCCTCGCCGGCCGGCCAGATGGACGGGACCCACGGCAGCATTGACGGCAACGGCATATGCTTCACGTATGGCATCTGCCGGGCGTGCCGTGGGATCGTCAACGCCCACAAGCTCCTCCTCCCCTACTACTTCCCCCGCGGCCCTTTCCTTGGTATCTTCACCAACAACTTGGGTTGCCGCGTCAAGTCCTCCTTCTTCGCCGCACCACCACTGCGCTGGGAGCGGACCCGTCTTCTGGCGTCCTCCCTTCCGGCATCACTGGGCCTCAGTGCTCCACCACTGCAACGGCCTCCTTCTCCTCGAGAAAGATCCACATGGTTGTTACGTCTGGAACCCGGCGATCACACGATGCGCTCAACTGCCACTACTCGCGCAGCCGCGCAGGAGCCATGTCGGGCATGTTCCTCGCCTTCAATCCGGCTGTGTCTCCGCACCACGAGGTATTCCTCCTTCTAAGAGGAAACACTACCGGAACAGGGGCCGGTGCCGACGGCCACCGTCGGCCTATTCCTGGATATGCCGACGGCCGAAACCAGGCCGTCGGCGTAGAGTGACCGTCGGGCTATCCCGAGCTATGCCGACGGCCACCGTCGGCACATGTCAGCCGCCGGCTTAGCCCCAGCCTATGCCTACTGCCGCCGTCGGCATAGATGTGGGCCCGGCGGCCCAGCTCGTGACGTGCGGCTAACGGCGTGCGATCTATGCCGACGGCCTAGACGGGCTGCCGTCGGCACAGATGCGCGTGCCACGTCATCAATCCGAGGCGCACCGACCACCACCTATGCCGACGGCTGCTGTCGGCATAGACGCCATGTCATCGATCCGGGACGCGCCGTCCATCTACCCCTGGCCTTGGCTATGCCGACGGCTTTGCCGTCGGCTTTGCCGTAGCATGTGTTCATATAAGCAAAAATACATAACTTTTTGAATCTATACGGAGGGGTGTGACCCCCCCATGGACGGCGGCGGCGGCCGACACCTGGAGGGGGGAAACAGCCGCATTGGGTCTATACGGAGGGGACGTTGCTCCCAAGTGTTTATATGAGATGACCTACCACAACCGTGTGGTGTGGTGGCATGTCTGAAGAGGCGGCACACGTTTTTGGGGTGTGGCCCCCCTCACGGGCGGCACCGCCGCCGGCACCTGGAGGGGGGAAATAGACGCGTCGGGTCTATACGGAGGGGATGTTGCTGTGGGTCTGGCCCAGATATTGCTCCCAGGTGTCCTTGTGGGCTGACCTAACACAACCGGGTGGAGAGGTCCACTGGTCAAAACCCGTCCGTGGGAAGTCAAAGTGCTAGATCTCGTGGTCAACCGCTCCAGGGTAAGTCAGGACAGGGGCCCTGGGGGGGTAGCAACGGAACGTCGCACCGACCCCTCATACATGCGGGGTGGTTTTGTGGCATGTTTGAAGAGGCGACACGCGTTTCCGGGGTGTGGCTCCCCTCACGGACGGCGCCGTCGCAAACACCTGGAGGGGGGAAACGGACGCGTCGGGTCTACACGGAGGGGATGTAGCTGTGGGTTTGGCCCGGATGTTGCTCCTAGGTGTCCCTTTGGGCTGACCTAACACAAACCGGGTGGAGAGGTCCACTGGTCAAAGCCTGCCCGTGGGAAGTCAAAGGGCTAGATCTCATGGTCAACCGCTTCAGGGTTAGGCGGGACGGGGGCCTGGGGGGGGGGGGTAGCAATGCCACCGGAGCGTCGCACCGGCCCCTCATAAATGCGGGGTGGTGTTGTGGCATGTCTGAAGAGGCGGCACGCGTCTACGGGGTGTGGCCCCCCTCACGGACGGCTCCGCCGCCGGCACCTGGAGGGGGGAAACGGACGAGTCGGGTCTACACGGAGGGGATGTAGCTGTGGGTTTGGCCCGGATGTTGGTCCCAGGTGTCCCTCTGGGCTGACCTAACACAACCTGGTGGAGAGGTCCACTGGTCAAAGCCCGTCCGTGGGAAGTCAAAGGGCTAGATCTCGTGGTCAACCGCTCCAGGGTTAGGCGGGACGGGGGCGGGGCGGGGGGGGGGGGGGGGGGTAGCAATGCCACCAGAGCGTTGCACCGGCCCCTCATACATGCCGGGTGGTGTTGTGGCCTGTCTGAAGAGGCGGCACGCGGCTCCGGGGTGTGGCCCCCCTCACGGCCGCCGGCACCTGGAGTGGGAAACAGACGCGTCGGGTCTACACCGAGGGGATGTATCTGTGGGTTTGGCCCGGATGTTGCTCCCAGGTGTCCCTTTGGGCTGACCTAACACAACCGGGTGGAGAGGTCCACTGTTCAAAGCCCGTCCGTGGGAAATCAAAGGGCTAGATCTCGTGGTCAACCGTTCCAGGGTTAGGCGGGACGGGGGCTCTAAGGGTAGCAATGCCACCGGAGCGTCGTACCGGGCCCTCATACATTCCGGGTGGTGTGGTGGCATGTGTGAAGAGGCGGAACGCGTCTCCGGGGTGTGCCCCCCCTCACGGACAGCGATGACAAAGTAGTAGACGTTCAGCGGTAACGGTGCGGCGTGAATATTATTAAATACTCAGCGTGATACAATCATGAGTTTTTTACACGGCGTGGGCACATGTTCTATAGGAATGATGGTAATTTTTCATAATTTTTTTGATGGAGAAGTATCCGAAAACTTCCCTCTACGCGGATTTCCCTTCGCATGTCTACGACTGTGGCCGGCGGCCTCCGAGGGCTAGCATGCCGCCAATCTTGCGTACGCGGCCTCTCACAAGTCTGAAATTCTTGTGGCGGTTGCAAACGCCCGACACGCGTCTCCGGGGTGTGGCCCCCCTCAGGACGGCGTCACCGCTGGCACCTGGAGGGGGGAAACGGACGCGTCGGGTCTACACGGAGGGGATGTAGCTGTGGGTTTGGCCCGGATGTTGCTCCCAGGTGTCCCTCTGGGCTGACCTAACACAACCGGGTGGAGAGGTCCACGGGTGAAAGCCTGTCTGTGGGAAGTCAAAGGGCTAGATCTCGTGGTCAACCACTCCAGGGTTAGGCGGGCCGGTGGCCGGGGGGGGGGGGGGGTAGCAATGCCACCGAAGCGTCACACCGGCCCCTCAAACATGCGGGGTGGTGTTGTGGCATGTTTGAAGAGGCGGAACGCATCTCCGCGGTGTGGCCCCCCTCACGGACGTCGCCGCCGCCGGCACCTAGAGGGGGGAAACGGACGTGTCGGCTCTACACGGAGGGGATGTAGCTGTGGGTTTGGCCCGGTTGTTGCTCCCAGGTGTCCCTCTGGGCTGACCTAACACTCAAGGAAATATGCCGTAGAGGCAATAATAAAGTATTATATATTTCCTTATATCATGATAAATGTTTATTATTCATGCTAGAATTGTATTAACCGGAAACATAATACATGTGTGAATACATAGACAAACAGAGTGTCACTAGTATGCCTCTACTTGACTAGCTCGTTAATCAAAGATGGTTATGTTTCCTAGCCATAGACATGAGTTGTCATTTGATTAACGGGATCACCTCATTAGGAGAATGACGTGATTGACTTGACCCATTCCATTAGCTTAGCACCCGATCGTTTAGTATGTTGCTATTGCTTTCTTCATGACTTATACATGTTCCTATGACTATGAGATTATGCAACTCCCGTTTACCGGAGGAACACTTCGTGTGCTACCAAACGTCACAACGTAAATGGGTGATTATAAAGGTGCTCTACAGGTGTCTCCAAAGGTACTTGTTGGGTTGGCGTATTTCGAGATTAGGATTTGTCACTCTGATTGTCGGAGAGGTATCTCTGGGCCCACTCGGTAATGTACATCACTATAAGCCTTGCAAGCATTGTGACTAATAAGTTAGTTGCGGGATGATGTATTACGGAACGAGTAAAGAGACTTGCCGGTAACGAGATTGAACTAGGTATCGAGATACCGACGATCGAATCTCGGGCAAGTAACATACCGATGACAAAGGGAACAACGTATGTTGTTATGCGGTCTGACCGATAAAGATCTTCGTAGAATATGTGGGAGCCAATATGGGCATCCAGGTCCCGCTATTGGTTATTGACCGGAGAGGTGTCTCGGTCATGTCTACATAGTTCTCGAACCCGTAGGGTCCGCACGCTTAACGTTACGATGACAGTTTTATTATGAGTTTATGTATGTTGATGTACCGAAGGAGTTCGGAGTCCCGGATGAGATGAGGGACATGACGAGGAGTCTCGAAATGGTCGAGACGTAAAGATCGATATATTGGACGACTATATTCGGACTTCGGAAAGGTTCCGTGTGATTCGGGTATTTTTCAGAGTACCGGAGAGTTACGAGAATTCGTATTGGGCCTTAATGGGCCATATGGGAAAGGAGAGAAAGACCCCAAAGGGTGGCCGCACCCCTCCCCATGGGCTAGTCCGAATTGGACTAGGGAGGGGGGCGCCCCCTTCCTTCTTTCTCCTTCCCCCTTCCCTTCTCCTACTCCCACAAGGAAAGGAGGAGTCCTACTCCCGGTGGGAGTAGGACTCCCCCCTTGGGCGCGCCACCTCCCCTTGGTCGGCCCTCTCCTCCTTGCTCCTTTATATACGGGGGCAGGGGGCCACCTCTAGACACACTTGATATACGATATTTTAGCCGTGTGCGGTGCCCCTCTCCACCATATTACACCTCGATAATACCGTTGCGGAGCTTAGGCGAAGCCCTGCGTCGGTGGAACATCATCATCGTCACCATGCCGTTGTGTTGACAAAACTCTCCCTCAACACTCGGCTGGATCGGAGTTCGAGGGACGTCATCGAGTTGAACGTGTGCAGAACTCGGAGGTGCCGTGCGTTTGGTACTTGATCGGTCGGATCGTGAAGACGTACGACTACATCAACCGCGTTGTGATAACGCTTCCGCTGTCGGTCTACGAGGGTACGTGGACAACAGTCTCCCCTCTCGTTTCTATGCATCACCATGATCTTGCGTGTGCGTAGGGATTTTTTTGAAATTACTACGTTCCCCAACAGTGGTATCAAAGCCTGGTTTTATGCGTTGATGCTATGCACGAGTAGAACACAAGTGAGTTGTGGGCGATATAAGTCATACTGCTTAACAGCATGTCATACTTTGGTTCAGCGGTATTGTGAGATGAAGCGGCCCGGACCGACATTACGCGTACGCTTACGCGAGACTGGTTTCACCGTTCGGAGCACTCGTTGCTTAAAGGTGACTGGCGGGTGTCTGTCTCTCTCACTTTAGTTGAACCGAGTGTGGCTACGCCCGGTCCTTGCGAAGGTTAAAACAACACCAACTTGACAAACTATCGTTGTGGTTTTGATGCGTAGGTAAGAACGGTTCTTGCTAAGCCCGTAGCAGCCACGTAAAACATGCAACAACAAAGTAGAGGACGTCTAACTTGTTTTTGCAGGGCATGTTGTGATGTGATATGTTCAAGACATGATGCTATATTTTATTGTATGAGATGATCATGTTTTGTAACCGGGTTATCGGCAACTTACAGGAGCCATATGGTTGTCGCTTTATTGTATGAGATGCAATCGCCATGTAATAGTTTTACTTTATCACTAAGCATAGCGATAGTCGTAAAAGCAATTAGTTGGCAAGACGACAACGATACTACGATGGAGATCAAGGTGTCGCGCCGGTGACGATGGTGATCATGACGGTGCTTCGGAGATGGAGATCACGAGCACGGTGCTTCGGAGATGGAGATCACAAGCACAAGATGATGATGGCCATATCATATCACTTATATTGATTGCATGTGATGTTAATCCTTTATGCATCTTATCTTGCTTTGATTGACGGTAGCATTATAAGATGATCTCTCACTAAAATTTCAAGATAAAAGTGTTCTCCCTGAGTATGCACCGTTGCGAAAGTTCTTCGTGCTGAGACACCACGTGATGATCGGGTGTGATAGGCTCTACGTTCAAATACAACGGGTGCAAAACAGTTGCACACGTGGAATACTCAGGTTAAACTTGACGAGCCTAGCATATGCAGATATGGCCTCGGAACACAGAGACCGAAAGGTCGAGCGTGAATCATATAGTAAATATGATCAACATAGTGATGTTCACCATTGAAACTACTCCATCTCACGTGATGATCGGACATGGTTTAGTTGATTTGGATCACGTAATCACTTAGATGATTAGAGGGATGTCTATCTAAGTGGGAGTTCTTAAGTAATATGATTAATTGAACTTAAATTTATCATGAACTTAGTCCTGATAGTATTTTGCAAATTATGTTGTAGATCAATAGCTCGCGTTGTTGCTTCCCTGTGTTTATTTTTGATATGTTCCTAGAGAAAAATTATGTTGAAAGATGTTAGTAGCAAAGATGCGGATTGGATCCGTGATCTGAGGATTATCCTCATTGCTGCACAGAAAATTATGTCCTTGATGCACCGCTAGGTGACAGACCTATTGCAGGAGCAGATGCAGACGTTATGAACGTTTGGCTAGCTCAATATGATGACTACTTGATAGTTTAGTGCACCATGCTTAACGGCTTAGAATCGGGACTTCAAAGACGTTTTGAACGTCATGGACCATATAAGATGTTCCAGGAGTTGAAGTTAATATTTCAAGCAAATACCCGAGTTGAGAGATATGAAGTCTCCAACAAGTTCTATAGCTAAAAGATGGAGGAGAATCGCTCAACTAGTGAGCATGTGCTCAGATTGTCTGGGTACTACAATCGCTTGAATCAAGTGGGAGTTAATCTTCCAGATAAAATAGTGATTGACAGAATTCTCTAGTCACCATCACCAAGTTAGTAGAACTTCTTGATGAACTATAGTATGCAAGGGATGACGAAAGTAATTCCCGAGCTCTTCGTGATGCTGAAATCGACGAAGGTAGAAATCAAGAAAAACATCAAGTGTTGATGGTTGATGAGACCACTAGTTTCAAGAAAAGGGGAAAGGGAAGAAGGGGAACTTCAAGAAGAACGGCAAGCAAGTTGCTGCTCAAGTGAAGAAGCATAAGTCTGGTCCTAAGCCTGAGACTAAGTGCTTCTACTGCAAAGGGACCGGTCACTGGAAGCGGAACTACCCCAACTATTTGGTGGATAAGAAGGATGGCAAAGTGAACAAAGGTATATTGGATATACATGTTATTGATGTGTACTTTACTAGTGTTTATAGCAACCCCTCGGTATTTGATACTGGTTCAGTTGCTAAGAGTAGTAACTCGAAACGGGAGTTGCAGAATAAACAGAGACTAGTAAAAGGCGAGGTGACGATGTGTGTTGGAAATAGTTCCAAGATTGATATGATCATCATCGCACACTCCCTGTACTTTCGGGATTAGTGTTGAAACTAAATAAGTTTTATTTGGTGTTTGCGTTGAGCATGAATATGATTTGATCATGTTTTTTGCAATACGGTTATTCATTTAAGTTAGAGAACAATTGTTGTTCTGTTTACATGAATAAAAACCTTCTATGGTCATACACACCAACGAAAATGGTTTGTTGGATCTCGATCGTAGTGATACACATAATCATAATATTGAAGCCAAAAGATGCAAAGTTAATAATGATAGTGCAACTTATTTGTGGCACTGCCGTTTAGGTCATATTGGTGTAAAGCGCATGAAGAAAGTCCATGATGATGGGATTTTGGAATCACTTGATTATGAATCACTTGATGCTTGCGATCCGTGCCTCATGGGCAAGATGACTAAAACGCCGTTCTCCGGAACTATGGAGAGTGCAACAGATTTGTTGGAAATCATACATACAGATGTATGTGGCCCGATGAATATTGAGGCTCATAGCAGGTATCATTATTTTCTGACCTTCACAGATGATTTGAGCAGATATGGGTATATCTACTTAATAAAACAAAAGTCTGAAACATTTGAAAAGTTCATATAATTTCAGAGTGAAGTGGAAAATCATCGTAACAAGAAAATAAAGTTTCTACGATCTGATCGCGGAGACAAATATTTGAGTTACGAGTTTGGTCTTCAATTAAAACAATGTGGAATAGTTTCACAAATTCGTGCCACTTGGAACACCACAGCATAATGGTGTGTCCGAACGTCATAACCATACTTTATTGGATATAGTGCAATCTATGATGTCTCTTACCAATATACCACTATCGTTTTAGGGTTATGCATTAGAGACAGCTACATTCATGTTAAATAGGGCACCATCAAAATCCGTTGAGACGACGCCTTATGAACTGTGGTTTGGCAAGAAACCAAAGTTGTCGTTTCTTAAAGTTTGGGGTTGCGATGCTTATGTGAAAAAGTTTCATCCTGATAAGCTCAAACCTAAATCGGAGAAATGTGTCTTCATAGGATACCCAAAGGAGACAGTTGGGTACACCTTCTATCACAGATCCGAAGGCAAGACATTCGTTGCTTAGTATGGATCCTTTCTAGAGAAGGAGTTTCTCTCGAAAGAAGTGAGTGGGAGGAAAGTAGAACTTGATGAGGTAACTGTACCTGCTCCCTTATTGGAAAGTAGTTCATCACAGAAATCTGTTCCTGTGACTCCTACACCAATTAGTGAGGAAGTTAATGATGATGATCATGGAACTTTATATCAAGTTATTACTGAACCTCGTAGGTCAACTAGAGTAAGATCCACACCAGAGTGGTACGGTAATCCTGTTCTGGAGGTTATGTTACTAGACCATGACGAACCTACGAACTATGAAGAAGCGATGGTGAGCCCAGATTCCGCGAAATGGCTTGAGGCCATGAAATCTGAGATAAGATCCATATATGAGAACAAAGTATGGACTTTGATTGACTTGCCCAATGATCGGCGAGCCATTGAGATTAAATGGATCTTCAAGAGGAAGATGGACGCTGATAGTAGTGTCACTATCTACAAAGCTAGAATTGTCGCAAAAAGGTTTTCGACAAGTTCAAGATGTTGACTACGATGAGAGTTTCTCACTCGTATCTATGCTTAAGTCTGTCTGAATCATGTTAGCAATTGCCGCATTTTATGAAATCTGGCAAATGGATAAACAAAACTGCATTCCTTAATGGATTTATTAAAGAAGAGTTGTATATGATGCAACCAGAAGGTTTTGTCAATCCTAAAGGTGCTAACAAAATATACAAGCTCCAGCGATCCATCTATGGACTGGTGCAAGCATCTCGGAGTTGGAATATACGCTTTGATAAGTTGATCAAAGCATATAGTTGTATACAGACTTGCGGTGAAGCCTGTATTTACAAGAAAGTGAGTGGGAGCACTACAACATTTCTGATAAGTATATGTGAATGACATATTGTTGATCAGGAAATAATGTAGAATTATTATGCAAAGCATAAAGGAGTATTTGAAAGGAGTTTTTTCAAAGAAAGACCTCGGTGAAGCTGCTTACATATTTATCATCAAGATCTATAGAGATAGATCAAGGCGCTTGATAAGTTTTTTCAATGAGTACATACCTTAACAAGATTTTGAAATGGTTCAAAATGGAACAGTCAAAGAAAGAGTTCTTGCCTGTGTTACAAGGTGTGAAATTGAGTAAAGACTCAAAACCCGACCACGGCAGAAGATAGAAAGAGAATGAAAGTCATTCCCTATGCCTTGGCCATAGGTTCTATAAAGTATGCCATGCTGTGTACTAGATCTATTGTATACCCTACACTGATTTTGGCAAGGGAGTACAATAGTGATCTAGGAGTAGATCACTTGACAGCGGTCAAAATTATCCTTAGTGGAATAAGGACATGTTTCTCGATTATGGAAGTGACAAAAGGTTCGTCGTAAAGGGTTACGTCGATGCAAGTTTTGACACTAATCTAGATGACTCTAAAGTCTCGGTCTAGATACATATTGAAAGTGGGAGCAATTAGCTAGAGTAGCTCCGTGCAGAGCATTGTAGACATAGAAATTTGCAAAATACTTACGGATCTGAATGTGACAGGCCCGTTGACTAAAATTATCTCACAATCAAAACATGATCACACCTTAGTACTCTTTGGGTGTTAATCACATAATGATGTGAACTAGATTATTGACTCTAGTAAACCCTTTGAGTGTTGGTCACATAGAGATGTGAACTGTGGGTGTTAATCACATGGTGATGTGAATTATTAATGTTAAATCACATGGCGATGTGAACTAGATTATTGACTCTAGTGCAAGTGGGAGACTGAAGGAAATATGCCCTAGAGGCAATAATAAAGTATTATATATTTCCTTATATCATGATAAATGTTTATTATTCATGCTAGAATTGTATTAACCGGAAACATAATACATGTGTCAATACATAGACAAACAGAGTGTCACTAGTATGCCTCTACTTGACTAGCTCGTTAATCAAAGATGGTTATGTTTCCTAGCCATAGACATGAGTTGTCATTTGATTAACGGGATCACCTCACTAGGAGAATGACGTGATTGACTTGACCCATTCCGTTAGCTTAGCACCCGATCGTTTAGTATGTTGCTATTGCTTTCTTCATGACTTATACATGTTCCTATGACTATGAGATTATGCAACTCCCGTTTACCGGAGGAACACTTTGTGTGCTACCAAACGTCACAACGTAAATGGGTGATTATAAAGGTGCTCTACAGGTGTCTCCAAAGGTACTTGTTGGGTTGGCGTATTTCGAGATTAGGATCTGTCACTCCGATTGTCGGAGAGGTATCTCTGGGCCCACTCGGTAATGCACATCACTATAAGCCTTGCAAGCATTGTGACTAATGAGTTAGTTGCGGGATGATGTATTACGGAACGAGTAAAGAGACTTGCCGGTAACGAGATTGAACTAGGTATCGAGATACCGATGATCGAATCTCGGGCAAGTAACATACCGATGACAAAGGGAACAACGTATGTTGTTATGCGGTCTGACCGATAAAGATCTTCGTAGAATATGTGGGAGCCAATATGGGCATCCAGGTCCCGCTATTGGTTATTGACCGGAGAGGCGTCTCGGTCATGTCTACATAGTTCTCGAACCCGTAGGGTCCGCACGCTTAACGTTACGATGACAGTTTTATTATGAGTTTATGTATGTTGATGTACCGAAGGAGTTCGGAGTCCCGGATGAGATCAGGGACATGACGAGGAGTCTCGAAATGGTCGAGACATAAAGATCGATATATTGGACGACTATATTCGGACTTCGGAAAGGTTCCGAGTGATTCGGGTATTTTTCGGAGTACCGGAGAGTTACAAGAATTCGTATTGGGCCTTAATGGGCCATACGGGAAAGGAGAGAAAGACCCCAAAGGGTGGCCGCACCCCTCCCCATGGGCTAGTCTGAATTGGACTAGGGAGGGGGGGGGGCGCCCCCTTCCTTCTTTCTCCTTCCCCCTTCCCTTCTCCTACTCCCACAAGGAAAGGAGGAGTCCTACTCCCGGTGGGAGTAGGACTCCCCCCTTGGGCGCGCCACCTCCCCTTGGCCGGCCCTCTCCTCCTTGCTCCTTTATATACGGGGGCAGGGGGGCACCTCTAGACACACTTGATATACGATATTTTAGCCGTGTGCGATGCCCCTCTCCACCATATTACACCTCGATAATACCGTTGCGGAGCTTAGGCGAAGCCCTGCGTCGGTGGAACATCATCATCGTCACCACGCCATCGTGCTGACAAAACTCTCCCTCAACACTCGGCTGGATCGGCGTTCGAGGGACGTCATCGAGCTGAACGTGTGCAGAACTCGGAGGTACCGTGCGTTCGGTACTTGATCGGTCGGATCGTGAAGACGTACGACTACATCAACCGCGTTGTGATAACGCTTCCGCTGTCGGTCTACGAGGGTACGTGGACAACACTCTCCCCTCTCGTTGCTATGCATCACCATGATCTTGCGTGTGCGTAGGAATTTTTTTGAAATTACCACGTTCCCCAACAAACACAACCGGGTGGAGAGGTCCACGGGTCAAAGCCCGTCCGTGGGAAGTCAAAGGGCTAGATCTCGTGGTCAACCACTCCAGGGTTAGGCGGGCCGGTGGCCCGGGGGGGGGGGGGTAGCAATGCCACCGAAGCGTCACACCGGCCCCTCAAACATGCGGGGTGGTGTTATGGCATGTTTGAAGAGGCGGAACACATCTTCGGGGTGTGGCCCCCCTCACGGACGTCGCCGCCGCCGGCACCTAGAGGGGGGAAACGGACGTGTCGGGTCTACACGGAGGGGATGTAGCCGTGGGTTTGGCCCGGATGTTGCTCCCAAGTGTCCCTCTGGGCTGACCTAACACAACCGGGTGGAGAGGTCCACTGGTCAAAGCCCGTCCGTGGGAAGTCAAAGGGCTAGATCTCCTGGTCAACCGCTCCAGGGTTAGGCAGGACGGGGGACCTAGGGGGCGGGGGGTAGCAATGCCACTGGAGCGTCGCACCGGCCCCTCATACATGCCGGGTGGTGTGGTGGCATGTCTTAAGAGGCGGCACGTGTCTCCGGGGTGTGGCCCCCCTCACGGACGGCGCCGCCGCCGGCACCTGGAGGGGGGGGGGGAATGGACGCGTCGGGTCTAAACGGAGGGGATGTAGCTGTGGGTTTGGCCCCGATGTTGCTCCCAGGTGTCCCTCTGGGCTGACCTAACACAACCTGGTGGAGAGGTCCACAGGTCAAAGCCCGTCCGTGGGAAGTCAAAGGGCTAGATCTCGTGGTCAACCGCTCCAGGGTTAAGCGGGACGGGCCCCCGGGGGGGCAGGGGGGTGGGTAGCAATGCCACCGGTGCGTCGCACCGGCCCCTCATACATGCGGGGTGATGTTGTGGCATGTCTGAAGAGGTGGCACGCATCTCCGGGGTGTGGCCCCCTCACGGACGGCGCCGCCGCCGGCACTTGGATGGGGAAACGGACGCGTCGGGTCTACACGGAGGGGATGTAGCTGTGGGTTTGGCCCGGATGTTGCTCCCAGGTGTCCCTCTGGGCTGACCTAACACAACCGGGTGGAGAGGTCCACTGTTCAAAGCCCGTCCGTGGGAAATCAAAGGGCTAGATCTCGTGGTCAATCGCTCTAGGATTAGGCGGGACGGGGGCCCTGGGGGTAGCAATGCCACCGGAGCGTCGTACCGGCCCCTCATACATTCCGGGTGGTGTGGTTGCATGTGTGAAGAGGCGGAACGCGTCTCCGGGGTGTGGCCCCCCTCACGGACGGCGATGACACAGTAGTAGACGTTCTGCGGTAACGGTGCGGCGTGAATATTATTAAATACTCAGAGCGTCATAAAATCATGAGTTTTTTACACGACGTGCGCACATGTTCTATAGGAATGATAGTAATTTTTCATAATTTTTGGTGATGGAGAAGTATCCGAACACTTCCCTCTACGCGGATTGCCCTTAACATGTCTACGACTGTGGCCGGCGGCCTCCGGGGGCTAGCATGCCGCAAATCTTGCGTACGCGGCCTCTCACAAGTCTGAAAGTGTTGTGGCGGTTGCAAACGCCCGGCACGCGTCTCCGGGGTGTGGCCCCCCTCATGGACGGCGCCGCCGCCGGCACCTGGATGGGGGAAACGGACGCGTCGGGTCTACACGGAGGGGATGTAGCTGTGGGTTTGGCCCGGATGTTGCTCCCAGGTGTCCCTCTGGGCTGACCTAACACAACTGGGTGGAGAGGTCCACTAGTCAAAGCCCGTCCGTGGGAAGTCAAAGGGCTAGATCTCGTGGTCAACTACTCCAGGTTAGGCGGGCCGGGGGGGTGGCAATGCCACCGAAGCGTCACACCGGCCCCTCATACATGCGGGGTGGTGTTGTGGCATGTTTGAAGAGGCGGAACGCATCTCCGGGGTGTGGCCCCCCTCACGAACGTCGCCGCCGCTGGCACATGGAGGGGGGAAACGGACGTGTTGGGTCTACACAGAGGGGATGTAGCTATGGGTTTGGCCCGGATGTTGGTCCCAAGTGTCCCTCTGGGCTGACCTAACACAACCGGGTGGAGAGGTCCACTGGTCAAAGCCCGTCCGTGGGAAGTCAAAGGGCTAGATCTCGTGGTCAACCGCTCCAGGGTTAGGCAGGACGGGGGACCTAGGGGGGGGGGGGTAGCAATGCCACTGGAGCGTCGCACCGGCCCCTCATACATGCCGGGTGGTGTGGTGGCATGTCTTAAGAGGCGGCACGCGTCTCCGGGGTGTGGCCCCCCTCACGGACGGCGCCGCCGCCGGCACCTGGAGGGGGGGGAATGGACGCGTCAGGTCTAAACGGAGGGGATGTAGCTGTGGGTTTGGCCCCGATGTTGCTCCCAGGTGTCCCTCTGGGCTGACCTAACACAACCTGGTGGAGAGGTCCACAGGTCAAAGCCCGTCCGTGGGAAGTCAAAGGGCTAGATCTCGTGGTCAACCGCTTCAGGGTTAAGCGGGACGGGCCCCGGGGGGGGAGCAGGGGGGTGGGTAGCAATGCCACCGGTGCGTCGCACCGGCCCCTCATACATGCGGGGTGATGTTGTGGCATGTCTGAAGAGGTGGCACGCATCTCCGGGGTGTGGCCCCCTCACGGACGGCGCCGCCGCCGGCACTTGGAGGGGCAAACGGACGCGTTGGGTCTACACGGAGGGGATGTAGCTGTAGGTTTGGCCCGGATGTTGCTCCCAGGTGTCCCTCTGGGCTGACCTAACACAACCGGGTGGAGAGGTCCACTGTTCAAAGCCCGTCCGTGGGAAATCAGAGGGCTAGATCTCGTGGTCAACCGCTCTAGGATTAGGCGGGACGGGGGCCCTGGGGTAGCAATGCCACCGGAGCGACGTACCGGGCCCTCATACATTCCGGGTGGTGTGGTGGCATGTGTGAAGAGGCGGAACGCATCTCTGGGGTGTGGCCCCCCTCACGGACGGCGATGACACAGTAGTAGACGTTCTGCGGTACCGATGCGTGAATATTATTAACTACTCAGAGCGTAATAAAATCATGAGTTTTTTACACGACGTGGGCACATGTTCTATAGGAATGATAGTAATTTTTCATAAATTTTGGTGATGGAGAAGTATCCGAACACTTCCCTCTACGCGGATTGCCCTTCGCATGTCTACGACTGTGGCCGGCGGCCTCCGGGGGCTAACATGCCGCCAATCTTGCGTAGGCGGCCTCTCACAAGTCTGAAAGTGTTGTGGCGGTTGCAAACGCCCGGCACACGTCTCCGGGGTGTGGCCCCCCTCATGGACGGCGCCGCCGCCGGTACCTGGAGGGGGAAAACGGATGCGTCGGGTCTACACGGAGGGGATGTAGCTGTGGGTTTGGCCCAGATGTTGCTCCGAGGTGTCCCTCTGGGCTGACCTAACACAACCGGGTGGAGAGGTCCACTGGTCAAAGCCCGCCTGTGGGAAGTCAAAGGGCTAGATCTCGTGGTCAACCACACCAGGGTTAGGCGGGCCGGGGGCCGGGGGGGGTAGCAATGCCACCGAAGCGTCACACCGGCCCCATATACATGCGGGGTGGTGTTCTGGCATGTTTGAAGAGGCAACACGCATCTCCGGGGTGTGGGCCCCCTCACGAACGTCGCCGCTGCCGGCACCTGGAGGGGGGAAACGGATGCGTCGGGTCTACACAGAGGGGATGTAGGTGTGGGTTTGGCTCGGATGTTGCTCCCAGGTGTCCCTCTGGGCTGACCTAACACAACCGGGTGGAGAGGTCCACTGGTCAAAGCCTGTCCATGGGAAGTCAAAGGGCTAGATCTCGTGGTCAACCGCTCCAGGGTTAGGCGGGACGGGGGCCCTAGGGGGGGGTAGCAATGCCACTGGAGCATCGCACCGGCCCCTCATACATGCCGGGTGGTGTGGTGGCATGTCTGAAGAGGCGACACGCGTCTCCGAGGTGTGCCCCCCCTCACGGACGGCGCCGCCGCCGGCACCTGGGGGGGGGGGGATAGGCGCGTCAGGTCTAAACGGAGGGGATGTAGCTGTGGGTTTGGCCCGGATGTTGCTCCCAGGTGTCCCTCTGGGCTGACCTAACACAACCGGGTGGAGAGGTCCATTGGTCAAAGCCCGTCCATGGGAAATCAAAGGGCTAGATCTTGTGGTCAACCGCTCTAGGGTTAGGCGGGACGGGGCCCCTGGGGTAGCAATACCACCGGAGCATCGTACCAGGCCCTCATACATGCCGGGTGGTGTGGTGGCATGTCTGAAGAGGCGGCACACGTCTCCGGGGTGTGGCCCCCCTCACGGACGGCGATGACACAGTAGTAGACGTTCTGCGGTAACGGTGCTGCGTGCATATTATTAAATACTCAGAGCGCGATAAAATCATGAGTTTTTACACTACGTGGGCACATGTTCTATAGGAATGATGATAATTTTTCATAATTTTGGGTGATGGAGAAGTATCCGAACACTTCCCTCTACGCGGATTGCCCTTCGCATGTCTACGACTGTGGCCGGTGGCCTCCCGGGGCTAGCATGCCTCCAATCTTGCGTACGCGGCCTCTCACAAGTCTGAAAGTGTGTGGCGGTTGCAAACGCCTGGCACGCGTCTCCGGAGTGTGGCCCCCCTCACGGACGGCGCTGCCGCCGACACCTGGAGGGGGGAAACGGACGCGTCGGTTCTACATGGAGGGGATGTAGCTATGGGTTTGGCCCGGATGTTGCTCCCAGGTGTCCCTCTGAGCTGACCTAACACAACCGGGTGGAGAGGTCCACTGGTCAAAGCCCGTCCGCGCGAAGTCAAAGGGCTAGATCTCGTGGTCAACCGCTCCAGGGTTAGGCGGTATGGGGGCCCTGGGGGGGGGGGTAGCAATGCCACCGGAGCGTCGCACCGGCCCCTCATACAAGCGGGGTGGTATTGTGGCATGTCTGAAGAGGCGGCACGCGTCTCTGGGGTGTGGCCCAACTCAAGGACGGCGCCGCCGCCGGCACTTGGAGGGGGTAAACGGGCGCGTCCTGTCTACACGGAGGGGATGTAGCTGTGGGTTTGGCCCTGATGTTGCTCCCAGGTGTCCCTCTGGGCTGACCTAAGACAACCAGGTGGAGAGGTCGACTGGTCAAAGCCCGTCCGTGGGAAGTCAAAGGGCTAGATCTTGTGGTCAACCGCTCCAGGGTTAGGCGGGACGGGGGCCCTGGGGGGGTAGCTATGCCACCGAAGCGTGACACCGGCCCCTCATACATGCGGGGTGGTGTTGTGGCATGTCTGAAGAGGCGGCACGCGTCTCCGGGGTGTGGCCCCCGTCACGGACGGCGCCGCCGCCGACACCTGGAGGGGGGAAACGGACGCGTCGGGTCTACACGGAGGGGATGTAGCTGTGGGTTTCACCCGGATATTGCTCCCAGGTGTACCTCTGGGCTAACCTAACTCAACCGGGTGGAGAGGTCCACTAGTCAAAGCCCGTCCGTGGGAAGTCAAAGGGCTAGATCTCGTGGTCAACCGCTCCAGGGTTAGGCGGGACGGGGGCCCTGGGGGTAGCAATGCCAACGGAGCGTCGTACCGGGCCCTCATACATGCCGGATGGTGTGGTGGGACGTCTCAAGAGGCGGCACGCGCCTCCGGGGTGTACCCTCCCTCACGGACGGCGCCGCCGCCGGCCCCCTCCACTCATTCCCCATCTCGCCCATCCTCCCCCCACCCGCGCCCCGCCGCCGCCACCACCCTATTCGTCCCCTCACCCCACCACCACCCCCCCGTCCGCACTGCCACCTCTCCAGGCCAGTCCACGCCGCCCCGACCCCGCGCCCTCCAGCCTCTCCTGCTCGGCCTCAGCGCCGCCCCGACCCCGTGCCCTCCGGCACCCCCCTCACGGACGATGCCATCGCCGGCACCCCCCTCACGGACGGCGCCATCGCCGGCACCCCCCTGGAGGGTATAGGAAGGCTAGTCTGTAATTAACATAGTGGAAACATAACTTTTTTTTAGAAAAAGAACAAAGTTGATGCATAAAAAAAGGAAAAAAAAGAAATATATCTATGCCTAGGGCTTAGCCGTCGGCATATATGACACGTGGCATGTTTTCATATATGCCGACGGCTAAGCCGTCGGCATAGTGTGCCTTATCCACTCGCGGGCACCCCATCCTCCACTCATTCTCTCCCACACACCCGCATCCTCATCCCCACCCCGCCTCGACCCGCGCCGTCCGCCGCCCGCCGCCGCTTCACCCGCGCCGCTCCCCGCCGCCCGCCGCCGTCCGCGATCCTCCCCTTCCCTTGCCCCTCCCCGCCTCCACCCCGACCCTCTCCGCCCCCTCCTCGCGCCGCCGCCGTCCACCCGCCCCACGCCGACCCTTCCCCGGTCTCTCAACCCCACCCCGACCCCACACCATCGCCACCCGGGCCGGCCGCAGGGCTCGCCGACCCGGGCTCGGCCTCCCGGACCGCGCGCGCTGGGCGCCGCGACGAGCACGCGTGGCCGCGGCTTCGGCCGGCCCTGCTCATCCATCGCCGCCCCCGCCCCAGTGAGCACCCCCTCCACCGCCGGACGCCGCCGTACCCCCTCCCCCCGCCCCAGCCCAAGTGAGCACCCCCTCCCACAAACCCTTGTTGCCGCTGCTCGCGTTCATGGTGGCCGGATGAATAGATAGATGCTAGATAGATGGATGGATGCTAGATGAATAGATAGATGGATGGATGCTAGATGAATAGATAGATGGATAAAATGTATTTATTGTTTATTTTGTGTAGTTTTATTATGTATTTAGATACATACTAGATAGTTTTTACTGAGTTTGTGAATATAGATGAATAGATGTTGGGCAAGTTTGTGATAGATGGATGGATATTGGTCAAGTTAATGTTTGGTCAAGTTAGTGTTTTGGTCATGTTGATTCATATATAAGAAGCAAATCAAAGCACTTGGTTTCTAAAATACTTAATAAAGCTTTTTTTTGCAATTTGACATGTTGCTTCATGTCTATTCATAATGTTGTGCCAAATGGTTAATGTTAGGTGATGACCTAATTTTTTTCACTCGGTGGAATTAATAGGATTTGTGGTGTTTCATCTTCGTGGAGTGGTCGTCGACGTTGGAGGTGTTGGTCCACGATTGTCTCTCCTTTGATCGACTACATCATCTACATCGGAGGGTGAGCAACAATTCCATGACCTCGTCAGCTTTTTTTCCATGTCATTAGATTAAATTTTCACATCAAGTTGCGTAACCTAGGCATCTCCCGTCCGAAAGGCTTGCATCGATAAATATGCATTCAATTGCATATTTATCACCGCAGCTCTTTCAGATTGTCCAGCGCTTTCCACGGACAGCCCGAGGATGTGTAGATTGGGTATGGTGTTCATGCTCTACCCCTTTCCGAGACAGGATTTCGGCGGCGCCTCCCCGTTGTTCTTCGGATGCACATTCTCTCGGCATTTTGCCGAGACGTGTGTTTGGAGAACAACGGGGAGGTGTTGCCGAAATTTTGTCTCGGAATGGGGTAGAGCATGGACAACGTACTCAATCTACACATTCTCGGGTGGGATTAGGACCCATCTTTACCTATTAGAGATGTAGGTGGATTAAATGTCGTTTCTCGTCAACCCTGTAAAAATAAAATATTGATGTGAGTAATTTAAATGAATCCTTAATTTTGTTGTGTGGCTTCCAAAGCAGAGATGGCAGATAATCAATGGATGTATAGTGGGTTTTTCCATCGGAATCAAGTAACAACAGAGTGGGTAGAGAAAACTGATGTGTTTTTGAAATAGATATTCCGTAGTCCAATGAGGATTGTACCAGAATGCCCGTGTGCCAAATGTAAGAGACGTATGCCGCAGAGATAAGAGTGAGATGACTAAGCACCTTCGCACGCATGGATTTATGCCCAACTTTAATATGCCTATAAAGTTTGCCCAGCGGGACCGTGGTAGAGAGGAGGTGATACGACAACGCGTCGCTGGTTATGAGGACGATGGGGTTAGAGACATGCTAGATGATGTCTTTGCTGCACAGCCGACACCTCCGTCACATTCAGCGAATGAACCGGAGGAAACCGCAAAGGCCTTCCTGGATATCTTGGCCTCGTCAAAGAAACCTCTTTATGAGGGTGCCAAGCTCTCTGTGCTGGATGCCATCTCGCAACTGATGGCAGTCAAGGCTGAGTACGGCTATAGCCGAGGTTGCTTCGAAGCATTTCTGGGAGAATCGGCTAACAGCCTGCCTGAGGGCCATGAACTGCCGAAAACCATGTACGCTACGAATAAAATCATGAAGGCGCTCTCCATGGATTATGAGAAAATACATGTTTGTCCAAAGAATTGCCTTTTGTTTAGGCATGAGTATGCGAAGGACAACTATGGTAGGAAGTGCGGTTCCTCTCGGTATATTGAGGTGGTCGATGAGCAGGGTCAGAAGCAGCAGCTAAAAATCCTGTGAAGGTTCTTCGGTATCTTGATTTTATAAAAAGACTGCATCGCCTTTTCATCACCGAGGAGTCTGCCAAAATGATGAAGTGGCACAAGGAAGGGAAAAGGTACAATCCAAATAAAATTGTACATCCATCAGAAGGTGAAGCATGGAAGTCATTTGATATAGAATACCCGGAGGAAGCAGCCGAGGCTGGGAATGTCAGAATTGCTATATCAGGTGATGGGTTCAATCCATATGGTATGTCGTCTAATCCATACAGCTTCTGGCCCGTACTTGTTATTCCGCTCAATCTCCCTCCCGGCGCCATAATGCAACACAAGACCATGTTCGTGTCGCTTATAATTCCGGGGCCTGAATATCCGGGGAAGAATTTGAGTGTGTTTATGCAGCCGTTGGTGGATGATTTGCACCATCCTTGGTACTTCCCGAGGTTGACATACGACCGGCATCTGCAGAAAAATTTCTTGATGAAAGTTTGGCTACAGTATTGCATGCATGACTTTCCCGGCTATGCCCTATTCTGCGGATGGTGTACAAGTGGGAAGATGCCTTGCCCAGTGTGCATGCAGGCCTTGATTTTCATTTGGCTGAAGAAGGGTGGCAAGTATGTTGCCTTTGACCTGCATCGACAGTTCCTCCCTCCAGACCATCCTGATAGGGAAGACAAGAAGAACTTCACAAAAGGCCTAGTTGTCCATGAAGTAAACGAGATTCCAACATTTTCTGGTGCGGATGTGCTTGCTCAGCTGAAAGCTCTTAAGCCTGCCGGCGAAGGGAAAGGGAAAGGCAAAGGCAAAGGCAAAGCCACAGGCGAAGAAGAGGGCGAGGGCAAAGGGAAAAAATGTTTCGAAGGATATGGTGAGACGCACAACTGGACTCACATTACCCCCTTCACACAGCTTCCTTATTTTAAGGACCTCAAACTTCCATACAACATCAACGTGATACACACCGAAAAGAATGTGCGGAGTCCCATTTTTTGCACGATCCTCAACATTCCTGATAAGACAAAGGATAATGTTAATGCTAGAGTCGGTCAACAGAATTTGTGATAGACCATGTCTACACATGCAGCCTCCCACAGGCAGTCGAAAATCTTGGTTCAAGCCAGATGCTGACTTCGTACTTAAAAAGGATCATAAGATGGAGGCATTCAAGTGGCTGAAACACGTCGTGAAGTTCACTAATGGTTATGCGTCCAATATAAGTAAGGGGGTCAATCTTTCAACAGGCAAAGTGGCCGGGCTCAAGAGTCATGAATATCACGTATGGATTGAGCGGATTATGCCGGTGATGGTTCGGGGCTATGTTCCTGAGCGTGTCTGGCGTGTGCTTGCGGAGTTAAGCCATTTCTTCCGCACGCTTTGTGCTAAAGAAGTATCTCCTGAGATGATAAAAGAAATGCATAAGAAGGCGTGATACGTCTCCAATGTATCTATAATTTTTGATTGTTCCATGCTATATTATATTCTGTTTTGGATGTTTAACAGGCTTTATTATAAACTTTTATATCATTTTTGGGACTAACCTATTAACCGGAGGCCCAGCCCAAATTGCTGTTTTTTGCCTATTTCAGTTATTCGTAGAAAAAGAATATCAAACGGAGTCCAAACGGAATGAAACCTTCGGGAACGTGATTTTCGGAACGAACGTGATCCAGAGGACTTGGACCCTACGTCAAGAAAGCAGCCAGGAGAGCACGAGGCAGGGGGCCGCGCCTACCCCCCTGGGCGCGCCCTCCACCCTCGTGGGGCCCACGTTGCTCCACCGACGTACTTCTTCCTCTTATATATACCTACGTACCCCCAAACCAACAGAAGCATCCACGAAAACCTAATTCCACCGCCACAACCTTCTGTACCCGTGAGATCCCATCTTGGGGCCTTTTCCGGCGTCCTGCCGGAGGGGGCATTGATCACGGAGGGCTTCTACATCAAGACCATAGCCTCTCCGATGATGTGTGAGTAGTTTACCTCAGACCTTCGGGTCCATAGTTATTAGCTAGATGGCTTCTTCTCTCTCTTTGGATCTCAATACCAAGTTCTCCACGATTCTCGTGGAGATCTATTCGATGTAATTTTCTTTTGCGGTGTGTTTGTTGAGACCGATGAATTGTGGGTTTATGATCAAGTTTATCTATGAACAATATTTGAATCTCCTCTGAATTCTTTTATGTATGATTGGTTATCTTTGCAAGTTTCTTCGAATTATCAGTTTGGTTTGGCCTACTAGATTGATCTTTCTTGCAATGGGAGAAGTGCTTAGCTTTGGGTTCAATCTTGCGGTGTCCTTTCCCAGTGACAGTAGGGGCAGCAAGGCACGTATTGTATTGTTGCCATCGAGGATAACAAGATGGGGTTTATATCATATTGCATGAGTTTATCCCTCTACATCATGTCATCTTGCTTAAAGCGTTACTCCATTCTTATGAACTTAATACTCTAGATGCATGCTAGATAGCGGTCGATGTGTGGAGTAATAGTAGTAGATGCAGGCAGGAGTCGGTCTACTTGTCTCGGACGTGATGCCTATATACATGATCATACCTAGATATTCTCATAACTATGCTCAATTCTATCAATTGCTCAACAGTAATTTGTTCACCCACCGTAATACTTATGCTCTTGAGAGAAGCCACTAGTGAAACCTATGGCCCCCGGCTCTATTTTCCATCATATTAATCTTCCAACACTTCGCTATTTCCATTGCCTTTTATTTTACTTTGCATCTTTATCATAAAAATACCAAAAATATTATCTTATCATATCTATCAGATCTCACTCTCGTAAGTGACCGTTGAGGGATTGACAAGCCCTTTATCGCGTTGGTTGTGAGGTTCTTATTTGTTTGTGTAGGTGCGTGGGACTCGTGCGTGATCTCCTATTGGATTGATACCTTGGTTCTCAAAAACTGAGGGAAATACTTACGCTACTTTACTGCATCACCCTTTCCTCTTCAAGGGAAAACCAACGCAGTTCTCAAGAGGTAGCAAGGCGCCGAAGTTGATATGCAAGCTAGAGAAGATGTTCCCGCCAGGCTTCTTTACTCTGATGACACATCTCATTTTGCACCTCGCGAATGAGGTATTGTTGGGGGGCCCTGTGCAGAATCGTTGGCAGTACGGTCCTGAGAGACAGAACAAGCATGTGAGACAGAAATGTGGAAACAAAGCTAAGATTGGAGCTTCCATAGCTGAGGCAGTTATCCTAGAGGAGGTGGCAGACCCTAGGACAACGTACTATCCGGACCATGTTCCCACGCTGCACGATAAGGTGTCTCGATACAATACAGAAGAACCCAAGTATAAACCCAAGCTGCCCCTATTCATCGGGCAAGGTGGCAGGGTTGGATGCTTGACACCTTATATCATGCCACGAGATGAGTGGGAGGATGTCATGTTCTATATCTTGCACAACATCAAGGAAGTTGAGGATGAGTGGATGAGGTAATACCTTTGCACCATTCTTTTAGTCAATTCGTTATGTTCACTTTGCCTAGTTCTTATACCGCTTTTCTTATTGTAGTCGACTTGTTGATGAAGAGGGTACGGGAATGCTGCCTCCTACTGAAGCGGAGGCACTTGCTCTTCTCCGAAAGGGTGCTGATGGAAGGAAAAATTTCGTTGCGTGGTTCATGGAGAAAGTAGGATTTCACACTTCCCTATTACCTATTTCACCCTACAATTCCAATTAAACTCATGCACCCTATAACTTCAATTAAACTTGTACGGAAACGATCCGAACGAATCAATGGATGAAGAATTTAGATGGGTTTCCATGGGTTTTGACCCTACCGTCATGACATGCGAAAAGTATGATGTGAATGGGTATCGCTTCCATACAGAGGAGCACCAGAACAGTCAGCCTGATCCCAAAACTATAAATACCGGAGTCTTCACCGAAGGAGATAATAAAGTAGATTACTACGGAAGGGTAGGAAAAATATACGAGCTTACATTCAAACGTGGCCGCGAACACCTAAGTCTCACTGTGTTCAAATGCCGATGGTTCGACCCCAAAAAGGGTCTGAGACATACGCCTTCTGTTGGTTTAGTTGAAGTTAAACCATCAACCGTCTATGCCGGAGCTGATCTCTTTATCGCCGCTACCCAGGCCACACAAGTATATTATCTGCCTTACCCATGCCAGAAAGAGAACCTAAAGGGTTGGGAAGTTGTGTTCAAGGTGTCGCCACATGGTAAGCTACCGGACCCGAACGATGATGATTCCTACAACATAAACCCCATGACATACGAGGGAGTGTTCTTTCAAGAGGAACATGATGACGTGGTCCGAAACAAGGAGGATGATGACTTGGGTTATGTTGACCTGGACCCAAACGACGACGACGCACTGATTGATGGTGAGGCAGTTGTGAATTGATACGTCTCCAACGTATCTATAATTTTTGATTGTTCCATGCTATTATATTATCCATCTAGGATGTTTTATATGCTATTTTATATGATTTCTGGGACTAACCTATTAACCTAGAGCCCAGTGCCAATTTCTGTTTTTCCTTGTTTTTGAGTTTTACAGAAAAGGAATACCAAATGGAGTCCAATTGACATGCCAATTTTTGATGATTTTTTATGGACCAAAAGAAGCCTCCGGAGTAAAATAGTTGGGCCAGAAGAGTCCCGAGCCATCCACGAGGGTGGAGGGCGAGCCCTACCCCCTGGGCGTGCCCCCTGCCTCGTGGATGACTCGGAGACCCCCCTGACGTGCGACCGACGCCAAAAATTCCTATAAATACAGAAACCCCCGGAAAGAAACCTAGATCAGGAGTTCCGCCGCCGCAAGCCTTTGTAGCCACCAAAAACCAATCGGGACCCTATTCCGGCACCCTGCTGGAGGGGCGATCCATTACCGGTGGCCATCTTCATCATCTCGGCGCTCTCCATGACGAGGAGGGAGTAGTTCTCCCTCGGGGCTGAGGGTATGTACCAGTAGCTATGTGTTTGATCTCTCTCTCTCTCTCTCTCTCTCTCTCTCATTCTCGATGTGGCACGATCTTGATGTATCGCGAGCTTTGCTATTATAGTTGGATCTTATGATGTTTCTCCCCCTCCACTCTCTTGTAATTGACTGAGTTTTCCCTTTCAACTTATCTTATCGGATTGAGTCTTTAAGGATTTGAGAACACTTGATGTATGTCTTGCATGTGCCTATCTATGGTGACAATGGGATATTCACGTGATCCACTTGATGTATGTTTTGGTGATCAACTTGCGAGTTCTGTGACCTTGTGAATTTATGCATAGGGGTTGGCACACGTTTTTGTCTTGACTCTCCGGTAGAAACTTTGGGGCACTCTTTGAAGTTCTTTGTGTTGGTTGAATAGACGAATCTGAGATTGTGTGATGCATATCATATAATCATACCCACGGATACTTGAGGTGATATTGGAGTATCTAGGTGACATTAGGGTTTTGGTTGATTTGTGTCTTAAGGTGTTAATTTACTATGAACTGTAGGGATGTTTGTGACACTTATAGGAATAGCCCAACGGATTGATCGGAAAGAATAACTTTGAGGTGGTTTCGTACCGTACAATAATCTCTTTGTTTGCTCTCCGCTATTAGTGTCTTTGGAGTGACTCTTTGTTACATGTTGAGGGATAGTTATATGATCCAATTATGTTATCCTCGTCGAGAGAACTTGCACTAGTGAAAGTATGAACCCTAGGCCTTGTTTCGAAGCATTGCAATACAGTTTGTGCTCACTTTTATCATTAGTTACCTTGCTGTTTTTATATTTTCAGATTACAAAAACCTATATCTACCATCCATATTGCACTTGTATCACTATCTCTTCACCGAACTAGTGCACCTATACAATTTACCATTGTATTGGGTGTGTTGGGCACATAAGAGACTCTTTGTTATTTGGTTGCAGGGTTGTTTGAGAGAGACCATCTTCATTGTACGCCTCCCACGGATTGATGAACCTTAGGTCATCCACTTGAGGGAAATTTGCTATTGTCCTACAAACCTCTGCACTTGGAGGCCCAACAACGTCTACAAGAAGAAGGTTGTGTAGTAGACATCAAGCTCTTTTCTGGCGCCGTTCCCGGGGAGGCTAGGTAAGCGGCACTCACACCCCGTCGACTAAGCTCTTTTCTGGCGCCGTTGCCGGGGAGGTGAGTGCTTGAAGGTATATCTTTAGATCTTGCAATAGAATCTTTTAGTTTCTTCTTTTATCACTAGTTTAGTTTATAAAAGACAACTACAAAATATGGAATTGAGGGTGCCTCATATGCTTCATCTTTTTAATATCTTTCGTGAAAATGATGGAAAGGAAAACTGTGCTCGGGTGTTAGAAGAAGAATGCATTAAAATGTTTGGCACTAAATATTTGAATGATGAGCATGATTGCAATGTTGTTAGTATGAATTCTATGAATATCCATGATGCTAATAATATGCAAAGCCACAAGCTTGGGGATGCTATGTTTGATGAAGATGATATTTTTTTCCCCCAAGTTTTGATGAGCAAATTTACTATGATGAAAGAATGCCTCCTATCTATGATGATTATTGTGAGGACATGCATGTATGCTATAAAGAATAATGATAACCATGAAACTTGTCATCTTGATTTTAATTTTCAATCACATGATAGTTATTTTGTTGAGTTTGCTCCCACCACTATTCATGAGAATAAATTTGCTTATGTGGAGAGTAATAAAATTAAATTTATATGCTTGTGCATCATGAGAATAATGCTTTATCTGATGGTTATATTGTTGAATTCATTCATGATGCTACTGAAAATTATTATGAGGGCGGAATATATGCTTGTAGGAATTGCAATAATATCAAGTTTCATCTCTATGTGTTAAAAGTTTTGAAGTTATGCTTGTTTTGCCTTCCTATGCTAGTTGATTCTTGTTCCCATAAGTTGTTTGCTCACAAAATCCATATGCATAGGAAGTGGGTTAAATGTGCTAGTTATATTCTTCATGATGCTCTCTTTATATTTCGAATCACCTTTTATGTGAGCATCATTGAAATCATCATGCCTAGCTAGAAAGGCATTAAAGAAAAGCGCTTGTTGGGAGACAACCCAATATTTACCCCTACTGTTTTTGTGTGTCCACATGATTAAGCTACTTTAGTAATCATGTTTTATAGATTTTGTTTCAATAAAATGCCAAGTAGAACCTTTGGGAAGACTTGGGTGAAGGTTAATGTGATCTTGCTATAAAAAACAGAAACTTTGCGCTCACGAGATTAGCTGTCATTTTTTACAGAAGAGTGATTTTAAGTTGATTCTTTTTGCGGAAGATTAATAGACAAATTCCTCACGTCCACCAATTTATTTCAGAATTTTGGGAGTTCCATAAGTATTCGAACAAATCAGATTGCTACAGACTGTTCTGTTTTTGACAGATTCTGTTTTCTATGTGTTGTTTGCTTATTTTGATGAATCTGTGAGTAGTATCGGAGGGTATGAACCATAGTGAAGTTGGAATACAGTAGATATTACACCAATATGAATTTAGAATGAGTTAACAACAGTACCTAAGTGGTGGTTTTATTTTCTTATACTAACGGAGCTTACGAGTTTTCTGTTGAGTTTTGTGTTGTGAAATTTTCAAGTTTTGGGTAAAGATTCGATGGACTATGGAATAAGGAGTGGCAAGAGCCTAAGCTTGGGGATTCCCAAGGGTCCCAAGATAATATTCAAGGACAACCAAGAGCCTAAGCTTGGGGATGCCCCGGAAGGCATCCCCTCTTTCGTCTTCGTTCATCGGGAACTTTACTTGGAGCTATATTTTTCTTCACCACATGATATGTGTTTTGCTTGGAGCGTCATTTTATTTTATTTTGTTTTGCTTTCTGTTTGAATAAAATCCCAAGATCTGAAATTCTTAAATGTTAGAGAGTCTTCACATAGTTACATAATTATTCGACTACTCATTGATCTTCACTTATATCTTTCGGAGTAGTTTGTCATTTGTTCTAGTGCTTCACTCATATCTTTTTAGAGCACGGCGGTGGTTTTATTTTGAAGAAATAGATGAACTATCATGCTTCCCTTATATTATTTTGAGAGTCTTAAACAGCATGGTAATTTGCTTAGGTTATGAATTTAGTCATAATATGATAGGCATCCAAGAGGGATATAATAAAAACTTTCATATAAAGTGCATTGAATACTATGAGAAGTTTGATTCTTTATGATTGTTTTGAGATATGAATATGGTGATATTAGAGTCATGCTAGTGAGTAGTTGTGAATTTGAGAAAAAATACTTGTGTTAAGGTTTGTGAGTCTCGTAGCATGCACGTATGGTGAACCGTTATGCAACGAAGTTGGAGCATGAGATATTTTTTGATTGTCTTCCTTCTGAGTGGCGGTCGGGGACGAGCGATGGTCTTTTCCTACCAATCTATCCCCCTAGGACCATGTGCGTAGTACTTTGTTTCGATGACTAATAGATTTTTGCAATAAGTATGTGAGTTCTTTATGACTAATGTTGAGTCCATGGATTATACTCTCTCTCACCTTTCCACCATTGCTAGCCTCTCTTGTGCCGCGGAACTTTCGCGGGTACCATAAACCCATCATTTACCTTCCTCAAAACAGCCACCATACCAACCTATTATGGCATTTCCATAGCCATTCCGAGATATATTTCCATGCAACTTTCCACCATTCCGTTTATTATGACACGCTTCATCATTGTATATCGCTTTGCATGATCATGTAGTTGACATCGTATTTGTGGCAAAGCCACCTTCATAATTCTTTCATACATGTCACTCTTGATTCATTGCACATCCCCGTACACCGCCGGAAGCACTCATATAGAGTCATATTTTTGTTCTAGTATCGACTTGTAATTTTTTGAGTTGTAAGTAAATAGAAGTGTGATGATCTTCATTATTAGAGCATTGTCCCATGTGAGGAAATAAAAAAGGGGAAGAAAGGCCAAAAAAAGAGAGAAGGCCCAAAAAAAGAAAAAGAAAAAAACAAAAGAAAAAAATGAGAGTAAAAGAGAGAAGGGACAATGCTACTATCATTTTTCCACACTTGTGCTTCATAGTAGCACCATGATCTTCATGATAGAGAGTCTCCTATGTTGTCACTTTCTTATACTAGTGGGAATTTTTGTTATAGAACTTGGCTTGTATATTCCAATAATGGGCTTCCTCAAAATGCCCTAGGTCTTCGTGAGCAAGCAAGTTGGATGCACACCCACTTAGTTTCTTTTTGAGCTTTCATACACTTATAGCTCTAGTGCATCCGTTGCATGGCAATCCCTACTCACTCACATTGATATCTATTGATGGGCATCTTCATAGCCCATTGATATGCCTAGTTGATGTGAGACTATCTCCCTCCTTTTGTCTTCTCCACAACCACCTTCTATTCCACCTATAGTGCTATGTCCATGGCTCACGGTCATGTATTGCGTGAAAGTTGAAAAGGTTTGAGAATGTCAAAAGTATGAAACAATTGTTTGGCTTGTCATCGGGGTTGTGCATGATTTGAGTATTTTGTGTGATGAAGATGGAGCATAGCCAGTGTTGGAAACATGCCCTAGAGGCAATAATAAATGGTTATTATTATATTTCTTTGTTCATGGTAATTGTCTATTATTCATGCTATAATTGTATTGTCCGGAAATCGTAATACATGTGTGAATACATAGACCACAACCTGTCCCTAGTAAGCCTCTAATTGACTAGCTCGTTGATCAACTGATAGTCATGGTTTCCTGACTATGGACATTGGATGTCATTGATAACGGGATCACATCATTAGGAGAATGATGTGATGGACAAGACCCAATCCTAAGCATAGCATAAAAGATCGTGTAGTTTCGTTTGCTAGAGCTTTTCCAATGTCAAGTATCTTTTCCTTAGACCATGAGATCGTGCAACTCCCGGATACCGTAGGAGTGCTTTGGGTGTGCCAAACGTCACAACGTAACTGGGTGACTATAAAGGTGCACTACGGGTATCTCCGAAAGTGTCTGTTGGGTTGGCACAGATCGAGACTGGGATTTGTCACTCCGTGTGACGGAGAGGTATCTCTGGGCCCACTCGGTAATGCATCATCATAATGAGCTCAATGTGACTAAGGCGTTAGTCACGGGATCATGCATTGCGGTACGAGTAAAGAGACTTGCCGGTAATGAGATTGAACAAGGTATTGGGATACCGACGATCGAATCTCGCGCAAGTAACATACCGTTTGACAAAGGGAATTGCATACGGATTGATTGAATCCTCGACACCGTGGTTCATCCGATGAGATCATCGTGGAACATGTGGGAGCCAACATGGGTATCCAGATCCCGCTGTTGGTTATTGACCGGAGAGGCGTCTCGGTCATGTCTGCATGTCTCCCGAACCCGTAGGGTCTACACACTTAAGGTCCGGTGACGCTAGGGTTGTAGAGATATATGTATGCGGAAACCCGAAAGTTGTTCGGAGTTCCGGATGAGATCCCGGACGTCACGAGAGGTTCCGGAATGGTCCAGAGGTGAAGAATTATATATAGGAAGTCCAGTTTCGGCCACCGCGAAAGTTTCGGGGGTTACCGGTATTGTACCGGGACCACCGGAAGGGTCCCGGGGGTCCACCGGGTGGGGCCACCTATCCCGGAGGGCCCCGTGGGCTGAAACTGGACGGGAACCAGCCCTTAGTGGGCTGGGGCGCCCCCCTTGGGCCTCCCCCCATGCACCTAGGGTTGGGAACCCTAGGGTGGGGGGACTTCCCCCTTGCCTTGGGGGGCAAGGCACCCCCTTCCCCCCACTTGGCCGCCGCCCCCCTTGGAGATCTGATCTCCCAAGGGCTGGCGCCCCCCCCAGGGGTCCTATAAATAGTGTGGGGGAGGGAGGGCAGCAAACTATAGCCTTGGGCACCTCCCTCCTCCCCTGCAACACCTCTCTCTCTCCCGCAGAAGCTTGGCGAAGCCCTGCCGGAGACCCGCTACATCCACCACCACGCCGTCGTGCTGCTGGATCTCCATCAACCTCTCCTTCCCCCTTGCTGGATCAAGAAGGAGGAGACGTCGCTGCACCGTACGTGTGTTGAACGCGGAGGTGCCGTCCGTTCGGCACTCGATCATCGGTGATTTGGATCACGGCGAGTACGACTCCGTCATCCACGTTCATTGGAACGCTTCCGCTCGCGATCTACAAGGGTATGTAGATGCACTCCTTTCCCCTCGTTGCTAGTAGACTCCATAGATCTTGGTGAGCGTAGGAAAATTTTAAATTATGCTATGATTCCCAACAGTGGCATCATGAGCCAGGTCTATGCGTAGTTACTATGCACGAGTAGAACACAAAGAAGTTGTGGGCGTTGAGTTTGCCAAATCTTCTTGCCGCTACTAGTTTTTTCTTGTTTCGGCGGCATTGTAGGATGAAGCGGCCCAGACCGACCTTACACATACACTTACGTGAGACAGGTTCCACCGACTGACATGCACAAGTTGCATAAGGTGGCTAGCGGGTGTCTGTCTCTCCTACTTTAGTCGGAACGGATTCGATGAAAAGGGTCCTTATGAAGGGTAAATAGAAATTGGCAAATCACGTTGTGGTCATACGTAGGTAAGAAACGTTCTTGCTAGAAACCTACAAACCACGTAAAAACTTGCAACAACAATTAGAGGACGTCTAACTTGTTTTTGCAGCAAGTGCTATGTGATGTGATATGGCCAGAAGATGTGATGAATGATATATGTGATGTATGAGATTGATCATATTCTTGTAATAGGAATCACGACTTGCATGTCGATGAGTATGACAACCGGCAGGAGCCATAGGAGTTGTCTTTATTATTTTGCATGACCTGCGTGTCATTGAATAACGCCATGTAAATTACTTTACTTTGTTGCTAAACGCGTTAGCCATAGAAGTAGAAGTAATCGTTGGCGTGACGACTTCATGAAGACACAATGATGGAGATCTGATGATGGAGATCATGGTGTCATGCCGGTGACGAAGATGATCATGGTGCCCCGAAGATGGAGATCAAAGGAGCATGATGATATTGGCCATATCATGTCACTATTTGATTGCATGTGATGTTTATCATGTTTTTGCATCTTATTTGCTTAGAACGACGGTAGTAAGTAAGATGATCCCTTATAATAATTTCAAGAAAGTGTTCACCCTAACTGTGCACCGTTGCGAAGGTTCGTTGTTTCGAAGCACCACGTGATGATCGGGTGTGATAGATTCTAACGTTCGAATACAACGGGTGTTGACGAGCCTAGAATGTACAGACATGGCCTCGGAACACACACAATACACTTAGGTTGACTTGACGAGCCTAGCATGTACAGACATGGCCTCGGAACACGGAGGACCGAAAGGTCGAGCATGAGTCGTATAGAAGATACGATCAACATGGAGATGTTCACCGATCTTGACTAGGCCGTCTCACGTGATGATCGGACACGGCCTAGTTAAACTCGGATCATGTTTCACTTAGATGACTAGAGGGATGTCTATCTGAGTGGGAGTTCATAATCAGATGAACTTCATTATCATGAACATAGTCAAATAGGTATTTGCAAATTATGTCATAGCTTGCGCTTTAGTTCTACTGGTTAAGATATGTTCCTAGAGAAAATTTAGTTGAAAGTTGGTAGTAGCAATTATGCGGACTGGGTCCGTAAACTGAGGATTGTCCTCATTGCTGCACAGAAGGCTTATGTCCTTAATGCACCGCTCGGTGTGCTGAACCTCAGCGTCATCTGTAGATGTTACGAAACATCTGACATACACGTCTTGATGACTACGTGATAGTTCAGTGCGGTTTAGAATTGTGGCACCAAAGACGTTTTTTGAAACGTCGCAGAACATGTGAGATGTTCCGAAGTCTGAAATTGGGATTTCGGACTAGTGCCCACGTCAAGAGGTATGAGACCTCTGACAAGTTTCTTAAGCCTGCATACTAAGGGAGAAAAGCTCAATGGTTGAGCATGTGCTCAGATTGTCTGAGTGCCACAATCACTTGAATCGAGTGGGAGTTAAACTCCCAGATGAGATAGTGATAGCTCTCCATAGTCACTGCCACCAAGCTAGTAGAGCTTCGTGATGAACTATAACATATCAAGGATAGTTATGATGATCCTTGAGCTATTCGCGATGTTTGACACCGCGAGAGTAGAAATCAAGAAGGAGCATCAATTGTTGATGGTTAGTAAAACCACTAGTTTAAGAAGGGCAAGGGCAAAAGGGATACTTCATGAAACAGCAAGTCGTTTGCTGCTCTAGTGAAGAATCCCAAGGTTGAACCCAAACCCGAGACTAAGTGCTTCTGTAATGAGAGGAACGGCTAGTAAAGCAGTACTACCCTAGATACTTGGTAGATGAGAAGGCAGGCAAGGTCGAGAGAAGTATATTGGATATACGTTATATGAATGTGTACTTTACTAGTACTCCTAGCAGCACCAGGGTATTAGATACTGGTTCGGTTGCTAAGTGTTAGTAACTCGAAATAAAGGCTGCGGAATAAATGGAGACTAGCTAAAGGTGAGATGACGATATGTGTTGGAAGTGTTTCCAAGGTTGATGTGATCAAGCATCGCATGCTCCCTCTACCATAGAGATTTGGTGTTTGCGTCGAACATGATTGGATTATGTTTACCGCAAAACGGTTATTCATTTAAGGAGAATAATGGTTACTCTGTTTATTTGAATAATACCTTCAATGGTCTTGCACCTAAAATGAATCTCGATCGCAGTGATACACATGTTCATGCCAAAAGATATAAAATAGTAATGATAGTACCACATACTTGTGGAACTGCCATTTGAGTCATATTAGTATAGAACGCATGAAGAAGCTCCATGTAGATGGATCTTTGGACTCAGTCGTTTTTGAAAAGATTGAGACATGCGAACCATGTCTATTGGTATATATGCATGAACAAACTCCATGCAGATGGATCGTTTGGACTCACTTGATTTTGAATCACTTGAGACATGCAAATCATACCACATGGGCAAGATGACTGAAAGGCCTCGTTTTCAGTAAGATGGAACAAGAGAGCAACTTATTGGAAGTAATACATTTTGATGTGTGCAGTCCAATGAGTGCTGAGGCGTGCAGTGGATATCGTTATGTTCTTACTTCACATATGATTTGAGTAGATGCTGAGTGTATTTACTTGATGAAACACAAGTCTGAATTATTGAAAGGTTCAGTAATTTCAGAGTGAAGTTGAAGATCGACGTGACAAGAGGATAAAATGTCTGTGATATGATCATAGAGATGAGTATCTGAGTTACGAGTTTGGCACACAATTAAGACATTGTGGAAAGTGTTTCACAATTAATACCGCCTGGAACACCATAGTGTGATGGTGTGTCCGGACATCATAGCTGCACCCTATTGGATATGGTGCCTACCATGATGTTTCTTATCAAATTACCACTATCGTTTATGGGTTAGGCGTTAGAGACAACCGCATTCACTTTAAAAGGGGCACCACGCAATTCCGTTGAGACGACACCGTTTATAGAAACCTAAGTTGTCGTTTCTTAAAAGTTTGGGGCTGCGATGCTTATGTGAAAAAGTTTTAGGCTGATAAGCTCGAACCCAAAGCGGATAAATGCATCTTCATAGAATACCCAAAAACAGTTGGGTATACCTCCTATTTCAGATCTGGAAGCAAAAGTAATTGCTTCTAGAAACGAGTCCTTTCTCGAGGAAAAGTTTCTCTCGAAAGAATTGAGTGGGAGGATGGTGGAGACTTGATAAGGTTATTGAACCGTCGATTCAACTAGTGTGTAGCAGGGCACAGGAAGTTGTTCCTGTGGCACCTACACCAATTGAAGTGGAAGCTTATGATAGTGATCATGAAACTTCGGATCAAGTCACTACCGAACCTCGTAGGATGACGAGGATGCGCACTACTTCAGAGTAATGCGTGATCCTGTCTTGCAAGTCATGTTGCTAGACAACAATGAACCTACGAGCTATGGAGAAGCGATGGTGGGCCCATATTCCGACGAATGGCTCGAGGCCATGAAATCCGAGATAGAATCCATGTATCAGAACAAAGCATGGACTTTGGTGGACTTGCCCGATGATCGGCAAGCCATTGAGATAAATGGATCTTTAAGAAGAAGACGGACATGGACGGTAATGTTACCGTCTATGAAGCTCGACTTGTGGCAAAGAGTATTTTCACAAGTTCAAGGAGTTGACTACAATGAGTTTTTCTCTCCGTAGCGATGCTTAGGTCCGTCGGAATCATGTTAGCATTAGCTACATTTATGAAATCTGGCAGATGGATGTCAAAACAAGTTTCCTTACCAGTTTTCGTAAGGAAAGGTTGTATGTGATACAATCAGAAAGGTTTTGTCGATCCTAAGGATGCTAAAAGGTATGCTAGCTCCAGCGATCCTTCCATGGATTAGAGCAAGCATCTCGGAGTCAGAATATACGCTTTGATGGAGTGATCAAAGTTTTTGGGTTTATACAAAGTTTGTTAGAAACTTGTATTTACAATAAAGTGAGTGGGAGCGCTACAACATTTCTGATAAGTATATGTGAATGACATATTGTTGATCCGAAATGATGTAAAATTTCTGGAAAGCATAAAGGGTTGTTTGAAAGGAGTTTTTCAAAGGAAGACCTGGATAAAGCTACTTACATATTGGGCATCAAGATCCATAGAGATAGATCAAGACGCCTGATGATACTTTCAAAAAGACAGCACACCTTGACATGATTTTGAAAGAGTTCAAAATAGATCAGCAAAGAAGGAGTTCTTGGCTGTGTTACAAGGTGTGAGTATTGAGTGAGACTCAAGACCTGACCACAGCAGAAGATAGAGAAAGGACGAAGGTCGTCCCCTATGCTTTAGACATAGGCTCTATAGTATGCTATGCTGTGTACCGCACATGTAGTGTGCCTTGCCATGAGTTGGTACAATGGTGATCCGGGAAAGGATCTCATGACAGCGGTCGAACTTATCCTTAGCACCTAATGGATTAAGGAATTTTCTCGATTATGGAGGTGGAAAGGAGTTCGTCGTAAAGGGTTACGTCGATGCGAACTTTGACACTAATCCGGATGACTTTGAGTAGTAAACCGGATTCGTATAGTAGAGCAATTATTTGAAATGGCTCCAAATAGTGCATGGTAGCATCCACAAAGATGACATAGATATTCGTAAAGCACACGGTTCTGAAAGGTTCAGACCCGTTGACTAATAACCTCTCTCACAAGCATAACATGACCAAACCAGAACACATTGAGTGATAATCACATAGTGATGTGAACAAGATTGTTGACTCTAGTAAGCTCTTTAGATGTTGGTCACATGGTGATGTGACCAGTGAGTGTTAATCACATGGTGATGTGAACTAGATTATTGACTCTAGTGCAAGTGGGAGACTGTTGGAAATATGCCCTAGAGGCAATAATAAATGGTTATTATTATATTTCTTTGTTCATGGTAATTGTCTATTATTCATGCTATAATTGTATTGTCCGGAAATCGTAATACATGTGTGAATACATAGACCACAACCTGTCCCTAGTAAGCCTCTAATTGACTAGCTCGTTGATCAACTGATAGTCATGGTTTCCTGACTATGGACATTGGATGTCATTGATAACGGGATCACATCATTAGGAGAATGATGTGATGGACAAGACCCAATCCTAAGCATAGCATAAAAGATCGTGTAGTTTCGTTTGCTAGAGCTTTTCCAATGTCAAGTATCTTTTCCTTAGACCATGAGATCGTGCAACTCCCGGATACCGTAGGAGTGCTTTGGGTGTGCCAAACATCACAATGTAACTGGGTGACTATAAAGGTGCACTACGGGTATCTCCGAAAGTGTCTGTTGGGTTGGCACGGATCGAGACTGGGATTTGTCACTCCGTGTGACGGAGAGGTATCTCTGGGCCCACTCGATAATGCATCATCATAATGAGCTCAATGTGACTAAGGCGTTAGTCACGGGATCATGCATTGCGGTACGAGTAAAGAGACTTGCCGGTAACGAGATTGAACAAGGTATTGGGATACCGACGATCGAATCTCGGGCAAGTAACATATCGTTTGACAAAGGGAATTGCATACGGATTGATTGAATCCTCGACACCGTGGTTCATCCGATGAGATCATCGTGGAACATGTGGGAGCCAACATGGGTATCCAGATCCCGCTGTTGGTTATTGACCGGAGAGGCGTCTCGGTCATGTCTGCATGTCTCCCGAACCCGTAGGGTCTACACACTTAAGGTCCGGTGACGCTAGGGTTGTAGAGATATATGTATGCGGAAACCTGAAAGTTGTTCAGAGTCCCGGATGAGATCCCGGACGTCACGAGAGGTTCCGGAATGGTTCGGAGGTGAAGAATTATATATAGGAAGTCAAGTTTCGGCCACCGGGAAAGTTTCGGGGGTTACCGGTATTGTACCGGGACCACCGGAAGGGTCCCGGGGGTCCACCGGGTGGGGCCACCTATCCCGGAGGGCCCCGTGGGCTGAAAGTGGAAGGGAACCAGCCCTTAGTGGGCTGGGGCGCCCCCCTTGGGCCTCCCCCCATGCGCCTAGGGTTGGGAACCCTAGGGTGGGGGGACTTCCCCCTTGCCTTGGGGGGCAAGGCACCCCCTTCCCCCCACTTGGCCGCCGCCCCCCTTGGAGATCTGATCTCCCAAGGGCTGGCGCCCCCCCAGGGGTCCTATAAATAGTGTGGGGGAGGGAGGGCAGCAGACTACAGCCTTGGGCGCCTCCCTCCTCCCCTGCAACACCTTTGTCTCTCCCGCAGAAGCTCGGCGAAGCCCTGCCGGAGACCCGCTACATCCACCACCACGCCGTCGTGCTGCTGGATCTCCATCAACCTCTCCTTCCCCCTTGCTGGATCAAGAAGGAGGAGACGTCGCTGCACCGTACGTGTGTTGAACGCGGAGGTGCCGTCCGTTCGGCACTCGGTCATCGGTGATTTGGATCACGGCGAGTACGACTCCGTCATCCACGTTCATTGGAACACTTCCGCTCGCGATCTACAAGGGTATGTAGATGCACTCCTTTCCCCTCGTTGCTAGTAGACTCCATAGATGCATCTTGGTGAGCGTAGGAAAATTTTAAATTATGCTACGATTCCCAACAGCCAGACTATATGATTTTGTAGGGATAAGCTTTCTTTGGCCATGTTATTTTGAGAAGACATAATTGCCTTGTTAGTATGCTTGAAGTATTATTGTTTTTATGTCAATATTAAAATTTTGTTTTGAATCTTATGGATCTGAATATTCTTGCCACAATAGAGAAGATTACATTCATAAATATGTTAGGTAGCATTCCACGTCAAAAATTCTGTTTTTATCATTTACCTACTCGAGGACAAGTAGGAATTAAGCTTGGGGATGCTTGATACGTCTCCAACGTATCTATAATTTCTGATTGTTCCATGCTATTATATTATCCATCTAGGATGTTTTATATGCATTTATATGCCATTTTATATGATTTTTGGGACTAACCTATTAACCTCGAGCCCAGTGCCAGTTTCTGTTTTTTTCCTTGTTTTTGAGTTTTACAGAAAAGGAATACCAAACGGAGTCCACTTGACGTGCCAATTTTTGATGATTTTATGGACCAAAAGAAGCCCCCGGAGTAAAATAGTTGGGCCAGAAGAGTCCCGAGCCATCCACGAGGGTGGAGGGCGAGCCCTACCCCCATGGGCGCGCCCCCTGCCTCGTGGATGACTCGGAGACCCCCCCTGACGTGAGACTGACGCCAAAAATTCCTATAAATACAGAAACCGCTAAAAAGAAACCTAGATCGGGAGTTTCTCCGCCGCAAGCCTCTGTAGCCACCAAAAACCAATCGAGACCCTGTTCCGGCACCCTTCCGGAGGGGGGATCCATCACCGGTGGCCATCTTCATCATCCCGGCGCTCTCCATGACGAGGATGGAGTAGTTCTCCCTCGGGGCTGAGGGTATGTACCAGTAGCTATGTGTTTGATCTCTCTCTCTCTCTCGTGTTCTTGATGTGGCACGGTATTGATGTATCGCGATCTTTGCTATTATAGTTGGATCTTATGATGTTTCTCCTCCTCTACTCTCTTGTAATGGATTGAGTTTTACCTTTGAAGTTATCTTATCAGATTGAGTCTTTAAGGATTTGAGAACACTTGATGTATGTCTTGCATGTGCTTATCTGTGGTGACAATGGGATATTCACGTGATCCACTTGATGTATGTTTTGGTGATCAACTTGCGAGTTCTGTGACCTTGTGAATTTATGCATCGGGGTTGGCACACGTTTTCGTCTTGACTCTCCGGTAGAAACTTTGGGGCACTCTTTGAAGTTCTTTGTGTTGGTTGAATAGACGAATCTGAAATTGTCTGATGCATATCGTATAATCATACTCACGGATACTTGAGGTGACATTGGAGTATCTAGGTGAAATTAGGGTTTTGGTTGATTTGTGTCTTAAGGTGTTATTTTACTACGAACTCTAGGGCTGTTTGTGACACTTATAGGAATAGCCCAGCGGATTGATCGGAAAGAATAACTTTGAGGTGGTTTTGTACCCTACAATAATCTCTTCATTTGTTCTCCGCTATTAGTGACTTTGGAGTGACTCTTTGTTGCATGTTGAGGGATAGTTATATGATCCAATTATGTTATCCTTGTTGAGAACTTGCACTAGTGAAAGTACGAACCCTAGGCCTTGTTTTGAAGCATTGCAATACCGTTTGTGCTCACTTTTATCATTAGTTACCTTGCTGTTTTTATATTTTCAGATTACAAAAACCTATATCTACCATCCATATTGCACTTGTATCACCATCTCTTCGCCGGACTAGTGCACCTATACAATTTACCATTGTATTGGGTGTGTTGGGGACACAGGAGACTCTTTGTTATTTGGTTGCAGGGTTGTTTGAGAGAGACCATATTCATCGTACGCCTCCCACGGATTAATAAACCTTAGGTAATCCACTTGAGGGAAATTTTCTACTGTCCTACAAACCTCTGCACTTGGAGGCCCAACAACGTCTACAAGAAGAAGGTTGTGTAATAGACATCATGAATCAAAGAGACATAATTATGCTTGAAAAGTTAAATGAAGACGCTGACGATGCGGAAGAGCCTCCACCTCCGTCAGACAACGAAGAAGATATGCGTGATAGTGATGATGAGACCGGTCGACAAATAGATTACAATAGTGATGATTCATATGGGTTCTAGAAAATGTAAGTTCTTTTAATGATGATTGAGGTAGATTACAATAGTATGCTTAATGTGCTCTTCTGTTATTAATGTTCTTTTCTGTATGCTTAATGTGCTCATCCATTATTAATGTTGTTTTACGTATGCATGTTTATTTGATATCCTTACTAATTTTTTATTCTCTTGTTAATGCAGGTTTGCTAATCATGGGCAAGTCCAGCGGCGCCGGTTTCCTCAACAAATTCAAATCACTTACTCGGAGTGGACGAGCCCACAAGGTCCCCCCCCCCCCGACTACGCGATGATGACACCTCACAGGGAGGTCGAGGGATCGGGGGAGGAGACCCTAGAGGAGGAGGGGGTGGAGGGAGAGCCCCTAGAGGAGGAGGAGGTGGGGGGAGAGGCACCCGGGGCAAAAAAACTCCAGGCCGTGTCCGAAATAGGAGGGTCTTCTTCGATGCCCTCCTATACTGAGGCACCTTCTGAGTCTGAGGAGGAGGAGGAGTATGTTCCTGATGGCGAGGAGGAGGAGGGCGAGGAGGAGGAGGCCAAGGAGGGTGAGGAGGAGGAGGGTGGTGAAGGGGAGGTTGACCCCGAGTTGTGTGGTGACTTGCCGTCGAGTGCTCTGAAGGGGTGGCTGCGTGGTACTGCCAGAGTACCTACACCACCTTCTATTGTGGCGCACAAGTGGCTCATTGAACCTGCGGGAACAGAGTAAGTGCCTCTCAATCATATTTTCAACACATGACAACATTTTCTTATTGTACACATGGCAATCATTTGATTCTTTTGCAGGAACTGGATCCTTCACGGAAAGGGCCGTAAACTGAACGGCCTTATCACGGTCCTGTTGAAGGATTTTTGGCCGGGCCTATTCTGCCCGCGGCCAGACAGGGACCCGGAGCTGCGGGTTTTGGCCACGAGCTAGGCCCACTACAAGGCTTACAGCCACGCGGAGTACGGGACGACCGCTAAGGCCGTGATCACCAAATTTTGGGTCAGTTCTCCTCTGAATCACTTGTCTTCAGTTTCGTTCATAGTTTATCATTGAATCACTCAACTCATGCCTTGTTTGCTTCTGGTTTATGCATGATTGCAGCAACTCTATAGAGTTTTTGACGAGCACAAGGCCAGAGCCGACATGGTCTTGCTTGCGGCTGCAAAGAAGAAAGCTCGTCAGTTGCAGTACGAGGTGTGCTGGGTTGCCGTCTCGCAGTACTACCACACCTACCTTCATCAAAAGATGACCAAAACTCAAGCGCAGAGGCAACGACTTACCTTGAGCAGGGAGCAGTTCATGAAGGTAACTATTACTGACTTTTCATTGTTTCAAGCAGTCAATTATAGGTTTCGTGCTCACATGTCATGCTTCCAAAATTTGCATAGGTTATTCCTCGTTGGTGCGATGGAAAGGATGACAGATGGGCGAGTTTGGTGGATAGGTGGCTCGGCGATGATGCAGAGTTTGCTGCCAAGAGCAGTAAGGCTCGGGCTAACCGTGGAAAAGACGGGACACACGGCCAAGGAAACAGGAACCACTGGGGCCATGAAGGTATATCTATATGCATGATGCATTTTTGTTCTTCTTTACCGTCATGTTCTTATGTATGGCTAACTTCTGACATTGTAGGAGGACAAGTTGAAGAGGCCGCTCTCAGACATTGAGTCGTGGAAGCTGGCCTGCGAGCGGAGTGATCGCAAGGACGGCGAGATCCAGTACTACGGCAAGACCGAGGAGCACCTGGAGTCTTACACCTAGCAGTTTTAGAGGTTGCATCCGAATGTTCCTGACATCGCCCAGTCTCAGATCGATGACACGGCGGTGGTGGCCATCTAGGGGAAGTCCCATAGTCGGTATCCGTGTTTCGATGGCTTGATCACTCCTTCGGTCTCGTACACACGGCTTTGGGCTACCAACCCGAGCCCGTTAAAGAGTACGGGGCATTCGCAGCCTCCCTTAGCCCGCCAGCATGCTGTAAGTACTTCCCCTTTATCTTCTTTCTCTCTAACTTTCTCAGTTTAATTTCAGCATTGCTCACTTAGAAACAACCTAAATTTTGTAGGCATATAAGGCCTTTGTCGAGCATAGGAATCTCGAGGTGCGGGAGTATTTGCAACGAGTGAAAGCAAACGATGATTACAACCGTCGGATGATGACGGTTAATTTTGCCCTCTTAAAACCAAGCTAAATTTTTGCACTTTCATTCCTTCTGACCTTCTAATTTTCTTGTTTAACTAACATCCAGGCTATGTTGGCGTCTTGGAGTAACCGCACGGATCCACCACAAATGGGACCCCCACCACCAGCTGCGGGAGAACCCCCACACGTGCCCACGTTCGATGAATGGGTGGCACTAGGCAGTGATAGTCTGGTTAGTACATTTGCCTAACTACTGACAAACTAGTTCTCAATCATTCAACACTATCATATCATATTTACCCTTAGAATCTTCTCTCAAACATGTAGGGGACCGGTGGCTCGACTCCTGCTTCGTCGACCCCAGTCACTCCGATCTGGCAGAGTGGTGCTGGTCTTGTCGGTGGCGGTTTTGGCGGAGGTGGTCTTGGCGGTGGTGGTCTCGGCGGTGGTGGTTTTGGCGGTGGTGGTTGTCGGTGTCAAAACCGGCGGATCTCGGGTAGGGGGTCCCGAACTGTGCGTCTAAGGCGGATGGTAACAGGAGACGGGGGACACGATGTTTACCCAGGTTCGGGCCCTCTCGATGGAGGTAATACCCTACTTCCTGCTTGATTGATCTTGATGATATGAGTATTACAAGAGTTGATCTACCACGAGATCGTAGAGGCTAAACCCTAGAAGCTAGCCTATGGTATGATTGTTGTTGTCCTACGGACTAAACCCTCCGGTCTATATAGACACCGGAGGGGGCTAGGGTTACACAGAGTCGGTTACAAGGGAGTTGATCTACATATCCGTATTGCCAAGCTTGCCTTCCACGCCAAGGAGAGTCCCATCCGGACACGGGACGAAGTCTTCAATCTTGTATCTTCATAGTCCAACAGTCCGGCCAAAGGATATAGTCCGGCTATCCGAGGACCCCCTAATCCAGGACTCCCTCAGTAGCCCCTGAACCAGGCTTCAATGACGATGAGTCCGGCGCGCAGATTGTCTTCGGCATTGCAAGGCGGGTTCCTCCTCCGAATACTCCACAGAAGTTTTTGAACACAAGGATAGTGTCCGGCTCTGCAAAACAAATTCCACATACCACCGTAGAGAGAATAATATTTCCACAAATCTAATCTGCTGACAACTTTTCATGACGTGGCATCACACCACGACCCGGTCATTATTCGAACCGTTTCTCCCAGCCTACCACTGCACGTTTCACGCGGCGGTTTTATTGGCACGTCTTGTCGAAGCAGAGATCGTGTCCCCCTTATCATGGGATTCTCATCAATACGGGTATGGGTAACCCAATCGTGCCTGTTGGTATGACTCCTCGATTTTAGGCAAGTTCCAAACGGCCACGCTTGATATTCACCCTCTTTATAAAGGGGCCAAGGCCTGTCCTTTTCTTCTCGTGCTCAATCGAATCCTTCCCCCACCCCGAGTTCCAACACCCAAGGCTCAGGCTAGGCGTTTCGGACCTTCAATCATGTCCGGATCCAACCTTCAAGGTCGGTGGATGCCCTCCTCCGTCAAAGAGGAGGACATCAAGAGGCTAAGAGAAGCCAGGTATCTGACCGCCGAAGTCGCGCACAGGCTGCCTGCTCGAGGGCAGGTCGTTCCTACTCCCGAGCCCAAGAGAGTGTCGTATTCGTTTCCCACTTCCTCCGAGGGTTTGGCTTTAGTCTAGATCCCTTCGTTAGAGGGCTCATGTTCTATTACGTGCTTGATTTCCATGATCTGGCCCCGGATTCCATCCTTCACATCTCGTCGTTCATCGTCGTGTGCGAGGCCTTCCTCCACGTCACCCCACACTTCGGCTTGTGGCTCAAGACCTTTAATGTGAAGCCGAAGATGATTAATGGGCGACACGCAGAATGCGGAGGTGCCATAATAAGCAAAGGCACCGATGCTCCATGGCCAAAGGGTTCCTTCGCAGAGGTGTCCAGCTTATGGCAACGGGAGTGGTTTTACATCACAGCTCCCCGTGGTACTAAGTGGGTTGCCGCCCCTGCTTTCCGCTCGGGCCCCCCACCACAACTGGCGTCATGGGTCAACAAGGGGCTGGACAGGGGGCCAGCAAATGATGTGCCGACATTGCAGAGCCACATCCGAGATCTCCTCGAGAGAGATGTCAGCCTTGTCAAGGTAATGCAAGTCATGCTAGTTCATCGAGTCCTGCCTTGCAAACGTCGACCTCTCCTTATGTGGGAGTTCAACCCGGAAGGACCGCGAACTATTCAGCACTTCTTCGGCATGACGCACGAAGAGATGTACGGATTGTTCTTCGGATCACAAATAAAGTGTCCGGACACCATCGAGGATGCGGGTCTGAGCTGCAATCGTCCAGATACCCAAGTATGTAATTCCGCGGCCGAACACGTTGTCTTTTAATTTACCACAACATCATTCTGAAAAATCGCCATCTGACCAGGGCTGGATAAAAAAGGCGAAGATGATCAGGTGTTCGGCCCCTCTTCCCGAAGGCCCACCCGATCCTGTACTAGCCAGGATGCTTGAGCTTGCGCCTTATCAAGCGCCATCAGGGGAAGATAAAGGGAGGAACAAAGCAGCCGAAAGTGGGCCGCACTCATTATGCATCCAGACCGGGGGAATTAGTGCCTCCGCGAAGGAGGATAATCGGGGAGAAGAATCTGAAATTCCCCTTCCCCAAGGAGGGAAGAGGGCCGCCTCTGAAGACTTGGAAACAATGGTTCCCAAACGAGGGAAGAAACCTTCGTCAGGGGGCCCTACCTCGGAGGGCATCCTTACCGCACAGTACCCGCTAGGGGACCAGCCCTCCACCGAGCTGTAAGTAAACAAAAGTACTTTATAGTAAATATACCCTGCTTCATTTTTGAGAACAATAACCGAGACGTGTGTCTTGTAGTTCGGATCGTCGCCCTTCTCAACAGAGTTCGTCTTCGGGGGATCTTCTTCCGGAGATGATGGAGAGCGAAACGCCCCCCCCCCCCCCCCCCGTGCCTCCCCACCTTGTGAAGTGGACGAACCTGAGGTGTCGTCAAGGAGGATTTCTCCTGATCCGCCCAGGCCAAAGGGTAACCCTTCGGCCACCCGAAGTCCGGAGTATTCAGCTCCTAAGGAGAGCAACAGAAAGAGTCTGGGACTGCCCAGTGCGCGACCGGACGCACTGATGAATCTTCTGGAGCAAGCGGCTATCTCAGAAGCGCATCATATGCTAATGGGTACGGTGGTTGAGAGGATTTCATCGGCCGAAAGCGGGTTGCATGAAGCTTTTATGAGCCTGCTGAGAGGCCTTGAGGTACGCAAAGTAATATATATTTTTTGACGGTACCACACACGCTAGGTGTGCCCTATGCAGATAGTAGCCCCTGAGACTCTGGTTGCTGGCAAAAAAGACGGCAAATAGAGGATCATAGTCCCAGGTAATAACCGTGCTGCTTTCATGTGCAGGAGGCTGAGGGTTTGGTGGCTAGCCGGACTGGTGAGTTTGCTGAACTGAAGTGGCAACTTGATGCGGCAGATGCCGACATCGTGCTTGTAAACAAGCGGCTTGACGAGGCACATGGTACGTATTCTCCTATGATCAACACATATTAAGAGGAGCATGATGCTAGTATCTGTAATATGCTGTGACTGCAGATGGGGCTGCCGCCGTGGAGACCCTTCGGGCGGAACTTGCCCGAGCCAAGGAACAAACCAGGAGGAGTGATGCGGCCGCCCTAAAGGCGGCCGAAGAGCTAAGAGCCGAACAGGCTGCGCATTGCCAGAGCAAAGAGAAAATAGCCAAGATGGCTGTTGAGCTGAAAGATGCCGCCGACCGTTATGAGCTTCTTGAAAAGGAAAACCGAACGAAGACAGCGGACCTGGAGAAAGCCACGATAGCAGCCAAGGAAGCCCGCTCTAAAATCAGAGCGGCGAAGAAGGAGCTACGTCAAGCCGGAAATATCACGGCTGGGAAGCCCTTTTTGTTGCGGACAAAGTTCGGAGATCCTGAGTATGCCCTTTCGGATCAATTATGGAGTTCTGCGGACGCGTACCTGGATTTGGCAGCATGTTCTGCTGATGCGACCAAGTTTTTCAAAGATCAGGAAGATCACGAAGTGGAAAAGTTGTTCTGGTCGCAGTTCAATGCTCCGGCGCGTCCGCTGCTGTTAAATGAGCAAATGGCCGAGTGGGCCGAGCTCCATAGGTTGTCCGGGCTGGCCATGAGGTCTGCTGTGGATCATCTTTGGCCGGAAGGACCAAAGCCGAATAGTTATTCTGGCTTAGTGCAACAATTCCTTGGTGCTGTGCCGCATATCGACGCTGTGAAGAGGTCGGCGTGCATAGAGGGTGCACGGATGGCTCTTGCCCGTGTCAAGACATACTGGGCAGAGATGGAGGCCACCGCTATTGCATCCCAGAGTCCGGCGGTAGGCCGGGTATCGGTCGAGCACTATTTTGAAGAAGTCTCAGAAGGCGCTCGTTTAATAGAGGCTCAGTGCTCGAAGAGTATCATGTTCTAGTGACATGTATCCCAATTGTAAGAACAATGTTATTTGAATTATAAAGGTCGTGTTTATACTTTTTCCTGAAAGTATGATTATGCCTCCTGTGCGGTCGTTTATGTATGTATATATATATATCCTGAAAGTTTGCAGTCGTCGGCTTCAGCCCCCACGCATATAATGCGGGGGTGTTCGCAAAAGCGCGTTTTCACACTTGATCCAACGTCTTGGTCCATGAAGGAGGTGGTAGCGCGGCGAACGAGGCAATCGGACTATATTGCTTTAACACTTTCACTTAACCATAGGAGTTTGACAGTGGGGCTACGATATAGCCCCTGGTATTTCCGTGGCTATCCGAATACGGTGCACGTACGTACAATACCGGGGAAACCGGTCCTTCATTAATGCGGAGGAATCCCGAAGATTCTGATGAGTCATCAAGTGGTTGACCAGTCTCACGCTTTATCATGACAGTCAGTTTTCGGCTTTCTCTACTGAGGTGCTCGTCCGGATGAACCAGGGCACAATCGCAGTAGTTTCTCCCGGTGCCACCTTAGCCGATAGAGCGGAACGTAAGGTAGCAAAACGCGGGAGCCGGGCAAACCCAACATTTGACCAAAGACATGATTCGGAGTTGATGCATATAAGGCCAAACTCGCGACGCCGAACACTCCCTAAGGTATTCGGTCTTTACAACATATACTGGGCTGAGTAACGCCCTTGGTAATAAACCCCAAGTGTCCAGGTACGTGCATTATTCTAACGTGGCGAAATGCCAATAGCGTCAGCATCCCTCTCGGTTATACTGAGTATCCGGAGGATGTGAAGCAACAAGAGACAGTAAAAAAGGTTTACACAGGGTCTTAATCTAAAGAGAAACCTTTGAGCGGGACCCTGCTGCACGTCTGCGCCTGTCCGTTGTGCCGTATCCTGGAAGGGTGTAGCACGATTATCATCTGTAAAAGAGAAGAACTTAGGTGGTTGTCGTGCGAAAAATTGGTTATTCTCAATAAACCATTAAAATTCAAGATAAGTAAGGTCGAGCCGAATTGTAGTCCTTTTTACATGCGGGAAGCCCCTGGTACCGCCTCCGGGGTATATCCATCAAACCAATCTCAGGTTTATCTAAGCTGTTAGAGCTAGTGATGGGCCGGACTCGTCTAGCCGTGTCCGCGGTCTTGATGACCGATCGTTTATTCTGATTGGAGGGGCCGTTTAGTGTTCGGCCGCTAAAGCCGCCACACGTTTCTCCGCGTGTAAGGAACGCTCAACATTTCCGCTAAATGTGATGCTACCACGTGGACCGGGCATCTTAAGCTTAAGAGAAGCGTAATGCGGTACTGCATTAAAACGAGCGAAAGCTGTTCTTCCGAGTAGTGCTTGATAGCCGCTTCGGAATGGAGCGATGTCGAAGGTTAACTTTTCACTTCGGAAGTTTTCGGGTGAACCGAATACAACCTCTAGTACTAGAGAGCCCGTACAGTGGGCCTCTGGGCCTGGAATTACTCCTTTAAAGGTAGTATTACTGTGGCTGATTCTTGTCGGGTCTATCCCCATTTTGCGGACTGTGTCCTGATATGTCAGATTAAGACTACTGCCGCCGTCCATGAGGACTTGGGTGAGATGGTATCCGTCGATAATTGGGTCTAGCACCAAGGCAGCCAATCCTCCGTGCCGGATACTTGTCAGGTGATCCCTGCGATCAAAAGTGATCGGGCAGGCCGACCAAGGGTTGAACTTAGGGGTGACGGGCTCTACGGCACGTATGTCTCGGAGTGCATGTTTTCTTCTCCTCTTCGTCACGTGAATCATGTTCACTGTTTTGACCTCTGGTGGGAATTTTTTCTGTCCCCCAGTGCTTTGCTGGCGAGGCTCATCCCCGTCTTCACTTGGTGTATCCCTCCCCTTGTGTTCGGCATTTAACTTGCCGGCCTGCTTGAAGACCCAGCATTCTCGGTGGGTGTGATTTGCAGGTTTATCGGAGGTGCCATGAATCTGACATAATTTGTCTAGAATCTTGTTTAGGCTGCACGGTCCATCTCTGTTGCCTTTGAAAGGCTTTTTCCGCTGACCGGGTCGAGAGCCCCTAAATCCGGCGTTTACGGCCGTGTTGTCTGGGATGTCTTCGTTATTCCGGCGCTTGCTTTTATTACGTCGTGGTTTTCCATTACCATCCCTGACTTCAGACGTGCCTGGGTCGCTGGTGTTACTACGGGCCAACCAGCTATCTTCGGCCGCGCAAAAGCGGGTCATAAGGCTTGTTAGGGCTGCCATTGTCCTTGGTTTTTCTTGGCCGAGGTGTCTGGCGAGCCATTCGTCTCGGACGCTGTGTTTGAAAGCTGCTAAGGCTTCGGCGTCCGGGCAGTCGACAATTTGGTTCTTCTTAGTGAGAAATCTGTTCCAAAGCTTTCGGGCTGACTCTCCGGGCTGTTGAATTATATGACTTAAATCGTCTGCATCCGGAGGTCGGACATAGGTCCCTTGAAAGTTAGCCCTAAAAGCATCCTCAAGCTCCTCCCAACTTCCAATTGAATTTTCGGGGAGGCTCTTCAGCCAGTGCCAAGCTGGTCCTTTCAACTTGAGGGGCAAGTATTTGATGGCGTGGAGATCGTCTCTGCGAGCCATATGAATATGGAGGATGAAGTCCTCAATCCAGACCCCAGGGTCTGTCGTTTCGTCGTACGCCTCTATGTTCACGGGTTTGAATCCCTCTGGAAATTCGTGATCCAGCACCTTATCGGTGAAACATAGGGGGTGCGCGGCACCCCTGTATTTGGATGTGTCATGGCGTTCTGACGGTTGTAGTGTTCGGTTTTGATTATGCGCTGGAGCTCGCTTCCTAGATCCGTAGATGGATCTGGTCACGTCGGCCTTTTGATGCGAGTCCTCGCGTGGATCGTGTGCTGACTTATGTGCGGTCTCGTAGCCGCTCTATCGTGGCCATGAGGTGGTCGATCCGACCTGTCGGCCGTTTTATTTTTCGGCTGTGTGGGCTCTAAGGCCTCATCATCGAATTCGGGCAACAGCTTGCGCTTTGGATAGCTCTTTGTGTGGCGACTGCCACCATACTTTTCTTCAGTGTCAAGAACTTTGTTCCATCTACTGTTGAGCGTATTTTGCGCGGCCTTAAGCCTTTGCTTCTGCTTCTTCAGACTCCTCGCGATGGTAATAAGCCTTCTACGGAGGTTCTCTTGTTCCAAGTGCCTTTCCGGGATGATGTGTGCATCGTCGTCCGGACTGTTTTCCTCTCCGGAGAGAGGTTGATGAGCTTTATCCTCGGCGTCGCCGTGATCGGACAGCGGCTCCGTACTATGTTCGCCGTCCACTGGTTCATCCTGTTCTGTTGCTGGGTCTGTGTGGTCGTCGTTTCCTCTGGAGTCGACCGGGGTGTTATTTTTTCTTGCGCTGTTATCGCTGTTCTTGCCGAGGCGGGATTTGGAGCGGCGCCTACGCCGTCGCTTTGGTTGCTTCTCGAGGGAGCTATCCTTCGCTGTATCCTTCCGTTCCTCATCATTGTTTTCTTTGGGTGTATCCACCATGTATACATCGTGTAATGAAGTGGCTGTCCAGCGCCCTGTGGGCGGTGGTTCCTGTTCGTCTCCTGCATCGTCGTCCATACCGTCGATGTCTTCGGAGCCGAAATCGAGCATGTCGGTTAGATCGTCGATAGTGGCTACTAAGTGGGTGGTGGGTGGGGAGCGAATTTCTTCGTCGTCCGCATCCCATTCTAGCCGGACATAGTTCGGCCAAGGGTCTCCTGTCAGGGAGAGAGACCTTAACGAGTTTAGCATGTCGCCAAAGGGCGTGTGCTGAAAGATATCCGCGGAGGTAAACTCTATGATCGGCGCCCAATCGGATTTGATAGGCGCAGATGCAGGCTGTTCGGAGCCCATGGCCGGGGACGAATCCAACGGTTCGGCAACATGGGTCTCGGAGGAGGTGAAGTCAGTATTCGGCTCTATCGCCGATGAGTGTGCGGCCTCCGTGGCGGGGTCCATCCACCCGTCCTCAGATGGCGCAATTTGTTCCGGATTGAGGGCCGGAGTAGTTGCAGGATCTCCCGAACACTGTCCGACGGCAGGGCTAAATCATGCTCGTCGTGATTGTGCGGCGCACCTGACATGGGCTCGAATCCGTCGAAGATCAAGTCTCCGTGGATGTCGGCAGTATAGTTCAAGTTTCCAAACCTGACCTGATGGCGAGGGGCGTAGCTCTCGATCTGCTCCAGATGGCCAAGCGAGTTGGCCCGCAGTACGAAGCCGCCGAATACGAAGATCTGTCTGGGGAGGAAAACCTCACCCTGGATCGCATCGTTGCCGATGATCGAAGGAGCCATCTAGCCTTACGGTGACGGCACAGTGGAACTCTCAATGAAAACACCAATGTCGGTGTCAAAACCGGCGGATCTCGGATAGGGGGTCTCGAACTGTGCGTCTAAGGCGGATGGTAACAGGAGGCGGGGACACGATGTTTACCCGAGTTCGGGCCCTCTCGATGGAGGTAATACCCTACTTCCTGCTTGATTGATCTTGATGATATGAGTATTACAAGAGTTGATCTATCACGAGATCGTAGAGGCTAAACCCTAGAAGCTAGCCTATGCTATGATTGTTGTTGTCCTACAGACTAAACCCTCCGGTTTATATAGACACCAGAGGGGGCTAGGGTTACACAGAGTCGGTTACAAGGGAGGAGATCTACATATCCGTATTGCCAAGCTTGCCTTCCACACCAAGGAGAGTCCCATTCGGACACGGGACGAAGTCTTCAATCTTCTATCTTCATAGTCCAACAGTCCGGCCAAAGGATATAGTCCGGCTGTCCGAGGACCCCCTAATCCGGGACTCCCTCAGTGGTCTTGGCGGTGGTTGTTTTGGCGGCAGTGGTCTTTCCTGATGTCGGTGATGATACCCGCGCATGTGGTCGTCCTGCCATACCTTTCATGTTCCTACTTGTTAGTTTCTTTAGATGACGATGATGATGTTCCATGTCTTGCGATACTTATGTTCATGCAGTTTCGCCGATGATGATCTTTAGATGATGAACTTGAGTATGTTTAGATGATGATGACGATCTTGAGTATCTTTAGATGATGAACTGTCATATTTCTGCATAATCCCATATTTTCTGGTTTGAAATGCTGTCAAAATGAATTGAAACAGAGAAAATAGGGAAAATAAAAAAACAGCACAGATCTATGCCGACGGGAAGCCGTCGGCATAGATATGCCCGGACAACCCAGTGGCTGCCATGTGGCAGGGGTATGCCGACGGCTTGGCCGTCGGCATACCCCTGCTGCCAGGAGATCCTAGAGGCCGTCGGCATATCTCTACCACGTGGCAGCCCCTGGTTTGTCAGCGCGTTTGACGGCGCCGTCCGTTGCCGTCAGGTGAAAATCACTGCCGACGTCGATGATATGCCGACGGCCGTACGGATGCCGTCGGCATAGGCACCTATGCCGACGGCTTATCAATGTCGGCAGTCTGACAAGACTACGCTGACGTGATCTATGGCGACGGGGATATGCCGACAGCAGCCGCCGGCATAGACCTAAGCCGACGACAAATGGCCTATGCCGACGTCCCGTGGCCATCGGCTTAGAGGGCGAGTCCGGTAGTGAAAGGCCCAAGACAACGGAATAAAGGAGGTCCAACCACACGAGGATGCAAACAAGTTCGAACCACAAACCTGGATGGAATTCGTGGAGCAACCGCATAGTACATCCAAATTGTTCGAAGAAGAGCTACCATCCCAAGACGACAAAGAGGAGATAGACATCAAAGAGCGTTTTGATTATGTGGGAGAGTCTTACGCATCGCCGCCACCAAGACTAGAAGTGTTGGCTTAGGAATTGCCTGAGCCATTACAACAAGGCCACGTTTCACCGTTAGAGCAACAAGGCTTTATTAATTTAAAGCCAGACGCTTCTAGTGTCTTTGTTTAAAAAAAGCAACACCAAATGCATGTACAATATGTGCCGGGGCCGACGAGCCAAAGGATAAGGAGATCTCTATACTTGTATTCTCATCACGGACCAACCGATGGGCGAGCCGGGAGTTTGTGCCAGGGCCTTGTGCCCCCAGACCTCTCTATGACATGGTGACTGCGCCACACCCTAGCTATTTGCGGATATGGAAGTCAGCCGAATACTGGTGGGGTTCACTCTACTTACATTGTTGGTGTTGACGTATAATGTGTTGCCTAGTCTTTTTCATCAGATTGGTCTTTTGGTTGCATTGGCTAGAGCATGCACTTCTACATGGTATCAGAGCCAAGAGGTCTTGAGTTCAAGACCCGGCTGGCGCAATTAAATTACAGCCCACTTTCAGTCCATGTTTGAGCCTGAGGAAGCCACACGTGAGAGGGAGTGTTGAGAGTGCCGTGGAGGTTGCTGAAGACAACGAAGCCTTGCATAGATTGTTTGAACCTTGTAGCTTTAAGAAATGCATATATGACGAGGAGGATGGCCAGAGTGACACTATTGGTGACAGTGACATGTAAACAAAGAAATTAGTCTGTATAAGTCTCATGCATGAGGGCAGTGATTGACAGGATAATAGCTGGCCGTCCGGATCATGAAAAATATAAATACTTCAACTGTTGCTTACGCCTTATGTAAAGTGTGACATTCTTCCTGGGCTTTGCGGACAAAAATTAACCAAATGCAGCAGCCAATATTTTTTGTCCAGACGCTGAAGAGAGACGAACGGGGTATTGGGGGAAGCAGGCCCGAGACGGGTGTGGTCTACCCGTCACCCGCACACGGGGATGTTTTAAACATGGCGAATGAGAGGAAAAATCCTAGGAGTTTATCTCTGCTACAAGCACATGCAACACCAATTTTGCTAATAAGCCTTCACATATGCCAGGTTTGCTCATTCAGCTCACATGCATGCACGACTCAGGCTGTGAACGAACTCATCTCACAACCGGGATAACACCCTATGCCGACGGCTGCCGTCGACATCGGGCCGTCAGCGTGAATTCTATGAGAAGTTTGGTTGTATACGTAGCAGCTAGAGCAGTCAAGTTGATCATGTGGCCCTCATATTCTGGTTGATGATCTAATGGCTAGCAATGCTTACAAATGATGGTAATCCCCTAACATCCAATATATATAGGAGTAGGATTTTCTACAATAGCTTGCCACAGAACTAGTTAAGGTTTTCGACGGTGTAAAAGTTCTTAAAAATCCTGAAAAATTTACTGAACCAACACACCTATAATATAACATGATTCAATGGATGGATTGAAAAAATATGACTGCAAGTGTCCTGGACAAAAGGAACAAATGTTTCAATATAAATTGATCCTGCACTGAGCTGAAATGCTTGTTTTTTTCGCTGAGGAAACATGACTGCATAGCTTGTTTTTTCTTGTCCAATATGACTACATAGCTTGTTTTTTTCTTGTCCACAGAACTATTTAACCGTCAAATATCCTATGATAGACACACTTTTACCTATATATATATATATATATATATATATATATATATATATATATATATATATATATATATATATAGTGTTACTATTCATCACCCAGGATGCAGAATAAGTTATTCTTCACCCGAGGTAATCTTACGATCACTTCCTAAATAAATTACGTTTAGAATATAAATAGTTACATGCACATTAATTCAATATGTAAAATTTGGTCTAAAAAAAGTTATAAGATCAGAAAAATCACATTTTATGTATGTTTTACAATATGTTTTTACATTTGTAATTTTATGTAACATAAAATATTTTTTACGGCGAGTACATATTTTCTTACGTTCTTTTTTTATGTATGAAATAAGACAAAATTTACAAAACGTAAAAATACGGTGCATTGATGTCAAAATAGAGAGGGGGTGAAGAATAACTATTCCTCACCCAGGGTGACGAATAGCGTATATATATGTATATATATATAGTGATACTATTCATCACTCAGGGTGCAGAATAAGTTATTCTTCACCCGACGTAATCTTACGATCACTTCATAATTAAATTACATTTGGAATTTAAATAGTTACATTCCTATTAATTCACTACATAAAATTTGGCATAAGAAAATAGAAATATAGGTCGTAAGACAAGAAAATTTGCAGTTTATGTATTTTACACTATGTTTTTACGTTTGTAACTTTACATAGCATAAAATATTTTTTACAGCAATTATATTTTTTATGGTCTCTTTTTACATCGGAAATAAGACAAAACATACAGAACGTAAAATTACGGTGTATTGATGGTAAAACAGAGGGGGTGAAGAATAACTATTCCTCATCCAGGGTGACGAATAGTCAATCCCATATATATATACTACCTCCATCCTGGTTTATTGGTTCACTTCGTATTTTGTCTCAAATTTTAACCGTAGATCTAATTAACAAAATCTTAGTGCATGTCACCAAAAATTACATCGTTGGATTTGTATTTTGATATTAAATACGAAGGGAACAAATAAACCAGGATGGAGGTAGTATATATATAGATTAACACAAACAGCTAGTAACGTATACGGTGAAACCTAAAACTGATAATTGTATTATTATTTGCTAGCAAAGCAGGGTCTGCATGTTGTTCATGTTCACCTTCCCGTTAAGCTAAGCTTTAATTTGCTCCAACGCACATGCATAAAGCTCAAGGTGCAAGGGAACATAAAGATTTCTTGCACCTTGAGCTTGCTCTTGCTAATTGAAACACGACTTGGTCTATTACGTACGGTAGACATACTCTATTGGAAATACAGGTGGTGTGAAGGGCAAACTAAACATAAATAGTGGTACACAATTCCGCGTAACATTTTATTTGGTTACAACTATTTATATCTTGAACTTATTAAACTCTAGAGAGCTGATAGATCAAGCAAGCTAGCAGCATATTGTATTGTATATTGTATGTAGTTACTCCGATGGGACAATGATGGACAACGGTTGAGAGCTGCTAGCATGTACCATGGCATGGCACGACCTTGGCACGGAGTGGGCGCTTCATGACTATGGTGAGCTCCAGCGTCTCAGTGAAGTCCACCGGCTCGCCGGGCACCTCGCTCCACTGGAACGCCCTCACCATGGTGGCCACAAGGAGGTTGACGTGCAGCAGCGAAACGTCGATGCCAGGGCACATCCGGCGACCGGCACCGAACGGCATCATTTTGATCTCCTTGCTCCCCGTGAGGTCCAGGTCCTCCCCCTCGCCGCCGGGCAGGAACCGCTCTGGCCGGAACTGCATGGGGTCCGGCCACACCTTCCTGTCCATGGCCATGTCGCCCAGCGTGAAGTTCACCGACACCTCTTTGGGCACGGTGAAGCCGTCTAGCACCGTGCCGTTCTCCCCGGCAGCCGCGTGTGGCAGGATGAAGCGCGCTGGTGGGTGCCGCCTCAGCGACTCCAGGACCACCGCCCGGAGATACGGCAGGTGCTCCTCCTCCCGGACCTGTAAAAGTTTTTGTTTTTTTAAGAAAAAGTAAAAAAATTCAAATGTGTTTATTGAATTCGCACAAAATTTGCCCGAGCTGGACCTGGCCGTCGGGGACGTTGTTTATTTCGGCCCGGAGCTTCGCCTGGATGTCCGGCCGTGTGACGAGGTTCGCCATGGCCCACTGCAACATGTTGACCGTAGAGTCGACGGGCCCGGACAAGAGTTCGGTGCACAAGGCGACGATCTCGCCGTCCGTCAGGTGCCTGCTGCTGCCACCTTGCTCCGGGATGCGGAGGCTGATGAGCGAGTCGACGTAGCAATCCATTTCAAAGCTCTTGCCGGCGGTGTTGCGCCGCGCACGGCACGCACGTATCAGCGGGATGAACACCTCCTCCTGCCGCCGGCGCATGGACAGCATCCTCTGGTACCGTCGCCAGAAGAGGAGCTTGCTGACCTTGGGGCTCGACCCGAACACCTGGAACCCCACCACCTCCTTGAGAAACTGCCTCTGCAGCGACGTGACTGCCGCGATGGAGGCGTCGTCGAGCCCCTGGCCGAAGCACATGCATGCAATCACGTGGAAGACGGCGTCGTGCAGGAGCCCCTCGATGACGACGACCCCTTGGCCGCTTCGCATCTGGCGTGTGATGCCGTCGACGAGGCCCGAGGCGGCGCGCCGGCGGGCGGCGGCGTACCGCGGGATGCTCGAAGGGTGGAGCGCCCGGCCGGTGAGGTTTTGCCGGAGCGTGCGCCACAGCGGGCCGTACGCGGCGGACGTGATGTTGTGCTGATCACTGGAGAAGATGCGGGTGGCGAGGTTGGCCGGAGGCCGGTTGGCGAACGCCGAGCCGAGCTGCACAAGGACGCGGTGCGCCACGGCCCGGTCGGCGACGAACACGACGGGGAAGGATGGGAGGAGGTAGAGCGTGAACACGGGGCCGTACCATGACCGTGCCACGCGGACTACCGACTCGATGTTGACGCTTGTCCAGGCGAGCAAAAGCAGCGGGCCGAAAGCTGTCAGTGAGGTCGGCCCAGGCGGGAGGAACGGCGAGCCCGCCGCCTTGCATTCGCGCAGGGATGAGAACACAAGGGACAGGGTGAGGCACAAGGTGATGGAGAGGAAGTAGTACACCCAGTCCTCCATGCCTACCCTCAAGATGCCTAAGCTAGCTACCTTCAGTGAGTGGCTGCCCTGCGCTTCTTCATCTTTTTTTATAGAGTAGTGTCGATCGGCAGCAACACACACGTGGCATTTTAAAATTAATTAAATATGGCCACGACAATCACGCTGATAGCTCTAGTCATGGGTACAGCTAACGCTGGTCCTCCATCCATCACTGCTGGTCGATCGGTCATCGCATCTCACGTCTGCTATACATGTACTCCCTCGGTTTCTAAATATAAATCCTCTTTGAGATTCCAATACAAACTGGAGTACATAAGAAGCAAAATGAGTGAATCTATAATTTAAAATGCTTCTATATGAATCCTATAATTTTTATTAAAATATCTAAAAAGACTCATATTTAGAATCGACATCTACACAGCACAAGGGGAAACAAACACTCCTGATGCATGGCAGCATGGGTCCAAGTTATTAGTATCGCAGGATCCCGCAGCTAAGCTAACACAAAGGGAAACTACGCAGGTTTCCCTGGCCTGACCATACGATCGATGTTGAGTATTTCTTGTAGGCATATATAGGCCATGGTTCATATAACCACTACATATTTTAATTATGTACTCCTATCATTTCTAAATATAAGTCCTTTTAGTCTTTAGAGATCTTAATATAAACTATATACGGAGGAAAATGTGTGAATCTACACTTTAAAGCAACATTCAGTCAAGTCTGTCACTACAACAATACATCCATCAAGTTTAAAGAAAGGTTCCCAACTCACCTCCATGGAAAACTCAAACAAAATAATAGATTCACACAGCTTTAAAGTAGGTTTTTCTGAAAAGAAATCTAAATTGAATTAGAACACAATTTACAAAATTAAGGTAACTAAGAGAAAGATATGAAAAAATTCCTGATATTATGATAACATTTGTACTCTGATTTACAACAGAAAAAAAAAAGATCTGAATAACAACAGACGAAGCTTTCATGGTCACATGCACCAATTGAGGTCGACACCTACCCGTTTAAATCAGTTTCAGTTGGTCATGATGGCCGACAAACTAACTCCCTTGAAGCAAAAAAGAATGGATTCTATATAGTATGATCAATCAGAATGTCAGTTTTCCGACTATTGATTATCATTTACCCTATTCCCGTAGGGTTAGATAAATTTAGACTGAAATGTCAGATTTGGTTTTGCCCGAGACGACGCTGATTATCACCCCTGTTTGTTATGTCCGTAAACCGAGGCACACTCAGAATGAAAAGGATATGTGCCAGTTTTTTTAACACAGTACAGACCCAAGCGCTCATATAAACGGGCATACACTCATCCCTATGAACGTACACATGCACACCCTATCCCTATGAGTACCTTCGACAGACTGAGCCGACATGTCATCTTGAGATTTTATGAAGTCACCATAGAAGGAGCCTCGTAGTTGACGGAAACGTCTCCTTTCACTGAACACGCATCGCCGAAATTTTTAAAATAATCCAGGATAAATGCAAGCACCAGGATTTAAATCCCGGTGAACCGGGGATACTACCACTGTCCTCCTAATCATTCAACCACAGGTTGGTTCATAGGATATGCGTCAGGTTGGTTATTCATATGCAACGGAAGTACTAATTGGTTTGTTACGAATTATGTGAAAATGCACATGCACCAAATCCATAAGAAAATGCACGGCGACTTAAAGATACAAACACCCAGTATCCCACATCAGTGTGACATGAGAAGAAGTACACACGAAGAGAGCGTGAACACGGGGCCGTACCATGACCGTGCCATGCGGACTACCGACTCAATGCTGACGCTTGTTCAGGCAAGCATCAGCAGCAGGCCGAAAGCTGTCAGCGTGGTCGGCCCATGCGGGAGGAAGGACGAGGACGAGCCAGCCGCCTTGGCTTTGCATAGGGAGGCCAAATTTCGTGTTTTGACCCTTTTGTGGTATAAAATCGAGATCTGACCCACGTATAATTTTTTTTTTGAGATCTGACCTTTTCGCTACCACCAGGGAACCTGGCGGTAGGGTCAGACAGGCTACCCCCAGGGTCCCTGGCGGTAGGGTGTGACGGAGGGCGACGGCGGCCGTTTGCCCGAGCTGATGTGGATAAGTAGCCTACCGCCAGGGAATCTGGCGGTAGCCTGTCTGACCCTACCGCCAGGGTCCTTGACGGTGGGGTCCTGTGTTTTATGGTTTCCAAGTTTAATTGTTTGCTTCTTTTCAAAAACAATATCACCGGTTCTTTTGTAAATTTGGGCATTACATACACATTAATAAACTTTTAGTGATTGTTTTATGGTATAGGTTTTTACAAGTTTTAGTGACTGTTTCTTTTGTAAAGTTTTATCACATAGTTTCATAGTTTCGCAAAGAAAGCAAAATATGAGCTCACATATTAATAAAGGTTCCACATAGCGAAATAGCAAATAGCAAATAGTAAACTTATCCACATAGTTTGACAACCCCAACTAACGCAAGTAGTTTCGCAATAAGCTTTCGCAAAGCCAACAAACGGTGCAACAAGTTCTTAAAACAAGTTTATAGGGCGGGTAAACAACCCCCCTCGTATGTTAGGCCTGGATGTGGAGACAGATATGGCAGCGGATCCACCGGTTCAGGCGGAGGCGGAACGCTGGTCGGCATCCGACCGTTCAAGCACTTCCACCTTGCCTTGCCCGTTGGAGTTTTCGCCTCCGCCCTTCCCCAGCTGATGATATCGAATGCCGATGCACTTGGGGGCGGCATCTTGGCTCTCTCCTCTGCATTGCTCTCGAAGTAGATCCTCCGGCCCAAATTGCGCAGCTCCTAGTTGGAGTGCTGCTTGGCAGCTTCAATGGTCCCTTTCCGGCGTTCACGGGAGATAGTTGGATCTCCCTCCATCTCTGCAGTCACTCTCTTCAACTCCTTCACACTCTGCGACCAACACTTCACATTGTCGGAGATCCGCTCTGCCCTCTCGTGCCACCGCACTGCCCTCGTCGCCTCTAGGAACTCGTCTGAAAAAGCTCCCACCGGCTGCAGAAGCTCGGGGAAGGACTCGTACACGTACGGAAGTGGCAAGGTGGACGGGTCGTGTTGGAGATGAATTGGCGATGGTTGCGCCATAGTTGCAGACCTAAACATATGGATGCATAACAAAAGTTCATCATTAACTAAATAAAATACATATATCAAGATGGGTCAAATGCAATATCATATCATGTCATATTTACTCCAACCAAATCCAGTACTTGCATCATATAAATTTTGTTTACTCCAATATTCATCATATCATAAATTTTGCTAACAAAAAAATTGAGAAGTTGATGGTTCAACTTTTGTCAAAAAAAAAATCTAAACCTAAACCTAGGGTTCATCAACTAGGGAGGGTTCCTCATGTGGTAAAAAAACTAAACCTAGGGTTCATCAACTAGGTTCATCACGATGCAATCACCTAGGTTCATCATATTAATTAGGGTTCATCATATCAACTAGGGATCCTCATGATTTTGAACATGAACATGAACATGAATGAACCTTTTTTAGGCTAAAAAAAAGCGGATTGATTTGACTCAAACTAATTGGGGGATGGGAGGAGCTTACTTTCCTCTTTCCGGAGCCATCTCGATCCGCAAAATCCATGAATAACCGAAGAAGATCGGAGGGGGGAAGTGGAGGAGATGAGAAAATGGGCGAGAGGAAGAAGAAGGCGGCTGGGTGGGTGGGGATAAGTGGGTGGGGTGGGTTGGGGGCGGCGGCTGGGTTAATAAATGCCCAAACCCTACAGCCAGGGCCGCCAGCGGTAGGGGTAGACAACCTACCGCCATAGGGCGCGGCGGCAGGGTCGGAGCATGTGTGCTATGTTTCTGTGACCAAAACAGCCAGCGGCTCAGCGGTAGGGGGCCTTCGGCGGTAGGATCCTACCGCCAAAACCCCTGGCGGTAGGGTGTGCAACCCTACCGCTGAGCCGCTGGCTGTTTTGGTCACAGGAGGGGGCGTTGGGGGGAGGCACCCTACCGCCGGGTGTGATGGCGGTAGGCGGTACAGACCTACCGCCTTAGTGTCTGGCAGTAGGGTGGCCCAGAGTGCATTTTTTGCACCTCCTAACTTGTCTTGTCTTCAATTTTTGGCACGCAACAATTAAACACTTGTAAACATGAAGCATATGTATGATATATCAAGAACACATCGAAAAATCCATAAATAAGATAGGTTGGATACATAGAAAATAGACATCCACAAAGGTTTTCACCAAGTTATACATAGGAAATTAACGAAACAGTTTCACGAGCAAATCCATATGGTTCGCGAAGCAAACATGCAAGTTTTTAGTTCAACGACACGGCAGAAACTTCAGTCCTTCCTCCCCCTCTTCGCGGTCTGGTCCTCGTTGTTCTTTGATCGCTTCTCGGCCGCCTTCTTGCGATGAGTAGGACGCGCTTTCTGAAACGGAGATGGACTCTTCCAATCCTTCTTCGGCACATTTCTCTTCTCACGCTGGGTTGTCTGAGTTGGTGGAGGTCCGTCGGGATCATCGTACTCCTCCTCCTCATCGTCCTCTTCCTCTTCTTCACCATGTTCTTCTGCTCCCTCTTCCTCGCTTTCTTCTTCATCTTCCTCTTCATCATCATCGTCCTCGCCCTCCTCCTCGTCATCTTGAACCGCCATAGACGATGAGGCGGCCTGGCTCGATGAAGCGAGGCTACACATCGGTGCTGCATGAGCAATCACATCAGCGGAGGAGGTGGCACACCCAAGCAGGCCCACAAGCTTGCGTCATTTTTTGACAAACTTATGCAATGAGAACGAAACAATAAGCACAATATGGATCAACTTCATGATGAGCATAAGCAAATGAACTCCATGTTACCTTCACCGTTCCCCTCAACTTGTTCTCACTAGCTCGAGTCCCGGGGATAGAACTAAGCGCATCAGAGGCATCAAAAATGCTTTTGTTTAGCTCCGAAGACTGCAATGAAATAAAATGAGTCAGTAGCACTAAAGTTGATTTCATCCAAACGTCGGTTGAAAACAGATAAAAATAACTTACCACTCTGTTCATGATGGGTCCGTACTCCCTAAATCCGCCCTATAGCTCTCTAATGCTGTCATTGTAGGCTTCATTCTCGGAGTCGTCGTCGTACAGACTTTCAGCGTCTGCCGTCGTCCACTGTGGCCTTAGGCGCAGACGATGCTTGATGCCATCTTTGCGAGTACTCCTCCCAGTCAATCACTCTTCTCTCCACATCTTTGCGAGTTTTCCACTGGTTCCATTCAGTCTCGTATTTGGCATGTTGCTCTCCCTAATCGGTGATAGACTGATTCTTCCTCCTGCTCAGCCTGCAAAGCACAAGAAAGATTGTAAAACACCATTAGGAAGAATATGAAACATCAAATCGAAAATTGGTAACAATGAGAACGGGCTGTGGTACTCCCAAGTGCAGGTCGTAGCCACCGGTATCTTTGACGATGTCGACTGGTGGTGTACGTTATGCCTTACCAAATTGCGCGGCAGCGCGCTGTGGCAAGTGGTACTCGACGGCATAGACACAAATCATGGGCACGATGCACCGCCAGAGAAGCCGGTCCTGCTTGCACATCACATTCAGCTCGGACCCCCACTCTCGATCGTCAGTATACGGCCGCCAGTTAACCTAGCACCAAAAGTGGTAAGCTCAAGTGAAAGTGTTGTCGACCACATTCGAAAGCTAGGCTTTATACCTGGAGAGGCGTCAGAGCATCAAGCTCGTTGATGAAGATCTTGTACAAGGCCTTGGATTCACCCGAGATTGTACCCACCACGTCCCAAGCATATGCCATCTTCGCCATAGTCTGTCCATGCACGCGCTCCAAGCTTCTCCGGACGACCCACTGGGATACGCTCCCACATCCAAATCGAGAGGCCCCACACACATCCACACATACCGGACGTAGCTTCCGTCCTCCGGGTTGCATCGTCAAGCTACAAAACAAGTGTAGATGATAAGATGCCAAAATCCAAAGCAGCGCACGTCCATGATATTTGAAACAATGATGTGATATTCACTTACCGAACGGTATAGGTAGGCGAGGCCGGCGGCCCCCCAGCTATACCCCGCATCCCAGTCTGCCAGGAAGTCGAGATACATCCAGAGGGCAGTGTCCCCAGAGCAGTCTGGAAACACTACCTCCGTGTGAAGATAGCACGGGTAGGCCCTGGCGTACTGCTCCACCACCCGGGGTTCGGCCCCTTCCGGGCACTTGCTCCGGTACTTTAGAAGCCAGGGCAGCGGGACACTGGAAGTCCGGTTCTTCTTATCTGGAGGGCAGTCGCCGATGAGGGCGACAACCCTGTCGTGCCAGTTCTTCCTCTCCACTCATCCTGTCAAAGCATGACCCTCGAGCGGTAGGCCCGTAATCATCCCCCAATCCTCGAGTGTAACCGTCATCTCCCCACATGGAAGATGGAAGCTGTGCGTCTCTGGCCACCACCGATCGATCAAAGCCGTGAGAGCTGAGTGAACGAGCATCGGCGGCTTGCGCTTGAACTGCAGGACGAAACCCAGCAGTCGGGCTCTCCTGTAGAACGACGCGTACCGCTCGTCGTACTCCATCTTCACGGTCGTCCCGTGACCCCTCATCCGCAGTGGCGGGAGCATCTGTCGAAATGAAGATCCAAACAATTAGTAAATTTTTTTCATCGATTTGAAATATTTGTTTTAAGAAAGTTACTTACCACTCTGTTCTCAATAAAACGGGCACGATGGACCTTGTCGAACGTAGGGTCAAGCATAGTATACTTGATGCCAATGTCATCCGCAAGAGGTGGCCTCCTAAAAAAATTGCATAAACATAAGCATAAGCATAACAAAGGCTCATCAAGGTTCAAATGCATCATATCACATATTTCTCCAACAACATCCAACATGCATCATCTCATATTTTCTTAAAAAACAAAAAACATGAACTAGGGTTCATCTTGAGAGGTTCACCATTTTTACCCCGACAAAATTCAGTATTTGCATCATCTAACATACACTACATGCAACAAATATCTCCAATATTCATCACATAATAAATTTTTTGATAACAAAAAAATATGAACTAGGTTCATCTTGAGGATTCATACACTACATATAAAAAATATCTCCAATATTCATATCCAATACTCATCATACACTACATCCAATTCTTGCATCATAGCATAGGAACATGCATCATCTATCACAACAAATGCCTCCAACATGCATCATATAAAAAAACATTCAAATCAAATATGAACTAGGGTTCATCTTAACACAACCATACCAACTAGTGAATAGATTTCATATCTAACACAATATAACATCTAGAATCAACCTAAATCAATCCTAGGGTTAAAAAAATATTCAATCTAGTTCAAAAAAGGAGTGATTTGAATCGAATAATGCGACGAATCGAAAGGTGTTTGATTAAAACTAATTGGAGGGATCGAAAGAGCTTACTTTTCTCTCTTCGGGACCATCTCGATCCGCAAAATCCGTGAAGAAACGAATAAGATCGAGGGGGGGGGAGTGGAGGGGATGAGAGAAGGCAAGTTGGAGGAACTGCTCTGTTCTTCATCGTGGGGGGGGGGGGGGGGGGCTGGGTGGGGGGAGAAGGGGGGGGGGGCTGGGTGGGGTGGGGGGAAGTGGGTGGGGGCGGCCGGCCCGCGGTTTATATATGTCCGCACCCTACCGCCAGAGACCTCGGCGGTAGGTTCACACATCCTACCGCCAGGAGGAGCGGCGGTAGGGTGTGACGGAGGGGCACGGAGGCCATTATCGCTGCTGACATGGATAAGTTTGCTACTGCCGTAGGCGCTGGTGGTAGGCTATAGGATTCTACCGCCGGGCCTCGTGGCTGTAGCAGGAAGGGTCAAATCACGAAAAAAATTCATATGAGGGTTAGATCTCGATTTTATATCACAAAAGATCAAAACACGAAATTTTGTCGCATAAGGACGAGAATACAAGGGCCAGGGTGAGGCACAAGGTGATGGAGAGGGAGTAGTACACCCAGTCCTCCATGGCCGCCTCAAGATGCCTGCCTAAGCTACCTTCTTCATCTTTTTTTATAGACCAAGTGTCGATCGTTCGGCAGCGACTGAATGAGTGGCCAGTGTTAGGTTCAGTCACAACCATACGTGTACGTCCTCTGAAACTTGTAGGGCAGTTTAAAATTAAATACGTCCACGACAATCACGCTGATAGCTCTAGCCATGGGCACGTAAGTACGCTGGTCCTCCGTTACTACTGGTCCATCGCATCTCACGTCTGCTGGCACAAGGGGAAACAAACACTCCTTAGGCTAGTTATATAGTGCAAGTAACTTAACTAGTAACATATCGCACTTTAAAAAAAATTTACTTATGTGAAAAGTAGTTAATGAGAGGTGGTAATATAATAATATGTTACTGTAACATAGCGCTTTCCAAGACAGGATGAGTCTGCAAATTAAAAAATAAAGCCGTCTATGATATTACTATTATGTTACTTTGCATTATGAAGGTAGTAATTTAAACTAGTGTCATACATATAACACTAGTCTAAGTTACTCCCCACTATGACAAGCCTTATCAATCTCATTAGTACCATGTCTTAAATAGTGCACTAAATGACGTAAATGATGATGATTCAACTAACGCTCCCTGGTCCTCCAATCCATTACTACCGGTCGATCGGGAGTCAGATCATCGCATTGAGTGACCGGCCCGTTGCTAGATGGAATTATTTGATCACCCCTGGGAAGCTGCAGTGGCGGAGCTGGACAGGAAATGCTGGATGGGCAAAATGCAAAAGCAACAATTTCTGAGGGGTCCAAAAAGCATACTTTGCCTAATTAAGCACAACCAAAAGAATTTTCTTCAGAGATTTTACGAAGGTTGGGGGGCATGGCCGTCCAGCAGATCAACATGTAGCTCTGCCAGTGTGCAGTTGTAACAGAAACAATAGTAATCGTAATCAGTTAATCAGCAGGTTTCAGAGTGGTTGACTTGTTTCAAAGCGTCACTGGCCGGTAAGAGCTCTGCTACACCTAAAGACTTTGCAGATTTGAATTGATGATTAACAGGGGCGTGGGCCCACCCTGAAAATCAGGGGGGAGGGGGGGCAGAGAGTTTGATTAGTGGGAAGGAAAGTTTGGTAGGCTTATGTAGATGGCTTCGTAGGTGTAGCATTTTTTGACTGATTGCTGGCATGGACCCTGGGAGTGTCCTTGTCATGTGGTTCACCGCCTATCCTTGTTAGCCAAGAAATGATGTACTTTTGTCGACAAAATCATTTAAAACAGTAAGGTGAGTATCTTTGTCATGCTTGACAAGTCTGAGCCTGCACCGTTACCCTTGTTTGTTATGCCCGTAAACCGGGGCACACTAGACTCAAAAGGATGTGCACCAGTTTCACGTACACTTTATTCCTATGAGCACCTCCAAAAGATTGAACCGGTATGTTATTTTAAGATTTTACGAAGTCACTGTAGGCGCCTCGTAGTCGACATGAACATCTCCTCCCACTGTACACACATCGCCGGAAATCCTGAAATAAATTCAAGATAAATGCGAGCAACGGGATTTGAACCCTGGTAGGCTGGGGATACCACTGTCCTACTAACCATTCAACCACATGTTGGTTCGCAGGATCTCCGTCAGGTTGGTTATTCATCTATGACAAAAATATTAATTGGTCTATTACAAATTATGTGAAAATGCAGATACACCAAATCCAGAAGAAAATGCAATGCGGTTGAAAATACAAAGACCCAGTATCCCACATCAGTTTGACATGAGAAGAAATACACACGCAGAGTTCATATTTTCACATAATTTGAGCGTGAGCATGGGGCCGTACCATGACCGTGCAATGCGGACTACCGACTCGATGTTGACGCCTATCCAGGCAAGCATCAACAGCGGACCGAAAGTCGTCAGCGAGGTCGGCCAAGGCGGGAGGAAGGACGAGCCCGCCGCGTTGCACTTGCACAGGGATAAGAGTACAAGGGACAGGATCAGGCACAAGATGATGGAGAGGGAGTAGTACACCCAGTCCTCAATGCCTTCCTCAAAATATGCCATGTCATCAATCAACACCTTAACATACTACTACTTAAAACTGTTGTGTCTAGTTTGGCTAATAGAATATGACATAATAAATAAGGGGCTCTCTCATTCTACATTGAAGCTTGTGCAAGAGGTGTTGATTCATGTACATACCACCTTACTCTCTTGTCTTACTTGTTATATAATATATTATCAAAAATTATATGTAACAAAATGTATCGACAACTATCTTACAATTATTAAAGATGCCCTAAGCTAGCTACCTTCTTCAAGTGTCTTTATAGTGTCGATCGATCGGCACCGAGTGAATGAGTGGCCAGTGGCTTGCAGGTTCAGTCACCAACACACACACGTGTACGTCCTATGAAACTTGTAGGGCAGTCTAAATGTATTTAAATATGGCCATGACAATCACGCTGATAGCTCTAGCCATGGCCATGGGTACGTAAACGATGATTCAGCCAACGTTGGTCCTCCGTTACTACTGGTCGACCGGTAGTCAGATCATCACATCTCACGTCTGCTTTATATGTACTCCTTTCGTTTCTAAGAGCAACTCCAACGGGCCGACTTAAAAGGACGGCGTATTTGTTTGCTTTTTGTCCGTTTGGATCGGCCGCCCGCCCGGCGTCCGTCCTGTTTTGTATTTGGGTTGGCCGCCCGTCCAACGCGCCAACCCATTTTCATGTCCGCACTTAATTTTTAAAAAAGGCACGCGGTCATAGATCATGCCAGCGGCCATGTCTTATGCCGACACCATGCCAACGCCGGCATACATTGCCGGCTTCAAAAAATATCACCACACAGTTCGCGCTGGCGCACTCGCCAGCGGCCGGCACACATGCCAACACACAAAAAGGAGTGGGACTTGAGTTTGACCACGCCATCGCGGCCCCGTGGTCATGCCAGCACACAAGCCAGCATACAAAAAAGGAAGGCGCTCGCGGCCACGAGATCACTCGTCGGTGAACTTGAGCATGTCGGCCTGCATCTTCTCGAACCACGACCTCTTCCTTGGTGACACGGTGTTGAGATCCACCTTCATGATCTCCAACCCGGTCACTATACTCGCGAGAGCCACTTCTTTCGCCTTGGTCTTGGCGTTGGCGGCCTCGATCTCTAGCATCTTGGCTTGCTTCTCGGCCTCCAGCTCAAACATCTTGGCTTGCTTCTCCGCGTCCATCTCAAGCCTCCTCCCTTGGATCTCCATGAAGGCGTTCATTTGCTCTTCTTTGAAACGCCGGCGCTCCTCCTCCCTTGAGTCCTTCTTGTTCATCATGCCCTCCTCGCTTGCGATCAAGGCGTTCGATGCCGCATCCCGCTTGTCCTCCTTCTTGGAGTTGGTCTTCCCCCGCGGCCGTGCCGGCTCGCCGTCCCCAACCTCCTCCACGGATTGCTTCCCCCTACGCGACTTGAGGGCGGCATATTGCGCCTTGAACTTCTCCTCGTCCTTGATGACCCGAAAGCAATGGGAGAGGTTGAAAGCACTTGCCATTGTTTTGGATCTTGAATGCCTCCAAAGCTTGAAATGCCTACAAATGTTTCCATCCAAGCATATTTGCAAATGGTATGCAAATGAATACGCAAGCATGAACTTGATGACACAAAAGAGGGCGGCTTGCTAGCATACCATGTCTTGCATGCCGATGCCGCTCACGGGGCAGGCCTTGACGCTCTCAAGAGTGGCACAAAACTTGTTGCACTCTTGTTGGATCACCCTCCATCGCTTCGAAATGGACACCCACCCGCGCGTGCTCACAATTTGGTAAGCCGAGAACTTCTTGCGATCATGAAACTCCCGGTGGACACGAATCCAAAAGGTTGTATGCTTTTGTTCGGCGCCCGTCTTGGGGTCTTGTCCAATGTCTCGCCAACACTCGCAAAGAAGCTTGTCCTCGGCCGTCGTGTATGCCTTCGTGCGCTTGCTCTTGCGCTTTGGCTTCGGACCGGCGGCTGTCTGGCAGGGTTTGGAAAAAGTTCACCGCACAAGCTCCGGGACTGCCGGCGCAACTGCGATTTAACCACCCGAAAGTAAGTACTAGCTACTAGCTAGTTCCGCGCATCTCCCATTGATTCTAGCTAGTTTCATCAATACCATTTAGCATGCTTGCTTATCAGTTTGATTGACCTCTATTTCTTGTAAAGTGGTTGTGGCAGGAACCCGGGAATGATTTGTGTGGATACTACATTTGCGAGTTCATCCACCACACCACCTGTGAGCGGGGCTACTCTAAACGACAATATGAAGTGCGTAAGCAATAATATTTACAATTTTTTTATTACCATCATTTGTGTTCAGTTTCATTCATATATATGTATTGACCCCCTTCTTGAAATTAGATGTGGCAAACGCGGGATGAACTACTACCACAAGATCGCGTACGAGCAATTCAAGAGGAATTGGCGGGATTCTTTCTTGACCACATCATCGACAAACACGGAGAATACCATGTGGAAGTTGAGTTCAGATGTTAGGGGACGTAAGAGATCTTATATTGTATATATATATATGTAGCCAGTAGCGTCTGATAGATATACGAAAACTTGTTGTTCGACCAATCTATCAGAGAAGGAGAGGTCGATCACTTCTCTGTGCTCATGACGATCTTCTGTACTTAATGGTTTCCTTCATTTGCTTACTAGCTAGCTAGCGTGTCGAGTCCTCTCTATACGTACCGTCGACCAAGCACGGAGATAAGAGAGGACACTCCTCTCTATTAGCTAGCTAACACAATATATGAAACCCCTAAATTAACCCTACAAAACCCCCCAACCCCCCCCCCCCCCTTCAGAAAAAAACAAACCCAGCCCCTGAACTGCTGACGCGTGGAGGCCTTTTGGTCCCGGTTGGTGGCACCAACTGGGACAAAAGGTCCCCCTGCCTGGGCAAGCCGCTACGGCCACGTGGAGCCCTATCTGTACCGGTTCCCGATCGAACCGGGACAAAAGGTGGAGGGCTTTAGTTACGACCCTTTAGTCCCGGTTCGTGAACCGGTACAAATGGCCCTCACGAACCGGTTCGAATGGCCCTTTTTCTACTAGTGCTTGCAGGTGCCTTGCAAACATAAAAGAAACATGCTAGTTAGTCACAAAGATTTAGAACAAAAAACATAAAAGGAAAGAAGACCAATTAACAAGTACAATTCACAAGGGTTTACCACATGCTTGTTTTTCCTCATAGCCAACTCTGGTCTCAACTGTTGCTTGCAGTTGGTGTACCTATGGCCTTGGAGCCCACAGTTGCTGCATGTTATAGTGGCCATTCTTGAACTGTCCTTTGGTTTTGGAACCTCAAATCTGCCCTTTATTCTCTTCTCTTTCCTTCTCCCCTTCTTCACATGAAATTGGGGTGGCTCTATGTCTGGTCCACTTGTCCTTGTCCAATCATGTTCACCAGGAACTGGATATATCATTGGTTCATATGCAGCAAGGTAAAAAGGTTTTAATCTTTTTGCCTTGTTACTTGCTGATATGGCATGGTTGCATGGTATGCCAAACAGGTCCCACTTTCTGCAGCCACATGTATAAACTTCCAAGTTTACAGCATGTGTTTGCTGCCCACTGGTCACTTGCCAAAGATTTACACCAGCTTGAATAGGTTTGCAGAATCTGGCCCTTTCCTTTTCCTCCTCAAGCTTCTCAGCATAATGTGGTGTGATCTCCCACAGAGATTCCTTTCCTCTCTCTCTGTTCCTATGCCACCTCACAATCTGCTTGTCCTTAATACCATCAATCATGGTCCTAATAGGTTTTTTTCCTAAAATCTAGGATGTACTTGTTGAACACCTCAGACAGGTTGTTAACAACCAAGTCTGTCTTGCAGTTAGTGTCAAAAGTATGGCTAGCCCATGTGTGCTTAGGTATTCCACTTAGCCACTTCCAAGCTTCCACACTCTCATTTTTCAAATCATTCATGGCAATGTTAAACTTGTGCTGGTTATAGGCATAGCTGGCATTATCCATGCATTTCTTAAGATCTTCCCCCCTAAACCCAGCATTCTGGAAATTTGCATAGAGGTGTCTAAGGCAAAATCTTTGATGACAGTTTGGAAAAACTTGGTTTACTGCATTTAGTAGCCCCTGTTCACATAGCATGCTAGACTTAGCTGCTGTACTACTACATCTAGAACATAACATGCTAATGCAGAAGAACATAGAAGCAAGAACATAACAGAAAGATGCATGCATACCTTTTGTCTATCAGACATGATAGTATAAGGCCCAAATTTGCCAACTTCTCCTCCTAGACATATCTTCAGTTGCTGTAGAAACCAACACCAGTTAGCTGTGTCCTCTTGTCCAACAACAGCAAATGCAAGTGGGAAAATATTATTATTCCCATCTCTTCCAGTGGCAGCTAGGATTTGAGCACCAGTGGTGAGCTTAATAAAGCATCCATCAACACCTGTTGTTGCAACCAAAGAACAATTTAAACTTCTACAAAGCATTACTAAACTATATATTTAAGTATAAAGAACTATAAAGCACCACTACATCCATTGACAAAGAACTATAAAGCATTACTAACCAATGAATGGTCTGCATCCATTGAGAAATCCCTCCCTTGCTCCATTTATGCAGAAGAACATAGCATGAAACCTTGGTCCTGGATGTGGTATTTTTGTAGTTGGTCTTGGAGTAACTGTTGCAACTACAACTCTACTACCAGGGTTTGTATCCATGATGGTCTGAGCATAATCGCTAAGCCTGGGATACTGCTTCTTGTGCTCTCCTAGCACAGCTTCCACAGCAGGGTTTTTGGCCCTATAGGCCATGTGCCTTGGCACATCAACACCATACTTCTCATTGCAGTTGTCAATCAGAGTGTGTATGCTGGTGGTTGGATCAGACCTGAACAATGACTCATAGGTCTTTGCAAGCCACTTGGCACTTATCCTAGATGTCTCAGTGCTGCTAGGGCAAGTGTGCTCCAGCCTTATTTTCTTGATAGCAAAAGTCTTCTCCCCTTTGATAACTGCAGCAACTATGCAAAACTGGCAGTGCTCTTGCTTACAACAGGCAATGATCCTTTGGTCTGAATTTCTGTGATATCTGAAGTCTCTGGCTTGTGTGATGTGCAAGCTCAACAAAGCATCTCTGAATTGCTGCTGATTCTTAAAGCACATGTACAGACATAACTGCTGATGTGGTTGCTCAAGTTTGTCATTGTACCAGATCCTTGGTTTCCTTTTCTTGGCCCTACTCTTCCTCTAGGCAGAACAAATGAAAGTGGCTCATGTCCATCATCTTCATCCTCAAACAGCAACCCGTCATCTTCTTCATCTGATGAAGGAATGAAATCAGGTTGCACCTCCTCCAACACACTTGAATGTGTCCTAGTAGTAGGGCCTCTCCTAACTGCCAGCTTCTTCCTCTTTTTTGCAGGTTTTTGCATTGGTGCTTCTTCTGTTGCAACAACTTTGACCTCATCCTCCTTCTCCTGCTCCTCCTCCTCCTCCTCCATATCAAACAAGTCCTCAACCTCAGTGTCACCCTCATAATGTAATTGTTCCTCTTCTGAATCCTCATCTGAATCTTCATCTGAATCTTCATCTTCAACTTCTTGCTCTGCTAGTTTATTCCCCTCAATTATCTCTGTGTCTTCAATTATCATGTACTTCTCCATGCAGAAAGGATTGTTATCACTGTCATATGCAGCAGCCTCAGAGTCATCACTGTTATTATGTCCCTCTTCTACCAGTGTCTCTTCCTCCATTACAGCTTTGAGCTTCCCCTTACTGAAATTTCTGCTCTCTTGTGTGCACTGACTATGAAAAACAACACCTTGTTGATCAACAGCAAGAACTGCAGGCTCACTGAGATCATACACAACAGGTGGTTTATGCAATATAGTTGCTAAATTTTCTTCTCTCCTCTGACAGACATTGCTGTAGTTTGATCTCACTAAATCTTCTTCTATCTGACATACAAAAGGTGTTGTTGCCCTCACTAGCAAATTCAGAACTAAACTATGCTGATATTCCTTCTTAAGTTGCTGCAGTTTGATGTTTGTGTCAATTAACTCTAACCCAAGCTCTCTTTCCTCTCCTCTGCCTAAATTCTTCATGTGGTACAGTTCATCAAAGAAGGAATAACCTTGTGTCTGCATCAGTGCATATAAGTTCAGAAATGTCACATCTGAGCTGCATATCTTCCTATCCAGATTGTGTCGTGCATCAAAATGAATCCGAACATCCCAAACAGCATCATCCAAACTGCAATTGACAGCACAAATTACAGCATCATCTAAACTGTCATGAGCAACACTAACCCTAGCCCCTGTTTTGGATACAGAAAGAAGCAGAGAAGAGAACGACTTACAGCACGCCGCCAGCAGCTCCACTGGTCCACGGATGGCTACTGCTAGGGTGGGCCACCCATATCTCTGCCAGCTTCACCCTGTCCTCCATGGACAGCGCGGCCTCCTACTCCAAATCCTCGTCGTCTGCGCTGGAGTAGTATGAACGGGAGCCGTCGACGTCGTCCAGACCTAAGTGGTCATCGGGGCCGAGGCCAGGAAGGTCCCCGTACCCGCCCGCGCCGTCGGGAGTCGCCGCCGCCATCGCCTGAGAGGGGAGAGGGAGACGAGGGAGGGGGGAGAGGAAACTAGGGTTCGTCGCGTACGGATTCGACCCGACCCAGCTACTTGGTGCGACGGAGCCGACTGGGACGAGTGACCGCGCGGGTGCGAGCGGGTGCGCGCTGGTAAGCCACCGTGGCACCTGACCAGTGGGCCCGTTAGGTCAGATACGTGGTCAATACGTGCTTATACGGCTGTCAGACCGTTATGCAACACTTAGGCTTAGAGTTGGTACTGCATGGCAAAAAACGTGACTAGTGGTACTGACTCGTTACAACGTGCCGAAGTGTGGTAGTTCCTTGCAATTAACTCGATGCCTTGACTTCCGAGGAAGAGTGTTTTTGTCAATTTGGAGATGTACTGGTTCTGCTGACTGGCTAGCTGTACTATACTGGGCCAAGGTTTCCATGACTAGTGTGTGCAAGTCAGCAAGTCTCTGCCGACTCGTCATGTGGCTCTTCCCTGTTAGCCAGGAAATGATGCGCCCCAGTCAGCGAAAATCATTCAAGGCAGTAAGGATGGGCATCTCCATCATGCTTGACAGGTTTGAGCCTGCACTTGTATATATGACAAGATGTTTGTGTTGGGATGCAACTTCTTCAGTTTGTGTTTGCATGCCGTGGGCATCTCTGAACTTCTTTCTGCGACAATCCGTAACTAAATCTGAACTTGTTGACTGCGTCGAAGCCAAATCAAAATCTTGCATGTATGTGCTTGCTACCCGCAGGAATCTACGTGCTTCTGTGATTTGGTTTCGGAATGGATAATTCAACCTTATTTCCCAAGGTCCTGCGGTGGCGGCGGCCTCTTGAGGCGTCCTTTTCTTTTTCTTGTTTGGGCTTGTTGAGTTGTGCCCTCAGCAGAACCTTCGTACTTTTCATTACTGTGTGTGGGGTGTGCTTTGTGTGGATGTTGTTGTCTGGTTCTGGTGCTTTATCTATAAAGCGAGGCGGAAGCCTTTTTCGGTATTTTCCAATATATTCATGCTTTCATATGTGGGACTAGGAGCAGACATGTCATTTGGATGACAGTGCAGTGCAGAGCGGTGCATAGTTGACAGTGCCATGCATCTCATCTGCTTGCGTGTGGGTATCCCTGAACTTCATTCCGCGGTAATGTGCAATTCTGAACCTGACTGAATTTTTATTGTACCTGCAGAGAACAGCTCATTTCCATGCTATTGCTACACAGCTAAAGTCTCGGTGGGCTGGTGATGTGGTCTACCGGTCTACCCTGTTGGACACGGAAGCATGATGTGCTACCTGCATTCAGACACTAGCGACTCGTGTGGACGAGCAAAGCCAAAACAATCAAGATGCACAGCCCGCTCATGCGCTTTCTACCACGCGCAACCGAACAAGCGAATCTGTCAATCGGACGGCGCAGCGGGCGGCCGACGCGGCCTTCAAAATCAGTCGGCTGAATATAAACATTTCCCTATCTCTTTTTTCGTTTTCCGCCGTGTGTTAAATGGCAAGTCCGGTTCTAGCAGGAAATCACATCTGAAATTGTTGATAGACAAAACAGTGTCAAATTCTGCATCTTGACTGACTCGCATCTGAAATTGCTGATAGAAATTGCTAGCTGGAAATCACATCTGAAATTGCTGATAGACAGCACAGTGTGATTTTCTGCATCTTGACTGACTCGGGATACTTCGGCCGCAAGCGTGGAAGCTCTATGTGGTAGCAAGACAAACCAAAAGGAGTGGCAGATTTTCCATTTCACGATGAGCAGATTTTCCATTTCACGATGTTCACAGCTCTTGCCTTCTTATGCTACCAAGATATGAAGAGTGCTGCTATCTCAATTTTCTAATTAAGGTCACCAATGTTATACACAACATTATTCTAGTCCGTGTTCGCTGAAATAAATGAAAACTTATTGATCTGTACCCCATGTATTAAGCGAGAAAACAACATGTATTAAGCGATAAAATAAATTAGAAGGAGGCCACGAATTCTATCTGTACCCCATGATCTACGTAGGCACGTAACCAACATTAAATGATTTAATAAATTAAGCAAACCGGTTGGCCTATTAATATTTTTCCGTATGTTGTTCCGGTTTATTCAGGTGAACTGTTCTAGATTACAATTTGGTTACTTTTTTCGTTTATGGTTCGGGTGGTTTAAAGTTTTTGTTTTATTCAGGTGTTGTTTCATTTTCACTGGTTCTACTGTTATGTGTTATTGGGGTTTGCTTTCTCTGTTTATTTGGGGTATTGTTTTGGTTAGAAGTTGTTGCTCCGATTTATTCAAGTGTATTGTTTCAGGTTACAATTTGGTTACTGTTTCGGTTTATGGTTCGGGTGTATTGTTCTGGGTTACAATTCGGTTACTGTTTCAGTTTATGGTTCAGGTGGGTTAATGTTTTTGGTTTATTCAGGTGTCGTTCCGTTTCACTAGTTTTTCTGTTTCGGATTATTCGAGTTGCTGTTTCGGTTTATTTGGTTTACTGTTTCGGTTAGCAGTTCTGGGTTTATTCGGATACTGTTTTAGTTTTTGTTCGGGTAATTGTTAGTGAATTGTTCACCGATGTCACGGTGTAAAAATGGGCAGTAATCGGTCAGGAACTTATTTTCCCACGAATTACTGTTCATGCAAATACATTGTTCCCGCCTACCGTTTTGTGCCTCGGCGATTGAGACGGCTCGGCGTTGATACGCCTAGTATTATTATGTGTAGAAAAATCCTAAATCACACCCCTGTATATATAAGGACGCGGCGGTGAAAGAGGAGAGAAACGATGTGTAAGAAAAATCTTAACCCTCTATATAAGGACACGATGGTGGAGGAGAAGAGAAATGATGTGCAGAAAAATCACAGTTTTTTACCAACCTGCGTATTTTTTTCTCATGTGGAAACAAAAAAATAAGAAAAAAAAAATCATATTATTCGGTGCACTGTTCAAACGGGTACTGTTCACTGATGTTGATGTAAATAACAGTAGAAGATTAAAAAAGTCACACTAAAAAACAGAAAAAGCAAACCTTCCCGCTTTGGTATATTATACTACTGTTTACTGATGGTGATGTAAATGAACAGTAAAATATTAATGAAAGTAAAAAAGAACCAGGAAAAGCAAAGCCTTCTCGAGAAGGCCAATTTGGCTCCCGGGCTCAGCTGCACCCGCGCTGACGAAAAAAATCAAAATAAATATTAGAAAAAGTCAAAAAATTCCATTTTTTTTTTGTGGTAGATAATTTGATGCGTGAGGTTTGCTGCAAAATTCAACTCGTTTGGACATTTGAGCATCTCTCGGCGACAAAGTCGGGGGTTTTAAAAAAGTTTAGTGTTCACGAATTGTTTTGACCCGATTTGTCTTTTTTGTCGAGAGCTGCTCAAATGTCTAAATGAGTTGAAATTTGCAGCGGTCCTCACGCAACAAATTATCTACCACACAAAAAAATTGGATTTTTTGAATTTTTCTAGTATTTGTTTTGAATTTTTTTCTGAGCGAGAGCATCTGAGCCTGGGCTCAGACGCGGATTTTCGAGCCTTCTCGCCTTAGTATAGCAATATACTACTGTTCACTGATGATGATGTAAATGAACAGTAAAATATTAAAAAAAGTCAAAAAAACCCCAAGAAAAGCCATATAACTTTTTATGCGGTCTCAAATACTCTTTTGATCCAAGTTACTAGTTTTCTAAGAGCATCTACAATCAGGATTGGCTAATTTTGATCCCCAAACATCCGCGGACGTGCACGGTCAGTGATCTGGCATGTTCATTTTGAGCCTCCATTTGTGCATGCATTCTACCATGTCCCCTACATCCTCCTCAAATTCTCCGGCCAAACACATACAATTGGTGGGAATGAAGAGAGAAAGAGAAAAAAAATAAAGAGGAAAATTGGTCCGGAGTGGAACGCATCCTACATGGAGGACTGTCTGGACATCTTCATATCCTCCCCATATTTGATGTGGATATGAGAATTTGAGACAACGACAAAGTGGGGAGTCCCATTGGGTGACTTTTTTCTGTCTCCGATGTGAACAGGGACAGGCAGTCCGATTGGACGTTTGAGGGGTCCGGTTGTAGATGCTCTGAATGTATGTGAATCAAGACAATGTCATTTCAATAGTATGTTTCTTTTTCTATTATTGGTCCTACAAATTAAATATGAATGGCTGAGAACGTCAAGCTCAATTTTTTTCCAAAATTCAAACTTTTTTGTTTCAAAAAAAATCTGAAAAGAATTGTGCAACTAAACAAGGATGTTATGTGTATGTGTGTAAATTTTTAGGATGAAATACGATCTGTACAAAAAAGACAAATTCATGACCTAGGAGGATAAATAGTAGCATATTTTAAAAATCCCCAAATTTGTTTTCTTTTAATTTGTACAACCTTCATTTCAACATATTTTGCCCTGAGAATTTACACATATGCGTGCTATGCCTTCACACATATCTGTATTTCTTTTCAGAAATTTTTGAAATGTAAAAATATGAATTTTAATAAAATTTAAAATTTGAATTTGAAGGCCTCCATGGAGGCCAAGCTCCAAAAGCAATTTTTTTGAATGGCTGACTTATATTTTAGGACAGGTGGAATAGTTAGCTAGCATTATGGTTTATTTTTTCAACATTTGAGGGGAGCTAGGAATGGCATGAAACGTACCTAGCCGCCAGGGCGCTCGTACCCAACCGCCGCTAGGGTTTTCTGCCTTCTGCCGGTGCCGGTCTGCATCATCTCTTATACACTAGTAGAAAACAGAGCTTTGGTTGAAGCCAGGATAAGGGCATTAATTCCGGTTCACTCATGAACCGGGACCAAAGGGTGCATCAGTCATTAGTCCCGGTTCGTGAGGCCAGGTAGCCGGCCAGGCCTCGGGGGCCATTGGTCCCGGTTCCAGACACAAACCTGGACCAATTGGCCTCGCTCCTGGCCCAGCACCTTTAGTCCCGGTTGGTGGTTGGAACCGGGACCAAAGGTTGTCCTTTAGTCCCGGTTTTAGCCACAAACCGGGACTAAAGAGAGGCCTATATATACCCCCGCCCCTGCCCGCGAACAGAGCCACTGCTCTGTTTTTTTGGCCGGCCGTGGGAAAGGTTTGTGGTGCTCTAGATCACCTCCTATGCACATGAGGTGTTTGATGAAATGCCCGAGCCACGCTTAAGCTTTCTCCTCAGAAAGCTCCTTGTTCAAGCTCCATTGTCCTCAAGATTTGTCTAGGTTTAGCGGTCCGTCCTGTCCCGTCTCCGTCCTCACAGCCATCGACCGCCCACGCCGATCTCGTCGCCGGCACCACCGTGGTGAGCCTCTTGTTCTTATCTTCTTTCAAAAAGAAAAATTTCTTACTTGTATGATTTAGATAGATACTTGTATAATTTTCTTACTTTTATTACTGTTTGTTATTATATGGTGCAATGGTTTTGGTATCCGCCTCCGTCGATCCTCGTCCTATCTATGATCCTCGTCCTCGTCCTGCCAAAGTGAAACGGAGAAGTTGAAGTTCGATCGCATGTTAGAGGATCACAAAAAAGGGTTGTACCCAAATTACAAAGATGGCAACACAAAGCTCGGTACCACACTGGAATTGCTGCAATGGAAGGCAAACAATGGTGTATCTGATAACGGATTTGAGAATCTACTGAAAATATTGAAGAAGAAGCTTCCAAAGGATAACGAATTGCCCGACAACACGTACGGAGCAAAGAAGGTCCTCCTGCCTGGGCGCCCCGCAGCGGCCACGTGGAGCCCCTTCTGTCCCGGTTCGTAAGAAAACCGGGACAAAAGGTTTTGGGCTTTAGTCCCGGTTCCAGAACCGGGTCTAAAGGCCCTCTGGAACCGGGACTAGTTCCCTGTTTTCTACTAGTGGTAGCCTTAGGGCTATGGAGGCATGGTGGATCACGGCCCTTGCCGGTGGGAGGGCTTCGTTTTTTGATGCTTTTCCGAGTTTCCGTAGGGTTTGTGTCTTACTTGGAGAGATGAGACGGCGGCTCTTTAAAGATGAAATAAGATTCTCCTCGCCCTAGTCCCCGTCCCGATGGTGCTTCTATAGCACAAAGGGCGTGTGGAGGTTTGTCTCCAGCGGATCTCATGGGATTCGGTCGGCTTGTCTTCGGTGGATCCACATGGATTCGGTATTTGTTCGTGTGTGTATAGGCTAGATCCTTCTAATCTAAACCTCTCTTCAACGGCGGTGGTTACTGTTTTGGTGCGCCGATTCTATAGGGTCTTAGCACGATGACTTCCTGACTATATACTACAACAAGTTTCGTCTGGCTCCAGTAAGGGAGGGGCAACGGTAGGGGCGCGCCTTCGGCTTGCTACGTGGTCTACGGTTTATGATGTAATTTTTATTAATTTTTATTATTTATGATATTCGTTGTTCTATAATGAAAAGATTGGAAGTTTCCAGCAAAAAAGATAAATCCGAGGGGAGCATTTTTCTCTATAACTTTATGTGCGAGCATGATGGTTATTTGTATTTTCGGCCAGAGCAATCATGGACATGTATCTCCGTATAAATTGATGATGGTCCCACTAATCAGCGACACGACCCGTACAACAAAGCAAGCGGTACAACCGGCTCCCAAATAAACAAATTTCGTCCCCAAGTCGCTAGAAAAAATTCCGACCAGCGCGCCGTCGCCTCACCCCATAGTCGCCGTCTCCGGCTCTCCGCCCGTTCACCGCCGTCTTCTTTGGATCCGGCCGCCGCTCCACCACCCCACCCCACTCATGCCCGACCGACCCCGTCGGGTTTCTCCGTCCGCGGCCACGGCGGGAGGCGACGGGGTCATGCCCTACCTCACCGGCCTCGATTCCGGCGAGGCGGCGGCGCCATTATTCGGCTTCGGCTCCGGCTTGTGTGCTTCTGGGTCTTCTCCCCCGGACAGGCACCTCTGTCCCACTCTTACTCCAGCTACTGGGGCAATGAGGTAGTACAAAGGTGACGTTCTTTCTCCACATCTACAATCCTGTGAAATCTAGGGAATGGGTTTTCCTATTGAGTGATATTCATGTGCCACCATTACTGTGAAATTGAGAGGAATCCTATGTCTTCCACATGTCATACTTATCGATCCTCGCAGCATAAAGGGTAAATAAGTTCAGATATAGCCATAGTTAAACAAATGTCAGAGCCATCGGATGCCGGGCTTGGCCATGTGCACGGCATACAGCTCAATGTGAGATCTCGAGATCTGACTAACCCACCTACTGATTAATCATTGCAGTTTTCTAATCGTCCAAACTCATCTAATCGTTGCAACTTGTATTAGTTTTTAGTATACCAAGACTTCATCTACATAGCCAGTCTTGAGTCTCTAAATTAACCGCAGCTGTGCCTGTCATACAGCGCGGCGAACGTGGCGGTCTTGAAGACTTGATCAAACTGACGGATAATGGCGTTTGGGCTGTGGAAGAGACGTCGGGGCAAACCAACGGTTGGTGCAAATGGGGCAAAAACAAATACGTATACAATGTTAGTCATGTTGCAAGTGCAATCCCTTTCACTGCTTCTGCCTGCCTCTTGCTGCCTAGCAGCTCCCAAATCTCAAGTCCCAACCACACCTCCCATCCAGCAGTGTCTCTCATCTCCCTTGCTTTTTGCTTCCATTGATGCACACACCACATCCTCCAAATCAAGCACGATGGACGCCCAAGGTGCCCTCGACTCGCTCCTCGGCCGCCTCACCACCATCCTCGTGGACGAGGCAAAACTGCTCGGCAACCTCCATGGCGATGTTGAGTTCATCAAGGAGGAGATGGAGTGCATGAATGGCGTGCTCCTCCACCTCGCGGAGGCTCAACACCTCGATCGCCATGTTCGCGCTTGGATGAAGCAAGTCGTTGGCCTCGCCCGCAACTGCGAGGGCAACGTCGAGCTCTACATCCACAGTGTCACGGATGCTGGCCACCATGACCGTGGCTTCCTTGGCTACTTGCGGCAGATCATCCGGTATATGCGTACCATCCCGGAGCGGCATCGGATTGCGACGCGGATACGTGAGCTTAAGGTCAGGGCGCACGATGTGGGCCACAGGCAGCTGAGGTATGGTATCACCATGCCACCGGCTGCTGACCAGGACGGCGCGATATTCATGGATGACGACATAGCAGTCCCCGACGGACCAGAAGCCGAGCTGGAAGATGCTCGGAGACGCGCTCTTCTTGTCAATTGTTCGTGGTCGGAGGACAAAGAGGCTTATGAACAGAAAATCATGGATGATACCATCAAGTCCCTGCTGTTGTCTGAGGAGGAACCTGTTGATGAACTAGCAAATGGGGAATCACACCCGAGGATATTCCTGATGACCTGGGATGAATGTTCCGGAGAGGATAGGGATTTCACAATTCTTGTAGCTAAGAAACTATATGAGCAGGAAATCAGCTCATTTAGTTGCAAAGCCCGGGTCAGCCATTACAAATTGGATTCTGTGGTGGTATTACTGCAGGAAATACTGCACCAAGTGACGTCCCTTCCAGCTGAACAAGAAGACGTGCCCAGGTTGGAAGCGGAGAAGAGTACAGAAACATCACTGGGTGATGACGAGGACGGCGAGGCAATGCAACTCACCAAGAAACTTGAGGGGTTCCTCAAAGGTAAACGATTCTTGATCATTCTTTATAATGTCTATGGTATAGAATGGGATACCATAAGGTCTGCCCTGTTACATGTTACTGCTCAAGGCTCTCCTGGTAGCGCTATTGTCATTAGCACAGAGTATGCTGATTTAGTGGAGTCCCCCTATAAAATCCTCAAGCCACAAACTCTATTACGTGCTTTCTGCAGTAAAACCATGGAGCTTGCTAGATGTTTTGAAGATTCTATATATCATATATCGAATATTTTAGAATTATGTCACCCCGATGTCTTTGCAATGAAGATGTTCCAACATCTTCTGTATGTTAACCCTGGAAGAGGTAAAACACAGCTAGACCAATTTACAAAAACCTTACAGGGTTGTCGAGATGCAAACAAAAGTGTCGCAAAGCAAATGGTGAAGATCTCCTACAATGACCTGCCTGCCAAGTACAGGAGCTGCTTGTTGTACCTGACCATCTTCCCAGATGGTGACCCCATTAGGAGAACAACCGTGTGTACAAGATGGATAGCCGAAGGGCTGATAACGTCAAGGGAGAATCATGCACAAGATGAAGCCGATTCCTGTATCGATGCACTCCTCTCAAGGGGTCTCATTCAACCTGGGCAGATTAGTGACACGGGCAAGATCAAGACCTTTACATTGCATCGTGTTGTTCGTGAAGTCATCACCATGATTGCTAGAGATGTTAACTTTGTGGACACGGACCTACCACCCGATTTGGCTCGCCACCTTCCTGTTCACAGTAGAACTGGGGTGCAAACATCTCATGCCGATCGTTCCATGAAAGCAGCTGATGGCAATGGCATTGTGGCATTTCTTCCAGACTTGGCAAAGTCATCTCAGTGGCAGCTTATGAAGATGCTGGATCTTGAAGGTTGTAGAGGTTTAAAGAAGCACCATTTGAAAAGCATCTGCAAAATAATACTGCTCAAGTATTTGAGCCTCAGGAACACAGATATTACTGAACTGCCCAAGCAGATCGAGAAGTTGCAGTGTCTGGAGACCTTTGACATCCGGCAAACAGCGGTACAGTCATTCGCCACTAAATCGATCATGGTTCCAATGCTAAAGCATCTACTTGCTGGTCAGGCTGAGTCTCCAAGCAACAATTCCGATGGGCCTCAAGATTTGTTTACGGCGGTGCGCCTTCCCAGCAGCATCAGAAGAATGGAACAATTGGAGACACTATCCCATGTTGAAGCTTCCCACCGTTTGAGTGATTTAACTGATGTTGGCCATCTGTTACGGCTGAGGAAACTGGGTGTGATTCTTTCTGGTAAGAAAGGCGCTTTGGATATTTTGTTCCAGCAGATTGAAAGATTACACGGTTGCCTCCGCTCTTTGTCAATCCAGATCAACCAACCGGTTTCCAAAAATGAGGATACTCCTTGTGCAGAGGAGGTGATCACATTAGTCTCGCCTCCAAAACTTCTTCAGAGCCTAAACATTAGAGGCATCAGGAGTGATCTTCTCATGTGGATTGCAGAGCTTGATCAACTTACTAAGATAACACTGAGCGAGACCTACCTGGCAGAGGATTACACACGCATCCTTGGCAAGCTTGCAGCTCTGCGTTGCCTCAGGCTTCGGCGCAATTCATACGCCGGAAGCAGGCTCACTTTCAAGGATGAAGAGTTCAAGAGCCTCAAGTCATTGGTCGTCGATGACGGCATCATCATCAACATTAGCTTTGACACCGGAGCGGCTCCCAAGATCGAGGCCGTTGTGTGGTATTTCGCCACAATGGAGTCTATTTCTGGACTCCTCTGCCTTCCCAAACTGAAGAAGCTCGAGCTCAATGGTGATTGTGACCCTGATGCAGTGAGACAAGAACTTGATGAAGAGCACCCCAACAGTGTTGATTTCAAGCACAGGCCAGGCCATGGACATCAAGAAGATGGAGCTACTGTTGCTGCCTCCACCTCCATGAGCAAGTGATTGATTACTCTCCGTCAACTGTAAACGCGCTTTGGTTGGTGTTTGCCTCACTCATTTATCTTCCTGAATAAAGAGGCAGCCGCCTGTAGGAATGCCCGTTGGTCTCCTTTCAGCCTCGCGCCTCGTTGTATCTGAATCCTATCTGTTTTGTGTAATTTGTGAGCCTTTTCTGGGTGCACTTGTGCGTTTGGTTTTAACTCTTTGTACTCTCCAGACCTGGATTCTGTTATGTGCGTGCATGTTTGTGTGTGAGCTGCATGCTTGCTCTGGTGTGTAGTGCGGTATTGAATTTTCATTGTACAATCTTGTTTACCGCAAAGCTATATCTGTGATGTTTATTTATATTGTTATTTACCACTTCTGTTTTCAAACACAAGTGGTTTTGACAGTGTAAATTGAACTGCCAAAATGTCTTATATTTAGGAGCAAAGGGTGTAGTTCATAGTTGTTCAATAAAGTCGGGAGCGCAGAGTTGTTGTGATGAAAAGATTAGAGGTTCCCCTAACAATCTCTGTTCTTTTCGGCATTCTGAAACTTGTCTGTTGTTGTGCAAACTGTAACTGTCATCTTACGCTGTTAAACTGATATTCGATCAGAAGACGTGGTGAGAATCAGCTGTCCTGATTTCTGACATCTTACTCTGTTGTTGCAATCTGCTACCCCGATGTGGTGAGAATCAGCTGTCCTGATTTCTAACATCATCAGCGGTACCGTACATGTCCAAGATCAGATTTGTGTTGGTCAGTCATTATAATCACTAGACCAATATAATGCACATAACTGTAGGACCTCAGATTTTATTTTGTTTTTGAAACAGAGTAGGTCTGTCTTTGATTAACCTGTGCAAAGTAAGGAACACTGCCCTCGAACTGAATTGTGGTAACAGTCTTTTCTTAAACCATTTGGTCCATAAAGGAATCCTCTTCTTGAAATGATCTGCGAACACTAGTTCGAAAACTAGTACAATCCAATCACCGACTTGCATATGTCTAGTTCATTCAACCACTGGCTCTCCTGGGTCTGCCACGCCTCACCCTTTGTTTTGTTTATTTTTGTTATTGCCAGATTATAGCTACACCTCACCCTCGGTTTTTTTTATTTTCGAAAAGGCTTGTTGATTTTCTATTTAGGGACATATATAAATTGGTGGGATTCTATGTAGATTAGCGAGGTGGTATAATTATTATTTTTGAAGTAGATGATACTTCTAATTAATAAAGAATTTTTTAAGTACCGAAAGCTGGCCAATGGCCCAATAAAAAGAATAGTAAAATGGGTGAGAGTGTCTGTGCCCATTACATCTCGCGACGACGATTCCACGAGCCCTCCTCGCGCGGGCGACGAGTGTCGTCTAACCCCAGACGCACCGCTCTCTGTCCCTCAATCTCGTCTCTCCCCCATGCCTTTTCCCTTTTCCCCACACTCTCGACTATCCCTGTCCAGCGCGGAACTACCCACCATGAGCAGTACTCCCAGTCCCCCTCTCAACGAAATTGACGTAGGAACGATGGTAAAATCGGTGGACGGACGAAGCGGACGAAAATCAGGGGGTAAGAAGCGATCAATGCTTTATTATTAAAAAAATTAAAAAAATAGGTAAAGATAAAGATCTGTTGGAAAACCAAGCAAGGCTCGGTTAAATTCTGTTGAAAAACGGTGGCCACGTCTCTCCCCAAGCTTCCACCTGCGATGGCCACCAGAATCCCCGTTGCCCTCCATGATTTTCCAGACTGCTCGGCTGCGGCGGCCTGCTCCAGTCCCCCTGCTTGCCGGGATGCCACGTCCGCCGGTGGGTTCTGTCGTGGTCGATCCCTACCGCCTACCGGCAGGCCCCGCACCTCACCTGTGAAGCTGTGACTCTGAATTCTGTTTTTCTCATTCTCCCAACTCAGCTTCCTGATTCCTGCAACTCTTGCAGGTGCATGGATTTGGCAGTGAGAAGGTTCAACTAATGGACTTTGGAGTATCTCCATTCGTGGTCTGTCTATTTCCATGGAAGGAGCATCGTAATATCTGTCTTCAGATCAGTCATCTGAATGAAAGAGGAAATTCAGGGGCATGACAAGATTAGGAGAAATCGAAAGACAACGCAAATTTTTACTGTAGTATTTTGTCTTGCCAAGGAGAGTTGCCTATACTGCTCTCTACTAATGGAATTTATTCCAGTCATAGTGTAGTATTTATCGTTGATGGCTGGAACTTATCGCTTATGGATGACCCGGCTATTTAAGCCGGTCGACTAGCTCCTCACGCGACGAGGTGGGACTAAACGTCATAAACCACCGGCTCAATACGGTTGAAAATCTTAAATACGAGCAATTTATTTGATGTTTATAACAGCCCTGCCGGCCCAACACGGACTAGAGACCCAAAATGATCGACGTGGATGAGTTTGCACGTATTAGCTGTTTTTAAAATATGATTTGTGGTTGCAAATGAAAAAAATTGAGGCCCACCAGATCATTGTCCGCAGGTGTACCTTTCAGGGCCCAATTTTGCAGGTTGCGGCTGTAGATGCTCCTACCGCAGAAAGTAAATTAGCAACCCAACCGTCTCGGAAACGACTAACGAAGGAGCGCTCTTTCGGGAGTCACCCCAAGGGTCACTTGGGTGTGCTGAGAACGCGCCACTTCAGCCACCACCACGCGTCGCACTTTTGGTGCTCCCTTTGTTTTTCCTTCGCATGCATTTTTGGCTTTTTAAATGTTTTTTTTCGGCTTTTCGGGCTTCAGCGGTCTTTTTCAGCTTTTGAACAAAAAATTCTTTAAAAAATTTGCGCGAAAAAGGTGTTTTTTTTTTCTTCCACGAGAGGCACGGATTTGCTTCTATGAGAAAGCCAGAAAAAAACGTGTTTTCATTTATATTTCTTCTGCGATAGACACGGTTTTGCTTCTCTGGGAAGCACGGTTTAGTTTTCGCGAGAGGCACGGCCGTGCCTCAAGGAGACGAAAAAAAGAAACGCGTTTTCAGTTTTTCCTTCCGCGAGAGGCACGGTTTTTCGTTCGGTTTTTTTAGTTTGGTTTTTTTCATCTGGTTTTTGTTCGGTAAAGTCTGAAAAAAACCTTAAACTCGTACGGCCCAGTGGAAATTGAACCCTCACCTTTTAATCCCTGAAATCGGTACCCGTACTTATCGACCCCGGTCAATGTGAAAACGGTTTGGCACACTGGGAAAATGGACAACCCAACTGGGATTCACCTGCTTCCCCTCTCACTGACAATACAGGTCCACACGTCATATTCATCCCTCTCCTTCCCCTCTTCCCCCGTCTCGGGAGCAACTAACGAAGGAGCGCTCTTTCGGGAGCCACCCCAAGGGTCACTTGGGTGTGCTCAGAGCGCGCCACTTCAACCACCACCACGTGCCGCACTCTTGGCCCTCCCTCTGTTTTTTTCGCATGCGTTTTCGGCTTTTTGAATGTTTTTTTTGTTTTTTCGGCTTTTCGGGCTTTCACCAGTCTTTCTTAGCTTTTGGAAAAAAAATCTTTAAAAAGTTTTGCGAAAAATGTGATTTTTTTTCTTCCGTGAGAGGCACGGATTTGCTTCTATGAGAGAAGCCAGAAAAAAATGTGTTTTCAATTTTTTTTCTGTGATAGACATGGTTTTGCTTCCCCAGGAGGCACGGTTTTTGCTTTCGCGAGAGGCACGGTCATGCCTTTCGGTAACGAAAAATAGAAACACGTTTTTGTTTTTTCCTTTCGCAAGAGGCACAGTTTTTTCGTCCGTTTTTTTCGTCTGATTTTTTGTTGGGTAAATTCTGAAAAAAAACCTTAAACTCGTACGGCCCAGTCAAAATTAAACCCTCACCTTTTAATCCCTGAAATCGGTACCCGTACTTATCGATCCCGGTCAATGTCAACCTTACCTGTTTGGCACACTGGGAAAAAGGACAACCCAACTGGGATTCAACTGCTTCCCCTCTCACTGACAATACAGGTCCGCACGTCATATTCATCCCTCTCCTTCCCCTCTTCCCCCGTCTTTCTCTCTCCCTTGGTGTTGAAAGTTGAAACGTCTGAGATAAAAAGACGCGAGATGTCCAGCCAGAATTGGAGGGGCAGGGAGAGCGCGCCCATGTGCGTTGCGTAGCTGGGACCGTAGATGGTTGCCACCGTGTATGGCGTCGCCGCATTGGCGCCGGGACACTGCCTAGTCGCCGCCAGTGCGATGGCTCCCCGTCGAAGGGCACTGCCTAGCCTGGCTAGCCATCTTTATCTCGCCGCCAGTGCGCGATACCTCCGCCGGCGTGGCACGTGTATTTACTATCGAGTATCGACGCTCGCGTACGCTCAGAATGGTGATGTCCATGTGGTCTCGCGGTTCTGGCGCTCCATCCACCACAGGCTCCGGCCAAATTGACCGATCGCCGTTAGCATGTCGGGCTAGCTACTGCGGCGACACCAGCCACTCGCTCGATCAAGCACCGCCGCCATTGTTGCCGTCTTCCTCAGTTCCTCTCGATGAAGCTGCGCTCCGCCAAGCTCTCGTGCGCCCAATCGGCGAGGTAAAGATGCTTCCCAGGGCTGCAGGCTGGCCGGAAAGCCCCTCGTCTGCCGCCGCACAAGCACAACCACTCCCGGAGCTGCACACGGCACCAGCATCACTGAGCTGCGGCGTCGTTTCAGTGTGTGTGTCTAGCAGATACAGATTTTGGAGAGAGGAGAGATAAATTGAGAGAGAAGATGCATATGACATGTAGGTTCACCTAGTCACCGAGAGCAAAAGGCTGTTCCTGGTGGGGATTGTGTTTTCCAAGTGCACCAAACTAGTCTTGACTCAGACAAGGTTGTGATTGATCGGGATCCATAAGTATAGGGTACTGATTTGAGGGATTAGAAGGTGAGGGTCCGATTTTGACGGAACATACGAGTTCAAGGTTTTTTCCAGACTTTACTCACTGCTAGGCGCTAGGCAAGGCAAACACAGAGCCACAAAATCTACGATTACACACGATAAAAATCAAATCAAACAGAACACCAAAACTTGGTGATCAAGGTTCTTGCATGCAGATCACAAGAAGAATTTATTACTAGACAACATTGTCCATTCTTTGGCATGATGCTAGAGCGCAACTCTATTCGCAAACGACGCAAACACAATGATGGTTAAAAAAAGTGCCGCCGCAGTAGGCTTTCTTGACATGGTTCCACACATGCTTGCAACACGAATGACATGTGAAACCCATGCACAACCTGCGCTTGCAATGGTGACTGTGCCCTTTGCAATGCTCTGGAGACAACATACATACGTCAGTAAGTGAATTCCAAATTAAAAGGGTCCAAAGAAATTTGTGCAGTGAGTTAACAATATTTATGATGACTTTTTGTACTCTGGTTGGAAGGAAACAAGAAACACACACTTATTATAGAGAACAGGGATACCGATTTCGTACCAGCGTGAGTGGGATTTCCTAGCAGCACCAACACCATAAGGCAAAGCAGCATAGTTTTGTCCTCCATAAGATCAAACACAAACTTCCTCTTTTTCTCGTTTCTAGTATTTGGGCTTCAAGATGAGTGCTATATTTAAAGACTTATTATAGAGAACATTTATTCCTAGTTCACTCAAAGAAGATCAAAAAGATCCCCGACTGTATAATCGGCAGGGTAGCCCCAGTGCACTATGTCTTAAGTCCTTATCTAATAGCATTAAATATACTTTTAGATATAGCAGTTCCGGTGACCATATATATCTTAGTAATGTATCTAAAACAACTCTTATTTAATGTCTTCCGTGAGAAAAAACTTATGAGTTGTCTTGGATTTTTTTTTGCTAATACCTATATCTAGATGAAGATAAGGTTGCTCCCCCTTTCCTGATTAAATAGGGTGTGATGTCATACTTTAGCTTAGGTGGCATGACTAGACAAAGTATCAGGTGATACGGGGCATAAGATGCCCCCATGATACGCGCTCCCAAGAACCTTTGATTTGTGATCCAACGGTCATAGGAGGAACTCCGGGACTTGTGTGTAAATATTGGATCAATGGAGGGCTTTTTTTTGCAAAGTTACAGGAGCTCGTCCCATGGCCATTGGATCTCGGATCCAGGGGCTCTTGGAAGCCCATATCACGGGAGCATCTGATGCCTTGTATCACCTGATACTTTGCAAAAACATAAAGTATACGGTATAGCATTTGACTGCTCTTATTTGCAAAAACTTGTTCTCTAATTTATAATTATACCCATTTAATGTGATTATATTTGTTGATATCTATGCTGATATAAATTTATGAGATACTCTACATTAATTCTTCACATTGAATAATTAATATATGTGATCTTATCAATCCTATTGAACAGACAATCATTTGAGTTAATTCTTTATGTCGTGATCAATTACTAGGCTGGCACCCCTGCACAAAAACATGTGACGCTACAAAGTACCAATGGACAATGGTATCCAACCTGCGGTGAAGCGACACAAAAAAAGTCGGACGCTAGGCGGCTTCAGGGCCAATATGCGGCCAAGGCCCCTCAGCCCGCCACCAGGCCTCCTCTAGAAAAGTCGCTTCATTACATGGCGCACATGACATGTATTAGCAAATCTAATAGGACTCTATAATGTACATTGTGTTGGTCTCATGTAATCCTACCCCTCCTCCACCTATATAAGGAGAGGTGGGGCTCCCAAGTCTGTCTCCAATCTATTCACAAGATCTCTCATAAACGGCGAACACCATCAATTCAATCAGACATGCAGGACTAGGGTAGAACCTCCACCATGCAGGCATGAACCTAGGTAAATCCACATCGTGTGTGCTTCCAATCTGATCCTCTATGAGTACTCCACCACATAAGCAACCCTATCAAGGGATCTGTCGGCTTTTGGTACGGACAGTATGCGCACCAATAGGAGTGTTGTGTATAGTATGCCGGTTTTTGGTACCGACAGTACGGGCACTAATAGGAGTGTTGTGTATACTTTAGACGTCATACTTTATACTCCCTCCTTTCTAAGTATAAATCTTTCTAGACATTTCAATATAGACTACATACAGATGTATATAGACATTTAGAGTATAGATTCATTCATTTGGCTTCATATGTAGTTTATATTAGAATCTCTAAAAAGACTTATATTTAGGAATGGGTAGATCATCAATGTTGATCTTAACCGAGGTCATGAATTTTTTTTCCCCATGGAGCTCGGTGGCTCGACATCGACATCGCTCTCGCGCACCGGTACAGAATAACAGGAACAATGAAATTGTTTACACTGACTATTGTGTCTCCTTGAGCATCGTTTCACTCTTCCGTTCGATGGAATTGGGGGAAACTAAGTCTACTTTAACCTTGTAAAATATCATGATAATCCAATGATGGATCTCTGGCTACATCTAAAAAGGCGAGGTGCTGCAGATCTGAATGAGAATCTGCTCGATTTCAGGAGTGTAGCAGCCAACTCTGACACCCTGTCGTAGTTTGCACCATTCATATTGTGTAGAATTGTCATGGCTACAATCCCTCAAAATTTCAGCTTCATACGACAGTTGAAACACTGGGAAACGTCTGACAACTGCATCAATTTGCAAAACTTTGTTCTGCGCGAAACAAATCCAACACAAGTCCAATGTATACAGAGGTTTGAGGTGGAGTTTGTTGAAATTGTGTCGAATATATTTGTACAAGCTAAGTTACAATTGGACTTGGATTCAAACTATGTGTAGACAGAGTAGGAGTTGTGTCCTATTAGAACACCTATATCGTAGGCCTCTTATATAATATGACGATAGACACATGATATAATATATGCCAACATAATAGCACATGCTGGCGGTGTGTGTCGATGTTCAGGGTAGACAGTGTGCGGTATTGTGACGGTGGCCTTCTGAGGCACCAACTACCCAAGGCTATCCTCCTTCTCGTGTCTAGTAGTATTGAATTCGCAACTCATTTACTCGGTTTTAGTTCTACTAAGTCTAAAAAAATCGATTTCAAAGTTTGTCTCCATAGCTCTAACTTCCTATTGACCTTCGTCCACACCACATCATCCGCAAAAAGCATACATCATGGGATATCTCCTTATATATCCCTTGTGATCTCATCCATCACCAAAGCAAAAAACATAAGGACTCAAAGTCGACCCCTGGTGCAGTCCTATTTTAATAAAGAAGTCATCAATGTTGCCATCACTTCTGACAACATTATCGTACATGTCCTTGATGAGGGAATGTACTCTGCCTGATATTCCGCGGTATCTTATCGTAAGCATTCTCCAATGTTTGTTGCACCATTGTAATATTATTTTTTATATTTTTTCTTATAAACCTAGTCCAGCCTAAAACAATGACTATCATACAACAAGAAAACTAGTGATTCTTTGGTTCCAAAGGGGCTTCATAGAATTTTTAGAGTATTTTTTATCCTAACATTTTTTTATCCTACATGCGTCATCTGATTTATAGAATTGGGAATTAAATTTGAGTATTCGAAAATGTGTGAAAATGGCTTTTTACTCAAAACGTGTGAAAAAGAAGTAGGGGTACCAAAAAATGTGTTCTACTCCCTGATATCAAAGAAAAAACAATGTGCTCAGCCATCCGAGCGGCCATCCTCAGTCCCGGCGACACCGCGTGGACGGTCGTCTAGAGAAGGCTCAGGATCGGGAGGAACAACTTACAGTTCGAAAACAATCATGGTGAAGAGAATCATTGCTTTGCCGCGTACCACGACGGCAAGATCCTGTTGTGCGTGAACAGGGATACTCGCAATGACATCTGGCACCTCCTGGTGCCGTTTGCAGGAACCATCCACACCGCCATTATTGTTGAAAACGATGACATGTGCGCTATGTCATGGCGTCTCGTCTCCAGCCACATACTTGAATCCCGCGGCGAGTTGCTGCGACTGTCCGTCCTACTCCGTTGGCCCAATCACCGGATCTCGGTGCATCAGCGCCACAGCAACGAGGCACAGGCGCACGCACTCACGGTCAGGGTGCACGCACTCGTGGAAGATGCCGGCGTAGGTGGTAGACGTACGATGCGGTGGGCGAGGAGGGACGACGGCGTGAGCTTCGCCGGCCGTGTCATGTTTCTAGGGTTCCCAAGCAGCTTCGCAGTGGACGCCGCAAGGTTTGGTGGCGGGAGGACGACGTGATCGGCGGGTGCGTTTACTTCTTCCTGCGGTGGTCTAGAGTATACAACTTGTCGTATTCGTCATCGACTGGCGTGTTCAGGCACAACCTCATCGACAACAAAACCAAGTTCATGGAGTACCTGCCGCTAAATTGGAGGGGCAGTCAAAATGGCGCGGGTATGTGGCTTGTCCCCGGGCCTCCCATTGCTCAAGTCCAGTTAAAGCCTGCACCATTATTGTACAATCTCGTCAATTGTATTGGGTTGATCACTAATCACAAGTCATACAATGCATCACCAAAAAAAAACTTTTGAGATCAACGTTTTGTATTTCCTAGTCACACAAAAAAATTCTTTATTAGCGTCAGTCATTTTGGGGATTTTGAAGGACAGAGGAGAGCAGTGTTGAGGCCATGACAAGAGATGATGTGGTCAGCCGCAGCGTCACCGGTGCAGGCGAGGATGAGGGTTAACGGGTTAGGGGGGGCGGTGCTGCTGCCTGGGGGAGGTGCGGTCCAACGGCTAAGGCCAAACCCATTGCTTCTAAATTCAAGCAACTGACACCTAGGTAGTCCCTCTGAAACCACATTGCACCATATTTATGAAAGTGACATTCGACATTACATAGAGTTTAAGACTATAGATAAAAATTCGGACACGACGTTTGAACTTTGAAAGGTTGAGCGTGTGTTGTCCTTGTGGAATACGTGACAAATCAGAAGCTAGTCCTCTACATTTATTTCCTTTCTCAAAAATATATTTGACTATTTTCAACGCCAACTAGAAGATCATTTCTGTACTTCATAAATGATGATTATTATTATGCTGGAACTTCGACTCACTTATGTAGGCACGCACGCGTGCATGTGTGTTTGGCATGATCAAATGGCATGGTCCATAACCTAGCTTGTTTTTGTTCAGGCAATTAGAGAAAGGCTGGAGGCTCCAAAGGCAAATAGCTCTATCCGCAAGGAGATGCCATCGGAACGGTCCAAGGAACACTTCTTCAGTTTCGTCGTGCAGAACTTGCCTCCAAACATGGATAGCTCTTTGTTGCACCGCTTCTTTACCAAGCATGGTGAAGTTTCCACTGCCGAGGTGACCTCACCTAGGATGGGACGTGTTACCATAGCAATGGTGGCGGTGGACAGGCCGGATGAGGCCGAGGCCATCCTCAATGGGTTGGTACTAAATGGCTATACCCTCATAGTGAGTGTTTGTACCGCAAAGTCCAAGTTGTCGGTGTCCAAGTTGCCAGTGACATGGTGAACTTGGTGATTGCTTGAAATGTTCCCACGCCTTGAAAATAGTACATATAGTCTACAGAGGTTTTTAGAAACCTTTCACTATTTAATTTTCCAATTTGTACTGTGGAGGTTTTTACCCCCACATGGGTGGCATAATATATGGAATATGGATAGTACCTACCTTCCCCGTCATAGATATAGTTTCGGTGTCATACGACTTCAATGTTGCCAGCGGGTTATCGGTCTGAACGAGACTCGTTCAGAAACTTCTGCTGCAGAACTTCCACTTGCAGCGCGCTCTGCCTTGTCTGTCTCTGATTAGGAACTTATGATACTATTGAAATGTTGCTTGACATGTGTAAAGGCTGTGACGGAAACGTTTGGTGCAGATCCAATAATCAGCAGTCGGTTAGACACGCCTGCTAGTTAATCTCCGTATGCCATATATTTTTGGTGTTTCTCCAAATTGACACCCACTAGACACTACCACCCCTTAAGTTCCATCCATCAATTTACAAGATGAAACAATTAATTTATGCAGGACAAGTGCTGATGAAGATAACGGCCCTTGTCAGTTTCAGCTTTGCATAACATCAGGTGTAAGTGAGAGTGACAGTAAGACTGTAAAAGTATGTCACAGCCAGTTACTCAAAGAAGAAGAAAAAGTATATCACAGCCGGTGGACATATCTACTACCCACTAACCAACTCGCTATTCATTCGATACTCAACTCACAGCAAAGTATCCACTAGGTTCCATCCATGTCACCTTTGAAAAGTGGCTACTTGTTACATTTCTGCGATTTGGAAATGTTGTCTGTGTAGTATATCAGTTAGGCGATGCTCTCTCTGATATCATCCATGCATTGCCCTGTGAGATTTTCTTTTTTCGAAAAATTGACAGGAGCTTTGTCATTTCTATTAGAACGGAATGCTAGAATACTTAGGCATGAATACAGCACGGCGGCCACAACAATCTACAGAGTCAGGGAGTTTCTATTTATCCATCCATTCCGACCACAGCCAGCGCAACCTAAGGGTTGAGCTGAAGCAGGTGACGTCCTTGATCCCGAGACCGCCCAACTCCTTGGGACGGCCCTGTGAGCGTTTTGATTTTCGGTTTGAGAATTGTTTTGCCCCAGGCCGAGATGGCCGAATTTCGGCCATTTTCAAAATTTTCATCCGAAATTTGACTGGCATTTGACTAAAATTTGACCAAAATTTTATAAATTTAACCAATTTCGGCCGAAGGATAGATTTCGCCCCAGGCCGAGATGGCCGAAATTCGGCCGAAATCCAGTTTTTTCAAAGTAGTGGCTACTCTCGGGTGTAGCACACCCGAGTTAGCAAAAGATTGAAAAAATGTGATCAAACATTATCCAAAAAATTTAAACTTTTGGGACATGAAACATTATCAGATGTGTGAGGTTCTTGCAAAATTTCATCTGAAAATAACATCTGAGGAGCTCTCACCAAAAATAACAAAATGACTGCTCAAACAGTGCACAAAACTTTCAGCAGCGATTTTGTTTTTTTCGGTGAGAGCTCATCAGATGTTATTTTTCGATGAAACTTGGCAAGAACCTCAAGCATATGATAAAGTTTGATGTAGCAAAATTTCAGATTTTTTGGATTTCGTTTGATAAACTTTTTTCAAAGTTTTTGCTAACTCGGGTGTAGTACACCCGAGAGTAGAAAATCGAGTCTTGTTTTAATTTCCTAGGAGTTTGTTTCCTTTCTATGGATGATGATGACAAAATACACAAGACCAAATCTCCGCGACTAGCTATAATGCCAGGAAAGATGTCAAAGTTAAAACTCATAGTACTCGAGAATGTAAACATGTTAGGCAAAGGAGTCAGCAATGACCTTGCTGAACAATAGCACTACAATTGTTTGCTCCAAGCTCAGTAGTTGGGTGCCATATATGCATTTTTCTAATTCCGTACTATTTCTGTGTAAACCACTAAACTCTAAACGGACAACTACGCTTGGCCATGTGCACGGCATACAAAGACTTGTCGAACCCACTAACTGATTAATCATCACTGTCGTTTTCTAATCATCTGAACTAACATGATTAACCCACCTACTGCTTAATCATTGCCATTTTCTAATCGTCAGAATTTATATTTATCGGGTTGTGTCTTGCCATGTCCTACTCTGCAAGCTCGTCCCCAGAGCCACCTGATTATACTTGTGACCCCGCCATCGTCCCGATGATCACATCTTCTCGACCGTTGGCGTAGCATCATCAGGTGCGGCCTTGATCTCGCGTTCTTGTTGGAGTTTGCCTCACCTGATTTATGCTGGCTGGGCACGAGAAGGTACCGGTGGCTGAAGTTTCATCAGGACTTTGTTAAACATTACCCAGCTATTCTCAGTCTGTCAAGGATGCACAAGACCACAGTACTTGTGTCTGCGAAGAACTTTAGACGTGATGAATCCCGTATTCGCAAGGAACCAGTCAAATGGTTATGCGGTGTGTGTGAGAAAGTCACAAGAGAATCTCCATGGTAAGCGAATTGAGCATATACGTACGTACTCTGGTTGGAGCCTAGCTTCTGGCTTTGAATAATGCCGGGACATGGTTAACTTGGAAACTTTCCTACCTTGCACTTGACCGTGGCAATGTATGATTAGTTTGTGACAGGGATGGGGCGTGAGTGGGTTGTTGGATGTTTACTCCTGAATGTTGACTTAGCCCACTAGCATTCATGCCGGCACAGCTTAGCGAGTCATTGACGATTTCTGAGAGCCCCAAACCGCTCACCCTTGTGACCATCTTGTTCCTCATCCCCAGCGACCCCGCTATCTTCCGGGCGATCTCATCCTCTCCACCAGCGGTGCAGTTTCATCAGGTGCGACCTTGACCTTGTGTTCTTGTTTCTACTCTTCTGCAGAGCTGTCCTGAACATCTGGATCTGCACCTTTTTTTTTTATTTGGATCCCTTTTGTATTTCAAAGCAGCGAAGAAGTCAAAAGCTCATCTTTACAATACCCACATCAGCTTCTTGCTGGCTTATCATTAAGCGCGGAACTAATTAACTGCTGCTGTTGCTTCTTAATTCAGCTTTGTACCTACCTACTCGAGCAGTCCAGCACCATGCACCATGCGACTCTCTTCCTCTTCATACTTGTAGCTGCACCACCCTTTCTCTCCACGGTGAAGACCTTGAACTATCCAAATACAACAACCAAACTCTCGACAGTGTGGATCAATGACGCAACTGACGGTGCACTCGACATGCGCCCCATTCTCATCAGTTCACAACAAGATCCCTCGCGCGGTGGAGGCGCCTTTGCCGCAGGATTCTTATGTGTCTCCACCCCTACATGCAACATGTCCCTTTTTGGCGTCTTCATTGTCACTAAAGAATATGGCTCATGGACCAGCAGCACCTATCCTGCGGCGACGGTTTGGTCGGCCAACCGAGCTCGCCCTGTCAGGATGAATGCCACCCTTGAGCTTACCTCCAACGGAAACTTGGTCCTCATGGATGCTGATGGTAGCCACATCTGGTCAAGCAACAGCTCGGGCCGGTCTGTAACCGGCATGGTGATCAATGAGTTCGGCAATCTGGCGTTAGTTGATCAGAGAAGTGCAACAGTGTGGCAGTCATTTGATCATCCTACCGACACATTGGTCCATGGGCAGTCACTTGTGGAAGGTATGAAGCTCACAGCAAGTACCTCTGTAACAAATACGACCGAGAATCTGCTCTATATCACCGTACTCCCACATGGACTATATGCTTATGTTGAAGCTACACCACCACAACTCTATTTTTCATTCTATTACTCGGTGGCCGATCACAGGAGACAAAATGATTTAACGAGGGTTACATTCATGAACAGAAGCCTCACAATCTTTGTGCGATCAGATAGGTACGGTGGTATCTCATTGCCAGCAACCAAATCCAACCAATACATGAGACTAGAGTCAGATGGACACTTGAGGTTGTACGACTGGGCTAATGGATCAATTTTGTATGAAGTAATGCAAATAAATGATTGTGATTACCCAACAGTTTGTGGGGAGTACGGCATATGTATCGAGAGCCAATGTGTTTGTCCATATGAGAACTCTTTCTTCAAGCCGGTGGACGAACGACAACCAAATCTTGGTTGCACACCATTAACTCCAATCTCTTGTCAAGAAAAACAACGGCATCGGCTATTGACCCTTTCCTCCATTTATTACTTTGATAAGAACTACACAGTAGTGAATGCCAAAAGCCTCGCTCAGTGTAAGAAAGCCTGCTTGAAGAACTGCTCTTGCAGGGCCGTTATCTTCAGTTATTACCACAACGATTCATATGGAGAATGTATGTGGGTGACAAAGGTCTTCTCGTTGCAATCAATGCAGCCTGGTGATGATGATGTCTACAGCTCCACTGCTTACCTCAAGGTGCAGATTGATGAAAACAAAAATAATGTGATGTTAGGTGCTACACTTGGAGGTATTAGTGCTCTTCTACTGCTTGCCATTGTTGTCGGTTTTTATCTAAAGAGGAGGAAAAAATATGAAGAGAAAGATGATTTTGATTTTGATCAATTACCTGGCATGCCGACGAGGTTTTCATTTGAAAAGATGATCGAATGCACCGAAGGGTTCATTAAGAAGCTCGGAGAAGGTGGGTTTGGGATGGTTTTTGAAGGGAAATTGGGTGAAGATACAGTTGCGGTGAAACGTCTGGAAGGTGCTAGGCAAGGAAAGTAGGAATTTTTGGCTGAGGTCGAGACTATTGGCAGGATTGAACACATCAATCTAGTCAGGCTAATTGGCTTTTGTGCAGAGAAGTCTGAGAGGCTTCTGGTATATGAATATATGTCAAGAGGGTCACTTGATAGGTGGATCTATTATCGCCATAACAACGCCCCTCTTGATTGGTGCACTCGGTGTAGGATCATTCTTGATATCGCTAAGGGCCTATGTTATCTTCATGAGGAGTGTAGGCAAAAAATAGCTCATTTGGATATCAAACCACAAAATATTCTCTTGGATGAGAGCTTTAATGCCAAAGTTGCTGATTTTGGACTATGCAAGCTAATAGATAGGGATCAGAGCAAAGTAGTAACTATGATGAGAGGAACACCAGGATATTTGGCACCTGAATGGTTAACATCGAGGATCACTGAAAAAGTTGATGTCTACAGCTTTGGAGTTGTTATCATGGAAATAGTAAGTGGAAGGAAAAATATTGACACCTCTGAACCTGAGGAGAATGTTCAACTCATAAAATTGCTACGAGAAAAGGCTACAGACAATCAAATGATTGATCTGGTTGACAAGCACAGTGATGATATGGTCTCACACCAGGATGAAGTTATTAAAATGATGAAGCTTGCAATATGGTGCCTGCAACATGACAGCATTCGAAGGCCTTCGATGTCAGTCGTGATCAAAGCATTGGAAGGTGCGATTATCATAGAAACTTTTGATGCCAATTCAATAATGCATGTTCAAGATAATCCATCAACATATTCAGTTACATCTCGGACAACAATGCTATCTGGCCCAAGGTGAAATAGGTGGCTAACAGGCAGAAAAAGTAAGGCATTCGGTTTGGCTTTTGCATCCTATCATATTTGTAATTTGGAAGTATGTTTGAAATGGCACCAAGAATTTTCCAACCAACTATATATATGCTTGATTGTTCAATGAAATTGTACCGCATGGTCTTTACCTTTATATAGCTGAAAACGAGCTAATTTGTACGTGAACCATTTGAAACTCTCTACATTACGACACTTGTTTACTGAATGTAGTGCGTCCCTTACAGGCATGAGGATAAACAGACACTCCCTTGACTTGGACAATGTATAAATCACAATAAATCATAGATGTAATCAAGCAGTTGAGGCCATGGTTTTAAATAGCGCGCTATAGCACACTATAGTGTTTAGAAGAGGTCCTGGGCTAAGTGACTTTGATCCAAACACATGAACAAAACATTTAAATATCGCGCTATAGCATCACTATAACATGGTATAGCGTTTAGAAGAGGTCCGCCACCAAGAGGCATAGACCGCTATTTGAAACTATGGTTGAGGCATCGCTTGACAATGACTGAATTTGTAATGGAAGACCGAAGGGCCAATTGGATTTTAGATTTCGGCTCCAACGAAGAAAATTACAAAATGGTCCCTTATGGGGGTTCAAGTGCTTCAGATGTAACTAATTGATCCCAGATTGTGACATATGCTGACTTTTATGAAAATTGTTGGCTTGTTAAAACACTTAAAATACATTGTTAGATTGAATAGATGCCAAGGAACGCTCACATCACATAACAAAACAGCACATTTGATTCTCCTCATCGATCGAAATCATTGATTTCCTGACATTTTGTAGGTATATGAAGTCAACTAGTGCGGGTACAACTATTGCAACTTGCAAGGGAGGGGAGGCCTTTCAAGGTGAGAGCCAAACCACCACCCCCCCCCCCCCCCCCCAACCCAACCCAAGAACATATAACATATATTTTGCTGGGCAAAACAATAGTCAAAGTTTGACCCATAGTTCCAAATTGCAGGCTATGCCTCTTAACAGCGGACCACTTATAAACGCTATATAATGTTATTTCCACCTATGCCGACAGTTTGGTTCGACTTGCCGACGGCGCCCTCAGCTGCCGTCTCGCCTTTCTTTGCCGAAGGTGAATCTATGCCAACGACTACGGCCATCAGCATAGAGGATAATTCCGGTAGTGATGCTACAACACGCTATTTAAAAATGTTTGTTCATGTGTTTGTATGGTACCTCTTGTAAACACTATAGTGTGCTCACTGTGGCAGAGCTATTGGGCGCTATTGACTTGAATTACAAGATGTTTTTTTTTGTATATATGCAAAGATACAAAGTTTTTATCAATATGCTGCAGAAAACTGCAAATACATTGAAATACTTTTGCTATACCGTGTGAAGACGGCAGGATCCATCGCAGCACGTGCTCAGGAGTTTTCACGGGTTGGAGTCTTCTTCTATCGCGTATTATAATTCAACATGATGATGCATAATCTTCTTTTATGACAGAAATTATATAAAAAGTGCTGCAATACTTCAGTTTAGACGAAACAATTCACTGATACAGTACAAGTGCTGCAGATCAAACGGCCTTTGCAGGTTTCAGCTTCAGGGGTGAGACTGAGAAGTAAGAATATGTCATAGGTGGATATATCCAGACATTGATCAACACGTTAGGAGCTACGGAATACGACAAGCTCGCCTCGGAGCTGAGGCATGGACAACTTGGCCTGGAATTTCCTCTCTAATCCTGGCTAGCCACTCATTCGATGATCAACTTACTGTGACATATCCATTATACCCCATCTATATCCGCCTTTAAAAAAGGCTACTTTTTAGATTTCTGTGGTTTGAAGATGTTGCCCTTGTAGTATTTCAGTTCGGCGATGCTCTCTTTGATATCGTCCATCGCCCTGTGGCTTTTTCCTTTCCTAGGAGTTTGCTTCCTTTCTGCGAATGATGGTGACAAAGAAACACACAGTTAGATCCCAGCCAGTAGTTAAAATCCAGAAAGGCCTCAGAGTTAAACTCATCCTACTCGAGAATGTAAACATATGTTAGCACAAGGCTAATGAGTCAACAATGACTACAACACTACTACAATAGCTTGCTCCAAAATCCTGCTATATTTATTCGAATTTTTTTTGTTCCATATTTCCATACAAACTCTCAATGTACAACATACTGGTGCTTGAATATAGCAGGAACATCAAGAATACAAGGCATTGTTTAACTATTGAAATTGTTTAATTATTTTACTCTTCTTCAACAAAATAAGAAATTACTCATCATTTCAAACAGATGTAGCAGTTGAGGGACCACGATTGAAACAAGTGCAAATAACAAATGGATCGATGGTATAGACAGGAACAAATTGACAACAAGCAAGCATAATGAAAAAAACAGCATTCTACAAATTTAGTTTACCTTTAGGGTACCACCGGGTGCACAAAGCCATGATACTGCTCACATCAACAATCACGTGAGAGAAGATGGCTGCAAGCCGTGGCATATACTTCTGCTTAGGAAAAAAGTAGCAAATGTATTATTAATCATCCAGCAAAAGCTAAAGGAATACATCGTGTTTACACTGGATAAAAGATGTTCTTGCGAAGGAAAAATTAAACACATTGCATATGTAACAAGGAATAAACAAATTATTTTGCACGACGATAAATGCGGAGACATGGATATCAGTGTAGCAAACTATTATCGAGCACTGTCCAAAATAAGGCAGTTTGATCTAATACCATATAGTTCACAACTATATTTTTCTGTTGACTTAATGAGCTGATCTATGACAAGCCAAATAAATAACACAAGAAAATCAACTAAATTTATTTTCTGAATTGAATTAGACCATTATCGAAGCAATTTTGAATGAGCCTTTTTCACCCTGAGGGCAAGGAGCCTCCCCGCATTTGGAAAAACCAAACCGAATTACTTGGATTTTCAAGTTTTGAAATGAGAATATTGACCAAACAATCCTGAGATTGCTGACTTTTTTTCATTACTCAAACAAAAAGCACAAGCTTGAATTAAAAAAAAACAGGATGGAAATTCTAGTTCACAAGAAATATAACTCGGTATCGACAGTTATTCTTTTTACTGAAACTGTTAATCCTGCTGGAGGATAAAAATATTTGTAACAGTGACCAGTCTTGCGTTCATGGAAAACAGATGTCTTTCGTTAATCCTAGCTGCATGACTATTCCTGTCTGTGTGACAGTATATCAATCCTAGTTACAGCATATCAATCCTAAAAGACATTCTTTACTGACCTTTAGAAATAGTAAATCTACGTAAACTGAATTCCCAGCTATTGATGGAGTGTCTGAACCTACATGCTTCATGAGGAAGTCTAACACCTGCAAATAGGCCAACAGAAACTTCTATTAGAAACCTTTGGCTATTTTATTATTTGTAGCAAGGCATATGTACTGTTTTACAGTGCATAAATGATTAAAAACTGTATGACATATCATTCTTAGATGTGCAAGGAACTGCTGTATCAAGTGGTCAAGCAGAAGCCTTATTCAGAGAAACTTAAGAGCTTGAGATGTGAATACAACAATAACATTCACGGATATACTGATATAGATCATGCTGTAACATGTACACTTGCAAAACTTGGTGTAGCTTGAACAGTGATTAGTATGCTATTCAAACTATACCAATCAGTTTGTTACTTTTCCTTTGCACAGGATGTATTTGGTCATATTTTTGCAAGAAACCTTGCAAGAATACAAGTTACAGCATGATATCCATCTAAAACATATAAATTTTTTGCAAAATTTTGGAGTGGAAAAATACATTTTGAATATAGGTGAGTTTTTGCAACATATGCAATTTTTTTGCTAAAAGGGGAGGTTTGGGATAGCAGGATTTGTATGTTAGATATATGTATGTGACATCTCACAAGTAACAACTGCAGTGCTACAAAATTGAAAGGTACAACAAGTTCACAATTGGGGGCATCCACTGGTAATTTCCTAAATAAGAAATAGAATGGCAATTGGCAATTCAACATTTTACAGAAAAATATTTAAAATCAAATGTAGCGTACTAGCATTCAAAAAAAGGGCAGCCCGGTGCACGTAGCTCCTGCTTGCGCAGGGTCCGGGGAAGGGTCCGACCACTTTAGGTCTATAGTACGCAGCCTTTCCCTGCATTTCTCCAAGAGGCTGTTTCCAGGACTCAAACCCGTGACCTCATGGTCACAAGGCAACAGCTTTACCGCTGCGCCAATGTAGCGGACTAGCGTTAATCGGAAACATATTTTTTGTATATTAATAAATAAGAAAGAAAACAATCTATAATGATCAACTCAAATCATGTCAGAACTGTCGATTCTCATGATAATGCCATGGTGTAAGAAGGCAAGTATGTAATGAGTTAAAAGAGCACATGAAAATGAAGTTCCAAACTGTAGAACTTGTGAATAGCAAATAGCACTCAAAGAGAGTTCTAAAGTAGCAAGAGGTTAAAGTGCAACAGATAGATAAATGAATAAGGTTATGGAATCAGTTGTGAATACTGTAATTTCATTACCATGTTTGCAATCAAATTTTCAGAAAAATGTGATGATAATAACCATAAAAATCAGACAACATACTTGTTTCTCCGCGTCACCCTCAGAAATCTCACTCTGCAGTACCCTCTCTGTCAATCCTAAATAAGTTCAGGGGTCATCAGATTTATATTCAGAGAACAACACCCAATAAGAACTGTTATTTGGAAAATAAAGATTATTTACCACTAGATGCATGATGGGTTTTACACCATTCATTCATATTATCTAAGCAAGCTTTGCTCTGACTTATAACCAAGTTAGGACCCTACAAAATGACAACGATGTTGAACTTCCCGATGAGATGATGACAGACAAGTTATTCTACACTGAGATGAAGCACTATTTGAGCTTATTGACATGATAAGTAGAAAACTAGTGTACTGATTTTGACATTAAATATTTGTGCTATTACAGATATTATATTGCACATGGATCATCAGCACTCTGAGCAAAGGGTGGGTTTGGACTTGTATTGCGGAACAGAGGGAGTACTGTCTAGATTGGCCAGATAAGATTTTTTTTTCCGAACTGCAGTTTATGTAACACAGCTGCTAGGAACAGAATTAGTAAAAAAAATAATCTACAGAAAACCAGAGTAATTCACGGGTTTTCTCAAATATTCCTGTAAGCAGCACTAGTTACAAGAACACCATGATATTGTACACGATCTATGTAGAACGAACTAAAGGTATATGATTTCAACAGCCACCTCTATTTGTTTTGTAAGTTTACCATCTGTTACAATGCAAGCTATCTCCAATATCCGATCTTTCGAAATATCCAAACCTACACAATCCAGTATGAGTGTGCCAGTTAGTCATGATTTTATGCATAAGATAAACGTAACAAAAAAAGGAATAAATTCCAAATCTAAATTTGATTTATCTATCCATTGAAAATATCTTTCGAAGTTATAAAAATTGAATAAATTCAAGCAGTAGCAATTATCATCAGATCAGATATCAAGGTATTTAGCAATCATCATCAAACTTCCAGGATAAGAAATACCCTTCGATGTTTCAGACCAACGCAACAAGTTGTTCGGGGCATTGGAGATAAATAATCTGTGGTTTTTTATTTTGTTCAGTTGGATCCCAGATTATAGTTTGGTTAACTAAAGTCGTGTATCAGTAATTTGAAATATGTTTGTTTCACCATGAGCCAGCTAGTTCGACCATTGACTACAAATTAAACCAGATGTCACTCCATTTTTAGCCACTAGAAGAAAGTAGAGAACCCTTCCCAAAATAAAAGAATGAGAAGCTAAGAACTAGCTATGCTAGCCAATGGATTGCATCCGAGTAAAGATAATCTACCAGAAGACACTGATATATTTCAGAAGGCCTCCAGAACTACTCTATGACTTCATACCCTTCCATTGTCAGTATTACAATTCGAACTTTACTTCCTACTGGGCTACTGGCTACCACACATTTCCCCTCATTAGCAGGTTACAAATAATTGGGTCTGTGGTTTGTAAGTGGTCATGTCACAAATTTACATCATCAGCACTCTGAACTATTATTTCATAGGTGCAAATTTTTAATAGTCGCAAACATACAAAAGTCTGAGCAGAAAATTAATTATTCTGAGGCAGAATAAAACAACACAAATTGTTACGAATAAACAAGTAAATGAAAGTACAACATCAAATAAATTCTCCGATGTACTAATAACATAAAACAAGTTGTGGTAACTGAATAATTTACCAGTCATTTCCAGGTCTATCCACACTAAAGGCATCCTGTAACCACCAGATGATGATGCAAGAGTTCCTCCATTATTGCTTACAACAGTTGTGTCATTTTGCACACCTTTATCTGCATAATAAATACAGTTTACAACCCCATTAGTGACTATGGTGAGTAGTCACATAAATATTATAGAACATTAACATGTATATCCCTGTCCCCATCAAAGGGTTTGTCAGGTAGCCATATGCACCCTGAAGACAAAATATAAAGAAAGGGGAAAACCACATTCGACAGACTGAAAATGTGATCAGTATGCTGGTGAATGTTAAGCTTCATGCACTAGCCAACGCAACCAAAAGTCCAAACTGATGGAAAGGGCTAGGCAATTCACATATACACTTCAACAGCTTCAGCAAAAATGTCACACTACAATCTAGTTAAAACTATTTTCAGAGAACTGTAGCGGAGGCCCCAACAACGAACGGAGGCAAAATTGATACATTGCACTGAACAGTGGCAGTATGACATGTTGCGGCAATGGCAACTCTCACCGAGTCCCCGGTCATGACGGTAGTTACCTAATTTGTTCCAATTTAGTTTCAGAGCCAACTGCTGCTCCGGCCTCAATGAGCAGCAGGCAGCAGCTGGGCTTTTAATCATGCTATGCTTTACCCATGACAACGGCATACCCAGGTACCATCCAAAATGAGCCACCATACAAAATGTGACATGACGGCCCAAGCAAGCATGGATAAATTATAAAACAAAAATACAATACATCTCATCTTTACAGAATAACCACTCCAGGAAATTAAACAGTGAATGGCCATAAAACAGAACGTCAATTGAGCCCAGGGAGGTATTATCACATCATAAGGCAGTTATGTTCTTGGCAATAGTAGGTAAGCATTAATCTGTTTAATACGGGTAAAAACAGGCCCAGTGAACCAAGGTAAACTACAAAGGAAGTAGCTGCTTCAACTGAAAATTGCAGGGATAATAATGAATTAAGCAATCGATTCTCCATGGCAAAATAGGGGGGAACAGTAATCCATCTAGTGTAATCTAATATTTTGGAAGCTACATCCGAGAAGAAATGGGGTACCAACCAGGTTTGCGGGCAGCAGTTTCTTTTGCGCTGGTAGAAAACGTTTGGTTCACTTCGCTATCATTCCCTGCATCATCTTCACCATCAAGATTAAGAAGTGAGAACATGTTCTCAGGCTTGCTCATTTCCCAATTTCCTTCTGCCTGGTACAATCCAAGCACCTGTTCCTGTATCAGCCAAGCACCCAACCCCTCAATTAAAATGAACCTTTGTATAGCAAAATATATATATATATATATATATATATATATATATATATATATATGGGGACGATAACATAATAATAATCACTGTAATCCAGCCAAGCAGAGCTAGTGTGCACCGAACGAAAAGGTTAACAGGATTAATGAAAGAGAAAGTTGATTATTCGCACTATTGGTTGCCCCTCTTTGCACCCTAATTAATACTGTATTTATCATGTTTACTTACTTCTCTGATTTAATCATTTGCCTTTTTCTAATCTAATTATATTATAGTACCAATTTCCCTTTCCTTTCTCCTAATTTCTCTGTCGCTTATACTCTGTTTCTCTACCCCTTAAGAGTTGATCGCTCTTACTGCTAGACCGAGTTTGGACCCAAGCCAGACCGACCTCGATGTCTATTTAGTATTTACCCCCAATCGAAGGAACAAACCTTGTGCGCGGGCGCCGATGGAGGTCCTTCGGAGGAGGAGGGCCAAGGTGCCGCGGGCTTCCGCGGCCGGGTCAGGAGGAGACGCCGGTGGAGGCTGGCGGCTGGCTGCTGCGGCTGGGGCACGAGGAGACGCGCGCCGGCCGGAGGGAACGCCGGGGGAGGAGGAGGAGGACCGGGGCGTCGAGCTCCGGCAGAGGAGCGCGAGCGCTACCTGGGCGGCGCCTGCGAAGCCGAGGCGGCGGCGGCGGCGGCGTAGGGGAGAGGATCGGAGAAGGGGATGGGAGCGAGAGGGGTCGGCCGAGCGAAACTTTTTCTTTTCTTTCTTTTTAGCAAAAAAATTACTTCTTTTTCACACGTTTTGAGTAAAACAGGTTTTCACACGTTTTGGAATCCTGTAAATCAAATGACGCATGTAGGATCACAAAATCTAAAAATTCCATGGAGTCCCTTTGAGAATCCCTACTTTTCTTGTAGTACAATGGGCAGGTCTAACTAGGTTTATAAGAAAAAATGTCAACAATTCATCACAATTGTTCAGCAACCATTAGAGATGGTGATGTGTGCCAGTGGAAAAGGTTGGGTTTTAAAGAGTTTCTCTTTGTTGGCGGCCGGCACGCCCCACTACTGCACTGGTAACTTGCCAAAAGAGCAATGATGTTTTTGCGAGACAGTGAGCATCACTGGTAATCCATTATTAATGGTGTGCGTTGCGCCTCGCACGTTATAAATATGACATAGATTGTATACAGTGATCATCCAGTTGCGCACGCCACTAGCAGACCATTGGCAAGGCTCGACCCAAAGAAGAATCTAGAATGATGCCCTACCCAATAAACTCTCTCGTTCCTTCTCTTCCCTTCTCTACTGTTCGAGAGAGGCGATACAGAGGGCGTCGAGAGCCCGACCCAATCCCGGTCCTTTGCCGCTGGCTATGCCGGTTGGAAAGGAGACGGGGGAGGTGCTCGGTGCTCTGTTGTAGATAGTACTTCTAGATATGAGTTTTCCTTAGGGGATTTGGGCTTTATGCCGACGATTGGCACTATGCTGATGAGGAGATCGTCGTCGTCGCAGGCGAGCAGCGGTTGGTGGCGTTTGGTGGCAGTGATCCTGGTGGTAGCTGATGGTCAGTTGTTGCTCTGTTATCTGCCTGCAGTGACTCCTTTAATAAGCTCCAGGATTGCCATGTTCCTTTAGAAAAAAGAATGAAAAGAAAAATATTTTTTAAATGAAATGACATGTTCTTGATCGGCTTGTTTTTTTGTTGTTGAAGTCATTGTGGCGGTGGATCTCCGGCGAGGAGGAAGTGGTGGACTGGGACTCTCAGATCGAGGTTGAGCTCATCAGCGATGGTCAACACGGTGGGAGCTACGACGCCTGCACCCGTAGATGGCAGTAGGCCGCCGCCTTGCTCCTGCATCTTCGGGCCGAAGGGCGGCCAACCGTTTTCCTCTCGGCCAAGATGTCGAAAGGAAGGCAGTTCAACATCCGATCGTTGGACATAGCTGCTTGTTATGCAAGCCTCGTCGCCCCAAAGTGGCTTCGTCCGTCCCCGGCGATGATGAGGTGGAGGCTGAGCAGAAGTTGATGACCCGATCACGTTTCTTCATCCTAGTTTGAGGTCCTTTCCGCAGAGTCCAGGGACATGTGTGTAATTTCAAGTTTCTTGTGTGCCTGGCTGTAATATGTGCTATGTTCACTATTTATGAATAATTTTTGGGATCCTTTTGGATCCCTTTCCGTGTTAAAAAGAACTAAAGGCACCCCTCTTTTTTTTTGAGGGTCCTAAAGGCACCCCTCTTATTCATGAAGGATCATCACCATTAAACCAATAAGAAACCGCTTTGGCACATCCCCTTCACAAAACGTATGAAGGGCAATACAGACCTTTCACACAATATACTCACTTTTGTATGTGTACGCTGTACGAAGACCCCTTTCTGTGAGGCTTTCTGTGTCTGTTTTCCCGCTCTTGGGCCGGCCTTTTAAGTCAGGTCCGTCACTTCTCACGCACCTAGGCTGGTCAGCGATGGTCAACACGGTGGGAGCTACGACGCCTGCACCCGTAGATGGCAGTAGGCCGCCGCCTTGCTCCTGCATCTTCGGGCCGAAGGGCGGCCAACCGTTTTCCTCTCGGCCAAGATGTCGAAAGGAAGGCAGTTCAACATCCGATCGTTGGACATAGCTGCTTGTTATGCAAGCCTCGTCGCCCCAAAGTGGCTTCGTCCGTCCCCGGCGATGATGAGGTGGAGGCTGAGCAGAAGTTGATGACCCGATCACGTTTCTTCATCCTAGTTTGAGGTCCTTTCCGCAGAGTCCAGGGACATGTGTGTAATTTCAAGTTTCTTGTGTGCCTGGCTGTAATATGTGCTATGTTCACTATTTATGAATAATTTTTGGGATCCTTTTGGATCCCTTTCCGTGTTAAAAAGAACTAAAGGCACCCCTCTTTTTTTTTTAGGGTCCTAAAGGCACCCCTCTTATTCATGAAGGATCATCACCATTAAACCAATAAGAAACCGCTTTGGCACATCCCCTTCACAAAACGTATGAAGGGCAATACAGACCTTTCACACAATATACTCACTTTTGTATGTGTACGCTGTACGAAGACCCCTTTCTGTGAGGCTTTCTGTGTCTGTTTTCCCGCTCTTGGGCCGGCCTTTTAAGTCAGGTCCGTCACTTCTCACGCACCTAGGCTGGTCAGCGATGGTCAACACGGTGGGAGCTACGACGCCTGCACCCGTAGATGGCAGTAGGCCGCCGCCTTGCTCCTGCATCTTCGGGCCGAAGGGCGGCCAACCGTTTTCCTCTCGGCCAAGATGTCGAAAGGAAGGCAGTTCAACATCCGATCGTTGGACATAGCTGCTTGTTATGCAAGCCTCGTCGCCCCAAAGTGGCTTCGTCCGTCCCCGGCGATGATGAGGTGGAGGCTGAGCAGAAGTTGATGACCCGATCACGTTTCTTCATCCTAGTTTGAGGTCCTTTCCGCAGAGTCCAGGGACATGTGTGTAATTTCAAGTTTCTTGTGTGCCTGGCTGTAATATGTGCTATGTTCACTATTTATGAATAATTTTTGGGATCCTTTTGGATCCCTTTCCGTGTTAAAAAGAACTAAAGGCACCCCTCTTTTTTTTTGAGGGTCCTAAAGGCACCCCTCTTATTCATGAAGGATCATCACCATTAAACCAATAAGAAACCGCTTTGGCACATCCCCTTCACAAAACGTATGAAGGGCAATACAGACCTTTCACACAATATACTCACTTTTGTATGTGTACGCTGTACGAAGACCCCTTTCTGTGAGGCTTTCTGTGTCTGTTTTCCCGCTCTTGGGCCGGCCTTTTAAGTCAGGTCCGTCACTTCTCACGCACCTAGGCTGGTCAGCGATGGTCAACACGGTGGGAGCTACGACGCCTGCACCCGTAGATGGCAGTAGGCCGCCGCCTTGCTCCTGCATCTTCGGGCCGAAGGGCGGCCAACCGTTTTCCTCTCGGCCAAGATGTCGAAAGGAAGGCAGTTCAACATCCGATCGTTGGACATAGCTGCTTGTTATGCAAGCCTCGTCGCCCCAAAGTGGCTTCGTCCGTCCCCGGCGATGATGAGGTGGAGGCTGAGCAGAAGTTGATGACCCGATCACGTTTCTTCATCCTAGTTTGAGGTCCTTTCCGCAGAGTCCAGGGACATGTGTGTAATTTCAAGTTTCTTGTGTGCCTGGCTGTAATATGTGCTATGTTCACTATTTATGAATAATTTTTGGGATCCTTTTGGATCCCTTTCCGTGTTAAAAAGAACTAAAGGCACCCCTCTTTTTTTTTGAGGGTCCTAAAGGCACCCCTCTTATTCATGAAGGATCATCACCATTAAACCAATAAGAAACCGCTTTGGCACATCCCCTTCACAAAACGTATGAAGGGCAATACAGACCTTTCACACAATATACTCACTTTTGTATGTGTACGCTGTACGAAGACCCCTTTCTGTGAGGCTTTCTGTGTCTGTTTTCCCGCTCTTGGGCCGGCCTTTTAAGTCAGGTCCGTCACTTCTCACGCACCTAGGCTGGTCAGCGATGGTCAACACGGTGGGAGCTACGACGCCTGCACCCGTAGATGGCAGTAGGCCGCCGCCTTGCTCCTGCATCTTCGGGCCGAAGGGCGGCCAACCGTTTTCCTCTCGGCCAAGATGTCGAAAGGAAGGCAGTTCAACATCCGATCGTTGGACATAGCTGCTTGTTATGCAAGCCTCGTCGCCCCAAAGTGGCTTCGTCCGTCCCCGGCGATGATGAGGTGGAGGCTGAGCAGAAGTTGATGACCCGATCACGTTTCTTCATCCTAGTTTGAGGTCCTTTCCGCAGAGTCCAGGGACATGTGTGTAATTTCAAGTTTCTTGTGTGCCTGGCTGTAATATGTGCTATGTTCACTATTTATGAATAATTTTTGGGATCCTTTTGGATCCCTTTCCGTGTTAAAAAGAACTAAAGGCACCCCTCTTTTTTTTTGAGGGTCCTAAAGGCACCCCTCTTATTCATGAAGGATCATCACCATTAAACCAATAAGAAACCGCTTTGGCACATCCCCTTCACAAAACGTATGAAGGGCAATACAGACCTTTCACACAATATACTCACTTTTGTATGTGTACGCTGTACGAAGACCCCTTTCTGTGAGGCTTTCTGTGTCTGTTTTCCCGCTCTTGGGCCGGCCTTTTAAGTCAGGTCCGTCACTTCTCACGCACCTAGGCTGGTCAGCGATGGTCAACACGGTGGGAGCTACGACGCCTGCACCCGTAGATGGCAGTAGGCCGCCGCCTTGCTCCTGCATCTTCGGGCCGAAGGGCGGCCAACCGTTTTCCTCTCGGCCAAGATGTCGAAAGGAAGGCAGTTCAACATCCGATCGTTGGACATAGCTGCTTGTTATGCAAGCCTCGTCGCCCCAAAGTGGCTTCGTCCGTCCCCGGCGATGATGAGGTGGAGGCTGAGCAGAAGTTGATGACCCGATCACGTTTCTTCATCCTAGTTTGAGGTCCTTTCCGCAGAGTCCAGGGACATGTGTGTAATTTCAAGTTTCTTGTGTGCCTGGCTGTAATATGTGCTATGTTCACTATTTATGAATAATTTTTGGGATCCTTTTGGATCCCTTTCCGTGTTAAAAAGAACTAAAGGCACCCCTCTTTTTTTTTGAGGGTCCTAAAGGCACCCCTCTTATTCATGAAGGATCATCACCATTAAACCAATAAGAAACCGCTTTGGCACATCCCCTTCACAAAACGTATGAAGGGCAATACAGACCTTTCACACAATATACTCACTTTTGTATGTGTACGCTGTACGAAGACCCCTTTCTGTGAGGCTTTCTGTGTCTGTTTTCCCGCTCTTGGGCCGGCCTTTTAAGTCAGGTCCGTCACTTCTCACGCACCTAGGCTGGTCAGCGATGGTCAACACGGTGGGAGCTACGACGCCTGCACCCGTAGATGGCAGTAGGCCGCCGCCTTGCTCCTGCATCTTCGGGCCGAAGGGCGGCCAACCGTTTTCCTCTCGGCCAAGATGTCGAAAGGAAGGCAGTTCAACATCCGATCGTTGGACATAGCTGCTTGTTATGCAAGCCTCGTCGCCCCAAAGTGGCTTCGTCCGTCCCCGGCGATGATGAGGTGGAGGCTGAGCAGAAGTTGATGACCCGATCACGTTTCTTCATCCTAGTTTGAGGTCCTTTCCGCAGAGTCCAGGGACATGTGTGTAATTTCAAGTTTCTTGTGTGCCTGGCTGTAATATGTGCTATGTTCACTATTTATGAATAATTTTTGGGATCCTTTTGGATCCCTTTCCGTGTTAAAAAGAACTAAAGGCACCCCTCTTTTTTTTTGAGGGTCCTAAAGGCACCCCTCTTATTCATGAAGGATCATCACCATTAAACCAATAAGAAACCGCTTTGGCACATCCCCTTCACAAAACGTATGAAGGGCAATACAGACCTTTCACACAATATACTCACTTTTGTATGTGTACGCTGTACGAAGACCCCTTTCTGTGAGGCTTTCTGTGTCTGTTTTCCCGCTCTTGGGCCGGCCTTTTAAGTCAGGTCCATCACTTCTCACGCACCTAGGCTGGTCAGCGATGGTCAACACGGTGGGAGCTACGACGCCTGCACCCGTAGATGGCAGTAGGCCGCCGCCTTGCTCCTGCATCTTCGGGCCGAAGGGCGGCCAACCGTTTTCCTCTCGGCCAAGATGTCGAAAGGAAGGCAGTTCAACATCCGATCGTTGGACATAGCTGCTTGTTATGCAAGCCTCGTCGCCCCAAAGTGGCTTCGTCCGTCCCCGGCGATGATGAGGTGGAGGCTGAGCAGAAGTTGATGACCCGATCACGTTTCTTCATCCTAGTTTGAGGTCCTTTCCGCAGAGTCCAGGGACATGTGTGTAATTTCAAGTTTCTTGTGTGCCTGGCTGTAATATGTGCTATGTTCACTATTTATGAATAATTTTTGGGATCCTTTTGGATCCCTTTCCGTGTTAAAAAGAACTAAAGGCACCCCTCTTTTTTTTTGAGGGTCCTAAAGGCACCCCTCTTATTCATGAAGGATCATCACCATTAAACCAATAAGAAACCGCTTTGGCACATCCCCTTCACAAAACGTATGAAGGGCAATACAGACCTTTCACACAATATACTCACTTTTGTATGTGTACGCTGTACGAAGACCCCTTTCTGTGAGGCTTTCTGTGTCTGTTTTCCCGCTCTTGGGCCGGCCTTTTAAGTCAGGTCCATCACTTCTCACGCACCTAGGCTGGTCAGCGATGGTCAACACGGTGGGAGCTACGACGCCTGCACCCGTAGATGGCAGTAGGCCGCCGCCTTGCTCCTGCATCTTCGGGCCGAAGGGCGGCCAACCGTTTTCCTCTCGGCCAAGATGTCGAAAGGAAGGCAGTTCAACATCCGATCGTTGGACATAGCTGCTTGTTATGCAAGCCTCGTCGCCCCAAAGTGGCTTCGTCCGTCCCCGGCGATGATGAGGTGGAGGCTGAGCAGAAGTTGATGACCCGATCACGTTTCTTCATCCTAGTTTGAGGTCCTTTCCGCAGAGTCCAGGGACATGTGTGTAATTTCAAGTTTCTTGTGTGCCTGGCTGTAATATGTGCTATGTTCACTATTTATGAATAATTTTTGGGATCCTTTTGGATCCCTTTCCGTGTTAAAAAGAACTAAAGGCACCCCTCTTTTTTTTTGAGGGTCCTAAAGGCACCCCTCTTATTCATGAAGGATCATCACCATTAAACCAATAAGAAACCGCTTTGGCACATCCCCTTCACAAAACGTATGAAGGGCAATACAGACCTTTCACACAATATACTCACTTTTGTATGTGTACGCTGTACGAAAGACCCCTTTCTGTGAGGCTTTCTGTGTCTGTTTTCCCGCTCTTGGGCCGGCCTTTTAAGTCAGGTCCGTCACTTCTCACGCACCTAGGCTGGTCAGCGATGGTCAACACGGTGGGAGCTACGACGCCTGCACCCGTAGATGGCAGTAGGCCGCCGCCTTGCTCCTGCATCTTCGGGCCGAAGGGCGGCCAACCGTTTTCCTCTCGGCCAAGATGTCGAAAGGAAGGCAGTTCAACATCCGATCGTTGGACATAGCTGCTTGTTATGCAAGCCTCGTCGCCCCAAAGTGGCTTCGTCCGTCCCCGGCGATGATGAGGTGGAGGCTGAGCAGAAGTTGATGACCCGATCACGTTTCTTCATCCTAGTTTGAGGTCCTTTCCGCAGAGTCCAGGGACATGTGTGTAATTTCAAGTTTCTTGTGTGCCTGGCTGTAATATGTGCTATGTTCACTATTTATGAATAATTTTTGGGATCCTTTTGGATCCCTTTCCGTGTTAAAAAGAACTAAAGGCACCCCTCTTTTTTTTTGAGGGTCCTAAAGGCACCCCTCTTATTCATGAAGGATCATCACCATTAAACCAATAAGAAACCGCTTTGGCACATCCCCTTCACAAAACGTATGAAGGGCAATACAGACCTTTCACACAATATACTCACTTTTGTATGTGTACGCTGTACGAAGACCCCTTTCTGTGAGGCTTTCTGTGTCTGTTTTCCCGCTCTTGGGCCGGCCTTTTAAGTCAGGTCCATCACTTCTCACGCACCTAGGCTGGTCAGCGATGGTCAACACGGTGGGAGCTACGACGCCTGCACCCGTAGATGGCAGTAGGCCGCCGCCTTGCTCCTGCATCTTCGGGCCGAAGGGCGGCCAACCGTTTTCCTCTCGGCCAAGATGTCGAAAGGAAGGCAGTTCAACATCCGATCGTTGGACATAGCTGCTTGTTATGCAAGCCTCGTCGCCCCAAAGTGGCTTCGTCCGTCCCCGGCGATGATGAGGTGGAGGCTGAGCAGAAGTTGATGACCCGATCACGTTTCTTCATCCTAGTTTGAGGTCCTTTCCGCAGAGTCCAGGGACATGTGTGTAATTTCAAGTTTCTTGTGTGCCTGGCTGTAATATGTGCTATGTTCACTATTTATGAATAATTTTTGGGATCCTTTTGGATCCCTTTCCGTGTTAAAAAGAACTAAAGGCACCCCTCTTTTTTTTTGAGGGTCCTAAAGGCACCCCTCTTATTCATGAAGGATCATCACCATTAAACCAATAAGAAACCGCTTTGGCACATCCCCTTCACAAAACGTATGAAGGGCAATACAGACCTTTCACACAATATACTCACTTTTGTATGTGTACGCTGTACGAAAGACCCCTTTCTGTGAGGCTTTCTGTGTCTGTTTTCCCGCTCTTGGGCCGGCCTTTTAAGTCAGGTCCGTCACTTCTCACGCACCTAGGCTGGTCAGTTGTTTGCAGAAAAAAAATATTCGGAAAAAGGGTTTCTCTTCTCTAGTCTTCTAGTCTCTAGGAATCGAACTTGAGATCTCAGGTTATTGCCGAAGGCTGCTTGCCACACGAACAAGTCACACCTAGTGATTTTGTGCAGCACGACTTATATAAGGACCACACTACAGCGTTCATATGTAAAACAATTTGGGAAAAAAATCGAAACTTTTCTTGAAATAAACGTGAACAATTTGCACATGCCGAATATTTTTCATAAGTAGCAAATAATTTATGAATATAACATGGTTTTTTTTATTTTTCCAAGAATTTTCTGGAAATGTGAGCAATTTTTTAAATGCAAATAAGTTTATTGGCGAAGGCTGCTTACCACACGAATAAGTCACAGCTTGTGATTTTGTACAGCACGAATTATATGTAAAACAATTTCTGAAAAAAAAATCGAAACTTCTCTTGAAAAAACGTGAACAATTTGCACCATGGGCACGCCCACCTGCTTGAAGTTAGCGTCATTTTTAATAGTGTCCAAAACTAGACCATGTTCAACGGAGGATGTCCGGGTAGGCCAGAAGGCTTCGTTTGAGAGCACGTTGTTTCTCGACATCCTTGAATTGGCTCCCTTTTTTCATAGCCTTATATTAAAAATTTAAGACATCATCCAAAGTTACTTGGGTTTTCGACTAGCTTTGCATTTTCTAGAGTTTTCTCAGTGAAAAAAGCCCGATAAATGGTCGGACGTGACACAAGTTGCATAATGTATCAGAATTCATTCAAACCTGACATGGATGCCTACCATGGACATGCCCACTTGCTCGAAAAAGTTGAGGTTATTTCTTGCATGTCTAAAAATAGGCCATGTGCAATGGAGGGGTGTTCAGTTAGGCATGAAGGGTCTGTTTGAGCGCGCGTCTTTTTGGCATCATTTCGATAACCCAAAGTTTTCTCATGAGCTTATATGATCAATTAAAGGCGCCGTGCCAAGTTGTTTTCGTTTTTCGACAAATCTTGCATTTTCTGAAGTTTTCTAGGTGAAAAATGACCGTTGAACGGTTGGACGTGACGCTACTGTGTCGGAATTAGTTCAAATCTGACATGGATGCCTACCATGGGCATGCTCACCTATTGGCAAAAGTTGGGGTCATTTCATGCATGTCCGAAAATAAATCATGGTCAGGATTTTTTATTGATTTTGAAAAATAAAGTTCGCAAATTTTTAAAAATTTATGGAACTTAAAATAAGTTCATGAATTCGAAAAAAATCATGAGTTTTGATAAAAAACCGTAAAAGTTGGAAAGAGTGCGTGGATTGAAAAAAATCATGCATTTGCAAAAAGGTTCACACATTCGGAAAAAGTTCATGGATTTTTAAAGAAGTTCACAAATTTAGGAAAATGTTCATGACTTTGAAAGTTTCATGAATGTAACAAAAAAATCATGATTTTATAATGAAGGAAAAAAGAAATTTAAAAAGAAAGAGAACGAGAAGTAAAAACCGAAGAAATTACCACCTAAAACAAAAGAAAAACCAAACAAGAAAGTCGCTATGTGTTTTCAGGGCGTCTGCTATTTGGCATGCATGTCGCTCTTTAGTCACCTAGCGCGTATCCTAAAGCGACCGATTTTCTATTGAGCCAAACCGTTTCAGACTCCTTCCCCATCGATTTTTTCGTTTTTCCTTTGGTTTTTCCATAATTAGCTTGTTTTTACTCTTTCCTTTTTTATTTTCATTCTTTTTTCTTTTTTTTCCTTTCACTTTTCCTTTTCCCCTTTTTCTTTTATCTTTCTTTCTTTTATTTTTATTTTTTGCGAACATATGTTCTCAAATCGTGAGGAATTTTTTAGAATCATGAATGTGTTTTAAACTCGTGAAAATTTCTGAAAATATGAAATTTTTTCAAATTCATGAACATCTTTTACAATTTTGAATACATTTTTGGGAATTCTGAACATCTTTTAAACCCGTGAATATTTGTTTTCAATCAGCGAACATTTTTTCAAAATTAGGGGAACTATTTTTGTAATTCATGAACATCTTTTTTATTTTGTACGGGAATTTTTTAAATTATTTAACCTTTTTTGAACGAGGAAATTTTTGTAATTCCTGAATATTTTTAAATTTTCTGAATTTTTAAAAATACATGACCAATGTTTAAATTTGCGAAAATTTATTCAATTTCATAACATTTTTCGAATACACCAACATTTTCTGTGTATGTGAACATTTTAAAAAAAATCACAGAATGTACATTTTTTTCAACTTTTGGAACGGTTTGAAATTCCGTATTATTTAGCATTGGTTAGAAAAAGGAAAAGAAAAACTAAAAAGGAAAACCAAAATTAAAAAAAGCAAGTGCGACGCACATGGGCCAGCCCAAAAGGGCGCGCTGGGGAGCTAGCGGTGCGAGGTCCCTTTTTTAGCATTGATTGGTAAAAGGAAAAGGTACTAAAAAAGGCATGATGTGTTAGTTCAAAAAAGTTTTTTTGCCGAGACCTGCATGAATGTCATTTCATCACGAAAATTGGCACGCATGTAGAAAAAACATCAAAGTTTCTTGACAAAAAATTTCAGATTTTTTTGAATTTTTTACTATTTTTTTGTATTTTACTGTTCATCCAGGATCACATGCTCCATGTCCGAAATAATTTGGCTTCAATGACACATGAGACTGGTAGAAGACGACTGGGCCTTCCTTCAGCTGCTTTCTTTATTCAAGAATGATAGATGAGTCAGGCAAAGGCCCAACAGTTGCTCATGGAGGTGAGACAGCAATCACAACTCCATCTCCTTGTCCGTGGTGTGGCTTGTGCTTAAATTCAGGATCATTGGTGTGCTCCTCAAGTTCTTGTCTCACTGGATCTGAATCGCAGTCACCGTTGAGCTCCACATTCTTCAACTTGGGGAGGCAGAGGAGTCCAGAAATATATTCCACTAATAGAAAGCCCGTGTGTTGCCACGGGCTGTTAAATTTTATATGTATAGAAAAGATAGACAATAACAATTGGATAATAAATGAAATCCAGTTCACCTGCAATGTAAGTTGATAAAATAAATGTAATTTAACGACGTATACATGGAGAGCGATGATCCAACTAACAACCAGTTACGAATTTAGATCTACTTATGCGTTTAAAATATTCTCATACAATATCAGGAATGTGGTCTTTAGCTTCATTCACACAATATCTAAGCAAATATAAGGAAACTTCTTCCTCAACTCATATCCATCCTGCAAAAACAATATATGTAGTTAGTATGAATATCTTGCATGAAAAGTCTAAAAATGTGCAACAAAGAATACTCACCATGCAAACCGTCAAACTAATTCTTTCCCGTCCCATGACAACATAAAATTAAAAACAAAATAAATAGACACGTCCTTGCAATTGAATAATGTTACATTTCCCTAGGTTCTACACGGCCGAAAAAAGAATTAGCGACCTTTAGCTTTTCCTTCCCTATCCCTTGGCGGCTAGGACCAACTCTTTTCTCAAGGCTTCGTCAATGAGTCCCTGGATGCGCCTCTCCTCTGCTTGTCGCTCCGGTGGCTAGTGTCGGAGAGGGGGATCCTGGTGCCTACGCCCCGGTTCAACGATGACAACTGCGGCTCCAGGGCGCTAATCCTTAGGGGCATGTGCACGAATACTTCCCGACTGTCGTCAACAAGGTCAAGCCGGCTCCTATAGGGAAGCATCCAAAGCAATCCGCTAGCGGCCCATTCCCTCCACTCCCCGCCACGGTTATAAGTTCCGGCCAGATCTGGTGAGCAGTGGTGAGCACATCTGGAGCGGTGAGCAAACGAATCCGGGCTTGACGACAAGTTGTGACCCTACACAGGTTGCCTCACCGCTTATCCCTGGCTCCCCTCTCGGATTTAAGTTGTGACCGCGCCCATTCCCCTGCGCCATTTGTCACCTCTACGGCAACGTCGTCCCACCGACCCTTCTGCTCCCCCTCCCGACACCCCATTGCCTCGTCACGTCACGTTCCGCCACCAAGCCGCCTAGCGATAACGTACTTTCGCCGTCCACCACCTGTCAAGGTATGGATATGGATTATGTTTTTGTTATGGCCGGTTTAGCTAGGCCCACCGGGCAACCTTAGCCCACAAGTTATCTTAGGTTAATTCTTATGCAAGTTATCTTAGGTTAATTCTTATGCAAGTTATCTAGGTTATAAATATAGGCTGTAAGACTCTTTTTGGAATCAGGCAATAAGAAGAATATTATCTCTATTGCCCGGCTCCCAGAGGAGCCGGAACCCTAGCCGCCGCCGCCATCCTCCTCCTACGCGACGGTGCCCAGACGCCGGCGCGCCCGCTCATCGCCTCGCCCTACTCCATCCTTCCCCTACAACCTACGGAGCAGGTCCGGTAGGATCCCTAGTCCTACCAATTTGGTATCAGCTACCTGGGTTTCGACCATGTCATCACCACCACCAGTACCGCCGCCACCACCGCCGCCACTACCCCTTACCACCATCGCCGCCGCCGCGTCATCTCCGATCGCCACGGGGCAGCTGGCCCTTCCGTCGGCGCCGCTGGATCTCATCTCCGGCGCGCCCATCGGCCTGCTGCCGCCCCCCGTCACCACTACGCCGCCAGCTCCATCGATTCGACCGGCCCAATACTCCCCGGAGGCCATGGCCGGTGTCCTCAACGACCTGGTCGTCGCGGTCCAGGGCATCCGGCTTTACCTGGCCAGCCCGTACGGGCCGTCACCGCCGCTCCCGCCGCCCGTGCCCTCCGGACCGCCGGCTCTTCCGTGGTACTCGGTGCCCGCGGCCCTCGCCGGAGGCTACCCGGCGCTACCGCCGCCGTCAGCTCCAGCGCCGGCCTGGCCGCAGTGGCCCGCGCTAGCGCCTGCGGCGCCACCCGCGGCTGCCGCGCCCGCCCCAGCCCCGTGGCCGGTCTGGCCCGCGCCGGTTCCGTCCGCGCCGGCTCCACTGAGCGGGCCACCGGCGGCCACGGCGCCCCTCTGGCACTTGGCGCCGGCGCCCTCAGCGGCTCCGTGGCCGCTACAGCAGACGCCGCAGGCGGGGGCCACCGGCCCTCCGCAGCCGCCGTTCTCCGCGCTGGCCTGCACCGGGCTGCCGCTGCTGCCGTTCCCGGCGGGACACCCCGGCGGGTCCACTCCGGCCGCGGGCCCTCTGTGGTATTTACAGCCGCCGTCCCTCGCGGCCACCGACGCGCCGGCCCACCCTCCGCCACCGACGCTGCAACCACCGGCGCCGCCCCTGCCCAGCTCGAGGGAACCCTCGCCGACCGGCCTCCCGATCCATCAGGTCCGGTTCTCGCCCTCCCCGTCGCCACTTCCAGCGTGGGCGGCTGCGTCTTCGCCTTCACCGGTCTACACCACGGCTCCGGAGCAGCCGACCCCGTTTCCGCGGTTCGGCGGGCCATCTGGCTCCACGGGTTCCTATACGGAGTACTCCGACCAGGCACCACCCGCCTCGCTGCTCCGCACCTCCGAGCCAGCTCGACACGGCGCTCCGACCCAAACACCGCCGCGGTTTGCCAAGATCGACTTCGCCACCTATGACGGCATGGAGGACCCCCTCAACTGGCTCAACCAGTGCGACCAGTTCTTTCGCGGGCAGCACACCCTCGCATTGGAGCGTACCTGGCTCGCCTCGTACCACCTCCGCGGCGCGGCACAGACCTGGTATTACGCCCTCGAGCAGGACGAGGGCGCCATGCCCCCTTGGGAGCGCTTCCGCGAGCTCCTCCTCCTTCGCTTTGGGCCTCCGGTTCGCGGGAGCCGCCTGGCGGAGCTCGGCCGCCTTCCCTTCACCTCCACGGTGCAGGACTACGCCGACCGTTTCCAGGCCCTGGCATGCCATGCGTCGGGCGTGACGGCGCAGCAGCGGGCCGACCTCTTTGTCGGTGGACTTCAGGATCACATCCGCGTTGACGTGGAGCTTCGGAGACCCCAGGATCTCCAGTCGGCCATGTACTACGCCCGCGCGTTCGAGCGCCGCGCGGTGGACATCCAGCAGGAATCACCGTCCGGGACCGCTGGGTCGCTACCCGGGCCGGATTCCGCGCAGGGTCGGGCTGCGCGCCCGTTCCGCCGGCTCACCTCAGCCGAGCTACTCGAGCGTCACCGCCAAGGGTTGTGCTTCAACTACGACGAGCCCTACACGCCCGGCCATGCCTGCCCGCGACTCTTCTACCTGGAGGTTGCAGACTACATTCCGGAGGACGCCGTCGCCGCCGACCTGGCCGCCCCAGCTGTCGAGAAGGTGTTTGACGCTGGTTGACCGCCTCGAGGAGTTCCGCAAGTGCTTTCCCCTCTTATAGCTCGAGGACGAGCTGTTTGTGCAGGCGGGGAGAAGTGTTATGGCCGGTTTAGCTAGGCCCACCGGGCAACCTTAGCCCACAAGTTATCTTAGGTTATTTCTTATGCAAGTTATCTTAGGTTAATTCTTATGCAAGTTATCTAGGTTATAAATATAGGCTGTAAGACTCTTTTTGGAATCAGGCAATAAAAAGAATATTATCTCTATTGCCCGGCTCCCAGAGGAGCCGGAACCCTAGCCACCGCCATCCTCCTCCTACGCGACGGCGCCCAGCCGCCGGCGTGCCCGCTCATCGCCTCGCCCTACTCCTGTTGGGGATCATAGCAGAAATTAAAATTTTCCTACGCATCACCAAGATCAATCTATGGAGTCATCTAGCAAGGAGAGAGAGGAGTGCATCTACATACCCTTGTAGATCGCGAGCGGAAGCGTTCAAGTGAACGAGGTTGATGGAGTCGTACTCGTCGTGATCCAAATCACCGACGACCGAGCGCCGAACGGACGGCACCTCCGCGTTCAACACACGTACGGAGCAGCGACGTCTCCTCCTTCTTGATCCAGCAAGGGGGAAGGAGAGGTTGATGGAGATCCAGCAGCACGACGGCATGGTGGTGGAAGTAGCGGGATTCCGACAGGGCTTCGCCAAGCGCTGCGGGAGGAGGGAGATGTGTCACGGGAGGGAGAGGGAGGCGCCAGGGGCTGGGGTGCGGCTGCCCTCCCTCCCCCCTCTTTATATAGGGCCCCTGGGGGGGGGGGGGGGTGGGGGCGCCGGCCCTAGGAGATCCCATCTCCAAGGGGGGGCGGCGGCCAAGGGGGTGGCTTGCCCCCCAAGCCAAGTGGGCCGCCCCCACCCCTAGGGTTTCCAACCCTAGGCGCAGGGGGAGGCCCAAGGGGGGGGGGGCGCACCAGCCCACCAGGGGCTGGTTCCCCTCCCACTTCAGCCCATGGGGCCCTTCGGGATAGGTGGCCCCACCCGATGGACCCCCGGGACCCTTCCGGTGGTCCCGGTACAATACCGGTGACCCCCGAAACTTTCCCGGTGGCCGAAACTGGACTTCCTATATACAATTCTTCACCTCCGGACCATTCCGGAACTCCTCGTGACGTCCGGGATCTCATCCGGGACTCCGAACAACTTTCGGATTTCCGCATACTAATATCTCTACAACCCTAGCGTCACCGAACCTTAAGTGTGTAGACCCTACGGGTTCGGGAGACATGCAGACATGACCGAGACGACTCTTCGGTCAATAACCAACAGCGGGATCTGGATACCCATGTTGGCTCCCACATGTTCCACGATGATCTCATCGGATGAACCATGATGTCGAGGATTCAATCAATCCCGTATACAATTCCCTTTGTCAATCGGTACGTTACTTGCCCGAGATTCGATCGTCGGTATCCCAATACCTTGTTCAATCTCGTTACCGGCAAGTCACTTTACTCGTACCGTAATGCATGATCCCGTGAACAAACACTTGGTCACATTGAGCTCATTATGATGATGCATTACCGAGTGGGCCCAGAGATACCTCTCCGTCATACGGAGTGACAAATCCCAGTCTCGATTCGTGCCAACCCAACAGACACTTTCGGAGATACCCGTAGTGCACCTTTATAGCCACCCAGTTACGTTGTGACGTTTGGCACACCCAAAGCACTCCTATGGTATCCGGGAGTTGCACAATCTCATGGTCTAAGGAAATGATACTTGACATTTGGAAAAGCTCTAGCAAACGAACTACACGATCTTATGCTATGCTTAGGATTGGGTCTTGTCCATCACATCATTCTCCTAATGATGTGATCCCGTTATCAATGACATCCAATGTCCATAGTCAGGAAACCATGACTATCTGTTGATCAACGAGCTAGTCAACTAGAGGCTCACTAGGGACATGTTGTGATCTATGTATTCACACATGTATTACGATTTCCGGATAACACAATTATAGCATGAACAATAGACAATTATCATGAACAAGGAAATATAATAATAACCATTTTATTATTGCCTCTAGGGCATATTTCCAACAACTCCATCCTTCCCCTACAACCTACGGAGCAGGTCCGGTAGGATCCCTAGTCCTACCAGTTTTACTTCATGTTGTTACTGTAAAGATGTTCTATTTTTTAGGTTGGATGTATTGTGATGACCATCAGAAACCCAATCGTGGTGGAGTTTACCGAATATGGACAGAGAAGAAGACAATACACTCATTTACTGAATCTGTGGATACACTGAACAGGAGAAGCAGACAGTGATACAATTATTTTTGTATAAACTCACTGTCCATCTGGTTTTAGCTAATACAAGATGAACAAGTCGACAACAGATGTTTTGATCATCAAGCCTGTTACTATGTTCTAGTGTATGCCAATATGTGCTCCATCTTTTAAGACAAATACCCAGTGATAAAACAATGGTGATTATTTCAAGAAAATAACACTTTTTCAAGATGCCACCTGGTATCATTAGCAGGTACAACTTTTAGTGTCACTAATGCAACACCAACATACCACTTCGTTCCAAACTTAACAAAAGGACCCGCCGCCCCGCCATACAAGCAAGTTATAGTAAAGTTGTACCTATTTTCCTTCAGAACTTGATGCTAACGATATGGGATAAATGTCCAAAACATGCAGTCCCCATTAATGATAAGAAATGACCCAATAAGTTTACAGCCCGACTTCGAATGTCTTACCTTTAAAACATGTAGAAATTGATGCTAATCAAATACTCCCTTCGTCCCATAATATGAGACGTTTTTGCAAGCTATGTTAACTTGCAAAAATATCTTATATTATGGGTCAGGGGGAGTAGTAATTAGTGTTAAACTCATGTAATATACACATGTGATTCTATTAGTACTTCATACTATTGTTTCCGGCAATAACATGCTAATAAAATACTCCCTCCGTTCCAAATTACCCGTCATGGTTTTAGTTATTTTGGAACGGAGGGAGTAGTATTTAGTGCTAAACCTGGAGTATGAAGAATTGAAGAGGATCCATTGACTACTGGCTTCAACCCAGCCAACAGGCGATTGTGTTAGTGCTTAGTATACCCTTAGCTACTTTACCTGAATTCTGACGTGAGGCACAAAACATTAGACTTAGGAGTACAAAACCTTGTTTTATAAATTTAAAACAGCTACGACTATCTCACGTCAAAATCATACATGTACTGGGATCTTACAATAGATGTTTACATTTACTTCTTGTTAGTTATTTGAACAACAGCAAGCTACTACTGCCCCTTTTACATTATACTGGGCGCCGGCGAGAAGAGGCACAACTGAAACACCTACCCAAAAACATGACTTAGACATGAATATAAGGGGACGGGAAAAAAGGTTCAAAGAACAAGCAGTTGGAGAGAACCTTACCTCGGAAGGATCTTCATCAGGTTTTCAATTTCAGATATAGACAGCAAGAACATCTTCACACCCACTTAATCCAAGTAATTCAAGCAAACAAATCCTCAGCTTTTCCCTGGTTCTAGTCAATCACCACTACATAAGACAAACTTGAATAATTAGAATTGAGAAGGTCAATTGAATTAAAAATAGTGTAACAAACATTATGGCTGGTGCCACTTCAGTTGGTCAGGACTCAGTAGTGAGTGAAATTTTCTTCAATACAAGTTCCTCTCAACCTCATTGGCTTTTGCTTAGAAATCTGTATATTTACTATAGTAATTGATTGTATTACTTCCCGTGCATGACATCTCTGACACTCTGTAGGCAAGCTCATTGTCTCCAGGTTGCAGAACAACTTTCGTATAAAAGAGCTGGCAATCAAAGCAATGGAATGAGTTTAGGCTGACTCTAGCAACCGAGGCTTTCCTTGTTAATCCTACGCTTGCAATACAAGCAACCCGAGTTGCCTGTGAGGCTATGGCTCTGTTAAGCTTAAGCTAGAATGTCGGGGATATACCCCGCGGTATGACCCGGCCGGACTTGACGCTTCATCGTAACCCGCCGGAAGATTGGCAACTCATGAGCCTGGCGACTTAATGATGGCCCCGACGGCGGGTCAGACGGATGACAAGGGCCCAAGGCCCAGTAGGCCGGGACGTGTTATTATGGGCCGGCTTAAGACGGAAGGCATGAGGAATATTTCCTTTACGAGGAAGCAAGACCCGTACTTGTATCCGACTTGTAATAGAGAATAAGTTAGTTCTAATCCTACTAGGACTCTACATGTAAAGCCGCCTCTCCAACTTATATAAGGAGGGGCAGGGCACCCCAAAGAGGGACAAGGAACAAGAAACAATCTTTAGGGCTAGACACAAAGAGCCGGCTTACCGGCGATTCACTCATGATCATAATGAGACCTAGCCTCAAACAGCATGTAGGGTTATTACCGGATGATGTTTCCCGGGGCCCAAAACTGTCTAAACCCTTGTCTTGTGCGTTGATCCGCCCTGCGTCTCTCGATTCCGCTCAACCCCTCTCAAGCTACTACATAGATGCGCTGGCCTCATGACTAAGTCCTCACCCTAGGACATCTGCCGTGACAATTCCACGACAGTTGGCGCCCACCGTGGGGCCTGCACACGGTGGTGATGAGTTCTTGGAGGGATCTTCCAAGGAATCGAGGAGTTCGCAATTTTTTGGATGTAGAAAAGATCTACGTCAAAGATGAACAATCAGAAGAGCATATACAAGATTATGATTAAATCACGGTTCCTCCGTCGGCTCCTCCGTCGCTGTCCAGAAAAATCACGGAGATCGAGATTAAATCTTTCCGATGTAATTTTTCCTTCCTGGATTATGCGGCGTATATGCCGAGGCCGACGTAAAGCAAACTTGCGCTGTGGTCCGAGTCATCGTAGTCCTTGTTTTCCTCCAATCGATCAAGTTGGGCATGTGTACATACAAGGGATCAGACCAGCTGCCACGTGAAAGCTTGCAAAACAATGGGAAGGGCCCACAGTAGCAATGGTACTACTTCAATTAGTATTCTGCTACGTGATGGCCAAGTTGATCTACAACTCCAAATTTTTTATTGGCCAAAATTGTTACATGGGGAAGCGACCAGGTGGGATTTGCTTTGGAAAATTCATGCAGGAAGACTATCACGTTGTCAAAAGGCAAAACACCAGGGATTAGCGAGGGTTTATAAAAAATATGGCCACGACCCGGAAACGGAGCCGGCCATGATCTAGATTCCTCCTGCGCCCGCGACCTCGTTTCGGGCGCCCGCCTCTGCTACCTTGCGTACGCCCCGGTGGTTTCCGAGCCGTCGCCGTCCTCCACACCACGGCCTACCTCCGCCGCCCGGCTCCAGGCCGCCGTCGTAGGCCCGCTTCGACCACTGCTGTGAAGCGCCACGGCCTCCTGAGCCGCCCATGGACGGCGCCTCTCTGACCCGCCGACAGCCCTGCTGTGCCTCACGAGGACCTCCGCCGTCGCGACCGAGCCCGCCTTGAGCCGCGTTCCGCCGGTCTCCGCAGATTCCGCTCCGAGTCGCCCTCGCCTCCATGGCCTTAAAATGTCTGTGTCATTGACTCCAAGCCGGCCTCTGCTTCCAGTTTGCCGCCTCGCCGTTGCGGGCGCATCTTGCGCCGAGCCACCCCGCGTCGAGTGGTCTCCGCTGTTGTGAGCCGCCCGGCCATCGAGTGACCTTTGCCTGCAAGCCGCCGCCGCAGTTTGGTTCCACCCCGGGCGTCGGGTGGCCTCACGCCAAGTCACCTGAATATTTGTGTCACATTTGCTCTTGACAGACTGGAAGTTTTTACTGGTCATTTTGTTTAACCCACCGGGACGGAGATACTAGCTGCCAATTGACAAGAAGAGAAAACTGAAAGTGTTGATCATTGGTTCTCTCAAAATAGTGGATAATAACATACTACTGATGAACAAGACATTGGGATTTAATGCTGCAGTGGAACCAGTTTAAGGAGATATCAATTCTGCGTATATTGAGGAACATTCTGGATTTCATGGCATCAGCTAAGTGGAGCTGGTAGGAAGGAGTAGCGGATTTCTCAAAATACATGCTTCCCTGACAAACGGGTGAGATGATTTTTGCCTGGTACATAAGGTCAAATTGTTCAAATATACTGTGTACTATTCGCCCTTGATGGACCAAACAGAATTCTTCGGCACCTTGAGTACTTGGTAGAGACCGCTGATCATCAAAGTGATGTGTTTACGCTGGATGGGCGGTACTCAGCAGAATTTTTCTTGGCCGGCTGACTGTACCTGCCGGCTTATCTTTATGGTCGCCTTGTTATCACAACTGGATCGACCTCCGACAAATACCAGGTGCTATTTACCTTATTTACTTTTAAGAACATATTAATTCATCCGAGCAAAACTACTTTGCCCTGCTGTATTTTATGTGCAGGAGAATTATCCATTTCAAAGTGGTATTATGCCGCGGAGATGGAGGCACGCCAACATCTTTTGGCACAGGTGGTCGTCGTTACTCAACGGACTCCCGCACCGGCTTACAACGCCGTGACCGTCTCTCGCGACCGCGCCGGCTTACAACGCCGTGGCCGTCTCTTGCGACCACGCCGGCTCACAACAAGGAGGACAACTTGCCCGTCCGCACCGGCTTACAGCGCCACGGCCGGTTCATCTATCTGTACTGCCTCAGATGTTGCGGTCGTCTTTACCGTCCGTCTCTCGCGGCCTGGTCTACATCAACACACCGGGCCGCACCTGTCTGCATGAGCTGTTTATTGAGTATGAGCAAGTCACTGCTTGGGTAGCCCGGTTTTTTTTCCAACAAATTGGAGGCAAGTTATCATGTCTTATCAGCCGCCGTCTGCACTAGATGGCTCAATGGGTAGGTGCACAAGTCGCCGCCACTACGGTTTGGTTAACTTCAAACAGTCAGTTGGAAGGAACCATTGGCCGAGTTGCTGACACGGCTCATACGAGATCATTTATAACCCGCCACAGTCACCTCAACCTTCTGTGGATTCACATCGCGCTATCAATGCCAATGATGTACACCTTCTGCTATGGTCAAATATGGAGAATCTCAAGCCAACTCCTCGAGTCATCTTGAGACTCGAGGGCTACAATGGTATGACTCGGAAAAATTAGCCGGTTTCAATGAATTCAAGAACTCCGGGTCATTGAAGGGAAAAATAACCCGGCCCCGGAGATTACTGCTAGATCGATGAAAATTTAAAGGCCGTCAGAAGATTTCCGGCTCAAAATAAGGATTCTGGTTCAAAATCCAGTTCAAGGGATATTTATCTGCCACAAAGTTTTGAAGCTCTCAAATCCGGTTCAAAATCCGGTTCAAGGTAAATTTGTTTATCATAAAGCTTTGAAACTCTCAATATCCGGTTTTTTCCAGTTCAAAAAGAATTTATCTCTCGCAAAAGTTCGAGTTCTCAGGAAAAATTAAAGGGACCAAAGAGAGTCTGTTACAAAGCACAACTCAAATATAGGTACCCTGCTTTAATGACCATTGGGAGCTGATCGTATTCGAATTTAGCTTAACCCTTTGGGTGTGACCCTGATCGTATTCGAATCAGAGTCGTTAAATATTCTCATGATCACTAGGGGGCTTCCTGTTCAAACATAGGTCGTATTCGAACCAAAGAGAACATAGCTGTCGGTACCCTCTTGATCGGCACACTGCCGAGCTCACTAGGGGGCTTCTTGATCGTATTCGAATCATAGCTCAACCCCTTTTGGGAACCGACGTGGATCGTATTCGAATCAGCGTTGTTAAACAACTCTCAAGGTCATTTAGGGGCTTCCTGTTCAAACATAGGTCGTATTCGAACCAAAGAGAACATAGCTGTCGGTACCCTCTTGACCGGCAACGCCAAAGCCACTGGGGGCTATATGATCGTATTCGAATCTTAGCTTAACCCCTTTGGGACGGTTTTCTGATCGTATTCGAATCAGAAGCCTCAAATTTTTTGAAGTCTCTTTTTGCAAACAAATTTTGGATTTTATTTGAAGCTCTTTTGATCATATCTAAAGTGTATATGAGTGGTTGCTATTTAACCCGGTTTGACTTTGGATGATAAGTCGCCATCATATGACAATCATAAACATTTGGAAGTCTTGATTTCTAAAGATTGGGTTATCACCCTTACTGCACAGGTCACATAAACCGGCAGTGAAAATTCAATATCACAGGTATAATATTATTATTATAGTTATGTTTCAAAGTTATGATTCATAACAGGCTTATCTGTGACTCCTTGTTACACATCAATGGTTATATGTGAGATATTATGACCCGCCCTGCAGTAAACCGCCAAGGGATCTTGTGATCTAATTATGTGCAGGATAAGACTACATTTGGGTGGTTACCCGCCCTGGTTTTTGACGTTAAGTCGCCAGGGCATATGTTGTTTAAACTCTGCAGGATTTACAGAGCTATGACTTACATAAATGATTAAATTCAAGCCCATCATCAAAGATGGAAATTGGTGTCTCAAAAGGGTTATCAATTCTTGATTTTCTCAAAGGCTATAAGCCGCCGGGTTGTACGAATTCCGGCTTACAATGGAGGCGTATTAAATCGCCATCAGCCAAGAGCCGCCGGGTATTTAAACTCCAGAGTTAATTATCAACAGATGAGGTATTCAAAGTCGCTGTGGCGCAATGGCTATTATTTTATCAATGTATATGATTTATTCTACAATGGAAGGAATAGTCCCGAGTCGCTGCAGGCTTACGACCCGGCACTTGGGGGCTACATTATTTAAATTGAGATCACATCAAATATGCAAGTCCCATGTCACTGCCAGCATGCACCATGGCACTTGGGGGCTAATGTAAGGACATTTTTTGCTCAACTTATTGAAGACCCGACTCATCACATTGTAATGATCCGGCCCTTGGGGGCTACCAATTGCTCCTGTCGAAAATTCAAGGTACACAAGCCTTAATCCATTATATTGAAAGATCCACTGCTCAGTTGGTAGAGTACAAAGCTCTTAACCTTGTGGACGTGGGTTCAAGCCCCATGGTGGAGATTACATCATATGATGTTATTATCAATGAATCATATACAAAGTCCGAGCTCAGTAATATCTTACTAAGCCGGCCCTTGGGGGCTACACGTTGCTGCTCAAGTTTACATGGTTATATCTACAAAGTCCCTGCTCATTATTGCATAATGACCCGGCCCTTGAAGGCTACACTGGTTGAAGTTTTTATGACATAAGGCAATTACAAGTCCCAGGTTGCTGTAAGCATGACAACCCGGCACTTGGGGGCTACAGGTGATATGCATATAAGGGAGAAAAAATCTTCGAATTCTCAGTTTGGAGTAGACCAGATTAACCCGGTGTCTGCAACAATCATGACCTGGCATTATTTATTTATAACCCGGCAATTTTGGCAATCATAAATTGGCAAGATCTACATCTTTAAGCCGGTTGAATATCAGTTGAATATTTCAAGACCAATATTTTTGTCAAGTCAGAGCATTGAAGGCTGACTCAAATGGATTATTTCTTATAATATTTCTCTACAAGAGCCAATGTCAGCAAATTGGTTATGAAGCTGGCCTATTGACCCAGATTTTTTAGAAGAAGTGCCTGGATTTTTTGCATTGGCAAGGTTTGGACATATCTGTTAAAAGAGATTTGCTATAAGATCTTGAGTATGCATCCAGGAGCAAAAGACAAGGACTTAAAGATGATCAGGTGCCCGTTCAGGAAAATATTTAACCCGGAGCACAACCTATCAAGTTTGTTCTTGTGTTTATTTTACAGGATCAGTTTAACATGGATAAATCCAAATTAAACTGGGGGCTAATGTCGGGGATATACCCCGCGGTATGACCCGGCCGGGAGTATGACCCGGCCGGACTTGACGCTTCATCGTAACCCGCCGGAAGATTGGCAACTCATGAGCCTGGCGACTTAATGATGGCCCCGACGGCGGGTCAGACGGATGACAAGGGCCCAAGGCCCAGTAGGCCGGGACGTGTAATTATGGGCCGGCTTAAGACGGAAGGCATGAGGAATATTTCCTTTACGAGGAAGCAAGACCCGTACTTGTATCCGACTTGTAATAGAGAATATGTTAGTTCTAATCCTACTAGGACTCTACATGTAAAGCCGCCTCTCCAACTTATATAAGGAGGGGCAGGGCATCCCAAAGAGGGACAAGGAACAAGAAACAATCTTTAGGGCTAGACACAAAGAGCCGGCTTACCGGCGATTCACTCATGATCATAATGAGACCTAGCCTCAAACAGCATGTAGGGTTATTACCGGATGATGTTTCCCGGGGCCCGAAGCTGTCTAAACCCTTGTCTTGTGCGTTGATCCGCCCTGTGTCTCTCGATTCCGCTCAACCCCTCTCAAGCTACTACATAGATGCGCTGGCCTCACGACTAAGTCCTCACCCTAGGACATCTGCCGTGACAATTCCACGACATAGAATGCAACTGTTTGTAAATGACAACATGTAATCTATCTTAAAATTTTGGTTTTACTACAACAATGTGGAATATATAGCAAAGCATTAATTAACCAGCAGAATACAATACTCTAAATGCTTAATATTGCTTTCCTATTGTAGGCTTTTGGTGTAATACTCAGAATATACTACCTCCGTTCACTTACTGTTCTTTCAGCAAACAATTCAGCTCCATTGCAAAGCCAAGGACATGACAATAAGCACATTATGCAATTTTGTCTGCAAAATCAAAGCCGTTTACTTCATCAGACATCAATCATTACCTGACAATGACATAGAGGAAAATTGCATTGTCGGAAACACCAACAAGACAAGACACTTTGTCCACCGAGCACTGCTGGGGGAGTATCCAAACTCCGACCCAGATGGAAAACAACACCAACTTCCATTGGCTTGTCAGCACAGACGTGATGGCCCTCGCCGGAGTCATACCAAGAGCGTGGCCTCATGCGACGGAATTGCCTGGATCAACCGCGGGTTAACGTGTCGTGGGGTTGCGTCCTTCTTGTCATTGGTGGCACGTTGCCCGACCTGCGGTCTAGGATAGACCATAGTACGTACCTTGTCTTGCGAGGGTACAGAACCGAAGACTTGGCCAGAGCACGCGTGTTGCCACGGGCTTTTGATTTATTTCTTCCGATTACACCTAAGATTCATGTCAAATTTCACATGTATTTTTTTAATTATGCATATAATGCATACCATATTTCACAATATAGAAAAAAGATAGCCTGCAATAACTGAAAATACTTGAAATCCACTTCACCTGAAATGTAAATTGATGATGATTACATAGAGAGAAATGATCCAGATAATTATATGTTATAAACTAAGATCTACTTGATGCGCTTAAGATACTCTCGTACAAGGTCAGGAATGTTGTCTTTAACTTCATTTGCACGGTGCTTCAGCAAGTATTGAAGGAAACATGCCCTAGAGGCAATAATAAAGTTGTTATTTATATTTCCTTATATCATGATAAATGTTTATTATTCATGCTAGAATTATATTAACCGGAAACTTACTACATGTGTTAATATGATAACCCACAAGTATAGGGGATCGCAACAATTTTCGAGGGTAGAGTATTCAACCCAAATTTATTGATTCGACACAAGGGGAGCCAAAGAATATTCTCAAGTATTAGCAGTTGAGTTGTCAATTCAACCACACCTGGATAACTTAATATCTGCAGCAAAGTATTTAGTAGCAAAGTAGTATGGAAGTAACGGTAACGGTGGCAAAAGTAACAGTAGCAGTTTTGTAGTAATCGTAACAGCGGCAACGGAAAAGTAACTAAGCAAAGATCAATATGTGAAAAGCTCGTAGGCATTGGATCAGTGATGGATAATTATGTCGGATGCGATTCCTCATGCAATAGTTATAACATAGGGTGACACAGAACTAGCTCCACTTCATCAATGTAATGTAGGCATGTATTTCGAATATAGTCATACGTGCTTATGGAAAAGAACTTGCATGACATCTTTTGTCCTACCCTCCCGTGGCAGCGGGGTCCTATTGGAAACTAAGGGATATTAAGGCCTCCTTTTAATAAAGTACCAGACCAAAGCATTAACACTTAGTGAATACATGAACTCCTCAAACTACGGTCATCACCGGGAGTGGTCCCGATTATTGTCACTTCGGGGTTGCCGGATCATAACACATAGTAGGTGACTAATGACTTGCAAGATAGGATCAAGAACTCATATATATTCATGAAAACATAATAGGTTCAGATCTGAAATCATGGCACTCGGGCCCTAGTGACAAGCATTAAGCATAGCAAAGTCATAGCAACATCAATCTCAGAACATAGTGGATACTAGGGATCAAACCCTAACAAAACGAACTCGATTACATGATAAATCTCATCCAACCCATCACCGTCCAGCAAGCCTACGATGGAATTACTCACGCACGGCGGTGAGCATCATGAAATTGGTGATGGAGGAAGGTTGATGATGACGACGGCGACGGATTCCCCTCTCCGGAGCCCCGAACGGACTCCAGATCAACCCTCCCGAGAGAGTTTAGGGCTTGGCGGCGGCTCCGTATCGTAAAACGCGATGAATCCTTCTCTCTGTTTTTTCTCCCCGAACGCGAATATATGTAGTTGGAGTTGAGGTCGGTGGAGCACCAGGGGGCCCACGAGGCAGGGGGCGCGCCCCCACCCTCATGGACAGGGTGTGGGCCCCCTGGCCTTGATTCTTTTGCCAGTATTTTTATTAATTCCAAAAATATTCTCCGTGAAGTTTCAGGTCATTCCGAGAACTTCTATTTCTGCACAAAAATAACACCATGGCAATTCTGCTAAAAACAGCGTCAGTCCGGGTTAGTTCCATTCAAATCATACAAGTTAGAGTCCAAAACAAGGGCAAAAGTGTTTGGAAAAGTAGATATGATGGAGACGTATCAACTACCCCAAGCTTAAACATTTGCTTATCCTCAAGCAATTCAGTTGGCAAACTGAAAGTGATAAAGAAAAACTTTTACAAACTCTGTTTGCTCTTGTTGTTGCAAATATGTAAAGCCAGCATTCAAGTTTTCAGCAAATATTATGAACTAACCATATTCACAATAACACTTAGGTCTCATGTTTACTCATATCAATGGCATAATCAACTAGCGAGCAATAATAATAAAACTCGGATGACAACACTTTCTCAAAACAATCATAATATGATATAACAAGATGGTATCTCGCTAGCCCTTTCTGAGACTGCAAAACATAAATGCAGAGCACCTTTGAAGATTAAGGACTGACTAAACATTGTAATTCATGGTAAAAGAGATCCAATCACAGTCATACTCAATATAAATTAATAGTAATGGATGCAAATGACAGTGGTGCTCTCTAACTGGTGCTTTTTAATAAGAGGGTGATGACTCAACATAAAAGTAAATAGATAGGCCCTTCGCAGAGGGAAGCAGGGATTTGTAGAGGTGCCAGGGCTCGATTTTGAAATAGGGATAAATAATATTTTGAGTGGTATACTTTCATTCTCAACATAACAATCAAGAAATCTCGATATCTTCCATGCTACACACATTATAGGCGGTTCCCAAACAGAATGGTAAAGTTTATACTCCCCCTCAACCAACAAGCATCAATCCATGGCTTGCCCGAAACAATAGGTGCCTCCAACTAACAACAGTCCTGGGGGAGTTTTGTTTGCAATTATTTTGATTTGGTTTGAACATGAGACTGGGCATCCCGGTGACCAGCCATTTTCTCGTGAGTGAGGAGCGGAATCCACTCCTCTTGAGAATAACCCGCCTAGCATGGAAGATACAGACATCCCTAGTTGATACATGAGCTATTCGAGCATACAAAACAGAATTTCATTTGAAGGTTTAGAGTTTGGCACATACAAATTTACTTGGAACGGCAGGTAGATACCGCATATAGGAAGGTATGATGGACTCATATGGAATAACTTTGGGGTTTATGGAAGTGGATGCACAAGCAGTATTCCCGCTTAGTACAAGTGAAGGCTAGAAAAAGACTGGGAAGCGACCAACTAGAGAGCGACAACAGTCATGAACATGCATTAAAATTAATCAACACTGAGTGCAAGCATGAGTAGGATATAATTCACCATGAACATAAATATCGTGGAGGCTATGTTGATTTTGTTTCAACTACATGCGTGAACATGTGCCAAGTCAAGCCACTCGAATCGTTCAAAGGAGGATACCACCCTATCATACCACATCACAATCATTTTAATAGCATCTTGGCACACAAGGTAAACCATTATAAGCTCCTAGCTAATTAAGCATGGCATAAGCAACTATAATCCCTAATTGTCATTGTAAACATGTTTCATTCATAATAGGCTGAATCAGGAATGATGAACTAATCATATTTACAAAAACAAGAGAGATCGAGTTCATACCAGCTTCTCTCATCTCAATCAATCCATCATATATCGTCATTATTGCCTTTCACTTGCACGACCGAACAGTTTGGAAAATAATAATAGTGCACGTGCATTGGACTAAGCTATAATCTGCGAGCATTTAATTCAAAGGAGAAGACAAGGTAACATGAGCTCTTGGTTAAATCAACAATAATGCATATAAGAGCCGCTTCAGCATTTTCATCATGGTCTTCTCCTCTCGACCCCCAAAGAAAAGAAAGGAGATAAAACTATTTACACGGGAAAGCTCCCAACAAGCAAAAGAAGAACGATAATTCTTTTTGGGTTTTCTTTTAATTATTACTACTACCGGCATGGAAAGTAAACTAGCTAAAAGCTACAACTATTTTTTTGGTTTTTCTTAAGGTTTTTCAAACACACAAGAAGAAGCTTAGAAAAGAAAATAAACTAGCATGGATAGTACAATGAAAGAGTATGAGCACTGACAACTAGAATGAGTGTGTGAACATGAATGTAATGTCGGTGGGAAATACGTACACACAGGCAGAAGCTTAGAAAAGAAAATAAACTAGCATGGATAGTACAATGAAAGAGTATGAGCACTGACAACTAGAATGAGTGTGTGAACATGAATGTAATGTCGGTGGGAAATACGTAGTCCCCCAAGCTTACACTTTTGCCCTAAGTTGGTCTATGCCCATGGATCAAAGTTGTCCTCTCCAGTGTACTGAGGAGTATTCTCAGGGTGCCACTGGTTAGATCTCCTCCGGATCCCACTGATAAACAGACTGACGATGAGGATCAAGTGGTGGCTTCAGCTCGGGCTCTCGAGCTGATGTTAGGCTCCGGTAGGCATGAATGGCCTCCGGCAGAACAATTGCCTGAAAATATGTTGAACAAAGAAGGAGCAGGCAAGGTGATAGTCTCAAAGTATTTTTATCAAATATGAGTCTATAGTTAAGCATCTTCTTCTTATTCTTAACAATAAAATCATGTGCTACCATACTCTTATAGTCTAGAAAAATAGGAGGCATCAACTTTTCCTCTTTCTCATAGTGTCTAATAGGTATCTCAAAATATTTAGCAAGACGCGAAGCAAAGATACCTCCAAAGATGGGACCCTTCGTACGGTTCAAATTTAACTGCTTAGCAACAATAGCGCCTAAACTAAAAGTGGTATGACAAAACAAAGCGTGGCGCAGAATAACAATATCAGGGGCACTAAGATTTCCACAGTTCCGGCGACCAATTAAGCATCTACTAGCAAATATTACAAAGTAACGTAGAACAGGAAAGTGTATGCTAGTAATTCTTGCATCGGAAACCTTCCTCGTCTCCCCTACAACGATCATATCAATAAACCCTTCCACATCGTTACAATGTGGTTCCTCTATGCTGCCCTCAAAGGGCAACTTGCAAACCCCACAAAAGTCATAAAGTGACATCTCCTTATACTCATCATATAAATAAAAATCCACCGAAGGTGGTGATCTCCTAGCATGGAAAGGAATTTTCGCACAAAAATATTAGTGAGTAGGAGATACTGATCGAGCTGATCGTGGAGGAAGTCGGTGAGGCCTGCATTCTCAGCCAAATAATAAAAATCATCATGAATCCCGGCTGCTCTCAAGAACTCATCACAAGGCCATTCACACGGCCGAACCTCCGCGGTGCGAGGCAGATTATATTTGGGCTTCTTATCTTCTTCACTTTGCTTATCCTTCGAGCTTCGGCTCAAAGAGCCCCTCGATAATCTCTTCATCATTTTTTGAAAAATTCTGAAATTTTTAGTAATTCAAAATAAAAGTGAACCAAACTCAAAAAAATCAATAGCAACTACTCCCACAAGTGCCTAGAGACTATATCATGCATTAGAACTACTTGAGACCATATAAATTTGACATGCAAGCTCAAGAACAGGGTCACCTAGGCAGCAAAAATTTGCAATGAATAAAGCACTAGAACAAAAACTAATTGGACCATTGGAGGAGTCACATACCGAAGAACAGTCCCCCAAAGCAGTTTTGTGAGTGAAGCTTTGAGCAAGGAGATCGAAAATGGCAGCAAGATGAGCTAGAACTCGTGCTTGAGCTGGTTGGTGATTTTTTCTGGAGGAAGGAGTGTGTGGGTGCTGGAATAAGTGGAGGGGGGCCACGAGGGGCCCATGAGGTAGGGGGGCGCGCCCCAGGGGTGTGTGGCCCCCAGGTATGTTGCTATTGCTTTCTTCATGACTTACACATGTTCCCATGACTATGAGATTATGCAACTCCCGAATACCGGAGGAACACTTTGTGTGCTACCAAACGTCACAACGTAACTAGGTGATTATAAAGGTGCTCTACAGGTGTCTCGGATGGTGTTTGTTGAGTTGGCATAGATCGAGATTAGGATTTGTCACTACGTGTATCGGAGAGGTATCTCTGGGCCCTCTCGGTAATGCACATCACTATAAGCCTTGCAAGCATTGTGACTAATGAGTTAGTTGCGGGATGATGCATTACGGAATGAGTAAAGAGACTTGCCGGTAACGAGATTGAACTAGGTATGAGGATACCGACGATCGAATCTTGGGCAAGTAACATACCGAAGACAAAGGGAACAACGTATGTTGTTATGCGGTTTGACCGATAAAGATCTTCGTAGAATATGTAGGAGCCAATATGATCATCCAGGTTTCGCTATTGGTTATTGACTGGAGATGTGTCTCGGTCATGTCTACATAGTCCTCGAACCCGTAGGGTCCGCACGCTTAACGTTCGATGACGATTTGTATGATGAGTTATGTGATTTGATGACCGAAGTTTGTTCAGAGTCCCAGATGAGATCGGGGACATGACGAGGAGTCTCGAAATGGTCGAGACGTAAAGATCGATATATTGGAAGGCTATATTCGGACATCGGAAAGGTTCCGAGTGATTCAGGTATTTTTCGGATCACCGGAGAGTTAAGGGAATTCGTATTAGGCCTTAATGGGACATACGGGAAAGGAGAGAAAGGCCTCAAGGTTGGCCGCGCCCCTTCCCCATGGACTGGTCCGAATTGGACTAGGGAAGGGGGCCGCCCCCTTCCTCCCTTCTCCTTCTCCCTTCCCCTTTTCCTATTCCATGTGGGAGGTGGAATCCTACTAGGACTAGGGAGTCCTAGTAGGACTCCATACTTTGGGCGCGCCCTATGAGGGCCGGCCTCCTCCTCCCTCCATCCTTTATATACGTGGCCAGGGGGCACCACATAGACACACAAGTTGATCATTGATCTTTTAGCCGTGTGCGGTGCCCTCCTCCACCATAATCCACCTCGGTCATATCGTTGTAGTGCTTAGGCGAAGCCCTGCGCCGGTAGCTTCATCATCACCGTCATCATGCCGTCGTGCTGACGAAGCTCTCCCTTGACACTCTGTTGGATCGTGAGTTCGTGGGAAGTCACCGAGCCGAAGGTGTGCAGATCGCGGAGGTGCCGTACTTTCTGTACTAGGACCGGTCGATCGTGAAGACGTACGACTACATCAACTGCGTTGTCATAATGCTTCCGCTTACGGTCTACGAGGGTACATGGACAACACTCTCCCCTCTTGTTGCTATGCATCACCATGATCTTGTGTGTGCGTAGATTTTTTTTGAAATTACTACGTTCCCCAACAGTGGCATCAGAGCCAAGTCTATGCGTAGATGTTATATGCACGAGTAGAACACAAGTGAGTTGTGGGCGATAATAGTCATACTGCTTACCAGCATGTCATACTTTGATTCGGCGGTATTGTTGGATGAAGCGGCCCGGACCGACATTACGCGTACGTTTACGCGAGACTGGTTCTACCGACGTGCTTCGCACATAGGTGGCCGGCGGGTGTCAGTTTCTCCAACTTTAGTTGAATGGAGTGTGGCTACGCCCGGTCCTTGTTGAAGGTTAAAACAACATATACTTGACGAAAAATCATTGTGGTTTTGATGCATAGGTAAGAACGGTTTTTTCTCAAACCGTAGCAGCCACGTAAAACTTGCAACAACAAAGTAGAGGACGTCTAACTTGTTTTTGCAGGGCATGTTGTTATGTGATATGGTGAAGACATGATGCTAAATTTTATTGTATGAGATGATTATGTTTTGTAACGGAGTTATCGGCAACTGGCAGAAGCCTTATGGTTGTCTCTTTATTGCATAAGATGCAAGTGCCATATAATTGCTTTATTTTATCGCTATGCGATAGCAATAGTTGCAAAAGCAATAGTTGGCGAGAAGACCATATGACGACACGTTGATAGAGATCAAGATCATAGAGATCATGATGTCATGCCGGTGACGATAGAAATCATGACGGTACTTTGTAGATGGAGATCAAAGGCACAAGATGATGATGGCCATATCATGTCACATATTTTGATTGCATGTGATGTTTATCTTTTATACATCTTATTTTGCTTGGTTTGACGGTAGCTTTATAAGATGATCCCTTACTAAAATTTCAAGGTATAAGTGTTCTCCCTGAGTATGCACCGTTGCGACAGTTCTTCATGCCGAGACATCACGTGATGATCGGGTGTGATAAGCTCTACGTTCACATACAACGGGTGCAAGCCAGTTTTGCACATGCAGAATACTCGGGTTAAACTTGACGAGCCTAGCATATGCAGATATGGCCTCGGAACACTGGAGACCGAAAGGTCGAGCGTGAATCATGTAGTAGATATGATCAACATAGTGATGTTCACCATTGAAAACTACTCCATCTCACGTGATGATCGGACATGGTTTAGTTGATTTGAATCACGTGATCATTTAGATGACTAGAGGGATGTCTATCTAAGTGGGAGTTCTTAAGTAATATGATTAATTGAACTTTAATTTACCATGAACTTAGTACTGATAGTATTTGCATAACTATGTTGTAGATCAATAGCTCGCGATGTAGCTCCCCGTTTATTTTTTGATATGTTCCTAGAGAAAAACTATGTTGAAAGATGATAGTAGCAATGATGCGGACTAGGTCCGTGATCTGAGGATTATCCTCATTGCTGCATAGAAGAATTATGTCCTTGATGCACTGATACGTCTCCAACGTATCTATAATTTTTGATTGTGCCATGCTATTATATTATCTATTTTGGATGTTTATGGGCTTTATTATACACTTTTATATTACTTTTGGGACTAACCTATTAACTGGAGGCCTAGCCCAAATTACTGTTTTCTTGCCTATTTTAGTGTTTCGAAGAAAAGGAATATCAAACGGAGTCCAAACGGAATGAAACCTTCGGGAGAGTTATTTTTGGAACAGAAGCAATCCAGGAGACTTGTAGTAGACGTCAGGGAAGCTTCGAGGTGGCCACGAGGCAGGGAGGCGCGCCTACCCCCCTGGGCACGCCCCCACCCTCGTGGGCCCCTCATGGCTCCCCTGACCAACTTCTTTCGCCTATATATGTCCATATACCCTAAAAACATCAGGGAACAGAATAGCTCGGGAGTTCTGCCGCCGCAAGCCTCTGTAGCCACCAAAAACCAATCGGGACCCTGTTCCGGCACCCTGCCGGAGGGGGGAACCCTCACCGGTGGCCATCTTCTTCATCCCGGCGGTCTCCATGACGAGGAGGGAGTAGTTCACCCTCGGGGCTGAGCGTATGTACCAATAGCTATGTGTTTGATCTCTCTCTCTCTCTCTCTCTCTCGTGTTCTTGATTTGGCACGCTCTTGATGTATCGCGAGCTTTGCTATTATAGTTGGATCTTATGGTGTTTCTCCCATTCTACTCTCTTGTAATGGATTGAGTTTTCCCTTTGAAGTTATCTTATCGGATTGAGTCTTTAAGGATTTGAGAACACTTGATGTATGTCTTGCATGTGCTTATCTGTGGTGACAATGGGATATCACGTGATTCACTTGATGTATGTTTTGGTGATCAACTTGCGAGTTCCGTGACCTCATGAACTTATGCATAGGGGTTGACACACGTTTTCTTCTTGACTCTACGGTAGAAACTTTGGGGCACTCTTTGAAGTTCTTTGTGTTGGTTGAATAGATGAATCTGAGATTGTGTGATGTATATCGTATAATTATAACCACGCATACTTGAGGTGACATTGGAGTATCTAGGTGACATTAGGGTTTTGGTTGATTTGTATCTTAAGGTGTTATTCTAGTACGAACTCTATGATAGATCGAATGGAAAGAATAGCTTCATGTTATTTTACTATGACTCTTGAATAGATCGATCAGAAAGGATAACTTTGAGGTGGTTTCGTACCCTACAATAATCTCTTCGTTTGTTTTCCGCTATTAGTGACTTTGGAGTGACTCTTTGTTGCATGTTGAGGGATAGTTATATGATCCAATTATGTTATTATTGTTGAGAGAACTTGCACTAGTGAAAGTATGAACCCTAGGCCTTGTTTCAACGCATTGCAATACCGTTTACGCTCACTTTTATTACTTTTTACCTTGCTGTTTTTATATTTTCAGATTACAAAAACCTATATCTACCATCCATATTGCACTTGTATCACCATCTCTTCGCCAAACTAGTGCACCTATACAATTTACCGTTGTATATGGTGTGTTGGGGACACAATAGACTCTTTGTTATTTGGTTGCAGGGTTGTTTGAGAGAGACCATTTCATCCTACGCCTCCCACAGATTGATAAACCTTAGGTCATCCACTTGAGGGAAATTTGCTACTGTCCTACAAACCTCTGCACTTGGAGGCCCAACAACGTCTACAAGAAGAAGGTTGTGTAGTAGACATCAAGCAGTTTCTGGCGCCGTTGCCGGTGAGGTTAGTGCTTGAAGGTATATCTTTAGATCTTGCAATTGAATCTTTTAGTTTCTTGTTTTATCACTAGTTTAGTTTATAAAAGAAAACTACAAAAAAATGGAATTGAGGGTACCTCATATGCTTCATCTTTTTAATGTCTTTCGTGAAAATGATGGGAAGGAAAATTGTGCTCAAGTACTAGAAGAAGAATTACATAGAATTGGCATAAAATATGTGAATGATGAGCATGATTGCAATGTTGTTAGTATGAATTCTTTGAATACCCATGATGCTAATGATATGCAAGGCCACAAGCTTGGGGATGCTATGTTTGATGAAGATGATATGTTTAGTCCCCCAAGTTTTGATGAGCATATTTATTATGATGAAAGCATGCCTCCTATTTATGATGATTATTGTGATGACACGTATGGTATAAAGATTAATGATAACCATGAAACTTGTCATCTTGATTTTAATTTTCAATTGGACTATGCTTCACATGATAGTTATTTTGTTGAGTTTGCTCCCATTACTATCCATGAGAACAAATTTGCTTTTATGGAGAGTAATAAAATTTCTATGCTTGTAGATCATGAAAAGAATGCTTTAGGTGCTGGTTATATTGTTGAATTCATTCATGATGCTACTTAAGATTATTATGAGAGAAGAATATATGCTTGTAGGAATTGCAATAATACCAAGTTTCCTCTCTATGTGCTTAAAGTTTTGAAGTTATGCTTGTTTTGCCTTCCTATGCTAGTTGATTATTGTTCCCATAAGTTGTTTGCTCACAAAATCCCTATGCATAGGAAGTGGGTTAGACTTAAATGTGCTAGTCATATTCTTCATGATGCTCTCTTTATGTTTTAATTCTTATCTTTTATGTGAGCATCATTGAAATCATAATGCCTAGCTAGGGGCGTTAAACGTTAGCGCTTGTTGGGAGGCAACCCAATTTTATTTTTGTTCCTTGCTTTTTGTTCCTGTTTAGTAATAAATAATCTATCTAGCCTCTGGTTAGATGTGGTTTTATGTTTTAATTAATGTTTTTGCCAAGTAGAACCTTTGGGAAGACTTGGGTGAAGTCTTTATGATCATGCTGTAAAAAACAGAAACTTTAGCGCTCACGAGATTAGCTGCCATTTTTTTACTGGAGAGTGATTTTAGGTTGATTCTTTTTGCAGATGATTAATAGACAAATTACTCAGGTTCACCAATTTATTTCAGAATTTTTGGAGTTCCAGAAGTATACGTTTTATACAGATTACTACAGACTGTTCTGTTTTTGACAGATTCTGTTTTCATTGTGTTGTTTGCTTATTTTGATGAATATATGAGTAGTATCGGAGGGTATGAACCATAGAGAAGTTGGAATACAGTAGATATTACACCAATATGAATTTAGAATGAGTTCATAACAGTACCTAAGTGGTGATTTATTTTCTTATACTAACGGAGCTTACGAGTTTTTCTGTTAAGTTTTGTGTTGTGAAGTTTTCAAGTTTTGGGTAAAGATTCGATGGACTATGGAATAAGGAGTGGCAAGAGCCTAAGCTTGGGGATGCCCCGGAAGGTATCCCCTCTTTCGTCTTCGTTCATCGGTAACTCTACTTGGAGCTATATTTTTATTCATCACATGATATGTGTTTTGCTTGGAGCGTCAATTTATTTTGTTAGAATTTGATTGCTGTTATTTAGAACAATGTTTTGCATCTTTTATTTCAATAAAAGTGGCATTGATAGTCTTTACTATGCCTATTTTACAAGTCTTCATGTTGCTGTTTGAAAACAGAAAGTTTATCGCTGTTGCAAAAATTCCCTAGAAAATTCAGAATGTGATAAAATGTTGAAACCTTTTGCATAATAAGCTCTGATAGATTTACTACAGTGGGAATTTTCTTTCATAATTTTTGGAGCTAGGGAAGTATGGATCTTGCTGCATTCTTTACAGACTGTCCTGTTTGGGCAGATTGCTGTTATGTTTGCATTGTTTGCATATGTTTGCTTGTTTAATGATTCTATTTGAGGATAGGACTATTAAATATGCGGAGGAATTTAGTATGCAATGTTGATTAATAATTTTAGTGATTTGCTATAGAAGAGTATGATAAGGTTTTGAGTGAAGTCTGTTTTGAACCCTGAATTTGTAGAGCGTGACGTAAATGAACCTCCACCTTCAAATCCCAGAAGTCGATACCCTATACTTGTCGATCCCGGTCAATTTAAACCCTAAACCGATCCTATACCTGTTTGGAAGGAAAATTCCAACCAGGATCAGTCGTTTCTCTCACTGACCACATATGCCCACCTATCATGTTTTATCTTCTTCCTCAACCTCCACCCGTCCGCCTCTCTCTCTCTCCTGGAATCCATCTCGTACACGACAGTACTCGCACTGGGCTCTCTACTACCCTCTCCGCCGCTATGATCCAGCAAGCTCAAGGCCTGTCGACCACGCCGTCCTCCACCATGCTTCCCACGGTGTCGGCTTCCATATTTGGCTCTGGCTTTTGGTCGAGCGCCTGGTGTGCACGCACCCCGGTCGATGCCTCAGCGACGAACAGGTCTTGGAGCACAGCTGACGGCACCAGGATGTGGTCGTAGGTCTACGTCTCGGCCTTCATGGCCAGCACGACGAGGGCAGCAGCGACGGGTGCACGAACGGGGGCGCTTGGGTCGGCGCCGTTATTGACGCAAATTGACCTCGACACCGCGATCGTTCGACCGCTGTCGTCGCCGTGGCGGCCAGAGCTCGCCCGCGAGGCCACAGACCCCTGCAGCCGCTATCGTCGCAGTGGCAGCCGGAGCTCGCCCGCAAGGCCACAGACCCCTGCAACCGCTGTCGTCGGCCTACGCTAGCAAGTCAATCGGATCCGCCGGGTAGACGTACACGTACACAGCCTTGATCGATTCTCTCCTTTGCTGGCTCACACACAAATACAAATCCCACCTCATGGAATAGACGGGCACGAGTTGATGGCTACAGCCTACACAATGCGAACGTTCGTTGCTGAAACCTGAGAGAGAGACAGAGAGATTGGGGATGGAAGATGAATATGACAAGTGGGCTCAGGTGGTCAGTGACTGTGGAGAGCGATCCCGTCTGGGATCGTTATTTTCCCGGTGCACCAAACGGATCCAGGGTTTAGATTAATCGGGATCGATGAGTATAGGGTACCGACATCAGGGATTTTGACGTGGAGGTTCATTTGTGTTGCGCTCTACAATTTCAGGGTTTAAAACAGACTTCACTCTAAGGTTTTTGCATTGGTTTATACTAACTTATCTCACGAGTCCTTGTTGACTTTTGTGTGGATGAAGCTTTTGAGATTTAGGGAGACCGTGATATGAGAGGAATTAAGGAGACACAAAAGCTCAAGCTTGGGGATGCCCAAGGCATCCCAAGATAATATTTCAAGAAGTCTCAAGCGTCTAAGCTTGGGGATGCCCCGGTTGGCATCCCACCTTTCTTCTTCAACAACTACCGGTTAGTATCGGTTGATCCTAAGTTTTTGCTTCTTCACATGATGTTTGCTATTCTTAGATGTCATTTTATTTTGTTTTGCTTGCTGTTTGAATAAAATACCAAGATCTGAAATTCTTAAATGTTAGAGAGTCTTCACATAGTTGCATAATTATTTAACTACTCATTGATCTTCACTTATATCTTTAGGAGTAGTTTGTCGTTTGCTCTAGTGCTTCACTTATATCTTTTAGAGCACGGCGGTGGATTTATTTTGAAGAAATAGATGAACTCTCATGCTTCACTTATATTATTTTGAGAGTCTTAAACAGCATGGTAATTTGCTTTGGTTATGAAACTAGTCCTAATATGATAGGCATCCAAGAGGGATATAATAAAAACTCTCATATAAAGTGCATTGAATACTATGAGAAGTCTGATTCCTTATGATTGTTTTGAGACATGAAGATGGTGATATTAGAGTCATGCTAGTTGAGTAGTTATGAATTTGAGAGATACTTGTTCTAAAGTTTGTGATTCCCGTAGCATGCACGTATGGTGAACCGTTATGTGATGAAGTCGGAGCATGATTTATTTGTTGATTGTCTTCCTTATGAGTGGCGATCGGGGACGAGCGATGGTCTTTTCCTACCAATCTATCCCCCTAGGAGCATGCGCGTAGTACTTTGTTTCGATAACGAATAGATTTTTGCAACAAGTATATGAGTTCTTTATGACTAATGTTGAGTCCATGGACTATACGCACTCTCATCCTTCCACCATTGCTAGCCTCTCTAATACCGCGCACCTTTCGCCGGTATCATATACCCACCATATACCTTCCTCAAAACAGCCACCATACCTACCTATTTGGCATTTTCATAGCCATTCCGAGATATATTGCCATGCAACTTACCACCGTTCCATTTATTATGACACACTTCATCATTGTCATATTGCTTTGCATGATCATGTAGTTGACATCGTATTTGTGGCAAAGCCACCTTCATAATTCTTTCATACATGTCACTCTTGATTCATTGCATATCCCGGTACACCGCCGGAGGCATTCATATAGAGTCTTATTTTCTTCTAAGTATCGAGTTGTAATTCTTGAGTTGTAAGTAAATAAAAGTGTGATGATCTTCATTATTAGAGCATTGTCCCAGTGAGGAAAGGATGATGGAGACTATGATTCCCCCACAAGTCGGGATGAGACTCCAGACAAAAAATTAAAAAAAAAGAGAAAAAAGGCCATAAAAAAAAGAGAAGGCACAAAAAAAAAAACAAAAAAAAACAAAAAAATGAGAGAAAAGAGAGAAGGGACAATGCTACTATCCATTTTTCACACTTGTGCTACAAAGTAGCACCATGATCTTTATGATAGAGAGTCTCTCTTGTTTTGTCACTTTCATATACTAGTGGGAATTTTTCATTATAGAACTTGGCTTGTATATTCCAATGACGGGCTTCCTCAAATTGCCCTAGGTCTTCGTGAGCAAGCAAGTTGGATGCACACCCACTTAGTTTCCATTATTGAGCTTTCATACACTTATAGCTCTAGTGCATCCGTTGCATGGCAATCCCTGCTCACTCACATTGATATCTATTAATGGGCATCTCCATAGCCCGTTGATACGCCTAGTTGATGTGAGACTATCTTCTCCTTTTTGTCTTCTCCACAACCACCATTCTATTCCACCTATAGTGCTATGTCCATGGCTCACGCTCATGTATTGCGTGAAAGTTGAAAAAGTTTGAGAACATCAAAAGTATGAAACAATTGCTTGGCTTGTCATCAGGGTTGTGCATGATTTAAATACTTTGTGTGGTGAAGGTAGAGCATAGCTAGACTATATGATTTTGTAGGGATAACTTTCTTTGGCCATGTTATTTTGAGAAGACATGATTGCTTTTTAGTATGCTTGAAATATTATTGTTTTCATGTCAATATTAAACTTTTGTCTTGAATCTTTCGGATCTGAACATTCATGCCACAATAAAGAAGATTACGTTGATAAATATGTTAGGTAGCATTCCACATCAAAAATTCTGTTTTTATCATTTACCTACTCGAGGACGAGCAGGAATTAAGCTTGGGGATGCTGATACGTCTCCAACGTATCTATAATTTTTGATTGTTCCATGCTATTATATTATCTGTTTTGGATGTTTATGGACTTTATTATACACTTTTATATTATTTTTGGGACTAACCTATTAACCGGAGGCCCAGCCCAAATTGTTGTTTTCTTGCCTATTTCAGTGTTTCGAAGAAAAGGAATATCAAACGGAGTCCAAACGGAATGAAATCTTCGGGAGAGTTATTTTTGGAACGGAAGCAATCTAGGAGACTTGGAGTAGACGTCAGGGAAGCTTCGACGTGGCCACGAGGCAGGGAGGCGCGCCTGCCCCCTGGGCGCGCCCCCACCCTCGTGGGCCCCTCGTGGCTCCCCTGACCGACTTCTTTCGCCTATATATGTCCATATACCCTAAAAACATCGGGGAACAAAAAATAGATCGGGAGTTCCGGCACCCTGCCGGAGGGGGGAACCCTCACCGGTGGCCTTCTTCTTCATCCCGGCGGTCTCCATGACGAGGAGGGAGTAGTTCACCCTCGGGGCTGAGGGTATGTACCAGTAGCTATGTGTTTGATCTCTCTCTCTCTCTCGTGTTCTTGATTTGGCACGATCTTGATGTATCGCGAGCTTTGCTATTATAGTTGGATCTTATGATGTTTCTCCCCCTCTACTCTCTTGTAATGGATTGAGTTTTCCCTTTGAAGTTATCTTATCGGATTGAGTCTTTAAGGATTTGAGAACACTTGATGTATGTCTTGCGTGTGCTTATCTGTGGTGACAATGGGTTATCACGTGATCCACTTGATGTATGTTTTGGTGATCAACTTGCGAGTTCTGTGATCTCGTGAACTTATGCACAGGGGTTGGCACACGTTTTCGTCTTGACTCTCCGGTAGAAACTTTGGGGCACTCTTTGAAGTTCTTTGTGTTGGTTGAATAGATGAATCTGAGATTGTGTGATGCATATCGTATAATCATACCCACAGATACTTGAGGTGACATTGGAGTATCTAGGTGACATTAGGGTTTTGGTTGATTTGTATCTTAAGGTGTTATTCTAGTACGAACTCTATGATAGATCGAACGGAAAGAATAGCTTCGTGTTATTTTACTACGGACTCTTGAATAGATCGATCAGAAAGGATAACTTTGAGGTGGTTTCATACCCTACAATAATCTCTTTGTTTGTTCTCCGATATTAGTGACTTTGGAGTGACTCTTTGTTGCATGTTGAGGGATAGCTATATGATCCAATTATGTTATTATTGTTGAGAGAACTTGCACTAGTGAAACTATGAACCCTAGTCCTTGTTTCAACGCATTGCAATACCGTTTACGCTCACTTTTATTACTTGTTACCTTGCTATTTTTATATTTTCAGATTACAAAAACCTATATCTACCATCCATATTGCACTTGTATCACCATCTCTTCGCCGAACCAGTGCATCTATACAATTTACCATTGTATTGGGTGTGTTGGGGACATAAGAGACTCTTTGTTATTTGGTTGCAGGGTTGTTTGAGAGAGACCATCTTCATCCTACGCCTCCCACAGATTGATAAACCTTAGGTCATCCACTTGAGGGAAATTTGCTACTGTCCTACAAACCTCTGCACTTGGAGGCCCGACAACGTCTACAAGAAGAAGGTTGTGTAGTAGACATCATGCACCGCTAGGTGATAGACCTATTGCAGGAGCAGATGCAGACGTTATGAACGTTTGACAAGCTCGGTATGATGACTACTTGATAGTTTAGTGCACCATGCTTTACGGCTTAGAACCGGGACTTCAAAAATGTTTTAAACGCCACAGAGCATATGAGATGTTCCAAGAGTTGAAATTAGTATTTCAGACTCATGCCCATGTCGAAAGGTATGAGACCTTTGACAAGTACTTTGCCCACAAGATGGAGGAGAATAGCTCAGCTAGTGAGCATATGCTCAGAATGTCTGAGTACTACAGTCACTTAAATCAAGTGGGAGTTAATCTTCTAGATAAGATAGTGATTGACAGAGTTCTCTAGTCACTATCACCAAGTTACTAGAACTTCGTGATGAACTATAATATGCAAGGGATAACGGAAACGATTCCCAAGCTCTTCGTGATGCTGAAATCGACGAAGGTAGAAATCAAGAAAAGCATAAAGTGTTGATGGTTAACAAGACCACTAGTTTTAAGAAAAGGACAAAGGGAAGAAGGGGAACTTCAAGAAGAATGGCAAGCAAGTTGCTGCTCAAGTGAAGAAGCCCAAGTCTGGACCTAAGCCTGAGACTAAGTGCTTCTACTGCAAAGGGACTGGTGACTAGAACCGGAATTGCCCCAAGTATTTGGCAGATAAGAAGGATGGCAAAGTGAACAAAGGTATACTTGATATGCATGTTATTGGTGTGTAATTTACTAGTGTTTATAGCAACCCCTCAGTATTTGATACTAGTTCAGTTGCTAAAGATTAGTAACTTGAAACGGGAGTTTGCAGAATGAACAGAGACTAGTTAAGGGTGAATTGATGATGTGTGTTGGAAGTGGTTCCAAGATTGATATGATCATCATCGCACACTCCCTATACTTTTGGGATTAGTGTTGAACCTAAATAAATGTTATTTGGTGTTTGCATTGAGCATGAATATGATTTGATCATGTTTATTGCAATACGTTATTCATTTAAAGTCAGAGAATAATTGTTGTTCTGTTTACATGAATAAAACCTTCGATGGTCATACACCCAATGAAAATAGTTTGTTGGATCTCGATCGTAGTGATACATATATTCATAATATTGAAGCCAAAAGATGCAAAATTAATAATGATAGTGCAACTTATTTGTGGCACTGCCGTTTAGGTCATATTGGTCTAAAGCGCATGAAGAAACTCCATGCTGATGGGCTTTTGGAATCACTTGATGCTTGCGAACCATGCCTCATGGGCAAGATGACTAAGACTCCGTTCTCCGGAACAATGGAGCGAGCAACTGACTTATTGGAAATAATACATACTGATGTATGATGTCCGATGAGTGTTGAGGCTCGCGACGGGTATCGTTATTTTCTGACCTTCACAGATGATTTGAGCAGATATGGGTATATCTACTTGATGAAACATAAGTCTGAAACATTTGAAAAGTTCAAACAATTTCAGAGTGAAGTGGAAAATCATCGTAACAAGAAAATAAAGTTTCTACAATCTGATCACGGAGACGAATATTTGAGTTATGAGTTTGGTCTTCAATTAAAACAATGAGGAATAGTTTCACAAATTCATGCCACCTGGAACACCACAGCGTAATGGTGTGTCCGAACGTCATAATCGTACTTTATTAGATATGGTGCGATCTATGACGTCTCTTACCGATTTACCACTATCGTTTGGGGGTTATGCATTAGAGACAGCTGCATTCACGTTAAAAAGGGTACCATCTAAATCCGTCGAGACGACACCGTATGAACTGTGGTTTAGCAAGAAACCTAACTTGTCGTTTCTTAAAGTTTGGGGTTGCGATGCTTATGTGAAAAAGTTTCATCCTGATAAGCTCAAACCCAAATCGGAGAAGTGCGTCTTCATAGGATACCCAAAAGTAACTATTGGGTACACCTTCTATCACAGATCTGAAGGCAAGACATTCGTTGCTAAGAATGGATCCTTTCTAGAGAAGGAGTTTCTCTCGAAAGAAGTGAGTGGGAGGAAAGTAGAACTTGATAACGTAATTGTACCTTCTCCCGAATTGGAAAGTAGTTCATCACAGAAATCAGTTCCAGTGATGCCTACACCGATTAGTGAGGAAGTTAATGATGATGATCATGAAACTTCAGGTCATGTCACAACCAAACCTTGTAGGTCAACCAGAATACGTTTCGCACCAAAGTGGTACGGTAATCCTGTTCTGGAAATCATGTTACTAGACCATGACAAACCTACGAACTATGAGGAAGCGATGATGAGCCCAGATTCCACAAAATGGCTTGAGGCCATGAAATCCGAGATGGGATCCATGTATGGGAACAAAGTATGGACTTTGGTTGACTTGCCCGATGATCGGCAAGCAATAGAAAATAAATGGATCTTCAAGAGGAAGACGGACGCTGATAGTAGTGTTACTATCTATAAAGCTCGACTTGTCGAGAAAAGGTCTTTGACAAAGTTCAAGGTGTTGACTACGATGAGATTTTCTCACTCGTAGCGATGCTTAAGTCTGTCCGAATCATGTTAGCAAATTGTCACGTTTTATGAAATCTGGCAAATGGATGTCAAAACTACATTCCTTAATGGATTTCTTAAAGAAGAGTCGAAATGGCAGCAAGATGAGCTAGAACTCGTGCTTGAGCTGGTTGGTGATTTTTTCTGAAGGAAGGAGTGTGTGGGTGCTGGAATAAGTGGAGGGGGGCCACGAGGGGCCCACGAGGCAGGGGGCGTGCCCCAGGGGGGTGTGGCCCCCAGGTATGTTGCTATTGCTTTTATTCATGACTTATACATGTTCCTATGACTATGAGATTATGCAACTCCCGAATACCGGAGGAACACTTTGTGTTCAGGATCGGTCGATCGTGAAGACGTACGACTACATCAACCGTGTTGTCATAACGCTTCCGCTTAAGGTCTACGAGGGTACGTGGACAATACTCTCCCCTCTCGTTGCTATGCATCACCGTGATCTTGCGTGTGCGTATTTTTTTGAAATTACTACGTTCCCCAACAAGTATAATATAAACTTATTTCTCAACTCATAACCATGGTGCACAAGCAATATATATAGTTAGTATGAAGATTACCTATAAATTTCTCGTGCACATCTATAATCTAGTATGTTTTATTAATAAATCACTCAACATCTTCTTTCCCTGCCTTCTATCTCCGCAACTCCAGTCCATGTTCACCACCTCAATTTGTGACAGATCCGGCTCCAATCCCCCTTCCACCTTCATCAGCACACACTTTGAATTTCAAACACGTAACGATGAGCTTGTGCTATATTTCAAAGAAAAGTCCTTCCTATCTCTCCTGTCTTTCTCTCATTGTAATATGACAGTCTCCCTTTCTCGTTGCATCCTCTCTTTTACACCCATGTATTTGTCTCTCGCTCGCCCACTCTATATACCACCCTCCATCTCTCTCCCTCCCTTCTCTACCAATCTCTCTCTCTCACACACACACATCTCTCTCTCTCTCTCACACACACACATCTCTCTCTCTCCCTCTCTCTCTCCCTCCCTCTCTCTCTCTCCCCCTTTACCTCTCCCACAACTCAAACCTTAATTTTGGCTCAGATTAATTTTTCTCAGTGTTAACATTCAGTGGTTACAGTATATATATCATAGAAGAGGTTAGGTAGAGTTCACCCCATGTCAAATTTTCTACCTAATTCTAATCGATTTTCTACATACAAATTCTTATGCAATAATCAGATTATCAAGATTTGAATGTAGCAAACTTGATAATGTTACTGTAAAATACATAGTATTACTGCGAAATTGATTCTTTTAGAAGAAAAAAGAGGCCAATTCGTTACTATGTGAACTGGAAAACTTTTGAGCATGCCTAAATTTATGTCCAGTATAGTCAACTCAGCTAGAACTACTTGTGGGCAATCCATACTGTACGGCCCAATGAAGTATGATTCCTCGCCATGTTTTATGATGTCAAGTACCTAAGCTCATGTTCGATTAGTATGTAATAGTAGAGATACTAATATTACGGCAAACCTCACTTCATCGAACATTCAAGCTGTAGGTCACTAATACCTTGGGCTCACGTAGCTCGCTCGGTGGTGCATGGACCATGGTGTGCAGTATGTGGAGCGCCCTATCCGCCACTAATTAAGGTTGTGCCTTGGTACTTCCAAAGCTGCCAATAAATACAAGACATGAATGGATGAAAATCGTTGAACCATGTGCTTACATGGCTGCAACCTAATTCTTTGACCAACCTAACACTGCGCCGCTCACTCTTGCAATTTCATCTCTTTCTTGCAGCCTCTAGGGATATTGTGATTCTCCTGGAAATCCTCCTCATCACTCTCTGAATCATCCTCTGCAACTGCACAACTGAAAACCATCACGGCCCAGCTAGGGTTAATACGTATAAGATGCAATTGTTATGCCTTTGTCAGAAGAGTAAATAAAGAACATATTATCTTCATACCCATATTTATACAAATATTTAGCCAGCAAGAACATGTACTTGCCCACTTCATTGCAAACCAACTCATATGTGCGATTTCTAATTAATGTAAAATTAGTTTGCAACTTAGCAAAGTTTAGAATCAGATGGACAACTACATATATAGAGGCTCAAATATACTTGTATTCCCTTTTTTTAATTTCCCCTAGGTGCTGCGGGTAGAGTATGCAGATTGAACCTCCTCGTATACGTATACCTGTATACTGACCTGAATATAATTTGCACTATTGAACAGATTGTAACCAATTAAAAACTGTTCTGCGTAGCATGCGCCTTTCACAAATAGGTAAAATATAATAGAACTAAGTAGTTGTTAGATGAAAGCACCCAAAAAAATGTGGGTTGCTAATTATGCTTATAGGTAGCTGACATACATGCTATGAACAATTACTTACATGTAAAAAGATATGGGATTGTGAAGAAATACTTGGTATATGTAATACCACATGGTAAAGAGATGAAGAAAAATAATTGAAGGAAAACACTTTTTGCCCATATCTTAAAATGGTAAATATGCAGCTTTATCTGCTTTGGAAGAAAATGACCTCTTGTTTATTTAGATAAAAATAGATTCACAATCGTGGGGCAGTCACAATCCAAACAAAACTTGCACGTACAGATTGGGTACTTTTCTACCTCAGTGGAATTGTATTGCAGTTCTGTAAAATCATGGGGCAGTCACAATCCTAACAAAACTTGCACGTACAGATTGGGTAATGAATTGATCTCTGATAATGATTCGACTATGTTCTGTGAAACAAGAGAGGACTGCTTCAGCAAAAGTACCAAGTAACAATCAGCAGTAGCATCAATGCTAGCATCATCCAACAAGTCCCTGTCGATTCATTTATATTCGTAGAACATCAAATTCTTTAATATTCCATGCGTCAAGGAGCAAAGATTCACTATAATCAGAACCAAAATAAAGGGAAACGGTTACTGAACGCTGTCACACCTGCTGATTCTCATTTACATTCATAGAACATCAAATGCAGGAAAGATTGTATATAAATGAAACCACTCTGTCTTGATGTAATTGATACATATAAATGAAACCACTCTATTGCAGTGACCAATTCACTCTCATATTGAGCTAAGAAGATTGTATATTTACTCGTCCTTGAGAAACAAAACAAGAATGTGCTCATAGGAGCAAGTTTGTTCTAGCCATATTTTGGAAGCTGTATAATCAAACCAAAAAGAATTTAAAATATATTACACACACAACATTTAATGAGGACATCCGTGTTGAGGTCTATGAATGTGCTTCTAGGAGCAATCTCAACATAATTAAGATCCGTATTAACGAGCTCAATTTGCATAGAAATATTTGTAAACGGATTTCAAATGAAAAGAATATTTCAGTGTTTTTTCGGATCACCTTTCAGAGTGCAATTTTATCAACTTTCAGAGTGCTTTTCCTGAAGGCATAAGTGGAAGCTTTGGACAGTATAATAGACCAATTAAGTAATAACGATCCGACGGTCAAAGAAATATATAACAGCCATACATCCATTTGGAAAAGACCAAGGCAGCCCACCCTAGATCAGATTCTTACAATACAGTAGTACACATAAGTTTTCTTGCGGGTAAAACTAACAGGCAAGCGATCCAGAAGGTGAATGAAGGGAAGAATACCTGGACGAGGACCTCCCATGAATACACGACGCCTTTGTCTTTGAAGTTCCCATAAAACCTGAAGCACCAGCTACCATTGAGAAGGGGCGTTTCCCAACCGACAGTGCAGACGCGCTTCTGGGTATTGCAGCGTGGTGTAGGCGAGAAGCTGTGAGTCTAGGATGGCAACATGTCATGGCCGAGGAATAATGGCTTGAACTGATTCGCAAACAGTTGCATGAGGTTGATGATGGGCACCACATATCTTGACGGCCACGAGGTGTGTGACTTATAACTGAAGAAGGCCTCGCCTCTGTCACCTCATGAGTCACCGCCACCCATTCCGGAGCTGCTTCCGACGGCGAGATCCACCACCACGTGGTCTCCAGTCACCAGTATACAATGGCCATCAGCTAAACAACCACAATATAGAAATTACCACATGTAAGGTGACTCAAAGCTTCTTAAGTATTGGTTACATTTTTAATCCATCTGATCAATATTCCAACCATATATGGCATAATTGTCTCCATGTATTCAGGGATTACAAAAACTGAATTATAATTGTAAAAAAGGTCAAGTTACTTTCAAGTTGCATGCAAAGCCGAATGGTAAATTTGAGTACGCAATGGATGATCACCATATGTATTAAGCAACCTAAATTCATGAACTAATTCTTACCTCTAATACTTCTAGCTAGTCCATTGGTGAGTGCAGTTCCTGGCAACGAGTGCACCATACTTCAAGACCTACAATGTCCAGCACATGAAAACATCATTAGGCGTGTTGCACCAATGCAGTAGTACGCCGAGCGTTCCACAACAGAAACAACGCAGTGTGTGGCTCACCAAATTTGTGATGTAAAACATAATGGAAATCACATAACACATGATTTGGAGAAAACAGTCATTTGTCAGTCCAAACTCCAAAAGGAAAAATGCCCCTACACAAGATGTAATAGATTATTTCCCAATCTTATAGGCTTGATTGACAATAATATGCCATCAATTTGACAGATTACTGTATGTTAATGAACACTAACGACCCAGATTGGCTTCTCTAAGCAACCCAGCGCTCACTAAGCTAAGCTAGGAAGCATCACACATCTCAACACCTCGAACAAACGTGGTGCAGAGCATCAGGGGAGTTGGGCGGCGGGTAGATTTAGCATGAATCCAGCGGTAAACCTACATATGCCAGCAGCAGGAAACCACATGAACCGATGCCCTGACTGCATACCACACACCCGTGAAACATGGGGAATCAAACCAGAAAAAAAAATCATGAGAGGTGACACAAGCGCAACGTACCAACGATGGCCGCCTCCGGAGTGGATCGGAGAAGGGGATCAGCCTACGGGCTGGGTGCTCCGCCCGTCGCGCTGTTTGTCGACCACGGCGGAGATTGGGATCCTTCTTTCTCGGCAGAGAGGCGGCGGCTTGGCTTGCGGACAAGCGACGGATCGCTTGAGGGAAGCGAGGAGTCCGAAGGTGAGCGACGAGGGAAGCGAGGCGCGGAGCAGCAGGACGCTGGGCTGGTCGACAAGCTCCTGTGTGGCGGCGGCGCAGGAACCCTAGCGCGTGCGAGGGTACCGAGGAGAGGGAGGGGAGTGGTTCGTGCGTGGGGGTGGTTTTTTTGGCTGCATGAGTGGGCGGGGGCAGCAGAGACGAAAAAAACCAACGAAGAAAAAATCGTGGAGCAGGGGGTAAGCGGGGACGTGGGAGGTGGTCGGGAGGACAAAAAAAAACCATCGTTGGTGGGACAAAATTTAACCGTGGAACGGAGACTACCAACTGAGACATTAGGAGTAGAGATTTTGGCAAAGGACCACACAATTGTCTGAAGCCGCTTTAGTGTGGAAGGTAATGCCAGTGATGATGCCATCATCGATGACCAAAGACTTGCTAGAAATATGGACACCGACAATACTAAATAAATAAAATATTAAAATTGATTTCATGATCAATCTAATGATTCAATTTTCATATTAAGGATATTGATATATTTCTCTAGAACTTTGGTCAAACTTCAAGAGTTTGACTTTTCACAAAACTAATACATCTTATATTTTGAAACATAGGGAGAAAAAGAATTATGAAATCCCCAAAACACAAGCAACCGACAAAGCAGGACCAACGCTTCTAGTCTAGTTAATACACTATGCTCCCTAATTTTTAAGGCCTCGCGGGCAACCGAGGTCTAAAATTTGAAATTGGACCAACCGATTTTGACCAGGTCAACAATTTCTCAACGAGCTCTCTTGTTCCATTCTATTAATTCACTATGGTCCTTAGTTTTGGAGCTCTTTCATTTCAGTGAGCTATTCAATTTTCAATCCGGTTCACGATTTCTACCATATCATTGATTTTTTTTTCAAATCAACCAGCAGCAACCGACCTGTACAAATAACCAATCCCCCACATCCTCTCGTCATCTAAAAAAACACCAATATATGATACTTTAGCAACAATATAGTACAAACAGCCACCAGCGCATAAAATTTCTCTTGTAAGCAAGGTTGATTAGAAGATAACATAGAATCACAACGTGAAATGCCCACGAAAACAGTGGATTATAAATGAAAGGAAAACACGCTCCATCGTCTCCCCCACTTGCCAAACAAAATATTTCATCGCAACCAAAATATAAGGTGTCTTTGACAAAATTCAGAGATAAAATTATCAACATTCACAATACAAATAAATAAAATATGGAAATTCATTTCATGATAAATCTAATGATACTAATTTGATATGGCTATATATATTTGTTTACAAATTTGGTGAAACTTAATGAGTTTTGACTTTTTGAAAAACTAATACACCTTATATTTTGAAATAGTGGGAGTTAAAAAATTATTAAAACCCAACCACACCAACATCACATCAAAGGATGCCCAACCCTTTTAACAACAGCAATGGCACAACAAAACATGTGCAACCCTTCTTGGACGTATTGAATGTCCATACGGATCATGTAGTAAACTGGCACCCAGTCACCATTCAGAGTGAGATGTTGGTACTTTAATCTATGGAAATCATTGCCTCGTATAACATAAAAATGATTATTGTGAAAAGGGACTACTAGTACATGTTACAAGTGATATTGTTTTACCAAGTATAAGCAAGAACCTCTATGTGAATTGTGTGCCAAACAAAAAAAATTGAACACACTTGATGTGTCCTGAGTCGAATGATTCTAATTAAAACTAAGTGTAAAGTATGCATGGGATGCAAGCTAATTGATGAACAGAAGAACAAATCATCATATTTTGCCATATAACAACTAGTAAACAAGTACTTATGTAGTGCAAAGGTTCTGATATATTTATCTGAACACGCAGTTCTCGTTTATTCATATTCTAGATCTTTCTATTTGGTTTGAAATAATTATCACTTTTATTTATTTTGACATGAAGGAGACAAACATGCATTCTAGAAATCTCAATCAACTTTGTAGCTCTCTAGAATGATACTTTAGAAATTTTAGCTAGATATGAATGCCAACATATATTAGCAATTATCCAAGTGGCACATATGGATCTACAATCACTTGGCTTCTGTTCTTTTCCATTTTTCACTTGACAAAAAAATGTGTTAGACAAAAAAAAATGTGTCAAAAAGGAAATAACTCTGTCACAATATACTCAAAATTTATTTAGACTATAGTTTTGGCAACCAATGTTAATATATTATATAATGAAATTTTCATATCTTAATAGTTACCTGCATATTAGATGGTTGCTAGATACAATAGACGTTTTACTAATTAAGATCATATGAACAAAATGTAAATGGTAACTTTGGCAAAGTAAAAAGGTTTATTCTAAATATAAGATAGTGGTGCATTCTAAATATATGGAATATGTAGTGAACATCGCTGAGACACTACGGACACCACAATATACTGAGAGACAGTCGCCTTGCCATCCTACGAGTAGAGGACGAACTGGTCAATCAGAGAAAAGTAAATCGGTGTACAGATGCAACAAATGCAACTGAACTGAATAGATATAGATAGAGAGATGCAAACGAAGGTACTACCTGGCTGAGTAAATTTTCCATGAGAAACTCCATGGCGTCCATTACCTGGCTGAAGGTGCCGAAGATGAGGACAAACTTGTGGTTACTCGCGGGGAGGATTCGCTCGTGGAGTAACAACTTGATCCGTTCCCTGGAACGGGGCCTTGATGAAGTTGATGGCGGAACCACCCATCCTGATGACGGCATCCAAGATGAGGAATCTCGCATGTACACACTTGTTATGCGTGGCGCCGTCGTGCACACCGTTTTTCGATGGATTGGTAAATTGAATGTAGAAAATTAAGTGTAAGTGAACCACGCGGATGAGGAGATAATGATCAGGAATGTTGGATCAATGGAACAAAGTAAGGATGGGTCTGCTGAACAAAGTAAGATTGGGAATGGAGGAGTTGTAATACGTCTCAAACATATTTATAACTTTTTTATTATTTAATGCTATAATAAGTTTATTTGTACATATTTGTATTATTATTTTATACCATTTATATTATTTTCTAGACTAACCTATTAATTTATTGCCAAGTGTGAGTTCCTGTTTTCTGCTTGTTTTCAGTTTCGCAGGAAATCAATATCTACGGAGGTCAAAATACGTTGCTGATTTAACATGATTTATTTGGGCTACAAGAAACGCCAGAAGCTTCGGGAAATATTGAGAAAATCCATGAGGGGCCCACAAGGCCAGGTGGTGGCTGTGCCCCCTGAGCTGCCATAAATTCCTACGAAGATCATTTGTTATACCTCCAGAAGAGTTTTATCATCGCTGCATGCCTCTGTTCCGAAGAAATCCAATTTGGAGCCTTATTTCAGAGCTCTATCGGAGGGCACGCCATTGAAGGGGCCATCTTCATCAAGCTTGCTGCCTTCATGATGATGTGTGAGTAGTTCCTTTAGGACCAACGAGTCCATAGTAGTAGCTAGATGTCTCTCTCTCTCTCCCTCTCCCTCCCTCTCTCCCTCTCTCCCTCTCTCTCTCCCCCTCTCTCTCTCTCTCTCTCTCTCTCTCTCTCTCTCTCTCTCTCTCGGATCTTCAATAACATTTCCCCTTATTCTTTGTTTATTGGGATCCGACGAATTGTGGATTTATGATTATATTGTTCATTGAGTATTATCGAATCTTTTGAACCTTCTTTTGATGTATAATTTAGTAGTTATGTATGCTTTCTGAATCATTTGTCTTCTCTGGCCAAGATAGATGGGTAGTTCTTCAGAGGAAGTGGTGCGTAGTAGTGGGTTCAATCTTGCTGTGTTATGTATCCCAGTGACATAATGGGGACAAGACACATATTTAAATTGTTGATACTGAGGATAAAATTATGGGGTTTAATCTTATTTCTATATTTATTTTTGTCTATATTGTGTCATCTTGCTTATTGCGTTGCTCTACTTCTAGTAAACTTAATACCTTGAGACGCATGTTGGATAGCGGCTTCAGGGTGGACTAATAGTAGTAGATGCAGTTGGATAACGCTCTACTTATCAGAGACGTAATTCCTATTCAATATTAGGCCATGGATGATCATACTTATAAATGCAACTATTTTGTTAATTGCCCTATAGTAATTGGTCTACCATGCCATTTGCCTTCTTTCAAGAGAAATGCCACTATTGACACTATGGCCCTAGGTCCATTCTCCATAAATACTTATTACTACTAAAAATTTCTCTCTTTTATTTTGGCTTTTTTACTTTACTACTATCAATCACTATTTGCCTGTGACCATGTAACTCACAAGGAGAAGGGGATTGATAATCCTCTTGCCACGTTGGGTGCAAGTACGTATTTTATTTTCATTGTGTGCAAGAGCTCCTAATGGTTCAAGAAACCTTCGTTCAGAACTGAGGAAAAGCTTTGATGTTGTCTACATCACCCTTCCACTTTGGGGAAACCCAATGGCTCCTGCGGGAGTAGCAAAGAAAATTTTGGAGGCATTGTCGGGGAGTCTTCTTCTACAAAATCATATGCCTTCGCACAAACTTTTTATTTGATTGTTTTTTCATGCATTACTTACTCTTTGCTTTTAGCTCAGTGACTTTAAAAAGATGTACACAAGCGTTGTTTCGGCCATTTCAGACGTCGTTGAATGTGGGCTGAGTAGCTACTATGTAAAGTTGTACTGTACTACACATGCCTTGTTCGTTGAACATCGGCAATGCAACTGGTCCGAAAGATGCGTGCCAGTCTATATTTTATTTGTCCTAAAATAAGTGCAGCCCAGCCTATGTTTTTTTTAAGAAAATGCACAACTTAGTTCCATATTTAGATAAGAATGCCAAGCTCAACTTAAGTTGTTTTAATAAAATACCTAGCTCAGTATTAATTTTTTATAAGAAATGCTCTGTCCAGACCAACATTGTTTTTTCACCCATCCAATAAAATGGGTCTATTTCTACTAAAAGCAAATTGGTTGTAAATTATCAGAAATAATAAATGGGCTGCATGTCCACAATATTATTATTTTACCCAGCCCAGTAAATAGGTGTATTAAAAAATCTAATGCGTTGTAAATTCTAAGAAATAGTAAATCAGCTATTTTTTTACCCAACCAAAGAAATAGACGTATTAGAAAACAAAATCAAATGGGTTGTAAAAATGAAATAAATGGGCTGCATGTCCACCACAACTTTTGAAGCTGACTTTATTGACCCACGAGGACGAAGCATGCGCAAGGCATATTCCATTTAGTAAACAAAACGATTTAATGGTCAAAAACAAAAGTCAACAAACTATTTAGACAACCATAGTCGTTAGGTTGACATCCGACGGCCATCCTACTTCTTCCATATCTGATCTTGTTGCTATAGCCACCAAAACCATTGCCGGCGGGAGCGCCTGCTTCTGCCTGAAGGAAATATGCCCTAGAGGCAATACTAAAATTGTTATTTTATATTTCCTTATATCATGATAAATTTTTATTATTCATGTTAGAATTGTATTAATCGAAAACTTGATACATGTGTAGATACATAGACAAAACACTTTGTCCCTAGTAAGCCTCTACTAGACTAGCTCGTTAATTAAAGACGGTTAAGTTTCCTAACCATAGACATGTGTTGTCATTTGATGAACGGGGTCACATCATTAGGAGAATGATGTGATGGACAAGACCCATCCGTTAGCTTAGCATATTGATCGTTTAGTTTTATTGCTATTTCTTTCTTCATGCCAATACATATTCCTTCGACTATGAGATTATGCAACTCCGGATACCGGAGGAATACCTTGTGTGCTATCAAACGTCACAATGTAACTGGGTGATTATAAAGATGCTCTACAGGTATCTCCAAAGGTGTTTGTTGAGTTGGCATATATCGAGATTAGGATTTGTCACTCCGAGTATCGGAGAGGTATCTCTGGGCTCTCTCGGTAATGCACATCATAATAAGCCTTGCAAGCAATGTGACTAATGAGTTAGTTGCGGGATGATGCATTACGGAACGAGTAAAGAGACTTGCCAGTAACGAGATTGAACTAGGTATAGAGATACCGAGAATCTCGGGCAAGTAAACATACCGATGACAAAGGGAATAACGTATGTTGTCATTACGGTTTGACCGATAAAAATCTTCGTAGGATATGTGGAAACCAATATGAGCATCTGTTGAGGATATAACCATTAGAGTCACCCGCCCAGGAGAGGCCGGGTTACTCGTAATGATCGTCACGTGAAGCCCAGTACCAAGCTCGAAGACGGCGGGTCAGTAATGGGCTTAAGACCCGGAGATGGCTTAAGGCCCGTAGTGATAAACCGCCGTTACGGCAAGACTTGTAGTGTAAGGCAAGAATAGTTAAGAGTCCGAGCCGGACACTGTTATAAGCCGGCCGGGACTCTGAGAGCCGCTGGGCGTCAACCTCTCTATATAAAGGGACGACCCGGCAGCGGTTCAGGGACAAGTATGACCAAATCGATAACCAGGCAGGGCGGTTTAGCTCCTGGTCGTCGAAACCCTAATCAATACAACCTCAACTGGACGTAGGCTTTTACCTTCACTGTAAGGGGCCGAACCAGTATAATCCTCGTATCCTTTGTCCCGCTTAACCCCTTTAAGCTTCCTAGCTGCGATGGCTCCACGACTAAGTCCTTGCACGAGGACATCTGCCGTGATAATTCCATGACAGTTGGCGCCCACTGTGGGGCCAGCGCACGGTGGATTTGAGTTCTTGAAGGGCGGCTTCGAAGGGCTCAAGGAATACGCTGTGGGCCGGATGACCAAGAGTCATCGCGGCAAGCTCTACATCGACGATGCAAACTGGTGCCCCGACGCCGGCTCAATCGAGTACGGGTACCGGGTCCCCTTCGGCGGAATCCATGTCTTCATTGGCAAGATTGGTGAGCCGGGCCCTGAGCCGGACCTCTGCGCCGATCTCATCGAGACGGCTCAGCGTGCACGACCCGCCCGGGCTCTACCTGCCTTGAAGCATGCTTTCGTGGGATGTGTCCATGGAGGACTCTCTGAAGGATCTGGATCTGGTGATGAGACGACCGCCCGCTCTAACGGCGAGTCGTCTACGGATGAGACAAACTCGTTATATCAACTTCAAGATGGCAGGCTCAGCGGTTGTTCCGATGGCGACAGTATTCCGGACCCCTTTTGAGCCGCCGAGCCGGGTTGGAATCCTCATGGCCGGCGCACAACATGTTCAAAACTCCACCACTAGGGCAGGAGGCCCTATGCCCTCGCCGGCTCAGGTGCTGATGGATCTCACAGACAAGATGACGGCCCTGTTAACCGCTACGGTTGCCCCAGCGGATCAAGCTCAGCATGACGCGGAGGTGGCACAGTTAAAGTTGGATCTAGCAAAAGCCAAGGAGGATCTGGCGGCGGAAGGGATTAGGATGGCTGCGGAGAGGGCAGCTCTCGACGCCCGGACTCAGCTAATTGAAGCACAGTCTTTTCGGCTCACGATGGATCAGAACGCGTCCAATGAGGTCATGAGAAGGAGGCATCAAAAGGCCCGATCTCGACTCCCTCCGGTTTACGATCCTCGAAACCTCTTCAACACGCCTAGTGCAGGGCCCAGTAACCCGCCGGAGATCACGGCGCCCGGGGCTGGAACGCCAATTCAGTCCAAAGTGATGGGGCCTCCCTGGGTGAACCCTGCCCCGCCTCAGTACGTGCCAATACCACCGGGTCATTATGCCAACCCGTTGGAAAACATGGTCGCCGCGGCGGCGCGGCTGGCGGCTCTCCCAATCGATGGTGACTCTCCAACGGCGGTTGAAACCCGCCGGGTCAGAGAACTCCTTCAGACGGCTCTGGCACAGCAAGAGGCATATTCTTATAGCCGGGACAAGATTCATTCAACCCCTCATAGAGGCCGGAGCCCGAGTTATAGCAGACACATGGTCTCAGCGACCGGCTCAAGCAATGTCCGACGCCATGACTTGCCTCCTGGCCACGGTCCGGCTCATAACGAAGCCTTTCACGCGGTAGACCAAGACAGAGCACGGCAAGAGGCGGAGCAGGTGCCTCAGTTGACGGCTTACCAGCCACCCCCGGCTTATCCGACGGCTTCTGTCGAGGTGGGTATACCTACGAGGACTGGAGGTGTCCCTTGTCTGGTGCCGGCTCTCCGTAATAAACGTCTGCCCAAGGATTTCAAAGGGCCTAGGAAGGTGCCTAATTACACGGCTGATTTGCAACCCGGAGCATGGATCGAGAGTTACGAGATGGCCATGGAGTTGCTGGAGGTCAGCGAAGCGGCGATGGCCAAGTACTTCACCATGATGTTAGATGGGACTGCCCGCACTTGGTTGAAAGGGCTGCCGCCTAATTCTATTGGGTCTTGGGCTGAGCTAAAGCCCCGGTTCATCCAGAATTTCAAAGATACATGTAGGCAATCTATGTCCATCGTGGATTTGACTAACTGTAAACAGCCAGAGGGCGAGTCTACAACCCATTGGGTCCGCCGGGTCAAAGAGATAATACATTCATCTGATAAGATGGACGCCGGCTCTGCAGTCTTAATGTTGGAGCAGAATTGTCGTTTCATGCCCCTGAAGATGAAACTCGGGCGGCTCAAGCGCGATTGCAATGATATGGGTACGCTGATGGCGGCTCTCGTCAAGTACGCCGACTCTGATAGTACCAAGGACCCCGCGTCGGATGATGAAAGGACAGGGAAGGGAAAGAAGAACGGCAATGGCAAGGGTCCTTAGCATAACCCGGTGAACCAAGGAGGTAGCAAGCGTAAGGCTGATGGCAACATAGAGTTTGTGGCCAACGCTAGCTCACAGGGTAACAACCAACGATGTAAGGGGAGGCCACCTCCCCGAGCCGGCGGGTCCAGCCCGACGCTTGAGCAGTTGTTGAATGAGCCTTGTCCAAGGCATGGCTCTAGGGAGAAGCTGGCTACTCATCTACGGAAAGATTGCGCAATCATGAAGGCCTTTAAGAATTCCAATGCTTTTAATGGCAACAATGGCCCGGGCGGCGGCTCAGGCGCCGGTGGCTTTCATGGCCCGGGCGGCGGCTCAAATTCCAATCCTCAGAATGTTCAAGGGGGCTTTAACCAGCAGTCCGGCCAGGGTCATCAGCAGCAGCAGGGGGATACCAGACCAATCCAAAGCAGCTCAATGGTGGACAGTATCATGTGTTTACCACCAGTCTGTGCAAGCGAGATCAGAAGCTTTATAAGAGGGCTGTGAATGTTGTTGAGCCGGCGGTTCCACGCTATTTAAGATGGTCTGAGCAGCCTATTGTGTGGAGTAGGGAAGATCACCCTCCCCGGGTTGATAATCCGGGTCACCTGGCCCTGGTGGTGGCTCCTCAGGTGGGGGGATATAAATTCACTAAAGTGCTCATGGACGGAGGCAGCAGCATCAACATCCTCTATTATATGACTTTTCGTCGTATGGGATTGATTGATAAGAATCTCAGCCAGTCCAATACTGTTTTCCATGGAGTGGTGCCTGGTAAGTCGGCATATCCAGTTGGTAAGATCGAGCTGGAAGTGGCTTTTGGAGATGAGTACAACTACAGGGCGGAAAAATTAACCTTTGAGGTGGTTAAGATAAGAAGCCCGTATCATGCTTTATTTGGGCGGCCGGCTTACGCCAAGTTCATGGCACGGCCGTGTTACGTATATTTGCAGCTCAAGATGCCGGGTCACAATGGGACCATTACGGTTCATGGCAGCCGAAAGATAGCCTTGGAGTGTGAGGAAGGTGACGCGGCTTACGCTGAATCTTTTTGTGCAACATAGGAGTTGAAGTTTTACAAGGACAATGTTGACCCGGCAGATATGACGTCTTTGAAGAAGCCAACCACGGAGCATGAGCCGGTAATGAAATTTAAGTCCGCTGATGAGACTAAACTTGTTGACTTTGTTCCAGGTGACTCATCTCAACAATTCAGCATCAGTGCCAATCTGGATCCGAAATAGGAAGGCGCGCTCATCGAGTTCATCCGTGAGAACAAGGACATCTTTGCATGGAAACATTCTGACATGCCGGGTGTACCTAGAGAACTCGCTGAGCACACTCTCAATATTGATCCGAAGTTTAAGCCGGTCAGGCAATTCCTTCGGCGGTTTAATGAGGAGAGGCGGAAAGCCATTGGTGAGGTGGTAGCCCGGCTCTTGGCGGCCGGGTTTATCGTTGAAGTTTTTCATCCAGAATGGTCAGCTAACCCGGTGCTCGTGCTTAAGAAGAACGGCACCTGGCGGATGTGTGTGGATTACACGGATTTAAACAAGGCTTGTCCGGCTGATCCTTTTGCTCTCCCCCGTATTGATCAGATTATTGATGCTACGGCGGGTTGTGAGCGCTTAAGTTTTTTGGATGCTTATTCTGAATACCATCAGATTAAAATGGCAGTTAAGGACCAGGAGAAGACAGTGTTCATCACTCCTTTTGGAGCCTTCTGTTATGTATCTATGCCTTTTGAGCTCAAGAGTGCACAGGCGACTTACCAGCGTTGCGTGCAGAATTGTCTTCATAACCAGATTGGGCGCAATGTTCATGCTTATGTGGATGATATCGTGGTTAAATCCAGGGAGAAGGAGACCTTGATAGATGATCTGAGAGAAACCTTTGATAATCTACGGGTCTACAAGATGATGCTTAACCCGGCCAAGTGTGTTTTTGGTGTTCCTGCAGGCAAGCTCTTGGATTTTCTGGTTTCTCACAGAGGCATTGAAGCTAACCCGGAAAAGATCAAGGCAATCACCTCTCTGGCTAAGCCGGCGTGTATAAACGACGTCCATCGTCTGGCGGGTCGCATCGCTGCTTTAAGCCGGTTTATAAGCCGTTTGGGTGAAAAGGCCATGCCGCTGTACCAGTTGATGAAGAAAACATATGACTTTGTCTGGAATGATGCTGCCAATGCTGCTTTTGAGGATTTGAAGAGACAGCTGGCTGAGCTCCCAGTTCTTACTGCTCCTGTTGACAAGGAGCCCTTATTGCTGTATGTAGCCGCTAACACACAAGCCGTCAGTGTGGCTGTGGTGGTGGAGTGCAAGGAAGAGGGTAAGGAGTATCCGGTTCAGCGGCCGGTTTACTACGTCAGTGAAGTGCTCATTGAGTCCAAGCAACGGTATCCACATTGGCAGAAGCTTGTTTATGGGGTATTCATGGAAAGCCAGAAGCTTAAGCATTATTTCCAGGGTCACCCTATCACTGTGGTTAGTTCTGCTCCCCTAGGAGATATCATCCAAAACAGAGAAGCCATAGGGAGAGTGGCTAAGTGGTCTATAGAACTTGGGCCTCATGGTCCGAAATACGTGCCACGCACTGCTGCCAAATCTCAAGCATTGGTGGATTTCATCAATGATTGGACAAAACTGCAGGTGCCTGAAGAGAAACCAGATAATACATACTGGACTATACACTTCGACGGGTCTAGGCAATTGGAGGGCTCGGGGGCTGGAGTTGTATTAGCTTCCCCTCGAGGTGACAAGTTTTGCTATGTGCTACGGTTGATGTTTCCCTGTACTAACAATGCAGCTAAGTACGAGGCCTTGCTCCATGGTCTACGGATGGCTAAGGAGATGAGCTTGAGCCGGGTAAGGTGCTTTGGCGACTCAGATTTAGTGGCCCAACAAGTGTCAGGCAAGTGGGATTCCAAGGACCCTCTCATGGCGGCTTATCGCCGCGAAGTTGATGCCATTGCTAGACACTTTCAGGGTTACCAAGTAGAGTACATCGATCGCAGGAAGAACGAGGCGGCTAATGCTTTAAGCCGGCTGGGTTCTCAGCGAAAGCCGGTGCCGCCTAATACTTTCTTGGACATTTTGCATAACCCTTCTGTCAAGTTGCCTACAGAGGAAGACTTGGCTGTTCCTGACCCGGAGGCACAGTTGGTGGCGGCTCTCCACATCACCCCAGACTGGACAGTACCGTACTTGGTACATGACCCGGGGAGATTTGCCTGAGGATGAAACTTTGGCCAGACAAATAACCCGGCGGTCTAAGTCAATGGTCATTATCAATGGCGAGCTGCATCGTCGCAGTGTTACTGGAACTTTCCAGCGTTGTGTTTCCCCTGAGGAGGGTCAAGATCTTACGTGAAATTCATGAAGGGGATTGTGGCCATCATGCCGGCTCAAAATCCCTTGTGGCCAAGGCGTTTCGTCATGGTTTTTATTGGCTGACGGCTCATGCTGATGCGGAGGGCTTGGTCAGTAAATGTGACGGTTGTCAGAGGTTCTCGCGACGGGCTCATGTGCCGGCTCAAGAATTGAGGATGATTCCAATTACTTGGCCGTTTGTAGTCTGGGGGCTTGATATGGTTGGGACTTTTAAAAGATCCAAGGATAAGAAGACCCACCTCTTGGTGGCGGTCGACAAGTTCACAAAGTGGGTTGAAGCAGAGCCAGTTAGCAAGTGTGACGCAGCCACGGCGGTTCAGTTCATGAAGAGGGTGATATTTCGCTTTGGTTTTCCACACAACATTATAACTGATAATGGTACCAATCTGTCTAAAGGCGCCATGGAAGAGTTTTGTCAACGAGAGCATATTCGACTTGATGTTTCATCAGTGGCTCACCCTCAATCCAATGGTCAAGCTGAGAGACCTAATCAGGAGATCTTGAAGGGCATCAAGCCCCGGCTTTTGGTCCCTTTGCAACAGACGCCGGGTTGTTGGGTGGAGGAGTTACCCTCCGTGTTATGGAGCATCAATACTACTCCTAACAGGTCTACGGGTTACACGCCCTTCTTCATGGTTTATGGAGCGGAGGCGGTCCTCCCTAGTGACATCCGTCATGATTCGCCTCGAGTGGCGGCTTATGTTGAGGCGGATAATGAGCAGGCGCGTCAAGATGCTCTTGACTTGTTGGACGAACAGCGTGATGTGGCAGCAGCTCGCTCGGCGATTTATCAACAAGACTTGCGCCGCTATCACAGCCGCCGGGTTAAGTCCAGGGTCTTTCAGGAAGGCGATCTGGTGCTCCGGCTTATCCAAGATCAAACAGATGCACACAAGTTATCCCCGCCTTGGGAAGGGCCCTTTGTGGTCAGCAAGAACTTGCACAACGGGTCATACTACCTTATCGATGTTCGGGAGCACAAAGATTCACATAAGTCGGAGGAAGAGACCCGTCGGCCATGGAACGTAGCTCAGCTTCGGCCTTATTACACTTGAGCCACCGGCTCTCATAATGTACATATTTCTATAGCCATGTATCTATTATGATAAATAATAAAGCAGGACCTCTGTCCTTTTCTCCTCCAAAGGTAAATGTGTTATTTCCATTACAACATTACATGGAGGTGGATCCGGCTTATGATCGTATTCGAATCTAGCCGTTAACAATATGATCACTTGGGGGCTTCCTGTTCAAACATAGGCCGTATTCGAACCAAAGAGAACATAGCTGTCGATACCCACTTGATTGGCAAATTGCCGAGCTCATTGGGGAGTTTTCCTTGATCATATTTGAATCATAGCTCAACCCCCTTTGGGAACCGACGTGGATCGTATTCGAATCAGCGTCGTTAAACAACTCTTAAGGTCATTTGGGGGCTTCCTGTTCAAACATGGGTCGTATTCGAACCTAAGAGAACATAGCTGTCGGTACCCTCTTGATCGGCAACGCCAAACCCACTGGGGGCTATATGATCGCATTCGAATCTTAGCTTAACCCCTTTGGGACGGTTCTCTGGTCGTATTCGAACCAGAAGCCCCTAAATTTTGATCTTTTGGTTTGCAATAAGTTCTTTTGATCATATCAACAGTGTGCAAGGGCGGTTCTTACTCTGCCGGCTTAAATTTGATTAACAATGTTGATAGCACACAATAAGCATTATCGATGCTGTTGAGCCGGACTTGCGTACTCAACCTCATTATTTGGGTTACATAAACCGGAAGTGTACTTGAAGGCTGGCAGGTATGCTCTTATGGTTATCTCGAAGATATAATCGAGAGCCGGTCTCTTATGACCTTGATTCATATTCCGGGTTATCCCGCCGGCTCGTCAGCACACTTTCGCCCCGGAGATTGACCCGGCCGGGTTAATTGACGAGGAAGCCCAATTCGAAGCTCTCAGCGGCATCGACTGGAAGTCATCAACTTTCCAGGTCTTGGGATCAGCCGGAGGAGAAGATAGGAACGAGCCGGAGACTTCAACTCAGCAAGCGTCATAACTCGGCTGGCGGTTTACCAAACAATGCCTCACCCCTTTTGGACTCAACAAGTCTTGTAATAGAGTAGGACCAACACTTTATTTTTGCCGTGTCATCGTGCACGCCTTGAATGCTTGAAGTTTTATCGAAGTTATCTCCTCTATATCTCTCCGGGTCATTCTTTCCCCTTAGTCTCAAATAATTGCCTTTAACTATCCTGCATAAAATGACGGATCACAAGTCTCCAGGCGGCTTACCACCCTGAGAATCATATGTTTCAGATATATAACCCGGAATATGAATTAAAAAAGACTGGCTCTCAGGTATGTCCTTAATACAGCCGTAATAACACAATTAGCGGTCTGCAAACATACTTCCGGTTTAGATGACCCGGACAATAAGGTTGATACCTTAATGCCAATTTACTGGTCTTAACGACATCCATTGTATTCAACTATCACTGGAACTCAAAGTTAAGCCGGCAAAGTGAGACCGGGTCGTACACACTTGGAAATAATCAGACGGAACTTGTCATAAAGCAGAGGAACTTAGGGGCTTCCGGTTCGAATACGACCAGAGACCCGGCCCAAAGGGGTTATGCTAAGATTCGTATACGATCATATAGCCCCCAGTGGGTGTGGCGATGCCAATCAAGAGGGTATCGACAACTATGTTCTCTTTGGTTCGAATACGACCCATGTTTGAACAGGAAGCCCCCAAGTGATTTTAAGAATTGTTTAACGACGCTGATTCGAATACGATCCACGTCGGTTCTCAGAGGGGTTAAACTATGATTCAAATATGACCAAAGGTAACCTCCCAATGAGCTCGGCACTTTGCCAATCAAATGGGTATCGACAGCTATGTTCTCTTTGGTTCGAATACGACCCATGTTTGAACAGGAAGCCCCCAAGTGACCTTATTGCTTACGGCTAGATTCGAGTACGATCATAAGCCGGATCCTCCTTTAAGTCATCATGTAATCTTGCAATGAAAACAACACGTGCATATTTGGAGGAGAAAAAAGGACAGAGGTCCTGCTTTATTGCTTATCATAATATATACATGGCTGAGAGAAATATGTACACCACGAGAGCCGGTGGCTCAAGTGTAGTAAGGCCGAAGCTGAGCTATGTTCCATGGCCGACGGGTCTCTTCCTCCGACTTACGTGAATCTTTGTGCTCCCGAATGTCAATGAGGTAATATGATCTATTGTGCAAGTTCTTGCTGACCACAAAGGGCCCTTCCCAAGGCGGGGATAACTTGTGTGCATCTGTTTGATCCTGGATGAGCCGGAGCACGAGATCGCCTTCCTGGAAGACCCGGGATTTAACCCGGCGGCTATGATAACGGCGCAGGTCTTGTTGGTAAATCGCCGAACGGGCTGCTGCCACATCACGCTGTTCGTCCAACAAGTCAAGTGCATCTTGGCGCGCATGTTCATTATCCGTCTCAACATAAGCCGCCACTCGAGGTGAGTCATGACGGATGTCACTGGGGAGGACTGCTTCTGCCCCATAAACCATAAAGAAAGGCATGAAGCCTGTAGATCTGTTAGGAGTAGTGTTGATGCTCCATAATACGGAGGGCAACTCCTCCACCCAACAACCCGGCGTCCGTTGCAAAGGGACCAAAAGCCGGGGCTTGATACCCTTCAGAATCTCCTGATTAGCTCTCTCAGCTTGACCATTGGATTGAGGATGAGCCACTAAGGAAACATCAAGTCGGATATGCTCTCGTTGACAAAACTCTTCCATGGCGCCTTTGGAGAGATTGGTGCCACTGTCAGTTATAATGTTGTGTGGAAAGCCAAAGCGGAAAATCACCTTTTTCATAAATTGAACCGCCGTGGCTGCATCGCACTTGCTAACTGGCTCAGCTTCCACCCACTTTGTGAATTTGTCAACTGCCACCAAGAGGTGGGTCTTCTTATCCTTGGACCTTTTAAAAGGCCCAACCATATCAAGCCCCCAGACCGCAAAGGGCCAAGTGATTGGGATCATCCTCAGCTCCTGAGCCGGCACATGAGCCCGTCGTGAGAACCTCTGGCAACCATCACATTTACTGACCAAGTCCTCCGCATCAGCATGAGCCGTCAGCCAATAAAAACCATGGCAAAAAGCCTTGGCCACAAGAGACTTTGATCCGGCGTGGTGGCCACAATTCCCTTCATGGATCTCACGCAAGATTTCTTGACCTTCCTCAGGGGAGACGCAACGCTGAAACGCCCCTGTAACACTGCGATGATGCAACTCGCCATCGATAACGATCATTGACTTAGCCCGCCGGGTTATTTGCCTGGCCAAAGTTTCATCCTCAGGAAACTCGCCCCAGGTCATGTAAGCCAGATACGGCATTGTCCAGTCTGGTATGATATGCAGAGCCGCCACCAGTCGTGCCTCCGGGTCAGGGACAGCCAAGTCTTCCTCTGTAGGCAACTTAACAGAAGGACTATACAGGACGTCTAGGAAAGTGTTAGGCGGCACCGGTTTTTGCTGAGAGCCCAGCCGGCTTAAAGCATCCGCCGCCTCGTTCTTCCTGTGATCGATGTGCTCCACTTGGTAACCCTGAAAGTGCCCAGCAATGGCATTAACCTCGCGGCGATAAGCCGCCATGAGAGGGTCCTTGGAATCCCACTTTCCTGATACTTGTTGAGCCACCAAGTCTGAGTCGCCGAAGCACCTTACCCGGCTTAAGCTCATCTCTTTAGCCATCCGAAGACCATGGAGCAAGGCCTCGTACTCAGCCGCGTTGTTAGTGCAAGGAAACAGCAACTGTAGCACATAATGAAACTTGTCACCTTTAGGGGAAGCCAACACGACTCCAGCCCCCGAGCCCTCCAACTGCCTGGACCCATCAAAATGGATAGTCCAATATGTGTTATCCAGCTTCTGTTCGGGCACTTGCGACTCTGTCCAGTCATTGATGAAATCCACCAAAGCCTGAGATTTAACAGCAGTGCGTGGCATGTACTTGAGACCATGAGGTCCAAGCTCTATAGCCCACTTAGCTACTCTCCATGTGGCCTCTCTGTTTTGAATGATATCACCAAGAGGGGCGGAACTGACCACAGTGATGGGATGACCCTGAAAATAATGCTTAAGTTTCCGGCTCGCCATGAACACACCATAAACAACCTTCTGCCAATGCGGATACCGCTGCTTGGACTCAATGAGCACTTCGCTGACAAAATAAACCGGCCGCTGAACCGTATGCTCCTTACCCTCCTCCTTGCGCTCCACCACCATAGCCACACTGACGGCTCGTGTGTTCGCCGCCACATATAATAATAAGGGCTCCTTATCAACCGGAGCAGCAAGGACTGGAGGCTCTGCCAGCTGCTTCTTCAAATCCTCAAAGGCAGTATTAGCTGCATCATTCCAGACAAAGTTATCAGTTTTCTTCATCAACTGATATAATGGCATGGCCTTCTCACCCAAAAGGCTTATAAACCGGCTTAAAGCAGCGATGCGACCCGCCAAGCGCTGAACGTCATTTATGCACGCCGGCTTAGCCAGGGAGGTGATGGCCTTGATCTTCTCCGGGTTAGCTTCAATGCCTCTGTCAGAAACCAAAAAAACCCAAGAGTTTGCCTGCAGGAACACCAAAGACACACTTGGCTGGGTTAAGCATCATCTTGTAGACCCGGAGATTATCAAAGGTTTCTCTTAAGTCATCTATCAGAGTTTCCTCCTTTATGGATTTAACCACAATGTCGTCCACATAAGCATGAACATTACGCCCAATCTGTTTATGAAGATAGTTCTGCACGCAACGCTGATAAGTCGCCTGTGCACACTTGAGTCCAAAGGGCATGGATACATAGCAGAAGGCTCCAAAGGGGGTGATGAACGCCGTCTTCTCCTGGTCCTTAACTGCCATTTTAATCTGATGATATCCGGAATAAGCATCCAGGAAACTTAAACGCGCACAACCGACCGTAGCATCAATAATTTGATCAATACGGGGAAGGGCAAAAGGATCAGCCGGACACGCTTTATTTAAGTCCGTGCAGTCCACACACATCCGCCCGTTCTTCTTGAGTACGAGCACCGGGTTAGCTAACCATTCTGGGTGGAAGACTTCAACAATGAACCCAGCCGCCAAGAGCCGGGCCACCTCTTCACCAATAGCTTTCCGCCTCTCCTCATTGAACCGCCGAAGGAACTGCCTGACCGGCTTAAATTTCGGATCAACATTGAGAGTGTGCTTAGCGAGTTCTCTAGGTACACCTAGCATGTCAGAAGGTTTCCATGCGAAGATGTCCCTATTCTCACGGATGAACTCGATGAGCGCGCTTTCCTATTTTGGATCTAGGTTGGCACTGATGCTAAACTGCTGAGATGAATCTCCTGGAATGAAATCAACAAGTTTAGTCTCATCAGCCGACTTAAATTTCATTGCCGGCTCATGCTCTGTAGTCGGCTTCTTCAGAGAGGTCATATCTGTCGGGTCAACGTTGTCTTTGTAAAACTTCAACTCCTCTGTTGCACAAACAGATTCTGCATAAGCTGCATCGCCTTCCTCGCATTCCAAGGCCACCTTCCGGCTGCCGTGAACCGTAATGGTCCCATTATGACCCGGCATCTTGAGCTGTAAGTAAACATAACACGGCCGTGCCATGAACTTGGCGTAAGCCGGCCGCCCAAATATAGCATGGTACGGGCTTCTTATCTTAACCACCTCAAAGGTCAATTTCTCCACCCTATAGTTGTTCTCATCTCCAAAGGCCACTTCCAATTCGATCTTGCCGACTGGATAAGCCGACTTACCAGGTACCACACCGTGGAAAATAGTGTTGGAGGTTCTGAGGTTCTTATCAATCAACCCCATACGACGGAACGTCTCATAATAGAGGATGTTGATGCTGCTGCCTCCATCCATGAGCACCTTAGTGAACTTATATCCTCCCACTTGAGGAGCCACCACTAGGGCCAAGTGGCCCGGGTTATCCACCCGGGGAGGGTGATCCTCCCTACTCCACACTATAGGCTGCTCAGACCACCGCAAGTAGCATGGGACCGCCGGCTCAACAGCATTCACAGCCCTCTTATGAAGCTTCTGATCTCGCTTACACAGGCTGGTGGTAAACACATGGTACTGTCCACCGCTAAGCTGCTTTGGATTGGTCTGATAACCCCCCTGCTGCTGTTGATGACCCTGGCCAGACTGCTGATTAAAGCCCCCTTGACCGTTCTGAGGATTAGAATTTGAGCCGCCGCCCGGGCCATGAAAGCCGCCGGCGCCTGAGCCGCCGCCCGGGCCATTGTAATTCTTAAAGGCCTTCATGATTGCACAATCCTTCCACAGATGAGTCGCTGGCTTCTCTCTAGAGCCATGCCTTGGACAAGGCTCATTCAACAGCTGCTCCAGCGTCGGACCTGACCCGCCGCCTCGGGGAGGGGGCCTCCCCTTACGTCGCTGGTTATTACCTTGTGAGCTGGCGTTGGCTACCAACTCTAGGCTGCCATCGGCCTTGCGCTTGCCCCCTCCTTGGTTCCCCGGGTTAAACTGAGGACCCTTGCCATTGCCGTTCTTCTTTCCCTTCCTTGTCCTTTCATCATCCGAAGGGGGATCCTTGGTACCATCAGAATCGGCGTACTTGACAAGAGCCGCCATTAGTGTACCCATATCACTGCAGTCGCGTTTAAGCCGTCCGAGTTTCATCTTCAGGGGCACAAAACGACAATTCTGCTCCAGCATTAAAACCGCTGAGCCGGCATCCATCTTGTCTGACGAGTGTATGATCTCCTTAACCCGGCGAACCCAATGTGTCGTAGACTCACCCTCCTGCTGCTTACAGTTAGTCAAATCCATAATTGACATAGACTGCCTACAGGTATCTTTGAAGTTTTGGATGAACCGGGCTTTCAGCTCAGCCCAAGACCCAATGGAATTCGGTGGTAGCCCTTTTAACCAAGTGCGGGCAGTCCCATCCAACATCATGGTGAAGTACTTGGCCATTGCCGCCTCACTGACCTCCAGTAGTTCCATGGCCATCTCATAACTCTCGATCCAGGCTGCGGGTTGTAAGTCAGCTGTGTAATTAGGCACCTTCCTAGGGCCTTTGAAGTCCTTAGGTAGATGTTCATTACGGATAGCTGGCACTAAACAAGGGACACCCCCGGTCCTGGTAGGGATACCCACCTCGACGGAAGTCGTCGGATAAGCCGGGGGGGTCTGGTAAGCCGTCAACTGAGGCATTTGCTCCGCCTCTTGCCGCGCTCTGTCCTGGTCTGCTGCGTGAAAGGCTCCATTATGAGCCGGGCCATGGCCAGGAGGCGGGTCATGGCGTCGGACGTTACTTGAGCCGGTCGCTGAGACCATGTGTCTGCTATAACTCGGGCTCTGGCCTGGACGAGGGGTCGAGTGGATCCTGTCCCGGCTGTAGGAGTACGCCTCTTGCTGCGCCAGTGCTGTCTGAAGGAGTTCCCTGACCCGGCGGGTTTCAATAGCCGTCGGAGAGTCGCCGTCTACTGGGAGAGCCGCCAGCCGTGCTGCCGCAGCGACCATGTTCTCCAGCGGGTTATTATAATGACCCGGGGGTATTGGCACGTACTGAGGCGGGGCAGGGGGCACCTGGGGAGGTCCCATCGCTCGTGGCTGAATAGGGGTTCCAGACCCGGGCACTATGACCCCTGGCGGGTTACTAGACCCTGCACCTGGCGTGCTGAAGAGGTTGCGTGGATCGTAAACCAGAGGGAGTCGAGATTGGGTCTTTTGATGCCTCCTTCTCATGACCTCATTGGACGCGTTCTGATCCATCGTGAGTTGGAAGGACTGCGCCTGGATCAGCTGAGTTTGGGCATCGAGAGCCGCCCTCTCTGCAGCCATCCTGATCCCTTCCGCTGCAAGCTCCTCCTTAGCTTTCACTAGATCCAATTTTAACTGTGCCACCTCCGCATAATGCTGAGCTTGATCCACCGGGTAAACCGTGGCGGTCAACAGGGCCGTCATCTTGTCCGTGAGATCCATCAGCACCTGAGCCGAAGAAGGCACCGGGTTTCCCGCTCCGGCAGCGGGGTTCTGAACAGGCTGCGCGCCAGCCATAAAGACTCCAACCTGACTTGGCGGCTCAAACGGGTCCGGAATACTGTCACCATCGGAACAACCCATGAGCCTGCCATCTTGAAGTTGATACAACGAGTTTGACTCATCGGTGGCCGACTCGCCGTCAGAGCCGGCGGCCGCCTCATCACCAGACCCAGATGGATCAGAGGGCCCTCCATGGATACATCCCACAAAAGCGCGCTTTAAGGCAGGCCGGGCCCGGGCGGGTCGTGCACGCTGAGCAGTCTCGATGAGATCGGCGCAGAGATCCGGCTCAGGGCCCGGCTCACCAATCTTGCCAATGAAAACATGAATTCCGCCGAAGGGGACCCGGTACCCGTACTCAATTGAGCCGGCGTCGGGGCCCCAGTTTGCATCGTCGATGTAGAGCTTGCCGCGACGACTCTTGGTCATCCGGCCCACAGCGTATCCCTTGAGCCCTTCGAAGCTGCCCTTCAAGAACTCAAATCCACCGTGCGGAGGCCCCACGGTGGGCGCCAACTGTCGTGGAATTGTCACGGCAGATGTCCTCGAGCTAGGACTTAGTCGTGGAGCCATCGCAACTAGGAAGCTTAAAGGGGTTAAGCGGGACAAGGAATACGAGGGTTTATACTGGTTCGGCCCCTTACGGTGAAGGTAAAAGCCTATGTCCAGTTTGAGGTGGTATTGATTAGGGTTTCGATAACTAGGGAGCTAAACTGCTAAGCCCGGCTCTCGATGAGATTGTTCTCTGCCTTAAACTGCTGCCGGGTCGTCCCTTTATATAGGGAGGCTGACGCCCTGCAGCTCTCAGAGTCTCGGCCGGCTCATAAGAGTGTCCGGCTCGGACTCTCAACTATTCTTGCCTTACACTACAAGTTCTACCATAATAATGATTGTAACTACGGGCCTTAAGCCATATCCGGGTCTTAAGCCCATCTTTGGCCCACCATCTTTAAGCTTGGCGCCGGGCTTCTGGCAGTGACCATATGAGTAACCCGGCCCCTCCTGGCGGGTGACTCTAAGGTCTATATCCTCAACAGTTGACTTGCCCGATGATCGGCAAGCAATAGAAAATAAATGGATCTTCAAGAGGAAGACGGACGCTGATAGTAGTGTTACTATCTATAAAGCTCGACTTGTCGAAAAAAGGTTTTTGACAAAGTTCAAGGTGTTGACTACGATGAGATTTTCTCACTCGTAGCGATGCTTAAGTCTGTCCGAATCATGTTAGCAAATTGCCACGTTTTATGAAATCTGGCAAATGGATGCCAAAACTACATTCCTTAATGGATTTCTTAAAGAAGAGTCGAAAATGGCAGCAAGATGAGCTAGAACTCGTGCTTGAGCTGGTTGGTGATTTTTTCTGGAGGAAGGAGTGTGTGGGTGCTGGAATAAGTGGAGGGGGGCCACGAGGGGCCCACGAGGCAGGGGGCGCGCCCCAGGGGGGTGTGGCCCCAGGTATGTTGCTATTGCTTTCTTCATGACTTATACATGTTCCTATGACTATGAGATTATGCAACTCCCGAATACCGGAGGAACACTTTGTGTTCAGGATCGGTCGATCGTGAAGACGTACGACTACATCAACCGTGTTGTCATAACGCTTCCGCTTAAGGTCTACGAGGGTACGTGGACAATACTCTCCCCTCTCGTTGCTATGCATCACCGTGATCTTGCTTGTGCATATTTTTTTTAAATTACTATATTCCCCAACAAGTATAATATAAACTTATTTCTCAACTCATAACCATGGTGCACAAGCAATATATATAGTTAGTATGAAGATTACCTATAAATTTCTCGTGCACATCTATAATCTAGTATGTTTTATTAATAAATCACTCAACATCTTCTTTCCCTGCCTTCTATCTCCGCAACTCCAGTCCATGTTCACCACCTCAATTTGTGACAGATCCGGCTCCAATCCCCCTTCCACCTCCATCAACACACACTTTGAATTTCAAACACGTAACGATGAGCTGGTGCTATATTTCAAAGAAAAGTCCTCCCTATCTCTCCTCTCTTTCTCTCATTGTAATATGACAGTCTCCCTTTCTCGTTGCATCCTCTCTTTTACACCCATGTATTTGTCTCTCGCTCGCCCACTCTATATACCACCCTCCATCTCTCTCCCTCCCTTCTCTACCAATCTCTCTCTCTCTCTCTCACACACACACACACATCTCTCTCTCTCCCTCTCTCTCTCCCTCCCTCTCTCTCTCTCCCCCTTTACCTCTCCCACAACTCAAACCTTAATTTTGGCTCAGATTAATTTTTCTCAGTGTTAACATTCAGTGGTTACAGTATATATATCATAGAAGAGGTTAGGTAGAGTTCACCCCATGTCAAATTTTCTACCTAATTCTAATCGATTTTCTACATACAAATTCTTATGCAATAATCAGATTATCAAGATTTGAATGTAGCAAACTTGATAATGTTACTGTAAAATACATAGTATTACTGCGAAATTGATTCTTTTAGAAGAAAAAAGAGGCCAATTCGTTACTATGTGAACTGGAAAACTTTTGAGCATGCCTAAATTTATGTCCAGTATAGTCAACTCAGCTAGAACTACTTGTGGGCAATCCATACTGTACGACCCAATGAAGTATGATTCCTCGCCATGTTTTATGATGTCAAGTACCTAAGCTCATGTTCGATTAGTATGTAATAGTAGAGATACTAATATTACGGCAAACCTCACTTCATCGAACATTCAAGCTGTAGGTCACTAATACCTTGGGCTCACGTAGCTCGCTCGGTGGTGCATGGACCATGGTGTGCAGTATGTGGAGCGCCCTATCCGCCACTAATTAAGGTTGTGCCTTGGTACTTCCAAAGCTGCCAATAAATACAAGACATGAATGGATGAAAATCGTTGAACCATGTGCTTACATGGCTGCAACCTAATTCTTTGACCAACCTAACACTGCGCCGCTCACTCTTGCAATTTCATCTCTTTCTTGCAGCCTCTAGGGATATTGTGATTCTCCTGGAAATCCTCCTCATCACTCTCTGAATCATCCTCTGCAACTGCACAACTGAAAACCATCACGGCCCAGCTAGGGTTAATACGTATAAGATGCAATTGTTATGCCTTTGTCAGAAGAGTAAATAAAGAACATATTATCTTCATACCCATATTTATACAAATATTTAGCCAGCAAGAACATGTACTTGCCCACTTCATTGCAAACCAACTCATATGTGCGACTTCTAATTAATGTAAAATTAGTTTGCAACTTAGCAAAGTTTAGAACCAGATGGACAACTACATATATAGAGGCTCAAATATACTTGTATTCCCTTTTTTTTATTTCCCCTAGGTGCTGCGGGTAGAGTATGCAGATTGAACCTCCTCGTATACGTAATACCTGTATACTGACCTGAATATAATTTGCACTATTGAACAGATTGTAACCAATTAAAAACTGTTCTGCGTAGTATGCGCCTTTCACAAATAGGTAAAATATAATAGAACTAAGTAGTTGTTAGATGAAAGCACCCAAAAAAGTGTGGGTTGCTAATTATGCTTATAGGTAGCTGACATACATGCTATGAACAATTACTTACATGTAAAAAGATATGGGATTGTGAAGAAATACTTGGTATATGTAATACCACATGGTAAAGAGATGAAGAAAAATAATTGAAGGAGAACACTTTTTGCCCATATCTTAAAATGGTAAATATGCAGCTTTATCTGCTTTGGAAGAAAATGACCTCTTGTTTATTTAGATAAAAATAAATTCACAATCGTGGGGCAGTCACAATCCAAACAAAACTTGCACGTACAGATTGGGTACTTTTCTACCTCAGTGGAATTGTATTGCAGTTCTGTAAAATCATGGGGCAGTCACAATCCTAACAAAACTTGCACGTGCAGATTGGGTGATGAATTGATCTCTGATAATGATTCGACTATGTTCTGTGAAACAAGAGAGGACTGCTTCAGCAAAAGTACCAAGTAACAATCAGCAGTAGCATCAATGCTAGCATCATCCAACAAGTCCCTGTCGATTCATTTATATTCGTAGAACATCAAATTCTTTAATATTCCATGCGTCAAGGAGCAAAGATTCACTATAATCAGAACCAAAATAAAGGGAAACGGCTACTGAACGCTGTCACACCTGCTGATTCTCATTTACATTCATAGAACATCAAATGCAGGAAAGATTGTATATAAATGAAACCACTCTGTCTTGATGTAATTGATACATATAAATGAAACCACTATTTTTTTTTGGAAAAGGGGTGATTCCCCGGCCTCTGCATCAGGTGGATGCATACGGCCACTTAGATAAATAAAATAGGTTCCACAATGTCGAAAACGTCGAAAAAGAAAACTACGTCGAGCTCACATAGACCTCGACACGAAAATACAAAAAAGGCCATAAAGCCACAACCGGCTGGCAGAAAAATAGGTATGGAAACTAATTGCCAATCCTATTACATGACCGCCATCCAAACCGGTTGAATATATCCCGCGCTACCATCTCCCACCGGACAGATCCAGTAACCAAACGCTCCCTGGCCTCCGTCGGAGTGAGTAGGGATCACATACGGATCAACGCCGTAGCTCGGAATACAACCTGCAAAAAATGAATAGTAGTTATTTTGTTAAAAGCCAAATCATTTCTGCAGTTCCAAATTGCCCATAACAACGCACAAACTCCTACACGAATGTGTCTAGCTGTACCGGACTCTATCCCATCCAGCCACGTTCCAAATAACAACCCGACCGAACTCGGAGGAGTAATGTTAAAAGCAATTTGCACTGAGCGCCACAAGATTTTTGCCAACGGGCACTCAAAGAATAGATGTTTAATGGTTTCATCCCGATCACAGAAACTACACCTAGTAGATCCTGTCCAATTGCAGTGACCAATTCACTCTCATATTGAGCTAAGAAGATTGTATATTTACTCGTCCTTGAGAAACAAAACAAGAATGTGCTCATAGGAGCAAGTTTGTTCTAGCCATGTTTTGGAAGCTGTATAATCAAACCAAAAAGAATTTAAAATATATTACACACACAACATTTAATGAGGACATCCGTGTTGAGGTCTATGAATGTGCTTCTAGGAGCAATCTCAACATAATTAACATCCGTATTAACGAGCTCAATTTGCATAGAAATATATGTAAACGGATTTCAAATGAAAAGAATATTTCAGTGTTTTTTCGGATCACCTTTCAGAGTGCAATTTTATCAACTTTCAGAGTGCTTTTCCTGAAGGCATAAGTGGAAGCTTTGGACAGTATAATAGACCAATTAAGTAATAACGATCCGACGGTCAAAGAAATATATAACAGCCATACATCCATTTGGAAAAGACCAAGGCAGCCCACCCTAGATCAGATTCTTACAATACAGTAGTACACATAAGTTTTCTTGCGGGTAAAACTAACAGGCAAGCGATCCAGAAGGTGAATGAAGGGAAGAATACCTGGACGAGGACCTCCCATGAATACACGACGCCTTTGTCTTTGAAGTTCCCATAAAACCTGAAGCACCAGCTACCATTGAGAAGGGGCGTTTCCCAACCGACAGTGCAGACGCGCTTCTGGGTATTGCAGCGCGGTGTAGGCGAGAAGCTGTGAGTCTAGGATGGCAACATGTCATGGCCGAGGAATAATGGCTTGAACTGATTCGCAAACAGTTGCATGAGGTTGATGATGGGCACCACATATCTTGACGGCCACGAGGTGTGTGACTTATAACTGAAGAAGGCCTCGCCTCTGTCACCTCATGAGTCACCGCCACCCATTCCGGAGCTGCTTCCGACGGCGAGATCCACCACCACGTGGTCTCCAGTCACCAGTATACAATGGCCATCAGCTAAACAACCACAATATAGAAATTACCACATGTAAGGTGACTCAAAGCTTCTTAAGTATTGGTTACATTTTTAATCCATCTGATCAATATTCCAACCATATATGGCATAATTGTCTCCATGTATTCAGTGATTACAAAAACTGAATTATAATTGTAAAAAAGGTCAAGTTACTTTCAAGTTGCATGCAAAGCCGAATGGTAAATTTGAGTACGCAATGGATGATCACCATATGTATTAAGCAACCTAAATTCATGAACTAATTCTTACCTCTAATACTTCTAGCTAGTCCATTGGTAAGTGCAGTTCCTGGCAACGAGTGCACCATACTTCAAGACCTACAATGTCCAGCACATGAAAACATCATTAGGCGTGTTGCACCAATGCAGTAGTACACCGAGCGTTCCACAACAAAAACAACGCAGTGTGTGGCTCACCAAATTTGTGATGTAAAACATAATGGAAATCACATAACACATGATTTGGAGAAAACAGTCATTTGTCAGTCCAAACTCCAAAAGGAAAAATGCCCCTACACAAGATGTAATAGATTATTTCCCAATCTTATAGGCTTGATTGACAATAATATGCCATCAATTTGACAGATTACTGTATGTTAATGAACACTAACGACCCAGATTGGCTTCTCTAAGCAACCCAGCGCTCACTAAGCTAAGCTAGGAAGCATCACACATCTCAACACCTCGAACAAACGTGGTGCAGAGCATCAGGGGAGTTGGGCGGCGGGTAGATTTAGCATGAATCCAGCGGTAAACCTACATATGCCAGCAGCAGGAAACCACATGAACCGATGCCCTGACTGCATACCACACACCCGTGAGACATGGGGAATCAAACCAGAAAAAAAAATCATGAGAGGTGACACAAGCGCAACGTACCAACCATGGCCGCCGCCGGAGTGGATCGGAGAAGGGGATCAGCCTACGGGCTGGGTGCTCCGCCCGTCGCGCTGTTTGTCGACCACGGCGAAGATTGGGATCCTTCTTTCTCGGTAGAGAGGCGGCGGCTTGGCTTGCGGACAAGCGACGGATCGCTTGAGGGAAGCGAGGAGTCCGAAGGTGAGCGACGAGGGAAGCGAGGCGCGGAGCAGCAGGACGTTGGGCTGGTCGACAAGCTCCTGTGTGGCCGCGGCGCAGGAACCCTAGCGCGTGCGAGGGTACCGAGGAGAGGGAGGGGAGTGGTTCGTGCGTGGGGGTGGTTTTTTTGGCTGCATGAGTGGGCGGGGGCAGCAGAGACGAAAAAAACCAACGAAGAAAAAATCATGGAGCAGGGGGGAAGCGCTGGGACGTGGGAGGTGGTCGGGAGGACAAAAAAACCATCGTTGGTGGGACGAAATTTAACCGTGGAACGGAGACTACCAACTGAGACATTAGGAGTAGAGATTTTGGCAAAAGACCACACAATTGTCTCAAGCCGTTTTAGTGTGGAAGGTAATGCCAGTGATGATGCCATCATCGATGACCAAAGACTTGCTAGAAATATGGACACCGACAATACTAAATAAATAAAATATTAAAATTGATTTCATGATCAATCTAATGATTCAATTTTCAAATTAAGGATATTGATATATTTCTCTAGAACTTTGGTCAAACTTCAAGAGTTTGACTTTTCACAAATCTAATACATCTTATATTTTGAAACATAGGGAGAAAAAGAATTATGAAATCCCCAAAACACAAGCAACCGACAAAGCAGGACCAACGCTTCTAGTCTAGTTAATACACTATGCTCCCTAATTTTTAAGGCCTCGCGGGCAACTGTGGTCTAAAATTTGAAATTGGACCAACCGATTTTGACCAGGTCAACAATTTCTCAACGAGCTCTCTTGTTCCATTCTATTAATTCACTATGGTCCTTAGTTTTGGAGTTCTTTCATTTCAGTGAGCTATTCAATTTTCAATCCGGTTCACGATTTCTACCATATCATTGATTTTTTTTCAAATCAACCGGCAGCAACCGACCTGTACAAATAACCAATCCCCCACATCCTCTCGTCATCTAAAAAAACACCAATATGTGATACTTTAGCAACAATATAGTACAAACAGCCACCAGCGCATAAAATTTCTCGATCGGCTGCCGGCCTCTTGGTCGACAGGCCGGCCCCACTGCCTGGGGTCTTGTCGGCGGCTGCTTACTGTAGCATCATCCCTGATGACGAGGGCTTGGTTGAGGTAAGCGTGGCTACAGTGTGCCGCCTCGAGGGCTCTCACTGTAGCCGTACCTCGTCTTGTCTCCTTAATGTGGCACATGCTTCGAGGGAGGGGGGTAGCCGGCTTCTGGGGGCCGGCTACGCCCTTGGCCGACTGGGGAAGGCCGGGCCGCCTTCGCGCCTCTCTCTGGCTAAAGGGGCCCGCCGCCCGTGGGCCGTAATGGCGTCTGTCGTGGATGACGTTGAGGCCAGCATGGCTACAGTGCCGAGCCGAACGGGAGATGGCTGGCCCGTACGGCGTCCTGTGGCCATGCCTGCCTCGGGCTTCGGGGGGAGTGGGCCGCACTGTGGCCACACCCCGTCTTGTCACCATTATGTGGGTGTAGTTCTGGTGGGTGCGGTCTTGGCCGGCTTTTTGGAGTTGGCGTGCTTCATGGCCGGCTCTTGGAAGTCGGTCCTCTTGGCGTCGGCTTCCTGGAGTCGGCCATCTCACAACTATCTTGGGGGAGGTTACCGGGGCCGGGTCGCCTTCGGAGAGTCGGCCCCTGGGGTAGTCGGCCGGGGGAAGTCGGCCCAATGCTTTGAACGCTTGAAGGCTCAAATGGCCTGATAATTTTTGAAGAACCATGGGTAGTCGGTTAGGCTACCCGTGGCCATTTACTCCGACAGTAGTCCCCGAAGCTGATTGAGCTTCGAGGTTGGGTGGGAGTTAAGAAGCTCGGTCAGCTTCCTGTCTTGACGAGCCGGCAGCTGAGAGCCGACTTTGGTTGGGAGCGCCGTCTCGGCGAAATTTTTTGGAGTCGGAGGGCGGGAGCCTGCCTGAACGCGCACCGGGCCGTGGGCCGGCCACTTGCCGCCTGCGAACCACGTGGCATCCCCTGGCTAAAAAGCCTGCCAGCCCACGCGCGCGACGGGACGTCGCCGCTGGCCGGGGGCCCGCCACGCCTACGCCCGGGCCCAGGCGTAGATTCTCTGCGGCCCGAAGCCGCCCGCACGTCTTCCTGCGGCGGTTTCGGCACGCCTTTAGGGCGTAATAATCGCGAGGCATGGGGGGAGTGGGTGCAGTTAATCCCACGTCTCACCCCACGCCCTGCCTCCTCGGCTTCACCGTGCGAAGCTATATGTAGGGGGAGGGGGAGAGTGGCAGGCTCTCGCACACCCCTCCTCTTTCCGCCATCTTCTTCCTTCTGCCCTTTCTTGCAACAGCGCCTCGCCGCCGCGCTGTTCCACCGCTCGATCCTCTGCCGCCGCGCTCGTTCTCGCCAGCCCCACGCCACGATGCAGTACGGCGGGGATTGGGACGGCTCCAACGTCCATGAGGATCACGTCGAGTTCCTCCGCAAGACGCGGCGGCTGCCCGGCGCGGACAAGGTGGAGGTCCGTCTTGCGCCGGCGAAAGAGATTATGCCGGAGCCGCAGGAAGGCGAGCGGGTAGTCTTTCGCTCGCATTTCTTGCGCGGCATCGGCCTGCCCGTGAGCGCCTTCTTCCGCTCCTTTCTCGAGTTCTACCAACTCCAGCCGCACCACCTCACCCCGAACACGGTGGTGCTGCTGTCCGCCTTCGTCAACTTGTGCGAAGGCTACCTCGGCGTCCTCCCTACCCTCGAGCTCTGGGGGGAGTTCTTCCAGTCCAAGCTGGGCACGCGCATGCAGGGCGTGCCGGCTCAGAGTGGCGCCTTCATCGCGATGCGGAGGGTGGTTGCCGACAACCCCTTCCCCGTCATCACGCTGATCCAGTCGGTGAACTATGGCAAAAGTCATACTTCTACGTGAAGAACGTCGCCCCGCAGGGCGACTACGTCAATCTGCCGGCTTACGTAGCCGGCCCACCGGCGGGCAGGCGGCCCCAGTGGTCCTATCGGGCCGTGACGCTGACGCCGGCTGGAGCCGCAGCTGTCGCCCGACTGCGGGTGATGATCTAGTCGGAGGGCTTGTCGGGGCCCGACCTGCTGGCCGCCTTCGTCACGCGCCGGGTGCTCCCGCTCCAGAGGCGCCCTCATCTGATCTGTCAGATGAGCGGCCAACTCAATCCGAGTCGGATGTGCACCAAAGACATGCCGCACGACGAGGTAGCCCATATGGTGAACTACCTTGCGAACTGCAAGCTCTCCGCAGAGTGGCAGTTCGGCAAAGAGCCATATCGCCGAGCTCATCCGCCGCCCACGGTATGTTCTCTTTTTCTCTTTTCCTTCTCTCAGTTTTATTGCCGAGTTCCTTTTGGCCGATTCTGACCAGCCGGCTTGTCTCGACAGAGCCCTCTTCTTCGGCCTGCAGGCGGGTCGGACGCGGAGCACCGATTCGTCCCCGACCGGACGGAGCACGATCTGGAGGACCCCGACTTGGGGGCGGCCGCTATGGACGACAACACCGAAGCGGGTGGTGGCCAAGCCGGCGGCGAGGCAGGCGGCTCCGGGCTTGGAGTCAGCTTCGACGACTGGCCGGACGATGACGAGGCTGAAGTCGTCCCACACCGCCAGCCGGCGCCTGGCCACGGCGCGGGTTCCTCTGCCGCGCTGCCTGCTCGGGGCGGCGGGCAAAAGCGTCGCGCCGCGCCGGGCTTGTTCGGCAGTCGACCGAAGAAGCCCAGAGGCGGGGCAGCGGCGACTAGGCGGGAGGAGGCGGCCGCGAAGGCGGCCCGCTTCCGCAAAGCGGTGAAGCAACCGCAGACGGTGTCGGCATAAGTACATACTCCTTTGTGTACTCTTTTTTTCTCTGGTAGCTCCTGAGCCCTCGTCTTTTTTTCTCCAAAAAACCAGGGCTCCCTTGTCGCTCGAGCGGGCTGCTACCGCCTCCGTCGTTGGGTCGCCGGGAGGATCTGGGAGCATCACTCGCCGCGTGGACTCTCGTGCCGATCTTTTGGCGGCGACGGAGCGGAACACGCGGGAGGAGCGGGAGGCGTGGGAGGCGGAGGCATTGAGGGCGGCCGCCGCCAAGGCGGCGCAGGAGGAGGAGGCGGCGAAGGCGCGCGCTGACGCTGCGGCCAAGGCCCAAGCGGAGGCTGCGGCTGCGGCGATGGCGGAGGAAGCATTGCTGGTCACCCCACTGCGCGTTGCGGCGCCTGGGGCCCCAGATCCCTCGCCCGAAGAAGCCGGCAGTGACCGGCCGGGGCTGGATAGGGATGACAACGTTGTCATCCTGGAGAGGGCAGCGGGACCAGCCCCGCCGACTGGGGCGGCTCAAGGCGGCCGGCCTGATCTGCCGCCTGCGCAGTCGGCCAGGGGCGAGCCGGCCGCGAGGACTGATCTGGCGGTCCGGTCGTCGTCGCGCCAGCGCACGGGGAAGGCCGCCTCAGAGCCGCAGAAGGCTGCATCGGAGCCGCAGCTGGCCGCGGGCTCCAGCTCGTCGGCCCAAGATATGGAGGTGGCCAGCGCCAGCTTGGGGTGGACGCCAGGCTGAGGGACGGCCGTGATGAATGTGGCTGCGCAGGACGTCCGGACCCGGCTCCAAGCCCAGGCTACGGCGCTGAGGAGATACAACGACGAGTTCCTTGCGACGCGGGCGGCCATCCGGGTTAGTCTTCTTATCTTGCTTCTTCTTGATCTTGGTTTCTTCCGTGGGGGCGCGTCAGCGCACCCACTGGGTGTAGTCCCCGAGTTCCGAGTCGGCTGCTGAGCAGGCGGCTTGGAACTTCTTAGTGGATCTGGTTTTGCTATTCTTGTTCTTACTTCGATCTTCTGCCTGTCTTGCAGGATTACCACAATCTTCGCACGGCTGCCTTCAACTCCCAGGCTCGGGAGTTGACCCAGAAGACCGCCGATCTAACTGAGAGCCGGGGTAAGTGCTTCGTCCTTTATCTCATGTGGGGGCGCGTCAGCGCACCCACTGGGTGTAGTCCCCGAGATTCGGGCCGACTGCTGAGCAGTCGGGTCGGATCTTCCTTGACGACTTCTTCTTATTGCTTCTTCTTTCTCCGCCGTCCCTGCAGCGGCCAATGCCAGTCTAAGGGAGCAGCTGGGAGGGTCTCAGGCCGCCCTTCGTGCTAAGGAGGCCGAGTTAGCCGCCTTGGTGCAGGAGCGTGACCGCCTGGCCAAGAGGTTGGCCGACCAGGAGGAGAGCCACAAGGCGGCTCTGAAGGCGGTGCACGACAGCGAAGCCGCCCTCCAGGCCGAGTACGAGACAGAGGCAGCTGGCTGGGCCGAAGCAAAGCAGACGCTGAGCAATGGCTATGGCCAGATCGAAGATTTGGTTGACGGTAAGCCGCCTACTTCTTCGTCCTTTCTTGCCGCCTGCCGCTTTTGGCTCGTTTTCTAACTTGGTGTTTTCTCTTCTTTCTCTTTCTTTCTTGTGCAGAGTACTTCCCTGGCTACTCTACCGCCGCCAACCAGATCATCGAGGCCCGTCGCGAGGCATGGAGGCAGGCTGGCGCTGAGATTGCGCCAAACGCTAGCCGGTCGCTGGAGGAGCAGCTCTTGGCGATCCAGGCCCGCCTCCAGCCGGCTCATCGACTACTCCGCCGTCTTCAACGTGCCGGGGCACAGATGCTGGCCGCCCTCTGGCCTGGAGAAGTGGTTCCCCGCACCCCCAGTCGGACTGCCGACTGGCTGGAGGTGGCGGTCGGCCGCTTTGAAGCCTGGAAGGCTTCAGCGGCTCGGTCCGGCGCCAGCCGGGCGCTGGAGTTCGTCAAGGCCTGGTATCCCAGCCTGAGTCTGGACCAGCTGGCTACCTGGCGGCAGCAGGCCGACACGGAGCTGGAGCCGGCGCGGCTGGCTATCATCCGGCGGGCTTCGGCGATCGCCGACTACACCGACACCAGCGCCTTCGCCCCTGAGGTAGATGACAACGGTGTTGCCCAGCCGGAGGAGTGGTTCGGGCTGAACCCGGCAGACGGCGAAGACTCGGCGGAGGAGATCGACTCCAGCGACGAGGGCGAAGAGGAGGAGGAGGAGGGTGAAGACGTCGGGCCGGATGGTGGAGCGGCCGGCCAGCCTCAGCCTGACCGCGCCTCAAGTAACACGGCACGTGCGGGCGCGCCGCCTGCCACCGGCGGTGACCAAGCCGAGACCCGCCAGCCGGCCACTCCTTCAACCGGTGACGCCGTCTCCACCGACCAACCCGGCTCCCGCACCGCGCCTTTAGTCTAGTCTACTATCTTTTATTTTCCTATCTTGTCACTTTTGGAACAATATTCTGCTAAGTTTACACAATTCCACCCACTGGGGGTGTATTTGAACTATGTCGATTGCCGGCCTGTTGGGGGCTTTATATGTATATATGACTATGCATGTGTTTGGCGCTTCCTTGTTCTTTGCTTTTCATCCTTCTGTTGTTTACTTTGCCGCCCTCCCTTGGTTGCCGCCTCCCCAGTCAGACAGTTGCTCTGCAATCTGTGGCTGGAGAAGTGCTTGGCCAATTGGGAGGGCAAGTACTCTAGCTTTGTTGGATTAAAGGTAAGTGTTTGGGAAGCCGGCCAGCCGGCTGTTCTGACAGCCGGCAAGCGTGGTTGGAGGCCGTCTTTTCGCTATATAAGTTCATTAGTCCTTAGCCGTTTTTCTTGTGGGCGTCCTTTCTACCTTGTCTCTTGCTAGTCGGACAGTCGGTTCTTCGAGCTGCGACTTTCAACAAGAGAGGACTCAGGAGCCGGCACGCTACTTGTCTGACTTCAGGTAGAACTTTTAATATAGCTTAAGGCGGCCAGTCCCGGGCCGACTTAGTCGAACCCGGTGCCAGACAAGAAATCAAATGTAATAGTACATTTATGGATATGACACTCGTCACTCATAGATAAATGAAGGCAGTCCCCGAGTACTTTTCGGGGGGGCTGTTGTTTCGTACTTAATACAAAAGGGTAGCATGATACATATTGCTTTCAACTGTAAAATCTTCTCAGGAGGTTCGCGTTCCATGGTCGCCCCGACTCCTTGCCGGAGTCATCCCTCTTGCGTGCTCTTGGTTTTTGCGCGTCGATCAAGTAGTAGGAGTCGTTGCCTAGTGCCTTGCTGATGACGAAGGGGCCTTCCCAAGGGGCCGAGAGCTTGTGCTGGCCGGATGTTCGCTGGATCAGCCGAAGCACAAGGTCGCCCTCTTGGAAGGATCTTGGCTTGACCTTGCGGTTGTGGTAACGGCGCAACCCCTGCTGGTAGATGGCAGACCGGCTGAGTGCTAACAGCCGGCCTTCTTCTAGTAGGTCGACACCGTCTTCTCTTGCTTCCTTGGCCTCCGCCTCCGTGTACATGGTGACCCGAGGCGAGTTGAACTCGATGTCGGTTGGGATGACAGCCTCGGCACCATATACAAGGAAGAACGGAGTGAAGCCGGTTGACTTGTTGGGGGTAGTACGCAGACTCCAGAGGACAGCCGGCAGCTCATCGAGCCAGCAGCCGGCCAATCGCTCCAGTGGTACAACCAGTCTGGGCTTGATGCCGGAGAGGATGAGTCCATTTGCTCGCTCGACCTGGCCGTTTGACTGCGGGTGGGCAACGGACGCTAAGTCCAGTCGGATACCCTGCGTCGCGCAGAAACGTGCCAGTGCTCCTTTGGCTAAGTTTGTGCCGTTGCCGGTGATGATGCTGTGCGGTACGCCGTACCGAGTAGTGATGTCGGTGATGAATGTCACGGCAGTCGGCCCGTTCAGCTTCTTGATTGGCTTCGCTTCGATCCACTTTGTGAACTTGTCCACGGCGACAAGCAGATGTGTCAAGCCGCCACGGGCTGTCTTGAAAGGGCCCACCATGTCCAGTCCCCAGACGGCAAAGGGCCAGGTGAGGGGAATGGTCTTGAGTGCAGAAGCCGGCAGGTGTTGCTTGGAACTGAAGACTTGGCATCCTCTGCAGCTCTTGACTATCTCTTTGGCATCTTCCAAAGCAGTCGGCCAAAAGAAACCATGACGGAAAGCTTTGGCCACAAGTGATCTTGAGGCTGCGTGGTGGCCGCATTCGCCTTGATGGATATCCTTGAGGATTGCCACTCCTTTTTCTGGCTCGACACAGCGCTGGAAGACTCCAGTGACGCTGCGCTTGACAAGCTCTCTGTTGATTATTGCATATGCTCCGGCTCATCGTTGCACTAGTCTTGCTGAGATCTCGTCAGCCGGCAGCTCTCTGCTGACTAGGAATCTGAGGATGGGCTGGGCCCAAGATGGAGTTGTGACTTCTTCTTCTGTTAGTGCAGCCACCATGACTCGGGTGGGTGGGTCGGGTGGCGTGAAATTGGAGTCGGCCACCGCTTCTTGTGTTGCTGTAGTCCCCGGGCCGACTGCTGAAGTCCCCGAGCCGGGTTCTGAAGTCCCCGGGTCGGGTCCGACTACGGCAGTCGGCGAGCCAGTTGTCGAAGTCCCCGTGCCGCCTGCGGGATTCCTCCAGTCGGATCCGGCTGCATCGGGGACAGGCGGTACGAAGATAGAGTCCGACTCTGGAGACGCCTTGATGGATGGCTTGAGGAGGCGCTGGAGGGAGACGCCGATCGGTATAGCCTGTCGGGTGGAGCCGATCCGTTCCAGGGCATCTGCTTGGTCGTTGTCGGCCCTTGGCACGTGAAGGAACTCGCACCCTTCGAAGTACCCACTGATCTGCTGGACGAGGAATCGATAGCTCGCCATGTTCGCGTCCTTGGCGTCCTAGTCGCCAGACGACTGCTGGACCACCAAGTCCGAGTCGCCGTAACACAGGATCCGGCGTATACCGAGCTCTTTGGCTAGCCGGAGCCCATGTATGAGCGCCTCGTACTCGGCCACGTTGTTGGAGGCGGCGAAGTGGATTTGCAGCATGTATCTGAGTTTGTCGCCTTTGGGAGAGGTGAGGACGATGCCGGCTCCCAAGCCGGTGCGCATCTTGGACCCGTCGAAGTGCATCCGCCAATGGGTAGAGTCGGGAGCCGGCGGTAGGTACTGGGTCTCGGCCCAGTCGATGAGGAAGTCGACCAATGCTTGGGACTTGATGGCGGTGCGGGGCTGGTAGAAGATTGTGTATGGTGCCAATGCAATGGCCCATTTAGCCACCCGGCCGGATGCGTCCCGGCTGCCTATGATCTCGGCAAGCGGGGCGGTGCACACGACCGTGAAGGGATGCTCTTGGAAGTAGGGCTTCAGCTTCTTGGCGGCGAAGTACACCCCATAGCACATCTTCTGGTAGTGCGGGTAGTTTTGCTTTGAGATGGATAGTACTTCGCTTAGATAATACACCGGCCTCTGGACTAGCTGGGCTCGGCCTTCTTCCGGGCGCTGGACCACGACAACTGTACTGACCACTCGGCTAGTCGTGGCAATGTAGAGGAGCATGGGCTCCTTCTCAGTCGGTGCCGCCAGGACAGGTGGGGTGGTCAGCATCTTCTTCAACTCATGGAAGGCTTGGTCGGCTTGGTCATTCCACTCGAAGTGAGTGGACTTCTTCATGAGTTGGTACAGGGGGAGAGCCTTCTCTCCTAGCCGGCTGATAAAGCGGTTTAGGGATGCCAAGCACCCGGTGAACTTCTGCACATCTCGCAATTTGGTGGGAATCTCCATCCTCTCGATGGCCTTGATCTTCACAGGGTTGCACTCGATGCCGCGTTCGGAGACCAGAAAGCCTAGCAGCTGGCCGGCTGGTACTCCGAACACGCATTTCTCGGGGTTGAGCTTGATTTGGAATCGGCGCAATTTGGCGAACGTTTCTTTGAGGTCTTCCAGCAGGGTGCCGCGCTTCTCTGTCTTCACCACAATGTCGTCTACATAGACGTGGGCATTTCTGCCGAGTTGCTTGAGGAGGCATTTCTGCATGCAACGCTGAAAAGTGGCACCGGCATTCCTTAAGCCGAATGTCATAGTCAGGTAACAGAAAGCTCCAAATGGTGTGATGAAGGAAGTCTTCAGGCGGTCTGCTGGGTCCAACTTGATCTGATGGTACCCTGAGTAGGCATCCAAAAAACTCAACAGCTCGCATCCGGCTGTGGAGTCTATCACTTGGTCAATCCGTGCCAAAGCAAACGGATCCTTGGGGCAGGCCTTGTTGAGGCTGCTGTAGTCTATACACATGCGCCACTTGTTCTTCTTCTTCAATACCAGAACTGGGTTGGCAAGCCACTCTGGAAAAAATACTTCCATAATGAAGCCAGCGGCGAGGAGCCGGGCTATCTCTTCTCCTACGATTCTTCGCTTCTCTTCTGACAGTCGGCGAATGGGCTGCTTGACCGGCTTCGCGTCGGCTCGGACGTGCAATTTGTGCTCGGCGAAATCCTTCGGGACACCCGGCATGTCCTTTGGGGACCATGCAAAAATGTCTCGATTCTCACGGAGGAAGTCGACGAGCTCGCCTTCCTATTTACTGTCCAAGTTTGCCCCGATGACAGCAAACCTTTCCGGATTCTCCGGGTCCAGAGGTATCTTCTTCGTCTCCTTGGCCGGCTGGAAGGAGCCCTGTGCATCACAATCTTTGGGGTTGGGGGACAGGGCTGGCTGCTTGCCGGCCATGGCCACAGCCCGCTCCAGCATCTTCTTCTCTTCTGCCACTACGAGGGACTCGGCCAGCCGGCTGCTGGCCATGGCGCACTCGATAGACTTCTTGTAGTCGCCGGCTACAGTGATGATCCCCTTCGAGCTCGGCATCTTCATCTTCAGGTAGGCGTAGTGGGGCACAGCCATGAACTTGGCCAGAGCAGGTCGGCCAAGCAAAGCATGGTAGGGGCTCTCCAGATCCACTACCTCAAACCAGATCGCTTCTCGGCGAAAATGATCCTTGTCTCCGAAGAGAACATCCATCTTGATCTTGCCGATCGGGGAACAAGACAAGCCAGGGACGATGCCATGGAACACGGTCCGGCTTGGCATAAGCTGCTTCGCCTTGATGTTCAGCTTCTCCATGGTATCGCGGTACAGTATATTGATACTGCTTCCGCCGTCTATCAGGACGCGGGAGAATCGGGCAGCTCGCCTCTCCGTTGCAAGGGTAACATCCAAGACTAGTGCATAGGAGCCAGGGGATGGCATCACCTCTGGGTGGTCGGCCTGGCTCCAGTTGATGGGCTTCTCGGACCAGTGCATGAACTCGGGGGCGCTAGAGGCGACTACGTTGACCTCTTGATGCTGACGGCGCCGACTACGCTTGTCTTCGACTTAGCTTGTGAAGACGACGTAGGCGGCGTGCTCTTCAGGGAACTCATCTTGAATGGCTCCGACTGCCGGCCGAGCCGCCGGCTGCTGGGGGGCTGGAGGCGGCGGGCCGGGAGGCGGAGGCGGCACCAGCCCTTCGCCCTTGGAGATTCGAGTGAGCCAGTGGCATTTTCGGGTCGTGTGGTTAGACGGCTACGCGCCGCAGTGGAACTTGCAGGGGGCGTCGAGAGTCTGCTCGTAAGAGAAAGCCGGCTGCCAAGCCGGCTTGCCACCCTTCTTCTTGGGAGCGGGCCGCTCTTCGGGCTGCTCATCTTCAACAGTGGCCACCTGCCGACTGGTGGAAGGCGGCATGGGGGCCTTGCGCTTGTGATCGTTCTGGTAGGGGCGCCGATTGGAGTCGCCAGCCGGCGTTTTGGGAGCCGGAGCGAGCACCTTCCCAGAGGCGTCCACTCGGAGCTCGGTCTTCATCGAGGAGTCGGCCATGGCGTACTTGTCCGCGATGATCAGCAGTTCGTTGAGGGTAGCCGGCTCGTCGCAGAGGAGTCGGTGCTTGAGGAGGGTGCCCTCTCGGCACCCGGCGGTGAAGTACTCGATGGCCTGAACCTCGTGCACCCGCTCGCAGAAGTTGCGGAGCTCGGCCCACCGCGTGAGGTAGTCGCGGGTCGACTCGTTAGGCCCTTGGACGCATAGGGAGAGCTGTTGGGGCTTGGGAGGCCGCTTGTAGGTGCTGGTGAAGTTGCGGACGAAGACTTTCGTGAAGTCCAGCCAGCTGTTGATGCTGTAGGGCTTGACGCTGTTGAGCCAGGTGCGCGCCGTGCCTTGCAGCATGAGGGGGGCGTATTTCACGGCTACGCGTCGGTTGCCGTTGGCTATGCTGACCGCAGTAGAATAGTCGATGAGCCAATCTTCCGGCTTCACAGACCCGTTGTACTTGGGCGTGTCTCTGGGGAGCGAGAACCCTTTGGGGAAGGGCTCGTCGCGGATGCGGGGGCCAAAGCATGGCGGGCCGACATCGTCTTCTTCTTCTAACGCCAGGGATCGAGCTAGGCGGTCGATCCGGTGGCGGGCGTCATTCTCGCCGACTCCTTCGCGGTGGCCTAGTCGACCACCAAGAGTCGGATGCATGACAGGCGGCGGGGAGGGACGTCTCTCCCCTCGAGGCGGGGGAGGAGGCGGATTTCCTTGGCGCTCCACCGCTCGAGGGCGGCCTTCCGCGTCGCGCTCGATGGTGATACGAGTCCGGCTGCAGCTAGCAGCCGGCTCCATGCGGGGGATGACTGTCGGCGCGGGCGCCGGCTTCGTGCCGTTCTGCAGCCGCGTCGATCAGCTGCTGGATCCGCCTTGTCATGTAGGGGAGCACGTCGGCTCCCAGCCCATTTAGCTCTTCAGCGGCCGCCTGAGCGGCTCGCAGATTCTCGAGCGGGGTGGCGTAGACGGGGCGATCTGCCCCCAACATGCTGGCGATAGCCGCGCCGCGCTTCTGGACGAAGCCGGCTCTGCTCGGCCCGCTACGCAGCGGCGTACCGAAGGCGGCGCGGTCGACTTCACGCTGGTGGGCCTCGGTGAGGCGTCTCATGGAGGCTATCTTCTGGCTTTCCGCGACGAGGGCAAGGAGGCGTGCCTCCAAGGTCTCGGCGTCGGCCGGGATGGGGACGGATAGGTCGTGCATCGCCGCTTGCAAGGCGTCGTGGGCGTTCTCGCCTGAGTCGGCGACGTGGCTGATAACCATCACTTCGGTGACAGCGCTGTTGCCACTGTCAGCTCGAGGGAGCGGGTCGTCGAAGACCACCACGTCGGAGGGGTAGGCGTCGAGCGATGCCATGTCGTAATCGACAAGCATCGGGTCGGTGGAGCCGACCGACTCCAAGTCTGCAGCAGGCTCGCTGGAGACGTGAAGCTGGTCGAGGAGGCCGACGAGGCGGCTCTCGGGGTAGTCCGTGCCCGCGTCGGACGCAGGCTCGTCGGAGATGCGAGTCTCGCCGAGCAGATCGGCGAGGCAGCTCGCCGCGCAGGCGTCGTCGACGCCTTGCAGCGCGTCGAGGCAAATGCCATCGGGCGCAGCAGGCTGGCTGCGCTCGCGGGGGAGGAAGAGGGTTCCCGTCCAGAACAGGTCTCCGGACGACGGTGCACCTGGCCCCACGGTGGGCGCCAAATGTCGGGTGGTAGGTGCGACATATGCCAACGGGTGGCTTATCATGGTGGGAGCCAGTAAGACGTCGCCAGTGCCTGGAAATGGGATGAGGCGAAGACATGCACGCCGGCGAATCTTACCCAGGTTCGGGGCTCTCCGTGGAGATAACACCCCTAGTCCTGCTCTGCGGGGTCTCCGCATGATCACTAGATCAGAACGAGTAGCTACAAATGCTCCTTGAGCTGTCGGGTTCAAGGGAGAGGAAGAGCAAGGCTAGCTCTTATTTCCCTCTTTATATGGTGTGTGTAACTCTAAGAAGCCAACCCGTTGCATGGGTGCCCCGGGGGGTTTATATAGGCCTACCCCCCGGGGGTACAATTGTAATCTGGCTGGGCGCGGGTCCCAGTCGTCAGTGTCTGTGCTCGCCGGCTTCTCCGCCGGCTGTTGGGGCCCGCCGACTGGTGGGTCCCGCCGGCTGCCGGCCTCTTGGTCGACAGGCCGGCCCCACTGCCTGGGGTCTTGTCGGCGGCTGCTTACTGTAGCCTCATCCCTGATGACGAGGGCTTTGTCGAGGTAAGCGTGGCTACAGTGTGCCGCCTCGAGGGCTCTCACTGTAGCCTTACCTCGTCTTGTTTCCTTAATGTGGCACATGCTTCGAGGGAGGGGGGTAGCCGGCTTCTGGAGGCCGGGCCGCCTTCGCGCCTCTCTCTGGCTAAAGGGGCCCGCCGCCCGTGGGCCGTACTGGCGTCTGTCGTGGATGACGTTGAGGCCAGCATGGCTACAGTGCCGAGCCGAACGGGAGATGGCCGGCCCGTACGGCGTCCTGTGGCCATGCCTGCCTCGGGCTTCGGGGGAAGTGGGCCGCACTGTGGCCACACCCCGTCTTGTCACCGTTATGTGGGTGTAGTTCTGGTGGGTGCGGTCTTGGCCGGCTTTTTGGAGTCGGCGTGCTTCATGGCCGGCTCTTGGAAGTCGGTCCTCTTGGCGCCGGCTTCCTGGAGTCGGCCATCTCGCAACTATCTTGGGGGAGGTTACCGGGGCCGGGTTGCCTTCGGAGAGTCGGCCCCTGGGGTAGTCGGCCGGGGGAAGTCGGCCCAATGCTTTGAACGCTTGAAGGCTCAAATGGCCTGATAATTTTTGAAGAACCATGGGTAGTCGGTTAGGCTACCCGTGGCCATTTAGTCCGACAGACGAGGGAAGCGAGGCGCGGAGCAGCAGGACGCTGGGCTGGTCGACAAGCTCCTGTGTGGCGGCGGCGCAGGAACCCTAGCGCGTGCGAGGGTACCGAGGAGAGGGAGGGGAGTGGTTCGTGCGTGGGGGTGGTTTTTTTGGCTGTATGAGTGGGCGGGGGCAGCAGAGACGAAAAAAACCAACGAAAAAAAAATCGTGGACCAGGGGGGAAGCGCTGGGACGTCGGAGGTGGTCGGGAGGACAAAAAAAAACCATCATTGGTGGGACGAAATTTAACCGTGGAACAGAGACTACCAACTGAGACATTATGAGTAGAGATTTTGGCAAAGGACCACACAATTGTCTCAAGCCGCTTTAGTGTGGAAGGTAATAACAGTGATGATGCCATCATCGATGACCAAAGACTTGCTAGAAATATGGACACCGACAATACTAAATAAATAAAATATTAAAATTGATTTCATGATCAATCTAATGATTCAATTTTCATATTAAGGATATTGATATATTTCTCTAGAACTTTGGTCAAACTTCAAGAGTTTGACTTTTCACAAAACTAAACATCTTATATTTTGAAACATAGGGAGAAAAAGAATTATGAAATCCCAAAAACACAAGCAACCGACAAAGCAGCACCAAGGCTTCTAGTCTAGTTAATACACTATGCTCCCTAATTTTTAAGGCCTCGCGCGCAATTGAGGTCTAAAATTTGAAATTGGACCAACCGATTTTGACCAGGTCAACAATTTCTCAACGAGCTCTCTTGTTCCATTCTATTAATTCACTATGGTCCTTAGTTTTGGAGCTCTTTCATTTCATTGAGCTATTCAATTTTCAATCCGGTTCACGATTTCTACCATATCATTGAATTTTTTTTTTAAATCAACCGGCAGCAACCGACCTGTACAAATAACCAATCCCCCACATCCTCTCGTCATCTAAAAAAAACACCAATATGTGATACTTTAGCAACAATATAGTACAAACAGCCACCAGCGCATAAAATTTCTCTTGTAAGTAAGGTTGATTAGAAGATGACATAGAATCACAACGTGAAATGCCCACGAAAATAGTGGATTATAAATGAAAGGAAAACACGCTCCATCATCTCCCCCACTCGCCAAACCAAATATTTCATCGCAACCAAAATATAAGGTGTCTTTGACAAAATTCAGAGATAAAATTATCAACATTCACAATACAAATAAATAAAATATGGAAATTCATTTCATGATAAATCTAATGATACTAATTTGATATGGCTATATATATTTGTTTACAAATTTGGTAAAACTTAATGAGTTTTGACTTTTTGAAAAACTAATACACCTTATATTTTGAAATAGTGGGAGTTAAAAAATTATTAAAACCCAACCACACCAACATCACATCAAAGGATGCCCAACCCTTTTAACAACAGCAATGGCACAACAAAACATGTGCAACCCTTCTAGGACGTATTGAATGCCCATATAGATCATGTAGTAAACTGGCACCCAGTCACCATTCAGAGTGAGATGTTGGTACTTTAATCTATGGAAATCATTGCCTCGTATAACATAAAAATGATTATTGTGAAAAGGGACTACTAGTACATGTTACAAGTGATATTGTTTTACCAAGTATAAGCAAGAACCTCTATGTGAATTTTGTGCCAAACAAAAAAAATTGAACACACTTGATGTGTCCTGAGTCGAATGATTCTAATTAAAACTAAGTGTAAAGTATGCATGGGATGCAAGCTAATTGATGAACAGAAGAACAAATCATCATATTTTGCCATATAACAACTAGTAAACAAGTACTTATGTAGTGCAAAGGTTCTGATATATTTATCTGAACACGCAGTTCTCGTTTATTCATATTCTAGATCTTTCTATTTGGTTTGAAATAATTATCACTTTTATTTATTTTGACATGAAGGAGACAAACATGCATTCTAGAAATCTCAATCAACTTTGTAGCTCTCTAGAATGATACTTTAGAAATTTTAGCTAGATATGAATGCCAGCATATATTAGCAATTATCCAAGTGGCAAATATGGATCTACAATCACTTGGCTTCTGTTCTTTTCCATTTTTCACTTGACAAAAAAATGTGTTAGACAAAAAAAAACAATGTGTCAAAAAGGAAATAACTCTGTCACAATATACTTCAAATTTATTTAGACCATAATTTTGGCAACCAATGTTAATATATTATATAATGAAATTTTCATATCTTAATAGTTACCTGCATATTAGATGGTTGCTAGATATAATAGACGTTTTATTAATTAAGATCATATGAACAAAATGTAAATGGTAACTTTGGCAAAGTAAAAAGGTTTATTCTAAATATAAGATAGTGGTGCATTCTAAATATATGGAATATGTAGTGAACATCGCTGAGACACTACGAACACCACAATATACTGAGACAGTCGCCTTGCCATCCTACGAGTAGAGGATGAACTGGTCAATTAGAGAAAAGTAAATCGGTGTACAGATGCAACAAATGCAACTGAACTAAATAGATATAGATAGAGAGATGCAAACGAAGGTACTACCTGGCTGAGTAAATTTTCCATGAGAAACTCCATGGCGTCCATTACCTGGCTGAAGGTGCCGAAGATGAGGACAAACTTGTGGTTACTCGCGGGGAGGAGTCGCTCGTGGAGTAACAACTTGATCCGTTCCCTGGAACGGGGCCTTGATGAAGTAGATGGCGGAACCACCCATCCTGATGACGGCATCCAAGATGAGGAATCTCGCATGTACACACTTGTTATGCGTGGCACCGTCGTGCACACCGTTTTCCGATGGATTGGTAAATTGAATGTAGAAAATTAAGTGTAAGTGAACCACACGGATGAGGAGATAATGATCAGGAATGTTGGATCAATGGAACAAAGTAAGGATGGTTCTGTAGAACAAAGTAAGATTGGGAATGGAGGAGTTCTAATACGTCTCAAACATATCTATAACTTTTTATTATTTAATGCTATAATAAGTTTATTTGTACATATTTGTATTATTATTTTATACCATTTATATTATTTTCTAGACTAACCTATTAATTTATTGCCAAGTGTGAGTTCCTGTTTTCTGCTTGTTTTCAGTTTCGCAGTAAATCAATATCTACGGAGGTCAAAATACGTTGCTGATTTAACATGATTTATTTGGGCTACAGGAAACGCCAGAAGCTTCGGGAAATATTGAGAAGATCCATGAGGGGCCCACAAGGCCAGGTGGTGGCTGTGCCCCCTGAGCTGCCATAAATTCGTAGCTGCCATAAATTCCTACGAAGATCATTTGTTATACCTCCAGAAGAGTTTTATCATCGCAGCATGTCTCTGTTCCGAAGAAATCCCATTTGGAGCCTTATTTCAGAGCTCTATCGGAGGACACGCCATTGAAGGGGCCATCTTCATCAAGCTTGCTGCCTTCATGATGATGTGTGAGTAGTTCCTTTAGGACCAACGAGTCCATAGTAGTAGCTAGATGTCTCTCTCTCTCTCTCCCTCCCTCTCTCTCCCTCTCTCCCTCTCTCTCCCCCTCTATCTCTCTCTCTCTCTCTCGGATCTTCAATAACATTTCTCCTTATTCTTTGTTTATTGGGATCCGACGAATTGTGGATTTATGATTAGATTGTTCATTGAGTATTACTGAATCTTTTGAACCTTCTTTTGATGTATAATTTAGTAGTTATGTATGCTTTCTGAATCATTTGTCTTCTCTGGCCAAGGTAGATGGGTAGTTCTTCAGAGGAAGTGGTGCGTAGTAGTGGGTTCAATCTTGCTGTGTTATGTATCCCAGTGACATAATGGGGACAAGACACTTATTTAAATTGTTGATACTGAGGATAAATTTATGGGGTTTAATCTTATTTCTATATTTATTTTTGTCTATATTATGTCATCTTGCTTATTGCGTTGCTCTACTTCTAGTAAACTTAATACCTTGAGACGCATGTTGGATAGCGGCTTCAGGGTGGACTAATAGTAGTAGATGCAGTTGGATAACGGTCTACTTATCAGAGACGTAATTCCTATTCAATATTAGGCCATGAATGATCATACTTATAAATGCAACTATTTTGTTAATTGCCTATAGTAATTGGTCTACCATGCCATTTGCCTTCTTTCAAGAGAAATGCCACTATTGACACTATGGCCCTAGGTCCATTCTCCATAAATACTTATTACTACTAAAAATTTCTCTCTTTTATTTTGGCTTTTTACTTTACTACTATCAATCACTATTTGCCTTTGACCATGTAACTCACAAGGAGAAGGGGATTGACAATCCTCTTGCCACGTTGGGTGCAAGTACGTATTTTATTTTCATTGTGTGCAAGAGCTCCTAATGGTTCGAGAAACCTTCGTTCAGAACTGAGGAAAAGCTTTGATGTTGTCTACATCACCCTTCCTCTTTGGGGAAACCCAATGGCTCCTGCGGGAGTAGCAAAGAAATTTTTGGAGGCATTGTCGGGGAGTCTTCTTCTACAAAATCATATGCCTTCGCACAAACTTTTTATTTGATTGTTTTTTCATGCTTTACTTACTCTTTGCTTTTAGCTCAGTGAGTTTAAAAAGATGTACACAAGCGTTGTTTCGGCCATTTCAGACGTCGTTGAATGTGGACTGAGTAGGTACTATGTAAAGTTGTACTGTACTACACATGCCTTGTTCGTTGAACATCGGCAATGCAACTGGCCCGAAAGATGCGTGCCAGTCTATATTTTATTTGTCCTAAAATAAGTGCAGCCCAACCTATGTTTTTTTAAGAAAATGCACAACTTAGTTCCATATTTAGATAAGATGCCAAGCTCAACTTAAGTTGTTTTAATAAAATACCTAGCTCAGTATTAATTTTTTACAAGAAATGCTCTGTCCAGACCAACATTGTTTTTTCACCCATCCAATAAAATGGGTCTATTTCTACTAAAAGCAAATTGGTTGTAAATTATCAGAAATAATAAATGGGTTGCATGTCCACAATATTATTATTTTACCCAGCCCAGTAAATAGGTGTATTAAAAAAATCTAATGCGTTGTAAATTCTTAGAAATAGTAAATCAGCTATTTTTTTACCCAACCAAAGAAATAGACGTATTGGAAAACAAAATCAAATGGGTTGTAAAAATGAAATAAATGGGCTGCATGTCCACCACAACTTTTGAAGCTGACTTTGTTGGCCCACGAGGACGAAGCATGCGCAAGGCATTTTCCATTTAGTAAACAAAATGATTTAATGGTCAAAAACAAAAGTCAACAAACTATTTAGACAACCATAGTCGTTAGGTTGACATCCGACAGCCATCCTACTTCTTCCATATCTGATCTTGGTGCTATAGCCACCAAAACCATTGCCGGCGGGAGCGCTTGCTTCTGCCTGAAGGAAATATGCCCTAGAGGAAATACTAAAGTTGTTATTTTATATTTCCTTATATCATGATAAATTTTTATTATTCATGTTAGAATTGTATTAATCGAAAACTTGATACATGTGTAGATACATAGACAAAACACTTTGTCCCTAGTAAGCCTCTACTAGACTAGCTCGTTAATTAAAGACGGTTAAGTTTCCTAACCATAGACATGTGTTGTCATTTGATGAACGGGATCACATCATTAGGAGAATGATGTGATGGACAAGACCCATCCGTTAGCTTAGCATATTGATCGTTTAGTTTTATTGCTATTTCTTTCTTCATGCCAATACATATTCCTTCGACTATGAGATTATGCAACTCCGGATACCGGAGGAATACCTTATGTGCTATCAAACGTCACAATGTAACTGGGTGATTATAAAGATGCTCTACAGGTATCTCCAAAGGTGTTTGTTGGGTTGGCATAGATCGAGATTAGGATTTGTCACTCCGAGTATTGGAGAGGTATCTCTGGGCCCTCTCGGTAATGCACATCATAATAAGCCTTGCAAGCAATGTGACTAATGAGTTAGTTGCGGGATGATGCATTACGGAACGAGTAAAGAGACTTGCCGGTAACGAGATTGAACTAGGTATAGAGATACCGAGAATCTCGGGCAAGTAAACATACCGATGACAAAGAGAATAATGTATGTTGTCATTACGGTTTGACCGATAAAGATCTTCGTAGGACATGTGGAAACCAATATGAGCATCCAGGTTCCGCTATTGGTTATTGACCAGAGAAGTTTCTCGATCATGTCTACATAGTTCTCGAACCCGTAGGGTCCGCACTCTTAACGTTTGATGACGATTTGTATTATATGAGTTATGTGATTTGGTGACCGAATGTTGTTCGGAGTCCCGGATGAGATCAGGGACATGAAGAGGAGTCTCAAATGGTCGAGAGGTAAAGATTGATATATTGGATGATTGTATTCGGACACCGAAAGTGTTCCGGAATGTATCGGGTACATATCGGAGTACCGGGGGGGCCATAGGAGGGAGGCACACCAGCCCATATAGGGGTGGCGCGCCCCCCATAATGGAGGAGTCCGAATTGGACTAGGGGAGGGGGCGGCGCCCCCCTTTCCTTCTCCCTCTCTCTCCATCCCCCTTTCCCCCTCCGATAAAAGGAAGGGGGGCCGAATCCTACTAGGAGCCCAAGTAGGACTTCTCCTACTTGGGGCGCACCTAGGGTCGGCCTCCTCCCCTCTCCCTCCTTTATATACGGGGGTGGGGGCGCCTCTAACACACACCAAACATTGTTAGCCGTGTGCGGCGCCCCCCTCCACAGTTTACGCCTCAGATCATATTCACTTAGTGCTTAGGCGAAGCCCTGCACGAATCACTTCACCATCACCACGCCATCGTGCTGACGGAACTCTCCCTCGACACTTTGCTGGATCAAGAGTTAGAGGGACGTCATCGAGCTGAACGTGTGCAGAACTCAGAGGTGTTGTACGTTCGGTACTTGATCGGTCAGAACGAGAAGAAGTTTGACTATATCAACCGCGTTGTCAAACGCTTCCGCTTTCGGTCTACGAGGGTACGTGGACACACTCTCCCCTCTCGTTGCTATGCATCAATTAGATAGATCTTGCGTGAGCGTAGGAAATTTTTGAAATTGCATGCTACGTTTCCTAACAGTGGCATCCGAGCCAGGTCTATGCGTAGATGATATGCACGAGTAGAACACAAAGAGTTGTGGGCGGTGATCGTCATACTGCTTACCACCAACGTCTTATTTTGATTCAGAGGTATTGTTGGATGAAGCAGCCCGGACCAACCTTACATGACCATGTTCATGAGACCGGTTTCACCGATAGACATGCAACTAGTTTTGCATAAAGGTTAAAACAGCAAACTTTAGTTGAATCAAATTTGACTGCGGCCGATCCTTGTTGAAGGTTAAAACAGCAAACTTGATAAATCACCGTTGTGGTTTTGTATGCGTAAGTAAGAACGGTTCTTGCTAGAAGCTCGCAGCTGCCGCGTAAAACTTGCAACAACAAAGTAGAGGACGTCTAACTTGTTTTTGCAGGGCATGTTGTGATGTGAAATGGTCAAGACATGATGTGATATACGTTATTGTATGAGATGATCATGTTTTGTAAAAGTTATCGGCAACTGGCAGGAGCCTTATGGTTGTCACTTTATTGTATGAAATGCAAACACCATGTAATTGCTTTACTTTATCACTATGCGTTAGCAATAGTTATAGAATCAATAGTTGGCGAGACGACCACGACGCTACGATGGAGATCAAGGTGTCAAGCCGGTGACAATGGAGATCATGACGGTGCTTTGGAGATGGAGATCAAAAGCACAAGATGATGATCAAAAGCACATGACAGCTTGACCGGCTCGGCCAACACGTGGCCAGCCCCATGCTGGACCGAGGTGGCAGGGCCCGGCTCGGCCAGCCCCCTCGGCAAGCCAGGTGACAGAGGAGCGTCGCGAGCGGGCTCGGCGGACGTCCAAGGAGACGCGAGCGGCTGTTCATCCAGAAGCTCGAGGCGTGCTCCTCGTCCATTACCTGCACCATGGTTAGGTAGCAACAAGGGGGTATATGCAGCATCAACAAATTGATTAGGCAAAGGTAAAACAGATGACTCAGATGCAGTGGGAGTGGTGGAGGTGACCGGAAGTGTGGAAAAAGGAAAAACATTCTCATCAAACACCACATCACGAGAGATGTAGACGCGGTTAGAGGGAACATGAAGACACTTGTACCCTTTATGAAGAGAACTATAACCAAGAAACACGCACTGTTTAGACCAAAACTCCAACTTGCGTTGGTTATATGGACAAAGATGTGGCCAACACGCACATCCAAAGACCTTGAGAAACGTATAATCAGGAATCTCATTTAGCAAGAGTTCAAGTGGTGTTTTCATCTGACGGAGTCATGTAGGGAGCCTGTTAATGAGAAAGCATGAGGTGGAAAACGTACGCGTCACTCCAAAACCGGAAAGGAACGGAGGCATGCGCAAGCAAAGCAAGACCAGTCTCAACTATATGGCGATGCTTATGCTCAGCTACACCATTTTGTTGATGTGTATTAGGACAAGACACACGATGTGTATGAGGACAAGACACACGATGTGTAATTCCAAGCTTATTAAAGAATGCATTGGGGTTGTGATACTCACCCCACAATTGGATTGCACATGAATAATTTTGTGACTGAGCAGACGCTCAACATCCGCTTCGAATGACATAGTAATTATGACCACAAACAGAGGTTTGGGCATGGCCCCATACATCCGAAAACACAAGTTCAAGCGGTTTATTGACTACACGACTCGGCTCGGAAAAAGGAAGTTGATGACACTTGCCTTGCTGACAGGCATCACAAACTGCATTAACATGTTTATTTGACACAACTGGAAGCTCATGACGGTGAAGTACATGGCGAACGATGGGAGTGGCAGGATGACCAAGGCGTGCATGCCAATGTGATGGAGACACACGAACAACGCTGAAAGCACTAGGAGCTGGTGGCATATTAAGTGCATAGAGACCATTATTGCGCAGTCGACCTCTAAGGAGTACGTCCCTCGTGTCCCGATCCTTAACAAAAAATGAAAAAGGATGAAATTTAGCAAGAACATTATTATCATGAGTAAGTTTATGAACTAAAAGCAAACTAAGTGAAACAGAGGTAACTCGAAGGACATCAAGGAGACGCAATTGTTTAGATCGACGAGTGAGAAGTGAAGCCTGGCCAATATGTGAGATGTGCATACCTTCTCCATTAGCGGTGCGAACCTGATCGTGTCCACGGTACGGCTCCTGTGTAGAGAGCTTGCCATCTTACTCGTCAGGTGATTGGTAGCTCCCGTGTCCATGTACCACGATGCATCAACGAGATAGGAAGAAGTGTGTCCCTGCTCATGACTTGCCAGGGCAGCCTGCATCTCATTAGCCTTGCCATTGTTCCCGATCTCCAAGAAATCCTGCTTGAAGCGACGATGACAACGAGATGCAAGGTGACCATCAAGCCCACACAGCCGGCAAGGAACCTGAGCACCACATGAGGGACAACAGGCACAGATGCGGCCGCCCGCGGATGTAGTGGAGCTCCGCGAGTTAGGCGCGGCCGACAGTGGTTTGCCACTAGGTGATGGCTTGTAGGGCTTGCCCTTGCCACACGCTGCGGCGTTGGAGGAGGGGAAACTCGGCATAGAGCGGCGAGCCTGAATTCGTTGTTCCGTGGCAAGGAGACGCGCGTACAGCTCGCGCGGCTGGATGGGAGTGTTATGATTATTGATATTCTCCACCAAATTGTCATAGTCCTCACCCAGTCCATTGAGCACATAAGAGGTGAAATCCTCCGGTCCAAGAGCCTTGCCGATGGAGGCAAGCATGTCAGCCATACTCGTCACCTTGTTGAAGTAGTCTGTGACGGTGAGGTCATTAATCTTCACCTTCCCAAGCACAGTGCGAATAGCATGGGCATGCGAAGAAAAACTGGTATGAAGCGCCGTCCACGCGTCCCGAGACGTAGCGACGAAGATGACCGGTGACGTGACTCTCTCCGTGAGAGAGGACTGAATAGCCGAGAGGATGGCCTGATCTTGAGCCACCCACGCATGATGCGCCGGATGATACGGCGGAGGGCACGGTAGTGTACCATCAACGTAACCCTCCAGGTAGCGGTTGTGAAGGAGTGGCAACACCTGTGCACGCCACGACAGATAGTTATCCGTCGTGAGTTTCACCGGGATGAGGTGCGCGAAGTAGAACGGCGCAGCAGCGGCGACATAATCCGGCAGAGATGGCGCAACAGCATAGGGCGATGTGTAGTAGCCCTGGTGCGGAGCACCACCAGGTGCACCGTGATATGACGCGATCGGAGGAACCGGTGGATACCTGCCATAGACCGGCGACAACGTTGCGCTGAAGGGAGCCACGTCAGCAGCGCTGGAGGGAGTCATGGACACCGCAGCGGAAGACAATGCGGATGCTGCACTGTGAGGAATCGCGGGCGGGCCAAGGTAGTGCGCCGCAAGCGGACCCGCGTAGGGCACCGCGGACTGAGGCCCTGTTTGGTTCATAAGTCCTAGGACTTTTTCTAGTCCCAACTAAAAAGTCACTAGTCCCTAAAAAGTCCCTCCCTGTTTGTTTTCAGGGACTAAAAAGTCTCGAATCCCTCTTTAGAGGTTATTACATGACATGTAAAAAAACCATGTTACCCCTAGTATACAGAAAAATAACAACCAAACAACATCATGGGGTGGCGGGGCAATGGGTGCAGGGAGGGGCATTGTTGAAAAAGTCTCAAAAAGTTCCAAAAATACTCTTCTGGAGAGTCTTCTTTATTTTGTCCCAAAAAGCAACTTTTAGTCTCTAGTAGTCCCTCTTGTTTGGTTAAAAAGTCTTTAAGAAAGACTTTTTTTAGTTCCTACATCAAAAAGTCCCTGGAAACAAACACCCCTGAATCACGGACGGAGCTGCGTAGTGCGCCGCAGCCGGACCCGCGTAGGGCATCGCGGACTGAATCGCGGCCGGACCCAAATAGTGAGCTGCAGGCGAAATCGCGGGGCGGAGCCATGTAGCGGGCGTTGCATGCATCTGTTGATTAGGAGACGCATGCGGAACCGTGTACGGCACGGGCGCTGCGTAGAAAGCGCCATAGGACGCCAGTGGTGTAGGTGCAGAATCGCCGTAGATTGCCCCAGACGAAGGAGGGACGGACAGAGCCGGCGGCGGCGGCGATCGGGCTTGGGGCGGTAGCGGAAGACATAGGAGTAGGACCAATCTAGGTTGATACCATATATATATATATATATATATATATATATATATATATATATATATATATATATATATATATATACTCCCTCTGTTCCAAATTACTCGTCGTGGTTTTAATTCAAATTGAAACTAAAATCACGACGAGTAATTTGGAACGGAGGGAGTATAAGGATACAATAGTGTACACATACAATATACAGTTAATTAAATACAGAAACTATGTAATATACAGTTTAACAGCTTTCCCATCGCCGGTTATGGAACTCTAGGCCATTGGTTGCAGCTTTTGTTGTGGAGTGCTTCGTGGACCAGCATCTGCGTCTTTCTTTTAGAACTCTTCCCCCCAGCACTCCCCCCTACGCGTAGTAGCTCCGCGGTCACAAACGCGGAAACTATTCTGGGTCGTAGCTCCAGCTGTCGCTGGTCACATCGCTTGGCTGTTGGTCGCAGTATCCGATGCTAGGTTCCATCTCGCACACTATGGGACTATGACGTGGCCATGGCGAAGAGCGTGGGCATGAAAACGACACGTCAGCATTGGCCCGATGGGCGCGCAAATGGCACGGGAGGCAAGAGCTGAAGGCCAGCCTGGATCCATAGAGTTTGCTGCCTAGGATGATCACGAGGAAGGAGTGTATGCGGGTGTTGGGGAAAGGATGAGGTACGCGTGTTGCCTTTCTGGCGCCAATATGTGCTGCGGATAGAAACTATTCGAAGTATTTCACAAAGTCGGATTCATGGGACGATGTTGTTGTTCCATGGCAACACACATGTTTATCGATCTTGGTGAAGACTAAACATATATGAGACAAGTTGTGAATGTATTTTGCACAAACAATACTAACTATACTTAAATATGACTTATTTTTTGTTGCTGCTAGTGCTATATCTCCTAGTCGCATAAAATATGTATACAGATTTCCATTTAGATGACAAGCAATTTCGAACGGAAGGAGTAGTATCTAGTCGTAAATTACAGTGCCCAAGCTGCTCGCGAGTCTTGTGGCATGGAGTAGCAGCTAAATTTGTGCTTGATGAGCTGAAGCTCTGGCGTGACCTTAACATCCACGGCGGTGATGGTGAGTAGGTGTGGGTTTGGCCTTTCCTCCGACCACCCACTGCAGCGGTGGTGGTTATTTTCGATAAGCATCGTGATGCACAGCCTGCCGCCTCCAAGGTACGCAAGCTCGGTTCTGTTGTATAACTTGAGATATCCACGGGGCCACGCCCGCGGCCGGGTAGATGGGCATATCTCGTCCAGGCTCCAGCACTTGATGATCGCCGGCGGCCTGGCATCCATGTCGCAGGCGGCCAGTCGGTCATATTCATCCTCGCAGCCGCGCAACTTGCCGAAGAGCAGCTTCCTGCCGCCTAGAATGCCATCAGAGACCAGGATCGAGCGGCCCGCGAGGGGCAGCTCCCAGGCGCCTTCCATGCGCCACCGGCGGCGCGCCGCGTCAAAGGAGAAAGTTCCTTGGTCCTTGAAGGAGACCCAGACGTGCGCCCCCGCCGCGTCGGCGAAGAAGCCAGTGATGTCTGGTTTGCCAGAGAGGCCCGGCGGGTCCGGGATGAGATGCCAGGCCCAGGGGCCGTTGGGGAGGCGGAGCAGGAGCTCGAAGCAGGGATCTTGTTCTCCTGTCCGGTCTGGGTCCGAATCAATCTCCGCCTGCGGGCAGAGGGGCATGGATAAGAACATGTCGTCTCCGGCGGGAGCAAGTGCCTGGAACAGCTTAGTGAACAGCTGGTCGGGGCCGGCTGAGGCGTCCGTGTTGCCGCGGTTGCAGATCAGAGTACGTCCCTGGGTGGTGGCCGTTACAACGAGGTTGCCGGAGGATGCGATGGCCATAACCTCGCCGCGGCAGAGAAGCCTGAAGCGAACGACAGGCTTGGGGAAGCTCAGCACCGGCGGGAACTCGTCGTCATCACTGGGTTGGCCGGAGAAGATATGCTGGAGATCTAGCTCGTACAAGAGGGTAGCCAGCTCTTTGGGGCCGTGGACCATCACCAAGGCTACAGAGCTGTCTTGGCGGGGCTGCTCCGCGGCGGCCATTGATCAACCTGGTCGATTGGCAAGATACGCGCACGTAGGAAGCTGGACCAAACCAGGCTGCTTATATTACCTAGTAGCTATAAACTAGCGATCGATTTCGCCGGACAGCTGCAAACACGGGATCTTTCGCCCCTTCTGCTGTAGCTTCCCAAAGGCGTCTCTCCTTTATAGTATTAGTATATCATAAGACTACGTAGACTCCAAGGTAAACAAGTCCGACTACAACACGTCATCTTTTATCTTTTTCCTTTTTTGAGGGGAATCGGGTACAACACCTTTTCCGTTTTTTAGGGGAATCGGGTACAACACCTTTTTTTTTTTGAAATTGGTACAACACCTTTTCACTGCGTTAATACCCGGCAAAGCGTGACTAGGTGACGGTGGTTTGGCTCTCGGCAAAGCATGGTTTCCTTGCACTATTAATTTTGATTTTTTTTCATCTAGCTGAGTTTAGTCCCACCTCGCCTAAGGACGAGTGGCAGGGCCGGTTTGAATAGTCGGGTAGTCCAGAAGCAGTAAGCTTCGATCTTCGTTACACTCTTGTTAAGGAATTGGACCGTAACTATGAATCTTCACCTGTTTCGGGCAGAGAAGGTTCACAGTGACGATCCATATTCTTAACGATGGATGCTGGCACTTTTTTATTAATTCAATTATTTGTTTTGTGACTTTTTCGTCTGTGTGAGAGCAATGCTCCAACCGTTTAAATCCGCGGTTTGTGTAGGAAGTGTGGGTCATGTTGCTCCGTCGGACTTGAAATTTCTTATACTAAAAAAGGAGGCCTTGTACAGACGAGGGAGGGGCAAGCCCACCAGGGGTGGCGAAATTACCTCGACGGCATAAAACTGACAAAGATAAAATTGTTTTATAGTACTTGACTTGCTAAAAGTAGTTTATGGCAAGATCAAGTAGTTAACTATGACGAGATTGTCTCATCATAGCAATACTTAAAGTCAGTTCGGGATAAACTAGCAATTACTAGATATTTCAATATAAAAGATGTATTACAAAATGATTTCCATGAGAAGGAAATAGAACCAAGGTTGTATATGTTATACGGTCCAAAGTAATTTTGTCAATCCAGAGGATGATAGTTAGTATGCAAACTTCAAGAGATTCTATAATGCACTGAAGCAAGCATAATGGAGTTGGACCTTTGTTCCGATGAAATGGTCAAATAATTTGATTTCATCGAGGAAAGCAAAGATACTTGTATTTACAAGAATGTAAGTGAGCGTATGATAATATTTCTTAACACTGTGTGTGCATGACACACTGTTGATTGAAAATTATGTTAATTTCTTGACATGAATTAAGACTTTATTGAAACCAGTTTTTTAGTAAAGCATTTAGGCAATATAGCCTTGGTATTAGACATAATGATATATGGAGATAGTAGTGTCTAATCAGGCTTAGTCAAAATACATATTGACAAGATACTATAGCAATTTAGTATGAAAAACGGAAGAAGAGTTTCTTGTCGAATTCACATGGAAGGTGTTTTAAGCAAAATTGATATCCTGCAAATACTGATGAGCGAAATACATGATTTCAATCACACTTGTGTTAAATATATTTTGTGGTATGTAAACAACCAGAGATGTCCAACACTCTAAGTAAGTTCTGAGTAAAATTACTAGAATGATCAAATTGTTGTTCATAGGACAACAACGAAAATACCGTTAAGTACTAACGACATGTTTTCTCGCATATGAAGAAAATGAAAAGATTGTTGTAAGAAGTTACATCAATACAAGTTCATTTTAAGTAGTACATTGATAAAATCTTCATTAGTGCATGAATCAATTTTTTTTACCCCTGTCGATTGAGCGATACGTGTGCACGGTGGCTTTCGTGAAGTGGATGATCGCTCTCTTGGATTGTGTCTGTTTCTTCTAGAGGTGCATGGGCTTATCTTGTCTCATGTGTCTCATGTGAAAAGATGGTTTGACTGCATGGACTGAATTTATCTCATGTGAGAAAAATATATTAGCTGCATGGGCAGTTGTATGGGCTGGTATGCGTGTGCTGCTGCATGGCTCATGCATTCATGCATGTGTCCACCTTTGCATGTTTGGAGTTCCATATTTGCACACATTTATGTTCTGGGTCCTTCTTTGCTTGTCTATAAGTAGCTCTTTTTTAATAGCACGTGTGAACTTGACGCGTGTGATGCATGGTAATACGTTCGATCATACTCCCTCCATTCCAAAATAGATGACCTAACTTTGTATTATCTTTGTACTAAAGTTAATACAAAGTTAAGTCATCTATTTTGGAACGGAGGGAGTATCTCTTTTTCCATCTCGGGCCTGTAGCGTTTTCCAGGTGTGCTTTCTTAAGCGGTTGGCAATTTGACTGGGTCCTTTGGGTTGTTTGTGTCATGTCCTGCGAGTTCGTAGATATTTTCCTTGTGTCTCTCGAAGGCTCGAGTCCAATCCCGTGACACCGCTACACCGCCCTTTCCGGATATAAAAGTCCACCAGACGGACTCTCGCCTCATCTCTCGGTGCCCCGCTCCTGCCGCGTCCCCATCCCCATCTCCTCTTCTTTGCGGATGCGCCCGCCCAGGCCGCTGGTTACCCTCACCATTGGATCCTCCACCATGTCGTCGGAGGAGGGAGTTTTCGCCTTGTCTAGGCTAGCGTCGTTGCCGAGGCGTGGAGGCGCCCCACCTCCCCATCTCCCCACCTCAGCGATGCAGAGGTGCGAGATGGATGTGGGGAGGAGCGGGCATGGTGCAGTGGCCGAAGGAGGTGTTGGCGTGGTGGCGGCATTGGGAGTGGTTGGAGGTCGGGCATCCATTCGTCACGGCAGGGGGCGATGTGGTTGCTCAAGGTCTGGTTCATCTTGGATGTCACGGAGGTAACTCATATCTGAGCAGTACTTCACTCCAATCGCATGACACGCTGCTCCCACCTGTGAGGCCAAATCCCCATATTATCCAACCAAATCTGTCGTGTTCTCCAAATGATGTGCTGTGAGTTTTAGGGATGGATGAGTGATGTGACTGATTTGTTTCTGAAAATTCCAAGGTTCCAATGTGGATTCAGTGAAATTCGTTGATCAAGATAAGTTTGATTGATCTGATGATTTTGTTGTTTCTTACTGTCAAGAAAAGGTTATCTCATGTTATTTACTTTGAAGTACATTGGATTTATTTTGCAGGATGGAATTTTGCTGTGGACAGAGTGGTAAGAACTGACAATTAATCGACTTAATTAGTTATATATTTAGTGTTTGCATCATACATCAGTTCAGTTTTTATGCAAAACTAGCAAGATTCCCGTGCATTGCACGGAACACCAAGATGTATATTTTTACAAAACACATGTTGTGATTGATCCATGAGGGAGTAATCCCATGTATAAAAACTAATGATATCTCAAGAAAGAGGAGAGATAAGGTGAGGAGGAGTGGGGCGTGGTGGTGATTTGTGGTCGAACTGAGCGATGGCATGGGGATGGACAACACCGGCACCGGCCATCGTCATGCCAGATTGTTCTAGAGACTTTCTTTTTTAATTGTGCAACAATGAGGTTGTGGGAGATAAGGATGAACGAGGGAAGGCCTTATCTACAAATGTGGAGAAAGGTGTGGGTATCTTTTTATAAAATTTCTATAGTTTGCTTGCTATGTGTCAGATATAGATCAAGCGGTCTATATTGCAAGATGGCAGGCATACTATTATCACCAACTCGGTTTTTTATAAGAGTAAAGATATTCATTGCACATGTGTTCATCTGCTCCTCTGACCACTGTGCAATCCTTGCCTCATTGGACATGTTCACGTTCATGGCGAGCCTCGTTGGCCTGGGGCCAATGGTGTGCCTGGTCGGTGCCAGCCGGTGCAAGCAGGCCTTGACGGGGCGGATGGCGGCCTTGTACGCTGGTTTTTGCCTGCTCTGTCAGAATTTCCATAATAAGTTTCCATGAGTTCTTACGACGAGGATACCACAATACCAAGACGTGGGAGGTAACTCAACGGCTAGTCTCGGTAGGCAAGTAACGCAAAATTGGCTGGAGTTAGTAATGCACTGGCAAGGATACCACAATACCAAGATGATATAGAGGTTGTCGTCTTTGCTTACGGCGAGGAGTGTCAAAATGGTGAATGGTCGATGTCGAGCCCTTGCCAAAATGAGTGGCGGTGTCATCGATGTCGTACTGTCCCTAGTTAGCCGAAACATCCTAGGAAGCAGAAAACCACAACTCAAATTCACAAAGATAATCGGTCAAAATCAATGAGTTTGCGGAAAGCTATGGTGTGTATTCGGAGGTGGCAATGCGGAAGTGGTGGTAGCGACGCTGCTAGTGTGGCACGCGGTCTTTCGTACGTTGCCGAAGATGTCGTTGCACGAGGTCGGAGATGAAACAGCTCGATAGAAAAACGAAACGCAGTGAAAAAGTCTCTGTCAAGGCTGGAAGTTCTGGGTGGAGGACGGAGTTTCTGGGGGGGGGGGGAGGTCCGAGCTATGGCCCGAAGTTCCGATGGTCGGGGAAATCAGGAATAGAGAATTTTAAGATCGGATATTTGGGCGGAGAAATTGAAGGAAAAGCCCAAAATTAGACAGGGAAAAGACTAATAATTGGGAGGTATTTGAGGGTGGGGAAGCTAGATCCACTCATAACACTCGAAATCCATGAATCAAAGTCAACAAAACATCATCAACCCAACAGATCACAAAAAAATTGGTATGGCTATTTTGTGGGGATTTTTGAATTAGGTCAAAACAAAGCAAGATTAGGCTAGAAAAACAATCTGCAGACCCCGAAATTGTGATCAACGTGGCTCATGATTCCAAGATGATGTAGGGTGGAACTCTAGACGGTCGGTCTTTCACGATTGGAGTGGATTCCCATGATGAACATGAAGAACAGGAGGGGGGCGAGACGAAACACTCGAATCAACGAGATCCAGCCACACATGCGCTAAATCCACATAACACAAAGAGGTACACGGATCCAAATTCAACACGAGAATGATACATAGGTAGCTAGTTCTTCCCAATCCTTGAAGGAGTTGAGATCTTGATATCTGGATGTGGATCTTCCCTTTCGGAGTCTTGAATCCCTAGGATCTTCTCACATGGAGGTCTTGATATCCATGGCAGTAGTCTCTCTCGCAAGAGGAGAGGATACAAGGAGCAAAGCTCTCTATCAAATGAGCCAACACTTTGCTAACCCTAAAACGGAGGTGGAAGACGAGTATATATAGTCTAGGGGCGAAGGGGTACATGGGCTACGGCCCAAGTCACTGCATGCAGGCAGGCTGGAAGTGTCGAGCAAGGCTGGAAGTTCCGGTCCGAGGTCCGGGAAGGGATTAGGCTTGGCCGAAAGTGTGCATGTGCTCAGCTAGTATGTGTGTCGATGGCCCGAAGGTCCGAGCAGGCCGAAGGTTTCGGGCCAGGTTCCAGGTAGGTTCCGGGCTGGACAGAGAGTTGGCACGCCTTGGTGGTCGACTTGATGTAGGAGGCCGGAAGTTCTGGGCTGGTCGGAAGTTCCATGCGTCGGATGTTCTGGACAGGTTTCGGGCTAGAAAGAAAGTCTGCACTCTTCTTGATGTTGTCCGGTTTGCTCCTTTATCCTCCGTTGCTCGTACTTGCTCCTTAGTTTCTCCATGGCTATCTCGCATGTAACTGAGTATGCATAGTGTCCTTGTTTGAGGTAGTAGCCATGTCTCACATGAACCATAGGGAAGTTGGGCAAAGAGTGATGTCACCTCGGTTTCGATAGCTCTTTCACGTGAGCGTGTGATAGGTCCACTTGGCACTTGGGAAGACGGATGTAGGTTCATGGGGATGACCGTATGATGCTCCACATCAGGAGTCCTAGTCTTGATCACCAAGTCTTGTGGAATCTTCCTCGAATATGTCATGGGCTACCCGAATGGGCCCATTAGTGAACCGCCATGGGGGTCCTCGGCCTGGCCCTCCTGATTGGGAGACAATGTGGTGAGTACCCCCTAGTCTAGGACACCGTCACTGCCTCTCGCCAGCGCTGCCACAGGTCCGCCTCGTCCCCGGTTGCCCTAGGGGGCGCGGTGAATCCTGGCAAGGGCCGACGGGACGACTCCATTTTTAGTCGTTTCGTTAAGTTTTGTTAGGGTTTGTGTTCTGTTTAAGAAGGCGAGATGGTGGCGGCTCCCTGAAGATGGAATAAAGGTCTCACCGCATAGCCCCTGTTTCGGCGATGCATCTAGCATCGTTCGTGTGTGTGGAGGTGTGTCTCCGATGGATCCATCTTTGGTGGATTTGCTCAGATCTCGTCGTTGTTGACTTCCCGACTGTTTACTACCACTACAAGAAATATGTCAACTAGTGACCATCTGTCAGTGACCCTGGAAGAATTGGTCATAGATCTATGACCATTTGAGACCAATTGGTCAAAAGCTGTTCGGGGGCTCCAAACCCTAAACTATAACGACCATTTTGGTCAGAAAGGTCGTAATTTCCTTACACGAAATGGTCATAAAGCAGATAGCACTGGTCCGCTGCCTTATTTCTAGCTGATCATGACCAATATAGATGGTCATAACCTTGTAAATTGTGGTGGGTTGCTATGACTAGGCGCCACCTCATCAGTTTTGCATATGTGTCATGTCCTTGTGGCAGTTTTTGCCCTAGGTTGTGAAGCAACCTATATTTCTGTCATTCCCAAAATTCCCAAAAAAAATCTCATAAATTCTTTGGGTCATATCTTCGTCAAATATGTAAAAAACCCTTCCTTGCCTAGTTCAAAAATAATTCAAAAATATTCATTTTCCTATTCTGTTCAGAAAAACACTTTGTGAAGGAAGTACCACTTTGGCATGTCCAAATGGTATCCATTTTCGACAGTGCTTTCCTATGCCCAAATAACCATCCTCCACCAAATGCCAGCTCAATCCATTAATTATTTTGAGCCCAGCTTCAACATTCGTATTTATGTCCAGTGTGGTACTTTGCAAAGCAAGTACCACCTAGGCTCCTCCTTTTGAGCTAAAAATTTGTGAAGACGGTCTTCTTAGTAACTAATCATCCTCAGCCAAAACTCACGCCCATTAGCCATGTGCATTTCCCGTACCGCTAATCAAACACTTGGCTGCTTATTCATGTTTGAGCATCGATCGGTCTCCTCGTGAGAATCTTATGTTGTGATTTTCTTCCTAGCACCTACGTGGGGAGTGCCCAACCCACTAGACATGCCTAGGCCTCCCAGAAAACATGGCAACGCCACGGTCACGCGGTGACCACGCGGCGGGCATGCGAGTTTACGCGCTCTAGAGTTGGGGCCCTCGGCCACCGTCCAAACCTCGACGTATCGCCACCAAATCATGTATTTATGATTAAATAGGTACTTATGTAACTAGAAATGATTTTTGGAAAAATAAAGAGCAAACTATGAGGCACCTACAGTTCAAATTTGACCCGCTTCCAGCTGAATCGGCGGGAATTTGTCTTTTTCACCAGAGGTGGATCAAAACTTTTGACACCCAACCATTTTGTCAATTGTGCATTATATATGGCCTAGTATTTTATAAAATTGATTAGGTACAATTTTGCAACAAATATATGGTAGGTCCTTCACAAGAAAAATCATTTTGGGCACTCGAAAAAATGGAAAATGAATTTTTCGTCCAAAGAAAATGAAAACTTCCTTAGGCAACATTGTTTGTCATTCCAAGATACACCCCTGTGCACGATATTAGGTCATTTGAACAAACTATGCCATGAATGTGGCCATAAGATTGATCATTTGGCTTGAAAGCCATGAATCTTCACACATGATAGCTCATTTCTAAAAACACTTTTTAAAAATAATTACCGTATTACAAGTTTATTATTTTTTCTGGAAACTTGGTCACATATGATGACACAATGCGAAGGTTTTTCAATTTTTTTATTTTTTTGAATTTTTTATGCCCGTTTCGAAATGCGGTCAAAACGGCGGGAATGACCGTTCCTAGCTAGTGGTTGAATCTTGGATTTTTTTGGTGTTTCTCTGATTAAATAGATACTTATGTACCTATAGATGATTTTTGTAAAAAATAAAGAGCAAACTACAAGGTAGCTGCAGTTCAAATTTAACCCGCTTTCTTCTGAATCGTTGGGAATTTGTCTTTTTCACCAGAGGTGGATCAAACCTTTTGACACCCAACCATTTTGTCAATTGTGCATTAAATATGTCCTAGTATTTTAGAAAATTGATTTGGTCAAATTTTGCAACAAATATATGGTAGGTCCTTCACAAAAAAAACTCATTTCGGACACTGGGAAAATGGAAAATGAATTTTCCGTGCAAAGAAAATGAAAACTCCCTTAGGCAACATTGTTTGAAATTCCAAGATGCACCCTTGTGCATAATATGAGATCATTTGAACAAACTATGCCATGAATGTGACCATAAGATTGATCGTTTGGCTTAAAAGCCATGAATCTTCATGCATGATAGCTCATTTTTGAGAACACTTTTTTAAAATAATTGCCGTATTACAAGTTTATTATTTTTCCTAGTAACTTGGTGACATATAATGACACAATGCGAAGGTTTTCCAATTTTTTGATGTTTTTGAATTTTTTATGCCCGTTTCGAAATGCGGTCAAAACGGCGGGAATGACCGTTCCTAGCTAGTGGTTGAATCTTGGATTTTTTTGGTGTTTCTCTGATTAAATAGATACTTATGTACCTATAAATGATTTTTGTAAAAAAATAAAGAGCAAACTACAAGGTAGCTGCAGTTCAAATTTAACCCGCTTCCTGCTGAATCGGCGGGAATTTGTCTTTTTCACCAACCAAAAGGTCTTACATTTAGAAACAGCGGTAGTACTGATAATAGCTATGACTGATGTTGGTAAAACTTAAAACCTTCTGATGCTTGACAGCTGTAAATAAATGGTGTGCTTAAGTTCTACTCTTGATGATGCTTCCTTTCAGTTGATCTACGTTTGATCCATGACACTGCTGGTATATTCAAGGGAGACTAGCAGACAATCTTAAGATAAAAGCTTCAAGGTTGGTGATTCTGGCTATCAGTTCATCTATATCTATGATACTACTCCTCTAGAAGGGTAGGGGTGTTAAAGTTTCAGCGATTGATTAGTTAAAGATTCTTTCGTAGAAGAAAAGAATAAGTAAGCACTGTAAATAAATTAGAAAAAAGAAATTACCTGTAGAACAATGGGCACCCAGGTTAGTAGCGGTTGAAAATTGATCTCCGAGCAGAATTGAAAGAGAAGAAAGATAATTCCCGTCCGGCGGGTGGATAGATGTTGGAGCAGCCGGCAATCGACGCGCCCTGAGTTGAAATCTTCCCGCCGACGCCTCCCCCGTGCGCTTGATCCATGTTGCCGCCGCCGGCGAGCGGCAGCCTCAGACTTCATGGAGGATCCACTTGCGCCCCGGGAGGGCGTGGGACGGGCCTCGCCTGTGGAACGGATGGCCTTGCCGCCGGCGAGCACCACGCGCGCCCCGGGAGGCGGGCGCGGGTTCTCGCCGGCGGCTTCTTGGTCTTGATCCGGGAGATGTAGAGCGCGGCGGAGGTAGCTACCTTGGAGGATCTCCTCCTTCGGATCTTCGGGCGACCTTCTTCTCCGGTTGGCCTTCTTCTCCGATTGGCCTCCTGCCGGCGGTGTGGTGGCGGCGGCTCGGATCTAGGGTTCTGAATCAGGACAAGGGGAACGCCTAAATTGACTTATGAGGCTGGATGCCTCCCGAATATATTGGGCCTCGGTTGGGTTGGCCCATTAGAGCAGGAAACAGCTCTATTCCGCTCCTTCTTTTTGTTTTTTTCCGTTGTTTTAGGGTTTTTCCCTCCGTTCAGAAATACTTGTCGAAAAAATAGATGGACGGAGGGAGTGTAAAAAAACATATTTATATTAGTCCTTATCCTTATCCTTACCTAATATTAAAAGGAGGATTGTTTCGTCAGGTTCTTTCGTTTACAGTAATTTTTTGTTCGTCCCAGGTGTTTCCTCGTGCGGGCGTTTTCTCATTCTCCCGATTCATTTCGGTCAAAAAAAAAAATCACAGGACGCGCGGGGCCACAATTGGCCGGCCCATTAGCGTACCAACAGCCCGCGCCAGTAAAAACAATGCGCGGCCAGGAACCGAACCCAGCCGCTCACGCTAGAGGGCTCAGAATGCTAGCCACTAGAATCAACAAGACTTGATGTTTAATTAGCAGCACGGAATTTTAAATTAAGCTCGGAGTCGCGCCAGATACTGACACGAAAATATTTTTTTAAGTGAATATATTTTAGGACGCGAAATTTTTGCATAGTTGTTAATAAAAAATTAAGCCCGAACATTTCTTTAAAAAATAACAATATTTATCTCTCTTTTTGAAACCTGAGTATTTTTTAAACTATTTTTAAAATTACGAGGTACTGTTGTGATTATTTTTCTAATTTGCACACATTTCAAAAACATAAAAAAATTGAACTTTAAATTTGAAAAGGCTAACATTTTCTTAAAACATGATTTTTTCAACACTGAGAGGTACTATTGCTAAATTGTTTTAATCTATGCCTATTAATAAAACTAGGCAAAATTTTGAAATATGCCCACCTCATGCATTGTTTTAGTTCAATTTATTAAACTAGGGATATGGAAGTAATCTTTTTCTCATTCGCGTCTTCACGTACGACCGGTCTCGCTCGGTCCAATGGTTCCCATCAAAATGCATGAGGAGTCCAGCTAAGGTTTCATGGTTTATCCGACACAAACAACTCAATTTACATGACGACACCGACATATATTATGGGTGGTGCTTTTCCCTATTATATGAGCTAGATGATTAAAAAAATGTTCAACGCTCTTGATCTCCGCCGGACACAAAGGCCGCTCAACAATCCAGCTATTGGACCTAGCCAACCTTGGTTAGTGACAACTGGTACTGCGACCACCAGCGACGATGACGACAAAGACCACAAGCAGAAACATATGTCTGGTTTTATCTTGAGATGGAGGATGTCGACCTAAGGATGAGGTATTAGTCATGTTTATTATGTTATGGGCATGAGAGTGAGATCTTTAGCCATGCTCCGTTAGTAAGGGCGTGTGAAGGTTGTTTTCTCCCGTTGCGACGCACGGGCATGTTTGCTAGTATTATAATATATACATTAATTAAGTAGCAAAAACCAATAGGGAAAACCCAAAAAAAGAGCCATTATGGGAAAGAATACCATAACTTTACCTCTACACGTATTAAATGTTCATCTCCCGTGTGTTGCAACTGGAGAATAAACCCAGTTTCTATGAATCATTGTTGGCCGAGTCGAGAAATTGTCTCGTGGGATAGTCAATACCTAATTTAGGAATAATAGCCTAACATCGAAGGGAAGTTTATGAATAAGTTGATGTTTAGATATTTCATCAAACATCCGAAAGAAAATAAGAAAATATGAATCAACTATCTTCAAATAAATTTATGTCTCCTTTTTTTACTAACGCTAGATATATTACTGTTCAGGTTGAGCCTAACTTCCAATACCTATCTTTGGAACATTGAACAACGAGCTATCCTCCACAATTTGTACTTAAAAGTTCTAGGATTGGGCTGAAACTTTCTGGTGATTTTTTTGGAACAAAAGAGACCCCCGAAACTTCGTGGGAGGACCAGACGACCCACGAGGACGCGACAAGCTCAGGGCGTGCGCCCTCCCCCCTGGGAAGAGGCGACCAAGCTTGTCGCTCCCTCGTGGACCCCCTTGACGTGAGACTGACGCCAAAAATTTCTACAAATATAGAAACACCCAGAAATAAACCTAGAACTTCCGCTCCGCCGCCGCAAGGCTCCATTCCGAAGCGACCTCATCCAAAGCCCTTTTTCGGGAACCTGTCGGAGGACGAAATCATTACCGAAGGCCATCTTCATCATCCCGGTGGTAGTTCACCCTCTGGGCTAAGGGTTGATACGTCTCCGTCGTCTCTAATTTTTTTATTGTTTCATGCCAACATTCTACAACATTTATATGTACTTTTGGCAACATTTTATATTAGTTTTGTGACTAACATATTGATCCAGTGCCCAGTGTCAGTTCCTTCTTTTTGCATGTTTTTGTTTTGCAGAAAATCAATATCAAACGAAGTCCAAAAACGAATTTTTTACGGAGATTTACTTTGGAATACATATGATTTTTGGGAGTTGGAATCCGTGCAAACAGGGGCCCAATGCCTCCACTGGGCACCTGGGCGCGCCCATACCCCGTAGCCGCTCCAAGGTACCTAGTGGGCACCTGGTAGGTCGGTTGGGGTCTTTTTCGGCTGCAAGAAAGCTTATATCCAGAAAAAAATCATGTTAAAATTTCAGCCCAATCAGAGTTACGGATCTCCGGATATTTAAGAAACTATTTTCGGCCAGAAAACAGGACACGAAATAGAAGAGGAGAGAGAGAGAGAGATCCAATCTCGGAGGGGCGAGTCCCTCCGCCGCCATGGAGGCCATGGACTAGAGGGGAAATCCTCCTCCCATCTAGGGGAGAGGCCAAAGAAGAAGAAGAAGGAGGAGGAGGGGAGCTCTCTCCCCCTATCTCCCGATGGTGCCGGAGTGCCGCCGGGGAAACCATCATGACGGTGATCTACACCAACAACTTCGCCACCGTCAACACCAACTCTCTCCTCATCTATACAGCGGTGTAACACCTCTTCTCCCTGTTGTAATCTCAACTTAAACATGGTGCTCAACGCTATATATTATTATCCAATGATGTGTGGATATCCTATGATGTTTGAGTAGATTCGTTTTGTCCTATGGGTTGATTGATGATCGTGATTGGTTTGAGTTGCATGTTTTATTTTGGTGCTGTCCTATGATGCCCTCCATGCCGCACAAGCATGTGGGATTACCACTGTAGGGTGTTGCAATACGTTTATGATTCTCTTATAGTGGGTGGCGTGAGTGATGGAAACACATACCCGAGTAAGGAGGTTGTTGCGTATGGGAGTAAAGAGGACTTGTTACTTAATGTTATGGTTGGGTTTTACCTTAATGATATTTAGTAGTTGTGGATGCTTGCTAGAGTTTCAATCATAAGTGCATATAATCCAAGTGTGAAAAGTATGTTAGCTCATGCCTCTCCCTCATATAAAATTGCAATAATGATTACCGGTCTAGTTATCGATTGCCTATGGCAAATCCTTCTCTTGTGTACAAAAAACTCTCTACTAAAAAAACTAACTTTATTATCTTGCAAATTACTCCTAGTTTTATTCTTGCTAAGTACTTCTAGTTTTATTCTTGCAAACTATACTATCACACCTACAAAATAGTTTCATACTTGTTCTACGTAAAGAGAACATCAAGTGTGCTTAGAGTTGTATCGATGGTCGATAGAACTTGAAGAGAATATAAATTGTACCTTTAGATCCTCACTGGGTTTGACACTTATTTATCGAAAAAGCTACAATTGATGCCTATGCTTGTGGGTATCAAGACCTTTTTCTGGTGCCGTTGCCGGGAGCAATAGCGTGGGGTGAATATTCTCGTGTGTGCTTGTTTGCTTTATCACTAAGTAGTTTTTATTTTTTGTTCAAGTTGTTCCCTATCTTTAGTTATGGATATGAAACACGAAATACTAAAAAAATTAGTTGTACTTGCAACTCATGGAGATGGGGAACCTCTTAAAACTCTTGATGCTCGTAATGTGGAAAATATTAAACACTACTTTGATAATCCTGATACATTCCCATTCAACTTGATAATGGCAGACACGTTGGATCAACGTGAACACTTTAGGGATTATCGCTTGTCTCAAAAAGGGAAACTCTTATGGGATCAAATTGATTGTTTGCAACGGTATGCTTGGAATTTATGCTTGACATATGATTATACTTGTTGCTCTAGGATGAAGGCTCCACACCTTCCTTTTTCATGTGAATTTAATGATAATGAAACGTTGGCTTCTTATGTTAATGGTATATATGATTAACATGATGTGGAACGAATAGAAGAATTTGTCGCTTTTAAGGGTGCTTATGAAATTGAATCTTTGTTTTAAAAGTGTGAAAATTGTGATGATGTTGTTTACAGATCTGAAAATTATGCTATACTTAAATATTGCTATGAGAATTATTAATACAATGCCGATATTGATGAATTTATTGAGAAAGTCTTCGATGTCCAAGAAGAGACTGATATTTTGCAGCAATATATGAAAAACGAAATTGATGACACTGTGAGCTCATTGGATAAAAAAGATGAGGAGGAGAGCGAAGAACAAAAGGAGGAAGAGCGGATTGATCACCCATGCCCACCTTCTAGTGAGAGTAACTCTTCAACTCACACATTTTTAATTTCTCTTCGTGCTTACCGAAGGATGAGTACTATGATCCCTTGGATTCATTTGAAATATCCCTTTTTCATGATGCTTGCTATGCTTGTGGCCATGATGCCAATATGAATGATGCTTATGGAGATGAACCTGCTATAGTTCCATATGTTACAAATGAAATTGTTGCTATTGCAGCCACACATGATAATCCCATTATCTTTTTGAATTCTCCCAACTACACTATATCGGAGAAGTTTGCTCTTATTAAGGATTATATTGATGGGTTGCGTTTTACTATTACACATGGTGGTTTTGATGAATATAATAGGCATGTGCTTGCTGCTCCTAATTGCAATCATTATGAAATAGGAACTACATCTCCACCTCTCTATGTTTCCAATACGATAAAATTGCAAGAAACTGTTTATATTATGCATTGGCCTTTACTTGATGTGTACAAATTGTTCTTTTTATGACATGCCGATGCATAGGAAGAGAGTTAGACTTCATCATTACAAGATATATGTTGCTTTTTGATCACTACTAAATTACAAATCATTGTTAATTAAAATTGGCTTTGATATACCTTGGGATCCGGGTGGATCAACTACTTGAGCACTTTATGCCTAGCTTAACGGCTTTGAAGAAACCGTTGCCCGGGAGACAACCCGGAAGTTCTAGAGAGTCATTTTATTCTGTTGTGTACTTTTAAAAAAGTTTAAAACCAAAAAAATATAGAGGGGAAACTAAAAAATTTCAAAAAGAAAAGTGAAAGTAAGAAAGACGAGCACCGTTGAAGTGGAGGGGTTCCTTGAACTTTGTTCATGCCCATGGAAACTTTGCAAATCTTGAATTACAGAAACTTTTCAACAAAACTAATTATCCCCTTGTATAAATCCATGGTATTATAAAAATAATGTGCCAAGATTTGCCTTTAGGATGTTTAAATTTCTTGTTTGGTGTGTGCGGTGCAAAAATAGAAACTTTAGCCGTAGTGCATGATTTTCCATTTTTACTAGAACATCAAAAGTTTCTGAATTTTTTAAACAATACTGCTATGCAATGATTTTATATTTTCTTAATTTTTCAGAATTGTTTGAGTTACATAAGTATATGTACCATCTGCATCTTTACAGATTGTCCTGTTTACACAGATTGTTATTATAGTTTTGTTATTTGCTTATTTTTGAAATCTTGTTGAACCCCGTTGACTTGGGAGCCATAGAATTGTGATAGAGTACAACGGTTAATGCTTGATTATAATTATACAATAATGTTACAGTAGGACATGATGGGATTTGATGTTATATATACTAACACCCCTAATAAAAAGTTTGGGAATGCCCAAGGCACCCCAAGTAATTATTCAAGGAGACTCAAGTCGGTAAGCTTGGGGATGCCCCTGAAGGCATCCCATCTCTCTTCGACAACTATCGGTATGTCTCGGTTTTGTTTTGTTAACATGATATGCGTAAATTCTTGGAGAGTCGTGTGCTTATTATTTTGCTTTTAATAATGCACCATACTCGTATGAGATAGTACTTGATTGATTTATAGAATGCTCTTTGCACTTCACTTATATCTTTTGAGTATGGCTTTATAGAATGCTTCATCTGCTTCACTTATATCATTTGAAGTTTGGATGCATGTTTCTCTAGATATAGAAAACTGTTATTTGTAGAATGCTCTTTTGCTTCACTTATATTTGTTAGAGTGTAGGCAAGTGTTTTGTAGAATTTTTTTTTAAATCTCATGCTTCACTTATATCTATTTAGAGAGTCAACAGGAATTGGTCATTCACATGGTTAGTCATAAAATCCTACATAAAACTTGTAGATCACTGAATATGATATGTTTGATTCCTTTCAATAGTTTTGCGATATAGAGATGGTAATATGTGGGAGGTACTAGTGAATGATTGTGGTTTAGTAAGAATATTGGTGTTAAGGTTTGCGATTCCCGAAGCATGCACGTATAGTCCCTCGTTATGCGATGAAATTGGAGCACAATTTATCCTTGATTGTCTTCCTTTGCGTGGAGGTCGGGGGCGCGCGATGGTTAACTCCTACCAACCCCCCCCCCCCTAGGAGCATGTGTAGTAGTACTTTGTTTCGAGGGCTAATAAGCTTTTGCAATAAGTATGTGAGTTCTTTATGACTAATGTGAGTCCATGGATTATACGCACTCTCACCCTTCCACCATTGCCAGCCTCTGTAGTACCGCACAACTTTCGCCGGTGCATAAACCCTCCTTATACCTTTCTCAAAACAGCCACCATACCTACCTATTATGGCATTTCCATAGCCATTCCAAGATATATTGCCATGCAACTTCCATCACCATCATATACATGACTTGAGCATTCATTGTTATATTGCTTTGGCATGATCGTAAGATAGCTACCATGATATTTTCATGGCTTGTCTATTTTTTTAATATCTTTGCTATGCTAAATCCTTGCACACTCTGGTACACTGCTAGAGGCATTCATATAGAGGGAGCGATTCCGCGGGAGAAACTTCCCTTCAGGAGGGGGAAATCGAAGCCATCGTCATCACCAACGATCCTCTCATCGTGGGCGGGACCAATCTTCATCAACATCTTCACCAGCACCATCCCATCTTAAACTCTAGTTCATCTCTTGTATTCAAGCTTTGCCTCAAAACTTCAGATTGGTACATGTGGGTTGCTAGTAGTGTTGATTACTCCTTGTAGTTGATGCTAGTTGGTTTATTTGGTGGAAGATTATATGTTTATATCCTTAATGGTATACCCCTCTGATCACGAACATGAACATGTTTTGTGAGTAGTTACTTTGTTCCTGAGGACATGGGAGAAGTCTTGTTATAAGTAATCATGTGAATTTGGTATTCGTTTGATACTTTGATGAGTTGTATGTTGTCTTTCCTCTAGTTGTGTTAGGTGAACGTCCACTACATGACACTTCACCATGATTTGGTCCTAGGGGGAGGCATTGAGAAGTAATAATTAGATGATGGGTTTCTAGAGTGACAAAAGCTTAAACCCTAGTTTATGCGTTGCTTCGTAAGGGGATGATTTGGATCCATATGTTTCATGTTATGGTTAGATTTATCTTAATTCTTCTTTTGTAGTTGCGGATGCTTACGAAAGGGGTTAATCATAAGTGGGAGGCTTGTCCAAGTAAGGGCGGCACCCAAGCACCGGTCCACCCACATATCAAATTATCAAAGTACCAAATGCGAATCATATGAGCATGATGAAAACTAACTTTGACAGTAATTCCCATGTGTCCTCGGGAGCACTTTGCTTTACATAAGAGTTTGTCCAGGCTTGTCCTTTGCTATAAAAAGTATTGGGCCACCTTGCTGCACCTTTGTTACCCGTTACGAATTATCTTACTATCAAACTATCTGTTACCGACAATTTCAGTGCTCGCAGAGAATACTTTGCTGAAAACCGCTTGTCATTTCCTTCTGCTCCTCGTTGGGTTTGATACTCTTACTTATCGAAGGGACTATGATTGATCCCCTATATTTGTGGCTCATCATACATCCTTGTTGCCGGCATGGCCGGAGTAAGTCTTGGAGCAGCAGGTCCTGTCACCAGCGTTCGATACGAGACGGACACAGACGGTCGTATATCGTTCTATGAGGTCGGCTGGCGGGAATTCCTGATGGGAAAGAGACGACTAATGGTTGACACAACAGTGCTCATCACGGTAAGGAGCAGCAGGAACAACAACTTCCAGATGATGGTTGTTGCAGATCTTATTTAGAAATAAGGTCCATTCAAATATCTCCTAGCCGATGAACTCGTAGTTACTTTGATGTTGGTTTGTTAACTGGAACAAACTTAAGTGTTACTAGATGTTATGAAGAGTACTAATTACCTAGTAAACTTGCATGCCTAAGCATACAATGCATGCTTCATTTGCGCTTATATTGGATTTATGCAAAACGCATCCAAGGCAACACAATTGGTGTCGTGGCTGCAAAATTTTAATTCGCATGAATAAACAATCAATGGTGGACGCGCCAATACGCCCGCCATTGCAACATGGATGCGCCAATCGTTCGCATGAATATGTAGTGGCTGGCAAACAAGCACGCCCGCCACTGCAGGAAGATAACCAGTGGCGTGCAAGTTTGCTTGCCCGTCACTACTGCGCTATACCAGTGGCGGGCCGCCCGCTCGCCACTGATGGAAATATAGCAGTGGCAGAAGGTTAATGGCGGGTGCCCCTGGGAGCCTGGCCCGCCACTGCTGGCTATTTGGCGCCCGCCACTACTAGGCATTCCTGCAGTACAAGAAAATCTGCATGTAGAGACATCAAATTCCATAGCTAGAGAAGTGCTATTTCATCTCCAGGCAATAGTAGAGTCGATTTGATAAAGCGTCCTTGGAGCGTCTTCCCATGGACCGTCTCAAAACATGTAGACACGCTTGCTAAAGCGTGTGTACATGACATGAGACGTTCTATTGAGACGTTCAAAATCGTCTCTATACATGTCTGAGACGTTATGTTATACACGCTCATCCACATCTCTACGGGAGTAGAGGTTTCATCATGGGCCCAATGCTTATGCACTCTATGTAGAGACGCTATATTCATTCCTAAATATACACAAGTTTTTCTCTCACTATGAATTATTTTACATTAAATATTATTTGGTTTATTTCAATTTTGTATTTCAGCATTTCAAATTCGAATACTTTATCATGACACATATGCATGTGCAGTCTGATCAAATGTCATTATATGAAGGCCTCAGTCCACATCACCAATAATCGTATTCGCACAATTAGCATCCTCGGTAGCAAATCCAGTGGACTATTTAGTAGGAACAAATACATCTTTTAAAAGTGTGTAGAGTTCACAACTGAATCAAATCAGACATTTATATGAAAAATACAAATAATTAATTAATAAAAATCCCTACAGACTAGAACTAAGTTTTCCTATGAAGCTAAAATCTATACATAATTCAATATATTTGTTCATTTAAAAATTAATCATGTGCAGCTGCTCCTAGATCCTGCAATGCACACCTCTAAAGCCTTAGCATACCCTGAAAAAGAAAGTGAACAAAGAAAAGTTTACATGAACATAAGCTTTTGGACTAGTGCACAATGAAATGTTCTTCGATGAATTGTAAGACATGTACCACACGAATGTCTTGTGGTCATGTTGGAGTACGAATCTTTTGTGGTGGTGTTGGAGCGATGAATTGGCTTAGGTATTTTGACCTAAAAAACTACAAAGAATCTTCATAAATGATAAAACCTTAATGGAAATTGGAGCATACCCGATGCTTGTATGGAAGTGGACATGCATGTAATCGAGACCAAGCAATAATATAACCAATAGCATTCCTTACTGTCTGGATTGATTTTTTTCATACTGTCTAATCAGTCTCTCATCTCCAAGACTTGAAATGCAATGCTACGATGAACAGAAACACCAACATATTGCTCCCCAAGCATATTTCCTCAAACCACATATGTTATATCTTTATTCATTAAAGCTCCTTTGGCCACAACTTAACTTTTTTTCCTCCAGTTAATCGAAAAGAATTACTTCCATTTTCCTCTATTATTTCAAGAAATAACATACTTATTTCAGTAAAAATACGGGTATAAGGAGACACTAATCATGGAATATAATTTATAGGTCTTTCTCATGAATAACAAATGCACTAAATCATCAACCTTATTATGTACATATTGATTCTATCTGGTTCCTAGTTGTACTATAGACACTTCTAAACTGAACTCTTTTCTATATATGCCAGCTCCAGAATATTATATAGTGCAATTGCTCATCACTGATATTATTACCATGACAAAGAGGCAAACTCATCTTATCATGTAGTCCGGATTTCCACGATTATCCCATTTTGTTGCATTAGGGTTACCTGCTACTACTGCTACTACTAGTTCATGAGTAGCATTTATTCTTTTGTGAAACTAGCATTAGCAGTTCTTTGAAAATAAATAGTGTTAGCACTTGCATTACCAAAATCTTGGAAATAATTATTTCCATCATGATATCATGTTGCTTGCAAAAAAACAGCAGCAGGCAAATACCCTACTTGTACAAAACAGGACACCACATTTCTTCTGATATGTAGTTTGAATATACCTGGCTAATGAACTGCTCGTCTTTGTAAAGTTGATTCTGCACCTTGACTAGCCCTATCAAAATTTTCAATGTGCGCGTCTACAGTTGAGGTTCCTTTCAGTTGTAAGTAAAATTGTACAAAAATAGGCATTATTTAATAACGAAGCAGAAACTTCTGTACACACAGACATTGTTTGATACCTTAGCAACGATGTGTTCATGTCGTAAAGAGGATCTGGTGTAACCCTCTTTGGTTCTCGCACAACTGCTAGGGATGCAATTCCTGCAACTTATGATGAACAATTGTTTTTAAGTATGAGAAAAATCTAGCGCTAACTTACTAGTGAAGAAACTATTGCATCACCTGCATAACATTCTGTGGAGCATGCACACTGTCAGGTGATTCTTCATGTGGTAGGTCACTGCCAACAACTCTTCCGCTGAAATCAACCTGAAACAAGAACATGATTGTCACACTTGATCCTCCTGTTCAGTCCTCTGAAACGGATACAGGGTGACAAGGATGCACTGGAGTGCTGGGCCAACTGTTGGGCTGAATTGGGCCATCGGCCTTGTAATCACCAGGCCCACTCGGGCGTGTACTTAAACTCCTGTAAGCCACTGTGAGAGGGCATGACTTGAATAGAAAGTTGATCGATCTATTCCTCACCCCCTTCGTCCCTCTCATCTCACCTGCTCCCTCTCCCCACCTACCAACTCTCGATCCCCTCTTCCTCTAGTTCATCACAATCTGGTATTCATAGCCAATTTTTTCCCACAAATCGCTGCCGCTATTGATCTCACACGCTCTCGATCGATCGGTAAAATTCCACCGGGTCAGGTGCGAGCCGCTCCGGTGAGCTCGCCCGAAATCCTGCTTGGGGTTCGATTTGATTTGGAGCGAGACCACGGCGCCCCCATCCAAACCCTCGGCGCAGACCTGCCGCGTGCTCGACGCCATGTCGGAGACCACAGATAAGCTGCAAAATTTGCTCGAGTCGGTCATCCGCCGGCTCGACGCGAACCAGAAGACGGCCGACGAGCACCACCAGGCGCATCTCTCCTACAACAGTCAGGACTCGGAGGAACTCAAGCTTCTGTCCAATGACAGTAAGCTCCTTGAAGTCGCTAGTACTGTTTACAGAGTAAAGTGATTGCCCATGCAGTTGTTTAGTACGTTGATCAGCATTAAATTGTTCAACCTAACTAGCAGATATAACAGTGTTAATAGCACACTAGCTAGCTTGTAAAGAATAATTGGGTTCATCTAAATCTCGGACAATTGTGTTTTTTTTCTCAAGTCTCAGCCGGCTGATTGTGTGCAAATTGCATTTATCACTAAATGGAATTGCAATATTTGTAAATTGGTTGAGACATACGGAAAAAAATTAAAAGAGATTTAGCGAGATAAAAAAATTATGGAAGAATGGATGCATGCATATAAATACACTAGAAGTCTAGACAATGTCCGTGCGTTGCAACGGGATATAAATATTCTAGTACGTTAGCTTATGATTTACCTGTCAATAATAATGTGATTGTGTAAATAAATGTTCATCAAATTCTGACTGTGAATTACCTTATACTCCATTTTGCTTAGAAGTTTAGGAAGTTAATTAAAGTGAAATTGGTTCAGAAGATAAGTAAATTAAGGTGATTGATTATCATATACATAAAATGTTGGATGAAGGGGTGGTAAGAAGAAAGGTGAAATGAGAAGCATACTTTTTTTAATAAGTATAGTACATTGCCAATTTCCGATGAGATAGTACATACCACCAGTTTTCGTTGTTTCCTAGAGATAACACTGTTGGAAAAGATCGATCAATTGTGCTAGCAGCCACCGTCGTGACCCACGGCAAGGCATTTCTCACGGTCTGTGGCACAGGGCCGTCGTTTCCGCCTGAGAACACGACGGGAATCCCTTCCAACACGGCATGCAACGACAAGAATATTTCACCAAGACCTCCCAACGAGAGCGACATAACGTCCACTCCATCACGTACGGCATGGTCATTGGTCAAGGGGGATGATAAGCGCCGGCGCGCCGGCCCAATACCCCAGCCGTTAGATCTTGCTCGAAGCGCGGCTCACCCTACGCCCTTGCCCTTCCTCCTGCTCGCGCCAGTTGACCTTATCTACAGATCGGTCGCTGTGACGCTGCTCCTCGCCGGCGGCAGCACCGCTCCTCCTCGACCGGATTAGTCACTGCACCGCTGGCCCCGGCACCAAAAAGGACTCGTCTCTTGCTCACCGGCCACCCGTGCCTCCTGCGCTCATCCCTCGGCCGCCACATGACCTTGATTCTTGCAGCTCACCCGTCGGCCGGTTCCATCTCTAGTCGCCATGGTTGCAATATCCCCGAGCCACCGCCAGCGCCTCCCCTCGTCACCGTCGTTTGGTTCGAACCACCGTGTCCTCGACAAAAACACAAACTCCATTAGTTTGCCAGTAGTAGCAAAATCACATGCCGGTTACAGCAAAAAAAATCATCGAATCCAGCAAAAAAGAACCACCATCGCGCCGGTAGCTGCAAAAATTCTCGTCTATCCTCCCAGCAAAAATTCTTACGGGTTCCAGCATTTTTTTTGCCGGTTCCAGCAAAACACATCTCAACGCCGTCCCATTGCACCACCGATCGATGAGGTTGCAACTTTTTCTCTGCCCGCTTCCAGCAAAAAAAACTATATGGTAGTAGCACCGTACCTCGATGTTTTCACCCCGGTAGCTGCTGGTTGCAGCAAAAATAGAAGATGGTTCCAGCATCTCCAGGATCCGGTTCCAGCAAAAAGACTCTTTGGTAGTAGCACCGTATCTCGCCTTCTTCACCCCCTGGCGGCTGCTGATTGCAGCAAAAATGTACGATGGTTCCAGCTCCAGGGAACACTGCTTCCAGCATATTGTGTGGCCTGTTGCAGCTTTCCGGACAGTGGGGTTCTGGCCTTGCTGGTTGTCGCTCATCGCTTGAACGGCTCCAGCACCGCCACCGTCGCCCGGGATGCAGCTCTCATGGAAGGAAAACGGAAGCCAGCCAGGGCGACTAGCGCGTTCGGCTGCGGCGACCATGGAGAGGAGCGCTCGAATCCAGCCATGGCGTTTGCTCGCAGCTGCCGCAAGGTCGCATGCAGCGGCCAGGGCACGTCGCGCGCCACCATTTTGTGCCCCTCGTCTTATTTTGCTGCAGGAAAGAAGAAAGGGGATGGGCAGCGGAGGAGATGGAAGCAAGAGAAGAAACACGGCGCAGGGAGGGGTGTGGCTGAAGGTAGGGGATGAAGTGCGGGGGGGGGGGGGGGGGGGGAGATAAGGCAGGAAGGGGCGGTCTGCGTGGGTCCACCAAATACACGCGTCTCGCGCTGGGAGCTGCTTGCGTGGGCGCATGATGCCAGCGTGGCGTCGCGTCCGGCGAAAAACTCGTACGACGTGCCGTTCTGAAATGATTCCCCGTGGTCAATGGCCTTAATGACAGCTGCGTCACTACTTCTCAAACCGTGGCCCCAAATAACCTTGTACTCCCTCCGCTTCATAATGTAGTGCTTATAGATTTTTGCAAAAGTTAAAATTACAAATTTTGACCAAATTTATAGAGAAAAGTAGGTACGTCTAGAATACCAAATGCACATCATTGAATATATCATGAGTTATATTTTTAGAATGTACATGTTTGATATTGTAGATGTAGACAGTTTTCTCTATACACTTGGTTAAAGTTGGCACGGTTTGACTTTCATAAAAATCTATAGGCCCTGACTGTGAAACAGAGGGAGTAAATAGCAAGCCTAGCATGTGGCGCTCCCCCGCGCGCCACACCAAAGGCCAGGCTTTCGTAGCTCACATTCCACACGCGGTTTCCAGCGATGGTCGAGGCTGCATGCGTGCCATGGCCACTCAAGTCCCTTGGGGACATATACTCGCCCTTGAGGTCCTCGGGGTCAATACCTTTGGAGTACCAGCGTGCGCCGATGATCTTTCTGTTGCAGCTCGTGGCATTGAATTCCGCACCTGTCTGGCATGTACCCTTCCACCGTGCCGACACAGGGCCGACCCGGTGTCATCAAAGCTTCGCGATTCTGGGATTTTCTCAATGCACAAAATTTAGTTGTGACTATACATAGAAGTTATGTCTCGACACAAACCTGAATCGATGACACCTATGATGATATCTTCGCCGTACTTTGCTTTCTGGAGGAGGCCGGCAGAACCACGTGGTAGCTGGTAGTAGTCAAGACCAAGAAAATCCCAGCTCCGAGTTGTTTGCCCCTTGTGATAAGTGTTTGGCTTTACGGATAGAACTTGAGGAAATTCTACATTTGTATTCATGGCATGCTAATTAGTTTGTACCAATCATGCAAGTAAGGTGTGACGATCCATAGAGCATGTAAACTGGATTAGTATGCACCTGCAAGGAACTCAGCTTGTGTTTCAGTTAGCATCGCTGCAAAACCGGAAAATCCGTGCCGGTAACTGTATACTATAGACTTCAGGGCTTCATCCTTACTGCACTTTGCACAAAGAGACGCAAACAACGATCCCGTCATTAATTTCAGAGAAAATACAAGATTATGAAGCATCAACAAGGACTGCATGCAAGTACCTTCCGAAAACAGAGGTCAGTACATCATGGTGTGACGCGGTAACCACGGATGGATCATCATGCTGCTTCTCTCCCATATACACAATATAGAGCTGAAAATTCAAAACACAAGTAGTTTTCAAGAAAATGATAGAGAAAAATGATCAAATAGAGTTTAATTAAGTTTCATGTGTCGATCTTACTTTGCTCGACGCATTTGCGGAAAAAGGAAGCAGGAGCACCAGAAGCAGCAGAGTAGAACGCATGGCTGGTCTCAAATCCATGTTTGATCTTGTGATTTGGTGTATTTGTTGTGCTGGTTCTTGGCATGCATGTATGTATTTATAGCATGAAGTGCAATAATAGTTGCAAAAGATCCATTAAATTTTCTTGTTTACGTGTTGTTCGATTGCATGGGACAAATTAATGGTAAAAGGTCAGTTTCACACATTGAAAGGAGCACTATTGTGCTTTGATTTGTCAACTAGGACAAGAATGGCAGGCGGGAATATGTTTGCCTCCCTCAATAAAAATATCAGATATTGTCTGCACCTATAATTACACTTCCAAATATACAAAACTCTTTTGCGGTGTGAAAATTTCGGGGTTGTTCTGCGGGTAAGTTTCTACGGATTGAATACAAGTAAAAACTAAGAATCTTCAAAGAGAGCTCTTATTCCAGTCTTGTCGCTGTAAATATAAAGAAAGATTTTGCGTGTTCCAACTTCCAATGGCATGATCTGGAATTTATCTGGTTCCAGGACGCACAAGTATGGACACGGACACTTGCAAGAAGGATAACAAAAGGCTGGTGCTTTGCATTACGAGTGGAATTTTCTTCACGCTGAGAGGTTGTGCTCCATCTTGGCCTACTAATCGGCCGGTCATTTCACGTCCATTTTATGCTTGACTGGAAGTCATGTGAATTTTATTATGTGACTGTTCAAAAATTCTATAGTGAGAATTTAAGTGGCTGTAACCATTTTGACTATTCCTCTTCAGAATACTTGTGTTGCCACGCACAAAAGACGTGAGTCTGTGCTGGCAATATGCATCAGCAAGTACTTATGCGAGACAATTAAGCGTACCTTTGGTGAGACCTCTAAATGACATCCACCTTCAGCTCTGGATAAACGCCAACAGTGTCCATGGTTGGTGGGTCGATCTCGGGTGTGCCCTTTTCTAATTGTTACTCTTTGGAATACCACTCCCTCCCTTTGGGCAGAGAATTTTGTACCTTCGGACTCCATAATGAAAGAAAAGGCTGAGCCATTTTCATCACGCCCTATCTCCCACCATTTGCATAGTTGTTTTTTTGAAACCAACATCTCATATATTAATCAAAATGAGATGTTACAATCATTCGTTACAGAATTCACCACGCAGGGCGGTACATCATTTACAAGAATCCTATCCGCTCTATTATTAAAGCTAAATTTCGCTAATAAATGGTACACCACATTGGCCGACCGCCTAATCTTAGCGATTTTGAGCGTAGTGATAAGCTTAGAGATACTCCAGGCTTCTTTCTTCAGGTCATGCAGAGGTGATTATCAACCCCTTTCTCTGCAATAATTGCAGCAACACTAGCATAGCCAGTCTCAATAATAATAGGAGAGTGAAGTATTATACCTATATAGAGACCGGCAATGCCGGCTCGGAGTTCCGCCTCCTCCACGCTTTTACAACTTGCAATGTAGTTCCACGAGGAGACCCTGACTTTCCCATCAGAATCCCTTGCCACCACACCCACACTTGCCGCCTTAATGCTCTCCACGAAGCTGACATCGACATTAATCTTAATATAGCCTGAAGGTGGGGGAATCCAAATCATCTGAGCATATGAGCTAGTAGGAACACTTCTCAGTCCACTCATCGGATTTTTACCTTTATTCTCCGGGTCCTCCATCAACATGGAATGACAATTGTTGTAGGTTGCCCAATAATTATCCACAAAATTAACCGAGGCTGTGACTGATTCCTTGCCCGTACCAAAAATTAAGTCATTTCTTAAATGCCACGCTCTCCAGAAAATAAATATAATTTTATCCCGCATAGAAGGTCCCAGATGACTTAGGAGAACAAGAAACCATTCTGTTCCAGTATACCTGGACATTTCCTCCGCAGGTAAATTGCAAATGTCCCTCATGGCCGTACGAAGAGCAAAGGCCTTCGGGCATGTGACAACGGCATGATACATATTCTCCTCCTCCATTCCACATATAGAGCATGTACTGAGAGTGGTTTGGTGGTGCATCACACGGTTTACTTGGACCACCAAACTATTGGTAGCAACCCACCATGCAAAAATGTGGATCTTCTGAGGAACATTGGCCTTCCAGATGGTATCCAACATATTCCTCTCCCCTGATATATCAGTACCGTGCTGCTCCTTGTCTTCTTTTGTTTCCTTCAAAGTAAGCGCAAGCTGGTACACACTCTTAAACCGAGATATCCCTGACTTCTCAAAGTGCCAAGCAACAAAATCACCATCCCCTGAAGCCGGAATAAGCAAATCAAGGATCTCCTCCGCATCGTGTGGATAAAAAAGGTGCCTAACCAAGTTCTCATCCCATTTCCTTTGTCCAGTCAGCATCAACTCCGACACCCATTTCATCCTCGTCCTATTCCTCCTTGCAGTAATTTTAAGATTAGAAGACCCTGTGATCCAATTGTCTCTCCAAATATTAATATTAGACTCTTTAGACAATCTCCAAATTACTCATGCGTCGCCTTGATCACTTTGGCCCATAAAGAATTAGTGCTAATCACCAATCTCCATGCCTGCTTAGCTAGGAGAGCTTGGTTAAATAGGCTTAGATCGTGGAACCCCATACGTCATTCACATTTCGTCCTTGTCAATTTACCCCAAGCCAGCCAATGTGTCTTTCTTCTATCCTCATCATCACCCCACCAAAAATTCCTTATGATCTGCGACAACTCCTCACAAAGCATTGCCGGAAATTTAAAAATACCCATAGCGTACACTTGGAGGGCCTATAGCATAGATTTAATCAAAGTTTCCTTCGCTATGCAGGATGCATATTTTTCTATCCAGGCTGATAAGATTTTGAGAGTTTTTTCTTTCGTAGATTGAAATTTACAAGCATTCATTCTAAGTACCTTGAGGCACTGGCAGCCCAAGATATTTGTCCTCAAATCCCTCTGCCGTGATGCACAATATTACCATGGCCACTTGATCTTCCATACTACACTTCTTCCCAAACATAATCAAACACTTATCTAGGATCAGTAACTGACCCGTTCCCCTCTCAAAGGTGGATATAACATTTGCATCATAAATGAGCTCAAGCACCCTCGCGAATTCTCACACGAAGCTCCACATTCACTACTTTGATGATTCCATGCAGGTCCTACCCGTGGAGAACACTGGTATCCTCAGTCCACCGGAGTTCAAGTCATAGACTTGACATTGGTGCTTGCATTATTTCTGAATTTATTTTAGGCTTCTGGCAACGTTCGTTCAGTGGGAGGAGACAATCCCGTCGACTACGAGGCGCCTACGGTGACTTCGTAAAATCTCAAGATGTTATGTTGGCTCAATCTCTTCGATGTGCTTATAGAGGTAGAGTGTGTGTGCTTGCGTTCATAGGGGTGTGTATGCTCGTGTATGTGAGCGACTTCGTTTGTACTGTGTTAAAAAAAAGATGATAAAGTGTCGAGATTGACATTCCAGTGCAAAGTAGTATGGCGTTGTATATCAGCATATATATATATTTCCAATATTTCTTTCATGGTGCAAAAAAGAACATAAATATTTTTTTCAGCATATATATATGTTCTGCTCCACCCAGGCACATCATATGCATGATGCATCTGGATGCATTCACGGGCTCTTTAGACTCTTTCTTTCTTTTCGAGGAACACGGGCTAGTTAGATTAGAAACCCTAGCCGGCCGGGTGTGAGTCTTATTTTTCAAACCGAGCTCCAGATCCAACGAGAAATCAGCCTGGAATCGATCGATATCCAAACATGTATCAACGGCCAGCTTCTGCGCGTGCATGCAGCTAGTAGAAGAGAAACCCTAGCAGCCGCACCCGGATCGATCTTTCTTTCTCACGGACAATAACCAAACCGATCGAGCTACGTACTCCACTCCACCCAAACATGCCCGCGCCACCGCCACGGTGGGCGGAGCTCCCGTCCGAGCTGCTCACCGTCGTCTCCTGCCGCTTCCACTGTTGAGTAAATAGGCAATTTCTCGATTAAATTAATCCACGAGTAAATCACTAGCATGACATTGACACAAATAAACGCATACTGATATTCAGTCAAGCTAGCACATACTACGCTAATAGCAGAAAGATGTACGTATAACGCTAGCATGGCTAAAACAGAAAACAGTAGGAGCGGGATAAACGAGTTATACCCTCCAGTAGGCCATGCAGAGGCCGCGGCGTTGGTGGCAGCAGCGGCGTCCTCGGCGGCCTTCTTGTCAGCTTCAGCTTTCTCGGCGGCGGCACGTTCGGCGTCGGTGGACATGGTGATGATGAAGGCGACGCGGACGTAGAGGAAGTAGACGATCGGAAGCGAGCAGTCGCGTAATCGCTGCCCAAAAACCTATTCGCCCCTCACCCCGTACAGGAACCAGAAGGGCTTGGTTTCGGAGACCTGCTCTCCCGTCGACCGTGTACGCGGCGGACGGGATGGAGTCACCGGCGGCAGCAGCAGCAAGGGAACGACGGTGGGCGTGCGCGTGGAGCTGATGTGATCTGTTTGTGGCGGCTAGGGTTAGGAGACACCGCACACTTCTATAGGCGCAGCCGCGTGGAGAGACGTGGGCTCGACCCACGTCCGAGTCCGTGACAGGAACTCTCCGTTAGTGACTGGCAAAAATAAGCGCGTAGGTGTGAGCTTGGCTCGGCTCAATCCCGCGTCGCGTCGTGACGAGGCGTGGCGAGGCGGGCGGCGGAGGAGGAGTGCGCGAGGGCCTCTTCTCTTCTCAAGCTCCAATAGCATGTAGAAGAAAAACCCTTATAAGGAGGTCCAACTCCTCTTCCACTTCCGGGGTGGGACTAAACTTCCCACTACACCTATTGCCGTATAACCCACGTGGGCCCTTGGAGATTTTTCAGAAATTGCTATATGGGCCTAGAGCCCATCTCAAATTTCAGCAATCCCCCACCAGATCTCGAGGGCCCATTGTGTCCTCTGTTCCAATTACTGTTTCGATATACCAGTGTTTTAGTGAAGACCTGTTAAGGTTGAACTTCACCTAGAGCAAGTAGCTACACTCCTTCACAACTGAACAATGGACTATGCCTTGAATTGTCAGTTTGGCGTAAAGAAGTTTCACCACATGTCTTACTAGTACTAGGCTGCCGAAGGCTGACCCCTCGGGTGGAGCATATAAGTCACACTCCTGGCCTATTCATGAGCTTACTAGAGATCACCCCAATCTCATAGACTGTGACCAGCAGCCGGGCTCATATAGGTGTGTTCCTCCAAAGATCGCTCTGTAGGATAGCATCTTGCTTTCATAAGCTTTGGAACACATTAAGACAGTAGTCATCCTACCATACAATATCGAGAGTATTGCATCTCCAACGGAGTGGGTTAGTATAGTTACTCTCCTCAGTTCACCACTGGCTTGTTTTCCCAGGTCCTACTTCACGGGATCTCCGATCACATAGGTTGGGTTACCACCATGGCAACTCACGTGGGTCTCATACCCATCTCCCTCGATGCATTATCTATCACAACACGTGATAGCCCTTTCGTAAAGGGATCTGCCAGATTCTTAGCCGTATGGACATAGTCCAACGCTATCACTCCGGAGTTTCTTAATTTTCTGACAGCTTTAATCTCATTCTTATGTGTTTGTTGGACTTCATGTTGTCCTTTGAACTCTTCACCTTGGTGATGATACTCTGATTGTCACAGTTCATAAGGATAGCTGGAACCGGTTTATCAACCAATGGCAAGTCCATCAAAAGATCTCGAAGCCATCCTGCTTCAACACCAGATGTGTCTAATGCTGTTAATTCTGCTTCCATTGTCGATCTCGTTAAGATCGTTTGCTTGCAAGACTTCCAGGAAACAGCGCCACCTCCAAGAGTAAACATATACCCAGTTGTGGCCTTCATCTCATCAGCATCAGAGATCCAATTCGCATCGCTATACCCTTCAAGTACCGACGGGTCTCCGGTATAGTGAAGTCCATAGTTCATAGTACCTTTCAGATAGCGCATAACTCTTTCAACAGCATGCCAATGTACATCACCCGGTTTGGACACAAACCGGCTTAATTTGCTCACAGCAAACGCGATGTCAGGCCTCGTTGCGCTCGCTAGGTACATCAGTGAACCAATGATTTGAGAGTATCTCAATTGATCTTTAGCCGTGCCTTTGGACTTTCGAATCAACACGCTAGGATCATATGGTGTTTGAGATGGTGCACAGTCCGAATATCCAAAACGACTCAACACCTTCTCAACATAGTGGGATTGCACAAGTGTAATCCCACCCTCATTATCTCTCAGTAGCTTGATGTTCAAGATAACATCAGCCACACCAAGGTCTTTCATCTCAAAGTTCTGAGATAGAAACGATTTGACCTCCTCAATGACTTTGAGGTTTGTTCCGAATATCAGTATGTCATCAACATACAGCATAGTATAACTCCTTCGCCCCCACCATGGCGATAGTATACACATTTGTCAGCCTCATTAACAACGAAACCAACATATGTCAGAGTTGTATTAAACTTATCATGCCATTGCTTAGGTGCTTGTTTCAGGCCATATAAAGATTTTATCAACCTACACACCTTTCTTTCCTGACCATCTATCACAAAGCCATCAGGTTGTTGCATGTAGATTTCCTCGTCTAGCTCTCCATTTAGAAAAGCCGTCTTAACATCCATCTGGTGGACGAGAAGACCATGCGAGGCTGCCAACGAGAGTAATAGTCGAATGGTGGTCAGTCTAGCCACAGGTGAATAAGTGTCGAAGAAATCTTCCTCTTCTTTCTGGTCATAGCCCTTGGCCACAAGCCTAGCCTTGTACTTTTCAATCGTACCATCGGGCCTAAACTTCTTCTTGAACACCCACTTACATCCTAATGGTTTGCAACCATAGGGACGCTTAGTGATCTCCCATGTCCCGTTAGCCATGATGGAATCCATCTCGCTACGGACCGCATCCTTCTAGTAGTCAGCTTCTGGAGAGGCATACGCTTCTGAAATAGAAGTGGGAGTATCATCCACGAGGTACACGAAGAAATCATCACCAAAGGTCTTTGCAGTCCTTTGTCTCTTGCCCCTACCAAGGGTTTCCTCGTCATCCTCCTCGGGATTTTGATCATGTGTTTGTTCATAATATTCCATAGGGATGGTAGGTTCAGGAGTCTCCTCAGATTCCTGTCTAGAAGTGCTTTGCATATCTCTCATAGGAAAAATATCCTCGAAGAATGTAGCATCCTTAGACTCCATAATTGTACCGACCTTCTGGTCAGGTACCTCAGATTTCACTACTAGAAATCTATAGCCAACGCTGTTCTTAGCGTAGCCCAAATTAACGCAGTCCACAGTCTTGGGTCCAAGCTTACGCTTTTTGGGGATCGGCACATTGACTTTCGCCAGACAGCCCCAAGTGCGCGAGTACGAGAGTGTTGTCCTTCTCTTTGCCCATTTCTCATAGGGAGTGATCTCATTATCCTTTGTCGGAACTTTATTCAGGACATGACATGCCGTCAATATAGCCTCCCCCCACCATGCCTTGGATAAACCCGATGTATCTAACATGGCGTTAACCAAATCAGTTAGAGTACGATTTTTCCGCTCGGCAACCCCGTTTGACTGGGGTAAATAGGGAGGCGTCCTCTCATGAATAATGTCGTGTTCCGCACAAAAGGAATCAAACTCACTCGAGAAGTACTCTCCACCATGATCTGACCGGACTCGTTTAATTTTCTTTTCAAGTTGATTCTCAACTTCTGCCTTATAGATTTTAAAGTAGTGTAGAGCCTCATCTTTAGTATTTAACAGATACACATAGCAATATCTAGTGGAATCATCTATCAATGTCATGAAGTATTTCTTTCCACCTTTAGTCAACACACCATTCATCTCACAAAGATCAGAATGTATGAGATCTAATGGTGCCAAGTGTCTCTCCTCCGCGGCCTTGTGAGGCTTGCGAGGTTGCTTAGCTTGCACACATGAAAGGCACTTAGAACCTTTGGCTAAAATGAAACTCGGGATTAAATCAAACTTGGCTAGCCGCATCATAACACCGAAACTAATGTGACAAAGACGTGAGTGCCAAACTTCAGATTCATTACCATTCGAATGAATATGGTTCACGACTTTATTACAAAAATCTACGAGGGAAAGGCGGAACATCCCTCCACTCTCATAACCTTTTCCAACAAAGAGTCCATATTTCGTAACAACTAATTTATTAGACTCGAAAACCAACTTAAACCCTTCTTTACATAGAAGGGAGCCACTAACGAGGTTCTTCTTGATGGCGGGGACATGCTGCACGTTCTTCAGCTGCACGATCCTTCCCGAAGTAAACTTCAGATCGACCCTGCCAACACCATGAACAGAAGCGCTCGCGCCATTCCCCATCAATACGGACCCGTGACCTGTGACCTGGTAAGAAGTGAACAATGAAATGTCAGCACACACATGAACGCCTGCACCTGTGTCCACCCACCAATCGGTAGGCTGAAACACTGAAAAAATAGTAAATAAATTACCGTACCCAGATGCACCATTCTCATTGTTGCCCACAATCATGTTGACAGACTTGGAGTCCTGTCCTGACTTCTTGTACTTGTTTGGGCACTTGTTGGCCCAATGTTCAACCGAACCACAAGTAAAGCAGCCCTCGTCCTTCTTGTTCTTCTTGAAGGTCTTCTTACCCTTCTTCTTAAAGTTGGTATTGTGTTGGACACCGTTCTTTCCCTTGGACTTGTGGGAGTTGAAGTTCTTCTGGTTCACCATGTTGGCGACAGAAGTCCCTTCGGCCCCTTTTCCGTGCGAGTCTTTTGCCCTTGAATTCTGCTCAACACTCAGATGGCCAATGACATCCTCCACAGAGAATTCACGCCTCTGATGTTTCAGAGTGGTGGCAAAGTTTCTCCAGGAATTAGGGAGCTTAGCGATTATGCAGCCCGCGACAAACTTGCCCGGTAACTCGCACTTAAGAAGCTCAAGCTCCTTAACAATGCATATTATCTCATGAGCCTGCTCCAATACAGGACGGTTTTCAACCATCTTGTAATCGTGGAACTGCTCTATGATATACATCTCGCTCCCGGCATCGGCGGTCCCGAACTTAGATTCGAGCGCCTCCAACAAATCCTTGGCGACATGCACATGTAGATATGTGTCGACCAGTTTATCTCCGATCACGCTAAGAACTGCTCTGAGAAACACAACGGTGGCCTCCTTGAACGCCTTCTCCTGTTCAGGAGCAATCGTTCCCGTGGAGACACCGGTGACCCAGAACACGTTCATAGCCGTGAGCCATAAAGTGGTCTTAGTCTGCCAACGCTTAAAATACGTACCGGTAAACTTATCCGGTTTCAGTGCAGCGGCAAAGCCACTTGCCGAGAAATTCCTATACATAATAGGTTTTTGGATTGTTGAGTAAATAGGCAATTTTTTGATTAAATTAATCCACGAGTAAATCACTAGCATGGCATTGACACAAATAAACGCATACTGATATTCAGTCAAGCTAGCACATACTACACTAATAGCAGAAAGATGTACGTATAACGCTAGCATGGCTAAAACAGAAAACGGTAGGAGCGGGATAAACGAGTTATACCCTCCAGTAGGCCATGCAGAGGCCGCGGCGTTGGTGGCAGCAGCGGCGTCCTCGGCGGCCTTCTTGTCAGCTTCAGCTTTCTCGGCGGCGGCACGTTCGGCGTCGGTGGACATGGTGATGATGAAGGCGACGCGGACGTAAAGGAAGTAGACGATCGGAAGCGAGCAGTCGCGTAATCGCTGCCCAAAAACCTATTCGCCCCTCACCCCGTACAGGAACCAGAAGGGCGTGGTTTCGGAGACCTGCTCTCCCGTCGACCGTGTACGCGGCGGACGGGATGGAGTCACCGGCGGCAGCAGCAGCAAGGGAACGACGGTGGGCATGCGCGTGGAGCTGATGTGATCTGTTCGTGGCGGCTAGGGTTAGGAGACACCGCACACTTATATAGGCGCAGCCGCGTGGAGAGACGTGGGCTCGACCCATGTCCGAGTCCGTGACAGGAACTCTCCGTTAGTGACTGCCAAAAATAAGCGCGTAGGTGTGAGCTTGGCTCGGCTCAATCCCGCAACCCGCGGCGCGGCGCGACGAGGAGGAGTGCGCGAGGGCCTCTTCTCTTCTCAAGCTCCAATAGCATGTAAAAGAGAAACCCTTATAAGGAGGTCCAACTCCTCTTCCACTTCCGGGGTGGGACTAAACTTCCCACTATACCTAGTGCCATATAACCCATGGGCCCTTAGAGATTTTTCAGAAATTGCTATATGAGCCTAGAGCCCATCTCAAATTTCAGCATGCACAATCCCAGCGACTTTGTCCGCTTCCACGCCGTCTGCACCTCGTGGCGGGACTCTCTGCCCCAGACGACCGTGCTCCGCCCCGTCCTCTTCCCCTGGCTCATTGCCCCGCCGTCAGGCCGCCGATTCTCCGTCATCAGGCCCCGCTGCGTCTTCTCCAAGACAAGCTACAACGCAGAGGTATCCTTGAGCTTCCACAAGCTCGGGTGGGTGGCGCGAGCCGATGGCATGGCTTACTGGTTCTTCAGCGCACGGGACGGGCCTAAGCTCATCGACCCTCTCACCGGAGACACCACCCCTCTGCCGCCTTTCCCGTTCGGTGATAAGCGGAAGATGGTTGAGAAGTCCCGTGGCATGGTCTATGGCAATGACACCGTCTTCCTCTACAACTTCTCCAAATCTGACAACAACAACACCAACCTCCGAGCGGCTATTCTTAGTCCCGGCGATACCACATGGACAGTCGTTGAGAGAGGGTTCAGGCTGGGGAGGAACAACATAGCGTTCGAAAACAATCATTGCTTTGCCGCATACCATGATGGCAAGATCTTAGCGTGCGTGGACGGGGACCATTGCAATGACATCTGGCACCTCCTAGCACCCTCGGCAGGTGGCGTCCACACCAGTGTCGCTGAGAGTGAGGACATGTGGGGTCTCGACTCTAGCCACGTCCTTGAGTCCCATGGCAAGCTGCTGCGAGTGTCCATCCTGAAGCGCGGGTTGTGGTTTTGGTGCATGCGCTAGAAGAAGAGGTGGGCACACACAACAGACGAATGGTGCGGTGCGCGAGGAAGGACAGCCTGAGCTTCGCTGACCATGTCATGTTTCTAGGGTTCCCAAGCAGCTTCGCAGTAGATGCCGCGAGGTTCCATGGCGTGGAGGACGACTTGATCGGTGGGTGTGTTTACTTCTTTCAGCGGTGGTCCGGTCAGGCGACGCTCGGCGTGTTCAGGCACAACGTTATCGACTGCAAAACCAAGTTCATGGAGTACCTGCCATCCAAATGGAGCGATCGTAAAAACGACGCGGGTATGTGGCTCATGGCCCGACCTGCCATTGCTCCAGTCCAGGTATATATGACACAAGCTCATCATTGTTTGAGTTGAAGCCTCCACCATTGGTGTGCTATCGCGTCACAAGTATTGGGTTGATCACTCACCACATGCAAGTCATACATCAGAATACCTAAAATTAATATTTTGAAACCCACGTGTGCTATTTCTTAGTGACATGTACAATTTTGCAATGCAGCGCAGAGGAACAGACAGAAACGACTTGGCCAGCCATGGCGCCTCGGGCAAGGCTTAGCCAGGAGCTCGCCAATGGGGACGACACCGCTGCTCGTGGTGTCACTGGTGTAAGCAAGGATGAAAGTTAGCGGGTTCGCACGCGGGGGAGGGAGGTTATTTTCATGTTAGTGGTGAGGAAGTGGTCGTCAGGAAAGAGATCCATGCGGCTGTTGCTGCGTCAGGAAAGAGATCACATTAAATTGCACGAACACACTTGCACAAAAAACATTGTCCATGGGTACTTGTTGTACCCTAAATTTCTCTTTAGTTCTTCTCTATTTTCTTGGTTACAATCTCACACCCTAGGCTATGCTTATATACACGCACGGGCCTTTCACACAAATCAACTCAAACATCAACTTACGTATGCCAACTGCAAATCCTACCCAAACTCGACCATGTTACTTTCCTAATCTAGTTACTACTTGTTCCTTCTCTGCTCTTGAGTCGGTGCCGCTTGGAAACCTTGTGAAGATCGCGACCGACTCCGCGATCATCTTTAGGGGGGAGGTCGGCCCCCCCTTAGCCCAGATCGAGGCCATTAGGGCCCGCGAGATCCTCGACGGGAGGCTGGCTGCGGCTAGAGCAGCCCTGCTCTTGCCCCCCGACTCGTCGTCCGAGTCGGCGGAACCTATGCCGCCCCCTCCTCGGAGGATTGGTGGAATTCCCCCCTGACCGCCGCCGAGCTACGGGGTCGTACCCGTTCTCGGACTACCGCTCTCCGCGCCCAAAGCGCATCTCGTGTCCTGGGGTCAAGCAGCCCCTCAATGGTTGCGTGATGCGTGCCCTCTTCTGGAACATCCACGGTTTCGGCCATGATGGCCGCCGCCGCCAACTCATCGAGTACATGCGTGACGAACACATTGATATTGTGGCCATCCAGGAGACCATGCGTATGGATTTCTCCCTCCCGGAGCTTGACCGCCTGAGCTCCCACCTTTTCGCCTGGCATTGGCTCCCTTCTAGTGGGACCGCGGGCCATTCCGGTGGCATCCTGTTAGGTGTGAAGGATGCCACCTTCGAGGTGGGTAGTATGGACCGGGGTCAGTTCTTTGTTAGCATGGAGATCTTTGAACGCTCCCTTAACTTCAAGTGGGAGGTCATTATTGTCTACGGCCCCGCCGACCACAGCCATTCCGCCTCCTTCCTCGAGGAGCTTCACCTTAAGGTTGATGTGTGTTGCCATCATAAGGTAGTTCGATATATTTGGCACATTGGTGTGAGGGTTTTATCCCCTATTGAAGGTCTTGCTGCAGAAGAAGTCGACTTAGTTAATGGTGCTAATTGACACCTCCCTGCCACCCCCTCCCGTCCCTCCAGCGACGCGCCCACGCGCGCCGGGGGGGGAACCCTAGCCGCCGCTCCTCCCGTTCCCCTCCCCCCTCCCTCCCCCGCCGCCGCCGGCAGGAGTTGACGGGCAAAGCCCGGTCGGCGCAGCGGCGGCGGGGCATCTCCTTCCTCCTCTGCTCCGGGGTCCGTCGCGGGGCGGAGCTGGCGGGTGGCGGCGCTGGGCTTCGGCAGGGCCCTACGGCACGGCGCCGGTGGCGAGGGCCGGATGTCAGCTCATGTATCAGGAGGTCAGATGTGTCGTGCTTAGTTAGTCTGAATAACCGAGTCCATGTCCACCCTCCCAGCATGCCATGGTTGTTCTTTCTTTTCTGTTCTTGTGTTTGGCCAGCACAGCAGGTGCTCTGTTTTCACATTAAGATGGGAGGAGTCGCAAACAAACAAAACGGGTAATCCGGATGAAAACTGTTTAAAGGGGTAATTGCTCTGAAAAATGTGTAAACAGAGGTAAAAACAAGGTGGATTCTCTCTCCCCGATGTAAATGCATGCAGGATCGAAGCTTATGGTTTGACAACAGGACTAAAGGTATCCTCATAATCAATACCAAATCTCTGCTTGAAACCTTTTGCAACTAATCTTGCCTTATATCTGTCTATGCTTCCATCAGATTTCCTCTTAATTTTGTAAACCCACTTACAATCAATGACATTCTTGCCCTTTTGTGGTGGTACTAGACGCCATGTTTTATTTCTCATGAGTGCCTCATATTCTATATCCATAGCTCATTTCCATTCTTTACTAGCAAGTGCATCATGCAAATGAGTCGGTTCACCCATACTAGTAAGAAAAACATGTTTAACTTTATCATACCTTATAGTACTCCTTTTTTTTAACAATACCTGATTGGGACCTGGTGTGGCGACGTGGAGGCTCAAGTGCATGCACAGGTACTGGTTCTGTTGTAGGACTCGACACTGCTGGTTCTGCTGTAGAATCCCTGTCCACAGAAGATCCAACCGAATCAACTGCACCTGACCGCTCCCGATCCGAGGCAGCCAGGGAATCAGAAATCCCCCTCGCAATCAGCGTGCCAGGAGCCGTTTGCCGCGTAGCGCCCTCGGAAGTCGCCCGTTCGATCATGCGAGGCGGGGAGTGGATAATGGGCCCCGCGCTGGGCTCCGCGCCTGTCTCCTGGTCGGCGGCTGAGTCGTCCCACGCGCACGTGGCGCTCGGTGAGCCGCACCGGCCCGTGTTGGCTGGGCTGGCGGGCCCCGACCTGCTGGAACGGTCGGCTGCTGGTGCACGTGACGCGCTTCCCAGTGTGCGGACACGGAGATTGCTCTCGGATCGCACGCCGCTGCTGCTGTTGGGATCAACCTGGGATCCTACACCCGTTTTGGCTGCACCTTCTTGCATAAAATCACACCCTGAAGCTGCACACTTATCATCAAAAATCAGACTTTCTTTGGTACTAGTCATATGATCAGCACTATTTAACTCACCCCCGTGATCTGTACTAGGTGCATAGTCAGGAAGGAGAGCAATTTCTGCACGAAGTAGGGCTCCAGCATTTGGATGAAGCTTGGCAAAAGGAAATATTGTTTCATCAAAAATAACATCACGAGAAATATAGATACGTCCAGTGAAGATCTCAAGACACTTGTATCCTTTATGAAGATTACTATAGCCGAGAAAAGCACACTGAGTGGACCGAAACTCAAGTTTGTGACGATTATACGAACAAAGATTCGGGTAACAAGCACACCCAAAGATTCTTAGAGAATTATAGTCAGGTTTTTATGAAACAGTTTTTCCAAAGAAGTAATATTTCCAATCACTTTGTTATCAGAACCAAGAGGTCTTGAGTTCAAGACCCTGCCAACGCAATATTCAATAAAACGATTCTGCGGCCTACATCGATCCCACGTCTAAGGACTAAAATAGCCTAGACGTGAGGGGGAGTGTTGAAATACATTGCCCATCTCCCTCCATCAATTTAGACTTTTGGATGAGTTGTGAGCGTGAATTCAATACCGATGAGAGGGGTCTATCACACACAGTTGTGACTTCTCTTGCTTCCCTGTTCTTTTCCCTATTGTTTACCACTAGTACAATGGCGTTATCTAGGTTTCTTCCTAGTGTTCCATCGATCAGCACACCGGACCTGGAGCTCAACTAGTCCATGCACTCAGCGTGCTTGCAGTGTACATTGAGCCCACCGTGGACTGTCATTCAGATGCATGAGTCCCGCTTCGGTATAACCCCCCTCACAAAACGTATAAAGGGTAATATGGACTTTTGACAATTTGTATGTACTTTTATATGTATGTATACTCTCACTTGGGCCGGCCCATTTGCAGTACATGCGACGACAAATATCGAAAAAAGGATAGCACGATATTGGAATCGAACCCGCGACCACCTAAAACATAAACTGTTGCACACAACCACTGGGACAACAGACCTTTGGTGAAAAACGTAAAGCCAGACGCTTTAAGTAACAGAAGGGTTAGGAATTTTAAAAAGATTTTAGGAACACTTTGTGAACCGGTTCCTTTTTCCATATTTTTTCCCTGTTACATTTCTTCTTACTTTTTCAAAAAATGGCCGCGCTTTCAAAATGCTGTTCAAAATTTCAAAACGTTTTTTATTTCCAATTTTGGTTCATAAATTAAAAAATATTTGCATTTTCAAAAATTGCAACGTAATTTCAAAAACTATTCGTGTGTTTAAAAAATTGTTCAGAATGTCAAAACATGAATAGTTTTTGGAAAAGCACGAACAAAATTGTGAACACAAAAATTTGAACAGGAATTCAAATTTAAATTCCAAAAGATTTTTCAGAAATGCGAACAACACACGATGTCAAATAAGTGTTGTAAATTTTCCCGAATATTTTTTCAACTTGGGAACAATATTTATTTAAAATAGAATCATTTTTTATTATGAACAAATTCCAATAGGCGCCCGACCGGAGCGATGATGTCGCTTAGTTGGGCAAGGCCTAAGATTGCATTTTCTTTTCTTAAAAAAATTGAAATACGAAAAATAATAGTTTTAAGTAACTACTTTAAATTATGTTGCCTATGCTTTAAGAAAGCATTTGCTGTTTTCAATTCTATAATTTTGTATTTATTAGTTATGTTAAAAACTTAAAATAGGAGTTTTAAGTACATATATAAATTATGATTCTAAATATCCTTTTCCTTCGAACCTGGCATGGATACCTACTCGGACACGCTACGCGGGACATGGTGTTTTTTGGACATTCTTGAAATGACCCTAACTTTTGCCAGCAGGTGGCATGCCCATGGTAGGCATCCATGCCCCCCAATACTTTTTTTCATGATCTTGTATAACCAATTCAAAGCACCAAGCCAAGTTGCTTGGGTTTTTGACAAGTTTTGTATTTTCCTTGAAATGAACCCATTTTTTCATGGGCTTGTATGACCAATATTCAAGGCACCATGCAAAATTGTTTGTGTTTTCAACCAGTTTTGCATTTGCTGAAGTTTTTTGGGTTAAAAAGGACGATAAATGGCCGGATGTGTTATCACTTCCATACGTGTCGAAAATCGTCCGAACTAGGTATGTGCCTACCATACGCATGCCTACCTTCTTGCAAAAGTGGGGTTCATTTGAAAGATGCCAAAAATAGACTATATTCAACGGAGGGTGTTCGCTTAGGCCAGAAGGGTATTTTTGAAAGCTCGTTGTTTTTCGACATTCGTTAAATTACAAATGTATTCCACCAGCTTCTACAACCAATTTAAGGCACCATGCCAAGTTATTTAGATTTTTGAAAAGTTTTGCATTTTCTGGAGTTTTCTCGGTGAAAATAGGACGATAAATGGCCGGACGCGCCACAACATGTAAATAGTGTCGAAAGTTGTTCGAATGTAGCATGGATGCCTCGTATTCATGTGCCAGGCTGTTACAAGAAGCTGGGATCATTTATCCATGGCCTTACAAGTTTAGATGAGTGTATTTGTAATTTATGTCATTTACAATCAACACGAATATTTTCTTTTGTCCTAGAAATTTCTTGAGATTTGTCAACAATTTTGGAATTACAAAGTGTGTATGAAAATGTTACAAACTAGAAAACTTTTTCCAAAATTGTTAACATATTACGAAAATCTGATGGAAATTTCGAACAAAATGGCAAACCACGTACTTTTTTTAAAAAATAACAACTTTTCTGAAACGCATACATTTATTAAATTTGTGAACAAAAAAAAAATCAAAAACTGAACGTTTTATGAAATTTCCGAACCTTTTTAAAATTGTAAATAAAGTTAGAAAACAAGAACATTTTATGTTATACCAAACAATTTTTCGAATTTTTGAACAAGTTCACAAAGAATAATACAGTTCAAAAGTAGGAAAATGAATTAACAAAAAGAGAGGAAAACGGAAAAAAATTGAAAAGAAAAAAATGCTTAGGCCCTAGAAATTGAAAATTATTTTCAGATAACGTTAGTATAGTTGAAAAATATTCATAAATTTGAGAAAATGTTTGCGTTTTCGAATAAAGCTCACAAATTTGAAAAGGTAGTGGCATTTTGAAAAAAAATTGTTCGAAAATTTAAAAATTGTTCGTGTTTTCAAGAAAATGTTCATACATTTGATAAGTTATTGTAATTTTGGAAAAAATATGTTTGCAGTTTCACATGAATGTTTACAATTCTGAAAAGAATGTTCTTAAATTTGAAAAATATTCACAAAATCAAACTATTTTTCATAAAAAATGGTTCGTACATTTGAAAGAAAAACCCACGTTTCCCTAAGAAGTTCAAATTTTGGAAAATGTTTCATTTTAAAAAAATACTTTTCAAAAAATATTCCAAAAGATAAAAAACAAATTAGTTTTTGTTGAGCTATAAAAAACGATTTAGCTACAATGCCCCTTTTTGGTCGCTACAGTGTCAATTTGTTCTGTGACATTATTTCTAAGGAAAAAAGACTCCTACAGTACGTCCAGTTAGGTCATAAGAAACGGCGCTGCAATTGTATCCGCAAATCGTGTTTGTTCTGGTGGTATTAGCAAGTTCACCTCCACCTGAGGTCCTGAGTTAGAAGCCTAACAGGCAGAATATTATTTTTGGATTTTCGAACCTTGCTACAGTAATACTCACTAATGGGAAATATCTTCGCGAGTATTTTCTGCAAAGACCATCCTACCCTTTATTATGAAGGGGTATTAACAGATCTCGTCCGTTGATGTGTTTTGGGGGTTGTACCGAAGAAGAAGTGCAGATGCATGCTATCGTGTCTTTTTGATTTGATTTCAGATGTGGGAGTATGAGATCGATAATCCATGTTAGCATGGCCGCACCGCAGAGCACAGCTTGTATCCATTAATTGGTGTCAGCTCGTGTATCAGGGCAGGTGTGTCGTGTTTAGTTACTCTGAATAATCAGAGTCCATGTCCACCCTCCCAGCATACCATGTTTGTTCTTTCTTTTCTGTTCTTGTTTTTGGCGAACAGAGCAGGTGCTCTGTTTTCACATTAAGAAGGGAGGAGTCGCAAACAAGACGTGGTAATCCGGCTGAAACCTGTTCAAAGAGGTAATTACTCTGAAAAATGTGTAAACAGAGGTAAAAACGAATAGTAAATGCATGCAGGATCGAAGCTTATGATCGATGTTCAAAACGAATAGTAAAGCAAGTGCACATCTGGTGTCTCTTTCGGACATTGAACACATCTTCTGCGAGCTACAGTTGGTTGCTCAGCCGAAGCAGCAGAGCATTTTTCCCGTGGCGGTGGGCGTGGTCCCTTTGGAGTCTGGACCTGATCATTAGTATGGGCCCAAGTTACATATGCTTGTTTTCATGACTGTACGTGTGCACAAATTCCATGTTTTACCATGATTTTGTCATGCAAGGGGTGAGCATGAGCATAACCTCACGTGATACTCTGAATCTGAACGTTGCAACTAAAGTGTCGGCCAGGAAGGTCCAGATTCAGAATCGAGTCCTCTGGCGTTCAGAGCTTCACGTCAAGGACCGCCTTGTGCTCGGTGTTCTCCCACGACACGACAGCATCGACGACATCTTCTGCTCAGCCCTGAAGCACGACATGTTTCTAGTTAAGTTCAGTTAAGGCCCTGAACCAGAAGATTGGCCAAACACCCATAGATAGAGGAGGATTTATTTATGCAAAGTTCAGTTGAGTTGAGTTTGGGTCACCTGCTCTAGGCTTTGCTCTTCTGGATCCCCTCCCAGTTTCTTCTCCATCTCCGCCTCGCTAACAAAAGGCCAATGACCCAATGGAGCGCATTATTAGATTAAAAAACTGCAGGCACCTCACATACTGTATGTGCTAATATCTCTATCTGAAGGATGCAACACGCAGTTCTCTAGCTGGCGATGCTGGAGGTAACCAGAATAAAGATATAGGTACGTACCAGCAGGGAGGCAGATCCATCCTCGCAGAGAGTGTTGAATTCTTCGATCTCAGAAATGCAGTGATGAATTGATGAACATTTGGAGTCACAGCCTAATTGGAATTGTTCCCTGAGCTGAAAAACACAGACGAACGATCATGTGAGGCAATGAGAGAGATACATAGATCATTCATGGGAGAAATAGTTAGTACCTCGATTCTGGCAATGCATTATAAGCCGAAGAATAAAGTAGGGCGGTTGGGATGTGCGTTGGCTGCTTCCCGAATGGCAGCCTTTGCAGCCTCAACTCTGCTGCTGTCGACCCCGTCTCCCCATACTACACATCTGATTTTAAGGAGGCTGGGGAGATTTTCTATTCCGAGATCAAAATCACCGCTAGTACCCAGAGACCCAGTTTTTGCTGCGTTAAATTGTATCCTGAGGTCGTCTACCTTGGGCATGGCTCCAACCGCAAACGTCAAATTCATCACAGCACGCTCACTATCATAATTAAATATCCTCAAGCATGGGAATCCAACTTCACCACAGACTATGACCCTTGTAACTTCAGGCTCTTCTGTTAATGAGGTATTTCTAATTTCACTTCCATCAATTCTCAGAATCAGATAACGCAGTACAGGTAAGCCTCCAAGGATATAGAAGTCTTTCTGCTCAGCTCGGACCAATTCAAGGCGTAACTTCTGGAGGCTGATAAGGGAGCTGACCCAATTTGGAACATGGGGAATAATAGAACGCCTGACTTTCAGCTTCTGGACGCTAAGTGGCATAGGGCACAAAGACTCCCTTACAAATTCAGGGCCATCCCAAACAGTTAGAGAGAGAAGGCTCCCTAGGTTTCTAAGGGAAGCGACAATAATAGTTCTCTTGGACTCATTTTCACCGTTCACTCGGTCAGCAGAATTATAATCCTCAAAATCAAGGGTCAATATCTTCAGACTCTGCTGCTGCTCAAATTCTTGCAGGAAGTTTAATGGCTGGTTATAGACACTAACAAGCTTCAATTTCTCCAGTGCTTGCAGCTTGGAAATTCCACAAGGAAGTGTAACATTATGGTTTACTAATAGGTGCACCAGTCTCTTGAGATTGGCAATAGATGCTGGTAACTCGCAAACAGAGGTGAATCTTAAGTTTAGTATCTCTAAGCACCATAGGCGTCCGATTTGTTCTGGAAGCTTGCTTACTTTCTTCGCCCCTCGGAGGCTCAGGTACCTCAGCTGAAACAGTTTATCTATATTTTCAAGATGATGGTTCTCTAGTTGTTGGCAATATGCAAAGTCCAGAAAACGCAAATGCCTAAACTTATCCATAGAAGGAATTTTCACAGATTCCCCAAACACATCAAGTGATCGGACATGAGACAACACCAAGCTTCTTGGCACTATCACTTCTTTTTGCTTACTGGCTTGCAAGGAGAGCCGACGAACTTTGTTGTGTGTCCCAACAGATAAACTAGGAACACCCACCAAAGTAACAAAGTTTTCTTCGATGGATCTGGATATGATGAAATCAAGAATTGTGTCATGAAGTCGACAACTCTTTATGATTCCACGTCTATCTGTTTCCCCAGGTTGGATCAAACTCCTGTTTATTAGCTCATTAAAACACCTTTCTCCAAATTCATATGAAGTACTATATCCGGATTCTGTATGAATTAATCTTTCAGCAATCCACCTATTTATCAAAACTTTCTTCTTAATAACAGAATCTTCAGGGAATATACTCAAACATAAGAGACAAGATTTCAGATGAGCAGGCAGTTCAAAGAAACTAAGTGATAGTATCTTCATCATTCCTTCAACACTGGGATTTCTTTCAAGTGCTCTACCAATCGAATCTTCAACTTGTTTCCATGGACCTTCTGTCCTTTCAATATTAGCCAACAAACCGGATATAGCAATGATTGCCAAAGGCAACCCAGCACATTTTTTCAAAATATGCTCAGAAACTGTTTTAAGGTATGAGGGACAATTTTCTTGGGCACTGAATAGTCTTGTGTAAAATAAGTGCCTAGAGTGCACCATTTCAAGAGGCCTGATGCAATAAATATCCCCACTGAATGGTGTTGAACAGCATGATTCAGCAACTTCATTTATACGGGTAGTGGTGATTATGATACTTTCAGAACTAGTCACGGGAAATGCAAGCTTAATAACATGCCATGTATCCACGTCCCATATATCATCAATAACAACAAAATACCTGCACGAGGATACATGGTTGATATTAGTGAGGTAATGATATAAATACTATACAACAAGATAAACAAATACATAAAACTATAAACATGTTCACAGTAGCAGCATAAATGTCTACTGTTAGAAAGCTGAGACGAGTGTTGAACTTGCATATGTTGCGGACTTAGTTCTTGTGTGTATATCAGTGCTCCCTCCATTCCAAAATACTTGTCATGGTTTTATTTAAAATTTGAACTAAACCACGACAATTATTTCAAAATGGAGGGAGTAGATGCCATTTAGTTTGCAAGATTATATGGAGAGTTGGGCGATACACAATAGGTTAAACATGAGTCATTACCATGGTGGATGAACAAAATGATGAATATACACACTTAACTGGTCTAGAAGGGATGTTGATCAGATGGTCATGAAATTCAAAAGAGCCTACCTAGGTGTGGATCCAACCATCCTGTGATTTAAAATTAAGAAAACCTACGTAAGTTCATAGCTATTCTAAACAATATAAAACATAACTCACGCATGGCCGTTCATAAGATATAGGATTTTGGGTACTCTCTCTCTCTCTCTCTACATATATTTTTTTATTTACTTAGCAGGAAAATGGACTTCACTACAAAATATTTGACCTTTTTTCCAGAAATTTATGAAAACAATGAACAAAAGAACCACATGGAAGTTCACTAATTTTATATTTGAGGATGATAAGTTGGAAAAGAAATTATACCTTTTGTCTGCCAGGAAATTGGCAATCTTGCTAATAAGTTGTTGTATACTCCCTGCTTCAGTGTTAGCATAATCTTTTCCACTGACTTCACTAAAAATAGTTCTCATGATATTCATCATGTCAGGGCTTCTTGACACAGATAAGAAGGCCCGGCATTTAAATTCTCCTTTGAGATCTTGATACACTTGATTTGCAAGAGTTGTCTTGCCCATCCCCCCAGATCCTACGATAGAGACCAGCTTCATTTGCTCGTGCGTTGACTCACCTTTAGTCAACAATTTAATTACCTCGGCCTTGGGTTCATCAATTCCGACAAGCTCAGAGGCATGCTTAAAGATAGCAAGAGCTCTAGGATCAATGGTTGCATTGTTGGCCTTGGAGAAGGCCTCACGGGCCTTGTACCTTGCATTCCTCTCGGCCACCTCGATGAGCTGTTTCTTCAGATCTCCGATCTCGTTGCCGAACCGACGACGAGCCTTCATCTTCCCCAACTTTCCCAGCGAATTCTTCATCTTCTCCAAAAAGCCATCTGGCTTTGTATCTTCGCTGCCAACACTTTGCATGAAGTCGTCGATGGAGTCCTCCATGTCATAGGAGGGCTCCCGCACCTCATTCATCCACACCTTGTCCTGAACATCAGGGTCCTCCTCCTCCAACATCTTCAGAAGAAACGCATCCATTGCAGCAAGTTCATGGGTGAGCGACTTGATATCGCCAGGCACACCCTTGAACCGCCTGTACTCATCGCCCGCCAGAGCGCCCAGCTTTGCCAGGACGGGTTTCAAGGCTCCCGTCGCTACACTCACCAGAGCCACCTCCATGGTTGCAAGTGGTGCTAGCTTAGAGGTGAGCTTGCTCAGTTAGTCTTGTGTGTATGAAAGCGAAAACAGTGTAGGCTGAATGACGCTGCCCTCTCTCGGCCTTATAGCAAAGCTAACTAGCATAGTTACATCGGCCAGCCGTAATTAAGCAGCTAATTCTGGGTCAAGTTGCTCTACTTGCAGAGCTAAAGACAAGTTTCTCTTACCCCGAGATTGTAAAGTAAGCTAAGATGCTCACTGCTACCAAGCCACACCAGATCTGTTCAAACGCACGCCCCCTCCACGTTGTGCACCACTAGGTCTCTTCACCCGAAAGATTCGTCTGCTCATTCATCAGTATAATGAATGCTCTTTTTCATCAGTATAATAAACGCTTAAGCATGGCGCGTCATGAGATGCCAACTCAAACTAGCTAGGGTCTTAGTCGGTACTCATTAATTTTTGTTTAGTTAACCTTTTAGCTTAACAAATCTATTATTACCATGCTGCTAGAGCTAGTAGTAACAGGAGGCGTTGCGCTTTTCTAGCTAGTAGCTGCTTGCAGCTGCATTGTATACCTGACACGATATGTTTGTAAGATTGGCGTTCACATCTGAAAGCAGATTTAATATGAACCAGTGTATGGATAAGGTTATCTTAACTTTTGTGCAAAACTAACACTCTACAAAACAATTCTCTGCCAGAGAAAAACAAAAGGCTTGGTAAAGATGGCTCTCCAACGGTCGTCTCGTCTCCACACTCCTCCAGCCACCGCCAACGTTCCAATCCACGGCCGCCGACCATCCCACCCTCAGCCTCACCCGTCGGCCAATCACTCCAATTCTCGACGGCCAGATAACACTCCTCGGGCGCCGCCGGCTGCCTCCGTTTCGTCCTCTTCGGCGCCTCTCCTGGGCAGGTCCTGCCCTGCAGAGGCGGATCTCGAGCCTGATGGTGACGGGTGGATTGAAATGCGCAACCGGCATCGCCAGCGCCGTTATGAAGATGCTCTCACCGTCAGTCGGCCAGCTGCCTCCAAGCCTTGGATTCCCCGGTGGCTGGTTGGTCGCTGCTTTAAATGCCTTGAGATGGGGCATGTGAAGGCCAAGTGCTCCGGCGATATATACGCTGCCATCGCTGCAGGACCTCGGGCCATATCGCACTACCCTCCGCTTGCCCGGGATCGCTTCCCCGGGGAGATGCTCACGCACGGGGATCCGGATCTAAGGCCGGCCGGGGGAGGCTGAATCTAGTATACTCTTCTCCCCTATCTAATAAAATTCGGCCAATGAAAAACAAAAGGCATTGTAAGTTTGATGTAGCTAACACTGTACAAAGTAAACAAAAAACATACATTTGATGAAGCATCCAAGGAAAGGTTGTACCATCAACAGAGTTGACAAAAGGATTCATGCACTTGCAGGAACAACTTGTGAAATTAATATGGTATACCCCTCTATTTTAGGAACAACCAGTAATATAGAGTATCATATTAGCATGTTCGGTGCATTTCATAATTGATGTACCAGTAATATGTATTTGAAGATGGTCTGACATGTGCATTTCTGACCCAATAACAATGTCTCTCCAATTAAAGGGCTTGCAAAATCTGTCGTCATTATACTAGTCTTATCTTCTTGTTAATGATCAATGATTTCATTCGTGAAACAATTCATAGTAACATGCACATTATCACATATAGATGGAGATGTACTTTAGACCCGAAACACTTGTTTGTGTTATTCTTTACTCTTCTGACTTATGCATGACGCTGGGAAGGTAAAAAAACACTTGTTTGTGTTATTCTTTAACCTTCAAGATACACTGGGAAGAAATTCCAACAGTCTCAGGTAAAAAAAAAAAGCATCCACAACCGACGATCAGCGAAAATACAAAGAATTGATACCAAAATCGCTACATGTATTTTTAGAGCTTTCACACCAACTTTGTTTTTCTTTTGGAGTTGCTTGATGGTATCATACTTGTTGTTTATCAACTTCTTATGTGCAGAAGCAACAACCCCTTTCTGAACCTTTTTTTCTGCTGTGGACCAATTCTTACAAGAGTGCAGATCTACTCCCTCCGTTCCATAATACAAGACCTTTTAGTTATTTTAAAATATTGACTACATTCATACTAAAATGAGTGAACATACATACTAAAATGTGTCTAAAACTCTAAATACATACAAATCAAGAAAAAGCTAAAAGGTCTTATATTAGAAAACGGAGGGAGTATATTAGATCCATAATGGAGAAAAAACTGATGTGCATGTCCCTGTAATGAAGATGTCGATCTTGTGTTGCTCCTGTTCGAGCTGAATGTGTACAGCAATCCCTGTGGGAGGAGCATTTGCAGGATTTGTAGAGAAAGAGTTTTTCCATGAGGCGTCTGAGTAGACCTTGGCTCTAGAAATTAGCGTATCTGATTTCATGGTAGTTCCCTGCAAAGGAAGCCCTATAGAATCTCCAGATATTTGGTGATGTGCCTGTTAGGGTCTCTCTACTGATCTCACGAATCACTTACAGATACAAGGATTTGGGTACCTAGATTACATGAACAAGCAAGAACAAGGGGATTGAGGAGGAGAGCCAGAGGTGGGAGAGGAAGCCACCGTGCCGTTTCAGTCGTGATCCAACCGGATGACCTGCTCGATCCACCCTTTCAAGTATTTGTAGTCGCTGGCTCCATGGCCTGGATGCTAGGCCCGACCCTCTCATGCCGGCCCACGGCCCACCCGTGGAGGGTTGCTAACACCCCTCCCTCCTTGAAACTCGGCTTGACCCCAAGCCGAAGCTCAGAAGAAGACTGGAAGGCTGACTTGCCAGGATCCCACGGCGCTTGAAGTTCCTTGATCTTGCTAGGATCGCCATGGTAATCTTCATGATAGTAGCCAAGATGGGTGTAGACTCGATCAAAGTAGCAAGCTTGCTTGCCCAGGTTGCCGAAGTAGTCATCATGGCCGATAGCAACCAAGTTGAGGATGACGTCGAGGTAGTAGTTGTGGTCGACAAAGGTGGCGACGACCATGAAGATCCTCCCTCCTTGAAAAATTGCGTGCCCACAGTGAATCCAGAGCTCCACCCCGTCCATGGGCCATGCTACCAACCAGATCCGAGATGTACACGCCGGCAACATTGATAACCATTGGTGTTGTTTCAAACACTACAAACAAGTAGTCCACCATCTCTCAAAGTTAGTCCGAATTAACGCCATGCATACTGACCATGCTATCATTGGCACGCTCGGCACCCGGACGCTGAACCTTGTGATAAACGAATACCATGCACTGGACTTTTTTATCAGTCCATGTGAACTATCTTGGCAAACTTGGAGCACCCAGCAATGAGCATAGAGATAATACTTCCCATTCGAACCAGGAGGAATCAACAGGCTATTAACATTTCCAAAGCACCAGTGCCCTTGTAAGATGGGCATAACATTGAAAGAAAATTGCAGTCTAAAGCCACCCTGGTCCCGATATTCCTTCAGTTCTGTGATGCTATTCCCAAACTTCGGCCAATCAGATAGAAGTGAGCTTAGGAAGCCCCAGCAGTGGTCCTCACAGTGTATGCACATAATGAAAGCCTCCAAGAATTTATCAAACCATGAACCTGTTGCTCTCCCCTTCCTTGCCACCAATCGGTGCAGATGAAGAGAGTTAATGGCCCAATTTCCATAATATTGCAGCTCCATTTGCTGCTTCTGTAGAGGTGCCCCGGCCAACGATCCAATGGAATGTGTTTGCACATACACTTGGTTTTCCATTTCACCAAAGTTTACACCGTAAGAGCTCCACCTGGCAACAACATGCAAGTGAAATTCAAACACAAATATGATCTTGTTGCGTAGGGAAACTTCTATGCCACGCACATCGAACTCCTTCGCATGTACAGCAAGCTCCAGGTTGAACAATGATTCACGTGCATGGTCTTCACCACCACAAGGATAAGCATCAATAGTATTACTCGTAATTGCACACCATATCTGCTCCACTTGCAAGTTTATTCCCTCTTGACAATGATTAGAATGAGACAACTTCATGTGGTAGACCTGGTTCTTGTGACCTGCATACCTCCGAGTCAAACAGTTTGCTGGCACCGGCAGCCAAAGTAGTGTCACTGGACAGCAATTAGACAGGTGATAGCATAACCCAGCCAGCTTCCATTGAAACTGATCATAGCAACAGAGAAGAAGGCAGACTGCACTTGTCCGCCAGATAAAGAATGATGTGTTATGTAGCTTACATCCACTCTCACAAGATATAGGAGTAACACTGCACTTTGGCATCTCATTAAAATTTTCCTTCAGCAATTCTCCTAGTTGGTCATCAATACACTCTGGTAATTGCACAACCAACAGTCCCATTGTTCCACTGGTTACTGCACCAATTCGGCCGAATGTGGTCTGTACTAGCCAGATTGTATTCTCCATTTACACTTCAGTCGCTTGCAACAGATCTCTAGAAGTTGTCTGTAAGAAATATGGTTGTAGCCCCACTCAAAAGCAAGTGCATCAGTATAGTGGCATGAACAGAGAGAATTTCCATCAGTAAGATGTACAACAAACAATCCATGTTGCTGTAACTTAAGATAGACCAAGCTACATTGGGCATCTCGCTTATCATCGGATATCTTCCTTACGCGACCGAGCAGATGTAGTGACCAGCCCCAGAGGCCATCTATGAGAAGAAACCCTCCATGGATTGTGAATGGTGCCTCAAGTACAGTAAGGAGTCGTATCAAGGTCAGAGAGGGAACTACAACCATTCCACTGTCATGCACTTGAACACTTAGAAACAGATGCTTCAGGAACTTGTCATCAACAGAAATAGGCACATGGGGTTCCCAATTGGCAACACTGGAACAATCCACATCTGGTGGCTCACCATTTGAAAATGATGGACACGGAATTTGACGTAAATCAACTCCATAGACTAGCCAGTGTACCAACCATTGCCAAGAAATAGACATCCCATGAAACAGACACGAGAGTTTTACCTCTTGACATTGCCTTGTGCATAAACTTTCATTTGGGCTAGGATGAATCACTCTTTCCAAATCACCACGACCACTCATTAGACACCCATGGTCCCACAAAAAAACTAACCTCAGGTCCGGTGGGTGCGGTGGCACTGTCTGCACCCACGAACGATGCACCGTTGCAGCTGCGAGCCGAATGGGTAGGGTTGTTGACGACGAGTCGATGATGCGACTGTCAGCATGGGTGACCCACTCGGTCGAACAGGTAGTGGGCATGCAGCCAGCAGTCGCTAAGATAACACTGGCCGTGACGAACGCATCAACTTGACCTGAGCATTCTGTCAAACACTTGGTCTGCGCCAGCGCACCGAGTGCAAGGCCGAGAGATGGCTCACTCATTGGTGTTGGCGAGTCCCCTGGACGCGCGGTGAAGGGCGTAGGTGAACCCCAAGCAGCCTTCGACGCCTCCATCCTATCGTCTCCATCGGTGCTGTGGATGAGGCCATCGGTCGAGCAGGTTGTGGGCGTTGGTGCAGCAACGCCCGTGGCGTCAATGTCGAGCTCGGGAAGGACGTCGATGGTGGTCGTTGGGGCGAAGTCGAGGGCGTACGTGCCCTGTTCGGGGCTAGAGCACGCAGGTGCCAAATCCTTGTCATCGGAGGCGTCCATGGCGAGGAACTGAGAAGAGGTCGAGGTGGTCGCCTGCTCGAGTGCCGGCTTCGAGTTGCCGAACCCGACCGCGACAGCCTCCCTGATGCTCTCCTTCATGCTCTCTCGGAACTCCTTCAGGAGATCCTTCAGGTCCTACTTGGTCGCCGGCTCCATTGCTCGATCGGGTGGGAGGTGGTGGGGAAAATTTTGGCTCTGAATACCAAGTGTTAGGGTCTCTCTACTGATCTCACGAATCACTTATAGATACAAGGATTTGGGTAGCTAGATTACATGAACAAGCAAGAACAAGGGGATTGAGGAGGAGAGCCAGAGGTGGGAGAGGAAGCCGCCATGCCGTTTCAGTCGTGATCCAACCGGATGACCTGCTCGATCCACCCTTTCAAGTATTTGTAGTCGCTGGCTCCATGGCCTGGATGCTAGGCCCGACCCTCTCATGCCGGCCCACGGCCCACCCGTGGAGGGTTGCTAACAGTGCCTGAGCCCTGAGGTCACCATCATTCAGACTTTCAGAGATCTGCAGGTTCCCTCAATCCAGTTTAGAAGCCTCTATAGTGGCCAGTGCCGCAAGGAAAATTTGGGTTGGGGGTCCATCTTTCCTGTCAAAGCGTTATTGAAGCCAAATTCATAATATTTTGCAATGAAGTTTGTCGGAGTAAATAGCCACGGGTAGCCTAACCGACTGCCCCTGGCTCTTCAGAAAATTATCAGGCCATTTGGGCCTTCAAGCATTTCAAGCATTGGGCCGCCTTCCCTGGCCGGCTACCTCTGAAGCCGACTCTCGGAAGGCGACCCAGCCTCAGCAACCTCCCCCCAGGATAACCACGGGGTGGCCAACTCCAGGAAGCCGGCCATAGAGGATGCCGACTTCCCAGAGCCGGCCACGAAGAACGCCGACTCCAAGAAGCCGGCCAAGACCGCAACCACCAAAACTACACCCACATAACGGTGACAAGACGGGGTGTGGCCACAGTGCGGCCCACTACCCCCGAAGCCCGAGGCAGGCATGGCCACAGGACGCCGTACGGGACGGCCATCTCCCGTCCGGCTCGGCACTGTAGCCATGCTGGCCTCAACGTCACCCACGACAGACGCCAGTACAGCCCATGGGCGGCGGGCCCCTTTAGCCAGAGAGAGGCGCGAAGGCAGCCCGGCCTCCTTCAGTTGGCCAGGGGCGTAGCCGGCCCCCAGAAGCCGGCTACCCCCTCCCTCGAAGCATGTGCCACATTAAGGAGACAAGACGAGGTAAGGCTACAGTGAGAGCCCTCGAGGCGGCACACTGTAGCCACGCTTACCTCGACGAAGCCCTCGTCATCAGGGACGAGGCTACAGTAAGCAGCCGCCGACAAGACCCTAGGCGGTGGGGCCGGCCTGTCGACCCAGAGGCCGGCAGCCGGTGGGACCCACCAGTCGGCAGGCCCCAGCGGCCGGCGGAGAAGCCGGCGAGCGTAGACACTGACGGCTGGGACCCGCGCCCAGCCGGATTACAATTGTACCCCGGGGGGTAGGCCTATATAAACCCCCTGGGGCACCCATGCAAAGGGTTGGCTTCTTAGCATTAGACACACACCAAAGAGAGAGGGAAGCAAGAGCTAGCCTTGCTCTTCTTCTCCCTTGAACTGAGCAGCTCTAGGAGCATTTGTAGCTACTCTTTCTGATCTAGTGATCATGCGGAGACCCCGCAGAGCAGGACTAGGGGTGTTATCTCCTCGGAGAGCCCCGAACCTGGGTAAAATTCGCCGGCGTGCATGTCTTCGCCTCATCCCGTTTCCGGGCACCGGCGACGTCTTACTGGCACCCACTATGATAAGCCACCCGTTGGCATATGTCGCACCTACCACCCGACATTTGGCGCCCACCGTGGGGCCAGGTGCACCGTCGTCCGGAGACCTGTTCTGGACGGGAACAGGCTTCCTCCCCGCGAGCGCAGCCAGCCTGCTGCGCCCGATGGCGTTTGCCTCGACGCGCTGCAAGGCGTCGACGACGCCTGCGCGGCGAGCTGCCTCGCCGATCTTCTCGGCGAGACTCGCATCTCCGACGAGCCTGCGTCCGACGCAGGCACGGACTACCCCGAGAGCCGCCTCGTCAGCCTCCTCGACCAGCTTCACATCTCCAGCGAGCCTGTCGTAGATGTGGAGTCGGTCGGCTCCACCGACCCGATGCTCGTCGACTCCGACACGGCATCGCTCGACGCCTACCCCTCCGACGTGGTGGTCTTCGACGATCCTCTCCCTCGAGCTGACAGTGGCAGCAGCGCTGTCACCGAAGGGTTGGTCATCAGCCACGTCGCCAACTCGGGCGAGAACGCCCACGACGCCCTGCAAGCGGCGATGCATGACCTCTCCGTCCCCATTCCGGCCGACGCCGACGCCGAGACCCTGGAGGCACGCCGCCTCGCGCTCATCGCGGAAGGCCAGAAGATAGCCTCCATGAGACGCCTCACCGAGGCCCACCAGCGCGAAGTCGACCGCGCCGCCTTCGGTACACCGCCGCCTAGCGGGCCGAGCCGAGCCGGCTTCGTCCAGAAGCGCGGCGCGGCTATTGCCAGCATGCTGGGGGCAGATCGCCCCGTCTACGCCACCCCGCTCGAGAATCTGTGAGCCGCTCAGGCGGCGGCCGAAGAGCTAAATGGGCTGGGAGCCGACGAGCTCCCCTACATGACAAGACGGATCCAGCAGCTGATCGACGCGGCTGCAGAATGGCACGAAGCCGGCGCCCGCGCCGATAGTCATCCCCCGCGCCGAGAGCACGCCGCGACGTCCCGCTCGCCGACTGCGAGCGGCGCCCGCCAGAAGAAAGACAAGGAGCCGGCTGCTAGCCGCAGCCGGACTCGTATCACCATCGAGCGCGACGCGGAAGGCCGTCCTCGAGCGGTGGAGCGCCAAGGAAACCTGCCTCCTCCCCTGCCTCGAAGAGAGAGACGCCTCACCCCGCCGCCCGTCATGCACCCGACTCTTGGCGACCGACTCGGCCGCCGAGAAGGAGTCGGCAAGAACGACGCCCGCCACCGGATCGACCGCCTTGCTCGATCCTTGGCGTTAGAAGAAGATGATGATGTCGGCCCGCCATGCTTTGGCCCCCGCATCCGCGACGAGCCCTTCCCCAAAGGGTTCTCACTCCCCAGAGACATGCCCAAGTACAACGGCTCAGTGAAGCCGGAAGATTGGCTCATCGACTACTCCACTGCTGTCAGCATAGCCAACGGCAATCGGCGCGTAGCCGTGAAGTACGCCCCCCTCATGCTACAAGGCACGGCGCGCACCTGGCTCAACAGCCTCAAGCCCTACAGCATCAACAGCTGGCTGGACTTCACGGAAGTCTTCGTCCGCAACTTCACCAGCACCTACAAGCGGCCTCCCAAGCCTCACCAGCTCTCCCTATGCGTCCAAGGACCCAACGAGTCGACCCGCGACTACCTCACGCGGTGGGCCGAGCTCCGCAACTCCTACAAGGGAGTACACGAGGTCCAGGTCATCGAATACTTCACCGCCGGGTGCCGAGAGGGCACCCTCCTCAAGCACCGACTCCTCTGCGACAAGCCGGCCACCCTCGACGAACTGCTGGTCATCGCGGACAAGTACGCCACGGCCGACTCCTCGATGAAGACCGAGCTTCGAGTAGACGCCTCTGGGAAGGTGATTGCTCCGGCTCCAAAGACGCCGGCTGGCGACTCCAATCGGCGCCCCTACCAGAACGACCACAAGCGCAAGGCCCCCATGCCGACTTCCACCAGTCGGCAGGTGGCCACAGTTGAAGATGAGCAGCCCGAATAGCGGCCTGCTCCCAAGAAGAAGGGTGGCAGGCCGGCTTGGCAGCCGGCTTTCTCTTACGAGCAGACTCTCGACGCCCCCTGCAAGTTCCACAGCGTCGCGAAGCCGTCCAACCACACAACCCGAAAATGCCACTGGCTCACGCGAATCTCCAAGGGCGAAGGGTTGTTGCCGCCTCCGCCTCCCGGCCCGCCGCCTCCAGCCCCCCAGCAGCCGGCGGCTCGGCCGGCAGTCGGAACCATCCAAGACAAGTTCCCTGAAGAGCACGCCGCCTACGTCGTCTTCACCAGCCAAGCCGATGACAAGCGTAGTCGGCGCCGTCAGCATCAAGAGGTCAATGCAGTCGCCTCTAGCGCTCCCGAGTTCATGCACTGGTCAGAGAAGCCAATCAGCTGGAGCCAGGCCGACCACCCAGAGGTGATGCCATCCCCTGGCTCCTATGCACTGGTCTTGGATGTTACCCTCGCGACGGAGAGGTGAGCTGCCCGATTCTCCCGCGTCCTGATAGATGGCGGAAGCAGTATCAATATACTGTACCGCGATACCATGGAGAAGCTGAACATCAAGGCGAAGCAGCTTATGCCAACCCGAACCGTGTTCCATGGTATCGTCCCCGGCTTGTCCTGCTCCCCAATCGGCAAGATTAGAATGGATGTTCTCTTCGGAGACAAAGATCATTTTCGCCGAGAAGCGATCTGGTTCGAAGTAGTGGATCTGGAGAGCCCCTACCATGCTTTGCTTGGCCGACCTGCTCTGGCCAAGTTCATGGCTGTGCCCCACTACGCCTACCTGAAGATGAAGATGCCGAGCTCGAAGGGGATCATCACGGTAGCCGGCGATTACAAGAAGTCCATCGAGTGCGCCATGGCCAGTAGCCGGCTGGCCGAGTCCCTCGTGGTGGCAGAAGAGAAGAAGATGCTGGAGCGGGTTGTGGCCATGGCCGGCAAGCAGCCGGCCCTGTCCCCCAACCCCAAAGATTGTGATGCGCAGGGCTCCTTCCAGCCTGCCAAAGAGACGAAGAAGATACCTCTGGACCCGGAGAATCCGGAGAGGTTCACTGTCATTGGGGCGAACTTGGACAGTAAATAGGAAGGCGAGCTCGTCGACTTCCTCCGTGAGAATCGAGACATTTTTGCATGGTCCCCAAAGGACATGCCGGGTGTCCCGAAGGATTTCGCCGAGCACAAATTACATGTCCGAGCCGAGGCGAAGCCGGTCAAGCAACCCCTCCGCCGACTGTCAGAAGAGAAGCGAAGAATCATGGGAGAAGAGATAGCCCGGCTCCTTGCCGCTAGCTTTATCATGGAAGTGTTTTTTCCAGAGTGGCTTGCCAACCCAGTTCTGGTACTGAAGAAGAATAACATGTGGCGTATGTGTATAGACTACACCAGCCTGAACAAGGCCTGCCCCAAGGATCCATTTGCTCTGCCACGGATTGACCAAGTGATAGACTCCACAGCCGGATGCGGGCTGTTGAGTTTTTTGGATGCCTACTCAGGGTACCATCAGATCAAGTTGGACCCAGCAGACCGCCTGAAGACCGCCTTCATCACACCATTTGGAGCTTTCTGCTACCTGACTATGACATTCGGCTTGAGGAATGCCGGTGCCACTTTTCAGCGTTGCATGCAGAAATGCCTCCTGAAACAACTCGGCAGAAATGCCCACGTCTATGTAGACGACATTGTGGTGAAGACAGAAAAGCGCGGCACCCTGCTGGAAGATCTCAAAGAAACATTCACCAACTTGCGCCGATTCCAAATCAAGCTCAACCCCGAGAAGTGCGTGTTCGGAGTACCAGCCGGCCAGCTGCTAGGTTTCCTGGTCTCCGAACGCGGCATCGAGTGCAATCCTGTGAAGATCAAGGCCATCGAGAGGATGGAGATCCCCATCAAACTGCGAGATGTGCAGAAGTTCACCGGGTGCTTAGCCTCCCTGAATCGCTTTATCAGCCGACTAGGAGAGAAGGCTCTCCCCCTGTACCGACTCATGAAGAAGTCCACTCACTTCGAGTGGAATGACCAAGCCGACCAAGCCTTCCATGAGTTGAAGAAAATGCTGACCACTCCGCCTGTCCTGGCAGCGCCGACTGAGAAGGAGCCCATGCTCCTCTACATTGCCGCGACTAGCCGAGTAGTCAGTACTGTTGTTGTGGTCTAGCGCCCGGAAGAAGGCCGAGCCCAGCTAGTCCAGAGGCCGGTGTACTATCTAAGCGTAGTGCTATCCAGCTCAAAGCAGAACTACCCGCACTACCAGAAGATGTGCTATGGGGTGTACTTCGCCGCCAAGAAACTGAAGCCCTACTTCCAAGAGCACCCCATCACGGTCATGTGCACCGCCCCGCTCGCCGAGATCATAGGCAGCCGGGATGCATCCGGCCGGGTGGCTAAATGGGCCATCGCACTGGCGCCCTACATGATCTTCTACCAACCAAGCACCGCCATCAAGTCCCAAGCATTGGCCGACTTCCTCGTCGACTGGGCCGAGACCCAGTACCTACCGCCGGCTCCCGACTCTACCCATTGGCGGATGCACTTTGACGGGTCCAAGATGCACACCGGCTTGGGAGCCGGCATCGTCCTCACCTCTCCCAAAGGCGACAAGCTCAACTACACGCTGTAGATCCACTTCGCCGCCTCCAACAACGTGGCCGAGTACGAGGCGCTCGTACATGGGCTCCGGCTAGCCAAAGAGCTCGGCATACGCCGGATCCTGTGTTACGGCGACTCAGACTTGGTGGTCCAGCAGTCGTCTGGCAACTGGGACGCCAAGGACGCGAACATGGCGAGCTATCGATTCCTCGTCCAGCAGATCAGCGGATACTTCGAAGGGTGCGAGTTCCTTCACGTGCCAAGGGCTGACAACGACCAAGCAGATGCCCTAGCATGGATGGGCTCCACCCGACAAGCCATACCGACTGGCGTCTCCCTCCAGCGCCTCCTCAAGCCGTCCATCAAGCCGTCTCCAGAGTCGGACTCAATCTTCGTACCGCCTATGCCAGATGCAGCCGGATCCGACTGGAGGAACCCCGCAGGCGGCACAGAGACTTCGACAACTGGCCCGGGGACTGCCGTAGTCGCACCCGGCCCGGAGACTTCAGAACCCGGCCCGGGGACTACAGCAGTCGGCCCGGGGACTGCAGCAACGCAAGAAGCGGTGGCCGACTCCAACTCCATGCCACCCAACCCACCCACCCGAGTCATGGTGGCCACACTAACAGAAGACAAAGTCACAGCTCCATCTTGGGCCCAGCCCATCCTCAGATTCCTAGTCAGCAGAGAGCTGCCGGCTGATGAGATTTCAGCAAGACTAGTGCAACGACGAGCCGGAGCGTATGCAATAATCAACAGAGAGCTTGTGAAGCGCAGCGTCACTGGAGTCTTCCAGCGCTGTGTCGAGCCAGAAAAAGGAGTGGCAATCCTCAAGGATATCCACCAAGGCGAATGCGGCCACCACGCAGCCTCAAGATCACTTGTGGCCAAGGCTTTCCGCCATGGTTTCTTCTGGCCGACTGCCTTGGAAGATGCCAAAGAGATAGTCAAGAGCTGCAGAGGATGCCAAGTTTTTAGTTCCAAGCAACACCTGCCGGCTTCTGCACTCAAGACCATTCCCCTCACCTGGCCCTTTGCCGTCTGGGGACTGGACATGGTGGGCCCTTTCAAGACAGCCCGCGGCGGCTTGACACACCTACTTGTCGCTGTGGACAAGTTCACAAAGTGGATCGAAGCGAAGCCGATCAAGAAGCTGAACGGGCCGACTGCCGTGACATTCATCACTGACATCACTACTCGGTACGGCGTGCCGCACAGCATCATCACCGACAACGGCACGAACTTCGCCAAAGGAGCACTGGCACGTTTCTGCGCGAAGCAGGGCATCCGACTGGACTTAGCGTCCGTTGCCCACCCGCAGTCAAACGGCCAGCTCGAGCGAGCAAATGGACTCATCCTCTCCGGCATCAAGCCCCGACTGGTTGTACCACTGGAGCGATCGGCCGGCTGCTGGCTCGATGAGCTGCCGGCTGTCCTCTGGAGTCTGCGCACTACACCCAATAAGTCAACCAGCTTCACTCCATTCTTCCTTGTATATGGTGCCGAGGCTGTCATCCCAACAGACATCGAGTTCGACTCGCCTCGGGTCACCATGTACACGGAGGCGGAGGCCAAGGAAGCAAGAGAAGACGGCGTCGACCTACTAGAAGAAGGCCGGCTGTTAGCACTCAGCCAGTCCGCCATCTACCAGCAAGGGCTGCACCGCTACCACAACCGCAAGGTCAAACCAAGATCCTTCCAAGAGGGCGACCTTATGCTCCGGCTGATCCAGCGAACAGCCGGCCAGCACAAGCTCTCGGCCCCTTGGGAAGGCCCCTTCGTCATCAGCAAGGCACTAGGCAACGACTCCTACTACCTGATCGACGCGCAAAAACCAAGAGCACGCAAGAGAGACGACTCCGGCAAGGAGTCGGAGCGACCATGGAACGCGAACCTCCTGAGAAGATTTTACAGTTGAAAGCAGTATGTATCATGCTACCCTTTTTTGTATTAAGTACGAACCAACAGGCCCCCCAAACAGTACTCGGGGACTGCCTTTATTTATCTATGAATGACGAGTGTCATATCCATGAATGTATCATTACATCTGATTTCTTGTCTGGCACCGGGTTCGACTAGTCGGCCCGGGGACTGGCCGCCTTGAGCTATGTTAAAAGTTCTACCTGAAGTCAGACAAGTAGTGTGCCGGCTCCCGAGTCCTCTCTTGTTGAAAGTCGCAGCTCGAAGAACCGACTGTCCGACTAGCAAGAGACAAGACAGAAAGGATGCCCACACGAAAAACGGCTAAGGACTAATGAACTTATATAGCAAAAAGACGGCCTCCAACCACGCTTGCCGGCTGTCAGAACAGCCGGCTGGCCGGCTTCCTAAACACTTAGCTCTAATCCAACAAAGCTAGAGTACTTGCCCTCCCAATCGGCCAAGCACTTCCCCAGCAACAGATTGCAGAGCAACTGTCTGTCTGGGGAGGCGGCAACCAAGGGAGGGTGGCAAAGGAAACAGCAGAAGGATGAAAAGCAAAGAATAAGGAAAAGCCAAATGCATGCATAAGTTATATATACATATAAAGCCCCCAACAGGCCGGCAATCGACATAGTTCGAATACACCCCCAGTGGGTGGAATTGTGCAGACTTAACAGAATATTGTTCCAAAAGTGACAAGACAGGAAAACAAAAGATAGCAGACTAGACTAAGGCGCGGTGCGGGAACCAGGCTGGTCGGTGGAGATGGCGTCGCCGGCTGAAGGAGTGGCCGGCTAGCGGGTCTCGGCTTGGTCACCACCAGTGGCGGGCGACGCACCCGCGCGTGACGTGGTGCTGGAGGCGCGGTCAGGCTGAGACTGGTCAGCCGCTCCACCATCCGGCTCGGCGTCTTCACCCTCCTCCTCCTCCTCGCCCTCGTCGCTGGAGTCGATCTCCTCCGCCGAGTCTTCACCGTCTGCCGGGTTCAGCCCGAACCACTCCTCCGGCTGGGCGACACCGTTGTCATCCACCTCAGGGGCGAAGACACTGGTGTCGGTGTAGTCGGCGATTGCCGAAGCCCGCTGGATGATAGCCGGCCGCGCCGGCTCCAGCTCCGCGTCGGCTTGCTGCCGCCAGGTAGCCAGCTGATCCAGGCTCAGGCCGGGGTACCAGGCCTTGACGAACTCCAGCGCCCGCCTGGCGCCGGACCGAGCTGCCGAGGCCTTCCAGGCTTCGAAGCGACCAACCGCCACCTCCAGCCAGTCGGCAGTCCGACTGGGGGTGCGGGGAACCACCACGCCGGGCCAGAGGGCGGCCAATACTTGTGCCCCGGCACGTTGAAGCCGGCGGAGCAGTCGGTGAGCCGGCTGGAGACGGGCTTGGATCGCCAAGAGCTGCTCCTCCAGCGAACGGCCAGCGGTCGGTGCAATCTCGAAGCCAGCCTGCCTTCGCGCTTGGCGGCGGGCCTCGATGATCTGGTTGGCGGCGGTAGAGTAGCCAGGGAAGTACTCTGTGCAAGAAAGAAAGAGAAAAGAGAAAGAAGAGAAAACACCAAGTCAGAAAACGAGCCAAAAGCGGCAGGCGGCAAGAAAGGACGAAGAAGTAGGCGGCTTACCGTCAACCAGATCTTTGATCTGACCATAGCCAGTGATCAGAGTCTGCCTAGCTTCAGCCCAGCCAGCTGCTTCTGTCTCGTTCTCGGCCTGGAGGGCGGCTTCGCGATCCTGCACCGCCTTCAGAGCCGCCTTGTGGCCCTCCTCCTGGTCGGCCAACTTCTTGACCAGGCGGTCGCGTTCCTGCACCAAGGCGGCAAGCTCGGCCTCCTTGACACGAAGGGCAGTCTGAGACTCTCCCAGCTGTGCCCTCAGACCGGCGTTGGCCGCTGCAGAGATGGCAGAAAAAGAAGAAACAATAAGAGGAAGTCGTCAAGGAAGATCCGACTCGACTGCTCAGCAGTCGGCCCGAATCTCGGGGACTACACCCAGTGGGTGCGCTGACGCGCCCCCATGTGAGATAAAGAACAAAGCACTTACCCCGGCTCTCAGTTAGGTCAGCGGTCTTCTGGGTCAGCTCCCGAGCCTGGGAGTTGAAGGTGGCCGCACGAAGATTGTGGTAGTCCTGCAAGATAGGCAGAAGATCGAAGTAAGAACAAGAATAGCAAAGCCAAATCCACTAAGAAGTTCCAAGCCGCCTGCTCAGCAGCCGACTCGGAACTCGGGGACTACACCCAGTGGGTGCGCTGACGCGCCCCCACGGAAGAAACCAAGATCAAGAAGAAACCAAGATCAAGAAGAAGCAAGATAAGAAGCCTAACCCGGATGGCCGCCAGCGTCGCAAGGAATTCGTCGGTGTATTGCCTCAGCACCGTAGCCTGGGCTTGGAGCCGGGTTCGGACGTCCTGCGCGGCCACGTTCATCACGGCCGTCCCTCCGCCCGGCGTCCACCCTGAGGTGGCGCTGGCCACCTCCACATCCTGGGCCGACGAGCTGGAGCCCGCGGCCGGCTGCGACTCCGACGCCGCCTTCTGTGGCTCTGACGCAGCCTTCCCCGCGCGCCGGCTCGGCGGCATCCGGACCGCCAGCTCAGTCCTCGCGGCCGGCTCGCCCCCCGCCGACTGCGCAGGCGGCAGATCAGGCCGGCCGCCTTGAGCCGTCCCAGTCGGCGGAGTCGGCACCGGCGCCCTCTCCAGAATGACGACGTCGTCATCCCTCTCCAGCCCCGGCTAGTCGCCGCCGGCTTCTTCTGGCTGGGGCTCCGGGGCCCCGGGCGCTGCGACGCGCAGTGGGGTGACCAATAAGGCCCCCTCCGCCATCGCCGCAGCTGCAGCCTCCGCTTGAGCTTTGGCTGCGGCGTCGGCGCGCGCCTTCGCCGCCTCCTCCTCCTGCGCCGCCTGGGCGGCGGCTGCCTTCCGCGCCTCCGCCTCCCGCGCCTCCCGCTCCTCCCGCGCCTCCCGCGCGTTCCGTTCCGTCGCCGCCTGAAGGTCGGCACGGGGGTCCACGCGGCGAGTGGTGCTCCCAGATCCCCTCGGCGACTCAACGACGGAGGCGGCAGCCGCCCGCTCGAGCGACAATGGAGCTCTGGTTGTTTGGAGAAAAAGACAAGGATTCAGGAACCACCAGAGAAAAGAAAGAAAAAAGAGTACACAAAAGAGTGTGAACTTACGCCGACACCGTCTGCGGTTGCTTCACCGTCTTGCGGAAGCGAGCCGCCTTCGCGCCCGCCTCCTCCCGCCTGGTCGCCGCCGCCCCGCCCCTGGGCTTCTTCGTCCGACTGCCGAACAAACCCTGTGCGGCGCGACGCTTTTGCCCGCCGCCCCGAGCAGGCGGTGCAGCGGAGGAACCCGCGCCGCGGCCAGATGCCAGCTGACGGCGCGGGATGACTTCGGCCTCGTCGTCGTCCGGCCAGTCGTCAAAGGTGACTCCATGCCCGGAGCCGCCTGCCTCGCCGCCGGCTTGGCCACCACCCGGCTCGGTGTTGTCGTCCATAGCGGCCGCCCCCAAGTCGGGGTCCTCCAAATCGTGCTCCGTCCTGTCGGGGACGAATCGGCGCTCCGCGTCCGACCCGCCGGCAGGCCGAAGAAGAGGGCTCTGTCGAAAACAAGCCGACTAGTTAGAGTCGGCCAAAAGGAACTCGGCGACAAAACTGAGAAAAGAGAAAGAGACAAGGAGAGCATACCGTGGGCGGCGGATGGCTCGGCTATATGGCTCCTTGCCGAACTGCCACTCTTCGGAGAGTTTGCAGTTCGCGAGGTAGTTCACCATATAGGCCACCTCGTCGTGCGGCATGTCCTTGGTACACATCCGGCTCGGATCGAGCTGGCCGCTCATCTGACAGATCAGATGAGGGCGGCTCTGGAGCGGGAGTACCCGGCGCGTGACGAAGGCGGCCAGCAGGTCGGGCCCCGACAAGCCCTCCGACTGGGTCATCGCTCGCACTCGGGCGACGGCTGCGGATCCAGCCGGCGTCAGCGTCACGGCCCGCTAGGACCACTGGGGCCGCCTGCCCGCCGGTGGGCCGGCTACGTAAGCCGGCAGGTTGACGTAGTCGCCCTGCGGGGCGACGTTCCTGACGTAGAAGTACGACTTTTGCCATAACTTCACCGACTGGATCAGCGTGATGACGGGGAAGGGGTTGTCGGCAGCCACCCTCCGCATCGCGATGAAGGCGCCAGTCTGAGCCGGCACGCCCTGCATACGCGTGCCCAGCTTGGACTGGAAGAACTCCCCCCTGAGCTCGAGGGTAGGGAGGACGCCGAGGTAGCCTTCGCACAGGGTGACGAAGGCAGACAGCAGCACCACCGCGTTCGGGGTGAGGTGGTGCGGCTGGAGCTGGTAGAACTCGAGCCAAGAGCGGAAGAAGGCGCTCACGGGCAGGCCGATACCACGCAAGAAATGCGAGCGGAAGACCACCCGCTCGCCCTCCCGCGGCTCCGGCGTATTCTCCTTCGCCGGCGCGAGACGGACCTCCACATTGTCCGCGCTGGGCAGCCGCCGCATCTTGCGGAGGAATTCGACGTGATCCTCGTGGATGTTGGAGCCGTCCCAATCCCCGCCGTATTGCTCCGTGGCGGGAGGCATGGTGAAAACGAGCGCGGCGGCGGAGGAACGAGTGGTGGAAGAGCGTGGCAGCGAGGCGGTGTTGCAAGAAAGGGCAGGAGGAAGAAGATGGTGGAAAGAAGAGGAGCGTGCGAGAGCCTACCGCTCTCCCCCCTTCCCCTACTTATAGCTTCGCCAGGTGAAGCCGGGGAGGCCGGACGTGGGGTGAGACGTGGGATTAACTGCACCCACTCCCCCCACGCCTCGCGGTTATTACGCCCTGAAGGCGTGCCGAAACTGCCGCAGGGAGACGTTCGGGCGGTTTCGGGCTGCAGAGAATCCACGCCTGGGCCCGGGCGTGGGCGTGGCGGGCCCCCGCCCTGCGGCGACGTCCCGTCGCGTGCGTGGGCTGGCAGGCTTTTTGACCAAGAGAGGCCACGTGGTTCGCAGGCGGCGAGTGGCCGGCCCGTGACCCGGTGCACGCGCTGGCGAGCTCCCGCCCTCCGACTCCAAAATTTTTGGCCAAGACGGCGCGCCTAACCAAAGCCGGCTCCCAGCTGCCGGCTTGTCAAGATAGGAAGCTGATCGACCTTCTCGACTCCTATCCAACCTCGAAGCCCAATCAGCTTCGGGGACTACTGTCGGAGTAAATAGCCACGGGTAGCCTAACCGACTGCCCCTGGCTCTTCAGAAAATTATCAGGCCATTTGGGCCTTCAAGCATTTCAAGCATTGGGCCGCCTTCCCTGGGTGGCTACCTCTGAAGCCGACTCTCGGAAGGCGACCCAGCCTCAGCAACCTCCCCCCAGGATAACCACGGGGTGGCCGACTCCAGGAAGCCGGCCATAGAGGATGCCGACTTCCCAGAGCCGGCCACGAAGAACGTCGACTCCAAGAAGCCGGCCAAGACCGCAACCATCAAAACTACACCCACATAACGGTGACAAGACGGGGTGTGGCCACAGTGCGGCCCACTACCCCCGAAGTCCGAGGCAGGCATGACCACAGGACGCCGTACGGGACGGCCATCTCCCGTCCGGCTCGGCACTGTAACCATGCTGGCCTCAACGTCACCCACGACAGACGCCAGTACGGCCCATGGGCGGCGGGCCCCTTTAGCCAGAGAGAGGCGCGAAGGCGGCCCGGCCTCCCCCAGTCGGCCAGGGGCGTAGCCGGCCCCCAGAAGCCGGCTACCCCCTCCCTCGAAGCATGTGCCACGTTAAGGAGACAAGACGAGGTAAGGCTACAGTAAGAGCCCTCGAGGCGGCACTATGTAGCCACGCTTACCTCGACGAAGCCCTCGTCATCAGGGACGAGGCTACAGTAAGCAGCCGCCGACAAGACCCTAGGCGGTGGGGCCGGCCTGTCGACCCAGAGGCCGGCAGCCGGCGGGACCCACCAGTCGGCAGGCCCCAGCGGCCGGCGGAGAAGCCGGCGAGCGTAGACACTGACGGCTGGGACCCGCGCCCAGCCGGATTACAATTGTACCCCCGGGGGTAGGCCTATATAAACCCCCCGGGGCACCCATGCAAAGGGTTGGTTCTTAGCATTAGACACACACCAAAGAGAGAGGGAAGCAAGAGCTAGCCTTGCTCTTCTTCTCCCTTGAACTGAGCAGCTCTAGGAGCATTTGTAGCTACTCTTTCTGATCTAGTGATCATGCGGAGACCCCGCAGAGTAGGACTAGGGGTGTTATCTCCTCGGAGAGCCTCGAACCTGGGTAAGATTCGCCGGCGTGCATGTCTTCGCCTCATCCCGTTTCCAGGCACCGGCGACGTCTTACTGGCACCCACTATGATAAGCTACCCGTTGGCATATGTCGCACCTACCACCCGACAAAGTTATTGAAGCCATCCTTTCTTCATGACATCCTGTTTTTTTTTTCTGAGAAGAACCAAAATCACATCTCACATGCCTGTCGGGCTTCCGCATCGGGCTTTGGAGCCCAGTCCAAGCAAGGCCCTTTTTTCTCAGTGGGTGAAGTCTGCCAAAGTGAGGCGAGAGCCGACAATCCGTGAACTCTGAACCTGCTTGCCTAGGAACTTTTCTCTCTGATTTCCTCAAAAAAAAAGGAACTTCTCTGAATAACAAGAACCACAGTGAGAATGTTAAGAAACATTTCTTGACATTTCTCAAATCCGAGTACGTACATACACTCACACAGCAACCCCAAATCCCACACAGCCTGACAGAACATGCAACATTACATTACGTACCAGACAAATTAATACTGAAAACCTGCAACCAGATTCACCGGAACTCGAAGCAGAGGATGTACTACATGACGTACGTACCTCTGTCAGTTGCTGAACCCGGAGGAGCTGGTGCGGGTGTGGTTGCTGTTGCCGGCGCTGGAGGTCCACCTGTACAAAGGCGGATCGATCAGAATAACACCATTGAGCAGAGCAATGGTAAGTAGGTGAAAGAAACAACAGATCCTATTTTTTTGAATTTTTTTGAATTATTAAATTTTGAATAATTTTTCAGAATACTACTGAAAACAGGTAGTATATGCTGTAATTTTTTTGAATTTTTTTAAAATATTAAATTTTGAATCAGCTTAGCTAAATAGCCATTATTTTCTACGAAAATACAAAGGTGAACATGGTCTCACGCGCATCCACATGAATAGTAAATTCATAAAAAATACTGATTTTTTTTAAAAAAAACTGAAATTCTGTAGCATGAAACTTAGTTGACCATTCTACTGTGAAGTTTCGTGATGTATTGACACTCATGGTATTCTTTGTGAAAAAAAATACAATTGTGACCATACTATTCATCAAATAGTGTTTTATGATAGCGCTTTGATTTTTTCATTTTTGCCCAAATTACCACGCATGTGATTGCTTCGTGAAACTTTATACATAAGTATACCTGTTGACTATGTATATTACAAAAATATTTTTTATTATTTTTTCTAGCTTTTTTTGAATTTACTATTCATGAGGGGTGCGCGTGGAACCATGTTCACCAAATCCGTGTCTTTATTTCCTAGTCATTCTTAATAACTTTGGTTACCTCCATTGGACGTCAGAACAAATCATTTGTGCATTTCGAGCACCCTTATCACATGCTTCCTTCACATATTCCTTCTTGTTCTTATTAAGCTTCATGACTAGCCAACGTAACCACAAGTCCAAACTTATGAAAGGACTAGGCAATTCACACATACACTTCAACACCATCTCTCAGGTGTGAAGCGGAAAGTCAACACGTGGATGGACTCAGAGGTATGGCTCAAGAGGCCTATACGTGGACATAAATGGGGCAACAACAATTTTTAGATAAATTGCGAAAACCAGGACTTCAACTCGAGACATTAGGCTCTGATACATGTTAAGCTTTATACACTAGCTAACACAACCAAAAGTCCAAACTCATGCAAGGACTAGGCAATCCACATATACACTTCAACAGTTTTTATAACAGTCCAATAACTCACTAAATTGTCCTTTGTTGATGGACGTGGATGATTCACCTTGTTCTATGAGATACTTTGCACAATCCAATGATGCAGTTAGATAGATTTCATAAGATATCTCAACCTCCTTGTTGTACACACAGAATTTGGTAGCTACGCTTGCTCGTTGATTGTTGAAATCATCACAATCTCCCTTAGCAATATTGTGGTAACTAGATTGACCACCAACATGTTTTTCAAAACTAGCTAGACCTATTTTCCAATAAGTGTAGGCATCTTTTGCAAAAACATCATTGCCAAATGTAACAAACTAGGATGGTTTCTTGAAAAGAAAGCAATGGAAGCAAAATCCAACCTCCTTTTCCACACTGTATTCTAACCAATCAAACTTGTTGAACCATGCAGGTTGAAAGGATCTCCAAATTTTAACATCCTTTAGTTGGTTGGTTTGAATAATTTGACTTGGATGAAATTCTAGTATATGCTTTCTTTGGTTGGTTTGTACTCTCATCAAATGTGGTCTCATTTCTCTCATCCCTTGGGGTTGAGGGATTAGTCCTCTCATTAGTTGAAGGAGGAATTATGCTTACTACAATCAAGGGGATTTGGGTACATGTTGGCTTGGATGATTTGGATAGAATCAGGTTGGATACTTCACATATGCTATTCCTTTTGATTCGCGATACTTTACAAAAAATGAGGTGAGATATATCGGTATCACCATGAGTCATACACATGCTCACTATATCGATCTCCTCATTACCGATTTTGTTTTTCTTTCTCGTTGTCATGTTCTGGCATCCATGTGAGCAAGTCGCATGTGTCTAGCCAGACAATGATGGATGGCTTCACACTGAGAGGGCCCTAAGAATATCTCTCCATCGTCAGAGGACCAAATCCCACTCTTGAGCTATTTTGCCCCTTGCCATACTTTCCGATGAACCTGAAGTTGCCGTTATGATTATCCTATAACAGACAGCGTTGTAACAACACCTAAGTGCATTGTCTAGTATGAAATGACTCGGTACTCTCATGGTTTAAGGAGCTGATCATACATTAACTCCCTGTGTTATAGAATATAGACTTGTGACAATAACTTTTCTAAGTATGACATACAAATTGGGTCAATTAATATGATCGTTCTACTAACAACATATTATCAATTTTATCGACATCCTTGTTACACTTAACTTATGCCTATGATCCAAAAAACATCATCATCATGCAACACTTGAGCTAGTCCCTAAGGAGAGACTAAGAATTAGGTCTTGTCGTTTATTATACTACACGTGCTTATGAGTTTTCCTCTGAATCACATATTCAAGAATCATATCGGTTATAGCATAGAATATAAACATTTAATTATAAACATGTATTACTGAGCCCCCTAAGGCATATTTCCAATAGGCCCCCATACTACTGAGCCCCCTCTCAATGAGCGGGGACCACCAAACCCATCCATTCATGGGCTGCATGCGAGACTTTGTTCATCTGTTGGACTCTCTGTCAGTTGAGTTGCATAAGTTGGTACAATTTCATTGAGTTGGGGCAATCCATAATAAGTTTTACCAAGAAATTGAGTGATACAAGATGTTGCAACATTTGGCAAAAATACAAGTGTACTGCAGTAGGGGCATGTTGCTAAGAAGGTGTGACATTTCGTAGTTCTTGAAGTGATACAAACATTTGCCACATATACATGTGGCAAAGTTGGGAAATACATGGCTATAAACCAAACACACCTTATACTCGAGAAGTATCTACCAAATTATTCGGTAGACAGATCTCTAAATAACTCCACCAAGATTTATAGATATTTAATTGCGCATCTAAACCCATTATAATATATTAAAGGAAAAGTAATGTGATACTATTGGTTTCCTTAAGTTTAGCGTGTAACAATGCATCGCAGGAAAAATATAGTTATGAACATTGCAAATTATATAAAAGTAAAAGTATTTTGACAAAATGATGTTTTGCTTTTGCATGAGAAAACATATCTTAATACATATTTGATAGTTATATCTAGTAAGTAGTACAACTGCAAGGATTATCTAGTACAAAATATACAATTGGAAAATTGTTTTTCGAAGAATCAAACACTAAAAATCTTGTGTAATGTACTGCATATTATTACTATATACATTTTGTTTGTTAAAGATAACTCTAAAAAAATGCACACATTATAGTTTCTCAACAGATGGGTGTATAATAGGTGTATCAACAAACAAATATGTTTAATGGAAAAGTTGAGTTGTTATAAAATATAAAAGTTTGATATAAACATGTGAACATGATTTTATATTAGTTCGAATAGGATAGCATACATGACTTGGGACAGAATGTCTCTGAGATCGTACATCCAAAACCTTTTATAAATTAATGAGTATCGGTCATAATGTATCATAATTTTCACGGGCCCAAAGATGTTGTCAATCCACTAATGCAAAAGGAAAAACCAATTTACCAGAGTAAGAGCAAATGACTACCACTAAAATGACGTTGATTATATATCTCCGTTAATCATCCAATACATCTTATATAAGAATAAAATAAAGTGAGATTGATTTGTATTTTGAAACTTTTAAATCACAATATTTATTATGTAAAAAATATAACTGTATCTTATAAATGTTTAACATTTCATATAGTATATGCTTGTATATCATAAAAATATTTTTAAATTATATTTAAAAAGTTGATGTCGTTCATTGACTTTTTGTTTGTAATCATAAAAATTAGTTCGCATATTCGTGATTAATTATGCCGGCACCTCGGTAAACATGTCCATGTGGCTCATAAGATTTGTTTTAACATTGTCTTAGGATAATGCTTATGCATTTTTAAAACAATGTTTTACATTTAATAAAAATAATGTTTATATCTCATAAAACTTAATGACATGAACATTCTTCTTTGGGACCATGTGGATCAGCTTTTGACCAAGAATGAAATTTTGTAGAGATTTATTTATTTACAAATAAAAATCAACAACTATTCTTACCATAGTTCTGTCTTGCTGGATACAACAACTTTGTAATTGACAATGAAAAAATTGTTTCCACGCTCATTAGTAATGGGAAGAAAAATTAAAAGGTAAAAATGTAGGACAATATAAACAGATGGGTAATAGAAACTAGATAATAAAATCTTGGGAATAAAAAAACTAAACAAATAATGAGAATAAAGAAGAGAAAGAGCAACGAAAATGAAAAGGGAACAATTTTTTTAGGGGTAAGGCCTAATCTTTATTGATCAAAAACCACAGAGAGTGGGATAATGTTCGCATCATGTGGTTGGCCAAACCACACATGACGCCCAAGAGCTAGATTAAGAGCAAATCTGGCTAATCTATGAGCTTCTACATTACTACTTCGACCCTCATAAACAAAAGTACATAAAAAGGAGGTAGACCGTGCTTTAATCTCACTGATGATTGCACCATGTTTCCCATGATTCCCTTGATCGATATCTCTGGCCACTTGCTTGGCATCTGAGGCTATGACAAACTGATTCAAGAGCAAGTCTTCTGCAACACATAAAGCTTCCCTGCATGCTATTGATTCCAGAATAATTGGGTCGTCCACACCTTGTACCACAAGAACGGAGCTGCCCAAATAATTGCCTCCCTGGTCTCTGCACACCACAGCTGTTGTCCCCCTTCTACCGATTCTGACTGCTGCATCTACATGTATCTTTGCATGCCCAGCAAGAGGTGCTTGCGGCCGTGTAAACCCAGTCTGAGCCGCAGCAGCGATTGGATCAGTGGCTGGTTTTGTTTCCTTGATCATCTCTAGCTCCCCAATGTATCTTGTGGCAAAAGGAATGCACAGAATGCGGGTTCTGAAAAATACCTTCATGAATAGCCTTTCTTCTTGCTAACCAAACAGCCCACAAGGTTACTGCTAGCTTCACAAAGGACGCATGTGATAAACACTCCGTCTGAGAGAAGAGCCATTGTTTGGCATTTGGTTCCACGTTTGCTACTAACGACTGTCCAATTTCTTCTTCTACGAGGGCCCATGTACATCTGGAAGTGGTGCACTCCAGGAGTGAGTGGCGCCATGAGTCTGGTGCACCACATAGCCCGCATGCCGATGAGGTTGACATATGACGGTGAGCACGGACATCTTCAGTCGGCAGTGATAACTTGGATAAACGCCAAAGAAACATCCGTATTTTTGCTGGGACCTGCGTCTTCCATAATGATTTCCAGATTTCTCCTCTCGAACCCCGCTCAAAGATCCTGCTGAACTATCGAGCCATGCCTCCCTTCGCTGTCTGGTCGCCACGAGCATGTTATATGCGAATCTGACCGTGAACTGACCATTTTTCTCGAAGTGCCAACACCAAAAGTCAGGGATGTTTCTGGTGCATAGTGGAATACCATTAACGATTTTAGCATGAAAAGGTAGAAAAACTTCCCTCACCCGTTGCATGTTCCAAGTTGTCGTAGTAGGGTCAATAAGTTCTGAGACATACATTGCTGGGATAGGCGCCAAACACCCATATGGACGTAGCATCTCATCTCTAGGCAACCAATTTTCAGTCCAAATCCTCGTTGTGTCTCCATTGCCAATTCTTTTTATTAATCCCTGCTTGAGTGTGTCACGTCCCTCAATAATTGCTCTCCATATTTGACTCGGATGAGAACCCAAAGTGGCCTCCAAAATTGAAGAGTTTGGGAAGTAGACACTTTTCAAAATGCGAGCACTAAGGGATTCCGGATTTTGCAATAAGCGCCATGCTTGTCTAGCCAACATGGCCAGGTTAAAAAGCTCAATATCCTTGAATCCTAGTCCCCCCATAGCTTTTGGCTGTGTCATCTCCTTCTAGGACACCCAATGTGGCCTACGTTGGCCATTCTTGCTCCCCCACCAAAACTTCCTTATGAGCATATTGAGGTGCTCACATAGACCTCTAGACAATTTAAAACATGACATGGAGTAGACAGGTATAGCTTGCGCAGCCGCCTTGACCAAAACTTCTTTACCCGCTGTTGACAATGTGTTCTCAATCCATCCTTGGATCTTACTCCATAGTCTGTCCTTCAAGTATTTAAAGGCGCCGTTCCACGAGGACCCAATATCAGAAGGCATGCCCAAGTACTTTTCATTCAACGTTTCATTAGGAGCGTTTAGCACTCCTTTTATCTCATGACGTAGGGCATCTGGAACCCCCTTGCTGAAAAAAATAGAGGATTTTCCAAAATTTATTCGCTGTCCAGAAGCTTGACAATAAGTATCCAACACCTGGTTCACCTCATTTGCTCCCACACTATTTGCCTTGAAGAACAGCAGGTTGTCATCTGCGAATAATAAATGGTTCACTGGTGGCGCCGTGGGTGCCACTTGTAGTCCACTTAGGTTTGATGACTCACTTTTTGATTTTAGAAGGCACGACAGGCCCTCTGCTGCTAACAAGAACAAGTATGGAGAAATAGGATCCCCTTGTTGAATTCCACGGGATGGCTTGAACTCCTCAAGTTTCTTCCCATTCAACATGACATAAAAACTTACAGAGCTCACCAGATTCATGACAATGTCCACCCATTTAACTGTTAAGCCCAGCTTTAACATGATAGCACCCAGGTAAGACCATTCAACTCTGTCATATGCCTTCATCATATCAAGTTTTAAGGCACATGATTGATGCTTCTTTGTCCTATTACGTTTCATGAAGTGCAAACATTCATAAGCTGTAACTATGTTGTCCGTAATGAGCCTGCCTGGGACAAAAGCTGATTGCTCTTCTGAAATTACCTCTGGTAATACTAGCTTTAGCCTGTTAGAGATCACCTTCGGGGCTATTTTGTACAGGACATTGCACAAGCTTATAGGACGAAATTGTGACAGAAGGGTGGGATTCTTTACCTTGGGGATGAGCACCAGTACAGTTTGGTTTATGCATTCTACTGTCTCTAACCATCCACAATACTCAGAACTACCTTGGAAACCTCGTCGCCACATACGTCCCAGTGGCGTTGGAAGAAATGTGCAGGAAAACCGTCAGGGCCAGGTGCTTTTATTGGGAACATCTGGAACAATGCTGTCTTCACTTCTTGCTGACTATAGGGCGCGTTGAGCATATCGTTCATAGCATGCGTGACCTTCGTTGGAACGGTCTCCAACACATGCTCCATATTTTGCACCCCCTCAGCTGTATATAATTCCTTATAAAAATAATATGTCAGATTTTCCATCTCCACCGTGTCCTCGGTCATCTGTCCATCCGGACGCTGCAAAGCTTTTATTTGGTTCTTCCTCCATCGTCGACTAGCACGTAGGTGAAAGAAGTACGTGTTTTTGTCTCCATGAGCTAACCATTCCAGCCGCGCCCTCTGCCTCCAAAGTATCTCCTCGCGGTGGTAAAGCTCCACTAAGCGATCGTTGATCTTAATTTCCATATGTGTCGAACCTGTTCTGTTCGAGGTCTGACGCAACAATTCCAGTTCATGCTTCAGGCGTTGGATCTCGGTACGTACGCTACCAAAGTGCTCTCTGTCCCATACGGTCAACTCCCCCGCCAATCGTTGGAGTTTTGCATGCAATGTGTGGACCGAGTCACCAGACGTCGCTGTCCATCTGGAACCAACGAGCTCACCCAGCGTCGAATCCCTCTCCCACATTAACTCATATTTAAAGCTTCAGGGGGCCCGCTTGCATGGCACATGCACGTCGATCCTCAGCTCAATTGGAATGTGATCTGAAGAAGCGGCTGATACGTCTCAACGTATCTATAATTTTTGATTTCTCCATGCTATTGTATATTTTGTTTTGGATATTTAATGGGTTTTATTATATACTTTATATTATTTTTGGGACTAACCTATTACCCGGAGGCCCAGCCCGAATTGCTGTTTTTTGGCCTATTTCAGTGTTCCGCAGAAAAGGAATATCAGACGGAGTCCAAACAGAATGAAATCTTCGGGAGAGTTATTTTTGGAACAAACGTGATCCAGAGGACTTGGAGTGGACGTCAAGAAATCACCGAGGAGGCCACGAGGCAGGGGGCGCGCCTACCCCCCCGGCGCGCCCTCCACCCTCGTGGGCCCCTCGTAGCTCCACCGACCTACTTCTTCCTCCTATATATACCTACGTACCCCCAAACCATCAGAAGAGGAGCCAAAACCCTATTTCCACCGCCGCAACCTTCTGTACCCGTGAGATCCCATCTTGGGGCATTTTCCGGCGCTCCGCTGGAGGGGGCATTGATCACGGAGGGCTTCTACATCAACACCATAGCCTCTCCGATGATGTGTGAGTAGTTTACCTCAGACCTTCGGGTCCATAGTTATTAGCTAGATGGCTTCTTCTCTCTCTTTGGATCTCAATACAAAGTTCTCCTCGATTCTCTTGGAGATCTATTTGATGTAACTCTTCTTTTGCGGTGTGTTTGTCGAGATCCGATGAATTGTGGGTTTATGATCAAGATTATCTATGAACAATATTTGAATCTCCTCTGAATTCTTTTATGTACACTACAAAAAAAGACACATCCGTGACATTTTGGGCCGAACGAAAAAAAATTCTGTCATACTTATGACACTTCTATGACGATAATTGTGACAAAACCCGGTATCATCATAGATGTGGTGGGGTCCTACTTCTATGACAAAAAATCATGACAGAAAATGGGTTTTTCGTCCTGGGCGGGCCGGAGACGCAGCTGCATGACATTCTTTGGGCCGTCCATGACGGAAAAAACCGTGGTAGAAGCGAGGGCGAGGAAAATATCGGGGTGTTCCCGGTTACGGTGGGTGGTCGGGGCCGAGCGATGCGCGTTTCTCTCGTACACGCACTCGCATGGGTGCGAGGCGTTGGGCTCTAACTGAACCCGAGCGATTGCACTGCAGGCTACGCGTTACTGAACCCGAGCGATTGCACTGCAGGCTACGCGTTACTGAACCCGAGCGATCGATCGATGGCTGTTAACTGAACACGATCGAGCGTTTCCTTCGCTACTACTGCTAACTGAAGCCGATCGATCCTGCCTCTGGATGAACAGTGAGCGTTGCTGGGGGTTTGGTTGAATAGTTCCCGGTGGGGGTGGATGAATAGGACCCCGTGGTGTTGCCTCTGGATGAACAGGACCCCGATCGATCGAGCCGGTTGGGGCTGGATAAACAGGACCCCGTGGAGGGCTCGATGAACAGGACCACTCCATGGAGGGCAGGATGAACAGTAGCCCGTGGAGGGGTGGTTGAACAGGAGCCCGTGGAGAGGGCTGGTTCAACAGTAGCCGGTGGAGTAGCGCGCGGTGGAGGCTGGATGAACAGGAGCCCGTGGATGAACAGCCGTAGGTGGAGGCTGGAGGAGGTCTACGGTGGATGAACAGTAGCCCGTGAAGGCTGGAGGGGGTCGCGGTGGAGATGAACAGTATCCCGTGGAGTCCCGTTTTGCGGTACGCCACACCCCTCCTGATCAAAAGGACTCCCGTTTCGACCGTAGGAGGTCCGTTTCCTTCATTTTGCGGTACGCCAGACCCCTCCCGATGAACAAGACCCCGTTTTCGAACGTGGCCGGTCGAACACAAGGCCGTTTCCTCCGTTCTGCGGTACGCCAGGCCTCGTTTCCATCGGCTGTTCCGTCCAAGCCCTCCCGATGAACACAACGACGCATTCCGTTCCGACCCAGCCGGTTGGCTCCCCATGAACACGACGACGACGCAGTTTCTCCGTTCCGACCCAGCCATGTACATGAGCCCTGGCCGTACGTATGCGCGAGTAGGCGTTCGAGACCCTGCCCGTATGTACGTACGTGGCCATATTTTCTTTCTTGCACACTGGTCGTTGTACGTACGTGTACATGCTACGTGCGCGCCTCTACTACGACACGTGCGCGCCTCTACATCGACCAGTATGTACGTACACGTTCGCGACCAGAATGACAATGCTACGTACGCTTCGACCAGGTGGGTCCCGACTGTCAGGCACTTCCTTGCGTGCGAAGATGTAGCTGGTGGGTCCCAGTAGTCAGGGGGCGAATCGTTTTTTTTTATGCCCGGACGCACTTCCTTGCATGCGAAGATGTAGCTGGTGGGTCCCAGCAGTCAGGGGGAAATGTTTTTTTCACGAAATACGGTGGCCCGTCCGGTGGGTCCCAGCTGTCAGGTGGAGGAATAATTATTTTGCGCGTAATAAGGAGGCACTTCCTTGTTGCGGCCGTGGACCCAGCTGTCAGCCTCTCCACGTACAGTCCACGTCCGATGGAAGCCGTTCCTTGACCATGTTGACCACGCCGCGCCGAGAGCACCAGGGCGGTGGACGACGGCGAGGCCTAGGAAGGGGACAACGCGGAGCCGGGGAAGACGCGGCAGTGGATGCCCACGTGTAGAGGAGTATGAGGGTTCACTGGTTCGCTGCGGTGTGAGGCTGCCGTCGCCGCAGAATAACTGGGGGTGTGGGTGAGTAGAGGGATGGCCTGGCCAGCGGTGGGAATAGTAGGGGGCGGTGAGGCCTCCGGGGCAGCACAGCCGGACACGGGAGGCAGGAGCATGCGGCACGACCGGCGCTGCTTTGGGCGGCTGGAGCAAGAAGACCAGAGGTTGAAGAAGCACGATGGCCGTTGGATGGACATCGTACGGTCACTGGAGCTAGAATCGTTAATATTGACTAAGTTGAGAAAGCACTCCGTCTCCGTCAACTTAGTAGGCCCACAAGTCAGCCTCCCACCTGGGTCCCAACTAGCAGGGGGAGTATTCATTTTTTGTGCGTAATAAGGAGGCACCTCCGATGGGTCCGAGCTGACAGCGGGGGGAACGTTTTTTTCACGAAATACGTTGGCCCGTCTGGTGGGTCCCAGTAGTCAGGGGGAACGTTTTTTCCGCCAAACACGGTGGCCCGTCCGGTGGGTCCCTGCTGTCAGGTGGAGGAATAATTATTTTCCGCGTAATAAGGAGGCACTTCCTTGCGGCTGCCGTGGACCCAGCTGTCAGCCTCTCCACGTACAGTACTCTTTCGATGGAAGCCGTTCCTTGACCACGTTGACCACGCCGCGCCGAGAGCACCAGGGCGGTGGACGACGGCGAGGCCTAGGAAGGGGACGACACGGAGCCGGGGAAGGCGCGGCAGTGGATGCCCACGCGGAGAGGAGTACGAGGGTTCACTGGTTCGGCTGTGGTGTGAGGCTGCCGTCGCCGTAGAATAACAGGGGGTGTGGGTGATCGAGTGGAGGGATGCCCTGGCCAGCGGTGGGAGTAGTAGGGGGCGGTGAGGCCTCCGGGGCAGCACAGCAGGCCACGGGAGGCAGGAGCAGGCGGCACGACCGGCGCTGCTTTGGGCGGCTGGAGCAAGAAGACCAGAGGTTGAAGAAGCACGATGGCCGTTGGATGGACATCGTATGGTCACTGCAACCAGAATCGTTTATATTGACTAAGTTGACAAAGCCCTTGATACGCGTCAACTTAGTACGCCCACAGGTCAGCTTCCGAAACGGTGCGCCCCAGATGTCAGGGGGAGGAATCATTTTTTGGGCGGGTGAAGCTAGAATATCCGAGATTGAAGAAGAAGCACGGCATCCGTTGGATGGACATCCAACGGCCACTGCTGCTAGAACCGTGTGTTGACTATAAGTTGACAAAGCCTTACATACGCGTCAACTCTCTTTTTTTAGGGGACGCGTCAACTTAGTAAAGCCACAAGTGTGTGGCAGAGAACTTATAGCCCATTTGAGATTTGTAAGAATGTGCAGCCAATTTTTGAATTCTAATGGAATTTACTATAGCCCATTTACAGTTTGTTAAAAGTACAGCCCATTTCAACCAACCGTTCAAAATAGAATTCAATAAAATTTCCCGCATTTTGATGGGATCCGAAATATTTTTATCCCGAAATTTCTAGTCACATTAAATACAATTTCAATATAAATTTATATTACGTAAAAATCCAACAAAACATTGCGCTCGCAACAATTAATGAAATTAAATTTTTCAATATCCAAAAATAATATTTTATAAAGTAATTACGTGTTTGGTGCATTTTTTATAGTTACTGCCTAGTTTTTAAAATTACATCCCATTTATTATTCTTAAAGCCCATTTTCTTGTTAAGCCTAATGCATCCCTCCTAGGAAAGATTTGCAGCCCAGGGGGCGGAGAATAACAACTTGACCTTGCCTGGGTATTCCTAAAAAAAGTATAGCTGGACTAGCCATTTTCAGCTTGAAAAAAATTAATATCTGGGCTGGATATCTCGCCTGGGCTAGACGGGCCACAGCCCGCCCAGTTAATAGCTGCAGCGATGTTTTCGTTGTTGTTCAGAGAAGAAAAATTAATATCTGGGCTAAACATCACTGGGTCGGCATTATCTGGGCTAAAAATTAATCGACCAGCAAGTTTCTCCCGCGAATGCTTTTTTAAAAAATTACAGTTTCGTATAGGGGTCTGATCTGAAGTGCACGAATTCGGCCCGCAAATCAGATCTGCAGCGAGCTATCAACAAGTTTTGCGGGTCGGCATTATAAGGGGTCTTCTGGAGATGTTCTAAGCTACCAGAAGAGGGGCGCTGATGTTGTTGGTCATCAAGTTACCGAATCCATGGTTGGAGTCTAGGCATCTACTGAAGCCGCAGATGGGCTATAATATGTCAAGCCTCAGTGAACGTCCGAGCTGGGGGACAGCCCGAGGAAGCTGGTGACATCCCAAAGTTGCCCCCCCCCCCCCACGACCGCCGCCATGGTCGTCCCCACCACTAGTCGCCGCCGGAACGCCAATGCCACGACCGCGAACTCCTGCGCCGGTGAACTGGAGCGCCTCACCATGTCTCTGCGCGCACAGTAGCTGGAGCCATGCAGGAAGGTCTCTTCTCCGTGCCGCTATTGCACCAATCTCCCCTCCGCATGCAGCCACGACGTCGATTTCCTCACCTCACATGCCCTTCCTCGTCGCTGATCGATGAGATTTAGGGGAATTCAGCGAACAGCGGAGAGAGGAGCTGTAGCTCGAGTCGAGCCCTTCACGACCAGGTGGCACTTGGCACACGCGCTGGCGATCAGGATGCTATCGTGTGGACAGGAGCCGGTCGCCCGAGTCGTCTAAATAGTGTGTACAAACTTTTTAACATTTAGGAAACATGTTAGCTATTCGTATGATGACTATGGGCATGCAGGCACCCTTGTAAGAGCATCTCTAGCAGACCCCGCAAAAAACCCCGACCCGCAAAATAACTGCCAAAATGCGGGTCGGCGCAGAAAACCGCGCCGGAACAGACCCCGCAAACGCGGCCGGCCCGCAAAAAAATTGAGGGGCGCGGCAAAATCCCCGGCCCGTCAGTGCCCTGCATATAGCGGGAGCGGTTGGTGGGGAGGACATTTCAGCCCGCGCTTTTCCCCACCAACCACCTCCCCTCTCCCCCTCGCCCCGCCGCCGGGCCGCCGCCCAAGATTCCAGCGAAAGTAGCCGGCGGGAGCACGCCGAAAGCCGCCACACGCACGAGGTTGCCCTCCGCCCCGCCCCCCCTGCGTCGGCGGGCCGGAAAGTTGCGGCCCTTCCTCGCGGGCGGCTGTATTTGGCTTTTCCGGCCGCCGGTGGCCGCGCCAAGCGATGGAATGGTCGGGGAGCATCTCGCGCAGCCCCGGCAAAGTCGCATCGCCGCATGCAGGTATGGGTTCGTCCTGTCGCCGTCACCGACGGTTTGCGGGCATGGATTCGATCGGCCGTCCGTCGGGCTCGGTGCTCGCGCAGAGGCTCTGTGGCTCGCCGATGCCGCTCATACAGTGCGACGACTGCGCGCGGACAGTGCTACGGCTAACTTCGGGCACGCCGAAGCACCCCGGACGGGTGTTCTTCAAATGCGAAAACGACGGGGTATGTGCTGTTTTCATTCGGCTCATTTCGATAGCTCATTCTTTGGTTCACTTGCGATAGCTCACTTCGAACATCATCATGTGTGTAGGAAGATGGATGCTCATTTCGGTTTTGGGAAGGCGAATACATTGATTTATTGATGGAAAGAAACTTAATAAGACGTTCGTGCACTCCTTAGTAGAATCGAAGGCAATGATGCGGCTGCATGTACAACTAGAGGGGAAGCAACGTCAACTTTTGAACCAAAGAAGAAGAATGAAGAATGCAAGATCAAGAATTCGCAGATCAACAATGAGTGCATGGAGAAGATATTGCTTCAACTAGTGGGAGCAGTTATGGAAGTTGGGAATCTTCTAAAATGCATACTTGTGGTTCTTGTTTTCTTTAGTCTTGCTATTCTAGCAAAGATTTGGTGATGTCATATGTACCCAATATTGTTGAAAAAGCAAATAAATGCATTATGTTGTGTCAAATTGAGGTGCAAATTTAGGTTTTGTGGTCCGAGGGGAGCGGCGCCAGACCAGACCCCGCAAAGCCGACCCGTAAAGGAGCATATTTCGCGAATATCCTTTTATACGGGTCCGTTTTGCGGGGTCTGCCACTGCGGCCGTCCGCGCCGGCCTGCAAAACCATTTTTCCGCGAACTGCAAACGCGTTTTGCGGGTTAGCAGGATGCGGGGTCTGCTACATATGCTCTAAATAAAATAAGGTGGTTGTCGGTGTAGAACGACACCTACGGGATCACAAGAATCCCAACTACGGTTGCCGGGGCGCGGGGTTGCGAGAAGAGCAGGGCTAGTAGGCAGCACAAGGATCGTTTACCCAGGTTCGGGCCGCGAGGATGCGTAAAACCCTAGTCCTGCTTTGGTGGGTGTATTTCAGAGAGTTCTTGAGCTCTCGAACTAGCTGTGGTCTGTGCGCGGTTCCAAAGAGCCGAATCCTTCTCCAGTATGCCATGGGGCTCCTTTTATAGTCGAAAGGGGCTACCACAGTGGCACACAGGAGGTGGAAAGGCGTATAGTGCCCTGAGCTTATCGCTCGTATTACAGGACAAGACGCATTTAATGCGTAGCTTAGGTGTCCCCTTGCTTTATTGGGGACGGGGGCGAGGCCCGTCCCGTCCGTCGCCGCTCCTCCTCGCCTTGACACGCGCCCTGGCCAGTGAGGTGCGTGGTGCCATGTAGGCAGGCAGGCAGCTTAGGTGGCGCAGTGGCGGAGCCTTCACGAAGATCTGCATGCTGCCACGCAGGCGCTCGATGACTTGGCCTGGGAGCTGCATGTTGCCACGCAGGTGCCCGCCCAGCTGGTTGGGCTGGCAGCTGCATGTGAACGGTGGTGGAAGCTTGGTTGGCGCGGGCCTGGCGGTGGCCCTGCTGGCGTCCTTGGCGAGGGCCTTGCCGGGTGGCCCGGCAAGGGTCTTGCCGTGGCGCGCGGTCGTCCCCGGCAAGGGCCTTGCCGGGGGTCTGATGGCCTTCCTCGGCAAGGATCTTGCTGAGAATCGTCGTCTTCTAATCCTCATCTGATCTTGAATATGTCTTCACAAAGATCTGCATGCCACCATAGAGGTGCCTTCCCGAGCCCTGGCTCCACGTCGATGATGGCGTTGGGGACCGTGGGCTCAAAGGTGCCTCACTCTGTTGGTGTGGGGCGAGCCGCCCCGGCAAGGGTCTTGCCGGGGGAACCTACTTCGTCCCTCTGCTCCTTGTGGTCTTGGCCTTGGCGTTGCTCTTATTATCTTGGGCGTTGGTCTTACCTTGGCTCACCTCCCCTGTTTTGCTTGGCGTGACCGTAGGCGCGGCTCCGACTGCCCGTGCACAGGTATACGGGTACAAAAACGCACCCCTTTTTTGTACACCGACAGGAGCCCCCGGGCCTGGGTCACACATAAGCGCGACACGTTGTTGGGCCAGGCCCAAAACGGTGCGCGGGCAGGCGGGGCGGTTTTTACCGTGGTAAGACTTTTCGCGCGCTGCGCTTCCCACGACCCGCGCGTATGGCGCGGCGTGGAGGGGTGTGCGTGACGTGGGCGGAATGCGTGGGACGGTTTCCACACGCATGCATCACATTGCAGTAAAGAGGCAGCTCGCGCCTTCCCCGTAAAAAGAGGGAGGCATGGAGGCGCGGCTCATTTACTAAACGGGGACGGGTTGCGGTCTTCAGGCGTCCACTCCCCACAATCACGGGATGGGGAGAGGTCGCTTCACCCGTCCCCTCAGTTCTGCACGTCCGCCACGCGTCCTTCATGCGCCTGGGGTGGCAAGCGGTGGAGGCGGGAAACCGGGGCATCGCTGGCTGGGGCAGCGGGTCGGTCCTGATTCCCTGCGCCTCCGGTGTCTGGATTGGTCGAGTGGGGCGGCCGAGCCCCAACCCCGCTCCTTTATAAAGAGAGGGAAGGGGGGATGGCATCCCGCATTCTTCCATCTTCTATCTCCTCCTGCTTCTGCTTCTTCCACTCACCCGCAATGGAGAAGGGGAATCCCGGTCCTTCGACGGTGGCAGCGAGGGTCGCCGCTCGACAACGCGTCCCTCCTCCTCCTGAGCCCGCGGTGGTGGAACCGGCCGCGAGGGGAAGGGGGAGGGGGTGAGGCTGTGGGCGAGGCCGGTGTAGAGGCTGTAGTGCTCGGGGAAGAGGAGGACGGGGCGGCGCGCCGGCCTTGCCCCCGCCAATGATGCCCTTCCCGATGGAGGGCCATGTTGAAGACCAGCCTTGCGAGTTCTTCATCAGGCTGCACCGGCCTCCGCGTCGTCGTCTTCGTCTCCCCGCTCCGTTTGCTCGGGTCATGGAGCGCGACCCGCCTCAGACCCTCAGGTTGCACATGAGGGGCTGTGGGAACGGGGGCACGCGGGTCGACGTCGACTTCCCGGCTCCTCGGGTTATGTACCTCCGCCGTGTATGGAAGACGTTCGCTCGCATCCACAGCCTGACGGCGGGGCTCGTCCTCTACTTCAAATTAATGGAGGACGGCCTGCTCTCCGTCAAGGTCTTCGGAGAGTTTGGAACTCGCCTGAAGTGCTGCGTGGAGAGCTCCTCTGATGGAGATTCCGACGATGGAAGCTCTTCCTCTAGCGAAAGTGATGAGGGGGACAGCAGGGCAGATGACGGGGACGAGTCCGACTAGGCGTCGGATGCCCCGCACCCGGGCGGGTGCGGCAGCAGCAGCATCTGCACCTGGCCGCTCCTCCGACAGAGATTTGCCGGGGGTGGGGCCAGCTCCTTAAACTTCTCGGGGCTGTCTCCTTGGGCGGCTGGCGTCGGGAGGCTGCGGAAGAGGAAGAGGGCGGGCGGCAAGGCTGTCAACTCGGAGTACGCGGGCACCGACGCCTTCATCGCGTATTGCCAGTCCTGCCACCTCGTCTTCCAGCTCCTTTCCCGGCACCGTCATCACCGGCCCACCCGTGGGCGGCCACCGAGGTGTTCTCTTGATGCTTTCTGCTGCTCGTAGCCCACCTAGGCGCCCCTTTTGCCCTCTCACCTCCTTGACCTGCCTCCTGAGGACAGGGACAAGAAAGGGATCACGGGCACCTTATCTCTTTTTTAATCTGTAAGCCTGCGGGCCTTGTTAAGTTTAAAGCTTGTAATCCCCTTTGTTCATGTTTTTCATTTCGTACGAACTGTACCTGTATGGGATGTTTTTAATGAAAAAGGGATGCTTGCCGGGTTTTTCGTTCGTGGGTAAGTCCCGCGACGAGGAGCGAATCCTTGTTATTGTTTAAGATAAACATTTTTCGCCCGGCAACAGGCCTTGCCGTCCCCCCACTCCACTCGACCGTTCTCGTGCTCTTGGCGGAGGCAGGGATGAAGTGGGCTTTAGGCCCCTCGTTTTACCTCCTTGACGCCGTGGCTACAACCATATCCAGACCCAGGAAATAATCCTTAGGCATAGGAAAAAGGGGAGCACGGCAGCCTAGAGATAAAAACGAGGTTTCACATGCCCCAGTCCTATTCCGAAATGCATGACAGAGGATAAGAGACTTATCTGGATCTGCAGCCCCCGGCAACCTTGTCTTGCCGCGGTTGGATCCCCGTGTTTGCAGCCCCCGGCAACTCGGGTTCGCCGGGGTCGGGACGCCGGTCCGTTTTCTCTCTTCCAAGTAGCTCAGCAGAAGTACTCATGTGCCCTGTGAACCAAAAAAGGACAGAAGAGAAACAGATAGACGCGCACTCGACCTCTAAGCTAGGGGTTAGTCGCTGCTGAGCAATATCAACCCTAACGAAGGAAGAGACTCGACCTAGCATGCATGCTATGACTTAGAGCGCCAGCGCTTCATTTATTTATGCTCAGGGTCTGCGCCTGGCTTTGTACGAAGGGTTACATGCCTTGCCGGCAAAGCTTGTACAAAAGGTGGCTTGCCGGGAGGCCCGGCAAGCCGCGCCTTATGGGTAAAACTTACGAAGATGCTCGATGTTCCAGGAGTTTCTCACTGGGACGGCATCTTCGGTCTCCAGGCGGACTGCGCTGGGCCTGGTGACTCGTATCACCTGATAAGGGCCTTCCCACTTTGGCGTCAACTTGTTGGAATTCTTGGCCGACCGAACGCGCCGAAGAACAAGGTCGCCTTCCTCAAAGCTTCGGGCATGAACCTTGCGGCTATGGTAGCGGCGCAAGGCTTGCTGGTAGCGTGCGGCTCTCACAGCCGCTCGAAGACGATCTTCCTCAAGGAGCGTCGCGTCATCTTGGCGCAACGGCTCTTGCTCAAGCTCATCATAAGCGAGCACTCGAGGTGACCCGTATATGAGTTCCGTGGGGAGAATTGCTTCCGCCCCGCATACCAGGGCAAAAGGTGTCTGGCCGGTGGCTCAATTTGGCGTCGTCCTGATCGACCAAAGAACCGCCGGCAGTTCATCAATCCAGCGCCTTCCGCTCTTGTGTAGCTTGTCAAAGGTCTTCGTTCTCAGGCCTCACAACACTTCAGCATTTGCCCTCTCCGCTTGGTCATTGATCCGTGGGTGTGCCATGGAAGCAAAACAGACCTTGCTACCGAGGTCTTGAATGTACTGCATGAAGGTGTGGCTTGTGAACTGCGTGCCATTGTCGGTGATGACTCTGTTTGGCACACCAAAATGGCAGACCAGTCCCTTGAAGAACTTGACGGCTGACTGAGCAGTCACCTTTCTCACTGCTTCCACTTCCGGCCACTTTGTGAACTTGTCGATTGCAACGTACAAGTACTCAAAGCCCCCGACAGCGCGGGGGAAAGGGCCCAGTATATCGAGCCCCCAGATCGAGAATGGCCAGGAGAGAGGGATTGTTTGAAGGGCTTGAGCTGGTTGATGAAGCTTCTTTGAATGGAACTGGCACGCTTCACGCTTGGTTACTAGTGTCGTCGCATCCTGGAGGGCGGTGGGCCAGAAGAAACCTTGCCGGAACGCCTTCCCGGCAAGGGCCCTCGACCCTATGTGGGAGCCACATATGCCTCCATGTATCTCCGCCAACAGCTCCAGTCCTTCCTCCCGGGGGATGCACCTCAATTGCACACCGTTTGGCCTTCTCCTGTATAGGACGTCATCGACGAACTGGTACAGGGCGGACCGACGGGCTACTTTTTCCGCTTCTTCCTGCTCCTCAGGAAGCTCCCCTGTTTGGAGGAATTGGACGGTGTGTTGTGCCCATGCCGGAGCCTAAGGCTCGACGGCAAGGGCCAAAGGCATTTCTTCCACCGTGGGAGCGGTTGTCTCTACGGCCAGGTTTGACACCCTGCCGGAGCCAGTTGCTCTTGGGCAGGCTCAGCGTCCGCGGCAGCACCCTTGCCGGCGGCCCCAGGGGGCTCGGTAGGAAAGTACTTGCCGGGACCTGACTTTCTCTGCTTGTTCTGCCCTACTGATGGTTCGACGGATGGTTGAGTTAGCCAGAGCAAAAAGGTACCCGGTTCCACGGGTAGCTTGAATGCGGCACGCTTTGATAGGTAATCAGCGGTGTCGTTCTCCGCTCGGGGATGTGCTCCGCTCGGATACCGTCAAAGCGTTCTTCCAGCTTCCTCACCTCATCTACGTAAGCTTCCATCAATGGGCTCTGATAATCCTTGTTGACCTGTCTGACAACGAGCTGCGAGTCACCCCTGACGATGAGCTTCTTAACCCCGAGGTCTGCCGCGATCCTGAGACCGGCAAGCAATCCCTCGTACTCAGCAGTGTTGTTGGTGGACATCTCCCTGGGGAAGTGTATCTGGATCACGTACTTGAGGTGCTCTCCGGTGGGTGCGACGAGCAGCACACCGGCACCGGCGCCTTGCAGCGAGAAAGCGCCATCAAAGTACATGATCCAATCGTGGTCTGCTTCCTTGCCGGGGAGAGTGGTCTCCTGGATTTCTTCGCCAGGCATCGAGGTCCATTCTGCAATGAACTCTGCCAAGACTCTACTCTGAATTGTCGAAGTACTTTCAAACCTTAAACCAAAGCTTGACAACTCCAAAGCCCATTCCACAATCCTTCCAGTCGCATCTGGGTTCTGCAGTATCCGTTGCAATGGGAGGCGGGTGACGACAGTGATCTCGTGGGCTTGGAAGTAATGACACAGCTTCCTCGAGGCCATAAGGAGGCCGAAGAGCAATTTCTGCACACCGGAGTACCTCGATCTAGCTCCCTGCAAGAGGGAGCTAACAAAGTAAACCGGGTGCTGCATCATCTTCTTCTTCTGCACCACCTCACTTGACTGTGCGGGCACCGCCTCGGTGGCATCAGACTCTGTCGGGGACCTCGCCTTGCCGGCACCAGGCCCTGCCAGGGGAATCTTGGGCTTGCCATCCACTGGTTCTGCCGCCGTCACTGCCTCCTCATTGACCTCCCTCTGTGCCACCAGCGCGGCGCTGACCACTTGATTTGTCGCCGCCAGATACAGCAGCAACGGCTCTTTTGGTTTAGGCGCAACCAGTATTGGCGTGGAGGAAAGGTATTTCTTCAGATCCTGCAATGCTGCCTCGGCTTCTGGGGTCCATTCCATTGGGCCTGCCTTCTTCAAGATTTTGAACAAAGGAAGGGCGTGCTCGGCGGACTTGGAGATGAATCGGCTCATGGCGGCAACGCAGCCGGTGAGCCGACGCACATCCTTGATCCGCTTCGGCGCCCCAATCTGCTCAATAGCCTTGATCTTGTCTGGGTTTGCATCGATCCCGCGCTGCGACACAAAGAACCCGAGAAGCTTGCCGGATGGAACGCCGAAGACACACTTCTCAGGGTTCAGCTTGAGGTTGATCTTGCGCAGGTTGGTAAATGTCTCTTCTAGATCTTGCACAAGAGTTGGCCCGTCCTTGGTTTTGACCACTATGTCATCCATGTATGCCTCCATATTTCTATGGAGCTGAGGTTCAAAACCAATTTGGACTGCTCTTGCGAACGTCGAACCAGCATTCTTCAACCCGAAAGGCATCCGTAAAAAGCAATACATACCAGATGGGGTGATGAATGCTATCTTCTCTTCATCCTCTCTTGTCATGAAGATCTAGTGGTAGCCTGAGTAGGCGTCGAGGAATGATAACAGATCACACCCGGCTGTGGAGTCAACAATCTGGTCGATGCGCGGCAACGGGAAGGGGTCCTTAGGACAAGCCTTATTGATATCCGTGTAATCAATACATAGCCTCCACTTCCCATTCGCCTTGCGCACCACTACCGGATTGGCCAACCACGTCGGGTGGAGCACTCCTCTCACCAAACCTGCCGCTTCCAACTTCCTGATCTCTTCTGTGATGAACTCCTGCCTCTCCAGAGCATGCTTTTCTGACCTTCTGTTTGACGCGCCGCGCGTGGGGACAGACAGCTAGGTGGTGCTCAATCACCTCCCTGGAAACACCGGGGATGTCGGATGCTTGCCATGCAAACACGTCGACATTCGCCCACAGGAAGGTGACGAGCGCGCCTTCCTATTTGCTGTCGAGGGTGGAGCCTATGGTGAAGGCTCCTCCCGTGCCATCCTCCTTGACGGGCACCTTCTTGGTCTGCGGCGGCTCGGCCCTGGATCTCTTGCTCGTGTCGGTAGAGCTCTCTGGCACGTCCTTGAAGGTAGCACAACACTCCGAGGAGGTGCGCTTGCCGGAGTGGGTGCGAGGGGTCTTGCTGGGCTTCTTCTTCCCTCCCGGGCCTTCAGCGGCAGGAGCAAGTACCTTGACGGCAGCTGCTGCAACTGCTTCCCGGTAGAGTTGGTCGGCGCAGATCAGCGCGTCCTTCTTGTCGGAGGGGACGGAGATGATGGTCAATGGCCCGGGCATCTTTAGCATGTTGTAGGCGTAGTGTGACGCCGCCATGAACTTGGCTAGTGTCGGGCGGCCGAGGATCCCGTTGTAGGGCAAGGGGATCTCGGCCACGTCGAAGACGATCCTCTCCGTCATGTAGTTCAACTCTCCTCCAAATGTCACGGGCAGTGTGACCTTTCCCTTCAGTTGGCTCCTCCCCGGATTGACCCCTTGAAACGTGCCCGTTTCCTCGAGGTCTCCATCAGGGATTTGCAACTTTTTTATCACGACAGGCGAGATCAGGTTCAGGCCGGCCCCACCGTCAACCAACATCTTGTTCACCCTGAGGTTGTGTATCGTTGGTGAGACCAACAATGGCAAACACCCGACCGCGGTAGTGCGGTCGGGTGGTCCTCGGCATTAAAGATGAGGGGCGTGCTGGACCACTTCAGCGGCCTCTATGCGTCGAACGACGGCTTTGCTGATGTAATCTCACGCGCCCACTGCTTGAGCTGGCAGTGAGAAGTATGCAGCGAGGCGCCGCCATCGACGCACATGGCCTCCGTAGCCTTCTGGAACCCTTGCTCACCAGACTCGTCGTCCTCGTCGTGGTCATCGTCTTCTTGTTTCTTGTCGCGGCCCCGGGCGGGCCTCTCTTGCTGGTTGTCCTTGCCGGGGAGGCCTCCTTGGCCGCCACGCTTCTTGCCAGATCCCTCCGCACCGTCCTGGTCCTTCTCCTTGTCCCGCCTCTCGTACTCAGCCTTTTGCTTCTCAGCAAGCAGCTCGACTAGCCAGCAGTTCTGGAGGTTGTGGCCCTTGGTGCGGTGGATCTTGCAGTATTGCTTGCCGGAGCTTCCTGGCTTGTCGGTAGCCGCCAAGGCCCGGCAGGCGGCGCACCCGGCAATCTCCTTGCCGGGGGCGTCTGCCTTGACCTTCTTGCCGGCACCAGTGTCGTCAGATCCCTCAACGGCAAGCACGACCTTGCCTTTGCGTTTCCTGTTGCGACGCCGGCCCTTCTTCGTCGGGGTAGCAGCGTCTTCATCGGTAGAGTCGGTTTCCGCGCCGGCGTCTTCGCCGGGGTACTTCCTTCCCTCTTCAGCCCGGGCGCACCTATCGGCCAGAACGTAGAGCTCGGCCACGTCCTTAACTTTGGTCATCGCCAGCTCTTCGCGCATCTTGCGATTGCGCACGTTCTGGTGGAACGCACTAATCACAGCGGCGGGATGAACGTCGGGGATGTTGTACTGCACCCGGCTGAAACTCTGGATGTACTTGCGCAGGGTCTCCCCTTCCATCTGGGGAATGATATGCAGATCACTCGCCTGGCCATGAGCTTGGTGGCCTCCTGTGAAGGCGCCAACGAACTCATGGCACAGATCCGACCAAGAAGAAATGGAATCCACCGGCAAGTGCATCAACCAAGACATCACATTGGGCTTGAGCGCCAGCGGGAAATCATTGGCAAGCACCTTGTCGTCGTGAGCCCCAGCAGCTTGCATCGCGATGGTGTAGATGCTGAGGAACTCGGACGGATGGGTCTTGCCAGTGTACTTCTCGCCGACGTCGGGCTTGAACGTGTGGTGGGACGGCCACTGGAACTGCCGCAGCTCACTGGTAAAGGCCGTGCAGCCCACCTCGTAAGGTAGGCCGCCGGAGCCCCCCGGTGCCGGGTGGTCCATAGCGGGTCCCGCCCGCTTCTCCGACTGGCGGCGCGTTTCGCGCCAACGCTCGACGGTGGTTAGAGCGTCTTCGTGAGCTCGTTCCCGAAGGACCTGGCGCTGGTCGCGGAGGGTCCACGGGTCGGACGACGCTATGGAGATGTCATCACAAGCGTCGTCATGACGGGCCGACGCCCGCGGCGGCTGGCGAGGAGGAGGAGAGTGCATCGTGGCCGCAGCTCCCCCGGTCCTCCCAGCGCCAGCATGTGGTGGCTCGGTGGAGCGCCGACCCAAGGGCCCCGCCGGTCGCGGATCGTCTTTGTTGGCGACTGCGACGAGGCTCCGGATGGTGGCCCTCCACTCGTCGAGCTTCTCCGCAGCAGGAGGGAAGTCGAGGAGCTGTGCGCGCGCCAAAGCTTCCGCTGGTGTGGGCGGCGGCGACAGCTGCGTGGATCGCGGCGCGCTTCGACTTCTAACTACGTTAGAGGGAGCTCCGTTACGACCCAGCGGCTGCGTGCCATTTTCGTCAGCGCTTCGGCGAGCGTGCTGAACCCCTTCATCTCACGGATGACGCACAGGGCTCTTCCCACGGCGGTGCCCAGGGTCACCAACGTGGTGACGCTGCTCGGCGCGCACACCATGGGAAGAACGCGCGGTGGTCGCAGGTGTGGGCATCCTAGAGATTGCTGCGCCGCCCGGAGGTGGCACAACGACACCCCTGGAGGGCCCCGCGCCGCCTGCGGGGGGCCCAGCTCCGTCTTTGGATCCGGCGACGTGTAGCCGGTCGTCTGGCGCGCGAACGACGCCACTCGCCAGGCTCCGACTGCCTGGGCGATGCTGGTGCTCGCGGACCGCGGCCCGGGTCCTATCCACGACCGGTCCGCTGCTCGTCCGCACCAGCACGGGCCGTTCGGCTCCCAATGAGCCGATCACTGTGGTCGTCTTCTTCTTAGGAGCCATGGCGACAAAGAACTACTAGGCTAACTACTAGACCAGATTCTCACAATTGCGCCCCCTACCTGGCGCGCCAAAGATGTCGGTGTGGAACACACCTATGGGATCGCAAGAATCCCTACTACGATTGCCGGGGCGCGGGGTTGCGGGAAGAGCAGGGCTAGTAGACAGCACAAGGATCGTTTACCCAGGTTCGGGCCGCGAGGATGCGTAAAACCCTAGTCCTGCTTTGGTGGGTGTATTTCAGAGAGTTCTTGAGCTCTCGAACTAGCTGTGGTCTGTGCGTGGTTCCAAAGAGCCGAATCCTTCTCCAGTATGCCATGGGCCTCCTTTTATAGTCGAAAGGGGCTGCCACAGTGGCACACAGGAGGTGGAAAGGCGTACAGTGCCCTGAGCTTATCGCTCGTATTAGAGGACGAGACGCATTTAATGCGTAGCTTAGGTGTCCCCTTTCTTTATTGGGGACGGGGGCGAGGCCCGTCCCGTCCGTCGCCGCTCCTCCTCGCCTTGACACGCGCCCGGGCCAGTGAGGTGCGTGGTGCCATGTAGGCAGGCAGGCAGCTTAGGTGGCGCAGTGGCGGAGCCTTCACGAAGATCTGCATGCCGCCACGCAGGCGCTCGATGAGTTGGCCTGAGAGCTGCATGTTGCCACGCAGGTGCCCGCCCAGCTTGATGGGCTGGCAGCTGCATGTGAACGGTGGTGGAAGCTTGGTTGGCGCGGGCCTGGCTGTGGCCCCGCTGGCGTCCTTGGCGAGGGCCTTGCCGAGTGGCCCGGCAAGGGTCTTGCCGTGGCGCGCTGTCGTCCCCGGCAAGGGCCTTGCCGGGGGTCTGGTGGCCTTCCTCGGCAAGGATCTTGCCGAGAATCTTCGTCTTCTAATCCTCATCTGAGCTTGAATATGTCTTCACAAAGATCTGCGTGCCACCACAGAGGTGCCTTCCCGAGCCCTGGCTCCACGTCGATGATGGCGTTGGGGACCGTGGGCTCAAAGGTGGCTCACTCTGTCGGTGTGGGGCGAGCCGCCCCGGCAAGGGTCTTGCCGGGGGAACCTGCTTCGTCCCTCTGCCCCTTGTGGTCTTGGCCTTGGCGTTGCTCTTATTATCTTGGGCGTTGGTCTTACCTTGGCTCACCTCCCCTGTTCTGCTTGGCGTGACCGTAGGCGCGGCTCCGACTGCCCGTGCACAGGTATAGGGATACAAAAACGCACCCCTCTTTTTGTACACCGACAATGGTCCTTCTTATACATTACATAATAGATTGTATTTTTGTGTTATATTTCACAAATTAATATCTACATGCTCCTGAAATTATGGGGTGATTAAAATTAAATTAGAAAACAATGAATAAAATATCGAGTGTTATGAATAAAATATCTAGTGTTATTCTAATCTCGTACACAAATGCGTCATGAACAGTAAAATTCAAAAAATACAAAAAAAATCAATGACATTATTTACTTTTTTCCTTGCATGCAATCTTTTGTGACGAAATCACATTTGTGGAGGTCTGGACAAAAATAGCTAAATCAGCATGACAAAATGTTTTCAAAAATAGTGTTATTGGAGCATAGAAATTATTTTTAGAGCATAGGGATGTTGTTATTCACAAAAGTTTGTATGTATGTAGAAAATTCAACAATGCTTGTTGGCAAAAAATAGGCTTTTTTAATTGTTTTAGTATTCTTTGTGATTTTACAGTTCATGAGGGTGCATTTGAGCTCGAGTGTAGAAACTCCACATCCATAATATATTGTCGTTCTTAGTAAGATATCATCTCATGGATAAGAAAAATCAAACATCTCTCAACTCAATAATTACCAGTATTGTGAATATAGCACCCTGAAGGAGATTTGATCTGGCCGTACACACCCTTGAACACAGTTTGCACTCATCACCCGCCAAAGCGCCTAGCTTCTCCAAAAAATGGTGTAGGCTGAATGATGCTACCCTCTCTCAGCAAAAATTGTGTAGGATGAATGATGCTACCCTCTCGCCCTTATAACTAGCTAGCAAAATGCATACCTTCTTTCTTGAATTGGACCATTGCAAAAAAAAGTAATTTAACCATGGCATTTTCTATTGTAGCTACCATGACAAGTTCTCTATACCATGGCTATTTAACCATGGCAAATATAGTCATTCTTTTTTGAATTGGACCAAGATGTGATTTTATACAACCCATAACGTAGCCAAATGGCAAGTCAAGACGCATCTTTTGCCATGGCAAATTGTTTCGTCATTTTCTAGAGGGGGTATCCCATGGCAAATTTTAATATGAATATGACATGGCCATTTTGTTCATAATTTATTTTTTCCCAATGTTCATTCTCTTTTCCATGGCAATTTCCATACAAAGGATGTCAATTTTAGTTTAAAAAAACATGGAAAATCTTTAATATGCATTTTCCATGGAAATTTTATTCATATTTTTCAAATTTACATACACGGAAAATTTCTCATAAAAATGCCGCAATTTTAATTGAAATACTATGTCAATTCTGAATATAAATCAACCATCGAAACTTTTATGTTCATAATTTTGTGTTTGTAGTGTTCATTCTATTTTACAAGGCAATTTAACACAAACCATGGCAATTTAAATGGAAAGCCGCTACCTCTTGAGCACTGCGTTGGTTTTCCCTTGAAGAGGAAAGGGTGGTGCAGCAAAGTAGCGTAAGTATTTCCCTCAGTTTGTGAGAACCAAGGTATCAATCCAGTAGGAGGCCACGCACGAGTCCCTCGCACCTACACAAACAAATAAATCCTCGCAACCAACGCGATAAGGGGTTGTCAATCCCTACACGGTCACTTACGAGAGTGAGATCTGATAGATATGATAAGATAATATTTTGGTATTTTTATGATAAAGATGCAAAGTAAAATAGAAAGCAATAAAAATAACTAAGTGTTGGAAGATTAATATGATGGAAAATAGACCCGGGGGCCATAGGTTTCACTAGTGGCTTCTCTCAAGAGCATAAGTATTTACGGTGGGTGAAAAAATTACTGTTGAGCAATTGACAGAATTGAGCATAGTTATGAGAATATCTAGGTATGATCATGTATATAGGCATCACGTCCGAGACAAGTAGACCGACTCCTGCCTGCATCTACTACTATTACTCCACACATCGACCGCTATCCAGCATGCATCTAGAGTATTAAGTTCATAAGAACAGAGTAACGCTTTAAGCAAGATGAAATGATGTAGAGGGATAAACTCCTACTGTCACTGGGAAAGGACACCGCAAGATTGAACCCAAAGCCAAGCACTTCTCCCATTGCAAGAAAGATCAATCTAGTAGGCCAAACCAAAACTGATAATTCGAAGAGACTTGCAAAGATAACCAATCATACATAAAAGAATTCAGAAGATTCAAATATTGTTCATAGATAAACTTGATCATAAACCCACAATTCATCGGTCTCAACAAACACACCACAAAAGAAGATTACATCGAATAGATCTCCACGAGAGATGGGGAGAACATTGTATTGAGATCCAACAAGAGAGAAGAAGCCATCTAGCTAATAACTATGGACCCGAAGGTCTGAGGTAAACTACTCACACATCATCGGAGAGGCTATGGTGTTGATGTAGAAGCCCTCCGTGATCGATGCCCCCTCCGGCGGAGCTCCGGAACAGGCCCCAAGATGGGATCTCACGGGTACAGAAGGTTGCGGCGGTGGAATTAGGTTTTTGGCTCCGTATCTGATCGTTTGCGGGTACCTAGGTATATATAGGAGGAAGGAGTACGTCGGTGGAGCAACGTGGGGCCCACGAGGGTGGAGGGCGCACCTGGGGGGTAGGCGCGCCCCACTACCTCGTGGCTTCCTGGTAGCTTTCTTGACATAGGGTCCAAGTCCTCTAGATCATGTTCGTTCCGAAAATCACGTTCCCGAAGGTTTCATTCCGTTTGGACTCCGTTTGATATTCTTTTTCTGCGAAACTGTGAAACAGGCAAAAAAACAGCAATTCTGGGCTGGGCCTCCGGTTAATAGGTTAGTCCCAAAAATAATATAAAAGTGTATAATAAAGCCCAATAATTTCCAAAACAGAATATAATATAGCATGGAGCAATCAAAAATTATAGATACGTTGGAGACGTATCAAGCATCCCCAAGCTTAATTCCTGCTCGTCCTCGAGTAGGTAAATGATAAAAACATAATTTTTTATGTGGAATGCTACTTGGCATAATTTCTATGTAATTCTTCTTAATTATGGTATGAATATTCAGATCCGAAAGATCCAAGATAAAAGTTCAATATTGACATAAAAATAATAATACTTCAAGCATACTAACTAAGTAATTATGTCCTCTCAAAATAACATGGCCAAAGAAAGTTCATCCCTACAAAATCATATAGTTTAGTCATGCTCCATTTTCGTCACACAAGAATGCTCTCATCATGCACAACCCCGATGACAAGCCAAGCAATTGTTTCATACTTTAGTAATCTCAAACTTTTTCAACCTTCACGCAATACATGAGCGCGAGCCATGGATATATATAGCACTATGGGTGGAATATAATATGATGATGGGGTTATGTGGAGAATACAAAAAAGGAGAAAGTCTCACATCAATGAGGCTAATCAATGAGCTATGGAGATGCCCATCGATTGATGTTAATGCAAGGAGTAGGGATTGCCATGCAATGGATGCACTAGAGCTATAAATATATGAAAGCTCAACAAAAGAAACTAAGTGGGTGTGCATCCAACTTGCTTGCTCATGAAGACCTAGGGCACTTGAGGAGGCCCATTGTTGGAATATACAAGCCAAGTTCTAGAATGAAAAATTCCCACTAGTATATGAAAGTGACAAAACAAGAGACTCTCTATCATGAAGATTGTGGTGCTACTTTGAAGCACAAGTGTGGTAAAAGGATAGTAACATTGTCCGTTCTCTCTTTTTCTCTCTCTTTTTTTTGTTATTCCTCACTTGGGACAATGCTCTAGAAAATGATGATCATCACACTTCTATTTATTTACAACTCAATGATTACAACTCGATACTAGAACAAAGTATGACTCTATATGAATGCCTCCGACGGTGTACCGGGATATGCAATGAACCAAGAGTGACATGTATGAAAGAATTATGAACGGTGGCTTTGCCACAAATACTATGTCAACTACATGATCATGCAAAACAATATGACAATGATGAGCGTGTCATGATAAACGGAACTGTGGAAAGTTGCATGGCAATATATCTCGGAATGGCTATGGAAATGCCATAATAGGTAGGTATGGTGGTTGTTTTGAGGAAGATATAAGGAGGTTTATGTGTGAAAGAGCGTATCATATCACGGGGTTTGGATGCACCGGCGAAGTTTGCACCAACTCTCAATGTGAGAAAGGGCAATGCACGGTACCGAAGAGGCTAGCAATGATGGAAAGGTGAGAGTGCGTATAATCCATGGACTCAACATTAGTCATAAAGAACTCACATACTTATTGCAAAAATCTACAAGTCATCAAAAACCAAGCACTACGCGCATGCTCCTAGGGGGATAGATTGGTAGGAAAAGACCATCGCTCGTCCCCGACCGCCACTCATAAGGAGGACAATCAAAGAACACCTCATGTTTCAAATTTGTTACATAACATTTACCATACGTGCATGCTACGGGACTTGCAAACTTCAACACAAGTATTTCTCAAATTCACAACTACTCAACTAGCACGAATTTAATATCACTACCTCCATGTCTCAAAACAATCATCAAGCATCAAACTTCTCTTAGTATTCAAAACACTCATAAGAAAGTTTTTAGTAATCTTGAATACCTAGCATATTAGGATTATTTAAGAAAATTACCATGCTATTTGAGACTCTCAAAATAATTTAAGTGAAGCATGAGAGATCAATAGTTTCTATAAAACAAATCCACCACCGTGCTCTAAAAGATATAAGTGAAGTACTAGAGCAAAAACTATATAACTCAACAGATATAAGTGAAGCACATAGAGTATTCTAATAATTTCCGAATCATGTGTGTCTCTCTCAAAAGGTGTGTACAGCAAAGATTATTGTGGTAAACTAAAAAGCAAAGACTCAAATCATACAAGACGCTCCAAGCAAAACACATATCATGTGGTGAATAAAAATATAGCTCCAAGTAAAGTTACCGATGGAAGTAGACGAAAGAGGGGATGCCTTCCGGGGCATCCCCAAGCTTTGGCTTTTGGTGTCCTTAGATTATCTTGGGGGTGTCATGCGCATCCCCAAGATTAGGCTCTTGCCACTCCTTGTTCCATAATCCATCAAATCTTTCACCCAAAACTTGAAAACTTCACCACACAAAACTCAGCAGAAAATCTCGTGAGCTCCGTTAGCGAAAGAAAACAAAAGACCACTTCAAGGTACTGTAATGAACTCATTCTTTATTTATATTGGTGTTAAACCTACTGTATTCCAACTTCTCTATGGTTTATAAACTATTTTACTAGCCATAGATTCATCAAAATAAGCAAACAACACACGAAAAACAGAATCTGTCAAAAACAAAACAGCCTGTAGTAATCTGTAACTAACGCAAACTTCTGGAACTCCAAAAAATCAGCCAAAATAGGACGACCTAGACAATTTGTTTATTGATCAGCAGCAACTGGAATCAATATTTTGTCACGTTCTGGTGATTTTTAACAATTATTTTCGTGAACAGAAAGTTTCTGGAAGATCAAATAACTATCATCCAAAAAGATCCTATAAGTTTAACTTGGCACAAACACTAATTAAAACATAAAAACACATCTAACCAGAGGCTAGAACAAATATTTACTAGCTAATACTCCGCGCGTTGCTGCGGAAATTTAAGCTAAGAAAATCTAAAGAAAACAATGCAAATTTATAAGATAATTAAGATATCATGTACATGAGAAACACACCTACATAAGGTTGTCGCCAACTGTCTACTTGAACGTTTTATAGTTTTCTCCTTGCAGTTGCCCATCCTGTCTTTGATTTTCGTATTTCTTACAATCTTGAGTGACATTTTGCAGTTGTTACCAAAACACAGATACATGTGTCTTCTCCTTTACCTCACCTCTCAATGTTGTATGAGCAATCAACAATATGAAAAAAAATAGAAACTACAATGATAGTTGGTTAAAGATCGAACATGGCATTCAGTAATGACATATATGGTGACAGAAATCACGCTACCAAAATAAATTTTAGCTTTCCTACATGATTAAAAATAGTCTTTAAATCAGAGATTCAAAAATAAATGACTGAAAATAACATATGTAGAAACAACATGGGGGAGATGGGATTATCTTTTGACTACAAATAAAGGTTACACGGGTTCACCTCACTTGCAGACTATTTGAATTTTCATCAACTACCTTGTCCACATGTAAATACAATGATCTGCACAAACGACATGTGAGTGGCTGAGTTAATTTTAGCAAACTAATGTAGCCGCAAGTGTTTGTATTACAGCTCAAATTTAAATAAAATAGTAATAAGAAAGGTAACAGAAGAATCAAAATCTCAGTAATCATAGAATGGTTGTAGAGGTCATGAGAAAATAAAGAGGAAGTCAAGGAACATAGTAAAAAGGGGGTATTTGGAACATCGGGCGGAACAGACATACCAAAGTCATCGGGTGGAGCCAAGGTTGTGGCGACAAAATAGAGGAAAGAGCGCATCGTGTGATAACTGATAAGGCAAACAGGTTAATCGTTTAAAGACAATAACATGCAAATTCAGAGATCTCAGGCAAGCAGGATTCAGGGATACACTTAATTCAAGAGTCAAGGTCGTCAGATCGTTGCTTACAGTCAGCCACCCATACCTAGCAGCTATCACCATCTGCAGTTCTGCACACTGCAGAACCTAAAGTAGTACTGACTCCTTCATAGTCCTTCCTAGTCTGTACCTCATGTCCACGTACACTTTCCCGGCGTCGTCTACAAATTGCAAACAAAATTCACACATACATGCTCTACCATAAGATAGAATCATTGTAACAAAATAACTGCACACCATCTCTTTGTACAAACGTTTTATGTCTGGCAGTGTCAGATGGCCGGCATTATTATCTTTGATTTAGTAGAATAGGAACCCCTTGAAAAGATACTGCTTTTGGAGTGGTATCTTCTTCAACCTTATAGGTGTATATGGCTCCTGTTGTGGGCTTTGTTTTCCTGAGTGTTACCTTCCAATTCTCCATTATAAAACGGAATAGGGTTATTTATGGACGCCCATAACTGCCACACGTGTGGGCGTTAAGAAATCTGCCCATGGTGCCTAAGAGTACCAGCCCACATGTCTGTGTGTGGGCAAAACAACTAGCACCCACACGCCTTTTTTTTTCCTCCCGGTCCCTCTTACACGCGTGCGTGTGGGCGAAATAGATAACGCCCACATGCCCGGTACGTCAGGCCTCGTACCTCGTGGTCCCGCACGCCTCACGGGACACTTTACCGCGCGCCCCGCAATTGCCATGGGCCGGACCCTCGTCCATGTTTGTTTAAGTGCAGTTGCCATGTCGCTGAACTACGGTTGCCATGTCGGACAACTACAGTTGCCATGTTTGCTCAACTGCAGTTGTCATCTCAGGTCAAAGTTCCAGATTGCCATTTTTTGGACAACTACAGTTGTTGCCATGTGTGGTCTGGTCTACTGCAGTTGCCATGATTTCAAAACTTTAGGAGTTGCCACCTACTAACTAGGCAGTTGCCATGTAGCGCTACAAAAAAAGGCATGGCAAAAAACATGTTCGGGTAAAAGAGAGAGTTGCCATGTGCTCACAAGCACGCTAGGGCAGTTGCCATTTAAAAAGAAAGAGTTGCCATCTGCTTACGTGCACGCTAGGGCAGTTTGCCATGTACCATGCAAAACATATGGCAACTGACATGTTCGGGTAAAAAAAAGAGAGAGTTGCCATCTGCTTGCAATCACACTAGGGCAGCTGCCATGTACACTGCAAAACGCATGGCAACTGACAGCTTTGGTGTGGGAGAGGAGGCGGGCGTGTGGGCAAGATGGCAAACGCCCACACACCAGCCCTTGTGCATGACTGAAAACTGGTGTGTGGGCGAACTGCTAAACGCCCATACACCGGCCCCTCCATGTGGTAAAACGGATGTGTGGGCGACCTCTCACACGCCACACACGCGAGTTGTCCTACGTGGCATACAAAATCAGCTAATTCGTGCTAAGATTCGTGCAGAAGTTACTGGACGGTGATGGAGGCGTGTGGATGAGTTGGCTAACGCCCACACGTGTGGGCGTTACACTTTTCGTTATTTATAGACAACATGTAAAACTGCTTGCAACGAATGAACTAATTGGATACTGAACAATCGTGAGTAGTAGGAAGGAAGAACAGGAAGTTGGAGCAAGTACCATGGCCTTTTTCTTGCCGACGAGGACGGGTCGTCTCCACCTCCATCGCTTTCCGGCCGGATGCCGATTAGGTGTCACTGTCGTCTGCGTGGAGGACCGCCTACTCATCCACCTCCACGGCTAGTGCATCACCGTAGGAGAGGTGGTGGTGATGCCTCCCTTGGCGCTAGGTGAGGTCTTGTTCGAGCGTGTCGCCGGCGCTAGGGAAGAATAAGATGTGACGACAATGGTGGATCGGGGCAGAAGTAGGGCTCATCACGGTGACGGAGCGGCTGCTGCCATGTCCGGCGAGCCGGAGTGGATCTAGCAGGTCAGGTGCGCGTTGCCTTTGTGCTCCACAAAAAGGGCAGAAACGATCGTTCTAGTAGATGCGAGAGGAGATAAGGCCATCGCAGCAGTTGAAGAGGCCATCATAATTGTGTGCATGGTGGAGGGAGGTGAAACGGCCGGGAAGCGAATTGGCATGGAGGTTGAGCGATACATGGAAAAAAGTCCGCTCCAAACCCCAGCGGCTGGTACGATTCTGGTGACCGTCCGGAGCCAACCATCCTGGCAGTTCGCTGATGTGGCATGCAAGGTGATGATGTGGCATGCAAGATGATGTGAACAGTGCGCATGTAAAGAGAATTGCTATAGTGGGGAGCAACTTCTGATAGATTCCTAAACAGAAGCAAAAAAGCAAAAAACTAAAAAAATAAAATTGGGTTGCCTCCCAACAAGCGCTATCGTTTAACGCCCCTAGCTAGGCATAGAAGCAAGAATAGATCTAGGTATTGCCATCTTTGGCGGGCAATTCTTCAATGAGAAATCTATCATTCTTAGGAGTTTTTTTCTTTTTATTGATCATCAAACTTCTAGGCTCATAACCGAAAAATTCATTTGTAGCAAATGGTTCCTTAATGATAGCGAATAGATTGGGATGAATACTTATAGATTTGAGATCTGCAGTTTCCTTACTAGAGGATTCACCCTTATTTTTAGGAACATACATAAGCTTGGCAATTTTAGTTGGAGGACTTGGAGTATTCTTTACAGGTTCCCAAGTTGGTAATGATACCCTCAAGTTTATCGATTCTAGTGGAATCCTGATTTATTCTTTCATTAACTATGGGTTCCTTCTCGTTAATATTTTTCAAAGTGACTCCTACTTTAGATCCATATTGGGTAATTTGATTGTGGATCTTTTTATCCAAATTTTCGATTAACTCTACAGTAGCAACTTTATTTTCAATAATTTCAAGTCTTTGCATTACATGCTCCAAAGTTAACATAGTTCCATTAACCAAAAGAGGTGGTGAGCCAAACAAATCTATCATAGCATTAGAAGAATCAAAAGTATGGCTACCCAAGAAATTCCCTCCGGTAATGGTATCAAGGATATATCTATACCAAGGAGTAGCGCCTACATAAAAATTGCAGAGAAGAACAGAAGTAGATTGCTTCCTCGTAGATTTATTTTGAGCATTGCAAATTCTATACCAAGCATCTTTCAGATTTTCCCCCTTCCTTTGCTTAAAATTTAGAACTTCATTTTCGGGAGACAACGGAGAAGATAAAGGACTATCCATGACGACAAGGCAAGCAAATGAAAAAGAGGCGACTTGAAAAAAGAGGGCGAATAAAACGGCAAGGGTGAAGTGGGGGAGAGGAAAACGAGATGCAAATGGCAAATAATGTAATGCGGGAGATAAGGGTTTGTGATGGGTACTTGGTATGTTGACTTTTGCGTAGACCTCCCCGGCAACGGCGCCAGAAATCCTTCTTGCTACCTCTTGAGCACTGCGTTGGTTTTCCCTTGAAGAGGAAAGGGTGATGCAGCAAAGTAGCGTAAGTATTTCCCTTAGTTTTTGAGAACCAAGGTATCAATCCAGTAGGAGGCCACGCACGAGTCCCTCGCACCTACACAAACAAATAAATCCTCGCAACCAACGCGATAAGGGGTTGTCAATCCCTACACGGTCACTTACGAGAGTGAGATCTGATAGATATGATAAGATAATATTTTTGGTATTTTTGTGATAAAGATGCAAAGTAAAATAGAAAGCAATAAAAATAACTAAGTTTTGGAAGATTAATATGATGGAAAATAGACCCGGGGGCCATAGGTTTCACTAGTGGCTTCTCTCAAGAGCATAAGTATTTACGGTGGGTGAACAAATTACTGTTGAGCAATTGACAGAATTAAGCATAGTTATGAGAATATCTAGGTATGATCATGTATATAGGCATCACGTCCGAGACAAGTAGACCGACTCCTGCCTACATCTACTACTATTACTCCACACATCGACCGCTATCCAGCATGCATCTAGAGTATTAAGTTCATAAGAACAGAGTAACGCTTTAAGCAAGATGACATGATGTGGAGGGATGCAATATGATATAAACCCCATCTTGTTATCCTCGATGGCAACAATACAATACGTGCCTTGCTGCCCCTACTGTCACTAGGAAAGGACACCGCAAGATTGAACCCAAAGCCAAGCACTTCTCCCATTGCAAGAAAGATCAATCTAGTAGGCCAACCCAAAACTGATAATTCGAAGAGACTTGCAAAGATAACCAATCATACATAAAAGAATTCAGAAGATTCAAATATTGTTCATAGATAAACTTGATCATAAACCCACAATTCATCGGTCTCAACAAACACACCACAAAAGAAGATTACATCGAATAGATCTCCACGAGAGATGGGGAGAACATTGTATTGAGATCCAACAAGAGAGAAGAAGCCATCTAGCTAATAACTATGGACCCGAAGGTCTGAGGTAAACTACTCACACATCATCGGAGAGGCTATGGTGTTGATGTAGAAGCCCTCCGTGATCGATGCCCCCTCCGGCGGAGCTCCGGAACAGGCCCCAATATGGGATCTCACGGGTACAGAAGGTTGCGGCGGTGGAATTAGGTTTTTGGCTCCGTATCTGATCGTTTGGGGGTACATAGGTATATATAGGAGGAAGGAGTACGTCGGTGGAGCAACGTGGGGCCCATGAGGGTGGAGGGCGCGCCTGGGGGGTAGGCGCGCCCCCCTACCTCGTGGCTTCCTGGTAGCTTTCTTGACGTAGGGTCCAAGTCCTCTGAATCATGTTCATTCCGAAAATCACGTTCCCAAAGGTTTCATTCCGTTTGGACTCCATTTGATATTCTTTTTCTGCAAAACTCTGAAATAGGCAAAAAACAGCAATTCTGGGCTGGGCCTCCGGTTAATAGGTTAGTCCCAAAAATAATATAAAAGTATATAATAAAACCCAATAATTTCCAAAACAGAATATAATATAGCATGGAGCAATCAAAAATTATAGATACGTTGGAGACGTATCAAAAGCCCATGAAAAAAATTAATTTCGTACCATTGCAATTTAAATTAAAACCCCTCGGTAATTTTTAATTGAAACCTCATGGGAATTTTAAATAAAGACCCCATGGCACATTTTGCCATGGTAAACTAAAAGAATACGTTGCCATGATGGCAACTATTTGTAGTGTCTTCGCCATATCCATTTGAAGATTGTTGCCATGGTTACTCAAGTTGTTTTTCCTGCCATAGAATTTTGAAATTTGGTGTTCCTCTTGTGGGTTTTGTAAATCTACGAAAACAACCCATGGTATGTTGTTTTAGTTATCTTATCATGGCAAATATATAGTTCAAAAAAATTCATCATGGCAAATTTGATTTTATTGGACCATGTCAATTTTGTTCCTCTTTAGTGTATGGAAAATAAATTATTTTGGACCATGATAAATTTATTGTCTGAACCCTGTCAATTTTGTTTTGTTATGGACCATGCTAAATTTGTTATCTAAATAACAAGGCATTTTATGACCTTTATACAACAACATATATTTCTGTTTTGGAATTTTTTTTTGCAACATGGAAATTTTTGTTGTTGAAAAAATCATTGTAAACTATGTTTGTATATCATGTCAATTTTTAAAATTTCATGCATGTCATTTACACAATGCAAATTTATGTTCAAACAGTTACCCCCACTATCATGGCAAACATACACCAATGCATGTTTTTTGGTTTTGATCTACATCATTGCAATTTTTCTACAAGTTTTTATCTCTCTACATGTTTTTTATCTACATCATTGCAATTCCTACTGCATGTTTTTTGTATTGTAATAGACATCGCCATATTTTTTGTCTATAACATGGCCATTAATTTTTGTATACTACATGGTAATACTGACTCCATATGTCATACACTATATTTTTCGGTTTTGTATATATAATTTGTTCTTGGACAACTTTGACATTTACTTTTATTTTTTATTAAAGGATATTGTGTTGGGTCACAAGGCCTGGCTAAAAAGGGCCTGCATGGCATGGTCTTCGAGTGGGCCAGCCCTGGGATTTTAGGGGCCTAGGGTGAAACTAAAATCCAGGGCATTTATTGTAAATGTCTAAGTAATAATCAACGATGTAGATATAATTTTTTTAGACAAAAAAACCATCCAAAATCAGTATGCATATATATGAAGTAAATTATACACATTACCTAAAAAAATCTTTTAACATTCTGACATGTATAGTAAATATCAATCTCATCCAACAATTTCTACCCAAAACATAGTTTCTAGATGGCATGACTATACTAAAATTGAAAAGCACATTTAGTTTTGGAAATTAGCACAAAGCTATGAAGACATTACAGCAATTAAAAAATCTTTATCAAATATAATGAGAGTATCTTCTACGGCATACCTTCTCTGTAACCTGCCTCTGGCCTCTCGTTGTGGGGGACGGGAATGAATTATCACCTGCACATCAGCGCTTGCGATCCGATCGAGAAACTAGAGACTAGAGTGGAGAACCAATCGGACAAACCATGGGACAAGTATAGAATCAGAAACGCCGAGGTCGCTGCTCGCTGGGAGGAAGAAAGACGGCCATGATGATGTCCTGGACTCTAGTAGAAATCGAACTGAGGATGCCGCGATGCCTCCGGGTTTTTCTTTTCTTTAGCCAGCAATCTCTCTATGCGAGTCAAACATGAGCCTGACCCTTGTTCTAATTTTTTAATACGCATGGGCCTTCTGAATTAAGAGTAGTACGGGATGGGCCCCTTACTTTTGGGCGGCCCGGGGCGGCCGCCCCGCTCGGCCTGCCCCAGGACCGGGCAGTGTGTTGCGTCAAAAACAAAAAAAGGACCGGGCAGTGTGTTCTCTCATAAAAAAGAGGACTGGGCAGTGTGAACTCTGCCAAAGTGTGGCGAGAGCCAACAATTCGTGAAGTCTGAACCTGCCTGCCTGCCTACGAACTTGTTTGAAAGCCCTAAAAAGAAGGGAACATCTCTGAATAGCAAGAACCAGAGTGACATTCTTAGGAAACATTTCTTGACATTTTCTCAAATCTGAGTACCGTTTACTTACACACCTTACATGACATCCCACAAACCGAAACAGAACAAGCGTCGCAACATTATGTATGTGCATCACGCAGTCACACTAAAAAAGAACTAGCAGTGCATCTCCCGGATATGACACATCAGTGCACGATCCAAGCTTATGATCGATGTTCCAAAAGAAGAGAGCAAGAGCAGTAGAGAGAGCACGTCTTTTAGGTGAGCTACTTCACAACTTTCACTATGATTATGTTTCAGTGGCTGGCTGGCTGGCTGGCTGCTCATCCGAAACAGGTGAGGAACTTCTTGGCGGGCGTGGTCCCTTTGGAGCGGTGCTTGGCCGCCGTCTCCTGGTATTTGATCATCTCCTCCTGCCGCCTCGCCTCCACGAGGGCCCGCTGCTCCTCCGCCTCCTTGTGGATCATGGCGACCCGGTTCCGCATCTGCTCCGCGTACTCCGCCTTCTTCTTCTCCAGCTTCTCCTGCAAATCGAATTTTTGAGGAGCATGGTTGCCGCAGGTCCTGCTGCTAACTCGGTATGGTGTATAGACTAGACTGAACTTTAATGCTAACTGAAGTGCCGGGAGGGAAGTAAGGCGGGCTTCAGAGTTATAGAGTTTGACATACCTCCCGTGTTCGGAGCTTGGCTTCGACCGCGGCCTTCTTGGTATTCTCCCATGATAGGATAGACGACATCTTGTGCTCGGCCCTGCACCCGTTAAGGTAGGTAGGACAGGATTACCAAACATACAAACAAGTTCCCTTGTGAAAAGTTCAGTTGGGTTCGGTTCAGTTGAGTCGAGGTAGACATGCACCTGTTGTCGGCCTTGCTCTTCTGGTTCTCCTCCCACGCCTTAACCATGGACAGTTTCCGATTCATCTCCACCTTGGCAAGCACCGCATCTGCGCACGATTTCGTTCATTTCGTGTGTTTTTGCATTCATGCCAAACAAATTAAGACTGAAAACCTGCAGCCAAATTCGCCGAAACTTGAAGCAGCTGATGGGCACTGCATGGTGTACGTGTACGTACCTCTGTCAGTTGCTGAACCCGGAGGGGCTGCAGGTCCTTGCTGTGCTGTTGATGGCGCCGGAGGTCCATCTGCAGCAGGCAGCAAGACGGATCGATCGATTAGAGTCAGCATCGCACCAAACTGATGCAAGAGTAATCCACCTCTGAACCTTTGGAAACACTGTCAGTACGGTTTCACCGAGGAGAGCACCGGTGAGTATGTGAAAAAAATAAAACAGATCTTACTCTCGAGAACTCCGGCGCCGCCGCCGGCCGGCTCGCCCGCTTTGGTCGGCTCCTGCTGGGTCTCCATGGTCACGCTGCTCTGCTCCTCGCACAATCTCTGCACCACCAGACTACACTACTAGTAGTAAAGATCGCCGCGTTGATTTCCCTGTCAAAATCTAACCTGAGTCGTCGTAATTCGCAATTAACTAATCCAAAAGCGGCTTCCAAATCTTTTGATGGTGCCGGCCGGTATGGCCCGCGCAAATGAGCTGCTGCCGACTAGCAGAGCAGGATCACCTCGCGAAGAGGCCCGAGCGACACGTACTCTTTCCAGGCGCGCGCACGTGTCCTTTGCGTGGATGAGAGGTGCCACGTTGCGGAGGAGGCCGCCCTTTTCGGTTCCACGTCGCCATCCGGCCGGATCCGGCTTGCGTGCTCCCTCCCTCCCTTGCTCCCATCCGTGCTTCCACTTCATCCTACGGTTGTTTTTTTTTCTTTTTTTCTTTTTAATTTAATCATCTCTCTGATTTTAAGAGGGTGGGGCCGTGCCTTATTTTGTGGACGTCGATAACTCTCGACCGTTTGGTCTGGGATGCTCCCAGTCCGAAAGTTCGGGACAAGAGGGGCATCGATCGAACGCCCCAGCCCGAACAACCCACGCACCAGGCCCTGCAGGCCTTATTCCTGTGAAAAGAAAAATGAAACATAAAGCCCATATTAAGTTATGACAAGTAAAAAGCTCAGTTTTTCTGTGAATAATAAACACGGGTCTTTTGCACAACAAAATTGCCATGGACTTTTGCCATTCTATGAAAAAATTGCCATGTTCAAGTTTATATTTTTAAAATGGCACAAAAAGAAAGAAGTTGCCACGGAAATATATTTAAAAATGCCATGGGTATACATGTATATTTAAGATGCTACATAGTAAAATTTGCCATAATATTTAAATTAAATTGTCATGCTCTTTACAATAAATTTGCAATGGCAACTTAAAATAAAATTTGCAATGGCAACTTAAAATAAAATTTGCAATGGCAACTTAGACTAAAATTTGCCATGTGAAATAGAAGTATTTTTGCCATGGCAAAAAATGGAGTTAAATTTGCCATTGCAAAAATGGAGTAAAAAATTGCCATGGCAAAAAATGGATTAATTTTTGCCATGGAAAAAATGGAGTACTTTTACCATGGAAATAAATTAAAAAATGCCATGGCTATACAAGTATATTTACCGTGCTACATAGTTAAATTTGCCATGTTTTGGAAATGTAAATTTGCCATAATATTTAAAACAAAATTACCATGTTTTTTACAATAAATTTCCCATGGCAACTTAAACTAAAAAATTGCCATGGCAACTTATACTAAAATTTGCCGTGTGAATAAAAGTATTTTTGCGATGGCAAAAATATGGAGGAAAATTTGCTAAACAAGGGCATGACAGAAGTTGTGGATGTTCTTAACATTCAGGAAATTTTCCATCTTCATTTACAAAAAAAATTGCCATGTTTAATTAATAAAATTTGCCATGCATCGTAAACTTAATTTGCCATGGTCTTTTACTAAAAATTAACATCGTCCGTGCTAAAAAATATGTTGCGAAGCAAAATACATGAAACTAAAAAATGGCATGATCTGCAAACTAAAATTGCCATGATCAATTTCTAAACTTAACAAGATCAAATAATAAAAAGTTGCCATGGTTAATCAATGAGAAATTGAAACTTGCCATCATCTATAAACCAAAATAATGACATGGTCAATTACTAAATTTACCATGATCAAAATGAAAAATAGAGTTCCCATGGTTAAATTAAGAAATTTTGCCATGGTTCCTGAACTAAATTTGCCATGGTTATTTGTGAAAAAATTGCCTACCATGATCAAATGAAAAATAGAGTTGCCATGGTTAAATTAAGAAACTTGCCATGGTTCCTGAACTAAATTTGCCATGGTTATTTGCCAAAAAATTGCCTTCGTCTTGGCAATAAAAGTAATTCGCCATGTCAAATAAAAAGTTTAAATTGCCATGGCAATAAAAAGTGTTTACCCATATTATGCTCGATCAATGATTTAGACTTTGTTTCTTCTTCAATTGCATGGCCATATGTACTGAACCAATCAACCAAACATGCATACAAGAACTCGATGGATAACTCTGACAGTAAAATGAACATGACATTACTGAACCAAAACAGAGATTGTCTCAAACGATCGATTAGATTTGATTGAATCAACATGAAAGCAACATCAGATCATGTGGATTAGCAGCATTTATGAATGTCTGATATGCTTGGCACTCTGTCCTACTACTTGTATTGAATGGCAGTGCAAAAACACAATTGACACAAAAGCATGGCAAATACTGAAACAACATTGGTGGAATGGATTGATCAATCAGACTTGTGGCTTCAACAAAAATCGCAGCGATGAGATGGATGGATGCATCTTGTACCTCGAGCAAGCCCCAAATGGAGGGGTCGACGGCTGACGACGCCATTGATACACTCGGAGCAGAAGCGGGAGCGGCTGCCACCGCCACTCGACGTCCTCCATAGCCGTCGACTCTCCTCAGCGACCGTGTGCGACGACGGGAGGACCCAGACCTTGGCCCAATCACTAGCCGCTCCCTCTTCTCGAGTGCCGCGGTCGCCTCCATATCTACCGGCTACGTTGCCGCCCGATGCAGCCATCCACATCCTCGCCGCCGTACTCGCGCGACCCGACAAAGTGACGCCGCGAACGGGTCCCCGCCGACCACGCCGCCGCGGCAGGATGTCGGTGGCGGGCGCGACCTGCAGCGCCACGCTGCTCGCACTCCCGGATGCGGCTTGCGCGCACTCGTGGTGCCGGACGGCGCCCTGGACGTGCAGGAGGAGCTCCCTCCCGCCGGACGCATCCTCGCCACCGCCTCCTCCCGCAGGCGCGGCGTGGTGCCCGGCATGCGTCGCCCTATCGCATGGACGCAGCCCTCCCGCATCCTCTCCGCCGCACTCCCGCGCCACTCGCTGCCGCTCCAATCGCCGGAAGGACTCGCCGCTGTAATCGCCGGGGGGCTAGACTTGGGGGAGTGGGTGAGGCAGTGCTCGAGGGGAAAGGATAAGGTACTCGATGCGAGAAAAAATCGTTCGCGTGAAATCGCCTTCAACCCGAACGAGTGTCTGGGATGATGTGGCAACGAAAGACCATCTAGATTCGTGCAGCGGCTACAAGCACGTTCGGATCCAGGTCCAGAAAATCTGAATGTTCGGCAGTTATAGATCCCGTATTTTGTCCCAATCAAATCAAGCCACGTACGCGGGAGCACGGATGGGCACACGCCGGGGGAGCAGGCAAGTCTCGTCCCATCCAGCCTATCTCCACGACGAATGACGAAGAACATCCATATGATGTACTCCTTCCGTTCCTAACTATTTTTTCTACAGATTCTAATAAGTGACTACATAGCAAAAAAAATGAGCGAATTTATACTTTAAAATATGTCTACATACATTATATGTTGCAGTCCATTTGAATGTTTAAAAAGATAAATATTTAGGAACGGAGGGAGTAACACTAAACAGAACTTGTAGCGGTCACGCTCTTTTGTTATACTAGATGATATCCGGTCCTCCCGACTCCTCTCGTGTCGCCCCTGCGCGGCGACCGGGGGGAACCCTAGCGCCACCGCGTCCTTGTCCCTTCCCCGACCTCTCCTCCTCGTCGCCGCCGGGCAAAGCCCGGTCGGCGTCGGCGGCGGCGGGATCTCTTCTCCCACGACTCGCTAGATCTGGCGCGAGCGGATCGCGGTGGTTTTTGGCGGCACGCTAGAGGCGGGGCGCGCCAGCATGGGCTTGGGGGTGACGGCAGGGCTCACGCTCGCGGTTTCCTTTTGGTGTACGTGGGAGTCCGCTCGGGGTGCGCGGCGGCGGCCCTCGGCAAGCGGTGGCGGGCGCTGGGCTCTCGGCGGTGCTCCGGCATGTGCAGGCGGTGGTGGTCCCTGTGCGCGGTCGGCGGCTCCATCTCTGACCCGGACGGCGCGGGGGATGGCGGCGGCCCGGCATGGCCGGCGATCTGGATGCGGTGATGCCAGCGGCCCGCTGATGTGCCGGTGCTCCAGGGTTCTGCCTGGTGGTGCTGGTGGTGACGGCGGCCCGTGCACGAGAGTTGGATCCCTTCGAACTGATCTGGGTGAAAACTTGTCTTCGGCATCTGCTAAGGCCGGCGGTGGCGGCGCTATCTGCGCCGTTCCCTTATTGAAGGCATCGTCCTGGAGAAGTTCAAGGCCACTCTCTGCTATCTCTGGGGCAAACCCTAGATCGGATGATCGGATGACGGCGGCGCTCTGGTGTCGTTCCTCCCTTGGGGGCATCATTCTTGGAGGTACACACGTGATCAAGGGACCAGAGGACGGATTCTTTGGTGGAGCGGTGATTCATCCTACACACTGATGGCGACGGATCTTGACGGCGTGGCGCAGTGCAGATTTGGAGTTCGCTGTGGGAGGATGGACTCGCGCAGGAGGACGACGCTGTCAGACGTCGTGGTGGCGTTGATGGCAGAGAGACCTGGCACGGTACATGCAACAATACAGCTCTGAAGATTGATTGGTGGCAGGTGGCTGCGGCGTCCTCATACCTGGCAGGCGTCCGGGTTGAGGAGTGCGCCGGACTGGTAGGTGTCCCATGTTGGAAATATGCCCTAGAGGCAATAATAAAATGGTTATTATTGTATTTCCTTGTTCATGATAATTGTCTATTGTTCCTGCTATAATTGTATTAACTGGAAACCGTAATACATGTGTGAATACATAGACCACAACATGTCCCTAGTAAGCCTCTATTTGACTAGCTCGTTGATCAATAGATGGTTATGGTTTCCTGACCATGGACATTGGATGTCATTGATAACGGATCACATCATTAGGAGAATGATGTGATGGACAAGACCCAATCCTAAGCATAGCACAAGATCGTGTAGTTCGTTTGCTAAAAGCTTTTCTAAGGTCAAGTATCATTTCCTTAGACTATGAGATTGTGCAACTCCTGGATACCGTAGGAATGCTTTGGGTGTACCAAACGGCACAACGTAACTGGGTGGCTATAAAGGTGCACTACAGGTATCTCCGAAAGTGTCTGTTGGGTTGGCACGAATCGAGACTGGGATTTGTCACTCCGTATGACGGAGAGGTATCTCTGGGCCCACTTGGTAATGCATCATCATAATGAGCTCAATGTGACTAATGAGTTAGCCACAGGATCATGCGTTACGGAACGAGTAAAGAGACTTGCCGGTAATGAGATTGAACGAGGTATTGGGATACCAACCATCGAATCTCGGGCAAGTAACATACCGATAGACAAAGGGAATTGTATACGGGATTGACTAAATCCCCGACATCGTGGTTCATGCGATGAGATCATCGTGGAACATGTGGGAGCCAGTATGGGTATCCAGATCCCGCTACTGGTTATTGGCCGGAGAGGTGTCTCGGACATGTCTGCATGATTCCCGAACCCGTAGGGTCTACACACTTAAGGTTCGGTGACGCTAGAGTTGTTATGGGAAATAGTATGTGGTTACCGAAGGTTGTTCGGAGTCCCGGATGAGATCCCGGACATGACGAGGAGCTCCGGAATGGTCTGGAGGTGAAGATCGGTATATTGGACGAAGGGTATTGGAGTCCGGAATTGTTCCGGGGGTACTAGGCTATGGCCAACATGTCCGAAAGGGGTTTCGGAGGCCCCGGCAAGCGTTGGGGGGCCTTATGGGCCAAGGGGAAGGGGCAAACCAGCCCACTAAGGGGCTGTGCGCCCCTCCCAACCCCTCTCACGTAACCAGGAGAGGTGGGGGCGCCACCCCTAGGACAGCCGCCCCTCCCGGCTTGGGGGGCAAGTTTCCTAGGGGGTGGGGCGCCCAAATCCATCTAGGGTTTCCCCTGGCCGCCGCCTCCTCCTCTAGATCCATCTAGAGGGGTCGGCCCCCTCTCCCCTTCCCTTTATATATAATGAGGGGGTGGGAGGGCAGCCGCACCCCCTGGCCTGGCGCAGCCCTCTCCTCCTCCAACTCCTCCTGCTCCTCCGTAGTGCTTAGCGAAGCTCTGCCGGAGAACCACGAGCTCCATTACCACCACGCCGTCGTGCTGCTGGAGTTCTCCCTCAACTTCTTCTCTCCCCGTGCTGGATCAAGAAGGAGGAGACGTCCCCGGGCTGTACGTGTGTTGAACGCTGAGGCGCCGTCCGTTCGGCGCTAGATCGGATCTTCTGCGATTTGAATCGCCGCGAGTACGACTCCATCAACCGCGTTCTTGTAACGCTTCCGCTTAGTGATCTTCAAGGGTATGAAGATGGACTCCCTCTCTCTCATTGCTAACATCTCCTAGATTGATCTTGATGACACGTAGGAAAATTTTGAATTATTGCTACGTTCCCCAACAGTGGCATCATGAGCTAGGTCTATGCGTAGATTCTATGCACGAGTAGAACACAAAGTAGTTGTGGGCGATGATTTGTTATATTCGCTTACCGTTACTAGTCTTATCTTGATTCAGCGGCATTGTGGGATGAAGCGGCCCGGACCGACCTTACACGTACACTTATGTGAGACAGGTTCCACCGACTGACATGCACTTGATGCATAAGGTGGCTAGCGGGTGTCTGTCTCTCCCACTTTAGTCGGATCGGATTTGATGAAGAGGGTCCTTATGAAGGGTAAATAGAAATTGGCATATCACCGTTGTGGCTTTTGCGTAGGTAAGAAACGTTCTTGCTAGAAACCCATAGCAGCCACGTAAAACATGCAACAACAATTAGAGGACGTCTAACTTGTTTTTGCAGGGTATGCTATGTGATGTGATATGGCCAAAAGGATGCGATGAATTATATATATGTAATGTATGAGATTGATCATGTTCTTGTAATAGGAATCACGACTTGCATGTCGATGAGTATGACAACCGGCAGGAGCCATAGGAGTTGTCTTAATTTATTGTATGACCTGCGTGTCAATGAAAAACGCCATGTAATTACTTTACTTTATTGCTAACCGTTAGCCATAGTAGTAGAAGTAATAGTTGGCGAGACAACTTCATGAAGACACGATGATGGAGATCATGGTGTCGTGCCGGTGACGAAGGTGATCATGCCGCGCCTCGAAGATGGAGATCAAAAGGCGCAAGATGATATTGGCCATATCATGTAACTTTATGATTTGCATGTGATGTTTGTCATGTTTACATCTTATTTGCTTAGAACGACGGTAGCATAAATAAGATGATCCCTCACTAAAATTTCAAGAGATGTGTTCCCCCTAACTGTGCACCGTTGCGAAGGTTCGTTGTTTCGAAGCACCACGTGATGATCGGGTGTGATAGATTCTAACGTTCGCATACAACGGGTGTAAGCCAGATTTACACATGCGAAACACTTAGGTTGACTTGACGAGCCTAGCATGTACAGACATGGCCTCGGAACACAAGAGACCAAAAGGTCGAACATGAGTCGTATAGTAGATACGATCAACATGAAGATGTTCAACGATGATAACTAGTCCGTCTCACGTGATGATCGGACACAGCCTAGTTGACTCGGATCATGTATCACTTAGATGACTAGAGAGATGTCTATCTAAGTGGGAGTTCATTAAATAATCAGATGAACTTAATTGACATGAACATAGTCAAAAGGTCTTTGCAAATTATGTCATAGCTTACGCTTTAGTTCTACTGTTTAAGATATGTTCCTAGAGAAAATTTAGTTGAAAGTTGATAGTAGCAATTATGCGGACTGGGTCCGTAAACTGAGGATTGTCCTCAATGCTGCGCAGAAGGCTTATGTCCTTAATGCACCGCTCGGTGTGCTGAACCTCGAGCGTCGTCTGTGGATGTTGCGAACATTTGACATACACGTTTTGATGACTACGTGATAGTTCAGTGTGTAATGCTAACGGTTTAGAATTGAGGCGCCAAAGACGTTTTTGAAACGTCGCAGAACATATGAGATGTTCTAAAGACTGAAATTGGGATTTCAGACTAGTGCCCACGACAAGAGGTATGAGACCTCTGACAAGTTTCTTAAGCCTGCAAACTAAGGGAGAAAAGCTCAATCGTTGAGCATGTGCTCAGATTGTCTGAGTACTACAATCGCTTGAATCGAATGGGAGTTAATCTTCCAGATGAGATAGTGATGGTTCTCCATAGTCACTGCCACCAAGCTATTAGAGCTTCATGATGAACTATAACATATCAGGGATAGACATGATGATCCTTGAGCAACTCGCGATGTTTGACACCGCGAAAGTAGAAATCAAGTAGGAGCATCAATTGTTGATGGTTAGTAAAACCACTAGTTTCAAGAAGGGCAAGGGGAAGAAGGGATACTTCATGAAACGGCAAATCAGTTGCTGCTCTAGTGAAGAAACCCAAGGTTGAACCCAAACCCGAGACTAAGTGCTTCTGTAATGAAGGGAACGGTCACTGAAGCAGAACTACCCTAGATACTTGGTAGATGAGAAGGCTGGCAAGGTCAACAAAAGTATATTTGATATATGTGTTATTGATGTGTACCTTACTAGTACTCCTAGTAGCACATGGGTATTAGATATCGGTTCAGTTGCTGACATTGGTAACTCGAAACAAAAGCTACGGAATAAACGGAGACTACCTAAGGGTGAGGTGACGATGTGTGTTGGAAATGTTTCCAAGGATGATATGATCACCATCGCACGCTCCCTCTACCTTCGGGATTAGTATTGAACCCAGATAAATGTTGTTTGCTTTGGTGTTTGCGTTGAGCATAGACATGATTGGATTATGTTTATCGCAATACGGTTATTCATTTAAGGAGAATAATGGTTACTCTGTTTATTTGAATAATACCTTCAATGGTCTTGCACCTAAAATGAATGGTTTATTGAATCTCGATCGTAGTGATACACATGTTCATGCCAAAAGATATAAGATAGTAATGATAGTACCACATACTTGTGGCACTGCCATTTGAGTCATATTGGTATAAAACGCATGAAGAAGCTCCATGTTGATGGATCTTTGGACTCACTCGTTTTTGAAAAGATTGAGACATGCGAAGCATGTCTATTGGTATATATGCATGAAGAAACTCCATACAGATGGATCGTTTGGACTCACTTGATTTTGAATCACTTGAGAGATGCAAATCATACCACATGGGCAAGATGACTGAAAGGCCTCGTTTTCAGTGAGATGGAACAAGAGAGCAACTTGTTGGAAGTAATACATTTTGATGTGTGCAATTCAATGAGTGCTGAGGCACGCAGTGAATATCGTTATGCTCTTACTTCACAGATGATTTGAGTAGATTCTAAGTATATTTACTTGATGAAACACAAGTCTGAAATATTGAAAGGTTCAAGTAATTTCAGAGTGAAGTTGAAGATCATCGTGACAAGAGGATAAAATGTCTATGATATGATCATAGAGATAAATATCTGAGTTACGAGTTTGGTACACAATTAAGACATTGTGGAAATTGTTTCACAACTAATACCGCCTGGAACACCATAGTGTGATGGTGTGTCCGAACATCATAACTGCACCCTATTGGATATGGTGCATACCATGATGTGTCTTATTGAATTACCACTATCGTTTATGGGTTAGGCATTAGAGACAACCGCATTCACTTTAAATAGGGCACCACACAATTCCGTTGAGACGACGCCGTATGAACTATGGTTTAGAGAAACCTAAGCTGTCGTTTCTTAAAAGTTTGGGGCTACGACGCTTATGTGAAAAAGTTTCAGGCTGATAAGCTCGAACCCAAAGCGGATAAATGCATCTTCATAGAATACCCAAAACAGTTGGGTATACCTCCTATTTCAGATCTAGAAGCAAAAGTGATTGTTTCTAGAAACGGGTCCTTTCTCGAGGAAAAGTTTCTCTCAAAAGAATAGAGTGGGAGGATGGTGGAGACTTGATGAGGTTATTGAACCGTCACTTCAACTAGTATGCAGCAGGGCACGGGAAGTTGTTCCTGTGGCGCCTACACCAATTGAAGTGGAAGCTGATGATAGTGATCATGAAACTTCAGATCAAGTCACTACCAAAGCTCGTAGGACGACAAGGATGCGTACTACTTCAGAGTGGTACGTAATCCTGTCTTGGAAGTCATGTTGCTAGACAACAATGAACCTACGAGCTATGGAGAAGCGATGGTGGGCCCGGATTCCGACGAATGGCTCGAGGCCATAAAATCCGAGAGGATCCATGTATGAAAACAAAGTATAGACTTTGGAAGAACTACTTGATGGTCGTAAGGCTGTTGGGTGCAGATGGATTTTAAAAGGAAGACGGACAATGATGGTAAGTGTCACCATTAAGAAAACTCGACTTGTCGTTAAGATGTTTTCCGACAAGTTCAAGGAGTTGACTACGATGAGACTTCCTCACTCGTAGCGATGCTAAGAGTCTGTTGGAATTATATTAGCAGTTACTACATTATTTATGAAATCTTGCAGATGGGATGTCAAAACATTGTTTCCTCGACGATTTTCTTGAGGAAAGGTTGTATGTGATACAACCAGAAGGTTTTGTCAATCCTGAAAGATGCTAACAAGTATGCAAAGCTCCAGCAATCCTTCTAAGGACTGGAGTAAGCATTTCGGAGTTGGAATGTACGCTTTGACGAGATGATCAAAGATTTTGGGTTTATACAAAGTTTATGAGAAACTTGTATTTCCAAAGAAGTGAGTGGGAGCACTATAGATTTTTGATGAGTATATGTTGTTAACATATTGTTGATCAGAAATGATGTAGAATTTCTGGAAAGCATCCAGGGTTATTTGAAAAGTGTTTTCCAATGGAAAACCTGGATTAAGCTACTTGAACATTGAGCATCAAGATCTATAAGGATAGATCAAAAACGCTCAATAGTACTTTCAAATGAATACATACCGTGACAAGATTTTGAAGGAGTTCAAAATAGATCAGCAAAGAAGGAGTTATTGGCTGTGTTACAAGGTGTGAGTATTGAGTAAGACTCAAGACCTGACCACGGCAGAAGAGAGAGAAAGGACGAAGGTCGTCCCCTATGCTTTAGACGTAGGCTCTACAGTATGCTATGCTGTGTACCGCACCTGAAGTGTGTCTTGCCATGAATTAGTCAAGGGGTACAAGAGTGATCCAGGAATGGATCACATGACAGCGGTCGAACTTATCCTTAGTAACTAGTGGACTAAGGAATTTTCTCGATTATGGAGGTGGTAAAAGAGTTCGTCGTAAAGGGTTACGTCGATGCAAACTTTGACACTAAACCGGATGACTCTGAGTAGTAAACCGGATTCGTATAGTAGAGCAGTTATTTGGAATAGCTCCAAGTAGCGCGTGGTAGCTGCATCTACAAGATGACATAGAGATTTGTAAAGCACGCACGGATCTAAAAGGTTCAGACCCGTTGACTAATAACCTCTCTCACAAGCGAGATATGAACAAACCCCATGGGTGTTGGATTCATGACAATCACATAGTGATGTGAAGTAGATTATTGACTCTAGTGCAAGTGGGAGACTGTTCGAGATATGCCCTAGAGGCAATAATGAAATGGTTATTATTGTATTTCCTTGTTCATGATAATTGACTATTGTTCATGCTATAATTGTATTAACTGGAACCGTAATACATGTGTGAATACATACACCACAACATGTCCCTAGTAAGCCTCTAGTTGACTAGCTCGTTGATCAATAGATGGTTATGGTTTCCTGACCATGGACATTGGATGTCATTGATAACGGGATCACATCATTAGGAGAATGATGTGATGGACAAGACCCAATCCTAAGCATAGCACAAGATCGTGTAGTTCGTTTGCTAAAAGCTTTTCTAATGTCAAGTATCATTTCCTTAGACCATGAGATTGTGCAACTCCCGGATACCGTAGGAATGCTTTGGGTGTACCAAACGTCACAACGTAACTGGGTGGCTATAAAGGTGCACTACAAGTATCTCCGAAAGTGTCTGTTGGGTTGGCACGAATCGAGACTGCGATTTGTCACTCCGTATGACGGAGAGGTATCTCTGGGCCCACTCGGTAATGCATCATCATAATGAGCTCAATGTGACTAATGAGTTAGCCACGGGATCATGCGTTACGGAACGAGTAAAGAGACTTGCCGGTAACGAGATTGAACGAGGTATTTGAAGGAAATATGCCCTAGAGGCAATAATAAAGTTATTATTTATTTCCTTATATCATGATAAATGTTTATTATTCATGCTAGAATTGTATTAACCGAAAACATAATACATGTGTGAATACATAGACAAACAGAGTGTCACTAGTATGCCTCTACTTGACTAGTTCGTTGATCAAAGATGGTTGTGTTTCCTGGCCATAGACATGGTTTGTCATTTGATTAACGGGATCACATCATTAGGAGAATGATGTGATTGACTTGACCCATTCCGTTAGCTTAGCACTCGATCGTTTAGTATGTTGTTATTGCTTTCTTCATGACTTATACATGTTCCTATGACTATGAGATTATGCAACTCCCGTTTACCGGAGGAACACTTTGTGTGCTACCAAACGTCACAACGTAACTGGGTGATTATAAAGGTGCTCTACAGGTTTCTCCAAAGGTACTTGTTGGGTTGGCGTATTTCGAGATTAGGATTTGTCACTCCGATTGTCGGAGAGGTATCTCTGGGCCCACTCAGTAATACACATCACTATAAGCCTTGCAAGCATTGTGACTAATGAGTTAGTTGCGGGATGATGTATTACGGAACGAGTAAAGAGACTTGCCGGTAACGAGATTGAACTAGGTATCGAGATACCGACGATCGAATCTCGGGCAAGTAACATACCGATGACAAAGGGAACAACGTATGTTGTTATGCGATCTGACCGATAAAGATCTTCATAGAATATGTGGGAACCAATATGAGCATCCAGGTTCCGCTATTGGTTATTGACCGGAGAGGTGTCTCGGTCATGTCTACATAGTTCTCGAACCCGTAGGGTCCGCACGCTTAACGTTACGATGACAGTTATATTATGAGTTTATGAGTTTTGATGTACCGAAGGAGTTCGGAGTCCCGGATGAGATCGGGGACATGACGAGGAGTCTCGAAATGGTCGAGACATAAAGATCGATATATTGGACGACTATATTCGGACATCGGAAAGGTTCCGAGTGATTCGGGTATTTTTCGGAGTACCGGAGAGTTACGGGAATTCGTATTGGGCCTTAATGGGCCATACGGGAAAGGAGAGAAAGGCCTCAAAAGGTGGCCGCGCCCCTCCCAATGGTCTGGTCCGAATTGGACTAGGGAAGGGGGGCGCCCCCTTCCTTTCTTCTCTTTTTCCCTTCCCTTTTTCCTATTCCATGTGGGAGGAGGAATCCTACTAGGACTAGGGAATCCTAGTAGGACTCCACCTTTCTGGCGCGCCCCAGGGGCTGGCCGGCCTCCCCTCCTCCATCCTTTATATACGGGGGCAGGGGGCACCCCAGAGACACAACAATTGATCCTTGAGATCTCTTAGCCGTGTGCGGTGCCCCCCTCCACCATATTACACCTCGATAATACCGTTGCGGAGCTTAGGCGAAGCCCTGCGTCGGTGGAACATCATCATCGTCACCACGCCGTCGTGCTGACGAAACTCTCCCTCAACACTCGGCTGGATCAGAGTTCGAGGGACGTCATCGAGCTGAACGTGTGTAGAACTCGGAGGTGCCGTACGTTCGGTACTTGATCGGTCGGATCGTGAAGACGTACGACTACATCAACCGCGTTGTGATAACGCTTCCGCTGTCGGTCTACGAGGGTACGTAGACAACACTCTCCCCTCTCGTTGCTATGCATCACCATGATCTTGCGTGTGCGTAGGAATTTTTTTTGAAATTACTACGTTCCCCAACAGTATTGGGATACCAATGATCGAATCTCGGGCAAGTAACATACCGATAGACAAAGGGAATTGTATACGGGATTGATTGAATCCCCGACATCGTGGTTCATCCGATGAGATCATCGTGGAACATGTGGGAGCCAGTATGGGTATCCAGATCCCGCTATTGGTTATTGGTCGGAGAGGTGTCTCGGTCATGTCTGCATGGTTCCCGAACCCGTAGGGTCTACACACTTATGGTTCGGTGACGCTAGAGTTGTTATGGGAAATAGTATGTGGTTACCGAAGGTTGTTCGGAGTCCCGGATGAGATCCCGGACATGACGAGGAGCTCCGGAATGGTCCGAAGGTGAAGATCGGTATATTGGACGAAGGGTATTGGAGTCCGGAATTGTTCCGGGGGTACCAGGCTATGGCCAGCATGTCCGAAAGGGGTTTCGGAGGCCCCGGCAAGCGTTGGGGGCCTTATGGGCCAAGGGGAAGGGGCAAACCAGCCCACTAAGGGGCTGTGCGCCCCTCCCAACCCCTCTGACGTAACCAGGAGAGGTGGGGCGTCACCCCTAGGGCAGCCGCCACTCCCGGCTTGGGGGGCAAGTTTCCTAGGGGGTGGGGGCGCCCAAACCCATCTAGGGTTTCCCCTGGCCGTCGCCTCCTCCTCTAGATCCATCTAGAGGGGCCGGCCCCCTCTCCCCTTCCCTCTATATATAGTGAGGGGGTGGGAGGGCAGCCGCACCCCCTGGCCTGGCGCAGCCCTCTCCTCCTCCAACTCCTCCTGCTCCTCTGTAGTGCTTAGCGAAGCTCTGCCGGAGAACCACGAGCTCCATTGCCACCACGCCGTCGTGCTGCTGGAGTTCTCCCTCAACTTCTCCTCTCCCCTTGCTGGATCAAGAAGGAGGAGACATCCCCGGGCTGTACGTGTGTTGAACGCGGAGGCGCCGTCCGTTCGGCGCTAGATCGGATCTTCTGCGATTTGAATCGCCGCGAGTACGACTCCATCAACCGTGTTCTTGTAACGCTTCCGCTTAGCGATCTTCAAGGGTATGAAGATGCACTCCCTCTCTCTCGTTGCTAGCATCTACTAGATTGATCTTGGTGACACGTAGGAAAATTTTGAATTATTGCTACGTTCCCCAACATCCCATACCCGACAGGCGTCCTGGTTGGGACCTCAGGTCTTAGATGTTTAGGTTTGGCTGCGATGTCCGTTTGCGCTCCATCAATTGGATAGGTGTAGCGGCAGTTATTGCTTAGACGGTGGCTTTAGTCTTGCTGTTGTATGACTTTGTAAGGTCTTATGAGAATAATTAATAAAGTGACCGTATGCATCGCCCAGATGCAGAGGCCGGGGGTCATCCTCCTTTTCTAAAAAAAATTACTAGATGATACCCCGCGCGTTGCTACAGGAATATATGCTGATTTTATTTTATCAAACAGTACTTGAAATAGACATGCAGAATAACAAAACATTCTTGAGAAACCTATGTTTGACGAAAACATGAAGCATGAATTAATATGCCTTATAATCATGGTTAGTAGTAGGACAATGGTATCACGTGACAGTACCAAAAGGAAGCTCGCAGAGACATCTTAATCTGTGACACTTGTTAAATAAAATAACCATTTTCCAGAAAAAATATCCTTATAAGAAACATACAATGAATAATACCGAAACGATGGCTCCACGGACAACATAAGCTCTGACCGATTTTACACCTCCCTAGTAAACAAAGAACAGTTCAAATGCTTAGAGCAATACAGTAGGAAAAATGTATGGAAAGGTAAGATGGGCTTTGCTAAAATCACATAACTATTCGAAGAAACAAAGTGCAGTAGTTGTGAGTCTAGATAAAAGCACACACACTACAATTTTGAAGAAATATTATTCTCATCATACCTCTTAAACACCATGTCCCTTAAATACATATAGTAGGATGCTTCATCTTACTAAGGTGCTAGATTGAAACAAACAACAGAAGTTAGTGTGTGTTTTAAATTATTAGGAAGAATAATGTTATCATAATAGCATTTTATTCTTGATCAGAATGAAAGAACAAATACATGGTAGAGGTGAAGACTTTTATCCAATGATATCACAAAGTTACGAACCTTTACGCCTCTCTCCTCGGTCCTACCGGAAGTAACTGAAGCTAACATGGATGTGGTGGACTGTGGTGGGTCCCATGTGTAAGCCTCTAATTAAGCGATGATGTGGCAGTCCTGCTGATGTGGCCTCGCCTTTCTTAGAGCAACTCTAGCATACCCCGCATCCCGTCGACCCGCAAAAGGCGTTTGCAGTTCGCGGAAAACTGGCTTTGCGAGCCGGCGCGGACGGCCGTAGATGCAGACCCTCCAAACGGACCCGTATAAAAGGTATTCGCGGAATATACTTTTTCTACAGGTCGGCTTTGCGGGGACTCTTGCGCCGCTGCATCCCGCATCCTGTCGGCCCGCAGATATCAAATCCACAGCACAAAAATAAAACAAACATCCACACTGCAAAATAATTATTGAAATCACGGAAGCAAACTAAATAATTATTCAATACCAACATAATACAACAATCATTCATATTACAAATAATTATTCAAATCATCGAAGCAAACTAAATAATGCAATACAAAACTTGTCCCGGATACAAATACAAATGAATACAAAAATGAGTTTGTTACTGTCTAGCCCTTTACCAATGGTGCTCAATGAGGTCCTCTTGAAGTTGAAAGTGGGTGTTTGCATTTTCAATCTCTTTGTAGGTCTTAAGAAAAGCTATAATATGGTTAGGGTCTCTAGCTGGTTTGACACGGCTACCCACATTGTCATAGAAGAACTCCAAGTCCATGCCTCTTTCATCTTCGAGAATCATATTGTGAAGGATTCGGTACCTTCTCTGGAAGAGGTGCGGTGGATATGTTGGATTCTTCGCGAAGTAGTTTTGCATCAACATCTCGTTCCCAAGGTGGCGATTTCGAGGAATGCAAAGACGCCCGACGGTCGATCCTCGCCGCCGCTTCCGGTTCTCGTCTTCGTGCTCCTTCACGGCAAGTGCCATCACTAGTGTCTGCTACCAAAAGGTCGCAAGCATCATCTCAACATCCGAGTCGGACGAATCGGAGAGCAAGAACTTCTCGCACGGGCTCAACTCCATCTACATGGACAAGAATCGCAAGCCGCGTCAATCAACTAGGCATACCGCTCGGCACAGAGCACAAAACAAACACTAACCGGGCGGCGACGAGGGGCGGGCTCGACGGCGGTCGATCCCCGGCGGCGACATCGACGAGGGTCAGATCCGGGAGGGCGGTGTAGCGTATCGGTGCTGGAGGGTGAGGGACGCCCCCGCGGCGCGATTCTGCCCGCAGATTTGGCCGGAATCGCCAGCGGCGGACGGGCGGAAGCAAAGGCGGGCGGCGGCGAAAGGAGATGGGGAAAGGTGCGCGGACTGAAATGTCCATCCCGCCAACCGCTTCACTGGGATACGGGGCACCGCAGGGACGGGAAAGGGGGGAACCCGTGTATTCGTGGGTTGGAGCCGAGATTTTGCCGCGCCCCTCAAATTTTTTGCAGGCCGGCCGCGTTTATGGGGTCTGTCCGGCGGGATTTTCGTCGACCCGTATTTTGATGGTTATTTTGCAGGTCGGGGCTTTTGTGAAGTCTGCTAGAATTGCTCTTAGTTCAGAAAAGTTTCCAAGGTCGTTGAGAGCCTGCAGTCGCATAAGTAGATGAGGGCTCGAGCGAAGGTCTCCCATCAGCCAGCGAAGAGCTCGAGAGAAGTTTCCAATGTTACTATTTTGCATATATTCTTCCGTAAATCCAAACTCACGATTTGTGTTTTAGTCTAAGAGAGATCAAGACGTGACTACTACGTATCCTAACCACCACACGTTTGAGTTTATGCCAACAATATTTTTTTTGCTTCCATTTTAATCTATAAGTGCTACTGTACATGTTTTTTTTAAATCCTCATTGCTTTAACATTTCAAATCATATACAGATAACAGTGTATTATGTTCCACTGTAACATGAAAAAATAAGTACCGATGGGAGAATCAACATTTTTTTACAGCTCAGACTATGTTGAATTGGCGCAAAAGGAAGTTAATCTGGGACTATTGTTTTGGCAGGAATGAAGGTGTGCCATGTTTGCACTATTATTCCTTAGGCTCAGACTAATGCATGTGTTTAGGATGCATCTATTTGCTGGATTAAATAATATATGCATCAGCATATTTAGTTAATTAGCATAAGCATATGCATCTTCTGAGGTATACATCGGAGAGGGGGAGATTCTTACTTGCCTTGCCGCCTATTTACATCGAACTTAATTTTATGATTTCTTTCTGGTACCTCTCACGCTGTATCTTGCCACTATTCCGCGCTACTGATACGGCGCTACAGCTAACGCTTATCAGTAGCGTCGTTTGACCCGCGTAGCAGTAGCGCTCGTCTGCAACAAGCGCTACTGCAAATAGCTGTAGCGACCTACTACAAAGAGCGATACTGCTAAGAAATCGTTGCTGCTAAAGCCATACCCCGCGCTACTGTTATTAGTTTCTGAATTTTTGGTGCTAGAGTCTGCTTTCCTATAGTGGTTGAATTGATAACTCAACTGCTAAGGCTAATGCATATTCCATGCCTCCTCTTGTGCCGAATCAATAAACTGGGTGAAATACTACCCGCGAAGATTGTTGTGATTCTCTATACTTGTGGATCATCAGTCTATGACTCCAAACTTGAGGCTCTTTGATCAAGATGCCTACGCCATTTATGCTTGTAGCCGTCCTCGTGTATCATAGCTTGAGGTTGGTATCCTCACCTCTTTCACCGTCCGTCCCCTTCATTTGGTATCTTGGAAGCAAAGGATATCAACACCTCTCCACACCGTAGCATCAACTAGCTCCCGGAGCTTACTGCCACGGAACCTACGTTCCAACTACCTAAGAGGATCCTCATAGGCTCGGCTAGCTTTCTTACCCTTTGCACTCGTCGAGTCAAATGTGAAGACCCTTGCTCATTTTTCACTACACCCGGGCGTTGATGTAGCGCACCACTAAGGATGCGACGACCCGATTCTTGCTCACTTGCCATCGTATCCAGATCAAGATATGGCGCGCCACCTGGGGGTGATGGCCCGACCCTTGCCCATTTGCCACCACACTGGGGTTCCGATGTGGCGCGTCGCTGAAAGAGTTTCACCCCAACGAAAATCTTTTGGGTTCTATCTCCATAAGAGTGGCTAACTTTTGACGTTGGCTCGCCAGACCTATCACAACCCTCCTCCTTTATCCAGGCTTGGGACCGGCTATGTGGAGACAACATAAGCGGAGTTACACTTAACTCATGCATATAATCCAAGAAACATAATCATCGTGCAACACTTGAGCTAGTCCCAGAGGCGAGACTAAGAATCAGATCTTACCATTTATTATTCTACATGGGCTTATGAGTTTTCCTCCGGATCACATATTCAAGAACCATAACCATTATAGTATAGAATATAAACATCTAATTATAAACGTGGAAATAATTAATACAACTATTATTGCCTCTACGGCATATTTCCAACAGGACCCCGCACTACTGACCCCCTCTCGGTGAGTGTGGATCACCAAACCCATCCTTTCAAGGACCGCTTGCGAGACTTTGTCCGTCTCATGGACTCTACATTAGTTGAGTTGCAGAAGTTGGCACACACTAGTAGAAAACGAAGCTTTATCACCGGTTCGTAAGGGCCTTTAGTGTCGGTTCTGCAACCGGCACTAAAAGAGTGGAGACTAAAGGCCCCCCCCTTTAGTACCGGTTCGGCACGAACCGCCACTAAAGGCCACCACGTGGCGTGAGCTCGCGCTGTGGTATGGGGGACCTTTAGTACCGGTTGGTGTTATCAACCGGTACTAAAGGTTTTTTTTGAAAAAAAATTCTGAAAATTTTGGGAAACAATTTGATTTTTTTTTTCGATTTTCAATTTTCTGAATTATTTGATGATTTAGTCTCTAATCACCCCTCTTAACTACTCAAGTGTGGATCACTCATTCCAAATCGTCTAACTTCCCGGCCGGTCACCCATCCTCTCACTCCCCCAGCCTAAGCACGCTTAACTTCGGAGTTCTATTCCCTCTACTTTCCAAGTCTGCACTTGTTGTTTTCCTGACAAATGTAAGCTGACAATCCTATTAACCCTCAACAGTTTAGCTTGAGCATTAGGTCACACGTTTCACCGTTTGAGTTTGAAACTATTATTCTGAAAAACAGTAATTATTTAGTAACACTAATATTTTTTGAATAAGTTTGACCATAGTTTGACCACAGTTTGATCAGATTTGACCAAAATTCAAAAAATTGAAATAATTATTTAGTAACACTAATATTCTTGAATAATTATGTAGTAACATTAATACTTCTTGAATAAGTAGTTTGACCATAGTTTGACCAGATTTAACCAAAAAAACTGAAATTTGAGCATATCTTTTTTTCCTTTTGGAATTTGAGGATTCTAAAAAATTGCAAACAGGTCGTGCGAATTTTGTGCTGAATTTTTTGATATATTATACTTTTTTTTGACATCGTATGCAAAAGTTATAGCCGTTTTACATTTTCCCTACACTTTTTGCAAAACATGTCCAAATTGAAGTTTTCAAACTTTCCTAACTAGTAGATGTAGTAATATAACTACCTCTCGAAGGATTTTATTTTTTGAAGTTTTTATCATTTTCTTTTGATTTTTTCAAAACTGAAATGGCGGTACACGCGGGGGGGGGGGGGGGGGGTAGAGTTTGAAAATTGCCCTATAGTCCCGGTTTGTGTCTCCAACCGGGACTATAGGTCAGACCCCTTTAGTCCCAGTTCATGGCACGAACCGGTACTAAAGGTTAGCCCTTTAGTACCGGTTTGTGCCACGAACCGGTACTAAAGGTGATCGTGGGGCCCCGGCCTGACGCCAGCCTGCCACCACCCCTTTAGTACCGGTTCGTGGCACGAACCGGTACTAAAGGTTCAACACGAACCAGCATTAATGCATAGCCGTTCGAACCGGCACTAATGGTACCATTAGTACCGGGCCAAAATCAAACCGGGACTAATGTGTCTCACATTAGGTCCTTTTTCTACTAGTGACAATTTCATTGAGTTGGGGCAATCCGTAATAAGTTTTACCAAGAAAGCGATACAAGATGTTGCAACATTTGGCAAAAATACAAGTCTATAGCAATAGGGGCATGTTGCTAAGAAGGTGTGACATTTCGTAGCTTTTGAAGTCATACAACATTTGCCACATATACATGTGGCAAAGTTGGGAATTTATAGGGCTATGAACCAAACACACCTTATACTTCGGAAGTATCTACCAAATTATTCTGTAGACATGTCATCTAAAGAACTCCACAAGGATTTATAGATATTTAACTGCACATCTAAACCCGTTATGATATATTAAATGGAAAGTAATGTGATACTACCGGTTTGCTTTTGTTTAGGGTGTAACAATGCATTGCAAAAAAATATAGTTATGAACATCACAAATTACGTAAAAGTAAAAGTATTGTGACAAAATGAATCTTTGCTTTAGCATGATAAAACATATCTTAATACATATTTGATAGTTATATCTAGTAAGTAGTACAACTGCAAGGATTATTTAGTACAAAATATACCCATTGGATTTTTTTTCCGAAGAATCAAACACTATACTATTACAATATATACATTTCGTTTTACAGAGATATCTCTCGAAAAGCATACACACATTATAGTGTCTCAACATATGGGTGTATAATAGGTGTGTCAGCAAAATAAACATATTTACTGGAAAAGTTGAATTGTTATGAAATATAAAAGTTTGATATAAACATGTGAACATGGTTTTATATTAATTCGAGTAGGATACCATACACGACGTGGGACCAAATGTATCTGAGATCGCATAATCAAAACCATTTACAAATTAATGAGTATTGGCCATAAAGTATCATGATTTTCACGAGCCCAAAGATTTTGTCACTCCATTAATGCATGAGGAAAAACCAATTTATCACCGGAAAAGCAGGATGACTAACATTAAAATGACGCGGATCATATATCTCCGTTAAACAGTCGATGCATCTTATATAAGAATAAAATAAAGGGAGTTTGATTTTGGAATTTGGAATTTTCAAAGCACGACATTAATCATCTAAAAAACAAGTGTAACCTATAACTGTTTATTATTTCTTGAAATATATGCTTGTGTCTCATAAAAATACTTTCAAAGGATATTTAAAAAGTTTATGTAGTTCACCGACTTTTTATTTGCAATCACAAAAATTAGCTCGCATATTTCACAATCAATTATGGCGGCACCTCAGTAATATGTCCATGTGGCTCATAATATTTGTTTTAGCGTTGTCTTAGAATAATGCTTCTGCATTTTAAAAAATATTTACAGTTCGTAAAAACAATGTTTATATCTCATAAAACCTATTGTCATGAACATTCTTCTTTGGGACCATGTGGATCAGCATTCGACGACGAAGAATGAAATTTTCAAGAGATTTATTTATCTACAAGTAAACATCGGCAACTATTCTTACCATAGTTCCGTTTTGCTGGATAGAACAACTTTCTAATCAACAATGACAAAATTATTTCCACGCTCATTAGCAATGGAAAATTAAAAAGTAAACATATAGGAGAATAAAAACATGGGTAATAGAAACTAAATAATAAAAACCCGGGAATAAAAAAACTAAACAAAATAATGAGGAATAAAAAAGAGAAAAAACAATGAAAACGAAAAAGGAACAAATGAAACAAAAACAAATACTTGTGTACCAAACGCAAAACACAGAGCAGGGCCCGGCCCAGTACGCCTGGCTGTGGCCGACGCGGCGCTTATTGCGGGAAGGTGGGGAGAGGAGGAGGAAGAAACCCTCTTCCTGGCTCGGCTAGGGTTTCCTCTGCATCTGTCTTCCGGCGGCGAACGGACGCGACGATGTCGAAGAAGAACAGCCTCTCCAAGCGGAAGAAGCAGCACGAGTTCGACCTCCAGAGTAACCGCCGCCGCTCACCCTCTCCCTCTCTCCCCCCTCTCCCTGTCGCTTTCTTCCTCCATGGATCCGTAGCGGTTGAGAGAAAGAGCCCGATTTGATTTGTTTGGGTTCAAATTGATCGTGATTGCTGTGTGTCTCTCTCCAGGGGAGAAGAAGGCCAAGGAGGAGCAGGCCAAGAAGCTGCAGGCCAAGAAGTCCAAGATGAAGGTATGAGCTGCCCCTGCATCCCCTGTTCTGACGCTGTTACTCGACTTGGATGCGTTGCTAGACTGCTTGTTAGTGAAACCAGCTTCTTCATTGCTGCTGCAGTGGTACTGTTGCTATTTCAGTTGAGCATGAGCATATCATGTGGTCTTTCGGTACATGGAGCTCTGGTTAGCGATGTTTCTAGCTTGCTATGTGAGGTTGCAACCTTGTCGGAGTCCGTACTTTGTATGCTGGGGAATTCACCAGTTTAGCTAAATTCGTTGAAAAGAAGGATGAAAATTGCGACGGCCTTTTTATTCTGAGCGGGAGGATCATGGTTGGACTCTGTTAGAGTTCATACTCTTTGGCTTTGTGCAAGAATTACAGCTGGAGCACTGTTTGTTTGGCTCAGATTCCTGATGTGATCAGCCCGTGTTTAGAACAGGGTATGTTCAGAAGGACTAATTCACTTGGAAACCGTTACTGATTAATTCACTTGGAGGCATTTGCATACTCTTCTCTTCCCAACAAAAAGTGTGACCTGACTGAGAGGTCTGAAATGATTAGTGCAGATGCATTTCTGGGAATGGTGTCAGGATTATCTCATTCCCCCCAAACCATGCGCGGTCTAAGTCTAAGGAAATAAAAAAAAATCGCTTATACAATTTCATCTACATCGAATTTATATATCAGAATAGCGGATAGAGGCATCATTAAAGGAGTCAGGTCCATTTTTTTCTTTTTAGAAAAGAAATGGAAATTATTTCGAAATCTAATGATTAGAATGCATTTTCCTTGAATTGCCTACCCCAAACCATCTCTGGGGATTTCCCTGATTAATACAACCTGGCCTTTTTGCAGCACCTGTGCTGTTCTTGAGCTAGTTAGCTGCCTCTATGTATGCACCATGGCACTTATTTTTGTTTTTGCGCATTGGCACTTCAAACTGCAATCCTCTGTTGTTCGCTGTCGTAGCCAAGCATTATGAGTCAAAGGACTAGTCAAGACTAGTCTATAGACTATGAGTTGCAACTCCAGGGCCGACTACACTTTACCGTCGACTAGTCTATGAGTCCCTCAGAACGGCTCTTTGACTCGTACAAACCTTGGTTCCAGCGTTTGCTTGAATTTTGATCTGAACAACCTAGCTTGCTACATCTGTGCTAACGTTAGTTCTGTTTCTCCGTCTCTTCAGATTGATGGAAGCGAGAAGAAGAAGAAGGGCAGCAGCTTCAAGGTCGGCAAGAAGAAGGTGAAGACAAAGCTCTCAGCCCTGGGAAAAGCCAAGGCCGCGCAAGCCATGGAGCTCGACAACTGACTCATTCCCATGGCCTAAACTGTTGCACCAATGCCAGTCATTTTGATGTAATCGTCGGAGAAATGAAGTTCATTTGCTCTGGCCAGGTCCATGTAGTCGAGCGCCGTTAGATAGATAAGAGTTTTGGTATTTCTGATCTCGCGGTTTCTGACTGTGTATGATCCACCCCTCGAAACATTTCTGCTTCAGAGCCAAGATAGTATGTGTTCTTGCCTAGTTTTTTGTCCAGCAACTCCCCATTTCTCTCTCTTTCATCAACCTGCAACAAGGTTCCAATATGTCTCTGAATGTTTTCAGAACGGACAAACCTCACCATGCTCACTGCCTGCGTACACATACAGTATATACAGTACAATACACGGTCTGCCGTCTGCATTTACTACAGGTTTCCTTGGTACCTGTGACTCTGTGACTCAATATCCAAAACTGTACTGGCAGCACATGGCATCTCCGAGCTGTACAGCCTTGGACCCTTTCGGTGGCCTCTGAGAAGTCTAGTACGGCCGTGTACGTGCGAGCTGACGCGATCGCTCCTTGGGGGGAACTCAAACTTTTGGACCCTTTCTTCCCATGCAGAAAAGATGAAGATTTTCTTTTATTGCTGGATCCTTTCCAGCAAAAGAGATGAAGATTTCTTGTACTTGTGAGCTTTTGGACCCTCTCCAGCAAAAAGATACAGTATGAAAATTCGCTCCTTGGGACTAGTGAATCTTTTGGATGTCCTTTTTGTTGATTTTATTTGAGATGGAAAACATGGTTGATTTTTGTGTGTGCTGAAAATGATATCTTTTGCGGTGGTAATGGCATTTTGTGATGTGACTATGGGACTCCGAAACCCAACCAATAATTGCCATCCTGGCTTACGCGTCAGCAGAGCCAACAGTCCCTTTCTCCGTACCTGGTCAAGCCGGGGATCCTCTGTGCCTGTCGTCGACGAGTGTTACACTATGGCTGCCACTTGAATTGAATAAAGTTAACAAACCCTACCGCCACTCCATCCAATAGCATCACAAATTCAGGCTTATAGTTTTGAGTATGTATTTATTTCAAATATATTTCATGTAAAGACATTGACACACTTATCGTAGCCCCGAGAACCCGACAAATTATGTTTGTCGCCTTTGTTGGTCACACGTGGAAAGGTGTCAAGTGATTTAGGGCTTAGGTGTCCCCTCAGATGAAGATAGATAAGAGTTTTCAGCCACTCATTCACTTTTCAGCTAGCAACTTAGTGAGACTTCGGCGGCAACGCAAACGTCCATCAAAAAGTTGGCGCGCTCCGGTTTGGTGAGGCTAGTCACAACGCTATGCAAACAGCCCCAAACAACCCGTCGGCACAAGAAAGACTCCCACTCACTCACTGCCTGCCCATGATAAAACACTCATGTTATAATGAGACTACGACGGTGTAAACGTGTACCAAAAAGTCGACGCGCTCCGTTTTGACAAGGATAGCCTCGACGCTATGCAAACAGCCCCAAACAACCTGTCGGGCCCTCACTCAGGGCAAACACTACCCCAAACAACCACCCACGACAAACACACACCAAAAAAGGGTTGATCTTGTTCCACAACTCTGACCGCACAGACGATCCTTGCGTCCCCTCCAGCACATACACATGCTGGAAAGTCGGCAAATATTCACACATTACTCACGTGTTTTAAGAGTCTACTTGGATGACAAGTAGGAATTGCCGAGTCAAAAATTTGGCGTCGACCGAGGGCTTAGGTGTCCCCTCAGATGAAGACCTCCCACTTTTGGGTCCTTGCCAACTTTCCAGGCACTCATTCACTTTTCAGCTAGCAACTTAGCGAGGCTGTGGCAGCGGCGTAAACGTCCATCAACAAACTGGCGCGCTCCGCTTTGACGAGGCTAGTCATGACACCATGCAAACAGCCCCAAATAACATGCCGGACAAGAGAGGCCCTCACTCACTCACTACCCACCCATGGAAACACTTGTCTTATAACAAGATCACGACGGTGTAAACGTCTGCCAAAAGGTTGGCGCACCCCGTTTACATGAGTCTAGTCTCGACGCTTCGCAAATAACCCCAAACAACCGTGAGGCTCTCTCTCACTGACCAACTACCCATGGCAAACACACACACACACACAAGGGTTGATGTTGTGCCACAGCTTTGGGCGCACAGACGATCCCTGCGCCCCCTCCAGCACATACACATGCTCGCTCTTCTTCCTCCTCCATCTCGGTTCCTCCCCCCCTCCCCTCCCCCACTTTGGTGATCCACCCCACCCCATCCCTAGGGTTTTAGCCCGCCCCCATTCCGCCCCGTCCCCCACCCACCGCCATTCCGGTCGGGATCGCCCCCCTCTCCCCCTCCCCCTCCACCCTCCCGCCGCCGGCGCAGATCCCGCCGCGCGCCACCCCTCCGGCGCCGCCACCTCCAACAGCCTCCCGCAGCCTCGGCGAATCCCGCTCTGCTCCTCCGTCCATTCCTCCCGGAAAGATCGGGTTTTGACGCCAACCTCCCGCGCCTCGGCCGCCCTCCCCGTCTCCGGCGGTTCCCCCTGTTTACCCCACAAGATCTCGGCCCGCTCCTCGATCTGATCTCGCCTCGGTCCGCGGGAGGGACAGCTGCTCCGGTGCGACGGTTCGGGAGTCGGTAGAGGAGATCTCCGTGGCCGCGATCCCCGCCTCCATTGCCTGAAGCCGCGCCGTCTTCGTGGCAGCCAGGGGCGTGTTGCTGGGTGCGGGGGGTGGCCGTGTGTGAGCTCTGCCTGTGGCTGCCGCGCATTCCATGAATGGATGGGAGGGAGTCGACCGCGACGTCGGGGCCCAACTACTCGCCCTTCTATGTGCAGCACCGGGGCATGGGCCCGCCGGGGGGAGTCCCCGGCGGCGGCCTCCACGCCCCGCCCGCCGCCGGGTACCGGCAGCAGCAGCTTGATGCCGTCTCGGGCGGGTACGCGTTCCATCAGCCGCCCTTTGGGGCCCCCGCCCACATTGGGCAGCAGGCTTACCACCAGAACCATGTTGAGGCGTCGCAGCATATGGCGCAGCAGCACGGCGCCGGGGGCGGCGGTTCGCAGCATATGACGCAGCACAGCGTCGGTGGCGGTGGCGGGTCGCAGCATATGGCGCCGCACGGCGCTGGCGGTGGCGGTGGCTCACAGCATATGCCGCAGCACAGCGGTGGTAGCGGTGGCGGTGGTGGCTCACAGCATATGGCGCAGCACAGCGCTGGCGGCGGTGGCGGTGGTGGCTCACAGCATATGGTGCAGCACAACGCTGGTGGCGGTGCCGACGGGGGCATGGACATTGGCATGGGTGTTGTGGCCGTGAGCGGTGATGCTAAAGGGGATCGGGGGGGCGAGGCTGGCCAGGATGAGCAGGTGAAGAAAAAGCGCGGGAGGCCAAGGAAGTATAAGCCTGATGGGTCGGTGACGTTGGGGCTCTCGCCATCTCCATCCACGCCTCATTCGTCGAGCCCAGGAATGGGCGCGATGGTTACCACACCTGGCTCAGGATTTGGGCCGGGGACAGGGTCAGGGGGTTCTGGTTCAGGCGCACTGACGGAGAAACGTGGCAGAGGGCGGCCACCTGGGTCCGGGAAGATGCAGCAGCTGGCTTCGCTTGGTGAGCACTTGCAGCCATGTAGAATTTATGATCATGTCGTGCTCTTTATGGTAATTAGTTTGTCAAGTGACATAGTATTTTCATTAATGCTATAGGAGCAATCATTTTACAGCACCGTTATAAACATGCTTCATAGATTTCTGGCATGTTTCTGGTAGTCGGTTGGATCTACTCAATTATGTGATACCATGTTGCTACCAGTGATAGCATTTTTCATGATAAATTTGCGTCATAGATATGGAAACTATCTGACTTATATCTAGTAGTATGCAGATAAAATCTGGAAACCATGTTTGTATTGTGTGTCTACTTTTAAGTTTTTCCTATATTACTCCTCAATCCGCAGTAGCTGCCGATGATTAGTTGGTTGGTTATTACTCACTTCTTTATCATCAGTTGGGAGATATGACTGTTATCATGCCAAATATAGTTCCCCGCATTCTTTTTATGTGTTCTGCTGCTACATACATGTCTTCAGGACCTACTTGTGAATCTTCTTTAAATGCCATATTTTTACCCCATCACTTTTTTTTTAAGTTTTAAGATGGTCAAACTCATCAAAATAATAATATACTCTGTATCTCTTGAATTGACGAATTGCGCGAGGTGTATGTTGACTTGATTCTGTTAAGCAAGCACTTTTTCATCTGTTTTTTCCTCTAAAAGAAGAAGAAGAAGAAAAGTAGACCTTTTGCATTACTACCTTTTTCTTCTCTTTCTGATTTGATGCATTTGCTATTGGTGTTATCTGATGAGTTTTTTTCTCAGGAAAATGGTTTCTTGGCTCTGTTGGAACAGGGTTTACTCCTCACGTGATTATTATTTCAGCCGGAGAGGTAAGTTGAGAATGGTCAATCAATGATTATTAGTTGTACTTCTTTCTACGAATGTTGCTGACATAGTATCTTTAATGTTGGCATTATTATTCTATAGAACTGCTGGATTCCTGGTTCCATGAGTGCTGGAATACTCTATATAATGCACCGAATTGCATTCGGATTGTTTCTTGATTTGCCATGTTATAGCATAACAGATGGCATAACAGAAAAGGCAAAAGCTCCATTAACCAATAGACTAGTGCAGGCTCTTGCTTGTTTATCTTAAACAAACTCTTCATATCCTGTTTCATATAATTAACTCCATTGGTGGCATTTAATGGATGTATGCATTAATCCCAGACTTTTTGACAGACAATTAGATGCTGTGGAATCCTGTTGAAACTTAAAAATAGTAACTTAACTGGAGACTATCAACTACAGTACCATCAGTGTGGTGGGCAAGCAAAATTATTTAGATAATTGTATCTGAATATTTTGTTTGTTTAAGGAAATACTACACAGTTCTTAAAATTGTTATATATATACCTGGCAGTTTTGTGATTTTTATAAGGTGTGTATCTGTGCAGGATGTTGCCGCCAGAATAATGTCCTTCTCACAACAAGGCCCAAGAGCTATTTGCATCATCTCAGCAACAGGGGCTGTCTCCACGGCAACCCTTCATCAGGATTCAGACTCCGGTGCGGTGACATATGAGGTATCTTGCTGTAGGTGTTTAATAGTTCGTTTCATTATAGTAAAAATACTAGCTATGTATGACATGCATCCTTTTGTTATTCGCATGCACTCTTTATTACAGCAAAAGATATACTCCCTCCATCCCAAAATAAGTGTCTCAAGCTTAGTACCAAATATTTTGGGACAGAGGGAGTACCAAATATAGTGCTTCTTCAGTGAAAAGGGTAAAATATATACCTCTGTCCTGCACCTTGTCCCATGTTGAATGTGCTGAGCTCTCTCAATCTATCAAAATGCTTTACTACTGGCAGCTTCAGTAACCTGTCATCTAGTGGTAAAAATATCCTGATTAACCCACTGATTTGTTGATCAATTGAATTGTTTGATATCTAAATGTGCTGAGCTCTCTCAATCTATCAAAATGCTTTACTGCTGGCAGCTTCAGTAACCTGTCATCTAGTGGTAAAAATATCCTGATTAACCCACTGATTTATTGATCAATTGGATTGTTTGATATCTAAAATATGAATGTGCTTATACTTTTGTTCCAAATTAGTTTTCTGTACCAAGAACTTCTGCTAGTATTTTTTTTCATCGAACATTTCACTTGTACTGTTTTATGCCCCTTGAGCCTGAGAAGAACTATTTTGTCCATATGCAGTTCATGCCCTTATGTATTATCATTTGCTTTGGCAGGGTCGATTTGAAATCCTGTGTCTTTCTGGATCATATTTGGTGGTAGAAGAAGGTGGTACCCGCACTCGAAGTGGAGGCCTTTGCATAGCTTTGTGTGGCCCTGACCACAGGGTTATCGGTGGGAGTGTTAGTGGAGTCCTGACAGCAGCTGGAACTGTTCAGGTATTAAATCTCAGAATTTGGGTGTTTTCTTTTCCCCTGTACCAGTTGCTTTCTCAGCATGCAGGGAGCCTGGTATGAGTATTATTTTACATTCTGATTTATCGTGGTTAAGCTATTCCTTTGGTTCTTACCCATCGCTCGCGTTTTACACCAGGTGATAGTGGGAAGCTTCATGTACGGTGGCGGGTCAAAGAAGAACAAAGGCAAAGCGGACCAAGACGTGGAGAACGAAGAGCAGAACGGTGGCGGCGGCGGGGAAGAGACTCCCACGTTGGCGCTGCCGGAGCACCCCCACAACATGCCGCCCCACCCGATGAGCGGATGGCCGCCCGGCCTGATGAACCAGATGGACCTGAGATCGTCTCCCATGTACGGCAGCTTGTCAAAGCAAAACCAGACCAAAGCGGAGCAAGAAATGGAGGAGCGCAACGGTGGCGGCGCCGGCGGCGAAGAGCCCCTTGCAATGGCGCATCCGGAGGACGACATGGACCCCGAGCATAACATGAACATGCCGCCGCCCCGCCCCATGGGCGGGTGGCAGCCCGGCCTGATGCGGCAGATGGACTCGAGGTCCTCCAGCATCGACATCAACTCGATCCGCGAGTAGCTCATCGCCAGAGTGGTCGAGACCACTTCTCGACCCCAGATCAGATGAGATGAGATCGTCCCTTTGAGTGACCACACAGCAAGCATCATGTACCGGGCCTATTGTAGATTGCGGTGTTGTTGGAGACTGCTGCTGCTGCTGCTGTTTTAGGAACGAAACCCTGCATATCGATTGATCATAGTATTGGTCATTGTACTGCGATGTTGTATTAGAGAAGGGATGACGATGGATCCTAGTACCTACCTATACAGGAAGAGTAAGGAGGAAAAACCTGGGTATTTTAGTTGATGGAATAATGTTGGCAATGTACATCAAGTACTCTACCTAGCTTCATCCACCTAGCTAGTTTTCTTTTTTGAGCTTCTTCCACCTAGCTTCTCCATCCATGCTTCTTCCACCTAGTCTTTTTTAGCTCCATCCACCTAGCTTCTTCAAGTTTGGACATTTATTTTTGGTTGTTTACTCTCTATATATACTCCGTCCGTTCCAAAATACTGGAAGATTTAAGGTTTTCCGTCGCCCGATGGGATGGTTTCATGAGCGGTACAATCGACGGCGCCCTCGTCATGAATACATTGTTCTCTCTCCTATCCTTTTGGTCCCGGTTTTCTTTTTCGAAAAGAAAATCAGGGAACCAAGCTTCAGAGACAACCGAGAGATTTCAGTAACGACTCAGCGCTATCAAAAGGTTTGATGGTTACATATGCATTTGCATGCTTCACAAAAACATGGGAAAAAGTAACATTGCCTTGTTTGCAACTATTGCAAAAGTGACATTGACTTGTTTGCTACTTACCAAAGAGTAATATTTGTACCCGATCTCTTGTGCTATTGTAATATTTGTACTGCTCGATCTCTTGTGCTATTGTATGTACTCCCTCCATTCCCTTATACAAGGCCACAAACTTATATTACAGGTACCAAGATAAAATTTAATGACTCCTTTGCAAGTCAACTTTTCTTTTTGTTAACCGGGATCATTAATACACCACAAGCATGCAACGAATGAATGGGAAGGAAGTGACTGAGTGTCATTATGACTACATTCATGTAAGTATTAAAAAGTTGCTAGTATGAGGAAACATCATTAATTTTTGCCTCGATTACTGTTGGTGGCCCTATATTGATGCAAAATGTATTTTTGACAGTGGCCTTGTATAAGGGAATGGAGGGAGTATCATCCTCCTGGTTGAATATGTCTGTCACTATTCACTGATCTTCATCTGCAACAGTTTTCGTTGCATGTATTTTTCCATTATACCACCAATTTAGGTTTATTCACATTTTACTTCCTTGCAAACAAATTGTCTTGCCAGTCCTTTATCTGTTGTGTAACAGGTTTCGGTGTCTCCTTGCGGCTGTGATGGAAGTGTTGTCTTGAATGATCAAGCTGGCTATTTGTGTCATCTATCAGTATTGTTATATCAAAAATAACTCTCTACACATGGCGGCATATGCCCACGGCCCCAATTTTTATCTATAATTATTTTGGTATAAATTATTTTAGAAAATAACTCTCTAACAAAAATAAAGTTATTTTCATGACGTAGGACCAGACATGCAAGCAAAAAGGCACGTGTGCCAAAAAGGCAAGCAAACTAACAGAGAGAAGTGAGAAAAGGCTCTTCTCTATAGAACGAAAGGCATTTGTGCCAAAAAGGCAAGCAAAAAGATGAAGATAAGTGAGAAAAAGCCATTTCTATACAACAAAGAGGCACTTGTGCCAATGCCAGAAAAAAATCCGACACATCATATATTAAAAAGGCACTTACGCCAAAGGGTGCGTAGCTGCCATCATGCATAGGAAATCGCCTCTCACTGTTATATGGCTATCATTGGTGACATCGTCTTCTTCAGCGGCCTCTTTCTTCAAGCCGTTGCGGACAGGGTCATCCGCCTGGTCCGCCCATACTATTGCAGCTTCATGCCTAGATCAGGGTGATGCCGCCGGCGATATGCTTGATGATGATTCACACTAAAATTTATAAACGAAAAAACTTAAAGAGTATGTTTTTGCAATATTTTAAAGAGTAAGGCAAACACCAATATTTGTAATTTAAAAAACGTGGCAATATCAAAAGGAAACAGAAAAGCGAAATATGTACATGCATGGTGCTTGTGTTGGCGAATGGAGATATTTTTTCAGCATGGTACTAGTTTTTCTTGTGCGGTTGGATGATGTTTCATAGCCTGACATTTGGTAGAGTTTGGATTTCAGAATTTTTCTGATCATTGTTAAGGTCATCGATTTGCAGTCTCCATATGAAAGGACAAATTTCACACTTCAACATTGGCAACCACATTTCACAATCGTTTTAGAGTACGCAATGGTCAAACACAAAGCACTAACACCTAGTTCAAAATTTCACTTGACCAAAACACAAAAAATAAACTAAAGTAGGTTTAGTCTATTTCACCAATGCAGAACTTCAAATCAGAACTTGAGAAGCACTAATTCGAACCCCGCGGGTAGGGCCGGCGCTGACATTTGGAGGCCTTTGTACAAACAGGGTAAAATGGTCCAATAGCTATAATAGATTAGAAGTACTTCCATGGGTATACATTGCATACTAGGAAAGTCATTATAAAAGCATAAACATAAAAAATCATTAGGGCCTTAATACCCCTTGTATATGTGACTATAGGATACAAATGATGATGATATGATTCATGATCTCCAATGTAAATGTCTACTGAAGAAATATAGCGTGTGTCTTGACATGTATGGGAGCCAGAGCCCTATACTCTTTCATGGTTAGGTGATTTCGGTATCCACACAAAGTCATTTTATTTTTGTTAGTGTTATATTATCTTGTACAAAACATATTTCAATAACGCATTTGTGCATCAGATGCATTGGGCCCTTCTTTGAGGTGGGTCATCAGTGGTTGCACTTCTTTGCATGGCCTAGGGTTAGCCCTACCCATCGTCAACGACCTCGGCCTCTGCATTATGTAGGCAACAAGCTTCGAACTAGAGACCTCTAGTTAGACAATGCACCGAGGTAACCAACTGGCCACCGCAATAGTTGTGATAATTATAGGTATGGCAACATACTTAGTTATAAAACGTAGTAATTTACCTTTCCTTTTTTCCTTTCTTGGCCGAGGTTTCATCTGTTTTTTTTCCACTCTTTTCCATTGTCTTTTTCTCTTTTAGAATTCATGAACTTTTCTTAGGTTCATGATTTTGTTTCAAACCCGTGAACTTTTTCCAAATCCTTGAACCTTAAAAAAACCATGAACTTTTTTTTCAAATGCGTGGACTTTTTATCAAAACATGTGAACTTTTTTCAAAATTGATGAACGTTTTTTTCACATACGATGATATTTTTTTCAAAATTGATGATTCTTTATCCCGAAACCGGGAACATTTTTCTTGCAACTTATTTTTAGTTAACCTTTGTTTGAAAATCTATGAAAATATTCAAATTTGTGCATATATTTTTAAAATCAATGAACATTTCATATCCGCAAGCGCTTGGGCCGGACTAACAGGCGCCTGACAGGAGCAATGTTGTCGCCTAGTTGGACCAAGACCTAAGCTTTTTTTTTCTTTTCTATTTTTTCTTTTCCCTGTTAATTCATTTTTCTCCTTTTTGAACTTCATTGTTCTTTTTAAATCTTGTTTACAAATTTTAAAATTGTTTGGAATATCGAAATAACACTTTTAAGCAACTCTTTTAAATTAGAATTTTAAATTCTTTTTTCCGCCAAATATTTGTGTCCTTTTGTTTTTTCTGGTGTTTTCTCGGTAAAAAAAGTTGATAAATGGTCGGACGTGTTGTAACTTGCATACGGTGTCAGAAATCATTCAAATATGACATGGATATCTATCATGAGCATCCCCACCTGCTTGTAAAAGTTGGGATCATTTAAAGGATTCCCCAAAATAGACCATGTGGAACGGAGGGTGTTCTGGAAGTTCAGAAGGCTCCATCTAAGAGCACGTTGGTTCTCGACATCCTTGAAACGGCTCTATTTTTTTCCTTGCCTTGTATGACCAATTCAAGGCACCATGCCAAGTTGTTTGGGTTTTCAAAAAGTTTTGTATTTTCTGGAGTTTTCTCGGTAAAAAGAGGCCGATAAATGATCGGACGTGTCGCAACTTGCATACGGTGTCGACTGTCGAAAGTCGTTCAAACCAGACATGAATGCCTACCATGGGCTCCCACCAGCTTGCAAAAGTTGGGGTCATTTGAAATGTATAAAAATAAACCATGTTCAACAGAGGTTGTTCGGGTGCTAGATGGCTCTGTCTGAGAGGATGTTGTTTCTCGACATCTATCAAATGGGTCCACAATTTTTCCACCAAGTTCTATGACCAATTCAAGGCATTATGGCAAGTTGTTTGGATTTTTGACAACTTTTGCATTTTTGGAGTTTTCTTGTGAAAAGGCCCGATAAATGGTCGGACGTGTGGCAACGTGCAAACAGTGTCAGACGTTGTTCAAACCTGTCATGAATGCCTCGTATGTCCGGTCCAGGTTGCTGCAAGAAGTTGTGGTCATTTATCCATAGTAAAAAAACACCAATTTAGAGGAGCGTGTCAGACTAGGCCAAACGGGTGCATCCATGAGCATATAGTTTTTCCTTATTTGAATGCTTCTGTTATTTGTAATTTCGATCAATATCAATCAACATGGCATTTTATTATGTTCTAACCATTTTACTTTAAAAACTACAATTTTAGAATTTTGAATTGTGTATGAAATTTTTCCAAACATGAACACTTTTTAAAAATTGTTAAACAATTGCTAATAATTGATGAAATATTTGAACACAAATTGCAAACCATGTACTTTTTAAAAAAATCATCAAGTTTTTCTGATACGCAAACATTCTTAAATTTTGTATTTTTTTAGAAAATGAGACCTTTTTTCAAAATTGTAAATAATATTTGAAAATAAAAAGATTTTTTTGATAGGGATGGGTATAGAAACCGAATGATGAACCGATACCAAAACCGAAAATACCAAATTTTTTATTTCTACCACAAAAGTCTGTTTTTTTACTTTGAATAACAGAATTCAAATCGGTCGATTCGGTGGGAAACCGAACAACCGAAAGGAAAACCAAAGTACTAGGCTCCCTCCCGTACATGTCAGGCTCACGATGCGTCTCGCCAACCGCTAGCAGCTCGCGGCCGAGCGCGCATGTCTGACAGGCCCATGTGCGAGATTTTTTGTGCGCATGCGGCAGTCCCAAGTACAAGATAAGCCAGGCAACTAGTCCTTCTGTGTGATAGGCCTGGTCCGTCCAATTGAATTGCATGGCCCAGATGCGTTTGTGTTGTTAGTTTTGGTTTTAAATTTTGCTAACCGAATTTGGAGAAAAAAATGAATAGTATAAACCAAATTGTTTGTTTCTACCAAATGCCCACCCTGATTATTTGGTATTCCAAACAATTTTCTGAATAATCTTTTTTAAAATTTTAAACAAATTTCAAAAAGCATAATAAAGTTCAAAAAGAGAAAATTGAATTACGAAAAAAGAAAAGAAAAGCGAAAATATAGAAAATAAAAAAACGTTTAAGTCTTCGCCGAACTAGGCACGAAATCGCTCTGTTGGGCCAGCCCAAGCGTTCGCGGATTTGAAAAAATATATCACTTTTTCCGTAAACTTTTTCAGATTTTGCAAACAAATCTACCTATTTGTGAACTTTTCGCATTTTTTTGAATCTTGTTATAAAAATAATTCTACCTATACGAAAATTTCAAAGATTTCAAAAGAAAAGAAGTTCACGAAGTTGCAAAAAATGGTTTGAAAATGGAAAAGATTAACAAATTTGAGATAGAGTTCACAGTTCGAAGTTATAGCGGGAGAAATAACCCAAGAGGTCCATAGTTCGAATCCTACTTCATGCACCTATTTTTTGAAGGTTAAAAAAAGGAAAAATAAATAAATGGGGCAAGCCCAGGAAAAATAAATAAATGGGGTGTGTGCGCTGTTTTTTTTTTTGAAAAACAAATGGACTTTATTCAACGGAAATAAGAGATACATCGTTTGTGAGGAATGGTACAATCTCAAACAAGTTCGTGCGCAACCTTATTGGCTTCCCTATTACAATGTTCAAACCTAGAGGTAGGAAAATCACACGCCAAAAAATAGCAATCATCAAAGATTGCCGTCGCCGCTCCTGCTGACCGTCCGCCGTTATTCATCGTTTCAATAACCTCTAAATTATCAGAATTAATAACTAGGCGATTGCAACCTGCACGTTGCACTAGTGAAAGACCGAATCTGAGAGCCCAAGCTTCCGCTGTTAGAGCATCGATGCAATGATCAATTTTCCAAGTACCCCTGCAATAAACTTCCCTTTGTCGTTCCTCAGGACAACCCCCGCCGTACCTTTAAGAAGATCATGATCAAAAGAAGCGTCAACATTAAGTTTCACAAAACCCACCGGGGGACGAATCCAATCCCCTCTTTTCATAGAAGCCCTTGGACTGGAAGCAACAACATAATTAGTCGTAAGAGCTTGTATCCCCATTGAAATCTGTTTTGCATCTTGAATTCTCTCCTTGTGCACTAATTTACGTCTTTCCCACCATAAATACCAAGACGTAATGGCAATCATCTCCCGAGTATTCTGGAACCCCATAATAGATAAATCTTGGTCAGGCATGAGCAACAAAAACTCGAGGACCGCCTCTCCAGCACGATCAACTTCACAAGCTTGAGCAATGATCTCGTCTAATCCAAGCCTTCTCCAGACCTCTTTGCCTTCTGGCACTGAAACAACATATGCTTTGTGTCTTCTAAACCAGAAGCGCAACAAGGGCATAAAGGTGAAACTTTCATGTGTCTATTAGCAAGCGTAACACGACATGGAAGAGTACCATGCAATGTCCGTCAAATAAAAATTTTCACCTTCGCTGGACAAGATAACTTCCAAATCTTACACCAAATTGGATTAAAGTTTGTTCGACCCATTCCATTAGTACGACGAAGTTTCCTTCCATGTTGATAATCCCACTCAACAAAATATGCAGATCGAACAGAAAAAATCCCACTCTTTGTATGACTCCAGGCAACAAAATCTAACATATCAAACTGAGGCAGAGGGATAGCAAGGACCCGCTGTAAATCAACAGGCCACAAGGTCTGTCTGATGAGATCCTCATCCCACCTGTTCGAAGAGGGGTCAATGAGATCAGACACTTTTGATAACAAATGTTGTCCCTTTGGAGTGATGACTTTCCTGTTAGCACGGTTAGGGATCCAAGCATCTTCCCAAATGTCAATTTTCTGACCATTTCCAACACGCCAAATATAGCCATGTTTTAAGGTATTAACCCCCGCCATAATACTTTGCCATGTGAAGGATGATCCCTTTTTTAACTTTGCGTTCAATAAATCTCCATCAGGAAAATACTTAGCTCGCAAAATGGTGGCACACAAGGAATCTGGGTTCTCAAGGAGACGCCAAGCTTGTTTAGCCAACATGCCAAATTAAAACAATGAATGTCACAAAAAACCCATTCCACCTTGGCTTTTCGGGACACACATTTTCCACCACGCCATCCAATGCATCCTTCTCTGGTTGTCGTCATCACCCCACCAAAAATGCGACATCTCGTCAGTTATTCCTTTACAATTTTTTTAGGAATTTTAAAGACCGACATAGCATAAGTTGGGATAGCTTGAACAACAGACTTGAGAAGAACTTCCTTGCCTCCAGTGGATAAGAGTTTTTCTTTCCATCCGCTAATTCTCATAACAATGCGATCAATCAGATATTGGAAACAATCAGTCTTATCTAACCCCACATGTGCAGGCATGCCCAGATACTTATCACTGAGAGCTTTGATCATGATATTTAAAATTGAGCAAATTTGTTCTCTAATGTCCCCACTCGTATTTGGGCTAAAAATATGCTAGATTTTTCAACGCTCACCATTTGTCCAGACGCAGCACAATATAAGTCCAAAATTGATTTAAGTGTCTCCGCATTTTGTTGATTAGCTTTCATGAGGATTATTGAGTCATCCGCAAAAAGGAGATTTGTGATAGTAGGGGCCTCTCTACAAACCTTGACTCCTGAAATATTCCCAATCTCCTCCACATGCGCCAAGAGAGCAGTAAGGCCCTCCGTGCATAATAAGAAAAGGTAGGGAGATAATGGATCACCTTGTCTTAAGCCCCTAGTAGGCTTGAAACTTTCAGTTTCTTCATCATTAATCCGTACCCTATACTCAACAGTAGAGACACATTTCATAATAAGATTTACCCATCTCTCCTGGAAACCGAGTTTCAACATAATTCCCTTCAAAAAAGGCCATTCGACTCGATCGTAAGCTTTGTGCATATCAAGCTTGATAGCGCATAAACCCTCTTTTCCCACCCTCTTATTTTTAATAGTATGAAAGCTCTCATAAGCCACTAAAACATTGTCTGTAATCAATCTACCAGGCACAAAAGCACTTTGGGTTGGGCTGATAATATCAGGTAGTAAAACCTTCAAACGCGCCGACAACATTTTGGAGATAATTTTGTATACCACATTGCAAAGATTGATAGGTCTAAACTGGGTTACCTTCTCGGGTGAGTTGACCTTGGGAATCAACACAATCGCAGTATCATTCCAACCCGGTGGAATTGTACAAGTATTCACTGCTTTCAAGACCTCATCCACCAAATCATCTCCTAGCATGGGCTAAAATCTTTTATAAAAAATAGCATGAAGACCATCTGGCCCCGGAGCCTTTAAATCGCCAATATCAAAAAGAGCCTTACGAACATCATCAGCAGTATAAGGGGCGAGCAGAGCACTATTCATCTCAGTAGTCACTCTACTCCGGACAAGAGACAAAACTTCCTGATTTGGGTATAAAACCTCCGATGTAAAAAGATTGGAGAAATAACCCATAATATGTTCCTTCAGATCATTTCCTTGTTTCCAAACCCCAGTATCATCCAGAAGTCTTCTAATATTGTTCCTTTTTTCCTGGCCGTTGCAACGTTATGAAAAAAAGAAGTATTACGGTCCCCATGTAGCAGCCAGTTCGCTCGACCTCTCTGTAACAAAAAAATTTCCTCTTGGTCCAAAATATTTTCAATGAGTACTAGAATTTCCTTTTGCCTTGAGCGGGACTCACCACTAATAGGACCACGTTTCAGCCTCTCTAGTTCTTTTTTTAACTTATTTATTCTTCTCTTTGGTCCTTTCAAAGTAATCCGGTCCCAAGAATGTAAATCATCATGCACCGCTCTAGTCCGTGCTGCGAGAGAGGGACCAATACCCGCCAACTTTGCTTTTTCCCAAGCAGTCTTCACAATCTCCTCAACAGTATCTTCTTTCAGCCATTTTGCTTGAAATTGTCTCATACGACCATTCTGACGATTAAACAAGTTACTATCAAAATAATCTGTGTCAAGAATTAACGGACGATGGTCTGAGTGTACATGCTCCCCATTAATAATCGCCGCACGCGGAAATTTGTTTGCCCATTCTATATTACATACAGCTCGATCAAGCCTTTCACGGATGTCCCCCCTTCTCCAAGTGAATGGATCACCAACAGAGCCCATATCCTCCAGGTTACAATCACTCAAACACTTACGGAATTCCTGCATCATTTCATTTGGTCTAGCATTGCCACCTTCTTTTTCGCTAGAGTAGATAATTTCATTAAAATCTCCAATGACTACCCAAGGATAATCAGCAAGGGAATGCAGTTGGCGAAGATCTGCCCAAGATAAATATTTTTCATTCCATGCCGGATAACCATAGAAACCCGTAAAGCGCCAATTTACAGAATTATCATTCATAAATACAACATCAATAAAATGGGAAGACAAATAGTTCAACTCGACTTTATTCTCTTTTTGATAAAAAGTACAAGACCACCAGACTTGCCATCACTCTCATCTAAAAACATGGAACTAAAACCTAAGATACAACGTAGCTCGTCAGCTTTACTTTTATTCAAATGCGACTCGGAAAGAAAAATCAACTCCGCACAATTACGACCTTGGAGCTCCCGGAGCTCTCGAACTGCCGTGGAAGACAACATTCCACGGCAGTTCCAACTAATTGCTCTCATTTCTCCTGGCGGTCCTCCGGAGCGGAGGCCGCCAAATCAGTGCCCACAACATCGTCCTCTCCAATTGACTCCTTCCTTTGCTGTGTATAAACCTCCTCCTCCTCTTTTTCCTTCACTACATGCGTAATAATCCCATCCACATCCCTCCTAGTTTCAACTCTACCCATACAAACTCTCTTTGAGGAAACACTCGTCTCACCATACAACAGACGTTCATAGCTATCCATCTCTCTCTCAAAAGAAAATTTTAAATCACTACCCGTTTGTGGGGCATCAAAAGGGTTACTCCTCTTTTTCCCTATGATTTGAGTTCTATCACTCTCTGACTTCTCCTTTCCTCCCTTCTTTCTATCCTTTCTCTCTTTCTTCTTTTTCTGACCCTGCATGGTAATTTTATCAGCAGCAAAAGTAAATACTCCCGTATCATTGGCCGTGTTCTGGTCAGCCGGCCTTGCCGCAACTGCCCCTGAGAGTGCCTCCAGTACGCCTGGCTTGAACAACAACATGTCCTGCAGATTTTTTGCGCCAGCCGCGGCATCAGAATTAGAAGCAGCAACCGGCAGGATGAGCCCCTGGTTCCCTCGGATTGCCGCGTCGAACATGCTGCCGTTAGCATGCACCAGAGCCGGCGATGGAGTAGACGTCCCCACTCGGTGCTCGAGCACATGGCCCTCCTGGCCGTGCTTAGCACCAATGGAAGAGCCGCCCCCCGCCTCCTTTCCCTGGCCCGCCTGGCCAGAGAGAGCAGAGGGCCTCGGAAGAGTTTGCTGGCCCTCCTGACCAGAACCGGCGCCTGGGTGGAGCGGCGTTGGAGCCCCATACACCCAGCCATCCTGGCCGAGCGTGACGCCCTCCTGGGTTGGCCCACCAAACGCCGCAGCGGCAAGCGTCGTTGTCGTTGTAGTGAGCATATTCGTGACCGTGAGGTTAGCCACGGCTTTGGTCACCTGACCACACTCTTTTCCGCAGCTCTAGAGTAGTTGTTGCTGTTGGAGCCGGTGAACAAAAGTGTTCTTTTACTTGCCCCTGTTCCCTTCCAATATGCCTCTACACTAAGATTCTTTGGAAAAGAAACGACCCTTTTATCCTTAGGTATACTACAATAGCGCTCTCAGGTATGTCCTACAATCCCACAGCACTCACAGTACAAAGGAAGTTTCTCATATCTAACATCATACTTAACACTCTCAGAACTACCCAAAGGAGTGAATTCTACTCTTGTCTTAAGAGGTTCATGCAGAGGGATTTCCACCCTTATACGCAGATATTTCTCTACAATTAAGTGATCTCTATGGGAAACAGCAATCACATCCCCAATTTGTTCTCCTAAAGTCCAGCCCATGCGCTCAGTTTTGAGTTCAAAATCTAGATCACGAACCTGCACCCATATTGGCATTACGCCAAGGTCAACCTCTGCTGGGTTTCCCTTGCCGTCGAACTCGGCGAAGATGACTCCATCACGCTTATGGTGCCATGGCTGGGCCTTCAAAATGAACCGCCGGTCCTCCTCGGCGGAAAAGTTCAGGACGAACCTCCCGTCCTCGCTGGCCACATCTTGAACTGTGACCGTTCCGTGCAGCCTCCATGCTGAACAAGCCCGAAGCTCATCGACGATGACCTGCGGGTTCACTTGGAAGGGCGAAAGAAGCCGCCCCACCACCCGTGATCCACCGATAGCCTTCCGCGCGGCCTCCATGTCGATAATCAGAGCCGAGCCATCGCCACGGGGGCGCCTCGGCATCGACTTCCCCTTACTCTCAGGGGTCATGGAAGGGGCAGTGGCCACCTTCATCCCCAGCTGGTGGAGAGAGGATTCAGTAGCCGTGGCATCCGTCATCACCCTCGATCCCTCTCCACTCGCAGGTGTTTTCCCCAAAACATTGCTCACACTCCCTCCATGACCCGCCATAGCACACTTCCCTCGATCACGGCTGATGGTAGAAAGAACAGAAAGCAGACGAAATTGCACTGGCAAGAACAAAGGCGAGGGATGACCTCTCTCTGTACCACAAATATAGCATGCCAGGATCCCCTTCCACCCCGTATCAAAAACGGATTTGATGCTAATAATCATGAGTAATAAGCCATAAATGATCAGTTTCCTAATAACTACATCGAAAATAGCTCCCTTATCCTCATATGGATCATAAACGCCAACAGAAAGATCTACAATCGGGGCGTCAATCAGCTCTCGCTGATGGCTCCTACTGTGATCTGGACAAGATGAAAAAACGTTCAATTCTACATATATTGCCTTAGAATCACGAGTGGAGATTACTCTATTTCCCCCCAGTATAAGGAAACCATTAGTTTCCAAAGAATTGGACGAAAGAAAGGCTACTCCACGCTGAAACCTCTCGCTGGATCCTACCACACTTGAGTGCCCTTCCATATTAACAAGCGCAGTATCCAAATCCCCATTACAGTCAACACAAATTCCGAAAACAGAGCCAGCCAAAACCGCGGAAACCGGACCAACAAAAGGTCTAGAAGATCGGATCGATCCTCCCCCGAAAGGAATAGAGGGGATCTCACCTTCCAATTTACCAAAAAACTCAGACGCTCTTCTCCTCGAAATCTCCACACACTTTCTTCGATCTGCCGCCCCGCGTAGTATCCGCCTCGATCTTGCTCGGATCTCCTCCCAATCTGTCGCGCTGAAGAGACCCCCGATGAGGCCCACTCTAGGTGGATCGGCCCCTCCTCCCGGCCTTGCCGCCGGCGCCGTCGCCACCATCACACGCGCTCTCTCGCCACCGCCGCCAGATCGCCTTCGCGATCGCGGGAGCCCCTGGTGTGTGCGCTGGTTTGTGTCAAGCTACTCCCTATACAGCGGGAGCTCCTAGCAGCTAGTCAGCAGACACAACGCTCGCATGCCACCTTTCATGGGCCGGCCCAACTACACGAGCGATCGGCTGTCGCTCGTCAAGAGCATACGCCCGATCGCTTCTTCAGGGTTGACCTGAACAACAAGTGGACATGTTTGACCTTTGACCGTTGACTTTCAAAAATAGTTCATCTTTTTAGAAGATCTCATGGATTTGAAAAAATATTGGCGGATTTGCAAAATGTTCACAAATTGAAAATACCATGAATTAAGAAAATTTGCACGGATTTTGGAAAAAAGTGTTGAAGGATTTGAAAAGTTCATCCATTTTGGAAAAACTTTATCAATTTGGAAAAAAGTTCATTGAGTTTGGATAAACTTTATCAATTTTGAAAAAGTCCACCAATTTTGAAAAAAGTTCATCGACTTTGAAACTAAATGCATATATTGAAAAAGTTCATAAATTTTGAGAAAAAAGGATTTTGAAAAAAAATCATCCATTTTGGAAAAAGGTTCATCAATATTTTTTTCATGAATTTGGGAAAAAAATCTCAAATGTGGAAAAGTGCACCAACTTTGAAACAATGTTCACAAATTTGGAAAAAAGTTCATTCATTTCTTAAAAAAGACAAAATCAAAAAAAGTTTCTGCATTGCAAAAGAAAAAGGAAAAAAAGGAACAGAAAGGGAAAGGAAACAAAAAAAACTGTTTGTAAAAAACGAGAAAAAAAGAACAAGAAAAAAGGAAAAGGAAGTGTAAAAAAGAAAACGATTCAAAAAATGAAAGTAATCACGTGAACTCATGGTGGCTAGTTGGTTATTGCATCGCACTCTGAAACACAAGCAGCCGGATCGAATCCTGCTGCTCTCACATTGTTTGCGATTTAAAAAAAGATAGATGGGCCGCCCCCGCTCGCGGGTGTACGACGTATAAGTATATAGCGAAATATGCCCATCATGCCCTTTATTATGAAGAGGCATAGGGCTAATCTGAGCCGTCCTTGTGTTTAGGGGGTGTACCTGACTACGTGGTGGTATGAGTATTTGGATATAATTTTCTTACTTTTATTCTAGGCATATGCAACCTATCTATAAGTCTGAATACAACCCACCTAATTCTGGAGTAATTAATATGAAGAGTGAAGGCCAAAAGTACCACCACTAGCAATAATCATGAAGATGTGAAGGGCCAAAAGTCCTTTTAACATCCCCCAGTTTTGTTCACAATTATTTATAAGTATGTGGTGGTGGGTGTGTGTGTGTGTGGGGGGGGGGGGGGGGGGGGGCATGGCCCCCTGACATCTACATTGCCAGCAACATAACTATTGCCCCTGGTCACGCCATGAAGTAGAGAGCGATCGAGGAGTATTATTACTGTATTGGCTAGCATGTGTTTGTGGTATGGTTTTCTTGGTACGGAACTGGGCGCTACCGCAACAAAACGTCACATGCAGATGCATGCACATGTCTGTACTAGTAGCTAGGAGTCTGACTAGAATACAACATCATTAATTCCTATTAGTATTCTTCTTTTGGCACTCGGTGTAGTTCTTAAGCGTGTTGAAGTTGACGATCATCAGTTTCATATGCTAGTACTCTTTGTTCCTAAACACTTAAACGCGCAGCTGCCCTATTTAGATGGTGCGAGCGCACGCGCTAGACAATAAAAGTAGTTCGCTGTCTGTAACAAACGCGTTATCTAGTGGGTAGTGTAAAGAATACCTATGCGCATGCATGTGCTGACGTCATCTATTTAACCGTTTCAATTTTTCAAAAAGCTACAACTTTTGAACCGAGTGTCAGAACGCAGAACCGTTTTCACCGCTGAGTTCCTCGTGACGAGCTCTTCAAAACTAGATCCCATATGAATATATTTTTATGATATTTTTTCAAAAGCAACTTGATGCTAGATGAAGCAACTTTAATGCTAAACATGAGCAACTCTGATGCTAGATGAATTGCACCGTGTGTGTAACTAACTTCGCCTAGTAGCCATCAAGTTAGTTGTGTGCAACAGTGTAATAGGTGGTCACCATGATTTCTAAGTTGCATATATTGGAAAATCAGTTGTGGATTGTTTAGTTGCCTATCATAGTGTGAAAGTTTCTTCCGTAGAGTGGAAACTTGTCTAACATGGCTTCTAAGTTGTCTACCTCAGAAACCAGGTTGCCCTTTCACTACGAAGTTGCCTACGAGTGATCCTTAATTTCTTACAATACTATAAAAGGTTTCCATCAAGGGACCTAAGTTGCCTACAATATCGAAAAGTTTTTGTGGGATCTAAGTCATCTATCATGATTTTAAATTTTGAACTATGTGGGGATGGATGGTATGAGATTTGTGTGCTTTCCTTTTCTAGGGTAGTCTGCCCGCCAACGCTACTGAGCTCACGGGTGTTGGCTAGCCAGGTCGTGATGAGCTCTTCAAAACTAAACTCACATGGATATGTTTTGATGATTTTTCTTTCTTACAGAAAGCAACTTAGACGCTAGATGAATCAACGTTAGTGCTAAATAGAAGTAACTCCACTCCAATTTAAAGTAACTAATTACCAATAGTGAGCAACTAACTAGTAATAGAGAATTTCTTATAGGGAAGCAACTAACTAACTCCACTCCAATTCATATCACCTTTATAAGCAACTTTCTTTCTACGAGAGACAACTTTAGTGCTAAAAATAGGCAACTTCACTACACTTTCTCGTAATTAATTTTTTCTAACATTCTCCTAACTTCCTCACCAGTACTTCTAAGTTGCATATTGTTCATGCTTGTATGTTGTTGTTTTTAAACTTCTTATAATACTATGAAGTTGTCTACCATTGATACTCTTGTGTCTGCTATTGCTAACTACGATAGGCAACTTGGTGGTCAATTTTGGCAACTTTAGAGTGTTTGCAGGCAACTTAGAAAAACAGTGATAAACCACTTCACAATATTGTAGGCAACTATTTTTGCAAAGTTAGGCAACTGAGCAGCAATGATAGGCAACTAATTACCAATAGTAGGCAACTAGGCATCAATGGCAGGCAATTGACAATATTTATAGGCAACTACACATCAATTGTAGGCAACTGACTATCAAACAATAGGCAAATGAGCAACCATGATAGGCAAGTTGGGATAATGTTAGTAAAATTCACAGGTACACATAGTGTAGTGAAGTTGTTTTGCATGTAGCACTAAAGGGGCCTTATGTTTTGTGTGATTTTTCTTGTTTTTACGCAAACAAACTTAATATAAAGTCCTACTAGGCCAAAGAGAAGAAGTTGCTTCCCTATAGCACGATAGTTGCCTCCTGCACACCCAAAGTTGCCCTAAAAAAGTATCCAGTTGCCCACAATCAACCATACAGTTGCCTAAAACAAAGTATCCAGCTGCCCACAATCAACAAATAGTTTGCCTAAAACCATAGTTGTCCAATCCTCACGAACAGAAATATTTACCAAGACCATTATTTGGTAAATATCTAATGTTTTAGATACCTGTAATTAAGTTTGGGTCATAGAGGGGGAGCCAAGATTTTCCTCTCCTCGAGTGGGATCCCTTGGTGCGACCGTAGAGGGGAGCGGGTGGAACTGGTTAGGTTTCGTAGCTGGAGATATGAGGCACATGACTATGTGTGTGTGTGTATGCGCGCACGTGCATGCGTGTGTGTGTGTTTTCTCCTCTGCTACTACCTAGTTACCTAAGGAAAACTATGGAGTTGTTCAGGCTTGACTGCACACAAGTTGCCTGGTGAACTTAGCCTTTTCTATATGTGACCGTTTCATCTAGATACCAAGTCAAACTGGGACTACACACGAGTTGTGTGATGAATGCATTGGAGTTGCACAAAAACACCCCAAAAGTTGCTGGCTTTTTTAAGTACAACTCCAGTGCATATAAGTCACAATTGTTTTTCTTTTCTACCCCCAACAGGCTCTGGTGGGTGAACTTAGTATTTTCTATATGTGGTTGCGTTTATCAATATTTAAAGTTGTTGTTGCCACCTCCTTGTTACAACAGAAATGGTTGGTGCAGTGGGGACGACATCTCCTCCTTTACGCGGCATCTAGTTTTGGACATCGTGTTTGCTCAGGAGCGGCGGAGAGGGCATCATTAGACAATGGTCGGAGGTTGACCGTTAGGTTGGCATCTCAATTTGTAGTGCGGACTCTTTGTCCATCGCAGGGGCCTCAGCTAGAAGGGGTGGATTTTGCTCCTCTTGTCGTCTGAGGAGTGTTGGGGAACGTAGTGATTTCAAAAAAAAATCCTACGCATACACAGGATCATGGTGATGCATAGCAACGAGAGGGGAGAGTGTGTCCATGTACCCTCGTAGACCGAAAGCGGAAGAGTTATGACAACGCGGTTGATATAGTCATACGTCTTCACGATCCGACCGATCCAAGTACCGAACGTTCATCACCTCCGAGTTCAGCACACGTTCAGCTCGATGATGTCCCACAAACTCCGATCCAACAGAGCTTCGAGGGAGAGTTCCGTCAGCACGACGGCGTGATGACAGTGATGATGATGCTACCGACGCAGGGCTTCGCCTAAGCACCGCTACGATATGACCGAGGTGGATTATGGTGGAGGGGGGCACCGCACACGGTTGGGAGAGATCAACTGATCAACTTATGTGTCTAGAGGTGCCCCCTGCCCCCGTATATAATGGAGAAAGGGGGGGGGGGGCGGCCGGCCCTCTATGGGCGCGCCAGGAGGAGGAGGCCTCCTCCTAGTAGGAGTAGGACTCCCCTTTCCTACTCCTACTAGGAGGAGGAAAGGAAGGAGGAGAAGGAGAAGGAAGGAGAGGGAGCAAAAGGAGGAAAGGGGGGGTCGGCCCCCTAGTCCAATTCGGTTTGGGCTAGGAGGGCCGCGCGCCGTGCCTCCTCTCTTCCACCACTTGGCCCATGAGGCCCATTACTTCTTCCTCGTATTCCCGTAACTCCCCGGTACCCCCGAAAATAGCCGAATCACTCGGAACCTTTCCGATATCCGAATATAGTCGTCCAATATATCGATCTTTACGTCTCGACCATTTCAAGACTCCTCGTCATGTCCCTGATCTCATCCGGGACTCCGAACTACCTTCGGTACATCAAATCACATAAACTCATAGTACAATCGTCACCGAAACTTTAAGCGTGCGGACCCTACGAGTTTGAGAACTATGTAGACATGACCGAGACACATCTCCGGCCAATAACCAATAGTGGAACCTGGATGCTCATATTGGCTCCCACATATTCTACGAAGATCTTTATCGGTCAAACCGCATAACAACATACGTTGTTCCCTTTGTCATCGGTATGTCACTTGCCCGAGATTCGATCGTCGGTATCTCAATACCTAGTTCAATCTCGTTACCGGCAAGTCTCTTTACTCGTTCCGTAATACATCATCCCGCAACTAACTCATTAGTTACAATGCTTGCAAGGCTTATAGTGATGTGCATTACCGAGTGGGCCCAGAGATACCTCTCCGACAATCGGAGTGACAAATCCTAATCTCGAAATACGCCAACCCAACAAGTACCTTTGGAGACACCTGTAGAGCACCTTTATAATCACCCAGTTATGTTGTGACGTTTGGTAGCACACAAAGTGTTCCTCCGGTAAACGGGAGTTGCATAATCTCATAGTCATAGGAACATGTATAAGTCATGAAAAAAGCAATAGCAACATACTAAACGATCAAGTGCTAAGCTAACGGAATGGGTGAAGTCAATCACATCATTCTCCTAATGATGTGATCCCGTTAATCAAATGACAACTCATGTCTATGGCTAGGAAACATAACCATCTTTGATCAACGAGCTAGTCAAGTAGAGGCATACTAGTGACACTCTGTTTGTCTATGTATTCACACATGTATCATGTTTCCGGTTAATACAATTCTAGCATGAATAATAAACATTTATCATGATATAAGGAAATAAATAATTACTTTATTATTGCCTCTAGGGCATATTTCCTTCAGTCTCCCTCTTGCACTAGAGTCAATAATCTAGTTCACATCACCATGTGATTTAACACCAATAGTTCACATCACCATGTGATTAACACCCATAGTTCACATCATCATGTGACCAGCACCCAAAGGGTTTACTAGAGTCAATAATCTAGTTCACATCGCTATGTGATTAACACCCAAAGAGTACTAAGGTGTGATCATGTTTTGCTTGTGAGAGAAGTTTAGTCAACGGGTCTGCCATATTCAGATCCGTATGTATTTTGCAAATTTCTATGTCAACAATGCTCTGCACAGAGCTACTTTAGCTAATTGCTCCCACTTTCAATATGTGTCCAGATTGAGACTTAGAGTCATCTGGATCAGTGTCAAAACTTGCATCGACGTAACCCTTTACGACGAACCTTTTTGTCACCTCCATAATCGAGAAACATATCCTTATTCCACTCAGGATAATTTTGACCGCTGTCCAGTGATCTACTCCTAGATCACTATTGTACTCCCTTACCAAAATCAGTGTAGGGTATACAATAGATCTGGCACACAGCATGGCATACTTTATAGAACCTATGGTTGAGGCATAGGGAATGACTTTCATTCTCTTTCTATCTTCTGCCGTGGTCGGGCTTTGAGTCTTACTCAATTTCACACCTTGTAACACAGGCAAGAACTCTTTCTTTGACTGTTCCATTTTGAACTACTTCAAAATCTTGTCAAGGTATGTACTCATTGAAAAAACTTATCAAGCGTCTTGATCTATCTCTATAGATCTTGATGCTCAATATGTAAGCAACTTCACCGAGGTCTTTCTTTGAAAAACTCCTTTCAAACACTCCTTTATGCTTTGCAGAATAATTCTACATTATTTCCGATCAACAATATGTCATTCAATATACTTATCAGAAATGCTGTAGTGCTCCCACTCATTTTCTTGTAAATACAGGTTTCACGGCAAGTCTGTATAAAACTATATGCTTTGATCAACTTATCAAAGCGTATATTCCAACTCCGAGATGCTTGCACCAGTCCATAGATGGATCGCTGGAGCTTGCATATTTTGTTAGCACCTTTAGGATTCACAAAACCTTCTGGTTGCATCATATACAACTCTTCTTTAATAAATCCATTAAGGATTACAGTTTTGTTATCCATTTGCCAGATTTCTTAAAATGCGGCAATTGCTAACATGATTCGGACAGACTTAAGCATAGATACGAGTGAGAAACTCTCATTGTAGTCAACACCTTGAACTTGTTGAAAACCTTTTGCGACAATTCTAGCTTTGTAGATAGTAACACTACTATCAACGTCCGTCTTCCTCTTGAAGATCCATCTATTTTCTATGGCTTGCCGATCATCGGGCAAGTCAATCAAAGTCCACACTTTGTTCTCATACATGGATCCTATCTCGGATTTCATGGCCTCAAGCCATTTTGCGGAATCTGGGCTCATCATCGCTTCCTCATAGTTTGTAGGTTCGTTATGGTCAAGTAACATGACCTCCAGAACAGGATTACCGTACCACTCTGGTGCGGATCTTATTCTGGTTGACCTACGAGGTTCGGTAGTAACTTGATCCAAAGTTTCTACATCATCATCATTAACTTCCTCACTAATCGGTGTAGGCATCACTGGAACTGATTTCTGTGATGAACTATATTCCAATTCGGGAGAAGGTACAATTACCTTATCAAGTTCTACTTTCCTCCTACTCACTTTTTTCGAGAGAAACTCCTTCTCTAGAAAGTATCCATTCTCAGCAATGAATGTCTTGCCTTCGGATCTGTGATAGAAGGTGTACCCAACTGTCTCCTTTGGGTATCCTATAAAGACACATTTCTCCGTTTTTGGGTTTGAGCTTATCAGGATGAAACTTTTTCACATAAGCATCGCAACCCCAAATTTTAAGAAACGACAACTTTGGTTTCTTGCCAAACCACAGTTCGTATTGTGTCATCTCAACGGACTTAGATGGTGCCCCTTTTTAACGTGAATGCAGCTGTCTCTAATGCATAACCCCAAAACGATAGTGGTAGATCGGTAAGAGACATCATAGATCGCACCATATCTAATAAAGTACGGTTACAACGTGCGGACACACCATTACACTGTGGTGTTCCAGGTGGCGTGAGTGGTGAAACTATTTCATATTGTTTTAACTGAAGGCCAAACTCGTAACTCAAATATTCTCCTCCATGATCAGATCGTAGAAACTTTAGTTTCTTGTTACGATGATTTTCCACTTCACTCTGAAATTCTTTGAGCTTTTCAAATGTTTCAGACTTATGTTGCATCAAGTAGATATACCCATATCTGCTCAAATCATCTGTGAAGTTCAGAAAATAACGATACTTGCCGCGAGCCTTAACACTCATCGGACCACATACATCAGTATGTATTATTTCCAATAAGTCAGTTGCTCGCTCCGGAGAACGGAGTCTTAGTCATCTTGCCCATGAGGCATGGTTCGCAAGCATCAAGTGATTCATAATCAAGTGATTCCAAAATCCCATCAGCATGGAGTTTCTTCATGCGCTTTACACCAATATGACCTAAACGGCAGTGCCACAAATAAGTTGCACTATCATTATTAACTTTGCATCTTTTGGCTTCAATATTATGAATATGTGTATCACTGCGATCGAGATCTAACAAACCATTTTATTGGGTGTATGACCATAGAAGGTTTTATTCATGTAAACAGAACAACAATTATTCTCTAATTTAAATGAATAACCGTATTGCAACAAACATGATCAAATCATATTCATGCTCAACACCAAATAACACTTATTTAGTTTCAACACTAATCCCGAAAGTATAGGGAGTGTGCGATGATGATCATATCAATCTTGGAACTACTTCCAACACACATCGTCACCTCGCCCTTTACTAGTTTCTGTTTATTCTGCAACTCCCGTTTCGAGTTACTACTCTTAGCAACTGAACCAGTATCAAATGCCGAGGGGTTGCTATAAATACTAGTAAATTACACATCAATAACATGTATATCCAATATACCTTTGTTCACTTTGCCATCCTTCTTATCCGCCAAATACTTGGGGCAGTTCCGCTTCCAGTGACCAGTCCCTTTGCAGTATAAGCACTTAGTCTCAGGCTTAGGACCAGACTTGGGCTTCTTCACTTGAGGAGCAACTCGCTTGCCGTTCTTCTTGAAGTTCCCCTTCTTCCCTTTTCCCTTTTCTTGAAACTAGTGGTCTTGTCTACCATCAACACTTGATGTTTTTCTTGATTTCTACCTTCGTCGATTTCAGCATCATGAAGAGCTTGGGAATCGTTTCCGTTATCCCTTGCATATTATAGTTCATCACGAAGTTCTACTAACTTGGTGATGGTGACTAGAGAATTCTGTCAATCACTATCTTATCTGGAAGATTAACTCCCACTTGATTCAAGCGATTGTAGTACCCAGACAATCTGAGCACATGCTCACTGCTTGAGCTATTCTCCTCCATCTTTTTAGCTATAGAACTTGTTGGAGACTTCATATCTCTCAACTCAGGTATTTTTTGAAATATTAACTTCAACTCCTGGAACATCTCATATGGTCCATGACGTTCAAAACGTCTTTGAAGTCCCGATTCTAAGCCGTTAAGCATGGCGCACTAAACTATCAAGTAGTCATCATATTGAGCTAGCCAAACGTTCATAACGTCTGCATCTGCTCCTGCAATAGGTCTAAAAAAGTCACCTAGCGGTGCATCAAGGACATAATTCTTCTGTGCAGCAATGAGGATAAACCTCAGATCACGGACCCAGTCCGCATCATTGCTACTATCATCTTTCAACTTAGTTTTCTCTAGGAACACATATAAAAGCATAGGGAAGCAACAACGCAAGCTATTGATCTACAACATTATTTGCAAAATACTATCAGGACTAAGTTCATGATAAATTAAAGTTTAATTAATCATATTACTTAAGAACTCCCACTTAGATAGACATCCCTCTAGTCATCTAAATGATCACGTGATCCAAATCAACTAAACCATGTCCGATCATCACGTGAGATGGAGTAGTTTTCAATGGTGAACATCACTATGTTGATCATATCTACTATATGATTTACGCTCGACCTTTCAGTCTTAGTGTTCCGATGCCATATCTGTTATATGCTAGGCTCGTCAAGTTTAACTTGAGTATTCCGCGTGTGCAACAGTTTTGCACCCGTTGTATTTGAACGTAGAGCCTATCACACCCGATCATCACGTGGTGTCTCAGCACGAAGAACTTTCGCAACGGTGCATACTCAGGGAGAACACTTATACCTTGATAATTTAGTGAGGGATCATCTTATAAAGCTACCGTCGAACTAAGCAAAATAAGATGTATAAAAGATAAACATCACATGCAATCAAAATATGTGACATGATATGGCCATCATCATCTTGTGCCTTTGATCTCCATCTCCAAAGCATCGTCATGATTTCCATCGTCATCGGCATGACACTATGATCTCCATCATCTTGATCTATATCAATGTGTCGTCACATGGTCGTCTCGCCAACTATTGCCCTTGCAACTATTGCTATCGCATAGCGATAAAGTAAAGCAATTATTTTGCGCTTACATCTTATGCAATAAAGAGACAACCATAAGGCTTCTGCCAGTTGCCGATAACTTCAACAAAACATGATCATCTTATACAACAACTTATATCTCATCACATCTTGACCATATCACATCACAACATGCTCTGCAAAAACAAGTTAGACGTCCTCTACTTTGTTGTTGCAAGTTTTACGTGGCTGCTACGGGCTGAGCAAGAACCGTTCTTACCTACGTATCAAAACCACAATGATAGTTTGTCAAGTTGGTGCTATTTTAATCTTCGCAAGGACCGGGCGTAGCCATACTTGGTTCAACTAAAGTTGGTGAAACTGACACCCGCTAGTCACCTGTGTGCATAGCAAGGCGGTAAAACCAGTCTCGCGTAAGCGTACGCGTAATGTCGGTCCGGGCCGCTTCATCCAACAATACCGCCGAACCAAAGTATGACATGCTGGTAAGCAGTATGACTTATATCGCCCACAACTCACTTGTGTTCTACTCGTGCATATAACATCTACGCATAAAACTTGGCTCGGATGCCACTGTTGGAGAACGTAGTGATTTAAAAAAAAAAAATTCCTACGCACACACAGGATCATGGTGATGCATAGCAACGAGAGGGGAGAGTGTGTCCATGTAACCTCGTAGACCGAAAGCGGAAGCGTTATGACAACGCGGTTGATGTAGTCGTACGTCTTCACGATCCGACCGATCCAAGTACCGAACGCACGGCACCTCCGAGTTCAGCACACGTTCAGCTCGATGACGTCCCACGAACTCCGATCCAGCAGAGCTTCGAGGGAGAGTTCCGTCAGCACGATGGCGTGATGACGGTGATGATGATGCTACCGACACAGGGCTTCGCCTAAGCACCGCTATGATATGAACGAGGTGGATTATGGTGGAGGGGGGCACCGCACACGGTTGGGAGAGATCAACTAATCAACTTGTGTGTCTAGAGGTGCCCCCTGCCCCTGTATATAAAGGAGCAAGGGGGGGGGGGGGGGGGGAGGCCGGCCGGCCCTCTATGGGCGCGCCAGGAGGAGGAGTCCTCCTCCTAGTAGGAGTAGGACTCCCCTTTCCTACTCCTACTAGGAGGAGGAAAGGAAGGAGGAGAAGGAGAAGGAAGGAGAGGGAGGAAAAGGAGGAAAGGGGGGTCGGTCCCCTAGTCCAATTCGGTTTGGGCTAGGGGGGCCGCACGCCCTGCCTCCTCTCTTCCACCACTTGGCCCATGAGGCCCATTACTTCTTCCTCGTATTCCCGTAACTCCCCGGTACCCCCGAAAATACCCGAATCACTTGGAACCTTTCCGATGTCCGAATATAGTCGTCCAATATATCGATCTTTAGGTCTCGACCATTTCGAGACTCCTCGTCATGTCCCTGATCTCATCCGGGACTCCGAACTACCTTCGGTACATCAAATCACATAAACACATAGTATAATCGTCACCGAAACTTTAAGCGTGCGGACCCTACGGGTTCGAGAACTATGTAGACATGACCGAGACACGTCTCCGGCCAATAACCAATAGCTGAACCTGGATGCTCATATTGGCTCCCACATATTCTACGAAGATCTTTATCGGTCAAACCGCATAACAACATACGTTGTTTCCTTTGTCATCGGTATGTTACTTGCCCGAGATTCGATCGTCGGTATCTCAATACCTAGTTCAATCTCGTTACCAGCAAGTCTCTTTACTCGTTCCGTAATACACCATCCCGCAACTAACTCATTAGTTACAATGCTTGCAAGGCTTATAGTGATGTGCATTGCCGAGTGGGCCCAGAGATACCTCTCCGACAATTGGGTGACAAATCCTAATCTCGAAATACGCCAACCCAACAAGTACCTTTGGAGACACCTGCAAAGCACCTTTATAATCACTCAGTTACGTTGTGACGTTTGGTAGCACACAAAGTGTTCCTCCGGTAAACGGGAGTTGCATAATCTCATAGTCATAGGAACATGTATAAGTCATGAAGAAAGCAATAGCAACATACTAAACGATCAAGTGCTAAGCTAACGGAATGGGTCAAGTCAATCACATCATTCTCCTAATGATGTGATCCCGTTAATCAAATGACAACTCATGTCTATGGCTAGGAAACATAACCATCTTTGATCAACGAGCTAGTCAAGTAGAGGCATACTAGTGACACTCTGTTTGTCTATGTATTCACACATGTATCATGTTTCCGGTTAATACAATTCTAGCATGAATAATAAACATTTATCATGATATAAGGAAATAAATAATAACTTTATTATAGCCTCTAGGGCATATTTCCTTCAAGGAGATGGGATCCGACTTGATGTCGAAGGGAGCAATCGACACTGAGGGGCCCTGAGAACGTCCCCTCCTCGTTTGGCTTGGAGGATTTCGGACGTATGAACTTGTTCAAACAAATTTGGGTCATTGGATGGTTAAAAGTGTTTGGAGAGGTCGATCCCATAGTGCAATGAAGTTGCTTGTTAACATCACTACAGATGTGTCATGCTTTTTGTTTTTTTCTTGTTTTTACACAGGCCAACCTAATAGATAGTCCTACTAGGCCAAAAAGAAGAAGTTGCTTTCCTACGGTACTAAAGTTGTCTCCATTGCACCCAAAATTGCTCAAGAAAAAAAATCATCGAAACCTGCCCATATGGGATCTAGTTTTGAAGAACTCGTCGCGATAAACCCAATGGTGAAAGCGGATCTAAATTCCGATGCTCGAATCAAAAGTTACAGCTTTTTAATTTTTTCAAAACCCCAAATAAATGCACGTGGTCTCTTGGATGATGTAGCATGAGGATGTGGAGCAATGTTGAAGCTGCTTCGTTCCGTGCGTACGTGGGGTGGAGGGTGTGCTCGGAACAGCAAACGAGCGCAGCCGCGCTAGCTAGCCGCGTCCCTCTTTGTTGCTGTTAACCTTGTCATCTTTCCTAGTTTCCTAAGACTGTACGTCTTTCTTTTTTATGCTTCAGTCGTAGACACCTAGGAGTTTATCTGTACGTGGTTTTCTACGTACATGTTTCCGTAAGGCCAAAAGCATGCTCAGTCCACGCTGTGGCCATGTCTAGCGTTTTCATATCACACGAGTGAGTCCATGATACCAAACCGTGGGATGGCGCGAGCATATTTGGGTCGTGGTGTACAAGTCGCTCAGTTAGTTTTCTCCGTTGAATAAAAGAAGTGAAACAAAAAAGACACAAGAATTAAGGCGTCGTAAAACTGCATCCTGTGTTCGTGTGTTTCTTCTGTTCGTCCTCAAGTTCCTCCTGAGTTCAGATCGAGGCATCCACCAATCGTGCGTGTAGATCACGGCTTGAAAGCTGTCACTCTTCGGTGTCTGGTGTCGCCTCCGTCTCAACATCGGAGCTCCGTCCGCGCCTCATCTTCTTCTCTATGAAAATCAACGGATAGCTACACCATTTTCAGGTGACTAACAAATAGCAAACACAGAGCTCCAGCGCAGGTTGCCATTTAAAAAGAAGTTGAAGTGCAAGGAAAATGTCGTGTTTCTTGCAAGTCAGGAAGGCGAGTGTGCCAGAACATAGCACCACCCTTGGGCCGAATGGAAGCAGGCACACGAGCTACCAAAACGACAGTAAGAAAGAATAGATTTTCGGAATAGAGTCCATATCAAATTACCAATCACGATCATATTTGTCTGTTAACGAATTCTACCCGTTATGTCCCCGGAGCACGCGCTTGTGAGCAACGCGGCATAATAGTGTAAATTCATCTAATTACATAGATCAACATTAGGGTTATAATCTAACTATACGATCTAGCTCGTTCCAATCATCAGTGTATCCGGCTAGTCTTTCCAATATAAATAGTATATTGTATTCCACTGATAATCGACCAACTTGATTAAGCATATATTATTTAAGTATACTAGCAAGATGCCCGTGCATTGCACGGAACATCAAAATGCTTTTTTTTACAAAACATCTGTTGTGATTGACCCATGCAGGAATAATTCCATGTGTAAAAACTAATGATATCTTGAGAATTTTATCGGAAAAATGGTATCTTGAGAATTTCATCGAAAAAATGATATCTCAAGAAAGATGAGAGATAAGGTGAGGAGAAGTGGGGCGTGGTGGTGACTGGTGGTCGGACAGGGCGGAGGCATGGGGATGGACGGCGCCGGCAGGCGGCCACCATGCCAGATTGTTTCAGAGACTTTCTTTTTTAATTGCTTAGCAATGAGGTCGTAGGAGATAAGGATGAACGAGGCAAGACCTTATTTGTAAATGTGGAGAGATGTGTGGTCCTTTTTTTTTTAAATTGTCATAGTTTGCTTTCTATCCGTCAGATATAGATCGGACGGTCTATATTACAAGATGGCAGGCATACCATCATCACCAACTCGATTTTTTTATAAGAGTAGAGATTCCAGCAAGTAATAATTTCATGATAAACTTGTAAAACAATTTCATGCATAAATACATGCATAGTTTCATAGAAGGTATTCCGAATATTAGTAATTTCAAGTAATTTGAATATAGTTGCAGGACATATAATTCCAACACCATCCTCCTCAGGCCAACTAGCGATTTCATATTTTATTTCTTCCGCCGGCCATGATATTAGCAGGTGTTAAGCTACGGGAGTCGATTTGCCTCAGATTAGCATTCCTAAATTGGTCATTGCCACCGGTAACACGAGTAATAACACTTACTGGATACGCACAATTGTCACCGAGGCTCAAACGAAATGCTGTCATCACCGGCAATGCATTTCTGCTCAAACCAAAACCTCCATCTAGACGAGAAGAAAAAACAAGAATTGTGCAAAACGGGGGAGGAGGAAGGCCCGACTAAAGACCAACAACGGCCCGTGGGCCGAGATTATACTAAGCCCAGTGTGAACGTTTGCGGTACAATAACCTGTTTTCTCTCTCTCTCAAAAAATAAAATAAAATAAAAACCGGATTGCCTCCCCTGCCACCACCACAAACGCTCGCCGGCATCCTACACACGATAGTCGATACCGCATTTCCGTCGAGCACGATGGCCGCCCTTCTCCTCTCAGTCTCCTCCCGCCCCCCAAGAGCACGGCCATCGCCTCCGCCGCCGCTCCCCGCCCCACACCGCGCTTCCTCTCCTTTCCTCTCACAACCGACAAGGCTTGCCGCCGCGGGGGACGTATCCTCACCTCCTCTGCGATGTCGCCCTCCCCGGCCGCGGCCCAGCCTTTCCGCTCCTTGCCCCCCTCTAAGACCACCGTCCTCGTCACCGACACCACGGGCTACATCGGCTGCTTCATCGTCCGCGAGCTGCTTCGCTGCGGCCACCGCGTTGTCGCCGTTGCCCGGCCCCGCAGCGGCGTCCGCGGCAAAAACTCCCCTGAGGAGGCTGTCTCCGACCTTGCCCCCGCCCGCGTCGTCTTCTCCGATGTCACCGACCCGGGCGCCCTCCTCGCAGACCTCTCGGGGTCGGGATACCGTCCCGTATACGCCGTGGTCTGCTACCTCGCCAGCCGCGATGGCGGGGTGCAGGACTCGTGGCGCGTCGACTACCGCGCCACGCTCCACACTCTCCAGGCCGCACGCAGCCTCGACGCCGCCCACTTCGTCCTCCTCTCCGCCGTCTGCGTCCATAAGCCACTCCTCGAGTTCCAGCGCGCCAAGCTCAAGTTCGAGGGCGAGCTCGCCGCCGAGGCGGCCCGGGACCCGACCTTCACCTACAGTGTCGTCCGCCCCACCGCCTTCTTCAAGAGCCTCAGCGGCCAGGTCGAAACCGTCAAGAAGGGCAATCCCTACGTCATGTTTGGCGACGGCAAGCTCTGCGCTTGCAAGCCTATCAGCGAGGAGGATCTCGCCTCCTTCATCGCGGATTGCATCTTCGACCAGGAAAAGGCTAACAAGCTTCTTCCAATTGGAGGACCGGGGAAGGCCCCTCACGCCGCTGGAGCAAGGGGAGATGTTGTTCCGGCTGCTCGGGGCGAGAACCCAGGTTCATCAAGGTGCCCATTCAGATCATGGATGGTCTCATCTGGGTGCTCGATGGATTGGCCAAGGTGTTCCCGGGGCTGGAGGATGCCGTCGAGTTCGGCAAAATTGGGAGGTACTATGCGTCGGAGAGCATGCTAGTGCTCGATCCTAAGACCGGGGAGTAGAACGGCGAGAAGACATCGAGCTATGGCAAAGACACGCTCGAGAAGTTCTTCGATAAGGTGTGATACGTCCATTTTGCATCATGCTTTTATATCGATATTTATTGCATATGGGCTGTTATTACACATTATGTCACAATACTTATGCCTATTCTCTCTTATTTTACAAGGTTTACACGAAGAGGGAGAATGCCGGCAGCTGGAATTCTGGGCTGGAAAATGAGCAAATATTAGAGACCTATTCTGCACAACTCTAAAAGTCATGAAATTTCACAGAAGTCAGTTTTGGAATATATTAAAAATATTGGGCGAAAAAAGCACCAGAGGGGGGCCACACCCTGTCCACGAGGGTGGGGGGCGCGCCCTACACCCTAGGCGCGCCCCCTGCCTCGTGGGCCCCCTGGCAGGCCTCCGGTGCCATCTTTTGCTATATAAAGTCTTTCGCCCTGGAAAAATTCATAAGGAAGCTTTCGGGACGAAGCGCCGCCGTCTCGAGGCGGAACCTGGTGAAACCAATCTAGGGCTCCGGCGGAGCTGTTCTGCCGGGGAAACATCCCTCCGGGAGGGGGAAATCATCACCATCGTCATCACCATCGATCCTCTCATCGGGAGGGGGTCAATCTCCGTCAACATCTTCACCAGCACCATCTCATCTCAAATCCTAGTTCATCTCTTGTATCCAATCTTTGTCTCAAAACCTCAGATTGGTACCTGTGGGTTGCTAGTAGTGTTGATTACTCCTTGTAGTTGATGCTAGTTGGTATATTTGGTGGAAGATCATATGTTCAGATCCTTTATGCATATTAATACCCCTATGATTATGAACATGAATATGATTTGTGAGTAGTTACGTTTGTTCCTGAGGACATGGGAGAAGTCTTGCTATAAGTAGTCATGTGAATTTGGTATTCGTTCGATATTTTGATGAGATGTATGTTGTCTTTCCTCTAGTGGTGTTATGTGAATGTCGACTACATGACACTTCACCATTGTTTGGGCCTAGGGGAAGGCATTGGGAAGTAATAAGTAGATGATGGGTTGCTAGAGTGACAGAAGCTTAAACCCTAGTTTATGCGTTGCTTCGTAAGGGGCTAATTTGGATCCATATGTTTCATGCTATGGTTAGGTTTACCTTAATATTTCTTTCGTAGTTGCGGATGCTTGCGAGAGGGGTTAATCATAAGTGGGATGCTTGTCCAAGAAAGGGAAGTACCCAAGCACCGGTCCACGCACATATCAAATTATCAAAGTAACAAACGCGAATCATATGAGCATGATGAAAACTAGCTTGACGATAATTCCCCTGTGTCCTCGGGAGCGTTTTCCTTTATATAAGAGTTTGTCCAGGCTTGTCCTTTGCTACAAAAAGGATTGGGCTACCTTGCTGCACCTTGTTTACTTTTGTTACTTGTTACCCGTTACAAATTACCTTATCACAAAACTATCTGTTACCGATAATTTCAGTGCTTGCAGAGAATACCTTACTGAAAACCGCTTGTCATTTCCTTCTGCTCCTCGTTGGGTTCGACACTCTTACTTATCGAAAGGACTACGATAGATCCCCTATACTTGTGGGTCATTAAGACTCTTTTTTGGCGCCGTTGTCGGGGAGTGAAGCGCCTTTGGTAAGGAAAAATTTATATAGTGTGCTGAAATTTACTGTCACTTGTTACTATGGAAAGTAATCCTTTGAGGGGCTTGTTCGGGGTATCTTCACCTCGACCAGTAGAGCAAAGAGTTGCTCCTCAACCTACTGAACCTACTGAAAATGTTTACTTTGAAATTCCTTCAGGTATGATAGAGAAACTGCTAGCTAATCCTTCTACAGGAGATGGAACATTGCATCCCGATTTGCACCTAATCTATGTGGATGAAGTTTGTGGATTATTTAAGCTTGCAGGTATGCCCAAGGATGTTATCAAGAATAAGGTCTTCCCTTTATCTTTGAAGGGAAAGGCATTGACATGGTTTAGGCTATGCGATGATATTGGATCATGGAACTACAACAGATTGAAATTGGAATTTCATCAGAAGTTTTATCCTATGCATCTGGTTCATCGTGATCGTAATTATATATAATTTTTGGCCTCGCGAAGGAGAAAGCATCGCTCAAGCTTGGGGGAGGCTTAAGTCAATGTTATATTCATGCCCCAATCATGAGCTCTCAAGAGAAATTATTATTCAAAAAATTTATGCTCGACTTTCTCTCAATAATCGCTCCATGCTCGATACTTCTTGTACTGGTTCTTTTATGATGAAGACTATTGAATTCAGATGGGATTTATTGGAAAGAATTAAACTCAACTTTAAAGATTGGGATCTCGACGAAGGTAAGGAGTCAGGTATAACACCTAAGTTTGATTGTGTTAAATCTTTTATGGATACCGATGCTTTTCGTGAATTTAGCACTAAATATGGACTTGACTCTGAGATAGTAGCTTCTTTCTGTGAATCATTTGCTACTCATGTTGATCTCCCTAAGGAGAAGTGGTTTAAATATCATCCTCCCATTGAAGTAAAAGTATTTGAACCTATTAAAGTTGAAGAAAAGACTATCACCTATAATGTTGATCCTATTATTCCTACCGCTTATATTGAGAAACCACCTTTCCCTGTTAGAATAAAGGATCATGCTAAAGCTTCAACTGTGGTTCGTAAGAGTAATACTAGGAAACCTACACCCTCTGAGCAAATTAAAGTTTAACCTAGTATTGCTATGGTTAAAGATCTCTTGGCCGATAATATTGATGGGCATGTTATTTAATTCTGTGATGAAGCTGCTAGAATTGCTAGACCCGATACTAAAAATAAACATAGACCTGTTGTAGGCATGCCTATTATTTCTGTTAAAATAGGAGATCATTGCTATCATGGCTTATGTGATATGGGTGCTAGTGCGAGCGCAATACCTCATTCTTTATACGAAGAATTATGCATGACATTGCACCTGCTGAGTTAGAAGGTATTGATGTTACAATTAAGCTTGCTAATAGAGATACTATTTCACCAGTTGGGATTATTAGAGATGTTGAAGTCTTGTGTGGGAAAATTAAATATGCTACTGATTTTCTTGTTCTTGGTTCCCCACAAGATGACTTTTGTCCCATTATATTTGGCAAACCCTTCTTGAATACTGTTAATGCTAAGATAGATTGCAAAAAGGATGTTGTTACTATTGGTTTAGGGGATATGTCTCATGATTTTAATTTTGCTAAATTTCGTAGACAACCCCATGATAAAGAATTGCCTAGTAAAGATGAAATTATTGGTCTTGCTTCTATTGCCGTGCCTCCTAATGATCCTTTAGAACAATATTTGCTAGACCATGAAAATGATATGTTTATGAATGAAAGAAGGGAAATAGATGAAGTATTCTTTAAACAAGGACCTATTTTGAAACACAACTTGCCTGTTAAAATTCTAGGGGATCCTCCTCCACCCAAGGGTGATCCCGTGTTTGAGCTTAAACCATTACCTGATACTCTTAAATATGCTTATCTTGATGAAAAGAAGATATATCCTGTTATTATTAGTGCTAACCTTTCAGAGAAGGAAGAAGAGAAATTATTGAAAACTCTGAAGAAGCACCATGCTGCTATTGGATATACTCTTGATGATCTTAAGGGCATTAGTCCCACTCTATTCCAGCACAAAATAAAATTGGAGAAAGACGCTAAACTGGTTGTTGATCACCAACGACGGTTAAATCCTAAGATGAAAGAAGTGGTAAGAAAAGAAATACTAAAGCTTCTGGAGGCAGGTATAATTTATCCTGTTGCTGATAGTCAGTGGGTAAGTCCTGTCCATTGTGTCCCTAAGAAGGGAGGTATTACTGTAGTTCCTAATGATAAAGATGAATTGATCCCACAAAGAATTGTTACAGGTTATAGAATGGTAATTGATTTCCGTAAACTAAATAAAGCTACTAAAAAGGATCATTACCCTTTACCTTTTATTGATCAAATGCTAGAAAGATTATCCAAACATACACATTTTTGCTTTCTAGACGGTTATTCTGGTTTCTCTCAAATACCTATGTCAAAGGAGGATCAAGAAAAGACCACTTTTACTTGCCCTTTCGGTACCTTTGCTTATAGACGTATGCCATTTGGTTTATGCAATGCACTTGCTACCTTTCAAAGATGTATGACTGCTATATTCTCTGACTTTTGTGAAAAGATTGTTGAGGTTTTCATGGATGATTTCTCCATATATGGAATTTCTTTTGACGATTGCTTAAGCAACCTTGATCGAGTTTTGCAGAGATGTGAAGAAACTAATCTTGTCTTGAATTGGGAGAAGTGCCACTTTATGGTTAATGAAGGTATTGTCTTGGGGCATACAATTTCTGAAAGAGGTATTGAAGTTGATAAAGCTAAAGTTGATGCTATTGAAAATATGCCGTGTCCTAAGGACATTAAAGGTAGAAGGAGTTTCCTTGGTCATGCTGGTTTTTATAGGAGGTTCATTAAAGACTTCTAAAAAATTTCTAGGCCTCTGACTAATCTCTTACAAAAAGATGTTCCTTTTGTCTTTGATGATGATTGTGTAGAAGCATTTGAAATACTTAAGAAAGCTTTGATTTCTGCACCTATTGTTCAGCCACCTGATTGGAATTTACCCTTTGAAATTATGTGTGATGCTAGTGATTATGCTGTAGGTGTTGTTCTAGGAAAAAAAGTTGATAAGAAATTAAATGTTATCCAATATGCTAGTAAAACTCTAGACAGTGCCCAGAGAAATTATGCTACTACTGAAAAAGAATTTTTAGCAATTGTATTTGCTTGTGATAAGTTCATACCTTATATTGTTGATTCTAAAGTAACTGTTCATACTGATCATGATGCTATTAAATATATTATGGAAAAGAAAGATGCTAAACCTAGACTTATTAGATGGGTTCTCTTGCTACAAGAATTTGATTTGCATATTATAGATAGAAAGGGAGCTGAGAACCCCCGTTGCAGACAACTTGTCTAGGTTAGAAAATGTTCTTGATGACCCACTCCCTATTGATGACAGCTTTCCTGATGAACAATTAGCTGTCATAAATGCTTCTCGTACTGCTCCATGGTATGCTGATTATGCTAATTACATTGTTGCTAAATTTATACCACCTAGTTTCACATACCAGCAAAAGAAAAAGTTTTTCTATGATTTAAGACATTACTTCTGGGATGACCCACACCTCTATAAAGGAGTAGATGGTGTTATTAGACGTTGTGTACCTGAGCATGAACAGGAACAGATCCTACACAAGTGTCACTCCGAGGCCTACGGAGGACACCATGCTGGAGACAGAACTGCACATAAGGTATTGCAATCCGGTTTTTATTGACCTACTCTTTTTAAGGATGCCCGTAAGTTTGTCTTGTCTTGTGATGAATGTCAAAGAATTGGTAATATTAGTAGACGTCAAGAAATGCCTATGAACTATTCACTTGTTATTGAACCATTTGATGTTTCGGGATTTGATTATATGGGACCGTTTCCTTCCTCTAATGGGTATACACATATTTTAGTTGCTGTTGATTACGTTACTAAGTGGGTAGAAGCTATTCCAACTAGTAGTGTTGATCATAACACCTCTATTAAGATGCTTAAAGAAGTTATTTTCCCGAGGTTTGGAGTCCCTAGATACTTAATGACCGATGGTGGTTCACATTTTATTCATGGTGCTTTTCGTAAAATGCTTGCTAAGTATGACGTTAATAATAGAATTGCATCTCCATACCACCCACAATCTAGTGGCCAAGTAGAGCTGAGTAATAGAGAGATTAAATTAATTTTGCAAAAGACTGTTAATAGATCTAGAAAGAATTGGTCCAAGAAACTTGATGATGCATTATGGGCCTATAGAACTGCATATAAAAATCCTATGGGTATGTCTCCGTATAAAATGGTTTATGGAAAAGCATGTCACTTCCCTCTCGAACTAGAACATAAGGCATATTGGGCCATTAAAGAGCTCAATTATGACTTCAAACTTGCCGGTGAGAAGAGACTATTTGACATTAGCTCACTTGATGAGTGTTGAACCCAGGCCTATGAGAATGCCAAACTGTTTAAAGAAAAAGTTAAAAGATGGCATGACAAAAGGATACAAAAGCGTGAGTTTAATGTAGGTGATTATGTTTTGCTATAGAACTCTCGTTTAAGATTTTTTGCAGGAAAACTCCTCTCTAAATGGGTAGGTCCTTTTGTTATTGAGGAGGTCTATCGTTCCGGTGCCATAAAAATCAACAACTTCGAAGGCACAGATCCGAAGGTGGCGAACGGTCAAAGAATTAAACATTATATCTCAGGTAACCCCATAAATGTTGAAACCAATGTTATTGAAACCGTAACCTCGGAGGAATACATAAGGGACACTTTCCAGAACGTTTCAGACTCCGAAAAGGAATAGGTATGTGGTACGGTAAGTAAGCTGACTCCAAAACAGTTCTAATAGCAGTTTTTCTCCGTGTTGGAATATTTAAGAAATAGGAAAAATAAGAAGTAGTCCGGGAAGGACACGAGGCATCCACGAGGGTTGAGGGGGCGCCCTACTCCCTGGGCGCTAAGGAAATATGCCCTAGAGGCAATAATAAAGTTATTATTTATTTCCTTATATCATAATAAATGTTTATTATTCATGCTAGAATTGTATTAACCGGAAACATAATACTTGTGTGAATACATAGACAAACAGAGTGTCACTAGTATGCCTCTACTTGGCTAGCTCGTTGATCAAAGATGGTTATGTTTCCTAGCCATTGACACGAGTTGTCATTTGATTAACGGGATCACATCTTTAGGAGAATGATGTGATTGACTTGACCCATTCCGTTAGCTTAGCACTCGATCGTTTAGTATGTTGCTATTGCTTTCTTCATGACTTATACATGTTCCTATGACTATGAGATTATGCAACTCCCGTTTATCGGAGGAACACTTTGTGTGCTACCAAACATCACAACGTAACTGGGTGATTATAAAGGTGCTCTACAGGTGTCTCCGAAGGTACTTGTTGGGTTGGCGTATTTCGAGATTAGGATTTGTCACTCCGATCGTCGGAGAGGTATCTCTGGGCCCACTCGATAATGCACATCACTTAAGCCTTGCAAGCATTGCAACTAATGAGTTAGTTGCGGGATGATGTATTACGGAACGAGTAAAGAGACTTGCCGGTAACGAGATTGAACTAGGTATTGAGATACCGACGATCGAATCTCGGGCAAGTAACATACCGATGACAAAGGGAACAACATATGTTGTTATGCGGTCTGACCGATAAAGATCTTCGTAGAATATGTGGGAGCCAATATGAGCATCCAGGTTTCGCTATTGGTTACTGACCGGAGACGTGTCTCGGTCATGTCTACATAGTTCTCGAACCCGTAGGGTCCGCACGCTTAAAGTTTCGATGACGGTTATATTATGAGCTTATGAGTTTTGATGTACTGAAGGTTGTTCGGAGTCCCGGATGTGATCACGGACATGACGAGGAGTCTCGAAATGGTCGAGACATGAAGATTGATATATTGGAAGCCTATATTTGGATATCAGAAGTGTTCCAGGTGAAATCGGGATTTTACCAGAGTACCGAGGGGTTACCGGAACCCCCCGGGGGCTTAATGGGCCATAGTGGGCCTTAGTGGAGAAGAGGAGAGGCGGCTAGAGCAGGGCCCGCGTGCCCCTCCCCCTCTAGTCCGAATATGACAAGGAGAGGGGGGCGGCCCCGCTTTCTTTCCTCTCTCCCTCCTCTTTCCCCCCTTCTCCTAATCCAACAAGGTAGGGAGGGAGTCCTACTCCCGGTGGGAGTAGGACTCCTCATGGCGCGCCTCCTCCTGGCCGGCCGCACCTCCCCCCCGTGCTCCTTTATATACGGGGGCAGGGGGCACCCCAAAGACACAACAATTGATCCGTTGATCTTTTAGCCGTGTGCGGTGCCCCCTTCCACCATAGTCCACCTCGATAATACTGTAGCGGTGCTTAGGCGAAGCCCTGCGTCGGTAGAACATCATCATCATCATCACGCCGTCGTGCTAACGAAACTCTCCCTCAACACTCGGCTAGATCGGAGTTCGTGGGACGTCATCGGGCTGAACGTGTGCTGAACTCGGAGGTGCCGTGCGTTCGGTACTTGATCGGTCGGATCGTGAAGACGTACGACTACATCAACCGCATTGTGCTAACGCTTCCGCTTTCGGTCTACGAGGGTACGTGGACAACACTCTCCCCTCTCGTTGCTATGCATCACCATGATCTTGCGTGTGCGTAGGAATTTTTTTGAAATTACTACGTTCCCCAACAGTGGCATCCGAGCCAGGTTTTATGCGTAGATGTCATATGCACGAGTAGAACACAAGTGAGTTGTGGGCGATATAAGTCATACTGCTTACCAGCATGTCATACTTTGGTTCGGCAGTATTGTTGGATGAAGCGGCCCAGACCAACATTACGCGTACGCTTACGCGAGACTGGTTCTACCGACGTGCTTTGCACACAGGTGGCTGGCGGGTGTCAGTTTCTCCAACTTTAGTTGAACCGAGTGTGGCTACGCCCGGTCCTTGCGAAGGTTAAAACAACAGCAACTTGACAAACTATCATTGTGGTTTTGATGTGTAGGTAAGAACGGTTCTTGCTCAGCCCGTAGCAGCCACGTAAAACTTGCAACAGCAAAGTAGAGGACGTCTAACTTGTTTTTGCAGGGAATGTTGTGATGTGATATGGTCAAAGCATGATGCTAAATTTTATTGTATGAGATGATTATGTTTTGTAACCGAGTTATCGGCAACTGGCAGGAGCCATATGGTTGTCGCTTTATTGTATGCAATGCAATCGCCCTGTAATGCTTTACTTTATCACTAAGCGGTAGTGATAGTCGTAGAAGCATAAGATTGGCGAGACGACAACGATGCTATGATGGAGATCAAGGTGTCGCACCGGTGACGATGGTGATCATAACGGTGCTTCGGAGATGGAGATCACAAGCACAAGATGATGATGGCCATATCATATCACTTATATTGATTGCATGTGATGTTTATCTTTTATGCATCTTATCTTGCTTTGATTGACGGTAGCATTATAAGATGATCTCTCACTAAATTTCAAGATAAAAGTGTTCTCCCTGAGTATGCACCGTTGCCAAAGTTCGTCGTGCCCAGACACCACGTGATGATCGGGTGTGATAAGCTCTACGTCCATCTACAACGGGTGCAAGCCAGTTTTGCACACGCAGAATACTCAGGTTAAACTTGACGAGCCTAGGATATGCAGATATGGCCTCGGAACACTGAGACCGAAAGGTCGAGCGTGAATCATATAGTAGATATGATCAACATAGTGATGTTCACCATTGAAAGGTACTCCATTTCACGTGATGATCGGTTATGGTTTAGTTGATATGGATCACGTGATCACTTAGAGGATTAGAGAGATGTCTATATAAGTGGGAGTTCTTAAGTAATATGATTAATTGAACTTAAATTTATCATGAATTTAGTACCTGATAGTATCTTGCTTGTCTATGTTGATTGTAGATAGATGGCCCGTGCTGTTGTTCCGTTGAATTTTAATGCGTTCCTTGAGAAAGCAAAGTTGAAAGATGATGGTAGCAATTACACGGACTGGGTCTGTAACTTGAGGATTATCCTCATTGCTGCACAGAAGAATTACGTCCTGGAAGCACCGCTAGGTGCCAAACCTGCTGCAGGAGCAACACCAGATGTTATGAACGTCTGGCAGAGCAAAGCTGATGACTACTCAATAGTTCAGTGTGCCATGCTTTACGGCTTAGAACCGGGACTTCAACGACGTTCTGAACGTCATGGAGCATATGAGATGTTCCAGGAGTTGAAGTTAATATTTCAAGCAAATGCCCAGATTGAGAGATATGAAGTCTCCAATAAGTTCTACAGGTGTAAGATGGAGGAGAATAGTTCTGTCAGTGAGCATATACTCAAAATGTCTGGGTATAACAATCACTTGATTCAACTGGGAGTTAATCTTTCGGATGATAGCATCATTGACAGAATTCTTCAATCACTGCCACCAAGCTACAAGAGCTTCGTGATGAAGTATAACAGGCAAGGGATGGATAAGACGATTCCCGAGCTCTTCGCAATGCTAAAAGCTGCGGAGGTAGAAATCAAGAAGGAGCATCAAGTGTTGATGGTTAATAAGACCACCAGTTTCAAGAAAAAGGGCAAAGGGAAGAAGAAGGGGAACTTCAAGAAGAACAGCAAGCAAGTTGCTGCTCAAGAGAAGAAACCCAAGTCTGGACCAAGCCTGAGACTGAGTGCTTCTACTACAAAGGGACTGGTCACTGGAAGAGGAACTGCCCCAAGTATTTGGCGGATAAGAAGGATGGCAAGGTGAACAAAGGTATATGTGATATACATGTTATTGATGTGTACCTTACCACAGCTCCCAGTAGCACCTGGGTATTTGATACTGGTTCTGTTGCTAATATTTGCAACTCAAAACAGGGACTACGGATTAAGCGAACACTGGCAAGGACGACGTGACGATGCGCGTGGGAAACGGTTCCAAAGTCGATGTGATCGCCGTCGGCACGCTACCTCTACATCTACCTTCGGGATTAGTATTAGACCTAAATAATTGTTATTTGGTGCCAGCGTTGAGCATGAACATTATATCTGGATCTTGTTTGATGCGAGACGGTTATTCATTTAAATCAGAGAATAATGGTTGTTCTTTCTATTTATATGAGTAATATCTTTTATGGTCATGCACCCTTGAAGAGTGGTCTATTTTTTGAATCTCGATAGTAGTGATACACATATTCATAATGTTGAAGCCCAAAGATGCAGAGTTGATAATGATAGTGCAACTTATTTGTGGCACTGCCGTTTGGGTCATATTGGTGTAAAGCGCATGAAGAAACTCCATACTGATGGACTTTTGGAATCACTTGGTACTTGCGAACCATGCCTCATGGGCAAGATGACTAAATTGCCGTTCTCCGGAACTATGGAGCGAGCAACAGATTTGTTGGAAATCATACATACAGATGTATGTGGTCCGATGAATGTTGAGGCTCGCGGCGGATATCGTTATTTTCTCACCTTCACAGATGATTTAAGCAGATATGGGTATATCTACTTAATGAAACATAAGTCTGAAACATTTGAAAAGTTCAAAGAATTTCAGAGTGAAGTTGAAAATCATCGTAACAAGAAAATAAAGTTCTACGATCTGATCGTGGAGGAGAATATTTGAGTTACGAGTTTGGTCTACATTTGAAACAATGCGGAATAGTTTCGCAACTCACGCCACCCGGAACACCACAGCGTAATGGTGTGTCCGAACGTCGTAATCGTACTTTACTAGATATGGTGCGATCTATGATGTCTCTTACTGATTTACCGCTATCATTTTGGGGTTATGCTTTAGAGACGGCTGCATTCACGTTAAACAGGGCACCATCGAAATCCGTTGAGACGACGCCTTATGAACTGTGGTTTGGCAAGAAACCAAAGTTTTCGTTTCTTAAAGTTTGGGGCTGCGATGCTTATGTGAAAAATCTTCAACCTGATAAGCTCGAACCCAAATAGGAGAAATGTGTCTTCATAGGATACCCAAAGGAGACTGTTGGGTACACCTTCTATCACAGATCTAAAGGCAAGACATTTGTTGCTAAGAATGGATCCTTTCTAGAGAAGGAGTTTCTCTCGAAAGAAGTGAGTGGGAGGAAAGTAGAACTTGATGAGGTAACCGTACCTGCTCCCTTATTGGAAAATAGTTCATCACAGAAACCGGTTCCTGTGACATCTATACCAATTAGTGAGGAAGTTAATGATGAGGATCATGGAACTTCAGATCAAGTTGTTACTGAACCTCATAGGTCATCCAGAATAAAATCCGCACCAGAGTGGTACGGTAATCCTGTTCTGGAGGTTATGTTACTAGACCATGACGAACCTACGAACTATGAAGAAGCGATGGTGAGCCCAGATTCCGCAAAATGGCTTGAGGCCATGAAATTTGAGATGGGCTCCATGTATGAGAACAAAGTATGGACTTTGGTTGACTTGCCCGATGATCGGCAAGCCATTGAGAATAAATGGATCTTCCAGAAGAAGACTGACGCTGACGGTAATGTTACTGTCTATAAAGCTCGACTTGTTGCGAAAGGTTTTCGACAAGTTCAAGGGATTGACTACGATGAGACCTTCTCACCCGTAGCGATGCTTAAGTCTGTCCGAATAATGTTAGCAATTGCCGCATTTTATGATTATGAAATTTGGCAAATGGATGTAAAAACTGCATTCCTGAATGGATTTCTGGAAGAAGAGTTGTATATGATGCAACCGGAAGGTTTTGTCGATCCAAAGGGAGCTAACAAAGTGTGCAAGCTCTGGCGATCCATTTATGGACTGGTGCAAGCCTCTCGGAGTTGGAATAAATGCTTTGATAGTGTGATCAAAGCATTTGGTTTTATACAGACTTTTAGAGAAGCCTGTATTTACAAGAAAGTGAGTGGGAGCTCTGTAGCATTTCTGATATTATATGTGGATGACATATTGTTGATTGGAAATGATATAGAAATTTCTGGATAGCATAAAGGGATACTTGAATAAGAGTTTTTCAATGAAGGACCTCGGTGAAGCTGCTTACATATTGGGCATCAAGATCTATAGAGATAGATCAAGACGCTTAATTGGACTTTCACAAAGCACATACCTTGACAAAGTTTTGAAGAAGTTCAAAATGGATCAAGCAAAGAAAGGGTTCTTGCCTGTGTTACAAGGTGTGAAGTTGAGTAAGACTCAATGCCCGACCACTGCCGAAGATAGAGAGAAGATGAAAGATGTTCCCTATGCTTCAGCCATAGGCTCTATCATGTATGCAATGCTGTGTACCAGACCTGATGTGTGCCTTGCTATAAGTCTAGCAGGGAGGTACCAAAGTAATCCAGGAGTGGATCACTGGACAGCGCTCAAGAATATCCTGAAATACCTGAAAAGGACTAAGGATATGTTTCTCGTTTATGGAGGTGACAAAGAGCTCATTGTAAATGGTTACGTTGATGCAAGCTTTGACACTGATCCAGACGATTCTAAATCGCAAACCGGATACGTGTTTACATTGAACGGTGGAGCTGTCACTTGGTGCAGTTCTAAACAAAGCGTTGTGGCGGGATCTACGTGTGAAGCGGAGTACATAGCTGCTTCGGAAGCAGCAAATGAAGGAGTCTAGATGAAGGAGTTCATATCTGATCTAGGTGTCATACCTAGTGCATTGGGTCCAATAAAAATCTTTTGTGACAATACTGGTGCAATTGCCTTGGCTAAGGAATCTAGATTTCACAAGAGAACCAAGCACATGAAGAGATGCTTCAATTCCATCCGGGATCCAGTCCAGGTGGGAGACATAGAAATTTGCAAGATACATACGGATCTGAATGTTGCAGACCCGTTGACTAAGCCTCTTCCACGAGCAAAACATGATCAGCACCAAGACTCCATGGGTGTTAGAATCATTACTGTGTAATCTAGATTATTGACTCTAGTGCAAGTGGGAGACTGAAGGAAATATGCCCTAGAGGCAATAATAAAGTTATTATTTATTTCCTTATATCATGATAAATGTTTATTATTCATGCTAGAATTGTATTAACCGGAAACATAATACTTGTGTGAATACATAGACAAACAGAGTGTCACTAGTATGCCTCTACTTGACTAGCTCGTTGATCAAAGATGGTTATGTTTCCTAGCCATTGACATGAGTTGTCATTTGATTAATGGGATCACATCATTAGGAGAATGATGTGATTGACTTGACCCATTCCGTTAGCTTAGCACTCGATTTAGTATGTTGCTATTGCTTTCTTCATGACTTATACATGTTCCTATGACTATGAGATTATGCAACTCCCGTTTACCGGAGGAACACTTTGTGTGCTAACAAACGTCACAACGTAACTGGGTGATTATAAAGGTGCTCTACAGGTGTCTCCGAAGGTACTTGTTGGGTTGGCGTATTTCGAGATTAGGATTTGTCACTCCGATCGTCGGAGAGGTATCTCTGGGCCCACCCGGTAATGCACATCACTTAAGCCTTGCAAGCATTGCAACTAATGAGTTAGTTGCGGGATGATGTATTACGGAACGAGTAAAGAGACTTGCCGGTAACGAGATTGAACTAGGTATTGAAATACCGACGATCGAATCTCGGGCAAGTAACATACCGATGACAAAGGGAACAACGTATGTTGTTATGCGGTCTGACCGATAAAGATCTTCGTAGAATATGTGGGAGCCAATATAAGCATCCAGGTTCCGCTATTGGTTATTGACTGCAGACGTGTCTCGGTCATGTCTACATAGTTCTCGAACCTGTAGGGTCCGCACGCTTAAAGTTTCAATGACAGTTATATTATGAGTTTATGAGTTTTGATGTACCGAAGGTTGTTCAGAGTCCTGGATGTGATCACGGACATGACGAGGAGTCTCGAAATGGTCGAGACATGAAGATTGATATATTGGAAGCCTATATTTGGATATCGGAAGTGTTCCGGGTGAAATTGGGATTTTACCGGAGTACCGAGGGGTTACCGGAACCCCCCGGGGGCTTAATGGGCCATAGTGGGCCTTAGTGGAGAAAAGGAGAGGCGGCTAGGGCAGGGCCGCGCGCCCCTCCTCCTCTAGTCCGAATAGGACAAGGAGAGGGGGGCGACACCCCCTTTCCTTCCTCTCTCCATCCTCTTTCCCCCCTTCTCCTAATCCAACAAGGAAGGGAGGGAGTCCTACTCCCGGTGGGAGTAGGACTCCTCTTGGCGCGCCTCCTCCTGGCCGGCCGCACCTCCCCCCTTGCTCCTTTATATACAGGGGCAGCCCCAAAGACACAACAATTGATCAGTTGATCTTTTGGCCGTGTGCGGTGCCCCCCTCCACCATAGTCCACCTCGATAATACTGTAGCGGTGCTTAGGCGAAGCCCTGCTTCGGTAGAACATCATCGTCGCCACCACGCCGTCGTGCTGACGAAACTCTCCCTCAACACTCGGCTGGATCGGAGTTCGAGGGACGTCATCGGGCTGAACGTGTGCTGAACTCAGAGGTGACGTGCGTTTGGTACTTGATTAGTCGGATCGTGAAGACGTACGACTACATCAACTGTGTTGTGGTAACGCTTCCGCTTTCAGTCTACGAGGGTATGTGGACAACACTCTCCCCTCTCATTGCTATGCATCACCATGATCTTGCGTGTGCGTAGGATTTTTTTTGAAATTACTACGTTCCCCAACAGGCGCGCCCCCTGCCTCGTGGGCACCTCATGTGCTCTCCGGACTCCGTTTTCTTGCACGCTACTTCTTTGGTCGGTAAAAATTCATTATATAATCTCCCGAAGGTTTTGACCACCGTACCACGCAAATATCCTCTGTTTTTGTTTCGAGCTATTTTTCTGACAGATCTAGATCACCATGACATCTCCAAGCGCCCCCAAGGCCAAGTTCATCGAGAAGGTCATCAACCCCTACCTCGCGGAGGTGCTGCAACACCCTCAAACTATTGAGATGCGTGAGGGGTTGCTGCACATCCGCGATGTTGAGGGACCAAGGAGGACCGGAAGCGTGGAGACAAGACTCGAAGCAATGGAGCAACAAGTTTTCAAGTGCCAGGGGATGGTGGAATGCGGACTCAACACCAACCACATGATGCTCGCGGAGTTCACCAACAACCACAAGCTGGATGCCAAGAACATTGGGGAGACCATCTTCAATCTTCACGAGAAAATCGAGCACCTCCAAGCCCAGATCTATGACCTACAAAACCAAAACTGTGAGTATGAACATAGATTCAAGAGGATGAGTTTAGCTGCAGATTTGAGGATCCCGGAGACTCGATCATCCTTCTATGATGGTGAGCCTATGCCTTGGAAGATGGACGACAAGCCTACATCATCAACAACTCCATCATCACCACCTCCGAAGAAAGAGTCATAATCACATGGGTATGGGCACTCCCCTTGGCAACTGCCAAGCTTGGGGGAGGTGCCCCGGTATCGTATCACCATCACACTTCTATCTTTACCGTTTTTCTTAGTTTGATCCTTTTGGTAATATTTTGATCTAGTAGAATAAAGTTTTGGTATGATCTAGTTTTGAGTTTTGCTTTATGATTCTTCTATGTAATCGAGTCGGTGAGCTATATATAATAAAGATTAGTTTTGAGTCAAGGGATTTGCTATCTTGCTATGATCTCGAGGGAATAAAAGAAAGAATAAAAAGAAATAAAGAGATCATATTGATCTTATGGAGAGTAATGACTTCACATATAAAAGAGTATGATGAATAGAAGTTGTTGAGAGTTGACAAACATAGTTTTGGTCATCGTTGCAATTAATAGGAAGTAATAAAGAAAGAGAGGTTCTCACATATAAATATACTATCTTGGACATCTTTTATGATTGTGAGCACTCATTAAAATATGACATGCTAAAAGTTGATGTTGGACAAGAAAGACAACGTAATGGGTTATGTTTTCTCATATCTGAAATAAAGTATATTGTCATGGATCATCCAACATGTTGGGCTTGCCTTTCCTCCTCATGCTAGCCAAATCCCTTGCACAAAGTAGAGATACTACTTGTGCTTCCGAATATCCTTAAACCCAGTTTTGCCATGAGTGTCCACCATACCTACCTATGGATTGAGTAAGATCCTTCAAGTAAGTTGTCATTGTTGCATGCAATAAGAATTGCTCTCTAAATATGTATGATTTATTAGTGTGGAGAAAATAAGCTTTATACGATCTTGTGATATGGAAGAAGTAAAAGCGACGGACTGCATAATAAAGGTCCCTATCACAAGTGGCAATATAAAGTGACGTTCTTTCGCATTAAGATTTTGTGCATCCAACCATAAAAGCACATGACAACCTCTGCTTCCCTCTACGAAGGGCCTATCTTTTATTTTTGTCTTATGTCTTATACAAGAGTCGCGGTGATCTTCACCTTTGCTTTTTACACTTTATCCTTTTGCAAGCTCATTGTGTTGGAAAGATCCTAATATATATATCCAATTGGATGTAAGTTATCATAACTATTATTGTTTCCTATTCTCTCTTATTTTACAAAGTTTACACGAAGAGGGAGAATGCCGACAGCTGGAATTCTGGGCTGGAAAAGGAGCAAATATTAGAGACCTATTCTGCACAACTCCAAAAGTCCTGAAATTTCACGGAAGTTAGTTTTGGAATATATTAAAAATATTGGGCGAAGAAAGCACCAGAGGGGGGCCACACCCTGTCCACGAGGGTGGGGGGCACGCCTGATGTCTACTACGCAACCTTCTTCTTGTAGACGTTGTTGGGCCTCCAATTGCAGAGGTTTGTAGGACAGTAGCAAATTTCCCTCAAGTGGATGACCTAAGGTTTATCAATCCGTGGGAGGCGTAGGATGAAGATGGTCTCTCTCAAACAACCCTGCAACCAAATAACAAAGAGTCTCTTGTGTCCCCAACACACCCAATACAAAGGTAGGTTGTATAGGTGCACTAGTTCAGCGAAGAGATGGTGATACAAGTGCAATATGGATGGTAGATATAGGTTTTTTGTAATCTTAAAATATAAAAAACAGCAAGGTAACTAATAATAAAAGTGAGCACAAACGGTATTGCAATGCTAGGAAACAAGGCCTAGGGTTCATACTTTCACTAGTGCAAGTTCTCTCAACAATAATAACATAATTGGATCATATAACTATCCCTCAACATGCAACAAAGAGTCACTCCAAAGTCACTAATAGCGGAGAACAAACGAAGAGATTATTGTAGGGTACGAAACCACCTCAAAGTTATTCTTTCTGATCGATCTATTCAAGAGTCTGTAGTAAAATAACACGAAGCTATTATTTCCATTCGATCTATCATAGAGTTCGTACTAGAATAACACCTTAAGACACAAATCAACCAAAACCCTAATGTCACCTAGATACTCCAATGTCACCACAAGTATCCATGGGTATGATTATACGATATGCATCACACAATCTCATATTCATGCATTCAAACCAACACAAGTACTTCAAAGAGTGCCCCAAAGTTTCTACCTGAGAGTCAAGACGAAAACGTGTGCCAACCCCTATGCATAAGTTCACGAGGTCACGGAACCCGCAAGTTGATCACCAAAACATACATCAAGTAGATCACGTGATATCCCATTGTCACCACAGATAAGCACATGCAAGACATACATCAAGTGTTCTCAAATCCTTAAAGACTCAATCTGATAAGATAACTTCAAAGGGAAAATCAATCCATTACAAGAGAGTAGAGGGGGAGAAACATCATAAGATCCAACTATAATAGCAAAGCTCGCGATACATCAAGATCGTGCCAAATCAAGAACACGAGAGAGAGAGAGATCAAACACATAGCTACTGGTACATACACTACAGGAATCAGCTATTTTGCCGTCTACCATGGCGGACGGCAAAGGCATGAACGGCGGACGGCAAAGGCCTTTGCCGTCAGCCGCGGACGGCAAAAGGCTTCGGCAAAGTAGGCTACGGTAAACAGCTACTTTGCCGTCTGCTTCCTGGCGGCTGACGGCAAAGGCCCTTTGCCGTCTGCAGCGGACGGCAAAGAGAGCGGACGGCAATAATTGTGCTCTCAGTCCGTTAAGTGGCTAACGGCAGGCCTTTGCCGTCAGCCGCGGACGGCAAACTTTCTAGTGCCTTTGCCGTCTGCCATATGAAGTCATCTACACGTCACTACATGGCAGGCCTTTGCCGTCCGCCGCGGACGGCAAACTCTTTTACTCTTTGCCGTCTGCCACTGTAGGCAAACTCTCTAGTGTCTTTCCCGTCTGCCACTGTAGGCAAATTGACCAAATGGGTCAGCTCCCAGGAAGCACAGCTGGATGCCACGTGGCCTCTTTGCCGTCCGCTGCAGACGGCAAAGAGCCCGTTGCCGTCGGTGGCAGACGGCAAAGAGCCTGCATATTGGCTCTTTTTTCTGTTTTTTATTAAATCCAACAATTTTCATCACAAATATATATGACATATATAGATATATTTCACAGCAAACATATAAGATATATATGATATATATGACAACAATTTTCACAGCAAACATATAAGATATCCATCCAACATGCAGAGTTCCATCATACATAGTTCCATCAGATATGTTCCATCCAACTACCAAGTTCCATCATACATAGCATAGTTCATCCAACTACCAAGATACATGCATAGTTCAACGATACAAAAGAAACAGAGAAAGGGATAAGGAGCACTCCATCTATGCAAGCTTTCGTCAAGTGAATGAAATCTGCAAAATGAAAAATAAGAAAGTTAGAAATAGGTGACTAGAACAAGAAGAAGACTAGAACAAGAAGAGTATGTCATTTATGGGCTAACTTACGTGAAATGGATTATATATGAGCTAACTAAGTTGAAATGGGTCGTTTATGAGCTAACTAAGGTCAAATGGATCGTTTTTGAGGTAACTAAGGTGAAATGGATCGTTTTTTAGCTCACTTAGGTCAAATGGATCATTTATGAGCTAACTTAGTTGAAATGGATCATTTTTGAGCTAACTTTGTTGAAATGGATCATTTATGAGCTAATTTAGTTGAAATGGATCTTTTTGAGCTAACTTTGTTGAAATGGATCATTTATGAGCTAATTTGGTTGAAATGGATCTTTTTGAGCTAACTTAGGTGAAATGGATCATTTAAGAGCTAATTTAGGTGAAATGGATCGTTTTTTAGCTCACTTAGGTCAAATGGATCATTTATGAGCTAAATTAGTTGAAATGGATCGTTTATGAGATAACCTAGGTAAGATGGGTCATTTTGGAGTTAACCTAGGTGAAATGGGCCATTTTAAAGCTAACGTAGGTAAAATGGATCATTTAGGAGCTAATCTAGGTAAAATGGGTCATTTTTGAGCTAACTTGGATGAACTGCATCATTTATAAGCTAACCTAGGTAAAATGGGTCATTTTGGAGGAAAAGAAGCTAACTCTAGGTCATTATGGTAAGCATATTGGAGGAAATAAAGCTAAGTCTAGGTCTTTATGCATTTGTTAAGCAAAACACTAGAGAAACTTACCGTGATCAGGGAGGTGTAGGAGCGGGGTGGCTAGTGCCGCTACCTGGAGAAGGATCGTGCGATGCGTTTCTGGAGTTAAGCTGCACCAAAGATCATTTCCAATGTCTCGTTAGCATTATGACACTCAAATGTTAAGACTAGCAAGTAATGTCCATTCAAATTAAACTCACCGTGCTCCCAGGAGCAATCACTGGCATCGGCGGAGCGGGCTGACCGGACTTCTCGCACACAGACTGCACATTTGGTTTTCACAACAGAGTCATACTAGTTAGTAATGAGACTCAAATGTTAAGACTAGCAAGTAATCTGCAGAAGAAACTTACCACAAGGAGCTCGTACATGGCCCTTGCCTGCATGTCATTCCGTGCCCTCTCCTCCTCCATCATCTTTCTCGTCCTCTCCTCCATCTCCCGCTGCCTCTCCGCCGCCTCCGCTAGAAGTTTCTCCGTTCTATCTCTCTCAGTCTGTATAGCAGCCTGCAACACCACTCACATGACCATTTGTAATCATTGATGGAAGCGCACACAATGTAATGGAGAAAGATAACTGAGTACGTATCACTAACCTTGATGGCGAGTTGCACTGGCCGTTCACGAGGCCTTATCTCAGGAGCGGAGCTCGACTGGCGCGCCTTGATCTCCGGGAGAGTGCTAGGACAACGGATAAGTCCATCTCCAATGGCTATGGAGCCATGGGACCTCCCGCCACCAGATATCATCACCAGCTCTGGATCAATGGGACCCTGGCTCGGGTTAAAGTCCTCCCCTTTCCTCGCCTTCCCCTCATCTCTATATCTCACGAGCTTGTTGTGGGAGGAGATGTTGGTGAAGTTGTTTGCATCATCGAGGTCAGACTAAGAGAAAGCCTTGACTTTCTTGAAAGAGGCAGTGTGGGCCATGGCATACAGGTCGTACACCTCTGGCACCTTGTCCGCCTTATTGTAGCGTGCCTGAAAGAAAGAAACAATGAAAATTAGTAATTAAAGGGCTCAAGCTAGCATGATGAATGAATTGCATGAATCATGAAGCAAACCACATACCCAGTTGCGCCCGAACTGATATAAGTTGGAGCTGCCTTGATGGTGTGGCACACCTTCCATTTGGGCACGTTTGTCCTTGGCCTGGTTGTGGAGGGCTAGCCATTCTTTTGAGCACCACTCATCGACCAACACCTCCCAACAATCCATCCGATCCGCACACCATCTCGGAGGCGCCTAAGTTAGCAAATAGAAACTTGAGCGCTACGGCTAAGAATTACTAAATGAAGGAACTTAAGTAGAAGGCTTAAGAATTACCTTCATGTACTGCTCCTTACTCAGGAACTTATCGCGGCACGCCGGCTTGGTCTTCTTGATACCACGCAAGGCGTAGTAGTCTCGAACAGCCTGCACCCGAGCCTCGTGCCGTAAGTTCTGGAGTAGGCGCTTGCAGACGTTCTCGATAACATGTGCCGCGTCCTCCTCGTATCCATCCTCACACCTGTAGAATGTCTGCAATCAAATGAGACAATATTGATTAGTACAATTAATAACTAGCTAGTTGAAGATTTTGAAATGTGTAAAGGAGAAATTACCCAGAACTTTCTGATCACCATGTCTGCCCTCGTGTCGCACACGACACCGTCGATAATCTCATCCGGCGGGGCCGGGGCAGCCACGTAGTGCTCCCAGCTCAATCTAAGCTCTGGAAGCCTACCCTCACCAGGCAACGTGACAAACCCCGGGAAGTTTTGCCGGCAAAGAACTCCAAGGACGGAGTTGGGCCGGCGGACACTATGATGGTGGTCCCAACCCCTGCAGCATGACAAGGCCAACACATTAGTTATTTGAAGAAACGTGAATGCAGAAGGTACAAAAATATTAAATGCACTTACGTACCTCTCCCCATCAGGGAAAATCAACCACCTCTGCTCGCGGGTCGCCGACACGGACGGGAGCCATGTAGCACCACGCTGGTAGACGGTGCCACCCTCCTCCTCAAGATCAGTCGGCTCCCCGCCATCATCAGCATGGCCACTCGGCTCCTCGGGCTGATCCGGCCAGGTACCCCATCCGGACGTGTGCTCCTCCGGGGTCTCGTGGGCCGAACTCTCGTGGGCCGAAGGCCAATCGACCCGAGGCTCGTGGGCCCAAGACCCGTGGACCGGAGGCTCGTGGACCGGAGTCCGTGTAGCCTCCTCCTCGGACGAGTCCACCCTAGCAGTCACGTGCTCGGGTGAAACAGCTGGGGGTGGCGGCGAGGAAGGCGCCGTAGCAGTCACCCTACCTCCTCTCCCGCGACCACGTGCCCCACCTCCTCTCTTCCTACCTCGTCCCCTGCTGGGCACCGCGGTCGACGAAGAAGGGCCCGGCGGTGTGGACATACTGTCCAGCAAAGCTCGGCGGAGAGGTGCGTCTGGAATCGAAGACCTCAGACCACGCGCCGACGAAGAAGGGGCCTTGGCGCGCTCCCGACCAGCGCCCACCATCTTTCAACACCTGCCATGACAAACAGTAAACGAAATTAGTACAATATAAAAAAAGACCGACATGAATAATAATATGTGTATCACTTAAGTGTATCACCATCAAGTACAACATTAAAAAATTTAATACCTGACACTACTAATAATCTCGATCAGTATCATCAATAAATGCATAATCATCATCATCACTATAATCAATGACGGGCTCATAGGGTTCAGTGGCATCAACATGTGGAAGGCCACCTTGACGTAATCGGTCAAGCAATGACAGGTCATCCGCAGCAGTAACCTCTTCTTGTTCCGGCTCTTCTTGTTCCTCCTCTGGGGTGATGTCGGATTCACTGTCGCTGTCTACTTCAATGTTTTGGGGTGAAGTATAGCGGTTCTTGAAACGCTTTTTGGAAAGACATGTCTCTTGGAAGAATTCTCCTTCATATGTGTCTGGGTTAATGTGAGGTTCATAATCCTCTTCCTTTGGGGGAGATAGTCTAGCACGTGGCGGCACTTCATAAACGACATCCCAACCTTTCAGATTTGGATTAGTTTGGCAGGCCCACGGTAGATAGAATACTTGGGTCGCCTGTTGAGCCGTAATATAGACATCAGGAACATCTAAATGGGTGCTTTGGTTGATTTCAACTAGCCCTATATGTTCATGAGTCCTTCTAGTCTCCTTCGGCTGAAACCAATAACATTTGAAGACTACGACATTCGGTGGGTTTTCACCATAGAATAGAAGTTCATAAATTGCTTCAACTCTCCCATAATACTCGGTACCTCCTTCGCCGATAGCAGATACACAACAATTTGTAGACTTTCGGTCGGCCATAGATAGCTCTTTGCCATAGGTACGAAAGCGATACCCGTTGATGTCGTATTTGTCAAATGAACGGACCTTATAGTCAAAACCATTAGCGACTTGTCTCAATTCGGCGTCCATAGACTCTGAATTAGCCTACAAGTTTAATATGAAAGGATTGTTGCATTACGCACAAATTAGCGAATGAAACTGGGATAGCCGCCTACAAATTAGCCTACAAGTCTAATAGAAATTACCGTTTGTTTGAACCAAGAGATGAAACCGGGATAGCCGCCTCCTTGCTTTGCGAGAAGCTCATACTCTTCGACAGAATCCTTTTGGATCACCGCTCCATACGAGAATAAGGCGACGTATCGACTGTATGAAATATCCAGGAATAAGAGTAGTTCAAAGGAAATAGAAGTTGCGAAACTATGTACCGAGAACTTACTCGATGTACGGCCGCACTTCTATCAGGTTGTTGAAGATATACAACGAAATGGTCCGCCATTGTTCGTTATCCAAAGATACTGGATTTGAAACACTGGCTGGTGCGAGATTCCCTTTGAATAGGCTGAGGTTGGATCCACCCTTTTTAGGGTCGTCAGCATTGTACCGAGGCTTCGGATTATGCAAATGACGATTTTTGGCTTCGTAGTGTGCTGTCACGAAGTTTGCCGCCTCCTCAGTGATGGATGCCTCAGCCATCGATGCTTCAATTCTACGTTTATTTTTACATTTTTGTCGAAGTGTCTTCTGCATCCTCTCAGTTGGGTAGCACCAACGATTTTGCACGGGCCCCCCCAATCTTGCCTCGGTCGGGAGATGCAAAATCAAATGTTGCATTGGATTAAAGAAGCCCGGTGGAAAGATCTTCTCTAACTTGCAGATCAACTCCGGCGCCAACTCTTCCATTTCTTCTAGCACGCCAGGCGATAGTTCTTTCGCACAAAGAACACGGAAGAAATAGCTGAGTTCTGCCAGTACTAGCCATTCATCCTCAGGGATGAAGCCACGCAACATCACCGGCATTACCCGCTCAATCCATATGTGCCAATCATGACTCTTGAGACCAAATATCTTCAATTTATCAAGACTGGCTCCCCTCTGTAGATTCGCTGCATACCCATCGGGGAACATCAACTGCATTTTCACCCACAAGATAATTTCCCACATAGCTGGCCTTCCAAGATTGAACCATGCCTTTGGCTTCGTCCAGTTCTGCTTTCCTTTCGGTTCTTTCATGTTTTGTAACGGCCTATCACATAGCGCCTCCAGATCGACTCTAGCCTTAGTATTATCCTTTGACTTCCCATCTATGCCGAACAATGTACCAAAAAGTGCCTCGGCGATATTCTTCTCAGTGTGCATCACGTCGATGTTGTGTGGGCAAAGGAGCTCTTTGAAGTAAGGCAGATCCCATAAGCATGTTTTGTGAGTCCAGGCGTGCTTAGAATTATACCCCTTGAAGTACCCTGGACGCTCTGGATCTGGCTCGAGAGCGTTTAACTGATCCAGGGTCTATTGGCCTGTCAATGCAGGTGGTGCAGAGTTTTTGACAACTCTACCTCTGATGAAGTTCTTCTTGTCTTTCCTGAACTTATGGCGAGGATTCATGAACTGTCTATGCATGTCGAAGCAAGAAAACTTGCGACCGGCCTGAAGCCAACGAAACTCAAGAGCTCCCTTGCATGTGGGGCTGGGGAACCTTCCATGCACACACCAGCCAACGAATAGCGCATACGCCGGCAAGTCATGCGCCGAGTACATGTACCAGACACGCATTTTGAAGTTCCGTTTGCTATAGGCATCGTATGTCTTGAACCCATTATCCCAGGCTTCTTGCAATTCGTCCTTAAGCGGTTGCATGTACACATTCATATTTTTCCCCGGATAGTTGGGCCCTGGAATTATCAACGTCAGGAAAATGTTCTTTCTTTGCATAATCTGTCCGGGGGGGGGGGGGGGGGGGGAGATTGAGTGGAAAGACAAATACGGGCCAACAACTGTATTGGGCTGCCGTCATACCAAACACACTGAACCCATCCGTGCTGATGCCGACTCGAGGATGCCTCGGATCTGCCGCTTTGTCACCATGTAATTCATCAAACTTTTTCCACGCAACACCATCCAATGTGTGTACAATCATCAGATTCCCATCTGCATCTAGTTCGGTTCTTTTGCCCGTTTTGTGCCATGTCATCTGTCTGGCCGTCTCTTCGACCATGAAAAGACGTTGAAGTCTTGGTACGATTGGCATATACCGAAGAACACTAACGGGGATTTTGGTCTGTGTCTTCTCACCCATACCGTTGTCTACCACAACATACCTGGAAGACTTGCAAATGGGACAATAGTTCAAGTCCGCATAGTCAAGCCTAAACAAGACACATCCTTTCTCACAGGCATGTATCTTATCATAGGGCATCTTCAGTGCACGGAGGATTTTGTCCAACTGGTACAGGTTTGCAGGCATTACATGGCCTTTGGGTAGAAAGCGTCCAAATACTGTCATCATTGCATCGTAGCATTCTCTGCCCAAATTGAACTGAGCCTTCAGAGCCATTACTTGTGAGATGGCATCCAACTGACAAAGCTCAGTGTGCTCATGGAGCGGACGTTTTGAAGACTCCAACATTTCATTGAAGGCCTTTGCAGATTCCTCCATCTCCTCGTCCGAATCCCGAGCATCATCAAAGTCTTGCACCATGTTTTCCATCCCGGTACCATGCTCGTCGGTGCGACGACGATCCACCTCAGCTCGGTCACGTTGGGCAGACTCGCCATGAAATGTCCACACCGTATAATCGGGCGTAAAACCACTCTTCTGCAGGTGTTTGCCCATTTCAGCCTCTGTCCTCTTTTCCCAATTGCCGCACCGTAAACAGGGGCACCAGGTTTTCCTCTGGCCATTTGCAAATGCGGCTCGCACAAACCCCTTGGTTTTTGTGAACCATTCAGTGCTCCATTTGTTCTGACCAGTGTGACCGGTGTACATCCACGCACGATCACTCATCTTGACTTTCAGAGCTACTAGACACACACCAAATATATATATATATATATATAATTCACCATGTATATATTCATCAGTTGATCTACGTTGTCAATTTTATTACGTCCATGCAACCTACACTCTAATAGGTAATGATAGGTCCTAATCCCACCCGAGTATGTTTTGATTGGGTTCATTTTCCCATGCTATGCTCCGGATCCTACGCAAAATTTCGGCAGCACCTCCCCGCTGTTCTCCTGATACACGTCTCTGCAATAAACAGAGAGGATGTGTACCCGGAGAACAACAGGGGAGGCACTGACGAAATTTATGCGTCGGATCCGGAGCAAAGCATATGGGAAAACGAACCCAATCTAAACATACTCGGGTTGTCCATGGATAGCGTTGGACAATTCGAAAGAATCAAGGTTATAAATATGCAAATGCATGCATATTTATAACTATGACGCTTTCGAACGGGAGACACATATTGGTTACGCATACTGATGATTCAAGACACATATATAGCTAGCTATCAAGTTTCATCGGAATAGATCAAATAATTAATGGGGGAGGAGGACATGTCATTTGTGCTCACCCACGAACGAAGGGGCAGAGCTCGTCAAACACACGGCGAGGTCGTCGAACACCAAACCTCGCAGCGATGAAACAACTGCACATTTAAAACTACCCGATCAACACAATTATATATGATGTTTTTCATAACAAAATCGAAAGATATATGACCTAACTAATAATTCACAAATATATGACCCCGTCGGCTTCTGGAAGGCCAAAGAACACCTTTTCGGGAGGTGTCGGGGGTCGGGGTGTCGTGTCGGTCTCGGGGTGCCGTGTCGGGGTCGGGGTCTCGGGGTCGGGGTGTCGGGTCGGGGTGCCGGGTCGGGGTCGGGGTGCCGTGTCGGTGTCGGGGTCGGGGTGTCGGGTCAGGCTCGGGGTCGGGGTGTCGGGGTCGGGGTCGGGGTCTCGGGGTCGGGGTGCCGGGTCGGGGTCGGGGTGCCGTGTCGGTGTCGGGGTCGGGGTGTCGGGTCAGGCTCGGGGTCGGGGTCTCGGGGTCGGGGTGTCGGGTCGGGGTGCTGTGTCGGTGTCGGGGTCGGGGTGTCGGGTCAGGCTCGGGGTCGGGGTCTCGGGGTCGGGGTGTCGGGTCGGGGTGCCGGGTCGGGGTGTCGGGTCGGGGTCTCGGGGTCGGGGTGTCGGGTCGGGGTGCCGGGTCGGGGTCGGGGTGCCGTGTCGGTGTCGGGGTCGGGGTGTCGGGTCAGACTCGGGGTCGGGGTGTCGGGGTCGGGGTCGGGGTGCCGGGTCGGGGTCGGGGTGCCGTGTCGGTGTCGGGGTCGGGGTGCCGTGTCGGTGTCGGGGTCGGGGTGTCGGGTCGGGCTCGGGGTCGGGGTGTCGGGGTTGGGGTCTAGGGGTCGGGGTGTCGGGTCGGGGTCGGGGTGCCGGGTCGGGGTCGGGGTGCCGTGTCGGGTCGGGGTTTTTTCCTCTTTTTTCCTTTTCTTCTTCTTCCTATTCTTCCTCTTCTTCTTTTTTCTTCTCCTCCTCCTCTTCTTCTTCTTCCTTTCCTTTTTCCTCTTCTTCTTCTCCTCCTTTCCTCTTTTTTCTTCTTCTTCTTCCTCTTCTTCTTTTTTCTTCTCCTCCTCTTCTTCTTCTTCCTTTCCTTTTCCTCTTCTTCTTCTCCTCCTCTCCTCTTTTTCTCTTCTTCTTCTTCCTCTTCTTCTTTTTTCTTCTCCTCCTCCTCTTCTTCTTCTTCCTTTCCTTTTTCCTCTTCTTCTTCTCCTCCTCTCCTCTTTTTCTCTTCTTCTTCTTCTTTCCTCAAACTAAACTAAACCTAAAACTAAACCTAAAAATAAAACTAAACTAAAACTAAACCTAAAACTACAACTAAAACTAAATCTAAACTAAAACTAAAACTAAAAAGGAAAAAAACAGAAAAAAAGGGGGGCTCACCTGGGGCAGGGCCGGGGCGGCGGGGGGCCGGGCGGTGGAGGAGGCGGCCTGGGGCGACGGGGGGCCGGGCCCGGGGCGGCGGGGGGGGGGGGCGGGGCGGCGGGGTGCCGGGGCGGGGCGGTGGAGGAGGCGGCCTGGGGCGGCGGGGGGCCGGGCCCGGGGCGGTGGTGGGGCGCGGGGCGCGAGGGAGGCCGGGGCGGGGGGGGCGACGGGGCGGTGGGGCGGCGGGGAGCCGGGGCGGTGGGGCGACGGGGCGGCGGCGCGCGGCGGGCGGCGGCGGCGGCGGCGGGGTGGGAGGAGAGAATGGCGAGGAGAAAGTGAGTAACGGGCGGGGGGGGTACGGGCCGTTAGGTAGTGCCCTCTTTGCCGTCCGCCTCTCTTTGCCGTCCGCCTTTTTGCCTCTTTGCCGTCTGCTAGCAGACGGCAAAGAGGTAGGCCGTTTAGTTTTTCCCAACCGGGCGGGGGGTGGGGGCCACCTCACTCTTTGCCGTCTGCCAGCGGACGGCAAAGATTCTCTGACGTCTGCCAGCAGACGACAAAGAGCTCGCAGATGGCAAAGAGCTTCTTTGCTGTCTGCTTTTGGGTAGCTGATGGCAAAGAGCTTCTTTGCCGTCAGCTAGCAGACGACAAAGAGCTGGCAGATGGCAAATTAGCTGATTCCAGTAGTGATACCCTCAGCCCCGAGGGTGAACTACTCCCTCCTCGTCATGGAGATCACCGGGATGATGAAGATGGCCACCAGTGAGGGTTCCCCCCCCCTCCGGCAGGGTGCCGGAACAGGGTCCCGATTGGTTTTTGGTGGCTACAGAGGCTTGCGGCGGCGGAACTCCCGATCTATTCTGTTCCTCGATGTTTTTAGGGTATATGGACATATATAGGCGAAAGAAGTCGGTCAGGGGAGCCACGAGGGGCCCACGAGGGTGGGGGGCGCGCCCAAGGGGGTAGGGCGCGCTTCCCTGCCTCGTGGCTTCCTCGAAGCTTCCCTGACGTCTACTAGATTGCTTCCGTTCCAAAAATAACTCTCCCGAAGGTTTCATTCCGTTTGGACTCCGTTTGATATTCCTTTTCTTCGAAACACTGAAATAGGCAAGAAAACAACAATTTGGGCTGGGCCTCCGGTTAATAGGTTAGTCCCAAAAATAATATAAAAGTGTTTTAGTAAAGCCCATAAACATCCAAAACAGATAATATAATAGCATGGAACAATCAAAAATTATAGATACGTTGGAGACGTACCAGCATCCCCAAGCTTAATTCCTGCTCGTCCTCGAGTAGGTAAATGATAAAAACATAATTTTTGATGTGGAATGCTACCTAACATAATTTTAAATGTAATCTTCTTTATTGTGGCAAGAATATTCAGATCCATAAGATTCAAGACAAAAGTTTAATATTGACATGAAAACAATCATACTTCAAGCATACTAACAAAGCAATCATGTCTTCTCAAAATAACATGGCCAAAGCAAGCTATCCCTACAAAATCATATAGTCTGGCTATGCTCTATCTTCATCACACAAAATATTTAAATCATGCACAACCCCGATGACAAGCCAAGCAATTGTTTCATACTTTTGATGTTCTCAAACTTTTTTAATCTTCATGCAATACATGAGCGTGAGCCATGGACATAGCACTATAGGTGGAATAGAATGGTGGTTGTGGAGAAGACAAAAAGGGAGAAGATAGTCTCACATCAACTAGGCGTATCAACGGGCTATGGAGATGCCCATTAATAGATATCAATGTGAGTGAGTAGGGATTGCCATGCAACGGATGCACTAGAACTATAAGTGTATGAAAGCTCAAAAAGAAACTAAGTGGGTGTGCATCCAACTCGCTTGCTCACGAAGACCTAGGGCATTTTGAGGAAGCCCATCATTGGAATATACAAGCCAAGTTCTATAATGAAAATTCCCACTAGTACATGAAAGTGACAACATAGGAAACTCTCTATCATGAAGATCATGGTGCTACTTTAAAGCACAAGTGTGGTAAAAGGATAGTAACATTGTCCCTTCTCTCTTTTTTTTGTTTTTTTGGGCCTTCTCTTTTTTATGGCCTCTTTTTTTCTCCTTTTTTTATTTGGGCTTCTTTGGCCTCTTTTATTTATTTTTTCCGTCCGGAGTCTCATCCCGACTTGTGGGGGAATCATGGTCTCCATCATCCTTTCCTCACTGGGACAATGCTCTAATAATGATGATCATCACTTACAACTCAAGAATTACAACTCGATACTTAGAACAAAATATGACTCTATATGAATGCCTCCGGCGGTGTACCGGGATATGCAATGAATCAAGAGTGACATGTATGAAAGAATTATTAACGGTGGCTTTGCCACAAATACGATGTCAACTACATGATCATGCAAAGCAATATGACAATGATGAAGCGTGTCATAACAAACGGAACGGTGGTAAGTTGCATGGCAATATATCTCGGAATGGCTATGGAAATTCCATGATAGGTAGGTATGGTGGCTGTTTTGAGGAAGGTATATGGTGGGTGTATGATACCGGCGAAAGGTGCGCGGTATTAGAGAGGCTAGCAATGGTGGAAGGGTGAGAGTGCGTATAATTCGTGGACTCAACATTAGTCATAAAGAACTCACATACTTGTTGCAAAAATCTATTAGTTATCGAAACAAAGTATTACACGCATGCTCCTAGGGGGATAGGTTGGTAGGAAAAGACCATCGCTCGTCCCCGACCGCCACTCATAAGGAAGACAATCAATAAATAAATCATGCTCTGACTTCATCACATAACGGTTCACCATACGTGCATGCTACGGGAATCACAAACCTTAACACAAGTATTTCTCAAATTCATAACCACTCAACTAGCATGACTCTAATATCACCATCTTCATATCTCAAAACAATTATCAAGCATCAAACTTCTCATAGTATTCAATGCACTCAATATGGAAGTTTTTATTATGCTCATCTTGGATGCCTATCACATTTGGATTAATTTCACAATTAAAGCAAATTACCATGCTGTTTAAGAATCTCAAAATAATATAAGTGAAGCATGAGATATCAATAATTTCTATAAAATAAGACCACCACCGTGCTCTAAAAGATATAAGTGAAGCGCTAGAGCAAAAACTATATAGCTCAAAAGATATAAGTGAAGCACATAGAGTATTCTAACAAATTCCGAATCATGTGTGTCTCTCTCAAAAGGTGTGTACAGCAAGGATGATTGTGGCAAACTAAAAAGCAAAGACCCAAATCATACAAGATGCTCCAAGCAAAACACATATCATGTGGTGAATAAAAATATAGCCCCAAGTAAAGTTACCGATAGACGAAGAGGAAAGAGGGGATGCCTTCCGGGGCATCCCCAAGCTTAGGCTTTTGGTTGTCCTTGGATTTTACCTTGGGGTGACTTGGGCATCCCCAAGCTTAGGCTCTTGCCAATCCTTGTTCCATAATCCATCAAATCTTTACCCGAAACTTGAAAACTTCACAACACAAAACTAAACAGAAAATCTCGTGAGCTCCGTTAGCGAAAGAAAACAAAACACCACTTTAAGGTACTGTAATGAACTCATTCTTTATTTATATTGGTGTTAAACCTACTGTATTCCAACTTCTCTATGGTTTATAAACTCTTTTACTAGCCATAGATTCATCAAAATAAGCAAACAACACACGAAAAACAGAATCTGTCAAAAACAGAACAGTCTGTAGTAATCTGTACCTAATGCAAACTTCTGGAACTCAGAAAAATCTACCAAAATAGGAAGCCCTAGATAATTTGTTTATTGATCTACTTCAATTGGAATCAGTATTTTATCACGTTCTGGTGATTTTAAACAATTGTTTTCGTGAACAGAAAGTCTCTGGAATTTTCAGCAAGATCAAATAACTATCATCCAAGAAGATCCTATAGGTTTCACTTGGCACAAACACTAATTAAAACATAAAAACACATATAGCCAGAGGCTAGATCAAATATTTATTACTAAACATAAATAAAAAGCAAAAAAATTAAATAAAATTGGGTTGCCTCCCAACAAGCGCTATCGTTTAACGCCCCTAGCTAGGTATAAAAGCGAGGATAGATCTAGGTATTGCCATCTTTGGTAGGCAATCCATAAGTGGCTCTCATAATAGATTCATAAGGTAATTTAATCTTATTTCTAGGTAAGTGTTCCAAGCCTTTCCTTAATGGAAATTGGAATCTAATATTCCCTTCCTTCATATCAATAATTGCACCAATCGTTCTAAGGAAAGGTCTACCAAGAATAATAGGACATGAAGGATTGCAATCTATATCAACAACAATAAAATCTACGGGCACATAGTTCCTATTTTCAACAATAAGAACATCATTAATTCTTCCCATAGGTTTCTTGATAGTGGAATCCGCAAGATGCAAGTTTAAAGAACAATCATCAAAATCACGGAAACCTAGCAAATCACACAAAGTTTTGGGAATCGTGGAAACACTAGCACCCAAATCACACAAAGAATAGCATTCATGATCTTTAATTTTAATTTTAATTTTAGGTTCCCACTCATCATAAAGTTTTCTAGGGATAGAAACTTCCAACTCAAGCTTTTCTTCATAAGATTGCATTAAAGCATCAAATCACACAAAGTAAAGGCTTTATTATGACTATAAGCATGAGGAGAATTTAGCATGGATTGCAACAAGGAAATACAATCTATCAAAGTGCAATTATCATAATTGAATTCCTTGAAATCCAAAATAGTGGGTTCATTGCTATCTAAAGTTTTAACCTCTTCAATCTCACTTTTATCAATTTTTGCATCAAGATCTAAAAACTCCGAATTTTTGGGACGCCTTTTAACTAAAGTTGACTCATATCCAGTCCCATCATGGTCAAGATTCATATTGAAAAACAAAGATTTAATAGGGGACACATCAATAACTTTTAGGTCTTCATCTTTATTCTCATAAAAACTAGAAGAACACGCCTTCACAAAGCAATCTTTCTTAGCACACATCCTAGCGGTTCTTTCTTTGCACTCATCAATGGAAATTATCATGGCTTTGAGAGACTCATTGATATCATGCTTAGGTGGAATAGATCTAAGTTTCAAAGAATCAACATCAAGAGAAATTCTATCCATGTTTCTAGCCAATTCGTCAACCTTAAGCAATTTTTCTTCAAGCAAAGTGTTGAAATTCTTTTGTGAATTCATAAACTCTTTAACACTAGTATCAATTAAGAGGGCATCTTATTAAAATTTCCATAAGAATTGTTGTAGGAATTACCATAATTATTAGAGGAATTACTAGGGAACGACCTAGGATTAAAGTTTCCTCTATACGCGTTGTTACCAAAATTATTCCTACCAACAAAATTCACATCCATAGATTCATTATTATTCTCAATCAAAGTAGACAAAGGCATATCATTAGGATCAGAAGAAACACTCTTATTGGCAAACAATTTCATAAGTTCATCCATCTTTCCACTCAAAACATTAATCACTTCAATTGCATGCACCTTTTTACTAGTAGATCTTTCAGTATGCCATTGAAAATAATTAACCATAATATTATCTAGGAGTTTAGTAGCTTCTCCTAAAGTGATTTCCATAAAAGTGCCTCCCGCGGCCGAATCTAAAAGATTTCTAGAAGCAAAATTCAATCTGGCATAAATTTTTTGTATAATCATCCACAAATTCAAACCATGAGTAGGGCAATTACATATCATTAATTTCATCCTCTCCCAAGCTTGTGCAACATGTTCATGATCAAGTTGCTTAAAATTCATAATATCGTTTCTAAGAGAGATGATCTTAGCGGGAGGAAAATACTTAGAGATAAAAGCATCTTTGCACTTATTCCAAGAATCAATACTACTTTTAGGCAAAGACTAAAACCAAGTTTTAGCGCGATCTCTAAGCGAAAACGGAAATAGCTTCAATTTAACAATATCATTTTCCACATCTTTCTTCTTTTGCATATCACACAAATCAACAAAGCTATTTAGATGGGTAGCGGCATCTTCACTAGGGAGGCCGGCGAATTGATCTTTCATGACAAGATTCAACAAAGCATCATTAATTTCACAAGATTCAGCATCGATAAGAGGAGCAATCGGAGTGCTAAGAAAATCATTGTTGTTGGTATTGGTAAAGTCACACAATTTAGTATTGTCTTGAGCCATCGTGACATGCAAGCAATCCAACACACGAGCAAACAAGAACCAAGCGAAAAAGAGGCGGACGGAAAGAGAGGGCGAATAAAACGGCAAGGGTGAAGTGGGGGAGAGGAAAACGAGAGGCAAATGGCAAATAATGTAATGCGAGTGATAAGAGTTTGTGATGGGTACTTGGTATGTCTTGACTTGTGCGTAGATTCCCCGACAATGGCGCCAGAAATCCTTCTTGCTACCTCTTGAGTACTGCGTTGGTTTTCCCTTGAAGAGGATAGGGTGATGCAGTAAAGTAGCGTAAGTATTTCCCTCAGTTTTTGAGAACCAAGGTATCAATCCAGTAGAAGACCACGCTCAAGTCCCACGCACCTACACAAACAAATAAGAACCTTGCAACTAACGCGATAAAGGGGTTGTCAATCCCTTCACGGCCACTTGCAAAAGTGAGATCTGATAGAGATGACAAGATAATATTTTTGGTATTTTTATGATAAAGACTAAAAGTAAAGAAAGCAAAATAAACGGTAAAAGAAATAGCTTTTTGACGGGAGATTAATATGATGGAAAATAGACCCGGGGGCCATAGGTTTCACTAGTGGCTTCTCTCAAGATAGCATAAGTATTACGGTGGGTGAACAAATTACTGTCGAGCAATTGATAGAATTGAGCATAGTTATGAGAATATCTAGGTATGATCATGTATATAGGCATCACGTCTGTGACAAGTAGACCGACCCCTGCAAACATCAACCGCTATCCAGCATGCATCTAGAGTATTAAGTTCATAAGAATGGAGTAACGCTTTAAGCAAGATGCCATGATGTAGAGGGATAAACTCATGCAATATGATATAAACCCCATCTTTTTATCCTCGATGGCAACAATACAATACGTGTTGTTTCCCCTACTGTCACTGGGATCGAGCACCGCAAGATTGAATCCAAAGCTATGCATTTCTCCCATTGCAAGAAAGATCAATCTAGTAGGCCAAACCAAACTGATAATTCGAAGAGACTTGCAAAGATAACCAATCATACATAAAAGAATTTAGAGGAGATTCAAATATTGTTCATAGATAATCTTGATCATAAACCCACAATTCATCAGATCTCGACAAACACACCGCGAAAGAAAATTACATCGAATAGATCTCCAAGAGAATCGAGGAGAACTTTGTATTGAGATCCAAAGAGAGAAGAAGCCATCTAGCTAATAACTATGGACCCGAAGGTCTGAGGTAAACTACTCACACATCATCGGAGAGACTATGGTGTTGATGTAGAAGCCCTCCATGATCGATGCCCCCTCCGGCGGAGCGCCGGAAAAGGCCTCAAGATGGGATCTCGCGGGTACAGAAGGTTGCAGCGGTGGAAATAGGGTTTTTGCTCCGTATCTGATGTTTCTGGGGTACGTAGGTATATATAGGAGGAAGAAGTAGGTCGGTGGAGCTACGAGGGGCCCACGAGGGTGGAGGGCGCGTCCAGAGGGGTAGGCGCGCCCCCTGCCTCGTGGCCTCCTTGTTGATTGCTTGACGTCTACTCCAAGTCTCCTGGATTGCTTCCGTTCCAAAAATAACTCTCCCGAAGGTTTCATTCCGTTTGGACTCCGTTTGATATTCCTTTTCTTCGAAACACTGAAATAGGCAAGAAAACATCAATTTGGGCTGGGCCTCCGGTTAATAGGTTAGTCCCAAAAATAATATAAAAGTGTTTTAGGAAAGCCCATAAACATCCAAAACAGATAATATAATAGCATGGAACAATCAAAAATTATAGATACGTTCGAGACGTATCAGCGCCCTACACCCTGGGCGCGCCTCCTGCCTCGTGGGCCCCCTGGCAGGCCTCCGATGCCCATCTTTTGCTATATGAAGTCTTTCGCCCTGGAAAAAATCATAAGGAAGCTTTCGGGACGATCCGCCGCCGTCTCGAGGCGGAACCTGGCGAAACCAATCAAGGGCTCCGGCGGAGCTGTTCTGCCGGGGAAACATCCCTCCGGGAGGGGGAAATCACCACCATCGATCCTCTCATCGGGAGGGGGTCAATTTCCATCAACATCTTCACCAGCACCATCTCATATCAAACCCTAGTTCATCTCTTGTATCCAATCTTTGTCTCAAAACCTCAGATTGGTACCTGTGGGTTGCTAGTAGTGTTGATTACTCCTTGTAGTTGATGCTAGTTGGTTTATTTGGTGGAAGATCATATGTTCAGATCCTTTATGCATATTAATACCCCTCTGATTATGAACATGAATATGCTTTGTGAGTAGTTATGTTCGTTCCTGAGGACATGGGAGAAGTCTTGCTATAAGTAGTCATGTGAATTTGGTATTCGTTCAATATTTTGATGAGATGTATGTTGTCTTTCCTCTAGTGGTGTTATGTGAATGTCGACTACATGACACTTCACCATTGTTTGGGCCTAGGGGAAGGCATTGGGAAGTAATAAGTAGATGATGGGTTGCTAGAGTGACAGAAGCTTAAACCCTAGTTTATGCGTTGCTTCGTAAGGGGCTGATTTGGATCCATATGTTTCATGCTATGGTTAGGTTTACCTTAATATTTCTTTCGTAGTTGCGGATGCTTGCGAGAGGGGTTAATCATAAATGGGATGCTTTTCCAAGAGAGGGCAGCACCCAAGCACTGGTCCACCCACATATCAAATTATCAAAGTAACGAACGCGAATCATATGAGCATGATGAAAACTAGCTTGACGATAATTCCCATGTGTCCTCGGGAGCGTTTTCCTTTATATAAGAGTTTTTCCATGCTTGTCCTTCGCTACAAAAAGGATTGGGCCACCTTGCTGCACCTTGTTTACTTTTGTTACTTGTTACCCGTTACAGATTACCTTATCACAAAACTATCTGTTACCGATAATTTCAGTGCTAGCAGAGAATACCTCACTGAAAACCGCTTGTCATTTCCTTCTGCTCCTCATTGGGTTCGACACTCTTACTTATCGAAAGGACTACGATAGATCCCTATACTTGTGGGTCATCAAGGTGATAAGGAAAGGAATGGTGGGGGAGCTAGGCGAGCAGACCATCTTCTTGGCCTTCCAGCTTGTAAATTCAGGGCCAAGAGTGTAGACTTCTGAGTTTTGACACGTTTGTGTTTCCAACACATTTTTTTTCGAACGAAGACGTTAGGAGCGTCCAACTTTAAATTAATAAAGCCATCAGACAACATCCAAACAAGGTTTTAATCTTACAGACCACACAACCAAAATACAAAGGACCATACTGTCCCAAATATGCGAAGATATGAAACCAGCCCGACACGGAGGCAGACCAAGATACAACTCAGGGAACATATAGCCAGTTTCGACACAAACTCAAATACCAAGAGGCTCAAACTGTCGAGGTGGTCCGGCGAGCCAAAGTCAGTGTGCTCTTGATCTTCTCCATGGTCTCCCTCATGCGCTCAGCATCACGCGGCTTCCCCAACGGTATCCACATCTATAAGAAAAGGTGACATTTGAAAATAATATCAGTGGGATGAGCGGGGAATTTCTTCTCTATCGCAATTTTGTTCCGGGTCGTCCAAAGAGACCACATCAATGCCCCTATGCAACGCCAAACTATCCTTGCGTTCGATCCCCGCTGGGACGAGAGCAAGGCAAGCAGGTCCCCACCGGAAAGGGGATTCCAGTTTTGACTAAACGTTTCTGTCACGTCCCTAGCCTTGCTATGCACTTGGACTAGCTTGGTTGCTGCATCATGTCTAAATTTCATTTAAAGTTGAATTGGGGATTGTTAAACCCTAGCACCAAATGAATTCAACTAGGTTCAAAATAAAAATATTTTCAATGAACCCAAAATGCCTTTCAAAAATGTTCATTATTTATGGAAAAAGGTTAAAACCTTTACCAGAGGTCATGCACATTTTTCCAAGCAATTTATGGTCTTTGAATTAATCCATATTGTATTTGAATTGGGGCATTTAAATACTATTAATATTTTCTAATGCTCCAACAATTCTGAAAATAGTTAAGGGCCTCTGTAATAATTCATTTAATGCCCACAATTATTTTCAGGATTTATTAAAATGATTTGGGCTATAAACTAAATCAAAACAAAATAACAGAAATAGAAAACAGAAACAAATCAGAGAGAGAGAGAAGTGCTTACCTGTGCAGCCCACCAGAGCCGGCCCAGCTCCTGTGCTGGTCCAGCACTGTGCGGCCCAGCCCACCGCAGCCGCCACCGTCTTCAACCTCCTGCCAGTAGGCAGGAGGGCGTGTGCTCGCCGCACGCGCGCGCCACCTGCACCCTGCCTGGCTGCCCCCTCGTTGCCCTGGGCGCCTCCCGCGACGCCACGCACACCCCTGCCCCTCTCACTCTCTCTGGACCCCTCCTCCTCCTCTGCTCTCCCTTCCTCTCGTCACCGAACGCACCTGAGAGCGCCGCTCGCCGTAGCCATGACCACCGGCCACCCCTTGTCCCGTGATCGTGCCCAGCAGCTCCGCAATCGGGCACCACATCCCCAAGCCGAAGGAAACGAGCCGGAGGACTTTGCTTCGTCGCCAACGTCCTCGTCTTCACCGCCAGCGCCCGGAGATCGTCTCCGTCGATTCGTCGGTTTCCGTCCGTCCCCGAGGCCACTGACCTTCTGCGCCGCCTCCCTGTGAGCTCCTCATCTCTCCTCTTTGCTCGCCCCCTCCGTTGCCGTCCTCTAGCCATCGTTCCACAAGTGCCCGAAGCCCGGCTCCGCCGGCCATGACGCCGCCGTGGCCACTGTCACATAGAGCTGCAACCGAGCACATAGCCGTGCTCAGCGCAACGCCAGAAGCCCAAAACCCCCTCCAGCTGCCCCTGCCGTGCTTCGCAACACCGAAACCGCCGAGACCCGAACTCCGGCCGCCGCCTTGCTCGCCGCCGGCGCTGCTCCCGGCCACCCCGCTGCCTCCCGTCCGGTCCTTTGGATGCGGACGAGCAAGAGCTACTCCCCGGTGCCCTTAGCTCACCAAACCACCACCCGTAGCTCAAATCCGAGCCGAGCCGCCGTCGTTTTGGTCGCCGCCGGCAAGGCTCCGGCGACCGATGATGTGGCACCGTCATTAGCGCCTAACTAACCCCCCTAGAGTCACTGACAGTGGGCCCCGCCGAGCTAATTATTTTTAGTTAGGATTTAATAAGCCACATAATTAGCACTGTTACACTGACAGATAGGTCCCACCAGTCAGATTTGACTTTGGTCAATGCTGACATCACCCTGACGTAGTGCTGACGCAGTAATTTAATTACTGGAATTATTCTTATACAGGAAATTCCAGAAAATACTACAAACTTCTAAAATTCATAGAAATTCAACTATAACTCCAAATGGAATAATTTATATATGAAAAATGATCAGAAAAATCCAATCTATCCATCTGTACCATTTCCATGCATGTTAGAACAACTTATGACTACTGTTTAGGACAATTCAATTAAATGGCATTTAGGAAATCACATATGGAGTTTGAATTTGAATCTTTGATTCAAGCCAACTCCATTTAACTTGCTGCTAGTTGCATTAGCTCAAATCACAGCATATTGCCATGTCACATTCATGCATCATATTGTTGCATTGCATTGATTGTGTTTCCTCTCTGTTGCCGGTATTGTCCCCTCTCGATAGCCGTGATTCCGACGATGTGTTCGTTGACACTAATGAAGACTCAATGCTATCTTCAGAAGTGCCAGGCAAGCAAAACCCCCTTGTTCATTCCGATACAATCCCACTCTCTCGCTCCTGCTCTCTTTTACTGCATTAGGACAACAACGTTTCAACTGTTACATGCTGCGGTAGTTGAACCCCTTTCCTCTGCATGACCTGTCATTGCCACAGTAAATAGATGAAACCTACTAGCATGAGTAGGAGTTGTTTGAGCCCTGATGTGCCTACTCATCCATGCCTGTTTGTCATGCCTGCTATTGCTTAGAGTTGTGTCAGGTCTGATTCATCGGGAATGAATTGGAATGTGGTGAACATGTCCTACGGTGTGTGAGCTAAGTGTGTGAACACGATTTGGTAAAGGTAGCGGTGAGAGGCCATGTAGGAGTACATGGTGGGTTGTCTCATTGCAGCCGTCCTCAGGAACTGAGTTCTGTGTTTGTGATCCATGAACAGTTACTACCACACATTGGGTTCCGGTAACTCGGCCCCTCTCGGCTTATTAACCGCCTCGATCTCTGTCCAGGAGTTGCAACTAGTTTCTGGTGTTTGTAGGTTGTGTTAGTAGTCTACCAAGTGGTACCCCGTACAGGTGGGCTTGGGACAGACTAGGCACCGTGGCACGGTGTACCAAGCGTAGATCCATCCGTCGAGGTGGGCTTGGGAACCATGTTCACATCGTTTGGGGCCGTGAGCGACACCCCGGCCGGATCTCCTTGCGGATGGAACCCGAATAGGCGATAAACCTGGACGAGAGACTTGTGTGGTTAGTCAGGTCGTGGCCGACTCCCTCGCCAGGCTTCCGCTTGAAGGTTGCCGAGGTACACGACGTGTACATGGTGGTAAGTGGCGAGAGCGTGTGTGAAGAAGTACACCCCTGCAGGGTTAATATGATCTATTCGAATAGCCGTGTCCGCGGTAAAGGACTTCTGGGTTGCCTGTACAGTTCATAGACAAGTGAAAGTGGATACTCTAACATGCGCAAGATAAGCGTGAGTGCTATGGATGGCGTTCTCGTAGGGAGACGGGAGCGGATCCATAGTGGAGTATTGATATGGTGAATTTGTGGACTCGTGTGCGCCACCTCAAAAGAGTTACTTGCAGTCGTAGTTCAGGATAGCCACCGAGTCAAAGCTGGCTTGCTGCAGTTAAACTCCACCACCCCCTTTGTTGATACCGATGCATATGTAGATAGTTCTGATGTAAGTCTTGCTGGGTACATTTGTACTCACGTTTGCTTATTTTATGTTTTGCAGAGAGACGTCAGTCTCGCTAGTAGTTCCGTGTGGACTTCGAAGTTTAGCTTGTTACCTCAGCTACGATCTTGTGCCCTCGGCAGGATCTGGTAGATAGTCAGGCTTCTCAGCCTTTTTCATTTGTAGATGTCTGTACTCAGACATGTTAAGCTTCCGCATGTGCTTTGACTTGTATGCTCTGAATGTTGGGTCATGAGACCCATGTTTGTAATATCTCGCTCTTCGGAGCCTAATGAATAAATACTCTGAGTCGTAGAGTCTTGTTGTGATGCCATGTTGTATTTGCACATATCGAGCATATTGTGTGTATGATTGAAATGCTTGGTATGTGTGGGATCCGACAACCTAGTTGTTTATCCTTGGTAGCCTCTCTTATGGGGAAATGTAGTCTTGTGCTTCCATGAGCCATAGTAGTCCGCTACAGCCCGGTTCACCGGAGTCCTGCTAGTCCAGCACTACTGCTCCGGAACACTTGACTGGCCGGCATGTGATTCACTTCGTTCCTGTGTCTGTCCCTTCGGGGAAATGTCACGCGGTGACATCCGGAGTCCTGCCTAGCCTGCTACAGCCCGGGTTCCCGGAGTCCTGTTAGCCCAGAGCTACAGCCCGGATTCGCACGCTGCTGACCGACAAGCTCGATGTTGATTCATGTATGCCTGTCCCCGTAAGTTAGTGCCACTTTAGGTTCACGACTAGTCATGTCGGCCCGGGTTCTCTGTCATATGGATGCTAGCGACACTATCATATACGTGAGCCAAAAGACGCAAACGGTCCCGGGCCATGGTAAGGCGACACCCGTGGGAATACCGTGCGTGAGGCCGCAAAGTGATATGAGGTGTTACCGGCTAGATCGACTTGGAATCGGGGTCCTGACAGTTTCTCTTGCGACGCTCCACACAAACCTAGCTAGAAAGCACCTAAAGAAAACATGGTTCACGTTCTCCCATAGTCCGCAAACGGCACAAGAACCATCAGCTGGCCCGTTGCATTTGGCCACGTTATCCGACGTCGGCAAACGGTTATGAAACATTTGCCACATAAATATTTTGATTTTGAGGGGCAGTGCCGCCTTCCATAGCCCCCTAGCTATGTCGAGCGAGTTGCCCTCGGTCATTTTATTGTAAAGAGACTTGACCGAAAACTTTTGAGAGGCAGCCAGGCTCCATGTGACAGCATCAGCCTCCAGACTGAGTTGTCGGCCGTCTAGCGAAGCCACAAGATTGGCCCAGCTTGCTTCCTCAGCCGGGTCGAGTGAGCGCGTGAAGTGAATCGCTGGGGGTGTAACCTCAGGGCCTCGCCCACCAGAATATTAGTGTCCGTGGCGAGTTGAAAGATTGCAGTGTGTGATTGCCACAACGACATCTGACCCAACCAACTATCAAGCATGAACCATGTGGACATGACGTTATTTACGTTAAAATGGCCCCCTGCCGAGAAAGCCGGTCTAACCGCTTGGATCCCATTCCAAAACGTAGAGTCGGACGACTTGGCCTTGAACAGGTTCCCGTCCGGGAAATATTTTGCTCGAAGAAGATCCGCCCAGAGTCCTGACTCATTTTGGGCAAGATGCCACCACCATTTGGTAAGAAGAGCAACATTCGTTAACTTGGAGTTAGTAATCCCCAAGCCTCCGAATTTTTTTGGCCTACATACCGCCGCCCACTTGACCAAATAGTATTTGCGTTTAATTCCGGTTCCTTCCCAAAAGAACCGGGAGTGGGGTGTGTCAAGTTTTGCGTGGACACCATCCGCGAGAAGAAACACTCCCATTGTAAAGAGAGGCAGTGAGGAGAGGCTAGAGTTTGTGAGAATCAATCTAGCCGCTGAGGATATGAACCTCACTCTCCACAGGCTTACCCTATTGGACACTTTTCCATATAAAGGTTCCCATTCAGAGATTGACAACTTCCGATGTGAGATCAGGAGGCCAAGGTATTTGACTGGGAAGCCCCCAAGCTTGCAGTTGAGTAAATTGGCCACCCGCACACTGTCCCGATCGTCCATCCCTATGGTGATGACTTCGCTTTTTAGGAAATTAATTTTCAGCCCTGATAAAATCTCAAAGGCAAGGAGCAGCTTGATCGAGGCGATACTATGGTCGTCTGGCTCAAAGAGGAGCATCGTATCGTCCGCGTATTGCAGGTGGGTCACCCCACCGGGGATGAGGTGGGGCACCATCCCTTTAATGTGACCCGCAGCCCTTGCCTTGGTGAGCATGGTTGACAAGGCATTCGCAACAAAGTTAAAAATGAGCGGGGAGCTTGGGTCTCCTTGATGGAGTCCCCTTTTATTGCGGAAAAACTTGCCCATTATGCCGTTTATCGTGACCGCCGTATGCCCGCTACTGACTAAGTGCATGATACGATGGACGAAACCTTCCTCAAAACCCTTTTTGAGGAGGACCTACAAATTCCCAGTTCACCTGGTCGTATGCTTTTTCGAAATCGAGCTTGAGGAGAACACCCTTCCCCTTTGTGTGCTTGAGTTCGTGGACAATATAATCTCCAGTAACGCGATTGGCCTTTCTAGGATGTTATGGTCCTTCAGAAAGGCGGTCTGGCTTTTGCTAATCACTCGTTGCGCTATAGGCGCCAAGCGAGTGGCGTACGCTTTCGCACACACTTTGAACAGAACGTTTACGAGGGTGATCGGCCTAAACAATTTAATGTTGTCCGCGCACTTAACCTTACGGATCAAACTAATAGCGCCGTAGTTGAGGCGGGACAAGTCAACCGTACCCATGGCAAATCACCCAATGCTGAAGACAGTGCTCGGATCCTAGCACAAAATGCAGCATGAGGATTTCCTGGGATGCTTGGAAGCATCGACTCCATGCATTGGAAATGAAAGAACTGTCCATTTACTTGGTAGGGGATGTACAAAGGCGTTAAATGCGGGTTGTAATGTGGTACTTGAGGCAATGGCCACATAGCGTAGCATGGTATAATAACTTAACTGTATAAAATGCTGAGACAAGCAAAATCCTCAATAGTTATTGTTCAGTAACGACTCACCTCAACACTGCTCCATCAGTAGTGCATTATATATAGTACTAGTGCTACAAACAGGACAAGAACAAGAAGCAAGAATGGAACTCCGGATCCTACAGCTAGCCCCCGACGCTACATACATCATATCATATTCATTCCAACAACTTGAGATGCTCAAGCCTAGCAGCAGCACAAATAAAGGTATTCCACCATCATTAATTTATATGCACACGTATATCAGTACAAGAGTAAGAGTCACACTTGGCAATCGTAAAATCGAAATGTATGGGAAGGGTAACTTGAATTTGCTGCGGAGTAGAGACATCTTCTTAACACAATATAGATAGATCCACTGGGGCTGGGTTAGCAGAAAATACCTTTGGAATGAGCTGAGAAGGGCCTAAGCTTTGTACTCGTGAACATGCAGCTACTTAACTTGGTTGATGACCATTAATATTTGTTCCCTTCCCTTTGATAACAGGACAGCCGAGCCCCCTGCAAGAATAACAAGGTGTAAAGAAATCTGCCGGCACAACTTCAAGTTTAACTAACAGCAGGTAGCTTCACAAGGAGAATGGAACAAGAGTTTCAGAAGTGAAAGGTCCAATATAAATCAGGTCACATAAGAAATATTCTACTTTCTGGAGAAAGTGTAACTAACGACCTAACTAACTAAGTAACCGTGCAAACTTAGTGGATCTAGAGTGGCAGGCATCTTGGGTTTCACAGCAAGACCTTAATTTTCAGTTGTTGCGAATATGTGTCCTCCTTTCAATTCAATGGCCCCGCCCGGATAACCTTGTCCCGTCCTCTCCTCTTTGAAGAAAGAAACATGCCTCAACTTGTACGCAGCTGTCCTTGCTTACAAACCTATCTATCTAAATTGTGTAGAAAAATGTTCAGTGTTGCCCATTCTAGTCCTACTGAACCTAGTATCTAAATTGCCTAGAAAAACAAATTCAGAGCATAGCCATCAACTTATGGTCAAATAAGTGGGGACAACGGCGGCTCAACAAATCTCTTTGCCCAAAAACATGACATTCGTTCCTCTTCTCGATTTTGAGCCAGAGGGATCACCGGCGGTGAGTGACAAGCCTCTATCGCCATTGACGGGGAAGGGAGAGAGCTCGTGTCGTCGTCTGCTCTCCTAGTATAGCATCTAACGGCTCACGTTCGGCCGCTCCAGGATGACGGATCGCGCGCGCCACCACATCAGCGATTAGGAAAAAAAAAAACCGAAAAACAACAACCGGATTGCCTCCCCCGCCAGTAGGGCCGCCACCACCACAAACGCTCGCCGGCTTCCCCACACTCGACTCGATAGTGGAGTGGATAACCGCATCTCCGTCGAGCACCATGGCCGCCCTTCTCCTCCCAGTCTCCTCCCGCCTCCCCAAGAGCACGGCCATCGCCTCCGCCTCCGCTCCCCGCCCCACACCGCGCTTCCTCTCCTTCCCCCTCACAACCGCCAAGGCTTGCCGCCGCCGCAGGGGATGTATCCTCGCCTCCTCTGCCCCGGCCGCGGCCGAGGCCCAGCCTTTCCGCTCCCTGGCCCCCTCCGAGACCACCGTCCTCGTCACCGGCGCCACGGGCTACATCGGCCGCTTCGTCGTCCGCGAGCTGCTCCGCCGCGGCCACCGCGTCGTCGCCGTCGCCCGACCCCGCAGCGGCGTCCGCGGCAAGAACTCCCCTGAGGAGGTTGTCTCCGACCTCGCCCCCGCCCGCGTCGTCTTCTCCGACGTCACCGACCCGGGCGCCCTCCTCGCAGACCTCTCGGGGTCGGGACACGGCCCCGTGCACGCCGCGGTCTGCTGCCTCGCCAGCCGCGGCGGCGGGGTGCAGGACTCGTGGCGCGTCGACTACCGCGCCACACTCCACACCCTCCAGGCCGCGCGCAGCCTCGGCGCCGCCCACTTCGTCCTCCTCTCCGCCGTCTGCGTCCAGAAGCCGCTCCTCGAGTTCCAGCGCGCCAAGCTCAAGTTCGAGGGCGAGCTCGCCGCCGAGGCGGCCCGGGACCCGGCCTTCACCTACAGCGTCGTCCGCCCCACCGCCTTCTTCAAGAGCCTCGGCGGCCAGGTCGAGGCCGTCAAGAAGGGCAACCCCTACGTCATGTTTGGCGACGGCAAGCTCTGCGCCTGCAAGCCCATCAGCGAGGAGGACCTCGCCTCCTTCATCGCGGACTGCATCTCCGACCAGCAGAAGGCTAACAAGGTTCTTCCGATTGGAGGGCCGGGGAAGGCCCTCACGCCGCTGGAGCAAGGGGAGATGCTGTTCCGGCTGCTCGGGCGCGAACCCAGGTTCCTCAGGGTGCCCATTCAGATCATGGATGGCGTCATCTGGGTGCTCGACGGATTGGCCAAGGTGTTCCCCGGGCTGGAGGATGCCGCCGAGTTCGGCAAAATTGGGAGGTACTATGCGTCGGAGAGCATGCTAGTGCTCGATCCCGAGACTGGGGAGTACAGCGACGACAAGACGCCGAGCTATGGCAAAGACACGCTCGAGCAGTTCTTCGAGAAGGTGATAAGGGAAGGAATGGCGGGGCAGGAGCTAGGCGAGCAGACCATCTTCTAGCTCTAGGCCTTCCAGCTTGTAAATTCAGGTCCAAGAGTGTAGGGAGGTAAGTGAGGCTTCTGAGTTTTGACTCGTTTGTGTTTCCAACACAATATACATGTTTTTTAGAAGGAAGACGTTAGGAGCGTCCGGCTTTAAATTACATCAAACGGAGTTTAAAAAGCAGAGTAGCGTATAGCAACACCAAAGCAGAGTAGCTGCGAGTCGTGACTGAAGCGCCGCCAAAGCAACATGCAAATTTTACGCAGCAGTTGCAGGCTCCATCATCTGTTCTTTCTGAAAAAATCTCTGTAGAAGAATTTGTTCCAGATAAGTATGCTTCAAATTATTTACCACATCACAGTTCTCTGACCGAGGCCGTTCTTTCGCATTCTGAAAAACATTGAGGCAGATGCAGTAACAGAAGTTCAGGATACGGATTTTGGTGTATCCGTTTATGCCTGTTGCTGCTGGTGATCTGTACTCACTCTTGTAACAGTTACTGCAGCCAGGATGCATCTATTAGCACATGACTCATTTCTGATAAATTCAGAGGCTTGCTCTTAATTTTGTTCTGATTTTTTTTACTAACATGCCAAACTGGTACCGAAATTGCTGTCATTCAAGCTAGGGGCTCTCAGTTGTCTTCACCCACGTCTCACTTGATACGATACAAATTATGATACAATATCACTGCACAAGACGAACTTTGTTGCGGAACTGATTGCTCATTAACTGAGCCCCAAAAGACTGAACAACATGAGCTGATAATTGTACAATACATATGGCTTGTTTGTGATAATCCCAATCCAGGAACAATACAGACAATTTAATACGAAATACTCAACGATCACACATTGGTTCAGCCAAACTGAGAGGGTGTATGCTGAAAGGGCGACATGATACACATGCATCAACCATAAGACCATAATGCCTTCGTAACTAGTTGTACTATTCTTCTTCTCTGGTGGCGTGAAAATCATGACGCGTTGTGACCTGCAAAAGTAACGCCAGAGCGTTGTCATCGCTGGTAGTAGTTTCATTATAATCGAATAACAGAGAATTAGAAGAGGGCACGAGGAAGAGGGGGGACTGCGTTACCTTGCATCCTTTGTGTCTCAGACCAACCAGCGTGCTCTCATTTGGATCATGACAAATAGCTGATACGAACCTGAGAGATGGAAGGTGCAGTAATCCATCTGGGATTTCTTCCACCAGCCTACAAACTCCAAATAACATGTAGAGTAGCTTCGGCATTGTCCCAACCTCCATTGTCCACTTGATAAAGGAACAGTCAAAAAGTTCTAACTCTTGCAGATGAGGGAACCCTTGGGCACCAGAGGACATTGTTCGGGATCTATAATACTTCAACTGCAGCACCACAAGACAAGGAAGCATCCCCAGGATCGGCATCGGGTCTTTTTCAGCTTCATCGCCACTAGCCATCATATGAAGCTCCCGTAGGTTTTGTGGAATTTGCACACGCCTTGGCAGAGAAATTTCTCCAATGTATACATGTCTTAAAGTAGGTATATCCCAGAGGGAGCTTGATACATTTATAAAATCTCCTACATCTATAGTTTGCAGATAAAGGAGTTTCCTGATTGAAGAAGGAACCACCACATCTTCACATCTTCTCAAGATCACGTGTCGTAGGTGAATGCACCCACCAATTACCTCAGAGATATTCTTTATCCTCGAATTCTCGACATGAAGAACTCTTAGGAACCTTAGCTCATGAAAAGATACTGATGAAAGTCCAAAGCCAAACATAGCTCTAAGATTAGGTGATGCCTGCAAGATCTGCCCACTCAAGTTTTGGAATGATGAACAATAGAATATCTGGTTATGAGATGATGATGCACCAGCTTGTCCTGCATTTCATTAGAGTCCATATATATGTCAGCAAAAAGCCACACACACACATTATATGAGTAATTAATATATTTAAGAAACGGTGTACAAATAAAAGAGAACACGGGAAGGTAGCTAACCACTAGTAGTTTTATAGATGACATCAAGGAAACCATCTTGTGTTGCTTTTTCTATGCACCAGTCACGTAGGATATTATGAATCCTTATTTCCTCAATCCATCCATATATACTGCTTGTTCTGACAACTTGCACCAAGCTTCTTTGAGCCAACAGAGTTACATACATACGAGCTGTTTTTTCTAAGGTATGCTTAGGTGTATGTGGAATGAAGCCTTCTGCTATCCATAGATTAATCAGAGCTGACACAGATATTATGTAATCCTCGGGAAAAGCAGCAAGATAGAGCACACAAGATCTTAAATAGTGATTTGGTAGGTCCTTGTAACTGCGAGCTATTATGCCTCGCATCATCTGTGTGTCCTTGGTTGATGGCCAACACAGTAGCACATCGGACCAGGATTGTGTGTTGAGATTCTTTGATAGGTAACCCCCTAAGACTGCAAGTGAAAGTGGTAATCCATCACATTTCCTTGTAAGCTTTCTTCCTAATTCTTCATATTTATCCAGATCACGTATGCCTGATCTTTTGTATGATGGTAAAGCTCTGTTACTAAAAAGTTCCCAACTTTTCTCTTCATCCAAACTCCTCAAAGCATGAATATGGGTTGGCATTTCAACATGATTGGCAACATCTCCTTTTCTTGTGGTTAGCAGTACTCTACTACAGTTAGCTGCATCTGGAAATGCCTTAATTGTTCTATTTGTTTGCTCCCATATGTCTGTTTCCCACACATCATCGAGAACTAACAAGTATCTTTTCTTGATGAGGATATCATGGATCTTCTTTCCCACCTCATACTCATTCATGTCATCAATTTTTGTAGACTGGTCTCCGTCACTCAGTATTTGCTTCAAAATCTCCTTTAGTAAATCAATGACCATGAGCTTTTGAGACACAGTCACCCAAACAAGTGACTCAAAGTGTTGTTTCACTCCAGATGAAGTGTATACTTTTCTAGCAAGTGTTATTTTTCCTGCCCCACCCATGGCAACTATGGAGACAACACTAAGCATATTTTCTCCCTCAACTAATGTATCTACTATTTCTTTGTACTCATCCTCAAAACCAACCATTGTAACATCATCCTTACAGTGCTGGTGCATAAGGCCACAATCTTCTACAGAATCATCCATAACATGACTATCCAAATCAATGTTCAAGCGTTCTATGCTCTGAAATATCTCGTCAAGCTTCCTTCTTATACGCTGAATTTCAACACCAATTTAATGAAGGGTATTCAAGTCACTCGGTAAGCGAGCATACCTTGAAATTGCTCCCATGAAGCCCTTCTTGATCATGTTTCTCTTCTTCATGTAATCTGCAGCTTCGATGACATTCTCAGCCTCATATGCAGCATCCCTGATCTGGCTCAACAAGATAGCAACTGTTGCATTTCCAGATCTTCGTTTTCTCTCAGCGTCTTTGAGGTAGCCACTAGTAGGAAAAGGGGCTTTTACCCCAGTTTGTAAGGGCCTTTTGTCCCGGTTTTCGAACCAGGACTAAAGGGTCGTTACTAAAGCCCTAACCCTTTAGTCCCGGTTCTTACACGAACCGGGACAGAAGGTCCTCCACGTGGCCGCTGCTGCCAGCCCAGGTAGGGGGGGCTTTGGTCCCGGTTGGTGCCACCAACCGGGACCAATAGGCAGGGCCTTTTGTCCCGGTTTGTGTCACCAACCGGGACCAATAGGCATCCACGCGTCAGCATTTCAGGGGCTGGGGTTTTTGTTTTTTTTTGAGGGGGGGGGGGGTTGGGGGGTTAATTTAGGTGTTTCATATATTGTGTTAGCTAGCTAATTAATAGAGAGAAGTGTCCTCTCTTATCTCCGTGCTTGGTCGACGCTACGTACTATATACGTATGGAGAGGACTAGACACGCTAGCCCTCTTTGAGAGGGCTCGAGAGTGGTTTATAAGCGCTGCTGCGCCCACCCTCTCGAGCTCCTCTCAACTGCAGGCTTTCGGGCCTAACCGTTCTCTTTGCCTGTGGGGCCTACTGGGCCTTCTGCGGGCCTGAATCCTGGCCCACAGATGGGTTTCAAGTCGTATTCAGGCCGTGGTGGGCCAGTAGGTGGCACAATTTTTTTCTCTGTTTTTTGTTTTCTCTTTTGCTTTATTTGTTTTGTTTTGTTTCTACTTACAACAAAAAACTTATTTATTTTATTTCTAATTACTTATGTATTTTACTTTAATTATTTTATTTTTATTTATTTTACTGCTGCTATTTTTATTTATTTTACTGCTGCTATTTTTATTTAATTTATTAAGGTTTATTTATTTTAGTTACTATAGTTTATTTTATTTTATTTTATTAAGGTTTATTTATTTTTATTTACTATAAAAAAAAGAACATAGATGCGCCTATAGAGAAAATTCAACCTAAATTCATAATAAATTTCTATGAAATTCAAAGATATTTACTGTCAATTTAGGTCAAATTCCCTGTATAAGGGCATCTATTTTCACTTTGAGAGGAGCTCAACAAGACAGAGAGGGACGGGCTTATAAACTGGTGTGAGCGCCCTTCGGTTGGCGAGGTGGGACTAAACACTGGCCGCAACTAGGACCAGCCCTTTAGTCCCGGTTTGTGGTATGAACCGGGACTAAAGGGTGATGGGCCAGGAGCGTGGCCCATTGGTCCCGGTTTATCCCACCAACCGGGACCAAAGGGTCCGAACGAACCGGGTCCAATGCCCCCACGAGGCCCGGCAGGCCTCTGGCCGCACGAACCAGGACCAATGCTCACATTAGTCCCGGTTCGTGACTCAACCGGGACTAATGTGAATATTGCCCTGTGACCAAAGCCCAGTTTTCTACTAGTGAGCCCTGCAGCCGCATCAGCTCATCTTTCAGGAAGGTCACTTCAAGGGTGACACCACATAAGAGACAAGTCTCCCGAACAGCAAGATTGTTCACGTTCCCTAGAACGATGCCAATAGCGGACTCGGCCATTGTTCCTCGCCAAGAATCAACCTGGCGTGAGCAAGAACAAGTGAGTAGTTGTTTTACCCACAAAAAAATTGCATTGAGAGAGAGAGAGAGAGTAACCAAGGGGATCGAGTGATGGAGGACGCTGCCTTGTCCACTTCAGTGCACCACTCCGCTCATCCGATCTGTCGAGAGGCGGCTTGTGCAGACTGCAAACCGCAAAGCATGGCAACTGTTAGAGTTGTGTCGAATATTATTGTACAAGTTAGGTTATAGTTGGACTTGGAGTCATACTGTGTGTAGACAGGCTAGAAATTGTGTCCTAATAGGACACTTGTATCCTAGGCATCTCATATATATGGGAGGTAGACACATGATGTAACCATGTCAACATAATAGCACGGGCACGCGGGGGAGCCGGCGCCCGGGCGGCCAGGGTGCGGTATTTTGACGGTGTCATGGGGAGGAGCGCCCGTAGTCATGTCCCGGGAATGTAGCCATATCGGTGAACCTCGTTAACAAATCTCGGTGTCGTGCCTCGTGTGATTGCTTGGTCCTCGGTAGATCGACGGAGTGCCTCAGATTATTCTAACAAGTGGTATCATAAGCAAGGTTCGAAAAGGTTGCGGGTTGAGGATGAAATTGATGTCAAAGTTGCAAGGAGCCGACGAATGTTTATGGTCGCGGAAGGTAGCGATCGGATGGAGCATCTTTGGCAAGCTTCGTCGGTGATCCGCGGCTGGTTAGGACGATGAGTGTGTTGCAAATTGATGGCACGGGAATCGAAGCAATCGGAATCAACTTGTGTGGCAGCGGCGGCGTGTTCTGTGCAAGGGCTTGGCCAGATCGGATTCATCCGATCGAGACGCGTGCAAGCGGCGACGGCGTAAACGTGGAGCAGCAGTGCTGCAAGGCGAACGCCACGCGGAGCTGGTGCGACGCGGTGTCACGCATGTGGAGAAGCCTGCTGGCCCGTGGCCCAGATGGGGATTTGCGGGGGGTGCAGCCCAGGAAGCAGGCTGAGCGTGGCTGATCCGGTGCGTAAGGCTAAAAGCGGAGCTAAGACAGGAGGCTGCCGGCTGCGTGCGTGTTGCTGTAGAAGGCAAAGGGCACGGATGCAACGAGATTTTGTTTGTGAAAAATAATGCACATGCGTAAGGCAGGAGGAAATCAATCAGCGAAGGAAACTAATCATATGGATATCTTTCATCTGGTAGCAATGACGTTGGCTGAGAAAACAAATCAACCTCAAGCATTGGAGTTTGTGCCAAGAGTATGGACCAAAGGATATTGTCTCGTGGTTGGATTTTACGGTAGGAGTGGAGTAGCTCGGTCGGCATAGCAGTGATGTTTGACGGTGTTGCAGAAGCCCATACAGCTAAGATGGCAGTTATATGATGGATGACAATTCGCGGGAGATGATTTGGAAGCCTGGAGCGCTTCGTGCCGGGATCATGCATACATAGGGCATCAAGCAATGTACGGAGATGTGCGGAGCGGACACGACGCAGGATCGATGGAGCATGGTTGCAGTCGAATAATTTCGGCTGGGTCGGATTGGACTGTCTGACGAATCGACGGGGATGTCGGTCAAAGCAGAAGACGGCGGTGTTTTCAGCGACGACGACGACATAGGAGCGTGATGCTGATGGTGGCTGACTTCTAGGGCGTGGAAATACGTGGTGCAAGCCTGAGGGCTTGTGCGGCTTCGACAAAACTATGGCGCAGGGTTGATTCAAGGCAGTGCACACATGAGGGTTTGAAATCGACGGAGCGCGGGGGTAGCATAGCGCAGCTACATGAAGTCATGTTAAAGGTGGAGCTGAAGTCTGATGGATGACTATGCTCTGTGCTGATGGAGGGGCTACGGTGTAAGATATCGGAGAATCGAAGCCTATTTCAGCGGGATAGCGAGACACACGTGGATCGGACTAGGTACCAGTGGTCTGATGGAGGCGTGATACTCGGTATCGGTTGGTGATGATCAGTGGTTATCTGCAGTAGGGGTTTGAGTGGTGTGGGTCCGCGGCCCTAGAGACTCGACCAGGACAGCAGAGGCTCGACGCGGTGATAGCGGCGAGGCGTGCGGTAAGCACGGGACACAGCGACAGACCAAGGCACTGGTGGTCAGACATATGGTCAGACAAAGTGTGCAAGGGTGCTGAAGCAGTGTTGAGGAGTACCAGATTCAAGTTGGTGACTGGGTCTATCGGTGCTAGTTGATGGACAAGAGTTGACCGTGGAGAATCTGAGAAAGTGGTGGAAAGTCTAAAATTGCCAAAAGCTGAGAGAGTACATGGCCGTATATTCTGTGGTGTTCATGCACATGGCAAAGTGCGGATGACAGGGCAGAAGGAGGCGGAGTGCTATAGCGGTGGGACATGTCAGAGACTATCCGGAGGCGGAGTGCCGGCGCCCGGGCGGTCAGGATGCGGTATTTTAACGGTGTCATAGGGAGGAGCGCCTGTAGTCATGCCCCGGGGATATAGCCATATCGGTGAACCTCGTTAACAAATCTCGGTGTCGTGCCTCGTGTGATTGCTTGGTCCTCGGTAGATCGACGGAGTGCCTCAGATTATTCTAACAGCAGCTGCGGAGGAGACTATGGCGTGAGAGAGATCGCCGGTCGCCGGTGGTGTATGTGGTTGGTTTAGGGGCACGGCCAGAACGAGTTGTGAGTCAACAAGGCCTCAGTGGAGGCAGAGGATTTGTTACTTCTCCTGTAAATTAACCAAGGCTGCTGCCTTCCCAAGAAAGGGTAGTTAACATTAATTGTTTTCATTTACCCTCCCAAGAGCATGATGCTTGAAACAACCGGTTAACTTTGTACACCAGTGTATGAGGCACAGAAACGGCTGGAAAGTTGTCGTGGTTGATTGGATCTAGCAGGTAAGGCATGTGATTTCTTCATGCTTGAACAACGTACCCATCTTATCTTAATAAACGGACTGTGAGTTTGTGAGTGGGTCGAGGTCTTTGCCTAGCCAAAACACGACGGTGGTAAGCATGTGATTTGATGCTTTTTAGCAGCCCACCTCAGTTAATTACTCCCTCCGTTTCTTATTCAACTTGGGTATTTTAGGGAGCTCACTCACTCACGCATCAAGGAAGAAAAGAAACTAATACGCAACCTAATCTGAAATGGATGGAGTACTACTTGTATGGTCTGAATGAACTAATTAAGTTGGCCGGTTGAATCATATCTTGCTATTAACAATTCTTTATAACAATTTTTTTAAGCTATTCTTTATAACAAATTGATATCACCAATTGGAGGCTTTTTCAAGTCTCCACGAATAGTTATTGATCTAGCCATTGGATGCTAAATCGATGGATGAGATTCAGTTTCACATAAAGCATTATTGGTTGCTCCAGGACTCGTGGTATACAGTCCCCCCTGCACACACACACACACACTCATCACAAAAGGAAATGAGAAAGATTCCACAAATGAAACCCTTGAATGAGAAGCCTGTTGTGTCTTCCCCTCGCTTGCAGGAAAAGCGACGAGGCAATTAAATGGTTTCAATTTGGCATCTCCATCATCTATCTGCATTATCTATAGACAGATCCATATGGTTTTTTTTTTGAAAAAGAAGGCTTACCCCTGGCCTCTGCATCTGAACGACAGATCTATATGGTGAGCCCAGGTTCTAGTTTAAACAAAAGGAACTCTTCCATCATGAATCTTTAAGTAATGGCAAATTTTAGCATTGTCCCTCTTACCTCTCCGTTTTACATGAGAAAAATGAGGGGTAAGAGGAAGTATGTTAAAATTACTCGTAAGTAATATATCTGCGAATGGATGAGTTATATCGGGACGCACTGATGAATAACTGACATTGTTCAGCTATAGTGAACTAGAGAAAACAAAAACTCTATTTAATGCGACCTATTTTACATTCTTTTCAGTAACGCTGAGATATGAAATTCAAGCAGTGACGTTTTAGGAAAACTTTCAGTTGGAAGCAGCACATAAAAGGATAAGGAACTACTCAATGAAATCCTTAATCTGGAGTTAAGCATCTATGTATCCTCCACTGCTGAAGTTGTGGAGTGGAGTAGTTTCAGACACACCAAAACAGAAAACCTCCTTTTAAAAAGAAAAAGATAAGTCGCTTGGCAAAACAGAGTTTACAAAGCAGAGTGGCATATCCATCCGTCTCGATGATTACTCGGCACGTTTCCAAATCATCAGCAAAGCCAATGGCTTCAGCATGCTGGTCGTCGGCCAAATCCTCAAGATTGCCTGTTCAAGCAACTTACATGTTTCCATGGCTATCTCTGATGCAGAAAGCACCATCAGTTCACCTCCTGGGGTTCAGCAGGTGGTCTGCAGCCTGCTCCAGCGCTCGGCATTTAGTTTTTTTTTTTAAAAGGAGGAAGACCTTCGGCCTCTGCATCTGGACGATGCATACAGCCATTTTATTAATTATTGATAGACTAAAGCCACCGTCTAAGCAACATCTGTCGCTATTCCTATCCAGTTGATGAAGGGGCGTTGAAAGTCTAGGCCTAATACCAAACAGACCTCGCAGCCAAATCTATCATCTAAGACTTGAGGTCCCAACTAGGACGCCTCCCGGGTATGGACACCCACCAGTCCGGTGTGCTCCTCAACCAGGACGCCTGCCGAGAATGAGGCCGCCGCAGCCACCTGCCACCAATCCATCTTCAGAGTTGTACTGCTGCATCTACCTTGCCCGGTCTAGCTGCCGCCGACGCCACCACGACGCCAGACAGCATCACCCTCCTGCGCGAGTCCATCTTCGCTCATCGGGCGCCGAGTCTCCACTGCGCCACGCCGCCGAAATCCGCCGTCATCAATGGACAAGATGAAACACCGCTCCTCCTCTTGTCCCCTCCAACCAGCACTTGCTCCAAAACGATGCCCCCAGGAGGGAGAACGACACCGAAGGCACCGTCATCGTCCGATCCGGTAGACCCAGATCTAGGGTTTCCCCCGGAACTTCCCGATCAGGTTGACGTGACCTGCAACGACGATGCCTCCAGAAGGAAATGACGTCCAAGACGCCGCCATCGTCCGCCAAGACTGCAGTTAGGCGCGATTTTCACTGGAAGCCATGTCTTCCCGACCTCGCGGCTGGCTGGAACCGAGCGGAACCTCGCCACGAAGACGTACGTCGCTGTCGGTACTCCGGCAGAGATCCGGCATCTCCTCACCGGCCCCTCCACGCGCCGCCGGTCGGCGGAAGGCCTCCCCGCGACGGATCCAAACGGGGCGTTGGATCCGCAGTCACCGCCGTCACCATCCCGACCAGAACAGCCCACCCCGCCGGATGGGGCGCTGCCACCGCCGCCGTCCATTCAGGGCCGCCGCTCCGCCGGCGATGGTGCTCCGGCCACCGCCGCACGGCCTGGGGTCGCCGCCCCACCCGCCGCCTTCGGATCGCATGAGGGGAGCCGCCCCTGCCGCCTCATATGAGATCCACCGCGTCCACCCGCCTAGATGCCTTCGGCACTGGGCCCGCCGCCACCGCGGCCCACGCCGCCGGCGGCGGCGGCGGCAGGAGGAGGCGCTAGAGGGTGCTGGCGGTGCTAGGGTTTCGGGGCCCCTGGTGTCGCCCAGGGGGAGGCGACGCGAGGGGGACGCGAGGGGCGAGGGTCACTCCAAATTTGTGGGATATCAGCGCTCGGCATTTAGACTCCAGAGAACTCCGTGGGGAGGCGCAGAGAAGATGACAGATGACACCGCCGCTTCAGGAGTGGAGAACCTCTAGTAGTTCAGAAACAGGTGGCCTCTGTCCTCGCCGTGGTCACGCCGCTGGAGATTCCTGCGGAGGAGACGCCTGTTGTGAGTTGTGACCGAAGCACCAGAGAAACATGCAAACAATCTGTTCCCTGGCAGTAGCAGGCTCCAAAATTAGTTCTTTCACGGAAGATCTCTGTACAAATTTTTGTTCCAGAGAAGTATGCTTTTACCACGTCATTGTTCTCCGAATCTGAGGCGGTGTTTTCGCTTTGTAAGAAACACTGAAGCTGATGCAGTGACAAAAGTTCAGGATATGGATGATGATGCCTTCGTTTCTGCCCTGCTGGTAATGTGCAATTGTGTATTCACTCTTGTAAAAAAATACTGCAGTCAGGATGTGTATATTAACACACGACTCAGTTTCTGATAAGCCAAGAGGTGTGTTCCTCTGTTCTGAAATTATATATGCGCTAACAAGCAAAATTGTTTTCGCCAAAATAAAACAAGCCAAATTGGTACCAAGACTGCCGCCATTCAAGCAATGGCTCTCGCCATCTTAATAGACACCTCATTCGAAACAAACGCTAGCAGCTATGGTACAATATCATGACATCAGGAGAAATTTGATGAGGAAATGAGAGTTCATTTATTGTGCCTAGAGAAGACGAGAAAAATGAGCTAATGATCCAAATCATGATACATACGGCTTGTTTCTGACAATCCAAATCTGAGAATAGTACAGACCATTACCACAAAATACTTAACAGTCACACACACACACACACACATTTGCTGAGTCAAATAGACAGTAAGACGGTCATTGCATGATAGACTGCCTGATATATAGGCTGTGAGATACTTGTTCGTCTGGCAAGAGAGCATAGCCGAACCATAATGCTTTCATAACTTACTAGGTAATAATAATACTTGATCATCCATGTTGTTCGACATTAAAGGGGAACAGTAACTATTGTGATCTGCAAAACGAAGTGTGCTTTCATCCTTAGTAATAATAAAATCGAATCAAACAGAATTAATGGGAGGGGTACACGAGGGAGGAGGGGGCCGTTTTACCTTGCATCCTTTCTGCTTCAGCCCTTCCACTGTGTTGTGACTCGAACAAGCAATTGCTCTCGCATGCAGTGATACAAAACTGAGGGATGGAAGGTGCAGTAATCCATCGGGGATTTCAATTTCATCAAGCATATCGAACATATCAAGTGACAGGTGGGATAGCTTTGGCATTGTCCCAACCTCCATAGTCCACTTGTTAAAGTAACATCCCTCAAGTCGTAACTCTTGCAGACGAGGGAACCCTTGGGCACCAATGGACATTGTTTCGGGTATAAAACAATGCAACTCCAGCACTACAAGACAAGGAAGCATCTCCAAGATTGGCATCGGGTCTTTGCATACTTCATCATCAGTGGGCCACATGCGAAGCTCCTGTAGGGTTTGTGAAATTTGCACACTCCTTGGCAGAGAAATACCACAAAGATCTACATATCTTAGAGTAGGTATATCCCAGAGGGAGCTTGGTACATTGGAGTCTACATGTATAGTTTGCAGATAAAGGAGTTTCCTGATTGAAGAGGGAACCTTCACTCTTCCACAACCTCTCAAACTCAGGTGTCGTAGGTGAATGCACCCACCAATTACCGTTGAGAAATTCTTTAGCCTTGTGTTCTCAACATGAAGAACTCTTAGGAACCTTAGATCAGGTAAAGATAGTGATGAAAGTTCAAAGCCAAACAAAGTTCTGAGATTAGGTGAAGCCTGTATGATCTGCCCACTCAAGTTTTGGAAAGAAGAACGATAGAATATCTGGTTATGAGATGATGATGCACCAACATGTCCTCCATTTCATTAGAGTCCATATATATCTCAGCAAAAAGTCACACACACATTAATATATTTGAGAAACTGTGTACAAATAAAAGAGATGAGGGGAAGGTAGCTCACCATGGCCACTAGTAGTTTTTTCATGGATGACATCAAGGAAACCATCTTGTGTTGCCTCTTCTATGCACCAGTCACGTATGATATCATGAATCCTTATTTCCTCAGCACATTCATGTATAATGCTTGTTGGAACAACTTGCAAGAAGCTTCTTTGAGCCAACTCACTTACATACATACGAGCTGTTTTTTCTACGGTATGCTTAGGTGTATGTGGAATGAAGCCTTCTGCTATCCATAGATTAATAAGAGCTGACACGGATATTATGTAATCCTCGGGAAAAGCAGCAAGATAGAGCACACAGGATCTTAAATAGTGATTTGGTAGGTTCTTGTAACTGCGAGCTATTATGCCTCGCATCATCTGTGTGTCCTTGGTTGATGGCCAACACAGTAGCACATCAGACCATGCCTGTGTGTTGAGATTCTTTGATAGGTACCCCCCTAACACTGCAAGTGCAAGTGGTAATCCAGCACATTTCCTTGTAAGCTTTCTTCCTAGTTCTTCATATTTATCCAGATTCTGTATGCCTGATATTCTATATGAAGGTAAAGCTTTGCTACTAAAAAGTAACCAACTTTGCTCTTCATCTAAACTCCTCAAAGCATGTACATGGGTTTGCATTTCAACATGTTTCGCAACATCTTCTTCTCTTGTGGTTAGCAGTATTCTACTACAGTTAGACGTATCCGGAAAGGCCTTAATTGTTCTATTTATTTGTTCCCATGTGTCTGTTTCCCACACATCATCGAGGTGTATATTTTCTTGATGAGGATATCATGGATCTTCTTTCCCACCTCATACTCATTCATTTCATCAATTTTTGTAGACTGGTCTACATCACTCAGTATTTGCTTCAAAATCTCCTTTAGTAAATGAATGACCTTGAACTTTTGAGATACGGTAACCCAAACAAGTGCCTCAAAGCGTTGTTTGACTTGAGAAGAAATGTATACTTTTCTAGCAAGTGTTGTTTTTCCTGCCCCACCCATGGCAACTATGGAGACAGCACTAAGCATTTTTTCTCTCTGAACTAATTTGTCCACTATTTCTTTGTACTCATTCTCAAAACCAACCATGACAACATCATCATTACGCAAATGTCTAAGGTCATAATCTTCTAGAGACTCATCCACAACACCACTATCCAAGTTGATTTTCAAGCGTTCTATGCTCTGAAATATCTCACTGAGTTTCCTTCTTACACGTTGAATTTCAACACCAACTTTATGCAGGGTAGTCAAATCACTTGGTATGTGAGCATACCTTGAAATTGCACCCATGAAGCCCTTTTTATGTCATTTCTTTTCTTCATGTAGTCTACAGCTTCGATAACATTCTCGGCCTCATAAGCGGCATCCCCGATCTGGCTTATTAAGATAGTGACTGTTGCATTTCCAGATCTCTGTTTTCTCTCGGCGTCTTTGAGGTAGCCCTGCAACCGCATAAGCTCATCTTTTAAGAAGGCCACTTCAAGTGTGACCCCGCCTAAGAAACTGGCCTCCTGAACAGCAAGATTCCCCACATTCCCAAGAACAGTGCTGAGGACGGATTCAGCCATTGGTCCTTGCCAAGAATTAGTGTCTTACGCTGGCAAACAACCTGACAAGAATGAAACCAATAAGTAACTTCCACAGATGAGAGAGAGAGAGAGAGAGAGAGAGAGAGAGAGACTCGCCAAGGGGCGGAGGAGCACGCTGCCTTTTCCTGTTCAGTGTGCTGCTTCGCTCATCTGGTCCGTCGAGCGGCGGAGGAGGCTGTGGTCTGAAGGGGATCGCCGGCAATGTACGTGGTTTAGGGGCACGGCCAGAACATGTTATCAATAAAGGCTTCCAAAGGAGGCTCTGGAGCTTGGCTATATCAGTGTATATAACTAGGCATAAGGTAATGTATAATATGATGCTGGAAACAGCCCAGTAGTTGACTTACACTTATCCAATTTTATTGTTGAGACGTGCAGCCCAAATCTTCCTTGATATTATGACTATGGATTGCCAGATTATAAGAGCTGTGATCGAGCTGTGGTGAATGAGTCATCGTCTTTGCCTAAAAATATGTGGTGTTTGATTGGATCGAGTAGGCAAAGCATGTGATTTTTTGATGCTTGAACAACATACCCATTTTATCAATTATGACTTGTGAATGGGTCGAGATCTTTGCCAAGCTAAAACAATATGGTGGTTGATGGGAGCAAGCTAGCAAAAGCATGTGATTTGATGCTTTTAACAACCCACCTTAATTAACTATGGTCCAAGCGAAGAGTTGACCGAATCTTAGCTTACTATTGCAAATTAGCGGCTCGTTTCGAGTCATATACTGGATGATAAATACATGGATGAGTTGAAAATTTGCATCAAGCATTATAATCGGGGGGCTTCCCTACCCCTGGTTATAAGATGTTGTACAGATAAATATGCTTCAGAAGGTAAATCCCCCGGTCACAAAACAAAAAGGAGCTTCCTCTAACTTGGCAAAGACCTTGGATATGCTCGTACAAGTTCTTCACGGCGAAAACCTAGATTCTGGCTTTGGGTGGTTGGATCTGATGATGACGGCGCTTGAGCGTCACTACCTTCCTGAAGCCGTTGTTGTTGCAGAACCTCGTCGTTCGTATGGTGTCATGAGATGGTTTGTACGGATATGTTTGTTTCTATTGTTTGCCAATCACGGATCGGTTCGCTTTGGTTTTTTTTTACTTACCTACGCATAGCTTTGGTCTTATATGATTTTGCTATTTACCGACGTGTTTTTTGTTTGCGTGTTTTCGTGGTAGCTGTGTGCATACTAGTTATGCAGAGGCCGGGTATGTGGTCATTGTGTTTGTATCCTCCTGATGCTCCAAAGCCAATAATATCCACCCTTTATTAAAAAAAAAACTTGGCTAGGGCTTCACGTGTTTGCATGTCTTTCTCGAAACTGGCTTTTGCCTTGCCTTACATATAAGGCAACATCCAACAAAGTACACGACCCCACGATACAAGATGGTGATGTCAGGGCAAGCAGCCTTGATCATGATCATTATTATCATCAAGCTTACATGTGAAGCGACTTTTGTCACCTAGAAGGTGGATTCGGAAGGATCGATCGATGTTTTATCTTGTAAGACATTGTTGAATAATATAATAAAAAAGGTTGTGTGCATCACTTGATGCACAGGCTGAGGGTTCAACCTTCTTTCCGAAGAAGAAAAAAAGACAACTGACCTTATTTTTTATAATATCTCTTTCCAGCAAAATAAAGTCCGTGTTGCCTGAAATTTTTGGCGTAGCGTGCATCCCAGATTTTTCAGAAGATGATTAGGACCGTGAAGGTAGAGACTGAGGCAGGTAGTCCAGTCGGTAGAGTCGACGTCTAGATGTTGTCAAAACGGAGAGGCGGAGGGTGTGCGGCCGATCGACCGCAGCTGCCGCCGGACAGCTAAAGCAAAGGTGGTGGCGGTCTTCGACAGCAGCATTGCAGCGTGGGAAATGATGTTCTTTTCGTAGCAGGTTCTGCTAGGTGTTTAGCCGGTCAATGATCAACAGCTCAGGATTGTTTTGAGGTAGATCCGACAATAGAAATTTACTGATCGCTAGGATTAACGTAGTAGCAGCTACGATGTGTTCAATTAGTAAATATAATATGTGACGGTAATTTTGGTACCAGTTTGGCATGTTCAGGCATATACAATTTCTAAACAAAACACCACCAAATTTACCTGAAACATGTCGCGTGTCAATCTTCTTTTTTTGACGAAATATTCTCCGTGCTGATCCTGACAGCAATAGTAAATTTTTTTAGAACATAACAATAGTGCTGATCCTGCCGCCGCTGCCGCCGGCGTGGGCCGCGGTGGCGGCGGGCCCGGTGCCGAAGGTTTCTGGGCGGGTGGATGCGGCGGATCCCATCTGAGGCGGCAGGGGCGGCTCCTCTCGTGCGATCCAACGGCGGCGGCTAGGACGGCGAATCTGGGCTGTGCGGCGGGGGCCGGAGCACCATCGCCAGCGGAGCGGCGGCCCTGCATGGACGGCGGCGGTGGCAGCGCCCCATCCGGCGGGGTGGGCTGTCCTGGTCGTGATGGTGATGGCGGTCACTGCGGATCCAACACCCCGTTTGGATCCGTCGCGGGGAGGCCTTCCGCCGACCGGCGGCGCGTGGAGGGACCGGTGAGGAGATGCCGGATCTCCGCCGGAGTACCGACGGCGACATACGTCTTCGTGGCGAGGTTCCGCTCGGTTCCAGCCAGCCACGAGGTCGGGAAGACGTGGCTTCCGGTGAAAATCGCGCCTGACTGCGGTCTTGGCGGACGATGGCGGCGTCTCAGACGTCGTTCCTTTCTGGAGGCATCGTCGTTGCAGGTCACATCAATCTGATCGGGAAGTTCCGGGGGAAACCCTAGATCTGGGTATACCGGATCGGACGATGACGGTGCCTTCGGTATCGTTCTCCCTCATGGGGGCATCGTTTTGGAGCAAGTGCTGGTTGGAGGGGACAAGAGGAGGAGCGGTGTTTCCTCTGCTCCATTGATGACGACGGATCTCGGCGGCGTGGCGCAGTGGAGACTCGGCGCCTGATGAGCGGAGAAGGACTCGCGCAGGAGGGTGACGCTGCCTGGCGTCGTGGTGGCGTCGGCGGCAGTTAGACCGGGCAAGGTTGATGCAGCAGTACAGCTTTGAAGATGGATTGGTGGCAGGTGGCTGCGGCGGCCTCATACCCGGCAGGCGTCCTGGTTGAGAAGCACGCCAGACTGATGGGTGCCCATAACCGGCAGGCGTCCTGGTTGGGACCTCAAGTCTTAGATGTTAGGTTTGGCTGCGAGGTCTGTTTGGTATTAGGCCAAGACTTTCAGCGCCCCTACATCAACTGGATAGGGATAGCGACAGATGTTGCTTAGTTTGGTGGCTTTAGGCTTATTGTTGTATGACTCTGTAAGGTCTTGTGTCAATAATTAATAAAATGACCGTATGCATCGTCCAGATGCAGAGGCCGAGGGTCGTCCTCCTTTAAAAAAAAAAACAAGAGTGGAATACAGATCAGTCCCTTGCCAATCACTAGCAGGGCAGGCACAAGGACACCATCAACCCCATCCATATCCTGAACTTCTGTTACTGCTGCCGTCGATCCCCACGACCGTATCTTGCGTAGACAACAGTCATAAACCACAAGGGTAGTTAGATAGGAGTAGCGACAGAGGTTGCGAAGATGGTGGCTTTGGTCTTACTATTGTACGACTTTATAAGGTTTTGTGCTAATAATTAATAAAATTGGCCGTATGCATCGATCAGATGCAGAGGCCGGAGGTATTCCTCCTTTTCTAAAAAAAATAAACCATAAGGGTACAATTTGAATAAAATAGGTAAACTGCAGTATTTTTCTCAAAATTTCGCTGCTGTACTGATGGTACTGGTCATTTTATCTATAGGAGTTCTGGACTGTTATCATTCTGTCCATGGTAGAATATTCAGGAATTTATCTGAGGATATAGTGCTATACAACGATACTAGTCGTTCATACTGGAGTTTACAAGCCTCACTGCAACATATAGATGGGCATAGCTCTTGTTTTTTCCAAGCGTAGTAAAAGTTCTCTCTTTCTTGCTTTATTTTTTCCTTTCTCGGTCACTTTTTCAGGCCAAGTGACTAGGTAGCTTTTTTGAGCAAATTTTGGCTGTGACCGCGATTGACTGATAATAAAAGGATTTCTCGTGATGCTGTATTTAGTTTGAGTTAATGAAGTAATACATCCTTTATCGAAAAAACAACCTTGTTTTCTTACGAAAGCCGGTGGGCTTATTAAGTTGGATGGTCAGCTACAATCGTTGCCCAAAACAGAGTTTAGAAAGCAGAGTAGCATAGCAACACCAAAACAGAGTAGCATGCAGATGCAGGGTGTCCACCTTCTCATTTTCACTTGCGCAGTTTCTCTTTGCATCGGCAATGGACTGACCAAGATCATCAGCGGGCTCATCTGATGCCTCTTCTTTAGCTTCTTCCCCCATTTTCGGCTCAGCTTCTTCCCCATTGTAGTACCATCATATTCAGGGAACCATGGTCAGGATAGCAGTCATCATCCTCTTCTTCTTCTTCATTCTCTTTCATTAGAATCCCTCTTTCTCCGTGCTTGGTCCAATAGTTATAGCCGGACATGAAACCAGACGTAAACAGGTGGACGTGAATGATTCTTGAGCAAGAGTAATCGTGATCATTCTTACAGACAGTACATGGACAACACATAAAACCATCCGCTCGCTTGCTTGCCTCAGCCGCAACCAGAAAAGTATGAACACGATTAATAAACTGGGGAGAGCATCGGTCATCGTACATCCATTGCCGGCTCATCTTCATTACACAACACCTAAAAGACCAAATTAATACAAGTTCATACACACTTATTCTCATTAAAGAACATACAAACTCTCTGGCAAAAGCATTTAAATGCAACAACAAATGCGATCAAGATCGCAACTAAGGTAACAATTGGTCCAACAGCATAGTGATATCAAGCCTCTTTATTAACAACATATTTTCTAATCTTTCTAATCTTCAAGCGCATTGCATCCATCTTGATCTTGTGATCATCGACGACATCGGCAACATACAACTCCAGTTTCATCTTCTCTTCTTCAATTCCTTTCAATTTTTCTTTCAAATACTTGTTTTCTTTTTCAACTAAATTAAATTTTTCGACAAGAGGGTCGGTTGCAATTTCCGGTTCACATACCTCCTAGATAAAAATAGCTATGTCAACTTGATGGGCATAATTGGCATAAACACGAAATGCAACAAATACTTATAAAAGAGAATATACCACATCCGAATCATAAACTGGACGAGGGCCGACGGGGACGGATATCAAAATCATGCCTCTATGTATAACAAACAACGTACGGGTAAGAAAATTATACAAGTAACTATCTATATCACACAAACATGATTCTTTTTAAAGGATAAGAACAAAAGGCTCACCAAGGTGGTGCCGGCGACGGGACGGTGCGGGCGATCGACGGTGGTTAGGACGGGGACGGGAAGACACTAAGTAAACCACACCTACATATGCAAACTAAGAAGTTAATTTGAGCTCAAATTGCATATAAATCAAATAAACTCCCACATATAATTACTTCCAAACTGAAACCTACAAATCACTATACTTATAGAGCATTGCAAGAGCTAATGTAGCAATGAGAGATGAAAGGACGAAGTTGCTAACCTTTGTGAACACTTTGATGGATGGGGTGCCTTCAAATCTTGACAAATTTTGGCAAAAAATGAAGGATAAGCTCGAGCAAGAGGGGAAGAACAGAGTGGAGAGGGAAGGGGAAAATGGGCTTGGGCTGGACGAAGGGTTTATATAGGAGCATCTTTAGTCCCGGTTGGTGACACAAACCGGGACTAAAGGTGTTCCTCTAGTCCCGGTTTGTACCACAAACCGGGACTAAAGAGGCTCATGGGGCCCCAGCCTGACGCCAGCCTGCCACCACCCCTTTAGTCCCGTTTTGTGTCACAAACCGGGACTATAGGTCACAAATGAACCGGGACTAATGGTGCCCCTGCCATAGCCGTTCGAACCGGAACTAATGGTCACATTAGTACCGGGCTGTAATCGAACCGAGACTAATGATGCGAACGTAAAGTCGGTTTTCTACTAGTGTACATATACATAAGTGTGTGTGTGTGTGTCTTCTTGCATGCTGACGTGTACATGGACTCTAACAAAATGCAAGACAAGTTGGCGCACATCACCTCATACCCTGATATCCTATCTCTCTTCGCTTCAAGACCGGAGTGATAAGAATTTACGGCCATCACCTAATCACCGAACTTTGCTTGGCTTTGGACTTTCGTTAGTATGTTTACCTGAGCTAAGGTTCCTAAGAGTTCTTCATGTTGAGAACTCAAGCCTAGAGGATTTTTGTGAGGTGATTGGTGAGTGCATCCACCTACGATATCTCAGGTTGAAAAGATGTAAAGATGTGATGATCCATCCTTCAGTCAGCAAACTCTTTAACTTGCAAACTATAGATCTGTCATGGACCTATATTAGTCAGTCAATAGTATCAAGCTCCCTCTGGGATATACCTACTTGAAGGTATGTTGATACTATTGACTCAAAAAAATCTACGGGAGCTTCATATGTTTGCCGCTGATGATGAAGCTGAAAAAGAACCGATGCCGATCCTGGAGACACTTCCTTGTCTTGAGGTGCTAGAGTTGGATGGTTATCAACCCGAAACCATGTCCTTCGGCGCCCATGCGTTTCTTCCATTGTCCAGCATATCGAACATATCAAGTCGTAACTCTTGTAGACGAGGGAACCCTTGGGCACCAAAGGACATTGTTTCGGGTATAACACAATGCAACTCCAGCACTACAAGACAAGGAAGCATCTCCAAGATCGGCATCGGGTCTTACCTAGTTCATCATCAGTGGGCCACATACGAAGCTCCTGTAGGGTTTGTGGAATTTGCACGCTCCTTGGCCGAAAAATACAACAAAGATATACATATCTTAGAGTAGGTATATCCCAAAGGTAGCTTGGTACATTTGAGTATACATGTATATTTTGCAGATAAAGGAGTTTCCTGATTGAAGAGGGAACCTTCACTCTTCCACAACCTCTCAAACTCAGGTGTTGTAGGTGAATGCACCCACCAATTACTGTTGAGAAATTCTTTAGCCTTGTGTTCTCAACATGAAGAACTCTTAGGAACCTTAGATCAGGTAAAGATAATGATGAAAGTTCAAAGCCAAACAAAGTTCTGAGATTAGGTGAAGCCTGTAAGATCTGCCCACTCAAGTTTTGAAAGAAGAACGATAGAATATCTGGTTATGAGATGATGATGCACCAACTTGTCCTGCATTTCATTATAGTCCATATATATCTCAGCAAAAATCCACACACACACACACACACATTAATATATTTAAGAAACTGTGTACAAATAAAAGAGATGAGGGGAAGGTAGCTCATCACTAGTAGTTTCATGGATGACATCAAGGAAACCATCTTGTGTTGACTCTTCTATGCACCAGTCACGTATAATATCATGAATCCTTATTTCCTCAGCACATTCATGTATAATGCTTGTTTGAACAACTTATAAGTCTGAATACAACCCACCTAATTCTACAGTAATTAATAAGAAGAGCAAAGGTCAGAAGTATCGCAGTTAACAATTATTATAAGATATGAGGGGCAGAAGACTATTTGTTTCAAATAACACCGCCTCCCAAATTCGTTTACAATTATTTCAAGGTTGGGGGGGAGGGGGGCAGTGGCCCCTGACATCTACATTGTGCCCTCCTGACTTCTACATTGCTCTGCTTGCCAGCGGCATGACTATGCCCACCACAATATTCAATTTGAAATATTTAAAGCAAACAAGTAGTTGCAAGTTACTTATGGTGTCGTACTAGATAAGCAACCATTAGGTGAAGCTGAAGACTTGTGTCAAGTTCTGCACAGAGAAGAGCAGAGTGCTACATTGTGGGTTTCCAATAGGTGGAGTCGGTGTAGTTCTTGGGCATGTTGAAGTTCATGATCATTATCTCCACATGCTAGTACTCCCTGGTGCACCTAATGTCAGGCTTGGCATAGATGTAGAGTGGGCACTCCACGATCTTGCTACTACAGAAAGTTGAGTGGGACACGTAGCATAGCGGCAATGGAGCCTTCACTATTTGTGAAGATTAGCATGTTGCCTTCCATGTCATTCACATGAACAAAAAGAAAGGTCGATAGTTAGAACTAGAAGGATATCTCGTCTGTTGTAGCGGGTAACTTTTTTTTATAGAAATTTTACTTTGTAAATGAAAGGTTATTAGATGCATGAAGAAGTGAATATGGCTAAATTTAATCCTTGTGGAACGTGTACTTGGCTGATTAAAGTTCATTGGAATATGCAACTGATGTTTCATGCAATCACGACATAGATAAGACCAAATTAATGGTTTAGAGAAACTTATGACGTGGATAGCTTGAATGAAGAGATAGACAATCATAATTGCACATTAGTGGGGATTCGTTGTATAGTATAGAAGGATGTTGTCGATGAATAGTGAAAATACCCTAGGCTCAATGATAGATTGAATTTGTAGGATTGGAAACCCTCGAGCAATCGCGGAACTATGACGACAATGATAACGAAAATGACAACAACCATGTACCCAGGTTACAAGCCCCCGGGATGGTTTATAGCCCTTCGTCCAGCTTAATTATGAGAGAGATTGAAGTGAAAAACCAGGTTCGTCCAGCCTTGTCATGGGATTATATGGGGGAATATTAATACATGTACAATGCTGAAGAAGGTGAGTTGGGAGGAAACTCGAGGGCTAGGGTTTGTATCTAGTCCTAAGCTTGATGGCGATGATGTTGATGATTTAGATCTTGGATCCTCTGTGGGGACCTCTCTCCCTTGTATCGTTCGATCGCAATTTTAGGTTGTGATTGCGACCGATCGATAATAAAAGGATTTCTCGTGATGATGTACATACTTTGAGTTGATAAAGGAGTACATCTTTTAGTGAAGAAACAATCTTGTTTTCTTAGGGAACCCGGTGGGCTTTATTAAGTTGGATGGTCAGCTGCAATCGCTGCCCAAAACAGAGTTTAGAAAGCAGAGTGGCATTGCAAGACCAAGAAACAGAGTAGCATGCAGCAGGGCAATCCTGCTCCTTGCATGTCTCCATGGCTGTCTCTGATGCTGAAATCAGCATCGATGTTTGTATTGTTCACCTCCAGGAATTTCCAGCCGCTCGACGATATGTACAGCAGGTCGAGGTGATCTGCACATACGTTCAGAGAACTCCGTGGTGAGGCGATGAGAAGATGACACCGTCGCGTCAGGACACAGGACTAGAGGGCAGTTCAGAAACAGGTGGCCTCCGTCCTTGTTGAGGCGATGGCAGACTGGGCAGGAGGTCAATGCCACGCCGCTGTAGATTCCCGCGGAGGGGGAGGCTGTGGTGAGTCGTGACCGAAGCGCCAAAGGAACATGCAATTGCAGGCTCCAGAATTTGTTCTTTCTGACAAGTTGTTCGAATAAACTTTTGTTCCAGATTATTTACCCCATCACAATTCTCTGAATCTGAGGCGGTGTCTTGGCTTTCGAAGAAACGCTGAAGCTGACCACATAAGTTCAGGATAGGGATGATGGTTCCAGATGCATATATTAGCACATGACTCGTCTCTGATAAATCAAGAGGTTTATTCTTCTGTTCTGAAATTACGTTCCCCCTCAGAAAAAACAACTGTTAGCAATATTGCCGTCATTCAAGCAATGCATGGCTCTCACATTCTACATCGAAATCTCAATTTGATACAAAAATAATTATGACGTGACATCATGACACAAGGCGGACTTTGACGCGAAAGTGAGTGCGCGTTAATTGTGCACAAAGAGTACAAACAACACGAGCAAATAATAGTACAACACATATGGCTTGTTCCATTGTTTGTGATGATCCCCAATCCAGGAGCAGTGGTACATAATACCATCTATCAAAGTACTCAATAGTCACACACACACACACATACTTGTTAAATCAAATTGACAGAACGACCGGCACTGAAGAGACCACGTGACAGACGTGCATCAACCGTCGCTTCCTCTGACAAAACAACATGCCTTGGTAACTGTAATCATCTCTATTAATTATTTGCAGATTAACGTACTTCGACCTGCAAAGGGTAGTGTGCTGGTAGTAGTAGTACTCCCTCCGTTTAGGTGAGTAAGTCATCTTAGGTTGTGCACCGTGACCAAGGAGGAGGGGAAAACGAGAGAACTTAATGTTTATTTGCTAATTAATAGCATTGCATGCAATGAACTAACCACTGCATGTCGTGTTTGGTAGTCTCAAGTCATTAAAATCATACACACCCCACATATCTTATTGGTTGATATGTCAAGAAACAAGAAACGAGGTAGAAGTTAATGCACCGCGCCTAAGTGTTTTGGGATTATTTGGTTTTCGTAAGATGACTTACACACCTAGACGGAGGAAGTAGTAGTAATATCACATCACAAAGAATCAAAGGGAGGAGGACAACATGGAGGAAGGGGCAGTGTTTACCTTGCATCCTTTCTGCTTCAGCCCTTCCAGTGTGCTGTCATTCGAGAAGCCTCTGGACGAAACTTGCACTGATACAAACCTGAGGGACGGAAGGTGCAGTAATCCACCGGCGATTCCACCCTGTCCCGGGCACCATTTAATGGACAGGTGCGATAGCTTTGGCATTGTCCCAAGTTGCATCCTCCACTCATTAACGGTACAACTCTGAAGTTTTAACTCTTGCAGACAAGGAAACCCCTGGGCGCCAAAGGACATGGTTTCGGGTCGATAACGACGCAAGTTCAGCACCACAAGACAAGGAAGCATCTCCAGGATCGGCATCGGGTCTTCTTCCCTTTTCTCATGAGCCGCCCACATATGAAGCTCCCGTAGCTGTAGGGCTTTTGGAATTTGCACACTCCTTGGCAGGGAGGCGTTGGCAATAGCTACATACCTTAGAGTAGGTAGTACATCCCAGAGGGAGCTTGATACGTATAACCCATAAAAATTGCTCCCTGATAGATCAATAGTTTCTAGGTAAAGGAGTTTTCTGATTGAAGAAGGAATCATATAAATTTTACATCTTAGCAACCCGAGGTATCTCAGGTGAATACACCCACCAATTACCATGGAGAGATTCTCTAGTTTCGAGTTCTCAACATGAAGAATTCTTAGGAACCTTAGCTCAGAAGAAGATACTGATGAAAGTCCAAAGACAAGCAAAGCTCGGAGAGTAGGTGGCGGGTGTAAATTCTGATCGGTCGAGTTTTGAAAAGAAGAACGATAGGACATTATGGTATGAGATGGCGATGCACCAACTTGTCCTGCATTTTGTCATTGTCCATCTATAAGTTAGGATTTAGTTACAAATATGTATATAAGAGAATCAATATACTGAGAGAAATATGAAATTTGTATATAAATTGAGGAGAGGAGGGTAAGCTATCCTCACCTGTACTAGTTTTGTCTATGACATCAAGGAACCCGTCTTCTGTTGCTTCTTCTATGCACCAATCACGTAAGATATCATGAATCCTTATTTTCTCAATCCATCCATGTATATAGTCTGTTTCAACAACTTGTACCAAGGTTCTTTGAGCCAACTCAGTTACATACTTGCGTGCAGTTCCTTCTAGTGTATGCCTACGTGTATGTGGAATGAAGTTTTCTGCTATCCATAGTTTAATAAGACCCGACACAAATATTTCAAAATCCTCGGGAAAAGCAGCAAGATAGAGCAAACAACATTTTAAATAGTGATTTGGTAGGTCATTGTAACTCCGAGCTATTATGCCTCGCATCATCTGTGTGCCTTTGGTTGATGGCCAACAAAATAGTACATCGGACCAAGCTTGTGTGTTGAGATTCTTAGACAGATAACCCCCTAAAACTGCAAGTGCAAGTGGTAATCCCTCACATTTCTTTGCAAGCTTTTCCCCTAGTTTTTCAAATTTATCCAGATCATGTATGCCTGATGTTCTGTATGATGGTAAAGCTTTGCTACTCAAAAGTACCCAACTTTTCTCTTCATCTAAACACCTCAAAGCATGAACATGGGTTGGCATCTCAACATGATTCGCAACATCTTCTTTTCTTGTGGTTAGCAGTACTCTACTACAGTTAGCGGCATCTGGAAAGGCTTTAATTGTTCTGTTTAGTTGCTCCCATGTGTGTTTCCCACACATCATCAAGAACTACCAGGTATCTTTTTTGCATAAGGATACCATGGATATTCTTTCCCACCTCATACTCATTCATGTCATCAACTTTTTGAGACTGATATCCATCACTTGATATCTGCTTCACAATTTCCTTTAATAAATCAATGACCTTGAACTTTTGGGATACAGTCACCCAAACAAGTGCCTCAAAGTGTTGTTTGACTCGAGATGAAGTGTATACTTTTCTAGCAAGTGTTGTTTTTCCTGCCCCACCCATGGCAACTATGGAGACAGCACTAAGCATACTTTCTGTCTGAAGTAATTTATCCACTATTTCTTGATACTCGTCCTCGAAACCAACCATGACAACATCATCCTTGAAGGTTTGGTGCCTAAGACCATAATCTTCTAGAGACTCATCCACAACATCACTATCCAAGTCGATTTTCAAGCGTTCTCGCTCTGAAATATCTCACTGAGCTTCCTTCTTACACGCTGAATTTCAACACCAACTTTATGAAGGGTAGTCAAATCACTTGGTAAGTGAGCATACCTTGAAATTGCACCCATGAAGCCCTTTTTTATGTTATTTCTTTTCTTCATGTAATCTGCAGCTTCGATAACATTCTCGGCCTCATAAGCAGCATCTCTGATCTGGCTCATTAAGATAGCAACTGTTGCATTTCCAGATCTCCGTTTGCTCTCGGCGTCTTTGAGGTAACCCTGCAACCGCATCAGCTCATCTTTCAAGAAGGCCACTTCAAGTGTGACCCCGCCTAAGAAACTGGTCTCCTGAACAGCAAGATTGCCCACGTTCCTAAGAACGGCGCTAACAGCAGTCTCGGCCATTAGCCTTGCAACAAATTGAGTGTCCTACATTGGTGATCGACCTGATGAGAGCAAGAACAATAACTAAGCACTTGTGCATGCGCAGAGAGAGAGAGAGAGAGAGAGACTTGCCAAGGGGATTGAGCGCTGGAGCCCGATGCCTTCTCCACTTCAGTGTGCCGCTCCGCTCATCTGTTCCGTCGAGCGGCGGCTTGTGCAGACTGCAGAGAAGGGAATCGCCGGCGGCCTTTGGTGTGTGGGCAGTTTAGGGGCACGGCCAGAATGAGCTGTGAGACAAGGCGTCCCAGGGGACTTTGCAGATTGGGCATATCATCTCGTATGTTAAGTGTAAAGTCCAAACTGCATGTGCTTTCAGCAGCTTGCACATTAACTAAGGCTCAAGTGTAGTGAATTAACAGCGCAAATGTGAATTAGTCATGGTCAGCACCTCAAAAACTGTGGTGCTTGATTGGATCGAGTAGGCAAAGCATGTGATTCTTTGATGCTTGAACAACGTACCTTATGGTGGCTGATGGGAACAAGCTAACAGGCATGTGATTTGATGCTTTTTGCAACCCACCTTAATTAATTACGATCCAAACGAACTAAGAGTTGACCGGACAAATCTTATCTTACTATTACTAGATGCTCCACACTGATCCATAGTTAGAAATCTACCCGTTGGATGTGAAATTGATGGATGGGTATTGGTGGCAATGTTGTGCAGGCAAATATGATTCAGAGAGTAAAGCCCCCATCCACACACAATCAAAGAAGCAAAAAGTGATTCCACTAAGGAAACTCAAGAATGAAAATCCTGCTCTATTGATGGATCAGTCAATAGAGAACTCAAGAATGAAATTCTCATTTGGTTTCACCTGTGTGCGTGCCTTCGTTCAGTCAGCACAACATTTCCGTCATCTGTAGACAGATCCATGGTGAGCTTGTTCTGGTTAAAATGATAGGAACTCCCCCATTCCGAATCTTGAAGTAATATCTGAGAAGAATCCACAAAATCTTAGCAACCCAAACATAGAAGATAGTTATTTAAATTATTAGGACACCAATATGGTGAAGATCGAAACAAAGCTCTTGCAGATTTTATTCAGTCACCCATTTCTTTATTAATTATGATGGCAATATCACATGAAGAGTTATACTTATAACCCACTCACTACATTTTCTGTTGAATGCAGCACAAGAAAAGGAGAAGGAACTGCTCAATGAAGTCCTGAAGCTGCAGTGGTGGTAAGTATCCCTTATCTGATCATTCTGAACCCAAAACAAGAAAAAAATAGAACAATCATGAAAGTTCGATCGCCGCAGGTTATTATTTTCACAGGAAGAGGTGCAGAGGCTCGAAGCAAAGGCATCCATTCCCAGCTACCAATATTTGTCTCCATATAATTTTGTATGTTGAATGTGATTGATTGTCTGGAATGTTGCTGCTTGAAATCGAACTGCATAGGGAGGGCTAAGATTTCGTGGAATCTTCAGTATATTTCACTCTTGCATATATTAGTAATAGTGCAAAACTTCTTTGATATCCAACATCTGTACACTTGCAGAATATCACCCATCCATGGCAAAATTAGTGAACATGTTACCAGAAAGCTTCCAGAGTCAAACAAAGACGCCCAACCCACCTATTACATCCTGTGGCTGCCCTGTGACACAATTGCAGAGGAAAATATTAGTGCTTCTGAAAAATGTTTGGTATGCCGCAGTAACGACTATTGTCTATGAGATTGGGTTTTCAACTCAATAAGCATTCCCACTGTAAACTATATGGCGTAAAATATTGGAACAGTGTGAAGTAGTAGTTGGTACATGAGATCCGTGTGTTTTAGAAACTCCTGCTGATAGAAATATCAATGATGTTTGTCAGGCTATGGCCTTATGGCAGCAGATTTCACTTGAAACAGTTTGCAACTTAGCTAGGCAGAAGGCCTATTAAAAAATAATGATTACCATATATTGTCGCTCATGTGGATTGTTTTCATCCTCACCATAGCAAGGTGTTCGCTGTAACCTCATTGTTGGATTCCCGAATCTTTACATGAGTGAGTGATTGCTATGATCAGAGATCCAGGAGGCCCGCTATCAAATTCAGCCGGCCATGCTCTTGTCATAGGCCGACGCTCACCCGAGAATCAGCAAGTGTAAAATAAGACATGGCTAGGGTTAAAAAGAAGGCATGTATCGTTAAATCTCTCAGTGCCAGTAACAGGAGGTTGCACATAGATGCAACTGCCAAGTTGACTTTGACTCTAGACCATAGGTACATGCTGCTTTATTTGACTCCAGAGGAAGATGTGTGGTTTAAATTCTTTCAGTGCTGGTCAGGGATCCAAGATAACGAGTGTTTGGCTGCCCTTCTCCGTTCGCATGCACCACAAGTTATGGTGAATGAGATATTTTGGCCGCTTGGTTGAGAAGCCAGCCAGCTTCTTCAAGCTCTTATCCATACCAAACAATATATATATATATATATATATATATATATATATATATATATGTAAGTCATCTTAACCAATGAAAATCAAATCATAACACGAATGGCAGCAGTGAGCATCTCTCCAGCTCTCCACCTCCTGCCTCTCATCCTCCTGTTTCTCCTTGCCACCAATGAGGGTGCCACATTAAACATCACCAACCAATGCTCCTACACCGTGTGGCCGGCCATTGTGCCGATGGGCGGCGGCATGCAGCTTGATCCGGGCAAGTGGTGGACACTGGACATGCCTGCTGGCACTGCTGCTGGTTGTGTGTGGGCGCGAACGGGCTGCATATTTGATGCCAAAGGAAACGGCTCGTGCCAAACGGGCGACTGTGGCGGCATGCTTGCTTGTGCGAGGAACGGTCAGCCACCCAACACGGTGGCTGAGTTTGCACTCGGCCGGTTCAACAACACGGATGTCTTCAACATCTCCCTCGTCCTCGGCTTCAACGTGCCCATGGAATTTCTACCGATGCCAGCCCAGGGAGGGCCAGACTGCAACAAGGGGATGCACTGCAACTACCCCATGGATTATTCCTCGAGCACTTTGACTTGCCCGACAGGCACTAACTACCAGGTCGTTTTCTGTCCCTCAACTTCAGGGAAGGTAGAGGCACTAGTTTTAGTCTATCTAATTATTTTTGAATTTATTTTCCTCATGGCACTGTTCTGCATCATGCCCTGGTTGATATATAAATGCTTCGTATCTATACGAAGAAGACGACAGTGGCGCAGGGAGATGGCTGAGGAAGAGCTCGGGGAGCTCCAAGGAACACCAATGAGGTTCACATTTCAACAATTAAATGTAGCAACCGAGCAATTCATACACAAGCTTGGAGAAGGAGGATTTGGACCTGTTTTCAAGGGACAGTTTGGTGATGACATAATTGCAGTGAAGTGTCTGGATCAAATTGGTCAGGGAAATACAGAATTTCTGGCAGAAATTCAAACAATTGGTAGCATACATCATATCAATCTTGTGAGACTGATTGGTTTCTGTGCAGAGAAATCATACAAACTCTTGGTGTATGAGTATATGCCCAAAGGATCCTTGGACAGGTGGATTTATTCTCGAGGTGATAATACTGCTCCTCGGCTAGATTGGAGGATGCGGCACAAAATTATTATTCAGATAGCTAAGGCCCTCTCTTATCTCCATGAGGAGTGCATGGACATAATTGCTCATTTGGATGTCAAACCACAAAATATCCTATTAGATGATGATTTCAATGCTAAACTTTCTGATTTTGGATTGTGTAAGCTTATAAATAGGGATAAGAGCCAAGTGATTACTAGAATGAGAGGCACACGAGGATATTTGGCTCCTGAATGGTTGACAATGCAAATCTCAGAAAAAGCCGACGTATACAGCTTTGGCATTGTGATCATGGAAATCGTCAGTGGAAGAAAGAACCTTGACACTTCCCTGTTTGAAGAGAGCATGCATCTTATTACCCTATTGCAAGAGAAGGTGAAGTGTGATTGTTTGGTAGATTTGATTGATAAGCACAATGCTACCATGCAAGTACACAAGGAAGAAGTAATTCAGATGATGAAGCTCGCAATGTGGTGCTTGCAAATTGATTTAAAAAAAAGGCCTAAAATGTCTCAAGTCGTCGAAGTCTTGGAAGGTACCATGAATGCAGATACCAATATAGACCATAACTTCGTTGCAACAAGTCCAGCAAGCTATGGTATTGCTGGAAATGTGATGTTCTCAAGTCCACCCCTAGCCTCTGGCTTATCTGGCCCTAGGTAAAAGAGGGGGCGGGGACAAAGAGGATAGAGAATTAATATGTGCAAGGAAATTTTAAGCGCTGGAGTTAGGCAAGCGTTTTGCGTTTTGTATGGACTCCATACAGGGCAGTGAACACGGGTTACTCAGAACTGATTTTTGAAGCATACGAGGCATCTATCAGCCTATAACAGCAGTTTTCAAGGAAAAGTAGCAGGCATGCATAATTGTATATTCATATTACTAAAATATACTATTGTAGTCTTGTAAGACAGACATGTAATGCTTCATTTTCAAGTAAGAATTTGCATTAATACCTTGAGTTTCTTGGTCTTGCTCTTTTCTTGTTGTGCAACTTCTCCAAGTCCAATCGCCAATGAAAAGAGCTATATGCACCATACAAAATGTTAACAACTTTCTTCCAATGGAAAGGAAGCATTAGCTAGTCGCTTGTGTGGCTTTATTCATCCTTGACATGGTGTAGATGACTAGCCAAGTAGCCATCCTCACCATAGCAAGGTGTTCTCTGTCACCTCATTACTCAGTCCTCTAATCCTTACACGAGTGTCACCTCATTATTCCAGATCAGGCTCGCTATCAAATTCATCCGGCTGTGCTCTAGTCATAGGCTGACGACACTCACCGAATCAGCAAGTATAAATAAAACATGGCTATGATTTGATAAAAAAGACATGAATGGTTAAATCTGACAGTGCACAGTAATAAGAGGTTGCACATAGATGCATCTGCCAAGTTCTTCTTATAGAGTGTTTTTGACTCTAGATCATAGCTACACGCTGTTGTCTTCGACTCCAGAGAAAGATTGTTTAAATTATTTCAGTGCTGGCCAGGGAACCAAGATAACAAGTCTTTGGTTGCCCTTCTCGGTTGGCATGCATCACAAGTTATGGTAGCCTCTTGGTTGAGAGGCCAGGCTGCTTCCTCCAAGCCCTTATCCATACCAAATAAATTATACTCCTTCAGCTCTCCACATACTGCCTCTCCTCCTGTTTCTCCTTGCCACCAATGAGGACACCACATTAAACATCACCAACCAATGCTCCTACACCGCGTGGCCGGCCGCTGTGCCGGTGGGCGGCTGCATGCAGTTTGATCCGGGCAAGTGGTGGACTGTGGAGTGGGGGCAAATTTCAGCATCTTATAACATCCAGATGATTAATATTGACAGATCTGAATTGCGAATGTGATTATGTGGATTGTTGCTTCTTGAAATCGAGCTGCATCAAGAGGGCTAAGAACCCATCATCACATTAACAAAGAGGGATTTGTCCTAATGGACTTTCATATGTGGTGCCGGTGAGTTGTGTCTTACAATCAAAATATAGTGTGTGGTTTCCCCCTACACCGATGATTTGAGCCCCATATATTCAGTATATTTCACTCTTGCATAAATCAGTAAATATTGCAAACCTTCTCTGATATACAACATACGTATGCTTGCAGAATATCACCCATCCTGGAAAAATTAGTGAATATGTTACCAGAAAGCTTCCAGATTCGATGAAATGCCGCCCAACCCACCTATTTCATCCCATATCCGCCCTGTGACACAATTGTAGAGGAACATGTTAGTGATTCTGAAAATTGTTCGGTATGCCACAATAACGACTATTGTCTATGAGATTTGGTTTTAACTCAATAAGCATTCCCACAGTAAACTGTATGGCGTAAAAAAATTGAAGTGTGAAGTAGTAGTTGGTACATGAGAAGTTAATGCTTACTTTCAAGTGTACATGATCCGTGTGTTTTAGACACTCCTTCTCATTGAAAGATCAATGATGTTTGTCAGGCTATGGCATTATGGCAGCAGATTTCACTTGACAACAGTTTGCAACTTAGCAATAGGCAGAAGGCCTATTAATAAATTGTGATTACCATATATGCCGCGTTGTGGATTGTTTTCATCCGTGACGTGGTTTAGTCGACTAGCCATTCTCACCATAGCAAGGTGTTCGCTGTCACCTCATTGCGGGGTTCCCGAATCCTTACATGAGTGAGAGATTGCTAGGATCAGAGATCCAGGTTAGACTCGCTATCAAATTGAACCGGCCATGCTCTTGTCATAGGCCGACGCTCACCCGAGAATCAAGTGTACAATAAGACATGGCTATGGTTAAATCTCTCAGTGCACAGTAACAAGAGGTTGCAGATAGATGCAGCTGCCAAGTTGGCTATGGTTACTCTAGACCATAGGTACATGCTGCTTTCTTTGACTCCAGAGGAAGATGTGTGGTTTATATTCTTTCAGTGCTATTCAGGGATTCAAGATAACTAGTGTTTGGCTACCCTTCTCCATTCGTATGCATCACAAGTTATTGTGGTTGAGATATTTTGGCCGCTTGGTTGAGAAGCCAGCCAGCTTCATCCAAGCTCTTATCCATAACAATTATTATATATGAATCATCTTAACCAATGAAAATCAAACTGTAACACAAATGGCAGCGGTGAGTATCTCTCCAGCTTTCCACCTCCTGCCTCTCCTCCTCCTGTTTCTCCTTGTCACCAATGAGGGCGCCACATTGAACATCACCAACCAATGCTCCTACACCGTGTGGCCGGCCGCTGTGCCGTTGGGCGGCGGCATGCAGCTTGATCCGGGCAAGTGGTGGACACTGGGCGTGCCTGCTGGCACCGCTGGTGGTCGTGTGTGGGCGCGCACAGGCTGCATATTTGATGCCAACGGAAACGGCTCGTGCCAAACAGGCGACTGCGGCGGCGAGCTTGTCTGTGCGAGGAATGGTCAGCCACCCAACACGGTGGCTGAGTTTGCACTCGGCCAGTTCAACAACACGGATGTCTTCAACATCTCCCTCGTCCTCGGCTTCAACGTGCCCATGGAATTTCTGCCGGTGCCAACCCATGGTGGGCCAGATTGCAGCAAGTGGCCGCGCTGCGTAGCTGACATCACATCACAGTGTCCAAGCAACCTCAAGGTGCCGGGGGGTTGCAACAACGCGTGCACCAGGAACAGATCAAACAGTTGCAAACCCACCACATATTTGAGGTTCTTTAAGCAGCTATGTCCTGATGCATACAGCTACCCCAAGGACTATTCCTCAAGCACTTTCACTTGCCCTACAGGCACCAATTACCAGGTCGTCTTCTGTCCCCCGATCAATCCATCGTCTTTGCTTCCAAGCCCTTCTGCATCTATTCCTACTAGGAAGACAAGCATAGGATCCCCATCTGACATTGGAATCTCATTCCGAGCTGGTCTATCTGTTATGAGTAAATTTCTTCTTGCACGGACAATACTTGGTTGCATATTCTATTTAATCTATGCATACATCCATTTTGTTCTACGTAAACGACGACACCAGGTGCCGGAGGGAAGAGAAGAAGAGTTTGGGAATCTAAAAGGGACGCCAATGAGGTTGACATTTCAACAATTAGATATTGCAACCGAGCAATTCAGGGAAAAGCTCGGCGAGGGAGGATTTGGGTCTGTTTTTGAAGGACAGCTTGGTGATGAAAGAATTGCAGTAAAACGTTTGGATCATGCTGGTCATGGAGAAAAGGAATTTTTGGCAGAGGTTCATACAATTGGCAGCATCCATCATATAAATTTGGTGAGATTGATTGGTTTCTGTGCTGAGAAGTCAAGGAGGCTCTTGGTTTATGAGTATATGGCCAAAGGATCCTTGGACAGGTGGATCTATTGTCGGCATAACAGCAATGCTCCTCTGGATTGGAGGACGCGTTGTAAGATTATTGCTAATGTCGCTAAAGGCCTCTCTTATCTTCACGAGGAGTGCACCAAAAGAATTGTTCATTTGGATATCAAACCGCAGAATATCCTCTTGGATGAAAACTTCAATGCCAAAATTTCTGATTTTGGACTATGCAAGCTCATTGACAGGGATATGAGTGAAGTGGTTACTAGAATGAGAGGCACACCAGGCTATTTGGCTCCTGAATGGTTGACATCGCAGATCACGGAAAAGGCCGATGTCTACAGCTTTGGCGTTGTGGTCATGGAAATAATCAGTGGAAGAAAGAACCTCGACACCTCTCAACCTGAAGAGAGCATCCATCTTATCACCCTATTGGAAGAAAAGGTGAAGAGTGATCAGTTAGCAGATCTAGTCGACAAGCAGAGTGATGACATGCAAGTGAACAAGCAAGAGGTGATTCGGATGATGAGGATGGCAATGTGGTGTTTGCAGATTGATTGCAAAAAGAGGCCGAAAATGTCAGAGGTTGTCAAAGTCTTGGAAGGCACCATAAACACGGGAAACAACATAGATTATAAGTTTGTTGCAACAACTACAGTGAACTTTGGCGTGGCAGGAGATGCATGCTCCTCAGCTCCACCTTTGGCTTCAGATGTATCAGGCCCCAGATGAAACGGGACTATCCTGAGAAGATAGGCAACCAGATTATGTATAGGAGATCTGTGAGTCCACAAAAAAAACATGTTTTGTTGTATTTTTATCAAATTACAGCAATCCGAAGCCCCTTAATATAGTTATTTTCATTCTTGTTATCCATCTGCGACTCCTCCGCAGTAAAATAATACAGTATGTAAGAGGAAGTAACTACCTGTGGGTTATTTGTCTTATTCAAAAACCTACAAATCCTTCTCTTGGGGAGGGGAAGACCCCAGAGCCCAGGTTTGGTGAGTGGTAACATTGTGGTTCTGTTTGAACTGACCATCTTCATCTCACCCATAGCGTATCAGAATTGCAGAACATCCCAAGTTTGCAAACATTCTTTTTATGGAAGAGATAAAAAGAACATTGTTCTGATCCTCTGCTCAGCTTCCCCTTGCACTGAAAAGCAAATCACTTTCAATTCAAAGCAGCTACTGTGAAACAGAGGAAATGGATGCCTTTTTGTTTTACGGTTTTCCTATTTAACAAGAACTTGTTCCAGCATGTTACTGTTGTTGTTTCAAATCTCTGCATTGTACGTGGCATTGACACTTTGTTTCTTTCTTCCAGCAAGAGCTGTAAATTGCTCTGTTGTTTCTTCTACACAAAACAAGCTTAAAGCACCACACGTCTAGAAAAGATTATCTGATTCAAGATGTCATGTCGGTAAATCAGAAGATGAGAACGCATAAACCGTACTGATAGATCGTAGCAGCTCCACTCTACTGGACTGGGTTATGTTGTTCTGATGTTTCTTCCAGTCAGAGCTGTAAATTGTTCTGTTGTTTCTGTGCAAGAACAAGCTTGTAGGCAGCACCACATGTCCACACAAGCTTATCTGATTCAAGATGGCATGTTGGTAAATCAATCAAGAGATGAAAAAGCATAAATCGTGGGCCGTATCAGTTCCACTCTACTGGACTACTAGATTTTATATATATATATATAGAGAGAGAGAGAGAGTAGATGGTAAATCTTGTGTTTGGGCTCTAGGATTATGCTACATAGGTTCAGAAGAGGGGAATGAGAATTCAGAGAGGGAAAACCCATATACCTCTCTCCCCGTCCGTCCCCATGGGAATACTTGACATTCGCGGCACAGCACAGGTCGCACTTTCCCGAGTTCACGCCGGCGCCTATCCCCGTCCGCCCCGGAGGCGCCAACTTGCTCGCCGGCCACCAACGGTCTCCTCTGTACGATCTGGAGCTGGTTCCCCGCCCACTCCGCCCGGCAATAGGTCGAGGAGGAACGCGAACTGGGGAAACGGTAGGAATACGGCGGAGGCGGAGGAGGTGGAAGGGATCCCCGGCCGGTGGTTCTCCGGGTCGGCGAAGAGGAGGAGGAGACCGCCGGCGGCAGTGTTTTTTCTTTCTCCAATATAGAGAGGCTCGTTGTTTTGGGCTCAGCCTCGTGCGCGGCCCACTATTTACAGAGAAACACGGGCCTATTCCAACGCGAACGAAACTTCTGCTGCCTGGTTTTTGTTGGGAGGAAAAGAGTTCTAAAACGACCCCCGATGTGTACATTTAGTTCCCTTAGTCCATTCCATTCCATAGAAGAAAAAAACAAATTATAGCTGCGAAATACTCCAAAATGGCAAGGTATGAAAAAACTCACGTAAAATATATTCTTTTAACACAGCACAGACGCAAACGCTCATATATACGCGCATACACTCACCCCTATGAACGCACACACGCGCACCCTACCCCTATGAGCACCTTCGAGAGACTGAGTCGGCATATCATCTTGAGATTTACAAAGTCACCGTAGGCACCTCGTCATCCACAGGAACGTTTCCTCCCACTGAAAGCGCATCGCCGGAAATCCTGAATAAATCCAGGAATAATTCGAGCACCAGGACTTGAACCCTAGTGCGCTATGGATACCACTGCCCCTCTAACCATCCAACCACATGTTGGTTCGCAAACTCGAGGAAAACATATCGAGCACATTTTGTCTAAGAGGTGTCTCTTTTACGGACCTTGTATTCAAACTTGTAGTGGAAAACAGTATGAATACCTAATGCCGCATTCGAAAGATAAATTGGGATTTATGAGGTATGCCCACAACCCGCAAAAAAAAGGAAAACACACTAGGTAAAGAAAAATAACGGAAAATAAGAACTCATGGTGGTTTAAATATGGAAATGTCTAAAACAAAGTACAAGTGTCTTCTTCATGTGGTTTGCGTATAATGTCCGTTGCACTCCCAACCATAGAACCAAACCAACCGTGTCATGATGCTCAAAGGTGTTAATTTATGCGGACCACCTTGTCTTCTACTCCTACTATTTAATCGCAAATAGAACAACATGGATGGTTAGAAAAAATAGACCAACAACACAAGGGATTGTATATACGTATGTGTATGGTTACACTTAGATGTGTATACACTCTTATTACACTTACGCGCGCATGCACTCTCTTGTGATTACCCTAAGTATGATGTGAATCGTGACAGATGGAGCCAACGGGAGGGTGATACTGAGTTGTTGATTGTTTTTGAAATGGCTAACTTGATCTCGGGACATGCCGTCGCATGCCCTTCTCATTATTTGTGATCAAGTGTTGGTTAATGCTAATGAGATGGTGGGGTCCATAGCTCAGTGGCAGAGCATTTGATTGTACATCATGAGGTCACCGGTTTGAACCCAGTTGGGCCCTCAAGTTTGTTCTTACTGCTCCATATATTTTTCTTCATTGCACACACACTAGTAGAAAACAGGGCTTTCGTTCGGGCCGGCCAGCCCATTAGTCCCGGTTCCGCATGAACCGGGACCCATGGGATGCATTAGTCCCGGTTCGTGAGCCCAGGGGGCCGGCCGGGCCACGTGGGCCACTGGTCCCGGCTCGTCTGGACCTTTTGGTCCCGGTTTAACGCACGAACCGGGACCAATGCGCCTCGCCCCTGGCCCATGACCATTAGTTCACAAACCGGGACTAAAGGGTTGGTCCAGTTTAGTCCCACCTCGCCAACCGAAGGGCGCTCACACCGGTTTATAAGCCCGTCCCTCTCTACCTTGTTGAGCTCCTCTCAAAATGAAAATAGATGCCCTTATACAGGGAATTTGACCTAAATTCATAGTAAGTTTCTCTGAAATTCATAGAAATTTATTATGAATTTAGGTTGAATTTTCTCTATAGGCGCATCTATGCTCACATTTTTATGTTGGGGTTGGTGATCTTTACAGACTTTTTGTGTGTTGAATATGCACCATTCAAAATCAGTCTCTACTTTGAATGGTTCATTTTGAACACACAAAAAGTCAGGAGTTCAAATAAGTTCAAGAAAATGAAATCCCTTTGTAACAGATGAGTTTTCGTCCGAAACCCTGATACTTCGAAAGAGATTGTCTATTTTGTTCACGAAGTGCATCCACCTTTTGCCGGGACCCTCTCAACTTTCTTGCACATGCTATGTGGATGAAATGATGATACCATGCCAACTTTCAACCTTTTGAGAGTTCATTTGAAATGCTTTTCAATTTTAGGGTCTTATAGCTCAAAATAATTAGTAAATGCATGAAAAATGTTGCATGAAAAATAAGAAATAAAATAAATAAGTAATTAGAAACAAAATAATATAAACTTTATTAAAATATATAAGTAGAAACAAAATAAAATAAACTTTAATAAAATTTATGAAACTAAAATTAACAAAGTATTTTCTGTTCAAAACATTATAAGAAACCTCTAGTATTATTGAAACTAAAATCATATAAAATTGATGCAACTAAAATTATCGAAGTATTTTCTGTTCAAAATCATTAAAAGGAAAAAGAATTTTCATAAAGAACTTTTTTGATAGAAACTTTAATAGCAAAAAGAATTATCGTAAAGTAAAATAAATAAGTAATTAGAAACAAAATAAAATAAAATAAATAAGTATTTTGTTGTAAGTAGAAACAAAATAAAATAAATAAAGCAAAAAAGAAAACAAAATAACTGGGAAAAAATAAAAAAAATGCCACCTACTGGGCCACCACGGTCTGAATACGACTAGAAACCCATCCATGGGCCAGGATTCAGGCCCGCAGAAGGTCCAGCAGGCCCACAGGCATAGCAGTGCAAGATTAGGCCCAGAGGCCTGCACTTCAGAGGAGTTCAATGGAGATGGCGGGGCAGGGCTTATAAACAGGTCATGCCGCTCCTCAGCTAGCGAGGTGGGACTAAACGTCCCACCGCACCGCGGCTTTGGCAGGCGCAGGACATTGGTCCCGGTTGGTGCCACGAACCGGGACCAATGCCCCCTTTGGTCCCGGTTCGTGGCACTAACCGGTACCAATGCCCCCCCCTTTAGTCTCGGTTGGTGCCACCAACCGGGACCAAAGCCCTCTGCTTCCCGCCCTTTGGGCTGCTGAAAAGAGGCCTTTGGTCCCGGTTGGTGGTATCAACCGAGACCAAAGAGGGGCATTTGTCCCGGTCCGTGACAAGAACCGGGACTAAAGCTTCATGTATATAAGGCACACATGTGAAAATTTTGGTTTGCATCTTGCAGTTCGCCCCCGACGACGCGCGCGGAGAGGACGCCGTCGCCGTCGCCCCCGCCCCGGAGCCCACGCCCACGCCGTCGCAGTCCGCCGCCAACGCCGTCGCCCGTGCCCTGCTCCGCGCGCCCGCCCGGATCCTCTGCACGCCGACGTCGTCTGCCGCCCCCACCGTCGACGTCGTCGACGCCGTCGCCCTAGCCGGCCGGCCCCGCTGTGAGCTGCCGCCGCCCCGAATCCTTTTTTTCATTTTTTTGTATATGTATTTTTTCCATGTATATATACTAGTAAGTGTTTAATAAAATTAGTTAGATTAGTTGAATTAGATGTTTTTCCATGTATTTTAGATTAGTTGAATTAGATGTTTTTTTGTCAATTTATGTATATATATGTGCATATTTAGAAAAAAATTGTGTTGAACTAGTTAAATATAATAGAACTAGTTAAACAAGTTTATTTTTAGTAAGTGCTTAGAAGTTGAACTAGTTGATTTAATAAAACTACTTTATTTTACTATAGAAGTAGTTTATTTTAGTAAGTACTAATTTCTTTTATTTATAGTAAGTGCTTAATTAGTAGTTGAACTAGTTGATTTAATAAAACTACTTTATTTACTATATATAGAAGTAGTTTATTTTTAGTAAGAACTATTTTATTTTATTTATTTATAGTAAGTGCTTAGTAGTTGAACTAGTCGAACTACTTTATTTTAGCAAGAAAATTAATAGAACTAGTTTATTTTTTGAGTTCAAGCAATTAATCTCGCATCGATGTCGACGATGCCTATCCCGCATCCTCGTCGTCGACTCGACGGAGGAGGCCGGCTTGATCAGAGGGGCCATGTCCGGGACTGGGCTCCGCCGGGCTGGTTTTGGGAGGTGCTACCTTCCGGTGGGCGTAGGTTGGTGAGGGGCCAGCCCGTCGTTGACCCGATCCTTGTTTGGTGGCGGTCGCGTGGGCCAGTGACGGTGCCGAGGCTTCCGGACACCGCGGAGGTGGTACGTCACCGTGTCAGCGAGGAGGACCAGCACGTCCGTCGCTACATGGTTGCGTTGGAGGGCAGGTTCGACTATACCTGGCGGGTTCTTCAGGGATCTCACTGGAGCTATGATCCTGTGATGGTTCCGTCCCTTTGGGTGTCCACCGCCCGCGCCGATACCCGTCGGGCGCTACTGTTCTAGCTGTACTAGCGATGCTATATGTATGATAGTATTCGATGTGTATTAGTGATAATATTCGACGATGTACGGACGCATGGAGATGATGTAGTTTTGCTTATAATTGAATGCATCCTAATTTGAATACTACTTTATTTTGTGATTTGATTTTGCTTATTGAATGCTCAAAGTGGAAAACTACTCCTACTTTGAATGCTAAAATTGGAGAGCACTATGCAAGGCGTATGCATATGATTAGTTGATAGCTTATAGGGTTTTTGTTTTCGTAGAAATCTAGGAGCCCAGGGCCCCTCCATCATCCCCGCCGTCGTCCCCGTCACCGCCCCCTCCGACATCGAGGTGAGACTAGCCAAATCCTCTTTTAGAAAGATAATTAAACGATATTTCGGGTTGACTGTAAGTCTGTCGAGTCTCCACCATATATGAGAGGACGAAGAATCCCGACTGTTGTCATGGGGGTAGCTTCTCCTTCGTTCCCGTGTGCTAGACAATTTGGTGTAATGCACTCGAGAACGAAAGGAGGAGCTACCATACCGTCACCGACGGTTGCAAATGTCAGAGAGGAATCAGTGAGGGAGAGTTCCACCATATATATATGAGAGGACGAAGAATCCCGACTGTTGTCGTGGGGGTCGCTTCTCCTTTGTTCCCGTGTGCTAGACATTTTGGTGTAATGCACTCGGGGACAAATGGAGGAGCGACCATCACCAACGGTCGAATGTATACACCACGTGAGCTGAGAGTTTTCAAGAAAAGACTCGACAAACCGATAGTCAACCCGTGATGAATAATAATGATCTAACTTAGGTTTTTTAGTACATATATTTAATTGTAGACATTTAATATTTGAATTATGAACATAGGAAATGTCGTACTCGGACGACGAAAGTCTCCCGGGGGAGTGCGACTGGTGCCACGACGACCGAGGTCAGTGCGACAGGCCTCACCTGGACGAAGATCGGCGCTTCAGTATTAAGCTGGAGGAGACCTTCGATGTTGAAACGGTACGCAACGACGACAAGTGTTATTTTTTCGTAATTAAGCGCGACTTCAACTATTTCAACGTGTATTTTTCATCTTTTACAATTCGGCTAACTTATCCCATGCCATGCAAGACGCTACGTCTTGGAGAGGATGGGTTTTGAAGACCATGAAAGTATGGAAACAAAGAAAATTCACCTAAGGACCCATCATGATATAGATTTTGAAGTAAATCTGTATAATTCTGAGAGCGTAACCCATTTTGGTTGCAAAAATTGGGAAGCATTTTGCAAGATGGATGGTTTTGATGAGGGTATGCTTGTCACCATGGATCTTGGTGATCCTGACATCGAGCAAGACAATATGGACATTTGAGTCCTTGTTGATACGCCTCCAGTTCTACCGCTATGTGAGTTTCTCAAACATAGTTATTAGCTAATTTATATTGTTCATTTCAAAATAGTTGACAGCTTATTTTTATTGACAGCTTATTTTGATTGTTCAAACAATGTGCGGAACATGGTAGACAGAACCTACTACACCGATGGCTCTGAGTTAACTTATAAGGAGAAAATTCATCTGGTCGGATTTTGTACTGATCTTGAGAATTACAATATCTATTGTAAAACTCCTCCACATTATGGTCAATACGTGCCACTAGTGCACGTGTTGAACTACGGTAACTACTATGGAGATACCCTGGTAAGATTTCTTACTATTACGACATCCGTGCATCTTTTGCATACTTCTAAAACTAGTACATCATTGCTAACTACGAAGTTATTACTATGTTTTTCAACAGATAATCCCAGAGGATTGTGTGCCTCATTTGATGTATCAGAATGGTAGGCTTGATGTTTTGAACATACAACCAGGTCATACTACGAATCTCAACTGTCCATACCGGATTTCTAAAAGAAGTGGAGACATGCAAATCAAAGAATGGAAAAAATGTATGGACAATCGCAAGGAGGTTCTTGGAAGCAAAAGGAAGCGAAGAGCAAGAATTGGAGACAGGATGATCTCCATTCTCCATAATGGAGAGTCAGGGTCTATATTGTTTTATGCTATTTTACCTTAAAGAGGGTATTTCGGTCCTACCTAATACTGATGATCATGTGCTAAGAACAATTAAGTAGGGTTGGTTCGATGACTATGAGGATGATGATCGTATGACTGGTTATTAATAACGAGTAGAAGTTGTATGATGATGATTAGTAGGACTTGTTATTACATATGATGATGCATGATGCGCGCATGAAGAGTTATTATATAGGACTTGTTATTACATATGATGATGCATGATGCGCGCATGAAGAGTTATTATATATCAGCGGGTGAAATGAACATGGATCGGATTGAAGTGAAGGCAACATGCATGTGGTGCATGTCGAAAGTAGTACAATCCAAACTTGATCAAGTTAGGATTAGTATTACTTTCGGCATGCACCACATGTTGCCTTCACTTCAATCTAAGCCATATTTAGGCATAGCAGTACGTAGCGTTGGTAAACCAAGCACGGAGATATAAGAGATGACACTTCTTTCTAATAGCTATCTAATAACAACCTAAATTAACCCCCAAAACCCCTAAATCAGCCCTTTCAACAAAAAAACCACAGCTCCAGTCAGATGCTGACGCGTGGATGCCTATTGGTCCCGGTTGGTGTCACCAACCGGGACAAAGGCCCCCCGGCCTGGGCTAGCCGCAGCGACCACGTGGAGGCCCATCTGTCCCGGTTCGTGTAAGAACCGGGACTAAAGGGTTAGGGCATTAGTAACGACCCTTTAGTCCCGATTCAAAAACCGGGACAAAAGGCCCTTACCAACCTGGACAATAGGCCTTTTTTCTACTAGTGACATGCTTTGTCTTGCCATTAATTTGTTGTGTAACAGGTTCCGATGTCTCGTTGGGGCTGTGATGGTAGTATTGTATCGATTAATCTAAGTTGGTTATTTGTTATATCTGTCAGTATAGTTATATGGACATCATCGGCAGCACCATCTTCTTCAACAACCCTTCGTTCGAGTCTTCACAAGCAGGGTCAACAATCTAGTCCGAAGATACTAGTACGACTACTGTCTAGATCGAGGTGATGCCCCAGCAATATAATTGATGTTGTTATGCCCAGGGAATGGGATTCACAATAAAGTTTATTACATTCCTCATTGGCAACTGTCATATTCTTGAATAACCCCACTTTCAAGTCCTAGCAAGCAGGGTCAACATCCTGGTCCGACGATACTAGTGAAACTACATGTCTAGATATAGGTGATGCCCCCATCGATATGCTTGACGGTTTTTTTATGCCCAATGATTCACATTAAAAAAATAGAAAAACTTAAGAGCGTGTTTTTTGTACGGTCCTAGAGAGTAATGTAATGACGCAGCCCGAACACAGTGCGTGTGCCAATATTTATACTTTCACAATATCAAACTACCCCTAATAATAAAGCGAATAGTGCTTCTGGTCGTCCGTCATGAAATTTGCCCCCGAAGTTGTCCATAATTACCCATCATGACACCCATAAGTTAGAGAAACAATGAATCATTTTTTCCTTTACACATGAGCGGCAGCTTTGGTTCAATAAGTTAAATCCCATATGCATCTCTAGGATTGACATAGCCCAGTGGATAGAGCATCCGCTTTAGTCTTGGAGACCCAGGTTCTAGTTGCCCTTCTTCCCCTTTTCTATTTTTTTCGGTAGATTTAAAAGCTTTTTCAAAATATTCATATATTTTGAACCGCACCTCCAAATCTAACATGTTACATATGAAAATCCCTCAGAAAAATGTGTACATTTCAAAAATGCTATTATCTTGCATGTTAATCATTTCTAAATTATGTTTAGGATGCAACTTTAACCAATATCTTCTTTACATGTGGTATTTTAAAAATGCCAATTGTATACGGTTTACCCCATTTAAACTGAGTGAGTAGATGTGATAGTTTATTATTTTCACAAAAACTATACATAAGCATCCTCTCTATTTCACATGGTGCACAATAAACAACCCATATGCGATGATGTACACTAAACTGTTGATACGAGCTTTATGTAAATCAGTGGCTTAACGTTAATTTTCATATTGTCTGAGATTTATATGAAGATGTTGATATGCAACCTTGAATATTTTGCATGCATGTTTGATTGTTTTTGGTGAAGCTATGTAATATGTTTGCAACCAAATTAAGTCTTGACTCTATTACAGTTGTAAAGACAAATATCAGCAAGACAAAAATAATGCTCTTATGAACATGCTATCATTGAGTACTAACATGTATTTTGCTATTTTCAGCCTAATGCAATATTTATTGGGCATCACTTAGGAGTAACAACAATAGAGGCATAAAGAGATATCGGCAACTAGGTAGATGTTTCTGTTATCTAATGAATTAGAAACACCTTGAGTACACTTCAAAAATCATCTTATCTTTTTTTTGTGTAACACCACTTATCATGTTGTTTGTCGTGTGGCACCGTGAAAGATTTTAAAAGATTTGCTGATGTCGTCTGTGTGTGCACGAGGGATGATTTATTTTTTCTCCCGTTGCAACGCACGGGCATGTTTGCTAGTAGGGGAAAAAAAGATATGTGTATGCATTGTGTTGGCGCATGGAGAGATTTTTTCCAGCACGCCACTAGTTTTGTTGTGTCGCTCGATGATGTTTAATAGCCTGGCATTTGGTACAGTTGGATTTCAGAAATTTGCTACTTGTTGCTAATGTCGTTGATTTGCAGTTAATGTCCTTTAATTTACTAGATACATTTGGACGTTATTATTATCATTATTAATTTCTGTAAAACATATTTCAGTAATGTATTTGTGTATGTAGATGCATTGGATCTTTATTTGTGGGTCATCGGCTGATGCACTTCTTGCCATGCTCTAGGGTCAGCCCTGCCCGTTGAGAGCGGCGTTTGTCAAGAGGCGTTGATTGGAACTGGACCTAGGCAACTAGGGGAACTCATCAGGTAGCGGCATCGAGCACTCAGTGTCGTCGAAGTAGATCTTCCTGATAGCGCTCACCAAGCAGAGAAGTTGAAGTCCCCTTCATCATTTGGATCTACGTCTGCACATTGCCGTCCTGCAGCAACATCTTGGTGAAGTACGGGAGTCCCCAAAACAGTCATGTGTCATCTGCAAAAGAAAATTATTAGCCTCATGAGATCCTTACAAGACTTTATTATAATTTGGCGGTATGAGTGCTTGGGTATATTGTTTTTTACATTCATTCTACGCATATGCAACCTACTTATAAGTCTGAATACAAACCACCTAATTCTAAAATAATTAATAAAACTAAAGGTCTAAAGTACCATAGTTAATAGTAATGATGAGGATATGAAGGGGGCACAAGACAATTTATTCCAATCTAGCACCCACCACCCCACTGTTGGCACGTTTGGTTCATTAGCTAGCCTTGCTTAACTAGGGTAGATTTCCTTAGCCAGTCTAAGCAAGAGCTCGTAAGAGCAAAACCTGGTTGTTTGGTTGCAACATGTCGTACGCTGGATAACATGACATAAAACAACTCCAATGATGTCGTGGACCCTGACTGACTCATGAAGGGAGTTATGTTACGAGTGTACAGGGAAGTGGAATTGATTTTTTTGCGCCTGTTGGTTGCCCGCACGGGCGAGCCAAATTGGCTCTACTCCAGGAGCAAGGTTTTGACAGCGGTTATTAGGTTAATTGCCATCAAAAGCTAGATTTTTCTGTCCATACCAAACGCCTAACCTTGTCCAACAAGGCTAGTTTAGTTCTTGCCTTAGATACAAACGCAGTCGCTCTGCCATTGCCAACAACATAAGTATGGCCACAGTCACAATAAAATTTTACTTTACAAATGAAAGATTATTAGATTGCCCCCTAAGTACTAGTATTACTAGTAGCTAGGCACAGTAAGAGCAGGCTGCAACTACTAATAGCTTATGTCACTATTTATGAAAAAAAAATGTTCTTATATTGTTGACGGTTTTTAAGAACCATGTAAAGAAAACATATTAGCATATACAAAAACTGTTCCATAAATGATTTGTTCTACTTGCCTAGCTGGTTGCCAATTTAATTCTACCAGATAGTCACGTCATTTTATATAAATTTGTCTGTACTTATAAGATTTAGTTACCTTAATGTTTTGTTGTGATTGTCATTTTAATTCTACCTAGTTACCGTATGGTCTAATAAAGCTTGTCAGTATTTATAAGAATCGAGTTGACACAGAAGTCCTCTCTCCGACGACTAATGAAGCGACAAGGGTGGAGTAACCTCCAAGAAAGAAAGCTAGGGTTTCTGCCTCTCGCCGGCGCCGGCGCAGGTCCGCCTCGTCTCCGGTGGCCCTAGGGCCATGGGGGCGCGGTGGATCCTGCCAAGGGCCGGCGGGAGGGCTCCGTTTTCAGTCGTTTTTTCCTGTCTTGTTAGGGTTTGTATCATGCTCAGGAAGGCGAGACGGCGGCGGCTCCCTGAAGATGGAATAAAGGTCTCCCCGCCTAGCCCCCGTTCCGGCGGTGCATCTAGCATCGTTGGTGGGCGTGTGGAGGTGTGTCTCCGGCGGATCTATATTTGGTGGATTTGCTCGGATCTCGTCGTTGTTCGTCTACGTTCGTGTGTTTTCGGGTTGAATCCTTCCAACCTACGTTATTCTTCATCGGCGGCGGTTGCTGTTCTGCTGCGCTGGTCCTATGGGGCCTTAGCACGACGACTTCCCGACTGTCTACTACAACAAGTTGTGCCCGCCTCCGGCGATGGAGGGGTGATGACGGCGGCGCGCCTTCGGCTCGCTTCAGTGCTTGTAGTCGTCGCTAGGTGGTCTAGGGATCTGGATGTAATTTTTATTTCTGGTGTTCGTTGTACTGCCATGATTGAAGATGAATAGATTGGAAGTTTTTCGCAAAAAAAAATAATCGAGTTGACACAATATTTTGCTATGCTTGTCATTTTAATTCCATCTAGTTGTCCACTAGTAGGAAAAGGGGCTTTTACTCCGGTTCATAAGGGCCTTTAGTCCCGGTTCTGGAACCGGGACTAAAGGGTCGTTACTAATGCCCTAGACCTTTAGTCCTGGTTCTTACACGAACCGGGACTAAACGCCGTCCACGTGGCCGGTGCGGGGAGCCCAGGCAGGAGGGCCTTTGGTCCCGGTTGGTGCCACCAACCAGAACCAATAGGCATCCATGCGTCAGCAGCTGGCAGGAGCTGAGGTTTTTGTTTTTTTTGAAAGGGGGTGGTTTAGGGGTTTTGGGGGGTTAATTTAGGTGTTTCATATATTGTGTTAGCTAGCTAATTAATAGAGAGAAGTGTCCTCTCTTATCTCCGTGCTTGGTCGACGCTACGTACTATATACGTATGGAGAGGAGTAGACACGCTAGCTAGTAATCAAATGAAGGAAACAGAAGATCGTCATGAACATATGCATACAGAGAGAAGTGATATCGACCACCTCTCCTTCTCCGAGATATTGGTCGAACAACAAGTTCTCGTATATCTATCCGACACTACCGGCTACATATATACAATAATTATCTCTTACAATACAATCTCCTAATTAAATTGTAGGAACACAGGGTCCACATAGTATTCTCCGTTTTCAGCGATCACGTGGTCAAGGAAGAATGCCGCCAATTCCTCTTGAATTCCTCGCATACGATCTTCTGCTAGGAGTTCATCCCGCTTCCGAAACATCTAATTTGAAGAAGGAGGTCAATACATACATATATATATATATATATATATATATATATATATATATATATATATATATATATATATATATATGAATAAATGAAACTCAACACAAATGATGGTAATAAAATAAAATTGTGAATATTATTGCTTACGCACTTCATATTGTTCTTCAGTGTAGCCCCGCTCACAGGTATGGTGGCGGATGGACTCGCAAACGTAGTATCCACAGTAATTATTCCCGGGTTCCTGCCACAACCACTTTACAAGAAATAGAGGCCAATCAAATTGATAAGCAAGCATGCTAAATGGTATTGATGAAACTAGCGCTTGAATCACTAGGAGATGCGCGGAACATGCTATTATAGTACTTACCTTCGGGTGATTAAATTGCAGCTTCTTCGGCAGTCCCGGAGCTTTTGAGGTGAATTTTCTCCAAACCCTGCCAGACAAAGAAAATAATTACTTGATATCAGGAAATGAACAAAGTTGCTGATATGGTGGAATGATCGATTTAACTTACTTCTCGAGCATTTGAGTCATGTTCGCATAGTCCTGGGGATCTTTTCGTCTCGAGTCTAAGACGGTTACTACTCCCTGCTCAAGCTTAATCTCTAGGAGAATATAGTGGAAGCTGCGCATGCATGCATAACTCATCAATTACATTACCATAACCTGGACTAATAAGGGAAACCGAATATGCACAAGACAGTAACACTCACTTGAAGTTGTAAGGAAAGAGTATTATATCTTTGTTTTGATTTAATACCAACGATTGTAGCAAGTTGGCCTCGGCTTCTTTGGGATGTTTTTCAACCGTATATGCATCTATGAGATTTGTGTTAATGAACCCAATATCACCGATTTGTCTTTTCTTCAATTCGGCGATCTTCAATCTGCATAATATAGTGAGGATAAGTATAAATACATGCAATGAAAGAGCTGACCTATATAGAGAGACTTAATGACAGAAGTAGTACTACTTACAGATAGTAGCAAGTGATCGTTGTTTTATCGAGGGCCTTTTGATTGTAAAATTGGAAGAAATCCTCAAATGGAACACTCAGCAGATCAATTCCAACGAGGTCATGCTCCGGTTTAACTCTTAGCGTCAAAGTATCCATCCCATCAGACTCTCTGCAGGTTTTCATGTACCAATCATGTAATCTTCGCATCATCGTGCTTAGAGATCTTTCATCTTTGACGAGAGGCTTCCCGTAATGGTATTTGTGTTCTTCCACCTCCATGATTTCATAATGTACATCGTCGGGCAGGTAATCTCCAAGATTGCTATAACCAGGCACCATACTCGGATCATTAGCGACGATGTCTTTTGACACCTTGAGTGGGGGGCACGATTGGTTCGCTTGTTCGCCGAGCTAGGCAATTTTTTTCCCAGCTCGTCGTTCTTTCATCCTTTTATCACTGACAGTACTTCCCGGCCACTCTGCTTCGGCATATGTCTTTGCAAGAACGCGCTCATAGTTGCCTCTCGGCGGAGACTTTGGTGGTTTTGTCAAGGCAGCCAGAGTGCGCTTTTCTTTCACCGGATCTACCTTCTCCTCCGGAGGTGGATGTTTCTTTGCTTTCACCCCTTCAAAGAAGTTCTTCACTTTGGCTCGCACGATCTTCGCGTTCTCCTCCTCGGTCCTCTCGTATGGTAACTTCTCTGGAGTCTTCAGAGAAGGACCGAATCTGTATTGCCTCCCGCCTCTGGCAGCTGTACTGCTAGACGCCGGCAGAGCAGAAGGAGCGGCTGCGGCTGTCTTCTTTCCTTGCTTACGAGGCGGAGGAGAAGGACTACGACGCGCCGGAGCAGCCGCAGCGGCGGCGGGTCTCTTCCGCCCTTGCTGACGAGGCGGAGAAGGAGGAGGTTGGCTGCTCTGGCGCGCCGGCGCTGGCAGAGAAGGAGGCGGAGTGCCGCCACGCACCGGAGAAGGAGGCTGAGTGCCCTGATCACTCGCCGGAGGAGGAGGCGGAGGAGGAGGGGGAGGAGGAGGCGGAGTGCCCTTACTCACCGGAGCCGTCCAGTTCGGAAGCTTGATGAGCTCCTTCCGCCATAGGCATGGAGTCTTCAGAGCAGAACCCAGCCGAGTCTCCCCTTCACCGGTAGGGTGGTCAAGCTGGAGCTCCTCAAATCCCTCCGTTATTTCATCCACCATAACCCTAGCATATCCTTCTGGAATCGGCCGGCAGTGGTAGGTTGCGCCGGGTTCAGTAGGTAAAACAGAGCCAACAGCCGCCTTGACTTTGAAGTTCTGCCATTCCGCCATAAGGTGGCAATGTTGAGACTCCGTGATAGCATCCACGGGGTAGCTAGCAGGAGTCGCATGCTCCAGCTGAAGCAGCTCGGTGGAAGCCACGCTGCTTCTCCGCTGAGATGGCGGTGTAGCTTCGGGGGCAGTTTCGGCATCTCGATTGCCGTCTCGTTCCTCTAGCGCTTGAACCCTTTCGTGCAGCTTCTGAATTTGGATCTGCTCCACTTTTTTCCTCCTCTCCTGGGTTTTGTAACCGCCCGCGTCCGGAAAACCAGCCTTCCACGGAACGGAGCCTGGCGTGCCTCGTGTCCGTCCAGGGTGCTCAGGATTCCCGAGGGCCATTGTGAGCTCGTCGTTCTCTCTGTCTGGAACGAACGTCCCTTGCTGCGCTGCATCGATATAGTGCTTAAGCTTCTTGACGGGTATTGCAAGTTGCTCGTCCGTCCAACGACACCTCCCTGATACAGGGTCCAAGGTTCCGCCAGCCCCGAAGAACCAAGTCCGGCAATGATCTGGCCAGTTCATTGTCTCTGGTTCGATCCCTTTATCAAGCAGATCCCTCTCAGACTTGGCCCACTTAGGCCAGGCTTTGAGGTAGCCACCTGACCCCGTGCGATGGTGAAGCTTCTTCTTCGCAGCATTCTTCTTGTTTGTCGCTGACATCTTCTTACTCTTTTCCGATGTCTTGTGGGCCACAAATGCGGGCCAGTGATCTCTGATCTTCTCATACCGGCCGATGAATTCTGGTGTCTCTTCTTTGTTGACAAACGTTTTCAGCTCATTCTTCCACCTCCTGAATATGTCTGCCATCTTCTTAAGAGCATGAGACTTGATTAATTGCTCTATAACTGGCTTCTCCGGATCCTCCTCTGGCGGTAGGGTGAAATTTGCCTTCAGCTCAGTCCAAAGATCATCTTTCTGCATATACCATTGGTGGATGCTGATCGGGATCTTGTCCCTAACTAGAACCCCGCACTGAGCAGCAAAAGCATCCTTTGTCCGGAGGGGTTCAATCGGTTGGCCGTCGCGCGCGATTGCTGTGATCTCAAACCTTTCATCCGAGCGCAACTTTCTCTTCGGGCCTCGTCTCTTTACCGAAGTTGTGCTCGATCTGGAGGGCTAGAAAAAAGAAGAAAGACGAGTGTTAATTAATATGTGTACATACCAAAACAATGAATGCATCAATTAGCTAGTCATCACAGGCTTAACTAATATATTTACCTGGCCGGACTCTGTTCGGTCACCGGAGCCGTCACCACGGGCTCCTTCTTGCACCAGCATTGGGTCACCGGAGCCATCATAATCATGTCTTTCCTCCTCCACTCTTCGATCACCGTAGCCTGCTTCTTCACCCTGTTCTTCCAGATCATCATTGTCGTTAAGATACGACAAGATATCACCTCCGGCTAAGATTATGTCCCCCAACACCTCTTTTGCTTGCTCATCTCGTCCGTGCTACATTGTTTCTGCAAATATTACAACATGGCAATTATTACACAAACATGACAGCAGGTGGATATATTAGTGCAAACGTAGACCTAGCTTATTCCGGGTTTGGGGTGGCCTAGGCAACGCTTCAAGGGTAGGGGCGCGGCGGGAGGGGGTAGGAGACCGACATCGTTTTTTCTAGGGTTTGGGTGTACTCCAGAGTTTTGGTCTAGCGAGAGGGCCGGGGGTGCTCCCGTGGTATAAGTTATCACGGTCGAGAGGGGGTATACATATCGACCGTCCATCATGTCGAAGTTATCTGGGAGGGAGTTATATATATCGACAACGATGACATACATACACGGGAAAATAATGTTATCGGGGAGGGGGTATATCGACCCCCCCCCCCCACGTGTTGAAGTTATCGGGAGGGGGTTATATCGACAACGACGACATACATACACGGGAAAATAATGTTATCGAGGAGGGGGTATATCGACCCCCCCTCGTGTTGAAGTTATCCCCCCTCGTGTTGAAGTTATCGGGAGGGGGTAAAATCGACAATGACGACATACATATACGGGAAAATAATGTTATCGGGGAGGGGGTATATCGACCCCCCCCCACGTGTTGAAGTTATCAGGAGGGGGTTATATCGACAACGACGACATATATACACGGGAAAATAATGTTATCGGGGAGGGGGTATATCGACCCCCCCTCGTGTTGAAGTTATCGGGAGGAGTATATATATTGACGACGACAGACCCGATAAAACATAAGAAAACGAAGAAGAAATAAAAATAGGAGAAGAAGAAAGGAATAGAGGAGAGGATTGAAGAAAAAAAAGAAGAAAAATAAGAGGAGAAGAAGAAAGGAATAGAGGAGAAGAAGAAAAAATAGAATATTTTCTATTTTTTCTTCTTCTCCTTATTCCTTTCTTCTTCTCCTCTTCTTTTTCTTCTTTTTTCCTCTTCTTATTTATTTCTCCTCTTCTTCCTCTCCTCTTCTTCTTTCTTTCCTCTTCTTATTTTCTTCTTTCCTATCCTTCTTTTTCTTCTTCTTCCCTTCCTAGCTAGATATATAAAACTTCTCTAAAATTGTAACTTTTGCATATATAAAACTTTTCCAGGGATCATCATTTCTCATATATATCGAATATATATCCACATTGTCATATATAAAAACTTTCTATATATGAACAAAAAACTTTGTATGAACAAAAAAACATTTTTGACATATATATTCATACATTTTGAACATCTACATGCATTCAAATTTTTTTTGTTCACATATACATTATAGCCACATACACATATACATCACATATGAACAAAAAAATTAAACTAATAAAAATAAAAAACATATAGCCACATATGAACAAAAACATATAGCCACATGCATACAGATATACATTATATATATATATGATCAAAAAACAATTAAACTAATAAAAAAACAGAGCCGGGGTGGCGGCTCTCACAGCGGGGGCGGCTAAGGACGACGGCGACGGCGGGGGCGGCGAGGGCGCCGGCGCGCGGGGGCGTGGGCGGCGAGGGCGCCGGCGAGCACGCGCGGGCCGGGCAGGGGGCTCGGGGCGCCGAGGCGGCGCGCGCGGGCAGGGGAGCACGAGGCTGGGCGACGCGTGGGGGCAGGGCGATGGCGACGAGCACCGGGCGGCGACCTGTCGAGGTAAGGGTGCGGGGTGACGGCGACGAGGAGCGGGCGGCGACGGCGAGCACGGGCAGCCTGGCGGCGTCGGGGGCAACTGGCGAGGGATCTGAAAATTTCCCAAGTGTTGGCTTATATAGGCACACCTTTGGTCCCGGTTGGTGGCACCAACCGGGACCAATGCCACCCTTTAGTCCCGGTTGGTGCCACCAACCGGGACCAAAGGTCCCTTTTCAGCAGCGCAAAGGGCGGAAAGCGGCGGCCTTTGGTCCCGGTTGGTGGCACCAACCGGGACTAAAGGAGGGGCATTGGTCCCGGTTGGTGCCACGAACCGGTACCAATGCACCCCTTTAGTCCCGGTTGGTGGCACCAACCGGGACCAAGGCCTCTTGCTGCCCGCGTCGCGGCCAAAAGTTTAGTCCCACCTCGCTAGTTGAGTGGGGCTCGGAGTGGTTTATAAGCCCCGCTGCGGCTGCTGTCTCGAACTCCTCTCTATAACAGGCTTCTGGGCCTAACTTTGGCGCGCTGCCCGTTGAGCCCTCTAGCCCTTCTGGGCCTGTATTTGCAAACCCGAGGGTTGGAGGGCCCAGCGGGCAGCGCCCCAACAATTTTTTTGCTGTCCGCATCGCGGCCAAAAGTTTAGTCCCACCTCGCTAGTTGAGAGGGGCTTGGAGTGGTTTATAAGCCCCGCTGCGGCTGCTGTTTCGAACTCCTCTCTATAGCAGGCTTCTGGGCCTAACTTTGGCGCGCTGCCCGTTTAGCCTCCTAGCCCTTCTGGGTCTGTATTTGCAAACCTGAGGGTTGGAAGGCTAAGCGGGCAGCGCCCCAACAATTTTTTTTGCTGTATTTAGTTTTTTTGTTTTTTGTTTTTTGCTTTATTTATTTTGTTTTGTTTCTACTTACAACAAAAAACTTATTTATTTTATTTTATTTTGTTTCTAATTAATTATTTATTTTACTTTATGATAATGTTTTTTGCTATTAAAGTTTCTATCAAAAAAAGTTCTTTATGAATTGTTTTTGCTGTATTTAGTTTTTTGTTTTCTTTTTTGCTTTATTTATTTTGTTTTGTTTCTACTTACAACAAAAAACTTATTTATTTTATTTTATTTTGTTTCTAATTACTTATTTATTTTACTTTATGATAATTCTTTTTGCTATTAAAGTTTCTATAAAAAAAGTTCTTTATGAAAATTCTTTTTGCTTTTAATGATTTTGAACAGAAAATACTTCGATAATTTTAGTTGCATCAATTTTATATGATTTTAGTTTCAATAATAATAGAGGTTTCTTATAATGTTTTGAACAGAAAATACTTTGTTAATTTTAGTTTCATAAATTTTATTAAAGTTTATTTTATTTTGTCGGAACACAAGAAGTCCGGAGTTGTAATAAGTTATTAAAAATAAAAAAGAGGCGCAATGCTCGTTGATTTGCTTCAAGCCTTTCGGAATAGTGTAGACTGCACTGCACATAGCTCGATGCAGTCTACCTTATTCCTCAAGGCTTGAAGCTAAGCAACGTGAGCATTGCGCCTCTTCTTCATCGTCTCTCCACTCAGGGCTTATAAACCGCTCCTAGTGCCTCTCAGCTAGCGAGGTGGGACTAAAAAACTGCTTAGTAAGAAACTCTAGTACCGGTTCGTGCCACGAACAGGTACTAAAGGTGCTCGTGGGGCCACAGCCTCATTAGTACCGGTTCGTGGCACCAACAGGGACCAAAGGGTGGAATTGGTCCCGGTTCGTGCCACCAACCGGGACCAATGGCCTTGCACAGCGGCGTGGTGGTGAGTTTAGTCCCACCTCGCTAGCAAAGAGAGAGCCGCACCTGTTTATAAGGTGCGGTGCGCCTGAGCTGTCGAGCTCCTCTCTAAAGCAGGCTTACGGGCCTAACCTCTCTGTACATGCCTGTGGGCCTACTGGGCCTTCTGTGGGCCTGAATCCTGGCCCATGGATGGGTTTCTAATCGTATTCAGGCCGTGGTGGCCCAGTAGGTGGCATAATTATTAATTTTTGGCCTGTTATTTTTCATGCATTTACTAATTATTTTGAGCTATAAGACCCTAAAATTGAAAAGCATTTCAAATGAACTCTGAAAAGGTTGAAAGTTGGCATGGTATCATCATTTCATCCACATAGCATGTGCAAGAAAGTTGAGAGGGTTACGGCAAAAACTAGATGCACTTCTTGTACAAAACGGACAATGGTATCATACTCGTCTATTACAAAGTTGGCATGGTATCATCATAATAGTTGCGGGAGAAAGTCTTCACTTTTTCTTCACTTGTGTCATTTGCTTATTGCGCCGTAACCATGGATAATCTTCATCGTTTATCAGGATGCTTGGGCCAGCCTTGACTTTGAAGGGAGGAATTTCATGAAACTTTTCATAATCTTCAGACATGTCTGTCTTGCCCTCCACTCCCACAATGTCCCTTTTTCCTGAAAGAACTATGTGGCGCTTTGGCTCATCGTATGATGTATTCGCTTCCTTATCTTTTCTTTTCCTCGGTCTGGTAGACATGTCCTTCACATAGATAACCTGTGCCACATCATTGGCTAGGACGAACGGTTCGTCAGTGTAGCCAAGATTGTTCAGATCCACTGTTGTCATTCCGTACTGTGGGTCTACCTGTACCCCGCCTCCTGACAGATTGACCCATTTGCACTTAAACAAAGGGACCTTAAAATCATGTTCGTAGTCAAGTTCCCATATGCCCATTATGTAACCATAATATGTGTCCTTTCCCCTCTCGGTTGCTGCATCAAAGCGGACACCGCTGTTTTGGTTGGTGCTCTTTTGATCTTGGGTGATCGTGTAAAATGTATTCCCATTTATCTCGTATCCTTTGTAAGTCAATACAGTCGAAGATGGTCCCCTGGACAACGAGTACAACTCATCACAAACAGTGGTGTCACCTCTGAGACGTGTTTCCAACCAACTGCTGAAAGTCCTGATGTGTTCACATGTAATCCAGTCGTCACACTGCTCTGGGTGTTTGGAGCGCAGACTGTTCTTGTGTTCATCGACATACGGGGTCACCAAGGTAGAGTTCTGTAGAACTGTGTAGTGTGCTTGAGACCAAGAATATCCGTCCCTGCATATTATTGAGTCCCCCCCTCCAAGTGTGCCTTTTCCAGTCAGTCTCCCCGCATACCGCGATTTAGGGAGACCTATCTTCTTAAGGCCAGGAATGAAGTCAACACAAAACCCAATGACATCCTCTGTTTGATGGCCCATGGAGATGCTTCCTTCTGGCCTAGCGCGGTTACGGACATATTTCTTTAGGACTCCCATGAACCTCTCAAAGGGGAACATATTGTGTAGAAATACGGGCCCCAGAATGACAATCTCGTCGACTAGATGAACTAGGACGTGCGTCATGATATTGAAGAAGGATGGTGGGAACACCAGCTCGAAACTGACAAGACATTGCGCCACATCACTCCTTAGCCTTGGTATGATTTCTGGATCGATCACCTTCTGAGAGATTGCATTGAGGAATGCACATAGCTTCACAATGGCTAATCAGACGTTTTCCGGTAGAAGCCCCCTCAATGCAACCGGAAGCAGTTGCGTCATAATCACGTGGCAGTCATGAGACTTTAGGTTCTGGAACTTTTTCTCTGGCATATTTATTATTCCCTTTATATTCGACGAGAAGCCAGTCGGGACCTTCATACTGAGCAGGCATTCAAAGAAGATTTCTTTCTCTTCTTTCGTAAGAGCGTAGCTGGCAGGACCTTCATACTGCTTCGGAGGCATGCCGTCTTTTTCGTGCAAACGTTACAGGTCCTCCCGTGCCTCAGGTGTATCTTTTGTCTTCCCATACACGCCCAAGAAGCCTAGCAGGTTCACACAAAGGTTCTTCGTCACGTGCATCACGTCGATTGAAGAGCGGACCTCTAGCTCTTTCCAGTAGGGTAGGTCCCAAAATATAGATTTCTTCTTCCACATGGGTGCGTGTCCCTCAGCGTCATTCGGAACAGCTAGTCCGCCGGGACCCTTTCCAAAGATTACGTGTAAATCATTGACCATAGCAAGTACGTGATCACCGGTACGCATGGCGGGCTTCTTCCGGTGATCTGCCTCACCTTTGAAATGCTTGCCTTTCTTTCGACATTGATGGTTGGTCGGAAGAAATCGACGATGGCCCAGGTACACATTCTTCCTGCTTTTGTCCAGGTATATACTTTCAGTGTCATCTAAACAGTGTGTGCATGCGTGGTATCCCTTGTTTGTCTGTCCTGAAAGGTTACCGAGAGCGGGCCAATCGTTGATGGTTACAAACAGCAACGCGTGCAGGTTAAATTCCTCCCGTTTGTGCTCACCCCACGTACGTACACCATTTCCATTCCACAGCTGTAAAAGTTCTTCAACTAATGGCCTTAGGTACACATCAATGTCGTTGCCGGGTTGCTTAGGGCCTTGGATGAGAACTGGCATCATAATGAACTTCCGCTTCATGCACATCCAAGGAGGAAGGTTATACATACATAGAGTCACGGGCCAGGTGTTGTGATTGCTGCTCTGCTCCCCAAAAGGATTAATGCCATCCGCGCTTAAACCAAACCATACGTTCCTTGGGTCAGCTGCAAACTCAGCCCAGTACTTTCTCTCGATTTTTCTCCACTGCGACCCGTCAGCGGGTGCTCTCAACTTCCCGTCTTTCTTACGGTCCTCACTGTGCCATCGCATCAACTTGGCATGCTCTTCGTTTCTGAACAGACGTTTCAACTGTGGTATTATAGGAGCATACCACATCACCTTCGCAAGAACCCTCTTCCTGGGGGGCCCGCCGTCAACATCACCAGGGTCATCTCGTCTGATCTTATACCGCAATGCACCGCATACCGGGCATGCGTTCAGATCCTTGTACGCACCGCGGTAGAGGATGCAGTCATTAGGGTATGCATGTATCTTCTGCACCTCCAATCCTAGAGGGCATACGACCTTCTTTGCTGCGTATGTACTGTCGGGCAATTCGTTATCCTTTGGAAGCTTCTTCTTCAATATTTTCAATAGCTTCTCAAATCCTTTGTCAGGCACAGCATTCTCTGCGTTCCACTGCAGCAATTCCAGTACGGTACTGAGCTTTGTGTTGCCATCTTCGCAATTGGGGTACAACCCTTTATTGTGATCCTCTAACATGCGATCGAACTTCAGCTTCTCCTTTTGAATTTCGCATTGCGTCCTTGCATCGACAATGACCCGGCGGAGATCATCATCATCGGGCACTGGTTCCTCTTCATCTTCAGCAGCTTCCCCCTTGCAGCATCATTGGGCACATCGTCTGGTTCCTCTTGATCTTCAGCAGCTTCCCCCGTTGCAGCATCACCGTATTCAGGGGGCACATAGTTGTCATCGTCCTCTTCTTCTTCGCCGTCTTCCATCATAACCCCCATTTCTCCGTGCCTCGTCCAAACATTATAGTGTGGCATGAAACCCTTGTAAAGCAGGTGGGCATGAAACCCTTGTAAACATATGTCGAACACAATGAGTGGTGATCCTCCGGCCTCCCACTCGCACGCAGCCGCCGCCACCCTCCCGCTCGCTCACCGCCGTCGTCGTCACCAGTCCCGGCCATGGCGCCGCCGCTGCCGTTGTGCCCCTGAAGACCTATTCATCTTGCCTGAAGGTGATCCTGTGTCAGATCCTCCACTTAACCCGCATGGACCGGCTCGTGGGTCACTGACAGTGGGTCCCTTGGGCCCACTGGTCAGGTTTGACCAGTCGCCCCCGCCTCCTTCCTCCTCTGGCCGAACAGAGGCGGGGCTCCGGCGATCAACGTCGGCGAACGGCGGCTCCTCGCGGGGTCCTGAGGGCGGGGATGGATCCGCCAGGCCGGGGCGGTCCTCCCGGTGGTCGAGGAGGTGGCGGGGATGGAGGGAGTCGCCGGCGGCGAGCTCCGCGGCGGACGGCAGCTTCGGGAGGTTTGGGGCTTTGGCCTACGGTGGTTCCCCGACGCAGCTGAGGGTTTGGGCGGCTCCGCACGGTCGAGGGGAGGAGGATGGTGGTGCTATACGGACGACGGGGGGGGGGGGGGGGAGGGGGCTCTGGTTGCGACTGAATGGACCGGAGGGCGGCGGCGGCTGTACTGGTCGGAGATGGGGAAGAAGACCCTCCCTGGTCGATTGCCTGCTATGAGGGTGCTAGGTGGGGTGGCTTGAGGTCGCCTGAGGGACTGGACGGACTCGGGGGCTCCTTATATAGGCGGCTGGAGTCGGTTCCAACGGCGGCCGTGGATAAGAACGGCGAACCGCCATTCTCTAGCCTGCAGGACGTCGTGGCGGCGACGGGCGCTAGTGGACGAGCTCGCGGATAAGCTTGGACTGCTCCAGAGGCGAGCTGGCGAGCGGCTGTGGCTCGGGCGGCGCCGTCCATGGCAGGGGCCTGCTGTGGCCGGCCGTCGTGCCCCTGAAGACCTATTCATCTTGCCTGAAGGTGATCCTGTGTCAGATCCTGCACGATACCTCATCACTACAACACGTCGACGGCGGTGTATGAGGCGTCCATGGCCCTGGTGGCGCCTTCAAGGGAGGACGCATGATCTTCAAGGGAGGACAGGCCATCAGATTCATCCACTTGGTAGCGTCTTTGTTCATCCAGGTTTGACGATTCATCTTTTCATTATCTAGTCTCTCAGGGATGTCAAACGTACCCTCAACAACTAACGTCAGCATTTATTTTGTTCTGTAGTGAACCCCCTCGATGAATGCATGTCTGTTGCCGTGGCTAGAGAAAATTCTAAATATCCACATCCTGATAACCAACAAGATAAGTAGCAGCTTCGATATGGAGGTATTTTCCTTCACTGCGTGCTTTTTCTTTGTGCCCTTTACTGTACTGTAGTAGCATTTGCTAAATTGCATCGAGAGAATAGGACGACACAACAAGCTAGGGCTTCAAGAAAACCAACCAAATTCCTTTTTTTTTGGGATCAACCAACCAAATTGCTGTAATAGCATGATCCGCAAGACTTAGAAGGGATCTACACATGACATCGGTGGCTTCTCCTCCGCCTGCTATTTGCCGCTTTGACACTGTTGACAGATCCGAGTTCCACCTGCTAGGCTCGAATGGTAGATGTTACGGGCAACTGTATGTGAATCCCACTCCAAGGGATCGCCCTTCTCTATCCCAGATATGGCGGTTATGGAGTTGATGGCTCGTGTTTTTTTTTCTCTTTTACTTTATTTGTTTTGTTTTGTTTCTACTTACAACAAAAAACTTATTTATTTTATTTCTAATTACTTATGTATTTTACTTTAATTATTTTATTTTTATTTATTCTACTGCTGCTATTTTTATTTATTTTACTGCTGCTATTTTTACTTAATTTATAAAGGTTTATTTATTGTAGTTACTATAGTTTATTTTATTTTATTTTATTAAGGTTTATTTAGTTTTATTTATTTTATTAAGGTTTATTTATTTTATAAATATAAAAAATGAACATAGATGCGCTTATAGAGAAAATTCAACCTAAATTCATAATAAATTTCTATGAAATTTACTATGAATTTAGGTCAAATTTCCTGTATAAGGGCATCTATTTTCACTTTAAGAGAAGCTCAACAAGGCAGAGAGGGACGGCCTTATAAACTGATGTGAGCGCCCTTCGGTTGGCGAGGTGGGACTAAACACTGGCCGCAACTAGGACCAGCCCTTTAGTCCCGGTTTGTGGTATGGACCGGGACTAAAGGGTGGTGGGCCAGGAGCGTGGCCCATTGGTCCCGGTTTGTCCCACCAACCGGGACCAAAGGGTCCGGACGAACCGGGACCAATGCCCCCATGAGGCCCGGCAGGCCCCTGGCCGCACGAACCGGGACCAATGCTCACATTAGTACCGGTTCGTGACTGAACCGGGGCTAATGTGAAAACTGCCCTGTGACCAAAGCCCTGTTTTCTACTAGTGGTCGTGTTTTCTCATGAAGCTTGTCCATTATTGTACAATCTAGTTGTCGTGGTGTTTTGTTGTACTTATCAGTTTAATTCGATTCAGTTGCCATGTTAGTTCATAAAACTCGTCGATTGTTTTAAAAACTAGTTATCTTTGTGTTTTTTTGTGCTTATCTGTTCAATTATACTTAGTTGTCTCATAAAGCTTGTCAGTTGTACAAACTAGTTGTCGCATTATTTTACTGCGCTTGCCATTTAAGTCCTACCTAGTGGCCGGTTATTCCATAAAAAATGTCAGTGGTTTTAAAAACCAGTTGCCAGGGTATTTTGTCCTCGCTTGTCTAGTTGGTTGCCAGAGGACTAGGCTGTAGCCTAGTGGCAAGGGACGCGGTGGCAAACCTTGCGGCCATGGTTTGACTCCCGTCGGGAGCGAATTTGTGGCGCCTCACCCGGGTGGGCTTCTCCTATAAAAATATGTCCTGGGTGCTAGTGCCCATGGATCTCATTTTTTTAGTTGGTTGCCGGTTTAATTTTACCAAATTGCCATGTTATTTCCATAAAACCATACTGTATGTCCCTTTATACTACATAAATAGCATCTTTATCTTGCTCACATGTGTTACTAATACAAGTTGCTGCCTCAAAACTTGTGATGTACGGGCACTGTAGTTGATTTATGCACGCTACAATATATAATTGTTTTTTTTTTGGAGCCAACCCGGGGTTGGATGCTTAGAGGTCAGTGGTATCTTCAACCCACCAAAGTTTAAATTCTGGTGATCACATTTATCCTATATTTATTTTAGAATTTCTGACGCTCAGTCTCTTGAAGGATTTTATAGAAGTAGGGTGTGCATATGTGTTCATACGAGTGAGTGTATGCGCGTATATATGAGGCTCGCATCCGTACTATGAGAAAAAATATGTATATTTTCCATAGATGTATGGAATATTTATATCTCATGGCAATGAACGGACACGTTCAAAACTGAAAACCGTAGTATGGTGTGGACCGACCAGGATTGGAAATCTGTCTCCGTGTCGGAATTCGCCGGTGACACGCTGTTCTGGTCACCCGGCGTAGCGGGACCTCTTAAAAGCCCACACGATGACGCCCTCGGGGCCTCGTCAAGAGAGAAGCCACGCACGGGGACGAAGAGGAACCAAACGACAAGCGATCGATCGCGTCCTTTTCGATCAGAAGATCAGTGCTGATATCAGATGGCGCACGGGCAGGAGTCGTCGCCGACGCAGGCCGCCGGCGCCGGGGCCGCCACGCTGTGCGCGAACGGCTGCGGGTTCTATGGGAGCGCCGCGACCGAGAACATGTGCTCCAAGTGCTACCGCGACCACCTCAAGGCCACCGACACGGCTGCCCCCGGCCCCGCCGTCGAGGGGGGAGACGAAGATCAAGGCCGACGACGTGGCCAACCTCGCCTTCAACCTCAAGACATCGCTGAGCCTGCAGGATCACTCTGCAGCTGCCGCCGCCGAGGCGCCGACCGCCAAGACACCAGCGGCCGAGGCGTCGGCGAAGAAGCCGACCAGGTGCATGGCGTGCAAGAAGAAGGTGGGGCTGCTGGGGTTCGCGTGCCGGTGCGGCGGCACCTTCTGCTCGCTGCACCGCTACGTGGACGGGCATGCGTGCAACTTCGACTACAAGAAGGTCGACCGTGAGAAGATCGCGCAGCAGAACCCTCTCGTCGTGGCACCCAAGATCCACAACAAGATTTGAAGGCACAAGGAGTTCAATAACATGAGAGTTTTTTCTAGGGACATGTACATAGTTACTATCTCTCGTCTTTAGATCTTTCACGTATGCGCTAGCTCTTTAAGTTGAAGAGAGCCGCCGATGTTGATTTTTCTTGTTATCTATTTATAGTCATATATTCATACAGATTGGTGTAAATACGTACCATCGTGTTATTCGATCGTTCTTGTCCGATGGTACAATGGTGAACCCGGCGAGTTTGGAGGCAACTCGACGACTAGGGTTTGTATCTAGTCCTAACCTTGATGATGATGTTGACCATGTAGAACTTGGATCCGCTGTGCGGACCTCTCCTCTCTTTATGTAGGGCTAGCGAGATGGTGTGAACCTTAGAAAGGGTTGATCAAGGTTACACCTGACTCATTTTTGTGCACCAAGTTGGCTCACCGTCATCGACAGGCCTTCCAATGCTTAACAGAGACTAGTGCCTGGGGTGTGCCCCAGGCGCACCTCTTGAGGCAATCATGTGCGCACTTCTCTTGTTTGAGTGTCTCAGATCGTCATGTGCATTCATTTTACGCAGCAGCATTGTTCATTACTGGTTTAACATGTCTTTGCACTCCTCCTGACGCAGTCCTCTATGCTACTATGTTTGCTCCGTGCATTGGGCTGCCTTGTCTGTAACTTGTGTACATGAGATTGTTCAGATGATGAACAAATATCAAGGCCCTCGGGCACCAATGCCATGAGTAAACAAACAATAGAGAATAAGATACACTATGGGACATAGTACATGTGATTAGAGTCCCACATAGAGCATAATTCAGTTAGACAATTCAAATCCAAAGGAAATAAAGCTAACATGGAGAATTATATGTGACACAAAAGCATTTGAAGGCCTGAAGTTCACTACGCGGGATATCGGACACAAAAGTATTACAAGGCCTGAAGTTGACTACATGTGATATACATAGGCAGGAGTTAGGTTTGCAGTTCGTTAGCCCCATCTAGACAAAACATTTTAGCTAAGAATATATTCGCCATCTCCAGCACGTCCAATGTTCTCACGAAGTACACGAACCTTCACAAACATACCAACGAAATACCTATCAAAATTCAATGTGTTTGACACCACCACAAATTCGGACACTACAGAGTAGTTTCATCAAACCTCTCAAGTGTGTCCCTGCTCAAGCGCACAGGGTGTTCCTCCAGATGTAACCACGCCAGCTGAGAATCTGCTTGCTCCTTCGCCGCGTGATCGTGCGTCACGAACAACTACATCAACCGTGGCGTGATCTTCTCCATCTGCCCACTGCCCGACACCACCTCATAATAGTTAGTATATTCCATTTTTCTGAAACATATGTCAATTATATGAAGTATTATTTCCATATATGAGAAAAGGAAAAATATACACCCATATGCACCTTGATTGCATACAATATTTGGACTGCACTAATGTGCAATGAATGCAAAGGACACACTCCAGTTGTGTACAAAAAAAAAGAACAATGGTCTGATTAATACACATAGGTATGGAGGTATAAGCAACAAACATGGCCACATGTAAACAAGCAGGGGGGAGAATATCCATCAGAATTCTAAACCACCTTTTCATTTCTGACTATTTAAAAAAATAGGAGCAGATTGGTGAAAGTCAGGTCATGCAAATGCATTTCATGCTTACTCCAAAATAAGACAAATTAGTATAGATGTATTTTGTTGTCAATTGTCAACTAAAGTTGCAGCAATATTCTGGTTCATATGCAATGCATAATGTACCGTTCATCTTAAACCATGAAAAATTATCACTTGAAAGTGACATCAATACAAGTAGGATATCAGTAAAAGTAGGGATCTCAACATATCAATGTTTATCCTAAGTCATGGATTAATCGTATTCCTAGAAAAGCAAAATATATTATGTGTGCAATGTGAAGAGGCTAAGAAACTTAACATGATTGACATACCTCAAAATGTTTGATAATTGAAATAAGCAAATAATCATGATATCAGCTCTTTGATCAATCTGCCAGCAAATGGTTACAATATTCTCCAACTTCGAACAATTAAATGGTATTTCTGTCTTTGCAAGGGAGGTATATTTGATTATCAGTTTCCGGTAGTGGCACTGGTGAGAAGAATAGAAAACAATTAACTAAACATAATGTATAGAAACAACAACATTGAACAAGAAGCAAATGTTATGAGCTCCTCCGAAGGGCATTGAGATACTGAAAATCATTACCTTGTATAGATTAAGGCCTCCTTTGGTTTGTAGGAATTATGTGGGTATCTCATGAAGGAAATATGCCCTAGAGGCAATAATAAAGTTATTATTTATTTCCTTATATCATGATAAATGTTTATTATTCATGCTAGAATTGTATTAACCGGAAACATAATACATGTGTGAATACATAGACAAACATAGTGTCACTAGTATGCCTCTACTTGACTAGCTCCTTGATCAAAGATGGTTATGTTTCCTAGCCATAGACATGAGTTGTCATTTGATTAACGGGATCACATCATTAGGAGAATGATGTGATTGACTTGACCCATTCCGTTAGCTTAGCACACGATCGTTTAGTATTCTGCTATTACTTTCTTCATGACTTATACATGTTCCTATGACTATGAGATTATGCAACTCCCGTTTACCAGAGGAACACTTTGTGTGCTACCAAACGTCACAACATAACTGGGAGATTATAAAGGTGCTCTACAGGTGTCTCCGAAGGTACTTGTTGGGTTGGCGTATTTCGAGATTAGGATTTGTCACTCCGATTGTCGGAGAGGTATCTCTGGGCCCACTCGGTAATGCACATCACTATAAGACTTGCAAGCATTGCAACTAATGAGTTAGTTGCGGGATGATGTATTACGGAACGAGTAAAGAGACTTGCCGATAACGAGATTGAACTAGGTATTGAGATACCGACAATCGAATCTCGGGCAAGTAACATACCGATGACAAAGGGAACAACGTATGTTGTTATGCGGTCTGGCCGATAAAGATCTTCGTAGAATATGTGGGAGCCAATATGAGCATCCAGGTTCCGCTTTTGGTTATTGACCGGAGACGTGTCTCGGTCATGTCTACATAGTTCTCGAGCCCGTAGGGTCCGCACGCTTAAAGTTCGATGATGGTTATATTATGAGTTTATGTGATTTGATGTACCGAAGGTAGTTTGGAGTCCCGGATGAGATTGGGGACATGACGAGGAGTCTCGAAATGGTCGAGACGTAAAGATCGATATATTGGACGACTATATTCGTGTTGGCGAACGTAGCAGAAATTCAAAATTTTCTAGGCATCACCAAGATCAATCTATGGATTAACTAGCAACGAGAGAGAGGGGAGTGCATCTTCATACCCTTGAAGATCGCGAGCGGAAGCGTTCAAGAGAACGGGGTTGATGGAGTCGTACTCGTCGTGATCCAAATCACCGATGATCCTAGCGCCCAACGGACGGCACCTCCGCGTTCAACACACGTACGGAGCAGCGGCGTCTCCTCCTTCTTGATCCAGCAAGGGGGGAGGAGAGGTTGATGGAGAACCAGCAGCACGACGGCGTGGTGGTGGAAGTAGCGGGATTCCAACAGGGCTTCGCCAAGCGCTGCGGGAGGAGGGAGATGTGTCACGGGAGGGAGAGGGAGGTGTCAGGGCTTAGGTTATTGCTGCCCTCCCCTTCCCCACATATATATAGGGGCAAGGGAGAGGGGGGGCGCAGCCTTGGCCCTTCCTCCAAGGAAGGGTGCGGCCAGGGAGGAGTCCATCCCCCCCAAGGCACCTAGGAGGTGCCTTCCCCCTTTATTAGGACTCTCCCTTTCTCTTATCTCTTGGCGCATGGGCCTCTTGGGGCTGGTGCCCTTGGCCCATATAGGCCAAGGCGCACACCTCTACAGCCCATGTGGCCCCCAGGGCAGGTGGACCCCCTTGGTGGACCCCCGGACCCCTTTCGGCACTCCCGGTACAATACCGATAATGCGCGAAACTTTTCCGGCGACCAAAACAAGACTTCCCATATATAAATCTTTACCTCCGGACCATTCCGGAACTCCTCGTGACGTCCGGGATCTCATCCGGGACTCCGAGCAACTTTCGGGTTACCGCATACTAATATCTCTACAACCCTAGCGTCACCGAACCTTAAGTGTGTAGACCCTACGGGTTCGGAAGACACGCAGACATGACCGAGACGACTCTCCGGTCAATAACCAACAGCGGGATCTGGATACCCATGTTGGCTCCCACATGCTCCTCGATGATCTCATCGGATGAACCATGATGTCGAGGATTCAATCAATCCCGTATTCAATTCCCTTTGTCAATCGGTATGTTACTTGCCCGAGATTCGATCGTCGGTATCCCAATACCTCGTTCAATCTCGTTACCGGCAAGTCTCTTTACTCATTCCATAACGCATGATCCCGTGGCTAACTCCTTAGTCACATTGAGCTCATTATGATGATGCATTACCGAGTGGGCCCAGAGATACCTCTCCGTCATACGGAGTGACAAATCCCAGTCTCGATTCGTGCCAACCCAACAGACACTTTCGGAGATACCTGTAGTGCACCTTTATAGCCACCCAGTTACGTTGTGACGTTTGGTACACCCAAAGCATTCCTACGGTATCCGGGAGTTGCACAATCTCATGGTCTAAGGAAATGATACTTGACATTAGAAAAGCTCTTAGCAAACGAACTACACGATCTCTTGCTATGCTTAGGATTGGGTCTTGTCCATCACATCATTCTCCTAATGATGTGATCCCGTTATCAATGACATCCAATGTCCATGGTCAGGAAACCATAACCATCTATTGATCAACGAGCTAGTCAACTAGAGGCTTACTAGGGACATGTTGTGGTCTATGTATTCACACATGTATTACGGTTTCCAGTTAATACAATTATAGCATGAACAATAGACAATTATCATGAACAAGGAAATACAATAATAACCATTTTATTATTGCCTCTAGGGCATATTTCCAACAGTCTCCCACTTGCACTAGAGTCAATAATCTAGTTCACATCACCATGTGATTAACACTCAAAGTTCACATCGCCATGTGACTAATACCCACGATTTTACTAGAATCAATAATCTAGTTCACATCACCATGTGATTAACACTCAATGAGTTCTAGGGTTTGATCATGTTATGCTTACGAGAGAGGTTTTAGTCAACGAGTCTGCAACATTCAGATACGTGTGTGCTTTACAAATCTCTATGTCATCTTGTAGATGTAGCTACCACGCGCCACTTGGAACTATTCCAAATAACTGCCCTACTATACGAATCCGGTTTACTACTCAGAGTCATCCGGATTAGTGTCAAAGTTTGCATCGACGTAACCCTTTACGACGAACTCTTTTACCACCTCCATAATCGAGAAAATTCCTTAGTCCACTAGATACTAAGGACAAGTTCGACTGCTGTCATGTGATCCATTCCCGGATCACTATTGTACCCCTTGACTAACTCATGGCAAGGCACACTTCAGGTGCGGTACACAGCATAGCATATTGTAGAGCCTACGTCTAAAGCATAGGGGACGACCTTCGTCCTTTCTCTCTCTTCTGCCGTGGTCAGGTCTTGAGTCTTACTCAATACTCACACCTTGTAACACAGCCAAGAACTCCTTCTTTACTGATCTATTTTGAACTCCTTCAAAATCTTGTCACGGTATGTATTCATTTGAAAGTACTATTAAGCGTTTTTGATCTATCCTTATAGATCTTGATGCTCAATGTTCAAGTAGCTTAATCTAGGTTTTTCCATTGAAAAACACTTTTCAAATAACCCTGTATGTTTTCCAGAAATTCTACATCATTTCTGATCAACAATATGTCAACAACATATACTCATCAGAAATTCTATAGTGCTCCCACTCACTTCTTTGGAAATACAAGTTTCTCATAAACTTTGTATAAACCCAAAATCTTTGATCATCTCATCAAAGCGTACATTCCAACTCCGAGATGCTTACTCCAATCCTTAGAAGGATTGCTGGAGCTTTGCATACTTGTTAGCATCTTTCAGGATTGACAAAACCTTTTGGTTGTATCACATACAACCTTTCCTCAAGAAAATCGTCGAGGAAACAATGTTTTGACATCCTATCTGCAAGATTTCATAAATAATGCAGTAACTGCTAATATAATTCCAACAGACTCTTAGCATTGCTACGAGTGAGAAAATCTCATCGCAGTCAACTCCTTGAACTTGTCAAAAAACATCTTAACGACAAGTCGAGCTTTCTTAATGGTGATACTTACCATCATTGTCTGTCTTCCCTTTTAAAATCCATCTGCACCCAACAGCCTTACGACCATCAAGTAGTTCTTCCAAATTCTATACTTTGTTTTCATACATGGATCCTCTCGGTTTTATGGCCTCAAGCCATTCGTCGGAATCTGGGCCCACCATCGCTTCTCCATAGCTCGTAGGTTCATTGTTGTCTAGCAACATCACTTCCAAGACAGGATTATGTACCACTCTGAAGTAGTTCGCATCCTTGTCGTCCTACGAGGTTTGGTACTGACTTGATCCAAAGTTTCATGATCACTATCATAAGCTTCCACTTAAATTGGTGTAGGTGCCACAGGAACAACTTCCTGTGCCCTGCTACACACTAGTTGAAGTCATGGTTCAATAACCTCATCAAGTCTCCACCATCCTCCCACTCAATTCTTTTGAGAGAAACTTTTCCTCGAGAAAGGACCCGTTTCTAGAAACAATCACTTCTGCTTCCAGATCTGAAATAGGAGGTATACCCGACTGTTTTGGGTATTCTATGAAGATGCATTTATCCGCTTTGGGTTCGAGCTTATCAGCCTAAAACTTTTTCACATAAGCGTCGCAACCCCAAACTTTTAAGAAACAACAGCTTAGGTTTCTCTAAACCATAGTTCATACGGTGTCGTCTCAACGAAATTGCGTGGTGCCCTATTTAAAGTGAATGTGGTTCTCTCTAATGCCTAACCCATAAACGACAATGGTAATTTGATAAGAGACATCATGGTATGCACCATATCCAATAGGGTGCAGTTATGATGTTCGGACACACCATCACACTATGGTGTTCCAGGCGGTATTAATTGTGAAACACTTTCCACAATGTCTTAATTGTGTGCCAAACTCGTAACTCAGATATTCATCTCTATGATCATATTATAGACATTTTATCCTCTTGTCACGACGATCTTCAACTTCACTCTGAAATCACTTGAACCTTTCAATAATTCAGACTTGTGTTTCATTAAGTAAATACACTCAGCATCTACTCAAATCGTCTGTGAAGTAAGAACATAACGATATCCACTGCGTGCCTCAACACTCATTGGACTGCACACATCAAAATGTATTACTTCCAACAAGTTGCTTTCTTGTTCCATCTTACTGAAAACGAGATCTTTCAGTCATCTTGCCCATGTGGTATGATTTGCATGTCTCAAGTGATTCAAAATCAAGTGAGTCCAAACGATCCATCTGCATGGAGTTTCTTCATGCAAATATACCAATAGACATGGTTTGCATGTCTCAATCTTTCAAAAACCGAGTGAGTCCAAAGATCCATCTACATGGAGCTTCTTCATGCGTTCTATACCAATATGACTCAAATGGCAGTGCCACAAGTATGTGGTACTATCATTACTATTTTATATCTTTTGGCACGAACATGTGTATCACTACGATCGAGATTCATTTTAGGTGCAAGACCATTGAAGGTATTATTCAAATAAACAGAGTAACCATTATTCTCCTTAAATGAATTACCGTATTGCGATAAACATAATCCAATCATGTCTATGCTCAACGCAAACACCAAATAACAATTATTTAGGTTTAACACCAATCTCGATGGTAGAGGGAGCGTGCGATGTTTGATCACATCAACCTTGGAAACACTTCCAACACATATCGTCATCTCACCTTTAGCTAGTCTCCGTTTATTCCGCAGCTTTTATTTCGAGTTACTAACACTTAGCAACCGCACCGGTATCTAATACCCTGGTGCTACTAGGAGTACTAGTAAAGTACAAATTCATATAATGTATATCCAATATACTTCTGTCGACCTTGCCTGCCTTCTCATCTACGAAGTATCTAGGGTAGATCTGCTTCAGTGACCATTCCCCTCATTACAGAAGCACTTAGTCTCGGGTTTGGGTTCAACCTTAGGATTCTTCACTAGAGCAGCAAATGATTTGTCGTTTCATGAAGTATCCCTTTTTTTGCCCTTGCCCTTCTTGAAACTAGTGGTTTTACTAACCATCAACAATTGATGCTCCTATTTGATTTCTACTTTTATGGTGTCAAGCATCGCGAATAGCTCAAGGATCATCACATCTATCCCTGATATGTTATAGTTCCTCACGAAGCTCTAATAGCTTGGTGGCAGTGACTATGGAGAACCATCACTATCTCATCTGGAAGATTAACTCCCACTCGATTCAAGCGATTGTGGTACTCAGACAATCTGAGCACATGCTCAACGATTGAGCTTTTCTCCCTTAGTCTGCAGGCTTAAGAAACTTGTCAGAGGTCTCATACCTCTTGACGTGGGCACTAGTCTGAAATCCCAATTTCAGTCTTCGGAACATCTCATATGTTCTGCGACGTTTCAAAAACGTCTTTGGTGCCACAATTCTAAACCGTTAGCATTACGCACTGAACTATCACGTAGTCATCAAAACGTGTATGTCAGATGTTTCGCAACATCTACAGACGACGCTGAGGTTCAGCACACCGAGCGGTGCATTAAGGACATAAGCCTTCTGTGCAGCAATGAGGACAATCCTCAGTTTACGAACCCAGTCCGCATAATTGCTACTACCAACTTTCAACTAAATTTTCTCTAGGAACATATCTTAAACAGTAGAACTAAAGCATAAGCTATGACATAATTTGCAAAGACCTTTTGACTATGTTCATGATAATTAAGTTCATCTAATCAAATTATTTAATGAACTCTCACTCAGATAGACATCCCTCTAGTCATCTAAGTGATACATGATCCGAATCGACTAGGCCGTGTCCGATCATCACGTGAGACGGACTAGTCATCAACGGTGAACATCTCCATGTTGATCGTATCTACTATACGACTCATGTTCGACCTTTCGGTCTCTTGTGTTCCGAGGCCATGTCTGTACATGCTAGGATCGTCAAGTCAACCTAAGTGTTTCGCATGTGTAAATCTGGCTTACACACGTTGTATGCGAACGTTAGAATCTATCAAAGCCGATCATCACGTGGTGCTTCGAAACAACGAACCTTCGCAACGGTGCACAGTTAGGGGGAACACATCTCTTGAAATTTTAGTGAGGGATCATCTTATTTATGCTACCGTCGTTCTAAGCAAATAAGATGTAAACATGACAAACATCACATGCAGATCATAAAGTGACATGATATGGCCAATATCATCTTGCGCCTTTTGATCTCCATCTTCGAGGCGCGGCGTGATCACCTTCGTCACCGGCATGACACCATGATCTCCATCATCATGATCTCCATCATCGTGTCTTCATGAAGTTGTCTCGCCAACTATTACTTCTACTACTATGGCTAACGGTTAGCAATAAAGTAAAGTAATTACATGGCGTTGTTCATTGACACGCGGGTCATATAATAAATTAAGACAACTCCTATGGCTCCTGCCGGTTGTCATACTCATCGACATGCAAGTCGTGATTCCTATTACAAGAACATGATCAATCTCCTACATCACATATATCATTCATCACATCCTTTTGGCCATATCACATCACATAGCATACCCTGCAAAAACAAGTTAGACGTCCTCTAATTGTTGTTGCATGTTTTACGTGGCTGCTATGGGTTTCTAGCAAGAACGTTTCTTACCTACGCAAAAGCCACAACGGTGATATGCCAATTGCTATTTACCCTTCATAAGGACCCTCTTCATCGAATCTGATCCGACTAAAGTGGGAGAGACAGACACCCGCTAGCCACCTTATGCATCAAGTGCATGTCAGTCGGTGGAACCTGTCTCACGTAAGAGTACGTGTAAGGTCAGTCCGGGCCGCTTCATCCCACAATGCCGCCAAATCAAGATAAGACTAGTAACGGTAAGCAAATTGAACAAATCATCGCCCACAACTACTTTGTGTTCTACTCGTGCATAGAATCTACGCATAGACCTGGCTCATGATGCCACTGTTGGGGAACGTAGCAGAAATTCAAAATTTTCTACGCATCACTAAGATCAATCTATGGATTAACTAGCAACGAGAGAGAGGGGAGTGCATCTTCATACCCTTGAAGATCGCGAGCGGAAGCGTTCAAGAGAACGGGGTTGATGGAGTCGTACTCGTCGTGATCCAAATCACCGATGATCCTACCGTCGAACGGACGGCACCTCCGCGTTCAACACACGTACGGAGGAGCGACGTCTCCTCCTTCTTGATCCAGCAAGGGGGGAGGAGAGGTTGATGGAGATCCAGCAGCACGACGGCGTGGTGGTGGAAGTAGCGGGATTCCAACAGGGCTTCGCCAAGCGCTGCGGGAGGAGGGAGATGTGTCACGGGAGGGAGAGGGAGGCGTCAGGGCTTAGGTTATTGCTGCCCTCCCCTTCCCCACATATATATAGGGGCAAGGGAGAGGGGGGCGCCGCCTAGGCCCTTCCTCCAAGGAAGGGTGCGGCCAGGGAGGAGTCCATCCCCCCCAAGGCACCTAGGAGGTGCCTTCCCCCTTTAGGACTCTCCCTTTCTCTTATCTCTTGGCGCATGGGCCTCTTGGGGCTGGTGGCCTTGGCCCATATAGGCCAAGGCGCACACCTCTACAGCCCATGTGGCCCCCAGGGCAGGTGGACCCCCTTGGTGGACCCCCGGACCCCTTTCGGCACTCCCGGTACACTACCGATAATGCGCGAAACTTTTCCGGCGACCAAAACAAGACTTCCCATATATAAATCTTTATCTCTGGACCATTCCGGAACTCCTCGCGACGTCCGGGATCTCATCCGGGACTCCGAACAACTTTCGGGTTACCACATACGAATATCTCTACAACCCTAGCGTCACCGAACCTTAAGTGTGTAGACCCTACGGGTTCGGGAGACACGCAGACATGACCGAGACGACTCTCCGGTCAATAACCAACAGTGGGATCTGGATACCCATGTTGGCTCCCACATGCTCCTCGATGATCTCATCGGATGAACCACGATGTCGAGGATTCAATCAATCCCGTATTCAATTCCCTTTGTCAATCGGTATGTTACTTGCCCGAGATTCGATCGTCGGTATCCCAATACCTCGTTCAATCTTGTTACCGGCAAGTCTCTTTACTCGTTCCATAACGCATGATCCCGTGGTTAACTCCTTAGTCACATTGAGCTCATTATGATGATGCATTACCGAGTGGGCCCAGAGATACCTCTCCGTCATACGGAGTGACAAATCCCAGTCTCGATTCATGCCAACCCAACAGACACTTTCGGAGATACCTGTAGTGCACCTTTATAGCCACCCAGTTACGTTGTGACGTTTGGTACACCCAAAGCATTCCTACGGTATCCGGGAGTTGCACAATCTCATGGTCTAAGGAAATGATACTTGACATTAGAAAAGCTCTTAGCAAACGAACTACACGATCTTGTGATATGCTTAGGATTGGGTCTTGTCCATCACATCATTCTCCTACTGATGTGATCCCGTTATCAATGACATCCAATGTCCATGGTCAGGAAACCATAACCATCTATTGATCAACGAGCTAGTCAACTAGAGGCTTACTAGGGACATGTTGTGGTCTATGTATTCACACATGTATTACGGTTTCCAGTTAATACAATTATAGCATGAACAATAGACAATTATCATGAACAAGGAAATACAATAATAACCATTTTATTATTGCCTCTAGGGCATATTTCCAACAATTCGGACATCGGAAAGGTTCCGAGTGATTCAGGTATTTTTCAGAGTACCGGAGAGTTACTTGAATTCGCCGGGGAGTATATGGGCCTTATTGGTCTTTAGGGGAAAGGGAGAGGAGAGGCTGCGCGCCCCCCAAGGCCTAGTCTGAATTGGACTAGGGGGAGGGGCTGCGCCCCCTCCTTCCTTCTCTTCTCTCTCCCCTTTCCTTGACTCCTACTCCTACTACTTGGAAGGGGGGAATCCTACTCCCGGTGGGAGTAGGACTCCTCCTAGGGCGCGCTATCGAGAGGGCCGGCCCTCCCCCTTCTCCACTCCTTTATATATATACGGGGAGGGGGGCACCCCTTGGAGACACAACAATTGATCATTTGATCTTTTAGCCGTGTGCGGTGCCCGCCTCCACCATAGTCCACCTCGATAATACTGTAGCGGTGCTTAGGCGAAGCCCTGCGTCGGTAGAACATCATCATCGTCACCACGCCGTCGTCCTGACGAAACTCTCCCTCAACACTCGGCTGGATCGGAGTTCGAGGGACGTCATCGGGCTGAACGTGTGCTGAACTCGGAGGTGCCGTGCGTTCGGTACTTGATCGGTCCGATCGTGAAGACGTACGACTACATCAACCGCGTTGTGCTAACGCTTCCGCTTTTGGTCTACGAGGGTACGTGGACAACACTCTCCCCTCTTGTTGCTATGCATCACCATGATCTTGCGTGTGCGTAGGAATTTTTTTGAAATTACTATGTTCCCCAACATCTCATAGGATAGGATTTCTATAGAAAAAATTCCTTTACAGCCCATTGGTTTATAGGAATGAAATCCTATTCCTATGGAGGAATTCTTCCTATCCTCCACATTTCATAGGAAAATAAACATTAGCCTAGACTCAATGGAAAAAAATCCTATGATGTGAACCAAAGGGCATCTTCTTTCATATTCCTATTCATAGGATTTCAGATACATGTCATTTCATTTCCTATGACTTTTCTATTCCTATAATTTTTCTACCCTATGAACCAAAGGAGGCCTAAGATCCAATGGAAGAAAAGCAGGTGAGAAATATGCATAGATAGGTAGCTAAGCAGAATGTGTAGTCATTACAAAAAGGAAGCAAGATTCTAATGAGATAGAGTCCAAGATAATTGACAAAAATGAAAGAAAGGCAATGGAGAAATAGGCATAGAATGGAGTATGTATTTCATACATACAAGGATAAAAACAATGCATGGTAGCATTACCTTCTTCTGAATTTTCTTATCAGCCATGTCGGTTTCAACATCAAATCCATCCTTATGTATCTTAGCATGAACCTGGGCATCAGAAGCAGATTGTCATTTAACTCGAAAGAAAAAGAACTCGGCTATCGGCTAATTGATTACCACGAGAACTCAACATCAAATCCAGCCTTATCTATCTTAGCATGAACCTGGGCATCAGAAGCGGATTGTCATTTAACTTGAAAGAGAAAGAACTCGGCTAATTGATTACCATGAGAACCAGCTAAGACACCGACAAACTGCTAAACATACCAAATGGAAAGACAGTGACCGACATAGTTGAAACTAACACACAAGGGTGAGTTAACTGTTTCCACTCTCATGCGTGATCCGAGCCAAATCCAAAGGCAAGGACGGAGGATCAAAACCAGTGCAGTGAACATCGTAAATTAGGATCAACAAAGCCGACAAACTAAGAGTAACTTTTAGGCATATAATCCACACCAAAACTCCTTCATATAATCCCAACAATAAAGTACAGAAAATGGTGCAATGGTTCTTAATTTATCATATCACAGCCGGTTGGCACCAAAGCGATCCACAAAATGGAGATACTCAAAGACACAGTCATGGTTGTACCCTCTGGATGACGGCCAGGCACAAGACGTAAAAAGGTCCTATATAAGAGCACTTAGATGTACATCACTTTCCCTAAGAAGGTCCTTCCTGCACAAAAATAGCCAGGGCATAAATTATGGATGGTTATGATATTTCAGCTTGCATTAAAAGGGTGAAAATGTAAATTACTTGATATCATAGCACAGCCTACAGGCAAAAAAATGCATTCAAGTAAGATGTCTTCTTATCTAACAAAAGAGGACCGAGTCTTGTGTAAAACAAAAAAATGGCAGCCACGGTCTTCCAATCAATAACATTTCATTAAATTAACAACTATTGATCCTTACTTAAGCACCATAGACGGATTAAAGGATGGGCATTTTGTTTCACATGAAGCTCAAAAAAAAAAATATCCACAAAAGTTCCTGAGACAGAATCAGAATAAATATCAAATTAACCATCCAGGGTAAAGAAACTTCATACGGTTGTTATCAACCACATGCTATAAGCATATGCATTCTGAATTTTCGCTAGAGGTCATAGAAAGCAGCTAACATGGTCGGAATAACAATTACACAATAATTATATGGAGTATAAACCACAAAGCGTGCAAGACTTAGCAAAAACTACAGTTAACATGTTTCATCTCTATAATGATCTACTCAACAAAGTACAAACTAATCGTGAATCAAATCAATTTTATCCGGCTAAGGAGAGGTAAACGAGCCACAATTGAAATGAGAGATGGGCTTACTTTGTAATATCCGCAGCTGCTGTTGAGGCTTCAGCTGAGAAGCACAAGAGAGTTTACATAAATTATGTCTAGAAGCATCACATACTGCTATACGTCACTGTAATAATGGCACCAATGCTCATGTTAATACGTGATGAATAACATAGATATAGTGGCATCAATGCATCTAGCACTAATCAAAGGTCCCTAAATTCTTCACGCAAGCCAATAATTTAGTTGGGAATTCAACAAAAGAACAGACAATTAACTTCTTGCTAGTGGATTTTCAGTAGCCCATTGAGTAAATCCAGTTAAGATGGACTCAATATCCCATGACAAAAGAGTGTTAATAAACTATATCAGGTATGAATAGACATAAGACATTAGGACATACCAGTACCAGCTCCACCCGAGGTAGCACCTCCAGCACCCTGCAGAAAGAATTGCCAATTTTAAGCAAATGTTATACTACATAAGATGATGAACGATCTGCTTGATACATGCATGAGTGTGTTCTCATAAAGCGCGTTAACCTTCATGTAGAAATGAACCAACTTCTTGAGTAGTATCAGCCAATATATATCCCACTGAAGAGCTCTATCTATTTTTCTAGAGCAGACCATCACATGCATTATTATCTCAAGTTGTAGGGCTGAATTAAAGAAAACTAACACTTCGCCATGTACATATACAGAAACCAAATGAAGAAAGTGAACGAACCAACCTGTGCCAGATGTGATTCGACTCAAATTAGCTGAAACTATACATGTGTAACAAAATAAACATGGCACCTCTAGACACTTAAGCCAAATTCTCCAAGGTGGTTAAAGCTTTGAAGTCGTAATAAAGTGAGATATCCTCGTCATCTGTAAATCAAACATGGGCAAAATAAACAGTTGAATGCAGTAGTAAGTAGTAACATTTTCCAGCATCAGAATCAACCGACCCGAGCACCGCTCGAGGGTGCCCTTCCCGAACAACGCGACACGCCGGTTCAGCTGCACCCGGATGGCCAACTGCTTCTCTGCCGCTCGCAGGTGCGTCACGAATGGCCTCACCGACCCCGACGCGATCCTCTTCGTCCGCCCACTGCCCAACACACCGACTGTGGTCACCGTTTCCCTGTGGACGAGAGCATCAAGAAAGGAAGGAGATGAGATCCAGTTTGTCAACGAGGCTAGTGATGTCTACTACACAACCTTCTTCTTGTAGACGTTGTTGGGCCTCCAAATGCAGAGGTTTGTAGGACAGTAGCAAATTTCCCTCAAGTGGATGACCTAAGGTTTATCAATCCGTGGGAGGCGTAGGATAAAGATGGTCTCTCTCAAGCAACCCTGCAACCAAATAAAAAAGAGTCTCTTGTGTCCCCAACACACCCAATACAATGGTAAATTGTATAGGTGCACTAGTTCGGCGAAGAGATGGTGATACAAGTGCAATATGGACGGTAGATATAGGTTTTTGTAATCTGAAAATATAAAAACAGCAAGGTAACTAATGATAAAAGTGTGCGTAAACGGTATTGCAATGCTAGGAAACAAGGCCTAGGGTTCATACTTTCACTAGTGCAAGTTCTCTAAACAATAATAACATAATTGGATCATATAACTATCCCTCAACATGCAACAAAGAGTCACTCCAAAGTCACTAATAGCGGAAAACAAACGAAGAGATTATGGTAGGGTACGAAACCACCTCAAAGTTATTCTTTCCAATCAATCCATTGGGCTATTCCTATAAGTGTCACAAACAGCCCTAGAGTTCGTACTAGAATAACACCTTAAGACACAAATCAACCAAAATCCTAATGTCACCTAGATACTCCAATGTCACCTCAAGTATCTGTGGGTATGATTATACGATATGTATCACACAATCTCAGATTCATCTATTCAACCAACACAAAGAACTTCAAAGAGTGCCCCAAAGTTTCTACCGGAGAATCAAGACGAAAACGTGTGCCAACCCCTTTGCATAGGTTCATGGGCGGAACCCACAAGTTGATCACCAAAACATACATCAAGTGAATCACGTGATATCCCATTGTCACCATAGACACGCACGGCAAGACATACATCAAGTGTTCTCAAATCATTAAACACTCAATCCGATAAGATTACTTCAAAGGGAAAACTCAATCCATTACAAGAGAGTAGTGGGGGAGAAGCAACATAAGATCCAACTATAATAGCAAAGCTCGCGATACATCAAGATCGTGCCAAATCAAGAACATGAGAGAGAGAGAGAGATCAAACACATAGCTACTGGTACATACCCTCAGCCCCGAGGGTGAACTACTCCCTCCTCGTCATGGAGAGCGCCGGGATGATGAAGATGGCCACCGGTGAGGGATCCCCCCTCCGGCAGGGTGCCGGAACAGGGTCCCGATTGGTTTTTGGTGGCTACAGAGGCTTGCGGCGGTGGAACTCCCGATCTATTCTGTTCCCCGAAGTTTTTAGGGTATATTGATATATATAGGCGGAAGAAATACGTCAGGGGAGCCACGAGGGGCCCACGAGGGTGGAGGGCGCGCCCAGGGGGGTGGGCGCGCCCCATGCCTCGTGCCTTCCTCGTTGCTTTCTTGACGTGGACTCCAAGTCTCCCGGGTTGCTTTCCTTCCAAAAATAACTTCTCCAGAAGGTTTCATTACGTTTCGACTCCATTTGATATTCCTTTTTTTCGAAACACTGAAACAAGGGAAAAAATAGGAATTGGCATTGGGCTCTAGGTCAATAGGTTAGTCCCAAACATAATATAAAAGTGCATACTAAAGCCCATAAGACATCCAAGATGGATAATATAATAGCATGAATACTTCATAAATTATAGATACGTTGGAGACATATCAGCTAGCTTACCTGTGAGGCTACCGTCGTTGCCGTCGCCTCCAACAATGACCTCGCCAAAGAACCCTTCAATCGGCTCCATGGCCTCCAGCCGAGAGATCGGGGGAGGGTTGTTGGTACACAGGGGAGTGGGATGTGGCGGCGCGGAACGACGGAGAAGGGGCGAGATCGAGGGAGACGAGGAGATCGCGTGCGAGCAAGGAGAAGAGGATGGTTGCATTCGCCAAGGGAGGTGCATCTGAGGGAGATATTTTCTTCAACCAGCCAGGTCAGCTAGGTGGGCCAGCCCAGACATCGGGACCCAATTGCCAGATGACGTGGATAGGCCGAGCGGGCGCTCCTTGCGCGACCCGTAAGGCCAACTCCAGCGCACGACCCCACACTACTAGGAAAAGGGCTATAGATGGAATGGCCAGTAATGGCGCACCAGACATGTGGTGCGCCATTGCTATATAGCAATGGCGCACCATGTGCTGGTGCGCCATTAGTGTGAAAGACACTAATGGCGCACCAGACAAACGGTGCGCCATTAGTAACAAATTTTTTTTATTTTATTTTTCCAAACATACTAATGGCGCACTAGCCACATAGTGCGCCACTACTATATTTTTTTATTTTTTATTTTTTTGCAAAACTACTACTGGCACACCAGGGAACAGTGCACCATTACTAGCGATCCCCCTCCATCTCGATCGCTATCCCACCTCGCCAGATCCGGCCCCCCTCGCCGCCGAGCACCCCCCGCACCCTCTACCCCGCTCCACCGGGCGCCGCCGCCGACCCCCCGCACCCTCCCCCGCTCCACCGCCGCCGACGACCCACCGCACCCTTCCCTGCTCCACCGCCGCCGACGACCCACCGCACCCTCCCCCGCTCCACCGCCGCCGACGACCCACCGCACCCTAGCTCCCCTGCTCCACCGCCGCATATGACCCACCGCACTCCCCCCCCCCGGCCCACTCCACCGCCGCCGACGACCCCCTGCACCCTCTCCGGCCTGCTCCACCGTCACAAATGAATGCTATAGCTAATTCCTCCCTCTCCCTCGCCAGTTCCCCTTCGTCCCTCTCCCCCGCGCCAGTTCCTCTCCGTCCGCTCCCAATCCGCGCCCCCGCCGCCTCCCTCTCCCCATCCTCCCCTCCGACCCCACCCCACTCTCGCCGGAGCAGCGCCGCAGGGCCGACACCAACCTCGCCCTCGCCCGCGCGCGCCGCAATCTCCGCCTCGCATTCAACAGCTACACATTCTACACCGAGGACAAGGACATGAAGAGCGATGGTTATCAGAACTCCGGGGTAACGATGGAATCCTACACCGGTAACGACAAGGACAGAACACCCCCCGCAACCCCCGACGACCCACCGCACCCTCCCCTGCTCCACCGCCGCCGAGCACCCCCCGCACCCTGTTTTTATAAAAATTATTACTGTTTTTATAAAAAAATATTACTGTTATGATTTAAACAAGTTTCAACATATTTAAACACAAATAAATATCAAACAGCATTTTAAATGCATTTTTTATAAAAATTATTACTGTTTTTATAAAAAATATTACTGTTATGATTTAAACAAGTTTGAACATATTTAAACACAAATAAATATCAAACAGCATTTTAAATGCATAAAAACAAAAATTTGGGAGCCTGGGAATCAAACCCAGGACCTCCTAGTGTGTGTGTGCTGCGTGCTGACCAGTCGGGCTAGTGGGCGTGTTCTGATGGAGATAGGGTTAGGTGGAAATATAACCTGAGCAGTCGGGCTAGTAATTAAAACAAAATTCTAATGGCGCACCAGGGGGCGGTGCGCCATTAGAATCGACGTACTTATGGCGCACTAGGGGGAGGTGCGCCATTGCTAACCCACTCCACTTGTTCCCCTCGCACTGTGCGTGGCCTCTCCCTCCCTCCCTCGCCAGATCCCCCACTCGACCCCAACCGTACGCCGCCGCCCCCTTGCTCCGCCCCCTCCGTCCGCCGCGCCTGCACGCCGTCGGCGACGCCGCCGCCGTTGTGGTCTTGCGCTGCCTCGACGCCGCCGCCCCGACCCTCGCGGGACTCCACCCCCGCCACCCCCGCGCCCCCCGAACGGGATCGGCCGAGCGCGCGCCGCCCGCTCCTTTCCTCTCCTCCTCCCTCCGACGAGCGAGGGCCTCCTCCAGCCCCTGCAGCAGCCGGCGAGCGCGGCCCCGACGTGCCCATCCCGCCTGTCCCTGCCGTCCTCCGCCACCGGCCCCTGCTCTCCTTCGACCGCGGTGAGCGAGGACCCGGAAGAGCTCGGATCCCGACCGCGACCCCTTCGCCGACCCCGACCCCGACCCCTCCGGCGACCAGGTACCTCTCCTCCTTCCTCCTTCCTCCCTCTCTCCACCATTCCCCATTCCCTCCCATCTGTCCAGCGCCGACTCCATCACCATCGACTGACTCCCTCGCAGTCGAGATCCGCCCCGTCGACGTCTAGCAGCCCAGCTCGACCTCCAGCCACTCCAGCTCCCTGGTGCGCCAAAAAGGTGGCAGCTCGTAGCCTCGTACATTGCTTTCAGTATGGGTGTAGAATCTCTAGCAGATAGTTCACTAGTATAACAACAATGGTCATTGTTTAGTATTTGGCACTTCTGTTTAGGTTAAAACAATGTTATTTTTTTGTTCTTTTCCAAAGATTAGAGTGCAGCAGCCCTGTAGATTGTGATTAATTACTATATGATTCAGTTCTAAATATTTTGTTTTATGATCCCAGTGCAAAGGAATTCATATTTTAGTTTACATCTGTCTATCTAGTGTGTTGTGAAGGCCAAGTTTGAGAAGTGGTGGTGTCGCAGAGCAATCCTCTCCCTTGACAGGTACAATGTCCACTCTTCCACATGTCTTAGTTTTTTTAATGCAATTGCTTCATTGCCATATTACATCATTAACTGTTATATATTCCAAATCATGCAAAACTTCAATAGGGCAAACCTTATGTGATGATACAGGTTGTTAGTTGCTACTAGAAAGTGTTGAGAGATATTAAAGCGGTGTAACAATTGCTGTCGGGTTTAGCAACTGATATCTTCTTCATCTCCTTTTGCACTGCTTACATGTAAGGTATTGTAGTTTAGGTGCTTCTTTCACCAGCTGCAAAACAATGCAGCTGGTGCTTGATGCATGTGTTAATGCTAGTAAGCTCCTGTTATGGGTCTCAAGCATGAATGTACCCCAAGATTTCTATTGGAACTGGACATGTGTTAATGCAATTAGGTGCTTCTTTCACCAGCTGCAAAACAATGCAATTTCATACGTTTTCACCAGCTGCAAAACATCATAAAAATACCATTAGGTACTTCCGTAAACACAAAAATAGAAACAATGCAAGACATGGCTTGTCTCTGATCCTCTGTTTTCTTTTTTCATTGGTTGCATTTTGATCCTAAATGTCAATCAATAAGTCTATTATTAGGAATCAGCAAGGTTGATTATCTATTCTACATAATTTCTAATCTGATGTTTGCATTTCCTAACTGTAGCATTTTTTTCTCAGACCAAGGCAAATGAAATCGACTAAAGAAAGAAATAGCATTTACCAATTACCACTAACCATGGCACTAATGTTTCACCTTAGATCATATGTTTGTTCTCTGATACACATGTGGGAAACCTTCTAAACAACAACCTATTAATGGTAGTTGTTCTTTGTATTGTGGAATACATCGCATGTTTTATAAATTGGTCAGATGTATAATTAGTCGATGTATAATCCTGGTACTAATTGGTCTCTTCTGCTGCTTATCAGAGATGGGGGGAAGCAGCCACCGCCGCTCTGCCTCACCGGAGTACGAGTTGGATGCTTTCGAGTTCTTCAGTGTCATACTTGGGATTTCAGTATCAGCCACGAGGCAGGTATATAAAACGAGAGATCTCCCCTTCAACCATCTCATTATGATAACTCTGTTGTTTGCTACATCACTCCTTGTCCCAAATTGCAGAGGCTGCCTGACACTTTTATGAACATGTTGGGTGAAGATCCGCCACATAATGTGAAGCTCCGACAGGCCGGCAGTGGGGTTCGCAGGCTGTGGGACGTGGAGTTGGTGATCGAGGAGGGCCACATGTACCTGTGCCGTGGCTGGGAGAAGTTCTACAGTGCCTACGACCTACGGACCGGGTACTTTCTTCTCTTCAGGTACGACGATGACGCCACAATGCTCATCGTGAAGGTTTTCAACACGACTATGTGTCGCATGCGCTACACTGATGACGAAGATGCCAGTGCGTTCTGCCTCTTCTTATTCCTCTACATTTGGCTTTGTCTCACATCGATTGTTAACGGCCATTGTTGCATTTGGACAGGCAATGGGAGCAGCAGCAGCGACACTGGCTACAACCAAAGCAGCAGCGATTATGGTTGTAGCAAAAGCAACAACGATTCTGGCTTTAGCGAAAGCAGCAGCGATTCTGGCAGCAGCAAAGACAGCAAGAAGGATGATCCGGACTGGAGTGGGGGAGAAGAGGAGCAGAGTGGGCCGCTGCAGGATGACGATGGGCATCAGGCTGAGGATGACCTAGCGCTGGTGGTGGCTGACCAAGGGCAAGAGATGGTGGTGGCTGACCATGGGCAAGAGATGGTGGTGGCTGACCATGGGCAAGAGATGGTGGTGGCTGACCATGGGCAAGAGATGGTGGTGGCTGAGGATGACCTAGCGATGGTCGTGCCCGTCCTGCCTGAAGGTGGCCTCGCGATGGTGGTGGTGCCTGACAATGACCACGCACCGGTGGTGGCGCCGGCGATCCCACAGCTGGGCGACATAACCACGCCAATTGTGGCAGAAGACTACATCCCACAGCTGCCTCCACCGCCTCGCCGCTCTTGGCGCATCAGACTGAGGAAGGAGAAGGAGAAGAACAATGAGAACTGAACTATGTGAAACTTTTGTAATATGGTGTTGGATGGATAACGATGTTGGATGAACAATGTGAAACTTTTGTAATATGTAACGATGGAACTATGTGTTGGCTATGTATGTATATATGATGAAACTTGTGTGTTGGATATGATTGTTATATGGATGCTTGTTGTATATATATGTGTTGGATATCTCATATGTGAAATAGTGACCTGAGATTAAGAAAAAAACGATTTTTTTTTTAAAAATGCTACTAATGGCGCACTTCCATCTGGTGCGCCATTAGTATACCAGTTACTAATGGCGCACCTGTGGGATACTAATGGCGCACCTGTGGTGCGCCATTACTAAAATATTCTAGTGGCGTGGTGCTAGTGGCGCACCAGTAGTGCGCCATTAGTAGGCAAAACTGGTGCGCCACTAGTAAGCCTTTTTCTAGTAGTGCCAAATGGACGTCCGTTTTGGCCTGTTTTTGTCTGTTTGGGTAGGGCAATGGGGTCGTGTCCGGGCTTGTTCTGGGATGCGGTGGTCATGTGCCCAGCGCGCGGACGCATCCTTTCCCCATCCTGCCCGCCATGGCCAAAAATGCCCATATATTCATATTTGAATGTTCAAAACAAGTTTGCACGATCAAATATTAATTGTCTGAAAATAAAAATAGTTTTACAACCCAATCGAAATTGTCTCTAATAAAATAGTTTTACAACCAAATCGAAATTGTCTTGAATGAACATAATGAACCAATACATCTATTGGTTGCCAATATGAGTCCACACGTGCTCAACCAAGTCATTTTGAAAATCCAAAATGAGTGTGCCAATCACGCAGTTCACGATAAAATTGGACAAACTGTTCAAACGTGGCCGGTTCTTCGCGCAAGGGCTCAACATTTCCACCTTGAAAATCAAATCCTTGGTCGAAGATCCTGTCATCACGCTCGTCCTTGACGATCATGTTGTGCACGATCACACAAGCAGTCATCACCTCCCAAAGCTTCCCTTCATCCCATGTCAGTGCAGGGTTTCGAACGATACCCCAACGGGATTGAAGCACACCAAAAGCACGTTCCACGTCCTTTCTAGCAATCTCTTGCATTTGGGAAAATCTCTTTCTCTTCTCACATTGGGGGTTCGAGATTGTCTTCACAAAAGTTGACCACCGAGGATATATACCATCAGCTAGATAGTATCCCTTGTTGTACTGGTGGTCGTTGATCTCAAAGTTGACATGTGGGGAGTGGCCTTCTCCAAGCCTTGCGAAGACTTGAGAACGCTGCAACACATTGATATCATTGTGAGAACCTGCCATGCCGAAGAAAGAATGCCATATCCAAAGATCCTGCGAAGCAACCGCTTCTAATATGACAGTGTACGCTTTAACATGCCCCTTGTACTGGCCCTGCCAAGCAAATGGATAGTTCTTCCACTCCCAGTGCATACAATCTATGCTGCCAAGCATGCCTCGAAAGCCTCTAGCTATGTTGGTCGCCAACAATCTCTCTGTATCTGCGGCATTTGACTGCCTCAAGTACTCAGGGCCAAACACTACCACCACGGCCTTGCAGAACTTGTACAGTGACAACAGACATGTGGACTCACTCATACGCACATATATACTCATCCACCAGATCGCCTGGAATTCCATATGCAAGCACGCGGATGGCCGCGGTGCATTTCTAGTAAGAGGAGAATCCAAGCTTGCCAAGGGCATCCGTCTTGCACTCGAAGTATGGGTCATAAGCAACCACTCCCTCTCGGATACGATTGAACACATGCCTTGCCATACAAAAATGGCGACGGGATTTATCCGTCTTGAAGAGCGGGGTGTTCGCAAAGTAATTGGCATAGAGCAGGGCGTGGCCTCTCTCCATGTTGCGGTTCAGGTTGGGAGCACGACCAGGGAGTGACCCCGTGTACCGAGGAAGCTGCCCTTCAATGTGGTCATGAACGACCAGTGCAGCCACCACAAGATCTTCATCATCCGAGGACGAATCGTCCGATGAATAAATGAAGTGGTGGAAGAAAAAATTCATCTCCACTGTCCATACCTTTGTGGGCAAAGTGTCAAACACCTTGCGGTCGTGGTGGCAAAGAGGCCGCGATGATCACCTCGATGCAGCAGGGGTGGTTGGCGGCCGGCTACTGGCCGCTCTGGAGCACTCATCGGAAGCTGTCGTGGCCGCCGTGCTCCATAAACGTCGCTGGCGGTCGTATCCCCTCTGCCACCGGCTATGACGGCGACGGCCAAAACTCCTACGAAAGCGTGGGCATGGTGGCGGCCATGTCGAGACGTGGTTTGGTATGGACGGCCGGGGGTTGAGCGATGAGGAGGCGGCCGTAGAATAGTGGCAGCGCCGGCGGCGGGGTGGGGCGGGGGAGAGTGGGTGGAGGCCTTGGAAGCGAATGGACTAGTGTCCCCGACAGGCGGGTCACGGGGGGACAAGGGCGTGTGTCCAGCCCGTCCGCACGATGTCTGTTTCACCCCAAACTCGGCGCAAGTTTGGGCCAGGAATGGGTCGAAAATGGACGAAATCCAGACATTTGTCTGTTTGGGGCCGCGCGTTGGGCCGCGCTATTCGTCCGTTCTACCTCAAACGGACGCACCCAGACAGGATGGGGTCACACGCTGGAGTTGGCCTAATGGGTTTGATATCTGCAGGATATCTTCTAGGATCTCTTAGAACCCAGGACTTATAACTGAAATAATCTGCTACTAGAAGGTGGAGGTGCGGCGGCACACCGCACCCGTCATGAAGCCCATGTTTGTGGCTGAGTTGCTTTTCTTATAGAAGAAAAGAGGGCACTGGGTAAGTAAGCTAGCAGTCAGTATGCGCAAGCCAATTTAACTTAGATAAATACCGAAAGTTACCAACAATCAGTTCACCCATGGTTACAAACAAATAGCCACTCCAGAGGTCGCAGTCGCCGTCGCTCCTAGCCTTCGTCGCTGCTACTCCCTCTGTCGTGGTTATGTCATGGCAGATGTCCTCGTGCAAGGACTTAGTCATGGAGCCATCGCCGCTAGGAAGCTTAAAGGGGTTAAACGGGACAAGGAACACGAGGGTTATACTGGTTCGGCCCCTTACGGTGAAGGTAAAAGCCTACGTCCAGTTGAGGTGCTATTGATTACGGTTTCGATGACCAGGGAGCTTAATCGCTATCCCAGGCTCTCGACGAGATCTTACTTGTCTCTAAACCGCCGTCGGGTCGTCCCTTTATATAGAGAGGTTGATGCCCAGCGGCTCTCAGAGTCCCGGCCGGCTCATAAGAGTGTCTGGCTCGGACTCTCAACTATTCTTGCCTTACACTACAAATCTTGCCATACAGCGGTTTACCACTACAGGCCTTAAGCCTCCTCCGGGTCTTAAGCCCATTATCTAACCCGCCGTCTTCAAGCTTGATACTGGGCTTCGCGTGATGACCATTATGACATAACCCGGCCCCTCCCGGGCGGGTGACTCTAATGGTTATATCCTCAACATTAGGCCCCAGATTGATTTGAACCGGTTCATGTCAATCTTCAATTCCTCTGAGAGAAAAAATCTTCCGGCTTATGGTCGGGCGAAGGTTATAACCCGCTGTGATGTCATCTCCGGATTCTTGGTAACCCGCCATGACGTCATCTTCCATTAAGTCTATTATTTTATTCTGTTATACTCCAACGGATCTTATCTTTAATGGCTATCCCGAAAATCGAGGTGCTTTCGTGGTGAGATAATCACGCCGTGGCCTCCTCGTTTCTCGCGCCCACTTATGAGCCTCACCTTATAAATAGCCCGGCCCATGAGCCTCCAGTCACTCGTCGCCTCCATCTTCTTCCTCCTCTCGCCACTGTGCTGCCGCCCGAGCTCCGCCGCTGCCGCCGCGGGTTTCCTCGTCTTCACCAACTCAGGTCGCTGCATCAACCTGACGTGACCAGAGAAACGCGACGAACCCCCGCCATAACTCCGCACCTGTAAGTCCCTGCACCTCTCCACCGTAGATCCGCATTATGGTTCCACTGTTCTTCCTCTGTTCTTCGCTGTTCTTCTCGAATTCTCTGTAGTTCTTCCACTATAGTCATGTTTGATCCAAGAGTAGTACAGAGCTCCTGCGGTAGTTGTTGCACATCCATTTTTTCACTAGTAGATCCCCTTTGTTTGAAATAAGATCCCACTCTGAATCCATGAACTTCTTCTGCGTCAGTTCTAGGTCTAGAAAATTTTCTCTTTAGCCGACCGTTTTGATCCAAAATAATCACTGCGATCTGTGAAACTTGTTTTCGCCATACTTAATCAAAAATTGCATCTGTTTAGTTATGGCGGCTCACATTTCCGGCTTAAAAGAAGCCACGCGCTGTAAAATTTCCGGCTCATTTATGATAAAGCTGTAGACAATTTGAATTACTCACGATACCCTCAGCGGCTTAGATAACCCGATGCACTTAGCCATATGTCATTAGGCCCCTTCATAAGCCGCCATTTCGAGTATTGAACTGTAGACGTCTGCCGGCTTATAATTGAACCGCACATTTTCCTTTTGTCGTAGGCTTCATCTTTCACAATGCCACCCAAAGCTCCCAAGGCACCCATCACGTGCAACTGGATGAGATCCAATGTCACCGACGACACCTTAGTTGATTTCGTAAAGACGGGTTACTTGCCCAAGAAGGAGATCATGTCTTATCGTGCCCCTGACCCGTCGGAGGAAAGACCTCAACCAAGAGATGGTGAGGTGGTGATATTTGCTGATCATATGAGCCGGGGCTTCGCACCGCCCGGCTCAAAATTCTTTAGAGAGGTTCTGAACTTCTTTGATCTGCGGCCGCAAGACATAGGACCCAATTCCGTGTCAAATATTTGCAACTTCCAAGTATTCTGCGAAGTCTATCTTGGAGAAGAGCCCAACCTACTGCTCTTTAGGGAGTTGTTCTATCTGAATCGCCAGAATGAGTGTGCCAATGGGCCTAGCTTGGAACTTGGCGGAATCTCCATTCAACAACGGAGGGACTGCCTTTTCCCATACGCTGAACCGCCAAGCCATCCAAAGGACTAGAACCAGACGTGGTTCTACTGCCAGGACACCTCTCCGGCTGATGAGAGCCCTCTGCCCGGCTTTCGTGCCCTGCGTCTGGAGCCAAATCACCCTTTGCCAGACAAACTATCTCAAGCGGAGCGTCAACCTCTGATCCCCACCTTCAACAAGATCAAGGCTCTCCTAGGAAACGGCCTCAACGGCATTGATCTGGTCCGGGTCTGGATCTCTTGGTGGGTGATCCCCTTGAGCCGCCGCCCCGGCTTAATGTGCGATTACACGGGCCGAAAAGATGACCCTCTGCGGCACAGCCCCAACGATCTTCCTGAGGATGTCGTGGACGACATGACCAAGTCTCTCCTGAATGAGAGCTTAGCCGACTGAGGGAAAACCGGCTTAAACCCCTTCTACCGAGCTAACCTGGCTCCGGCGGTAAGCCACTGACCTGAACACCTTGGTTTTCCTTTTAACAGCTTTCATCTGAACCTTTAAGAAACCTTTGTTGTATGTTTCAGGCTAATGACAAGTTCTGGAAGGTCAAATATGACCATGAGGCGGCCAAAAAAGCCAGGAAGGCTAAGAAAGCCGCCCCCTGTAAGAAGGGAAGCAGGCCTACTGCTTCAGAGCTGCTTCAGCTAAGTGACAGCTCCGAGTCTGAGGTAACCCCTAAATTTGTAGGCTCTTCTTTTGTTTCTTGTTTTACTACTTTCCGCCTTATCGATACTGATCATCAGCAGGATGATACCGGAGCGAGTAACCCGGTGACTGAAGAGGTAACGACACTTTCCTCCGACTCGGAGCCCTTGCCAAGGCTGAAAGTCCGAAGAGTAACCCGGAAAGTAAGATTTTCACATTCTTTAGCTTATCAAGATCCTCAATTTCTTTTGAAGCAACAGATTCATGAGAGCCGGCGGCACACCCGGACCAACAAGGATGCAGACCTCTCCTCCGGCTTACCTGAAGCATCAAGGAAGCGCCGGACCGAGGTTATCTCCAACTTATATCCTTTTCATCCTTTGGCGGGCATTACTCGTCAGCCGCTCAATTCTTCTGATTCCAATTATCAGGAAACTTCACCTTCCTCTGGTGATTCTATGCAATCGAACCTGCCGGCTTTCAAGACCGCACCCGGGTAATGATGATCCTCTTGTGTTGTGCTTATCTATACTCATGCTTTTATACTAACCTTTTTCCTTTCAGTGCTCAAGCAAAGCTCAGCAAGAGGGCGAAGAAGAATAAACCGGTTGAAGAGCCGATCTTGACTGAACCGGAGGTTTCAGCTCAAGAGCCGCCAGCTGCCTCTGCTCCTGAAGCCACCGCTCCAACCGACGAGCCAATCATAGAGACTTCTGCTAACCCGGAGATCCCCAGCTCAGCCCAACCGGCCGATGACCCGGATCTGGTGATTACCCGGACTGAATACGTTGAGCCGGGAAGACCCACCATGCTGGCCAGATGCTCTGCCAAGGAAGAGCTGCTAGAGCGCCGCCGGGCTAGATTGGAAATTTCTGATTATGCTAACTTGAGCATTGGAGACATTGTCTCGGGTTACATTAGTCAAGTGCACAACAGCCGGGATCTGGAGATTGATATGGTGAAGCAGATCCAACAAAAATCTGAGGTACAAATCTCTTGCTTACTCCATAGTCAGTCTCACTATGCTCGCCCCCAAGTCTATTACTTATAATAGAATATGTTGTAGACTTAACTTCCGGCTTACTTTCATGAACCGGCAATTTGTAAATAGAATCTTTCAATACGCATTAGCCCCCAAGTGCCAAGTGTCTTTGCTTGGAAAGTGCTTGGGACTTTAACGTTGCATAACAATCACTCATGCTATAACCCGGAATTTGTACAGGCTGCTTGCAAAAAATTTGAAGCTGAAATATCTGAGCTGAAGAACCGCCTGAAGACTCAGGAAACTGAGACCCGGAAGGCCAATGCCAAATTCGAGTTCAGTGTAGCTGCACAAGAGAAACTAAAGAAGAAGTTTGAAACCGAAAGGAAGACTTGGGCCGAGGAGAAAGCTGCGCTGGTCAGCCGGGCCGAACAGGCGGAGGCTGCTCTGACGGAGAGAGCCGCCGAACTCTCCGGCTTAAAACGCCATGTGTCACAGATGGTCACCGCAATCTTTGGTAAGTCATTCTGCGAGCTTTCAACAAGTGTACCTTCTTTATGTCTCATAAGTCCCATCATTGCTAGCGGCTTACCTAACGTTGTAAAACAGGTCCCAGAAGCGCCAACCTCCATCAAAATGTGCTGACCAAGCTGAAGGCCGTGTACACTCTGGTGGAGCAACTCTACACCGGGTCACAGCGCGCCTTGGCCGTTGTGGCCCTGTCCAATGAGGTTCCGACTCACCTGGCGGACGTACTTCGGCGGCTTGCTGTTCTTCCTCAGCGTTTCCAAGAGCTGCGATGGGCCTCTGCAAGAGCCGGAGCCATAGCCGCTCTGAGCCGGGCCAAAGCCTTCCTCCCGGAGCTAGACCCGGTGGAGATCGCGCTCGGATACCCCAGTCTGAAGGAAGACGGCACCCCCTTCGACCAAAAAGACTTGGCCGCCTGTGTGAAGATCATGCACCCGGTGGCCACTCTGATTGGGAATGATACCGACCTTACCAAGTACCAGCCAGGCTACGACACGGAAAATCAGAGGATCCCCACCCCGCATTATGAAGCCATCAGCTTGATCCCGCCGACTCGTAAGCACACCTTTGCCCCAGAAGTTGACCCGGCCGGGTTAATTGATGACGAGGCTCAATTCGAGGCTTTGAGCGGCATTGACTGGAAATCATCAACCTTCCAGGTCATGGAATCAGCCGGAGGAGCGGAGAGGGATGAGCCGGAGGCTTCAACTCCACAAGCACCTTGATCTTTAGACGGCTCACGATTGCACCTTAGAACAATGCCTCACCTTTTGGACTCGGGGAGTCTTGTAATAGAGTAGGACAAACACTTAATTTTGTCGTGCCATCGTGCACGTGTTGAATGCTTAACTCCATTGAAGCTGCTTCTTCTTATTCCTCCGGGTTATAATTGATCAGTTATTTTCCTTAAGCTCGAATAGCTGTCTTGACCCGTCCTGCATAAGAAACAAGTCACAAGTCTCTAGGCGGCTTACCGCACTGAGAATCATAGACCTTATATATATAACCCGGAATATGAATCAAAGTTACTGAAGACTGGCCCTCAATTATGTCTTTGATGTAACCATGATTGCATACTTACAAGCCTTCAATTATGCTTCCGGTTTATGTAACCCGAATAATGAGACGAAGACCTCAATTCCGGTTTACCAGCATCAAGAATACTTACTATGTGTTTATCAATGTTGTGAATCAAAATTAAGTCGGCAAAGTAAAAGCCGCCCTTGCACACTGTTGATATGACCAACAAAACTTGCTGTAAGTCAGAAGATCAAAAAACTTAGGGGCTTCCGGTTCGAATACGACCAGAGAACCGTCCCAAAGGGGTTAAGCTAAGATTCGAATGCGATCATATAGCCCCCAGTGACTTTGGCGATGCCAATCAAGAGGGTACCGACAGCTATGTTCTCTTTGGTTCGAATACGACCCATGTTTGAACAGGAAGCCCCCAAATGACCTTAAGAGTTGTTTAACGACGCTGATTCGAATACGATCCACGTCGGTTCCCAAAGGGGGTTGAGCTATGATTCAAATATGATCAAAGAAAACTCCCCAATGAGCTCGTCACTTTGCCAATCAAGTGGGTATCGACAGCTATGTTCTCTTTGGTTCGAATACGACCTATGTTTGAACAGGAAGCCCCCAGGTGATTATATTGTTTACGGCTAGATTCGAATACGATCATAAGCCGGATCCACCTCCAAGTGATCATGTGATGTTGTAATGGAAATAACACGTTTACCTTTGGAGGAGAAAAGGACAGAGGTCCTGCTTTATTATATAAGATATACATGGTTACAGAAATATGTACATTATGAGAGCCGGTGGCTCAAGTGTAATAAGGCCGAAGCTGAGCTATGTTCCATGGCCGACGGGTCTCTTCCTCCGACTTGCGTGAATCTTTATGCTCCCGAACGTCAATAAGGTAGTATGACCCGTTGTGCAAGTTCTTGCTGACCACAAAGGGCCCTTCCCAAGGCGGGGATAGCTTGTGTGCATCTGTTTGATCCTGGATGAGCCGGAGCACCAGATGACCTTCCTGGAAGACCCAGGACTTAACCCGGCGGCTGTGATAACGGCGCAGGTCTTGTTGGTAAATCGCCGAGCGAGCTGCTACCACGTCACGCTGTTCGTCCAACAAGTCAAGAGCATCCTGGCGTGCCTGTTCATTATCCGCCTCAACATAAGCCGCCACTCCAGGCGAGTCATGACGGATGTCACTAGGGAGGACTGCTTCCGCTCCATAAACCATGAAGAAAGGCGGGTAACCCGTAGACCTGTTAGGAGTAGTGTTGATGCTCCATAACACGGAGGGTAACTCCTCCACCCAACAACCCGGCGTCCGTTGCAAAGGGACCAAAAGCCGGGGCTTAATGCCCTTCAAGATCTCTTGATTAGCTCTCTCAGCTTGACCATTGGATTGAGGATGAGCCACTGATGAAACATCAAGTCGAATATGCTCTCCTTGACAAAACTCCTCCATGGCGCCCTTAGACAGATTGGTACCATTGTCAGTTATGATGCTGTGTGGAAAGCCGAAGCGAAATATCACCCTTTTCATGAACTGAACCGCCGTGGCCGCGTCACACTTGCTAACTGGCTCTGCCTCAACCCACTTTGTGAACTTGTCGACTGCCACCAAAAGGTGGGTCTTCTTATCCTTGGACCTTTTAAAAGGCCCAACCATATCAAGCCCCCAGACCGCAAATGGCCAAGTAATTGGAATCATCCTCAGCTCCTGAGCCGGCACATGAGCTCGTCGCGAGAACCTCTGGCAACCATCGCATTTACTGACCAAATCCTCCGCATCAGCATGAGCTGTCAGCCAATAAAAACCATGACGAAAAGCCTTGGCCACAAGAGATTTTGAGCCGGCATGATGGCCACAATCCCCCGCGTGAATCTCTCGCAAAATATCTTGGCCTTCCTCAGGGGAAACACAACGCTGGAAAGTTCCAGTGACACTGCGGCGATGTAGCTCACCATTGATAATTATCATTGACTTAGACCGCCGGGTTATCTGTTTGGCCAAAATTTCATCCTCAGGCAACTCTCCCCGGGTCATGTAAGCCAAGTATGGTACTGTCCAGTCTGGGGCTATGTGGAGAGCCGCCACCAACTGTGCTTCCGGGTCAGGGATAGCCAAGTCTTCCTCTGTAGGTAACTTAAAAGAAGGGTTATGCAAGATGTCCAAAAAGGTATTAGGCGGCACCGGCTTTCGCTGAGAGCCCAGCCGGCTTAGTGCATCAGCCGCCTCGTTCTTCCTGCGATCGATATGCTCTACTTGGTAACCCTGAAAATGTCCAGCGATGGCATCAACTTCACGGCGATAAGCCGCCATGAGAGGGTCCTTGGAATCCCACTTGCCTGATACCTGTTGAGCCACTATGTCTGAGTCACCGAAGCACCTTACCCGGCTTAAGCTCATCTCCTTAGCCATCCGAAGACCATGGAGCAAGGCCTCGTACTCAGCCGCATTGTTAGTGCAAGGAAACATCAACCGCAGCACATAACGAAACTTGTCACCCTTAGGGGAAGCCAATACAACTCCATCCCCCGAGCCCTCCAATTGCCTAGACCCATCGAAGTGAATAGTCCAATATGTATTATCCGGCTTTTCTTCGGGCACTTGTAGCTCTGTCCAATCGTTGATGAAATCCACCAAAGCTTGAGATTTAACAGCAGTGCGCGGTACGTAATTCAGACCATGAGGCCCGAGCTCTATAGCCCACTTAGCCACTCTTCCTGTGGCTTCTCTGTTTTGGATGATGTCTCCAAGGGGAGCAGAACTAACCACAGTGATGGGGTGACCTTGGAAATAATGCTTAAGCTTCCGGCTTGCCATGAACACACCATAAACGAGCTTCTGCCAATGCGGATACCGCTGTTTGGACTCGATGAGCACTTCGCTGACGTAATAAACCAGCCGCTGAACCGGATACTCCTTACCCTCTTCCTTGCGCTCCACCACCACAGCCACACTGACGGCTCGTGTGTTAGCAGCTACATACAGTAATAAGGGCTCCTTGTCAACCGGAGCAGCAAGGACTGGGGGCTCAGCCAGCTGTCTCTTCAAATCCTCAAAGGCAGTGTTAGCAGCATCATTCCAGACAAAATCATCAGTTTTCTTCATCAACTGGTACAGTGGCATGGCCTTCTCACCCAAACGGCTTATAAACCGGCTTAAAGCAGCGATACGACCCGCCAATCGCTGGACGTCGTTTATACACGCCGGCTTAGCCAGAGAGGTGATTGCCTTAATCTTCTCCAGGTTAGCTTCAATGCCTCTATGAGAGACCAGAAAACCCAAGAGCTTGCCTGCAGGGACACCAAAAACACACTTGGTCGGGTTGAGCATCATCTTGTAGACCCGGAGATTATCAAAGGTTTCTCTCAGATCATCTATCAAGGTTTCCTTCTCCCTGGACTTAACCACAATATCATCCACATAGGCATGAACATTGCGCCCAATCTGGTTATGAAGACAGTTCTGCACGCAACGCTGATAAGTCGCCTGTGCACTCTTGAGTCCAAAAGGCATAGACACATAACAGAAAGCTCCAAAGGGAGTGATGAACGCCGTTTTTTCCTGGTCTTTAACTGCCATTTTAATCTGATGGTATCCAGAATAAGCATCCAAGAAACTTAAGCGCTCGCAGCCCGCCGTAGCATCAGTGATTTGATCAATACGGGGGAGGGCAAAAGGATCAGTCGGACATGCCTTGTTTAAGTCCGTGTAGTCCACACACATCCGCCAGGTGCCATTCTTCTTGAGCACGAGCACCGGGTTAGCTAACCACTCTGGGTGAAAAACTTCAACAATAAACCCGGCCGCCAAGAGCCGGGCCACCTCTTCACCAATGGCCTTCCGCCTCTCCTCATTAAACCGCCGAAGGAATTGCCTGACCAGCTTAAATTTCGGATCAACATTGAGAGTGTGCTCAGCGAGTTCTCTAGGTACACCTGGCATGTCAGAAGGTTTCCATGCAAAAATGTCCCTATTCTCACGGATGAACTCGATGAGCGCGCCTTCCTATTTGGGATCCAGATTGGCGCTGATGCTAAACTGCTGAGATGAGTCACCTGGAACGAAATCAACAAGTTTAGTCTCATCAGCCGACTTAAATTTCATTGCCGGCTCATGCTCCGTGGTCGGCTTTTTCAGAGACGTCATATCTGTTGGGTCGACATTGTCTTTGTAAAACTTCAACTCCTCTGTCGCACAAACGGATTCCGCATAAGCCGCGTCGCCTTCCTCACACTCCAAGGCTACCTTGCGGCTACCATGAACCATAATGGTCCCATTGTGACCCGGCATCTTGTGCTGTAGGTATACGTAACACGGCCGTGCCATGAACTTGGCGTAAGCCGGCCGCCCAAATATGGCATGATACAGACTTCTTATCTTGACCACCTCAAAGGTCAATTTTTCCACCCTGTAGTTGAATTCATCTCCAAAGGCCACTTCCAGTTCGATCTTACCAACTGGATAAGCCGACTTACCAGGCACCACGCCATGAAAAACAGTATTGGACTGGCTTAGGTTCTTATCAATCAACCCCATACGACGGAAGGTCTCATAATAGAGGATGTTGATGCTGCTGCCTCCATCCATGAGCACCTTAGTGAACTTATATCCTCCCACCCGAGGAGCCACCACCAGGGCCAAGTGACCCGGATTATCAACCCGGGGAGGGTGATCCTCCCTACTCCACACAATAGGCTGCTCAGACCATCTTAAATAGCATGGAACCGACGGCTCAACAGCATTCACAGCCCTCTTATGAAGTTTCTGATCTCGCTTACACAGACTGGTGGTAAATACGTGGTACTGTCCACCATTGAGCTGCTTCGGATTGGTCTGGTAACCCCCTTGCTGCTGTTGATGACCCTGGCTGGACTGCTGATTAAAGCCCCCTTGACCATTCTGAGGGTTAGAATTTGAGCCGCCGCCCGGGCCGTTGTTGCCATTAAAGGCATTGGAATTCTTAAAGGCCTTCATGATTGCGCAATCTTTCCATAGATGAGTAGCTGGCTTCTCCCTAGAGCCATGTCTTGGACAAGGCTCATTCAACAACTGCTCAAGCGTTGGGCCTGAACCGCCGGCTCGGGGAGGTGGCCTCCCTCTACGTCGCTGGTTGTTACCCTGTGAGCTGGCATTGGCCACAAACTCCATGCTGCCATCAGCCTTACGCTTGTTACCTCCTTGGTTTGCCGGGTTATGCTGAGGACCCTTGCCATTACCATTCTTTTTTCCCTTCCCTGTCCTTTCATCATCTGACGCGGGGTCCTTGGTACTATCAGAGTCGGCGTACTTGACGAGAGCCGCCATCAGCGTACCCATATCATTGCAGTCGCGCTTGAGCCGCCCGAGTTTCATCTTCAGGGGCAGGAAACGACAATTCTGCTCCAACATGAAGACTGCAGAGCCAGCATCCATCTTATCAGATGAATGTATTATCTCTTTGACCCGGCGAACCCAATGTGTCGTAGACTCACCCTCCTGCTGTTTACAGTTAGTCAAATTCACAATTGACATAGACTGCCTACAGGTATCTTTGAAGTTTTGGATGAACCAGGCTTTCAGCTCAGCCCAAGACCCGATAGAATTCGGTGGCAGCCCTTTCAACCACGTGCGGGCAGTCCCATCTAACATCATGGTGAAGTACTTGGCCATCGCCGCTTCGCTGACCTCCAGCAATTCCATGGCCATCTCGTAACTCTCGATCCAGGCTCCGGGTTGTAAATCAGCCGTGTAATTAGGCACCTTCCTAGGCCCTTTGAAGTCCTTGGGTAGACGTTCATTACGGAGAGCCGGCACTAAACAAGGGACACCTCCAGTCCTCGTAGGGATACCCACGTCGACGGAAGCCGTCGGATAAGCCGGGGGTGTCTGGTAAGCCGTCAACTGAGGCACCTGCTCCGCCTCTTGCCGTGCTCTGTCTTGGTCTACTGCGTGAAAGGCCCTGTTATGAGCCGGGCCGTGGCCAGGTGGCAAGTCATGGCGTCGGACATTACTTGAGCCGGTCGCTGAGACCATGTGTCTGCTATAACTCGGGCTCCGGCCCGGACGAGGGGTTGAATGGATCCTGTCCCGGCTATAAGAGTACGCCTCTTGCTGCGCCAGAGCTCTCTGAAGGAGCTCTCTGACCCGGCGGGTTTCAACCGCCGTTGGAGAGTCGCCATCAATTGGGAGAGCCGCCAGCCGTGCCGCCGCGGCGACCATGTTTTCCAACGGGTTGGCATAATGACCCGGTGGTATCGGCACGTACTGAGGCGGGGCAGGGTTAACCCGGGGAGGCCCCATCACTTGGGGCTCAACTGGTGTCCCAGCCCCGGGCACTATGATCTCCGGCGGGTTACTAGACCCTGCTCCGGCGTATTGAAGAGGTTTCGGGGATCGTAAACCGGAGGGAGTCGAGATTGGGCCTTTTGATGCCTCCTTCTCATCACCTCATTGGATGCGTTTTGATCCATCGTGAGCCGGAAGGACTGTGCCTGGATCAGCTGAGTCTGGGCGTCTCCGCAGCCCTCTCCGCAGCCATCCTGATCCCCTCCGCCGCCAGATCCTCCTTGTCCTTTGCTAGATCCAGTTTTAATTGTGCCACCTCCGCGTCATGTTGAACTTGATCCACCGGAGCCACCGTAGCGGTCAACAGGACCGTCATCTTGTCTGTAGATCCATCAGCACCTGAGCCGGCGAGGGCACCGGGCTTCCTGACCCGGAGGCGGGGTTTTGAACAGGTTGCGCGCCGGCCATGAAGATTCCAACCCGGCTCGGCGGTTCAAAGGGGTCCGGAATGCTGTCGCCATCGGAACAAACCCTGAGCCTGCCATCTTGAAATTGATACAACGAGTTTGACTCATCCGTAGACGACTCGCCGTCAGAGCCGGCGGCCGTCTTATCACCATATCCAGATCCTTCAGAGAGTCCTCCATGAACACATCCCACAAAAGCATGCTTCAAGGCAGGTAGAGCCCGGGCGGGTCGTGCGCGCTGAGCCGTCTCGATGAGATCGGCGCAGAGATCTGGCTCAGGGCCCGGCTCACCGATCTTACCAATGAAGACATGAATTCCGCCGAAGGGGACCCGGTGCCCGTACTCGATTGAGCCGGCGTCGGGGCCCCAGTTTGCATCGTCGATGTAGAGCTTGCCGCGACGACTCTTGGTCATCCGGCCCACAGCATATCCCTTGAGCCCTTCGAAGCTGCCCTTCAAGAACTCAAATCCACCGTGCGCCAGCCCCACGGTGGGCGCCAACTGTCGTGGTTTTGTCATGGCAGATGTCCTCGTGCAAGGACTTAGTCGTGGAGCCATCGCCGCTAGGAAGCTTAAAGGGGTTAAACGGGACAAGGAACACGAGGGTTATACTGGTTCGGCCCCTTACGGTGAAGGTAAAATCCTACGTCCAGTTGAGGTGCTATTGATTACGGTTTCGATGACCAGGGAGCTTAATCGCTATCCCAGGCTCTCGACGAGATCTTACTTGTCTCTAAACCGCCGCCGGGTCGTCCCTTTATATAGAGAGGTTGACGCCCAGCGACTCTCAGAGTCCCGGCCGGCTCATAAGAGTGTCCGGCTCGGACTCTCAACTATTCTTGCCTTACACTACAAATCTTGCCATACGGCGGTTTACCACTACAGGCCTTAAGCCTCCTCCTGGTCTTAAGCCCATTATCTAACCCGCCGTCTTCAAGCTTGATACTGGGCTTCGCGTGATGACCATTATGACGTAACCCGGCCCCTCCCAGGCGGGTGACTAATGGTTATATCCTCAACACCCTCCCTCGCCGTCGTCGTTGGAGGCCGTCGGGCTAAGCCTGGCGGAGGATGGTGGCGGCGAGGACGTGTGCTACCTCACCTTGGTGCCTACAACCCATTACTCGGATCCAAGGTCCCGGAACCGCCATCTCCTCTCCCACCGGCGTGTGATGACCTTGCGATGGCTTCTTGCACTCATCGCCGCCATGGGAAGGCCACTGATGGATCCGACGTGGATACTACATCTAGGCGGGCAGCGGGGCCGCCGCTGATCTACCTTGCTAAAGATCCGGTCATTTTGTCCTCTTGGTACGGGTCTAGGCAGGGTTATCTCCGGTGAGATTGTAATCAGTGGTGATGTGCTCTGTCATCGGTGTTCATCTGTGTGGGGACCACTCCGGCCTGCGGCGGCGGCCTCACCCAAATTGTGGAGCCACCGAAAGGTCTTTGCGAGGGTTCTGATTTCCAGATATCTTTGCGAAAGGTCTTTGTGAGATTGTAATCAGTGGTGTTGTACTGCCATGATTGAAGATGAATAGATTGGAAGTTTTTCGCAAAAAAAAAATAATCGAGTTGACACAATATTTTGCTATGCTTGTCATTTTAATTCCATCTAGTTGTCGTGTTTCCTCATGAAGCCTGTCCATTATTGTACAATCTAGTTGTCGTGGTGTTTTGTTGTACTTATCAGTTTAATTCGATTCAGTTGCCATGTTAGTTCATAAAACTCGTCGATTGTTTTAAAAACTAGTTATCGTTGTGTTTTTTTGTGCTTATCTGTTCAATTATACTCAGTTGTCTCATAAAGCTTGTCAGTTGTACAAACTAGTTCTCGCATTATTTTGCTGCGCTTACCATTTAAGTCCTACCTAGTGGCCGGTTATTCCATAAAAAATGTCAGTGGTTTTAAAAACCAGTTGCCAGGGTATTTTGTCCTCGCTTGTCTAGTTGGTTGCCAGAGGACTAGGCTGTAGCCTAGTGGCAAGGGACGCGGTGGCAAACCTTGCGGCCATGGTTTGACTCCCGTCGGGAGCGAATTTGTGGCGCCTCACCCGGGTGGGCTTCTCCTATAAAAATATGTCCTGGGTGCTAGTGCCCATGGATCTCATTTTTTTAGTTGGTTGCCGGTTTAATTTTACCAAATTGCCATGTTATTTCCATAAAACCATACTGTATGTCCCTTTATACTACATAAATAGCATCTTTATCTTGCTCACATGTGTTACTAATACAAGTTGCTGCCTCAAAACTTGTGATGTACGGGCACTGTAGTTGATTTATGCACGCTACAATATATAATTGTTTTTTTTTTTAGCCAACCCGGGGTTGGATGCTTAGAGGTCAGTGGTATCTTCAACCCACCAAAGTTTAAATTCTGGTGATCACATTTATCCTATATTTATTTTAGAATTTCTGACGCTCAGTCTCTTGAAGGATTTTATAGAAGTAGGGTGTGCATATGTGTTCATACGAGTGAGTGTATGCGCGTATATATGAGGCTCGCATCCGTACTATGAGAAAAAATATGTATATTTTCCATAGATGTATGGAATATTTATATCTCATGGCAATGAACGGACACGTTCAAAACTGAAAACCGTAGTATGGTGTGGACCGACCAGGATTGGAAATCTGTCTCCGTGTCGGAATTCGCCGGTGACACGCTGTTCTGGTCACCCGGCGTAGCGGGACCTCTTAAAAGCCCACACGATGACGCCCTCGGGGCCTCGTCAAGAGAGAAGCCACGCACGGGGACGAAGAGGAACCAAACGACAAGCGATCGATCGCGTCCTTTTCGATCAGAAGATCAGTGCTGATATCAGATGGCGCACGGGCAGGAGTCGTCGCCGACGCAGGCAGCCGGCGCCGGGGCCGCCACGCTGTGCGCGAACGGCTGCGGGTTCTATGGGAGCGCCGCGACCGAGAACATGTGCTCCAAGTGCTACCGCGACCACCTCAAGGCCACCGACACGGCTGCCCCCGGCCCCGCCGTCGAGGGGGAGACGAAGATCAAGGCCGACGACGTGGCCAACCTCGCCTTCAACCTCAAGACGTCGCTTAGCCTGCAGGATCACTCTGCAGCTGCCGCCGCCGAGGCGCCGACCGCCGAGGCACCAGCGGCCGAGGCGCCGGCGAAGAAGCCGACCAGGTGCATGGCGTGCAAGAAGAAGGTGGGGCTGCTGGGGTTCGTGTGCCGGTGCGGCGGCACCTTCTGCTCGCTGCACCGCTACGTGGACGGGCATGCGTGCAACTTCGACTACAAGAAGGTCGACCGTGAGAAGATCGCGCAGCAGAACCCTCTCGTCGTGGCACCCAAGATCCACAACAAGATTTGAAGGCACAAGGAGTTCAAGAACTTGTAAAGCGTTTTTTTTTCTAGGGACATGTACATAGTTACTACCTCTCCTCTTTAGATCTTTCACGTATGCTCTAGCTCTTTAAGTTGAAGAGAGCCGCCGATGTTGATTTTTCTTGTTAATTATTTGTAGTCATATATTCATACAAATTGGTGTAAATACGTACCATGGTGTTATTCGATCGTTCTTGTCCGATGGTACAATGGTGAACCCGGCGAGTTTGGAGGCAACTCGGCGACTAGGGTTTGTATCTAGTCCTAAGCTTGATGATGGTGTTGACCTTGGATCCGCTGTGCGGACCTCTCCTCCCTTTATGTAGGGCTAGCGAGATGGTGTGAACCTTAGGAAGGGTTCATCAAGGTTACACCTGATTTTTTTTGTGCACCAAGTTGGCTCACCGTCACCGACAGGCCTTCCAATGCTTAACAGAGATATCTGCAGGATATCTTCTAGGATCTCTTAAAACCCATGACTTATAGCTGAAATAATCTGCTACTAGAAGGTGGAGGTGCGGCGGCACGCCGCACCTGTCATGCAGCCCATGTCTGTGGCTGCGTTGTTTTTCTTATAGAAGAAAAGAGGGCATTGCGTAAGTAAGCTAGCAATCGGTATGTGCAAGCCAATTTAACTTAGATAAATACCGAAAGTTACCAACAATCAGTTCACCCATGGTTACAAACACATAGCCACTCCGGAGGTCGCAGCCGCCGTCGCTCCTGGCCTTCGTCTCTGCTACTCCCTCCCTCGCCGTCGTCGTTGGAGGTCGTCAGGCTAAGCCTGGCGGAGGATGGTGACGGCGAGGACGTGTGCTGCCTCACCTTGGTGGGAACCGCCGTCTCCTCTCCCGTCGGCGTGTGATGACCTTGCGATGGCTTCTTGCACTCATCACCGCCGTGGGAAGGCCACTAATGGATCCGACGTGGATGCTACATCTAGGCGGGCAGCGGGGCCGCCGCTGATCTACCATGCTCAAGATCCGGTCATTTCGTCCTCTTGGTCGGCGGGTCTAGGCAGGGTTATCTCTGGCGAGATTGTAATCAGTGGTGATGTGCTCTGTCGTCGGTGTTGGTCTGTGTGGTGACCACTCCGGCCTGCGGCGGCGGCCTCACCCAAATTGTGGAGCCACCGAAAGGTCTTTGCGAGGCTTCTGATTTCCAGATATGGTGGTTGCCTCAGCTGTGAGATGCAATCTATGAACGACGACTTGAGCAAAGGATATGATTGTGCAGCAGCGATGATCGGTTTTCTAGTCCAATGCATGCAGCTGCTAGGATCTCGAAAAAGTGGTGGCAACAACACATGATTGGCACTGCAGTGCAGTGACGATTTCTTTATACATGATATTTTCAGCAATATCTGTTGCATCCTGTCACCCTTAGTCGTGAAAAATAGCACACATGAGCAATGGAATTAGAGATGCATTATCAATCAAAATCAAGTTCTTACAGTCTAGAAGTTCTAACCTGGGTACTCTAAGGCACATATTTTTCTTTCACTTGCTTTATCATATGCTGTCCTGCAGAAAAAGTTGGTAGGTATTGCATCATAATCAACCTAACATTATATAAAAGGTAGAATGAGCAAAAATGCTACGGTTTATACTACTCATGGCATTATAGGGGTTGGGTGTGTCTGCGTGCGTTTATAGGGGTGAGTATAGCTACGCATCTGTGTTGTACTGTGTTGACACTGATGCTCGCATTTTGGTGGATTTATCATGTAACCCTTAGTCATGAAAAATAGCATGCATGAGCAATGAAATTAGAGATGCATTATCAATTAAAATCAAGTCTAATTCTCATAGCTTAAATGGTACTAACCTAAGCATCTGCGTTGTACTGTGTTGACGCGGGTGCTCATATTTTTGTGGATTTATCATGTAACCCTTAGTCGTGAAAAATAGCAGGCATGAGCAATGAAATTAGAGATGCATTATCCATCAAAATCAAGCCTAATTCTCACAGTCTAAATGCTACTAACCTACATACTCTAAGGCACATAATTTTCTTTGATTTGCTTATATCCTATGGCGTCCCACAGAACAAGTTGGCATGTATCGCATCATAATTAACTTAACTTTATACAGAAGGTAGAATTAGCAAAAACAAAACGTTATGCTTTGTACTACTCACAGGGCCATTGGGCTATGCTTTGTACTACTCATAGGGACATAGGGGTAGAGTGTGCGTATGCATGCGCGTTCATATGGATTTATGGAATTGAGCATATGTGTTGGACTATGTTGCGCTGGTGCTCGCGTTTTCCCGAATTTGTTTTAGACTCTTTGGTGGTATTCATTTAATAGCGGGAGACGTTCCTGCCGCCTACGATGGTATCTGTTGTGACTTAGTCAATCTCAAAGTATTGTACCGGCTCAGTATCTCGAAGGTTTGCGGGTAAGGTGGATGTGTATGCATTCCTAGGGACGAGTGTATGTGCGTACATGTGAGCATCTGCATGTATTAAATAACGGTAGCAAAACACAAAAGGGAAAATGTCTAGTAGTACAAAACGTAGTACTCAACCCAAAGAACCAAACCAAGTAATACAATGTGTTGTACTGTGTTCACCCTAAAGAACTTAGTAGTACAAAAGGTAGTAGAACACGTGTCACCTTAGAATGTACACACACCAAACTACTTCAAATGAATGAGAGAGGAGGGATAGCTTAGTAGCTTTAATTCTTTTATATAAGATTTACAGGCTCTAAGACACTGATGCATGCATGCATGAAGGCAGTAATGTTCACTCGACGCGTTGCCATAAAAGTATAGTATAAAAGGGAGAGAATGGAGAAACTTTCTGAGATCACGACAAGACTCCTCCCTAGGTTCGTTCCAACCACAAGACCGGCTTCTACATACTCTTCTGGGTTGCGAATGTGCGATCGAGTTTGAATGCATGGAATCTCTCTCTTGCAATGGGTAAATCGTGAAGGCCTACACGTCTTGGGGAAAACTACTCCTACCAACAATGGTTAGCTAATTTCCAGTTGCTTTACTCAGAAATGGAAATGGAATGGACCAGGAACACTCACCTGGTCCGCTGATCACTCGGCGAACCGACGGAGCTGCCCCTTTGTCAAAACCAGAGAGTGACATGGCTAAGAATTAATATCTCACCAGAGACGAGAAAGTGAGACTTGATTATGGATCTTTGCGCGGATTAGTTAGATATAAGACCAACTAGCCATCCAAATTAACCAAGAGGATGTTGGGCAGATGAACCAACAGTTTGCATGTGCTCGAATGTGTTTGTGCGGACCAGCTAGTTAAGGGGCGAATTAAATTAATAATGGCATCAAAGCTCAGTGGTAGAGCAATTGACTGCAGATCAATAGGTCACCGGTTCGAACCTGGTTGGGCCCTATTCTAGTTTCCTTTTTTGGCGGAAAACTCTTCTATCTTGTTGGCATTTTTTCTTTCATTTCCTTACTTGATTTATTGTACCTTTTTCAAAATATTACATCAGTGGCAAGCAACCGGATAAACAGTAAAATCTAAACAAAATAGTAGTCGCAAATATTTTTTTCTGAAAGTCATAGATCCACCTTAGTATGAACGGGTGGTTGTGAGGTATTGGTTGGTATATCAACCCTTTTGGATGCATTTCTATCATGAATAAAAAACTTGGTGACACCATTATAGTGAGCAAATGAACTTGGCAGATAATATTTATATATTGCAAATTGATAAGTTTTCAAACTAGAAATTCGGTCTCTTGAGTACGTGTATCTGAGGAGGATATGTCCTGGACATTCCAATTAATTTAATGGTGGGAAATGAACATTTTTTCTTCTAAAAATCATAAACATTTTTCATATGCGTGAACACTTTTTAAAATTACATGACTATTTCTAAATAGGGGTGAACACTTCAAAATGACACACATTTTTTAAACAATAAATTAAATTCTCTTGAAACACGTGAACACATTCCAATCTTAGATGAATATTTCTTAAAAATAAGTAAAAACAATTCTGTTTACAATTTAATTTACATGATTTTTTTCAAATATTAAATTTTTAAAAAATATTTAGAAAAAATAACCATGAATTTTAAAATTATTAAAGAACATATATGACCAAACTACGTCGGTCCACCACACCATCTGTGTATCTGCTTGACTATCCTCTGCAATAAGCGTCACCACTATATGTCTCCTACTGCGATGCTATCTCTGTCTCGCCTCAAGGATTTTCCCGTTGAGGCATTAGGCGGCCCAATATGGGTTCCTGTGGGAGTGTTTTTTGGCACTTTTTCATCAACTTTTTTGTGTTTCATGTGTTGGTTTTTATCGGTTATTCTTGTTAGTTTTTAAATTTTTTGTTTTTCCTTAGTGTTTTTTTTTAACTTTTTTCGTTTCCTCCTTTTCTTTCTTTTAAATTTGGTTTTCTATCTCAGTTTTCAACGGTTTTCTTATGTGTTTGATATGAGATCTCAACTGTTTTCTTTGGGTTTTTATACACATTGTACATTTTTTATTGACATAAAGAACATTTTACATACATGATTAAGATTTTTCTAATATCAGTTTTTGTTTCTCCTTTTTTAATATACATTGTATATTTCCATAAGCATATGAACACATTTTTTGGTTGCTATCAACATTTTATATAATTTATGCTAACAAATATTCTACACCACGTTAAATTTTTTAAATTCATTTTTTGTATTTTTATGTAAATTTAATGTTAATTATATATTGTAGAAATATGAATAAATGATAAAATGAACGAATGAAAAAATAGATAAAAATCAAATGAACATGCAGGTAGCTAATTGGGCTGCCCAATAGAACACTCAGTGGGGACGACACTTCCGTCCATCTAGCCTTATGCGAGATATAGGTACTACCAAGTATGTGTAGCACTTAATTATTCTTATTTATTTTTTTAGGCAAAGCATTTTTGTGTGTGTGTACATAGAGAGGCATGTTAGCTTGGGCTCACTTGGATCCAGCCTCATCCCCAGCCAACTTCAGAAATGACGGTCCATATTTGAACGAAAATGAAGGGTGCGACGATGTCTCGCTTAACCAAGACAGAGCCACCTCTCGCCTCAAGGGGCTCGAGAATGGACTGGTCCACTTGGCTCCTGAAGCGCGAGATTTTTAATGTGTGAATCGTTTTTCTTCTCTTTGCTTCTTTTATGGTTGCTCCACTTCTTATTTTCCTTCTACTTTGGCTTCTTTTCTTATTTCAATATCCTATATGCTTCTTCCTTGCTTGTAATTCCCATTCTTCTTTCTTTTTTGCAATGCTTGCTTGTCAGCAAATGTTGATTGGTCAAAACAAAAATGTTGATTTGGATTAAGAAATGTATGTGTAATACTTTAAGAATGTACATCAATTAATTTACGTGGAAACATGGTACATTAAAAATGGTTTTAAAGCCTTCGGGAAAAGTGTGGGCCATGTGTTTGAAATAAATATTTCAAAAATGGATATGATATATCCAAATAAGAAAATGTACACCCAATGATAAGAAAATGCTCATTGCTCAAAGGAAAAATGTCGATTTAGTAGTTCAGAAATGTATGCGCAATATACACGAAATTAACAAAAGGTGTGGAAAAGGTACAGTTGTTAAATGTATTTATCTTTCAAAAAAGTGTTGAGAATATATTTCAAAATGTTTCGAAAAGCCTTTATAAAAGACAAGGAATGTACATTAAAAATGTTTAACTTTTGGGAAAGTCTTGGTATTGTGTTTTAAATATGTACTTGAAAATGTCTATGATGTATCAAAATAAGAATATGCACACCTACTCAGCCATGAATAAGTATTTTCCTTGCATTTTTGGATAAGTTTCTAAAACATGTTTGACACTTTCTTAGAGTTATCGGAATGGTAGTGTTCCTTTTTTGAGAAGTTTTTCATTTTTCTTGGCCTTCCATTTTTGGGTCAATTTTGAGAAAAACTAAGGTTCTAAATTAGTACGTTCTTTGTGTTTTTTAATCCATTTGTCAAAAAAGTTTGAAGCTTTTCTAGAATGATCAACGAAGTAGTGTTAGTGTTTGAGAATTGTTTCAATTTTTATGGGCACTTTCATTTCTGGGTCAAAATATGACCCCCCCCCCCCCCAAAAAATAATCCTGAATTAGTATTTTCATTGTAATTTTTAATTAGTTTTCCCAAAAGAGTATGGAACTTTCCAGTTAGCATTGTAGTGTTCATGTCTTAGAATTATATCAAAATGTTCTAGCCATTTTCATTTCTAGGTCAAATTTTGACCAGAAAAGGCCCTAAATCAACATTTTATTTTTTTATTTTTAAACCATTTGTCAAAAAAGATTACCAGAATAATCAGCATGAGAATTTTATCAATTTGTTTTGGGCACTTTCATTTATTAGACTGCATGACGTGGCAACTGACTTGGCTGTCAACTCTTCAAACTAGTCAATACCGACTAGAAAACTGGTTTGAGGAGAGGAGGGTTAAAACTTCTTCGGGTTTCAGAGTTAGGACTTGTAATCTATATGGTTTTGAAGTTCAGGGTTAGACTTAAGTGACAACAAAATTGCTAAAAATCGCCTCATTTTCTATTTTTATGGTAAATAACATGTTTGCCATGGTAGCTAAAAATCTGTTATATCCACATTTTTCTGAACTTGTCATCTGATCAGTAAAAAAATTATCTATATTTGCCATGAATTAGGAAACACTTTTTCTAAGATTTTGCCATGCTATGTATATTTACCATGTTGTATATACATGTGCCAAATGAGTATATATAATTTACATACTATTTAAAAACAATTTCTCATGAGAACAACCTTTTTTCAAAACTTCCCACAATTTAACGTGGAATTTGCCATGTGCGGCATCTACTCCTTGCTGGAAAAAATTAAAAACCATGGAAATTTTCAGAGCCATGGGAAATTTAAGAGCATGTCAAATTTTTGTTGCTCTCATGGAATTGTTTTAACAGCCATGGCAATGTTTTTCCTCAACACCACGGGCAAATTTGTATAAGTTTTTGTTCTGCGCCCATGGAAAATCTACAGCAATTTTTTTTTCTAATCGTGACAAATCTAGGATTTTGTAATGTTGTTTAGAGTCTCCATTCATGGCAACAAGAATTATGTTTTCTGAAAGTTTCACAGGCATTTGTAATGTTCACATGTCAAATCTAGGATCATTTGTTCTCTCATACGTTACAACTTTTTGCAAATGTGTAATGCCCACATGTCAATTTTAATTTCAGAGCCATGACAAATTGTTAGAGCCATGAGAAATTTTAGAGTATGGCAATTATTTTTTGCTCACATGGAAAATTACATTGCTTAACAATGACAAATTTTATAGAAGTGCAAATTGTTAGAGCCGTGGAAAATTTTAGAGCTCAGCAAAATTTTCCTACTCACATGGCAAACTTTTTAGACCCATGGCGATGTCATTTTTTTATCAGTTCTGTTATGGTCACATGAAAAATCTAGGGGGGAAATGTTTTTCTATATGATGGCAAGTGTTTTTTGGAGCCATTTTGTAATGTCGTGCAAAACCTACCGATTGCCATCTAAATAAACTAGAAAAATAAAAGAAAATCCATGCGAACTTAAGAATGTGTCGCTTTTAGTTTGGCCACTTGTCCTTTGAATTGTCTAGATCATGTCAATTTTTTTAATAGCAACTTTAATATGTGTTCACTGGTTAATATTTGTGTTTGAACGAATGCAAAATGTTGTTCTTTTTAGAGCATTTTTTTTGCCATGTGTTCCGTGTTCCTTTACAACTCATAAATTTGCCATGCGGCGACAATTTACAATTTTCCAATTGCTGTCATGTCGACAGAATAAAAAACTTCAAATTTGCCACGCGGCTTTTCACATTTTTCCTAAAATTGGCTTTTAGAAAACAATTTCTCCAAATTTTTGCTATGTAAGCAGAACAAACCTTTGACATTTTGCCATGATGTATCTATCAAAATTTATACAATTTGCCATGTTACCATGATTTTCATGATTGTTGATATACTGTTTTTTACACATAGATTACCATGATTTTTTTAGGTAATTTACATTGTTAGCATTTTTTTGGCTGTTTTCTTGTACTAGTTTTTTTTTCCTGTGGTGTACCATGGCAGTAAGAGACAGGTTTGTTTAATTTACATTGTCAGCTCCCTAATGGTGCATAAGAAAAAATATGAATGAAATGCGAGGAAAAACGTACTGAATTAGTACAAGAGGCACGTATTCTCCCCCAGGTTCCAACTGCGTATACAAGACAAGACCGATGCATGGCGTTCAACCAAGAACTCTTCTGAGATGCATGGCCGCCCAGCTTGTGAGTTGAGTTTGAATAGAAAAAAAATCCTTGTCTGGGTAATGCATGCATGTTCGACCAAGAACTCTTCTGGTTCTTTTGTCAAACAAAAATCTTCTGGTTCTGGGCGGGGACGTGATTGAGTTGGGTAGGAACTCTCATTTTCACCGACTTCGGTTGATTTCCTGCTCGTTTACTCCCAAACGGAAACGGAATGGACCGGGAGCCCTCACCTGGTCCGCTGATAACCCGGCAAACCGACACGGCAGAGCCCGGTTTGTCAAACCAGAGAGTGACATGACAAAGAATGTGTGTCCGATTACGTGCTGGTAACACGGGAAATGCGAGGTAAAAGACAGGAAAGTGACATGGTTAAGGATCTTCTGACTAATTTGATAAGACCAAGTGACTAACTAAGCATCCGATCGAGGAAGAGAATTTTGGGCAGAGGAACCAGCTAAAAGGTGTTTGTGCAGACCGGCTCGTTTCTGTCACTCGATATTCATCCAGAACAACAGTTTACGTTGCATGTCTTGTCACTGATATGTCACCTTAATTGAATAAAATTACGTCAGCGGGTCCATAGCTCTGTGGTAGAGCATTTTTTTTTGCGGGAACCAGTGGTAGAGCAATTGACAGTATTGACTGCAGATCAATAGGTCACCGGTTCGCACCCGGTTTCTTGCAAGGAAAAATATAAGGGGGAAAGCGAGGAGAAACCTACTCCTACTACTAAGTACAAGAGGCACGTATTCTTTCGCCAGGTTCCAACTACGACACCGGCCAACATGCATGTCGTTCAAGGTTCAACCAAGAACACTTCTTGTTCTGGCCAGCAGGGGTGTAAGTTGAGTTTGAATGGAAGAAATGCTCGTGTGGGCAATGCATGTTCGACCAAGAACTCTTCTGGTTCTGGCCGGGGACGTGGTCGAGTTTGAATGGAAGGAAACTCTCTTTCTGGGTAAAGCGTGAAGGCCTTGCTACGTACTACGCGTACGTCTCGGAGAAAACCAGCGTCGGTCCGTTGATTTTCCGGCTCGTTTACATGGAAATGGAGCTAGCCTGGTCCGCTAAACACCCTACAAAACGACAGAGCTGCTCGCTTCGTCAAACCGGAGAGCGACATGACTGAGAATGTCTGTCCAATCAGGTGCTGGGGAGACCAAAAACGGGAGAGCGACATGATTAAGGATCTTTGCCCTGATTAGTAATTAGATAAGACCATCATATCGACAGAGAATGTTGGGCAGAGGAAGCAGCCAGGCAGGTGCTGAAAGGTGTTTGTGCAGACCGGCTCGTTTCTGGCACTCGAGATCTTCACGGAGAACAACAGTTTACGTTGCACGTTTTGCTGTTTATATTAAGCGGCTAATTTAATTAACCGGCATCAACGGGTCCATAGCTCAGTGGTAGAGCAATTGACTGCAGATCAATAGGTCACCGGTTCGAACCCGGTTGGGCCCTTTTTAACACGCAATTTTTTTTCCTGCTATACAACTCTTATTTTTTTGGATTTCTTTATTTTTCCTACTAGATTTCTATTACTTTTGAAAAAGTCTAGGACGAACCTCAACCTCAACCTCAACATATATCCACTACACAAACACACATTTTCTCCGACAACAACAAGAAGTTCCGAGCCCACGCTTCAAGGATCTTGCATATGAAGCGCGGGTAGTGCCATTGCCACGGAAATACGTCGGGCTCTTGAGGTGAACCACAACATTCACCGGTCCGGTTCGGAAGACCATTTGTTGCGACTTGCGAGTCATCCAGATGCCCTCGCGACACTTGTGACGAGTGCAATGGAGAAGGGGGCATGGACCTCGGGGATGAATGACATCGGCAGGGTGTTACGGGGATGAAAAAGGGACCCTATAGAACAACCTACGATATGGCGGTGGCGTGCGGGGCGCTCAAGGAATATGTGCTCGATCATCTCACCGGCAACGCAAAAACGCGAGTGAGAAAATTTCAAAAAAAAAAGAACTCTTACGAACGGAACTTATAATGTGACGTGGAGAACCACAGAGGGTGGCAAGTGACATTTGGGTCAAATTGTTCAAGAGTCTAGCACCTTTATTAATCAGGGAAACTTGCATATTTGACCACGCATACATCATACATGCAAGCGGAGATTAGCTACAGGAGTTCAATTTTGTGATGTATAGCAATGCATGTAAATGTAAGTAAAGATCCACAACAGGTATTGGCAAGTTAACTGCTTTTTAGATATGGGTCGGTCGATTGGGGAGAGGAGGCATGACCCTAAAGCAGAAGACGGCGACACTGTGGCGAACGGTGCCTCGCTAGATCGGCGGATCGGAGGAAGAGGAAGACGCTGGATGTAGGAGACGGAGGCGCAGCCGTTAGATTTGGAGCCGATGATCCCCGTTTCAAAAGAAAAAAAAAGATTTAGACCCTGTTTGTTTGGGCTTCTGCTTCTACTCTTGCAATTTTTTCACTTTGACCAAAAAACCATAAAAGCTATGATTTCGATAAAAGCTTCTACATAGATGATTTTAAAGCTTTTATGGCTTTTAAAGCCAAATCTTATTATATTGATTCATCCAAAGCTATAAAAGCTCCAAATGCATCTATTTAGAAGCTTTTATGGTTTTTAGTCAAAATGAAAAAGCTAAAAAACAGAAGCAAATGCTCAAACAAACAGGGCCTTAGAGCCGACGATCCCCATTTCAAAAAGAAAGAAAGATTTAGAGCCGATGATCCGCAAAATCAATTTACTCAGCCAACTTATTAATGCTGCCGATCAATAAAGTTCCAGGAACCGCCTAGAAAAAGAAGGATGCCCGAAGAAATTAATGACTTCCAAGCTTTACATGCGCGCACGATCTTGCACGTACGACGCCGGCCCGTGCACGCACGTACGTGTGCGTCTATATATCCCCATGCGGTGTGTGCGTCTATCCTCGCCACGTAGCTCGGTCGGCCGGTGACACCACGTGTACGGTCAACGATCACCTAACCCCATGCAAACAGCATGCATGCCGGATCCCTCGGATACTGGACACACCTCATGCGTGTTCCCTCGAGAAAAAAAAAATCTTTTTTGCAGGAAAAAAACAATTCATGCTTGCACAGCTCAGTTGCATGCATGCTAGCAGTCTCACTTGGTATATTTGTTTTGTTTTGAATAAATTTTACAAAATTACAAACTTCATAAAGTTTAAATTATGATAAAACTAATATGTGAAGTATTTTGCCATGGAGAATTCTATATATTCCGTTGAGCACTTATATATGTTGCTTGTCTACAATTAATTAACTCACTATGTTGCCATCTATTTGGTGTGTTGGTCCAGCGGCGTGAGGAGGAGCTGAACGCCGTCGGACGGCCGGAGCGAGAGCATGACACGCGGCGCGTGCCGGTACTCGGGCGCCACGGCCAGCTGGAACCGCCGCAGCACCATGGCCACCACCACCCGGTACTCCATCCCGGTCAGGTTCCTTCCCACGCAGATCCGCCCGCCGAACCCGAACGGCAGGTACCCCATCCGGTGCCGGCAGCCGCCCTGCGCGCCCGCCGCGAACCGCTCCGGCCGGAACTCGTTCGCGTCGGGGCCCCACAGCGCCTCGTCGTGGTGCATGGCCACCACGTCCACCCACATGTTGGTGCCCCGCGGGATGGTCGTGCCGGCGCCGTCGACAGCGACATCGTGCAGGGCCTGGCGCTGCACGTTCGGGGACGGCGGGTAGAGGCGGAGCACCTCGCTGAGGACCCACCCCATCTTGGTGAGCTTGCCTAGCGCGGCGGCGTCGAGGGGGCCGTCGTCGGTGACCTCGCGGAGCTCGTCCCGGAGCGCGCGCTGCCACTCCGGGTGCGCCGCGAGCATGAGCAGCGTCCAGGACACGGCCAGCGCCGTCGTCTCGTGCCCGCCGAAGAAGAAGGTCTTGCACTCGTCCACCAGCTCCCGGCTCGTCATCAGCCTCTTTTTCCCTGCTGCTTCCCCCGTCTCGTCGTTCCCGGCCAGCAGCAGCGACAGCAGGTCCTTGTTCTTCTTCTCCTGACCGCCGGCGTCGTGTTGGCTGCCGCGGCGAGAGTCGATGATGTCGAGCAGCAGCGCATCGATCTCGCGGCCGAGCTTCCACGCGTCGTAGGTCTTGCGGAGGTGGAGCAGCCTGGCCAGCGGCACCCCGACGAGGCGGTTGGAGCGGAACAGCATCGTCTGCATGGCCTGCAGCTTCTGGAACACCCGCGCGCCGCCCTCGTCGCCGATGCCGAAGCTGGCCCTGGCGATGATCTCCGCCGCGTTCCTCACCACGCCCCGCTCCACGTCGACCACCGCCCCCGCGCTCCGGCCCGCCGCCGCCACCGCCTCGCTCCAGTCCCCCAGCATCTTCGCCGTCGTCTCCTCCATCACGCCGATCATGTCCTGCAGTTCACCCATACGTAAATGTCAGTGCGCCTGTGCGTGGGTGAGTGCGTGCATGCATGCATAACCAGGGTATTACAGATCGCTACACGTGTAATAAGTACGAATACGTACGTTGAGGTTGGTGGCGGAGAAGGCGGGCGCGATGATGTGGCGGTGGCGGGCCCAGTCGTCGCCCTCGGCCATGACGAGCCCGCGGCCGAACATGGGCATGCGGTCGCGGCGGAACACGTCGGGCTTGCCCCAGAGCCGGCCCATGGCGCCGGCGGTGGCGGACTTGAGGAACTCCGGGTCGGCCACGTACAGGAACGGCTCCGCGCCGAGCCAGTACACGAACACCTTGTCGAACGCCGCGCGCCACCGCGCGAAGTACGGGAAGACGGCCCCGTGGATGTCGCTGGTCACCCCCGCCCCCGCCGGTAACGTGCCGTTGCTCTCAGCCAGCGAGGCCGCGATCTCGGGGAGGTTGCCGAGCGGGAAGGACGGGGCCGGGCCGCCGAAGCCGGACCCGCGGAGCCGGCGCCGTGTGGCCGACGGCGCGAGCCACGCCGCGTAGAGGAAGTAGAGGAAGGTGGCGAGGGCCAGCACGACCGCCGCCGCCAGCGCGCCGTGCGTCGTCACCAGGAGAGCCGCTGCGAGCTCCATTGGGGCTAGGGCTAGCTAGTGCTCAAGCGAGAAAGTAATTAAGGTGGCAATTGGCAAAGGGAATTCAATGAAGCGAAGAATGTCGCTGCGTGGGTGTGATGAGAGATGGTTCGATGGTGTCTGCTGTCTCGCGCGTCGCGTTTATATAGAGGGGAGGAGATGAGCAGAGCGGCCATGGACGGAGGCCTGAGGGAGTAGGTGGGTTTGACCGGCTCACCGATGGAGGAATGGTCGGAGGCTGGCAGCGCCCGGGCACGTAGCAGCAGCAGTGGTAGCACGCGGCTTGGCTCCCCGAGTGGAAGCATCGGGTGCTCGTCCCATTCTTCTCCTTCAACGTCTCGTTTTCACTTGCGTACGTAGCTTCAAATCTCTCGGTCAAACGCGGGCCGCAATGATCATGATCATGATCGGCCAGCTCCGGCGAACGATTTTCAGACCAGTCAGGGAATATTTCCGATTGATTGATTGTGAGTTTTCTCTGCTACTACATGTTTAATTAGAATGTCATTAATTACATGTTTAAGTCCAGATTCTCATTAAGTTCAGAAAATAAGAAGTCCAGATTCTCATTCCCACGTCAGCCATGCATATTTCCAGATCCTTTTGGAAATACACGTACGTGTTCGAAGGTTTATACTCACCGCGGGCGCTTTCGGTTACAAATATATGCCCTTGCATATGCCATGCGTATTCTGGCATCATGAAGCTTCCTTGCAAAATGTTGCTTAATTAAATTCCACACATTGCTGGCTGACTAAATTCCCTAGCTAGATGCCCCTAGGAAACTAACCATTTTTAGTTACGAATTTAACTTTTTTTTTTAAATACCCCTAGAATTTAACTAAACTGTAGGGCTCGGCTAGGCCATGAAAATGTTCCCCGCTGCCACGACTTTTCTCTATTCTTTTTGAGAGAGGTCACCGTATAGACCATGTGACTTTTCTCTATTCTTTTTGAGAGAGGTCACCAAATAGACCATGTGGTGCACCAGAAGGAACCTTTTTCATTCTTGTCTAGATAGCTTATAATTCCTCTGTCCTTAAAAGGAGTGTATTTTCAATCAAATTTTTTTTATGTTCGACCATATTTATACAATAGTAGACCAACATTTATGGCATCAAATTAGTAGCATTAGATTCATGATAAAATATATTTTCATCATATACCTATTTGATTTTTCATAAGCATTGATATATTTTTGCACAAACTCAGTTAAATTTGAGATAATTTAACCCCCAACAAAGTTGAAAGTACACACTTTCAAAGACGGAAGGAGTATACCACATATAATATGTGGTGCGCCAGCAAGGGGTATATTACACGGAAAAAATAACCGTCACGCCACACTTTTCGCAACATTACCGAAATCATTTATTGCCGTTGATCTTGGATCACGCTCCTTTAATCCCCACTTTTGTATCTCCTTAATTGGCGTGATTTAATTGGCTGATATTTTAATTGGCATGATTAATTCTCTGTCTCTTAATTGGTATACAATTAAAACTCGGTCTCTTAATTGGTGGGATTAACGGGGCTCAAACTTTGTGCGTGTGGAATAGGACTCGAACTCTAGTCCTCATTCTTTTTTTGTTTTAGCACAGTCGAAGTCATTCTATGAACGCACGCACGCACACTCTATCCCTATAAGCGCCTCCGAGAGACTGAGTCAGCATATCATCTTAAGATTGCCGAAGTTGCGCTGCGAACGCCATTGTCAAGTCTAGGACTTGAACTCTAGTGGATTGGGGATACCGTTGTCCTCCTAACCATCGAACTACATGTTGATTTGTGCCCTCATCATTCAAACCGTTCAAAACTAACCAACTCCGCTAGCAATTGGATGTGTATGGTTTCAACTAAAATTACATGTAAATTGCAATTTTGAATTTGTACAAACTCATTGAAGCCCTCATGAGCCTTCGTCGCATAAGCATCGTAGGCTTGATAACTTCTGTACAAACATAGTAATAACTTTTTGACTCTCACAAAAAAGTTGTTGAAAATATATTTCTGATAATTTCTGTGTAAACAACATGATAGTATATGCACCGCATATCTGATAAACAACATGGAAAATACTATTAATGAACGTGTTCAAAGGTTTATACTCACCGAGGGCACTTTCAGTTACAAATTAATGCCCTTGCTTATACCGTGCGCATTCTGGGCAAGTGAAGCTTCCTTGCAAAATGGTGCTTAAATTGCACACACGTGCTCTCCCTAGCTAGATGGCCCTACGAATTTTACCTTTTTAGAATGCCCTGAGAATTTATTAGACCGCAGGGCTAGGCTAGGCCATGAAAATATCCCCCCATCATGGGTTCTTTGAATTCTTTTCAAGATAGCTATCCACAGATGACGGATTAATTAATACCTTAATCTGCACGTGTTTGCAACAACAACTGAAAATGAATCTAGTTGTCCACGTGTGGGCACGGGGGAGAGGGGGATGGGGGGTGAGGGATGGCCGGGCAGGGGCAAACTCGGGGAAGAGACTACGCCGGCGATGGGAGGCCGGGGACAGCAATTCGGCCTGCGGCGGTGGGTGGGTCGACGACAACTGGGCGACGGAACACATCAACAACAAGGCTCAAAACTCGAGTGACCTTGACAACAATGCAAGCAATGGACAGCCCATGGAAGAAATGAGTAGACCGTTAGGCGCTCCCCCTGGCGACGGCTCGGGCGCCTTGCCCTGGTCGCCCAGGGCTCCGGCCAGCGAGGGCTGGGAGGTGGTTAGGCGTGGTGCTGGCTCCTCCCCGGCAAGGACGCGGCTGGGCTCAGCGGTGGGCTCGGCGGTGGCGTCTGTAGGAGGCAGGTTTTGGGCGTTGGCAGGCGAGGAGCCGGAGGATGAGGACGACGTGGATCTGGCGTCGGAGGCAGGGCGGCCGGCGCCTGAGGGCCCGTCGATTGGTGATTTCGTCGCCTTCGCGCAAGCCGAGGGGAGCGGCGCCGCTGGGGTGCGTCGCCGTTTCGCTCCGGGTGGCCGGGGACCGCGCGCCGTCGCAGTTCGTGCCTGGCAGCCCTCGCTGACCCCGGACAGGGTTGCGTCTCCTGGAGGTGCCGCGCGGGAGATCAGGTCGCTGGCGCCGTTCGCGCTGCTCGCACCGGTGGACCCGGAGGTCGAGTGGCCGCGCCTGCCGACGCTGGTGGCCGCCGGTCAGGTGTCGGAGGAGGCGGCGGCAGGGTTGCCGGCGGCGGAAGATGGCTCTGCTTCTCCTCAGGCTAGGGTTGGCGTTGCTGGGCCTGGGGCCGTGGTAGGGCAAGTGGGCCGTGGGCCGGTCCCCATGCCTGGGCCGGGCGGCGAGGGTGTGTCTAGCCACGTGGGGTCCAAAATTCCGCCAGCGGGCGGTGGCCTGGTTCCTACTAGGCGAATGGCTCGGCTAGGCCCGCGCCGGACCTACCTAGGACTAGGCCCAGCCACGGCACATATATATGGCTGCGGCGCGGCTGCCCCGTCCCCTCGCTAGGGTTTCCCGCATCCAGAAACGAGGTGCGGCGCCTTGCTCACCTCGCCAGATCCATTCGTCCCACCCCCCTCCTACGCTTCCCATTTCGTTTGCAGCGGCGGTGATGAGCGAACGACGCGTGGAGAAGCGGCCGATGGAGGCCCCGGACCTGGATGGGGAGCGGCGGCGGGAGAGAGACCTGCGGGAGAAGGCGAAGAAGGAGATGCGCGCGAGGCAAGGTGGTAGATCCGAGCGCTACCAAGAGCAAGTGGGGCGTGAGGGGGATTGGGGTCCCCCTCCCCCCTGGTGGATCCAGCAGCAGGAGAGAAAGAAGAAGAAGAAGGAGTTGGCGCGTCGGCGGGAGCTCGAGCGTAAGCCGATGGATCACCCCAACTGCGGTGGTGGCCACGGGGATCCACTGGCTAAGAGACCCAGGGCGGCTTCCGCCCCCCTGACGGTGCCGCTCCCCCCTGGATCGAAGGGTACGGCGGGCGAACCCATTCCGGTGGAGGATGCGCCGGAGGCCCCGGACGTGGAATGCTTCAAGTGTGGGAGACTCAGCCATTTTCAGTCGAAGTGCAAGTTCCAGCCCTTGTGTGTGCTGTGCAAGGAGGAGGGACACGCGTCTGCGCACTGCCCGACGAGGGGTTGGCAGCCTTGCTTGCAGATCATGGGTAGCGCAATTTCTGGGGAAGGCTTCTTCTGTCTTCAGTTCGAAGAGGAGGAGGAATCCGAGGGACCACGACAGCTCTCTGTTGGCAACGCCGCTATCCTATCTGCTGAGCCAGGCCGTCTGAGCCTGCGGATTCTCATACAGGAGCTCAACCACATGGTCACGGGGGACTGGGACTGGCAAGTCACTCAAGTGGGAGAGGACGATTTCATGGTGGTGTTCCCTTCAGCAGATCTCCTGCATATGGCTCGGACTAGTGGCAAGCTTTTCCTTTCTATCAACGATATCATTGCTAGGGTGCGTGATGTGGAGCAGGAGGTGATCCCCCCGATGGTGATGCCAGAAGCTTGGGTGCGGCTCCACGGGATTCCTGAGAAACACCGTAAGATTGAGCGAATCAAGGAGGCGTTTAAGATGCTGGGACGTCCGATCGTGGTCGATGAGCTCTCCCTCATAAAGCTGGGGCCTGTGAGGATGAAACTGGCTTGCAAGTCGCCGGAAAAACTTAATGGCACGGTCGAGGTGTGGTTCAATCACGAAGGGTACCAGATCAAGGTGGAGTTGGAGCGGCTGCCGCGGAGGCTGGGGGACGGTGGTGGTGCCCCTAGGGCGGGCCCACCCGCCCCCTTTCCAGAGAGCCAGCAAGGTGTGGGCGGGCAGCTCAAGCTTGGGACAGCCGCGGGCATCCCCTCCAAGCAAGCTGCCAATGGTGCGAAAATGGGCAATTCTGCGGCTGGGGTGCCCCAGAAGGTGGCGCCTGGCCCGGGTGCGGCCCCGGCTGGTCAAGACGTGGTGATGGGCGAGCTGCCTGAGGAGCCCGAAGATAGCATTCCAGATACTTCCATTGATACGGAGACTTGGGAAAAGCTGGGTGTGCTCGCAACTCAAGACACTACTGTTAGCTTCCCCCCCTGGCCCGCTCCCTGGATCAGTCCTTCGACCAGTACGGCTCCAACTTGCCAGCTCAAATCAAGCCTGTGCCCTTGTCACTGGTGTCTAAGAAGACAGGCCCATTGCCTGCCTCTCCAGCGCGCGGAGGGGGCTCAGGGTCAGCTGTGCTCTCGAGGTGACCGACCTTACCCCGGCCTCGGGCAAGCGTATGTCGAGCGGCTCCGGTCGGCAGGCCAAGGAGACAGCAGGGAGGAAGCCAGGGAACAAGACGGTGGCCAAGGAGTCGGCGGGTTCGATCGATGCGCTGGGAGGAGAGCTAGGAGCGGCTCTGGAGGCGCCAGGGCCGGCGACCAAGGCCAAGCGTTCGAGGGCGATTCCGGTGGCGACCCGGGCTCCTAGCGTGCGCGCCAAGGCCAAGCTTGGGGACATGTCCTCGTTGGAAAGCGCCAAGCTCCGTGCTGCTGACAAAAACATGGACGTGACAGGTAACCCTTTCCCCTCTTTCAAGATCTTGAATGCCTTCTCTGACGCTCATCTTGCTGAGATTCTTCACGATAGTGGCGTAGCGCTAGACTCCTCGCCTTTGGATATCATTTCCTTAGTTTGCGCGCGTGAAGATGCTCAGGCCGCTCTCGCGGCTGCTGCCGCCCGCTGTGCGGCTGTGCAGTCCGTGGACGGTCAGGCTGCAGTACCAGTAGGGGCTGGTGCAGTCGCTCTGCCCACCGAGGAAGACGAGGCCGGGGTGGCCTCGGACTTGCCTTCTTCCAGCCGAGCACCGGCAAGGAAGCGTGTGGCCAAGGCGGTAAGCTCCCGTGGAGTTCGCCTGCGTAATTGGGTTATTTGATGAGGTACATCTTCTGGAATATTCGCGGATGCGGCCATGGGGGGCGGCGTACGCAGCTCAGAGAGTATATGTCCAAAGAACACATAGACTTTGTAGGCGCTCCAAGAGACTATTAAGGCTGATTTCACGTTTAGAGATATAGTGGCGTATGATCCTCTTCAGCGTTTCGATTGGTTCTGGACCCCTTCCTTGGGTCTTTCTGGAGGCCAGCTGATGGGCTGTAATAAAGATATTTGCGATGTAATTGCGTGGGAGCCGGGTACGTTTTATATTGCAGCTACCGTTCGTCACCGGGTATCCATGGCAACTTGGGTGATTGTCAGTGTATACGGGCCGGCGGACCACGCGAGGTCTGCAGATTTCTTGGGGGAAATCACAACCTTGGTCAGGGCCAAACGAGCGGCCAACATGCCTGTTGTTGTGGGCGGGGACTTCAACTTGATCCGCTCGGGGGCGGACAAGAACAATGGCAACATAGACTGGGCTAGGGTGTCCCTTTTCAACAATGCAATTGCGGTCGCTGCTCTTAGGGAAATTGCGCGGACAGGTGCAAGATATACTTGGACTAACAAACAGCGGGCTCCAGTTCGTTGTGTTCTCGACTGAGTTTTTTGTTCAAGCGATTGGGAGGCCCTGTTCCCCCTTTGTACCTTAGTGGCTGAGACACGCATTGGTTCAGATCATGTCCCTCTAATTCTGTCGTCAGGGGAGGACAGTAGGTGTCGCAGCCATAGATTTTTCTTTGAGATGGCGTGGTCCGAACACGAGGGTTTCTGTCAATTGGTCACGAACCGTTGGACCTTGATTGGTAACCAGGTGGGGTGCCAACGAGGACCAGTAGAGTTCTGGTCCTCTGCGGCTGCGGCTTTGCGGGCTTTCCTCAGGGGATGGGGGGCCAACCATGGCAGCGAGTCCAAAAGGGAAAGGGAACGCATAGTGGAAGAAATCGCGCGTATTGACGCGCAGGCGGATGTTAGACCTTTCTCTGGTGACGAATGGGAGCACCGCTACTCCCTGGAAAACCAGGTCTTGGCTATCCTTAGAGCGGAGGAGGAGTACTGGCGTCGTAGGGGCGGCGTCAAGTGGGTCGTGAAAGGTGACGCCAACACCGGCTACTTCCACGCGTACGCCAATGGCCGTAAACGCAAGAGTACCATCCTAAGACTCCAGTCGGAGCATGGGACTCTGGTTTCCCAGTCTCAAATCGTTAAGCACATCTTTGATTTTTTTGTCGAGCTGCTGGGAACAGCCGAAGCGAAAGGTTTAAGTCTTAGGGAAGACTTATGGGGCCCGGAGGAGCGTGTGTCTCAACAGGAGAACGACGCCCTAATGTTGTCCTTTACGCCTCAAGAGATTGACCTAGCGCTAGCTAGAATGAAGAACGACACGGCTCCAGGCCCGGATGGCTGGCCGGTAGAGTTCTTCAAAAAGTTTTGGCCGCTCCTTAGAGACCTTTTCCAAGCTATTATTAATGGCTTCGCCCTCGGTACGGTTGACCTCTCGAGACTAAATTATGGGGCAATCTGTTTGATCCCCAAGGTCAAAGGGGCGGATTCAATCAAGTTGTTCCGTCCGATCACTCTCTTAAACGTCCCTTTCAAGCTATGTGCCAAAGCCTACGCCTCAAGGTTAGCGCCGGTTGCCCAACGAGTAATCCATAAGAGCCAAACCGCTTTCCTAAAAGGTAGAAACATTCTGGAAGGGCCTATTGCTCTCACGGAGATAATCCACGAGTTAAAACGAACACGTGGACAGGGCGTAATCCTCAAGCTCGACTTTGAAAAGGCGTACGACCGCGTAAACTGGGAGTTCGTGCGGGAGGTCCTCCTCAAAAAGGGTTTTGAGGCGGGTTTCGTACACCGGATCATGCATTTGATCTCGAGTGGCAATACCTCAGTTATTGTCAACGGCGAAATGGGGAAGTTTTTCCGTAATAGGAAAGGGTTAAGACAGGGCGATCCCATCTCCCCACTCGTCTTTAACTTTGTGGCAGACGCTTTGGCAGCTATGTTGTCCAAGGCCAGCGAGGCCGGTCATGTTAAGGGACTCGTCCCACACCTCATCCCGGGTGGTGTGACTCATTTACAATATGCAGACGATACCTTGCTTTTGTTTAAGCCCGATGACCATAGTATCGCCTCGATTAAGCTTTTGTTACTTGCCTTTGAGTTTCTATCCGGACTCAAAATAAATTTTCTTAAAAGCGAGGTCATTACCATGGGGATGGACGACCATCAAAGCTTTCGAGTCGCAAACCTACTTAATTGTAAGCTTGGGAGCTTTCCAATAAAGTATCTGGGGCTTCCTATATCTCACCGCAAACTCTTGATTTTAGAGTGGGAGCCTCTGTATGGGAAAGTGGCCAATAGGGTAAGCCCGTGGCGAGGGCGGTTTATGTCTTCTACGGCGAGGCTCATTTTAACTAACTCGAGCCTCTCTTCCCTCCCCCTATTCACTATGGGGATGTTCTTACTAGCTGATGGCGTGCACGCTAAGCTAGATACACCGCGATCCCGGTTCTTTTGGGAAGGAACTGGCATCAAGCGGAAATAACACCTGGTAAAGTGGGCGGCTATTTGTAGGCCAAAGAAATTCGGAGGATTGGGAATCCTAAACTCCAAATTAATGAACGTCGCCCTCCTGTCCAAATGGTGGTGGGGCTTGCCCAAAACGAGACGAGTCTATGGGCTCAGCTGCTAAAAGCCAAGTATTTCCCGAATGGGAATCCCTTCAGTGCCTCGGCCAACGGCTCCGTGTTTTGGAAAGGGATCCAAGCGGTCCGGCCCGCTTTTGCTAGTGGGGCCAAATTCCAGATTAACAATGGACAATCCACTCGGTTTTGGCTGGACCATTGGCTGGGCGCCTCCCCCCTTTGGCAAAGTCACCCCAATTTATTTCGGATCGCCACTGACATCAACATCTTAGTGGGAGAGGCAGCTCGTACTGACCCTCCAACGATCCACTTCATGCGGGCCCTTTCCAACGCCGAACGGGAGGCATGGGACGATCTAGTTCATCAAATTGGTGCCAACCGTATAGGGACGGGCGATGATTCGGTAGAATGGAGCTTGACAGCGTCCCGGAAATTCTCGGTTAAATCCTTATACAACAAGCTTACTGAAGGGACAACGCTTGATATAGCTAGGGGGCTGTGGAAGGCAGGCCTGCCCTTGAAAATTAAAATCTTCATGTGGCAAATGTTCAGGAATAGGCTGCCCACGTCGGATAATGTGGCCAAACGTAACGGTCCGGCTGATGGTACTTGCACTGTGTGCGGTCTAGGTGAAGATGCAAACCACGTCTTTTTTAGATGCCACCTGGCCAGGTTCGCGTGGAGTGCAGTTAGGGAAGCCTTCCACTCGAACTGGAACCCAGCCTCGGGGAATGACTTGATATCCATCGTCAAAACCATGAGAGGGACCAGTAGTAGAATCGCTTGGCGTTGCGTAGGGGCGCTACTCTGGGCTATTTGGACGACGCGCAATAAAATTACGATTGAGAAAAAAATCCCTAACCACCCCGCGGATGTGATCTTCAAATGCCATCTTTTTTTACAGACGTGGACTCCGCTGGGGAAGGAGCGCGATGCTGAGCGCATGTCGGAGGCCATGGCGCGCATCAAGACTATCCAGGTGATGGCGAGACAAGACCCGCCGACTCGATGATGCTTTTGGAGCCTTTTTGAGGCTGTTTCATGTTAGATAGGTCGTCAGCGTTGGATACTTTGGCTGGTTGTACTGATGCCTTCGCGCGGAACCTCCTTTTCGTTTCGTTGCTGCCCTGGACCGAACTTTCTATTTTGCTTTACTTGGTTGTATCCTGTTGAACTTGGTGCCTGAGGGCTTTATTAATTTAAAGCCGGACGCGTCTAGCGTCTTCGTTCCAAAAAAAAAACAATGCAAGCAACTTCTTGCAAAAAAAGCAAGCAACTGAACAATAGCAGGTCCCTAATTTGCAGTCAAATACTCCCTCCATTCGGAAATACTTGTCCTAGATACAACCATTTCTAGGACAAGTATTTACGGACGGAGGAGGAGGGAGTACTACACATGAGTCTGCATTTCTTTTGTCCTAGTCCCATTTTGCAATCACATACAATAAGTCTGCATTTATTTTATCCCTTGTGAATGTTCGCCCGTACGGTAGGCCTGCGTACGTAGAACGCATGTACTGTCGTCTACATGCCTCTGGCCACAAATTAAATTAAGAACACAGCGTTGCCAGCGTTACTACTTGCTATTTTTGGGTCGTTTGGTGAGCTTAGATTTGCTCACATTTGCGTCAAAAGCCGTTCAGCACGTCACATCTATGCATGGATTGTAATTAACATGTGTGTGAACATCCAACACATGCAAGCAATGCTCTGCTTTTTCAGTTCGAAGTGTTTTTCAGCTCACTTTCTCCTCTTCATACTGTTGTCAAAAAGGTTTAGCGCGTCACATCCACTCACGGTTTGCGATTGGTAGGGAATATTCAGAACAATACATGTGGTGGCATATAACGAGAGCAACATCACAATGCTACATGGCGCTTTGGCAAATGTGACGTGCCTAATCAGTTTTGCCGATTTTCATTGTTGTTTGCAAGATTTATGTTTCTTTAGTGCCATGATTTTTTTGGTTAGTTTTTCCTCATTTTGTTCTTCTTGATTTTCTTTTTCTTGAAACAGAGGCAAAATACTTCTCTCATCTCATTAGTAAAGGAGAAGTAGAATTGCCTAATTAATTAGCAAAAAATCAGATGGATACTGGCACAATAGCCAACCACAACAAATGGCAACATTGGCCGTCCTGACTACGTACACAACGACACACACATCATCGAGAAGGAAATCACCATTGAGGTTGCCAGAAAGCATCATCGTCATCACTCCTCCCCAAGCCAATGACTGTAAGGTTGTCATCGATGACTACCAATGAGCCCCATCACAAAGGACATTGGTACCCATGCTGGCCCATGCCAAACAAATGACCACCCCATTGGTGAACAGACTCCGACGACGAACATTGCAGGAGAAAAGCATCAAGCCTACGCCAATCAGGCCCAGGCAACCGACCAATCTTCTCATTGCCGTCGTCCCTACGAAAGTTCAGCCGCTACCCAACTCCTCTTGACGTTGTCATCGTTACCGAATCAAGAGGCCACACCACACGATCCAGGGCCACTCTTGAGCATCCTCGCATCAAGACGGAACATAACCCACAAACCAAGACAACTCCATGACGATGCTTGAACATAGCATGTGCAATCTTCTTCCACTAGTTGCACATAAAATTCATGGGCTGGCAGGAAACTCCAGTTCTCCCACACATGGATCCTTCTCTTAGTTCCAAAAATAGCCTGCAAAGAGGGAAGAGTGTACGCGCGTATATATGAGCGCATGCGTCTGTATTGTGTTAAAAAAAAAACAACCTGCAAAGTTTTCTTTGGCAGTTTCAACCTCCTCAAAACACAATCATTTTGGCAAATCTAATTTGCCCACACCAAAGCGCATGTTCCCAATCAGATCTAAACTTTACGTTTCGGGTGGACCCCAACCAACCAGTTTCCAAACATATTTGTTATGCTATTTGTTTGTTGGAGGGACTTTAAATGCTACATGGATGGTACCCAAAAGGAGGGTGGCAAAAGGGCAATCTAAAACTAACTTGCAGTTATCTGAGGGTAATTTTTTGTTGATTATTAAATGCAGTGGTATAGTCTTATTGTGAAATCGGAGGCATTGCCCCTCTCGCTATGAAAGGAAGGAAAAGATAAAGAAAGAAAACGTGAGTTTTACAAGACAAGTTAGTGTCTGGTGATGACATGACACTGGTTTGTTTGTGGCTTGCTAGCTCTACACGATCGAGAAGCTTTGCTCAATCAAACTAAGTTGGATGGTGACCGAGCGAGCGCGAGCCACGAGTGACAGCCAGTACATGGGCCAGGTTATACAGATAGCTCGGCTGGATAGCAACGGCTACTAGAAGTACAAGACGGTCAACGGCGCCGCCACGTACGAGCTGGTCGCCGGCCGGTACCGACCTGCACGACCGGTCCGCTTTGGGACAAGCGATCAGAATCCTGACGGTGCAATCAAGCACCTGAGAAAATCGCGGCGCCGCTGATCACATCCATACAGGACCTGTGATCGTGTGATTGCAGGGAATAAAAATCGAGCTAAAAATGAAAGAAATCTCTTGGAAATTTATCTTTTTTTTTTACCTTAGAGAATTACTATACTCTTATATTAATGGCGATGCATGCTTTTCTTAACAATACTACAGACGCATACACTCATACATACGCACATACATTCACCCTATGATTCTGTGTACGGGTGGATAATTTTTTGTATTAGATATTTCTAAAGTCGAACTTTGAGAGTCTGACCAGATTTTTGAGGGGTGATGAGGGCCTCCATATTAGTTTTCGCGTCGGGCCCTCAAAATCTCAGAACCGGTCCTGTCCCCCACCTCTTTTTCTTCTGACACTAGTAGAAAACAGGGCTTAGGTCACAGGGCAATTTTCACATTAGCCCCGGTTCAGTCACGAACCGGGACTAATGTGAGCATTGGTCCCGGTTCGTGCGGCCAGGGGCCTGCCGGGCCTCGTGGGGGCTTTGGTCCCGGTTCGTCTGGACCCTTTGGTCCCGGTTGGTGGGACAAACCGGGACCAATGGGCCACGCTCCTGGCCCACCACCCTTTAGTCCCGGTTCATACCACAAACCGGGACTAAAGGGCTGGTCCTAGTTGCGGCCAGTGTTTAGTCCCACCTTGCCAACCGAAGGGCGCTCACACCAGTTTATAAGCCCGTCCCTCTATGCCTTGTTGAGCTTCTCTTAAAGTGAAAATAGATGCCCTTATACAGGGAATTTCACCTAAATTCACAGTAAATTGAAATTTACTGTGAATTTAGGTTTAATTTTCTCTATAAGCGCATCTATGTTCATTTTTTATATTTATAAAATAAATAAACCTTAATAAAATAAATAAAACTAAATAAACCTTAATAAAATAAAATAAAATAAACTATAGTAACTACAATAAATAAACCTTAATAAATTAAGTAAAAATAGCAGCAGTAAAATAAATAAAAATAGCAGCAGTAAAATAAATAAAAATAGCAGCAGTAAAATAAATAAAAATAAAATAATTAAAGTAAAATACATAAGTAATTAGAAATAAAATAAATAAGTTTTTTGTTGTAAGTAGAAACAAAACAAAACAAATAAAGCAAAAGAGAAAAAAACACACGTCCCTCTCTGCCTTGTTGAGCTCCTCTCAAAATGAAAATAGATGCCCTTATACAGGGAATTTGGCCTAAATTCACAGTGAGTTTCTCTGAAATTCATAGAAATTTATTATGAATTTAGGTTGAATTTTCTCTATAAGCGCATCTATGCTCATTTTTTTATGTTGGGGTTGGCGATCTTTACAGACTTTTTGTGTGTTGAATATGCACCATTCAAAATCAGTCTCTGCTTTGAATGATGCATTTTGAACACACAAAAAGTCAGGAGTTCAAATAAGTTTTAAAAAATGAAATCCCTTTGTAACAGACGAGTTTCCGGATGAAATCCTGATACTTTGAAAGAGATTGTCCGTTTTGTACACGAAGTGCATCCAGTTTTTGCCGTAACCCTCTCAACTTTCTTGCACATGCTATGTGGATGAAATGATGATACCATGCCAACTTTCAACCTTTTCAGAGTTCATTTGAAATGCTTTTCAATTTTAGGGTCTTGTAGCTCAAAATAATTAGTAAATGCATGAAAAATAACAAATGAAGTCAGAAAGGATTGAAAAATGATGATGTGGCTTTGAATGGTGTATTTTGAACACACAAAAAGTCAGGAGTTCAAATAAGTTTTAAAAAATGAAATCCCTTTGTAACAGATGAGTTTCCGTATAAAATTTAAACTATTCAAATTTGAAAACTAATGGAGTAACAGAAAGTTTATAATTATTCTGAGCTAAAAGCAAAAAGAATAAAAAAATAAAGCAAAAATCAAAAGAAAATAAATAATTCAAAAAACAAAAAAATACTGGAAAAATAAAAAAATGCCGCCTAATGGGCAACATGGCCTGCATACGACTAGAAACCCATCTGCACATGGGCCAGGATGCAGGCCCGTAGGCCCAATAGGCCCAACATGGCAGTGACAAAGGTAGGCATGTAATGCCTGCATATTAGAGAGGAGCTCAGCACCTGAGCTGCAACGCAGCTTATAAACAGGTGCTGAGCTCTCTCAGCTAGCGAGCTGGGACTAAACTTCCCACCGCACCGCGCCAGCACATTAGTCCCGGTTGGTGCCTCCAACCGGAACCAATGCCACCAACCGGGACCAAAGCCCTCTGCTTCCCGCCCTTTGGGCTGGTGAAAAGAGGCCTTTGGTCCCGGTTGGTGCCACCAACCGGGACTAAAGGGTGGTCATTGGTTCTGATTTGTGCGTTGAACCGGGACCAAAGCCTTTGCTATATAAGCCAGCACTTAGGAAATTTTCAGATTTCCATCGCCAGTTTCCCCCCGCCCGACGACGCCGCGAGCTCGATCTACGCCGCCAGGCTGCCCCGCCGCCGTCGCCGTCGCCCGTGCCCCCGAGCCCACGCCATCGCCCGTCGCCGTCGTCCTCCGCCGCGCGCCCCCAAGCCGTCGCCCGTACGTCACCGTCGCCCTCCGCCCCGGCCCGCCGCGGTCACCGTCGCCCTCCGCCACCCACGCCGTCGCCCTCCGCCGCCCACGCCGTCGCCCTCCGTCGCCCGATGTGAGCCGCCGCCACGCCACGGCTCTGTTTTTTTCCATATAATTTGTATTATTTTTTTGTTCATTGCATTTTTTCATATATATAATGTATATATATATATATATATATATATATGTATGTGGTAGCTATATGATGAATGGATGTGGCTATGTATGTATGAATATAATGTTCATACAATTTTTTTGTTTATATACGTTTTTTTTCATATATGTATTAATTTTTTATTGAGGTTAATTATTAGTACATATCGATTTTAGGTTAGTGCTTAGTAGTTGAACTAGCTAGTTGATTTAATAAAACTATTTTATTAAATTTTACTATATATAGAAGTAGTTTATTTTTAGTAAGAACTACTTTATTTTATATATTTAAGTAAGTGCTTAGTAGTTGAACTAGTTGATTAATTAATAGAACTATTTTATTAAATTTTACTATATATAGAAGTAGTTTATTTTTAGTAAGAACTACTTTATTTTATTTATTTATAGTAAGTGCTTAGTAGTTGAACTAGTTGATTAATTAATAAAACTACTTTATTTTATTTATAGTAAGTGCTTAATTAGTAGTTGAACTAGTTGATTTAACAAAACTAGTTTATTTCACTATAGAAGTAGTTTATTTTTAGCAAGGAAATTAATAGAACTAGTTTGTTTTTTTAGTTAAAGCAATTATTCCCGCATCGACGTCGACGATGCCTATCCCGCATCCTCGTCGTCGACTCGGCGGAGGAGGCCGGCTTGATCAGAGGGGCCATGTCCGGGACTGGGCTCCACCGGGCTGGTTTTGGGAGGTGCTACCTTCCGGTGGGCGTAGGTTGGTGAGGAACCAGCCCGTCGTTGACCCGATCCTTGTTTGGTGGTGCTCGCGTGGGCCCAGTGATGGTGCCGAGGCTTCCGGACACCGCGGAGGTGGTACGTCACCGTGTCAGCGAGGAGGACCAGCACGTCCGTCGCTACATGGTTGCGTTGGAGGGCAGGTTCGACAATACCTGGCAGGTTCTTCAGGGATCTCAGTGGAGCTATGATCCTGTGATGGTTCCGTCCCTTTGGGTGTCCACCGCCCGCGCCGATACCCGTCGGGCGCTACTGTTCTAGCTGTACTAGCGATGCTATATGTATGATAGTATTCGAGGTGTATTAGTGATAATATTCGACGATGTACGGACGCATGGAGATGATGTAGTTTTGCTTATAATTGAATGCATCCTAATTTGAATACTACTTTATTTTGTGATTTGATTTTGCTTATTGAATGCTCAAAGTGGAAAACTACTCCGATCCTACTTTGAATGCTAAAATTGGAGAGCACTATGATTAGTTGATAGCTTATAGGGTTTTTGTTTTCGTAGAAATCTAGGAGCCCCCGGCCCCTCCATCATCCCCGCCGTCGTCCCGTCACCGCCCCCTCCGACATCGATGTGAGACCAGCCAAATCCTCTTTTAGAAAGATAATTAAACGATATTTCGGGTTGACTGTAAGTCTGTCGAGTCTCCACCATATATGAGAGGACGAAGAATCCCGACTGTTGTCGTGGGGGTAGCTTCTCCTTCGTTCCCGTGTGCTAGACAATTTGGTGTAATGCACTCGAGAACGAAAGGAGGAGCTACCATCACCGACGGTCGCAAATGTCAGAGAGGAATCAGTGAGGGAGAGTTCCACCATATATATATGAGAGGACGAAGAATCCCGACTGTTGTCGTGGGGGTCGCTTCTCCTTTGTTCCCGTGTACTAGACATTTTGGTGTAATGCACACGGGGACAAAGGGAGGAGCGACCATCACCAACGGTCGAATGTATACACCACGTGAGCTGAGAGTTTTCAAGAAAAGACTCGACAAACCGATAGTCAACCCGTGATGAATAATAATGATCTAACTTAGGTTTTTTAGTACATATATTTAATTGTAGACATTTAATATTTGAATTATGAACATAGGAAATGTCGTACTCGGACGACGAAAGTCTCCCGGGGGAGTGCGACTGGTGCCACGACGACCGAGGTCAGTGCGACAGGCCTCACCTGGACGAAGATCGGCGCTTCAGTATTAAGCTGGAGGAGACCTTCGATGTTGAAACGGTACACAACGACGACAAGTGTTATTTTTTCGTAATTAAGCACGACTTCAACTATTTCAACGTGTATTTTTCATCTTTTACAATTCGGCTAACTTATCCCATGCCATGCAAGACGCTACGTCTTGGAGAGGATGGGTTTTGAAGACCATGAAAGTATGGAAACAAAGAAAATTCACCTAAGGACCCATCATGATATAGATTTTGAAGTAAATCTGTATAATTCTGAGAGCGTAACCCATTTTGGTTGCAAAAATTGGGAAGCATTTTGCAAGATGGATGGTTTTGATGAGGGTATGCTTGTCACCATGGATCTTGGTGATCCTGACATCGAGCAAGACAATATGGACATTTGGGTCCTTGTTGATACGCCTCCAATTCTACCGCTATGTGAGTTTCTCAAACATAGTTATTAGCTAATTTATATTGTTCATTTCAAAATAGTTGACAGCTTATTTTCATTGACAGCTTATTTTGATTGTTCAAACAATGTGCGGAACATGGTAGACATAACCTACTACACCGATGGCTCTGAGTTAACTTATAAGGAGAAAACTCATCTGGTTGGATTTTGTACTGATATTGAGAATTACAATATCTACAATCAAACTCCTCAACATTATGGTCAATACGTGCCACTAGTGCACGTGTTGAACTACGGTAACTACTATGGAGATACCCTGGTAAGATTTCTTACTATTACGACATCCGTGCATATTTTGCATAGTTCTAAAACTAGTACATCATTGCTAACTATGAAGTTATTACTATGTTTTTCAACAGATAATCCCAGAGGATTGTGCGCCTCATTTGATGTATCAGAATGGTAGGCTTGATGTTTTGAATATACAACCAGGTCATCCTACGAATCTCAACTGTCCATACCGGATTTCTAAAAGAAGTGGAGACATGCAAATTAAAGAATGGAAAAAATGTATGGACAGTCGCAAGGAGGTTCTTGGAAGCAAAAGGAAGCGAAGCGCAAGAATTGGAGACAGGATGATCTCCATTCTCCATAATGGAGAGTCAGGGTCTATATTGTTTTATGCTATTTTACCTTAAAGAGGGTATTTCGGTCCTACCTAATACTGATGATCATGTGCTAAGAACAATTAAGTAGGGTTGGTTCGATGACTGTGAGGATGATGATCGTATGACTTGTTATTAATAACGAGTAGAAGTTGTATGATGATGCTTAGTAGGACTTGTTATTATATATGATGATGCATGATGCGCGCATGAAGAGTTATTATATATCAGCGGGTGAAATGAACATGGATTGGATTGAAGTGAAGGCAACATGCATGTGGTGCGTGTCGAAAGTAGTACAATCCAAACTTGATCAAGTTAGGATTAGTATTACTTTCGACATGCACCACATGTTGCCTTCACTTCAATCTAAGCCATGTTTAGGCATAGCAGTACGTAGCGTTGGTAAACCAAGCACGGAGATATAAGAGAGGACACTTCTCTCTAATAGCTACCTAATAACAACCTAAATTAACCCCCCAAAACCCCCTAACCCCCCCCCTTTAAAAAAAACAAAAACCCCAGCCCCTGAAATGCTGACGCATAGATGCCTATTGGTCCCGGTTGGTGTCACCAACCGGGACCAAAGGCCCTCCGTCCTGGGCTGGCCGCAGCGGCCACGTGGAGGACCTTCTGTCCCGGTTCGTGTAAGAACCAGGACTAAAGGCCAAGGGCATTAGTAACGACCTTTTAGTCCCGGTTCACAAACCGGGACAGAAGGCCCTCACGAACCGGGACAATAGGCCCTTTTTCTACTAGTGTGACTATGTAAGAGCATCTACAGCCGGGCACCCCAAACCGGCCTCAAATGCCCGGGCTGACCGGCACCCCTCATATCTAGGCGAAATATGGGGACGCCCGAATGCTCCCGCCACATCGGACTGGCGTCGGGGTCCCACGCGGAATCGTCTGGAAACCCGACGGTCCGAAGCACGTCTCCTCCGTTGGACTGTTGTCGCCGTGTGGCGCCACTCCGGTGGACCACGTAGTGCCTAGCCCGGTTATATAAGGCGATCGCCGACACCCAAACCCTACCCCTCCACATTTTCCTCAGCCGTCCGATGCTGCCGCCACTTTCCACTTCCCGTCCGCCCACCACTAGTAGCCATGCCCCCACGCGGCCGAATAAGGGGCCACCCATTTCTAACGCCAGAGCACCGGCTGCAGCTCCTTGAGCAGATCCGGGCAAGGCGCGGAGCGCGGTTCGCCAAGGGGCTACCTCCGGATGCAGTTGTTGGAAATATGCCCTAGAGGCAATAATAAAATGGTTATTATTATATTTCCTTGTTCATGATAATTGTCTATTGTTCATGCTATAATTGTGTTATCCGGAAATCGTAATACATGTGTGAACACATAGACCATAACATGTCCCTAGTGAGCCTCTAGTTGACTAGCTCGTTGATCAATAGATGGTTACGGTTTCCTGACCATGGACATTGGATGTCATTGATAACGGGATCACATCATTAGGAGAATGATGTGATGGACAAGACCCAATCCTAAGCATAGCACTAGATCGTGTAGTTCGTTTGCTAAAGCTTTTCTAATGTCAAGTATCATTTCCTTAGACCATGAGATCGTGCAACTCCTGGATACCGTAGGAATGCTTTGGGTGTACCAAACGTCACAACGTAACTGAGTGGCTATAAAGGTGCACTATAGGTATCTCCAAAAGTGTCTGTTGGGTTGGCACGGATTAAGACTGGGATTTGTCACTCCGTATGACGGAGAGGTATCTCTGGGCCCACTCGGTATTGCATCATCATAATGAGCTCAATGTGACTAAGTATTTAGTCACGGGATCATGCATTACGGAACGAGTAAAGTGACTTGCCGGTAACGAGATTAAATGAGGTATTGGGATACCGACGATCGAGTCTCGGGCAAGTAACGTACCGATTGATAAAGGGAATTGTATACGGGATTGCTTGAATCCTCGACATCGTTGTTCATCCGATGAGATCATCGTGGAACATGTGGAAGCCAACATGGGTATCCAGATCCCGCTGTTGGTTATTGGCTAGAGAGGTGTCTCGGTCATGTCTGCATGATTCCCGAACCCGTAGGGTTTACACACTTAAGGTTCGATGACGCTAGGGTTATAAGGAAGGTTTGTATGTGATTACCGAATGTTGTTCGGAGTCCCGGATGAGATCCCGGACGTCACGAGGAGTTCTGGAATGGTCCGGAGGTAAAGATTTATATATGGGAAGTCACCATACGGTCACCGGAAGTGTTCGGGGGTATGCCGGTATTGTACCGGGACCACCGAAGGGGTTCCGAGGGTCCACCGGGAGGGTCCACCTGCCCTGGAGGGCCTTATGGGCTGTAGGTGGAAGGGAACCAGCCCCTAAGTGGGCTGGGGCGGCAAACCCCCTAGGGTCCATGCGCCTAGGGTTTGGGGGAACCCTAAAGGGGACGCCCCCCCTTGCTTGGGGGGCAAGCCACCTCCCCCTTGGCCGCCGCCCCCCTCTAGATCCCATCTAGAGGGGCCGCCCCCTTCCTCCTTCTCCCTATAAATAGAGGGGTGAGGAGAGGGCTGCAACACCACATCCAAGGCGCAGCCCCTCCCCTCCCCAACACCTCTCCTCCTCCGCGTGTGCTTGGCGAAGCCCTGCCGGAGAAATGTCACTTCACCACCACCACGCCGTCGTGCTGTTGTTGGAGCCTTCTTCCTCAACCTCTCCGTCCTCCTTGCTGGATCAAGGTGTGGGAGACGTCACCGCTCCGTACGTGTGTTGAACGCGGAGGTGCCGTCCGTTCGGCGCTTGGATCATCGGTGATTTGGATCACGACGAGTACGACTCCATCAACCCCGTTCTCTTGAACGGTTCCGCTCGCAATCTACAAGGGTATGTAGATGCACTCCTCCCCTCTCGTTGCTAGTAAACTCCATAGATTGATCTTGGTGATGCGTAGAAAATTTTAATTTCTGCTACGATCCCCAACAGTGGCATCATGAGCTAGGTCTATGCGTAGTTTCTATGCACGAGTAGAACACAAGTTGTTGTGGGCGTCGATTTTGTCAACTTACTTGCCGTTACTAGTCTTATCTTGATTCGGCGGCATCGTGGGATGAAGCGGCCCGGACTGACCTTACACGTACGCTTACGTGAGATAGGTTCCACCGACTGACATGCACTAGTTGCATAAGGTGGCTAGCGGGTGTCTGTGTCTCCCACTTTAGTCGGATCGGATTCGATGAAAAGGGTCCTTATGAAGGGTAAATAGAAATAGGCATATCACGTTGTGGTTTTGGCGTAGGTAAGAAACGTTCTTGCTAGAAACCTATAGCAGCCACGTAAAAATTGCAACAACAATTAGAGGACGTCTAACTTGTTTTTGCAGCAAGTGTCATGTGATGTGATATGGCCAGAAGGATGTGATCAATGATATATGTGATGTATGAAATTGATCATGTTCTTGTAATAGGAATCACGACTTGCATGTCGATGAGTATGACAACCGGCATGAGCCATAGGGGTTGTCTTAATTTATTTATGACCTGCGTGTCAACTGAAACGTCATGTAATTACTTTACTTTATTGCTAACCGTTAGCCATAGTAGTACAAGTAATAGTTGGCGAGAAAACTTCATGAAGAAACGATGATGGAGATCATGGTGTCATGCCGGTGACGATGATGAACATGGCGCCCTGAAGATGGAGATCAAAAGGAGCAAAATGATATTGGCCATATCATGTCACTATTTGATTGCATGTGATGTTTATCATGTTTTATATCTTATTTGCTTAGAACGACAGTAGCATAAATAAGATGATCCCTCGCTAAAATTTCAAGAAAGTGTTCCCCCTAACTGTGCACCGTTGCGAAGGTTCGTTGTTCCGAAGCACCACGTGATGATCGGGTGTGATAGGTTCTAACGTTCGCATACAACTGGTGTAAGCCAGATTTACACACGCAATACACTTAGGTTGACTTGACGAGCCTAGCATGTACAGACATGGCCTCGGAACAGAAGAGACCGAAAGGTCGAGCATGAGTCGTATAGCAGATACGATCAACATGCAGATATTCACCGATGATGACTAGTCCGTCTCACGTGATGATCGGACACGGCCTAGTTGACTCCGATCATGTATCACTTAGATGACTAGAGGGATGTCTGTCTGAGTGGGAGTTCATTAATAATTTGATTAGATGAACTTAATTATCATGAACTTAGTCTAAAATCTTTACAATATGTCTTGTAGATCAAATGGCCCACGCTAATGTCAACCTCAACTTCAACGCGTTCCTAAAGAAAACCAAGCTGAAAGACGATGGTAGCAACTATACGGACTGGGTCCGGAACTTGAGGATCATCCTCATAGCTGCCGAGAAAGCATATGTCCTTGAAGCACCGCTAGGTGAAGCACCCGTCCCAGCAAACCAAGACGTTATGAACGCCTGGCAAACACGTGTTGATGATTACTCCCTGGTTCAGTGCGGCATGCTTTACAGCTTAGAACTGGGGCTCCAAAAGCGTTTCGAGTAGCACGGAGCATATGAGATGTTCCAAGAGCTGAAAATGGGTTTCCAAGCTCATGCCCGGGTCGAGAGATATGAAGTCTCCGACAAGTTCTACAATTGTAAGATGGAGGAGAATAGTTCCGTCAGCGAACACATACTCAAAATGTCTGGGTTGCACAACCGTTTGTCTCAGCTGGGAGTTAATCTCCCGGATGACGCGGTCATTGACAGAATCCTTCAGTCGCTCCCACCTAGCTACAAGAGCTTTGTGATGAACTTCAAAATGCAGGGGATGGAAAAGACCATTCCTGAGGTATATTCGATACTGAAATCAGCGGAGGTGGAGATCAAAAAGGAACATCAAGTGTTGATGGTGAATAAGACCACTAAGTTCAAGAAAGGCAAGGGTAAGAAGAACTTCACGAAAGACGGCAAGGGAGTTGTGTTGGAAATATGCCTTAGAGGCAATAATAAATTGGTTATTATTATATTTCCTTGTTCATGATAATCGTTTATTATCCATGCTAGAATTGTATTGATAGGAAACTCAGATACATGTGTGGATACATAGACAACACCATGTCCCTAGTAAGCCTCTAGTTGACTAGCTCGTTGATCAATAGATGGTTACGGTTTCCTGACCATGGACATTGGATGTCGTTGATAACGGGATCACATCATTAGGAGAATGATGTGATGGACAAGACCCAATCCTAAGCCTAGCACAAGATCGTGTAGTTCGTCTGCTAAAGCTTTTCTAATGTCAAGTATCATTTCCTTAGACCATGAGATTGTGCAACTCCCGGATACCGTAGGAATGCTTTGGGTGTACCAAACGTCACAACGTAACTGGGTGGCTATAAAGGTGCACTACAGGTATCTCCGAAAGTGTCTGTTGGGTTGGCACGAATCGAGACTGGGATTTGTCACTCCGTGTAAATGGAGAGGTATCTCTGGGCCCACTCGGAAGGACATCATCATAATGTGCACAATGTGACCAAGGAGTTGATCACGTGATGATGTGAGTTACGGAACGAGTAAAGAGACTTGCCGGTAACGAGATTGAACAAGGTATCGGGATACCGACGATTGAATCTCGGGCAAGTAACATACCGGTAGACAAAGGGAATTGTATACGGGATTGATTGAATCCCCGACATCGTGGTTCATCCGATGAGATCATCGTGGAACATGTGGGAGCCAACATGGGTATCCAGATCCCGCTGTTGGTTATTGACCGGAGAACGTCTCGGTCATGTCTGCATGGTTCCCGAACCCGTAGGGTCTACACGCTTAAGGTTCGATGACGCTAGGGTTATAGGGAATAGATGTACGTGGTTACCGAATGTTGTTCGGAGTCCCGGATGAGATCCCGGACGTCACGAGGAGTTCCGGAATGGTCCGGAGGTAAAGATTTATATATAGGAAGTATGGTTTTGGCCACCGGAAGTGTTCCGGGCATCACCGGTAGTGTACCGGGACCACCGGAGGGGTCCGGGGGTCCACCGGGAGGGGCCATAGGCCCCGGAGGCATACATGGGCCAAGTGTGAGAAGGGACCAGCCCGTAGGTGGGCTGGGGCGCCTCCCCACCAAGGCCCATGCGCCTAGAGAGAAGAGGGGGCAAACCCTAGGGCAGATGGGCCCTAAAGGCCCATGCCTGGTGCGCCTCCCTCTCCCCCCCACTTGGCCGCCACCCTAGATGGGGATTGGGGCTGCCGCCACCCCTAGGGAGGGAACCCTAGGTGGGGGCGCAACCCTCCCTCTCCTCCTATATATAGTGGAGGCAAAGGGGCAGCCCTACGCACGAAGTTCTCCTTCTCTTGGCGCAGCCCTACCTCTCCCCTCCTCCTCTCCCGCGGTGCTTGGCGAAGCCCTGCGGGATTGCCACGCTCCTCCATCACCACCACGCCATCGTGCTGCTGCTGGATGGAGTCTTCCCAACCTCTCCCTCTCTCCTTGCTGGATCAAGGCGTGGGAGATGTCACCGGGCTGCACGTGTTTTGAACGCGGAGGCGCCGTGGTTCGGCGCTTAGATCGGAACCAACTGCGATCTGAATCGCTACGAGTACGACTCCTTCATCCGCGTTCTTGCAACGCTTCCGCATCGCGATCTACAATGGTATGTAGATGCACTCCCCTTCCCCTCGTTGCTAGATTACTCCATAGATTGATCTTGGTGATGCGTAGAAAATTTTGAATTTCTGCTACGTTACCCAACAGTGGCATCATGAGCTAGGTCTATGCGTAGTTTCTATGCACGAGTAGAAAACAAAGTAGTTGTGGGCGTCAATGTTGCCAATTCTTCTTGCCGGTACTAGTCTTATCTTGTTTCGGCGGTATTGTGGGATGAAGCGGCCCGGACCGACCTTACACGTACGCTTACGTGAGACAGGTTCCACCGACTGACATGCACTAGTTGCATAAGGTGGCTAGCGGGTGTCTGTCTCTCCCACTTTAGTCGGAACGGATTCGATGAAAAGGGTACTTATGAAGGGTAAATAGAAATTGGCATATCACGTTGTGGTCTTACGTAGGTAAGAAACGTTCTTGCTAGAAACCTATACAAGCCACGTAAAAACTTGCAACAACAACTAGAGGACGTCTAACTTATTTTTGCAGCATGTGCTATGTGATGTGATATGGCCAGAAGATGTGATGAATGATATATGTGATGTATGAGATTGATCATATTCTTGTAATAGGAATCACGACTTGCATGTCGATGAGTATGACAACCGACAGGAGCCATAGGAGTTGTCTTTATTTTTTGTATGACCTGCGTGTCATTGAATAACGCCATGTAAATTACTTTACTTTATTGCTAAGCGCGTTAGCCATAGAAGTAGAAGTAATCGCTGGCGTGACAACTTCGTGAAGACACAATGATGGAGATCATGGTGTCATGCCGGTGACAAAGATGATCATGGTGCCCCGAAGATGGAGATCAAAGGAGCAAAATGATATTGGCCATATCATGTCACTATTTGATTGCATGTGATGTTTATCATGTTTTGCATCTTATTTGCTTAGAACGACGGTAGTAAGTAAGATGATCCCTCACTAAAATTTCAAGAGACGTGTTCCCCCTAACTCTGCACCGTTGCGAAGGTTCGTTGTTTCGAAGCACCACGTGATGATCGGGTGTGATAGATTCTAACGTTCGAATACAACGGGTGTTGACGAGCCTAGCATGTACAGACATGGCCTTGGAACACATGCGAAACAATTAGGTTGACTTGACGAGCCTAGCATGTACAGACATGGCCTCGGAACACAAGAGACCGAAAGGTCGAACATGAGTCGTATAGCAGATACGATCAACATGGAGATGTTCACCGATGATGACTAGTCCGTCTCACGTGATGATCGGACACGGCCTAGTTTGACTCGGATCATGTATCACTTAGATGACTAGAGGGATGTCTATCTGAGTGGGAGTTCATTAAATAGTCAGATGAACTTCATTATCATGAACATAGTCAAAAAGTCTTTGCAAATTATGTCATAGCTTGCGCTTTAGTTCTACTGTTTAAGATACGTTCCTAGAGAAAATTTAGTTGAAAGTTGGTAGTAGCAATTATGCGGACTGGGTCCGTAAACTGAGGATTGTCCTCATTGCTGCACAGAAGGCTTATGTCCTTAATGCACCACTCGGTGTGCTGAACCTCAGCGTCGTCTGTAGATGTTGCGAAATATCTGGCATACACGTTTTGATGACTACGTGATAGTTCAGTGCGTATTGCTAACGGTTTAGAATTGTGGCACCAAAGGCGTTTTTGAAACGTCGCAGAACATATGAGATGTTCCGAAGACTGAAATTGGGATTTCAGACTAGTGCCCACGTCAAGAGGTATGAGACTTCTGACAAGTTTCTTAAGCCTGCAAACTAAGGGAGAAAAGCTTAATCGTTGAGCATGTGCTCAGATTGTCTGAGTGCCACAATCACTTGAATCGAGTGGGAGTTAATCTCCCAGATGAGATAGTGATGGTTCTCCATAGTCACTGCCACCAAGCTAGTAGAGCTTCGTGATGAACTATAAATATCAAGGATTGATGATGATCCTTGAGCAATTCGCGATGTTTGACACCGCGAAAGTAGAAATCAAGAAGGAGCATCAATTGTTGATGGTTAGTAAAACCACTAGTTTAAGAAGGGCAAGGGCAAAAGGGATACTTCATGAAACAGTAAGTCATTTGCTGCTCTAGTGAAGAATCCCAAGGTTGAACCCAAACCCGAGACTAAGTGCTTCTGTAATGAGGGGAACGGTCACTGAAGCAGTACTACCCTAGATACTTGGTAGATGAGAAGGCGGGCAAGGTCGACAGAAGTATATTGGATATACGTTATATGAATGTGTACTTTACTAGTACTCCTAGCAGCACTAGGGTATTAGATACCGGTTCGGTTGCTAAGTGTTAGTAACTCGAAATAAAAGCTGCGGAATAAACGGAGACTAGCTAAAGGTGAGATGATGATATGTGTTGGAAGTGTTTCCAAGGTTGATGTGATCAAGCATCGCATGCTCCCTCTACCATCGAGATTTGGTGTTTGCGTTGAGCATGATTGGATTATGTTTATCGCAATACGGTTATTCATTTAAGGAGAATAATGGTTACTCTGTTTATTTGAATAATACCTTCAATGGTCTTGCACCTAAAATGAATCTCGATCGTAGTGATACACATGTTCGTGCCAAAAGATATAAAATAGTAATGATAGTTCCACATACTTGTGGCACTGCTATTTGAGTCATATTGGGATAAAACGCATGAAGAAGCTCCATGTAGATGGGTCTTTGGACTCACTCGTTTTTGAAAAGATTGAGACATGCGAACCATGTCTATTGGTATATATGCATGAAGAAACTCCATGCAGATGGATCGTTTGGACTCACTTGATTTTGAATCACTTGAGACATGCAAATCATACCACATGGGCAAGATGACTGAAAGTCCTCGTTTTCAGTAAAATGGAACAAGAGAGCAACTTATTGGAAGTAATACATTTTGATGTATGCAGTCCAATGAGTGCTGAGGCATGCAGTGGATATCGTTATGTTCTTACTTCACAGATGATTTGAGTAGATGCTGAGTGTATTTACTTGATGAAACACAAGTCTGAATTATTGAAAGGTTCAAGTAATTTCAGAGTGGAGTTGAAGATCGTCGTGACAAGAGGATGAAATGTCTGTGATATGATCATAGAGATGAGTATCCGAGTTACGAGTTTGGCACACAATTAAGACATTGTGGAAAGTGTTTCACAATTAATACCGCCTGGAACACCATAGTGTGATGGTGTGTCCGGACATCATAGCTGCACCCTATTGGATATGGTGCATACCATGATGTCTCTTATCGAATTACCACTATCGTTTATGGGTTAGGCATTAGAGACAACCGCATTCACTTTAAAAGGGGCACCACGCAATTCCGTTGAGACGACACCGTATGAACTATGGTTTAGAGAAACCTAAGCTGTCGTTTCTTAAAAGTTTGGGGCTGCGACGCTTATGTGAAAAAGTTTCAGGCTGATAAGCTCGAACCCAAAGCGGATAAATGCATCTTCAAAGAATACCCAAAACAGTTGGGTATACCTCCTATTTCAGATCTGGAAGCAAAAGTGATTGTTTCTAGAAACGGGTCCTTTCTCGAGGAAAATTTTCTCTCGAAAGAATTGAGTGGGAGGATGGTGGAGACTTGATAGGGTTATTGAACCGTCACTTCAACTAGTGTGTAGCAGGGCACAGGAAGTTGTTCCTGTGGCACCTACACCAATTGAAGTGGAAGCTTATGATAGTGATCATGGAACTTCGGATCAAGTCACTACCAAACCTCGTAGGTTGACGAGGATGCGTACTACTTCAGAGTAATGCGTAATCCTGTCTTGGAAGTCATGTTGTTGGACAACGTTGAACCTACGAGCTATGGAGAAGCGATGGTGGGCCCGAATTCCGACGAATGGCTCGAGGCCATAAAATCTGAGAGGATCCATGTATGAAAACAAAGTATAGACTTTGGGAGAACTACTTGATGGTCGTAAGGCTGTTGAGGTAAATGGATCTTTAAGAAGAAGACGGACATGGACGGTAATGTTACCGTCTATGAAGCTCGACTTGTGGCAAAGAGAATTTTCACAAGTTCAAGGAGTTGACTACGATGAGATTTTCTCATCCGTAGCGATGCTTAAGTCCGTCGGAACCATGTTAGCATTAGCCGCATTTATGAAATCTGGCAGATGGATGTCAAAACAAGTTTCCTTACCAGTTTCCGTAAGGAAAGGTTGTATGTGATACAATCAGAAAGGTTTTGTCCATCCTAAGGATGCTAAAAGGTATGCTAGCTCCAGCGATCCTTCTAAGGACTGGAGTAAGCATTTCGGAGTTGGAATGTACGCTTTGATGAGATGATCAAAGAATTTGGGTTTATACAAAGTTTATGAGAAACTTGTACTTCCAAAGAAGTGAGTGGGAGCAGTACAACATTTCTGATAAGTATATGTGAATGACATATTGTTGATCCGAAATGATGTAAATTTTTTTTGGAAAGCATAAAGGGTTGTTTGAAAGGAGTTTTTCAAAGGAAGACCTGGATAAAGCTGCTTACATATTGGGCATCAAGATCTATAGAGATAGATCAAGACGCCTGATGATACTTTCAAAGAACGCACACCTTGACATGATTTTGAAAGAGTTCAAAATAGATCAGCAAAGAAGGAGTTCTTGGCTGTGTTACAAGGTGTGAGTATTGAGTAAGACTCAAGACCTGACCACAGCAGAAGAGAGAGAAAGGACGAAGGTCGTCCCCTATGCTTTAGACGTAGGCTCTACAGTATGCTATGCTGTGTACCGCACATGAAGTGTGCCTTGCCATGAGTTGGTCAAGGGGTACAATAGTGATCCGGGAATGGATCACATGACAGCGGTCGAACTTATCCTTAGTATCTAGTGGACTAAGGAATTTTCTCGATTATGGAGGTGAAAAGGAGTTCGTTGTAAAGGGTTACGTCGATGCGAACTTTGACACTAATCCGGATAACTCTGAGTAGTAAACCGGATTCGTATAGTAGAGCAGTTATTTGAAATGGCTCCAAGTAGCGCGTGGTAGCATCCACAAGATGACATAGATATTCGTAAAGCACACACGGATCTGAAAGGTTCAGACCCGTTGACTAATAACCTCTCTCACAAGCATAACATGATCAAACCAGAACTCATTGAGTGTTAATCACATAGTGATGTGAACTAGATTGTTGACTCTAGTAAACTCTTTGGATGTTGGTCACATGGTGATGTGACCTATGAGTGTTAATCACATGGTGATGTGGACTAGATTATTGACTCTAGTGCAAGTGGGAGACTGTTGGAAATATGCCCTAGAGGCAATAATAAATTGGTTATTATTATATTTCCTTGTTCATGATAATCGTTTATTATCCATGCTAGAATTGTATTGATAGGAAACTCAGATACATGTGTGGATACATAGACAACACCATGTCCCTAGTAAGCCTCTAGTTGACTAGCTCGTTGATCAGTAGATGGTTACGGTTTCCTGACCATGGACATTGGATGTCGTTGATAACGGGATCACATCATTAGGAGAATGATGTGATGGACAAGACCCAATCCTAAGCCTAGCACAAGATCGTGTAGTTCGTCTGCTAAAGCTTTTCTAATGTCAAGTATCATTTCCTTAGACCATGAGATTGTGCAACTCCCGGATACCGTAGGAATGCTTTGGGTGTACCAAACGTCACAACGTAACTGGGTGGCTATAAAGGTGCACTACAGGTATCTCCGAAAGTGTCTGTTGGGTTGGCACGAATAGAGACTGGGATTTGTCACTCCGTGTAAACGGAGAGGTATCTCTGGGCCCACTCGGTAGGACATCATCATAATGTGCACAATGTGACCAGGGAGTTGATCACGGGATGATGTGAGTTACGGAACGAGTAAAGAGACTTGCCGGTAACGAGATTGAACAAGGTATCGGGATACCGACGATCGAATCTCGGGCAAGTAACATACCGGTAGACAAAGGGAATTGTATACGGGATTGATTGAATCCCCGACATCGTGGTTCATCCGATGAGATCATCGTGGAACATGTGGGAGCCAACATGGGTATCCAGATCCCGCTGTTGGTTATTGACCGGAGAACGTCTCGGTCATGTCTGCATGGTTCCCGAACCCGTAGGGTCTACACGCTTAAGGTTCGATGACGCTAGGGTTAGAGGGAATAGATGTACGTGGTTACCGAATGTTGTTCGGAGTCCCGGATGAGATCCCGGACGTCACGAGGAGTTCCGGAATGGTCCGGAGGTAAAGATTTATATATAGGAAGTATGGTTTTGGCCACCGGAAGTGTTCCGGGCATCACCGGTAGTGTACCGGGACCACCGGAGGGGTCCGGGGGTCCACCGGGAGGGGCCACGGGCCCCGGAGGCATACATGGGCCAAGTGTGAGAAGGGACCAGCCCCTAGGTGGGCTGGGGCGCCTCCCCACCAAGGCCCATGCGCCTAGAGAGAAGAGGGGGCAAACCCTAGGGCAGATGGGCCCTAAAGGCCCATGCCTGGTGCGCCTCCCTCTTCCTCCCACTTGGCCGCCACCCTAGATGGGGATTGGGGCTGCCGCCACCCCTAGGGAGGGAACCCTAGGTGGGGGCGCAACCCTCCCTCTCCCCCTATATATAGTGGAGGCAAAGGGGCAGCCCGACGCACGAAGTTCTCCTTCTCTTGGCGCAGCCCTACCTCTCCCCTCCTCCTCTCCCGCGGTGCTTGGCGAAGCCCTGCGGGATTGCCACGCTCCTCCATCACCACCACGCCGTCGTGCTGCTGCTGGATGGAGTCTTCCCAACCTCTCCCTCTCTCCTTGCTGGATCAAGGCGTGGGAGACGTCACCGGGCTGCACGTGTGTTGAACGCGGAGGCGCCGTGGTTCGGCGCTTAGATCGGAACCAACCGCGATCTGAATCGCTACGAGTACGACTCCTTCATCCGCGTTCTTGCAACGCTTCCGCATCGCGATCTACAATGGTATGTAGATGCACTCCCCTTCCCCTCGTTGCTAGATTACTCCATAGATTGATCTTGGTGATGCGTAGAAAATTTTGAATTTCTGCTACGTTACCCAACAGGTTGCCGCGCCCGGTAAGCAAGCTGCCGGGAGGAAGACAAAGAATGGACCCAAGCCTGAGACTGAGTGCTTTTATTGCAAGGGAAACGGTCACTGGAAGCGGAACTGCCCCAAGTACTTAGCGGATAAGAAGGCCGGCAATACCAAAGGTATATGTGATATACATGTTATTGATGTGTACCTAACCAGCGCTCGTAGTAGCTTCTGGGTATTTGATACCGGTGCGGTTGCTCATATTTGTAACTCAAAGCAGGAGCTGCGGAATAAGCGGAGACTGGCGAAGGACGAGGTGACGATGCGCGTCGGGAATGGTTCCAAGGTCGATGTGATCGCCGTCGGCACGCTACCTCTACATTTACCTACGGGATTAGTTTTAAACCTCAATAATTGTTATTTAGTGCCAGCTTTGAGCATGAACATTGTATCTGGATCTCGTTTAATGCGAGATGGCTACTCATTTAAATCCGAGAATAATGGTTTTTCTATTTATATGAGAGATATGTTTTATGGTCATGCCCCGCTGGTCAATGGTTTATTCTTAATGAATCTCGAACGTGATGTTACACATATTCATAGTGTGAATGCCAAGAAATGTAAGGTTGATAATAATAGTCCCACATACTTGTGGCACTGCCGCCTTGGTCATATTGGTGTCAAACGCATGAAGAAACTCCATGCAGATGGACTTTTGGAGTCTCTTGATTATGAATCATTTGACACGTGCGAACCATGCCTCATGGGCAAAATGACCAAGACTCCGTTCTCTGGAACAATGGAGCGAGCAACCAACTTATTGGAAATCATATATACTGATGTGTGCGGTCCAATGAGCGTTGAGGCTCGCGGTGGCTATCGTTATGTTATCACCCTCACTGATGACTTGAGTAGATATGGGTATGTCTACTTAATGAAACACAAGTCTGAGACCTTTGAAAAGTTCAAGGAATTTCAAAGTGAGGTTGAGAATCAACGTGACAGGAAAATAAAGTTCTTACGATCAGATCGTGGAGGGGAATATTTGAGTCACGAATTTGGCACACACTTAAGGAAATGTGGAATTGTTTCACAACTCACGCCGCCTGGAACACCTCAGCGTAATGGTGTGTCCGAATGTCGTAATCGCACTCTATTGGATATGGTGCGATCTATGATGTCTCTTACCGATCTACCGCTATCATTCTGGGGTTATGCTTTAGAGACTGCCGCATTCACTTTAAATAGGGCTCCGTCGAAATCCGTTGAGACGACACCGTATGAATTATGGTTTGGAAAGAAACCTAAGCTGTCGTTTCTTAAAGTTTGGGGATGCGATGCTTATGTCAAGAAACTTCAACCTGAAAAGCTCGAACCCAAGTCGGAAAAATGCGTCTTCATAGGATACCCTAAGGAAACCATTGGGTATACCTTCTACCTCAGATCCGAAGGCAAGATCTTCGTTGCCAAGAACGGGTCCTTTCTGGAGATAGAGTGTCTCTCGAAAGAAGTAAGTGGGAGGAAAGTGGAGCTTGATGAGATGACCCCTCTCGAACCAGAAAGTAGCGCAGCACAAGAAAATGTTTCTGTGGTGCCTGCACCGACTAGAGAGGAAGTTAATGATGACGATCATGATCAAGTTACCACTGAACTTCGTAGGTCCACAAGGACACGTTCCGCACCAGAGTGGTACGACAACCCTGTCCTGGAAATCATGTTGTTGGACAACGGTGAACCTTCGAACTATGAAGAAGCAATGGCGGGCCCAGATTCCAACAAATGGCTTGAAGCCATGCAATCCGAGATAGGATCCATGTATGAAAACAAAGTATGGACTTTGACAGACTTGCCCGATGATCGGCGAGCGATAGAAAATAAATGGATATTTAAGAAGAAGACGGACGCGGATGGAAATGTTACCATCTATAAAGCTCGACTTGTCGCTAAGGGTTATCGACAAGTTCAAGGAGTTGACTACGATGAGACCTTCTCACCCGTAGCGAAGCTGAAGTCCGTCCGAATCATGTTAGCAATTGCCGCATTCTACGATTATGAAATATGGCAAATGGACGTCAAAACGGCATTCCTTAAGGAAGAATTGTATATGATGCAGCCGGAAGGTTTTGTCGATCCTAAGAATGCTGACAAAGTATGCAAGCTCCAGCGCTCAATCTATGGGCTGGTGCAGGCATCTCGGAGTTGGAACATTCGCTTTGATGAGATGATCAAAGCGTTTGGGTTTACACAGACTTATGGAGAAGCCTGTGTTTACAAGAAAGTGAGTGGGAGCTCTGTAGCATTTCTCATATTATATGTGGATGACATACTATTGATGGGAAATGATATAGAATTCTTGGAAAGTATAAAGGCCTACTTGAATAAGTGTTTTTCAATGAAGGACCTTGGAGAAGCTGCTTACATATTAGGCATCAAGATCTATAGAGATAGATCGAGACGCCTCATAGGTCTTTCACAAAGCACATACCTTGACAAGATATTGAAGAAGTTCAATATGGATCAGTCCAAGAAGGGGTTCTTGCCTGTATTGCAAGGTGTGAGATTGAGCACGGCTCAATGCCCGACCACGGCAGAAGATAGAGAAAAGATGAGTGTCGTCCCCTATGCCTCGGCCATAGGGTCTGTTATGTATGCCATGCTGTGTACCAGACCTGATGTAAACCTTGCCGTAAGTTTGGTAGGAAGGTACCAAAGTAATCCCGGCATGGAACACTGGACAGCGGTCAAGAACATCCTGAAGTACTTGAAAAGGACTAAGGATATGTTTCTCGTTTATGGAGGTGACGAAGAGCTCGTCGTAAAGGGTTACGTCGATGCTAGCTTCGACACAGATCTGGATGACTCTAAATCACAAACCGGATACGTGTATATTTTGAATGGTGGGGCAGTCAGCTGGTGCAGTTGCAAGCAAAGTGTCGTGGCGGGATCTACATGTGAAGCGGAATACATGGCAGCCTCGGAGGCAGCACATGAAGCAATCTGGATGAAGGAGTTCATTGCCGACCTAGGAGTTATTCCCAATGCATCGGGGCCGATGACTCACTTTTGTGACAACACTGGAGCTACTGCCTTTGCCAAGGAGCCCAGGTTTCACAAGAAGACCAGGCACATCAAGCGTCGCTTCAACTCCATTCGTGAAAATGTTCAAAATGGAGACATAGATATTTGTAAAGTGCATACGGATTTGAATGTCGCAGATCCGTTGACTAAACCTCTTCCACGAGCGAAACATGATCAACACCAGAACTCTATGGGTGTACGATTCATCACAATGTAACTAGATTATTGACTCTAGTGCAAGTGGGAGACTGTTGGAAATATGCCCTAGAGGCAATAATAAAATGGTTATTATTATATTTCCTTGTTCATGATAATTGTCTATTGTTCATGCTATAATTGTGTTATCCGGAAATCGTAATACATGTGTGAACACGTAGACCATAACATGCCCCTAGTGAGCCTCTAGTTGACTAGCTTGTTGATCAATAGATGGTTACGGTTTCCTGACCATGGACATTGGATGTCATTGATAACGGGATCACATCATTAGGAGAATGATATGATGGACAAGACCCAATCCTAAGCATAGCACTAGATCGTGTAGTTCGTTTGCTAAAGCTTTTCTAATGTCAAGTATCATTTCCTTAGACCGAGATCGTGCAACTCCCGGATACAGTAGGAATGCTTTGGGTGTACCAAATGTCACAACGTAACTGGGTGGCTATAAAGGTGCACTACAGGTATCTCCGAAAGTGTCTGTTGGGTTGGCACGGATCGAGACTGGGATTTGTCACTCCGTATGACGGAGAGGTATCTCTGGGCCCACTCGGTATTGCATCATCATAATGAGCTCAATGTGACTAAGTAGTTAGTCACGGGATCATGCATTACGGAACGAGTAAAGTGACTTGCCGGTAACGAGATTGAATGAGGTATTGGGATACCGACGATCGAGTCTCGGGCAAGTAACGTACCGATTGATAAAGGGAATTGTATGCGGGATTGCTTGAATCCTCGACATCGTGGTTCATCCGATGAGATCATCGTGGAACATGTGGGAGCCAACATGGGTATCCAGATCCCGCTGTTGGTTATTGGCTAGAGAGGTGTCTCGGTCATGTCTGCATGATTCCCGAACCCGTAGGGTCTACACACTTAAGGTTCGATGACGCTAGGGTTATAAGGAAGGTTTGTATGTGATTACCGAATGTTGTTCGGAGTCCCGGATGAGATCCCGGACGTCACGAGGAGTTCCGGAATGGTCTGGAGGTAAAGATTTATATATGGGAAGTCACCATACGGTCACCGGAAGTGTTCGGGGGTATGCCGGTATTGTACCGGGACCACCGAAGGGGTTCCGGGGGTCCACCGGGAGGGTCCACCTGCCCCGGAGGGCCTTATGGGCTGTAGGTGGAAGGGAACCACCCCCTAAGTGGGCTGGGGCGCCAAACCCCCTAGGGCCCATGCGCCTAGGGTTTGGGGAACCCTAAAGGGGGCGCCCCCCCTTGCTTGGGGGGCAAGCCACCCCCCCCCTTGGCCGCCGCCCCCCCTCTAGATCCCATCTAGAGGGGCCGGCCCCCTTCCTCCTTCTCCCTATAAATAGAGGGGTGAGGGGAGGGCTGCAACACCACATCCAAGGCGCAGCCCCTCCCCTCCCCAACACCTCTCCTCCTCCGCGTGTGCTTGGCGAAGCCCTGCCGGAGAACTGTCACTCCACCACCACCACGCCGTCGTGCTGCTGTTGGAGCCTTCTTCCTCAACCTCTCCCTCCTCCTTGCTGGATCAAGGCGTGGGAGACGTCACCGCTCCGTACGTGTGTTGAACGCGGAGGTGCCGTCCGTTCGGCGCTTGGATCATCGGTGATTTGGATCACAACGAGTATGACTCCATCAACCACGTTCTCTTGAACGCTTCCGCTCGCGATCTACAAGGGTATGTAGATGCACTCCTCCCCTCTCGTTGCTAGTAAACTCTATAGATTGATCTTGGTGATGCGTAGAAAATTTTAATTTTTGCTACGATCCTCAACAGCAGTGGATCTGGAGGAGGAGGTTGAGGAGGAGGAGGTGCTTGAGGAGGAAGAGGAGGAGGAGGAGCCGGAGAATATGGGGGACGCCGGGATGCGGATCTGCAGGCGGAGCAGCAGGCCATCCTCGATTCTGTCCGCTCGGAGTTGGATGCGGAGGCGGGACGCCGTCGCCGGCAGGAGATGGAGGCGCAGCACACCGTGGAGGAGGAGCAAATGTTCGCCTACATGGATGAGATCGAGCAGGAGGAGCCGGAGCCCTCCTACACGCCCGTCCACCCGGCGCCCGGCACCGACGTCGTGGACATCTCCGACGACGAAGATTAGCTAGGGTAGTACATAGTATGTAGTACGTAGGATTTGTTTTGCATGCTTTGTATGGTAGGGTTCAAATATGAGAGACTCAGATGTAGTGAAGCTAATTTAAGGCGTCGCCGATCACTGTCCGCAGACGCGAGGGACCGGATTTTATCCGGCTATCCTGGAAAATGAATAAAGAATCCAAGTTTGACACAACATGTACTTGGTGTCAATCGAGCTCAGGATGGTGGTGACAGATCGAGCGAGCACGAGAGGCTCAAGTGACAACGAGCGGGCGATCGCTCTCTGCTCTGCTGGATCGATAGCAACAGCCAGAAGTAGGACGGAAGAGACTTGCCAAAAAAAGACAAGTTTTATTCCAGGAAAAAAAAGAAAGCTATACAAAGAATGCCCGAATGGCGCGGCCGTCAACGGCGCCACGTGGTGGCTGGTCGCCGGCCGGTGGTAGTACCGACCAGGCCGTTCGCGCGTGCGCTTTCGGACAGGAGGAAACAGAATCGTAACGGCACGAGCACCTGAGAAAAATCGCGGCGCAGGCTGCAGCACGTGGCTGATCGTGATCCGTGTACGTACATGCTACTGCATCTGCATGCCACCGAGACCATGACGACGATGACCGGGCCGGAGCCGTTTTTTCGGGGCGCGCCGATTGTTTTCGGTCCTCGGTCAGCGGCCGGCGCCGCACCTCGCCGGCGGCACCTCTGTCCAACTCCGACGCCGTCCATGCACGCCGAGAGCGTGCCTTGGCTGGCTCGTGGTCGTGGGCTAATAATTAAGGTCCTGCCTAGTCGTCAGGGAACCTGAATTGGCCAAACTATCGGTATGTCTAAAACAAAAGTCACGTCTGTTTTGGCTAATTATTTGCAGGCTATACCAGATATCTCAAAATACAGCAGAAATTCACATTGTTCCGGGATCAAATTATGTAAAGTTTGATCAAGCCTTTATGAGGGGAAAGGTTTGACCAAGTTTACAAAAACAGATGTGGGCATGTACTATATCAAATATATATGATACTCCCTCCGTCTCAAGTTTAGTACAACTTTATACTTCGTACAAAGTTGAGACACTTATTTGGGGACGGAGGGAGTATAAAAATATATTCAAACCCTATTCATTTTGTATTGTAGATGTTGATAAGTTTTTCCATAAACTTGATCAAAATTTGCATATTTTGACATAGAGGGGTATCATTTGGCGAAATCTCACTAAATCCATAGTGAAGTCAACCCTCATGAGTAAATATGATCAACATCATTTCAAACCTTACAAGTCGAGTTGCGCTCCATGACTTCATCTACTGCACCCGGTTTTTGCATTCTATTGCAAAAGGCGATATTAACAGAGACTCTAATTCCAATTTGAAAAAAATGGAGAACATACTTAATTATTACGTACTACCTCCTTTCTGGCTTAGAAGGCCCACACGTATCACTAAGTCCACGATTTAACCAACGTAACATGAGTTTTATATCACAAAAATTATATTTTCATTAGGAACTTCAACTGTCTTATGTTCTAATGGTATAAATTTTGAGCTATATTATGTATATTTCATTGGCAAAATAAACGATCAAGATATACGCGTAGGACCTATAAACCAGAAAGGAGCGAGTAAAAAACTTGAAAGGTGGTGGTCAACTGCTCTTGGCCGGCTGTGAACTATTTTCCCTTGTATCATCTCAATGTGACATTTATGAGAGAATAAAACTCCTTTTATCAGCAAAAATGCTCTTGTCTTTGTAGCCTCAATGGATTTGTTGTTTTCGAAAAGATCGCAAATAGATAATTACAAGTTCCAAAAAAAAACATGTATAGATAAGATAATACACTATGGGTGAGCAGAATCTCATGGATAAACAAATTGATTTCTGAGTTGCACAAAAAAATTTACATTTACATACACTCTAATATGTACCTGCTATATTTTTTATTTTTGAAATATGCATTTTGAGTTTTTTTATGAGGAGCTTTGGAGCCTAACATAAATCTTCACTCCTTGAAAGAGCAGCCATACATATGGGTCGACTTAATTGGGTGCGTACTGCATGCTGCACTTGCCATCGAAAACACATATACATGCAGTGTAGTATCATACTCCCTCTATCTCAAAACAAGTGACTCAACTTTAAATTTGTACTAACTTTAGTATCGAGGGAGTACTTGTTTGAGCCACAACTTTTGACCGATGTCGTGTAATTCGCACGCATGTAGAACACCGTCCATTTGTGTAAGACCAGCTAGCTGAATATACATGTGCGCACAGTAGTAGCCCTCCATTGAAAAGCTAGCTAGAGCTACTACTATCTCGAGTTCACATGGAAAATAGTCGCGGCTAGCAGTCGCCACATCTGTCAAGGAGGCACTCAAGTTGGATATCGGTGGCTTTCGGGTGGAAAGCTAGGCCGCATATGGATCATCATCAGTCCAGCGAATGAACGACTATATCTGCGTGACAAAGACTGATGTGAAGTTAATCAACACGTAACCATCTTGAGCCGCTCGGGCCAAGTGCAAGGTCTTTTAAATATGGGTACAAAGCCGCAATGCAAGTTGCTACCGATGTATGCACACTGTTGACTATACATCGAGGTCTTAGGGCGCAGCCACGCACTGTACTTCAGTTCAAAGGTTCGGTGGATGTACAATCCTACAAGAAAATAAGCGCACGACTAGACAAACTTAGTTAACCAAACAGTAAAAATACTACGAGTAATAAACTGGTTGCACAAATGTAAATATCATCATCCTTCAGTGTTAAACATGTATATTCTCTGTCAGCAAAAACACGGAAGCAAAGGCTTTTTGCGTCTTTCGTTGGAAAATACACATACACACACGCGCTCGTGCCTTGCATCCTCGATTTATGTGTTATTTATCAAATATGCATTTTTATGGCCCAATAACTTATTGGGTACTAAACAAAGTATTCGAAACATGGGGGAAAATACCACTCAGATATGCACTTTGCAGACGTGTCATCCGTCACCCTATTAGTTATCATATTAGCATCCGATCATGTAGTCTTGCTAATTAGTATCTCAATTCCATTATATAAGACGTACTATGAATTGAGTGTAGCTCAGGTGGTTAGGTTTATTGTGGTTGAGCCAACCCACCCATGTTCATGTGCTTTCCATGGGAGACGGCTACGAGGTGCATGTGGATATTTTCTGAATCTCAAAATTTATCGGCTCAGTCTATTGGAGGTGCTCATAGGGGTAAGATGTGCATGTGTACGTTTATGGGGAAGAGTGAATGTGTGTGCGCAGTTGCGGAGCTTCAGCAAGAATTAAGAGGGGGCTAAATGAAACTTACTGAGAGTTGAGGTGGCTAATTGGAGTTATTATGTCATAATTTACCAATATAGTGGTCACTATGAAGTGTTGATAGGCAGAAATAAAAATAGTTGGGAGGGGGGGGGGCATGGCCCATGTTGGCCCTAACCAAGCTCCGCCACTGTGTGTGTGACCTGAGCGGCGGGGACTTACTTTTCGTTGCATGCCTCCTCTTGCCGCCGCGAGGGGAAACCAAGCTCAGCCCTTATTCCTCTCGCCGCCGTCGGGCAAAGCCTATGCAACACCGACGGTGGCAGGGAAGTTTCCTTGTGATTTTGGTGTCCATGTGGGGCGGCTTGGTATGGCGAGGATGGCTAGCTACCGTGCGTGCTTTTGTGAGGCATGCATGTGGGCGGGGGAGCAGCGTTTGCATGAGGTCGGACGTGGCATGGCTGTACGGGGCCGCTAAAGTGCCGAGCTTCTGACTGGTGGATCGGATCCTGCGTATTGGCAACCTTTGGCGGTGATCCAGTCTGGCCTGGTCATCAGAGAAAATGGCGCCAAGACGTGATCCTGGGTGGAGACGGACTTTAGGTAATCGTAGTGTCAGGGTGGCGAGACGGCCACAACGTCCCTATGTTGGAATAATGTCCTTCATGTGCTATACCCATTTTGTTGGCTCACTTAGCACCGGTGGAGGGCATGTTAAGGTGTGTCTCCGACGGATCTTACTGGATCTAGTCGGTTCTGGTTTTTGATGGTTTCATATGGATTTGGCCAGCATGTGTTGTCTTTGAAGGGTTGAAAGGCTCTCTTCGGTGTTTCCTCTTCGGGGCCACGATTTGCAACACATATTGCGGCCGCCAACATCTTCTGATGCACACCAATGAATTTCCGGCAGCTCTTTCTATAAATTGCGGAGTTTAAACAAGTTTGCCCCATCACGACGGAGGACTAGAGGCAGCAACGAGTTTGGCTCACGACGCGCCGCCGATTGATGCAGGAGGAAAACAATTTGACATCCCTAAGGATTTGGATGTATTGTTTTTCTATAAGGGTGGATATGCGAAGACCTGTTGTGATGGGGCTAATAGCTCCTGTGCGACGTTTTTGATCTGAATTGGAAGGAGTGCGACGTTGTTGGAATGAATGGCTGTGATGCGACACATTTGAGCATGTAAATAGCCCAGGGCCACACGGGGTGTTAAATGTGGTTAAATTGCGCGTCAACGGACAAGCCCGTTTATGTTAGGACATGTAGGTCCAACTTAATTGGTCCTCAAAACAGCTGACCGTGCCCTGCCGCCCGACCATGCTGGGCCCGCCACTCTGCCCCCCCCCCCTTATTCTCCGGTGGCGGCGGATCTTGCGTTCTCGGTGGCGGCGGCGGAGCCCTCGTTCTCAACGACGGCGGAGCCTTCGTCCTCAGAAAATGGTGAGTGAATTCGAACCCTAGTCGCCCTCCCGTTCCTCTCTCGGGCCCGTAGATCTCAGCTCGTTTCCTCTGTTTTCGCTTGTTGAATCGATAGGTTGTGAGGGGCGCTCGTGGGCATACTGAGATGGAGCCGCCAGATTCAACTTCGAATAGGTAATGCGCCTCTCTTCGATCCAATTTTGCATGCAATTAGAGCCTCGTCTGCTCTTTCTCACGGGCTCACACTGTCCGCCACTGACAGAAGGGATGCTGCCGCTCGGACCTTCGAATTGACAGTCAATTTCTTTCCATCAAAGGCAAAATTAGTTGATGGTAGCATACAGAACATTGAGAGAGACACAATTGTTAAATGGGAGGTTGATTTTATAGAGATTGATCCAGAAGTTCTACATAACATGGGAGAGACGGCAGTGAAGAAATGGGTGGAAAAAATTGGGGAGAATATTCTTTGGGGTCCAGAGCAAGAAGTATCACTGTTGCGGTTTGATGATTGGAAAGGAGAGTATGTGATAATAGAAGATGGTGAATAGATTGTTGAAGAAATCGATCGGCAAAACGGCTGGACAAGCAAACGGGCTAATTTTTTTTGCTGAGCTCGTTGATCTGAACATTTTTTCGAAGGTTGGATATGTGCCATCACAATTGGCTGTGCAGATGGTAGATGATGATTGGGCTACACAGAGGCCATTGATTCCCATGTGTACTGAACTTACAGTAATAGCCGAAGAGGGACATGTGACTGGAACTGAAACTGCAGCAACTGTTGATTGGAATGTAGTTGAATTAGATGAGCCTACTGATTTGGTCATTGCACCAATGCCTGACATTGAGATGGCCAAACTTTTTGGCATTCCAGTCGATGACAGAGATAAGCAGGAGAGGGGCGAATCTAGTTTGCCTGCTAATGCTGATGAAGAAGTAGATGGACAGTTGGTGGAACAAGTTGCATATGAAGTAGATGATGCACATGATGATGAGCTGGTGCATGTGTATGACAAAGAAAACCCTGTCACTGAAGTAGGCAAGTTGTTCCCAAGCATGAAGGAGTTTAGGATGTGTTTCAAGACTTATGCAGTGAAACATGAGTTTGATGCCAAGACTGTTTGGACTGATAGAAAGAAGTTTTATGCGAGGTGCAGAGGATTTGATGGTAGTGTGAAGCCTTGCAAGTGGTACATATCTGCTAGACTGCAACCTGATGGAAGTATTGTCAGGGTTAACCAAATCCCCAATCAACATACTTGTATTACAAGTTCACAGAGAGTATCAACCATGACATCACAACTTTGGGTTGCAGAAAAGATCACCTTTTAGCCAAAACACCAAACACTACTGCCAAGGAACTCAAAGTAGACTTGGAAAAGATGTACCCCATTAAACTGAAATATACCACAGTGTGGAAGGCAAAACAAAGGGCAATGAAAATTTTATATGGTGATTGGGCAAATACATTTAGGATGCTTTACAACTTCAAAGCAGAGGTGGAAGGTCACCTGGCAGTGTTGTGGAGATAGATACAGAGATATCAGCCGAAGGTGAAGTCAAGTTCTCCAAGTTTTTTATGGCTTTGAAGCCTTGCATCGATGGGTTCAAAGCAGGGTGCCGTCCATATTTGAGCATAGACTCATCATTTTTGACAGGCAAGTGGAATGGTCAGTTGGTAGCATGCAATGCTCTAGATTGGCACAACTGGATGTTTCCTATTGCTGTTGGCTTGTTTCAGTCAGAAACAAAGGCTTCATGGACATGGTTCATGATCTAGTTGAAAAGATGCCTAGGGCCAGTGTCACCTTTGGCTATACACACAGATGCATGTAAGGGGCTTGAAAATTCAGTCAAAAATGTTTTCCCACATGCTGAGCAGAGGGAGTGCTTCGGTCATTTGTGGATGAATTTGATCAAAAAAATTAGAGGAGAAGAATTTGGGCGCATGTGGCCAGCAGCAAGATCTTACACTAGACAGACACACAAATATCATCTTGATAAGATAATGGCAGCATGTGATGAGTTTGGTCCATGGTTGAACACCTACTATTCTTTGTTATGGTACAGGTCAGCATTCAACACTGCCATCAAGTGTGACCACATCAACAACAATTTGGCAGAGAGTTTCAACAACAAGGTGAAGGAGTTAAAAGATTTGCCTGTGCATGACATGGTTGACCAAATCAAGATCATGCTCATGCGGTTGTGGGAATTGAGAAGAATGATAGGTGATTGTCTGCATGGTGATAAGCTTCCAGCAGTGGTACAATAGATGGTCAATAGGAGCAGATGTCTTTCACATTTGTTTGTTGAAAAATCTTCACCTTGGGGTGCTGAAGTTAGAGATAACAAAACTGGAAGGAGACATGTTGTTAACACTGAATTGCATGATTGCACTTGCCTCGAGTGGCAACACACTGGTAAACCATGTGAGCATGCCATTCTTTTCTTAGCATCCCAACCGAAGATAAACATGCACCCATATTTGCATGAATATTATTCGGTAGCAAGATTCAAAGCTACATATGCTACTCCAATTCCAGCACTTACAGATCAGTCTCAGTGGCCTGAATTGGACATTGAATTTTCCATGTGTCCTCCCTTGACGAAAAAAAGGCTGGCAGGCCTAAACAGAGTAGATTCAAGGCATGGTTTGAGAAAGGTGAGAGTAGTAAGAAGGGAAAGAAAGATGGAAAGCCAAAAAGGGCCCAAAAAGGTAACAAAAATAGATGCAAATTGTGCCAGGAACTTGGGCACAGAGTGGGATCTGCCAAAGTATGTTCTTATTTATTTGTCTGTGTTCTGATTTGGTGCTTTTTTCCAATTACTATATCTATAACATTTTCCCAATGGCCAGGAGGAAGCGAGCAAGTCAGCCCTTTGTTGTTGAACAGTGTTGGCCAACAAAAAAGCAAGAGTCAATGGCGGTAGAAAGAAGAGAAGTGTGCCTGAGCCTGAGCAGACTGAAGAAAATCCTGCTGCAGTCAACATTCAGACTGACGAAACTGATGTGGAGGTGCACACCGAAGAAACTGAAATTGCAGTCAACATTCAGACTGAAGAAACTGCTCTCGAGGTTGAAACTGAACCTGAGTGTGTCGAGGTTCAGACTGAAGAAACCCATGTTGAGGTACACACCGAAGAAACTGAAACCGCTGTCAACATTGAGACCGAAGACACTGATCCCGAGGGTGTTGGCGAGGTGTTGAAAAGACCAGTGAAGAAAACCAAGATGATCAGTGAACTTGTGTGTGTAGTAGAACCAAAAACAAGAAGTGCTAAGGCGAAGAAGGGCACACGACGTGGTAGGAAGAGGTAGAACAGAGAACAGTTTGAAAATTTGGGGCATGTAATAATATTTGTAACTTGGTGCGTACTGGTAGTCACTATGTATCCCCGTATTTCTATTCGAACTTGTTTGTTGGTACCTTGTCTAGACCAGCCAAATAAAATTCAAATTTAAATTCAAATTTGGGCTCAAATTTGAATTAGGGATGGTGTATTGATGTTTTAATGCTATCTAAAGTACCTCAACTGAAATATGTTTGTTTGCTGATCATTCCGAGCCCTTTTGGTAAGTTGAACTCATAGTCATGAAAAGTGTGTTTCAAATGACCTCCAAAGGTAGGGTAAACAGCCTCATATTTAAGCAAGTTTTTTGGCACCTTGTCTAAACCAGCCAAATAATTTTTCTACACATCTATTCTACCTATATAGTGTAAATCTAAAGTCTCACTATTTAGTGAATTAATTTTCTATTATTTTCTTTTCTTTTTGAAAAACAAGGTTTAATAGAAAATTATATATATAACAAGTTTAAAACATGAAAATGAGAAAAGTAAGTTAAGATCTTTCTTAGTCAATCCAAAATGAAGTTTTGGTGAGGTTTTCACACTTTTCATTTTCAAAACTCCACCTACTCTCAGGTGCCCACTACTCTCTCCCTTGAACTCCATACTACATTGTTCGAGGAATGACAATTTTGTGAAGGATTTTTCGTAAAAATGTATGTAAACCATATTTATATATTTTTTCTCGTTACTATACGACATAATAAGACTATGTGCGCAAGTTTTATACTTTTTTATTTTTTTTGAATTAGTTATGCTCAACCCTAATCAGTCAAAACCCCTCAAAACCTCTCAAAACCCCTCAAAACCCCGCACACTACTGGGTCGTCGATCGTTGTGCGTGGACGGTTGAGATCAGGCGCTAGGGTTAGCTACAGTGTGCATCGATCTGCATGAGACACGTTGATTGGTTGAATCAGTGTGCATCAATTCGCATGAGACGCGCTGATTGGTTGAATCGGTGGGGTTTGGATCATCCTCTCTCGCTGGGGCATCAGGACCGTTCATTTGAATCCAACGGCAAGAGATGACGCGGTGCATGGACCAAGCCTACGCAGTGCCCTTTCCATCGTTGCATGTGTGCCCGTGCCTACCCGCAGCATGCATGCCCACCCGCAGAAATGCGTCCGTGCGTTGCATGCATGCCCTCGACGTAGCCCTGCTCCGCCACCCCTATCGACGCAGTAAGCTGTCGCATTCCTACCATTAGAACCGATGCATCGTCGCATCAAAGCATGCACCCCGCCACAATGCAGCAGCCCGATGAAGACAACCAAAAAGCCAACGCTGCATGGCGTGTTGTGCATGGCATGCTCCTCTTTGAGGACGCAATACTGGCATGGGGTATTGATGTGGGTATCGATGCAGTTCAAACGGCGTGCTGCCCGTTACAAGATGGGCAAATGAAGGCGTCCATTATTTTCACGTCTCCCATCAACCGAACGTTGCCCTTTAGCCAGGCCCTAGCAAGATGGGAAAATTAATGGGATACGGCATGAATGCACGGGCGGCACACGCAGAGAACCCAGGGCAGGCGTGTCCCCTTGACCCACGACGGCAGAGACGCGTGCGTGAGCCCGTCCCCCTTGACCCGTGACCGGTGGCACAAAAGGATCACAGCCCGTTTCCCACGCTCGTGTACACACTTTCATGGGGCGCCACCAAACGCCGCCCGCCCATTAATTCTACGGGGTGAAACCACGTCGCACTTGAGCTATTTTAGCCGCGCACTATCGTCTTCCTCTCCCTCCTCATCCACACCCCATCCTCTGCCTCCTCTGCCCTCCTTCTTCCTTCTTCTCCATCAAACCCGATCGAGCCCTCGAGCCACCCCGCCACCATGCAGTACAATGCCCCCACCTGCCGCTTCCCCCCAACCGTGCCGGAAAGGCTCTACCCGGCCGGAGTGTATGTAGAGAGAACCCTTAGGGTTTGGGCGATCTCGAGGTGGAGGGGCGCAAGGGAGTTAACGGAGTTCTTCCTTGCGGCCGGCTTCCGCCACCTCCTCCGCGGCTCTCCTCGGATGTACCATCTTGAGGAGGTCAACCACAACGGCGTTGTGGTTGGGCTCCTCACCACGTTCACTAACCCTTTCGATGCTTTCCATCTCCTCGGGCGAGCGTATTGGGTTGGTTGTGAGTTCATAGCTTTCACCACCTACAATATCTTCACCGACTTCAACGACATCTTCCCCAACAACGGCGTTATGCACATGCTCCCGTACCCCATCAACAACGGGGAGGAGTGAAGGGCGGCACCCGGAGGAGCGAGGTGGCGTTGTTCACCCGAAGGAGGAGGAGAAGAAGAACCCGAAGAAGAACCCGCGTTTGGTGCCCCCCGATCTATCTAGCTTGCTATAGATCTATCGTATTAGTTCTTTTAAGTTGTAATCGGCATGCTACTATTATTAAGTTGTATTAGTACTTTAAGTTGTAAGGCTATCATGGAGTTGTAAGGCTATCGTGGAACTATGGGTTGCAATCGTTATGCTTCTATATAATCGTTATGCTACTATATATATTGTGTGTTTCGTGCTATTATTTGTGGATTGCTATGGGTTGTTCTTGCTTATTATTCGTGTATTGCTATGGGTTGCTACGGGCCGGGTTGCTACACCCCAATCACCACACACACCATCTTCAAAATATTGGCCAAACCATGGACATGCAACTAGGAGCCCCATGCAAACCACTATGGACATGCAACTAGGAAATGCAAACTAATTTACTTCGGGCACTTCATGCAAGCATGCAACTCATTTAGTTCATGGAACCGTAGACATGCATAAAAACAATTAACATTTAGTTTTAGTGCATAAAAAATGATCCATCACAAAATTTAGTGCAAAAAAAGGCCAAAGTAAAAACAAGTAACATTTTATTTGCTGAAGTTAGAGGTGGGCTGGTCTTGGGCATGGTTATTTTCTCACGGCCCAACATCTATTCGACAGCCCAGTTTTGTTTTTTACTAGAAACTGAATTTGGGTGTGTACTCTGTTAACTGAAGAACAAAAACAGATGAAACAGAGCATGAACACTGAATAGGGCCCCTGAGAATATCATTACAATAATTCAAGCAAGTTTTCCTTCACACAAATTCAAATTCATCTAACAAATGATCCCTGGCTAACTCAAACTACTGGGCACCCCTGAAACTAGCTGGCACACTAACTGAAACTCTAATCAATTCTAGCGATTGATGAACATCAAGTAAAATAAACCCATAGCAATGACACAACCATAAAATGCTCCAGCGATCATATTTGCTTGCTGCTTCAAATCGATCAGATGCTTTAGTTGCTTGCCAATTTTCTTCAATTCATACTTCAATTCTGCACTGTGCATCATCGGATCGGCTCTGTCCGCCAAATTGGGGGCTTGTTCCACGGCAAGCCGCCCCCCAAAATTGAGCTCTTGGGTTCGGGTTGATCCCTCCAATTTCAACCTTTCAACATAGTCATCGAGCCACTCAAAATGCCCACATTTCCTCAGAACCTGAAAAACAGGGGGCCGGCAGCGCATGAATCCTAGATCCACCACCCAGATCCACCGCCCTAATTTGAGGAAAAAAGAAAGAAATCGGGAGAAATTAGACCATAGGATTGGTCAAGAACATAGATCTAACCTGCCCCGGCTCTGGCTTGCTCAAGCATTTCACAAACTCGCACCCACGGTTGCCATTTTCTTCCCTCACACAAGTCAAACGCTTCAGAGGCTCCATGCGCGGGCAATCGGGGCATCTTGTCAACGGCAGTGGATCGTACTGCGTCCATGATTGGCGGGAGGCCGAGGTCGAGCTAGACATCACTCGCCGACGGCGTGCTTCGTTGCCGGAGTAGAGGAAGAAGAAGGTGGGAAAGGAAAGGGGCAGGGCAAGCAATGGAGGGCGGGGGGGGGGGGGGGCTGGCTCGGGTCGGGGCACGTTGATGAGCACGGGCATGCTTGCGTGGATAAGTTGTGGGTCCCACCCGCATGCGAGTAACTGCTAGGTCCCGCGTGTCATAACTCGAATCGCTAACCCCTCGTGTTTTTCATTTCATGGTTAAACAGAGCCATGTCGCATTGGAGCTATTGTTTGCTTTTAAAACGTCGCATCACAGCCATTCATTCGAACTACATCGCACTCCTTCCAATTCGCATGAAAAACGAGCTATTGGCCCGTTGTGATGCTTGGCTTTAGACCTTTTCGGAAAGGAAAAAAAAGTATATATGCACACCTGCATTTGTTATTGTGTTTTAATATACTCCCTTCGTCCGGAATTACTTGTCGCTCGGAAACGGATAAAAAATAATATATTTAGAACTAAAATATGTCCAGGTACATCGATTTCTCCGACAAATATTTTTGGACGGAGGGAGTATATTTAACAGTAGATCTATTAGAAAATTCAGAAAACAATAGACCTATTATTTGTCAAGAAACCTCAGTCTCATATTTTGAAACAGGGTGTCTCTTATTAGCAACGGCGATGCGGTCCTCGTTCGTCTAGCCCGAGCCGCAAGATGAACAGTGGGCGGAATGAAATAGGTGCATGCGTACCTCGTGATGGATACGTGGAACGGCTTGCTGCCCGTCTCCATCAACGACTGATCCATCCGCCATTGAACGTGCTTCCATTAATTACTTGGCAAAAATGGCAACATGGCATCGTCAACAACGTTTCCGAATTTGTCAATCTTTCTGCCTTTTTACATGGAATAGAAACGGCGCGCGCAAGGAGATAAGCTGGTGTGTAGCTCGATAGAGACATGCATCATGCATGTATATATAGCCATATTTTTTGCGGGAGGATTATATAATATTACCTCGGTTCCAAAATTCTTATTTTAGATTTGTTTAAAAAAACATCTAACACTAAAATACAAAAAATACATCCGTATCTAGACAAATTAAGCACAAGTATTTTGAGACAAAGAGAGCATATAATATATGTGGTCAGTTGATTAGTTATCCCTGCATTTGTTTGATCCCATAGATCCCAGCTCGATCCAGTCACTAATTGTTACTCACTAGCTAGCTAATGTAATACGTAGGACGATCCTTACGGATGGGATGAAATATAAAAATGAAATTGAGTACTAAAGCTAATCACAGTGGATAGTATCATATACTATTATAATGCATATAATACGAGTTTGGCTCTCGGCCTTCATGGAGGCCTTTTTTTGAAAAATTCAAAATTCAAAACTTTCAGTTTCCAAAAAATCTGAAAGAAAATTGCACAAATAAATAAGGATGTTATGCATATGTGTGTAAAATTTCAGGATGAAATACCTTGAAAAGCGATCCGGACCAAAAAGACAAATTCATAGCCTGGGAGGATGAATAGTATCATGTGTTAAAAAGCCCCAGATTTGTCTTTTTTGCACCGCCCTCACTTAAATGTATTTCTTACTGAAAATTTATATACTTGTGCATTATGCCTCCATGTATATCTATATTTTTTTCAGAATTTTTTGAAATGTAAAAATACGAATTTTGATGAATTTTGAATTTTTCAAAACCGGCCTCATTGGAGCTCGGCCTCCAAATGGGATTTCCGATATAATACTACCTTTAAAATTGAGGCTGGCGTTGTGATCGTCTGATTGCAGGGAACAAAAAAATCAGGCTAAAAAAGAAAGAAATTGTTTTTCCAGAAATTTGTATTTGGTCTTTTTACTTTATTAGAGAATTATATTTGTTAAGAAACATTGCGTGGCTAGTTTTTTTTTTTAAAAAAACTGCTTACCACATACACCATGTGGTATTGCGTGCCTTGTTTTGTGCATGAATGAATTAGGGTATGTCGCTTCTTCCGTGCAGCCATGAAAAGAGTTGGCCTGAGCCATCGATGCACAGGTTGTAGAGAAGTAACCACATAGATGTCGTGAAGAACACAAAACTTAAAAAATATCAAATATTCAAAAGATTACAATACATGCGGAGCCATACAATGAGAGCGACATTGATGTTACAAGGTGCTTTGGACTATGAAACATGCCTAGTCATTTCCATAGTTTTGATTTTTTTTGGAAATGGAGGCGTGCCCCCGGCCTCTGCATCATAACGATGCATGCAACCATCTTATTAAACAATCCACGAAGTAGCACAAAATCATAAAAGTATTACAGCTCGCAGGCGGAGCGAAACAAACAGAAAGAGAAAAGTACATGCTGGCAATGACAACCGGAACAGCAAAATGAAGGATAAGCTTCCTAAACTCCTATCCTGTTATGCGACCGCCATCCGAAGCGGTTGAATATAGCCCGTGCTACCATCTCCCACTGGTTGCACCCAGTAACCAAAGGCTCCCCACATTCCAAAGGAGTGAGTAAGGACCACGTACGGATCCATGCGGTAGCTCTGAAGAGGACCTGCAAGAAAGTTAAAGTGTGTTGTCTGTTAAAAATCAAAGCATTCCTACAGTTCCATATAGCCCACAGAAATGCACATGTTCCAATCCGAATACGCCGCAGTAGTATGTTCAACCCCAATTAACCACGTTCCAAACAACGACTCAATGTCAACTGGAGGATTAATGTTGAAGGCTATATGAATCGTTCTCCAAAGCAGTTTGGTGAGTGGGCATTCAAGGAATAAATGTTGTATTGCTTCATCATGATCACAAAAACAACAACGTGAACTACCTACCCATCGCCTCTTGATTAAGTTGTCCTTGGTGAGTATTACTTGCTTGTGGACAAATCACATGAAAATTTTAATACGCAAGGGAACCTTAATCTTTCAAATATGTAACGATCTCGAGATTGGGCCAGAATTAATCAAATCCATATAGAAAGATTTCACCGTAAATACCCCATTTTTAGCTAATTTTCATTGCGTCGAATCCGGCTGGTCAGAGAGTTGAACATCTATCAATCTCCGAACCAAGTGCATCCATGCAGTCCATCGCTCGCCAACTAACGCGCGTCTGAACTGAATATTCAGGGAAATCGTTTGGAAAGCTGTGCCTACGTAATCCTCCTTACGTTGCACAGTATTATAAAGGGTGGGATATTGTACGGCCAAGGGTGTCTCTCCTAACCACGTGTCCTCCCAAAATCTTGTTGACATCCCATTGCCCACCAAGAATTTGACCCTACTAAATTTCATAGTTTTGAATGTGTTATCCTTTTGGTTAAACTTTTTGAATATGCCAATATATATCTACACCTTTTTTGTTTTCTATATCCACAAGTTTTCGAGCTAGCTTTACTAGTCTCAATCGATGCAATATCCATTAGATCTTACAATGAGATCCATGTAAAATTTCCTTTTAAAATTTTCTTTCCTACTCCCTCCATTCCACAATATAGTGCGCCCGCGCTTCCCGAGATTCAAATTTGACCGTAAATTTAACCAACGAGACCGACTGCGGCGGGAGCAAAAATTATACCACCGATTTCGTATTTTCGATATGAATTCAGTGATATAATTTTTGCTCCCGCCGCAGTCGGTCTTATTGGTTAAATTTTTGGTCAAACTTGGATCTCGGGAAACGCGGGCGTACTACATTGTGGAATGAAGGGATTATTTTTTATATGTCCAGTCATTTCGTTAAGTCTCAGTCGATTAAAACCTAACCACACCGTTTGTGAAACATACCAACTGGCTGGCCAGGCAGACATACCTGCAAAAATCACGGTCGCGCCGCCTAAAAATGAATTTCGGTTATTTTAGTGGCACGATCTTTCATCAAAGACACTTGTCTAGTCTACTCAGAAATCGGGGGCATTGCGCCTCCTGTGGTTAAGGAAAGAAAGGAAGAAAAAACGAACGAGCGAGAAGCCTAGTTAGTTTTACAAGACAAAGGCACGTTAGACACAAAATGTACTTGGTGTCGTGAAGGCAAGTTAGCACGGTCAAAATTCCCCCCCAAAAAAAAGTAAGTTAGCACGGCCAAGAGGAAAATCGAGCTTAGGATGGTGGTGACAGATCGAGAGAGCACAAGAGGCTCAAATGACAGCGAGTGGGCGATCGCTCTCTGCTCAGCTGGATCGATAGCAACGGCCAGAAGTAGGACGGAAGAGACTTGCCAAAAAAAAAAAGACAAATTTTACTCGAGGGAAAAAGAGGCTCCAAAGAGAGGCCGTCAACGCGGACACGTGGTGGCTGGTCGCCGGCCGGTAGTATACCGACCAGGCCGTTCGCGCGCGCGCATTTTGACAAGGAAACCCGAATCGTAACGGCACGAGCACCTGAGAAAAATCGCGGCTCAGGCTGCAGCACGTGGCTCATCCGCGTACTAACGAGACCATGACGATGACCGGGCCGGAGCCGTGTTTTCGGGTCGCGCCGATTGTTTTGGGTCCTCAGTCAGCGGCCCGCGCCGCACCTCGCCGGCGGCCACCTCGGTCCTACTCCAACGCCGTCCATGCACGCCGAGAGCGTGCCTAGCTAGCTCCTGGTCGTGGGCTGATGATTAAGCTGTGTCCTAGTCGTCCCGAAATATGAAGCGGCCAAATGAAGTTTATATATGTCTTTTTTTTGGCACATACTGACATTTTATCTGGGGTCAAATTATATAAAGTTTGGCCAATTTTATAATAAAATATGTGAATATTCTACAATTCAATTATATATTATATAAAAATATATTTCATGAGGAATTATTGTTTTGTATTGTGCATGTTGACAAAACTTTCTACAAACTTGGTCGTAATTTGCATATTTTGATCTAAGACAAAAACTAAAACGCACTATATTTGACACGGAGAGTATATCATTTTATTTTAACCGGCTTCTTTCATTTAGACGCTACTTAAAACGCGGAGGTGCATGAAATGTAGTATGATGGGAATGCACTTAAAATGCACACATGAAAAGTTTAACATGAGTCGTTTGAGTCGCGTGAATAATGGAAACACAGGAACCAAACTAATGATGTTCCAACACTAATTTGATGGGTCTCATCACTAACGTGTGTATTATATTTTACATCAGTCCTACGCGCAGATAAAAATAATGCCTTGGGAATATAAAAAAATCACGTGCTTTTTCTTTGCCCCATTCCTACAAATCAATCTGATGCTACATTGACAAGATCTATTGTTTTTCTGCCAAATGAAAAAGCATTGCACACAATCATCACGTGAGAAACATATGGCACAAACATGAACTAGGAATCACAATATATTCATAGTAAAGCCGACCTTGTGTGTAATTACGACCAACACCATCACATTCTAAACCCAACGAATTGAGTTGTTTTCCATCACTTCATCTACCACACCAAGATTCTGCTTTCAGGAGCAAAAGGCGATACTAACTGTGATCGAGCGATGGCAACCAAGACGTGTGCTTGGAATCAACCATCCTTTGAAGAAAGCATTATAGCTCACTGGTCTAGCTCAATGGAACCGAAAATGCCTCGGGTCTAGACTCTTATTCAAATTCAAAATTTTGCTCTTGGCCACTGACCTCCATTAAGCTCATTTTTCTGGAAAAGATTGCACAAATACAATTGCAAATTAAAAAAACCATGTATAAATATGATAACACACCATGGATGAGCACAATATATGTTTAGAATTTCTTTTAGCGGAGAACATTATGGGGCATGAGAGCCCCGGCCCAAAAAAACCTCTCCTTGGAATATCAGCTATACATAAAAAAAAAATCAGCTACTCATATGGACTTACTTACTTAATTAGCTAGGTACGTACTGCAGGCTGCACTTGCCAACGAGAACATACATGCAGTGTAGTATATATCCTCATACATATATTTTTGAGCCACAACTTTTGACCGCAAGAGATTCGGCCGAGGGCATGTAATTCGCACACATGTAGAACACCGTCCTCTTGTGTAAGACCAGCGAGCTGAATATACATGCATGTGTGCCCGGTAGTAGCCCGCCATTGAAAAGCTAGCTAACTACTATCTCGGGTTCACATAGACAGCAGTCACGGCTAGCAGTCGCCACATCAAGTAAGCACCCGAATGGATCAGTGGCTTTCGGGTGGAAAGCTAGGCCACATATATAGATCATCATCATTCTAGCGAATGAACGACTCGTGCATGACAAAGACTGGTGTGAAGTTAATCAACACGTACCCATCCTGCAGCTCGCGCCAAGTGCAAGGTCTTTTAAATATACAAAGCCGCAATGCAGGTTTCTACCTATGTATACACACTATTGATTATACATCGAGGTCTTAGGGTGCTGCCACGTACTACTGTACTTCAGTTCAAAGGTTCAGTGGATGTACAATCCTACAAGAAAATAAGCGCACTAATAGACAAAACTTAGTTAACCAAACAGTAAAAACTATGAACAATAAACTGTTTGCACAAATATAAATATCATCATCCTTCAGTGTCAAACATATCTATATATTATCGGCAAAAACACCAAAACAAAGGCTTTTACTCATTTTAGGTGGAAAATACGCAAGAGTTGGTACACCAAACATTAAAATTAGTAACTAAAAGTGGTAATATTCTAGAATTTTCTAGTAATATTATAGAATTTTAGAGCACACAGTACACAGATAATTGTCACTTTCATTCATCCGCACACAGAATAGATAAGCGTGTGTTCCAGAAAGCATAGCCAACTTTATAGCTATCTGCCGTAGTATTTACAGAAACTGTACCAGACACACACGCAAACGTATATTTGTAATTCTTATAAGAGGCACAAATCAATCTGTAAAGAGTTGTATTTTTCTTCATTTCCATTTTTTCCTATAGAAAAATGTTTAGTTAAACCAAGATAATAAACAAGGAGGTAGTGTCCTCAAAAAGAAATAACTACATCACATTCCTTATAATGTGTGTTTCAAATTTGGTGGATTTGCATTTTTCCATGACTGATGTTAAAAGTATGTGAGAAAATTGCTGTAACATTTACTTGCATCGGTAAATATTTATTAAGTAAGCAAACATTGTACTAACCAAGATATATATCAAAAATATAACTTATAATTGTAATTATAAATAAGTAAGAATGTATACGAGAGCACCGTCAGCCACGCCGACACTTGCAGTAAGTGGTAGAGAAACTAAGTGCCACATCGTTCAACACACACCGGCCACAACACTAATTCCCCAATACTCTCTTGTCAGTATATTCGAAGTGAGTGTATCATGAAACCCTTATCAAATGGGCTCGTTCGGAAAAAGCATCATCTGATAAGGAAAAGCCACAGTTTTTACCATCCAAATTGGTAAAATCCAATGCCTTCTGAGGCATGCATGAATCTTCAAGCACACAACTACTACCATTCTGCATGCCACAGACAATTCTAGGCAAGCCAAAAATGTCAGCCATGAATCCATCGGAGCTAGAAGCCCCGAGCATCGAGCACAAGCATACTCAAGCAATCTTAGAGAGGTAGAGATAGGAGTGTTGAAGCGCTCAAGCTAGGACCCCGACCACCACTGGTCACACCCCGAGCATCTCTTTTGTAACACGACAACACTTGTACTTTCCACTTTGACGTAAATAAGATCAAGACGTAGGGATTTTTGTTGTCTATGACGGCCTGAACGTGTATAAAAATCCTCATGTCTCTTATTGACCTCTTTGTGGGAAATAGAGCGCTAGCCTTTGGCCGAACTCACAAATACATGATATCCTTGACCCCGGGTGTCCTAAGTTTACACTCTGACATCTCCAGTCTACAGAAAAACCATGTGCACACGTAATCCTGAAAAAGCCAAGACACAAGTCAATATAGCTCACAAATTGGACTAGGCAGCTGGCAAACCCTATACACCAACTGACAATACGGTCCCGCGTGCTCTCCCCAACGCTGAGCGATCAGATGACTCATTTTCTAGAGAGATTAGAAGATTTCCATATTATATTTGGCATGTCAAACTTGAGATAAATAATGCACTTGGTCCTACATATATACGAGGAATCGCCTTATGCACGTGATTTATGTGTTATTTATCATAAAATTACATTTTTTTGGCCCAAGAACTTATTTGGTACTGCACAAAGTATAATTTTTTGAACATGAAAGGAATACCGCTCCCGTATGCACTTTGCAAGCGTGCCTTCTATCACACCTACTAGTTATCTTATTAGCGTGCGAGTGTATAATCTCGTTAATTACTACCTCAACTCCTAAACTATAAGGCGTAATGCAAACTGAACGTAGTTCAGACGGTTAGATTCCTTGTGGTGGAACGTGTCCACATAGGTTCATGTGATTTTTATGAGAGAATATGTGATGATTTCGTCAATTTCAAGATTGCAGGCCCGGTCTCTCCAAGATGCTCATAGGTAGAGTATGCATGTGTGCATTGGTAAGGATGGGTGTACATGTGAGTTCTGGATTTGTATTAATTAAAGTGAAAAAAAGGACGTATTAATTATAGACCTATTATATTGGGGCCTCTCTTCTTAGTAACGGCGGTGCGGTCCTCGTTCGTTAGACCGAGCCGCAAGATGAAAAGTGCGGAATGAATGGATGCATGTGATGGATACGTGGAACGACTCGCCTCGCGTCTCCATCGACGACTGATCCATCCACCATTAATAATTACTCCCTTCGTTCATAATATAAAAACATTTTTTCAGCTATGTTAGCTTAAAAAACGTTCTTATATTTCGAAACGGAGGGAGTACCTGGCTAAAATGGCAACAGGGCGTCGTCAACAACGTTTCCGAGTTTGGCAATCCTTCTGCGCTTTGGGGGCAGAAGAAGAGCGCGCAGAGATAAGCTGGTGGCTATGCATGCATGTAGGCGCGCATATATGTACTATTGCCATATTTTTGGCGGGGAACTATAATAATATATGTGGTCGGCTGATTCGCTATCCCTGCAGTTGATTGATCCCTCCCAACTCGATCCAATCATTCCTTGCGTTACTTTATCAACTAAGAGCATCTACGGCCGGGCGTCCTGAACCTCAACCCATCTCAAACGTCTGGGTGGACGGCCCGATCAGCGAGCAATCACGAAATGTGGCCCAGACGGGCTTCTCAAATAAGTCTCAAACGTCCGGGTTGACCGGCGCCTCCTCTTATTCAGCCCAAATATAAGGCAGATATGGGGCGTCCCAGACGCGTCCGCCACATCGGACTGACGATGAGGACCCACAGGAAAACACTCTAAACCCGGCGGTCTAGAGGTTGTCTCCTCGGTCGAACCAACGACGCCGCTCCGATAGACCGCGTAGCGTCTAGTCCGGCTATTTAAGCCGACCGCCGGCACTAAAACCCTACCCGTCCATATTTCCGCTCTCCCGTCTGCCGTCGCCGCCACGTTCCACTCGCTGTCCGCCACCACTAGTAGCTGTGCCCCCATGCCGCCGGGCAAGGAGCTACCCATATCTAATGCCGGAGCGCCGACTGCAGCTCCTTGAGCAGATCAGGGCAGGCGCGAAGTCGGGGTCGCCATGGGGCTACCTCCTGACGTGATGGATCCGAAGAAGGACTTGGAGGTGGTGGAGGAGGATGAGATGGAGGAGGAGGAGGATGTTGGGGACGCTGGAGACGCGGATCTGCAGGCAGAGCAGCAGGCGATCCTCGATTTCCTCCAGTCAGAATAGGAGGCGGAGGCTAGAAGCCTTCGTCGGCAGGAGTCCGAGGCGGAGCAAACCGCAGAAGTCAATGAGATGCTCGCGTTTATGGACAAGGAGGAGAACGGGGAGCCGGAGTCCTCCAACGTGCCCATCTACCCGGCGCCCGGCACCGACATGGTGGACATCTCCGACGACGAGGCGTAGTGGAGTACATAGGTTTATTTTGCATGGCTTGTATAGAACTATGTGATGAAATATGAAAGACTCAAACGCAAATGAGCAAATTTGATACATAACCGGTTACTGTCGGCGAATGCGTCCGAACGGATCACGTGTGTTTGATAGATCGGAATTGCTGTCTGTGGCTGTAGATGCCCTTAGTTTTACAACACAAAGACAAGTTTGAACATGTACTTGTGTCGTGAAGGCAGGTTAGCACGATCAAGAAGAACTAAAATTGAGCTCAGGATGGTGGTGACAGATCGAGCGAGCACGAGAGGCTCAAGTGACAGCGAGTGGATATTGCTCTCTGCTCTGCTGGATCGATAGCAACGGCCAGAAGTAGGACGGAAGAGACTTGCCAAAATAAGACAAGTTTTACTCGAGGGCGAAAAAAAGGTCCAAAGAGAGGCAGAAGGCTGAGGCCGTCAACGGCGCCACGTGGTGACTGGTCGCCGGCCGGTGGCAGTACCGACCAGGCCGTTCGCGCGTGCGCTTTCGGACAAGAGGAAACAGAATCGTAACGGCACGAGCACCTGAGAAAAATCGCGGCGCCGGCTGCAGCAGGTGGCTGGTCCTGACTCCTGATCCGTGTACGTACATGCTACTGCATCTGCATGCCACCGGGACCATGACGATGACCGGGGCCGGAGCCGTTTTTCGGGTCGCGCCGATTGTTTTGGGTCCTCGGTCAGCGCCCGGCGCCGCACCTCGCCGGCGGCCACCTCTGTCCTACTCCAACGCCGTCCATGCACACCGAGAGCGTGCCTAGCTAGCTCCTGGCCGTGGGCTAATGATTAAGGGCCTGCATGCCTAGTCGTCGGGAAATCTGAATCGGCCAAACTGTCGGTATGTCTAAAACTAAGTTCCTAAATGCTAAAAAGCAATTGGATGCTGGTTGTGACGTTCGAGCACACACCTTTTATCACCGTCCAATCTCATCGGCCCACGCGCGATCGAGCCCAAGTTTTCCTTGGTCGGGGCGGACGGTTCGACCTCCCGCGACACCTATTCAACTGGGAGGGCCCACTACTATCCACACGTCCTGTCCGTTGGCGTTGTATTCGAAACTGCTCAGAGCCACCGCTACCCCACCGCCCCAATCCTCTCCCTCCCTCCTCGTCGCCCTTTCTCTCCCCTATTCTTCGCGAGTTCAACTGCGGTCCCCAAGCCCCCGACGGCTGCCGGAGAGCGGAGGGCGTGCGCGGCGGCGGTGTTTGAGCGGCAGAGCTGCGCGAGTGTGCATAGGTGCGCGCGGCCCCCGCAGAATAAGGCGGAACGGGTTCAATCTCGCCGCGCCCAGGGCAAAGGGGTGCGCGGTGAAGGTCGCCGACGGCGCTGCGTGTCCAGTGGCCTAGTATTCTGGAATCCTGAGGTATGCACCCATCGCCACCGTTTTCTCTGCTTTTCTGCGTGTCCTCAATGTAATCACGCTCCCATAGATCGTAGTGGTTTTGCACAGAGGAATTGGTCATATAAATGCGAGCATGGAGGTGGATGTAACCACGCTCCCATAGATCGTAGTGGTTTTGCTTCACGTTTCATGGCAGGGACAAATCGTGGGAGCCTCGTGGTGGTGAATCATGGGGTCATGCCGTGAGGGATTGGGGGTGTGCTGTCAGATCTCGTCCCAGATCTGTTTGGTCTGAGATGGGAATTTGCTTTAGCAGATGTTGAGGAGTTGCTTCGATTTTGTGTAGGAGTTGCCTAATTGAGGCTATATGAGTTGGCGAAATTAGAGCTGTTTGAACTACTAGTCGTGGGGGCGTTCACCGAGTTGATTTGACATTGTATACAAGTTGCCTGTTCAACGTTGATTAAGTTGCCGAAACTTTTTTAGAGCTGTCTAAACTACCTGTACTGGGGCTGTTCACCGAGTTTTGCTTCGACATTGTGCATGGGTTGCTTGATTGAGGCTGGATGAGTTGCCGAAACTTTAGAGCTGTCTGATCTACTAGTACTAGGGCGTTCATTGAGTTGCTCAGATTTCTTTTATGAAAGGAGTTTGTTTAGTTCAGTTTTCATTGAATAGCGTCGATAGCGGTCGCCATTTGCAAGACATATGCTAAAGTATCAGACTACAACAGACCACTTCACGGAATACTTGCTTTTTGTTTAGCCTTGTGTTTGGCACCACACATGGTGCTTCCTGAACCGTGTCTTCCCGTTATACTCATGATAACAATTCGTAGCGGTGTTTGACAAGTGTCTTTGTTTGTTGTTTTCTGCATGTATCTCTTATGGACATCTATTATTCTGTTGTATATTTCCATCACAATTTTCTCGAACTGCAAAATTGCCAATTGGACCTACAAAAGTATGAACATCATGTATAAGAGGATTAAAAGCTTTAAGATGCCCAAACTTTCTTAATATATAAGATGCCAGATCAATGTTGGTGTAGTTTGCTGAAACTTACAGATTGTTGGGGCAGCGTTCGAAACAGAATTTGTTGGACTTGTTTTTCTAGATTTTTGTCAGGCCCATTTTTTTCTAGTAACTTGCCAGAAATCAGCATAGAAGTTGTGCGTTAGTCTGAACCAAAGTTGCCTAATCAGTAGCTATGTAAGTTCGTTTCGTTGCCTAAATCAAGTTTTGTGTTGCTTTAATGGTTCATCAGCGAGCCCTAGGAAATGTCTTTTTTCATGTTTGTAAGCAACCTACAGTGTTACAAGTAGTGAAGTCCCTTTTTTATTAGCAACCTGAAAATACTGTATTATGTGTTTGCAGTGTCCAAAATGTCCGAGGCAAGGAAGGAAAGTGATGGTCAGGGTTTACAAGCAAACCAAGAGGGTGTACGAGGAGCAGAGGTAAGAGCTTTGAGCGTGGCATGGTGGAGCGTCTGTGATGTTTGCCATGTTCGAGTTTCGTGACTTTTTCCAATGCGAAACAGATGAACACATTTTCCCCCAATGCAGGCACACTCATTACAGCAACATAACCCAACTATGATTGGCTACAAGCGTATGCGCACTAAAGGAATAATTTGTCGTGGGAATCGCCCGTCAGACATAGATAGCAATGCCAGTGCACAAGATGATGATTCAGAAGGCAAGGAGGTCACAGAGGAGGATGAATCAAAGCCAAAATGCCGAAAAACATGCGGAAATGAGGTATTCATGCATCATGAATCATAGTTTTCAGATTCCATTTTTTCAAGGCTGTGTGGATTTTGTGCGTTCTTTTTAGAAGTTGCGAGATGAATGTGTTATTTTTTAGCAATTCTAGGTATGGTTTTTGGCTGTTAAATCGTGCGTAAGCAAGGCCACTAGCAGTTTTGAGCACGTTGAAGTTATAAGAACAAATGATGGTATTCTGTATAGGATAAACATCGCATCATCATGTAAACAATATTGATACTTGCTAATTTCTGTCACACAAAGTTTAACTTAGCCCATTTTTTCGTGTTTGTAGGGTCGCAGGCATAGGGCATCACCAGCAAGGTTGTTCAAAGTAAACAAAGATTTAGTGCAATTTCAGAAGGACGAGGTAATTCGAATAGAGTTTGGAGGTCTGTTGCAGATTGCAACATGTAGCATGCCAGGAGACTTAAGTCAGTGGGTTATGAAGCATTACCACCCTGAAATTTCCCAACTTGTCATCCCAGAGAGGGGCAAGATTCCAGTAGATGCAGCAAGTGTTCACAGGATATGGGGTCTGCCAAACAGGGGGAGGAAGGTTTGCTACGAGAATAGAGCAGAGTACACATCCAAAATGTACAAAATCTTCAAGATCAATACGAAAGGCTCACCAACACTAACATCTTGGTGCAAAATGATTAAGGATATGGCTGGGGCAGCAGATAACAATTTCCTGCGTGCTTGGTTGGCGGTCGCCTTCTCCTGTTTCCTTGCTCCTACCACAAGTTTGAACATATCCCCACAGTGTTTTCCTGCTGTGATGCATGTGGATGCGATAACAGAGACCAATGTATGCCAGTTTGTAGTTGATCAATTAAAATTGGCATTCGCGGGAGCAGGTGATAAAAATGCAGTCTGTTGTTGCGTCATGCATTTAGTTGTAAGTCTAGCTTGCTCTTTGTCCTTTTTTTCATAGTTTTTCATCTCCCTGATCTTGTTGTCCATCTACTCATTTTTCCCTTTTGTTTTTGATTTGCCTCATGTAGCTGCTATACCTGGACTCGTTGGATGTGGACGAACCGATCGCAAGCACGGTTCCAAGAGCGTCGGTTTGGGATTCTGATCTTATTTCCAAGGTCATTAAGAAGGACAAAAAGGGCCGGGGGTAGTTTGGCAAGTTGCGGGTAAGTTTCCTCTTATGTTTGTGAAGCACACATTCATTCAGTCACTTTAGTTTTCCTTTCAGTTTTGTTAATCCCTATTTGTAAGGAGGTCATATAGAAGTCAGGCAACTTGCCAAGCAACTATCAGGCAACACACTATCCTTAACTAGGCAACCACATTTTTGTTCCTAAGCAACTCACCAGATGTGTGTTATCCCTAGGCAAAACATGTGTTGTTATTTTGTTAAACCAATCATAGGCAATACAGACTTATACTTTCAGGCAACCACAAATTTAATGCTTGGCAACTCACAAATAGCTTGAGTAGAGAAAGTTGCTTACCCACCAGGTTTTTTTCCCTTTTTTGGCCTTTTCTTTTGTTTGCATTTTTCTCACACTTCAAACTACAACTCAAGACCGAGTTCGCTTGCTTTGCCGATGAAATCTTATTTGGCAGTCTTGATCACGTCACAAAGTTCGTGGCAACAAGGCTCCCCAACTCATACGACTCAAATGTGAGTTGCCTTATACATTCCTCTTTTGCTTGCTTTTTTGTACCTGTTCTAATATATGTGACCCCAATGCCCTCTCTCTCTCTTTTGGTGTGCGCAGAAACAAAAGAAGCTTGTCGGGATGGTGCATGAAATATGTTCTGAAATATCACACTCAATGGGCAAGCTCGTACAGGGAATTGGGAAACTTGACGACGATGGCGGCACAACTAGCGTGCCAGCAGCTGACAATGTTGCTCGCCCAAGCATTGAACATTCAAGGGAAAGGCGCGATGCCGGTGTGAATGACCCCCGCACACTTCCCAGTGATGAAGAATCTTACCAGTCGGGGAGTGACACAGACGATGGCCATGAAGACGAGAGTGAAGGATCAGACGGTGGTGAAGGGGACTCCGACAGCGGTGATGATGATGGTGATGGGAACATGCATGGAGAGACCAACAGTGGCGGCGATGATGCGCAGGACCAGGAGGATGAGCAAGAAGAAACACGACGGGAGGAAGCAGAGGTAGAGGTTGGAGACCTTGAGACGGAAGATGAGAAGGAGGATGAAGATGGGGACGAAGAAGAAGATGAGGAGGCTGACGTGAACAAACATGAGGAGGACAAGGAGGGCGACGATGACAATGATGGTGGTGGCGGGAATGGGGAGTCTGCTGACAAGACCACTGGCAGAGGTCATAGTGGTGGCACTAATGAAGATCGGGCCAAGGATGGGAGTCATGAGCCAGCTGAAAACGACTCCGAAAGCGAAGAGGGTGCATCTATGCAGTATTGGATTAAGAAGAAACAAAACACTCAAGAGATTGAAAGCCCAGAACCATTTTCGTTATTGGATCTTGTCAAGCTAGATGTCAGAAAGGAGGGTACCCCTCCTGACATCCCGATGCTGGAAGTTGCCTATGTGTCAGAAGGTTTACCTGTTGGTTGGGAAATGAAACGGATTTTAAGAAAACATTTGAATTCAGACTGGAAGATATCTGCCCCCGAAAGACACGAATCGAACTGATGCAACAAGTTTGTGGTTTAAGTCACACGGCCACAGCAGCCGGACCTGTGCATCAAGTCGCAGCAGCAGCAGCAAAAGGCCGCCCACCAAAGCCACCGAAGAAGCAAAGGAAGGTGACCTTCATAGATCAACCAACTGTTTTAACATGCGATGTTTTGGATGAGCTGGGAGCTGAGTACATGAGGAGGAATGAAGCAAGAGGTCAAATCGTGCAAATGCCAGGAACCAGGCAGGTGGGTATAACTCAGAAGGCAACTACAGTAGAGAATCAGGCAACCACCCTTGAAATGCCAGCAACTATGACCAACAGCAAGACAACCCCTGGGTTTGATCATTCAAGCAAACCAAGCATGCCAAGGGAGGACCCAGTTGCACATTCAAGAAACTCAAGACCAGATGCAAGGAAATTGTCGGTTGATGCAAAGGAATCATATGTAAAGCAGTTGCAGGCAACTATCAGTGCAGACTGGGCAATGCAGAACAAGAGTAGTGCAACTCATTGCCATGTTCAGGCAAGTCTGCCAGGGAAGTCAGCTGGCCCACTTCTTACAGCAAACGGGGTTCAAAACAAACCTTATGATGGAGTAAAGGAACACGTAAGGGCAATTCACGCACATATAGTGGAGCAAACTGCAAATGAGACACTCCTTCCAGTTTTAGCAAGTTAGGGCAATAATGAGGCCAGTGAGGGGCGCATTCAACCAAAGATTACAATGAAACAACCTGCCTCTGCCCCACTTACTATTTTGAAGAAGTCACCAAGCACTAAGCATCATGTAGCAATGGCACACAAGAGGGAAACACTTGGGGATCTCAATGGCTGTGTCCAACAAAAACAACATGTCATCGAGAAGAAGGAAAAGAGTATTACAAGAATAACAGCAAACGAGGAAAACCAGCCACCAGAAATGTCTAGGGTAGAATTGAGCGAAGCAGCAAAAATAGATGATATTCGTACAAAGTGCATTGTTCCAAGCAGCAAGTTGGATCAAGGTCAGCTGGGCAGTATCATAGGCATGGGGGATAGGAAATCTGGATGCGAACAACCAAAAATACCACTTGCACACCCAGATCATGATGCACCTGATCAAACACATGGTCAGAGGCCACAAAGCTCGTGGAATGAATATTGCCCTGCACATCCTTTCGGTATAGGGCTTGATGAAATTTTTGGATCAAGCATGGTTGAAGAATTGGCAAGGCCTGCAGGGATTTTTGACGACTGTTGCCAACCAAATGGTTATGACTTGGGGTCTGTTGATATTCTGGGAACAAGCATCGATGAAGGTGTGTTGGAAGTTGAACTGTCAAAGCAAATCATCGGGGCAAGCAGTGGCAATGTTGACATGTGTCCGGAAGCAAAGGGGAAAACACCCGTGGCCATCGAAATCCCTGATGAAGGTGTGTTGGAAGTTCAACTGTCACAGCAAATCAACGGGGCAAGCAGAAGCATTGTTGACATGTACCCGGAAGCAAAGGGAAAAAATCCATGGTCATCGAAATCCCTGATGATGATTTGCTTTGGGACTTAGAAGAAATTGACTTAGCGTGTGAAGAAGCAGAGAAAAGGGTGTTGGAAATATGCCCTAGAGGCAATAATAAATGGTTATTATTATATTTTTTGTTCATGATAATTGTCTATTATTCATGCTATAATTGTATTGTCCGGAAATCGTAATACATGTGTGAATACATAGACCACAACGTGTCCCTAGTAAGCCTCTAGTTGACTAGCTCGTTGATCAACTGATAGTCATGGTTTCCTGACTATGGACATTGGATGTCATTGATAACGGGATCACATCATTAGGAGAATGATGTGATGGACAAGACCCAATCCTAAGCATAGCATAAAAGATCGTGTAGTTTCGTTTGCTAGAGCTTTTCCAATGTCAAGTATCTTTTCCTTAGACCATGAGATCGTGCAACTCCCGGATACCTTAGGAGTGCTTTGGGTGTGCCAAACGTCACAACGTAACTGGGTGACTATAAAGGTGCACTACGGGTATCTCCGAAAGTGTCTGTTGGGTTGGCACGGATTGAGACTGGGATTTGTCACTCTGTGTGACGGAGAGGTATCTCTGGGCCCACTCGGTAATGCATCATCATAATGAGCTCAATGTGACTAAGGCGTTAGTCACGGGATCATGCATTGCGGTACGAGTAAAGAGACTTGCCGGTAACGAGATTGAACAAGGTATTGGGATACCGACGATCGAATCTCGGGCAAGTAACATACCGTTTGACAAAGGGAATTGCATACGGATTGATTGAATCCTCGACACAGTGGTTCATCCGATGAGATCATCGTGGAGCATGTGGGAGCCAACATGGGTATCCAGATCCCGCTGTTGGTTATTGACCGGAGAGGCGTCTCGGTCATGTCTGCATGTCTCCCGAACCCGTAGGGTCTACACACTTAAGGTCCGGTGATGCTAGGGTTGTAGAGATATATGTATGCGGAAACCCGGAAGTTGTTCGGAGTCCCGGATGAGATCCCCGACGTCACGAGAGGTTCCGGAATGGTTCGGAGGTGAAGAATTATATATAGGATGTCAAGTTTCGGCCACCGGGAAAGTTTCGGGGGTTACCGGTATTGTACCGGGACCACCGGAAGGGTCCCGGGGGTCCACCGGGTGGGGCCACCTGTCCCGGAGGGCCCCGTGGGCTGAAAGTGGAAGGGAACCAGCCCTTAGTGGGCTGGGGCGCCCCCCTTGGGCCTCCCCCGATGCGCCTAGGGTTGGGAACCCTAGGGGGGAGCTTCCCCCTTGCCTTGGGGGGCAAGGCAACCCTTTCCCCCCCTTTGGCCGCCGCCCCCCTTGGAGATCTGATCTCCCAAGGGCTGGCGCACCCCCAGGGGTCCTATAAATAGTGGGGGGAGGGAGGGCAGCAAACCTACAGCCTTGGGCGCCTCCCTCCTCCCCTGCAACACCTCTCTCTCTCTCTCTCTCTCTCGCAGAAGCTTGGCGAAGCCCTGCCGGAGACCCGCTACATCCACCACCACGCCGTCGTGCTGTTGGATCTCCATCAACCTCTCCTTCCCCCTTGCTGGATCAAGAAGGAGGAGACGTCGCTGCACCGTACGTGTGTTGAACGCGGAGGTGCCGTCCGTTCGGCACTCGGTCATTGGTGATTTGGATCACGGCGAGTACGACTCCGTCATCCACGTTCATTGGAACGCTTCTGCTCGCGATCTACAAGGGTATGTAGATGCATTCCTTTCCCCTCGTTGCTAGTAGACTCCATAGATGCATCTTGGTGAGCGTAGGAAAATTTTAAATTATGCTACGATTCCCAACAGTGGCATCATGAGCCAGGCCTATGCGTAGTTACTATGCACGAGTAGAACACAAAGCAGTTGTGGGCGTTGAGTTTGCCAATTATTCTTGCCGCTACTAGTCTTTTCTTGTTTCGGCGGCATTGTAGGATGAAGCGGCCCGGACCGACCTTACACGTACACTTACGTGAGACAGGTTCCACCGATTGACATGCACAAGTTGCATAAGGTGGCTAGCGGGTGTCTGTCTCTCCTACTTTAGTCGGAACGGATTCGATGAAAAGGGTCCTTATGAAGGGTAAATAGAAATTGGCAAATCACGTTGTGGTCATACATAGGTAAGAAACGTTCTTGCTAGAAACCTACAAACCACGTAAAAACTTGCAACAACAATTAGAGGACGTCTAACTTGTTTTTGCAGCAAGTGCTATGTGATGTGATATGGCCAGAAGATGTGATGAATGATATATGTGATGTATGAGATTGATCATATTCTTGTAATAGGAATCACGACTTGCATGTCGATGAGTATGACAACCGGCAGGAGCCATAGGAGTTGTCTTTATTATTTTGCATGACCTGCGTGTTATTGAATAACGCCATGTAAATTACTTTACTTTGTTGCTAAACGCGTTAGCCATCGAAGTAGAAGTAATCGTTGGCGTGACGACTTCATGAAGACACAATGATGGAGATCATGATGATGGAGATCATGGTGTCATGCCGGTGACGAAGATGATCATGGTGCCCGAAGATGGAGATCAAAGGAGCATGATGATATTGGCCATATCATGTCACTATTTGATTGCATGTGATGTTTATCATGTTTTTGCATCTTATTTGCTTAGAACGACGGTAGTAAGTAAGATGATCCCTTATAATAATTTCAAGAAAGTGTTCACCCTAACTGTGCACCGTTGCGAAGGTTCGTTGTTTCGAAGCACCACGTGATGATCGGGTGTGATAGATTCTAACGTTCGAATACAACGGGTGTTGACGAGCCTAGCATGTATAGACATGGCCTCGGAACACACGCAATACACTTAGGTTGACTTGACGAGCCTAGCATGTACAGACATGGCCTCGGAACACGGAGGACCGAAAGGTCGAGCATGAGTCGTATAGAAGATACGATCAACATGGAGATGTTCACCGATCTTGACTAGTCCGTCTCACGTGATGATCGGACATGGCCTAGTTAAACTCGGATCATGTTTCACTTAGATGACTAGAGGGATGTCTATCTGAGTGGGAGTTCATAATCAGATGAACTTCATTATCATGAACATAGTCAAAAAGGTATTTGCAAATTATGTCATAGCTTGCGCTTTAGTTCTACTGGTTAAGATATGTTCCTAGAGAAAATTTAGTGGAAAGTTGGTAGTAGCAATTATGCGGACTGGGTCCGTAAACTGAGGATTGTCCTCATTTGCTGCACAGAAGGCTTATGTCCTTAATGCACCGCTCGGTGTGCTGAACCTCAGTGTCGTCTGTAGATGTTACGAAACATCTGACATACACGTTTTGATGACTACGTGATAGTTCAGTGCGGTTTAGAATTGTGGCACCAAAGACGTTTTTGAAACGTCGCAGAACATGTGAGATGTTCCGAAGACTGAAATTGGGATTTCAGACTAGTGCCCACGTCAAGAGGTATGAGACCTCTGACAAGTTTCTTAAGCCTGCAAACTAAGGGAGAAAAGCTCAATCGTTGAGCGTGTGCTCAGATTGTCTGAGTGCCACAATTGCTTGAATCGAGTGGGAGTTAATCTCCCAGATGAGATAGTGATAGTTCTCCATAGTCACTGCCACCAAGCTAGTAGAGCTTCGTGATGAACTATAACATATAAAGGATAGTTATGATGATCCTTGAGCTATTCGCGATGTTTGACACCGCGAGAGTAGAAATCAAGAAGGAGCATCAATTGTTGATGGTTAGTAAAACCACTAGTTTAAGAAGGGCAAGGGCAAAAGGGATACTTCATGAAACAACAAGTCGTTTGCTGCTCTAGTGAAGAATCCCAAGGTTGAACCCAAACCCGAGACTAAGTGCTTCTGTAATGAGAGGAACGGTCACTGAAGCAGTACTACCCTAGATACTTGGTAGATGAGAAGGCAGTCAAGGTCGACAGAAGTATATTGGATATACGTTATATGAATGCGTACTTTACTAGTACTCCTAGCAGCAGCAGGGTATTAGATACTGGTTCGGTTGCTAAGTGTTAGTAACTCGAAATAAAAGCTGCGGAATAAATGGAGACTAGCTAAAGGTGAGATGACGATATGTGTTGGAAGTGTTTCCAAGGTTGATGTGATCAAGCATCGCATGCTCCCTCTACCATCGAGATTTGGTGTTTGCGTTGAACATGATTGGATTATGTTCACCGCAAAACGGTTATTCATTTAAGGAGAATAATGGTTACTCTGTTTATTTGAATAATACCTTCAATGGTCTTGCACCTAAAATGAATCTCGATCGTAGTGATACACATGTTCATGCCAAAAAGATATAAGATAGTAATGATAGTACCACATACTTGTGGCACTGCCACTTGAGTCATATTGGTGTAGAACGCATGAAGAAGCTCCATGTAGGTAGATCTTTGGACTCACACATTTTTGAAAAGATTGAGACATGCGAACCATGTCTATTGGTATATATGCATGAAAAAAACTCCATACAGATGGATCGTTTGGACTCACTTGATTATGAATCACTTGAGACATGCAAATCATACCACATGGGCAAAATGACTGAAAGTCCTCGTTTTCAGTGAGATGGAACAAGAGAGCAACTTATTGGAAGTAATACATTTTGATGTACGCAGTCCAATGAGTGCTGAGGCATGCAGTGGATATCGTTATGTTCTTACTTCACAGATGATTTGAGTAGATGCTGAGTGTATTTACTTGATGAAACACTAGTCTGAATTATTGAAAGGTTGAAGTAATTTCAGAGTGAAGTTGAAGATCGTCGTGAGAAGAGGATAAAATGTCTGTGATATGATCATAGAGATGAGTATCTGAGATACGAGTTTGGCACACAATTGAGACATTGTGGAAAGTATTTCACAATTAATACCGCCTGGAACACCATAGTGTGATGGTGTGTCCGAACATCATAACTGCACCCTATTGGATATGGTGCATACCATGATGTTTCTTATCAAATTACCACTATCGTTTATGGGTTAGGCATTAGAGACAACCGCATTCACTTTAAAAGGGGCACCACGCAATTCCGTTGAGATGACACCGTTTATAGAAACCTAAGTTGTCGTTTCTTAAAAGTTTGGGGCTGCGATGCTTATGTGAAAAAGTTTCAGGCTGATAAGCTCGAACCCAAAGCGGATAAATGCATCTTCATAGAATACCCAAAAACAGTTGGGTATACCTCCTATCTGGAAGCAAAAGTAATTGCTTCTAGAAACGAGTCCTTTCTCGAGGAAAAGTTTCTCTCGAAAGAATTGAGTGGGAGGATGGTGGAGACTTGATAAGGTTATTGAACCGTCGCTTCAACTAGTATGTAGCAGGGCACAGGAAGTTGTTCCTGTGGCACCTACACCAATTGAAGTGGAAGCTTATGATAGTGATCATGAAACTTCGGATCAAGTCACTACCAAACCTCGTAGGACGACGAGGATGCGCACTACTTCAGAGTAATGCGTGATCCTGCCTTGGAAGTCATGTTGCTAGACAACTATGAACCTACGAGCTATGGAGAAGCGATGGTGGGCCCATATTCCGACAAATGGCTCGAGGCCATGAAATCCGAGATAGAATCCATGTATCAGAACAAAGCATGGACTTTGGTGAACTTGCCCGATGATCGGCAAGCCATTGAGATAAATGGATCTTTAAGAAGAAGACGGACATGGACGGTAATGTTACCGTCTATGAAGCTCGACTTGTGGCAAAGAGTATTTTCACAAGTTCAAGGAGTTGACTACAATGAGTTTTTTTTCTCATCCGTAGCGATGCTTAGGTCCGTCGGAATCATGTTAGCATTAGCTACATTTATGAAATCTGGCAGATGGATGTCAAAACAAGTTTCCTTACCAGTTTTTCGTGAGGAAAGGTTGTATGTGATACAATCAGAAAGGTTTTGTCGATCCTAAGGATGCTAAAAGGTATGCTAGCTCCAGCGATCCTTCCATGGATTAGAGCAAGCATCTCGGAGTCAGAATATACGCTTTGATGGGGTGATCAAAGTTTTTGGGTTTATACAAAGTTTGTTAGAAACTTGTATTTACAATAAAGTGAGTGGGAGCGCTACAACATTTCTGATAAGTATATGTGAATGACATATTGTTGATCCGAAATGATGTAAAATTTCTGGAAAGCATAAAGGGTTGTTTGAAAGGAGTTTTTCAAAGGAAGACCTGGATAAAGTTGCTTACATATTGGGCATCAAGATCCATAGAGATAGATCAAGACGCCTGATGATACTTTCAAAAGACAGCACACCTTGACATGATTTTGAAAGAGTTCAAAATAGATCAACAAAGAAGGAGTTCTTGGCTGTGTTACAAGGTGTGAGTATTGAGTGAGACTCAAGACCTGACCACAGCGGAAGATAGAGAAAGGACGAAGGTCGTCCCCTATGCTTTAGACATAGGCTCTATAGTATGCTATGCTGTGTACCGCACATGTAGTGTGCCTTGCCATGAGTTGGTCAAGAGGGTACAATGGTGATCCGGGAAAGGATCTCATGACAGCGGTCGAACTTATCCTTAGTACCTAGTGGATTAAGGAATTTTCTCGATTATGGAGGTGGAAAGGAGTTCGTCGTAAAGGGTTATGTCGATGCGAACTTTGACACTAATCCGGATGACTCTGAGTAGTAAACAGGATTCGTATAGTAGAGCAATTATTTGAAATGGCTCCAAATAGCGCGTGGTAGCATCCACAAGATGACATAGATATTCGTAAAGCACACGGTTCTGAAAGGTTCAGACCCGTTGACTAATAACCTCTCTCACAAGCATAACATGACCAAACCAGAACACATTGAGTGATAATCACATAGTGATGTGAACTAGATTGTTGACTCTAGTAAACTCTTTAGATGTTGGTCACATGGTGATGTGACCAGTGAGTGTTAATCACATGGTGATGTGAACTAGATTATTGACTCTAGTGCAAGTGGGAGACTGTTGGAAATATGCCCTAGAGGCAATAATAAATGGTTATTAGTATATTTCCTTGTTCATGATAATTGTCTATTATTCATGCTATAATTGTATTGTCCGGATTTCGTAATACATGTGTGAATACATAGACCACAACGTGTCCCTAGTAAGCCTCTAGTTGACTAGCTCGTTGATCAACTGATAGTCATGGTTTCCTGACTATGGACATTGGATGTCATTGATAACGGGATCACATCATTAGGAGAATGATGTGATGGACAAGACCCAATCCTAAGCATAGCATAAAAGATCGTGTAGTTTCGTTTGCTAGAGCTTTTCCAATGTCAAGTATCTTTTCCTTAGACCATGAGATCGTGCAACTCCCGGATACCGTAGGAGTGCTTTGGGTGTGCCAAACGTCACAACGTAACTGGGTGACTATAAAGGTGCACTACGGGTATCTCCGAAAGTGTCTGTTGGGTTGGCACGGATCGAGACTGGGATTTGTCACTCCGTGTGACGGAGAGGTATCTCTGGGCCCACTCGGTAATGCATCATCATAATGAGCTCAATGTGACTAAGGCGTTAGTCACGGGATCATGCATTGCGGTACGAGTAAAGAGACTTGCCGGTAACGAGATTGAACAAGGTATTGGGATACCGACGATCGAATCTCGGGCAAGTAACATACCGTTTGACAAAGGGAATTGCATACGGATTGATTGAATCCTCGACACCGTGGTTCATCCGATGAGATCATCGTGGAGCATGTGGGAGCCAACATGGGTATCCAGATCCCGCTGTTGGTTATTGACCGGAGAGGCGTCTCGGTCATGTCTGCATGTCTCCCGAACCCGTAGGGTCTACACACTTAAGGTCCGGTGACGCTAGGGTTGTAGAGATATATGTATGCGGAAACCCGAAAGTTGTTCGGAGTCCCGGATGAGATCCCGGACGTCACGAGAGGTTCCGGAATGGTCCGGAGGTGAAGAATTATATATAGGAAGTCAAGTTTCGGCCACCGGGAAAGTTTCGGGGGTTACCTGTATTGTACATGGACCACCGGAAGGGTCCCGGGGGTCCACCGGGTGGGGCCACCTGTCCCGGAGGGCCCTGTGGGCTGAAAGTGGAAGGGAACCAGCCCTTAGTGGGCTGGGGCGCCCCCCTTGGGCCTCCCCCCATGCGCCTAGGGTTGGGAACCCTAGGAGGGGGGAGCTTCCCCCTTGCCTTGGGGGGCAAGGCAACCCTTTCCCCCCTTTGGCCGCCGCCCCCCCTTGGAGATCTGATCTCCCAAGGGCTGGCGCCCCCCCCCAGGGGTCCTATAAATAGTGGGGGGGAGGGAGGGTAGCAAACCTACAGCCTTGGGCGCCTCCCTCCTCCCCTGCAACACCTCTCTCTCTCTCTCTCGCAGAAGCTTGGCGAAGCCCTGCCGGAGACCCGCTACATCCACCACCACGCCGTCGTGCTGTTGGATCTCCATCAACCTCTCCTTCCCCCTTGCTGGATCAAGAAGGAGGAGACGTCGCTGCATCGTACGTGTGTTGAACGCGGAGGTGCCGTCCGTTCGGCACTCGGTCATCGGTGATTTGGATCATGGCGAGTACGACTCCGTCATCCACGTTCATTGGAACGCTTCCGCTTGCGATCTACAAGGGTATGTAGATGCATTCCTTTCCCCTCGTTGCTAGTAGACTCCATAGATGCATCTTGGTGAGCGTAGGAAAATTTTAAATTATGCTACGATTCCCAACAAAGGGCTCAAGGCAGAACAACACAATATAGCATGGAGAACTTATCACCTACCAACTTCCAAACGCCAGAGAGAACATGTTGCAAGGATGGAGAATTTGGTTCCAGTAGCAGCTCAGGAGAAATCGCGAATAAATTTGAGAGACGCAGCATCAAGCCAACAGCATGCAAGAGGTCACCTTTTGTGGATTACAACAAGAATAAGCTTTCTCAGTGCACCCAGGAGTAAACAGGTTGTACGCTGCAGTCCTTCTACACGCAAGATTGAGTGAGGAGGAGACTGGACTTGAAGACAAGAGGTACAGTGCTATCACTGCCTGTCTTACACTCACTATCCCTTTTTATTTACGGGAAGGCAAGCAAACAAACATATGTTGCGGGCAAACACCAACCAAAATTCTAGGCAAGTGATGTGTAAACTTTAGGCAAATTTTCTGTACCCAGGTCCCCCATGCAACATATGATTGAAACACAGGCAGCTAAAAGGGAGAGTGAAATCACAACTCTTATGTAGTTTTTGTTCTTTACACCACCTAATTACACATACTCTATATGACTTATATGAGTTCTTTTTTGTCATGCAGCCCTACTATTGTTGATTACGACGGTTACCATGTTTCACTCAGAGAACTGGCTGACTCAATGAAGAAGACCGGTCATGTCAAGTCGCACGTGTTCGAACTAATTATCAACGCTATAATGCGGGACTTCCCTGCAAATTCCAAGAAGATAATCATGCCCGTCAGATTTTCGGTAATCTTCCTACATAAACTCTATCCACCATGTTACATAACCTTTTTTCATATATTGACCTTTTACATAACCTTTTTCTCTCTTCGCTGGTAGAACTACCACTTTGCTCTTAAGGAGTTTGAGCGGCATTTTTTCACTTAAACCAACTTTTTTTCAGTATAAATTGCTATAACCCCTTTCTTTTTTTTTGCATTTTGTAAGAATTTCTAGAAGTTTTTCTTATTATCTTTACGTACTCCAGCCAATTTTCTTAGGATATCCAAAACCCCTCAGATTGAAAAAACTGACTCCCTCCCATTTTTTGCTAGACCTTTACTAACAAGTTGCCCACAAGCTCAACAAGAGTTACCAACAAGCTCAACAAAAAATGCCCACAGGCTCCATTTTGCTAGAACATTAACAAACAAGTTGCCCTCTTAGGATGTCCTTTTGCATTTTTATTTTATTTATCTTCATACTTATGGAAGATAAGGCTTCAGCAAATGATTTGGAACACTCAAGAGATAAGTACCAAATTCAACAAATCAAATCATTTGGATCCGAAGGATATGGTCAGTAGCAAGTACAATGTTGTTTTCTTGTTTGGATTGGCATATATATAGCAAAATGTTTCCTGACTTGCTCTTTTTTCTTTAATCACACACTCATCATGCAGATCATGTTCCCTATTCTAGAGAATCTAGACAGAGCAAATCGTGTATCAGCGAACCACTACTGGCTTTTCAATGTCAATATTAGGGACCACAGGTTCGAGGTTTTTGATTCATGGAGGAGTCTGGCACAGAGCAAAACTCTTGACGACAATGCTAGATTGATTGCTGCAACAGTGTGTTCATTGTGGGACCAGCACTATCATGAATCACGCATAAGCTTGGATGATTTTCACTTGAAGGAAATTGATGTTCCAAAACAAGATAATGAGTGAGTTCCTTTGATCGTTGCACTGTCTCCATCACATAAACATGACTTCTTCGTGCTTCTATATATGCTTTTCATAAAACGGTCAAAAGTTTACACCCATGTTTTCCATATTTTTTTGCAAGTTATGATTGTGGCATTTTCACTTCGACAATAGCGAGTGTGTGGGAAGCGAGGAACTTGCCAAACTTCGGTCCGAAAGACATCCCCAACATCAGGAAGAACATCACGAGTGCTTTAATTAACACAGTTGCCAACAAAGCACCAATGCAGGCTATTTTGAAGCTTTGACTTGGTAGAGGTTTGTCACACAGCAGCATATATTTCTTTAGCATTAATAAGATAGTATGTAGTACCTTTTTTTAATTTTTACACTGTCAACTTATTGTCTTGAAAAAAGAAGGAATCAAAGCCCCAAACACCGAGACAGGAATTAGTACAAAGGTCACAAAAATTAAATATTACAGCTCATACGGCACAAGAGTTGCCTGGCATCCAAGCTTAAATTGTCTGACACCCATATATGAGTTGCCTAACAGGGGGGGGATATGATCTATGGTAATTGCACAAGAAGACATGAATCTAGTTCTTGATTTAGGAAGAGTTTGCCCCAAAGACCAAGACAGGAATCTAGTTGCTGTCCTCTGTTTTTTCTTCTTCAAACCAAACGACCAGGGCAATTTGCAGCATTGTGTTCACATGAATTGCAGAAGGAGCATTTGTTCTACCTCTTCGGATGCAACTCTAGTGCTGACTGCAACCGCTTACTTTCGCACGACCTTTAGTTGTTGATTTAGGTGGATCATTAGGAACTCCCGCAATTGGCGTAGACCACCCTGAGCCTGGTGTTGCTGGAGCAGCTGAATTGGCTGCCATAGGACCAGTGGTAGTTGCTACTATGTGACCAGGGTGTGCCGTACCACGACTCTGAGGTGGTGCAGGACCAGCCATGGGTGGAGCAGTCACCTTTTGTTTTTTTTCTTGGTCTTGTTGAAATGATTAAGCTCTGTACGTGCCGCCCTCATGTGCACCCAGAAGCAACTCGAGCTAGACTAGCAAAATCCATTGACAAGTTCGCTTGACGGACTAGCTTCTTCCATTGCGGTGGCATCTCATCCGGCTCTGCCTCAATAGAAGGTGCAGCACCTGGTATTGCTTGCTGTGTCCACCTTCTCAGTATGTATTGGGCAGGAATTGCATCGACACCAATGTGTTTAAATTTTTTCAAAATATGGCAACACAACATTCCATCTTTGGACATCTTGGAACAGTCACATTTGTAGTCCCCAGCTTCGACTTCTGCTGTCACATAATAGCTTATAGAACCATAATTAGCAACCCATCCTTCTTTGTTTGGATAAAGCTCAAACAAACTAGCACCATGCAGACAAACATTGTATTTCCCAATCAGTTCAAACTCGGTTCGGAACTTGAGGTAAATGTCCCTAGTGTAGGCTTCATAGGCTTGTTTCTCGATTGGGAAATCATACCACAACTCAACCTCCAAGTGGTCTGTCCTATAGTCATTTCCGCCCTCACGGACAAGCACATGTGTCTGTATTTTCTCATACTGCTTAACAAAGTTCAACACAGAGTTGTGCGGGTTCACATAACGCTTAAGAACTGCATTGAATCCTTCGCTGCGCTGGGTAGACTGCAAGAAGGGAAAAACCGGTGTTTGAAGTAACACGGCACCCATGTTGCCCGGTACTCATACAGCTTATCAAAGTGGGTTCCAGCAATAAACGGCCACTTATCCTTCAAGCCTGTCCATTTTGTCTCAAATTCTCCTGGAGTGAAGCTAAAGTCAACTATATCATTGAAATCTTTTGACAATCCTGGGTTCCTTCCAACTAAGCCACCAAGTTTTTCCTGAGCCTTCTTCATTATGTGCCACCGACATCGACGATGCACAGAAGTAGGGAAGATGTTTTCAATGGATTGTGCCATCCCCCAATCTTGGTCAGTGATTATGTTGTCTGGTGCTAGACCATCCATTGCTTCAAGGAATGTACCAAATAACCAATCAAAACTTGTCTCTAACTCCTGCCTAACAAAGCCACACCCCAACATGAACGACTGGCCATGACGATTTATCCCAATGAATGGAGCAAATGGCATGTTACACATGTTAGTCATGTATGTCGTGTCAAAGCATATGCAATCGTGATAGGCTTCTTTGTAGGCTTTTCACGCTGGTCCATCAACCCAGAATATATTCTCAACCTTGTCTTCTGCATCATACTTGACCTTGTAGAAGAATTCTGGATCTGTCTTCTGTATATCTTTGAAGTAGGCAACCGTCTCAATCATATCGCCTTCTTTTGTCGCATCCCTGTTCAAGCTTGACTTCAGGTTCGTGATGTGCTTGTCAGTATAAGGAACAATCAACTCTGTGCCATAGTAATCCGACATGATGTGCATCATTCGTCCTACACAAAAAAGAAAAACAAGATTGGGCGATTTAAAATCTTCCCAATAGGGAAATGATAGGCAAATTAAACCCTAGGGCACAACACACGCTGAGATGGAGACCACTAGTCTTTTTCAGGCATTTTTAGTTCAATTTGTTTTATTAACAACCAAGGTTAGCACATGTAAAGCTTTTTTGATTCCAGAAGTACCAACAGGGCATGATATGTAACCGCAATCAAATGCATGTCTCTGCTCACACCATATGTAGGCAATCAAAAACCATTTTTTCGACGACAGTTTGCTTACCACCCCTGACACACACTTTTTTGAATTCAAGCAGTTATGCCAGTAGGAAATATATAACTGCCACCAAATTTTTTTTAGTTGCTTGCATATGTGAATGCTCCATACTCATGCTCAAAACAGAAAACAGAAACGTCAGTAAGAAATATATCTACTTTTCAACCACATCTAGTTGCTTGCATTTTTTTACAACAGTTGCTAGAAATCTTAAAAAATTCAGAGCATCAAGAACCAGCCAATAGTTGTCTACCATCCACAATAGTCTGCCTCAACAATGAGAAACTTGTGTAACTAGTTTTCGCACTACCATATGTTGTCGCACTACTATTTGTTGTCGCCTACCATATGCAAAGCAATAAAACACTAAATCCAAGCAATAAAAACTATTTTCTACTGCCACCCACTCACCTGTAGTTAAGTTGCAATTATGAAGGTTTTTTAGGAATTGCTTCTCTTCTGGGGGTATGCCTTAGTGCGATCGCAAATATTTAGTCAATGAAGGTTTCTCAATCAATGGATGGTTATGCTCAGCAATAAAATAAGTGACCTCCCAACGGCCATAAATCAATTTTACTATCATCTTGGCTATGCACCCAGTCTGTATTATCTTTTCTCTTTTCCGTTTCTTGCTCTTCTTCTTTTTGTCAGCAGCATCATCAGCAAACACAATGACATTGTCTTCTCCATCATCAGCATTCCCACCTTCACAAGGATCTTCTAGCATTTCAACGCTAGGTGCAGTCACAGTACCGTGGTCACCATTTTTGGGTTTGCGAAACTTGTGGCAAACAAACTGGTACTTGTCTATTTTGCCAGTAACAGTAGACCATCTGGAAGTATTCATCTTGATTGAAAAACCCACATGCTGAGCATAAGCATTATAGTGTTCTCTTGCACCTTGCAAAGTGTCAAACCTTGTACTTAATGAAGGTTCCTTTGGCTGGGACTGTTGGGGAACGTAGTAATTTCAAAAAAAAAATCCTACGCACACGCAAGATCATGGTGATGCATAGCAACGAGAGGGGAGAGTGTTGTCCACGTACCCTCGTAGACCGACAGCGGAAGCGTTAGCACAACGCGGTTGATGTAGTCGTACGTCTTCACGATCCGACCGATCAAGTACCGAACGTACGGCATCTCCGAGTTCTACACACGTTCAGCTCGATGACGTCCCTCGAACTCCGATCCAGCCGAGTGTTGAGGGAGAGTTTCGTCAGCACGACGGCGTGGTGACGACGATGATGTTCCACCGACGCAGGGCTTCGCCTAAGCTCCGCAACGGTATTATCGAGGTGTAATATGGTGGAGGGGGGCACCGCACACGGCTAAGAGATCTCAAGGATCAATTGTTGTGTCTCTGGGGTGCCCCCCTGCCCCCGTATATAAAGGAGCAAGGGAGGAGGAGGCCGGCCCTAGGAGGGGGCACACCAAGTGTGGAGTCCTACTAGGACTCCCTAGTCCTAGTAGGATTCCACCTCCCATATGGAATAGGAAAAGAGGAAGGAAAAAAGAGAAGGAAGGAAGGGGGCGCCCCCCTTCCCTAGTCCAATTCGGACCAGACCAAGGGCAGGGGTGCGGCCACCCTTGAGGCCCTTTTCCTTCTTTCCCGTATGGCCCAATAAGGCCCAATACGTATTCCCGTAACTCTCCGGTACTCCGAAAAATACCCGAATCACTCGGAACCTTTCCGAAGTCCGAATATAGTCGTCCAATATATCCATCTTTACGTCTCGACCATTTCGAGACTCCTCGTCATATCCCCGATCTCATCCGGGACTCCGAACTCCTTCGGTACATCAAAATCAATAAAACTGTCATCGTAACGTTAAGCGTGCGGACCCTACGGGTTCGAGAACTATGTAGACATGACCGAGACACGTCTCCGGTCAATAACCAATAGCGGGACCTGGATGCCCATATTGGCTCCCACATATTCTACGAAGATCTTTATCGGTCAGACCGCATAACAACATACGTTGTTCCCTTTGTCACCGGTATGTTACTTGCCCGAGATTTGATCGTCGGTATCTCGATACCTAGTTCAATCTCGTTACCGGCAAGTCTCTTTACTCGTTCCGTAACACATCATCCCGCAACTAACTCATTAGTCACAATGCTTGCAAGGCTTATAGTGATGTGCATTACCGAGTGGGCCCAGAGATACCTCTCCGACAATTGGAGTGACAAATCCTAATCTCGAAATACGCCAACCCAACAAGTACCTTTGGAGACACCTGTAGAGCACCTTTATAATCACCATTTACGTTGTGACGTTTGGTAGCACACAAAGTGTTCCTCCGGTAAACGGGAGTTGCATAATCTCATAGTCATAGGAACATGTATTAGTCATGAAGAAAGCAATAGCAACATACTAAACGATCGAGTGCTAAGCTAACGGAATGGGCCAAGTCAATCACGTCATTCTCCTAATGAGGTGATCTCGTTAATCAAATGACAACTTATGTCTATGGCTAGGAAACATAACCATCTTTGATTAACGAGCTAGTCAAGTAGAGGCATACTAGTGACACTCTGTTTGTCTATATATTCACACATGTATTATGTTTCCGGTTAATACAATTCTAGCATGAATAATAAACATTTATCATGATACAAGGAAATAAATAATACTTTATTATTGCCTCTAGGGCATATTTCCTTCAGGGACCACACTTCATCATCGTTATCAGCGTCTCCCCCTGCACCCTCACGCCCAGTAGTCCCACATGTTGCACCCAAAGTATCTGTGTCATCAAGTGTGTGCTCTTCTGTGTGCATTGCTTGCATGCCAGGGTCAGCAACATTTTGTGTGGTTGGAGGGTTTGGAGATTCAGACACGAACTCATGGATATTGTTCAGTAGGGGTGCCTTTTGCGTCGAAGGTTGTGTGCAGTACATGGGCTCAATGTTGTCCACTCCAACATTCGCTGGCAAGTCCCAATTAAGGTCATCTGGCAATTCGTTAAGGTCAATCATCTCCTGCATAATTGGCAAATAATAAACACACAAGTTAGAAGATGGAATCAATTACTGACCAAATAAGTAGGAATAATACATCAACATCAGGCAACAAAACCAATCAACACACAATGTCTTATTTCATATTTGCATGCACCAATCAATACAACATAATCTGACATGACAAATAACCGTTTTTCTTTTTTTTCAGGTGGAGAAATCAGGGTCAGGGGGAAAGAGCAGCAGATGAATGTTGAGTGGAAGTGTTATCAGAAGCACATAACATGACAATTCCAGTGAATCTCTAGTTTGCAAATGTATTGGAAAGTGTTGAGAGATTTGTAGTAGTATAACTACTAAATGACTTGTTTTGTGCTTTTGTTCTTCAAATTATGACCAGTTCTGCTTTTTAATCGTGGTGCTTCACCCCAGGTGTTTTCAATGTCATGAGCACAACCGTCCCATGGTTTTCGCCTCGTTTTTTTTTCATTTCTTACACATTTGCAGGCTATTAGGGGTCGTGAGCTGGAGTAGCAGAAGGTGGCACCAACCACAAGCTCAAGGTACTGTTATCACAATCTTTCAACATAGCATTTTCCATCATAGTTGGGCATCACAAGCACAAGCAGAAGGTGACAAACAACAAACACTTTGCTCACCATGCACATTACTTTTGCCTAAGCACGAAAATCTTAGTTGCGCAGCACATGCATAGTTGCCATCAGTAATGTGGCAACAGGTGGCAAGCCCGGACAGTCTTGAACTTGCTCATACTGACACATTTTTTATAGTTGCTTGCATTATTGGCAACAGTTGCCTACTCACCTGACACACACTTGCTTGAAACATAGATGCTAGTAAGAACATGAACCTAGTTGCTTGCATTTTTAACAACAATTGCCCACCAACCTGACATGCTCTTCCCATGTTCTTTTTTTGCTCGAAACAGAGATGCTAGTCCAATTTTTTTTCTAGTTGCTTACATTTTAAACAACAATTGCCTACCATCCTTAAATACTCTTGCTCAAAAAACGGAGATGCCAGTGAGAAAATCCTAAGAAGTACATCTACTTCTACCACATCTAGTTTGCCTTCAAGAATTAGAAAACTAATCTGGTTTTTGCACTTTTTGTGTTCGTTTCCAATCTGTCCTACTTTCCTGTTGCCTACCATGTGCACCACTTTTTTTGCCCTAAACATGTTGAACTTGTTGCTCATGCTTTGCAATACATTTGCCTACTCATCACAGATCTCGTTGCTTACTTTTTTATCCTCTTTCTCCTTCTCTACAGAAAAACAACTGAGCATAGAGAAGACTCATCTTGGACATATGGTAGGGGGGGAGGGGCAGGGGGTTGTGGGTGGAGGTTGGGGGAGATCCACCATGAAGAAAGAACATGGAGAAGGGTAAAAAATCACACCTCTATTCACAGAAAACAGTTGATCTTTCCGTTGATCTTTTTTGAAGCTCTAGTGTTTCAGATCCATGGCGATCTGTAGGCAGGAGGGTTCCTTGGGGGAGAAGAAGGGGAGATATGGGGGAGCAGGTGGAGAGAAAGGTTCCTTGGGAGAGAAGGATGGGCAGAGAGGAGGGGGAGCACGTGATTGTGAGGGAGGGGCAGGTTGGAGGAGAGATGGTGGCCACCAGTCTTGTCCTCCCATCGCGGCGTGGGATCGCGCGCGTAGACACTTGGGGACCAGACCTTTCCTTTTTTGCAAGGGGGACCAGAACTTTCCAAATCTGGCAGGTTGCCAGGGATCCTTACCCAGCACTCAGTTGCTGCCTAGACACGTCCAACTAAGTTACGTCAATTTAAAAGAAAAACTAAGTTACGTCTGTTTTAGCTAATTATTTCGGGTTTTGCTATTTCTTAGATGCCTGAAATTCTTTTTCGCGTCAGTCATCTTGTTCCTTCCTTCCTTCTACCACGTCAGACGTCGCCAGAGAAGACAGCCCTAGTATCTATCTTAGGGTGAAGCCATTGCCCTTCTATCTATCTTAGGGGGAGGCAATTATCACATTATCTATCGTAGAGTGGGGGAGGGTGCAGGGGATCGCTGGAGTTCTACCTGATGTTACGGAGCTTAGAGGGAAGGCCGGGGCGGCGGCCAGCACGTCGGTGGGGCGAGGTAGAGGGGAGGGCGAGGCGGTGATAGCTGCCGACCAGGGGGAGGGGCGGGCGTTTAGGCATGTGTTGCCGGTGGCTGCGCGAGGAAGGAGATGGTGAGGTTGAAGATAAACAGTTCTGTCAGCGGCCAGCGCCGCACCTCACCGGCGGCACCTCTGTCCTACTCCGACGCCGCCCATGCACGCCGAGAGCGTGCCTTGGCTAGCTCGTGGTCGTGGGCTAATAATTAGGGTCCTGCCTAGTCGTCAGGGAACCTGAATTGGCCAAACTATCGGTATGTCTAAAACAAAAGTCACGTCTCTTTTGGCTAATTATTTCAGGCTATACCAAATATCTCAAAATACAGCACAAATTCACATTTGTTCCGGGATCAAATTATGTAAAGTTTTATCAAGCCTTTATGAGGGGAAAGGTTTGACCAAGTTTACAAAAATAGATGTGGGCATGTACTATATCAAATATATATGATACTCCCTCCGTCTCAAGTTTAGTACTCCCTCTGTAAATAAATATTTGACGTTTTAGATCACTAAAATAGCGGTCTAAAGCGTCTTATATTTGTTGACAGAGGGAGTACAACTTTATACTAGTACAAAGTTGAGACATTTATTTTGGGACGGAGAGAGTATAAAAATATATTCAAATCCTACTTATTTTGTATTGTAGATGTTGATAGGTTTTTCCATAAACTTGATCAAAATTTGGATATTTTGACATAGATGGGTATCATTTGGCGAAATCTCACTAAATTCATAGTGAAGCCCACCCTCACGAGTAAATATGATCAACATCATTTCAAACCTTACAAGTCGAGTTGTGCTCCATGACTTCATCTACTGCACCCGGTTTTTGCATTCTATTGCAAAAGGCGATATTAATAGAGACTCTAATTCTAATTTGAAAAACAAATGGAGAACATACTTAATTATTACGTACAACCTCCTTTCTGGCTTAGAAGGCCCACGCGTATCACTAAGTTGACGATTTAACCAACGTAACATGAGTTTTATATCACAAAAGTTATATTTTCATTAGGAACTTCAACTGTTTTATGTTCTAATGGTATAAATTTTGAGCTATATTATGTATATTTCATTGTCAAAATAAACGATCAAGATAGACGCGTAGGACCTATAGACCAGAAAGGAGCGAGTAAAAAACATGAAAGGTGGTGGTCAACTGCTCTTGGCCGGCTGTGAACTATTTTCCCTTGTACCATCTCAATGTGACATTTATGAGTGAATAAAACTCCTTTTATCAGAAAAAAATGCTCTTGTCTTCCTAGCCTCAATGAATTTGTTGTTTTCGAAAAGATCGAAAATAGATAATTACAAGTTCCAAAAAAAGACATGTATAGATAAGATACACTATGGGTGAGCAGAATCTCATGGATAAACAAATTGATTTCTGAGTTGCACAAAAAAAATTACATTTACGCGACACTCCAATATGTACCTGCTATATTTTTTATTTTTGAAATATGCATTTTGAGTTTTTTTTTAATGAGGAGCTTTGGAGCCTAACATAATCCTCACTCCTTGAAAGAGCAGCCATACATATGGGTCGACTTAATTGGGTGTGTACTTCATGCTGCACTTGCCACCGAAAACACATACATGCAGTGTAGTACCATACGTACATGTTTGAGCCACAACTTTTGACCGATGTCATGTAATTCGCACGCATGTAGAACACCGTCCATTTGTGTAAGACCAGCTAGCTGAATATACATGCATGTGTGCACAGTAGTAGCCCGCCATTGAAAAGCTAGCTAGAGCTACTACTATCTCGAGTTCACATCGAAAATAGTCGCGGCTAGCAGTCGCCACATCTGTCAAGGAGGCACTCAAGTTGGATATCGGTGGCTTTCGGGTGGAAAGCTAGGCCACATATGGATCATCGTCAGTCCAGCGAATGAACGACTATATCTGCGTGACAATGACTGATGTGAAGTTAATCAACACGTACCCATCCGGAGCCGCGCCAAGTGCAAGGTCTTTTAAATATACAAAGCCGCAATGCGAGTTGCTACCGATGTATACACACTGTTGACTATACATCGAGGTCTTAGAGCATCTCCAGCCGTTGGCCTCCCCAGGACGCATAAAAATCGCCCCTGGGGGCGAGCCGGCGATTCGTTCGGCGCTGGAGCGGTTTTGCGCCCAGTCGTCGCCCCCAGTCCCCGATTTTGGCCCACTTTTGAAGCCTCATTTCGGCGAAAAAGACCCATATGGGCGAGAATAGGCCCATATTCGGCGTGGTTCGCCGTGGCTCGGCGTTCAATTATCAACATAAATATTTTTTTATCACATATTTCATCACAGAAAATTCAAATACTTCAACAAAATAGTTCTTCAACAAATAGTTCAATACAAATTATATAGTTCAACAAATAAAAACTCATATTTCATCACACGTCGCGCCCGGTGTCGCCCTTGAGCCTTCATAGGTGCTCTATCAGATCTTGCTGCAGTTGATGATGCACCTGTGGGTCTCGGATCTCCTGACGCATACTAAGGTAGGCAGTCCAGGTTGCCGGTAGCTGGTGATCAACTTGGGCAAGAGGACCCTGCCTGTGGTATGGTTCAGTGTCAAACACTGGCTCTTCCTGGTCGCTCTCAATGATCATGTTGTGCAAGATGACACAGCAGGTCATGATCTCCCACATTTGATCTTTCGACCAGGTCTGAGCGGGGTACCAGACAACAGCAAATCGAGATTGGAGCACACCAAATGCCCGCTCGACATCCTTCCTGCAAGCCTCCTGAATCTTCGCAAACCAGGGGTTCTTGCCTCCAGGCACAGGGTTTTTGATGGTCTTCACAAATGTCGACCATCTCGGATAGATGCCATCAGCTAGATAGTACCCCTTGTTGTAGTGCCGCCCATTGATCTCGAAGTTCACCGGAGGAGAATGACCTTCAACAAGCTTGGCAAAGACAGGAGAGCGCTGCAGCACGTTGATGTCATTGTGAGTTCCTGGCATACCAAAAAAGGAGTGCCAAATCCAGAGGTCCTGTGTGGCCACCGCCTCAAGTACCACACTGCAACCGCCTTTGGCGCCTTTGTACATCCCCTGCCAAGCAAATGGGCAATTCTTCCATTTCCAATGCATGCAGTCGATGCTTCCAAGCATCCCAGGAAATCCTCTTGCTGCATTCTGTGCTAGGATCCGAGCAGTGTCTTCCGCATTGGGTGTTCTCAAGTATTGCGGTCCAAACACTGTCACCACTGCCCGACAGAACTTGTAGAAACACTCTATGCTGGTGGACTCGGCCATGCGCCCATAGTCGTCCTGTGAGTCACCGGGAGCTCCGTATGCAAGCATCCTCATCGCTGTCATGCATTTCTGGATGGAGGTGAATCCAAGTTTGCCGGTGCAATCCATCTTGCATTTGAAGTAGTTGTCGAACTCCCGGATGGAATTCACAATCCTGAGGAAAAGCTTTCTACTCATTCGATAACGGCGCCGAAATGTTCTGTCGCCGTGAAGTGGAGCATCGGCGAAGTAGTCGGAGTAGAGCATGCAGTAGCCTTCGAGACGATGCCGGTTCTTTGCTTTCACCCGCCCCGGCGCCGAGCCACCTCGCCGCGGCTTTTCATTGCTCGTCAGCAGCTGGGCGAGGGCGGCGAGCACCATGAGATGCTCTTCTTCCTGGACGTCGGCCTCGGCTTCCTCCTCCAGCAGCGCAGCGAGCACTTCCTCGTCATCCGAGTCCATCGCCGAGGCAGGCAAATCGCCGAACACCTTGCGCGCGGTGGGCGTGCACCCGCCGCTAAACTGCCCCTCCGCGGCCGGAAACGGCGGCCGGAAACGCCCAGCTGGTGTCGGAGGGGCTGCCGCAGCGAACCTCTGCTATTTTTCCGGCGGGGAATGGCTATCTACTGGTGAAGGGCGGCGGGGCGGCGCCGGGATATACCTAGTGGCGGCCGAGAGCGCGGGGGGTGGGAGGCGAGTCGGGGAAGAAAATCTTGAGTTTTCACCTGACGGCGTGGGCCAGCCGCGCTTTTCCCTTGCGCCGGAGCCCCCAAGTGCCCCCCAGCGCGCCGGGTTCGGCCTGCGGCCGCCAGGCAGGAAAAAGGGCCGAACCGGCGCTTTTCGTCGTCCTGGGGCGCGACTGGGCCGTTTTTTTGGCGCCGGCGCCGAAAAAGTCGCCTGGGGGGCCTGTTGGGGGCGCAGCTGGAGATGCTCTTAGGGTGCTGCGGCCACGTACTGTACTTCAGTTCAAAGGTTCGGTGGATGTACAATCCTACAAGAAAATAAGCGCACGAATAGACAAACTTAGTTAACCAATCAATAAAAACTAAAAGCTACGAGTAATAAACTGGTTGCACAAATGTAAATATCTTCATCCTTCAGTGTTAAACATGTATATTCTCTGTCAGCAAAAACACGGAAATGAAGGCTTTTTGCTTCTTTCGTTGGAAAATACACATACACACACGCGTGCTCGTGCCTTGCATCCTCGATTTATGTGTTATTTATCAAATATGCATTTTTGTGGCCCAATAACTTATTGGGTACTAAACAAAGTATTCGAAACATGGGGGAAATGCCACTCAGATATGTACTTTGCAGACGTCTCATCGATCACCCTATTAGTTAGCATATTAGCATCCGATCATGTAGTCTTGCTAATTAGTATCTCAATTCCATTATATAAGACGTACTATGAACTGAGTGTAGCTCAGGTGGTTAGGTTATTTGTGGTGGAGCCAACCCACCCATGTTCATGTGCTTTCCATGGGAGACGGCTACAAGGTGCATGTGGAGATTTTTTGAATCTCAAAATTTCTCGGCTCAGTCTGTTGAAGGTGCTCATAGGGGTAGGATGTGCATGTGTACGTTTATGGGGAAGAGTGAATCTGTGTGCGCAGTTGCGGAGCTTCGGCAAGAATTAAGAGGGGGCTAAATGAAACTTACTGAGAGTTGAGGTGGCTAATTGGAGTTATTATGTCAGAATTTACCTATATAGTGGTCACGTGAAGTGTTAATAGGCAGAAGTAAAAATAGTTGGGGTGGGGGGTGGGGGGGGGGCATGGCCCATGTTGGCCCTAACCAAGCTCCACCACTGTGTGTGGGACCTATGCAGCGGGGACTTTCTTTTTGTTGCATGCCTCCTCTCGCTGCCACCAGGGGAAACCAAGCTCGCCTGTTATTCCTCTCACCGCCGCCGGGCAAAGCCTATGCAACACCGACGGTGGCAGTGAAGTATCCTCGTGGTTTTGGTGTCCGTGTGGGGCGGCTTGGTATGGCGAGGAGGGCTAGCTGTCGTGCGTGCTGTTGTGAGGCATGCATGTGGGCGGGGGAGCAGCGTTTGCATGAGGTCGGACGCGACATTGTTGTACGTGGCCGCTAAAATGGGGAGCTTCTGACTGGCGGATCGGATCCTGCGTATTGGCAACCTTTGATAGAGATCCGCTCTGGCCTGGTCATCAGAGAAAATGGCGGCATGACGTGATCCTGGGTGGAGACGGACTTTAGGTAATCGTAGTGTGTCAGGGTGGCGAGACGGCCACAACGTCCCTATGTTGGAATAATGTCCTTCCTGTCCTATACCCATTTCGTTGGCTCACTTAGCACCTGTGGAGGGCGTGTTAAAGTGTGTCACCGGCGGATCTTCCTGGATCTAGTCGGTTCTAGTTTTGATGGTTTCATATGGATTTAGCCGGCATGAGTTGTCTTTGAAGGGTTGAAAGGCTCTCTTCGGCGTTTCTTCTTCGGGGCCACGATTTGCAACACATATCACGGCCGCCAACATCTTCTGATGCACACCAATGAATTTCCGGCAGCTCTTTCTATAAATTGCTGAGTTTAAACAAGTTTGCCCGTCACGACGGAGGACTAGAGGCAGCAACGAGTTTGGCTCACGACGCGCCGCCGATCGATGCAGGAGGGAAACAATTTGATATCCCTAAGGATTTGGATGTATTGTTTTACTATAAGGGTGTGTGTGAGAAGACCTGTTGTGATGCTTAGCTCTGGACCTTTTCGGAAAGAAAAAAGTATATATGAACACCTGCATTTTTTACTGTGTTTTAATATACTCTCTTCGTCCGGAATTACTTGTCGCTTGGAAATGGATAAAAATTAATATATCTAGAACTAAAATACGCCCAGGTACATCGATTTCTCCGACAAATATTTTTGGACGGAGGGAGAATATTTAACAATAGATCTATTAGAAAATTCAAAAAACAATTGACCTATTATTTGTCAAGAAACCTCAGTCTCATATTTTGAAACAGGGTGTCTCTTATTAGCAACGGCGGTGCGGTCCTCGTTCGGCTAGACCGAGCCGCAGGATGAACAGTGGGCGGAATGAAATAGGTGCATGCGTACCTCGTGATGGATACGTCGAACGGCTCGCTTCCCGTCTGACCGTCTCTATCAACGACTGATCCATCCGCCATTGAACGTGCTTCCATTAATTACTTGGCAACATGGCATCGTCAACAACGTTTCCGAATCTGTCAATCTTTCTGCCCTTTTGCATGGCATAGAAACGGCGCGCGCGCGCGGAGATAAGTTGGTGTGTAGCTTGATAGAGACATGCATGTATATATAGCCATATTTTTTGCGGGAGGATTATATAATATTGCCTCTGTTCCAAAATTCTTGTTTTAGATCTTAAATAAAAATGTGTCTAGCTAACACTAAAATATGAATAATACATACAGATCTAGACAAATTTAGAACAAGTATTTTGAGACAAAGAGTGCATATAATATATGAGGTGGTGTTAAAAAAAGAGAGTGCATATAATATAAGTCATCAGTTGATTACTTATCCTCTGCAATTGTTTGATCCCATAGATCCCAGTTCGATCCAGTCACAAAATGTTACTCACTAGCTAGCTAATGTAATACTCCCTCCGTTCCTAAATATAAGTCTTTTTAGAGTTTCCACTATGGACTATATACGGAGCAAAATGAGTGAACCTATACTCTAAAATATGTCTATATACATTTGTATATAGTTTGTAGTGGAATTTCTAAAAAGACTTACATTTAGGAACTTAGGAGGGAATACGTAAGACTAACCTTACGGATGGGATGAAATATAAAAATGAAATTAAGTACTAAGGCTACTCATAGTGGAGAGTATTATATACTATTATAATGCATATAGTACTACCTTTATAGTGCATAGTACTCCCTCCGTCTGGATCCGGTCTTCCTTTGTCTACGTTTGTGTGTCTACAGGTTAATTGGATCCTTCCGATCGGATGCTTCCCTTCATCGGCGGCGATTGTTGTTCTGGTGCGCTGGTCTTATGGGACCTTAGCACGACGATTTCCCGACTGTCTGCTATAACAATGTTTGCCGGGCTCCGGCAAGGGAGGAGCGATGACGCCGGCACGCCTTTGGCTCACTCCAGTACTTGTAGTTGTCGGTAGGTGGTCTACGGACCTGGATGGAATTTTTACTTCTGGTGTTCTTTGTACTATCTTATAGTTGATGAATAGATCAGAAGTTTTCTCGCAAAAAAAAATCCCAAAAACTCTTTTATGAATAGTAAAAATCAAAGAATTCAAAAAAAAGATTTTTTTACAACAAGCATTGCTTATTGTTCATTTTTTGTACACATTTTCGTGATGAATTCCGATTCGTGGTGGACTAGGAAAAAAAATAACAAAACCAGCGCTCCAAAATGCTTTCGAAAATGGTCTTGTGGGAGCATCATTTTTTCCTTCACGTAATATTTTCTTCTTCATGCAAATTTTGCAGATATATAGAACGTTCAACGATATTTCTTTCTAATAAGTTCAAATTTGTTTTAGTACTCTTTTGATTTTAGTGTTCATGAGGATGCATTTGAGCTCGGTTGTAGAGACTCCATGTCCCAGAAAAGATAGATCATTTAGAAAGTTATGACAAACGTAGAAAATTCATGGAAAACTTCTTTGAAGAACTCGTTCATTTTTGCCCTCTCTCGTGCAATTGTGAAAATTTTTGGCAGATAGAAGTATGCATAGTCTGTGGATCAAAATAATCGCAACAATGTTGAGAAACATGAAACAATTACAGACAGTCCAAAATTAGAATACTTGTGGTGGGATATAATGAGAGCAACATCCATGTTACATGCCACTTTGGCCCATCAGACGTGCCTAATCAGTTTTGCTGATTTTCACGATTGTTTACAAGATTTATGTTTCTTTAGTGTCATGATTTTTTATCTTATTTTTCATATATAATATCTTCCTCGTTTTGTTCTTCTCGGTTTCTTTTTTTGAAACATAGGCAAAATACTTGTCTCAACTCATTAATACAGGAGGAGTAGAATTGACCAATTAATTAGCAAAAAATCTGATGAAAAATTCACACAACCCGCCAACAAAGGGCAACATGACCCGTCCTGACTATCCACACAAAGACACACACCGTCGAGAAGGAAAGCACCATCGAGGTTGCCAGGAAGCATCATCGTCATCACACCCTCCCCAAACCTGTGACTCTGAGTTCATCATCAACGGCCACCAGCGAAGCCCCATCACAACGGACGTTGGTACCCATGCTGGCCCTTGCCAAACAAATTAAGGACCACCACCGTTGGTGATCAGACTCTGCCGACGAACATTGCAAGAGGAAAACATTGAGCCTACGGCGATTACGCCCATGCAACCGACCAATCTTCTCATTTCCATCGTCACTGGAAAGACTCCTCAGCAACACCGACTTCACAAAGACATGGTGAGGCAGGAGTACACTGCCAGACATAACCGACTACCAAAGTTCAGCCGCTACTCAACTCCTCTTGACAATCTCATCATTGCCGAATCAAGCGACCACACCACACGATCCAAGGCCACTCCCCAGCATCCCCGCGGCAAGCGGTGGCAGAACCCGCAAATGAGGTCGACTCCAGATGATGCTTTTTAGAGAAAAGGCATCAACCGAGCCCGAGATAGGGCTCGAGCCTAGCCCGGCTTTGAATTAACAAAGCCATCAACCGGCCAGGATTACAGATCACAAGAACCAAAGAAAGAAAAATAACATGGTAAGATACATAGACGCTGGTAAGCGGCTAACTAGCCTCAAAGCTACAAGCTAGAAGATAAAACAGATAAGCACACAACTGCAGACATCGAGGCCCTCCTCCGAGAATGAAGCACCAGGGAGCTAGACCAAGCTGGCACCGAGGAGAGGGGGATGACCGGCATCAACAGGGAGTGTGGTCACCAGACAACTATGGACCCCGGCACAGCACAACCATCCAATTCCATCTCCGAAGAAGGCCACAACCTCCTCGCCTGGCTCGAAAGGCGCCGCACCGTCGGAAGATAGAATGTTCCACCTAGAACTAGAATGGATGCCGCCGGAGGATGGCCACATAAAGAGGATGCCCGCACTCCCGACGAGCCACCAAAGCTTCCCTCAAGCAGAATTGCCCATGGCCCAGCCGCAGAGGAGGGATAGCACCAAGCTTGGACGAAGAGGACACACCATTAACGTCGCCGAATGCACCCCAACAACGCACACCAACCAAACAGCTCCCAAAGGCGGCGCCTTCAAGAAGGAGAACGACGCCGAGAGCGCCGCCGCCGCCCACCGAGGTTAGGGCTTTCACCCTGGAGGCTAGAGGAAGGCGAGTGGAGGGAGTCAAACCAGACAAACGCCTCTAAGGAGGAAGAACGGTGCCCTCGGGCGCCGCCGCCGTCGTGGCCAGCCATGGCCGGCCATGGATTTCTCCTGGTCTGTCTCCACACCACCACCCCACCCGCAGCACGGAGACCGAAGATCGGAGAAGAACGCCGACCCAGGGCCGGAGGGGAGGGATCGCACCGCGTCGGAGAAAGCAGGGGACGCCAGATCTGGTGCCGCTGGCCGCCAGGACCGCGCTAGGTCCACGCCCACCGGATCCCCGCCGTCCTCACGGCCAGGGACACCGCCACCACGCTCGCGCCACCGCTCGCCGCAGAGCCGGTGGCGCCACTCCAATCGAGGCCGCCGCCCCAGATCCCGTGGCTCCCTGCGAAAAGCAGAGTAGCAGATGCCCCGCCGCCACCTTCCTCGGCAGCGACCTCAGGCGGCGGCGAGGGGTTGGGAGACGGGAAGGGGAGGACTCTGCGGCGATCTAGGGTTTCGCCCCCGAGACGCCCTGGAGGGGCGGCGCGGGGTCGGGGGAGGGGGGATGTGATCTCTAGATGATGCTTTCAGGAAGGACCAGGGCACCGACCATCCGTGCAGTCTAAAACCAACTTTGAACTTATCCGAGGGTAAATTTTTGTTGATTATTAAATGCACTGGTCTAGTCTTATTGTGAAATCGGAGGCGTTGCACCTCTCGGTAAGAAAGGAAGGACAGAATAAAAAGAAAAGAGATCGTGAGTTTTACAAGACAAGTTAGTGTCTGGTGATGATATGACACAGGTTTGTTTGTGGCTTGCTAGCTTTACACGATCGAGAAGCTTTGCTCAATCAAATTAAGTTGGATGGTGACCGAGCGAGCGCGAGCCACGAGTGACAGCCAGTACGTGGGCCAGGTATACAGATAGCTCGCCTGTATAGCAACGGCTACTAGAAGTAGAAGACGGTCAACGGCGCCGCCACGTACTGTACGAGCTTGTCGCCGGCCGGTACCGACCTGCACCACCGGTCCGCTTTGGGAGTTGGGACAAGCGATTAGAATCCTAACGGTGCAATCAAGCACCTGAGAAAAACGCGGCGTCGCCGATCACATCCAGACTGTGATTGCCTCTTTCTTTTGGCGAAAAAGGGACTGTGATCGTCTAATTGCACGGAATAAAAAATCGACCTAAAAAAGAACGAAATCGGTTGGAGAATTATATTTTTTCCTTATGTGATTAGAATCCTTTTGGTATTTTTATATTCGTCTTGATATTGATATAAACATAGATTTCTGATCAACACTTCTGTGTTCCCCTTTCTTTCTATTTTCCTTCTTCTCGGTTTCATTTATCCCGCCTTAAAAAAGATTCGCCTTTAAATTATTCTAGAAACCGGATGGTGCAGGTGAAAATATTGATTTTGAAATTCAGAAAGTTTGAAATAATTTTCTTTGAAGTACTTGTTGTTGAACTCAACGACCTTCGGTTACTTTAGGCGTACAATTTTCTCATCAAAGACACTTGTCTAGTCTTTCTCGGAATTCGGAGGCATTGCACTCGCCGCTAAGAACGCACACACGCACACCCTGTTTCTATGAGCACCTCTGAGCGACTAAGCATGCACATCATCTTGATGTTTTACGAAATCATCATAAGCACCTCGTAAGATAAATATGAGCATCAAGATTTGAACCCTGATGGACTGGGGATACCACTATCCGCCTAACCGTCCAACCATATATTGGCTCCCAGTCAAAGACAAGTTAGACACAACATGTACTTTGGTGTCGTGAAGGCATGTTAGCACGATCAAGAAGAACTCAAATCGAGCTCGGGATGGGGGTGACAGATCGAGCGAGCAAGAGAGGCTCAAGTGACAGCGAGTGGGCGATCGCTCTCTGCTCTGCTGGATCGATAGCGACGAGTATGACGGAAGAGACTTGCCAAAAAAAGACGAGTTTTACTCGAGGGCCAAAGAGAGAAGCAGAAGGCTGAGGCCGTCAACGGCGCCACGTGGTGGCTGGTCGCCGGCCGGTAGTAGTACCGACCAGGCCGTTCGCGCGCGCGCTTTCGGACAAGGAAACAGAATCGTAACGGCACGAGCACCTGACAAAAAACTCGGCGCAGGCTGCAGCACGTGGCCGATCCGCGTACGTACATGCATGCCACCGAGACCATGACGATGACCGGGCCGGAGCCGTTTTTCGGGTCGCGCCGATCGTTTGGGTCCTAGGTCAGCGGCCGGCGCCGCACCTCGCCGGCGGCCGGCTCCACCTCGACCCTAGCTACTCCAACGCCGTCCATGCACGCCGAGAGCGTGGCTAGCTCGTGGTCGTGGGCTAATGATTAACCTGTCCTAGTCGCCCGGAAAAAAAATATGAATATGCCAGTATGTCTAAAACCAAGTCACGTGACCATTGGACCATAGATGTTTTTTTTGTTTGCGAGAGAAAATTTCAATCTATTCATCAACCATGGCCGAATAGAGAACACTAAGGTAAAAAAAAATACAACCAGTTACATAGACCACATAGCGACGACTACAAGCACTAAAGCGAGCCGAAGACGCGTCGCTGTCATCGCCCCTCCCTCACAGAAGCCGGGCAAACTTTGTTGCACCGTAGACAGTCGGAAAGTCATCATGCTAAGGCACCAAATGACCAGCGCACGAGAATAGCAACCATCACCGATGAAAAGAGTTGTAGATCGGAAAGATCAGACCTGTAACCACACAAATGATGGCGAACAAAAACTGTATTGAAATAAATCCACCGAAGACCAACACCAACTGAATCCCGCGAGATCTGACGGAGACACTCCACACATCCTCCTACAATGCTATTCACACCATCGGGTCGGGGATCAGACGTGGGAGACATTAATCCTACTGAGGGACATCGCCACTGCCACACAGCCCCAACCAAGACGCTGAACCTAACAAAAACGAGAACGGGGTTCCTCCCACCGGCGGGGGGCTGAGATCCTTCTCACCTCCACGGCCCAAAGACCATGGATGTTGATATGTTTTTCTATAATCATATTTTTGACATAAGGGGTATCATTTGATGGAATCTCACTAAATTCATAGTGAAACCGACCCTCACGCATAAATATGACCAACATCATTTTAAACCTTACAAGTCGATTTGTGCTCCATGACTAAATCTACTACACCAAAATTTTGCTTTCTATAGCAAAACGCAATACTGACGAAGACTGTAATTCATTTCGCAGAAAAAAATCTAATTCTAATTTGAAAAAGATGGAGGACATACTTAATTACTAAGTGGCGCCTACTTTCCGGTTTAGAAGGACCACGTGTATCCCTACACTAGTAGAAAAAGGGCCATTTGTCCCGGTTCGGGAACCGGGACTAAAGGGTCGGTACTACAGCCCTATACCTTTAGTCCCGGTTCTTGTACCAACCGGGACAGATGGGGCTCCACGTGGCCGCTGCGGCTTGCCCTGACAGGGGGGCCTTTTGTCCCGGTTGGTAGCACCAACCGGGACCAATAAGCTACCACGCGTCAGCAGTTCAGGGGCTAGGGTTTTTGTTTTTTTTTCTGAAGGGGGGGGGGGGGTTGGGGGTTTTGTGGGGTTTTGTAGGGTTAATTTAGATGTTTCATATATTGTGTTAGCTAGCTAATTAATAGAGAGAAGTGTCCTCTCTGATCTCCGTGCTTGGTGGACGCTACGTACTATACGTATAGAGAGGACTTGACACGCTAGCTAGTAAGCAAATGAAGGAAACCATTAAGTACAGAAGATCGTCATGAACATATGCATACAAAGAGAAGTGATATCGACCTCTCCTTCTCCAAGAGATTGGTCGAACAACAAGTTTTCGTATATCTATCCGACGCTACCGGCTACATATATACAATATAAGATCTCTTACAATATAATCCCCTAATTATATATGAACTCATGTTCCACATGGTATTCTCCGTCTTTATTGATCACGTGGTCAAGAAAGAATCCCGCCAATTCCTCTTGAATTGCTCGCATGCGATCTTGTGCTAGGAGTTCATCCCGCATCTGAAACATCTAATTTGAAGAAGGGGGTCAATACATATATATGAATGAATGAAACTCAACACAAATGATGGTAATAAAATAAAATTGTGAATATTATTGCTTACGCGCTTCATATTGTTTTTTAGAGTAGCCCTGCTCACAGGTCGTGTGGCGGATGGACTCGCAAACGTAGTATCCACAGTGATTATTCCCGGCTTCCTGCCACAACCACTTTACAAGAAATAGAGGTCAATCAAACTGATAAGCAAGCATGCTAAATGGTATTGATGTAACTAGCGCTTGAATCACTAGGAGATGCGCAGAACTAGCTAGTAGTACTTACTTTCGGGTGTGTAAATCGCAGCTTCCCCGGCAGTCCCGGAGCTTGTGCGGTGAATTTTTTCCAAACCCTGCCAGACAAAGAAAACAATTACTTGATATCAGGAAATGAACAAAGTTGCCGATATGGTGCGATAATGATCGATTTAACTTACTTCTCGAGCATTTCAGTCATGTCCGCATACTTCTAGGGATCTTTTCGTCTCGAGTCTAAGACTGTTACTAGTCCCTGCTCAAGCTTAATCTCTAGGAGAATATAGTGGAAGCTGCGCACGCATGCATAACTTATCAATTACATTACTATAACCTCGACTAATAAGGGAAACCGAATATGCACAAGGCAGTAACACTCACTTGAAGTTGTAAGGAAAGAGTATTATATCTTTGTTTTGATTTATTACCAACGATCGTAGCAAGTTGGCCTCGGTATCTTTGGCATGAAATTTAACCGTATATTCATCTATGAGATTTGTGTTAATGAACCCAATATTACTGATTTGCCTTTTATTCAATTCGGCGATCTTCAATCTGCATAATATAGTGAGGATAATTATATATACATGCAATGAAAGAGCTGAGCTATATATAGAGACTTAATGACAGAAGTAGTACTTACAGACAGTAGCAAGTGACCGTTAATTTATCGAGGGCCTTTTGATTGAAAACTCGAAGGACTCCTCAAATGGAAGAGTCAACGGTTCAATTTCAACGAGGTCATGCTCATCTTTAACTCTCAGTGTCAAAGTATCCTTCCCCCCAGACTCTCTGCAGGTTTTCATGTACCAATCATGGAATCTTCGCATCATCGTTGTTAGAGATCTTTCATCTTTGACGAGAGGCTTCCCGTAATGGTATTTGTGTCCGTCCACCTCCATTGTATCATAATGTACATCGTCGGGCAGGTAATCTCCAAGATTGGTACCGGGCAAAATCTCCGGATGATTAGCGACGATATCGCTAGACACCTTGAGCGGGGGACACGATTGGTTCGCTTGTTCGCCGAGCTGGGCAATTTTTTCCCAGCTCGTCGTTCAGCTAACCTTCGATCACTGATAGTACTTCCCGACTGCTCCGCTTCGATAAATGACCTTTTAATAATGCGATCATAGTTGGATTGCGGCGGAGAGAAGGTGGTGGTCGCTTCAGGGCATCGATAGTGTGCTTCGCTTTCACCGGATCTATCTTCTCCTCCGGAGGTGGATGTTTCTTTGCTTTCACCGCTTCAAAGAAGTCCCTCACTTCGGCTTCCACGATCTTCGCGTTTTCCTCCATGGTCCTCTCGTATGGTAACTTCTCTAGAGGCTTGAGAGATGGACCGAATCTGTATTGCCTCCCGCCTCTGGCTGTACTGCTAGACGCCGGATCAGACGGAGCGGCTACGGCTGTCTTCTTTCCTTGCTTACGAGGCGGAGGAGAAGGACTACGACGCGCCGGAGCAGCCAGAGCGGCGGCGGGTCTCTTCCGCCCTTGCTGACGAGGCGGAGAAGGAGGAGGCTGGCTGCTCGGGCGCGTAGGCGCTGGCGGAGAAGGAGGCGGAGTGCTGCCACGCGTCGGAGAAGGAGGCAGAGTGCCCTGATCACTCGCCGGAGGAGGAGGCAGAGTGCCCTGACTCGCCAGAGGAGGAGGAGGAGGAGGAGGCGGAGGCGTCCAGTTCGGAAGGTTGATGAGCTCCTTCCGCCATAGGCATGGAGTCTTCAGAGCAAAACCCAGCCGAGTCTCCCCTTCACCGGTAGGGTGGTCAAGCTTGAGCTCCTCAAATCCCTCCGTTATTTCGTCCACCATCACCCTAGCATATCCTTCTGGAATTGGACGTCAGTGAAAAGTTACACCGGGTTCAGGAGGTCGAACAGAGCCGACAGCCGCCTTGACTTTGAAGTTCTGCTATTGCGTCATAAGGTGGCAATGTTGAGAATCCGTGATACCATCCACGGGGTAGCTAGCAGGAGCCGTGAAGACAGGCTCCAGCTGAAGCAGCTCGGTGGAAGCCACGCTGCTTCTCCGCTGAGATGGCGGGGTAGCTTCGGCAGGTCGCTTGCTGTGAACTGCTTCTCGTTCCTCTAGCGCTTGTACCCTTGCGTGCAGCTTCTGCAATTGGGTATGCTCCACTTTCCTCCTCCTCTCCTGGCATTTGTAACCGCATGCGTCCGAAAACCCAGCCTTCCAAGGAACGGAGCCTGGCGTGCCTCGTGTCCGTCCAGGGTGCTCAGGATTCCCGAGGGCCATTGTGAGCTCGTCGTTCTCTCTGTCTGGAACAAACGTCCCTTCCTGCACCACGGTGATATAGTGCTGAAGCTTGGTGACGAGTTTTCGCAGTTGCTCGTTCGTCCAAACGCACTTCCCTGTTACAGGGTCCAAGGTTCCGCCAACCCCGAAGAACCAAGTCCTTGAACGGTCTAGCCAGTTCAATGTCTCTAGTTCGACCCCTTTATCAAGCAGGTCATTCTCAGCGTTGGCCCACAACGGCCGGGCTTTAAGGTAGCCACCTGACCCCGTGCGATGGTGATGCTCCTTCTTCGCAGCATTTATCTTGTTTGTCGCTGACATCTTCTTACTCTTGTCCGATGTCTTGTGGGCCACAAATGCGTCCCAGTGATCTCTGATCTTCTCAAATCGGCCGGTGAATTCTGGAGTCTTGTCTTTGTCGACAAACGTTGTTTTCAACTCATTCTTCCACCTCCTGAATAGATCCGCCATCTTCTTAAGAGCACACGCCTTGACCATTGGCTCTATAACTGGCTTCTCCGGATCCTCCTCTGGCGGTAGGGTGAAATTTGCCTTCAGCGTGGTCCAAAGAACATCTTTCTGCCTATCGTTGACATAAGACACCTCAGCGCGGTCTTCCTTCTTAGGCTTATACCATTGGTGGATGCTGATCGGGATCATGTCCCTAACAAGAACCCCGCAGTGAGCGGAAAATGCTTCCTTGGTCTGGATGGGTTCAATCGGTTGGCCATCGCGCGCGATTGCTGTGATCGTGAACCTTTCATCCGAGCGCAACTTTTTCTTCGGGCCTCGTCTCTTTACCGAAGTTGTGCTCGATCCGGAGGGCTAGAAAAAAGAAGAAAGACAAGAGTTAATATGTGTACATACCAAAACAATGAATGCATCAATTAGCTAGTCAGCACAGGCTTAATTAATATATATACCTGGCCGGACTCTGTTCGGTCACCGGAGCCGTCATCACGGTCTCCTTCTTGCACCGGCATTCGGTCACCGGAGCCATCATAATCATGTCCTTCCTCCTCCATTGTTCGATAACCGTAGCCTGCTTCACCCTCTCCTTCCAGACCATCGGTTTCATTGAGATATGACATGACATCACGTCCGGCTGCGATTATGTCCCCCAACACCTGTTCTACTTCCTTGTCTTGGCCGTGCTCCATAGTTTCTACAAATATTACAACGTGGCAATTATTATACAAACATGACACATCGATATATTAGTGGCAAACGTAGACCTAGCTAGCTAATCAAAACAAGGAATCATATTAGTGGCCTCAACGCTTCTCTAGGGTTTGGGGTGGCCTCGGCAACGCTTCAAGGGTTCAGGGTGGCTTCGACGACAACGCTCTTTTAACTTGGTAAATTTGGGTGGCCTCGGCAGCGCTTCTAGGGTTTGGATCAACTTGTGCACATTGCCAGACCCTCGACCCTCGACCGCTCGGCGTACCTATTTCCTGACCCTCGACCCCCTCATGTCATGTTTGTCTAGTGTCAAAGGATTCAACAAAACCATGTCTTCATCATTAGGCGAAAGTACCAGGCGCATGATGGTATGAAGTTCTGCAAAGTTGTTCTGGAACGGAGTCCCAAATAGGGTAATTCGCTTTTTCGTACAAAGTTCAGCAAGAGCCTTCCGAATATCGCTATTTGGAAGGCCTTTGCATAACTTCATACAAAAAGGCGAATTATCCTATTTGGGACTCCGTTCCAGAATAACTTTGCACAACTTCATACCATCATGCCCCGGTTACTTTCGGCTAATGATGAAGCCATGGATTTCTTCAATACTTTGACACTAGCTAGGCAACCTCTCGACCCCTCGGCGATCCTTGAACCCTCGGTGACCCTCGAACCTCTACCCTAGTTCCCGACCCTCGCCCCTCAAACCCTCGGCGACCCCCCCCCCCCTCATGTCGAAGTTATCGGGGAGGGGGTATATCGACCCCCCCCCCCTCATGTAAGAAGAGGAAAAAAGATCGAAGAAGAAAAAAGAGGAGAAAAGGAAAGGAATAGAGGAGAAGATCGAAGAAAAAAAAGAAAAGGAACCTGTTCTTCTCCTTTCTTCTTCTCCTTCTTCCTCTTCTTATTTTCCTATTTCCACTCCTTTTTCTTCTTCCTTCTTCCTTCTTCCTCTTTTCTTCCTTTTCCTTATTTTACTTTTTCCTCTACACTATCCTAAAATGCACTAACCTAAAATCGATATCTACTAATTAACAACCTAAATAAAAAAATTAATACATATATGAAAAATACATCATATGGAAAAAACAACATATCAACATCATCACATATATGAAAAAAAATATCGGAAGGCCGCCGGACCGTGGGGCGGCGCGGCGACGGCGTCGGGGCAGCGGTGATGCGGGGCGGTGATGGCGTCGGGGCGGTGACTGCGTCGGGGCGACGCGGGGCAGCGACGGCGTCGGGGCGATGCGGGGCGGCGACGGCGTCGGGGCGGCACGGGGAGGTGACGGCGACGGCGTCGGGACGGTGACGGCGCGGCGACGGCATCGGGGCGGCGCGGGGTGGTGACAGTGCGGGGCGCGGGCGGCGACGGGGCAGGGCGCGGCGACGGGGGCGGCGACGGCGACGGCGTCGACGGGGCGAGCTCGGGCAGCCTGGCGGCGTCGTCGGGGCGGGGCAACTACAAAGATGAAAATGAAAAACGCTAAGTGTTTGCTTATATAGCAAAGCCATTGGTCCCGGTTCGTGGCACCAACCGGGACCAATGCACACCTTTAGTCCCGGTTGGTGGCACCAACCGGGACTAAAGGTCCCTTTTCAGCAGCCCAAAGGGCGGGAAGCAGAGGCCTTTGGTCCCGGTTGGTGGCACCAACCGGGACTAAAAGGGCCATTGGTACCGGTTCGTGGCACCAACCGGGACCAGTGCCACCCTTTAGTCCCGGTTGGTGCCACCAACCGGGACCAAAGGCCTTGTGCTGCCCGCGTCAAAAGTTTAGTCCCACCTTGCTAGTTGAGGGAGCTCGAGAGTGGTTTATAAGCGCTGTTGCGCCCACCCTCTCGAGCTCCTCTCAATTTCAGGCTTTCGGGCCTAACCTGTCACTGTGTGCCTGTGGGCCTACTGGGCCTGTTGCGGGCCTGAATCCTGGCCCATGATTGGGTTTCTAGTCGTATTCAGGCCGTGGTGGCCCAATAGGTGGCACTTTTTTTGTTTTCTTTGTTGCTTTAATTATTTTTTTTTTCTACTTACATCAAAATACTTACTGTTGCTATTTTATTTTATTTTGTTTCTACTTATTTATTAAAGTTTATTTTGTTTCTACTTATTTATTTTATTTTGTTTCTACTTATTTATTTTATTTTGTGTACTTATTTATTTTATTTTGTTTCTACTTATTTATTTTATTTTATTTTTGCTTATAATGTATTGAACAGAAAATACTTTGATAATTTTAGTTGCATAAGTTTTATATAATTTTAGTTTCAATAATACTAGAGGTTTATAAAACTTTTTAGTTGATTCCTTTTGCTATTAGAGTTTCATTAAAGTTTTCTAGTTCATTCTTTTTTCTATTAGAGTTTCAATAATACTTTCATTAAAGCACGTTTAGTACCGGTTCGTGGCATGAACCGGTAATAGAGTTTTTTAATTGATTCTTTCTGCAGCTGTTTTTTAGTCCCACCTCGCCAAGCGAGAGGCACTCGCAGCGGTTTATAAGCCCTGAGTGCATAGACGATATGAAGGAGAGGCGCAATGATCACCTGCACGTTGCTTAGCTTCAGGCCTTGAGGAAGTGGTGTAGACTGCACGGAGCTATCAGGGTTTCGGACGAAAACTACACATAGCTCCATGCAGTCTACACTATTTCCTCAAGGCCTGAAGCTAAACAACGTGCAGGTGAGCATTGCGCCTCTCTTTTATTTTGAGCATTGCACCATTCAAAGCCACATCATCAATTTTCAACCCTTTCTGACTTCATTTGTTATTTTTCATGCATTTACTGATATTTTTGAGCTATAAGACCCTGAAATTCAAAATCATTTCAAATGAACTCTGAAAAGGTTGGAAGTTGGCATGGTATCATCATTTCACCCACATAGCATGTGCTAAAAAGTTGAGAGGGTTACGGCAAAAACAGGATGCACTTCGTGTACAAAATGGACAATCTCTTTCGAAGTATCAGGGTTTCAGACAAAAACTCATCTGTTACAAAAGGCATTTTATTTCTTCACATGTAACTGCAGTGATATTCTAGATTAAAGGCATCATCATAATAGTTGTGGAGAGAAAGTCTTCACTTTTTCTTCGCTTGTGTCATGTGCATATTGCGCCGTAACCATGGATAATCTTCACCGTTTAAGAGGGTGCTTGGGTCAGCCTTGACATTGAAGGGAGGAATTTCATGAAAATTTTCATAATCTTCAGACATGTCTGTCTTGCCCTCCACTCCCACGATGTCTCTTTTTCCTGAAAGAACTATGTGGCGCTTTGGCTCATCGTATGATGTATTCGCTTCCTTATCTTTTCTTTTTCTTGGTTTGGTAGACATGTCCTTCACATAGAAAACCTGTGCCACATCATTGGCTAGGACCAACGGTTCGTCAGTGTACCCAAGATTGTTCAGATCCACTGTTGTCATCACTACTAGAAATTCACGTTTTACCTAGAGCCATATACCCTAGGTGAAAGGCAAAAAACCATAGGGAAAGTCTTTACCTAGAGCTTGCCCTAGGTAAAGAACCCTAGGTATAGTATAGTCGGGAAAGAGCTCTTTCCCTAGGGTGCATGTGGCAAGCTCTAGGGAAACTCTCTTTACCTAGGGGAACATGCCCTAGGGAAAGATTGTGGAGTCCATCAAAATTATGCCACCCCACAACTTTCCCTACAATTCTTTCCCTACCATACGTTTCAATAATACCCTAGGGATACATCATATACATATCTCCATATACAAATATGCAATTTGAATTTAAATCTATATCCAGCAGAATTAAAATAATCAAATTTAGAGCCATTATTCAAATTTATAAATTGCATTCAAAATTCATCATACAAATCAGATTATCAGCGAACACATGCAATCACACTTATGGTCAATTTTGAGCCTGAATTCCTCACAACAAAAACATATTACAAGAACTACAAGTTAGAAGTTGTTCACATTCTGCTAAACTATGCTCACTGTGTTTGATACACAGAACTAGCCTGCTGTCCATTTGCATGTCATCGTCACCCTCTATCACTATAGTTTTCGATCTCTTGTGGTCAAACTCAAAATTATCTTCACGTGTGTGCTTCAGCGACTCAACATAAACTCCAGTAGCTCACAACATACATTTGATGATGAGGCCAAACCAAAGATGCCCTGGGTTGGATGTAAATTAGAGCACCAAAAGAAACAGAACCATCAAGCTGAGTAAGAAAGACTGATCTCGCGCCAAATACTAACATGAGCAGTTACCTTAAACCAGGCTCCTGTCCTTTTTCCTTTTAACGTTGGAAACGTTTTATCGCCTTTGCATCATCTTCTCTCTTACCTATACATAACGTATTTCAGTAATACTTACAGTAGAACAAATAACATGACGTACAACATATCAACAAGTCTCAATACTTAAAAGAAAAATAAACATGGAACTGACAACCAAATAAAAGTTATCTCGATATTAAAATAGAAAAAGGATGTATACAGATAATGCAGTAATGTCACGCATGGGTTTCACCGCTTGTACCAGTAGTGATCCCCTATCATCAATCCTACATCAAACATGCGTGGAACCTCGCTCCACCTAAGCAAAAGCTACTCCCAATGACAGTAAGATCCTGCCCTCATATGATAATTAGATGTTCTATGCATTTATGCTTAAGATCATGTAACGTTAATGCTAAAGAATTAAAGTCTAACATGCCTCACACAAATAGGATTGATAAATGAAAAGGAAGCACACTGCATTTACAAAAATCTGAACTGATCAAACCCAAAATCAGGTTTTATCAGAGTAATAAGCTATCGGTTGGCAACAAGTACTTTCGTTGATATATTTTGCTGCAACTCAAATTCTTTGATCACTATGGCGTCCAAGAGACAACCTATACATGACTTAATAGATCATGTTAGAAACAACCTGTTCCTGTCAATCTGTCCTTAATGGCACGGACACAATTGAGCATTGTTCCCGCGAACATTGAAGTTTGATGTTTGACCCTCCATTTAGCTTCAAACATGAAGATAGCTGGATTTCTTGGCTATTTTCGAGAATCTGCAAAAGAAGAGTTAGGTTCAAAAATTTGTCTTTCCAAGGGAAAACGACAATTGATTGATTACTTCTCACATAAGACAGAAGAAATAAATATGTATCGGCAATGGAACAAACCATATGTTGCTTTGCTTATAACATGTGTAAAAACGTATGAAATTCCTAATAGTTTTGGGAGTAATAGGAGAAACACAATATTTAAGACAAGTGCATGGGCATGTGCATCAGTGTATAAAATTGAAAAACATGGATATCTCCCTAAAATCCAAAGTTTCAGGATATAGATTGTATTATTATATACTTTCTAACAATTGGTGTAGATGATAAGGATACCGTGTCCCACAAATACCTATTAAATTTCTACATCCTAAATGTGTGAACCTAGAGGGATAATACAATATCTAGCTTGTAGAGAATCTAAGGCTACTATCGGATTTAGCGAAAATAAGATGATGAAGAGCAGCTTTCAAGTATTTAGTCTATAAACAGCAGAACCCTCTGATTGAGCTAATAATCTAAAGGAAATTAAACATAGATAAGACTATAGAAACAATTATGAAGATAACTGGGGGTATATACTAAATAGCTTCATCAATAAGAATCCCATAAGGTCTACGTCGAGGCGCTTTTAGCGGGCGCCTCCGCTGGAGTGTTAGCTAGTTGCTCTTTTGTGTCCGGTTTTGTAATGAGATTGAACTAGTTGGTGCTGTTAGGTTTTCGCCCCATAGTGCTCGTTTCGATGGCGGACGAGCACAGTGGGTTTCCTGGCAGTGCGTTGAACTCACTACCCTCTTTTCCTTCTTCCTGGTTATGTCTGGCACTATTGTATTTCCGTTTAATGCAAATGGAAAGGGGTATGCCCAGTTCAAAAAAAATAAGAATCCCATAGTGCAAGACAAATATAAAATTATCCTTTAACCAACAACATTTTCTACTAGAACAATCACTAACATAGATTAGAAAAATGCAACTGAACATTGCATTATCTAATAAGGTAATAATATATAATGTTTTTTCCATTCAAAAATAAAAGGAGCGCTACTACCTGAAGGTTCTAAAATTGTACTTACAAATGTTCTGGGATCCTGACCTTACTTTTGTATCTCTTGGAATGTATACAGTTCTAAAGGAAATCACTCCTATGCCCAAGGTTGGGAAACCAGAAAGTATTCTTTAGTTATAACTATCCCCAAAAAGAAAACAATGTCATCATTATATATAGGAAGTTGACATGATGGCCTTAAATATAAGATTCTACAAACAAACAGAGGTCACGAGAATTTAAAAACATTACACTTCATGTCCTGAGCTCTACATGAAAGAAGAAACTGCAAAAGCCTATAAAATCCTAAAGTTGTAGAGCGAGGGAGCTCTCAAACAGTTCACAGCTAGTATGTAGCTACAAACTTTGAAAACCTCTCATGTGTTTCTACTGCTTCTAATTAGTTCCTATAAATCTACACTATCATCCGAATCCAACATCTAGTTGAATGCCTCATTTGGCAAAATAACTAACTCACGGTCAAGGCAATGCAATGCACACACCAATTTGCAGCAAAGGCAACAACGATTTGTGCAGAAGTGTAACATTATACTGAATCTGATACGCTTTACTGGTCATGCATCAAACAAAAATGCCAGAAAGTACGAGACAAGTGCAGCATCACCTAGGCAGTTGGGCGTCACGGCGTCATGACCGGTGTGGAGGTGGAGGTGGAGGCGGGAGGTCATCTAGATGAGTGGATGACGGTGTAGTCGTCTGAGCCGAGTGGCCAGCAGTGACGGTCGTTGAGCGGCGCTGCCACCGGCAGCTCGTCCTCCATGGCCAGCACCAGTAGCCTGTCCCCCACGGCCTCGATCTCTCCATTCAACATCCCTCCCTGGAAGCTGCATCACACACAAAAAGGGGTATGCCATGAGATTCAGGTTCTAGAGCACAAGATAAAATGCTCCCGACCAAGAAGTGGCGAATGGGGCCGTGGATCTGGATCTGGAGCGGCCAAGCGTGGGGAGCAAACAGGGGCGGCACCGGGGAGCAGGGGGCGATGAGAGAAAGAGCAGGGAGTCACCGGCGGTGAGGGGGGAGGCGGCCGGGGTAGGAGGGCAGCAGTCAGAGGCCATGGATTGGGGATCTGGATGGGGCTGAGCACGGCGGCGCGGCGATGGGGCATGGCTCGGTGCCTGATGGATGTTTCAGAGGGAAAGAGGGAAATGTTTGGGCTTTTGGCGGCACTTCAAGAGGGAAGAGACCTAACTAGGCCCAAATTTTGCATCCTGCCCGCGCCTTTGACGCTGCGCGCCGTTTCTAAGTGGGCCATTTGACTGAAAATCTCTTCCCCTAGGGTGTACTGTTCCTTTGCTTTACTATCCCTTGAGCAGGTCAATAAGCTCTAGGTAAAGAACTTGGCCCTAGGTAAAATATGGATTTCTAGTAGTGCATTCCGTACTGTGGGTCTACCTGTACCCCGCTGATACGTCTCCAACGTATCAATAATTTTTGATTGCTCCATGCTATATTATCTACTGTTTTGGACATTATTGGGCTTTATTATTCACTTTTATATTATTTTTGGGACTAACCCCGGAGGCCCAGCCCAGAATTGCTATTTTTTGCCTATTTTAGAGTTTCATAGAAAAGGAATATCAAACGGACTCCAAACGGAATGAAACCTTCGGGAACGTGATTTTTAGGAAGATTATGATCCAGGAGACTTGGACCCTACGTCAAGAAACAAAAGAGGAGGCCACGAGGTAGGGGGGCGCGCCCACCCCCCAGGGCGCGCCCTCCACCCTCGTGGGCCCCCTGTTGCTCCACCGACGTACTCCTTCCTCCTATATATACCTACGTACCCCCAAACGATCAGATACGGAGCCAGAAACCTAATTCCACCACCGCAACCTTCTGTACCCACAAGATCCCATCTTGGGGCCTGTTCCGGAGCTCCGCCGGAGGGGGCATCCATCACGGAGGGCTTCTACATCATCACCATAGCCTCTCCGATGAAGTGTGAGTAGTTTACCTCAGACCTTCGGGTCCATAGTTAGTAGCTAGATGGCTTCTTCTCTCTTTTTGGATCTCAATACAATGTTCTCCCCCTCTCTCGTGGAGATCTATTCGATGTAATCTTCTTTTTGCGGTGTGTTTGTTGAGACCGATGAATTGTGGGTTTATGATCAAGATTATCTATGACAATATTTGAATCTTCTCTGAATTCTTTTATGTATGATTGGTTATCTTTGCAAGTCTCTTCGAATTATCAGTTTGGTTTGGCCTACTAGATTGATCTTTCTTGTAATGGGAGAAGTGCTTAGCTTTAGGTTCAATCTTGCGGTGTCCTTTCCCAGTGACAGTAGGGGCAGCAAGGCACGTATTGTATTGTTGCCATCGAGGATAACAAGATGGGGTTTTTATCATATTGCATGAATTTATCACTCTACATCATGTCATCTTGCTTAAGGCGTTACTCTGTTTCCATGAACTTAATACTCTAGATGCATGCTGGATAGCGGTCGATGAGTGGAGTAATATTAGTAGATGCAGGCAGGAGTCGGTCTACTTGTCTCGGACGTGATGCCTATATACATGATCATACCTAGATATTCTCATAACTATGCTCAATTCTGTCGATTGCTCAACAGTAATTTGTTCACCCACCGTAAAATACTTATGCTCTTGAGAGAAGCCACTAGTGAAACCTATGGCCCCCGGGTCCATCTTCATCATATTAATCTTCCAACACTTAGTTATTTCCTTTGCTTTTTACTTTGCTTTTATTTTACTTTGCATCTTTATCACAAAAATACCAAAAATATTATCCTATCATATCTATCAGATCTCACTCTCGTAAGTGACCGTGAAGGGATTGACAACCCCTTATCGCGTTGGTTGCGAGGAGTTATTTGTTTTGTGTAGGTGCGAGGGACTCGCGTGTAGCCTCCTACTGGATTGATACCTTGGTTCTCAAAAACTGAGGGAAATACTTACGCTACTTTGCTGCATCACCCTTTCTTCTTCAAGGGAAAACCAACGCAGTGCTCAAGAGGTAGCAAGAAGGATTTCTGGCGCCGTTGCCGGGGAGGTCTACGCAAAAGTCAACATACCAAGTACCCATCACAATCTCTTATCTACCGCATTACATTATTTGCCATTTGCCTCTCGTTTTCCTCTCCCCCACTTCACCCTTGCCGTTTTATTAGCCCTCTCTTTTTCGTTTGCCTCTTTTTCGCTTGCTTCTTGTTTGCTCGTGTGTTGGATTGCTTGTTTGTCATGATGGCTCAAGATAATACCAAATTGTGTGACTTTACCAATACCAACAATAATGATTTCCTTAGCACTCCGATTGCTCCTCTTACCAATACTGAATCTTGTGAAATCAATGCTGCTTTGTTGAATCTTGTCATGAAAGATCAATTCGCCGGCCTTCCTAGTGAAGATGCCGCTACTCATCTAAATAGCTTCGTTGATTTGTGATATGCAAAAGAAGAAAGATGTTGATAATGATATTGTTAAATTGAAGCTATTTCCTTTTTCGCTTAGAAATCGTGCTAAAGCTTGGTTTTCGTTTTTGCCTAAAAATAGTATTGATTCTTGGAACAAGTGCAAAGATGCTTTTATCTCTAAGTATTTTCCTCTCGCTAAGATCATCTCTCTTAGAAACGATATTATGAATTTTAAGCAACTTGATCATGAACATGTTGCACAAGCTTGGGAGAGGATGAAGTTAATGATACGTAATTGCCCTACTCATGGTTTGAATTTGTGGATGATTATACAAAAAATTTATGCCGGATTGAATTTTGCTTCTAGAAATCTTTTAGATTCGGCCATGGGAGGCACTTTTATGGAAATCACTTTAGGAGAAGCTACTAAACTCCTAGATAATATTATGGTTAATTATTCTCAATGGCACACTGAAAGATCTACTAATAAAAAAGTGCATGCGACAGAAGAAATTAATGTTTTGAGTGGAAAGATGGATGAACTTATGAAATTATTTGCTACTAAGACTGTTTCTTCTGATCCTAATGATATGCCTTTGTCTACTTTGATTGAGAATAATAATGAACCAATGGATGTGAATTTTGTTGGTAGGAATAATTTTGGTAACAACGCGTATAGAGGAAACTTTAATCCTAGGCCTTATCCTAGCAAGTCCTCTAATAATTACGGTAATTCCTACAACAACTCTTATGGAAATTTTAATAAGATGCCCTCTGAATTTGAGACTAGTGTTAAAGAGTTTATGAATTCGCAAAAGAATTTCAATGCTTTGCTTGAAGAGAAATTGCTTAAAGTTGATGAATTGGCTAGGAACATTGATAGAATTTCTCTTGATGTTGATTCTTTAAAGCTTAGATCTATTCCTCCTAAGCATGATATCAATGATTCTCTCAAAGCCATGAGAATTTCCATTGATGAGTGCAAAGAAAGAACCGCTAGGATGCGTGCTAAGAAAGATTGCTTTATAAAAGCGTGTTCTTCCAATTTCTATGAAAATAAAGATGGAGATCTAAAAGTTATTGATGTGTCCCCTATTAAATCTTTGTTTTGCAATATGAATCTTGATAATGATGGGACTGAATATGATCCACCTTTACCTAGAAGGCGTTCCAAACATTCGGAGTTTTTAGATCTTGATGCTAAAATTGATAAGAGTGGGATTGAAGAAATCAAAACCCTAGATGTTGCTAAACCCACTATTTTCGATTTCAAGGAATTTAATTATGAAAATTGCTCTTTGATAGATTGTATTTCCTTGTTGCAATCTGTGCTAAATTCTCCTCATGCTTATAGTCAAAATAAAGCATTTACTAAACATATCATTGATGCTTTGATGCAATCTTATGAAGAAAAGCTTGAGTTGGAAGTTTCTATCCCTAGAAAACTTTATGATGAGTGGGAACCTACTATTAAAATTAAGATCAAGGATCATGAGTTCTATGCTTTATGTGATTTGGGTGCTAGTGTTTCCACTATTCCCAAAACTTTGTGCGATTTGCTAGATTTCCGCGATTTTGATGATTGCTCTCTAAACTTGCACCTTGCGGATTCCACTATTAAGAAACCTATGGGAAGAATTAATGATGTTCTTATTGTTGCAAATAGGAATTATGTGCCCGTAGATTTTATCGTTCTTGATATAGATTGCAATCCTTCATGTCCTATTATTCTTGGTAGACCTTTCTTTAGAACGATTGGTGCAATTATTGATATGAAGGAAGGGAATATTAGATTCCAATTTCCATTAAATAAAGTCATGGAACACTTCCCTAGGAAGAAAATAAAATTACCATATGAATCTATCATGAGAGCCACTTATGGATTGCCTACCAAAGATGGCAATACCTAGATCTATCCTTGCTTTTATGCCTAGCTAGGGGCGTTAAACGATAGCGCTTGTTGGGAGGCAACCCAATTTTATTTTAGTTTTTTGCTTTTTGCTTCTGTTTAGGAATAAATATTTGATCTAGCCTCTGGTTAGATGTGTTTTTATGTTTTAATTAGTGTTTGTGCCAAGTTAAACCTATAGGATCTTCTTGGATGATAGTTATTTGATCTTGCTGTAATTTCCAGAAACTTTCTGTTCACGAAAAAAATTGTTAAAAATCACCAGAACGTGATAAAATACTGATTCCAATTGCTTCTGATCAATAAACAAATTGTCTAGGTCTTCCTATTTTGGCTGATTTTTTGGAGTTCCAGAAGTTTGCGTTAGTTACAGATTACTACAGACTGTTCTGTTTTTGACAGATTCTGTTTTTCGTGTGTTGTTTGCTTATTTTGATGAATCTATGGCTAGTAAAATAGTTTATAAACCATGGAGAAGTTGGAATACAGTAGGTTTAACACCAATATAAATAAATAATGAGTTCTTTACAGTACCTTGAAGTGGTCTTTTGTTTTCTTTCGCTAACGGAGCTCACGAGATTTTTGTTGAGTTCTGTGTTGTGAAGTTTTCAAGTTTTGGGTGAAAAAATTTGATGGATTATGGAACAAGGAGTGGCAAGAGCCTAAGCTTGGGGATTCCCATGACACCCCCAAGATAATCTAAGGACACCATAAAGCCAAAGCTTGGGGATGCCCCGGAAGGCATCCCCTCTTTCGTCTACTTCCATCGGTAACTTTACTTGGAGCTATATTTTTATTCACCACATGATATGTGTTTTGCTTGGAGCGTCTTGTATGATTTGAGTCTTTGCTTTTTAATTTACCACAATCATCCTTGCTACACACCTTTTGAGAGAGCCATACATGATTTGGAATTTGTTAGAATACTCTATGTGCTTCGCTTATATCTTTTGAGTTATATAGTTTTGCTCTAGTACTTCACTTATATCTTTTAGAGCACGGTGGTGGATTTGTTTTATAGAAACTATTGATCTCTCATGCTTCACTTAGATTATTCTGAGAGTCTTAAATAGCATGGTAATTTGCTTAAATAATCCTAATATGCTTGGTATTCAAGATTTGTAAAAACTTTCTTATGAGTGGGTTGAAAGCTAAGAAAAGTTTGATGCTTGATAATTTTTTGAGATATAAAGATGGTGATATTAGAGTCATGATAGTTGAGTAGTTGTGAATTTGAGAAATACTTGTGTTAAAGTTTGTGATTCCCGTAGCATGCACGTATGGTGAACCGTTATGTGATGAAGTCGGAGCATAATTTATTTATTTATTGTCTTCCTTATGAGTGGCGGTCGGGGACGAGCGATGGTCTTTTCCTACCAATCTATCCCCCTAGGAGCATGCGCGTAATACTTTTCTTTGATAACTTGTAGATTTTTGCAATAAGTATATGAGTTCTTTATGACTAATGATTGAGTCCATGGATTATACACACCCTTCTTCCTTCCACCATTGCTAGCCTCTCTAATACCGCACACTTTTCGCCGGTATCATACACCCACCATATACCTTCCTCAAAACAGCCACCATACCTACCTATCATGGCATTTCCATAGCCACTCCGAGATATATTGCCATGCAACTTTCCACCGTTCGGTTTATTATGACACGCTCCATCATTGTCATATTGCTTTGCATGATCATGTAGTTGACATCGTATTTGTGGCAAAGCCACCGTTCATAATTCTTTCATACATGTCACTCTTGATTCATTGCATATCCCGGTACACCGCCGGAGGCATTCATATAGAGTCATATTTTGTTCTAAGAATCAAGTTGTAATTGTTGAGTTGTAAGAAAATAAAAAGTGTGATGATCTTCATTTTTAGAGCATTGTCCCAAGTGAGGAAAAGGATGATGGAGACTATGATTCCCCCACAAGTCGGGATGAGACTCCGGACGAAAAAAAAAAGAGGCCATAAAAAAAGAGAAAAGGCCCAAATAAAAAAATGAGAGAAAAAGAGAGAAGGGACAATGTTACTATCCTTTTACCACACTTGTGCTTCAAAGTAGCACCATGATCTTCATGATAGAGAGTCTCTCATTTTGTCACTTTCATATACTAGTGGGAAATTTTCATTATAGAACTTGGCTTGTATATTCCAATGATGGGCTTCCTCAAAATGCCCTAGGTCTTCGTGAGCAAGCGAGTTGGATGCACACCCACTTAGTTTCTTTTGTTGAGCTTCCATATACTTATAGCTCTAGTGCATCCGTTGCATGGCAATCCCTACTCACTCACATTGATATCAATTGATGGGCATCTCCATAGCCCATTGATACGCCTAGTTGATGTGAGACTATCTTCTCCTTTTTTTTGTCTTCTCCACAACCACCATTCTATTCCAACTATAGTGCTATATCCATGGCTCACGCTCATGTATTGCGTGAAGATTGAAAAAGTTTGAGAACGTTAAAAGTATGAAACAATTGCTTGGCTTGTCATCGGGGTTGTGCATGATTTAAATACTTTGTGTGATGAAGATAGAGCATAGCCAGACTATATGATTTTGTAGGGATAACTTTCTTTGGCCATGTTATTTTGAGAAGACATGATTGCTTTGTTAGTATGCTTGAAGTATTATTATTTTTATGTCAATATTAAACTTTTGTCTTGAATCTTTCGGATCTGAATATTCATACCACAATTAAGAAGAATTACATTGAAATTATGCCAAGTAGCACTCCGCATCAAAAATTCTGTTTTTATCATTTACCTACTCGAGGAGAGCAGGAATTAAGCTTCGGGATGCCTGATACGTCTCCAACGTATCTATAATTTTTGATTGCTCCATGCTATATTATCTACTGTTTTGGACATTATTGGGCTTTATTATTCACTTTTATATTATTTTTGGGACTAACCTATTAACCGGAGGCCCAACCCAGAATTGTTGTTTTTTGCCTATTTCAGAGTTTCGCAGAAAAGCAATATCAAACGGAGCCAAACGGAATGAAACCTTCAGGAACGTGATTTTTAGGAAGATTATGATCCAGGAGACTTGGACCCTACGTCAAGAAACAAAAGAGGAGGCCACGAGGTAGGGGGCGCGCCCTCCACCCTCGTGGGCCCCCTGTTGCTCCACCGACGTACTCCTTCCTTCTATATATACCTACGTACCCCCAAACGATCAGATACGGAGCCAAAAACCTAATTCCACCGCCGCAACCTTCTGTACCCACGAGGTCCCATCTTGGGGCCTATTTCGGAGCTCCGCCGGAGGGGGCATCCATCACGGAGGGCTTCTACATCATCACCATAGCCTCTCCGATGAAGTGTGAGTAGTTTACCTCATACCTTCGGGTCCATAGTTAGTAGCTAGATGGCTTCTTCTCTCTTTTTGGATCTCAATACAATGTTCTCCCCCTCTCTCGTGGAGATCTATTCGATGTAATCTTCTTTTTGCGGTGTGTTTGTTGAGACCGATGAATTGTGGGTTTATGATCAAGATTATCTATGAACAATATTTGAATCTTCTCTGAATTCTTTTATGTATGATTGGTTATCTTTGCAAGTCTCTTCGAATTATCAGTTTGGTTTGGCCTACTAGATTGATCTTTCTTGCAATGGGAGAAGTGCTTAGCTTTGGGTTCAATCTTGCGGTGTCCTTTCCCAGTGACAGTAGGGGCAGCAAGGCACGTATATTATTGTTGCCATCGAGGATAACAAGATGGGGTTTTTATCATATTGCATGAATTTATCCCTCTACATCATGTCATCTTGCTTAAGGCGTTACTCTGTTTCCATGAACTTAATACTCTAGATGCATGCTGGATAGCGGTCGATGAGTGGAGTAATAGTAGTAGATGCAGGCAGGAGTCGGTCTACTTGTCTCGGACGTGATGCCTATATACATGATCATACCTAGATATTCTCATAACTATGCTCAATTCTGTCAATTGCTCAACAGTAATTCGTTCACCCACCGTAAAATACTTATGCTCTTGAGAGAAGCCACTAGTGAAACCTATGGCCCCCGGGTCCATCTTCATCATATTAATCTTCCAACACTTAGTTATTTCCTTTGCTTTTTACTTTGATTTTATTTTACTTTGCATCTTTATCACAAAAATACCAAAAATATTATCCTATCATATCTATCAGATCTCACTCTCGTAAGTGACCGTGAAGGGATTGACAACCCCTTATCGTGTTGGTTGCGAGGAGTTATTTGTTTTGTGTAGGTGCGAGGGACTCGCGCGTAGCCTCCTACTGGATTGATACCTTGGTTCTCAAAAACTGAGGGAAATACTTACGCTACTTTGCTGCGTCACCCTTTCCTCTTCAAGGGAAAACCAACGCAGTGCTCAAGAGGTAGCACCCGCCTCCTGACAGATTTTCCCATTTGCACTTAAACAAAGGGATCTTAAAATCATGTCCGTAGTCAAGTTCACATATGTCCACTATGTAACCATAATATGTGTCCTTTTCCCTCTTGGTTGCTGCATCAAAGTGGACATCGCTGTTTTGGTTGGTGCTCTTTAGATCTTGGGAGATCATGTAAAATGTATTCCATTTTATCTCGTATCCTTTGTAAGTCAATACAGTCGAAGATGGTCCCCTGAACAATGAGTACAGCTCATCACAAACAGTGTTGTCACCTCTGAGACGTGTTTCCAACCAACTGCCGAAAGTTCTAATGTGTTCACATGTAATCCAGTCGTCACACTGCTCCGGGTGTTTGGAGCGCAGACTGTTCTTATATTCATCGACATACAGGGTCACCAAGGTAGAGTTCTGTAGACCTGTGTAGTGTGCTTGAGACCAAGAATGCCCGTCCCTGCATATTATTGAGTCCCCTCCAAGCGTGCCTTTTCCAGTCAGTCTCCCCCCATACCGTGATTTAGGGAGACTTATCTTCTTAAGGCCAGGAATGAAGTCAACACAAAACCCAATGACATCCTCTGTTTGATGGCCCATGGAGATGCTTCCTTCTGGCCTAGCGCGGTTACGGACGTATTTCTTTAGAACTCCCATGAACCTCTCAAAGGGGAACATATTGTGTAGAAATACGGGGCCCAGAATGACAATCTCTTCGACTAGATGAACTAGGACGTGCGTCATGATATTGCAGAAGGATGGTGGGAACACCAGCTCGAAACTGACAAGACACTGCGCCACATCACTCCTTAGCCTTGGTATGATTTATGGATCGATCACCTTCTGAGAGATTACATTGAGGAATGCACATAGCTTCACAATGGCTAATCGGACGTTTTCCGGTAGAAGCCCCCTTAATGCAACCGGAAGCAGTTGCGTCATAATCACGTGGCAGTCATGAGACTTTAGGTTCTGAAACTTTTTCTCTGGCATATTTATTATTCCCTTTATATTCAACGAGAAGCCAGACGGGACCTTCATACTGAGCAGGCATTCAAAGAAGATTTCCTTCTCTTCTTTGGTAAGAGCGTAGCTGGCAGGACCTTCATACTGCTTTGGACGCATGCCGTCTTTTTCGTGCAAACATTGCAGAACCTCCCGTGCCTCCGGTGTATCTTCTGTCTTCCCATACACGCCCAAGAATCCTAGCAGGTTCACGCAAAGGTTCTTCGTCACGTGCATCACGTCGATTGAAGAGCGGACCTCTAGGTCTTTCCAGTAGGGTAGGTCCCAAAATATAGATTTCTTCTTCCACATGGGTGCGCGTCCCTCAGCGTCATTCTGAACAGATAGTCCGCCGGGACCCTTTCCAAAGATTACGTGTAAATCATTGACCATAGCAAGTACGTGATCACCGGTACGCATGGCGTGCTTCTTCCGGTGATCTGCCTCATCTCTGAAATGCTTGCCTTTCTTTCGACATTGATGGTTGGTCGGAAGAAATCGACGATGGCCCAGGTACACATTCTTCCTGCATTTGTCCAGGTATATACTTTCGATGTCAGCTAAACAGTGCGTGCATGCATGGTATCCCTTGTTTGTCTGTCCTCAAAGGTTACTGAGAGCGGGCCAATCGTTGATGGTTACAGACAGCCACGCGTGCAGGTTAAATTCCTCCTGTTTGTGCTCATCCCACACACGTACACCATTTCCATTCCACAGCTGTAAAAGTTCTTCAACTAATGGCCTTAGGTACACATCAATGTCGTTGCCGGGTTGCTTAGGGCCTTGGATGAGAACTGGCATCATAATGAACTTCCGCTCCATGCACATCCAAGGAGGAAGGTTATACATACATAGAGTCACGGGCCAGGTGCAATGATTTCTGCTCTGCTCCCCGAAAGGATTAATGCCATCCGCGCTTAAACCAAACCATACGTTCCTTGGGTCACCTACAAACTCAGCCCAGTACTTTCTCTCGATTTTTCTCCACTGCGACCCGTCAACGGGTGCTCTCAACTTCCCGTCTTTCTTACGGTCCTCTCTCTGCCATCGCATCAACTTGGCATGCTCTTCGTTTCTGAACAGACGTTTCAACCGTGGTATTATAGGAGCATACCACATCACCTTCGCAGGAACCCTCTTCCTGGGGGGCTCGCAATCAACATCACCAGGGTCATCTCATCTGATCTTATACCGCAATGCACCGCATACCGGGCATGCGTTCAAATCCTCGTACGCACCGCGGTAGAGGATGCAGTCATTAGGGCATGCATGTATCTTCTGCACCTCCAATCCTAGAGGGCATACGACCTTCTTTGCTGCGTACGTACTGTCGGGCAATTCGTTATCGTTTGGAAGCTTCTTCTTCAATACTTTCAGTAGCTTCTCAAATCCTTTGTCAAGCACAGCATTCTCTGCCTTCCACTGCAGCAATTCCAGTACGGTACCGAGCTTTGTGTTGCCATCTTTGCAATTGGGGTACAACCCTTTTTTGTGATCCTCTAACATGCGATCGAATTTCAGCCTCTCCTTTTGACTTTTGCACTGTGTCCTTGCATCAACAATGACCCAGCGGAGATCATCTTCATCGGGCACATCGTCTGGTTCCTCTTGATCTTCAGCAGCTTCCCTCGTTGCAACATCGCCGTATTCAGGGGGCACATAGTTGTCATCATCCTCTTCTTCTTCGTTGTCTTCCATCGTAACCCCTATTTCTCCGTGCTTCGTCCAAACATTATAGTGTGGAATGAAACCCTTATAAAGCAGGTGGGTGTGAAGGGTTTTCGAGTCAGAGTAAGACCTCGTATTCCCACAGCTAGGGCATGGACAACACATAAAACCATTCTGCGTGTTTGCCTCAGCCACTTCGAGAAAATTATGCACGCCATTAACGTACTCGGAGGTGTGTCTGTCATCGTACATCCATTGCCGGTTCATCTGCGTGCATTATATATAATTAAGTGTGTCAAAAACCATTACAGAACATCATGGATAGATAAGTGATCAAATTAATAGAAGTTCAACATCACATTAAAACCAAAGTACATACATAGTTCTCATTGAACAACATATAGCTCTCCAGAGCATCTAATTAAACCATACATTGAAACTATGTAAAACATTTCAATGCAACAACAAATGCGATCATAATCGCAACCAAGGTAACAATTGATCCAACGGCATAATGATACCAAGCCTCGGTATGAATGACATATTTTCTAATCTTTCTAATCTTCAAACGCATTGCATCCATCTTGATCTTGTGATCATCGACGACATTCGCAACATGCAACTCCAATATCATCTTCTCCTCCTCAATTTTTTTATTTTTTACTTTAAGTAATTGTTTTCTTCTTCAACTAAATTTAACCTCTCGACAATAGGGTCGGTTGGAATTTCCGGTTCACATACCTCCTAGATAAATAAAATCTATGTCACGTTGGTCGGCATAATTGTCATAAACAATAAATGAACCAAATAGTTATAAAAGATAATATATACCACATCCGAATCATAGACAGGACGAGGGCCGACGGGGGCGGATACCGAAACCATCGCACTATATAATAACAAGCAATAATAAAAGTAAGAAAATTAGACAAGTATCTATCTAAAGTAAAAAAAATCTTTCAGAAAGAAGATAAGAACAAGAGGCTCACCACGGTGGTGCCGGCGACGAGATCGGTGAGGGCGATCGACGGCGGTGAAGACGGGGACGGGACGTGACGGACCGCTAAACCTAGACAAATCTCGGGGAAAATGAAGCTCGGAGGTCGAGTTTCGAGAGGAGAAAGCTTAACTAATGTGGCTCGGGCGTTTCATCGAACACCTCATGTGCATAGGAGGTGAGCTAGAGCACCACAAAGCTCTCCCCTCGCCGGCCAGAAAAAATAGAGCACTGTGGAGTGCTCTGCCGCGGCGATGGGGTATATATAGCCACCTCATTGGTCCCAGTTCGTGGCTGGAACCGGGACTAAGGCCCCCCTTCTGTCCCGGTTCTAGGCACGAACAGGGACCAATGGCTGTGGGCCAGGAGCGAGGACCATTGGTCCCGGTTCTTGCCTAGAACCGTGACAAATGTGTCCACACGAATCGGGACAAATGCCTCCCGAGGACCGCCCGGCCCCCTGGGCGCACGAACCGGGACGTATGCCCCCATGGGTTCCGGTTCATGACAGAACCGGGACTAATGGGCTGGCCAGGCCCCAACCAAAGCCCTGTTTTCTACTAGTGCTAGGTCCGCGATTTAACCAATGTAACATGAGTTTTATATCGTAAAAGTTGTATCATCAGGAGTTTCAAATGTTCTATTTATAATGGTAAATTTTGTTATATATAATAAAGATTGCGTTGGTAAATAAATGACATAGATATACGTACATCACCTATAAACGGGAAAGGAGGGGCTACAAAACTCGAAATATGGTGGTCAGCTGCTCTTGGCCGGCTGATAACTAGCTTCCCTTGTATCGAGTCTCCATGTGACATTTATGAGTGAATAAAACTCCAATTAACAAAAATATTGCTCTTGTCTTCAGAACTTCATTGAAGTTGTTGTTTGGGAAAAGATCGCAAATTGATAATTACAAGTTCCAAAAAGAGACCATGTATAAATAAGATAACACACTATGGATGACCAGAATTCATGGATAAATAATTTGATTTGTGAGTTGCACAAAAAATCCATTTGCACAACAGTCCCATGTGTACCTGCTATATTTTTAATTCTTGAAATATACGATTTGAGTTTTTTAATGAAGAGCTTTATGGAGCTTTTATTTTTTGAGTGGAAGAGCTATACGGAGCATGTGGAGCCAAACATAATCCATAGTGTACTACATGCTGCACTTGCCACCAAAAACATGTATACATGCAGTGTTGTATCATGCACTTGCCACCAAAAACAGGTATACATGCAGTGTAGTATCATGCACATGCCACCAAAAGCGAAAGTGTCCTACTCCCGAGCTCAAAAAAATCGGAATTTTTTTGTGACAAACATTGACAAAAGTCTTATGTGCTTGCAAAAATTCGTCAAGTAATCACATTTCTGGAATGTGTGGCAAAAAAAATCAGTGCTCCAAAATGCTTTTGAAAGTAGCATTTTCAGAGTATCAAAATTTTTTTGCCACGCCTTTCAGAAATGTGATTCCATGACGATCTTTTGCAAGCACGTGAAACTTTTCGCCCATTTGAGCTCGGGAGCAGAAACTCCGCGTCCATTTGAATTTTTATGATACAATCTAGTCACAAAATTGTTTGAATTTTTATGATACAATCTAGATTATATCATAAAAGTTGTATCATCAGGAGTCACAAAATTGTTTGAATTTTTTTTCGATTTTACTGTTCACCCATTTGAGCTCGGGAGCAGAAACTCCGCGTCCCACCAAAAGCATGTATACATGCAGTGGAGTACTCCCTCCGTCTGGAAATACTTGTCCGAGGAATGGATGTATCTAGATGTATTTTAGTTCTATATACATTCATCTGTATCCATTTCTACGACAAGTATTTCCGGACGGAGGGAGTACATGTTAGAGCCCCAACTTTTGACCGAGGTCATGTAATTCGCACGCTTGTGGAACACCGTCCATTTGTGTAAGACCAGCTAGCTGAATATACATGTGTGCACAGTAGTAGCCCGCCATTGAAAAGCTAGCTAGAACCAGGACAATACTACTACTACTGTCTCGAGTTCACATAGAAAGCAGTCGCGGCTACCCGTCGCCGGCATCTATCAAGGAAGCACTCGAGTGGATCGGTGGCTTTCGGGTGGAAAGCTAGGCCACATATGGATCATCATCAGTCCAGCGACGAATGAACGACTTGTGCATGACAAAGACTGATGTCAAACTTTAATCAGCACGTACCCATCCAGCCGCTCGGGCCAAGTGCAAGGTCTTTTAAATATGGGTACAAAGCCGCAATGCAAGTTGCTACCGATGTATACACACTGTTGACTACATCGAGGTCTTAGGGTGCTGCCACGTACTGTACTTCAGTTAAAAGATTCGGTGGATATACGATTTCCTACAAGAAATAAGCGCACGAATAGAAAAAAGTTGTAAATATCATCATCCTTCAGTGTTAAACATGTATATATTTTGTCGGCAAAAACACGGAAACAAAGGCTTTTTACTTCTTTCGTTGGAACACACACACACACGGGCTCGTGCCTTGCATCCTCGAATTATGTGTTATTTATGGCCTTATGGGCCAATAACTTATTGGGTACTCCCTCTGTAAATTAATATAAGAGCGTTTAGATTACTACTTTAGTATTCTAAACGCTTTTATATTAGTTTACTTAGTATTCTAAACACTCTTATATTAGTTTACGGAGGGAGTACTAAACAAAGTTTTTGAAACATGGGGAAAATACCTCTCCGATATGCACTTTGCAGACGTGTCATCGATCACCCTATTAGTTATCATATTAGCATGCGAGCATGTAGTCTTGCTAATTAGTATCTCAATATCATAATATAAGACGTACTACGAGTTGAGTGTAGCTCAGGTGGTTAGGTTCGTTGTGGTGGAGCCAACCCACCCATGTTCATTTGCTTTCGTGGGAGACGACTACAAGGTGCATGTGGAGATTTTCTCAATCTAAAAATTTATCGGCTCTGTCTGTTGGATGTGCTCATAGGGGTAGGGTGTGCGTGTGTGCGTGTGTGCGTTTATGGGAAGAGTGAATGTGTGTGTGTGTGTGTGTGTGTGTGTGACCTGTGCAGCGGGGACTTTCTTTTCGTTGCATGTGTCCTCTCACCTCCGCCAGGGGGAACCAAGAGCTCGCCTACTATTCCTCTCGCCGCCGCGAGGGTGCGCCGCCAGGCAAAGCCTGTGCAACATCGACGGTGGCAGGGAGGTCTCCTCGCGGTTCAGGTGTCCAAGGGGGGCGGCTTGGTATGGCGAGGAGGGCTTGCTGCCGTGTGTGCCGTTGTGAGGCATGCATGTGGGCGGAGGAGCAGTGTTTGCATGAGGTCGGACGCGATATGGCTGTACGGGGCCGCTAAAGAGGGAGGTTCGAACTGGTTGATCGGATCCTGCGTATTGGCAACCTTTGGCGCAGATCCGTTCTGGCCTGTTCATCAGAGGGAGTGGCGCCAAGACGTGATCCGGGGTGGAGACATAATTTAGGTAATCATAGTGTCTTGGTTTGGGTGGCGAGATGGCAACGGCGTCCCTATGTTGGAATAATGTCCTTCCCGTCCTATACCCATTTCGTTGGCACACTTAGCACCGGTGGAGGGCGTGCTAAGGTGTGTCTTTCTGGATTTGGTCGGTTCTGGTTTTCGATGGTTTCATATGGATTCGGCCGGCATGTGTTGTCTTCAGAGGGTTTGAAGGCTCTCTTCGGTGTTTCTTCTTCGGGCCCGCGATTTGCAACACATATCGTGGCCGCCAACATCTTCCGGTGCACATCGATGAATTTTCGGCCGTTGTTTCTATAAACTGCTGAGTTTAAACAAGGGGTTTGCCCCATCACGACGGAGGACCAGAGGCGGCAACGAGTTTGGCTACGACGCGCCGCCGATCGATGCAGGAGGAAAACAATTTGACATCCCTAAGGATTTGGATGTATTGTTTTTCTATAAGGCTTGGCCTTAGACCTTTTCTGAAAGAAAAAAGAGTATATCTGGAAAATCTGTCTTTTTGTACTGTGTTTTATAATACTTCTTCCGTCCAGAATTACTTGTCGCAGAGATGGATAAAAATTAATATATCTGAAACTAAAATACATCTAGGTATATTCATTTTTCTGACAAATATTTTCGGATGGAGGGAGTATATATTAACAATAGGCCTAGTATTTGGCAAGAAACCTCAGTCTCATATTTTGAAACAGGGTGTCTCATATTAGCAACGGCGGTGCGGTCCTCGTTCGGCTAGACCGAGCCGCAGGATGAACAGTGGGCGGAATGAAATAGGTGCATGCGTACCTCGTGATGGATACGTCGAACGGCTCGCTTCCCGTCTGACCGTCTCTATCAACGACTGATCCATCCGCCATTGAACGTGCTTCCATTAATTACTTGGCAAAAATGGCAACATGGCATCGTCAACAACGCTTCCGAATTTGTCAATCATTCTGTCTTTTTGCTTGGAGATAAGCTGGTGGGCAGCTAGATAGAGACATGCATGTAGGGCGCATATATGCATAATGCATTGCCATATTTTTAGCGGGGAGTTCATTAATGTAATACTCCCTCTGTTCCTAAATATAAGTCTTTTTAGAGATTCCAGTAAGAGACTACATACGAAGCAAAATGAGTGAGTCTACACTCTAAAATATGTCTATATACATCCGTATGTAGTTTTAATTGAAATCTCTAAAAAGACTTATACATTTAGGAACAGATGGAGTATATATTTGTGGTCGGTTGATTAAACCCGTACCATCTCGATCAGTCATTCTTATAAGACAAACTAAATGAGTGATGGCGACACCGGATGAGACGAAACCCTCCCATGGAAACTGGACTGTATTTTCTGTTACTCCATCGTCAGCCCTTCCGGTTAATTTTCAACTTTAACTGCTGCTCGATCTCAAAATCCAACGTAAACTTCAATTGCTCTAGTACTCGCTGATCAACAACTATGAGTAGTGTCGAATACGTCATCGAGTCCGGTCCATACATGCATGTGTAGTCGGTCCCCCGTCCGTGTGCTTCCGATGGCATTACCGTACACAGCGCGTATATGGATCCGTAGATGATCGCTATTTTTTTTTTAAAATTGCAGGTTACTTTCCGGGCGTCTCGATGAAACCATGGTCTTTACTCAGCCATGCGGAACAGGGAGCTTATGGCCTATGAGTGCAACCAGTTTGGATGACGGTCCAACAACAAGATAGATGTCTAGTCATCTAACCCTATTTTCGCCGGTTGTGGCAGTTTCTTCATTTTTATTCGGAGTTGTTTGTGATCTTGTTCTGAACTTCGTACTTTGTTGCTACTTTGATTAATAAAATGGTTGTGTGCATCGCTTGATGCAGAGGCAGGGGTAATCCTTTTTTGAAAAAAAAAATTATATGCGGCGCATGTATGCTGGACTATTTTACCCATTTATTTTCCATTTTATTTGAATTTAGAGCTCTTACAAATTATCCAGTGTGATTGCATTTGTATTCATTCACATCATTGCAAAGAGAGTCATGATATCTACATTATATACTTCCTATTTTAGTCTTTGCGTATCATAGAGAATACATCCTTCAGAAAAATCCTTCTAGTAATTTACTCATGAATTAAATAGCAATACGTGATCATTTAGTCCTATGCGTGCAAATCATTTTTTTGGTAAAGTTTTATAATAGATCTGATCCTTTCACACACAAAAATCATGTATTCCTAATAATAACATTAAGAGGACCCTAGTTTTAGTTTCGTCTTGGGCCCCTAAAATATCAAGACCGACCATGACTGCTTGTGTCACCTCTTTTAGTTTTGTTGCTACGTTATTATTCCTTTCATCATTTTGTAACGTCAATTCAGCCCATTAACACTGTCAAAGCTGACTTTGTTTTAAGTTCTCGAATTACATGTTGAATTCAGTTCCAAAATTTCATGACACAAGACATAAGGGTGTTGCGAATTTATTCGACCACTTCGTACCCACTTCTAGCAGGGCCAAATAGTACGGATCGGTACACCAGGGTTACTAAGGAAGGTGGAGCACCGAACACGTTCGCGACCCGGATCCATGCGTACAGAGTCGTCGTCGACGATCATCGCCCGTGCATGCGTGCATGTCGATCCTGCCATACGTGTGCTTCCGGCCGGTTGCATAAACTGGCAATCACTGTTAGACTGTATATACGTAACCTCTATACACATTATAACATTATATTGTATCCCTTGGTACCTCTATATAATGAGATAGCCACACATTGTTTAGGGTGTGCATAAAGCTCACGAGGTGGGAGCAGATCATCACGGCCATGGACGTTCTCAATGAGATTGTCATAGTCATCATCAAGCCCGTTAAGCACATAGGTGGTGAAGTCCTCATCCTGCAGCGGCTGGCCAACGGAGGCCAACGTGTCGGCGAGACCGGTCATCTTGTTGAAGTAGTCCGTGATGCTGAGGTCACCAAGTTTGGTCTCACCCAGCTCGGTGCGTATAGAATGAGCACGCGCCTAAGACTGGGAGGCGAAGCTGGTGTGAAGCGCCGTCCACGCCTCCCGGGACGTAGCGGCGAAGATGACCATCGACGAGACGCTCGGAGTGAGTGAAGACTGGATGGCGGAGAGGATGGCCTGATCCTGGGCCACCCATGTGTGGTATGCCGGATGATGAGGGGGCGGACACGGAATGGATCCGTCAACATAGCCCTCCAAGTAGCGGCTCCGCAGAAGAGGCAGCACCACCGACGCATGCTCACGCTGATGAGGCAGCGATGCCGTCGCCGTTTTACTTCTCGCACTTGCTGCCGGTGAAGCTCGCGCCGGACAACTACTTGTCCTGGCGTGCTCAGGTGCCAGGACAACTACTTCTCGCACCGTACGTACGTGTGCGTGTGCGTGAGTGGAACAGGGCCGATTCACCGCCACTACTTTGCTCGCACGAGTTGCACACCCACAACATCTTCTTCTTCTTGAACACGTAGACGTGCGTACCTACACGGCTACACGCGCTCTCTATAAGCTATAGTAGTCTCTTTTCTCTATAAATACACGTGCCGTCTCCTTTTTTGTTCATCCTCTCAGTACAGTCTCTTTCTTCCTGACTTTATGCATCGTCGGCCCGGCCGTATAGTAGATGGCATCGACACATGCATCGAACGACTTTTGTCTCTTCCTCGCTTCTGGATTCTTCTTTTCTGTTGTTGAGAAGGAGAAAACAAAGTTCCTGTATTGTATAGAAAAAAATTATATTAACGGAATGTGAGACACTGAATTCGGCCTGAAGATGGGTCGAACTCTGGTCGGCAGGAGGACACCACAATGTTCTTGGATTGTATCGTTGTTAAATTTTTAAATTTGTTCTTCACGAAAGCTCGATCGGTTTTTCTTTTTATCCCTTTACAACTTTCTTCTGTTTTATTCTTTCAGATTATTGATTTTCTTTCATTTTTTCATATCATTTATAGGTATAATTTTAATATGTGTGCACATGCTGAAATGAATAAATTTCACATACACATTGAAACATTTTTTAATACGTGATGAACCTTTTTAAAGTACACGGTGAAAATTTAAAAATTAGCCCAATTTTTTGGATTTTTTATATTAAATTATTTTAACATACTTGTATATTTATTAATACAATATTAAATTTTTAAAATATACATTGAACAATTTATGAAACATGATAAGCATTTATTAAATATACACAAAGAATATTTTTTAATTTTGTGTGATGATGCGGAATACTTTCTAATAATATTATGAGAATTCTTGAAAAATCCATTATTTATTTATTTTACTTTTTAGATAGTTAAACTTGTTTATTTAAGAAAATAGTCCCGAAATATTTCCTTAAGCAGAATTTCTGAAAGCTAGAAAAAGAGAAAATCTAAGATTATTGTGTGGTGTGGTTCCCCCGGGGACCTCCTATGTGCCGCTCTTTACGGCAAATTGCCGGACGCACGCACAGACGCATACCTGACTGGGCCAGCCCAACCTAGCGACCAGCGGAACGGGTACTGTAGCGCGAGTCTGTTGACCTCTAAAAAATTTCGCGTAGTGCAAACATTATAAGAACCAAAAACAACGAAGATCCATTTTTTTCCATTTTTTCGTGTTTTTAGTTTTTTCCTCAAAATTCCAGAAAAATTAGTAAAAAGTAAGATAATGAAATTTGCAAACAATTTCTAAAACAGGTACAATTTCAGAAATACCAAAAAATTTGACACACATAGATTTTTTGAAACTGCAGAACAAATTTAAAAAACATGAAAAAAATTGGAAACAGAAACATTTTATGAAATTTGCGAACAACTTTCGAAAACTAGAATAATTTTTGGAAAAATGGCAATATTTTCTGAATCTGTAGAACAAATTTGAGATGAAAAACTATTTGAAAACATGAACAGATTTTGAAAACTAGAACCTATTTTTAAAACGATTTTTATGAAACATTTTCCAAATTCCAAAACAAATTTTGGATAAGCGATCATTTTTCTTAAAATGGGAACATTTGTTTAAACTCCTGAAAAAGTTTTTTTAACAGAAACATTTTTAAAATTTACGAACATTTTTTGGAACTCTCCACAAAAATTAAAACACAAATATTATTTGAAATTCGTGAACAATTTTTGCAACTCTGGAAAAAAAATTGAAAAATATAAATAAAATCTTGAAAATTGCGAACAAAGTTCGAAATAGGAGCTTTTTTTCAACTCCCGAACAAAATTTGAAAACATTACATTTTTTCGAAAACAAATTGCGAACAATTTTCCAAAATTTGTGAACGGTCTTTGAGATGAAATCATTTTTTTGAAGTTCTTGAATAAATTTTGAAAAGTTCTGAAATTTTGAACAAAATGATAAAGAAAATAAAACAAAAACGAAAAAAAGAATATAGAAACAGAAATGGAAAAAAAGAATAGAAATAGAAAAGGAAAAGAAATACGAAAAATAAAAAACAAAAAGGAACCAGAAAACCAGTCCAAAAAACGGTTCAGGAACCTGCTAGAAGATTCCCAAAACCATTAGAAACCTGGGCTGGAATCTTCCAGAAAGTTTAGCTATATAGATGGGCCCAGTAGTTCGGTTAGTATCGTCGCTGTGTGCGTTACCTCGACATTTCGACGCAGAGAGCGTCGTATAGGAAATTCCGTTCCCCCGGCGGGCCTGCCTACTACAACAGAAAGGCTAACAGCCCAGCCTACTTTTCCATAGGCCCATAAGCGTTAGCAAATAAGCTAAATGGTTCAGAATCCTCCATTTCGCATTCCTTTTTTTTAAGGGCCTCGCATTCCTAGTCGTATTGTGTTGCGTTTCACTCTGTTCCCTCGTGAAAGACAAACAGTCAAAGATAATAAAACTGCATTGTTTGATCACCCACAATAAGAAGGTACTAGTTGTCTTTTCGTTCTTGAGGAAAGGCATTGTTTGATGCAAACCCTTTATATTGCGTACTGCAAAGTAATAGGTCGATGCTCGCCTACAAGAATGTCTTGTGTGTGTCAGCCCAGCCCTCTCCCTCCTAACCCTTTTCTAATTTCTGTTAGGTTGAGCGTGTATTGCCTACATGAACTGCCATACGCATGTAATATTTTTTCTTTTTTTTATCCTTTCATATACTTTTCTATCATTCATATTTTCCGTTTTATTTAATTTTATTGTGTTGTCGTTTTTCTTAATTTTATATTGTTTTAATCAATTATATGGGGTAAAATACATCACTATGTTTATGAGAAACTTGAGTAATTTTTTTAACATGTTAATAACTGTTTAAAAAGATGAACATCTACTAGAGATAGGTAAACAATTATCTAAATAAACAATTATATTTTATAAAACCAATTTCTCGGAAACTACTTTAAAAATCATTTCACTTTTGTCGTAGAAAACATAGAAACACCCCACATGAAATTGAAAATAATACACGAAATTTTATTTATTTTACCTATTAATGAACCTTTTTCATATGCGTGAACATATTTCTTGCAACATCTGATCACTTTTTTCGCACCTAAGATTTTCTTAAAGTTATATGAACTTTTGTATTTACAGGATTTTTGAAGTTACATCAACATTTTTTATATGCATTAATATTTTCTCGTAACATGGGAATAGTTTTGACATATTTTTTAGCCGAAGATTTTTACATGATTGGCATTTCTACTCTGCTCGTTTAATGACTATGTGTTGTATTGCGAGACCAAACAAGATCTCGCCTGAAGCGCCTGCATAAATGGGCTAGCCCAGCGCGCGCGAGGACCACAGGCTTTAAGTACTCATTTGTTTTTCTTCCGCTGTCGCTTCACAATTTTTTTGTACATATTTTCCTTCTTTAATTATGTTTACATTTTTATAAAAGTATAAATATATTTCAAAAAATAAATTACATAACTTTTTGGAAAAAATGTTAATCATGCAATTAAAAATGTTACACATGTATAGCAAAATGTTTCTGATATATATGAAAAATATACAACGTGCATGGAGAAAAGTAGAGATGAACACATATATACAAGGAATGTTATAATGTATTTAAAAATGATAAATGTGTACAAAGAATGATCCCTATGTACATAAAAAATATGCATGCGGTATGAAAAAAGTAGACACTAAATATATATACTTAAAAATCATCTATTTAAAAACGTTAAACATCCTTCATAAAGTTTCCAGATGTATACGCAAAATGTACAATATGTTTGAAAATATTACGATATTAAAACATATGTTTGAAATAAATGTTAACCATGCATTTGGAAAATGTTAAACCTATGTAAAAAAATATACGTATACCAAAAATATGTAATGTGTATGAAAAAAATCATCAAATATATTTTTAAAAATGTTAACAATGTATAAAAAAAATTACGTGATGTACACGAAGAATGTACAGAGTGTCTGAAAAAATAGATATCAAAACATATGTTTGAAAAAAGAATTAATCATGTATGTGAATAATATGGAACATATATGTTTTTTTCTTATATGTATACCAAAAATATATAATTTGTATGAAAAAGAAGATAGGCATCATTATATATACATTTGAAATAATTTTGCTCGTGTATTTCATTTTTTTAAATGTATTCAAAAATGTACCCGTTGTATACGAAAAATGTATACTTGTGTTCAACGAAACTAGAAGAAAAGAAAGAAAGGAAAAAGTTAAACCGATGAAGAAGAAAAGAAACCAAAGAAATACGCGAAATTAACAAAGAAAACAAGAAAATATTAAGAAAAGAATGAGAATAAGAATTTAAAAGGAAACAAATGAAACTAAAAATGAAAAAAAATAAACAACCAAAGAAAACCCAAAAAAATGATTCAAAACTGTAGTAGATCGTGATTTATTACTTGGCCAGCCCAGAACTATAGCGACGTGAAGAGTTAGTGGGTGAGGGGAGTGTGCATCTCGCAATAAGGGAGACATAGCTCCCATGTTTATTCGGGTGTGATTACGTCACAGCAAGACGGTATTTCCGCTTACCTCATGTGTATTAGTGCTTTGATCATGTATATAGAAGATATTAATCGAGCATTTGAGAAAAATGTCGAACAAGTATTTGAAAAGTACTCCCTCCGCTCCTAAATATTTGTATTTTTGGAGATTCCAAATAGAGCATCACATACGGATGTATATACACATATTTTAGAGTGTAGATTCACTCATTTTGTTCCATATGTAGTCACTTGTTGAAATCTCTAGAAAGGAAAATATTTAGAATCGGAGGGAGTATTAACCAAGCATTGGGAAATTGTTAAATTCGTATATAAAAATGATGACCATGCATTAAGAAATTAAAGAAAATAATGAATTGTTTTGATCATTGTATATAAAAATATTAATCAAGCATTAGAAAAATTGTTAAAGAAGATTTGCAAAATGTTAATCAAGCATTTGGAAAATGTTAAATCTGTATAAAAAATGTTGACCATCCATTCAGACTAATGTTAATCTTTCATTTTAAAAAATGTTGATAAAACATATGAAAAATATTAAATGTACATACAAAAATGTTGACTATGTGTACAAAACTTTTAAACTTGCATTTGAATTTTTTAATGAATCATTTGAAAAAAATTAATGTATGTATAATAAAAATGTTGGCCATGTGTTAAAAATATATTAATATTGTATTTTAAAAATGTTAATCAAGCATTTAAAAATATTTTTAAAATGTGTATATTTTTTGACTATGTATTAAAAAATGTGAAATTTGTATTGAAAAATATTAAACTTGTATTTGAAAAATGTTGTTGACATATAAAAAAATGTAGAATGAAAAACCAAATGAAACAATGAAAACAGAAAAAGAAACAAATAAACTAAAAATCATACCAAAGTAACAAATAAAAAAGAATGAAAAGATGGAGAAGAAAAAAGAAAGAAGCAAAAGAAAACGAAAAAAAAGTCCAAAGAAAACTGAATAAAATAGAAGAAAATGTAGAGAGAAAAAGAGAAGAAAAAAACAGGAAACCAGTGTAAAAACCGGCTCCTTTCCTTCTAGTAGGTTGCACCTGACTTACTTAACACAAACTCAATGTTGGCTTAGTGACTAGCAGCGTTATGAATCAACCAGGAGATCCAGGTTCGATCGCCGCGCGCTGCCTTTTATACTCTATTTCTCGCAAATACATGTGCCAATGGGCCTGACGCTTCAGCGAGAGAGCCTTCGGTCTCGCTGAATGCGAGATATAGCGCTCGCGCCGTCTTGCAATAGGCGAGATACAACATTTGCGCCATTGATTACCTCTTAATCCGCCTGTCCATCTCTAACGTGCTCGGCTAGAAGGATGGGACTAGTGATCCTTATCTGAAAAAACGGTGTGACGAATGAAGGATGCTGTCACAGATAAAATCACATTTGTGGCGCAGCATAGAGAAAAGACATGCCTTTCAATGTGTGAATCAATCACACGTAGCAGTAGGCTACTAGCCTAGAGAGAGGGCCCTGACAAAGGAAACACAATCGTTGATGGGTTTGTGAGCCAGAGCAGAGAACCCATCAGTCCAACCTTTTTTTTTCAAAATAGTTGAAGCAAGGTTAGGAAGAGGTCAGCCACAGACCGGTGAGAGGCGCAGCACCACTCGGCTCGGCACAACATATGGCATCCACCACCCAAAGGCATACAGATACTCTGCTCTTCTGTCTATCTGAAGCTGACGACGCAGCGAGGAGCTAAAAACAGTGCAACCTTCTACTCCACCGCACACACTAGCTAGTAACCAGAGACCGCCGGACTTATCCGTTCTCACCCCCTTTCCAAATTGATTATGCACAAAGGTATACTATAGATAGATAGATAGATAGATAGATAGATAGATAGATAGAGGCGTCGAATAGGCAGGGGAAAGGTGGTCTTCCATAAAAGAGGTGGTGGTGATGCTCACGGGGCCGGCCGGTATGTGCTGAGGCCACGACCGCAGCGGAGCGGTGGGGGCTTTTCGGGGGTGCACAAGAAGCGCGCACACACACCCTGTGTAGATCAGCACTCACAGGGGCCAGGGCCAACCAGGGCAGCTTCAAAGGTTGCTGCTCTGGCTGAGAGTGAAGTGCAGGGGAGGGGAGGGGATGGATTGATTGGTTGCACCGTCGCGCTCGGGTCACTCACTCACTCGCAGGACCTCTCCTGAAAAGCTCCCTGCCTTTCCTCCGGTCCACAGGCTGCATGCTGCTGCTAGCTAGCAAGATCACACACTCACACTCCTCTTCCCAAGCATCCACTGCTGCTGCCTGTTGCTGTCCCTTCCCTATCTTCTACCCTCCCCGTCCCAAAATAAGTGTCTTCACTTTGTTGTATTATAAGGTTGAGACACTTATTTTGAAACGGAGGGAGTACTTCACGCTTACTGCTGCTACTAGCAGGAGTGCCGCTTACCACAACTACTACGCCGACGACAACGTCAACTACTGCTCATGCATGGCAGGGAGAGAGCGGGAGGCCGATCCACTTCACTCCAGTTCACTGTGCCTGTACAGTGACAGCATTCAGCGGTAACTAGAGAGAGCTACTCACACTAGAGGCAGCTGACGGCGTGCGGTCGTCCGGCGCCGGCCGTGTGCGTTTGGTGGCCACCAAAGTACTCAGTGATGAGGAACACAAGGTTACCTGTGGATATATTTGAGCTGATCTGGTCGGATACTACCAGGAACGTCAAGGTCGGGTTGTAATCTCAGCACGCAGCTACAAGTGGATAACGCTGGAAATATATAAAGCAGGTCGCACACACTACGCTAGATTACTGCTGCTGCTGTCTGTTGCTCGTTTTTTTATTTTGACCGAATGTTCTATTGGCTCGGTGAGGCCGTGATTTGCTTGGTTGGGGCCTGGGCTGGTGTGGGATGCGATGCGAGCTTCGACCTGCCGGCTGGCCCAGCTATATGCAAATTTTGTGATGGGCCAGGTAAGAAAACGAGTGAAGAATAATATGACTGGCCTAGATAGTTTGATTACACGTTCAAAAAAATATTATAATTAATAGAAAACCTATTCCGGAACAAAATAAAATCATATATTCCCCTTTTCACAAAAATCATCTACTCCAAAAAATGTTCACCTAATTCTAGTAGCGCTCTTGAACTAAAAAATATTCCTAATTTTTATTCACAAAAAAATATTCCTATTTTTAAATAAAGTCCTTCAGAAGGTGTCAGCAGGTGCACAGAGCCCGAACCGGCATGTTCGCCCGCTGGGTCGAGTGTTCGCCCACTTTTTCTCTTCGCCTTTAGAGAAAATCAGTGTCCGCCTCAGCAAGAAAAAAATACCTCGGATTAAAAAAATCACCAAATTATTTAAATATTTCTTTTTTGAAAATATTTACGAAATAAAAAATGAACTTAGAAATGATCGTTAACACTATAGAAAACCGTCAGTAATCTTGATAGGGTGGTACGTGTGGCTGGAAGTACAAGAAAGAATCAAACACAAAGCATTTACCCGTACACACAAGATCCCGATAGGGATCACACACGAAGCCTTTGATGAGGTCATCTCCTACCAGCCCATCTGTGGGCGTTTGGCCTCGATAGTTTGATTACACGTTGAGAAAAAATATAGTTAATACTAGAGCAATGCCCATGCGTTGCAATGGGATATAAATATTATATTATGTTAGCTTGTGATTTAGCTGTCAATATTAATGTGATTGTGTAAATAAGTGTTCATCCAATTCTGCCAGTGAATTGCCTTATATTTTGATTAGAAGTTTGATAAGTAAATTAAAGTGGAATTGATTCAAAAGGTAAGTAAATTAAGGTGATTGATTATTATATAGGTTGGACGAAGGGATGGTGGGAAGAATGAAATGGGAACCTTACATTTTTTTAAGTAGTATAGAGATAAATATTATTATGGAATAAAATAACATTTTACAAAATAAAATCATATACTCCAAAAAAAATCTCCAAATTATAATAGTGTTCTCCTAATTTTAAAATATCTCTTTGAATTTTTCAAAATTATCTCAGATTAAAAGAAACCCTGAATTATACAAATGTTTTGATTTTTTATTTTATTTTTGAAAAATGAGAAATAAAAAATCTATGAACTTAAAAAAGATCATTTACACTACATAAAGTCGCCAGTAGTCTTGATAGGGTGGTTCGCGTGGCTAGACGTACCAGAAAAAATCAAACACGAAGCATTCACCCGCACACACAAGATCACGATAGGGATCACACATGCAGCGTTACCCTATAAAGCTGATGGTGCAGCAAGCAACTAAAACGGCGAATAACCTCTACTGCGCACACTAGTGAGCAGGCCGGACTTATCCATTCCTGTAGATTTGCAATGGCCGATAGTGAGTGAGAGGCGCGCTAACGTACGGTTGAGATGAAACCAAGGATGCTCTTGCATGCTCATGAGTGTAACATCTCTTTTTTTCTTCTCCAAGAATGATTATGTATGATTATAATACAGTTGTCAATTAATTAAGTAAAAGAAAAGTTGTTCATAAAAGGGGTGGTGGTGCTGTGCTGGTAACGGGGCCTGCCGGTATGAGATGAGGCCACTAGTGAGGTGCACAAGAAGCACACAAACACACAAAATTCCTGTGTACTCCCTCCGTTCGGAATTACTCGTCCAAGAAATGAATGTATTTAGATGTATTTTAGTTGTAGATACATCCATTTTTGTGACAAGTAGATCAGAAGTACCGAGCATAGCATATATAGCAGCTTAAAAAGTTGGTCTGAGGGTGATGTGCAGGAGAGGGATTTGATTGGTTGCAGTGTCGCGCTCTCATGTAACCGATTGAGCATGGCACCACTCACACACTCGCTCACAGGACTCGATCCCAGCCTCTCCTGAAAAGCCCCCTGCCTTTCCTCCGGTCCACAAGCTGCATGCTGCATGTCTCCAACTGCTGGTTGGCTTGCTGTGCCGCCTGTTGCTGTCCCTTCCCTATCCTCTAGGTCACACTTACTGCCGCCGCCGCGCTACAAAGACGAGGCGAAGGAGGACGACGTACTTTGGCACTTGCCAAGCTCCCTCCCTAGTGGTCGACGGCGACGACGACCAGAGAGCCATTTCACTTCAGTGTGTTTGTACAGTGACACCATTCGTCATCAGTAACTCGCCATTCACCAGTGGCACCTGAGACCTGACTGACCGCGCGGGTGTGGTCACCTGGCGCCGACCGTGTGTATTTCGTAGCCACCAAATGGCGATGAGGGACACAATGCTCTGTGGATATTAATTTGAGCTCATCTGGTCCTGCTGCCTGCGACGTCGAGCTCTGGCTATATATAATATCTCAGTGTGCGTAGCTACGAGCGGATAACGCCGGCCGGGAAGGAAAGGAGGTCGTAGCAGCTAGCTAGGTCGGCAGTTGGGTGTGACACACTACGCTACTCCTTCACAACGCCCTCCCTTTCCTTCAGACAAAACCAACTAGCGGTGCACAATTCTTCAGGTTCAGCTCTATTAATCGTTCAAGAGCTGTTAATTAAGATGACCTCATCAACTATCAAGTAGCTAGAACTAGTGGTGTGTACGTGTGGCACACTTGCAGTACGAACTTAGAGCATCTACAGCAGCGAGTAGCAAATACGGCCCCTCAAAGGACGCGTCCGTGGACCGTGACCGTGTTTCAAAAAATTGTTCTTGAAATTGAAAAAGTTTTTATAAAATAAATAAATATTTCAAATAACTTTACAAAAGTTTTTCATATGATGCAAAAAAAATACATGACATTTAAAAAAATCAGATGTTTCAAAAATATGTTTGTGACATTTAAAGATATATATTTATATAATGTAAAAAAATGTGTGCATAATAAAATAAGATTTTTTATACCATTTAAAAATTTGTAGATTTGTATTTTAATTTTTTAAACATTAATATGAAAAATATTCATCACATATTTTAAAATGTTCAACATGTATCAGGAAAATGTTACGTATTTACATGAAAAATCTACAACATGGGTTGAAAAAAGTAGATATGTATTTTAAGACAAGAAAAAAGTAAAATGGGAAAATAAACAAATAGAAAGGAAAAACCAGAAGAAGGAACAAAACCACATAGAAACAAAAGGAAAAAAACAAACAAGCAAAATGTTCTAGAACCGGTCCATAGAACATCCCTTAAAACACTTTGATGGGCTGGCCTGCGTTCTGCGTCAAGGTTTTTTTTTAAGAGAACGTCGGCCTTTATTAATCAAGCAAACATATTACAGAGAGTCTCCCGGATGCAATCCAGAGCAGAGTTATAAACACAAAGGCTCAAAGAGCTCAAACTAGACCTAGCAAGAACATGAGCTAAGACAACACGGTGCCGACGAACATGCATGAAGGACACAGACGACAGAGCTTCACAAATCCCCTTGATGTCAGAGATAATTGATCCCACCATGGAACGGTCTCGGGCTGAACATTGCAGCCTTTGGATCACCGAAAGACAGTCAGACTGGAAGATCACATGCTGGAAGCCCTCCCGGCGAGCCAGCAGAGCTGCCCGTCGCAGGGCCAGCGCTTCGGCCAGCTCTGGAGAAGAGACGCCAGGAAGAGGTTCAGATGCCGCTGCCACACACTGGCCAGAGTAGTCCTGCACCACAACTCCAACTGACGACGAGCCCCGCACCAAGTCCACCGCCGCATCAGAAGAAAGAAGAAGAGTGCCTTGCGGGGGAGGAGACCAGCCAGAAGTAGAAACAACCGGTGGCGCTCGCGGAGCCGCCCGCCCAGGCTTGAAAAGGTGTGGAAAGATCATCTCCGAGTAGGCCTGCACCTTAGCTGCTGTGCGTTTCGGCTCAGGAGCAACCGGCTCGTTACGGGCACAGTTCCTTGCTTCCCAGATATGCCACAACGCCACCATAATGATGGAGATGTCACGGTCGGAGTCCCGCGCGAGCACGTCGAAAAGCCACTGTTTAGGAGAGCTGAAAGAAGACCGGTACAGTCTGATCCCATAGGCAGCCTTGATAACATCCCAAACAGCCTAAGCGTGGACACAGAAGAGAAGAGCATGCTCAATGCTCTCCGGACGCCCACAGAAAAAACAGTCCGTCCTCGTCGGTATCTGACGACGCAGCATTTGAGCACCCGAAGGTAAACAGTCATGAGCTAACTTCCACAGCACAATCTTCATTTTATTTGGAGCTTGCACCTTCCATAACTTCTTCCACAATCTGTCCTCAAGTGCCCAGTTCGAGGGCTGACCCCCGCCATTAGCATTGCGATCAGACAGGAAACGGCAAGTCCTGGCCATGTTATAGGCCGACCAGACAGTATACTCTCCAAACTTGGTGAAAGGCCACCTAGCAAAGTCCGGACCACCCTCCCAGTTGATGTGAACTTTGAGAATATCATTAGCAACCTCATGAGGGAAGAAAGCTCTCACCGTATCCTCATTCCAGCATTCGTTTTCCTCATCAAACAAGCAATGAACCGTAGCTGAAGCTGGGATTGGGGTCAAAGGCTGCAGCAAGGCCGGAGGGGTGGAAGGAATCCAATGATCAGACAGAATATGTGTGCTCCGGCCATCACCAAGGCCCCATTGCACCCCCTGCTTCAGAAGATCTCGGCCATGAAGAATGGCCCGCCAAGTGGCCGATGCCGCGCGGGGAGCCGAAGCATTCCAAGAGTCAGTGAAAGGAAAATACCTTCCCTTTAGGACCTGTGCATAGAGTGATCCGGGCTCAGTCAGGAGGCGCCAGCCCTGCTTACCAAGCATTGCCTGGTTAAAGAGCGCCAAATCCCTGAAACCCATGCCACCGAGAGCTTTTGGAGTGGAAAGCCAGTCCCACGAGCGCCAGTGCATCTTCTTCTTGCCATCCTCGCGACCCCACCATTGATCAGCCACAATTTGCCTGAATTTTTCACAAATTGCTACCGGTAGGCGGAAACAGCTCGAAATAAAGGTGGGGATTGCTTGAGTTTTAGATTTCAGCAATGTCTCAGTCCCTGCTCTGGACAAAGGCCGGTCTGCCCAACCAAAAATATTCTGCCATGCTTTATCAACCAAGAACTTGAACATATTCGTGGGGGAGTAGCCCACCTCCGTAGGCATACAAGGGCTGAACATATATCTATCTATCTGAAGCTGACGGCGCAGCGAGCAACTGAAAACAGCACAATAATCCTGTGCTGCAACTGCACACACTAGCAAGTAACCAGAGGCCGTCGGACTTATCCCTTATCTCTCACTCACTTTCCAAATTGATTATGCACATACTGTAGATGACAGATAGATACCGGCGTCGAATGGGCAGGGGAAAGGCGTCCGTAAAAGGGGTGGTGCCGCTGCTCACGGGGCGGGGATGAGATGAGATGACATGAGACGAGGCCACAGGTGAAGTGAAGGGCTGGCCTTTTGAGTGCACAAGAAGCGCGCGCACACTCTCGCGAGCTAGAGGAGCAGCTGAAAAGGTTTCTCTGGCTGAGAGCGCAGTGCATGCAGGGTATATTGATTGGTTGCAGCGTCGCGGTCCCCTCGCTCGCAGGACCTCTCCTGAAAAGCTCCCTACCTTTCCACCCATCCACTCACTACACACTCACAGGACTCAATCCCAGCCTCTCCTGAAAAGAAAAGGCTCCATGCCTTTCCTCCTATCCACAAGCCGCGTGCATGCCGCTGCTAGCTACTCCCTCCGTCCCATAATATAAAAGCGTTTTTTACACTAATATAGCCCTCCGTCCCATAATATAAAAGCGTTTTTTACACTAATGTAGTATAAAAAATGCTTTTATATTATGGAACAGAGGAAGTAGATCACACTCCTCTTCACGGCAGCCACTGCCGTGCCGCCTGTTGCTGTCCGTTCCCTATCCTCTACTTCACACTTACTGCTGCCGCTACTACTAGGAGTGCCGCTTACTACTACTGCTGCTATTACTACAACGACGACGGATGACGACGACATACTTTGGCACCAGTGGTGGCAGGGAGAGAGTGAGAGAGCCACTTCACTTCACTGTTGCCTCTACAGCGACACCAATCACCGGTAACTAGCTAAGCTACTCGTCAGTGGAGCTGACCGCGTGTGGTCGTCAGACGCCGGCCGTGTGCGTTTTGCGGCCACCAAATAGTGATGAGGAGGAGGAACACAATGCTCTGTGGATATTTATCTGAGCTCATCTGGTCCTGCCTGCGACGTCGAGGTCCGGCTATAATTTTTCAGTGTGTAGCTACTACGAGCGGATAACACCGGGAAGGAACGGAGGTCGTCGCTGCTAGCTAGGTCAGCTAGCAGTTGGGTCTGACACACTACGCTACTACTCCGTAGTAGATTACTATACCACTAGTAGTAGTAGCCAGTGCGTCCCTTGACAACGAACGCCCTCCCTTTTCTTCAGACAGAGCCAACCAGAGGTGCACAATTCTTCAGATTGAGCTCTACTAATCGTTGAAGAGGTCGATCTGTGAGCTGTTAATTACAAGTTCAGATGGCCTCATCAACTATCAAGTACACTACTAGTGGTGTGTACGTGTGGTACACTTACTCACAGTGGCATATTCGTAGATACGAGCCGGATCTGCATATGATAGGCGTGCGGTTATAAAGATTGACATTGCAGCTACCGAAATTGCCAATTTTGGAAGCATGGTTTAGGTCGGGGCTGAAAGCATGCCAAGAGGACGATGTCCCCACTCCACTGCCCGTTACCAATCATACAAGCAACAAGATGATCAGTTGAGTGAGCTCTGGCAAAAGGAGTTGGTGAATGACCAACTTGCAGACAAGTACACCATCCTCTACTTCGGCCGGTCACCAAACTAGTTAAGAGTCTTGCTAGTTAGGCATCTGCATATATTATTAATTAACCTTGTGAAACTCTACTGAGTTCATCTCATGTCAATGTAGTTTTGGGTTAATTAGGCAGGGCAGTGTTGTGAGCAAAACATCGATGGTTATCCGAAAAGGTGAATATATCGTGTGGTCTGCTTAGCCAAATCCCAGACCAACTTTTCTGAAAAGGGGAAAGCGAGAAAGAAAAAGAAAGGCCAAGGATTGTTATCTTCATCTGGGCTATCCTAGATATTATTTGGCGGTTCATTTCAGGTCGTAATCCGCGGTCCCGCGGAGGAAGGGGAGAGATCGATCTAGTTTCTTTCCGTGGAATCTGTTTTCCTCCTGTGTTGTTGGATAAGACTAGAGTGGCACTGAGCAGAGACTAGGCAGTGGAGTGGTACTGGACTACTGGCCATGAGCAACCAAAACGTATGGCTTTTATTTATTTATTTAAGAAATACATAATTATCTGTCAATTATTGACATTTCTAAAATATTTATGTGTGTCGCTTAATTCGGAATTACTAGAGCATTTTTTTTTCAAGAAAGAGGATTACCCCGGCCTCTGCATCAATTGATGCACAGAGCCGAAATTACTAGAGCATACATATGATTCTGTTTGTTCTCTTTTTCCTCTGTCAAACATGTAGATGGTCAAGTACATTTTGAGGATGGAAACTTAAGATTCCTGGAACTGGGGTTATCTATCCTATTCTTATCCCCTTTATTATCTCAAGTTAATAAATACTATATACAATCTGCTAGACTGGAGAAGCATTTGAAAGAAGCAAGTCTGTGCCACCACTTGCCAAGATGTTTCTTGAAGCAGTCAGTCACAGAGAGCATTGGAATATCTCACATGTGTCATGTCGCTGCAACATGCACTCAACCATGCATGAAGCATAGCTTGAGGGCGGGAACAAGGGGTGATTCTGGCCACATGCATGCATGGACATGGTGCCCCTGGAATATTAACAAGCCACCAATCAGTAGCTGGATGGATGGATGGAGGAGTGGTTGCCCATGAGCAAAGCCAACAACATCTCAACAACAATAACAACACTTGCCGCACCCCTAAGCTGAAGGTGAAGGTGAGTGGCATGCGGCAACAGACTTGACGACCGGAGGGAGAGTTGGAGAGGCCATATATCGACTAGCTCTCTCAAAACCTTCACTCCACGCCACTAATCTGAAATTTCTTGACCAATAATACTCCTCCATCAGCAAGCAAGCTCTCACCAAGTCTGCTTCCATGATTAATCAATTTTTTTAAGAAAAAAATCCCAAGCTTGTTCCAACTTGTCAAATCCCAGCTACTACCCTGCACAGGTGTTGATTAATCAGTTGCTGCCTTGTTAATACCCATCATGACTAATTACTGGACACATAAACAAAGAAATAAGCACGTATTTTTTGAGATCATCTTGTCATGCCACCCTCTGAGATCTCTTTCATGAGTGTGACGTGAGGAGTGGTGGCCCAGCCAGCAGCCACTTGTTGATTAATCTATGGTGGCGGCGATTATCATCAGTGACCTCCTCCTCCTCCTTCCCCTCCAAGTGATGACAGTGCTGGCTACTGTCGAGTGTCCCACTACTACTTCACTCGTCATCCATCCGCTCAGGCTCAGCTCGGTCCATCCTGCACCGCTGGTGTGTGTGCATGGTGGGTGTCCATGAACAGCACCACATGTTTGCCGCTTCCGTCTCCGTCTCCATCTCACCCCTAATATATATTCCCAACCACTATATATGCACTATATTTTTCCTCTCTCCACTGGCAGATTTCATGCAGTTTCTGTTCCCTCTCTCTCACATGGGTACGTACGTGTCCACGTCGTGATGGGTGGATGGTTACACGAACCCAACATTCTCATATTTTCGCACCGCTTAACTGGCTCATGACTTGTTGATCAACTGACTAAACGTAGGTGTTTCTCTTTCTATCTCTAGTTTGATCAAACAGAAGTAAAACACGCACCAATTAATCAGTAGCTGTGATGAAATTGTCAAAACATGGTAATCGGAAAATTGCCGATTTCAGCTCTGGTCTAGTGCGGCTATTTGGCAACTTGAGGCCATTTCAACAGTTTTGTTAGATGGGCATTTTGGACCATTAATTTGGCCAAACTAGTTTACATAGGGGGTGTTTTTTAGGAGAAGTTGTCCTTTTTAGTTTGAAGGTATCTCCTTTCCTTTGGGTTCTGCCTTTTGAGAGTTGAGTACTTGGTTGACCATTTATTTGTCTTGAAAATGAAGAACATTTCTCTTGTGATTTTGCCTTTATTTGTCGAATGAACAATTCTGATTCTAACGTAAGCAGAAACTTTTTGTGTTCATTATTTTCTCAGGACAATAGTAATGTAGGTCTGGATAGCTTGTGCAAGACCAAGTTGTGTGGCAAGCTGAAATGTGGCAACAAAATATGTCGTCTGTTGTGTTGCACAAGTGCAAGATGGGAGAACAAAACAAGGAGGCAAATGAAAGCTTCATGCTCTTTTGGTAAAGCTGAAAATTATCAGAAAATACACCACACCAGGAGGCATCAGGTACAGTTTCCTGTCGGTGCCAATCTGCATGCTCTTCTGGTAAAGTTTGATGTTAGTCTTTCTTTTAGGTCCAAAAAGGGCCATAAATTGAGTCTCAAGAACCAAATTAAAGGAACTGAGAACAATACTATGTGTTTGATGGCAGCACTAGAAGTATTCCGGCAATTGAAACAAGCCTTCATTACAATCAAATTCCAGGTTAATCACAAAGTTGGCTACAACTAATAATTACTCCAAACAGTAACATAGGCATATATTAAGCTTTACTGGATAGTCAAATTCGCTCTCAAGAATCACACCATGCCCTGCATTGTACCTCTTCGTATTGAGAAGAACCTCATCCTTCAATCCTTGGGGGGGGGGGGGGGGGGGGGGGGGGATACGGAATGACGCCATCATCTTTCCTTTCTGCCCAAACAAAGACAAATTATTACATTGGAAATATAAGTAAAACTAAAACAAGCAACGCATCATTATCACATTGTACCTCTATCTTATTAAATCCAATGGCGTCAATGAAATCTTTCATGTCTTTGAACTGGTCTGGCGTAGTCTCACGAAGCAGAATGATGTAATCAACTCTTTTCTTTCCAATGCACTGCACATGCATAGCAGGTTAACTCATATTGATGGGTAACAATCTAAAATGTATTTTGTGAAATACTAGTTAAAAAAAAGAACAAGAAAGATGACACGTAGAGGACACGTGAGGCCCAACTTGGTCTCGGCCCGATAGAAAACCTTTTTTTTGGCAGATCCATTCACGAGCGCCCACGAAACGAGAGCTGGGAAACCTCCTCGAGTAGTCAACGCCACAAATAGGGTTTCCCAGCTCCTTGACTACCTCTTAACACTAGCTTGAGTGGGTAAAAATGGCTTTTTAGGTAAGAATCATAATAAGAATAGACCTTTATGCCTAGCAGTTGCTCCCTGTTAGCATTCAGTAGGAAAGACAAGAACTGCTTATCAACGGGAATCTTGATATACAAACATTCTTCAGATAACACAATAAGAACTGCTTATCAACGGGAATCTTGATAAGAACTGCTAAAATAAGAATGTGTAGTAAACGAAAAAAGGCAACACAAAGAAATGTTGTTACGACAAGTATTATCAGAAAACGACATTCATCTCATATACAAACATTCTTCAGATAATCGATTTGACATTAATGCAATATGCATCATGGTGTGTGGACTACCTTTTCTTTCACCTCCAGAGCTTCTGCAACAGTATTCATCATTGGGAATGAATCAGCATCATCACTTCCGACCAAAACAGTGTTTGGAGGTTAATATTTGCAGACAAAAAATGTATAGCAGAAAGAACATTGGTTAAACCAAAATAGCATTCTTCAAACACATAAGAACCAACAAGACACTATAATATAGAACTCTCGAGTAGAAAATTGTGTCTACTTAAGAATGCATTTAGATGAATGGTATAGTACTTTCCACTAACTGCTGAAAGTGCGTTATATCGACTAAAGGGGGGTGAATAGGTGATTTTTATAAATTCTTCACTGAGGAATTTGTGGGTGAGGAAATTCCTTAGCGAAGAACTACTTGCAGCGGAATAAGTACTCAAAAGTATGCATAGCAGAGCACAAGCATAGACATCATGATGAAATGAAAACCAGCACAGAGTACAGAAAGCGTAAACACAGGATAACACAGGATGAAGACAAACAGACTGAGGAAATTGAACCGAGGAAATTGAGAAAGTCTTCAGTCAAACTCTTCAAACACAGATATGAACAATTGCACAACACAGGAATGAGGAAATGAAAGAGTTGAGGAAATAGAACCAGTTGGCTTGGTGAAGACAATGATTTGGTAGACCAGTTCCAACTGCTGTCTCAGTTGTACATCTGATTGGAGCGGCTAGGTATTTAAACCTGAGGACACCCAGTCCCGGACACACAGTCCTCACCGTATTCTCCTTGAACTAAGGTCACACAGACCTCGTCCAATCACTCGTGGTAAGTCTTCAGGTGACTTCCGAACCTTCACAAACTTGGTCACTCGGCGATCCACAATTTCCTCTTGGATGCTCTAGACCATGACGCCTAACCGTCTGGAAGAAGCACAGTCTTCAAAGGTAACAAACGTCGGATCCACGCAGGATCAATCTCTTCAGTGATGCTCAATCACTTTGGGTTTGTAGGTGTTTGGGTTTGGGGTTTTTCCTCACTTGATGATTTTCGCTCAAAGTCCTCGGAGGATGGGACGCTCTCAAATGACAAGTGTCAGCTTCTCTCGGAGCAGCCAACCAGCTAGTGGTTGTAGGGGGCGGCTATTTATAGCCTAGGGAGCAGCCCGCATGATAAGACATAAATGCCCTTCAATGATATGACCGTTAGGTGGGTAGATATTTTGGGACAGCTGGCGCATAGCACAGCAACGGTCGGAAATTTGAGGTTCAAATTCCTCAGGGCTATCATGTTCCTCACTGTATAGGCAATCCGCACTGGCGAATTCCTAACTCCTCAGTCAGAACAAATTCCTTAGAGACCAGAAGAACTTCGTCTCTGTCACTGAAGAATATGACTGGACTGTATGAGATTTTCAGTGGCTTCACTCGAAGGGATTGGTAGGTGTAGGATTTTGAGTTGAGCATCACATGGAAATTTTTCCTTAGTATTTCCTCGACCCCCTTTAACAGTACGGTGTTTCCTATGACTCAAGAAAGAGAAAATGAAACTACGAAAACAAAAGTCTTCACGCTTCATGTTCCTCAAAAGAATACCAAGTCTTCAAGGTCACACCAATTTCTTCACTTTCAAAGTCTTCAGAAAGTCTTCAGAAATCCAAAGTCTTCAGTCAAAGAACTTCATTTTTAGGGGTCGACTTTCTCTGTAATTATCAAACTCCTCATAGACTTATAGATCTGTGTACACTCACAAACGCATTAGTCCCTTAACCTATAAGTCTTCAATACACCAAAATCACTAAGGGGCACTAGATGCACTTACAATCTCCCCCTTTTTGGTGATTGATGACAATATAGGTTAAGTTTTCAACGGGGATAAACATATGAAGTGTAAATACTGATATTGAGGAATTTGATTGCAAGATATAGAAGAACTCCCCCTGAAGCTGTGCATAGTGAGGAATTTGCTTTTGAAGCAATGCACACTTGAAGAGTTGAATCATGGAGATCTCCCCCTATATCTTGTAATTCATACACGCATTTGACATAATATATGAAGAATTTGAAATGCATGATGAAATATGGTGACTGATGTAATTCAGCATGCGTGCAATAACATTAATGAGGAATAAGCATGCAGAAGAAACAGCAAAAGTATCAGGCCACCGTAGAGTTTAAGTTTACAACTCGATCCAACAAAGTCATCAGAAGAACGAGAGTTGTAACTTTAGAAAAAAACGCCCATAAGATAGACCCGCTTGAAGACTAACTCAAATTTCTCCCCCTTTGTCATCAAATGACCAAAAGGGTCGAAAATGAGGACTAACGCCCCTGAAGAATATCAAGGTGATGAAGGAGCGTCAGCATTGTTGGGGTCGGTTGTTGGAGTAGGGCCTGCCGCAGTGTCGTCCAAATCTTCACTTTCATCAGTGTCACGTGATGAAGAATAGGAGCTGGCCACCAAGGAAGGAACCTTGACCTTCTTGTACTTCTTCGGAGGAGGTGCAGCCCAGTCAAGATCATCCTTGAGACCCATTGTCTTCAGATCTTCTTCACTATAGACTTGAGACAGAACAACCCAGGTGCGGTTGAGGATTTCATGAAGGTAGTAGTGGTTTTTCTTCACAGCATTGTGGGTAGCAGTCATGTTGTGAAGAATTGAACCAAACTGACGCTTGACCCATTTATGATTGCGATCAACCTTCTGGTGAAGACTGAGGAGAAGCTCACGGTCAGTCATCACCCTGGGTGCTGTGCCTTGAGGATTTTGCTTGGGTGCGTTGGCGGCAGAGTCATGGGTGACAGAGTCATCATTGGTGGAGTAGGATGTAGCCTTGCGAAATTGTCCATCCAATGGACGACTGCCTTCATCAATTACAGCAGTAGCCTTGCCCTTTTCATCAGCTGAGGAAAATGTCCTTTTGAGGACTTCAATTGGGGGCAAGTAGCTGCAATGGTTCAGTGTATCAGCTTTATAGTTGAGTGAAGACCTTGTACTGATGAATCTCATAATCCAAGGTGCATAAGGCTTCAACTCAAATGGTGACATGGCGACATTAGCCAGAGTCCTCATGAAGAAATCATGGAAGTTTATGGGAATGCCATGAATGATATTGAAAAGCAGATTCTTCATAATGCCAACGACTTCTTCTTCATTTGAGTCGTGGCCCTTGATTGGACTCAATGTCTTTCGTCAGAATGTGATAGACAGTCCGAGGCACATACATCAATTCCTTCACAAGGAATTTTGTTCTTGAGGTCTGACCTGGCTTCAAAGGCTTCATCAGCACTTGCATGTAGTGATCGATTAGCTCAGGTTCATTGTAGACGCAACAAACACCTTCAAGGGGCGGACTGAGAGGTAAGGCACGAAGCAATTCAGTAGCTGGTGCCTTGTAGTGAGTGTTTTCAGACATCCAGTCCAGCACCCATGAATTCACATTTTCAGAATTTCCGGTGATGTGCAGCGTTGCATAGAATTGAAGAATAAGTTCTTCATTCCAATCACAGATGTCAGTGCAGAAATTTAACAGTCCAGCGTCGTGAAGAACACTGAGGACTGGCACGAAGCACGGCAGAGATTCCATGTCCACGTGAGGAATGTGCTCATGATCGAAGACTTTGTCTTTGTCGAACATCACTGAGGAATAGAAATTTGCCTGCCTGGCAGTCTAGAAACGCCTCTTCCTTATGCGAGGAGAGTCATAAGGGTTGTAAACAGTGAAGAATACATGCTCGCCAAAGAAGGCATCAGTCTTGAATTTTTGCTTCCTGGAGAATGGATCCTTTGGTTTGGGCAGAGGAGTGTCAGTGAGTTGCATCACAACCTCAGGTTCTTCAGGCCGAGGAACTTCTGGTTCCTCTTCAGTGGCAGCCTGGTTCTTGAATTCTTGATTTTCAGTTTCTTCAGCACTAGCGGCTGGAATGTCTTCATGAGCTTCATCAGATCCCATTTGAACTGTAGTGACTGGGGACTGAGGAATTTGCTGCAGTGGAGTGAAGAGTGGAGAATTGGGGTGCTGACTTTCCCAAAAGTCATCATTCATCACAGGTGTGGTACAACCAATGTCCACATCTTCATCTTCAATTTCTTCAACGCCGGCCTCTTCAACAGTAAACTGAGGCACAGGCGAGGAAACAACTGGGGTTGAAGGGATTTCATCCACTTCAATTTCTTCATCCATCTGCTCTGACGTAGCAGCAGAAGGAGTTTCTTCATCAGATCCGCTAGGGATCACATATTCTTCACCAAAAGGAACAAGGTCCTTTGATGGCATGGTTGAGATTGGAACAACATCAATCGGGTTTGCAAAAGAGCTGGTCATAGGCTTCATTTTCTTCGGAGCAGAAGAATCTGAAGAAGCTGATGCTTTCCTTTTCTTCACTGCTGCACGCTCTGCAGCCTTGGTCTTCTTCACATCAGATGCAGTTGAAGGATTGGAGTTGGAGTAGGCGCAGGTGGAGCAGAGGAATTTGGTGCAGTTTCTTCAGGCACAACTGATGCAGTTGCCCTGACCTCTTCATTTTCTTCAAGCGCACCGCTAGTGGGTGCCCTGGAACTCACATTATCTTCAGCAGCCTGATTTTCATCAGCGGTGCTGGCATGTTCTTCAGTTTGCTGAGCAGATGCTTCAGCCGGAGTGACTTCAATATGCACAGGGGCAGCGGCACTTGAAGCGAGTGTCTTCGTCAGATTGAAGAACCTGACCTTGGCTCCTTTCCCATCAGCATAGTAAGCGTTGAAATCATCGCTGAGGACTTTGATTTCAGACTGGAGCTTTACAAGTTCATTAGTCGTCATAGAGACAACGTTGTTCTTCAGGAACTTCTCCTTCCTGTACTGTGCTTTCTTGAGTTGCCTGGCCTTCTCATATTTCCATTTTTCTTCACTGATGAAATGGGTCAGCATGTGACTTTGGCTAGGTGTCAACTTGAATTCAGGCATAGGAGTGTTTGGGTCCTTGTGCCAGAGATCAATATAGTCGAGGATCAGCTTTGGATCCAAAAGCAGTGGCACTTTTGTGCCCTTGGCTCTAGCGGCCCTGACTTGCCTGTCTCTGATGATTTCAACAAGTTCTTCATCATCAGCTTCGTCTTCATCAGATGGTACTTGGAAGGCGACCTGCTTCTTCTGAGGACTTGGGCGAGAGCCTCGTCCAGCAGTTGTCTTTGTCTTCAGCAGAGAGGGTCCTATTGAAGACTTTTGTGCAGCTGAGGAACTAGCTGAAGCTCCTAAGGCAATAGAGATGGCTGTAGTCCTTTGGCACGTGGCAAGATGCACAGGTGCTAAGGATTTTGTCGGAGCAGCTGAGGACTTTGGAGGAGCAGGAGCGGCTTGAGGAATTGGCCGTGAGGGCTGAGCTGAGGAAATTGGCTGTGAGGGTATTGACGAAGAGGCACTTGGCTTGTGCGCAGGCTTCTTTGCCATGGATTTCTTCGGCCGTACAGAGGCCTCAGCAGCAGCAGCAGTGGAATCTTCGTTGAATTTCTTCACTGCATCTTTTGCCTGTTTGGCCAACTTGGCTAGCGCTTGGCCCATTCTTCAGGAAAATCCTCACCGCGCTTGATGCTAGTGGGATCTGCCTCTTGGCCAGGTGCCAATGGAGGTCTTGAGCATGGAGGAGTAACAACGGATTTCTTCATGTATTTTGGAGTCACATACCTGTACTCCCTCCACTCTTTTGCCCATCTCCTTTCTATCCTCTGAATGCGCACCTTGCGTTGATTTTTATCTTCCTCAGGGGGTGTGCAGTATCCAGCATAAATGTCCTCAGGGATTTCAAAGGCAGTATTGACCTCAGGCTTCTTTCCTCCTTTCTGTGGCCTCTTTTCATTAGCCATTTTCTTTAGTTGAGGAATTTGAACAATTGAACTCTCTGAAGAAGTATGCAACTTTTCTTCAAGGAACGCCTGAACGAAGAACATGACGAACTGGGATGTGGAGAAGTGAAGCTCGTCTGTGCAGATTTTCCATGCCCTAACTTGACGGAGGAAGACGACTACGGCTGCGGTAGAGTGAAGATTTCCACGGCCGGCGTGAGTACGTCAGCGACGAGGTCGAGGCAGTGAAGCTCTTCCTCACCGGCGATGATGATGTAGCGGCGGCGCTAGGGTTTGAGAAGCTCGAGCTTGGAGAGAGGTCGAGCGGAGTAAAAGAAGTGAGGAAGGGGAGAAGGGGTATTTATAGCCACGGTGAAAAACGGTTCGCCCGAAGAAATTGGACGAACGTGCCCCTGACCCTTCTCATTCGCATGACATGTGTCAACCACGTATTGAGAAGTGGAGATCGTGTTAGATCGTGGGTGAATAGATAAGTATATCGTGGGAAGCGGAATGGTTTGAGCGGCAAAGCTGAAAATTTGGATAAGATAAGTTAAAAGTTCCGTTCGCAAATTCTTCAGCTGACAAGGACACAGTAAAGATTTTGAACGAGTTTCAAATAGAACGCACATGAAGAATTTGTGAATAGATTGGGTTGAGTATAGCATAGAGGGGGAAGGGTCCGATCACATTCACTTAGCAGAAATAGCAACTTGAAGAATTAGCCATAAGTGAATGCTCTAGAGGACATAAACTCATATATATCTGTATAGCCAATGAAGAGAAACGACGGAAACAGTGAAGATTTTGCAAAGTTGAAGAATATGAACAACTGAGGAATTTCAAAACCGAGGAAAAACTCAAATTGAAGATTTTCAACTTTTGTGGTGGCGTGACCCACCGTATAAGAATGATGATTTCAGACACCGCGTACAATTGTCGTAGGATTCTGAGAATCAAATTCTTCATTAATTTCTTCACACTTAGAGTGTTATTCTTCATTCATTGAACAAAGCCGTTTCTTCATGTGTTGCACATCTAAGTCATCAATTTTGCATAAGTGTTAGGATGAGTGTCCTTTTTAAAGAACATTCGAGGATTCTAAGATATTTAGCTCACACCGCAGCTTGCTAAATCTCGTCTCATCCAAGGGCTTTGTGAAGATATCGGCTAGCTGTTCTTCAGTCTTCACATGCTCAATAGAAATGTCGCCCTTCAACACATGATCGCGAAGAAAATGATGACGAATCTGAATGTGCTTTGTTTTCGAGTGCTGAACTGGGTTATGAGCAATCTTGATGGCACTCTCATTGTCACAGAAGAGAGGCATATTCTTTACATTGACGCCGTAGTCCTCGAGGGTTTGCTTCATCCACAGCAATTGAGCACAGCAAGAACCAGCAGCAATGTACTCACTTCAGCAGTAGACAGTGATACGCAGTTCTGTTTCTTCGAGGACCAACAGACCAAAGATCGTCCGAGGAAATGAAATGTACCAGATGTTGACTTGCGATCCACACGATCACGAGCATAGTCAGAGTCAGAATATCCAACGAGATCAAAAGCCGAGCCCTTGGGGTACCATAATCCTAGTGTTGGTGTGTGAGCTAGATATCGAAGAATATGCTTCACAGCCTTATGGTGTGATTCCTTCGGTGTAGCTTGAAATCGGGCACACATGCAAACACTAAGCATAATATCTGGCCTAGATGCACATAAGTACAATAAAGAACCAATCATGGAGCGGTATACCTTTTGATCGAAGTCAATACCATTTTTATCAGTGCACAGATGGCCATTTGTGGGCATAGGAATTTTGACGCCTTTGCAATATTGCATGCCGAATTTCCTCAGTACATCCTTGAGGTATTTCTCCTGAGATATGAATATGCCATTGCGGACGAATTTGAAGACCTAAGAAGAATTTCAACTCTCCCATCATAGACATTTGATATTCTTCACTCATCTTATAGGCAAATTCATCACTATAACGTTGGTCAGTACAGCCAAAAATGATGTCATCAACATATATTTGGCATACAAACAATTCATCATCATATGATTTAGTGAAGAGAGTAGGGTCGAGTGAACCGGGTTTGAAGCCTTTCTTCATGAGGAATTCCTTCAAAGTATCATACCACGCCCGAGGGGCCTGCTTGAGGCCATAGAGGGCCTTATTCAGTCTGACTTTGTCAGGATGCTTAGGATCTTCAAAACCTGGGGGTTGAGCAACATATACTTCTTCCTCAAGATTACCATTGAGGAATGCACTTTTCACACCCATTTGATATAAAGTGATATCATGATGGTTAGCATAAGCAAGTAATATGCGAATAGCTTCAAGTCTAGCAACAGGTGCAAAAGTTTCATCGAAATCAATTCCTTCAACCTGTGTGTAGCCTTGAGCTACTAGCCGTGCCTTATTCCTCACCACAAGGCCATTTTCATCTAGCTTGTTGCGGTAGATCCACTTTGTGCCAATGATATTGTGTTTGCGAGGATCTGGACGATTGACCAGTTCCCAAACATTGTTGAGCTTGAACTGATGTAGATCTTCTTGCATGGCCTGAATCCACCCAGGCTCCAGAAATGCTTCATCTACCTTAGTGGGCTCTGAGATAGAGACAAAAGCATAGTGCCCACAAAAGTTAGATAAATGTGAAGCTTTTGAGCGTGTGAGAGGACCTGGTGCCTCAATGTCATCGATGATCTTCTCAACTTGCACTTCTTTTGCAACACGAGGATGAGTAGGTTGTCGTCGAGGAATTTGATCAGCATTTTCTTCAGCACCATTTTCTTCAGCAATTTCTTCAGGTGCATTAGCTCGACGTTCTTCACGTTCTGGAATGAATTCTTTAGCAGATTCTTCGGTAGGAATGACATCCTCAGTAGCCTTGAACTTGATAGTTTCCTCAGGTGCTGGTTCATCTATCACAGAGGGTAGGTGCTCTCTTTGCGAGCCATTAGTTTCATCGAACCACACATCTACAGTTTCAACAACCTTGTGAAGAACAGTGTTGAAGACTCTGTAGGTGTGCGAGTCCTTTCCGTAACCAAGCATAAAACCTTCATGTGCTTTCGGTGCAAATTTAGCATTGTGATGAGGATCTCTAATCCAACATTTAGCACCGAAGACTTTGAAATAACTCACATTGGGTTTTTTGTCAGTGAGGAGTTCATAGGCAGTCTTCTTGAAGAATTTGTGAAGATATACCCTGTTGCTGATGTGGCACGCAGTATAAATTGCCTCAATCCAGAAGTGACGAGGCGTCTTGTACTCATCAAGCATAGTGCGAGCCATCTCAACAAGAGTTCTGTTCTTGCGCTCCACGACGCCATTTTGCTGAGAAGTGTAAGGAGCAGATAACTCATGAGTAATACCAAGTTCATCAAGATAGTCATCAAGACCAGAATTCTTGAACTCAGTTCCATTGTCACTTCTGATGTGCTTGATCTTCACACCAAAGTTGGTTGAAGCCCTCGAGGAAAATCGTTTGAAGACTTCCTGCACTTCATGTTTGTAAGTAACAATGTGTACCCATGTGTAACGAGAGTAACCATCAACAATAACAAGCCCATAGAGAGATGCGTCATTTGTGACAGCTGAGTAATGGTTAGGACCAAAGAGGTCCATGTGAAGCAATTCGAATGGTCGAGTAGTGGTCATGATAGTATTCGCTGGATGCTTAGCCTTGGTCATCTTTCCAGCTTTACAAGCTCCACATAGGTGATCCTTGAGGAATTTGACATTCTCAATGCCAATGACATACTTCTTCTTCGCAAGCGTGTGCAAATTCCTCATGCCCGCATGACCAAGTCGTCGATGCCATAGCCATCCTTCTGAAGCTTTTGCAAGTAGGCACATGACTGGTTGCGGTCCTGTAGAGAAATCAACAATATACAAGTCTCCTCTCCTAAAGCCTTCGAAGACTTTGGAATTGTCAGCTTCCATAACCACAACACAACGATACTTGCCAAAGACAACTACCATATCAAGATCACAAAGCATTGAGACAGACATGAGGTTGTATCCTAAGGACTCGACAAGCATGACTTTGTCCATGTGCCGATCCTTTGTGATCGCAACCTTACCTAGACCCAATACCTGACTTTTGCCTTTGTCAGCGAAGATGATATGCTTCAGATGCGATGGTGATAAGGGAGCATCAATCAATAGATTCTTGTCACCAGTCATGTGATTTGTACATCCACTATCGAGGACCCACTCAGTGGCTTTGGGTTGATCATCCTGCAGATGAATTAGTGCAGCTTACGAACTTCATATACTTCATCAATGAAGAATATTACATCAATTCATTAGATCAATTTCATCAAGCAATAGAACAGATAAAGCAGTATGAGGACGTGAGAAATGAAAGTTCATTTCTTCATGATTAGCCTGCGTCCTTTCAGGCACACTTCAGGTCTCCAGCAAATTCTTCAGACGTTCACGCACGTCTGGAGACCTGACCCTGCATAAGAGATTAGTTCTTTTTCTTCACCACCCACATCTGAAGGGGTGGCAAAGAGTTCATCACTCTGCGAGCTCCATACGAGAAGGGTAGCATAGAAGCCAATCCATTTCGTTTCACATAAGAGGAGTTAGGGTAAGCATATGAATAAGCAGAGAAATTCTTCGAGGACTTATGAACATAATGATTAGAAGAATAATGCTCATATTCATAGCCCTTGGCTCTTCCCTACGAAACAGAGTTGTTAGCACAATGATGTTCATATGAGGACTTTGATCCTTTTGAGGAATTTGATCCATGTGAGGAATTTGGTCCGTATGAGGACTTGGATCCATATGAAGAATTTGGTCCATATGAAGAATTTCATCTGGGGTTCCTATTCCTCACAGGTGGTGTCATGAGGACATTCACCTGAAGACTTTCAAGGCACTTTTTGGGAACCCAGATTTTCTTCATAGGGGAACCGTTCCTGCAGTTAGTGCCAACATATCTAGCAAATACTTCACCATTCTGATTTTTTAACAGTTTATAGTTGGAGTCAAATGACTCACAGAAGAATAAGAAGATTCACATGTAAAGCCAGATAAATTAGATGGATCAACTGGAGGTCCCTTTGCAGCAACCCATGAGGTTTTGGGGTACTGCTCAGGCTTCCAATATGTACCATTAGCATTGAGTTTCCTCTCAAAGGCAATACCCTCTTTTCTAGGATTCCTGTTGAGGATCTACTTTTTAAGCACATCACAAAGAGTCTGATGCCCTTTGAGGCTTTTGTACATGCCTGTCATGTACAATTCCTTCAGCCCTGCATCGTCAGTGATACTAGCAATGTCCTCAGATGAGGAATTAGTGATAGCAGAGACAGTTGAAGAATTTGTAGCATTAGAAGCATTTGAACATTCAGGTGAAGAATTAGCAGATTCACGTTCAATGCATTTCAAACATGGAGGAACAAATTCTTCATGAGCAGCGCTGATTTGTTGAGCAAGTAATGAATCGTGCTCCTTCTGAAGATCTTCATAACTCACTTTTAGCTTCTCTAGATCTTGCTTTCTTTGAAGAAATTCATAAGAAAGCTTCTCATGATCAGACAAAAGTGTGTTATGATGACCTTGAAGGTTGTCATACCTAGTCTGAAGTCTCTGAAGATTTTCAGTCAAGGTTTTAGTGCGATCTAATTCTTCACCCAACATATCATCACTCTTGTCTAGCATGTTTTGAACCTTTTCAAGGGCCTTTTGTTGTTTCACAGCAATCTTAGCAAGTTTAGAATAGCTAGGCTTAAGGTTTTCATCAGATTCATTTTCACTTGATTCAGATGAGGCATATTTGAGTACCTTGGCACCCTTTGCCATGAAGCAATAGGTGGGAGCGTAGTCATCATTTCCTTCATCAGCCTTGTTGGTGAGGTCATTTTCTTCAGAGTTGAAGATAGACTTGCTGACGAATGCAGTAGCGAGGGCTAGGCTTGCCACACCGGATTCGGAATCCTCAGATGCCTCCTCTTCCTCATTTTCTTCAGATTCAGCCTCAGAGTCCATTTCCTTGCCAATGAATGCCCGAGCCTTCTTGGAGCTACTCTTCTTGTGAGATGAAGACTTTGAGGATTTTGATGATGAAGATTTTGAGGATTTCTTCTTTTTCTTCGTATCATCAGAACTGCAATCCTTGTATTTCTTCTTCTTTGATTAATTTTCCCACTGAGGACAATCTTGAATGTAGTGTCCTGGTTTCTTGCATTTGTGACAAAGCCTCTTCTTGTAGTCACTGGATGAGGAATCATTGCTCCTTGAGGGTCTTCCAAAGCGACCACGTCTTGAGAGCTTCTGGAATTTCTTCACAAGCAGTGCTAGATCATGGCTCAGTTCTTCAGGATCACCAAGACTGCTTTTAGAGTCTTCATCTTCAGACTCAGAACTGCCTTGGCCTTCAGTGCACGTGATCTGCCATAGCTCGAACCATAGAGATCTCTCTTTTCAGCAAGCTGGAACTCATGAGTGTTTAGCCTTTCGAGGATATCAGCGGGATCAAGTGACTTGTAATCAGCACGCTCTTGTATCATCAAGGCCAGAGTATCAAATGAGGTATCAAGCGATCTCAGCAGTTTCTTCACCACCTCGTGGTCGGTGACGTCAGTGGCACCTAGTGCTTGAAGCTCATTTGAGATGTCAGTGAGGCGATCAAAGGTTTGTTGAACATTCTCATTGTCGAGTCTTTTGAAGCGGTTGAAGAGATTGCGAAGAACATCAACTCGAGAGTCACGCTGTGTTGAGACTCCTTCATTTACTTTGGACAGCCTATCCCAGATAAGCTTAGCAGTTTCCAAAGCACTCACTCTTCCATATTATCCTTTGCTCAGATGGCCACATATGATATTCTTCGCTTGAGAATCGAGTTGCTTGAATCTCTTCACATCGGCAGCGTACAGTGAGGATGAGACAGAGGGAACACCTTTTTCCACAATATACCAGAGATCGTTATCAATTGCCTCAAGATGCATTCGCATCTTATTCTTCCAGTAGGGGTAGTCCGTCCCAACGAAGGTAGGACACCCAGCAGAGACCTTGATCATACCTGCGGTCGACATAACTAAAACTCCAGACGGTTAAACCAAAATCACACAGAACAAGGGAGTACTTTGCTCTGATACCAATTGAAAGTGCGTTATATCGACTAGAGGGGGGTGAATAGGCGATTTTTATAAATTCTTCACTGAGGAATTTGTGGGTGAGGAAATTCCTTAGCGAAGAACTACTTGCAGCGGAATAAGTACTCAAAAGTATGCATAGCAGAGCACAAGCATAGTCATCATGATGAAATGAAAACCAGCACAGAGTACAGAAAGCGTAAACACAGGATAACACAGGATGAAGACAAACAGACTGAGGAAATTGAACCGAGGAAATTGAGAAAGTCTTCAGTCAAACTCTTCAAACACAGATATGAACAATTGCACAACACAGGAATGAGGAAATGAAAGAGTTGAGGAAATAGAACCAGTTGGCTTGGTGAAGACAATGATTTGGTAGACCAGTTCCAACTGCTGTCTCAGTTGTACATCTGATTGGAGCGGCTAGGTATTTAAACCTGAGGACACCCAGTCTCGGACACACAGTCCTCACCGTATTCTCCTTGAACTAAGGTCACACAGACCTCGTCCAATCACTCGTGGTAAGTCTTCAGGTGACTTCCGAACCTTCACAAACTCGGTCACTCGGCGATCCACAATTTCCTCTTGCATGCTCTAGACCATGACGCCTAACCGTCTGGAAGAAGCACAGTCTTCAAAGGTAACAAGCGTCGGATCCACGCAGGATCAATCTCTTCAGTGATGCTCAATCACTTTGGGTTTGTAGGTGTTTGGGTTTGGGGTTTTTCCTCACTTGATGATTTTCACTCAAAGTCCTCGGAGGATGGGACGCTCTCAAATGACAAGTGTCAGTTTCTCTCGGAGCAGCCAACCAGCTAGTGGTTGTAGGGGGCGGCTATTTATAGCCTAGGGAGCAGCCCGCATGATAAGACATAAATGCCCTTCAATGATATGACCGTTAGGTGGGTAGATATTTTGGGACAGCTGGCGCATAGCACAGCAACGGTCGGAAAATTTGAGGTTCAAATTCCTCAGGGCTATCATGTTCCCCACTGTATAGGCAATCCGCACTGGCGAATTCCTAACTCCTCAGTCAGAACAAATTCCTTAGAGACCAGAAGAACTTCGTCTCTGTCACTGAAGAATATGATTGAACTGTATGAGATTTTCAGTGGCTTCACTCGAAGGGATTGGTAGGTGTAGGATTTTGAGTTGAGCATCACATGGAAATTTTTCCTTAGTATTTTCTCGACCCCTTTAACAGTACGGTGTTTCCTATGACTCAAGAAAGAGAAAATGAAACTATGAAAACAAAAGTCTTCACGCTTCATGTTCCTTAAAAGAATACCAAGTCTTCAAGGTCACACCAATTTCTTCACTTTCAAAGTCTTCAGAAAGTCTTCAGAAATCCAAAGTCTTCAGTCGAAGAACTTCATTTTTAGGGGTCGACTTTCTCTGTAATTATCAAACTCCTCATAGACTTATAGATCTGTGTACACTCACAAACGCATTAGTCCCTTAACCTATAAGTCTTCAATACACCAAAATCATTAAGGGGCACTAGATGCACTTACAACTGCAGGTTTCGCATCTGTACGCATCCGCTTAGTTGGAGGAGATACCTTGCTTTCAGTTCCTTTTGCTGGGGGTTAATTTGATTTTCTGCCCTTTTGAAGCCTGTAGCCGTCACTTGAGTGACCCTCTTGCAGGAGGAGGAAAATAGGTTGAATTAAGCGATAGGTCGGTCGTAGAGTTTCAATAAAATTTCTTAGGGACGAACAGTACATGGGCGGAGAGGCGAAGGAGAGGACCGCGCCGGCGCGGGCCCTGGAGGAGAGAACCCAGGGTAGTGTACTTCTAGGTTATGCATAGTCAATAACATAAAACATATCTTCTAGGGTATGCAGGGTCAACAGAACCCTAGAGGAGATAATTTTTGGACCCGAAGTGTAGTAAAATACATATCTTTATAATAAACTTTTGTACTTACTTAAACTAGTTGCATAACACTATAGATTAATTTAGTACATTTCTATAATACTCAGCTAGCATAGTCAATAACATAAAATATTTTCTAAATAATTGTTATAATGTTCTCTGTTTGATATGCAGTTTAAATGTATAGTGCTAAATTTTACTGCTCCTAAATTTAAATTGTATAATATAAAATTTCCTATTTGAATTAATTCTTTTAAATTTTATTAAGTATATAGTGTATAAATACATATTTCCATGTGTGTGTGTGTGTTCGTCTATATATATCATTAAATATCATGACAGAGATTTGTAAAGCATACAGTCTAACAAGAATATATTAATTAATAGTGGTTTCTAGTATATTACTATTAGATAAGCTTATATAAACTGCAAGGGTATGCCAAATGTGTCTTGCAACTTGGGTTCATTAACAAATTGGCAACATGTGCATGATTTCTACTTGTACTTCAAATAACACAGTTATTCTAACCATCGAAGAATATAGAAAATTGCAGACTCTACTTTTGCACACATATGATAAGCTCATTTAAAATGTGACAAGTTTATTTTGTGTATACCAAAGCTTCCACTAGTTAATTTGAATATATTACCATTTTTAATACATAGGATATATGATCATTTTTTAATATATGATCATTTTTGAATGTGACAAGTTTATTTTGTGTATACCAAAGCTTCCACTAGTTAATTTGAATATATGAAAATTTAGAATGTGATAAGCTCAATTTGAATATATGATCATTTTTTTAAATCATGAACATTGTTTTGAAATCTTGATTTATATATAACGCACGGACATTTTAAAAAATCACGAACATTTTATAATTTGCAATTGTTTCCAAAAGTTGCAACTTTTGAAAATTTGGAATTTTTGGAAATCCTGAATTAATTTAAAAAGGTAAAACAAAACATAAATGAGAAAAGAAAAAGAAAAAATATATGAAAAAACAGGGCTTTCACGCCCCGCACATGGGCAGGCCCATGAACGCATGTGGTGAGAGGAGGAAACATGCCTACTATTCATAAGAGAGAAAAAGGGAAGACCCTGGGATCGAACCCGGGTCTCCACTATGGCATATGAGGGTATCACGATATGAGAACCGAACATGACGGCGACTTTTAAAAAATCGAACCGTTTTCTTAATTTATGGGTGGCATAGTGGGTAATTTATGGCAACTTCGGGGGTGCCGACGAACAGACAGAAACACTAATGAGTTTATTAGTAACTAGGTAATTGTCCGTGCGTTGCAACGGGGCAAACATATTCTTGTGGCTTAATTGTGTCTAACATATACCTTTAGGGATCATTGGACCGTATTAACTTCTTCCTCAACCAATTAAATCACTCTCTACTTTCCCGATCGAAGCTCGATACCTACGTCCAGACTCCCTCTAGAGATATGCATGAATCATATGTTTGAACCCTTTAGAGACATGCACAAATCATAGGTATGGTAAAGTACACTGATATGGTGGGCATGGATAGTTGGAACCCATGTTGGCAAAACTTCCACAACATGGATGGAATAATTAATATTATATATGAAGATGGCGATGTAGAGGAAATATCACCTCTAAAATATGTCACTTTGCTTTTATTCTAACAAAATAAAATTAAAAAATGAATGTCCGACAGATAGACTTGCTTATGTAAAAATTGTGTGTTGCTATGGAATAAAATTACGATTTTTAACAATGTTTAACTAACTCTTATGATTTGCTGATATATAAATGAATTTAAGAATTGCCCAAAATGTTTGCAATATTTTACCATGTAGAGATGATAAACCAATTAAAAAAGGCACTAATTTTGCACTATCAAGCTGCGATTTGTACCGCTGCACCCCGGCCCTCTCGACTCCTTACCTCTTGCGAGCACCATTGCTGCCGTAAAAGGATATTTCCAAGCCAGTAAAATGCAGGATATCAAGAAATTGGTAACCCATATTAGAGAAAATTGTTATACTCAATCTCTGGATGTAATGGGCTAGAATGCTCAACGTCGCCTTACGTGACACAAATCATGAATATATAGTTGGCTGGTTGGTTTTAGGAAACATTCCACTGTCTTCAACCATCTGCTATATAACCGTCAAACAAATGTAAGACATGGTCAGAACATCAACAACAAACTTTAGATTTTCCATGAATTATCTAAACCAATAGTATGCATCAGTTGCACGCGCAAGAGACAGCAGGGTGCACTTGTGCACGCACACAACAATACTTACAGTTTGGAAATATAAGATCATGTCTTCTGGCCGGTACAGCCCTACTTACGTACAGAGGTCGTAACCGATGAAGGTGCCGTCCAGTGGATGCTTGTAGCGCCGACGTGCTCCGGCATGGAATCCTCACGCCGCTGCATGGCCCATGACAGGCCAAACAATGGTTGCCGTATGAAGACCCTTGCCGCATTTATCGACGCTGGCTTGCCACAATCACCGAAACCCAAAGCGCACTGCGCACCTCGCCGGATAAAACATCGGCAGCCCAGTGGCAGACAAGAAAGGTGTGGAAGCAGGGGACGAGAAACCTTGTGGTGCTGCCATTGAACAGCAGCAGCGTAGCAGCAAAATGGCATCTCTCACGCAGGTCTCACCAGCGTCGCGTCGCGTCGCTCCGTCTGTGATGCATCTACCCATCTCCTTCACAGATCGAGCGCTGCACCCATATTCCCTCTCCTCCCTGCCCCCTCCATTCGAGCAGGGGCGTACGTGCATCAGCGCCGCAACGCACACCAGCGCGTGGTCACGGACCTTGGCTGCCTCGCTGCACGAAGAGCAGGCGGACCTCTACATCGGCTAGCGACCCGCTTCCCGCATCCCCTCTTTTCCCGGACGGTGACCTCTCCTCTAGTCGGGATAGCCCCCTCTCTCTCCACGAGACCACCACTATCGACTTGACGCGCCCCTAAATCCATGATGGATCTAGACGAGCGAGGCGAGAGAGGGAGGGTTAGGCATCTGGCGGGTGGCAGCTGGGAGGAGCGAATAAAGGAGAGGATCGAGGGAGGCAAGGTGAGTGAACGATTAAAGGAAGGAAAAGGAGAGATTACCGTCCGTGATTGACCTGAATTAATTTGTTACCCAAATATGATATTGATTGCCACATGTGAATTGATAGAATTGCCAAATATTGATCGGGAGGACGGGACGAAGGGTGGGAGGACGTAAGAGGGGACGCCTGGGATTGCATGCCCATCTGGAGATTACGTCCTTATTTCCTGCGCCTGGTTTTTTCTTAGTGGTTGGTTGTGTTTCCTTTTAGGCTTTTATTAGGGGCGGGCGAAGGGCGAGCGATCGCTCGTTGACGGAAGAGTCGGACGAAGCGAGGGGAACGTAAGAGGGGAGAGGGAACCTTACGTTTCTTTTAGGGCGCTGATAGGCGCCGGCACACCGGCCCAACTTTGGGCCGGTCAGGCCTGAGCCGTTCGATCTGGCCTGCCGCATTCGTCCGATTCTCGCATCTCCCCCTCGCTTCGTCTTCTCCTCTGGTCAACGCTCCCAGGAAAAACGTCCCCGTCCCAGCCAAACTTCCTTCCTGAAGTTGCGCGTGCGCTCCCTGACGAGTTTGCCGCTCCCCTCGACACTCCTTGCAACACCCCCGTCCCCACCCCCATCCCCGCTTCGAAAACTGGACACGCCGGCTTCCCCACGGCCGCAACACCGGCGGTCACGGGTCTAGCAAAACCGGTGGCCGACGAGTTACAAAACGGTGAGTTTTTTCAAAGCTGGAACGGGCGATTTAAAACGATGCAACCAGCTGAAACGAAAGTTGCAACCGGTGATTCAAAAAGCTACTAGCGGCGATAAAAAAAATGCAAACAAACTAATCAGAAGCTGGAACCGGCGATTCAAAAAGCTGGAACCGGCAATTATAAAAGTTGCAATCGGCTGATGAAAAAGCTACAACCGATGATTTGAAACTGGTACCGAAGATCCAAAAAGCTACAACCGGCTGATAAAAAAGCTACACAAGCGATTTAAATAAAGCTACAACCGATGATTTGAAACTGGTAGCTTGGAAGCTGGAACCGATGATTTCAAGAAAAGATGCAACACAAGCGATTTAAATAAAAAGAAGCTGAAACGCGATTTAGAAGGATGCAACCCGTTAAGCAGATTGCTACTACCGGCAATTAAAAAAGCTACAACCGTGTGGGCAATTTGATAGCCGAATCCATCCCTGGGGAGAGTGGATCTCACCGCCCCCCGCCGCTCGCAAATTCCACCGGCATGCGTGCGGCGTCGTCCCCGCCACACGCAACACCACGTCTCCTACTCCTACCGCGCGGCTCCTGACCTCTAGCAACAACCAGCGGCAGCGCACGCAGCCACCCCCTGTTGCATCCAGAAGACAAAAAAAGCTTGCAGGAGTGGATTGGCAGCGCCACCGTAGCAGATCAGCCCCTCGAATTGATGAAGCAGGTCAGCGGCGTGGAGCTACGGGAGAGGAGGAGGCCTTGGCCGAAGCAACGCAGTAGCTTGGAGCAGCCATGCCCGTGAGAGATTGAGAGTAATGGTGGGGGAGAAACACGGAAGGAAAGGATAAGGAGAGGAGAGATATTTTCTGAGTAGAGCGGCGCTGTGTATCGTATGATTGTACGCCAACGTGCGGCTCACGAGCGACCGGCCGAGTGTTTCAGCCGGCGCGCCGTCCCCAAACATTTACCTTTCTTTTAGGTAGTAGAGAAGAGAGAGAGTAGAGATAAGGTAGTATTATAGATAATATGACATGGTTTGGTTAGTACATAGTTCCTCTTCTTTCATAGCCCACCACTTTTAGTTGATGTAGCTATGGACATGGGTCCTTTGCACAAGGTTGAGCAAAGAGGCCAGGCTGCACAACGGCGTGATGAAATGAAGTGCATGCATCGACGCATGAGAGGATAGAAAGCGGATCCGAGAGGAGGGACGACGCTAGTGGAAAATATATTGTCTGCCAAAAAACAATCGATGATCAGTTGCGAGTTCCTTTAAAACTAGAGGTGAAACTTTTTTTTATTAAATTACAAAAATCTTATTGTTTGGCAATAACATTTTCCGCCAAATGTTTTTTAGCATTCCATAAACAAACTCGAATTTTTTTGAGACAAATAAACAAACTCAGATATAGCACGAATTCTTTGACTACGATACATTCTTGCATCCTGAAAAATTCAGCGATGGCCTTTGCAGCTCGTGAACCTTTAGGGCCTTTAAAGCCCATCCAACGTGGTGAGTTAGTTGTCAACCCTAAGAGCATCTTCAACAGACGCGCGGTAGCGCCGCACGCTAAAACAGTCTTGCAGCACTGAAATAGTGTTTTTGCGTGCGAGAGGTTTACCAGACGCATAAAAACACGACGACCAACCCGGCGGCCTCATATGCAGCAGCCCGTGCCCCAAATTTGCTGCCCCGCAGCCCACGTGCGCTAAAGTTACAACTTCGTTTTTGTACGCGCTCTATTTACTACTTCTGCTGGAACGCTGTTTTTGATTACGCGCGCTATATAAGCATCTTTTCCAGCGCGCGGCTTATGTAGCGCGTCTGTTGGAGATGCTCTAACAGCTTCGCACGCTGCAAACTCTGCCTCCGGGGAGGACCGGCGGCGGCGTGAGCTCTGTTTCGGGGAGAAGCGACGGCCGCGGAACATGAACCAGGTTTGCCCCTCGGCTCATCGATCGACCCCAACTCTGAAGCTTGGAGTGTCAACGATGGATTGGTTACATACATTTTCGATGAACTCGCAGGTCCGCCATGACGTCGTTCGCCGGCGTATCCGTCCTGGCCGACAGCGGGCTGTGCCCAGCCACCGAGTCGCCCGTCGAAACCAGCACGGTCTGTGGGTAGCACCTGCTAGTGGTCCAAGACTACTCCGGTGTCAAAGACAAGATGCCCACCAGCGAGAGCATCGCCTCCCGCCCATTCATGGTAGGAGGCCATCGCTGGATCATTAAGTACTACCCCAACGGTGAAAGCCAGAGCTGCGTCGACTTCATTTCCCTCTATGTTTCCCGCCTCCGCGACGATGACGCCAAGAAGCCCGTGGAAGCCAAGTTAGGTTTCAATTTCGTCGATCAGGTTGAGACGCAGAATCCGGTCTACTTACGTCAAGCCAGAAAATACAACTTCACTGGTTCTTCCTAGGGCCAGGACAAGTTTATCAGAAAAGACGCCCTCGAACGATCGCCGTATCTAAGGGGTAATTATTTCATCATTCGGTGCGACATCATGGTCTTCAACAACACCAAGGACGATGCCGGTGGCCGAAAGGCGCTCCTACCTGACATTTGCCATGATTTTAACGTTCTCTTCCAAACTGAAGGGGGTGTTGATGTGAAGTTCGAGGTCGGTGGTGACATAATCGACGCACACCGATGTGTGCTTGCAGCCCGATCTAAGGTCTTCATGGCACAACTCTTTGGCCCCATGAAAGAGACGTCTAGCGTCATACAGATCAAAGACATGGAAGCAAAAGTGTTCGGGGCCTTGCTTAGCTTCATCTACACGGACTCATTCCCTGAGATGTTGTATGACAACGACATGGAGACGGACAAAATGCCAGGAGTTGTGAAACAAGAACAAAAAGAGGAATCATCTGAGGACAAAATGTGAGAAGGCATGGAACAAACGTGGGACTCAGGTACCAGCCGGCGGCGCAAACTAAACTCTCTCTGTTTCTGGCGAGAAGCTAAGGACAGCGAGTTTGCCATGTCCTCGTTTGCCGGCGTATCCGTCTACCGTCTTGGACGGCAGCAAGCTGTGCCCTTCAACCAAGACCTTTGTCAAGACCAGCTCGGCCTGCGGATACCACCTACTTGTTGTCCAAGGTTACGCTCAAACCAAGAAGGAGACACCCGCTGGTCGGTGCATCGCCTCTCATCATTCCGGGATAGGAGGCCATCGCTGGTCCAATCGCGTACTATCCTATTGGCGAAAACGTGAATAATGGCAAGTTCGTTTCTCTCTATGTTTGCCGTCTCGACTGCGACGAAATGCATGTGGAAGCCAAGTTTGACTTTAGTTTCATCGACGTGGTTGAGTGGCAGAATCAAGTGTGCATTCATGGGAAGAAAACATACAGCTTCCCCTCCGAGGCCTCTTCTTGGGGCCCCTACAAGTTTATTAAAATAGATGCCCTTGAACGATCAATGAATCTAGAGCAGGATGACTGTTTCACCATCCGGTGTGACACCATGGTCTGCAACACCGAGGATGATGCTAGTGACACCAGGGTGCTCCTGCCTGATATACACCACAACCTTATCAATCTTCTTCACAGTAAGGTGGGTGTTGATGTGACGTTCGAGGTCGACGGTGAGACGTTTGCTGCTCATCAATGCATGCTTGCTTCCCAATCTAAAGTCTTTCATGGCGCAACTCTTTGGCCCCATGAAGGAGGGCACTTCCACACCCGGTGTCATACATATCAAAGACATGGAAGCAAAAGCGTTTAAGGCCTTGCTTGACTTTATCTACACAGACTCATTCCCTGACATGGAGGGGGATGAAATGTCAGAAGCTATGGAAGAAGAACAGGAAGAGAAGTCAACAGATGATGAAATATGGCTGCAATGGCTCCATGACTTGTTGGTAGCGGCAGACAGATATGACATCCAGTGGCTCAAGTGCATATGTGAGAAACAGATGTCTAAGAAAATAGGTGTGAGGTCGGTGATGTCCACTCTTGCTCTAGCCGAGCAGCACCACTGCCAAGGTTTGAAGGAGGCATGCTTCAAGTTTATCCAAGTCGAGTCCTCCTCATGTTTGCAAAAAATAATGGTATCTAATGGTTGGGATCACGTTTGTAGGACCTATCCCTTAGTTTTGAAGGAGCTCTTTGCCATGCTTGCTTCAAACCACCGGAAGTAACACTTTGTATGTGGTACATTTGTTCCTTAGTTACACTTAGCGAGATGCTTATGCACATAGGATCCTCTGGAGAGATTGTACTCCGCATGTGTTGCTTTCGTATTGTCATGATTATAATTTGCCTATTTGTTGAATCAGAAAAATTCAGCGGCCGGATGTGTGAAAGTGCAAATTGATCTAACACAATGAAGACATGTTAGTTGTTCTCTGGAGAGATTGAAGCAGTGTGCAGATTCCCTAGCTACTCCTTTTATCCTCTAACATTTCTCCGTTCATTAGTTGTGGTCTTTCCTCTCATGAAAACCTTTCTCTAGTGGTTGTCAACAAGAACCGTGCAAGTGTTAAGCACTTATTGTTTTGTTAGTATTTGCTGGTCCTCACGTGCACTATTGCATCTTTTGAGAAGTTGTCTGTTCGACAATATTTGTCCCAAAGAAGACAAGTTAATTAATGCTTGTGAATGGTATTAGAAAAAAGGAAAAAATAATTTTTTAAATAATAAAGGGAGGAAAGAAGAGCCATGCATGTTGGCACATACATACGTTGTGTACGGCCTGAATCCGATTCGTTGACCATCCAAACTCTGCAGCGTTCTCGTCCGATTAGGGCTTAATTTGTGTCCTCCGTTGTGCTTGTGCCATACCAATTATACTACTACTCGGTCCGTCTAGATGCATAAGGATCTCCCTCCGGCGGCGCAAACCCTCTCTGTTTTCGGCGACAAGCGAGCAACGTCGGCGCATAGAGAGTTGGCCATGTCGTCGTTTGCCAGCTTATCCGTCCTGTCCGACGGCAAGCTATGCCCAGCCACCGCATCGCCCGTCGACACCGGCAGGGACTGCGGGAACCACCTGCTCGTGGTCCACGACTGCTCGCGCACCAAAAAGGTGACACCCACCGGCGACAGCATCAGCTCTCGTATCTTCATGGTAGGAGGCCATGGCTGGTACATCGAGTACTTCCCTAACGGCGAAAACTCTGGCTGCGCCGACTTCATTTCCCTCTCTCTTTCCTGTTTTCGTGCCGACAACAAGAAGCCCGTGGAAGCCATGTTCGTTTTCAGCTTCGTCGACCAGGTTGAGAAGCAGAATCCAGTCTACCTTCGTCAAGAGGAAGTGTGCATCTTCGCTGGCTCCTCTGGGGCAGCAACAGGTTTATCACAAGAGATGCCCTTGAACAATCGGTGGATCTCAAGCATGATTGTTTCACCATCCGGTGCGACATTATGGTCTGCAACAACACCGAGGATGATGTCGCTGGCACCGAGGTGGTGCTCCCGCCTAACATCAGACTGGTCATAGTGGGAGTAACTTAGCTAGTAACATAACGCATTCCAAGATAAGTTTGCTTATGTGGCATGTAGTTAATGAGGAAAGAGGTATTTAGAGTAACATAATATGTTACCATCACATAACACTTCTCAAGGCAATATGAGTCTACAAACTAATAAATACAACCACCTATGACACTACTTCTATGTTACTCCTCACTACGAAGGTAGTAACGTAGACTAGTGTCATATGCATGACACTAGTGTATGTTACTCCCTCTATGACCAGCCTCATGTGCTGACACTTTGACCATCTCCTTCAAACCGGGGTGGGTGCTGATGTGGAATTTGAGGTCGGCGGTGAGACACTGGCTGCGCACCGGTGTGTGCTCGCAGCCCGATCCAAGGTTTTCATGTCGCAGCTCTTCGGCCCCATGATGGAGGGCGCCACTAAGGCCACTGTCTCAATAGAATTGAGAACATCGTACATTGTACACCCTGTGACGTTAACAAAGATGTTCTCAATTTTCCTAGATAGATCTTGCGTGAGCGTAGATTTTTTTTTGAAATTACATGCTACGTTTTCCAACAGTGGCATCCGAGCTAGGTCTATGCGTAGATGATATGCACGAGTAGGACACAAAGAGTTGTGGGCGGTGATCGTCATACTGCTTACCACCAATGTCTTATTTTGATTCGACGGTATTGTTAGATGAAGCGTCCCAGACCAACACTACTAGGGAAAAGCCTAGCAGTAGCGCGGATTAAATGCTTATCAGTAGCGCGGGAGGCCGCGCTACTGATACGGCGCTACAGCTAATGCTTATCAGTAGCGCGGTTTGACCCGCGCTGCTACTATCTAGGTATAGCAGCAGCGTTTGTATGCAACACGCGCTGCTGCTAATAGCTGCAGCGCCCTTTAACAAAGAGCGCTGCTGCTAAGAGCACGCTGCTGTTAAAGTCATACCCCGCGCTACTGTTATTAGTTTTTTAATTTTTTTTCCTGCTCCGTATTTTGTGCTGTTGAATTTTGTTTAGGGCTTTATACAATAATCTCTAGCATATCATACACATACAAATGTAATCATAGCTTATACATACAAATAGTCTCATCAAATCATGTCATCATCATAATCATCATCGAACACAAAGTGGTATCTCGACATCATCTCGAAAATAGCGATACAAGTCTCAAATACTTGCATCTACATCGTCATCCATCTAAACAATGATATACGCGAGAAGAGCTATCACTATGAGTGATAGCGGAACTATGCAGTACATGAGGCGGCGGTTATGAGTCCTCTCTCGCGCTAGCGTGAACCTCAAGTAACTAGCTTCTGCTTCTTGTCTGCTTTTGAAGCCTTTATGGCTGGCGCCTGAGACCCCCTCCACTTGCGCCTGACACTCAGGCCACTCGTCGTACACTCCCAGAACTTTCCCTTTGTACACGACATAGCACTCCTTCTTCGTCATCAAGAATCTAGGTACCTGTTAGAGATGCATCTTCATCAAGAGAATGTACAATCATATGCAACAAAATATACTAGAGCAACACGAAAAAGAAAGGGTTAGCAACTAGATGCAACATATAGTATGCAAACTAATTAACTAGAGGTACGTAGGTCATCGTACTCAAACTGACAAAGTAGCGTTACGCAAGTTCGGTAGGGACCATGGACATCACAAAGTTTCATCGCTACACAAAGTATACAAGTTCAACCGACACATATCATCATCATCGGCATCGTAAATCACTAGAAGTTCCATCCTTCCATATCATCAAGGATGGACCATAGCTTCTTGAACGGCATGAGGTCATGACGTTGCATGCCTATGCGAGTTCGGATGTCAGCTCGCGATATAGGGCCGTGGTGGAACATCCCCTTCTCATCGACGACTTCTTTCATGATGATCGTCGCAATGTCCCTTTGGATGCGAAAGAAGTCATCTCTAAGTTTATAATCCGCTTCTCCATGAGATTCTACCCACTTGCGGATATGATCATCGTTTCTGGTTGTCATGCGAAGCTTTTGGTGATCCGTGCTGAACTCAATCATGAGATGGAGGAGGTAGAATCCATATTTCTTGCTTGGGTTTGGGACATGGATGCAACAGAAGTTATTATTCATTATGTGGGTGTAGTCCTTCTTCTCGTAGTATCTGGTAGGGTCGAAATACACGGCGTGGGAGGCTCGCGGGTAAAGAACGATAAGGACGGCACGCCCGTTGCTGCGGGGAACGATATGTCTCTCGTGAAAGCAAATATGTGCCTCCACAAGAAGTAAATGTGTGCCTCTCGCGGAAGGGGAAAAAAGAAAAAGCGATTTTTTTGTCCAATAACTAGCGAAAGCCGGCCAAAAACCGGGAAGCCAAAAAAAAGATAAAAAAATCATTTAGAACCCTAAATTATAATAGCGTTATTGAATTAAAAAATATTCCTCTTTTCATAAAAAGTCATATATTCCAAAAAAATCACCTTATTATAATAGCGTTATTGAATTTTCAAATTTGTCTCAAATAAAAAAATCTAAATTATACAAATGTTTTGATTTTTTGCAAAATATTTATGACATAAAAAATATGATCATTAACACTACAGAAAACCGTCGGTTTTTTCTGATTAAAAGGGATTTCTCGCCCGGTTTCATATAAAAAAACCAGAGTATATTACAACCCAAACACAGCAACCCCCACCACAAACCAGACAATAGAAAACCAGAGAAACATGGCCTAGTTGGACCACAGACTAGAACACCTAAGACAAAACCGAGAGTAAAGGCATAACCATCCTCAACACAGAAGAGATCATCCACCTAGGAATATCGCTCTGTTTTACAAGCTTGCCAAAAGAAAACCTCAAAACACACGACCTGATTTTTATCATTCTCCAGACGAGGCACCCACGACGCCCAGCTTCTTCTTGCTTGGAAAACTTCAGTTGCGGCTCGCTCCAGAATTCTTGTGCATTGTCGTAGCACCCCCTTTTCGTCCTCCTTGACCAGCAAACAACTCCAGGCAGTAATCCAATGTGCAATTCTAAACATCACTACAGATGGATCTGAAAGCCACTTATGCTTAAAGCATGCCATATTCCTAGTTTTCCAAATCCCCCAGAAAACTGCCTCCACACCCATAGAATGTAGCTTCCTGTTCTGGGTGGGGGGTAGGGGGCGTGGTGGTTAAATTTCTAAGCCACACATTAAAACATAAGTTTGTGGCCATATAGGAACAATCAACCCCTAAACAGCAGTTTACTACGCACCAAACATATTTAGCCAAAGGGCATTCAAAAAATAGGTGATCAATCGTTTCTTTTTGCCCACAAAATAAACATTCTGGCTCACATCCCCCTATGTAGGAGAACATCTCTTGTCAAAATGCTTTTTCAGCACTAACCATAGAAAAAGTTCTGGTTCTGGGAGGAATTTTAACTTTCCACATAAACCTATACGACACCTTGCCAGCAACATGCATATCCGAGTAAAAGGATTTCACACTGTAAACCTCTTTGTCACCAACCAATGCCCTCCTAAAGGAGAGATTGAAGACCCCCTCAATAAACACTTTATTCAGAGTAATATTATGATTCAAGGAGATATTATAAAGCCTTGGAAAGGATGGAGCAAGGCTTTCTTGCCCCCAACCACCTATCCTCCCAAGATAATGTTTTTTCTTCATTTCCCACACAAAATTTACAACAAGACAGAAATATATTTTTTATTTTTAGCAAGCCTTGCCAAAAATGTGAGTCCCCTTGCCTCTGCTGTACTTGGCCAAGAGTAGTGCCAGCCACATACTTGGCCCACAATTTTTTTTGCCACAAGCCTGTTTCATTGAATAGCTTCCAGAGCCATTTTGCTAACGGAGACACATTCATCAAATCTAGATCTAGGACCCCAAGCCCACCCAAATCCTTAGGTAAGCAGATAGTGGGCCAAGAAACCAGATGATACTTTCCCTTTTCCTTATTTCCACTCCATAAAAATCGAGCTCTAGATCTATCAAATTTCTGCTGGACTCTAAGACCATAGAAAGAAATCATATACAAGGCCAGACTGGCAAAAGAAGAATTCACCGGGGTGGTCCTCCCTGCTTTATTTAAAAACTGCCTAACCAGCAAATCGTCTTTTTCCCATTTTGCCAATGGAAGGATTCCACACTGTTCTTCAATCTTTTTTTCATCAACAGGAATTTCCAAATATTTCGTGGCCAACCCCCCTTTTTGCAAGTAAAGATTTCCTCAAACAGACTGGTCCTATCATTGTCTAACCCAATCCCAATTACCTCACTCTTATGGAAATAAATTTTTAGTCCAGATATCAATTCAAACAGACATAGCAAAAATTTCAAATTCCTGGCATGTTCTAAATCATCTTGCAAAAGTAAAATTGTTTCATCTGCATATTGCAGTATAGCAATATCCTTTTTTACTTTTTGCCAGCCTAGAGATCAAACCATGCTCCACATCCCTTCCTACCAATATGGTTAGAGCATCTCCAGCAGTTGCCCCCCCCCCCCCCCCCCCCCCCCGGAGGCATAAAAATCGCCCCTGGGGGCGAGCCGGCGATACAATCAGCGCTGGGGGCGGTTGGGCATCCAGCCGTCGCCCCCAGGCACCGATATTGGCCCAGTTTTTGGCCCACTTTCGGCGAATAAAGGGCCCATATGGGCGAGAATAGGCCCATATTCGGCGTGGTTCGTCGTGGCTCGGCGTTCAATTATCAACATAAATATATTTTTTAGCACATAGTTCATCACAGAAAATCAAATAGTTCAACAAAATAATGCAACAACAAATAGTTCAATACAAATTATATAGTTCAATAAATAAAAACTCATATTTCATCACACGTCGCGCCCGGCGTCGCCCTTGAACCTCCATAGGTGCTCCACCAGATCCTGCTGCAGTTGATGATGCACCTGTGGGTCTCGGATCTCCTGACGCATACTGAGGTAGGCAGTCCAGGTTGCCGGTAGCTGGTGATCAACTTTGGCTAGAGGACCCTGCCTGTAGTATGGTTCAATGTCAAACGCTGGCTCTTCTTGCTCGCTCTCGATGATCATGTTGTGCAAGATGACACAGCAAGTCATGATCTCCCACATTTGATCTTTCGACCAGGTCTGAGCAGGGTACCGGACAACAGCAAATCGAGATTGGAGCACACCAAATGCCCGCTCGACATCCTTCCGGCAAGCCTCCTGCACCTTGGCAAGTGGGACTTCTTGCCTCCTGGCACAGCATTTGAGATAGTCTTCACAAATGTAGACCATCTCTGATAGATGCCATCAGCTAGGTAGTACCCCTTGTTGTAGTGCCGCCCATTGACCTCGAAGTTCACCGGAGGAGAATGACCTTCAACAAGCTTGGCAAAGACAGGGGAGCACTGCAGCACGTTGATGTCATTGTGAGTTCCTGGCATACCAAAGAAGGAGTGCCAAATCCAGAGGTCCTGTGTGGCCACCGCCTCAAGTACCACACTGCAACCGCCTTTGGCCCCTTTGTACATCCCTTCCAAGCAAATGGCCAGTTCTTCCATTTCCAATGCATGCAGTCGATGCTTCCAAGCATCCCAGGAAATCCTCTTGCTGCATTCTGTGTGCTAGGATCCGAGCAGTGTCTTCCGCATTGGGTGTTCTCAAGTATTATAGTCCAAACACTGCCACCACTGCCCGACAGAACTTGTAGAAACACTCAATGGTGGTGGACTCGACCATGCGCCCATAGTCGTCGAGTGAATCACCAGGAGCTCCGTATGCAAGCATCCTCATCGCTGTCATGCACTTCTGGATCGAGGTGAATCCAAGTTTGCCGGTGCAATCCATCTTGCCCTTGAAGTAGCTGTCGAACTCCCGGATGGAATTCACAATCCTGAGGAAGAGCTTTCGGCTCATCCGATAATGGCGCCGAAATGTTTTGTCGCCGTGAAGTGGAGCATCGGCGAAGTAGTCGGAGTAGAGCATGCAGTAGCCTTCGAGACAATGCCGGTTCTTTGCTTTCATCCGCCCCAGCGCCGAGCCACCTCGCCGCGACTTTTCATTGCTCGCCAGCAGCTGGGCGAGGGCGGCGAGCACCATGAGATGCTCATCTTCCTGGACGTCGGCCTCGGCTTCCTCCTCCAGCAGCGAGGCGAGCGCTTCCTCGTCGTCCGAGTCCATCGCCGAGGCAGGCAAATAGCCGCGCCCCGTGGGCGTGTACCCGCCGCTAAACTGCCCCTCCGCGGCCGGAAACGGCGGCAAAAACGCCCAGCTGCTGGTGGAGGGGCTGCCTCGGCGAATCTCTGCTCTTTTTCCGGCGGGGATTGGCTATCTAGCGGTGAAGGGCGGTGGGCGGCGCAGGGATACAGCTAGTGGCGGCCGAGGGCGCGGGGGGTGGGAGGCGAGTCGGGGAAAGAAAAACTTGACTTTTCACTTGACGGTGTGGGCCAGCCACGCTTTTCCCTTGCGCCGGAGCCCCCGAGCGCCGGGTTCGTCCTGCGATCGCCGGGCCCAAAAACGGGCTGAACCGGCTGATTTTGGCGTCCGGGGGTGCGACTGGGGCGTTTTTTCGGCGCCGGCGCCGAAAAAGTAGCCTGAGAGGCCTGTTGGGGACGCGGCTGGAGATGCTCTTAGCACATCAACTGCCAAATCAAAGAGAAGAGGAGATAGAGGGTCCCCTTGTCTCAGACCTTGGTGGGTCTTGAAGTAAGGGCTCACTTCTCCATTCACTTTAACACTTACTTTCCTCCCAGAAATAGTTTTCATAATCCAGTTAATCCACTTATCAGGAAAAAAAATCATTTGCAGAGTTTGTAAGAGAAAAGGCCATTTGACTTTATCAAAAGCTTTGCGGAGCGGGGGTTCGCCCTTTGAGTGCACACCTTTTGTTTCCCTTAATTTTCTCAAAAGAAACGATCATATACAATTATGGTACAGGTGCAAATTAAGTAAAAGAAAAAAGTTGTACAAAAAAGGAGCGGTGGTGCTGTTCACGAGGACGGTATGAGATGAGGCCACAAATGAGGTGAACAAGAAGCACAAAGACACACACAAAATTCCTGTGTAGATCAGTACACTCTACGCAGCACTGCAGAGGCAAGTAGCGAGCATAGTATAGCAGCTTAAAAAGTTTGTCTGAGAGTGAAGTGCAGGTGAGGGGTTTGATTGGTTGCAGTGTCGCGCTCTCATGTAACCGATTGAGCATGGCACCACTCACTCACTCGCTCACAGGACTCATCCCAGCCTCTCCTGAAAAGCTCCGGTCCACAAGCTGCATGCTGCATTGCTGCTGCTAGCTACAGCTAGATCACACACTCAGCGGCTCCTCTTCACAGCAGCCACTGCTGGTTGGCTTGCTGTGCCGCCTGTTGCTGTCCCTTCCCTATCCTCTACGTCACACTTACTGCCGCCGCTACGCTACGACGACGAGGCCAAGGAGGACGACGTACTTTGGCACTTTTCAAGCTCCCTCCCTAGTGGTCGACAACGACGACGACGAGAGAGTCACTTCACTTCAGTGTGTTTGCACAGTGACACAGGTCATCAGTAACTCGCTATTCACCAGTGGCACCTGACTGGCCGCGCGCGTGTGGTCATCTAGCGCCGGCCGTGTGTGTATTGTAGCCATCAAATACTGATGAGGATCATAATGCTTTGTGGATATTAATTTGAGCTGATCTGGTTCTGGTGCCTGCGACGTCGTCGTCGACGTATGGCTATAATATCTCAGTGTGCGTAGCTACGAGCGGATAACGCTGGGAAGGAAAGGAGGTCATCGCAGCTAGCTAGGTCGGCAATTGGGTCTGACAGATTACTACCACTAGTGCTAGTAGTAGTAGCCAGTGCGTGCCTTGACAACGAACGCCCTCCCTTTTCTTCACAGACAAAACCAACCAGAGGTGCACAATTCTTCAGATTCAGCTCTACTAATTGATGAGGAGGTCGATCTGTGAGCTGTTAATTAAGTTCAGATGGCCTCATAAACTATCATGTACTAGTGGTGTGTACGTGTGGTACACTTGCAGTATGCACTTAGAGCATCGATCTACAGCCGTGGGTAGCAAATCCGACCCTCAAACATCCACGGATGCATGCGCCCGGGCGCGTCCGCGGACCGTGACCGGTCATCCCTCATACCCGAACCATATCCATGCAACTCATTTTCGAAAATAAATGTTAGTACCTTTTTGAAAATAAGTGCATGAACCTTTATTTTCATCTGCGTGAAGTGAACAACATTTTGCTTTGCTATATCCGAATGTTCGTGTAAGTTTAAAAAGTTGTTTCATACGATTCAAAAAAATATACATGACATTTGAAAAAAATGTTCAGTTGTTTCAATAAAAAATGTTTGTGACATTTCGAAGAACAATGTTTCCATAATAAAAAATGTTTGATTTGTATTTAAAATGTTTTAACATTGATTTAAAAAAATGCAGACATGAATTTCGAAAATATACATCTTGTATCTAAAAAATGTTCAAGGTGTATCCAGAAAATCTTACATGTGTATAAGAAAAATGTACAACATTGATTAAAAAAAAGTAGATATTTATTTTTTAGAACAATAAAAATAAAATAAATAAAAAGGAAAAAAACAGAGGAAATAACAAAACCGATAAGAAAACACACTGTAACAAAATGAAGTAAAAACAAACAAACAAAAGGTTCTAGAAACGGTCCCCACCAGCCCATAGAACGTCCCTAAAACCACTTTGATGGGCTGGCCTGTTCAGCATGTATGCATGGGCTTTCACTTTATTACCACGAGTTTTGGGCCGATCCTACTTTCTTCTTCCTCGAGACAGGACCATTGGCTCCTGCTTTAATGCCGGCGTTCATTCCTTCGTATGATTGGACATTTGACTAGTGATTCTTCAGCATGTGGGATATCCATGATCCGCCAAATCCAAGGGCCCAACACATATACTCCCTCCGTTCCAAAATAGATGACTCAACTTTAGTACAAAGTTGGGTCATCTATTTTGGAACGGAGGGAGTACCTATCTATCTGAAGTTGATGACGCAGCAAGGATATAAAAACAGCACAATCCTGAGCTGCACTGCACACACTAGTAGGTAACCAGAGGCCGCCGGTCTTATCCCTTCTCTTCTCACTCCCTTTCCAAATTGATTGTGCACATATATAGATGATAGATCGTCGAATGGGCATGGAAAAGGCGTCCATAAAAGGGGTGGCGCTGCTGCTCACGGGGCCGGGATGAGATGAGACGAGGCCACAGGTGAAGTGAAGGGTTGGCCTGCTGAGTGCACAAGAAGCGCACACACTCTCGCGAGCAGCTGAAAAGGTTTCTCTGGCAGAGAGTGAAGTGCAGGGTATATTGAGTGGTTGCAGCGTCGCGCCCGGCCGGGGTCTCTCTCTCTCTGTCTCGTGTCGCCCGCTCACTCACTCGCGGGACCTCTCCTGAAAAGCTCCCGACCTTTCCTCCGATCCACAAGCTGCTGCCTGTTGCTGTCCCTAGCTAGCTTCCCTGTCTTGCTCTACTTTACACTTGCTGCTGCTGCTGCTACGACAAGTAGGAGAGAGTGAGAGCCACTTCAGCTCACTGCTGTGTGTCACTAGTTACTGCGTATTCACACCAGTGGGCAGTGGCTTACTGCTGTGCGGTCATCTGGCGCCGGCCGTGTGCGTTTTGTGGCCACCAAATAGTGATGAGGATCACAGAGCTTTGTGGATATTAATTTGAGCTCTATCTATCTGGTCCTACTCCTGCCTGTGACGTCGAGGTCCTGGCTACTATTACTTTACTTTCTCCAAAGAGGATTGTGTATCATTATGGTACATGCGCCAATTACAATTAGGAAAAAGTTGTTCATAAAAGGGGTGGTGCTGGTGCTCACGGGGCCGGTATGAGACGAGGCCACAAGCGAGGCCAACGGATGGCCTTTTGAGTGCACAAGAAACGCACATACATACGTACACAGAAATCATGTGTACACTCTACCAGCGCAGCGCAGCGCAGGGCCAAGCGGCGAGCGGAGCAGCTCAAAAGTTGCTCTGAGACTGAGAGTGAAGTGCAGGGATTGGGAGGGAATTGGAATTGATTGGTTGCAGCGTCGCGCTCTCTCGTGTCACTCGCTCGCTCGCTCACTCACAGGACTCGATCCCAGCCTCTCCCGGAAAGAAAAGCTCCAAGCCTTTCCTCCGACCCACAAGCCGCATGCTGCTGCTAGCTAGCTAAGATCACACACACACACACACTCATCTTCACAGCATGCAGCCACTGCTGCTTCCGCCTGTTGTTCCCTATCCTCTACTTCGCACTTGCTGCTGCCGCTTACTACTACTGCTATTACTACAACGACGACGACGTACTTTGGCACCGGTGGTGGCAGGCAGGTGGTGACACGAGTCACCGGTAACTAGCTAGCTACTCGCAGTCACACTAGTGGCAGCTGACTGCGTGTGGTCGTCTGACGCCGGCCGTGTGCGTTTTGTAGCCACCAAATAGTGATGAGGAGGAGGAACACAATGCTTTCTGGATATTTATCCGAGCTCATCTGGTCCTGCCTACGACGTCGAGGTCTGGCTAGCTATAATCTCTCAGTATACGTAGCTACTACGAGCGGATAACGCCGGCAAGAAAAGGAGGTCGTCGCTGCCAGCTAGGTCAGCTAGCAGTTGGATCCGACACACTACGCTACTGGAGTAGATTACTACCACTACTAGTAATAGTAGTAGCCAGTGCGTACCTTGACAGCGAACGCCCTCCCTTTTCTTCAGACAACACCAACCAGAGGTGCACAATTCTTCAAATTGAGCTCTGACAATTTTACTAATCGTTGAAGAGGTCGATCTGTGAGCTGTTAAGTAAGTTCTGATGGCCTCATCGACTATCAAGTACTAGTGGTGTGTACGTGTGGTACACTTACTCGCAGTGGCAGATTCGTAGACTCGCAGTGGTACACTTACTCACCTTCACTTCATCGGTCTTATCGTCGGTGGTCATTAAGACAGCAGATGAAGGACGACATGGACTTGGACGCCGGGCGCAGCCGCCGTAGGATAGGTTTAGGGTCGGGTCTTTTTTTTGGTTCTAGATGTTCGAAATATAATGAAAATCCGTCATGTTTCTATAGATTCCGTCATGTTTGTATGAATCCGATCGAATTTGCATAGTTTCATATAGTTTCTGGAAAGACAGTTTGAAATCTATGCTGCTAGCGTCGGACAACATCCACGAACTGGTCTCTATATCCGTGAATGGATACGGGAAATTTTTTACGGGTTGCCGCTGGAATTCGGAAATGCCCTTAGCGACATAATTAAATGGAGGCGCGGGGTGTTAGACCGCTGTTCGTCAAAACTGTCGATGCGGACGCGTTGGCAACGTCGGCAACTGTCAACCGGAGCTAATCACTGACTTTTTAAAACCAAACGACGTATAGTACATAATAATTATATATACAGAAAAACTATGGATGTAAACGGTCGCATGTGCCCTGCATCGCTAACCTAATCTTGTGTAGGTTGATGGCTGGCCGACTGACTGACAGATCAGGGTTTCTCGAACAAACGATCTACATTTCTGCAATGCAATGACCATCAATCACCTACCTACCCACCTGATCAGCAGACACCAGCTTATTTATTTTGCTTCGGACAGGTTAAATATAACGGCCATGTCATTAATGAATTTTTCCACAGAAAGTTTATTCGCTACAGTTGCTGTTGCTGTTGAGTGTTTAACCCTACCCCTGCTCCCGAGCGGCACCGCCTCGCCGCACCGGAGCGCCCCCGCCGGCCGTCTCCCGTTCACTCCAGCGCATCCCCTCTCCCCGCCGCCGCCGGGGGCGTCGCAGGAAAAGCCTGTGTGCCGCAGCAGCAGCGGCGGCGTTTCTCCTCGGCCAACGATTTGGTCAGGACGGCAGCGGTCCGCGATGGCCGAATCTACGACAGTGGTGCGAGGCGGCGGCGGTGTTCGGCGACGGGTCCAGCGGCGGCGGCTTGGGCACCCGATCTGGGTCCAGATGGGCTTCGGGCAGGCAGCACTTGTTGATATCGTGTACCGTCCCGTCAATGGCATGCTGCTCCTGGGATCGACCCGCGTCACGAGGACGTCGGGGGCTTCGGCCCTGGACGTGGCGGTGGTGGCCGCCTCCTTCGCCGGAGATGGTCAGCCTGAGGCTGGGTGGTTGGATCTCCAGATCCGTCATCTAATCCCGACTGCGAGTTGGGGAGACAGAGTTGCTGGTGAAAATCGAGCCGATGGCGGCGTTTTGCGTCGTTACCTTGATGAAGACATCGTCGTGTATTTCTATCGACCCACTCGTGCTGCTTCGCGGAAAACCCTAAGATCTAGTCATCCAGATCGGACGATGGCGGTACTACGGTGTTGTTACTCTCTTGGGAGCGTCGTTTGTGGAGCCGCGCTGGAAGACAGAGGCAGGAGGTGAAGCGGCTAAGTCTTGCACGGAGCTTCGGTGGAGATGTCAAGTCATGCCTGACCGACAGGTGCTACGATGTGTCATGCTTGGTCGCCAGGTGCTACGCACGACAGATCTTTCAGAGTCTTCGCGTCTGGATGAATGCGCGCAGGGCAGTGGCCCCGTTGGGCGCCGTGGTGGCGTCGACGGATGTCTGGAATGGCAAGAATGATGTGGATCTCTATCTTGAAGATGGGTCAGCGGTCCGAGGATGATGGCGGCTTCTGGCTTCTAAGATGTGTGCATGTGGTGTGCGCTTTAGGTCTGCTGCACCGGCTGTTGGTCCCGATACGTTATGTGGATGGATCGGCGACGACACCGGTTTTAGATATGAAGGGTGAGAGCACTTCACATTATCAAGTTCTTAGATGTGTGTGATGGCTTGATGTATTTTCTTGTCAGACCTTTGTGTTATAATTAATAAAGATGGTTGTATGCATCGATAGATGCAGAGGCTGGGGTTTAACCTCCTTTTCCAAACAAAAAAGTTGCTGTTGAGTGGGACTGCCGTGTGTCGACCGTTCCTTCAGTTAGGTCCCGCCGTGGCTTTGGCCTCAGCGTGCCTGCACATGCCCACCCATAACCAAATCAATCAGTCCCGCATGTCTGCTAAGATATCAAGCGAGAGAAGCGCTCCAAATGTCCAACCCCTCGGAAAAGGAGCGGGGGCTGGACGGACGCCGGCGGAGCGACGTCACTCACATGGGGTGAGATGATGAGATGAGATGGCCGGCCGGTCGGCGGCAACGTGCATGCTGAGATCACCCCACCGCCACCGCCCGGAAACTACTAGTCTTCGCGACTCCAACTACTCTCAGCGTTTGATTTTGTAGTTCTGTGCTAGTAGCAGGGGTAGACTAAAATTCACTGTTTCCCCTGTTTTAACCATTTATTAACAGAGTTTAGCACAGTTTGACCTCCTTAAAAATATATCCTCATCTGACACTTTTGATGACGCCAGCATCCTCGTCTTTGGGTTGCATGAAAAACCTCGCTGGCGTTTCTCCCGTGGGACTTGGCTTCTTTGGCACAGGTCCAAATTTCACGAACCATGCATGGCGCTTTGCCGGGGGTAAACGCCATTTACCAGGCGTTTCTCGTATAACCCAAGCACCCACGATTATTGGTGTCACCAGAAAAAGACCGGATGAGGTTTTCTTTAAAGGAGGTCAAATTATGCTAAACTTTGACAAAGAGGTCAAAACAGTAATTTTGTCAGCAGCGGTACAGCCAACCCAGCGGAAGAAGTGCGCGTGCTACGCTAATGTACATTACATGTGTGATTAACTTGTCTTCTTACTTGAAAAGGAGGGTGTGAGATTAATCAGAAACTACAAATTAACTATTAGTGTGATGAATCTTTTTTTTTGGGGGGGGGGGGGGGGGGGGGGGTAGTGTGATGGATATAGTGATATTGTTTTTACTTCGTATAAAATATACACTAACGGAGTAATAGCTGGTCAAAGGTTTGTGCCAAGTATTCTGAAACAATGGGCATATTCGAGCTGCGTCTTCTAGGTGGACCCGCAAACCTCTCGCATGCGTCCGAACCGTGGAAGCCATCCAACGCGGACCTGTATCGGTCCGCAAACTGGTCCGGACGCGATTTTCTCCGCAACCTGGAGACAAAAGTGGGGGGGGGGGGGGGGGGGGTTTGCCGGAGTCTGGACTGATCCCAAGCCCTCTTCTTATCAAGCCCGACGCCGCCACCTTCTGTCGCCCCAAGACCGACGACGACTCCTTCGGCGCCGGGTCGGGCACCGATGACGGAGGAGGAGCCGTCGGCCAGCCCGACATGACCTACGAGGTCAACGTGAAGTCCAGGCTAGTTTAGGGTTTTTATTTTAAGGTCTTCAGTTCACTGGGCGAAATATCATCCAGTTTTATGTACAAATTATCCTACTTTCAATGAAATCCGTTGTGTTTATATCAAAATTTGCCTAACTTGATCGAATTTCGTCCAGTTAGTTTGAGTTGTTATGAAAATGTATGCAGCCAGTGTTAGATGGCTGCCTCCCGTATCCGTGTTCGCATACTGGTGGGATGGATGCGGGAGGAAATTTACGGGTTGGTGTTGGAGATGCTCTTATGAGTCAAGTTAGAAGTCCATGCATGGGAATTTTGAGCGGATGGAGTACTAGTATGATCATGCGTGCGTGCGTGTTTCTCCCTCTCTATCTGCTTGTACACACGCATGCCACACGCTGAAATTAACTAACTAGCTAGTATGAGATCTCTATCTGTCGGCAAAAGATCGTTAATTTAATTTGCTTCGAAAGAGATCGAAGATCGATGTATGTGGTGTGGATATATATTTGACTAATCAACTAAGCACTAGTAGTACTTGCCACAAGGATGGATAATGAAGCAATTAGCTGTACGTACTTGTACTAGTACCGCAAGCTACAAACGTATACCGTGGAGTTCATACGTGCACTTCACTTGCACCTTAATTACGGCCACAGGCGCCATTCATGCATGCCACTGGTTTTCTTGTGCGCATTTTTCGAGGCAGGCCATGTGGTACGTTCATGTACAGCACGTAGTAATCTCAATTACCGGAGAAAAAATGAAAAGGAAAGGCTTTGTACTCTCAAGATAAGATAGAGATACGCCTAGCGGCTACCATACGTATACAAGTATGGGCGTGGCCACACGGAAGTCGATAATGATCCGTACGCAATTTAATTAGGTGCGTACTGCCGATCGATAGCTCAGTTTTGTTGTACACTTGACTGACTATGGCAGTTAAAAGTCGTTGTACTAGAGCTGCCAGCTAGAAGTAGTAGTACTTGTAGCTAGTTCAAACTGGGAGCTTAAAACTAGCAAGAGAGAAAGAAGAAATGAACACGTGAGGATAATAACGCCACGAGACCATGCGAATGAGACTGATGCATGCCGCATCGATCTGTCCGTCCATTTGATGTCTTTCTTTCCCATTTGTTCTTTCTGTGCTGCTGTGATCAGTTAAAGTGCATGTCACGGAAAGTATACTTGCAGCCTGCAGGCGAGCTTGCAGCACCTGGCCGGTACCCATGCCGCCACACCTCTAAAGTTAACACTAGCATATATACCTTGCATGCATGGACACGTACCCGATCTCACCTTTTAACTACCTTCACCTCGTCCAGGCAAAATGTAGTATACCGGTTCGATCATTCCAATTAATTCATAGGATTTTGGTCCATGGTCCATAGTTCAGTTGACATCCAATTTATATCCAAAAATATCTTTGGGCACTTGGTTGTGGGATATATGTGAGAAACTCACTCTCTTCTCATATCATACTAGAGGCGTCCGCTTAATGCAGACACGGATCCATAATATGTTTTGAGTGGCAAAAGATTATTGAGTGAGAGAAATTTTGTGAAATTTGGAAAAACTAGACTTTTTTTTACTCATTTCGTTCCGAATTACTTGTCGCAGGTATGGATGTATCTAGATACATCCATTTCTACGACGAGTAATTTGGAACGGAGGGAGTACAAGAGAACATGCAACTTCTATTGCAATTTGAATATTTGAGACCCCCCACGGCCTACTATAAGCATAGTGAGGACCTTCTCTTGGTTTTAAGTTGGGCTCTTTGGCTCTCGATGAATGGTGTTGTTTCTTGAGGAAAAAATACCCCCTCCCCTTCAGATACACTCATGTGTGCACTGACTATTTACATGATCTATGCTCCATCAATCGAAACACAAGTAGTTGTTTATGGTGGCATGTATCTGGTTAGAGCAAGTGGAAATGACGATGTTTACCCTACATCGATGCCATGCAATTTAGTCTTCAAATTACCATCCAATACAATTGGCGGATGTCTTTTAAATTTTTTGAACCATGCCATGTTTACTTTTTGGTGTGTTTTGAACTTGCTGGTCTATGCGCATCTTCGCTATACAGGGGCATGTGTTTACTCCACTTTATCAAAAAAAAGGAGACAAATATGGATATAGCTTGAGTCATCCAAGTAAAATCACGGTGTTCTAGCTTCCTTTAGGATTCAAGAGGTCATGATATCTTCAGGTTATTCTCGTGACATAATAACTTTATATGAGAAACCGTTCAATTTCTGCAGGAATAATAGCTTCATCCGATTTGTTTGACCTCAACATTGGAATTTGCTTGACATTGTCGAATAAGCAATAATATATGCTTGGGTGCATCAACCAAGCATAGGTTGGGGGTTGATCCTCCTATCTAAAAGAAACCTCCATCCTATTACGGGCCTCCAGTAATTTGTCTGGCTAGCTAGCTAACACAAACAACATAGCACACACTAATTATAACGGGAGGATTATATGCACTTGGCAGCTAGCGCAAGCCCATGGAGGTAGGTTAATTTGTTAACTATGTCATCTGTTCTTGCTGACGATATTGTACCTATTACTTAACTTGCTTCAGGAGCTGGCTGGCTGCTGGCTAGCTTTCAAACAAGACAAGCTCATCTCCAAGGAAAAGAACCTGATGCATATGCTGGCCCTTTGATTTACTTGGTGGTGGAGAAACCAAACCACAAGATGCATGTATCCAAAACACATCTCATCCGTCCAAAGTAGTTCTAGCTAGCTAGTGTATCCAAAACACATCCCATCCACCCAAAGATAGTGATACGAGCTAGCTAGGTAGCAAGTCATACATCCATATATACACACAAACATATGCGCATATACATGTACATGTGTATGCACAGATATGCCAAATTGCCCAACACACACACACACACACACACTCACCTCATGCGTCACTAGCTAGCTTAGCCAAGATAGATAGAGCATCTACATACATGCTCAACTAGCTACCTCCCAATTAATTGCCCCCCTTTTTGCTTGCACCGTACCCTCTCTATATTCCCTTTCCAACTTTGCCTACTTCACTATCCATATCTTTCTCAGTTAACCAACTGCAACAAGCTACTAGATACTAGCTGACTTGATCAAGAGGAAACGTGCATGCATGCGCCACCACTCGAAACGACTGTCCACTTGATGAATTAAATTAAATGTAATTAACAATGAAGCAAACAGTTTAAGAAGAGAAAACGTTCACTGATTAATCACCTCATCAATTGATCGATTAATTAACTTACAAGTTTAAATAAATATAGTTTGTACAATATAAAATGTGCCTTTTTGTACTTGCATGTGGGCAGTTGCCACTTAACTAATAGGGCTGAACTAAGCATAGAAAAGAAACGCAAAAGGTGGATAGTAGTAGGCCACAACATTGCACCCACTCCCTTAATTTCCATCACATTTCAGACAACCCCCACCACTCACTCACTTGCTCACTCACTCACTCGGCCGGCCTCATGCACACACACTCATCGATCCAACTGGCCAAACCTTTTCCTTCTGCTCACAGGTCACAAAGTGGAATTTTTTTCATTCCAATTTATATATTTCAGCACCAATATACATGCTCGATCGTGTTTACATGGTACATATACATGTGGATGTGAATTAGTCTAAAATAGTCAACCTTACGCCAAAGAATCGAAAGAATCAATTGTATGTTACAGTTTTCCTTGATATGTTCCAAGGAGCAAATTTGTAAGTATGTAATTTTGTATAGAAGAGGAAGAAGAAGAATGATCGGACAATCAATCCGTGTTAAGAAAAGTAAAGAATTCGTGAGGCCAGCTGCATGCGGCGTGCCGATCAATAATGGCAATCCACCAGCGCGGCGGAAGCGGCCGTGAGCATGAGCCGTTTCTTGCCGCTGTCGAACGGCCCGAGGCCGAGCACCACCGGTGCCGCCGATGGTGGTGGTGGTGGTGGCGGGTGTGAGACGCACTCCTCGTCGGACGGCGCCGGCAGGTTGAGGTCGAGCTCCAGGTTGATGCCGGCCGGGGTGCTATCTTTCTTCGTCGTGGACGCGGGGATCGTGGTCACCGCGGTAGTTGCGATGGTGCGATCGGCCGGCGCGTGTAGCGGGCGGTGGCGCCGCATGTGCCCGCCTAGCGCCTGCCCGGAGGCGAACTCGGCCCCGCATATGGAGCACTCGTGCACCCGGAGCCTGTTGGTGTTGACGGCGTTGCAAACGGCGCTGCCGCCGTTGTTGAGGCTCAGCACGGTGGTCACGTCCGGGCCGGCGTCGAGCTGAGGCGGTGGGGGCGGTGGCGGCGACGCTGTAGTCATGATCTGCACCAGCGGTGGCGTCGCCGTCTTCGTCGACGGTGGCTTGGACAGCTTGGCGATGGCGACGCTGGTGGCGTTGGCGGCGGTGTCGTCGTCGGCTCCGGCGAGGCGTGGCTTCTTGTGGCTGGCGCGGTGGCCGCCGAGGGCCTGGAAGGTGGGGAAGCACTTGTTGCACGTCTTGCACTCGTACACGTAGAAGCCGGCCCTGACGCCGTCCGCCGTGGTGGCCGCCTCCGTGTACTTACGGCTGGTGTACCTCTCCGTCTTGGTCGTCGACATCACCGCCGGCGCGGGCAGAGGGCCGGGCGGAGGAAGCGACGGCGTCCCCTGCCGGGCCTCCAGCGGCACCGTCGCGGGCGGCGGCCTCGAGTCGACGACGACTCCGGGCGGCGCCGCGCCCTGGGCGAGGAGGATGAGGCAGTGGGCCATGTCCTCCTCCTCGGTGGTGGTGCTCTCGGAGGAGGAGGCGGAGGAGCACGCCATGGCGGCCACCGGCGGCGTCTGGTGGCGCGGCCTCTTGGTGCGCTTCCGCTTCACGACGGCACCGCCGTGCTGCTGCAGCCGATCGTCCACGGTCCCCTCCTCCCGGAAGAGCACGAGCTCCATGGCCGACGCTTGCATGTCGCCGAAGTAAAGAGAGGCGTGGAGGGAGAGGGAGGGAGAGGAAGAGAGTGGCAGGCAGGCAGGCAGGCAGGTGGGGAGGGAGGCTGGCTCTGTGGTTTTTATGGCGGGAGGAGAGGGAGAGGGACAAGTGGAGCTACGCTACGCTGGCTAGAGAGAGAGAGAGAGAGAGAGAGAGAGAGAGGCGTTTTGCCTTGCACATATAACAAAGGGAAGAGAAGAGATGGATCCGGCAGCTACTACTCTAATCAATGGAAGTTTCTTTTGGCCTCTAATCAATGGACAAGCAAGCCTAGCCTAGCTAGATAGATAGCTTTCTCTCTCTAGAGATGAGAGAAAATAAAAACACCCCACACACAACGAGAGAGAGAGAACAAGAGGGATGTCTGGAGAAAACCTAGCCGGCTTTGTCTTTTGGATGCCTCTCTTCTCAACTCTTATAACCTCCCCTCTCTCTCTATATTGTCTAGAGAGAGAGAGGGGGAGTGGTTTTGGTGGTTAATTGCTAAGTGCTATTGTTAGAGAGGGTGGAAACTAGTAATAGTAGAGGGGTTAATAGACCGGTGGCCAAGGGAGCTGAGTGGAAATAGCTAGGGGAGGGGATCGATATTATGGGTGTGATAGAGCTGGCTTAATGCCCATCCCCTCCTCACTTAGGCAAGCCCACTTGTGGACAATCCATGGCCATGCATGGCTACCCGCCTAATTTCTTTCATGTGCAAAACATGTCTAGCCACTACTGCTCTCAATTAATAGCAACCCTTAACTTAGGCTGCCCATCCTCTTTTTTCTCTCCAACTGCTTAATTAGCCACTCCCTCTCTCTCTGTGCATCCTAATTAAGCAGTGTGTAGTGAAGGTTAATCTTGTGATGAAGCAAAGCTAGCTAACAAGCAAGCTTGCTAGCTAGGTGAATGAATTTGGAGTATGTTTGGTTGCCACTACATGTGGAGAGAAGGTAGAGGGAGGGAGAAAGGGATCCAATTGGAGGAGTGGTGAGTGAGTACTAGTATTTGTTAATTAGGTGCTATAGTGGTAGCAACAGCAACAAGCCAAGAAAAGAAGGGATGGAAGCAAGCTCAATATTCCTCTGTGCATGTGTGATTCCTGGGGTGTCATGGTGCTGCACTGCAAGCCTGGATTGATCAGCCTCTCTGCACCCAGCTCAAACTAATTCCATCCCCTAGCTACTTTTCTTCCACTACTACTTTTCTTTTTTAGCAAACATACATATAATAAGCATGTGGCTATTAATTTAGTTGGTGAAAAAAATCCTTGCAAATCCACGCGATATGATCTCTTAATTTTAGTACATGTTTGATGGTTTCTTGTTAATTTCCATTATTTTTTGTTGAGGAAAAACCGCACAGACAGACAGTTGTGTTGAGCAATATAATTCCACTGATCATGAACAGCTAGCTAGCTACGTTGCTTGGCAGTTGGCAACTACAATTAGGAGGTAGTGGGGTAGTGGTGGTGGTGCAGCTGCAGATGCATTTGTCCCCAGCCAGTGTCCAGTAGCCACACACAGGACACACACACACCAGAAAAGAAAACTCAAAAATACCTGCAATTATTAATTTGTTCTAAAGTATTTGCACCCCTCACCCAAAATGTTTGTTTCCGACCTGTCCATCGATCACCTACCCTTTTAATTGCACTGTTTATTAATAGGAACAACTAATTGCTTGAATTTTAAGCTATACAAAAATCTCCAGTCCTCTGATGCAAATGGCCCATCTAATATGGTGTTAGTTAGAGGTCACACTGATTATGTGGTACTTCCTTTTCTTACTTCTCGGGATGGCTAGATTTGGGTTGGTGGTACTAGCTAGAGGTTGCTGTGGCTACACTATCTCAATCAAAATAACATATTAGCAGTGCCGTCCTCTCCAAATTAATCGAGTCACACACACTTCAATCACTAATCCTGTGCGTATACGTACGTACGATGACATATACTTCAGAACCAATAACCATACACGTCTATAAAAAAAAGTGTACTCATCTACCAAAATAGCAGTGGCGTGGTTTAATCTTACTATATTTAATTTGTTATACGCACATAAACTAATTATATTATACCAATATATTTATGCATAACATGATCATAAACCTATTAACTAAATTATCTCGGATACGTCCAATCTTTTTTTCTTCAGTTTGAAGAAGCGATCGATGTGCCATGTTGTGTGAGAGAAGTCAACGGTTGAGGAGAGAGGGATATATGGTTGAGAGTGATTAAACTAAATTAATCAACCGTGATTCTTGACGTGATCCTGGATCGTTGTTTGTTGTGTGGGGCAACAAGAAACCCCCCTAAAAAAATTGCACCCGTCCAATTCGGTGGATGATGCTGCGGTGTGTGGTGGGGGCAAGCAAGGCATCACTTGGCTTAGTTGGAAGCCGGTTAGCTTCCTTTCTCTCTCTAGCACACTACCTCTCTCTCCCTCTCTTTCTCTCTCTAGATCTCCCTCATCACATAGAGAGAGAGAGAGAGAGAGAGAGAGAGAGAGAGAGAGAGAAACACATGCATGCATGTCCACACTAGCTGGTCACTCACTTGCACTGCAATCCAGAGTGAGTGAGCAGTAATGGATGCCTTTCTTCCTTTCCTGCTTTGCCATAACTTAATTATTAATCAGCTGAGCAGTGCAGGAAAGATGGGCGGCCATGGGCCTGCCCCCATGATCCTGCCCATGATTGGCAATTAGCCGAGTTGTCCCACATGTGGAACCCTAGCTTTAAGGATCAGTCATTAATCAGTGCTTGTATTTGCTAGGCTAGCCAGGCCGCTTAAGCAGCCCCATGAGTGATCAGTGTGTGGGTGTCTGTATATGTGATCATCCAAAAGATTCAGAAGTACTTTAAAATTATTCCTCCTCAGTACCAGACCATGAACATGCCAAGCCACCATCTCTAAAAAGTCAATACTAGTAAACTATTATTAATGGACTGGCTAGTACTTGATTGTGAGCCATGATCAACTTGCTTGCCAAGCTCAGATGGCGTGACACTCCAATTGAGTGTGTTAAATTAACTTAGCTACCTAATTGCCGTGCACGGGCTAACAGGTGAACGGGCTCCTGCCTCCCGTTGCCGCTGCCGATCTGCCTCGTCTTCTGTTGCCTTAAGGTCATGGAGGCACGACGGATTTTGGCCCTTGCCGACGGGAGGGCTTTGTTTTTGTTATTTTTTAAAGTTTGATTAGGGAGGCTCCATGAAAATGGAACAAGGTTCTCCCATCTAACCCTCATCCCGGCGGTGTGTTTAGCATCATTAAAGGACGTGATGTGTCCCTGACAGATCTCGCGTGATCCGGTTGGCGTTTGTCTTCGGTGGATCCACCTGGATCAGGCGTTCATTTGTGTGTGTTCGTGTGTCTACAGGTTGGATCCTCCCGATCTACACTTCTCTTCATCAGCAATGGTTGTTATTTTGGTGCGCTCATCCTGTGGGGCCTCAGCACGGCCACTTTTCGATTATCTATTACAACAAGCTTTGCCCATCTTCGATGAGAAAGGGGCGATCAATGGCGGTGGCACACCTTCGAAAGGTAGTCTACGGATGTGGATGTAGTCTTTGTTACTTCTGGTGTTATTTGTACTAACTTGACAGTTGATGAATAGATAAAAAATACAAAAAAGAATTTAACTTGTTTTTTTTAGAAAAGGGGGATGGCACACCTTCGAAAGGTAGTCTACGGACGTGGATGTAGTCTTTGTTACTTCTGGTGTTATTTGTACTAACTTGACAGTTGATGAATAGATAAAAAATACAAAAAAGAATTTAACTTGTTTTTTAGAAAAGGGGGATGGCACACCTTCGAAAGGTAGTCGACGGACGTGGATGTAGTCTTTGTTACTTCTAGTGTTATTTGTACTAACTTGACAGTTGATGAATAGATAAAAAATACAAAAAAGAATTTAACTTGGTTTTTTTAGAAAAAGGGGATCACCCCTGACCTCTGTGCCATTAGGATGCACACAACCATGTTTAACTTAGTTTATTAAAACTTGTGACCGGGCCTCTGTTACAAGCCTTGGGGATAGCTGCTTAATCGGCAAACCAAATTGAGTATAAACCATCCAGGCTTCACCAGACCAGAAAGATCGGTGCGTGTTTTACTTCTCTTTGATCAAACTAGATATAGAGAGAGAAACACTTGCGTTTAGTCGGTTGATCAACAAGTCATGAGCAACAGTTAAGCGGTGCGAAAATATGAGTTGGGCGGTGGATGTTGGGCTCGTGTAACCATCCACCCATCACGACGTGGACACGTACGTACCCATGTGAGAGAGAGGGAACAGAAACTGCATGAAATCTGCCGGTGGAGGGAGGAAAAATACAGTGCACATATAGTGGTTGGGAATATATATTAGGGGTGAGATGGAGATGGAGACGGAAGCGGCAAACATGTGGTGCTGTTCATGGACACCCACCATGCACACACACCAGCGGTGCTGGATGGATCGAGCTCAGCTGCTGGATGACGAGTAAAGTAGTAGTGGGACACTCGACAGTAGCCAGCACTGTCATCACTTGCACCAGCAGCAGGGGGAGGACACTCATGAAAGAGATCTCAGAGGGTGGCATGACAAGATGATCTCTCAAAAAATATGTGTTTATTTCTCTGTTTATCTGTGTGTGTTCAGTAATTAGTCATGATGGGAGTTAACAAAGCGGCGACACCTGTGCAGGGTAGAGTAGCTGGGATTTGACAAGTTGGAACAAGCTTGAGACTGAAAAAATGATTAAAGATTTTTTTACAAAAATGATTAATCATGGAAGCAGACTTGGTGAGAGCTTGCTTGCTGATGGAGGAGTATGATTGGTGCAAAAAATTCAGATTAGTGGCGTGGAGTGAAGGGAGGGAGAGAGCTAGTCAATGGCCTCTCCTCTCCTCCCTCTAGTAGTCAAGTCTGTTGCCGCATGCCACTCACCTTCACCTTCAGCTTAGGGGTGCGGCAAGTGTTGTTGTTGTTGTTGAGATGTTGTTGGCTTTGCTCATGGGCAACCACTCCTCCATCCATCCATCCAGCTACTGATTGGTGGCTTGTTAATATTCCAGGGGCACCATGTCCATGCATGCATGTGGCCAGAATCACCCCTTGTTCCCGCCCTCAAGCTATGCTTCATGCATGCATGGTTGAGTGCATGTTGCAGCAACATGACACATGCGAGATATTCTAATGCTCTCTGTGGCTGCTTCAACAAACATCTTAGCTTGTGGTGCCACAGACTTGCTTCTTTCAACTGCTTCTCCAGTCCAGCAGTTTCTATATGTTTATCTTTTTAGCGCGTAGATTTTTTTTTAGAAAAGGAGGACGACCCCCGGCCTCTGCATCTGAGCGATGCATACGGCCATTTTATTAATTATTCTCATAAGACAAAGCCGCTCCACCTCCCGCCTCTGACTTCCAGCACTGCTCCACAAACGATGCGCCCAAGAGAGAAACGACACCGCCGTGCCGCCATCGTCCGATCTGGAACACCAGATCCTAGGGTTTCCCCCGGAGCAGCACGACTGGGTCGACAGTAGTTACACGACGATGCCTTCATCAAGGTAACGGCCTAGAACGCCGCCATCGCCCGCCATCGGCTCAGTTTTCACCGGCAACCATGTCTCCCCAACTCGCAGCCGGGACTAGATGATGGATCTGAGATCCAATCACCAAGCTTCTGGCCGGCCACCGCCGACGAAGAAGATGACCACCACCACTGGCTACACCGGGTAGAACAGATCTGCCATGGGTGCCGCTAAGCAGTCCACCAGGCCCTCGACGCCGCCGCCGATCTAAAGCCAGATGACATGCCGCCAAAGACCGCATCGCGTCGCCGCCTGATCCAGGCTAGCTACCGCCCGTGGCCCGAGGCAGGGCCGACTGCCGCCGCCGTCGAAGCCAACGTCGTCGCTTCTAGATCGACCGCACCTCCACGCATGTTGGGGCCCCGCCACCCCTGAGACGCGGGAGGGAGGAAGAGCCCCTGCCACCGCCGGCGGCCTCCGGGCGCAAGCCGGCGGCGTCCTCCGGCGGCGGCGGGAGGAAGGGAGAAAGATGGGCTAGGCCCGGCGGCGGCTAGGGTTGGGGAGCCCCCGAGTCGCCCGAGCGGGGGGCGACGCGGGGGGCGCGGGGGAGAGTCGTTTCGATATGTCTAACTTTACCCTTTAGCGCGTAGATAAGAGAAGGGATAAGAATAACAAGATAGATAAGCCCAGTTCCAGGAATCTTATATGTTTTCGTCCTCAAAATGTACTTGGCCATCTACCTGTTGGACAGAGGAAAAAGAGAACAAGCAAACAAACAGAATCATATGTATGCTCTTGTAATTCCAAATTAAGCTGCCCGTAGAAATATTTTAGAAATGCAAATAATTGACAGATAATTATGTATATTTCTTAAACAAATAAAAGCCACACGTTTCGGTTGCTCATGGCCAGCAATCTAGTACCACTCCACTGCCTAGTCTCTGCCCAGTGCCACTCTAGTCTTATCCAACAACACAGGAGGAAAACAGATTCCACGGAAAGAACCTAGATAGATGTTTCCCCTTCATCCGCGGGACCGTCGATTACGACCTGGGATGAACCGCCAAATAACATCTAGGATAGGCCAGATGAAGATAACAATCCTTGGCCTTTCTTTTTTCTTTCTCGCTTTCCCCTTTTTCAAAAAAGTTGGTCTGGGATTTGGCTAAGCCGACCACACGATATATATATTCACCTTTTCGGATAAATGCCGACGTTAAGTGGCTCACGACACTGTCCGGCCCAACCCTGAGCTACATCGAGGTGGGATTAAGACTGCGTTTGGCATTGCGGTGGATTGTGATAACACAGCTTATCCAAGCAGAGTTTTTGTCTATTTCAGAGTTTGTTTGACCAAACTACCAACTTATCTCCCTTTTTTGCCTATTTTTGTTTTACAACAGATCATAACATAAGCAACCGTAAGCTGGGCCTAAATAATCAGAATTATTTCAGAAGGTTAATTAGTCATGTGGATGCCTAACTAAGTGACTATCTAAGACCATAACTAGTTTGGTGACCGGCCGGCCGAAACAGAGTGTGGCTGCGGGTTGGTCATTCACCAACTCCTTTTGCTGGAGCTCACTCAACTGATCGTCCTCTTGCTTGTATGATTGGGAACGGGCAGTGGAGTGGGGACATCGTCCTCTTGGCCTGCTTTCAGCCCCGACCTAAACCATGCTTCCAAAATTGGCAATTCCGGTAGCTGCCATGTCAGTCGTCTTTACCAGTACTGGTCTTTACCGCACGTCTATCATGTGCAGATCCGGCTCGCATCTACGAGTCTGCCACTGTGAGTCAGTGTGCCACACGTACACACCACTGGTACTTGATAGTTGATGAGGCCATCTGAACTTGTAATTAACAGCTCACAGATCGACCTCTTCAACGATTAGTAGAGACGAATCTGAAGAATTGTGCACCTCTGGTTGGCTCTGTCTGAAGAAAAGGGAGGGCGTTCGTTGTCAGTGTACGCACTGCCTACTTAGTACGTACTACTAGTGGCAGTAATCTACTCCAGTAGCGTGGTGTGTCAGACCCAACTGCTAGCTGCGACGACCTCCTTTCCTTCCCGGCGTTATCCGCTTGTAGTAGCTACGTATACTGAGAGATTAGAGCAACTCCAATGGGACGATCCCTTTCATCCGCGGGCGTCCGTTTGGGTTGGCGTAGACAAAAAAGCCGGCCCAACGCGCCGACCCAAACGGACGCGCGTCCGCTTTCGTCTGCCTGCCGACCCATTCTCGGCCCATTTTTGAGCCTGATTTGCGTCGGCGCGGACATAATACGGACGCGCGCGCGCTCGCCATCTTTCCTCACCGGGCCCGCTGGTCGGTGGCACAGTGGATTCACACCCTCGCCCGCTTGCTACGTCGCCGACGCCGTCGGCCATTTTTTCAGATTAAAATGGATACATAGATAGTTCTAGCGTACACAGATAAAAGAAAAAGACCACTAGTCGTCGCTTTCTGACTCCGACTCGGTAATGTCCTCCTCTGACGTCTGAAGGTAGGCGTCAGCAAGCTGCTCGTCTTCAATGTCCCAACCCGACGTTTCTCGTAGCTCCAGTTTCAATTGAGTTGTCTGCTTCCGCGAACGCTTGTCCTTCCGATAGGCGGCTCGCTCCCTCCTCCTCGCGTCCCTCTCCGATCTCAATTGCTTGTAGAACTGGCGCTCGTAGACGATGTCCTGTGGGAAGCCTCCGCGCCACACCACCAAGGCTTCCACGTCCTTCTCTGCGATGGCGACGCGACGCTGCCGTCTCCGGTGGACATGACGATCCTCGTCGGTGAAAAGCTGCGGGAGAGGCGCCAGTTCCTGCGCCCGCTGGCTCGACACATTAGGAAAATTCATATCCCGACGAGGCCTCAGGAGGCGGCACGCCGCCGCGTCGTGCGCGCGGGCCGCCTCCTCTGCGGTGTCGAAGGTGCCGAGGACGAGACGTTTCTCGCGAAACCAGATCTCGGCGGGGAAGGCGCCGGAGCGGCGCTCGCGGACTCCGCGAAAATCCGAAGCGCCCAGGCGACGGATCGACATGGTGGCACAGATGCGGCGAGAGTGGGCGGCGGACAGAGTGTGGAGGGAGCGCCTTCTTTATAGCGAGCGCCGGCCGCGGCGTGCGCGCGAACCTTTTCGGCGCGCTGGAGCGCCAAAACCAGCGCGCGCTAGGCCGCTTTCCCCCACGCGCGCGAACCTTTCCCGCGCGCTGGAGCGCCAAAACCGGGGCGACGGCATGATCTTAAACGCGCGCGGTCATGAAATGGGTCGGTCCGTTGGACGCACTGCCGACCCAAAACTAAAAAAGGGCGGACGGCGGGCGGGCGGCCGACCCAAACGGACAAAAAGCAGACAAAAACGCCGTCCGTTTGGGTCGGCCGGTTGGAGTTGCTCTTATAGGCGGACCTCGACGTCGCAGGACCAGATGAGCTCGGATAAATATCCACAGAGCATTGTGTTCCTCCTCCTCATCACTATTTGGTGGCCACAAAACGCACACGGCTGGCGTCAGACGACCACACGCAGTCATCTGCCACTGTGAGCAGCTTAGCTAGTCACCGGTGACTGGTGTCACTGTACAGACAACAGTGAACTGAAGTGGCTCTCTCACTCTCTCCCTACCACCACTGGTGCCAAAGTACGTCGCCGTCGTCCGTCGTCGTTGTGGTAATAGCAGCAGTAGCAGTAAGCGCCACTCCTACTAGTAGCGGCAGCAGCAAGTGTGAAGTAGAGGATAGGGAAGGGACAGCAACAGGCGGCGGCAGTAGTGGCTGCTGTGAGAGTGTGATCTACTCCACTAGCTAGCTAGCTAGCTTTTGAGGAGAGGCTGGGATCGAGTTCTACTCCGAGAGTGTGAGTGAGTGAGTGGTGCTGTGCTAGCTACAGGTGTGAGTGAGTGAGTGAGGGACACCGTAGCTCCCCGAGCGCGACGCTCCAACCAATCAATTCCCTTCCCTTCCCTACGCTTCACTCTCGGTCTCGGAGCAACTTTTGAGCTGCTTGGTCCTGTGCTGCGCTGGTAGAGTGTACACATGATTTCTGTGCAAGTATGTGCGCTTCTTGTGCACCCAAAAGGCCACACCCCCCTTCGCTTGCTTGTGGCCTCGTCTCATACCGGCCCCGTGAGAAGCACCACTACCCCATTTATGAACAACTTTTTCCTAATTAGGGCATCTCCAAGGCGGATCTGTATACCTTCCGCAACGGTGCGAAACGTGCTGTCCAGATCCCGGAAGCCATCCAACGCCGACCTGTATCGTCCCGCGGATGAGGTCCGGACGCGATTTCTCCCACAAATCTGAGACAAACGTGGAGAGGTTTATGGTAATCCGGACCTCTCCCAAGCCCGCTTCTGACCGCCTTGGCCCATGAAAAAAACCCGCTCCGCATTGAAGACGGCTCAAGGCAGACGCGACATCTCACTGCCTCCGCCCGCTGCACACGCGGCTGAACACGCCTCCTCGCCGCATTCATATGCCTTCATTAACCCCGCGTGAAAATCGAGAAACCTACTCCGGCCAAACGTCCGTTCAGGAGCGGGCCGGCATTAAACGCAACACCGGCCGAGCTCCTCCCATCCACCCTCTATTTAAACGATGGCAGATGCCGGGCAAGAACCACGCCCCTCCGCCGCTCCCCCAATCTCCTCATTCACCACTCTTCCGATGGCTTCCGAAGAGCAGTTCTCCGGCATACAAGCTGGCTGGTGGCCCGCCGAGCCCGCTGGATACTTGCGAGGCAGCTAGCTGCTCCACCTCCCGCGCCTCACCCAACGGAGCAAGTTGTCGTCCCAAGCCACCGCGTAGTTCAGCAAGTTTCTGCTCTAGGCCAACTCGATGAGGAGTGGCGAGCTGCTCCACACCGGCACGACGTGGAGCACAGCGGCACGCATCGCCGCATCCCGTGCATGCGACCACGCCATCCGCCGTTGACGCGCGTGCAGCCATGCCATGCACGCAGAGAAACAAGACGACCGCGCAGACGCAAACGGGGTAGCGGCCAGCACGTCCGTGCCCACCGCCATCATCGAGGAGAAGTAGAGCACGGGAAACCGCCGCCGCTTGGGTCCCAGGAAGGCCACCGCCCGATACCCGTCTAGTTCTTCTTTATCTCAGACCATCCTGGGCACCTACCTGACCTCCACGGAAGCACCCTTCCCCTCCGGCTAAAGCACCCTCTTTGCTGCTCCGATGTAACACCCCGGATCCGATGCGCCAAGTGTCTTCCAGTTATTCGCCGTCGTTGCCATGTCATTTGCTTGCGTGTTGCATTTTGCCATGTCATCATCTGCATTTCATCTGCATGTTTTTCAAAACTTGCATCCGGTCCTTTTCCCCGTTGTCCGTTTCGCGATCTGACACTCTCGCACGCACCCGTCGTCCCTCTCAGACCTTGTTTCGTGAGCGGGAGAGAAATGTTCTCGGAATGGGCCGAGATTTGCCGAGTGGCCTTGGTATATCACCGGCAGGCCGCCCGTCAAATTTCGTTCCATTTGGAGGTCGTTTGATGCCCCAACGGTTAACCGCGTAGCCCGAAACCCTCTTCTCTTTGCAGCCCAGCACCTCTTCACACAGCCCACCTAGCCCATCTAAACCCCCTCCATGCTCTCGGTCGTTTGATCACGATCGTGTGGGCGAAAACCGCACCTCATTTGGACTCTCCTAGCTCCCTCTATCTATATAAACACCCCCTCCCCCGAAATTCTCGGTCTAAACCCTAACCTTCTTCCCTCCGCGCCGCCGGACACCTCTCCCCACCGTCCGGACATGTCCGCCCGTCCCCACGCCGCCGCTCCCAGCCTCTCCCGGGTCGTCGGGGGCCCGCAAGGCCCGAGGCCGGCCCGCCCGAGCCGCGCCGGGCCCGAGCGCCCTCCGCTCCTGCCCGAGCTCCGCGCCGCCCGAGCCTCCTCGCCTCCCGCCGCCGGCGTCCAGCGCCGCCGTGTGCCCCGCCGCCCGGCGCCTCCGTCGCCGTCCGCCGGACCCCGCCGTCTGCTCCCCGCCGGTCGGCCGCCGCGCCAGCCCGCGACCGCCGATCGGCCCCGAGCTCTCCCGCTCGACCCCGAGCCGCCGCCTCTCCCTTCGCCGGCCACCGCGCGTCGCGCGCCGTGCGCTGTCGGCAACCGCGCCTCTCCGCCGCCAACCTCCGCCGCCGCCGGCGCCTTGCCTCGCCTCCGTCCCGTGGGCGCCGCCCCGCCTCCTCGCTGCCCGCGCCCGGATCCGGCGGGATCCCGGCCGGCTGGATCCGCCGCCCCGCGCTCCGGCGACCTTCCCCGCTGCTCCGGCCGCCGTCGCCTCCAACTCCGGCGTGCTCTCCGGCGAGATCCGCCTTGCCTCAAAATCCGTGCAGAAGCCCTAGATCTGAGGTTGACTCCGTTTTCTTCCGTCCCCGAAATATTTCATCTCATGTGTGCTACTTTGACCTGTCATATCTCCTTGCATACTGCTCCGATTTGTGCGTGTAATATATCAAAATGTTCATCATGAGGTGCTCTTCATTTTGTTCCATTGTGTCATGCTTTTTTGAGTTCAGCTTGATTCCCTAATCATCGTTGCAAGAGTGCTATATGATGTTAACCTGCTGAAACTGTTATAACTTGGTGATTTGTCTTTTTCATTGCGTTTTCTGTGTGCATCCTATGAGCATAAGCTCTACATGTGTTTTGATTTATGCCATGCCATCTTTACAGAGGTGCTTGCCATGTACTTTTGTGATCAATGTGGTGACTAGCACAAGCATGCAAAGTAGCCTCCGTAATGTTGCTGATTTCTGTGACTTGGTCATTTCTGCCAAGTCTGAGTCTGTTATATTTTGTTGCTATGTAAACCTGCTGCTACCATGAGTTCCATGCATAATCTGGAGATCTTCACTCAGGATGTTTTGTTGTTCCTGTTATTCTCTATCCATCCATGCCCTTGGTTGCATTTATATCCTGCTTTAGCTTGTTGTCATCTTTCTCCAAACTTGCTAAATAATGTTGCTGTCAGCCTGTTAACATTAAATCCAATTTTTATCATGTGTTTTGATAGTGATCCATGCACCCTATAGACATGCTCTTGCCATGCTTAGCTTCATATTTATATCATCTTGCTGTTGGTTGACTTCACATGCCATGTAATGCTCTGTGGTAGGTGGTTCAAGCTCACCAACATGCCTACTTATCGTTGTTTCTGCCATGCACTGTTATTTTCACCAAGTCTGAATCTGTCATGAAACTTGCTATGTTTATATGGGTGCCATCATATCTTCTGTGCCTTTTTGGCTCGTGACCAGTAAGGGACTTTTGTTCTATGCAATTAGTAGATTCATGCCATGCCTTTGTTTGCTATGATCTGTTCCTGTAGCATGTTGTTTGATAGCTCTAAACTTTGCAACCTGATGTCATTTCTGTCATGTCCAGTAATTTCTGCCAAGTCTGTGAACTGTTATTATTTGCAATCTTGCCATGTCATTTTGAGCATGTTCTATTGATTTCTGGAGATAGCTCCGTGTTCATGTTTTGTTATGCTTTATATGTACATCATGTCCATGTTTTTTGTTTTCATGTTGAGGTGCTGTAGCATATTGTTTTGATGCTTGCTAGATGCCTAGTTGCTGTTTTGGACAGCTTGTCCTTTAAACTTGTTTCATGTGTATGTGTTGAACCGTTCCTTCGTTTTGAGCATGCTCTATATGAAACTTGCTTAGTTTTGCATGTAGTTTCAGGTTACCTTGTTGCATCCTTGTTTTGAGGTGTTTGATTGATGTTTGAATGCATTTTGCATCAATGCCATGTTTAACTTGTTTTGCTCATATCTTCTAGGCCGTAGCTCCGAACTAAATGAACTTTATATGTAACTTGACTAGAATTTCGTGTAGATCATCTTGGTGCATCTTAACTTGCTGTTTAACAACTTGAACATAAGTTTTATTCAGATCTGGAGCAATTTCGAAATTTGTATATGAGGACTTACCGGAATTGTCATATATTGTTTCCGGCCTCATTTAAACCTGCTTTGATGTGTTGTTCTTGTATGCATCATCTCTTGCCATGAGTAGCTTCATATAGCCTTGTCATGCATCATACTTGGTTGAGCATCATGCCTTGTTCATGTGTGGTGTGTTTACCATGTTGTGTTCTTCTTCTCGATAGTTCCCGTTTCGTTGCGATCGTGAGGATTCGTTCGTCTACGCATGGTTCGTCTTCGTGGCTTCATCTTTTTCATGGACTCGTTCTTCTTCCTAGCGGGATTTCAGGCAAGATGACCGTCACCTTGGATCTCATTACTATCATTGCTATGCTAGTTGCTTCGTTCTATCGCTATGATGCGTTACCTACCACTTGCTTATCAAGCCTTCCAAATTGCCATGTCAGCCTCTAACCTTTTTCACCCTTCCTAGCAAACCGTTGTTTGGCTATGTTACCGCTTTGCTCAGCCCCTCTTATAGCGCTGCTAGTTGCAGGTGAAGATGAAGATTGATCCATGTTGGATTATGTTTACGTTGGGATATCACAATATCTTTTATTTAATTAATGCATCTATATACTTGGTAAAGGGTGGAAGTCTCGGCCTTATGCCTGGTGTTTTGTGCCACTCTTGCCGCCCTAGTTTCCGTCATACCGGTGTTATGTTCCTTGATTTTGCGTCCCTTACGCGGTTAGGTGATTTATGGGACCCCCTTGACAGTTCGCTTTGAATAAAACTACTCCAGCAAGGCCCAACCTTGGTTTTACATTTGCCTCACCTAGCCTTTTTCCCTTGGGAGTCGCGCATCCCGAGGGTCATCTTTATTTAACCCCCCCCCCCCCGGGCCAGTGCTTGTCTAAGTGTTGGTCCAAACTAGAGCACCGTGCGGGACCATCCCTTGGCAACTTGGGTTACGTCGGTACCTGTACGCTTCGCTTATCCGGTGTGTCGTGAGAACGAGATACGTGCGACTCCTATCGGGATTGTCGACACATCGGGCGGCTTTGCTGGTCTTGTTTTACCATTGTCGAAATGTCTTGTAAACCGGGATTCCGAGACTGATCGGGTCTTCCCGGGAGAAGGAATATTCTTCGTTGACTGTGAGAGCTTATAATGGGCTAAGTTGGGACACCCCTGCAGGGTATTATCTTTAGAAAGCCGTGCCCGCGGTTATGTGGCAGATGGGAATTTGTTAATATCCGGTTGTAGAGAACTTGACACTTGACTTAACTAAAACGCATCAACCGCGTGTGTAGCCGTGATGGTCTCTTCTCGGCGGAGTCCGGGAAGTGAACACGGTTTTTGGGTTATGTTTGACGTAAGTAGGAGTTCAGGATCACTTCTTGATCTTTGTTAGTTTCACGACCGTTCCGTTGCTTCTCTTCTCGCTCTTATTTGCGTATGTTAGCCACCATACTTTGCTTAGTCGCTGCTGCAACCTCACCACTTTACCCCCTTCCTTACCCTTTAAGCTTTGCTAGTCTTGATACCCATGGTAATGGGATTGCTGAGTCCTCGTGGCTCACAGATTACTACAACACCAGTTGCAGGTACAGGTTTTGCGATGATCATGACGCGAGAGCGATGTTACTTGTTTTGGAGTTTCTTCTTCTGCTTCTTCTTCGATCAGGGGATAGGTTCCAGGTCGGCAGCCTGGGCTAGCAGGGTGGATGTCGTTTGAGCTTCTGTTTGTGTTTCATCCGTAGTCGGATGTTGATCTTATGTATGATGTATTGATATATTCTTGCGGTATTTGTATGCCTTGTATGTATCCCCATCTATTATGTAATGTTGATGTAATGATATCCATCTTGCAAAAGCGTATCAATATGCGGTTCTATCCTTGGTGGGACCTTCGAGTCTCTTTAGGATAGTATCGCATATTGGGCGTGACATCCGATGAGCGGCGCAGCCGGACATAGGGAAGATACGGGGAAACAACTGCCTCCGGGGCTCCCGGCAGACCGGTTTTATTCCGGGCTACCGAACATGGGGAAGACAAATCGCGGCCGGCCATGGACTAGTGTAGTGTATCCGTGTCATGCCAGTGGAGCTCCACGTGACCGTACGTGCACATAGTTTTAGCATTTTAATTGAAAATATGTAGAAAATATAACCGTTCTCGTCCGGTTTGTATGAAATCTGCCATGTTTGTCCGAAATCTGGCTGTGTTTGTATGAATTTCATGCGGTTTGTTGAAAAGGAGTTTGAAATGTATGCGGCTAGTGTTGGATGTCGACCTCCCGCATCCCTGTCCGCGGATTTGTCCCACCGTGCGCGGACGGATGCGGGAGGATTTTTACGGGTTGCGGCTGGAGATGCCCTTATAATTGGCGGATGTACCATAGTGATACACAATCCTCTTTGGAGAAAGTAATAAGGGAAAAACTAGCCTCGGCGGAGCTTGGCGACCATGGCCAAGACAGCGGGGCGACGGTAATAGGAGCGTTGGGGGCGGCGTTGCAGCAAGATGCGGGGCAACGTGTTGTGTGAGCGAAATGCGAGAGGGGTTTCCCCCTTGTCTACGAGATGGGCGAGTGAAGGACAATGAAGATCCAACGGCATATGCAATGTGCAAGGTGCAGCTGGGGAGGTGACCGATCGCAGCCTGCGATCGGTGGATGGACGCCAAGTACTGATCGGAGCTGAACACCATGTCACCAAGAACTGGCATTGACACTGGAATCTTTTTTTTTGGTTGGTGAACCATTGTTATATAAGTTTTGGAACTGGGTCATTTCTAGATGAAGTTTATAACATGGCCTCTCAATTTTCAGTAGGGATAAAAAAACAAAGAAATCAAAAAACAGAAACAAAATTTTCTATATATTGCTCGATTGTTGAACTTCACTGGCCGAAGATAAGGCCAGTCCTCCCCAGCAAAAAAGAAAAGGAAATGAGACCAATCCTATTCCACGTGTTATTATGCCGAATAGATGGCATAAAACCGCATGGACCGCTGTTAACGGGCAGTCCCATTTTCGGACGCAATTGGATTTCTTCCATCTATTTGTGTGTACCTTCGAGTTATCTTTTTTCTTTTTCTTTTTCTTTTTCTGATGGTTTTCCCCACTTTGTGCTAGCTTTTTTTTGGTTGATTTATATTTGTATTCTTTTTCTGATTCCTATTCATTTATTTTTTTAATTCATGATCATTTTTAAAGTTGAATAATATTTTTAAATTCATGATTGTTCAAAAATTAGAAATATTTTAAATTCATGAAAATTCTTTTGAATATATTTTTTATTTATTTATGATTTTATAAACTATTTTTATATTAGACATACTTTTTTTTAAAAAATAAAAACAAAAAGACCGACTCAAAAACCGTCGAATCCAAACATGCACGAATCTACTTACACCCGGCATGGCGTTTCCTCAACAACTACGAGGTCTCAAAAGACAATCAGGTTTTTAGTTTTAGCACCCAACGAACCCTTTTTTTCTAGGGTCCAATCCCTGGCGACTGTTCGCCACGAGGGATGGCAACCATGAACCCCCGAGATGGCAATTTATGTGGCCAGGTGTAGCGTTTTTCAAAATAGCCATGGTAGTTTGTTTAAAATGTGGGGAGTTTTGGGCAGAAACTGTTAGATCTGATGGTTATGGGGCCGTTTGCCAAGAATTGCCCTGCTGAACGTTCACCAGATAGATTTACCGTTTATTTTAGAATATAAACCGATCTGTACATGTGGAGTTGCAAAACTGCAGCCTGTGAGTAAACTATCAAGGCCCAATGTCAAAACTAGCTTAGCCCATTTCTGCACTCGTTCCTTATATGGGCCACCACAGACCCATCTGCATATCTCTCGGCACCTTAAAAAAGGTTCGAGGCTCGTGCATCCACGACAACAGAGCCCCAGCGAAACGAGTCACCGTCCCACTGATCAACAGAGCACACAGAACTCGTTTGTTACAGAAAGTCCAGGACTTGATTGATCCAATTTCTGGAAATTGGGATGAGCAGCTCGTGCGTGAAAACTTCTGGCCGGTTGATGCAGAGAGGATATTGCAAATTCCGTTGTCATCTCATGGACAATCAGACTTCATCTCATGGCATTTTTCGAAGTCAGGTTGCTTTACTATCCGCTCGGCGTATCATATTACATGGAAAAATGAATATAGGACACGAGCTCGGTTGGACTCGGGAGGAGGCAGAATTGATCCACATCCTGTGTGGAAGTCGCTTTGGGGAAGAACTCTCCCTCCTAAAGTACATGTGTTCAACTGGCGGGTGTTACATGGGATCGTTCCGTGCAACTGCACATTAACAGATCGTCATATGAAGTCCCCTGTAATATGCCCAGTTTGTCGAACTACCCCTGAGGATCTCCGCCATATGTTGTTTACATGTGACAGGTCCAAGAAGGTGTGGGAGGAACTCGGTCTGAAACCTACCATTGAAAATGTTGTAGCACAAGAGAGGTCAGGTTCAGTTATTTTAGAAAAGCTATTCTGTTCGGACCTCGAGGGAGAAGCAAGGATCCTGATAGCAAATGGAGTTGAGATGATTATGGTAGCAGCTTGGTACCTCTGGTGGGATCGCCGGAAAATTAGCCACGACGAGAAGTGTGGCACCCCGGTCCGTACAGCAATGAGTATACGGGGCATCGTTGCTAATGCTCTCGCTATGAAACCAGGGGTAAAGGACAGAAAATTGAGGTGGGAGAGGCCTGCTATGGGGGTCTTAAAGCTTAATGTGGATGCAAGTTACCATGCTGATGAGGGATCAGGAGCAACGGGAGCAGTAATTCGGGATTGTACGGGCGCTTTTATTGCAGGATGTTGTTATTATAAACAGCATGCTATGGATGCACCATCCATGGAGGCTCTAGCTCTACTTGATGGCTTACGCCTAGCTGACAATCTGGGCATTTCAACTCTGGTAGTAGAGTCTGACTCACTAGAGATTGTCCAAGCTATCCTTGACCCATCAGATTACTGTGCTTCAGCGGCGGTTGTTACTGATGACTGTCGAAAGTTATTGACTGCGTTCGGCAGGGCGACTGTTGTTCATTGTGCTCGGGAAGGTAACGTGGCAGCGCATGGGCTTGCTCGGGCTAGTTACAGAGGAAATTTTCCTGGAGAGTGACGAGATAAACCTCCTGATTTCTTACTCCCCTTCCTTGTAACTGATATGATTATTGTTTAATAAAGGTCGCCGAATCTAAAAAAACAGAGCACACATAACAGAGTTTTAGTTATCGGGTGGTAAATCCAATTACCGGACAGTAACAACGGATCTAGGTACCCCGCAGAAGAAATCACCTTATCCAGCAAAATAAAATCCCTGAAACTTTTAGTCTGAATGAATTTTGATTGAAAATAAAAGGAATTTTGTTCAGATTCAAAATCCATTTAAAAAATCGACTAGTAACCGCCTGGTATTCTCTGGTTACCAACCTGAAAACTCAGTGCTGTAAGAATATTTGGGAAGTGTAGAACCTTTTGCTCGGGACACACTTGTATTTATATGGGTAATGTCGTGGCTTACAAGATGATACGATCGACAGATCGTTTATAGAAGGTCGGTAGGAGTCGACAGAAGTTGGAATGGAAGAAGAGATAGAAGAAGAATACAAGTTTGAACATATAGTTCTATCCCAATACGACTATTCCAACACTCCCCCTCAAACTAAACCTAAGTAACTCCAAGGTTGAGATTGTACTTGAATTCATCCAGCCTTCTCATAGTGAGAGGTTTTGTAAAGCCATCAGCTAGTTGATCACCAGTTGGTATGAACTTTATGTCAAGTAGCTTGCGGGCTACTCTTTCTCCGACGAAGTGGAAATCAACCTCAATATGTTTAGTACGTGCATGAAAAACAAGATTAGTTGAAAGATAGTGTTGGGGATATACCCCACGGTATGACCCAGCCACGATATGACCCGACCATTCTTCGGGAGATCATAAAGGACCTTGTTGCCTGGGCCACGATGAGTTAGAGTTCGGTGCCCAAGAGGCGGCTTGAGGAGGAGGCCGGCTGGAGAAGGAGGCTATAAGGAATCTCCCTTGCTTGAGGAATAAGATAAGTTGGAAATAGACTAAGACAAGGGTTGTAGTTTGACCCGGATTCTGTTGTGACCTTGAGGCCTCGACCTGTATATAAAGGGGAGCCCCTGAGGCAGAAAGACCAAGTTACGATCAATCGAGAGCTAGGTTAGCGAATCCGCATCCTTACAATCGAGATTTCCAGGAATATCAATCAAGTAGGAGTAGGTATTTACCTCCACCATGAGGGGCTGAATCTATCACCCCCTCTCAAGCGACCACCTAGGTGTGATGGCCTCTAGAGTTAGTCCTTTTTAGTCCTTTTTTAAGGATATCTGCCGTGACAAAACCACGACATTTGGCGCGAACCATGGCGCCTGCTCACGGTGGTGTTGAGTTCTTGGAGGGAGCTCTCCCAGGGATCGAGGGATATTGATCGGTCGGATGAACAAGAGTCGTCGCGGCAAGTTCTACATCGACGACTCATGCTGGGGTCCCGAGGCCGACTCAATCGAGTACGGGTACCGGGTCCCCTTTGGCAAGATCGATGTCTTCATCGGCAAAATCGGCGAATCAGGTCCTGAGCCGGACATCTGCACCGACATCGTCGAGATGGCTCGGCGCACCCGACCCGGCCAGGCTCAAGCCGGCCCGAATCACGTTTTCGTCGGCTTCACTCAAGGAGTCGATCTTCCAGACAATTCCGCGTCTAGTGGGAAGACCCTCGTCTATTCTAATGACGAGTCCTTGGTTGGAGACACCGAGTCAATTCTTCCACTCTTCCATGGAAAGCTTGGGGGCTACTCCGATGATGAGACTGTTCCAGAAGCCCTCGAGCCGCCGTCTTCATGGCAAGGACAGCCTCGGCCCTCAACTCCACAGCGGTTGGTGCAGTGACCGGGACTAGCACTTCAGCGCCGGCTCCAGGCGCGACCGGCTCAGGAAAAACGTCGGCTCGGGCTATGGATGACTTAATGGCCGCCATGGCGACGCTTGTGAAAACCCCAGTAACCGCGGAGAATCGGGCGGAGCGTAACACGAAGATGACCAAGCTTCACGAGCAGATGGCTAAGGTTCACAAGGATATCAACGCTGAGAATATTTGCATGGCGGAGGCGCAGACTCACATCCATAACGAGGTCGAACGCCTGAAGGCGGAAGCCTGGCATATGGGTTTTCGTATGAACGCTTCAGATACGGTTCATCAGAGGAGACATGCAGGCCGCATGCCCTTTAATTAGGACGACGATAAGTGCCACACGTGTGGGCGTTAAGGGGTCTGCCCACACGTTTTGTGTGGCGTCTAAGAGGACCAGCCCACACGCCTACGTGTGGGCAAAACAACTAGCGCCCACATGCTTCTTTTTTTCCCTTGCGGTCCCTCTCTCACACACCTACGTGTGGGCAAAATGCATAACGCCCACACGACCTCTCTCAGCCACCTACCTCATGGTCCCGCACGCCCCGCGTGACAGTCACCACACGTCCCCGTAGTTGCCATGGTCCGGACCCTCTTCAATGTCCGTTTAACTGCAGTTGCCATGTCGGACAACTACAGTTGCCATGGTTGCTCAACTGTAGTTGCCATCTCAGGTCAAGTGCCAGATGCCATTTTGGACAACTGCAGCTGTTGCCATGTATGGTCTGGTTTACTATAGTTGCCGTGATTTGAAAACTTTAGAGGTTGCCACCTACTAACACTAAGCAGTTGCCATGTATGGTCTAGTTTACTACAGTTGCCATGATTTAAAAACCTTAGGAGTTGCCACCTACTAACACTAGGCAGTTGCCGTGCAGCGCTACAAAAAGACATGGCAAAACAACATGTTCGGGTAAAAGAGAGAGTTGCCATCTGCTTACAAGCACACTAGGGCAGTTGCCGTGTACCCTGCAAAACACATGGCAACTGACATGTTCGGGTAAAAAAAGAGAGAGTTGCCATCTGCTTAAAAGCACGCTAGGGCAGTTGCCATGTACACTGCAAAACGCATGGCAACTGGCAGCCTGGGTGTGGAGAGAGGAGACGGTCGTGTGGGCGAGATGGCAAATGCCCACACACCAGCCCTTGTGCGTGAGTGAAAACTGGCGTGTGGGCGAATTGCTAAACGCCCACACACCGGCCCCTCCGTGTGGTGAAACGGACGTGTGGACGACCGGGTGAATGCCCACACACCAGCCCAGTCCTACGTGGCACCACAAAGATGCCAAGATTCGTGCACCCACAAACGGACGCGGATCCACGCGTGTGAGCGAGATGAAAACGCCCACACGTGTGGGCGTTAGTGTTTCCGTTAATTAGGAGCTTACATGCTTGTTCAGCACACCACAGGATACGCCGGGGGCTGGGACCAGTACGCCCGAGGCGACGGTTATACCCCAATTAACCCGGGCTGTGCCCCCAAATGCAGGGGCTGGGCAACCGCAGTCAGCTCAGCCTCGTCAACCGGCTCAGCAGCATGAGCCAGCCCCCCCCATCTCCAGTTACCTCGTCGTCGTTTCCAGACACCGCCACACCCGGTGCGTCATTTTTCCAATCCTGTGGACACCGGTGGGCCGTTCGACAGCGCCAAGAAATGGCTCATGCTCACGGCCGCTTCTGACCGCGCTGGTGGATTGCCGTTATTGATCGGCACGTCGCATGCAGCTGGCCTCACGAATTCTTTACTTTTCTTAGAGCAACTCTAGCAGACCCCACAAAACGCCCGGCCCGCAAAAATTCCGGCGAGTATGCGGACTCAGCCCAATTTTCCGGCCAGAACAGAGCCCGCATACTCGCCCGTCCCGCAAATTTTTTTGCCAACCGCATGCCCCGAGCAGTATAACTGCGGTTCGGCGACCCTTTTGCCGGTCCAAACCCTATCACCCCGCCGCCGCGAGCCACTCGATTCCCCTTTCCCCTCTTCCAATTTCTCGCTGCCGGCGACCACCCGCACTGCCTCCAGCCGCCATGTGGGGGCGAATGTGGAGCTCCGGACGCAGCCCCGGCAGCAGATCCGGCCGTGAGCACGACCCGGAGCGCGAGCGGCGCGTCCGGTCGGACGGCGCAAAGAAGCGCGGCGCCCGGAGGTGGACCAACCACGGGATGTCGTCGCCGGCGAGCTTCAACCGCCGCGAGACGGAGGAGTACGACTGCCGGCGCGCGTCCTTCTCCACTGCGAGGTCCTACGCCGGATCCTCCTCGTCCTCCGGCGCGGGCTTCCTCCCCGTGAAGAGGGAGTGGTCGGACGACGAGGAGGAGCCGGAGCCGCCGGCGCCGTTCGCCTTCGTCCCGGTGAAGGAGGAGCCCGAGGAGCCCGCTCCGCTCGGCCGCCGCAGAGTCGTCGGGCCCGAGGACTACGTCACGGACTTCGATGCCGTCGCCGCCGCCGTCGCCAAGCGGAGCGTGCGCGAGGAGGAGGAGCGGTGGCGCCACGTCGAGGAGCTCGAAGCCCTCGAGTGGCGGCAGGCGGCCGCCCACAACGTCGCTGAAGGAAATATGCCCTAGAGGCAATAATAAAGTTATTATTTATTTCCTTATACCATGATAAATGTTTATTATTCATGCTAGAATTGTATTAACCAGAAACATAATACTTGTGTGAATACATAGACAAACAGAGTGTCAGTAGTATGCCTCTACTTGACTAGCTCGTTGATCAAAGATGGTTATGTTTCCTAGCCATAGACATGAGTTGTCATTTGATTAACGGGATCACATCATTAGGAGAATGATGTGATTGACTTGACTCATTCCGTTAGCTTAGCACTCGATCGTTTAGTATGTTGCTATTGCTTTCTTCATGACTTATACATGTTCCTATGACTATGAGATTATGCAACTCCCGTTTACCGGAGGAACACTTTGTGTGCTACCAAACGCCACAACGTAACTGGGTGATTATAAAGGTGCTCCACAGGTGTCTCCGAAGGTACTTGTTGGGTTGGCGTATTTCGAGATTAGGATTTGTCACTCCGATTGTCGGAGAGGTATCTCTGGGCCCACTCGGTAATGCACATCACTATAAGCCTTGCAAGCATTGTAACTAATGAGTTAGTTGCGGGATGATGTATTACGGAACGAGTAAAGAGACTTGCCGGAAACGAGATTGAACTAGGTATTGAGATACCGACGATCGAATCTCGGGCAAGTAACATACCGATGACAAAGGGAACAACGTATGTTGTTATGCGGTCTGACCGATAAAGATCTTCGTAGAATATGTAGGAGCCAATATGGGCATCCAGGTCCTGCTATTGGTTATTGACCAAAGAGGTGTCTCGGTCATGTCTACATAGTTCTCGAACCCGTAGGGTCCGCACGCTTAACGTTCGTTGGCAATATAGTACTATGAGTTATGTATGTTGGTGACCGAATGTTGTTCGGAGTTTTGGATGAGATCACGGATATGAGGAGGAACTCCGGAATGGTCCGGAAGTAAAGATTGATATGTGGATAGTAGTGTTTGATCTCCGGAAAGGTTCCGGAATCCATCGGAAGGGGTTCCTAATGTTTCCCGAAATGTTTGGGCACGAGAACACTTTATCTGGGCCAAAGGGGAAAGCCCACGAGGTTTTTGGAAAGCGCAAAAGGAAGTTTTGCGGAGTCCCTGGCGTCTGGGTCCAGATGCCAGGAACCCTGGCGTCTGGCCCTGGAGTCCGAGAAGGACTCTTGTCTTTCGGGTGAAACCGACTTTGTGGAGGCTTTTACTCCAAATTTCGACCCCAAGACTCAACATATAAATAGAGGGGTAGGGCTAGCACCCAAGAGACATCAAGAAACACCAAGTCGTGTGCCGGCAACCCCGTCCCCTCTAGTTTATCCTCCGTCATAGTTTTCGTAGTGCTTAGGCGAAGCCCTGCGGAGATTGTTCTTCACCAACACCGTCACCACGCCGTCGTGCTGCCGAAACTCATCTACTACTTCGCCCCTCTTGCTGGATCGAGAAGGCGGGGACGTCATCGAGCTGAACGTGTGCAGAACTCGGAGGTGCCGTGCGTTCGGTACTTGGATCGGTCGGATCGTGAAGACGTACGACTACATCAACCGCGTTGATAAAACGCTTCCGCTTACGGCCTACGAGGGTACGTAGACAACACTCTCCCCTCTCGTTGCTATGCATCACCATGATCTTGCGTGTGCGTAGGAATTTTTTTTGAAATTACTACGTTCCCCACCAGTCGCTGCCAACGAGAAGGCTGAGGAGTGGCGCCGCATCCGCGCGGAGCAGGCGGCGAAGTACGTTGACCTGTGCAGCTCCGGCGATGAGGATTGAGCGTCCGGCTCCTCCACGGCGTCGTCCATTTGCCGCGACCTCGCCGCCGTCAAATCCAACCCCTCCATTACTAGTTTAACGTAGTATGTAGTATAACTATGCTTGTAGTTTGTTGATCATGTGATGAACTATGTAGTATGTGATGAACTATGTTTGTGCAATTTCTCCCGCGAAAGTGTTTTTTCAAATTATGCAGGTTTTGATATGGGTTCTGTTCGGCCGTGCATGTTTTCGACCCGCAAACGCGATCTTCGTGAAACCGCAAACGCGTTTTGCGGGTCAAATTTTTGCGGGGTCAGCTAGAGTTGCTCTTAGCACCGATTGATTGTCCGGTCATTCTTCTTCTTCTTCTTCCTCCTCTTCTATACGAAATTACATACTTACAAATTTGCTCCTTGGAACATATCAAGGAAACTGTAACATACAATTGATTCTTTCGATTCTTTGGCGTAAGGTTGACTATTTTAGACTAATTCACATCCACATGTATATGTACCATGTAAACACGATCGAGCATGTATATTGGTGCTGAAATATATAAATTGGAATGAAAAAAATTCCACTTTGTGACCTGTGAGCAGAAGGAAAAGGTTTGGCCAGTTGGATCGATGAGTGTGTGTGCATGAGGCCGGCCGAGTGAGTGAGTGAGCAAGTGAGTGAGTGGTGGGGGTTGTCTGAAATGTGATGGAAATTAAGGGAGTGGGTGCAATGTTGTGGCCTACTACTATCCACCTTTTGCGTTTCTTTTCTATGCTTAGTTCAGCCCTATTAGTTAAGTGGCAACTGCCCACATGCAAGTACAAAAAGGCACATTTTATATTGTACAAACTATATTTATTTAAACTTGTAAGTTAATTAATCGATCAATTGATGAGGTGATTAATCAGTGAACGTTTTCTCTTCTTAAACTGTTTGCTTCATTGTTAATTACATTTAATTTAATTCATCAAGTGGACAGTCGTTTCGAGTGGTGGCGCATGCATGCACGTTTCCTCTTGATCAAGTCAGCTAGTATCTAGTAGCTTGTTGCAGTTGGTTAACTGAGAAAGATATGGATAGTGAAGTAGGCAAAGTTGGAAAGGGAATATAGAGAGGGTACGGTGCAAGCAAAAAGGGGGGCAATTAATTGGGAGGTAGCTAGTTGAGCATGTATGTAGATGCTCTATCTATCTTGGCTAAGCTAGCTAGTGACGCATGAGGTGAGTGTGTGTGTGTGTGTGTGTGTTGGGCAATTTGGCATATCTGTGCATACACATGTACATGTATATGCGCATATGTTTGTGTGTATATATGGATGTATGACTTGCTACCTAGCTAGCTCGTATCACTATCTTTGGGTGGATGGGATGTGTTTTGGATACACTAGCTAGCTAGAACTACTTTGGACGGATGAGATGTGTTTTGGATACATGCATCTTGTGGTTTGGTTTCTCCACCACCAAGTAAATCAAAGGGCCAGCATATGCATCAGGTTCTTTTCCCTGGAGATGAGCTTGTCTTGTTTGAAAGCTAGCCAGCCAGCTGCCGAATCAAGTTAAGTAATAGGTACAATATCGTCAACAGAAACAGATGACAGAGTTAACATGATTAACCTACCTCCACGGGCTTGGGCTACCTGCCAAGCGCATATAATCCTCCCGCTATAATTAGTGTGTGCTATGTTGTACACATACCCACTTTTTTGTTTGTGTTAGCTAGGCTGAAAAATTACCGGAGGCCCGGAATAGGATGGAGGTTTCTTGTAGAAGGGATGATCAACCCATCATCCTATGTTTCGTTGATGCACCCAGGCTTATATTATTGATTATTTGACAATGTCAAGCAAATTCCAACGTTGAGGTCAAACAAATCGGACGAAGCGATTATTCCTGAAGAAATTGAACGGTTTCTCATATGAAGTAATTATGTCTCGAGAACAACCTGAAGATATTATGCAAGGTATATATGCTAGTATTAACTTTAGAGGTGTGGCGGCATGGTTACCGGCCAGGTGCTGCAAGCTCGCCTGCAGGCTGCAAGTATACTTTCCGTGACATGCACTTTAACTGATCACAGCAGCACAGAAAGAACAAAAGGGAAAGAAAGACGTCAAGATCTAGTGGACGCACGGTGCATGCAAAGACGTCCGTCCATGGACGGATGGACGGACGGATGGATGCGGCACGCATCAGTCTCATTCGCATGGTCTATCACGATTATTATCCTCACGTGCTCGTTTCTTTTTTCTCTCTTGCCAGTTTTAAGCTCCCAGTTTGAACCAGCTACAAGCAGTAGGAGTAGTACTACTTCTAGCTAGGACGTACAACGACTTTTAACTGCCACCGCTAAACTCGATTGGCCTCGTCGGCCAGTCAGTCAAGTGTACAAAACTGAGCTATCGAAGCTTCAAAAAAAAAAAAACTGAGCTATCGATCGGCAGTACGTACCTAATTAAATTGCGTACGGATCATTATCGACTTGCGTGGGGCCACGCCCAACCACGTACGTACACTTTGTATTTATGTATGGTAGTCGCTAGGTGTACGTACGAGTTCGATCTCTCTCTTAACTGGAGAGTACAGAGCTTTTCTTTTTCCTTTTTCCGCGGGATTGTGAGTACAAAGTTCATCCACACATACTCCTCCGTTTCTAAATGTTAGTCTTTTTAAAGATTTTAATATAAACTAAATACATATGTATATAGATATATTTTGAAGTGTAGATTCACTCATTTTATTCCGTATGTAGTTCATATTAAAATCTTTAAAAAGGCTTATATTTAGAAACGGATGAAGTACAAGATTACTGCTTACTACTCCTGCCTTTAAAAGACTCATATTTAGGAAAACCAGTACAAACCTTTAAAAGACTTATATTTAGGAACTAGTGTCAAACGGATGCCTCCCTTATTTTCTGTGTGTATATTTTTCGAGGCCATGTGGTTCGTTCGTGTATACTAGCTAGTGTCAAACGGATGCCTCCCTTATTTGCGTCTGTTCTGGTCGTATATATATATGTACTGATCATCGATGGAATAAAGATGAGGTTTTGATCCGTTCATTCACTTTTGACTTACAACACGTTATCACGCACGTCTCTCCGCAGAGAGCGAATAGGCCAGAGGAACTTCGCCGTCCCCGGCGAGAATCGAGGCAGCAACTCTGGCAGTCTCATGTCCGGCGAACTCCATGGGAGAGAAAATTGCTGGAAGAATAGGAGGCATCGATTACGTACGATCTTCACGTTCAAACAATGGCGACCAAGCGACGCAGGGACGCAGACTTCAGCAGTGAACTTCGGCGTCGGCGTTGACGACGGTCATGAGGCCACGCCCAAGATCACAGAAGAGAGGAAATGCCTCTAGACGGTGCTCTGGGCACTGAACGCAGCGAGGCACCAGGCCATCCATGGCAAAGAAGATCATGCATCGCTACAAAATATGAATCAGGAGCTGCCTTTTGTGATTAAATCAACGATCTAATAACTAATCGGCATGTAGCCTATGCGCAGGAGATATAATCGATGCTCCAAGCAAGAAGAAGGAATTCGTCAGCCACATCACGCACATGCAGCCGGGAGGTAACAGGCGAAAATCACTCACCCGCATCAGTGGCGTTGGCGGCACCACGTACATGGTGTACGCAGCGGCGCCTTGCCCACGACCGCTTGGGGCCGGTAAGGCACGGCTTCGGCAGCAGCCAACGGATGTCGAACGGCGCGACGGCGCATGGCGTCGGTGAGGCGCGGCTTCGGCAGCAGCCAACGGATGTCGAACGGCGCGACGGCGAAAGACGTGATTTAGGACCATGGTTCAGCCGAACCTATGGTCTATGCCGTACGATTTAATATCCTACAACATGTGGATCTGTGACATGCATGTCAACTGCATTTTTTAATCAACCATGTATAGATCCTCATGAATAAATATGCATGCCAACTGCATTTTTAATCAACCATGCACGGATCCTCATGAATAGTGTCTAAAAATCAATGGTGTCGAGTGTAGGCTCGGCTGAACCATGGTTCCGTAAAACATTTTCGGCGCGACCGCGCAGAGCGTCGGCGTCAGCACACGGTGGCGCATCGTCGAGACAAGCGACAGGATGGCTTGCGCAGCGGCGGGAGTAAATTCTCCTTCAGGGGAGGAGGACGGCGAGCCGGGCCCGTCTGTCCCTCGTCGTTGAGGCGGCGACGCCGGATGGCAGGGAGGCGGCCGCCGTTTGGATTGGAATGCGGAATTGGGGGCAGTTGGTCGATGGGGACGGAAGCCGTCCCGTCGCCGCTCCCTTATCCGATCTGGGGCGGTGCGCGCCTGTGCGCCGGCCAAAGGCCCATCTGTCGAGAAAAAAAGGAAGCGAGAACGGAAAAAACATGTGGGTTGTGCCCACTGGTTTGGGTTGTGCAGAGTCGGCCCAGGACCATTTTTTTTAATGTTTTCCTTTTCTGTTTTAGCATTTGGCTGTGCAGTTTTCGCATGTATGTGTATTTACAGTAATTTCATGTATATTACTGTATCATAAAGCACACTAGTGTATTTGATCAATCAATTTGATGGTTGCTACATGTTGATGATTATTGAAAATTAATTTACAAGAGAGTAAATTAATGGGCATGAATATTTCATGCAAGATATGTTGGACATATCGAGAATGAATTTGCCGAGTTTGCATGAATCTCAGTTCCACCATAACCGCACCTGCTCAGGGGCTCCTGCTATAGATGATATAGCGTAGTATGTTCAATTGCACTTCATCTCACATCACTTACACGCTGATCTGTTGAGATCAACAGAGAGTGGTGATGATACCTATAGTGCATAGAGAATGGACGCTCGTCTGATTCCATGACTTCGAGTCAGTGACAACATACAATTCTATTGTGCATCAAATCAACTGAAAGTTGAGACTCTACAATAGTGTAGTTTCAGATGCTAATCTCATCGAAATGCTTTCCACTTTCAATCCTTTTATTAGGATCTGACTGAACAATTTCATCAATGGTGAAGGAAAGGGGAGACATGATGAAAAGCAGAATATGAATGGAGCACAAAAGGGCAAAAGCCATTTCTTGGAGAATGACAAGGTCAGTAGCCTCGGTTGCTACACATGTGGTTATACGACTCACAATGCAAGGAAATATGATACTTCCATGCATTTGGTGGATCTGTACATCCATCAATTGGCTAAGGGCAAGAGGCCCATGGGAACAAGTGTGAATCTTACTTCACTTGCAATAACAATGATTTCCCAATGGTTGAAAGTTCCCTGATGTTCCTCGGAACATGGGCAATTAGGATCATGCTCAGCAAAAGGAAGGTCCGCTATTGAGTATCGATGACATGTTGGTGGACTTCAATTTTATTGACATATATGGAGACCGGCTTCAGTCTCTTTTGTCATGCATTGTAATGATGGCTATAGACATATTACATGCTGTAAAATGAATTATGTCCATCAACATAATATGATAGCTATGTCATCAGACATGATGCTTGTGGTATGTCCTCTGACATATATAGATTATGATGTATGTATTATTTCCATATGAGTTCAATCATATGCTAAAATTGGTTTATTTCTCTTTAGAAACTTAACGAAATAATCCAATTGAGAAGGAAATGTGTTAAGTGGAAACTGGGTCTACTAACACGATATTTTGGGAGATTAAGTGTTTCCATTGCAATATCTTGATAAGAGTAATGGAAGTGTCATGACAATTGTGGTCTTGATACGGTAATTGTTGGTTCTGGTCAAGCCACAATTACAATCCCTATGGGTACTACATGGTAATCATGGGTGCATCGATGTATCTAGATTCTACTCGTACCTTGCTGAGTTTTAAGGATATTCCCAATGGTTTCTATGTTGAAACCCATAAAGCGAGTGAGGTTGGAAGCCTACTCATGACTCAGCAAAAGGGATTTGAATGAAATCCTAGAGTAAATATCTTCTCTATCTTTTGGATTGTACTATACATACATTATATTAGATACACATTTGGCGTATAAGATAATTTTCTAGAGTCTTGATAAGTTCAAGATATGGCAACATTGCCTGGGTCTCCCTAGTATTGGGATGATGAGAAAATTATTGATGGTCCAATTGGACACAAATCAAACGGTGTGAAGTTTCTAAATTCATTGAATTGTATATGCACGATGTGTGCAAACCGGGAAAGTGATCACAAGGTCATTTTATCTCATGAAAGAGGATGGGCCACTAAATTTCCTTGGATAGGAGATATATATGTGATCCAATTCAACCGTTATATGGGATATTCACATATTTTATAGTGCTTTTGGATGCATCAGTGAGATGGTCCAATGTGTGTCTTATTATAAGGGACCATGCTTTTACATAGTTGGTTGCTCAGATCATTAATTTGAGAGCAAATCAATCCTAGCACAGGATAAAATCCATCAGAATGGATAATGCTGTAAATTTAGTTCATGAGCCTTTGATGATTACTGCCTAGATTGAGGCATAACTGTGGAGCATATTGGTACTTTGTGTACATATCCAGACTGGTCTTGCGGAATCACTTGTCAAGAGGATAAGTTGATAGCAAGATTGCTCCGACAGAATTGTAATCTCCCAACATCTAGTTGGGGACATTGCAATTTTACATACTGCATATACAAATTCAATGAACTGCATATTATATGGTCTCCCCGTTGCAGTTAGTACGTGGAAATGAGTAAGTATTTCCCATCTTCGATAATTCGGTTGTGTTGGATACATACCGATTTCACCACCGCAGCGTACATATATGGGCCCTCATAGAAATTGGGGATCTATGTGAGGTATAATTCTCCGTCAATCATAAAGTACCTGTAGTCCTAAGAAGGGGACTTGTTTATGGCCCGGTGCGCTGATTGTATTTTGATCAGGACATTTTCCGGCATTAGGGAGAGATATGGACCACATTGAATTGCAGAAAATAGATTGAGATGCGAATAGACATCTAGTCCTGAGGTCCACGTACGAATGAGTCTGAACTGGAGGTTCAGAAGATTATCAATTTGCAAAGTATCGTAATAATCTGCCAGTTGCATTTACTAAGTATATAGGTGTCATAAAGTAAAATATTCCCATAGTGAATGTGTCAGAAAGAGTGGATGTGACCCATAGGTCCACTCGGCCACCGAAGAGGAGGAGGAATCTGGACACAAGAGGACAAGGCTTCATGGAAGCGTCCAAGGGGAATGAGGAATCCTCAAACAGTAAATGCAGGTCAACTTCATGTTGATATTCAACCAAGGGTTGAAAGACACCTGAAGGATGTTGGACACATCCAGGACACAGCACGAGTGTGCACACAAATTTTTGTGCTGGGACATCGGAAGGCCTTGACTCAACTGTTGTGGGAAATCACAAAGAGTCAAAAGGTAATGATGAAATCTACACTATGGACATGGATTCGGGAGAATCATATAATAAAGACTACATTATGTCGATATTTATTTATCCTCATGAATTGCAAAAGACCTTGGATTGGATCTAGAACCAAATTCCATGCATGGCTGAGTGTCTAAAATGCTCTAGTTGATCCAAAGGAAGGCAACAATTGAGGATGCGCTCGCTCTCAAGAAGAGGGGGTATTGACCTGATCAGTAATACCCACTCCTCTGGATTTGTTCCCCGGGGGAGCAAATGGGTTTTTTTGTTCATGAGAAATGAAAACCAAGAGGTGGTGAGATATGAAGCGAGTCTTGTAGCACATGGCTTCACGCAGAGACCCTTCATCGTTTAAGATGAAACATGTTCTCCTGTTGTGAGTGGAATAACATTCCGATATTTAATATCACTGGCAGTGAATAATGAATTTGTTTATCAACCAGATGGATGTTGTGACTGCATAGTTGCATGAGTCACTTGATTCATATATCTCTATGATAATTCCTGGTTGAATGAAGATTCTGAATTTATTCGCAACATGTATTGTGAAAGCTTCAAAGGTCATTTTATTACTTGAAGTCGGTAAGGATGTGGTATAACCGACAGAGTGAGTTCCTTTGTCAGAAGGATTACTCAAACAATGATAGTTGCTCATGTATACCCATCAAGAAATCCAAAGAAGGATTTGCACAATTTATGTGTATTTTGATGATCTAAATATCATTGGAACTACACAAAAAATACACGAGACAAGCAAATCATCTTATGACGGAGTTTAAGATGTAAGATTTGGTTGAGACCAAACTTTGCTTGAGTTTGGAACTTGAGCGTATTCCTTCAGGAATACTTATTCACCAGTCTACATGTATCCAAAAGATTGTTGAAAGTTCAACATGGATAAGTGATATCCATTAAAGAACTATGGTTTTGAGATCTCTGAATTACTAGAGATAAGGACCCATTAAGGCCTAATGGCAGTGATGAAGAGATATTTGGACTTGAGTTTCCATATCGCGGTGCGATGAGAGCACACGTGTATCTAGCAAACTGCACCAGGCCTGGTATTTCATTAGAAGTAAATTTATTAGCTGGATATAATGCATCACTTATTAAAAGGCATTGGGTTGGTGTGAAGAATATTTTTAGATATCTTCTGGACACCATAGATCTTGGTTTGTTCTATGAGAAAAAAATCAAGATATGACCATGGTTGGATATTGTGATGTTGGGTATATATTAAATCCCCATAATCCTAGATCACAGACTGGTTTTTGTCTCCTCAAATGAAGGTGTGACCTTCTCTGGGAAGTCGGGAAGACATATTTTAGTGGCTGCATCCACTAGTCATTTTGAAATTGTTGATTTGTATGAACCATCACATGAATGTATGTGACTTCACGGAATGATGAACTTTGTTGAAAGTTCAAGTGGATTGGTTGGTAGGAACCACCCACCATTATCTATGAAGATAATGTTTTGTTTGTATTATGCTGATGCAGACAGGTTATAAAGAGAAACACTAGAATGTGTATGGCTCTAAAGTATTTTATTTCCCATGAGTTGAAAAAAGGTGGAAGATAAATATCTTGCAAATGAAGTCATCCAATAATTTTGGTGATTTATTCACAAAGTCTTTACCAAGTTCTTCATTCCATAAATAAGTTAATAGAATTGATATGAGATGACTTTGTTATTTGCAAGGTTCAGGGGGAGTGCACTCCCGAATGATAACCTGTTCGAGATCTTCAGATCTTTTGTATTGCACTCTTTTCCTTTATGAGTTTTTCCTGAATGGTTTCTCATGAGAGGTTTTCAATGAGGCAATAGTAATAGAAGCATGGTGATATGTCATTTTCTCCTTGTTTTCCCACAGGGTTTTTGGAGGAGTTTTTCATGGCATATTATATGTATCTTCTCATATTTTTTCCCACAAGGTTTTTGGAGGGGATGATTCCAAGTATGATCAGTCATAAGGACAAGCGAGGATTAGGGGGAGTGTTAGGATTTAATTAATTTATAATTAAAGGGATAATCCTCTCTGTACTGCAACGTGCAGATGCTAACCGTTGCGACCTTTCGTCGCATCCCCACGATCGGACGCCTCCCTTCTTTGCATCTGCTCTGGTTGTATATATATGTACTGATCATCGATGAAATAAAGATGAGGTTTTGATCCGTTCATTCACTTCTGACTTACAACAAAAACAATATGGTATCGTTAGATTCATCACACTAATTAGTTAATTATTATTTTCTCTGTAAACTTTTATAAGAGATTTTAGATCACTGGTTACGCAGTAATCACACATCCTCCCTTCCAAGAAAGAACAAGAGAAACAACAATGCAAGTTGGCGGTGGTGGTGGTGCCTATATGTGGCAAAGGCTAGTTTCCCGGCGGTGGCGGTGGGGCCTATTGGTACGAGTGACATCTTTTTCTTTCGGGAAAACTTTCGATCTATTAATATTTGATCATGGCAGTATAACGTATATCAAAAATAATAAAAAATTATAACCAGATACAAAGACCACCTAGCGATGATTAAAAGCATTGAAGCGAGCCGAAGATGTGTCGTTGTTATTGCCCCTCCCTCGCCGGAGCCAGGCAAAACAGAGAACCGCCGCCCGTCTTGTTTTTCTGAATAGGACATAAACCCTAATAACAAAACTCAAAAGAGCATTCAAAACCAGAGCTCTTCCGCCGGCAAAGGTCAGGATCCACCGCGCCTCCATTGTCCTAAGGCCACCTGAGCCGAGACGGGCCGGCAGCGGTGCCGACGGAAGGTAGAGGAACCCTGGGCTTTTTTTAGGTGAGAAGACGGCTGCGAGAGACACATATATAAAGGATGGTCCCTTTTTGTTAGGCTAGGTACGAGTGACATCATCATGCACGTCGCCACGCCGGCCGGCCGGCCATCTCATCATCTCACCCCATGTGAGTGACGTCGCTCCACCTATATGCATGCATGCAAAGCCGCCGCTCCGCCGGCGTCCATCCAGCTGCAGCCCCTACTCCTTCCTTCCGAGGGGTTGGACATTTGGAGTGGTTCTCTACTCTCTAGCTTGATTTCTTAGCAGACATGAGGGAAGTGATTGATTTGGTTTGCATTGGGTGGGCACCTGCACCCCAAAAGTCATGCTCCAGCCAACTCATCCAAAAGTCCGAACTATGGGAGAGGGCCGGACATTATACTCCAACACATCTCTCACGCTGGCCCGCAAATTTGCTCATGACCAATCCGCGGTCAAGGATGCGGGAGTCGGCCATCCGACGCTACCCGCATACATTTAAAACACCATTTCAACTAACCGGACGAAATTCATGTAAACACAGTGGATTTTCATATAAATCGGACGAGATTCGTGCAAACACGACGGATTTTCATTTCATTACAAACATTTAAAACAAAAAAAGCGGCCCGACCCTAAACCTGTCCTACGGCGGCCAGGACATGAGAGACGATTTTGTCGCATGTCGGCGCTGATCTGGTGTAGGCGATCTCGTTGGCGAGCATCTTGATCTTGGCAAGGTACTAGGCCATGCTCAGATTTCCCTTCTTGAGGCTTGTGAATTCAATCCGAGTATTGATAGCTTGAGCTTGGGTTTGGGCAGCAAACGTGGCATGGATCGCTGCCCACATCACCGCCGATGTTTGTAGGGTAACCACCTACGCAAGAATCTCGCGAGAAAGTGAACCCATCAGAAAACCTTGAACTTACTATTGCTGTGCATACCTGAGAACTCGGGCGAAGTTTGTGATCTGTTCTTCCTTCCCATCCTTGGTGGTGGTGAGGGTTTCTGGCGGCACTTGGCTCTCCGGATCAATGCGGTGGCCCATCTGTTCGCCTTTGATTTGAGGCAGGACGATAGCCTTTCACATGAGGAAGTTGTTCCTCGTTAGCTTCTCCTGACGTGGGGGTCCCATGGACATGGAATAGGTAGAGCTAGAGGAGGAAGGTGCAAAGGTGGATGATGATGCAAGGGATGTGGAGAGGGCACTCATGGTCCCATGGACATGGAATAGGTAGAGCTAGAGGAGGAAGGTGCAAAGGTGGATGATGATGCAAGGGATGTGGAGAGGGCACTCATGGTGCTGGATTGGGTGGAGGCGGTGGTCATGGCGAAAGGTTGAGGTCGGGCTTGGCTAGATGCAGTCTCCTTTTGATCTTAGGAAGAAGTCGCTCTGATTACGATGTCTTCTGCCGGCTATGCAACTGATAGGGCAAGGAAATGGGCCGCGCGAGAGGACAAGGAGGGAGCTGAAACTTTCTTCCTATGTGAGCGGTTGGCCAATGGAGGCCGCTCCATATCAACGCCCAAGCCTCCAACTACGGAGTCTCTCGAGACATACATGGATCGTACATATATAACGAATTACAAGCAAATGATTCGAAAGAACCATGGATCTGCGAGGAGAAATATGTACGTGCATGCAAATCTATGAGATCTCCATGATTCTAATCGAGCCTCTAACAACATAAATACTCTGTTAGTCCGCCTGCGCTTTGGCTCTCAAGGGCTTGAGGATCTGGAACGAGCAGAGCAGGCTGGCGTCGACGTTCATCAGCGCGCCGGCGTTGTTGAACTCGCCGCAGTAGTTGGGCGCGGAGAAGATGGTGACCAGTTGCCGATCCGCGAAGAACTCGTACCCATCCTCCACAACCTGTTACATTGTAAATGTGGATTTTTGAAGCTCGGGCTTTAAGACACCTCTTATTTTTAATCTCTACTATTGTTTTGAGATCTGTGCTACACAACTAACTTACTACATAAAATTTTCTTTTTTTTTTCTTTAAAACAAAAAACATACGAACTTCAAACTTTTCAGGACAACAAAATATTCTTACTACAATGTGGGTAAAAACTTTCAGATTTTTTTGTCCGACATAAATATACAAAATGAGATATTTTTGAGTAAAATTAATAATATTTACTATATATGATTCACGAAAGAATCTGAAAGTTTTTTCCCACATTGTAGTAAGAATGTTTTGTTGTCGTGTAAAGTTTGAGGTTCATATGTTGTTCTATTTGTGAGAAACAAAAAGACAAAAATACTTGCACAGATCACGATGCAGAAATGGATGGCTAGATAAGGGGGTGTAGGAAAGCCTATGCTTCCTCAAATGTTAACCGTTATATTGGCATGACAAGAACCGTCAATGACAATGCATAGAGGATGGAGAGGAGAGGGGAGAGGTTTGCAATACCTGGTGGGCGCGGCAAATGAGGTCGAGGTCGTGCTTGTTCAAGAACTCGGCGACCTTGTCGGCTCCAAAGGTGAAGGAGACGCCGCGGTCGTTCTCGCCCCAGCCGGGGCTCTCGCGGTCGGGGTCGGACCAGAGGAGGTCGCAGAGGAGGCCCTGGTCGGGCACGTCAACGGGGCGCTGGATCTCGGCGATCCGGTCGAGGCTGTCGAGGTCCGGGGAGAGGCCGCCGTGCATGCACAGGATCTTCTCGTCGATGAGCGCCGCCACAGGGAGGCAGTTGAAGCAGTCGGTGAAGAGCTTCCAGAGGCGGACGCTGAAGCGGCGCTTGCACTCGTCGTAGAAGCCGTAGATGCGGTTGATGGAGGCGCACTCGTGGTTGCCCCGCAGCAGGAAGAAGTTGTCCGGGAACTTGATCTTGTACGCTAGCAGTAGGCAGATGGTCTCGATGCTCTGCTTGCCCCGGTCCACGTAGTCGCCCAGGAACAGGTAGTTGGCGCTCGGCGGCAGCCCGCCGTAGTCGAACAGCCGGAGCAGGTCCGAGAACTGCCCGTGGATGTCGCCTGACACGTACACATGCATGCACAAAAGCACGTCAAAATCATTTTTTTCCATACCATGCAGCAGAGTTGTATGTATAATCATTAAGAAGGGAATTGGTTGGGAGAAGTGGTTTCCATCAATTACGAGGCGCCTGTGATGATTTCTTCAGTCCCAAGATGTTGTGTCAGCTCAGTATCTCAGAGGTGCTCATAGAAATGTGACGTGCGTGTGTGCGTTCATAGGAATAAGTGTATGTGTGTGTGAGCATTTACGATTATGCTATATGTTAAGAAAACACAACCCCAAACAAGTGACACCACAAAACCAAAAAGACATAAGGATTACCACTCAGGACTTGGCGATCCACAACCCGAAGACAGCCAAAACAAACCCAGACTCGAGATTATATCACAAAGCAAGAAACATTCACCACAAGAGCTTGAACATCACAACAGACCCCAACTTGACTACTATGACGAAACAATTTTCAACACTTAGATGCACCACCACTAGTAGAAAAAGAGGCTTCCATACGCCCCCATTAGTCCCCAAAATAATCGAACCGCGACCAAAGGGGTCTTTAGTCGCGGTTCGGGAGGAGACCCGCGACCAACTATCTGGGCCCAGCGCGCGCTGGCGGACGGGGGGGGCTTTAGTTAGTCCCGGTTGGCCTGGCCAACCGGGACTAAAGGTCCTCAGGCCGGCCCGAAGACCTTTAGTCCCGGTTGGTCTGGCCAACCGCGACTAAAGGGATTTGAGGCCTCATTTTCAAACTCTACCCCCCGCCCGTGGATCGCCTTTTCAGTTTTAGAAAAAACAAAAGAAAATGATGGAAATGTCAAAAAAATAAAATAAAATAAGTTTCCCATGTGATATGTGGTCTAGTTGTTGGGAAAATTTAGAAATATGAATTTCGACTTTATTTGCAAAATCTCTCTGGAATTTCTTAAAATGGACATAACTTTTGCATACGAACTCGGATGAAAAAGTTTTTTATATGAAAAATCATCTACTCGAAAAGTTACATCCGAATTTAACTGGGGGAACCCCGTTAAACATTTTCAAAATCCTCAAAAACCTAACAGAAAAAAAGATACGGGGCTTTTAAGATCTGGAGAGGCAAAAAAATCAAAAAAATTCAAACTGTGGTCAAACAATGGTCAAACTAATTATTCTAGAATATTAGTGTTACTAAATAATTATTTCAGTTTTTTTTTAATTTTGGTCAAATCTGGTCAAACTGTGGTCAAACAGTGGTCAAACAATGGTCAAACTAATTATTCCAGAAATATTAGTGTTACTAAATAATTATTGTTTTTTAAAACAATAGTTTCAAACTCAAACAGTGAAATGTGTCACTTCATGCTCAAGCTAAATTCCTGAGGGTTAATAGAATTGACATCCTACTATTGTCAGGAAAACAACAAGTGCAGACTTGGAAACGAGGGAGAATAGAACCCGGAAGTTAAGCGTGCTCAGGCTGGAGTAGTGAGAGGATGGGTGACTGTCCGGGAAGTTAGATGATTTGAATTGATGAGGGGTGATTAGAGATTAGAGGTTAAATTAAGCAGTGATGAGGGGTGGTGATTAGAGATTAGAGGTTAAAATAATTCAGAAATTTGAAAATAAAAAAAATTCCTAAAAAAAACTGCGGAGGAGGCTTTTAGTCCCGGTTAGCCACGAGAACCGGGACTAAAGCCTTTAGTCGCGGTTCGTAAGAGGCGCGACTAAAGGGGGGTCTTTAGTCGCGCATATTTAGTCCCGGTTGCACAGCCGGGACTAAAGGCCTTTGCAAACCGGGACTAAAGGCCTTTTTTCTATCAGTGCACGTACATGAGACTAGGTGTCTCATCGCCGAGCAACGAGGCCACATGTCCGACACCGTCTAACCAGCCGTCACCCGAGGGGAGCAGCAGACCAATAATCCTACACCTACGTAACCACCTACGTAATGTTACTTAATCTTCCTAATAATTTAATTCTCCTACGGTGGTGAGAGACGAACCGAGCCCGGATCTGGGCGAGGAGCCGGCCAGCCCTGATCCGCTCCATGACGACCAACCCCCGCCACCGGCCGCAAGGAGGCGAGGCCACAGGGACGGGGACCCACGGACCGCGGCACACGGCTGCAGGCCATGCACGCACGCGCACCGCGAGCACCCAAAAATCCAGAACCCCACGTACGACGTCAATCAAAACTAACTGAATCCACCCATCGACAATGCATGCATGCATGGCGGCACGAGAGCTTGCTCCCGTGCGTCCGACTCCGGCGGACTCCGGCGACTCGACTCACCGCAGACGTTGATGGGGGCCTCCAGCTCGAGGAGGTTGGGCTGGGAGAGGAAGATGCCCTTGGCGGTGACGCAGAGGTGCCGGATCTCCGCCTCGCTCAGCTGCACCTTCTTGCCGGGCGCCTTGCCCTTCTTCCCGTCCAGGAGCCGCCGGATCAGCTCGTCCACGGCGTGCCCGTCCATCGACGATCTCTATCTCCTTGCCGCTGCGCTCGTGGTGGAGAATGTCGGGCTGGGAGAGAGGAGAGGAGGAGAGCGTCCGTGCGCCCGTGTCCATGGCTTTGGTTCGTTTTATGGCCCGGCGATGCTTGGCTCGCAGAGGCCCTGCCAAACAAGGACCTGAGACCCTGGTACGAGTGGCAAATGGGGGTGAGCCTGTCACTAATCCTCGCGCCTAATATTATATGCACCGTGACCATATCATCTCTCCTATAAATAAACTCGCCCGCCGAAAGATGGTCTCACCGCTGTGTTGAAATATATTGTACTGCCATGATTAAAGATGAATAGATCGGAAGTTTTTTTGAAAAAAAAATAGGCTGTGTGTTTCGGTCACTTTTTTCTCATCCGTCTGCTCAACGCCATGCTGTTTGCCGAGCTGCCGCCGCCTCGGTCTTCCATCTGAATGTGCCTTCTACTTCAACGCCAGAAACCCCCACATCCCCGACCGGTTTTTTTGAGGGAGTATATTTTTCCTTCCGTGACATGCACTACTTTAACTGGCAGCAACGATCGAAAGAGTAGTCGCAACTCGCACGGTGCATGCTCCATGGATATGGCATCGGTCGATCGATCGATCTCGTTCTCACGTCACATGTTTGTTGCTTTCTTTCTTTCTTGGCACCCCATTAATTCACCTATATATAACTCCAAAGTCTGTCGGACGAAAATGAACTCATGTTCCATTGTAAAACCGCACATTTTTGTGGAGTGGAAAACCACACATATTCTCCATTTAAAAATGAGGTGTAACACACACTATACTAGAATACACAAAATTATCAAGAAAACAGTCTTGCGCCCAGCGTATGTGAACCTGCAAACTGAGTGTTGACACGTCTTTCTTTGATCAACTGCACAAGTCCTCAGCGAAAGTGCTCTGCACACGATGGTCTACGGACGATTCAGGCACGATGCCTAATGTGAACGGCAGTGATTAGGAAAATAATGCAATCTAACGGCTGATTAGACCCGTCGTGCGAAGATCGATCGGGCAGAAGGTTGTCGTCCCTATAGCAGTGCTCAGTCCTCGGAGATGATGGAGGTGAAGCCATGGCGGGTTCTGACATGCTTAGTTCATCACATGCTTGATGTGGCGACAGCGGAAGCGGCGGCCCTTCTGAATGGCCTGAGGTTTATTGAATCTCCGTGTTGCAAGCGAGCGATTGCGTAATCGGACTCACTTCAGCTGCTTGATTCTCGCAACGGAGTGACAGAGATTTGGAGCCCCTGTGATTCCATATTGGTTGACAGAGCGCTACGTTTTCGGTGTCATTTGCACACTGCAGAGGGTTTTTTGCTTCTTCTTATTAGGGAGTAAATCTACATCATTTAGATTGTCTGATCAAAAACAAATACGAGGAGATGATTGCAGATAATTCGTTGGAGAAAACCCAGTTCAGCCAGCCAAGAAGAAGATCGTCAGGTAGCAGAGCACAGCCGTTTGTCAAATGCAAAAAAAGACGGTGCCTCGATCGGGCGACCCAATCAGAAAATCGGTTGCATTACACAGCATAGACCGTGCAACACCGCCGTCCTGATTCCTCCGTGTTCACGTGAAAACCAACCGTTGTTGGGCAAGGTGAAGCAGAGCAGAGCAGGCATGTGACCACCTCGCCACTTTCTGCCTTTTGAACTTCGGCAACCCGAGGGCGGGTCTTCATGTGCTTCGACATTCTGCGGTGCGTCGCAGATCTCCGTCCTAGAAGGAGCGGCGGGCGGGGCATGGCGACCTCGAGCTTCCACGTTTTTTCTCCGGGGAAAAGGCTGCATGCAATGCAAAGTGTTCAGGGTTATTTCTCAAAGATTTGTCTCAACCATGCATGTATGTATGAATGAATTAACTAACGACCATGTATGTATGGCAAACATGAGAGAAAGAAAGGATTCGTGGGCATCATATGGAGTTGGAGGGGCAATACTTTGTTCCAAACACCACTATTCTGTGCAACACATCATCCAGCGACCGGACGCCTTTTCTCGCTTTATACAAATATATATACAAGGCTAAGAGTATTTCACCAAACACGAGTTTCAGCGCCAGGGTTGTAACAGGCCACAGCGGGGTTTGGCTCATCTGTGGTGGGTGGATCTAAACAAAACAAATCCTAAAACCATCGGTTAAACACTACCAAACGATGTCACCGATGATGATCCATCACAATGACACAGCAAGAGTAAAAGTGCAGAGCTGCAGCCATATATGTACCTGTATCTCTGACTCTGCAGTATTCTTGTACTAGTAGCTACATCAGCAGCTCGGCAGCATAAATAAATCCCAGGAGCACAAGCAAAACACCTCTGACAGGAATCATGCCTTGAGCGCGGAACACATACTGAAGAATAAGAAACAGATAAAGTTATACGTATCTCACGAAAAGAGAGCGATGTTGAGAAATGAAGAGAGTGCAAAACTACTGTTACAAAGGTTACCTGCTGGCTGCTGCATGCACGTCCTGGAAGTGAGTAGAGTTACGCCTGGACCACTCATCAAAACCTTAGACTCCCCCAAGTGCATCACGGCACGTTGGCTTCTTTCTCGGCAACGTGTCCTGCTGACACGATCTGCAAAGCTGTGCCTCCGACGAGCCATGCTGTCAGCTCTGGTTGCTGCTCGAGGTGTTTGAGGGGGGATGTGCTTCCATCCCTTGTCTCCGCACCGTATACGAATGGAAGCCGCAGGGTAAGAAAGCTCTCGGGTGGAAGGAGAACTCGGCATCCAAGACTGAACGATCCTTGTTGATCACGGTCAGATACATTTGATGGCAGACATGACCTCTGATGCCCAAAAGGAAAAACAAGGAATCCATTAGTAATAAATACGATAATGCACGAGTTCACATGATCTGTATTACTACGATTTACTAATTCATTTGGTCAGCATTGAAGTGTTTAGAAGATCACATAGGTATTGTTGATTGATTGTACCCACCTCAAACTGCACGAGTGGGCAGCTAGCCAACAGGACAGGGAAATCAGGCGTCACCTGCGCCGGAAAGCAACATCAGTGGAATGACATAAAGATCAGTTATATAGATACTGCAATGTTAAGCAGGGAGTGCTTAAAGATCAGTATTAGAAATAAAATTTTAACATCTATCAATCTATGTTCCCAATGTAAATCATCAAAAAAATGCTGATAAAAGAACTGTAGCTTGAAAAATAAACTTACGATAAAAATCCGTTGAAGTTGTGACACAGCACCAGCAACTTTTACATCTTGATGCCCCTTCCCATCTGAGCTTTTGCAATGTGGGCAGTGCATATATATCGGCAGATTTCTGTTCAAAAGTGAATATGCTTCTCCACCATCATCAGCTGTAATGTATTGAAGATAATGCTCTCCCTTTCTGACAGTATGTGCATCTGACAGAATATGAGCAGGCCGCAAGGTTTCTCCATCAACGCCGGGCTGAAGCAATTGCTGCCTGCTATTTCTCCCTGATGATTCCATTGGCCTATTGGATTTCCGCCCATTGTTTCCATTTCCTGTAGTTGCTGCCGACTTAGATGCATTTGGGGGCAACTTTTGTGAACTGTGCTTACTTTCTGCTTCATTGTTTTGATAAGATCTTTCATAATCAATTTCCTTAAGATACTTCTCTGACAGTAAGAAACGGTGACCATACGAGCACTCATGCTCAAATCCCACATATACTACAAACTGTTGTATGGTTTGGGCAGCTTCTTTAGTCTCATTTCCAACAGTAACTGGCACTATGTTGCCCCCGATCTGTAGAAAGGGCTTCCCATCAGCAGTTTCACTGCTCATATTGTTGCTCATCTTCTCAGATTCATTTTCAGCTACAGGTCCTTGACTGAGAGCTGCATTGGTTCGGCCATTAGTCTGTTCCGCTGCGCTCACTTGCCGTTCATCTTTTCGGCCAGCAGGTTTTGGTGGTCTCTTCAGCTGGAGAGCAGGAAACTCAGAATCTTTAGTTGTGCTGCCAGCAACAACTTCAGCAAAAGGCTTTTTCATAGTAAAATTTGGATGACCTTTACCAAAACTAATAGCTGAGTTGTTCGTTGATTGCACTTCAGGTTGTTTTCTGGGATTTTCAAGCTTTGCAGATCTAATTTCTGGTGCGGCTTGGTTTGTGATGGACTTTACTTCTCTAGAAACAGCAGGTGGAATCTGGGGGTTCACATTAGATGTCATGGAGGAAGATTTAGTGGCAGCATGGGTGCCATTTTTTCCTTGTCCTTTGCCAAGAGATATTGTCCACTTCAAAAGATACTTGTCCTTTGAGCAAAATCCAGCTTGGAGCAACCCTTTCGTTGGCTTGTAATATCTTGCTCCTCCAAGGCGCACCAAACGCCAAGAGGATGCCGGAAATGAACTAGCATCAACCCCCCTCGGTAGCACAAGGGTGGGTAGTAGATCCTCACAATTGGAGAAGCAGTTAAATGATACATTGGCTGTCTCAAAGTCAAAAGGATCATCTCTAAGGCGACGCGACCGTCCACAGGCACATGCATGGAGGAAGACGTAACCACTAGAATGTTGTTCGACAGCATCTGATGAAGATAATTTACCATGGCGCTGGTGCTTGCATGGCCTGCCAGTAAGGCTGACAGCATCGCATTGCTGCCTTCCAGCTTCCCATATTGTTTTGCATTCATCTTCTAGCTTCTTGGAGAATACCTTGACAGCCGGTCCTTTGACTGTTGAGTGAAAGGATCGCAATGCTTTCTGTAGCTGCACTTCATGCACGCTAGTTGGGTAAAAGTCAGGCAAATCTTTCAAGTACACCTCCTTAGCAACTGGAAGCACCTTTTGGCACCACGATGAGGAAAATTTCATGTTAAGCCCTTTGTTGCTTTCCAAGCAAGATAAAGCAGTTTCAATAGCACTAGATTGCTCGTTCTTCAAACTAGAACTTGCATGAGTAGATGATCCCCTCGCACTTTCGGAATTATCGATCCCATCTTTTGCACTAATCAGTCCAGATATAATAGATGTACTAATGGAGAACCATTTATCAAAACTAGGGAGATCAGGAACACTAACTGGCTTCCCAGATGATGCGGACGCAGCTGCTGCAGCTGCTGCCGCAGCCACCATACCGACACCAGCAACAGAGCCAGCAGACGCATTGCCTGAATACCCGCCTTTCCCTCTCAGTCCGTCGGACTGCCGAAATATAAAATCCTTGATCAACTGAACATCTTCGTGGTTTGCAGATTGGCAGTTGTTTTCTAGTGAAGCGGCATCCAACGATGACTTGGAGCTGAAAGAATCTTCAAACAGTCCTGCGATGATATCCAGTGGCTCCTGTTTCTTATTAATTGAGCGGTCCAACAGGGCAACAACTCTGGATGAATCAAGTGAGAACAAAGGAAGATGGCTCACGTTACCAGCACCCCTTGGACCATTATGCCCTGACTCCAGACCGGTAAGTGTCCGGCACCTCTTCAGCAAGAACCGGATCTGACCTTCCAGAGACAAATGCAGCTTCTTGGTGAAACTACCCTCAGATTTGCTGGCTGGTCGGGCGAGCATTACCACTGAGCCAGAACCTTTTGAAGTGCCAGAAGCCTGATTTGATGAAGATGTCTCCCCCATATCATCCAAACTTGTTGCAGCACTTGGACCATCAATGATATCATCCTCAAAGACAAAGAGGACAACAGGGATGCATTGGCCTGGCAACACAGAAGCATGCGAACCGGTTCCTGACATCAACGAGATGGCTGAGGGTTGGTGTCCCGAGTGACCTCCACGGCGTGCCGGAGGGGAGATTGATGAAGCCCTGCGGGTAGGCCGAGTCGGGGTGCCAGAAGGAGTAGCTTTGGATGGTGTCCCTGGCGTGCCAGAAGGAGCAGCTTTGGATGGCGTTCCCGGTGCTACTAGTGACCTCACAAATGGTGCAAAAGCATGCTTCGAAGATTGCAGCAGCCTAAAACTCTTCAAGGTCTGTGTGTCAAACCGGAAGCCTTCTTGGAGAAATATTATTACATGGCAAACCTAGAATTTCCCAAAAAAATATAAAAGCAGATATCAGAATCAACCTTCAAATAAGTGAATCTTAAACTTCAATTAGCCACCTCTGTTTCCAAAGCTATTTATCATTACATTGGTGAATGAAACAAACAGAATAATAATAAGGGAGGTATCGCACTGAACTCTATTATCTTTATGATCAGCACTAAATCTTAGATGCCATTACATGTAAGTTGTAAGCAAGTAAAACTGTTGGAGGTGTAGCTCTGAGATGCCAGCTCTGCATAGACCAAGTAAACCAAAGTAAGTCCCTAGCTATTATTATCAAAGCTACTAGTAGTTGTGACCCTGCCATGTCTGGATCGCGGGAATTTCCACAAACTTAGCATCCATCTGCGACGGTATTAGTTCCCCCAATACTCTATTAAAAATGATGCAGTGTCACACCAGGGAAATAGTGCCAACCCTTCCACCTTAGCACCAAATTTCCAAAACCAGGTAAATTTTTGCAAATCAACAGTCACTTCATGTTCAGGTTACATTTTGCGAATGAGGATGAGAAAACAGTCCTATTTGCAACTAATCACTGGAACTTGTAGCAGTCAGCATAAGAATCGTAACACCCAGTCGAAAAGGCTATGCACTTGACCACCTACAATGGCCAAATGTCCAAGCAGGCATAATAAGAAATATTATGTGCAGTCTGAACTTTGAATACAGCGTATCAAAAATTATGCCCCCAGATTCTTCTCAAGTTTCGCTCTTTTGCATCAGTAGCTAGCAAGCACAATAGTTTCATCGCAACACTGCGAGAAAGCCTTATATGACCAAGACGGCATAGCAGTCAGGCAAGCACAAAATCTGATGGCTTCAGAGTTAAGAGTAGCATCTGGTGAGCAGTGAGCTTAATCCATCCATGGCTGAATCACAGTGAGGGGCAGCACTCACCGAGAACATGAAGAGCATCTCCGGGAGGTCGCCGCCGCCGGTGCTCCCGCCGCCCGCCTCCCGCGGCGGGGGCGGGGCCGGGGAGGCGAGGTGGAGGAAGACCATCCTCCTGTCCCCGTCGCGGTGGTACCTGACGCCCCTGGCGAGGGTCCTGGCCGAGCCGCCGGGGGAGAACACGGGGGCGTCGAGGATCCGGTCCGCGAGGCGCGCGGCGGCGCCCCCCGCGCCGCCCACGAAGCCGACGACGACCACGCCGCCGTCGTGCGGCGGCGAGGCGGCCGCGGCCGGGGAGGGGGAGGGGGCGGAGGCGGGGGGAGGCGCGCGGGAGAGGACCCGCACGGCGGAGGAGGGGGGCGCCTGAGGCGGCGACGGCGACGGCGGCGGCCGCGGCTCCATCGCCGGCGGCGGTCGCGGCGCGCGAGGAAGGAAGCCAAGTAGTTTCCGGGAAGTCGTTCGCTTTGGCGTTTGGTCGCTCTTTGGGTTTGCGACTTGACATAAATAAAAACTTCTACTTATTACGCTGAAATAACTAAGTCTATAATATGTGAACAAATAAATACGTAGCAACTAGTAAATCTATGTGTTAAGCCAAAATATAGAGGCATGAATGTGTCTTGCAAGTTGTTCTTTCTCCGGATTTGATGGTCTAGGGTTATGGCAACTCCAATGCGGATCACTGAAACGAACACACCAAACATTTTTACATAACAAAAGTAATTAGCCTATTCTACTCTTCGCCGGTCATGGGCACGTCCATGTTTCAAGTCCTACTCTTCGCTGGACGTGGGCACGTCCGTGTCCACGCCCTACTCTCCACCGGAGTCCGCCGCCTGGCTGTGGATGTCACGATGAAAGTGAAGTCGACAATCGACGTTGATACGTGACTTGACATAAAAACTTTTATTACTTCAGCCAAGACAATAGATCTATGTGAGTTAAATACTAAGTGAACACCAATTAGTTTGGATCGGATGGGAGTAATAAAATCTATGCTAAGCCCAAATTGAGGCATGGATATATCTTTGCAAGTTATATTTTCTTTGGATTTGATGTTCTAGGGTGACCTAATAGTGTTGCAGTGGGATCAGAGACGAGATGGTTGTTCATGAAGCACAAAGCCGCAAAGCAAAATTGGACAATGCATCGATCGACTATGCTTGGTGTAAGCTCAATGTAGGACGTGGTGCTCCGTGAGGTGGCGACGGCGTGGCATCCACCATGTCTAGAGTAAGAGAATGAAAGAAAGAGGTGAAGTGAAATTTCTCCTAACAATTCCTTTTGGTAGGATTGTACTCTCTCCGTCTGGAAACACTTGTCGGAGAAATGGATAAAGATGGATGTATCAAGAACTAAAATGCGTCTAGATACATCCATTTCTCCTACAAATATTTTCGGACGGAGAGAGTATTTTTCTTTGCTTCGAGATGACATTAATATAAGCAGCACAGATTTTTTTATAGCTAATTTAACTAGCATTTAGTTTCTATATTATTTAAGAAGAAAAATCATTTCCCCTCCTTCAGTCTTTGGGCTATACCTCCCAAGCCCATCATCCTTTCCACCTCTCTTCTATTAGTGCAATGGTGTGGCCTAGTTGGCGTTGCACATGGGCCTTGTCCTAGATAGGATGTTGCATCCCAATCATATGCCCGATTTAAATGACACTTCATCTTCTCTATTAGTCGTAACCCATCGTAGATCACCAGACGGAGTTGCATATCACCAGGTATTGTGGCGAATTCGCTAGCGGCAATGGGGAAGGCCCCACCAAAAGCTTTCAGGAGCCGTGATTACTGATGATTGTCAAAAGTTGATGACTTCTTTCAGCAAGGCCGCTGTCATTGTGCCCGAAAAAGTAATGTCACAGCGCATTGGTTGGCCCTAGCTAGTTACTGGTGGAACTTCCCGAGGAGTGGCGTGATCATCCTCCTGATTTCTTTAATCTCTTCTCTTGTAACGGACATGACTACTATTTAATAATCGTCACCGAAGTTCAAAAAAAAAGTTTCATATCACCATATGAGAGTACGATTTCAAAATAGGGAGGCAAATCATTGGTGGCTTAATTTGACTTTGACGATTAAGCCATGTTTGGCAATGTGGTGATTTATAATTTGCTTCTCCAACTTCTTCTGTCTATTTTTCCACGCGGGCTCGATTATGCAGTTGCATTATGCTATACTTATCTTATAGTTTGTTGTAAAAAAGCCACGAAAATGACTTAAATAAAGATAATTGGTAGCAGGTCGACGAAAGATGATTATCGTAAACATATGAGTTATCTTAAGTGAACAATCAATAAATGGCGGAGGCACCGTGGCATGTGTTGCCTTGTACTCCTTCCGATCCACTATATGACCGACATATGGTTCATCAATAATTTTCTCTAAGTTTGATTTAGGACAAACCTAAAACTGCAAATATTTTGGAGCGAAGAGAGTGTCTATGCAACTGGCTCCAATATAAAATAACCTTCGCCGCATAGGCATCACGAATGGCGCATGGAAAAGCCCTACACAAATTGAAGTCTTAGTGAGCTTCCATGAGACAATGCCCGGGGAAGAATTATGATAGAATGCGTGATGCCTATGGCGCATGCGGCAAGTCATAGGTATCATGCATGCATGGGGCATAGAAAAACCACAATGTGGAGCTGAAACACAGGGGCGGAGCTTCATTGGGGCCGAACCGGGCCATGGCCTGCCTAGGATTTTCATGATTTTTTTATACCTTTACACTCGACCCAGTTCCCCCAAGAAAAAAATACACTCGGCCCACCACATCGCACTATGAATCGAGTCAAGCCTCCAAGGTCTCACAGGAGCGCACACAGGAGCGTTTCTCCAATCCTCTAAACTGATGGCGGTGGATTGCAAGTCTGCTTTGTTGGGTGATGCTCCGGCCGATGCAACTTCAATAATTTTCAGATCTCGTCTCAAGTGGTGAGTGGCTATTCCAGTCTTCAAAGCCTTGTACGGCTAGGGTGTTTGCAGGTGTCCTTTTTTCTTTACTGTTGGTTCAGTGCTATTTGTAATCTCCGGCGGGCGGCGTACAATCAGAGAAAGAAGACTAGTATGCTTTTTAATGTAATTTTATTTTTTTTACTGCTCGTTCTATGTCCAGTTGTCTATCCATTTCACTGGCCTTTGTTTTGCTCGATCTAAGATGCCGTTCGGGTGTTTTTATTAAGAACAAAAAAAAGAAACGGCCAAGAATACGGCGCCGCCGTCGGCATCTCAGAGCATCTCCAACAGGCGCCCGAAAAGAGCTCCGCGCATTAAAAATTAGTTTTTTTGGGCGCCCAACAGCTCCAGCAGATGCTGTAGCGCTAAAAAGTTTTGGGCGCGCGCAGCACATTTTGGGCTCCGGATTGCGCGCGCTTCACAATTTGCATTGTCTTCTTTTTGGTCGCGCGTCTTTGGGCGTCTGCTAAAGCAATGTTGGTCCCGACGGACTAAAAGTGCTAAAGTGGCGCAACTTTTATTGGACGGGCCGTCGACGGAGGGTGGGGCTGGGTTCCGACTCCCAGGTCTCATTTTTTTCAACTTTTTTCCTCTGTATGTGTTCTGAACCTACAAACAGCTCTGTACGTTCTGAACCAGCAAACAGCTCTGTTTGCTCTGTTTTTCAGGTGCATGCTCTGTCTTCAGCAGGACAAAAATTCAGCATGTTCCATGAATTTCAAAATTTACTTCAGGAGTAGACAAATTCAGAACATTACCACCCTCAAATCAAAAAGGAAAAAAAGAAACACTCGGAACATGTCGGCTAAGATAGAAACCTTCATAGCATGCCAGTAACACGTTTGTTAATTTATTTATAGGCTGAAACTTCATTGAGAACAAAAGGTACCCCACTGATTAATGCCTAAAATTATTGTGCTCTTCTTTAACTTGGCCCGCCCAGCTTTTTCTTTGAAGCTCCGCCGCTGCTGGGACAAGAGAAGGATGTCCCAGATTTTATTTTCATTTTCAAATGACATGTTATCTCTATTCAACATACAAGGCGGAAATCATAGCGCGGTGGGGCGACCATTTTGCTCTTTTTGCATTTTGCTCTACTGCTGTACAGTGCTGTCCTTACTGTCCAATGTACAGTGAAGACTCGATCGATGTACTTCATGTTTAAACCTTCCTTAATTTACCCGCAACAAAAGATCATGCCTTAATGGTGCCATATATTATTTCGTCGGGCATTTGATTTTCCAACGACCAAATTAAGATCAAACGCTGCATCTAGAAATTGGTGTGTACCGACGGGCGCCACCGTACAATATCTCATTCTCAGTTGTTTCACTTCTGCATCTTCTTAAGAACTCGTTACAGTGTGTTCTTCAAATTCCGTTAAATGAATGCATCTCTAGTGAGCAGTGGCAGTTCTTGTGCAAATAGCAAGAGGAAATGTATATATGTTGCACATTCTTAGGCTAAACCCTGTTATTAACAGAGCTCCTGTATTCTAGGATGTGGCACATGGTATTCCTCCTACCAACTTCCTTGTGGGCTTTTGATTCTTCCAATGTGCCTTGTCTGAGCTCATGTATTCTAGGATGCGGCACATGATATTCAAGCCACTTGCCTGAGTTTACCACTGCACTGCACATGACACAGCCATGGTTCCACAGGTGGACAGCAGGATACCATCAGATGGATTAACGGCTATGAAAGATAATGTGGTTGTTGTGTGTCTACATGAACACATAGAATAAATAAACAGTGATACTCTGAATTACATTGCAAGTTAAAAGAGACAAGGATAGGAAAAGAACTATGGATGGAAGCACATTATTTGAGCAGCGCACAAGCGCAATGGGGATGAATCCTGGCTTATGCCGATCGATGAGAACGCAAAGGCGTGCTGTGGTCGAAACCCGTACAAAGGCCTGTGCAGCACCTGAAAGGGAACAGAAGAATTCACTTTAGACAACAAATTCTATACATTATCATATCTACTAGAACTGATCGACGTGGATATATCTAGCATATATATATATGTGTGTGTAATATCTTGCCTCGCTAGCTTCAAGTCTATACATACCAAGAAATTCATAGATGTCAGCAAGCGTGTGGAAAAATGTATATAGTAGTTATTATGTGTTACCTACCTATGAGGATTGTGGTGGAGGACGAATGTGGAAGACGCAGCGCCACTGAACATCACCACTTATAGGTAGCAACCCGATTGGGCAGCCCCTAGAGTTCCCGAGACTGCAGTGGGCCATGAGCAGCCAAACGAAGGTGAGGAACTCCCCTCCTCTGGCCAGCTGCGCCGCATGCATCTCCGGCCGTGACTTGCTGGCGGCATGGAGGAGGAACCCTACCCATGCATCTCGGATTTCCAACAGATGTGCTTCTGTACACACCTTGGGGGGCACCGGAAAACGGCAATCGATCAAGAACCCAACCGCCTTAGGCATGATGTTAGTGATGTCAGTATTATTCCCCACGCTAAACAATCTGTGGAGGATGTATGCTAGGTCGCTTTGGTTGGAACTGTTTTGGACCGACAGCATTTCATGGTGCGTGGCACAAAGGTAAACCATGTAGTTGGATATCGTCCGGCATACGCGGTCCAAACCACCGTCCACAGCAGCGGTGGGAGCATACCTACTCAGCATTACCTCTGTGTATATATGGAGGACGAGAACGGGGAAATGAAAATCCGCCTCGGGAACCCGCAGTGACCTTTGAAGCAGTGGACCAAGATTTGGCCATTGTGGGAGCATGCTCGATTCCTCTGTAGACTGATACTGCTTAATCCTCTCCACAATGCATCTCATGACCTTCTCGTCGACCTCCACGAACTTGGTGTCCAACAGCTTACTGACCCAGAGCTTCTGCTTTCGCCCGCAGACTGCATTCACCAACCTTCTGACCACCGCCATCACTTTACTTGGCTGCTGGTCGCACTGTCCCAGGTAGTTCAACAGGCTGTACTGACCCATGGATTTTGACCACAGCACCCTTCTCCTCTGCCAGCTAATGCTGATGGAGGAAAGGAAGCTGCAGCGACGCGTCTTTAGCCATGCCCAAATCCATGGTGACATCATGGCGGTAAATACTGCAAAGACTTCCAGGGAGAAACCGCCGATAAACAGTACATAGGTGATTGCAGTGTCAACGGTATTGTATCTCTCCTTGTTTCTTACAGAGAAGAGCACAAAGGCAGCTAAGAAGGAAATATCTGAGAGACACCGAAGTATGATGCCACCCCATGTTCGAAGCACCTGCGCCTTGGTATAGATGTCATCGAACATCAGCCCGAGTTCAATCTCCATGGTCTCAAATAACTTGGCTGAATAGTCTGGAAGTAGTAGATCCGAATTCATGCTGAGATCTGTTCCCAAAGGACTGTAACTAGAAAAAATCCAACGGACCTCTTTTATGGAAAACAAAGCCTTGGAAACAAGGCCAGAATAGGAAGAAGTAGAACCCACATGGATCTTGTCTAAATCTGTCAGATATTGTGGGATAGGGAACTCTGCGATGTTTATGAGGCTGCCACAACACAAAGCCCATGTTCTCTCCCCATACTTGATCATTCCCGAAACAAACAGGAGGATGGTTGGAAGAAGAAGCTCCTGTATATTCAGACCATTGGTCGATTTCCAAAAGATATACAGGGTGAGGGAGACTTGGACAACAAGGTTCAACAAGTGCCTCAGCCAGAGGCTGATGTCCTCAATGGCGAAAGCAGTGACGGTATCTTGTCCGCCGAGGTGTATGAGGAGGAAGGGTGCCCAAAGAAAAGCCAGGTGATGATGATTTTCCGTGGTGGCATCCAGGTGAACGCGAGAGATGAGGCCTAGGACATAAACAGACACCATGTCTGCTCCCACATAAGCTAGCCAGATTGAAAACCTGAGGGCACTGTTAGTGATACGCCGCCGGAGGCCACCGACAAAGAAAAGAAAAAGCTGCATTGTGAAGCTAAGAAGCACCAATAGCCGGATCTCCCACTCATTGAACAGGTGCCCCGAGCTTTTCATTGCCAAGTGGTTTTCCTGTGTCATTGATTCCCCTACCTAGTAATGTAGTAATAAAATACATACATCAGCGTGGCTTTTGTGCTAGTAGTACTGGTAATAACCTTTGCAAACAATCAATAATCTGCCATGATATGTGTTACAGTTTCCTCTTTTGCTACTTTTAAAGTGTACACATGCAGCTAGCCCACATTAAAAAATATAGAGACATAGCAATTCACATGAGCCTAAGACTTGCTTAATTTACATGCATGTGGCTAAAATTCTGCAAGGACATTTTCATCTAATCGGATTAATTATAATAGCTAGGATATACGTATAATATATTATTGTATTATCGTATCTATTCACATAAGTGGGGTATAATTAATGAAAAAGTCTCAAATTTTGTTCATCTGCGGGGATTAGTACTACATGCTACTGTTCGTACTCTATTCCCAAAACTAGTTAGAAGAACAAAGCGAGAAGAATAATGAAAGAGTAGATCTCTACATTGCATTACTAGTTTTATCTAGAAACTGGCCGGGAACACAGTCATCGGGCATAGATAGATGAACTAAACAAGAATGTTTCTGCATACCTGGGAATGATGAACGCCTTCCACGGAGGAAAGGAACAGCTATATGCCGCAAGATTTCTCAATCTCATTGTGATATATATAGAGAGAGAGCTAGCTATAGCCCATCATCTCACTCTCTCTCTCTCTCTCTATTCCTTTCTTGTACACAATGCCAAAGGAGCAGAGGAGTAAAGAAGCATTCCACCACCTGCATTATACGTTTCTTGTGCAAAATGTTAGAGCAAAGGGGAAAGACATGGGTTAGCATATCTCCTTTCGTCAGCTACCCACAAGCTTAAGGGGAGATGCCAAAGCAAGCAAAGACATCGGTACGTAGCTACTAGCAAGCAACCATGAGAAATTATAGCAAGAAACTGTTATACATGAAGAATACAGCATACCCCACATAGCTAATAGCTTCCTCACATCAGACAAGCACAAAACCGAGGCCTTCAGATCAGAGTACCGAGTTTGATGGCAGCAGGAGTCAAAACTCACCGAGAACGTGGTCGCCGCCGCTGGTACCGGCAGCGGCGCGAGGCGCAGGAACAAAATTCTCTTGTCCCCGTCGCGGTGGGACCTGACGCCCCCGGCGAGGGTCCTGGCCGAGCCGCCGGGGGAGAACACGGGGGCGTCGAGGATCCGGTCCGCGAGGAGCGCCGCCCACGAAGCAGACGACGGCGAGGCGGCGGCCCATGAAGCGGAGGGGTCGTGGGGAGGCAGAGGAGGGGGCGCTTGGAGCGGCGACAGCAGCTACATCGCCGGCGGGCGGCGGCGGCGACGTTTGGTACGGTGTGGTTTTCTTTTTTTAAGAAAACTTCTCATCTATTCATCAACCGTCAATGTAGTACAAAGAACACTAGAAGTAAAATTACATCCAGATCCGTAGACTATCTAGCGACGACTGCAAACACTGGAATAAGCTGAAGGCGCGCCACCGTCATTGCCCCTCATCGCTGGAGTCGGGCAAACATTGTTGTAGTACAGGAAGTCGCCGTGCTTACGATATGGCTCTTTGATTTTGCGACATACTACCTCCGTCCTGGTTTATTGCTGATAAAGGGTTTTCCCCCGCTTTTTATATTATAAAGCAAACATCTGATACATCCAGCTCGTTGGGGCCGCAACACAGGTAAGTCCAAAAGAAAACACAAGAAAATAATGAAAGAGAAATAAATGCCGACACCGGCAGATCAACGAAGAAAGGAAGACCGGCAACCGCTGCACTCTCCGACGAAGTACCACCGCGCTACCCGCATCCTCGAAGCGCTGCGCACCAAGCAACACCTTCAAGAAGGATGCGACGACGACGCCGCTGTTGCCCAAGCAAGTTCTAGGGTTTCCCCCGGTACGTGAGGGATGGTGGGGAAGGGATATACCCGACACCCCTCAGGAAGGTCCGATGGCGCCCGCAAGCGTCACCGAGTCGGTGCCGGACAAGCCGACATGGATTTCTCCCGATTCACAACCACCGCCACCACCCCAGGCACTTCGAGGCGCGCCACCCCAACAGCCGCCCACCAGCTTGTGCCACCACGGTTACCGGACAACCCTCGCCACCTCACTAGAGCTGCCAACACGAGGCCTGGAGCGGGCAAGAAGACCCCGGCCACGGGAATGACCACAACTCGATCGGGGGGAGGGGACAGCCTCCACCGCCGCAGGGGAGCTGACCGGACGCGGCGACGATGACTTGCCAGGCCCCGATGGCCCGGCCGGGCCCACTTGGACCCGGACAGTCATATCGCCATGCTGCAACTCGCCGACCGACGAAGTCCTCACCGCCCGAGACCGCCGCCACCATGCCACCACCAGGGAACGACGCCACCGAGCACCGAGCCACCGGCCCGCCCCAACCCAGATTGGGCCCAAATGGGCCCAGATCTAGGCTGGGCGTGCGTCGCCAGCCACCAGCGCCACTGCGTCGTCCCACAGCCAGCGGCTGCACCGTCCCGTCAAGAGCCACCGTGGCACGCCGCGTCACCGCCGACGGGCCACACCGACGCTGGCTGAGGAGCACCGCCGCCAACCACCACCGTTCGAGCATGGGTGGCCGCGCGCGAGGAAGGGCAGACCCGCCGCCACCAACACCATGCGGCCGAGGCCCGGCGGCGCTCGCTGGCAACGGAGGGGGGAGGGGGAGCGAGGAGGGAGCCTGGAGGGGAGCGGCGGAGCCCCCCCCCCCTCGGTCGCCTTGCCAGGGGAGGCGACGCGAGGGGTACGGGGAAGGGAGGAGGTGGGGGAGGGGTGTGGGAGTGGGAGAGGCTAGCGGCGCTGGAACCCTGGGAGGGAGGGATGGTCGGGCGCGCCCGAGGAGGTCATAAGTGCATCAAGGATTTAATTAGTTTATTATTCCTCTTAGTATTTTGTGTCAAACTTTGACAATAGATTTAACTAGAAAATAATAATACATCTCAACAAAAATTATATCGTTGGATTCATATTTAAAGATAGTTTCTAGTGATATAACTTTTAATTACATGCATTAATATTTTGTTATTTAAATTTAAAGTCAAAATTTAGTGTAAAATATGGTGGAGACCAATAAACCAGGACGGAGGTGGTACATAATAACTCACACCAAAAAAAATAATGACAACTTAAATCTATGTGCTAAGCAAAAGTGCAACGAGTCATATGAAAAAACGCACATTAACCATCACTAGTAGAAAAAGAGGCTTCCATACGCCCCCATTAGTCCCCAAAATAATCGAACCGCGACTAAAGGGGTCTTTAGTCGCGGTTCGGGAGGAGACCCGCGACCAACTATCTGGCCCAGCGCGCTCGGTCGACAGCTGGCGGACAGGAGGGGCTTTAGTCCCGGTTGGCCTGGCCCGGAGGCCTTTAGTCGCGGTTGGCCAGACCAACCGGGACTAAAGGTTAGTCCTTTAGTCGCGGTTGGCCAGACCAACCGGTACTAAAGGGCCCATCAAACTCTACCCCCCCCCCCTCGTGGACCATCTTTTCAGTTTTAGAAAAACCAAAAGAAAATGATGGAAATGTCAAAAGAATAAAATAAAATAAAATAAGTTTCTCATGTGATATGTGGTCTAGTTGTTGGGAAAATTAACAAATATGAATTTCGACTTTATTTGCAAAATCTCTGTGGAATTTCTTAAAATGGGCATAACTTTTGCATACGAACTCGGATGAAAAAGTTTTTTATATGAAAAATCATCTACTCGAAAAGTTACATCCGAATTTAACTGGGGAAACCCCGTTAAACATTTTCAAAATCCTCAAAAACCTAACAGAAAAAAAGATACGGGGCTTTTAAGATCTGGAGAGGCAAAAAAATTCAAAAAAATTCAAATTGTGGTCAAACTGTGGTCAAACAATGGTCAAACTAATTATTCTAGAATATTAGTGTTACTAAATAATTATTTCAGTTTTTTTTAAATTTTGGTCAAATCTGGTCAAACTATGGTCAAACAGTGGTCAAACAATGGTCAAACTAATTATTCCAGAAATATTAGTGTTACTAAATAATTATTGTTTTTTAAAACAATAGTTTCAAACTCAAACAGTGAAATGTGTCACTTCATGCTCAAGCTAAATTCCTGAGGGTTAATAGAATTGGCATCCTACTATTGTCAGGAAAACAACAAGTGCAGACTTGGAAACGAGGGAGAATAGAACCCGGAAGTTAAGCGTGCTCAGGCTGGAGTAGTGAGAGGATGGGTGACCGTCCGGGAAGTTAGATGATTTGGAATGATGAGGGGTGATTAGAGATTAGAGGATAAATTGAGCAGTGATGAGGGGTGGTGATTAGATATTAGAGGTTAAAATAATTCAGAAATTTGAAAATAAAAAAAAATAAAAAAAATTCGCAAAAAACCAGGTTTAAACCTGCGGAGGAGGCCTTTAGTCCCGGTTAGCCACGAGAACCGGGACTAAAGGTCCTCCGCCCCGACGGCCCCCTGGCGCCCATGTGGACGGGCCTTTAGTCGCGGTTCGTAAGAGGCGCGACTAAAGGGGGGGCCTTTAGTCGCGCATATTTAGTCCCTGTTGCACAGCCGGGACTAAAGGCCTTTGCGAACCGGGACTAAAGGCCCATTTTCTACCAGTGCATGCTACCTTTTTTTCTTCTAGATTTGATATTCTATATGATTGCAACGAGATCAACGGCGAGATGGTCGTAAGGAAGCACAAAGCAAATCTAAAGGTGCATGCACAAATTATGTTCTCTTCGTCTGGAATTACTTGTCACGAAAATGTAGTACACGGATTAAGCTTAATGTGAGGTGTGCTTTATGCAGCGGCATGGCATTGCAACGTGCACAACCAACGGAGCCAAGCAGGCGTGTCACCAACTCACCATGTCGGTTTCTCGGTGAAATATCTTCAAATTGTGAGGCTGAAAGATTCGTCGGCTCTTCTGATTGCTCCTCCTGGTTGCTGTCTTTGGTCTAATTTTACCATGGAGGGGTGTTAATAATATAATGATACACATACACGTGACCGTGTCCTCATCAAAGAGGGGATATTAGAATAACCATCGGGCAGTATAGAGTTTTCGGAAAAGTACTTAGTCCCTTTTTTTTTGCGGAAAATTGCTTATTGCGTAATTCATTTGCAGAAAACACTGATCGGTCGATTTGCCCCGTTTGATCACTTTTCCGACAGGTGGGTCCCGCTCGTCAGGAGCTGACTTGGCAAAAAAGAAACAAGTGCACATGTTGACCATTTCTTCTTCCTTGTCCTCTCTCCCCCTCTCTCACACATTGTATGAAACACGTTGTGTGCACTGGGAGGACCTTTTTTTTCACATTTTCTAATTTAGGCAATGTTCACAAGGAATTTTTATTCACCATGTTGTCCAGAAGGAGCTATTCTAGGAAATCCTCTTCCTGAAGATGAAATCTCATCTACGGCGATGTGCATGGACCTGGTGAGTAGGGATGCAGCTCCGTGGACCGCTCGTCGGGCCTGATGGGTGGTTGGACGAAGCGCTGGCCTAGGCAGCTCGAGCTGGATAGGAGCGGGGCGGCGCGGTCGGCTTACTTCGCAGCAGGACAATGAAAGATGTATCTGAATGAAAACAGTTAATGGTTGTGACCTTTTATGATCTGCTGGGGTCTGGAAGAATGTGCTGAAGCTGTCATACATGTAATTACGCACATCATGACATGAATGCATCTCACAAAAACAATGTCAAACACACCACTGGGTAAAGTCATGACGCCAATCACAAAATAATCCTGTGCGTGCGTGCAGGAAATGAATCAACTCGTTTAATTCTATGATTTGTTCATCATCATCAATCGTCATCGTTGAGGAGAGACCTGACTGAATACTTGCTTCTGTATTCTGGTGCTATTCCCTTGCTTTGCATTTTCGTCTGCAAGGAGAACGTCATCTATCCAGGAGACAATGCTGTAGGCCAAACTTTCCAGCACCCTTGAGTAGCTTTCAAGTATTGCCTGTCCAATATCCTGTGGGCCAGAGGGGAAAATGAAGATTCAAAAATGTTAATTAGCTCTCCTTTTATTTAACCACTTGCTATCCTAATAAGCTTATATATGAATCGATCATTACCTTATTGTAGTGAATCTTGCTCGTGTCGAGGGTGGTCTGTGAGAGGCCTGGAAATCTTTGTTTCAAGCAGAGCAGCAGGCTCCTGGCCCTGCTTGCCAGGATCAAATTCTTGTCCCCATCGGCATTCAGCTCGGTGACATTCTCCCATTTGGTCACCACGTGGGTCATGCTAGCCTTCCTTCTCCACACATACATTGCGGCCTCGACACGGTCGGCGATCTCGAGCGCCTCGTGCTCGGAGCTCAAGTTGAGGAAGTCGAGGAGGTGGTCCGGCGAGAACTGATCCCCCGAGGACATGTACCGGTATATGACGTCACCCGTCCCGACTTTCCCGGTCTGTTGTTCGAGCAACAGAAATGCATGATCTATCAGAGAGGAAAAGTGATATAGTTTTTGACATGAAGACTACATACATGAAGCAGGGCGGAGACTACTTGATCTCTATATATGGATCATATCCGTCGCCAAGTGTGCATACCTTGGGAAGCGTTTCAATGTATGAGGATGGGATTTGCATTTCGGAGAGGATGGCGTTGTTGATCTCCATGGCCATCTTGTGGATCTGGCTAGCCTGGTCCCTCTTGTGCTGCAGCTCACGGTGGAGAGCGTCGGAGAGGCCGGATTCCGGCACGCATGGCTCGGGCAACCACCACTTATCCTCGTTGCGCTTGAACGACGACGGCTTCTTGGTTTCGGTGAAGGACTGCTTCCTCTGGTCCGCGTACCAGAACTCCGCCTTGTCAAAGCTGTCCAATATGCCCTGCAAACTTGCAGAGTCAGTCATACATGTGTTGTGCTACGAGAGTTGATATGAACAAAGTATGTGAATGGGAGGAGGCTTTACAAGGAGCATGGTTTCTAGCTTCTCCAGCGCGGGGAGGTTCATCAGGATGTCTGATCGCGGTGAGGTTGCCATCACCTGCACATACAAATATACAAGCATGTTTGTTAGTAAGCAGAAAGCTTGAACTTAATAATTATCAGCTGAAAGGATGCATGCATATGTGATGGATGTTGGCATGCGTTACATCGTGTGTGCTTCCGTCGGGTCTGGCCTGGACCGTCGGTGCGAACTCGACGATGTACTCGCAGATGGAGAGGAGGCAGTCCATCTCCCGGTTCCACATTGATCTCTTCTCGGGGGGCAGTGACTGCAACCTGTGGCAGGTCCCAAACACAGTCGCTGCATGGATTGGATGGATGCATGCATGCATCAGGACCAAGTTCGTCCATTCAACAGAGAAAATTGTTTCATCTACAATTAGTTCGTAGCAGGAACTAGGTACGTAGGTACGTACCATATAGGTTGGTGATGGCGTTGGAGATGGCGACGGCGGTGCAGACGCCCTTGCCGCCGCCGGACATGTCCTCCCCGAGGAGCAGCTTGGTGTACTTCTCCTTCATCAGCTCCATTTCTGAGCGGCACACTACGCATCAGCCAGACTGCATGTCTGCATGCATGCAGGAACAAAGGAGAAAAAACAGATTCTGGTGATCTATACCTTCGTCTTCCACGGACCTCTCGTCGACGGCCTGCTGCAGCTTCTTCATGCTCAGCTTGCTCATCGCCTGCGAGAGGCGCGACGGCGCCGCGGTCACCTTGAAGGACGCCGTGCGGGCCATGGCGCCGCCGCGCCCCCGCGGCGAGTGCTCGTGCCCGTGCTCGTCGCCGCCTCTCTCGGAGGAGAAGGAGGCGACGCGGAAGAGCGGGCGCGCGTAGTCGCGGTCGTAGCTGTACTGGCTGTGGAAGCCCGGGAAGGCCGAACTGTCGCCCATTGCTGCTGCTGCTGGTGGTGCTTCTTCGGACCTTGAGGGAAGAAATATGGATGGTGCAAGAATGGCTGTGGCTTGTTGCTAAGAGCAGAAGGGGCCGGCATAGGTTTGAGTCTTGGCAACAACAAGGAGGCAGGCATAGGCTGGTCCACTGGTTCAAAACTTGTAAGCAAAGTCTGATCCTCCCCACAGCTAGGCTGGCTACGTGCTACTCATGTATTGGCACAACATACTCATTTTTTTTTCCAGTTGGTGGTAGTACATGATCATGGCAGGCACCAAGTATGTATGACCACAAATTGAAAAATGAAAAAAATATATGCAAAAATGTATGTATGTGCCGGCAACGAAATGGTGGCCACGCAGGTAGGATCGGTGTATCTTAATCAGTATGGGCTCTGGAGCATAAAATTAAGAGCGAAGAAGGTGGGAGGCGACTAACTGGTCATCAAGTAAAGTAGTAGTAGTAGTTGATAGCAGAAGCATATGCAAACGTGAGCGATCCGAGAGCAGGCTTCCTTGATGTGACTTGGGCCGCCCAAGGGAGGAGGTAGGAGACTGGGATGTCGTCGACGCACCCGCCATGGACGCCGTTGTCCTTGCAGCGCGCGCAGCACACGCCAAACGCCGTGGACGGCATCGACGCCTCGCCGTGCCAGGTGACCGCAAACTCCATCCATAGCGGGCAGAGGAGATGAGCGAGCAATTAAGTCCTATGCCATTGATTTTATTTTATTTTGACACGAAATTAACCGTTTTCTGGAGTCAAGATGGCCTCTGAGTTTGGGTGGAATTCCTAAAAATAAAAAAGGACTGCTGCATTCACTACAATAACTTCCAGCTCCTGATTCAAAACAGAGCGATAAAATACAACACTTAGGTGAATGCAACAAGCATAGAGCAGATAATGCGGCAAGTCAATCAGTCAGCAATCAAGCAAAAAAGAAATCCGGATATCACAAAATCTATGCATGTATGTATATGGCTGCAAGCTAAAGAAAGCTCCACTCAATGGCCACAAGAATCCATCTAGGAAGGAACCATGATCGACAGAACAAAAGTAGTATCTCAACCGTCCATCGACTACCCCTGGCAGCTCAAAAGCAAAGATCCGCCGACACGCTCCGCATCTGCCTCACTCCTCCGCTCAGTCTGTCGAGTTCTCATGGAGCAACACGTACTCCCGGCTGCAACCAACGGAAGAAACATTCGTTCACAGCCATAAGTCAGAAGGCTGATTATGTTGACAAGAGGTTGCTCAAACAATAAGATCTATGAAAATAATAATAGACTATTAGATTGTCATGACCATACCTACTGTTGCCAAACTTAATGTTGTCCCTTTCGAAGAGTTCATAGTAGCGGTGTGACTCAATGCGATCCTCCTGCAGCATTACAGCATGTTTAAGTAAGAGAGAGAAAATGGAAGCGCCGTAAACCAAACCAAGGTTGAAATGATATCACATGGAAAACATGTGTCTAGAAAACTTACATTGATGAATGTCCCATTGGTACTACCAAGATCCATCAGATAAGGCCTACCAAACCAGGCAGAAATGGAAAGTCATCATTCATTAACATATGATGAAGTACTCAAGGACTAGGACAAGCATGCTGATCAATTACGAGTACAACAATAGCTAAGTACCTCACTTGCTTTGACATCATGCCATCTGGTTGCTCCTTCTCTACAAGTCTGAATAATAGGCAAAAGATCATTTGATCAGAGTATGATTTCTCAACATACGCAGAATAAGAGTGTTAGGCACTTGGGCTTACCTATATTGAAGAACCGCATGTTGCTTGCTGCAGGAGGGATGGTCGGTGGGGATGTCTGCAATTCTCCTTTCCCTTCCAAAAAGGTAGTGGCTCATGCGATGAACATACAGCGGTTCTGTTCAATCAGGTAGCATCATCAGAAACATTCAAGCAACTGAAGTATCATGTCATCAAGAAGAGCATGCCAATTCTTCAGCAGTTCACCCTACATCCTTGCTAAGTTGGAATTCCACATTAAATTGCTAACTAAGGTACAACATGCCCTAACATCTTTATTAACCTGCTTATTGCCATTGACTTCAGTGCATTCACTATAACTGGAAACAAATCTAGCGAGTCATTTATAAAGCACCAGCGTGTAAGTGGTATTATTAAGGAAGTCATTCACAATCCATATCATTATTCTGATATTTACCAAGTCCAATTTGAGAATACTGGCACATAACCATGCCACATAACATAGTGTGCGGGTGCCCATGGCCACTCGTTCAGCCACATCTTTGCCCAGTTATCCCGCATAGTCTGCCTGGACAGTCAAATCAAGCAGCCGCTGGCCTGCTTCAGCAGAGATTCTTCTCCGTTCTACAGAAAACTCAACCCTCAGCATATACGTGAACACAATGATTTTTCTCTACACACACCTGATGCTGTAAAGTATAAACTGATCAGCTGATCATGTGTGTCACTGCTTAATTCATGTTCAGATGCAGCAGGGACATTGATCATAAAAAGTATTGATATCGATTCATTGCTACATGAGCCAAAGATTTTCTGAATTCTGAGATAGTTTTGCTAACTATGTATTTCACACCCTGTTGATCGAATCATGTTTAATTATTTGTGTATCAAGTATGGACAGACACACCATGTACCTAGCAGGAACGAATAACTACTTGCAAGACTACATTGTGCGTGTATGTCGATGCTGTGTAGTAGACGGTGCCGGTTGGCAGGCTACCACAAACGACCCAATAACACACACAGGATGGGGCAGAGAGAAGCAGGCAACTTGCTATTAGTCCCACTTGCACCCTGAATCGACACATCCTTTATATTTCACAAATTCAGTGTTTGTATCTGACTGGTATAGCGTATAGTTACCTCATGGGACCTATTTACTATCCAGAAAAAGGAAATAATGATTTTAATCCAAAACAAGCCTATATCATAGTGAACTTCTGGTTACTGCCTTTGTCCCCCATTAAATGTTTGTCTAAAACTTCCGAGATTAGGACAAATGGTATTTGTATGAAGGCCTGTTTTGTCACGTTGAGTCACTTAATACTTGCTACTGAACCTACTTTTCTTCGCAATGCTGGGGCGGAAATAGAGAATTGACTGCCAAATAAGATAACTGTATTACTACCGTTGGCGTATGTGGAAAAAAAACATCCCATTTCTCCAATTTCCTTTGTAACAACTATTAAATTGATGGATAGCATGACATGAAGCAAACAATAGCTTCGTATATGGAGAGTAACAAGCCAAGAATAAGTACCATTCAGTGCTTCACCGCCCTTGAATACATAGAGTCTCCATCTAATATCTGATTTGCGAGCCTCTGGAGGTTCTGAATACAACAAAGTTATACCTGAAGAGGAAGACAAAATAAACTGTCAGCTCTGGAGATTGTACAGTAACGGTGCACACAAGGGAAAGCTGGTGTCAGCCTTTCTAATTGGTTATACAACAATCATAGGAACTGTAGGTGTCTATGATCACTGATCATGCAAAAAATAAATATTCAAGATATACATGCTTGCGATCAGCACCTCCAACTTTGTTAGTCTCCTCGGCAAGCTTTCCAGACAACTCAAATGATGGTTTTTGCTGCAAAATAAATGCATTTGCTAAAGTAAGAATGTGTAGTAAACAAAAAGAAAGACAACGCAAACAACTGCTGTTATGACAAGCATTACCAGAAAGCAACAATCATCTCATATATGAACATTCTTCAGATAATTGAATTGACATTAATGCAATATCCATCATGGTGTGTGGACTACCTTTTCTTTCACCTCCAGAGCTTCTGCAGCAGTATTCATCATTGCCAATGAATCAGCATCACCACTCCTGACCAAAACAGTGGAGGTTAATAATTGCAGACAAAAAATGCATAGCAGAAAGAACATTGGTTAAAGCAAAATAGCATGCTTCAAACACATAAGAACCAACAAGACACTCTGGTAATATAGAATCCTCGAGTAGAACATAAATGATTCAGAAATATGGCATAAACATAGCGACCCAGCAGAGAAGAGCCAACCCAACGTACTTGACCAGTAATAAAGAAAACATGGTGCATGATTGCTTTCACAATATAGAAGAAAGTCACAAGCAATTAAGGTGATCCCAACTGAGATGGTTTTCAAAAAGAATGATAATGACCCAAAAATAAGAGAAAATTAATTGCCCCAACTATAAGTATGTGTATTCACTTGACAGGGGAAGATGCTTGACAAACAAACATGTTTATAAAATTGGAGAGATCCTTCTTTTGCCATGCAAAGGACCAAATTTGCATCTGCCACCATAGTACGACATAAATCTTCATGCCACTCGGCAACACATTAGAGTTCAGGTACAGGACCAACTTAATACAAATCATAATTAATCATTATAACGATATATAATTTCCCTTAATGTATATGCCTATATCAACAAACAGAAAATTGTAATAAACAAAGCTTCTTTTGAGAATATAAAATGGCCATAAGACAAGAGTTTTGAACACTCACCGGGATGCTACATCCACTCTAGAGCTTGTATCCTGAAACAGATCAAAAACAACTTTCAGACTGGAGTCTACACGCCATGATAAAATAGCAACATGAAAGTACCATATTAGTTTAAAATTGAGATGGTATATGACTACTAATTATATCCAACAGATTTGCAGACGAGAGGGTTCAAATGGGTCATGTTTAGTGTATGGTATGTATAATGAAGTGTGAGCTACTGTTTACACAAGTTGCACAGCGTCCAATTGATATTCCAAGGTATGAAATGACTTTCTGGCATCCTATTCATTTAGGTGGAGCTTATTAGATATTGGGCAGCAACAAGGAACATACATGCAATAAACGTAGACAGGGAGCCAAGTAACATACGGAATTATGGAGAGATATGAGGAAAAGGGTTGGGTGTCACCACACACCTCACGATGTGCTGCACTTCTGGATGCCCGTGGTGATGTGTGAGATTCATGTCTGCCCCTATGTCTATGCTCTTCTGGAGACCCTGACCGGCCACGCCTAGATGATCGTCCTGATCCACCATTGTTCTCATCCCGGTCTGCCATTCTATCTCGCACGGAATCCCTTCTGGAACTTTGATCTGTCCTTTGCTCCCTGGAACCACCTTTTCGGTCCGGGTCCGACCTTTTCCCTCTTGAATCATGTCTGTCGCCGTCCCGGCCTGATCGTGCCTCTCTCGAAGCACCTGACCGATCATCCCTGTCAGTTCTTCTATCTCTTGAGTGACCCCTTCCATCATCATCATCATCATCCAGTCTTCTACCTGTGAAGGCACTCCTATCATCTTTTGGCTCCACCTTCCTATCCCTTGACGCACCCTCAGCACGCTCCCTGTGCTTCCGTGTGCCCCGGTCTTCACTACTGGGAGGCCTCCGACGGTCACCCTCAGTTACATCGGCCCCTTCCCGCTCAGCCTGAGCTCTCCTTAGTCGCTTGGAGCGCGGTGAGAGCGACCGAGACTGTCGTTTCCCAGCAGGCGATGGGGACCGTGCATGTTTCGGCGACCTGACCCGCTCCTTCGCCTTCTCTCTCTGTGGCGACATCTCCCTATGTGAAAGGCTAGCCTTAACAGGGGACCGCCTCCTAGGCGAGCCACTCCTCTCAGCATGTGACCTCTCCCTCCGAGCTGACGGGCTGTGCTTGCGTGGAGGCGACACTCGCTCCCTGGCCGGAGAACGGGACCTTGTGTGCCCCGACCTCCTAGGCGAGCCAGTCCTCTCAGGCCGTGACCTCTCCCTCCGAGCTGGCGGGCTCTGCTTGCGTGGAGGCGATACGCGCTCCCTCGCTGGAGAACGGGACCTCGTGTGCCCCGACCTCCGGGAGGATTGATCCCTCCGGTCCACAGTAGAAGCCATTCCTCACCTGAAAGTATCACAAAATCAATTCAGAAGGAGAAATAATGGAGAAACCATGAGGGTTCATGAATCGCAGCACTGGGAGACCCAGGGATGATCCAAGGGAGGGGTGCTAACTTATGACATGCTAAAAAAAATCCGATATCTCACATCAAAATATGCCTTACAAAAGCATGCTGTAGCGGATAAATGCCTTTTGCAAAATATATGTTTCCAGCACAAAGCAGAAACCCTAGCAAGCTCAACATTAATACAACTAAAATTAGACACTCGGCGATGGACTCAAACTACTGACAGTGCTGCAAGCACAGAATTGCTTTCCCCAATGTGTGTGTCGATGGGCATAAGAAATCAGTGTTTGGTTTAGTTTCGACCACCGTCCAGCTACACATAATTTATAAACAGAGCGTGAGAAAACTCAGCAGCAATCTAGTTAAGCAGAGCGCGCAAATGAGCAATACATGAGTTCCAATCATCAGAGCACAAAAATAAAACACAGGACACATGCTTCAGTTGGAATGCATCTAGCCACAAAAATCCACTGCAAAATATCAGAAGGCGCGGCGGTGCTGGTACCGTTTCCTGCCTTGATTGCTGCGGTTTTTGCTGATTTCGCTACCTCCGGGCTGGATTAACCTGCGATAGGTGAGAACCGGTTAGGATTCGGCGCCATGCTGACCGTGCCGTTCTAGGGTTCAGAGCGGGGAGGGAGAAGGCCAGCGAGCGGAGACACGGCGGAGAGGAGGCGGCGCCACGGGTGGAGGGAACGAGGCGGGAGGGGCCGCCATGGGACGAGATATGGGAATGGAGGGGGGCGCACGCCATGGGAGGGGGCCGCTGGTGGGAGAGAGGGAGGGAGGAGGCGCCATAGGAGAGGAGGACGAGGGGGCGCGGGCGAGGAGGTGCGGGGAGGAGACGGGGTGGAGCGAGGGTGCGGGGACGGAGAGAAGCTTACCTGGGCCGCCGTCGCCGCCGGGGTTCCGCCGCCGCGCGCTCGACGAGCTGCTGGACTCGGTGAAGATGAAACGGGGGGAGAAAGAAGGGGGAGGGAAGGAAGGGCCTAGTAGCACGACGGGCAGCGGATTCGGCCCGGGAGCTCGATGTTCTGTTTGGGCCGGGCACAGGCTACGCCGACCTTTCCTCTCCTGTCTCAAAAAAAACCCAAGGAATTTGTATTCTAAAAAAACAAGGAATTTGTGCACCATTCTAAAAAAAAAATGAATCCGTGCGACCAAGGAATCTGTGCACCATCTTATACAAAAAAAACATCTTTTATTCGTAGATGACAACCTGTTGTTCTTCAAGGCTAATGGTGTGGGAGTGCCAGAGGTGCATCAGGTGTTGGATACTTACTGGACTGCATGGCTACAACCTACAGGGCAACGGATAAAATTTGACAAGTCATCAATCTACCTCGGTAAAGGGGTTCAAAATATTAGAACGGAGATAAAGGGCTTGGTACAAGTTCCAAATGAGACGTTGAATGAAAAATATCTTGGGATGCCATCTGATGTGGGGTCGTCGAAGAATGGGGCCTTCAAATATTTAAAGGGCCGTCTTTGGAGCAGGGTCTAGTGACGGATTGAGTGGACTATGTCAATGGCTGCTAAAGAGATTTGGTTCAAGGCTGTAGCCCAAGCTCTGCTAGTTTACTCTATGTCTTTCTTCAAACTCCCAAGGTGTTTATATGAGAAACTAAACATGATAATCGGAAAATTTTGGTGGGGAAGTAGAGATGGTCAGCGAAACTCACATTGGGTATCATGGAAGGACATGACACAGCTCAAAGGCATGGGAGGCCTAGGGTTTAAAGACTTTGAACTCTTTAATTTATCTCTGCTAGCAAGGCAGGTATGGCGCATACTGCAAAATCTGAAGTCTTTAGTGCTCGGATTTTGAAGATTGTCTATTTTCCTAACGCTTCTTTGTTGCAAGTTGAGCTGGGATCACACCCAAGTCAAATATGGAGGGCAATTATAGAAGAAGAGACATTCTCAAACAAGGCCTAATTAGAAGAATTGGTAATGATATGTATACCAAGTTGTGGGAAGATTACTGGATTCCCAGATGATGAAGCCGTATTGGATGTTTGAGCATCAACTCTCCTCACGTAGCATCGGAATTTATAGATTCCACATCGGCTTTGATCATGAGTCATGGACTAGATATATAATGGTAGCAGTATTGGATCGTCGAGGGAATTGGGATTTAGCGGGAAACTTTTTGTTCTGTTTTGTTCAGATTGGTAATGGTATCACGTTACATACAGGTGTTTTGTTTGCTACAATTGTCCCTTCTTACTATTGCTTCAAGGCAGCAACATCTTGAAGAACCATTGCTCACCATGTCCAATTCCAAATGTGCGTCAATAATAATTTACTAATGACTAACATTACAAATCAAATACATGTGCACAGAGCGGGCACAATCCGTGTGAAAACGACATCATGAACTACAATTACTCGTTGAATCAACAACAAATCAACAAGAAAACAATGAAAAAGAAATCTAAACCTAGTTTTAATGGAGATGTGAGGAAAGGGGACCGAAGGAAGGGCGCGTCAAGATCTTGAGAATGGCTGATGTTGGGGGAGGACGACGGCGTGGAAAGAAGAACCTAGATGCTCCCACCGTGGTGGCGTTGTGGAGCAGATCGGTGGCCGGTTTTGCTCCCCTGCTCAGTGGCTCGCGGAACACTCCGAGCGGTAGTTCAAAGGACGGCGGAAGTTCCAGTCTTGCCGCTCGCTGGATGATTTAGGCCGGCGGAGGTGGTAGTCGGGAGGGGAAGAGAGCGGAGCGGGGCGATGATGAACTGGAACCAAGGGCTCGGGTAGACGGGGTAGGCGTAATCGCCCGTAAACCAATGGTGCGATTTGTTTACACGGGTTGTGATTACGTGGTGTCGTTACTCTCCTTTTTCGAAAGGTGCCATTACTCTTTTTTTAGGGGGGGAAAAAGGCTAAACGTGTTTAGTGTTTAACATTGAAAAACCATCGTGTTGCCTATTTATCGATGGTGAAAGAAATGATTGAATTAGAACAAGGGTTGGCTATTTTGATTTTCATAGTTGTGATTTGAGGATCGTTTCGGGTGAAATGGTATCACGAGTCGTGGACACGCTCGTTTTCTCACGGCAGAAGACGAACAACACTTCCTTGGCCACGGGCCCCCGAGCGGCGCCGAACGAACGAACAAAGCCGACGCGCACGCGCCGCTGACTCCTCCTCCCCCCACCCCACCCACCTTCTCCGTCTTCTTCTTCCTCAGACCAACCGAGCCGACCCCGATCCGGTCAAAATCCAGACGGCTGACTGCTTCCTCCGCGCTCCCGATCCCTCCCTCCCTCCCCGACGAAGCCATGGTGAGCCCCATCCCGTTGCGGCCGCCGCCGCCGATCCGCGCGCGAATCCTCCTCCGCGGTTCCGCTCCGATCTGACTGATTGATTTCGTCTGCTGCTGATGCTAGGTGTGCGTGGCGTGCCTGATCCCGCTCTTCCTCATCCCCTTCGTCAACGCGCTCCCCTACCTCTTCGACCTCCTCCTCGTAAGGCCCCCGCCCCCTCTTCCCTTCCTTCCCCGCCCCGCCCGCCTGCGCCGGCCGGTTGGTGGTGCTGTCGAATCTGGTGCCGCCGATTCCTCTGGTATCTCCTCGGTTCTCGGATTCGTAGTGGCAGCAGCACTCTTAGGCGGTCAGTCAGGCCGCCTTGAATTGGCTGGTTCCTCTTTCAGCAAGGCTTTGCTGTGTATGTGTTTCACTGGCTGCGAGGTTGCGCTGGGCGATACACCTAGCAACGTGGTAGCGAGATAAATGAATTTGGTACCATAGATGCCTAGTGTTCCTCGAGGCCTCGAGGGTTAGGATTGAATAGTGTCTGCGTCACTCTAGATGCATCAGTTTGATCTCTACTCATGTGTGTTGATTGTTCCCCTGCCAAGTAATGCGCGCCTTCACATCCAAGGATGATTGTTTGATGTATTACCTGAAAAATTTGGCATGTTGCTGTTGCTCTTGATGATAGTGGAATCCGTTCTCATGTTGAGTTCGTCTGATGATCCATGGTTTGAATGCTTGTTGCAGAGCAAGGTTTATCGCATGCTTGGATGGGAATACAGGAGGCCCGAGAGAGTCCCAGCTGCCTGCCCGTTCAAGCCTGCAGCAAACAAGACTGAAGTAAGCTTCCATGCCGATGCTAGCCTTTTCTGCCCTCTTATGCTTGTGCAAAATCTAGATTGCTGGTTATCATTGCTCTCCAGATTTTGCATCCTCTCACAGTTTATCTCACGCAAAGTATAACCAGATAAATTTGCTTGATACATCATGCCAACGTCGATAGATAACTTAGCAGCTAGTACTTCTTAGTTGGCAATTATCCTTTGCTCCCCTTAGCTTGAAAAGGTATGTAAACCTTATACACCCAGTAGACCGCTTGTGCGCCTTTTGTAACTGTGAATAAGGACCATCCTACTAAATTTGGGCATTAGATTCTGTGAACACATTTATAGAGTTCATTTTATTTTGCTTGTCTAGAATAAAGTTCTCAGTCCTTAAGGAAAATAACACAAGTTACATTATGCGGATGCTTTATGTAATGTTTTTGGAACTGTTTCTGTATATTGTTAAGTGCGGCAACCAGGAATTTATTTACTTGCTTTTGTAGTGTTTCTGTTGTTTCTCAGAAATTTTAGTACATTCTAGGTTGTAGTATGATTTGTTGGGTATCTTTTATTTTGCTCATTCATGTTAATGTGATTACAATGAACCAGTGGCATAACAATGTGCTGATTTGGCACTCTCTTATCATCTTGTGTCTTGATTTGTACTCATTTTAGTAAAGATCAATGACTAGACTTGGTGTTGAATAGTTCACATATGTCACCATAGTTATAGTATAATAATTGCAGTATCACTTTCACTACTTCTAGAATTTCTTATGTTAGTTGTAGGACCCACTACACTATAGCAGGCCTAAGCCCCATTGCATATTGATTTTGATGAGCAACTAGTTTTGGGCTTAGCTTGTAAGGCATCCGCAATGTGGGTATTTGCCGCCTCTAAGGCTGCCTCCAAGTCTCTAAACGTTGCCTCTATAACACTTCATCCTCTGCCTCTTAAGCCAAAAAAACTTAGACACCTCCAAGCTAAGCGCCCGCCTCCAAGGCTTCTTGCTGAATAAAATATTTCACCGTCCCCACTTGTCAACCAGTTAATTGTAGGAGGGAGTGATGGGTTGGTTGACAAAGGTAGCATATATTATTCAGTTGTTGGTCTAGCTTTGGCACTGAAGATAGAGGCTACACATTGCGCAGTTTCCAGTTGAGATAAGAGGCAGGACCATGGGTCCCAGTTTAGAGGCAAGCTTGCCTCTAGACATTGTGGACGCTCTGAAGTGCTTATACATATCTGTTACTTTTTGTGTGCAGGGTGTAACAGGTGAATCAACGCCTCTAGTTAACCCACATGTCGCGGGTGAATCGAAAACTCTGATGGAACCCCAGAGTGCCACAGCGGACGGGAAGAAAGATGATTAACACATGCGTTGTGTTTATAATCAAACCGCAACTAAAATAATAATTATTGTAAGAATGTATACTTGGAGCAATAGATATTAAATGTTACAATGGTGTTTCTCACGGTTCCTTTTCCAACATTATTTGTGTGTGCATGTGTGTTTTGTATGTGCCTTGATTTGCATGTACTCTACTAATGTTTGTGTAATATTTCTCGTGAACTGCAAAGGCGCAATTAGGATGATGAGAGATGATCCTATTGCATAACACAAATGCGTGTCCAACCGGCAACAACTTGGTAATATACATATGACTTCCATCACTTGCACGTCCATCTTGGCAACAACTGTCATCATGCGTTGGCACGGGTAAAGGCTGTCTTGGATTACTCGTTTATCTCCCTCGTGATTTAGTTGTATTACAATTTACAAATGACTGTCGTAGTGAAATGGATGGATTCTCCCATGCCAGAGACCATGTGTAGCAGCAACCTTCGCTAGCCTCCGTATAATAGTGATCTAAGCCTTCACCAACACACAACGAACACGTCAAAAAAGTGCAGGCCATGTGGTGAAATGGTCGGCATCACAACACAGACCCATGGTTTGAGTGCTCATTAAGGTTTATCGCATGTTTGGATGAGAATACAGGAGGCCCGAGAGAGTCCCATCTGTCTGCCCGTTGAAGCCTGCAGCAAACAAGACTGAAGTAAGCCTTGTTGGATTATGGATGGGCTTAGGCCCATATAAGACACTAATCCCTGGTTAATCTTGAGGCCCATGTATGAGATGGCGGGTGGTGCGAAGTTTAGTCCTACCTTGCTAGTTGAGGAGAGTTGAGACCCCTTTATAAGGGCTGCTCTACCACTTGCCATTGGGAGCTTGGGAAGACGAGTGGTACACGCGCGCTCCTCCTCCTCCGCCGCCCGCCTCGACCCGCGCGCGCCGCGGGTTGCGGGAATGAGCCGAAGCTTATTTTTGCCGCTTAGAAACGAATTAATTAATCAGGGATTAATTAACGAGTCACTAACATATGGGCCACTGTCCACGACTTTCTCCCTTACGGACTATATAAGAAGGCTCTGACCAGTGAAGTAAAAAAGTTCGGTTCACTCACTCCCTCTCGTGTGACCTAGCCGTCATCTACTGTTCCTCACTCTGTGCTGCCTCCGGCGATCCCATCCCGACGACCGCGTGCACGGCTGGTCGGGAGAGCAGGTGCCTCCGGAACCCTATCATTCGAGATCCTGCTCGGGAGAACGGCAATAAGGTTTTTGGGGAGCGTCTCGACGCGACTGCTCCCGATCCGTCCCCAACTCCATTCGCCTCTGCTTCCACTACTTCCTCTGCATCGACACCATGGCCGCCGCCGCCGCTAAGAAGAAGGCCACGGACGACGCCGAAGCTGCTGCTGCCGCCGCCGCGCTGGCCAGGCCAACCGGAGGGTATGATCCGTTCATCCCTCGTTTACTCGTACTTATGCTAGCCGTATATGTGCTGCTCATAGAAGGTTCAATTATATGTTCTGTACGTGCTAGTACGCTTAGGTATCGCTATGAGATGCATACCTTTTATGCCATGCTTACTGTTTACTCGTGGATAAGTCTAATCGGAAAAGTGCTAATATTTCCAACAAGCCTCAGTGCTGATGTTACTCTTTTATGCCCTTATGCTTGTGTAAAATTTAGATTCCTGCATACCGTCTGGTCGTCCAGATTATGCATTCTTTCGTAGTTTATTCTGGCTGTACATGCTACTTATCTGCGCTCTTGGTAACAGAGAAGTGATCCAAGTCAAAGATCGCTTGACATACTCGAGTATGTCGGGTCCAAGTTAGCCCCATCCTGCCTCTTCTCTTCCTCTAGGTTTTGTGTGTTGTGTCTCTCTGCCTGTTGGGGCGGTGGACATGGTGAATATCTCGAATTTAGCTAGTATGTCCCTCCTCGGTGGTTGCAGTTTGTTTGCAAGTTTTTGGATTTCGACAACCAGGACATGTAGTCTGGTTGAGCAAATATTTCTGTTTCCATCGGGATTTGGTTGCCTGAATTGTCATATATCCCTCATAGTTCTGTTTAGAACAGGTAGTCTAGTACGGGGAATTGCCACCCATGCCCCTTCCTGAATCATGCGACAAAAATATATAGCGACGCCAAAGATATCCCACAAACTCAAGCCCAAACGGGTGACAAGGGTGTCATTTTATTTTTCTGAGGTTTGCAAGATTCATATTGTTTTGTCGAGGAGTATGACATGATGGATTGCACTCTCCCTAAGCCGATGGGATGGGGGCGTAGCACAACAATAAAGCTTTACTGTTCTCTGGGATTGGCTTTGGGCCTTTCCTGCGCAGCTTAGGTGGAGGGCGAAGAAGGCCCCCGCCGAGCCCTCAGTGAGATACCACTCTGGAAGAGCTTGAATTCTAACCTTGTGTTGGACCCGCGGGCCAAGGGTCAGCCTCAGGTAGAGAGTTGCTATGGGGCGTAGGCCTCCGGAAAAATGACATCTTACTTCTTGTAGCAATGTTAGAGACTTGGAGTTAGAGATGTTATGTTGTTTGCATCAGGCCCGCCTCTAGAGGAAGGGATATATACGTATAAATGATGAGTTGAGGTCAAATAAAATAAATTGAATGAGCGTCAGTTTGTTGGTTGCTTTTCTTGTGAGTAATGTGCATCTTCTTTACAAACAAGAACACTGGTTTGATGTCTTACATCACCAGTCTACCAATCCAATCCAAATTGGCTTGTTAGTGGTATTGTTAAGTTGGTGCGTATGCTTGCAAATGTTAATTGCCTGTATCAAGAACGTTGCCCCATGGTTTGAATGCCCATTGCAGAGCAAGGTTTTTATTGTATGTTTTGACGGAAAATACAGGAGTCCTGAAAGAGTCCCACCTGCTTGCCCACTCAATCCTGTAGCAATTAAGACTAAAGTAAGCCTCTGTGCGGATGTTACTCTCTTCTTCCCTTATGCTCGATCTAGATTCCTGATTATCATTAGCCTCTAGATTATGCAATCTTCCACAGTGTATCAGATTTCTGCTTATCATTGGTTTGTGCTGATATTACACTTTTCGGACAATGGGGCAAGCATTTTTTTTAGTTGGATTGCATAGTCTACACATACAGGTCACACATATGTAGTTTTTTATTTTGCTAAATTATAATCAACTAAATGGCGCATCAATTTTCCCCACTCTATTAACTTTTGCTCACTTTTCCCCACTCCCTTGCCCGAAACCCTCATAACTGGTTATAACGGACGTTGCCGCCGGGTCAATTGCTTTGACTGTTAGCTGACGAGTGGGGCCGCATATACGTGGTCTCACTCTCCTTCACTGCCTCCACCGCACCGTCTTGCTCTCCCCCACCGCATCCTCTTCCTCACCTTCATCGCGTCCATCTGTCAGATGGCCGACGCTCGTGGCGACGCCGGCGCAGCGGCCGGAGATGTGGTGGAGCTGCAGGGTCAGGGCACGGTGACCGCGGATGTCGGCGGCGTCCACGGCGGCGCGGGGAAACTCGCAACCGCCGCGGATGTGGCGGGCTCCGCCTCATCGCTGCAGAAGGTGACGGCGTCGAGCGGCACAGTCCATCCCGATGCCCCCATTACGCCACCTGCCGTGGAGGAGCAGGTATTTGCACTTGCTTAGCTTGTAGAGTTAGTTCGATTGTGATTCATACAGTAGTTCAGATGGTTAGAGTAGTTGGTTTGACGGATGGGCCGGGGTTTTTTGTATGGGTTGGGGGGTGGGGGTTTTTGGACTAGGGTTTGTTGGATAAATTCGTTGCAAAAATGCTAGCTAGATGTTGTGAACTATGATTTTAGGTGCTGCAATGATTGGGGTTTTTAGATTTGGATAAATTCGTTGCAAAAATGCTAGATGTTGTGAACTGATGACCCACAAGTATAGGGGATCTATCGTAGTCCTTTCGATAAGTAAGAGTGTCGAACCCAACGAGAAGCAGAAGGTATTCTCTGGAAGCACTGAAATTATAGGTAACAAATAGTTTTGTGATAAGATAATTTGTAACGGGTAACAAGTAATGAAAGTAAATAAGGTGCAGCAAGGTGGCCCAATCCTTTTTGTAGCAAAGGACAAGCCTGGACAAACTCTTATATAGAGAAAAGCGCTCCCGAGGACACATGAGAATTATCGTCAAGCTAGTTTTCATCACATTCATATGATTCGCGTTCGGTACTTTGATAATTTGATATGTGGGTGGACCGGTGCTTGGGTGTTGTCCTTACTTGGACAAACATCCCACTTATGATTAACTCCTATTGCAAGCATCCACAACTACAAAAGAAGTATTAAGGTAAACCTAACCATAGCATGAAACATATGGATCCAAATCAGCCCCTTACGAAGCAACACATAAACTAGGGTTTAAGCTTCTGTCACTCTAGCAACCCATCATCTACTTATTACTTCCCAATGCCTTCCTCTAGGCCCAAATAATGGTGAAGTGTCATGTAGTCGACGTTCACATGACACCACTAGAGGAGAGACAACATACATCTCATCAAAATATCAAACGAATACCAAATTCACATGACTACTAATAGCAAGACTTCTCCCATGTCCTCAGGAACAAACGTAACTACTCACAAAGCATATTCATGTTCATAATCAGAGGGGTATTAATATGCATAATGGATCTGAACATATGATCTTCCACCAAATAAACCAACTAGCATCAACTACAAGGAGTAATCAACACTACTAGCAACCTACAAGTACCAATCCCAGACTATGAGACAAAGATTGGATACAAGAGATGAACTAGGGTTTTAGAGGAGATGGTGCTGGTGAAGATGTTGATGGAGATTGGCCCCCTCCCGATGAGAGGAGCGTTGGTGATGACGATGGCGATGATTTCCCCCTCCCGGAGGGAAGTGTCCCCGGCAGAACAGCTCCGCCAGAGCCCTAGATTGGTTCCGCCTCATGGCGACGGAGTCTCGGACGAAAGACTTCATATAGCAGAAGATGGGCACCGGAGGGCCACCAGGGGGCCCACGAGGCAGGGGGCGCGCCCAGGGGGGTAGGGCGCGCCCCCCACCCTCATGGCCAGGGTGTGGGCCCCCTCTGATATTTTTTTCGCTCAGTATTTTTTATTATTTCCAAAAATAACTTCCGTGGAGTTTCAGGACTTTTGGAGTTGTGCAGAATAGGTCTCCAATATTTGCTCATTTTCCAGCCCAGAATTCCAGCTGCCGGCATTCTCCCTCTTTATGTAAACCTTGTAAAATAAGAGAGAATAGGCATAAGTATTGTGACATAATGTGTAATAACAGCCCATAATGCAATAAATATCGATATAAAAGCATGATGCAAAATGGACGTATCATGAACAGATTGGAGTTTTTAATGCTATGATGCTTATTAGATTTGTTTTTAGTGCTCACGGATTGGTTTTTTAAATGCTACTCAAGTTATTTGATTCAAGTTATATTAGCTCTGTTGTTCACAATATGTCCACAATATGTAGTTATATTAGCTTTGTTGTTCAATGTGTGTGCATGCCAATGGAAAATGCAAATAGGATCATAGTATATTAGCCCTATGATCAAGTGTGCATATCTAAATTTCAATATGTAGTTATATTAGCTCTGTTGTTCAATGTGTGTGCATGACAATGGATAATGCAAATAGGATCATAGTATATTAGCCCTATGATCAATGTGTCATCTGTGCATATCTAAATTTTCAATTGGCTTATGTATTTACTAGTGATGGATGTAATTGTATATTCAGGAGGATGATGGTTGGGGGAAGAGGAGTAAGATAGACTATACTTTCGACGACCCATACGATCCAGCGTATGGTGACGACAAAGAGTATGAGGTAAGCCTACTTGAAATTTAGATTGTTCATTTAGTTCGTTTGACATGGTGTATTCCCATCAATCTATAATGTACTAATGTAATTCATTCGTGTGTGCAGTATGTCTCTGGGGAAGATATGGATGTGGACCGCGGCAACTTCGCCTCCTTCAAAGAGAAGGAAGATGAGAAGATCAGGGTCAAGGGCGTGGATTACTACTACAAGAGCAGGACCAAAACTTGGCGCTGCCCCTACTGCACCACCAAGCCAAAGCCAAAGTCCGGCCGCTTCGTTCACCTTCTAGCTCATGCAGAAGATATGGCCATCCACGGCGAGGACTACAAGATCATGGGGCAGCATGCTGCCCTAACCAAAGTCATGTCTCCCCTTCCCTGATGTTATGATGTTATTGTTGGAAATATGCCCTAGAGGCAATAATAAATGGTTATTATTATATTTCTGTGTTCATGATAATAGTCTATTATTCATGCTATAATTGTATTGTCCGGAAATCGTAATACATGTGTGAATACATAGACCACAACCTGTCCCTAGTAAGCCTCTAGTTGACTAGCTCGTTGATCAACATATAGTCATGGTTTCCTGACTATGGACATAGGATGTCACTGATAACGGGATCACATCATTAGGAGAATGATGTGATGGACAAGACCCAACCTAAGCATAGCATAAAAGATCGTGTAGTTTCGTTTGCTAGAGCTTTTCCAATGTCAAGTATCTTTTCCTTAGACCATGAGATCGTGCAACTCCCGGATACCGTAGGAGTGCTTTGGGTGTGCCAAACGTCACAACGTAGCTGGGTGACTATAAAGGTGCATTACGGGTATCTCCGAAAGTGTCTGTTGGGTTGGCACGGATCGAGACTGGGATTTGTCACTCTGTGTGACGGAGAGGTATCTCTGGGCCCACTCGGTAATGCATCATCATAATGAGCTCAATGTGACCAAGGCGTTGGTCATGGGATCATGCATTGCGGTACGAGTAAAGAGACTTGCCGGTAACGAGATTGAACAAGGTATTGGGATACCGACGATCGAATCTCGGGCAAGTAACATACCGATTGACAAAGGGAATTGCATACGGATTGATTGAATCCTCGACACCGTGGTTCACCCGATGATATCATCGTGGAACATGTGGGAGCCAACATGGGTATCCAGATCCCGCTGTTGGTTATTGACCGGAGAGGCGTCTCGGTCATGTCTGCATGTCTCCCGAACCCGTAGGGTCTACACACTTAAGGTCCGGTGACGCTAGGGTTGTAGAGATATATGTATGCGGAAACCCGAAAGTTGTTCGGAGTCCCGGATGAGATCCCGGACGTCACGAGAGGTTCCGGAATGGTCCGGAGGTGAAGAATTATATATAGGAAGTCCAGTTTTGGCCACCGGGAAAGTTTCGGGGGTTATCGGTATTGTACCGGGACCACCGGAAGGGTCCCGGGGGTCCACCGGGTGGGGCCACCTGTCCCGGAGGGCCCCGTGGGCTGAAAGTGGAGGGGAACCAGCCCCTAGTGGGCTGGGGTGCCTCCTTGGGCCTCCCCCCCATGCGCCTAGGGTTGGGAACCCTAGGGGGGGGGGAGTTCCCCCTTGCCTTGGGGGGCAAGGCAACCCCTTCCCCCCTTGGCCGCCGCCCCCCCTTGGAGATCCCATCTCCTAGGGCTGCGCACCCCCCTTGGGGGCCTATATAAAGGGGGGGGAGGGAGGGCAGCACACTACAGCCTTTGGCGCCTCCCTCCTCCCCTGCAACACCTCTCTCTCTCGCGCAGAAGCTCGGCGAAGCCCTGCCGGAGAGCCGCTACATCCACCACCACGCCGTCGTGCTGTTGGATCTCCATCAACCTCTCCTCCCCCCTTGCTGGATCAAGAAAGGAGGAGACGTCGCTGCACCGTACGTGTGTTGAACGCGGAGGTGCCGTACGTTCGGCACTCGGTCATCGGTGATTTGGATCACGGCGAGTACGACTCCGTCATCCACGTTCATTGGAACGCTTCCGCTCGCGATCTACAACAGTATGTAGATGCACTCCCTTCCCTCGTTGCTAGTAGACTCCATAGATGCATCTTGGTGAGCGTAGGAAATTTTTTAAAATTATGCTACGATTCCCAACAGTGGCATCATGAGCCAGGCCTATGCGTAGTTACTATGCACGAGTAGAACACAAAGAAGTTGTGGGCGTTGATGTTGCCAATTCTTCTTGCCGCTACTAGTCGTTTCTTGTTTCGGCGGCATTGTAGGATGAAGCGGCCCGGACCGACCTTACACGTACGCTTACGTGAGACAGGTTCCACCGATCGACATGCACTAGTTGCATAAGGTGGCTAGCGGGTGTCTGTCTCTCCTACTTTAGTCGGAACGGATTCGATGAAAAGGGTCCTTATGAAGGGTAAATAGAAATTGGCAAATCACGTTGTGGTCATACGTAGGTAAGAAAACGTTCTTGCTAGAAACCTACAAACCACGAAAAAAACTTGCAGCAACAATTAGAGGACGTCTAACTTGTTTTTGCAGCAAGTGATATATGTGATATGATATGGCCAGAAGATGTGATGAATGATATATGTGATGTATGAGATTGATCATATTCTTGTAATAGAAATCATGACTTGCATGTCGATGAGTATGACAACCGGCAGGAGCCATAGGAGTTGTCTTTATTATTTTGCATGACCTGCGTGTCATTGAATAACGCCATGTAATTTACTTTACTTTGTTGCTAAACGCGTTAGCCATACAAGTAGAAGTAATCGTTGGCGTGACGACTTCATGAAGACACAATGATGGAGATCATGATGATGGAGATCATGGTGTCATGCCGGTGACGAAGATGATCATGGTGCCCCGAAGATGGAGATCAAAGGAGCATGATGATATTGGCCATATCATGTCACTGTTTGATTGCATGTGATGTTTATCATGTTTTTGCATCTTATTTGCTTAGAACGACGGTAGCAAGTAGGATGATCCCTTATAATAATTTCAAGAAAGTGTTCACCCTAACTGTGCACTGTTGCGAAGGTTCGTCGTTTCGAAGCACCACGTGATGATCGGGTGTGATAGATTCTTACGTTCGCATACAACGGGTGTTGACGAGCCTAGCATGTACAGACATGGCCTCGGAACACACACAATACACTTAGGTTGACTTGACGAGCCTAGCATGTACAGACATGGCCTCGGAACACGGAGGACCGAAAGGTCGAGCATGAGTCGTATAGAAGATACGATCAACATGGAGATGTTCACCGATCTTGACTAGTCCGTCTCACGTGATGATCGGACACGGCCTAGTTGAGCTCGGATCATGTTTCACTTAGATGACTAGAGGGATGTCTGTCTGAGTGGGAGTTCATTAAATAATTTGATTATATGAACTTAATTATCATGAACTTAGTCTAAAATCTTTACATTATGTATTGTAGATCAAATGGCCCACGTTGTCCTCAATTTCAACGCGTTCCTAGAGAAAACCAAGCTGAAAGATGATGGCAGCAACTATACGGACTGGGTCCGGAACCTGAGGCTCATCCTCATAGTTGCCAAGAAAGATTACGTCTTAGAAGCACCGCTAGGTGAAGCACCAATCCCTGAGAACCAAGACGTTATGAACGCTTGGCAGCAGCGTGCTGATGATTACTCCCTCGTTCAGTGCGGCATGCTTTACAGCTTAGAACCGGGTCTCCAAAAGCGTTTTGAGAAACATGGAGCATACGAGATGTTCGAGGAGCTGAAACTGGTTTTTCAAGCTCATGCCCGGGTCGAGAGATATGAAGTCTCCGACAAGTTCTTCAGCTGTAAAATGGAGGAGAACAGTTCTGTTAGTGAGCACATACTCAGAATGTCTGGGTTGCACAACCGCTTGTCTCAGCTGGGAGTTAATCTCCCGGATGACGCGGTCATTGACAGAATCCTCCAGTCGCTTCCACCAAGCTACAAGAGCTTTTTGATGAACTACAATATGCAGGGGATGGAAAAGACCATTCCCGAGGTATATTCAATGCTAAAATCAGCGGAAGGGGAGATCAGAAAAGAACATCAAGTGTTGATGGTGAATAAAACCACTAAGTTCAAGAAGGGCAAGGGTAAGAAGAACTTCAAGAAGGACGGCAAGGGAGTTGCCGCGCCCGGTAAACCAGTTACCGGGAAGAAGTCAAAGAATGGACCCAAGCCCGAGACTGAGTGCTTTTATTGCAAGGGAAGTGGTCACTGGAAGCGGGACTGCCCCAAATATTTAGCGGACAAGAAGAAGGCCGGCAACACCCAAGGTATATGTGATATACAAGTAATTGATGTGTACCTTACCAGTACTCGTAGTAGCTCCTGGGTATTTGATACCGGTGCGGTTGCTCATATTTGTAACTCAAATCAGGAACTACGGAATAAACGGAGACTGGCAAAAGACGAGGTGACGATGCGCGTCGGGAATGGTTCCAAGGTCGATGTGATCGCCATCGGCACGCTACCTCTGCATCTACCCACGGGATTAGTTATAAACCTCAATAATTGTTATTTAGTGCCAGCTTTGAGCATGAACATTGTATCTGGATCTCGTTTAATTCGAGATGGCTACTCATTTAAATCTGAGAATAATGGTTGTTCTATTTATTTGAGAGATATGTTTTATGGTCATGCCCCGCTGGTCAATGGTTTATTTTTGATGAATCTCGAACGTGATGTTACACATATTCATAGTGTGAATACCAAAAGATGTAAAGTTGATAACGATAGTCCCACATACTTGTGGCACTGCCGCCTTGGTCACATTGGTGTCAAGCGCATGAAGAAGCTCCATGCAGATGGACTTTTGGAGTCTCTTGATTACGAATCATTTGACACGTGCGAACCATGCCTCATGGGTAAGATGACCAAGACTCCGTTCTCCGGAACAATGGAGCGAGCAACCAACTTATTGGAAATCATACATACCGATGTGTGCGGTCCAATGAGTGTTGAGGCTCGCGGAGGATATCGTTATGTTCTCACTCTCACTGATGATTTAAGTAGATATGGGTATGTCTACCTAATGAAACACAAGTCTGAAACCTTTGAAAAGTTCAAGGAATTTCAGAGTGAAGTCGAGAATCAACGTGACAGGAAAATAAAATTCTTACGATCAGATCGTGGTGGAGAATATTTAAGTCACGAATTTGGTACACACTTAAGGAAATGTGGAATAGTTTCACAACTCACGCCGCCTGGAACACCTCAGAGAAATGGTGTGTCCGAACGTCGTAATCGCACTCTATTGGATATGGTGCGATCTATGATGTCTCTTACCGATTTACCGCTCTCATTTTGGGGTTATGCTTTAGAGACTGCCGCATTCACTTTAAATAGGGCACCGTCTAAATCCGTTGAGACGACACCGTATGAATTATGGTTTGGGAAGAAACCTAAGCTGTCGTTTCTAAAAGTTTGGGGATGCGATGCTTATGTCAAGAAACTTCAACCTGAAAAGCTCGAACCCAAATCGGAAAAATGCGTCTTCATAGGATACCCTAAGGAAACTATTGGGTATACCTTCTACCTCAGATCCGAAGGCAAGATCTTCGTTGCCAAGAACGGGTCCTTTCTAGAGAAGGAGTTTCTCTTGAAAGAATTGAGTGGGAGGAAAGTGGAACTTGATGAGGTGATAGTCACCCCTTCCGAACCGGAAAGTAGCGCAGCGCGGGAAAATGTTCCTGTGGTGCCTGCACCGACTGGGGAGGAAGTTAATGATGATGATCATGAAACTTCAGATCAAGTTACTGAACTTCGTAGGTCCACAAGGACACGTTCCGCACCAGAGTGGTACGGCAACCCTGTCTTGGAAATCATGTTGTTAGACAACGGTGAACCTTCGAACTATGAAGAAGCGATGGCGGGCCCGGATTCCGACAAATGGCTAGAAGCCATGAAATCCGAGATAGAATCCATGTATGAAAACAAAGTATGGACTTTGACTGACTTGCCCAATGAGCGGCGAGCCATAGAAAACAAATGGATCTTTAAGAAGAAGACGGACGCAGATGGTAATGTGACCATCTACAAAGCTCGACTTGTCGCTAAGGGTTATCGACAAATTCAAGGGGTTGACTACGATGAGACTTTCTCACCCGTAGCGAAGCTGAAGTCCGTCCGAATCATGTTAGCAATTGCCGCATACTATGATTATGAGATATGGCAGATGGACGTCAAAACGGCATTCCTTAACGGCTTCCTTAAGGAAGAGTTGTATATGATGCAGCCGGAAGGTTTTGTCGATCCTAAGAATGCTAACAAAGTATGCAAGCTCCAGCGCTCAATCTATGGGCTGGTGCAAGCATCTCGGAGTTGGAACATTCGCTTTGATGAGATGATCAAAGCGTTTGGGTTTACACAGACTTATGGAGAAGCCTGTGTTTACAAGAAAGTGAGTGGGAGCTCTGTAGCATTTCTCATATTATATGTGGATGACATATTATTGATGGGAAATGATATAGAATTCTTGGAAAGTATAAAGGCCTATTTGAATAAATGTTTTTCAATGAAGGACCTTGGAGAAGCTGCTTGTATATTAGGCATCAAGATCTATAGAGATAGATCAAGACGCCTCATTGGTCTTTCACAGAGTACATACCTTGACAAGATATTGAAGAAGTTCAGTATGGATCAGTCCAAGAAGGGGTTCTTGCCTGTATTGCAAGGTGTGCAATTGAGCACGGCTCAATGCCCGACCACGGCAGAAGATATAGAAGAGATGAGTGTCATCCCCTATGCCTCGGCCATAGGGTCTATTATGTATGCCATGCTGTGTACCAGACCTGATGTAAACCTTGCCGTAAGTTTGGTAGGAAGGTACCAAAGTAATCCCGGCAAGGAACACTGGACAGCGGTCAAGAATATCCTGAAGTACCTGAAGAGGACTAAGGATATGTTTCTCGTTTATGGAGGTGACGAAGAGCTCGTCGTAAAGGGTTACGTCGACGCTAGCTTCGACACAGATCCGGATGACTCGAAGTCACAGACCGGATACGTGTATATTTTGAATAGAGGAGCAGTAAGCTGGTGCAGTTGCAAGCAAAGCGTCGTGGCGGGATCTACATGTGAAGCGGAATACATGGCAGCCTCGGAGGCAGCACAGGAAGCAGTCTGGATGAAGGAGTTCATTACCGACCTAGGGGTGATTCCCAATGCGTCGGGCCCGATGACTCTCTTCTGTGACAATACTGGAGCTATTGCCCTTGCGAAGGAGCCCAGGTTTCACAGGAAGACCAGGCATATCAAGCGTCGCTTCAACTCCATTCGTGAAAGTGTTCAAAATGGAGACATAGATATTTGTAAAGTACACACGGACCTGAATGTAGCAGATCCGTTGACTAAACCTCTCCCTAGGGCAAAACATGATCAACACCAGGACGCAATGGGTGTTCGATTCATCACAATGTAACTAGATTATTGACTCTAGTGCAAGTGGGAGACTGTTGGAAATATGCCCTAGAGGCAATAATAAATGGTTATTATTATATTTCTGTGTTCATGATAATAGTCTATTATTCATGCTATAATTGTATTGTCCGGAAATCGTAATACATGTGTGAATACATAGACCACAACCTGTCCCTAGTAAGCCTCTAGTTGACTAGCTCGTTGATCAACAGATAGTCATGGTTTCCTGACTATGGACATAGGATGTCACTGATAACGGGATCACATCATTAGGAGAATGATGTGATGGACAAGACCCAACCTAAGCATAGCATAAAAGATCGTGTAGTTTCGTTTGCTAGAGCTTTTCCAATGTCAAGTATCTTTTCCTTAGACCATGAGATCGTGCAACTCCCGGATACCGTAGGAGTGCTTTGGGTGTGCCAAACGTCACAACGTAACTGGGTGACTATAAAGGTGCATTACGGGTATCTCCGAAAGTGTCTGTTGGGTTGGCACGGATCGAGACTGGGATGTGTCACTCCGTGTGACGGAGAGGTATCTCTGGGCCCACTCGGTAATGCATCATCATAATGAGCTCAATGTGACCAAGGCGTTGGTCACGGGATCATGCATTGCGGTACGAGTAAAGAGACTTGCCGGTAACGAGATTGAACAAGGTATTGGGATACCGACGATCGAATCTCGGGCAAGTAACATACCGATTGACAAAGGGAATTGCATACGGATTGATTGAATCCTCGACACCGTGGTTCACCCGATGATATCATCGTGGAACATGTGGGAGCCAACATGGGTATCCAGATCCCGCTGTTGGTTATTGACCGGAGAGGCGTCTCGGTCATGTCTGCATGTCTCCCGAACCCGTAGGGTCTACACACTTAAGGTCCGGTGACGCTAGGGTTGTAGAGATATATGTATGCGGAAACCCGAAAGTTGTTCGGAGTCCCGGATGAGATCCCGGACGTCACGAGAGGTTCCGGAATGGTCCGGAGGTGAAGAATTATATATAGGAAGTCCAGTTTTGGCCACCGGGAAAGTTTCGGGGGTTATCGGTATTGTACCGGGACCACCGGAAGGGTCCCGGGGGTCCACCGGGTGGGGCCACCTGTCCCGGAGGGCCCCGTGGGCTGAAAGTGGAGGGGAACCAGCCCCTAGTGGGCTGGGTTGCCTCCTTGGGCCTCCCCCCATGCGCCTAGGGTTGGGAACCCTAGGGGGGGAGTTCCCCCTTGCCTTGGGGGGCAAGGAAACCCCTTCCCCCCTTGGCCGCCGCCCCCCCCCCCTTGGAGATCCCATCTCCTAGGGCTGCGCACCCCCCTTGGGGGCCTATATAAAGGGGGGGGGAGGGAGGGCAGCACACTACAGCCTTTGGCGCCTCCCTCCTCCCCTGCAACACCTCTCTCTCTCGCGCAGAAGCTCGGCGAAGCCCTGCCGGAGAGCCGCTACATCCACCACCACGTCGTCGTGCTGTTGGATCTCCATCAACCTCTCCTCCCCCCTTGCTGGATCAAGAAAGGAGGAGACGTCGCTGCACCGTACGTGTGTTGAACGCGGAGGTGCCGTACGTTCGGCACTCGGTCATCGGTGATTTGGATCACGGCGAGTACGACTCCGTCATCCACGTTCATTGGAACGCTTCCGCTCGCGATCTACAACGGTATGTAGATGCACTCCCTTCCCTCATTGCTAGTAGACTCCATAGATGCATCTTGGTGAGCGTAGGAAAAATTTTAAAATTATGCTACGATTCCCAACAGTTATGATGTGTTTTAAGTACTTTAGGTTGTTTGCTAAACTATGTGGGTGAACTATGTTTGTGAACACGATGTGGGTTACCTTTTGGTGGTTGGATGAATTTTATATGCATGTGGCTATCTATGTTGGGTATTTCTGTGTTTTTAAATTTATCTGCTATGATTTGTTTCAGTGTTTTGAAAGTTCAGGTGCTGCAATGATCACACATATGCTGCAGATATGCTGCAATCCATCATTTTATCAAAGGTTCCCTTTTATCAAATATTCCAATAACAGAGCAAAAAACAACATTTTAATGAAGATGTATTATCAACTATCTATGTTTGTGTAGGAGATCATGTGTGCAAAATTTGAGGTGATTTAGAGGAGGTCAAAGAAATTTGAATTTGAGAAATGTGCTGCAAATAAGCTCCCAGGCTAGGGTAAACAACCCATTTGTAATTAAGTTTTTTTGGACCTACTCTAAATGAGCCAAATGTTTTTTATTAACACCTATTCAATCTATAAAGTGTAGATTCGAAGTCTCACTATTTTTTGAATTAATCTTCATATTTTTTTGAAATAAAGGTTTGGTGATTTTTTTTGATTTTTTTAAATTTTTCAAAAACAGAAGGTAACCCTACCTCATCTCCTTGAACTATATGAAATCTTGTAGGTGATAGCTCATATGTGTGAAGGTTTTCTCATGAAAATGACCATAGGACAAGTTTATGATTTTTGGTTGGTAACATGTCACATAAGACAACATTAATATAAAAACTATAGGCCAAGTTTATTATTTTTGAATTAATGTTCATATTTTTACATTTTCTTTTGAAAACATATGCTTTAATATAAAAACTATTAAAAATACGTTTTGAAATATGAAAATGGAAAACAAACTTCAGATCCTTCTTATTCACTTTAAAATAAAGCTTTAGTGATTTTTTTTGATTTTCATAAACAGAAGGTAACACCACCTCCTCTCCTTGAACTCTATGAAATCATGTAGGTGATAGCTCATATGTGTGAAGGTTTTCTCATGAAAATGATCATAGACCAAGTTTATGATTTTTGGTTGGTAACATGTCACATAAGACAACATTGTGCGCAGGTTTTATATTTTTTTTGATTTTTTTACATTAATGGTGCTCATTTGACCTCGATCGTGCCAGCTAGGGTTTTTCATGAAAATGACCATAGACCAAGTTTAGTATTTTTCCTCGTTAGTGTGTCTTATAAAACGACGAACGGCGAAGGCTTCATATTTTTTTGATATTTTTTAAATTAGTTATGCTAGTGAAAGCCTTCGAAACCCCGTTGACCAGCTCAAAACCCCTCTAAACCCCACGGGGTTTCGCCTAACCCTAGCTCCCAACGTCAGTCGTCCGATCATACCCTCGCGCCAAGCGACATCCCTCAGATCTGGCCTTCTAGAAGGAACTAGGTGGTCTGGCTATGTGCAGGCTCCGCGCCGTTGGATCACAAGGACGGCTCCGCATCGTTGGATCGTGGGGCGATCCGCGAGAGGCGATCCTATTCGTTGTGCTCGGCTGCTCGCCCACCACTGATTCCGTGAAAAAAAACGTTATTGGGCCCAAAAGGAAACCAAGCTCTGGTTGGGCCGTCGAATTGCGTCGTTTTTTTTTTGCATCGTTTGCTCTGTTTTTTGTGAACGTGCTGGCTCTGTATTTTTGCATCGTTTGCTCTGTTTTTTGTGAACGTGCTGGCTCTGTATTTTTGCATCGTTTGAAATCAATTGACATTGCGTAGAAAATGACCAATTTTTAAGGGCCAAATTTATTTTTATCATGCAAAATGGCCACAAACTATTCAAAAATTGTCTCTTTTTGTTCATATAATATATATGACCACGGATTCCCACGCGTGTAATTAGCTTATTTTTCTTCTTCTTTTTCAAACCACCGTTTCCCACGCGTGTACACTCCCGATGTTGCGATGGGTTTAAAAACGGGTTACTTCACATTTGACCCTGTTATTGCCACGGCTAGCACTACGGCTATTTAAGCCACCCTCTGCCTCTGCCATCCCTCATCCATCTCCCATCCTCTCTGCCATCTGCCCTTCTTGCTCTTCGACCACTTCTCCTTCTTCTAGCACATCCTCAGCCATGCAGTACACCGGACCAACCTACCACTTCTCACCCACCGTGCCGGAGAGGCTCTACCCTCCTGGCGTGTACGTTGAGCGCACACTACGTGTGTGGACAATATCAAGGTGGAGGACCACAAGGAACTTCACCGAGTTCTTCCTCGCGTCCGGCTACCACCACCTCCCGCGGGGATCTCCAAGGATGTTCCGTGTCGAGGAGGTCATCCAAAACGGGGTGGTGGTTGCTCTCCTTGCCCACTTCACCAACACATTCGACGCCTTCTACCTCCTCGGCGGGGTGTTTTGGTGTGTCTGCGAGTTCATCGCTTTCACCACCCACAACATGTTCACGAAGTACACCAACATCTTCCCCACCGCGTCCCGCATGCACACTCTTCCGTACCCCGTCGACAACGCCCCGGAGGAGCAGTGAAGGGCGCCCGGAGGAGGAGCGAGGTGGAGAAGGCGGCGTCTAGGGTTCTAAACCCTCTATCTATTTTTTTTTGAGTCTATGTTATGTTAAGTTGTAATCCCATTGAACTATATGAGAGATGGTACGGGCTTGTTTGCCCTTTTATCAAGTTCTATTATTAAGTTTTCTATCTATTCTATCATGATGTTACTCCTAGTTTCAACTATGTGATCGTGCTATGGGCTTGATGGCCCTATCTACATGTATGTTGATTGTTTTCTTAGAGTGCTCGCTTTGTTAGTAACCACCTAGTGCATGCAGCCACAACGAACCCTTCTTTTCTTACACAAGCCACAAATATGTAGCCACCTAGCTAGTGCATGCAGCCACAACATATTTGTTCAATTTATTTGTCATAGCAAAACGGGTTCTAAATCGAGGAGACAAGTGTGTGAGAAGAGAGGAACCAGCGGCAGCGACCGTCGATGCATCCGTGGCGGCTGGCATGCACGAAAGCGGCTCGGTCAATGCATCGTGGTGGCACGCATCAGCGCATGCAGGCTCGGTCGGCGCATCGTCGCATGCAGGCAGGCTTGTTGGGTGCATGCATAGCAGGCTTCTGTCGTGGCGGCGCGCGCAGGCGTTTAATGCAAGGGACGGCCCAACGAAACCACGGCCCAACGGTCGAACAGCTACACCCCCAACGCGGCCCCACTCGTCAGAGTTAACGATCAAAGCAAGGACCCGACGACGACGTCCGTTGTGACCTCTTCTGAGGGTTTCGGGCAAGGGAGTGGGGAAAACTAAGCAAAAGTTAAGAGCGTGGGGATGGATGGGTAGAGCTAAGGAACCAGGGGCACAGATGTAAAAATCCTTAAATTATATAGCAATAAATCGAACCAAGTACAAAAAATAGTTTTGTACTTAGACTAGGTTCTAATTATTTTACATGTTACAAAAATTGTTGTCATGTAATCATGGATGGAGCAAAAAAAATTTGAACGAGCACAAAAAAAAACGAATGACTGGGTAGTGCCAGCTAGAAAGTGAGAAAATAAGGGAATTCGAGGACGAACCATTTGTTCACCCCCTACAGCCTCTAGAATTTTCTATAAGCTTGACAACCATACTTGCAAATTTCTCTTAAAGTATTTGTTAGACCATAAATTGTGCAAGTCTTTTTAAAAATACTACAAAGAAAATACATATATAAACACATTGTGTTACACATACACAAATTATTCTATACATGAATGTGAATTTGCCTTTTTATGTTTTTCCTATACTCAAATGGGGTCCAATCTAGCGAAATCTTTCAATGTAAACATAATTTGAAAGTAGATTTAAGATCTGTGGCTTGTTCTTATTAAATACAACAATAAATATCACTTTAGATTTGCATGATAAAGGTTATAAGCATATTTTAGATTTGCAACACAGTAATTATATATCAAAAGTTATAATGCTTTTTGGTTTGCAATATAATAACTTATAATCCAAAAGTAATAATGTTTAGTATAAACAATATTTTAGTATAACTACTTTCACAATTAGAACCCCATGTCTTAAGGGTATCGAAAGCTCCGGTGGAACCATATAGTTCCGCAATAGAAGAGAAACAATTAACACATGCACCATGTTTATAATTCAATCGCAACTAAGAAATAATCATTGTAAAAATCGCTAGGTTTGTCTGTGTCTACGCCTGACTACCTCCTTAACCCATGACCGACCCATAGTGTACCTGTAGACCCGGGGAGGCCCCCTCAATTTTGGTGCCCCGGGCCGGCCGCCCCCTGCCCCCACTCAGGTCGGGCCTGTTAATAATTAGCATAATACTAGTTTGCAACTAGGCATAGTCGACATTGCTACAGGATGGTAAGATAAATAAAGAGAAAATTGCTTTTATACCATTGACAATGGCTCATTTGTCATCCAACAAAGTTCCAGTGCTTATATACCAAACACAAACAAATTCTATTGCTTATTTGCCATTGTTGTTTGTTTGACGTTAGATAGTCTCCATGTTCCTGTCACCTTCCTCACAAATTTGCAATTTTACCCTCACTTTAGATTAAAAAAAATTCAACTCACACATGCACCCAACCCTCCCCATCTTCATGACTCCAGTCACACGCCCGACCATCCCAATCCGCACACATGCACGCGCAGCGCCGACCTCTAGCGAGCCCAATGACGGAACCCCCGCCGGCGCCACCACTCCCCCACAGCCAAGCAATGGCCAGTCGAAGCAAAAAAAAAGTTGAAACTGTGAAATTCTCAAAAATCTCGCGTATTATTTATGTATCGTAACTCTTAATGTGTATGCTATTTTATTCAGAGACTTGCTTGTGTGAACAACATACTTCGGTTGTGGTATTTTGGTTTTGGATGATGTGAACTTGGTATTGATTGTGTAAGATTTAATATGGTGTTTGTTGAATCTCTTCTAAATGATCTAAATTTTCTTGAGTATTAATCTGTTGCTGGAATTATTTATAAGCTGGAATTGTTAGGTAGTCATTATGTTTTTTCTGGAGGGGGAATGCTGTCAAAAAAAATTCTGGACATGTTTTACAGTTGTTGCTTATTTGCCATTGAGGGCAGTGCAGTCATTTTGGCCACTTACCGGACTGAGATAATGCTAGACTAATTTGCTAGTGGTATATAAGCAATAGAATTTGTTTGTGTTTTGTATATAACCATTGGAGCTTTATTGGATGGCAAATGAGCCATTGCAGAGGTTGTCAATGGTATAGAAGCAATTTTCTCATAAACAATAGGGAAATCTAGAAGTTCGACATCGTATATGCCAAGGTGGAGGCGTATGTAGTCATATCGTGGTACGATTGAACACTATCTTTTGTGTCATACATAAATGAGGACTTTAGTATTGTCTTTTGTGATCATATATAAATGAGGATTGTAGTTGTGTATACAATATACCACTTTCAGTAAATCTCTCTTAATTTAATATAAGTGTAAGTTACGCATACCTCGCCAATGCAAGCGCTATATATACACGCGTAGCATGGCAAAAAAATCTCCGAGAGATTTTATTGTAGATCTCCGAGAGATTTTATTGTAGTTTTCAGTCGTAGGACTTATTCTGCGATTTCTTGGGTCTATGATCCAAACTATACTTGGATACAGTTACATGTGATTTAAAAAGAATTGAAAGTTACACGATGCAAGTCGTATGCAATATGTGTGCAACTTTTTGTCATCATTTGTTTTATGTTTTCTTTGTTCCTTTTTATTTTATTTTAGGGAAATATCAATGCCTTTAATTATTTTTTCAAGTTGGAAGTAATTCCCTTAATTCATTCTATCTTAGAATAACATATGTTTTTATTTTATATTTTGTTTGTGTCTTTACTAGTTTTTTGTTTTCGTTTTTGTTATGTTTATTTAATAAAAAAGTGACGGGCACCAAAGAAAATTTAGGCAACTTGCCAATAGATGGTCCTTCTAAGAATAATTGCTGCAAGAATGTATTCCACAACTCCCCTCCAATGTAGTTATGTGTGCACACCAGCCGGCAAGACTAGTTAGCTATCCTAAAATCAACAATAAAAAATAGTTTATGTGTAAGTTGTAGTGATGGTGCTTTGTTACTACTCGCAAAATGTATAGGTGCACTTGGAATAGTTTGAAGAGATGATCATGCTGCAGAACTCGAAATGCATGTCCAACCTAACAGGGCGTCATACACCCGACCTCCTTGTTCAATTTCTGTTACATGGGAGAAAACAATTGGGTGGAGAGGTGAGATCTAAGCCACCTGATCACTTGACATACTCAAGGACGGCGTAGAAAGGGTCGAGGTAGAGGGCCCGGAAGCCGGCGAAGCCGGCGGTGAGGCCGAGCTGCCGGAACTCCTCCTCCGACCGCTCCCTCCCCTGGGTCCGGTAGGTGGTCATGACGAAGATGTCGTTCTCCAGCAGCGCCCTCGTCCTCGTGCTGGCGTCCGTCGTGTCCGGCACCACCGGCTCGCACGCGATCAGCTTCCCGCCCTCCGGCAGCGCCTCGTGGCATTTCTTGAGGATCGCCGTGCACTCGTCGTTGGTCCACGTCGTCAGTACCCACTGGAGGAAGGAAAACAAAATGTGCCCCAGATCAAATCTTGTTTGATTTTGGTAATATGTGACCGGTGTGTCAGAATTTCATGGACTTGAGGGCAATACACACCTTCATGAAGATGGCGTCGCCGGAGGGGATGGACTTGAACATGTCTCCACCCACATGCTTCACTCCTGCATTTTTCAATTTGCAGGTGTGACCATTGTTATCAAGAAATATATATGCATGTCTTGATCAATACTGTGAATTTAAATACTATTAGATGGAGAACACGCAAATGTGTCCAGCTACCATTTTTGAACGGAGGTGTAGCAGGTTAGGTAGGGACACAATACTAAAGTTACTAAAGTTAGTATAAAGTTGGGTCATCTATTTTGAAACGGAGGGAGTAGCAGGTTAGGTAGGGACAAAATGGACTCTAAATCTGGAGATCTGGGGTTGCGTCATGTGACCAGCACAATCACTCTGAACCTGAACAGGTAAATTTTTCTTAGCCAAGATGGCAAGCAGCACAAGTGTGCTCTGAACTGAAACCTCACTGTCAAACTCATCTACTGTTGATGTTGACACTCTGAACTCCGAACAGGTAAAAACTTCTGAACCCAAGATAGCAAGGAATGCATAATTTACCACAAGTGCGCTACAAATCCAACTAACCAAAAATTGCACCAAAAAACTGTGCCTACCATTTCATTTTTAGCAGGTCAGGTATGGACAAGAACTGCCCAAATACCCAGCACGTCTGCTGCCGAAGTCTGAAGAGGTAAAAAATTCTCAAGGCAGCATGGGCATGAGTGCATTATGCATAGTTTACCCTAATAAGTGCGCTCTGAAACCTCATTATCAAACCCGTCTGCTGCTGCTGATGTCGATGCCGAAAACAACATCTGTTTCTTTAGATTATCTCCGTGTGTGGTGGTGGTAAATCCACGATCTGCTGGTGTACGCTACTAGAAACACAATCTCGTGACTCACGTGTGCCATGTCTGCTTCGGTCTGCTGGTTGGTGGGGACTGGGGAGGCATTCATGTGATCGATCGGTCGACCGATCGCTCGTGCCATTGTCACTGTCAGTTGTGGTGCTATGTCCGTGCAAGCTGTATGAGGTAGGCAGGGTAGATGGGAATTGGGGATCGAGGGTCTCACCGGCGATGGGGTGCGCGGCGGCGACGACGTTGGGCAGGTCGAAGTTGACGCCCTCGCGGATGGTGGGCACTCGGCGCATGATCATCTCCAGGCAGGCGCCGGAGCTGCCGCCGACGTCGACGAGCGTGGCCACGCCCTCGAACCCTCCCTCGTACCCGTCCAGCAGCGCCTCCATGAACGGCTCCGACACGCCGGTCATGGCGCGGAGCATCACCTCGTTCGCGTCCCGGTCCTGGCCGTAGTAGGCGTAGGCGGGGACGCCGGCGTGGGCGCGCGCGAAGGGCTCGGGCCCGGCGGGGTCCAGCACGGCCTCGTGCAGCCGCGGCCACGCCAGCACCAGCGCGTCCTGGTGGTGCTGCAGCACGTAGTCGGCGTACGACGCGCCGGAGGGCCCCGAGGGGACCAGGGTGCGCCCCACGGCGGTCAGCGCATACCGGCGCTCCGGGCGGCCGTCGGCGGCGTGCTCGGAGAAGACGCCGCGGGAGGCGAGCAGGCGGAGGAGCCGCTCGAGGACGGACGGGTCCGGGTGGCCCGGCGGGAGCAGCTCCGCGGCCGAGAGCGGCGCGTTGGCGCCGCCCGCCCACACCGCGGCCGGCACGCCCAGCCGGATGACGGCCGTCAGCGCCATCGGGACGGCGATCATGTTGGCCAGCTCCATCATCGCCAGCCGCGCGTCCGGCGGCGACATCTCCGCGGTGGCGGGCTCGGCTGCCGGCGGCTGGGTCGGCGTCGACGACATTTTCGATGAGGTGGAGTGGTGGGAGTGAGCGAGTCCGGTCCATCCCTGCGGCGCCACATCTATCGTCTATATAGGTGCCCGCTGCCGCCTGTACCATAGGATAGTAGCTCCTCGATAATGACATGTGGGGCCTATAATCCACCGGGGCCGCATGGCAGGGTGGAGAGGGAGAGGAGTACGGGTGAAGAGAGTGCGAGTTGGGGGATGACCGCGTGGCGGCACGTCACCTCATGTGGCCATCAAATCGGATCCGTTCACCAATGAACTTTTTTTTTTGATTTTGATTTTGATTTGAGGGGATTCGCCGATACTATTTTATAGTGGTTGCTTTCGAGATGGCTTCGTTATCTCGTGCGATGGTTAGTTTAATCTTTTTTCGATTAATGGTTATAGTTTAATAAATTTAGCCTACTATTACTTTTCTTTTCTGTTTCATAATGTGGTGCCTCATAAAATTTGATAAAGTTTGTGAAGAAATACATTTACATCTACTCCCTCCGTTCTTAAATATAAGTCTTTTTAGACATTTCAAATGGACTCAACATACGAATGCATGTAGATATATTTTAGAGTGTAGATTCACTCATTTTGCTCCGTACGTATGTAGTCACTTGTTGGAATCTCTAGAAAGACATAGGCCGCTTATAGGCGCCGGCGCACCGGCCGAGCATTTCGGCCGGTCCAGCCCAGGCCATCGGATATGAGCCACGCAGCCGTTGGATCCAGGTAAAAAAAATAGATCGCCCCCAACTTCTTCTTCCTTGGGCAGTCGCCTGGATCCGCATCTCCCGCTCGGGGAGCACGGCACCGCGCCTCCTGTCCCCTCCGGTGGTCGTCCCCGTCGTCAGTCCCCACCCTTGTCGGTCTTCCTCGTCGCCGGCCGGACCCCGCCCTCGCCGCCCGTCCTCGTCGCCGGTCCCCGCCCTCGCCGCCCGTCCTCGTCGCCAGTCCCCGCCCTCGCCGGCTGTCCTCGTCGCCAGTTCCCATGCAACAACTCCACCTGCGTTGCAGCTCTTGACGACGACGGTTGTGGCTCGGCCGCCGCCCCTCGCCATTGATGCTCGCTGCAGGAAATTATGTCGACGGCGGCCGTCAGTCAATCAACACCGTTTGCATGGATGTAGCAAAAAACTTCACCCGTAGTAGCAAAAAAAACTACGGTTGCAGCAAAAATCAAACACCGTCGCCGTCTTTCGCGAGGTCGCGACTCCGCCTTACATGGATGTAGCAAAAAACTTCACCCGTAGTAGCAAAAAACTTCACAAAAGGTTGCAGCTTTTTACTCTGCGGTTGCAACAAAAACACAGAGAGACGCCATGGTCGTCGTCGAGGAGGATTTTCTCAATCTCTGTTTGAAGCTTTTTCATCTGCGGGTTGAAGCTTTTTGTCAAAACGGTTGTAACTTTTCCTGTATTTCGTTGTCTGGTTGAAGCTTTTTTATCTACTGGATGTAGCAAAAACCTTCCACGGTAGTAGCAAAAAGCCTGCTACGGTTGCAGCAAAAAAATCATTGTCGTCCTCGCGAGGTCGTAGCTCTGCCTGATGGATGTAGCAAAAAGCTTTGCCGGTAGTAGCAAAATCCAACAACGGCTGCAGCTTTCCCTTGTTGTGCAGTGCCATTGAAGCTTTCTATGTTTATGGTTGAAGCTTTTTTCAACGGCTGTTGAAGCTTTTCTAAGTGACGGTTGCAACACTTGTATACCCGGGAGGATCCGGGCATGGCTGCAGGCAGCCATGGCGGCCGGCGAGGGAGCGCTTCACCGCCGATGATGCGCGCGCGTGAAGACTGTAGGTAGGGGGTGGACGTGTCGTGCGCGTGGGGAAATCGTCGGCCGTGCAGTGGACGGCGGCCCTCGCCGGCGAGATTGGGCTGCCGCGGGTAGAGGATCGATGCGGGGGGTAGACGGCGGCCTTGCCGGCGAGATTGGGCTGCAGCGGGGTGGGGGCGCGATGCGGGGGTGGACGGCGGCCTTGCCTGCGAGATTGGGCTGCAGCAGATAGGGGGCGGATGGAGATCTCATCGACACAGGAGCCCGAGGTAGCGGGCGACCGGCCGAAAGCTTCGGCCGGCGCACCGTCTCCAAACGTTTCCCTATTTGGAAATGGAGGAAGTAGATAGCTTTCTTTATACATATAATTAAATTTTAACTTATAAAAAAACTTGTAGTATATACTTGGGACATATCCGTGGCGGCGGCGACGGTGGCAGGCTCGGCTGTCAGCGACTGCGGCCCGGGCCATTTATCGCATATGTAGGTACACGCGGCTTACCGTTACCATAGGGCTAGTCCCTCCACAACAATGACATGTGGGACTGATAAATCTCAGGGCGGCATGGCAGCGTGCTTAGGGAGAGCCGGAGAGGAGTATGATGTAGAGTATGCGAGTTGAGGGGAATACCCGTGGCAGCAAGTCACCCTCATATGACCATCAAATCGGATTTGTTCACCAATAATTTATTTATATTGATTTAGAGGGGAATCATCAATACTAATTTCTTAACACTGAAGAATCAAAGGCGCTTGCATACACAGATACACTCACCGCTGTGAATACATGCACACAGATCCTATATATGTCTACGAGCAACTTTGGAAGACTGGACAACGGCTTTTTTTTAGATTGACGAATTTACCACATGCATCTCATGGTAAGTGGTACATCTCCTCCCACAACAATATTCTGTCCGTTCCTTACCGACCATATATAACCATGGTCCAGAGTATTAACGCCTGTCATAATACTTTTTGCCAAGGAAATGAAACTATTGTTGTTGAAGAACGTTGTTGTGTGTGTGGTGTCATAAGATGGTTGGCCCAAATATAATCGTTGCTATAGTTTGCCGATCGAGGAACTGATCGCCTTGTCGGGTTTTTTCCTCGTCTACGCATACCTTTTGTTTTATATGACTTTGCTAGCCGCTGGCGTGTTGTTTATACATGTGTGTTGATGCTGGTTGTATGCATCATATTTATGTACAAGTCGGATGTGTGCTCATAGTGTTTGGTTCTTCTTGATGTTCTATTTTTTATCAATAAAAATTACCCTTTGTCGAAAAAAATATGATTAAGCGTGTCCACATGGGCGATTGGCACAACAGGGCTATCGGCTGATCCGGCATGGGCAATTGTAGGGATGTTTGAGCTCCCCGTATATAGAGCTAATGAGCTGACTTTGTTGGGATTTTTTCTAGTACCCGGTGATTTGTAGTCCTTGTGCGGACGTCCATTCTGGTCTCCTCATGAATGGGTATTATTTTGTGTGGAGTTGAAATTTTTGTTTGGTATTATGGTGAAAATTTTGAGATTCGATGACCTGCACTTTTAGGAGATCTTCCTGGCACAAGTATATGTTCGTCGCTCAAGACCTCTCATCTCTTTAAATGGGCAACTCAAGGGGCTTTGAGAAGCTTTTATTGGTAATCAAGTTTGTGTAGATGAACGAGTGACATTATCATCACCCCATTCTAATTGCATCTCTTTACTAAAGTCTTGCGAGTATTTCATCTTGCGGCAATTGATACCATGGAGCAAAATCTAGAAGAGATATTATTGTAATTCTTACTCATAAGAGCTATTTCCTCCATAAACAAATATAAGACATTTAAGGTCACTACTTTAGTGATCTAAAATGTCTTATATGTTTTTTTACGGAGGGAATATTTTTTGTCTTTTCGGATGTTAGATCCAAAACAATGTAGTCCCTTCGATCCAAACAAAAGTGTCGTGGTTTTAGTTAAAATTTGAACTAAAGCTGAACTGAAGTCACAACATTTTTTTTGGATCGGAGGGGGTATTTGTATTGATTATGAGCATGACTAAAAATACATATATATTTTAAATAAGTGAAAAAAAACAATGAGTTTAATTGGTGACGCGATAGTGCTTAGAAGAGAACGTGATGACCTTTTTTCTTCCAACTAATTCTCCTTTGGCCGACTATGTGTTAGAGCCTGAGAGGGACGGGTGGTGGATGACGACATGGATGATTGAGTGATTGGCACAGAGGTTGTTATCTCCAGATGAAAAGCCATAATTTAGCCTTCATGCGAGATTTAGCAGTGTTGATGCATGTGCGCCGTTTCCTTTTTTGTTGAAGGTGTTAACTTGACATTCTACTTTGGGGTGAGGGTATTAGCGTCATATTTGACTTTAGATTGGATGAGCCAATATCGGCGTGTGAGTTGTGATTTCTTAAGATGTTTTGTAGTCTTGCGTCTTATTTGTTCGGTCACATGTTGCTCGACCGGTTGATTATGGTCACATGTTTGGTGGTAGGTTTGTGGCGATGGTCCGCAAGACATATATGTATAATTTTATTTGACTCGGGCTATTTCTTCTGTAATTTGATCTGGTTGGCATCATTGCTTAATATTGGTTAATACTACTAGATAGTAATATATGGTTATGATTAGAGGCTATGGTTAACCTTCTTCTTCTTCATAATAATAATAATAATAATAATTAAAATCAGCAAGCTAGATGCATGGCCCATTCGGACCTTTCAGTACAAATTGTGAAACCATGTTTATAACATTGAATATGATCCTAGCACAATGTAAACTATGCGTTTGCATCTCTCTAGATATGCATGTTAATTTCGTGGGGACCTCGGCGGCGGGGTTCACTTCTTCATTTTAATTATCTGTCAGTATGATATCTGGGAGAGCTAGGATTCCTGTTGCATGCATGCGTGATGCATCTGGTGAGTGGTGACAGATAGATATAGCTAGCTAGCTGTTGTTTCTTTCATGGGGAAGGCTATGATCTCGGCCGATTGGTGAGTGGGCAGGCAATTTGGTTTTGGTGGGGAAAAAGGTATATATGGAGTCGCCGCTCTTCTTTGAGCCGGCTGACAAAAGAAATGGTGAAGTATAACACGCAGGAAGGAGCAGCTAGGACGCTTATATATCAAGCTGATGTGAGTGCATTTTTCTCAGCAAACCTAGAGCGGAAATGATGAGCGAATTAAACAGCTATAGATTGTACTACTTTGAACTAGGTCAAAACTTGAAACAGATAACATCCAGTTATTACACAAACAGACAACATTCGGTTTATTACTCAAACGTATGACATTCAGTATGATAATAAAAAGTGGAAAATAAACACACCGATGCCATAAGGTGTTTGAGCAAGACGCCAATCCACATTCAAGAACATCAGGCATGGTAGATGAACTATATCGAATGGGTCACATACATCATTACATACATCAAGTGTTTCCAAGTGTCGTAGCCCTGTGATCTGTGTTGGTAGCTGGACCTCCCAGCCATCATAAACCGCTAAATATCTCAGCTGGTGCATGTTAGGCAGTCCAGTGAGGTCAACTCCATCAAATCCATAGTTCCCGTCGGTGGAGGATTTGCAGAGGCTGCTGAGTTTTGGGATGTGCAAAGTGCCAGGTACAGATGGCATCCTCGAGTTCCATGAGTGGAAGTTGGAGGAGCCTAAGGGTAAGGAGACTGGATTTTTGACTCCCGGGTGTACAGACACCCCACTATCACACCGTTCACATCAGTTTGAGTTATCTCGAGATCTGGATCAGTGCCTGCCACTCTTCTATCATTTGCAGAACGCAAACAGTAATCCAAGCAGTCCGCATAGGCACTGTTGATTTAAGATTCCTCTAACACTGGCGCAGTATAGGGCCTGTAGCCATCGAGGCCCGTGACTCCAATAGTAGACAGCAAAGTTGACCATGACTACGCTTAGTATGAGATCGTTTGGGCACAGCCGCACAGTAATAAGCATAAAGTTTTACCTTCCCAGGTGTATCAAGAGTGCACAGTACCATGATTTTCCTAATAGGAACACAAACGACACAGTACCAGAGATAAGTTCTATATTTCCCTCACTTTCTCTCTCATGAAAACTGCTCTCTCTACTCACTGTTCCTTTCTTTATACTATCATTATTTCTCAATCTCTCTCTCACGTTCAGAAAAAGTGACACTCTCTCTCTTCTCTCGTTTCTCCTCTCTCTTCACATGTGACCAGTACAGTGACCTGGCTATCAGGCTGTCGCTCATGTCGGGATAGCACCCAGGCCTAGTACCTAGTGCATGCCTACTTTATTAGCTGTGTCAAATGGCCTGGACAACCCTGCTACCGCTGCAAATTGCTGTGACAGAGAAGACCACCTCACGAATCTCACAGGGGCTCAACGGATAGGATAAGAGGGGGTCGGTGCACCCGGGACCTATCACACCTTTTAGTAAGGGTAAGCCTCTTACCCAAGCTTGGCTGCGTTTCTCAGGGGGCTCCTTCGAAGCCTATGTAGGATGCTAGGGTCGTTGCTAGCTTGGGCATCATGGTTGGAAAACCTGAGCGAGTGGACATGGCCTTCACTAGAGCTCATGGGGTAGCTCGGCTTCTGGTTAGTATTTTGGACATTGAGTTTGTGCCTGATGTGGTTAAGTGGTCATATCGTGGCCAGATTTACAGCCTTGGGATTGAGTTTGAGGATGATAGCCTGTTCGGCGAGGCAGCTACCGAGACTGATGTTGATATGCATGTAGGAGATATGCCCTAGAGGCAATAATAAATGATAGTATTTATCTCCAAGTTCATAATTATGTTTATGTTCCATGCTATAACTGCTATGGTTCTCAAGTCTGCAATTCCACGAGGCTCGGAGGAAGACTCATATGCACGTGTGGAATAATAAACGGTAAGAAGTATTCCTAGTCTGGCCTCTAAGACTAGCTCAAGTGTTGCATGATAATTCTGTTTTCCTGATCATGGGCATGTCTATGCCAGCAATTTTGAGGGCACAATGTTAAGAGAACATTTGTGTTGAATCGACCCGGATTGATGTTATGCTAAGAGATTCATTCGTCACAAGTTAATGGTGCATAACACAGAGATGATTAATGTTTGCATGATTCCTTAGACCATGAGAGTATCAAGTTTCTTCATGCTTGCTTCATGAACTTTGGGGTTTGTTAAACGTCATCCGTAAATGGGTGGCTATTACGGCGGCTTACGGGTTCATGGAAAAGTGTGTCAAGTAACTTGATAGCTCAAGATTGGGATTTGCTCCTCCGAAGATGGAGAGATATTCTCGGGCCCTCTCGGTATTACGGTATCCATCATCGTCTGGCCAGACACAGTGTGATTTGATCACAGGGATGCCGGAACACGGAAACGAGAAAAGAGAACAAAACCGGTAACGAGGTAACTTGCATGGTGGACAAATTGTTCGTCCACGGGGATGCAACAAATCTCACCTCGGGTGTTTGTGACATATCACGAAGCAACAGGAATAGCTCACTGCAACTGGAGGTTCACTCGAATATTCATTCGTTGGGTATAGGGGTCAATATGGGTGTCCACGGCTCCGATGTTGATCATTGATCGGAAGGGGTTCCGGGTCATGTCTATACTTCACCGAACCTATAGGGTCACACGCTTAAGGGTCATCTATCTGTTGAATACTAGACAAGGAGTCTGGGAGAAAATCATCGAAAAAGTTCCGGACACCGAAAAGTTTCGGACAGCGGAAAAGTTCCGCAGAGAGAGGTCACCCGATGAGTTCCGGTGAAACCGAAATAGTTGTTTCGGGGTATGCCATTAAGTCAAAATGGTTTCGGCACATGCCTGATAATTCTTGGAGGGTGCCAGAATCATTCTGGAAACTTTTTGGAATTTTCAGAAGTAAAAACCGGAAATGTTCCGGAGCTACAGGAACCGGTTCAGATGCTTTTCGCAGATGAAAATCACTAAACTGGAATTGTTCCAGAATGCGTTGAAAATTATTATGGTGGATACTGGAAGTGTTCTAAGCCCACATAAATATTTTTCAGTTTGAACGGACGCTGAAAAATGTCGTCGTGAATAGTGAAAGTGCATTTTGGGATATTTTATGGAAAGCCACCTTTTGGGGCTTTGCCCAAAAGATCTAGGGATGACATGGATGGATTGGGAGGCCCTCATGGGGCCCCCCAAGGGGTGTGGCCATCCACACTTGGGGCTCCACCTTGGAGCCCCTCTTGTTCCTTGTTTTCACTCTTATGCCCTTGAGGAAGGACTTCATTCATGTGCATTTTGGGTTTTTGTGTTAAACTACCCTACCCCTTGGGATTTCCTATAAATATAGGTGGAGGGGCAGCCCTCCACACTCACTCTTTCTCACATACAAGTGCCATGCATGATCTGGCTTCTCTCTCCCTCCCAGCGAAATAGTTTCGTAGAGCCGAAAGGCTGTCTGGGTTCCGGCAGGAACTAGTTTTGGACGGCGAAGCCCTGCCGGATAGATGACACTATATGTGTGCAACTCTGTAGAGAGATCGTAGTTTCGGTCTTAGTTCGTGAGTGCCTCCCGAAGGGCTTTCCGTGTGACCATCCGAGTTTCGAAGGTCCTCCCGAAGGGCTGTCCGAGTGACCGTTCGAGTTTCGAAGGTCCTCCCGAAGGGCTGTCCGCGACACCGTCCGGGGGGCTGTTCGACCGTCTCCCGGAGGGCTGTCTGAGGAGCAGATGAGGGTATACATCCTCGCGGTTGGGAGGTTGAAAATCCTAGCTGCGGGGATCTGCACTGCCGATCGTCATCGACTCTACTTCCCGCTGCGCTACGAGTCGGTAACGAAAAAGATCAAACCATGTATGCAGTCTCCATAGTGGTCCTGGGCTGGTGCGTAGGTCGGAAATTTTTTGTTTTCTGTCGCGTTCCCCTACAATGCACGAGGGTGATGATGGCGCGGGAGCAAAGGAGCCTCCGGTCGCTGATCCTGGACGAGAGTTGTCCAAGGGACAGGGGTCCGTTTCTCAGACGACTGGGGACGGGACGGCTCCACCCTCCTCGCTGCCTATGACCACTCTGAGATTTGGGTCTCTCGAGCCTGCTTCTGCACCTCCGAGATTGTGGAGTGAGCGAGTGGAGTCTCTCGAGGCTTTTGAGCACACGTTACCCGCTTTGGGTCTTGAGGATGCTCCTACCCGCATTGGTGGTCCTTCTCAGACTGAGGATCCAGCCGAGCAGGTGGTTCCCTTGGGAGGGGGTCCGGGGTTTGTGTCCTCGGCTACCTGTCCTCCTGGCGCGACGACGGAGCTGCAGGCGGCAGTTTCGGTCGCTGGAGGGGACTCGGGGCAGGTGGCCTCAGGGTCCTCTTCTCCTATCGCGCCGGCCGAGGTGTCGGTGGTGGAGGCTGTATCTTCGGGAGGGGGTCCGGGGCAGGTGGCCTCGGCACCCTCTTCTCCTCTCGATTGGACGGAGCTGCAGGCGGCAGTTCCGGTCCCTGGAGGGGGCCCGGGGTAGGTGGCCCTCTCCTCCTTCGGCGTCTAGGGTGGCCAGCCCTCCGTTGGCACCGGCGAGCAGCTCTTGTCGGCTGGCTGGGTTGGGTGGGGAACTAGGGCAGGCGGCCCATATTACCCCATCAACCGGTGTGGTGCCGTCTCCCTGCCGTGGGGACCGGCTTGGTGTTCGGGGTGAGGCAGGAGGCCCCCCCCGGGCAACTTCACTCGGGAGGAGGTCCTAGCGTTTGGCGGGATTCCGGATCCGGTCTCTGAGGGGAGACGGTTGAGCTGCCATCTTCAGGACCATCCGGAGGTGGACGATATACAGCAGCGGTGTGCCATGAGGGCGGCCAAGCTTCGTGGCGTTCAGGTCACTACTGGTATGTCGGTTAATACTTCTAATTCTATCTTGCATTTTTCAAACGATGAGATTGTTAATAATGCAAACCAATTCGGAATTTCACTAGGGAGTAATGAGGGTGAAATTTCAAAGTCCGTTAATGATTTACTGGATTTAGAAGCCGAGAGGGCTTTAGAAATGATTCGTAACTTAGCAGCGGTCAAACCCATGAATGATTCCGATATTGATGCTTTGGGGGTCCAGGTGCTGGATCACTTTTGTGCGGATCTTGCTAATCCCATCTCTGAGCCTGAGGAGGAAGATGAGAGTTTTGAGGATGTTGTAGTAAGACCTCCTGAGCCTGGTTGTGAGGACCAGCTGGAGAGTAAGACCAGTCCTAAACGCAAATGGAAGCGGAAGATTTACCCGACGTCCGCAGTGCGTAGGAGTGCTAGGATCCGCACGGCTAAAAAATTCCATGACGAGATATGAAAGGAATCTTTTGGAATAGCAGAGGTCTCAAAGACTTGGCTAAAAGAAGGTTTCTTGCTGAAGCGTCTATCGAGCATAGGCTGGACTTTATTGCTTTGTCGGAAACTGGCCAAGATAATTTCCCGCCACAATTTCTCAATACTCTGTCAGGTGGTATTGATTTCGACTGGCACTGTCTGCCGCCGCGAGGAAGATCGGGTGGGATCTTACTCGGTGTGAGATGCGAGTCTCTCGAAGTCCGAAGTGTGGTCATGGGAGATTTTGCTGTTAAGTTTAGGGTGCGCTCGAAGGCTGATGGGTTTGATTGGGCTCTGGTGGCGGTCTATGGTGCCGCACAGCCAGAATTCAAACCGGATTTCTTGGCTGATCTAGTTAGAGTGTGCGGCTCTGAGCAGCTACCAATCCTGGTGGGGGGGGGGGGGATTTTAACATCATTAGGAGGCGTGATGAGAAGAATAATGATAATTTTGACGGGAGATGGTCGTTCATGTTTAACACTATCATTGAAAGCTTGGATCTGAGAGAGATTGAGCTTTCGGGTAGGAAGTTCACTTGGGCTAACGCAATGCCAAATCCAACGTTTGAGAAGTTGGATCGTGTACTCGCAAGTGTCGAATGGGAACAGAAGTTTCCCTTTGTTACAGTTCAGGCACTCTCTCGTGGTATTTCTGACCACACGCCTCTATTTCTTGACTCTGGTGAGGCCTCTCAACTGGGCAATAAAAATGTCTTCTCATTCGAGCTTGCTTGGTTTGAAAGAGAAGGTTTCCTTGATCTCGTAGCCAGAGAGTGGGCTAATGATGCAGGAGGGAGGACTGCGCTTGAGCGCTGGCAGAATAAGATTAGGCACCTGAGAAGTTTTCTGCGTGGGTGGGCTAAGCATCTAAGCGGGATTTATAAGGTTGAAAAGGAACGGCTCCTTACCCTTATTCAGTCCTTAGATGTAAAAGCAGAAGCCACGATTCTGCCAGCCGCAGAGCTTCATGCCAAGCTAGACGCAGAGATGAGGCTGAAAGAACTTCTTCGTGAAGAAGAATTAAAGTGGGCGCTGCGGGCCAAGGTCCGAAGAGTTGTCCAGGGGGACGCGAACACTCGATTCTTCCACATGATCGCCAATGGCAAACACAGGAAGAAGAGGATCTTTCAGCTTGAACAAGATGAAGGAACGATTATCGGTCAGGAGAACCTAAAATCATACATTACTGAGTATTACAAGCAGTTGTTTGGACCCCCAGAGGATAACTGTGTGTCTCTGGATGAGTCTAGGGTTGAGGATGTGCCTCAACTCACTGTTGTTGAGAATGATATTTTGGCAGCTCCTTTTTCTGAAAAGGAGGTTTTCGAAGCCATCTCGCAGATGAAAAATAATAAAGCTCCTGGACCGGATGGTTTCCCGGCTGAGTTTTATAAGAAGTGCTGGCATATTATTAAAGGGGACCTGTTGCCGATGTTCCATGATTTGTTTTCGGGGCAGCTCCAGCTTTTTCAGCTAAATTTTGGTACGATAACCCTCCTTCCTAAGAAAACAGAGGCTGTGAGAATCGAGCAATTCAGACCCATCTGTCTTCTCAATGTTAGTTTCAAAAATTTTACAAAGGTCGGAACGATTAGGCTCACACAGATTGCGCATGCTGTTGTGCAGCCTACTCAAACTGCTTTCATGCCGGATAGGAACATCCTTGAAGGGGTTGTGGTCCTTCATGAAACGCTCCATGAGATTCACACGAAAAAACTTGATGGAGTTATTTTCAAGGTGGATTTTGAGAAGGCGTACGATAAAGTCAAGTGGCCGTTCCTTCAACAGGCCTTACGCATGAAGGGTTTCGATGAAGCTTGGCGACGCTAGGTAGAATCTTTCACGCAAAAAGGGAGTGTTGGAATTAAAGTGAATGACGATATAGGCCATTATTTCTAGACACACAAGGGCCTGAGACAAGGTGATCCCATGTCCCCTATCTTGTTCAACATTGTCGTTGATATGTTGGCGATCCTGATAGGGAGGGCAAAGGAGGCCGGTCAGGTGGGTGGCTTGGTGCCTCATCTAGTTGATGGTGGTGTGTCCATCCTGCAGTACGCTGATGATACAATCATCTTCATGGAGCACGACGTGGCTAAAGCGAGAAATATGAAGCTGGTGTTATGCTTATTTGAACAATTGTCTGGATTGAAGATTAATTTTCATAAAAGCGAGTTGTTCTGCTTTGGTAGAGCCAAGGACGAACAAGAGGCTTATAGGCAATTGTTTGGATGTGAATTGGGGGCTTTACCTTTTACGTACCTAGGTATACCCATTCACCATCGAAAGCTAACAAACAGAGAGTGGAAGTGCATCGAGGATCGGTTTGAGAAGAAACTGAGTTGCTGGAAAGGAAAACTCATGTCATATGGAGGCCGATTGATTCTCATTAATTCGGTGCTCACGAGTATGCCTATGTTTCTCTTATCCTTCTTTGAAGTCCCAGTTGGGGTTAGGAAGAGGCTGGACTTCTATCGATCCCGATTCTTCTGGCAGAGTGACGAACTTAAGAGAAAATACCGACTCGCCAAATGGGATATCATCTGTCGGCCAAAGGATCAGGGGGGCCTTGGTATCGAGAATCTTGAAGTCAAGAACAGATGCCTTCTCAGTAAGTGGCTGTACAAGTTGTCAGTTGAGACTGAGGCAACTTGGGCGCAGATTCTCCGTAGTAAGTATTTGCAGTCCAAGACTTTGTCCCAGGTGACAGTCAGACCAACTGACTCGCCGCTTTGGAAGGGGCTTATGAGAGTCAAAGCCGCCTTCTTTAATAGAACAAAGTTTATTGTCGGTAATGGCAACACCACTCGCTTCTGGGAGGATACTTGGCTTGGTGAAACGCCGTTGGCGCTCCAGTATCCGTCCCTGTATCGTATTGTTCAGCGTCATGATTCTCTTGTTGCAACGATTATGCAGTCCATTCCCCTCAATATTCAGTTTCGGAGGGTGCTTGTTGGCGACCGGTGGGAAGCTTGGCTTCATTTGGTGAGTAGACTGATGGAGGTTCAGCTAACTCATCAGCCCGATCAGTTGTGTTGGAAGCTTACTAGGTCTGGAGAATTTACAGTCAAAGCGATGTATATCGATGTCATTAACTCTAGAAGTATTCCTAGTTCCAAACATGTTTGTAAAGTCAAAGTTCCTTTGAAGATTAAAGTGTTTATGTGGTTTGTGCATAAACAAGTAATTTTAACAAAGGACAATTTGGTTAAGCGCAACTGGACAGGATCTACTAGGTGTAGTTTTTGTGATCGGGATGAGACTATCAAGCACCTCTTCTTTGATTGCCCGTTGGCGAGAGTTTTCTGGCGAACCGTGCAAATTGCCTTTAACATTACTCCTCTGAATTCGGTCAGTACGTTATTTGGAATGTGGCTTGCTGGGATAGAGTCATAAACAGCTAGACACATTCGAGTAGGAGTATGTGCGTTGTTATGGGCAATTTGGAATTGCCGAAATGATTTGGTTTTTAACAGAACAACAACTATTTATTTTTTGCAGGTTTTATTCCGGGCTACCGCGCTGATCCGTACGTGGTCCTTACTCACTCCGACGGAGGCCAGGGAGCGTTTGGTTACTAGATCTGTCCGGTGGGAGATGGTAGCGCGGGATATCTTCAACCGGTTTGGATGGCGGTCATGTAATAGGATAGGCGATTAGTTTACCTATCTTTTGTTGTGCCAGCCGGTTGTGGCTTTTGGGCCTTCAGCTCTTGGCGTTGTGGCTCTGTGTGAGCTTGCCATTTTTACTTTTTTGCAAGACATTAAGACCTTCTTGAACCTTTTTTATCTATAAATGTGGCCGTATGCATCGTTCTGATGCAGAGGCCGGGGAGTCCCCCTTTTCGAAAAAAAATACGCAGAACTCGAAGGAATTTGAACAGTGACAGAGGAGGTACCTCCTCACGGCCACCAAAGGTCATAAAAGTCCGAACTTGGGACAGACTAATGTTACCCCATAACTTCATTCCATTAGTTTCATCATCACCATGCAGTTGGAGAGACAGTCGACGGACCTTGTTATCCAGTTTTGTGATGGCTTGAGGGCCATCCACTATGGTGAGAAAATTCTCTTCTGCACATTTACACAAGATAAGATCACGCATCATATCATGAACTTTGCAATGTGTGACCAACCCACAGTTGTCAAATCCTGCAGGTTGAATAAGGCTCCTGTTGACAAGCTCGTTGAAATAACTTCTTGCAACATTCTCCACATCTTGCCCATTCTCTTTACTAATAAAGCCTTCAGCAATCCATTGAAGTTCCAAATGATGCCTCTGTATTTCGAAGTCCTCGGGATACATACCAAGATACAACAAGCATGTCTTGAGATGAGGAGGAAGGTTCTTGTAGCTGAGGTCTAAGATTTTCCTCATCCCTTTCAACGTGAAATTTGTTCCCGAACCTAGTGAATTCCGTATATGCTCCCAATCCTGTTGGTCCAAGCGTTCACTTGCTAGCATGCCTGATATAGTAATAATTGCAAGGGGCATACCATCACATTTTCTGAGAATTTCAGTAGAAATATCTCGAAGCTGGCGAGGGCAAGCTTCTTCAGAGTTAAATATCCTATTAAAGAACAGTCTTCTTGAGTCTTCATCGCTAAGTGGCTTCATTTCCAAAATATAATCACGAGGATGGGAGCAACATGCCTTAGCCACATCATGTATTCTTGTGGTTGTTATTACTCTGCTGCCAAGTTCAGATAGTAAACTACGAATAAGTTTTTGGATGGTATGCCTTTGTGTCACCGGGACAAATGCACGACATTCAACTACTCCATCGGGTTGACGGTATATCTCATTGGCGAGTGTTGTTTTGCCCAGACCTCCAAATCCCACAATGGATACCACCTTCAAATGCATCTCCTTGTCATTTAGCATATCGACAAGCTCATCGGTTGGCACTTTCAGACCGACAAGGCTAGTTGCATCTTGTTGGAGTATATATGACCAACTCGTGGGTCAATGGTCACATCGTTTGGTGGAGGAGTAACAATCTGATACCTGTTGCGTCTGTCACTAGTTTCAAGCACTAATTTATTGATCCCTTCAATCTGGCCAGCAATCTGGTAACGGGCTCTGAAAGTTTTGAGGAACCGAACAGTCTTCTTGGCGAGCCCTTCCATTTCATTTTTCTCCACAATTTTTCCCCCGAAGTCATCAATAATGTTCTCAATGTCATAAGACATGTCCCTTACTTTGTCTCTCCACCTCTTGGTTTGTGGATCTAGCTCGTCACAAGTGCAAGGTTCTCAAGAAGATCTTTCATGCTTGTAAGCTCATCACTGAGAAACTTTACATCCTTCCGCACGTTTTTCATCTTGGAGAACTCGCCTCCCATAAGAGTGGACAGCTTATCGAGAACAGGTTTCATGGCGCCGGTAGAAACACCCACCACTATTGCAGTTGCCATATCTTGCTGTTGTTCTTTGCTTCAGCACCGGAAAGAAAACCTCTTACTCCAGATCTGATCCGCTTCTTAGTTATTAGCCTGCAATATTAATATAATTTAGAAAATGGAATCCCCATGTAGCTTAACTAGACCAGCCAGGCCGGTCAATTTGAACAAAGAACAAATCAACTTTTTTTCCTTGTGAGAAACCAATTTATGCTCATGCATGCCGTGTAACTTTGAATGTAAATGACTAAGTTTACGTCTTTTGCTATTACATCCATAGTAAATCCTCTACTGATGTGCAGGATGAACAAATTATGAAAATAACATGCTGAGCATCATCCGTCATCACAGATCTAGTTACCCCTACTCCTAGATGAGCAAAAATATAGAGCATCAGAAGCTAGTACCACATGCACATACCTCCATGCCTCCGCCGCGGTCACCGGCGCCACGGTGGCCGTCCCATCCGGATCACGACGAGCTTGCTAGCCGGAGAGCATTGCAATGGGAGAAGAAGCAGAGACAGGAAACGAAGGCAAGCGGATGAGCTACTGTGAGCTGCGGTGTGAAAGGAGCAAAGAAAATGTGCATTGGAGAAGAAGAGTTGGGTGTAACCACGCTGCTGCACGCGCACCCATGTGCAGGCCCTAAACCCCAAGCCACTAGTATATGAACGAGGCCCTAAACCCCAAACAAATGGTCGACAAGTGGCCCGGTCTTTGTCTTGGGTGAATATTTTTATTACCGAAAGAATTTAAAACTGAAGGGGTTCTGGTGTGGTGCTCAATGAAAAGCACCGCTAGCTAGATGCACATATGCTTGCTCGATCCTTCCCGCCGGGGCTGCACGAATGTTGTTAATAAACTTAGCTAGAAACAGAGACAGTGGTTTGAATACTACTGTAATTCATGTTTTCCCCATAAAAAATGCTACAACTACAGATGCATCTTATGGAATTAGCTTTACAAACTGTCGTGCCAATTTTTGGTTCAAAATAGGGGGAAGAGGGGCGGGGGGGGGGGGGGGGGGGGGGGGGGGGGTTAGTGCGGTGGGTAGAAGTTCGTAGGATTCATTTGCAACTTTAGCATTTTTGTTCTCAACTTGTGTTGCTAACATAGCCAATATAAACAGATGCAGATCGTGGAATCACATCCCACCGTTCCTTGGGAAACATGACTACCACCGGGCATACTAAAAATGAGAGATCTCATTTGCAATACATGTACACACCTCTTTTACCAGCCTAAACACTAACATTGCATCACTCGATATAGATTAAGCTACAACTTTGAGCAGTATCTATTTTCCTACGACAAACAATCCTTGTTTGGCACAAGAGGTTTTCAAGCCCAAGGGGTCTGGGGATTGTAGGGGATTTGGTGAATCCCTCCCCTTCACCAATCCTTTACTTTCCCCTCTCATCCCCAATCCTCTCCCACCCTAAATCCCCTTCTCACAAAAATACTGTTTGGTAGGCAGGGCCTGCTATAAGATGACACAAACAGCAGCATCACGCTTAAAATTCAATCTTTGCAATCTTAAACAACTCATAGAAGAAGAGAACTTGCTACAGAGCTGTAACACCCATACATAAGATGAGAAACTAAATAAATTGCTAATGATCATCATCATGTCAAATTAACAGTGACACCCACAAATAGCAATCAGCCAAATTAAAAGGACACATCAATCTCGCAATATTGATAACTAAGGTGCCATGTACTTTGAACTAGCATCTCAAGCATGCATGTCACTGCCATAAAAATTTAAAACTCATGCAAAAGGAACCCACAATACTATTCAAGAAGATTTTACTGTGTGTTAAACCCAACAGAAACTTAGCCAAGACAAAGTTTAAATTGTAGTAACTATGGTGTTAAGAAGCTATGGAGACAGTTGATTCAACTGGTGTCTGTCACTTGGGTCATCCCTTTATCTTGCCGGCCAATGCTTCAATATGACTCCATGAGTTTGGGCTTCTCCATCCTTATCTAAAAATAAGGATGTCAAAACAGAACTAAAATTATTACTGAGCCATAGGTAGAAGAATTTCATCCTTATTCATATAAAAATAGAATAATGGCAGATCATGCAGAACAAACCACTACTCCCTCCGTTCCAAAATAGATGACTCAACTTTGTACTAACTTTATACTACAGTTAGTACAAAGTTGAGTCATCTATTTTGGAACGGAGGGAGTAGGTCATACTGCAGAGTACTTAGATTAGACACTTATTAACAGGAATAGTAGTTAAGAAACAACAAATTATCTTTTGTCCAAAAATAAATCTAAGGAAGCGAATATAATCCTAGCAACAAAGTACATGGAACATCTCTTTCCTTTACATGATAAGAACATATGGCATATTCTGTAATCTTCGAATAGATTACATACTAATTAACAGAAACTGTAATCATATTATGTAATTTTGGAAGCAACTAGAAGGCACAACCTAGCACTTATCAGCATCGTCCTGAGGCTTTTTCAAGATTTAGTGAAAAAAGAATCTCGCATGAAAACCTAGTTGAACTGCACATAAAGAAGTAAATAAGCAACATGGTGCAGATATACATACCGGGGAAAATGCAACTTGCCAAGCAAAGAAGGGAATGCGGCTGCTCCGTCCCGTTAAATTAGGAGATTGCGCCCCAAAAAAAAACAAATCCTCTATGTGAGATGTGGTGTCTAGCAAAGGACATTAATTATATATGGGAAAATTAACAAATCCGTTGCCTCGTAGCAACATTAGCATTCTAGGTAGGTACTTGACAATCATTGCAAATAGACACAAATGTTCAGCATGTGTGTGGCAGGTAGCTGATAATCATTGCAACACTTGCAGATAGAAAATTAAGGTTACAAAAACAAGTCACACACTCATGTATAACACCAAGCTGCTGCTCCAGACAAGCTGTTGTTGATATACTAACTGCAGAGTAAATCACATGCCTCAAAATGGGTCTAACACTTCCCAGAAAAACTGTCCATGAACTCTTTTCCATCCCTAAACAGAGCAGGACACATTTTCTGTTTTGTTTGAGCAGTAAAGGAATTAAGAGTTATTGCTTCTTGCCCCAATTTCAATTGGAAAATCTTGCATCAGTGTAGAAGACACTTGAAACAGGAACCAGTTATCTATTAAAAAGCAGTAACAAACTAATAATAAGAAACAAGTTTGGCTAGGGGAAGAACAACTTATTGTTGCATTTATCTGCACATTTACTAGAACCAAGCAAGGCCCGGTTATGTCCAGCGAAGCATCATGCCGAGATATTTATAAGTTTCAATAGTAACAAACTAACAACTCATTGTTCCCAATTCCATTGAGCAATACACTAACTCTTGATAAACATCAGCCAAATGCAGTTACTTCTGTACACCAAAAAAGCTGCTACTCCTTTTCATGTGGACATGTGGTAATTCACCTCCATGGATCCATGTACATTAGTAGTTATAAATAAATTCATGTTAATGTAGTAATCCATCACATACTAAAGTCTAGCAAGGTATCCTAACACTTGAACTCTCAACAAGAAAAGGAGGGAGAGGAAGCAGAAGTAGACAGGGAGGAGTCCAGGAGCTCGTCTGCTTCGGTGCAGCTAGCGTCGTCGATGGCAACGATGGAGATGGGGCGTGTCAGGTCAAGCTAGCAGGGGTCAGAGGAGAAGGTCCATGGCGAACTAGGGATAGGAGACGGCGTTGCTTGGCGAGCTCGCGGGGGAGAACGAGGCGGTCGGAGGCAGAGATGCGAGAAACCCAAGGGAGGAGAGGGGAGAGAACTGGAGTTGGCGCGGGGACTTACCTCCGGCGAGAAGATCAGCTTGCCGGGGAAGAAGAGGAAGCCGCCGCCGGCGGTTTCCTCTCCCGTCTCGTCCGGTTCCACGCGAGCCGCGAGCTCACCCTCGATGCTCACGGGATCGAGAGTGGCAGCCCGGTCAAGCCCTGTGTGCCAAACGGGTGCTTCGGGAATTTTGAGGCTTTCCAGCCCAACAGGGATAAACCACCCCAAAGCCCCTCACAGCCCTTGCCTACCAAACAACAAACGTTTTCATCAAAAAAAAAAAAAAAAAAAAAAAAAAAACCTAAAGCAGCCACTTTCATCGCCATCTACGGAGTATATGAAGCTATGTGCTTCGCTAAAAAAATGTAATGAAGCTATATGCAGATGTCGGCTCTTGTATCAACATTGGCATTATTGGGGTTGAGTAAAATAAGGGATTTAGCAACATCACCATTTAACCCAAGTTAATACACTGGGTATCAAGAACATGTTGTAATGACGCGGCATTAATCATATCCAACTTCATGAGAATTAGAGAACCATGGGCAAAAGAGTTATGAAACCGATGGTGCGTATTTGCGCATTCTAATCGCATCCATCCCCATCAGTCTCTTCATGAAGCGACTGTTGGACTAACACACGGCATAGACAAAGGGGTGGCATATGGCATCAATGCCAGTACACACACGCCATGTGTTGTGGTCTTCAGGTATCACCGAGTTTTCATGTTTGACAAGAATCCTCAAGTCATCGCGCCACCGAACCTACATGACACACGCCGCACACGTGCCAATCTTGATCTTGATTGAATGGCTATCAATATGGACCGAGCTATAACTACTATTTCTCGCATGCAACGCTAACTATTGATATGTCGCATGGTTGATATGACACAACATATAGGCACACACAGATAGCATCAGTCGATCAACGGGAATTATGCTCCCGTTCGCAAGGCTATGGGGCCCGACACTGAGCGGAACGCACCCCCCATCTTCTTCATCACCGAGTGGACATTTAGGGACCTTAGTTGGTGATGCTTACGGTTCAGATGAACCTATCTTATTCAAAGAGAACATGATAAGTGATGAATACGGGAGAGTGATGAATTTGTCGGTAGACATTGTTTGGCATTTATGTCTTCAGTTGAGCCTTGAGCGCACCCACGTCTTCTTTATCATTGAGCGATGGTTTAGGGGCCTTAGATGGTGTGTCTACAGTTCAAATGCTCCTATCTTATTCAAAGAGAACATGATAAGTGATGAATGCAGGAGAGTAATGAATATGTCTGGCGTTTATATCTTTAATTGAACAAAATAGCGGTTCGAAAGACGACGAATCACACGACTTAGGCAAGGGGGTGACATATGGCATCAGTGTTGTGACACACACGCCGCGTGTTGCGATCCTCAAGTAATACCGAGTTTCCATGTTTGCCAAGAGTCCTCGAGTCATCGTGCCACCAAACAAACACGCCACACGCCACACATGTATCGATCTTGATCTTGAACGGATGGATATCAATGTCGACCGAGCAATAACTATTTCTTACATGCAATGTTGGCTACTGATATATCGCATGGTTTATATGTCATACTTATAAGCACACACACAGATAGCATCGGTTGATCGGCAGCAATGTAGCTCCCGTTTGCAAGGTCATTTGGCCTAGCACTGAGCGGGGCACACACCCCATCTTCTTTATCATTGAGCGGACATTTATGGGCCTTCGCTGGTAATGCTTACTGTTCAAATTGTAACACCCTGAGAATCATGCTACAGTAACCCCCTGTGATTAAGCTAATCATGTTGCTAAACAGGGCTTGATCACATTTGAATCACCTTCCTTTCAAACTCCTAGCTCAAACTTCAAATATAATTAAAGTAAAAAATAAAAGTTTTCAAAAATTCAAACAAAAATGTTCAGTGGGTGCTAAATAATACACTGGTAATTATGGTGGAGAAAACTCCTTTTTATAAAATTCCTAAATACTTTAAATGAAATAAAACAGAAAAGGAAATAAACAAATAAAAAGAAAACAGAAAACAGAAACAGTCAGAGAAAAGAAAAAAAAAAGGGGAGCAGGCCTTCCCCCCCCCCACTGGACCCGTGGCCCATCTGCACCGAACCCCCCCCCCCCCCCGGCCCAAACTGGGCCGCACCCCCGCGCCCCCGGCCCAGCCCACCTCCTCCCTCGCCCCTTCCCTGTTCCCCCGACCCGGTCGGAACAGGGGCGCGCTGCCGCCGCACCACCTCGCCGGCGGTGAACCCCGCGAGAGGATAAGGGCGCCAGCGGCCCCCGCTCCCTCGGGCCTCTCTCCCACTCACCCCGCTCACTCCCTCGGCCTCTGCGCCTCTCCCCCGGATCCGCGCCGCTCCCCTCTTCCCCACGCCCGACGCGCTCGCCGCCGTTCCCGTCGTTCTCGCGGCCACCGTGCCCCACTCGCCACCCCGCCGTGTCGTACGACGTCGCCGCCCTCGACTACACCCCCTCCGCCTCTCCGTCGAAGCTCGGAGCCACCGCAACGGCCTCCCCGAGCTCGCCTTCAACCTCGGACGCCGGCGACCCCCTTCTTCCCCGGCGCCGACCTGCTGCTCCTAAGCACCCACGGGCCTTTCTTGCGCCACGCGGTGAGCTCCTCTACCTCCTCCCCCACTCCGCTAGCTCGCCCACGCTCCCTAGCTTTTCCCCCACGCGCGCCCGAACGCCGCGCCGCGGAGCTCGCCGCCGGCGGGTCTCCGGTGACCAAATGGTCACGGGCTCAAGCCCGTTGCACTCCCCGCCGTTTGTAGATGCCCCCCAGCCCCTCCGCTTTCTCGTTAGCTCGCCGTAGATATGTTTCCGTCGGGCACCCGTAGCTCCTCGCCGCCGGCGAGTTCGTAACGCTCGTCTCCGGCCGTTCCAGCCCCTCCGACCACCGCCGTTGGACGCGCGACGTCGAGCCGCGTCGAACGCGCCCAGCCACGCCCCCGGAGACCCCCTGTACGTGAAACCCGTACCCCTCCCGAGCCGCGCCGCCGTGCGTCTGGTCGCCGGCGTTGCTCCGGCGCCGGCCGCCGACGTGGCACACCTGGGGCCACCCCCTGGGTCACTGCCAGTGGCCCCCACGGGCCCCAGTTGACTGGGTTGACCCAGTCAACTGCTGACTGGGCAGGCCCAGTCACTGACATGCGGGCCCCGCCGCAAAAATTAAAAAAGAAAATGTTTTATAAATAAAAATAATTAGTTTAATTAATCTCTCACTGATAGGTGGGCCCAGTAGTTAATTAACTAAAAACTAATTAGTTTAATCCTCTGTTAACCCACTGTCTATGACAGGTGGGTCCCCCTTGTCAGTTTGACCAGTCAACCCGGACTGTTGACCGCTGACGTCACTCATACGTCATGCTGACGTCATATCCTTTTTCTGTTAATTAAATAATTCCAGAAATTCAAATAAACTTTGAAAGTTCATATCTTTTAAACCGTAACTCGGATGAAAATGTTTTCTATATGAAAGTTGCTCAGCACGACGAGACGAATCCGAATACGCAGTCCGTTCGTCCACCACACCTCCCTAACCTATCGAACTAGCAACTTTCCCCCTCCGGTCCGTCTGTCCGAAAACGTGAAACATCGGGAATACCTCCCGGATGTTCCCCCCCTTCACCGGTACCACCTACTGTCGCGTTAGGACACCCCTAGCACCGCTCACTGTCATGTCACGCATCGTCATGCTTATGTTTGCATTGTATTTACTGTTTCTTCCCCCTCTTCTCTCCGGTAGACTACGAGACCGACACTGCTGCTGCCCAGTTCGACTACGGAGTCGACGACCCCTCCTACTTGCCAGAGCAACCAGGCAAGCCCCCCCCCCCCTTGATCACCAGATATCGCCTACTCTTCTCTATACTGCTTGCATTAGAGTAGTGTAGCATGTTACTGCTTTTCGATATCCTATTCTGATGCATAGCCTATCCTTGCTACTACTGTTGATACCTTTACTTGCAATCCTACATTCTTAGTATAGGATGCTAGATTTCCATCAGTGGCCCTACATTCTTGTCCGTCTGCTGTGCTACACTATCGGGCCGTGATCACCTGGGCGGTGATCGCGGGTATATACTTATATACTATATACATGACACCTGAGATGACTAAAGTCGGGTCGGCTCGTAGGAGTACCCGCAAGTGGATCTTTGTGGCGAAGCGACAGGGCAGGTTGAGACCGCCTAGGTGAGAGGTGGGCCTGGCCCTGGTCGGCGTTCGCGGATACTTAACACGCTTAACGAGATCTTGGTATTTGATCTGAGTCTGGCCATTTGGTCTATACGCACTAGCCATCTACGCGGGAGTAGTTATGGGTATCCCGGCGTCGTGGTATCAGCCGAAGCCTTCGTGACGTCAGCGACTGAGTGGCGCGCGCCGTGTTGGACCGCTTTGACGTAACCGCCGTGATCGTGTGGGTTGCTAGGTCTGCTCGCGGCCGCGTTCGCAACGTGCAGGTGTGCATAGGGCGATGGGCCCAGACCCCTGCGCGCTTAGGATTAGACCGGCGTGCTGACCGCTCTGTTGTGCTTAGGTGGGGCTGCGACGCGTTGATCTTACGAGGCCGGGCATGACCCAGAAAAGTGTGTCCGGCCAATTGGGATCGAGCGTGTTGGGTTATGTGGTGCACCCCTGCAGGGAAGTTTATCTATTCGAATAGCCGTGTCCCTCGGTAAAAGGACGACCCGGAGTTGTACCTTGAGCTTATGACAACTAGAACTGGATACTGAATAAAATACACCCTTCCAAGTGCCAGATACAACCCGGTGATCGCTCTCTAACAGGGCGACGAGGAGGGGATTGCCGGGTAGGATTATGCTATGTGATGCTACTTGGAGGACTTCACTCTATTCTCTTCTATATGCTGCAAGATGGAGATGACCAGAAGCGTAGTCTTCGAGAGGACTAGCTATCCCCCTTTTAATTCTGGCATTCTGCAGTTCAGTCCACTGATATGCCCCTTTACACATATACCCATGCATATGTAGTGTAGCTCCTTGCTTGCGAGTACTTTGGATGAGTACTCACGGTTGCTTCTCTCCCTCTTTTTCCCCCTTTCCTTTCTATCTGGTTGTCGCAACCAGATGTTGGAGTCCAGGAGCCAGACGCCACCGTCGACGACGACTCCCACGGCACTGGAGGTGCCTACTACTACGTGCAGGCCGCTGACGACGACCAGGAGTAGTTAGGAGGTCCCAGGCAGGAGGCCTTGCCTCTTCGATCGTTGCTACTTTTGTGCTAGCCTTCTTAAGGCAAAACTTGTTTAACTTATGTCTGTACTCAGATATTGTTGCTTCCGCTGACTCGTCTATGATCGAGCACTTGTATTCGAGCCCTCGAGGCCCCTGGCTTGTATTATGATGCTTGTATGACTTATTTATGTTTTAGAGTTGTGTTGTGATATCTTCCCGTGAGTCCCTGATCTTGGTCGTACACATTTGCGTGCATGATTAGTGTACGGTCAAATCGGGGGCGTCACAAGTTGGTATCAGAGCCGACTGCCTGTAGGAAACCCCCTTCCACACTCCTTGGCCGAAGTCGAGTCTAGACATTACAAAAACTTTTACTAACATGGCTGTGTGTCTTACGGGCCCACGTCGCCATTGGGTGGTACTAGGATCTTTTACTCCTCGACCTTTACTCTGGGACTCTGAACTCTCTTCTACTCGGGTTAAACGAATTTACTAACTCTAACACTAGGATCCCGTGACCGCGTTCACCCCAAAGATGGATAAGCCATAGTTGTTTCTTAGAATAGTATTTTGAACAATTCACACACTGTCAATTGACTCCTTTGAAACGTCTTTGCTTTCAGATGGAACCCTCGAGGCAGGTCGTGCGCCACACGACGGCCATTGGTGCCTCGGGATCACCTGCGGTGCTAGCTGAGATGATGACCTATCTGGGTTATCGCTGGCACCCTGAGTACACCGTCTACGAGGAGTACCAGGACTTTAACCAGGAGCAGTACCGTGCCATCGTCCACCTCTACTCTCGGGAGTACGACTCCACTACTGTGCTGCACACCGCACATGGTGTTGGTGTGACCATCGATATGGCTGTCCATGATGCAGCCTATTCTGCTCTGACACGTCTTCGTGGAGAGTATCGGGAGTTGGACACCTCCCCTTTCAGGCACATTGCTATCGCCTCTGATGTTGGTGCGGAGGGATACTATACTGCTGCCTACTCCACTGTCACCCGAGAGCCCTTCTACCATCAGCACCTGGTTCTGCATGCTGATGGGCTGGATCGAGCTAACCGAGCTCTTCGCCACGAGATGTACACCACCCGGCAGCACCTTTTCCGTGCTCTGACGCTGCTGCACCCCTTTGTCCGGTCTGGACAGGTACCGCGTTCTGCGATCTACCCAGCCAGGACCGTGATGCCCCACGGTGTTGGTTGGCCAGAGGTGGGAGGCTACTCTCCCGCACTTGGTCCTCTTCTGCCACCTGAGCGTCGGGCTCTACACTTGAGTATCCGCGGCCCCCAGTCTGCTGACGTCGAGGGCTATCCGTTGCCTCACTACCAGCTGTCGGGCTACGATTACCTCCACAGTACCTCTTGGGACTGATGTAGGCTTGATTGTAGTATTAGTTGCAGTCGTCGCGAGCCTGTGTGCCGCCTATGATGTTTTAGTCTATGTACTGAACTCTATGCATGACCCCTTTTGTAAGCTATGCCGACTACTATGTAGTAGCTATCGTGCTCCTTTCATTATGCATGTTTCATCATGAATGATTCTTGTCATTGCAAATTTTCTAAATGCTGAACTACCCCTGTTATATATTAGCAGGATGGTTAGACCAGGTGGTCGTGGTCGTGGTGGCGATGCCCCACCACCACCTGAGTACATGGCTGGTATGATCCAACAGTTCGAACTGAACCGCCAATTCATGGAAAATATGATGGCTCAGTTTCCTCGCCCCAATATGAACCAGCAGCCAGCCCAAGTGACTCTTCAAGATTTCATACGCCTCAACCCAACCATCTACCGCAGCTCAACTCAGCCTTTGGATGCTGATGACTGGCTCCGTGACATCACCTATGAGATGGAGTCTGCTGATGTAGCCCCTGCCAGCTATGTCAATTTTGCTTCCTTCTTCTTGAAGGGACCCGCAGCTCAATGGTGGGACAGCCACAGGCGTACTCTGCCAGCTGGAACAATCATCACCTGGCCAGACTTCCAAGCTGCTTTCCGTGCCCGCTTCATTCCTCAGGGAGTCATGGACCGGAAGAAGCGTGAGTTCCGCAACCTCACCCAAGGCAACAAAACTGTTGAAGCTTATCAGCGGGAGTTTCTGGACTTGTCCCGCTATGCTGAAGAAGACATTGCAACTGATGCACGCAGACAGGAGAAGTTCCGTGATGGACTACAAGCTGACATCAAGCTCGCACTTCTAGTGCATGACTTCGCCGATTTCGCCACCTTGGTGAATAAGGCCATCAATGTCGAGACTGGTCTGCAGGAATACCAGAGCTCTCAGAGGCGCAACCGTGACACGGGCTCATCTTCGGGCTCACCCTCACAGAAGCGTAAGATATGGATCCCGAACAGCATGTATCGTCCAAATGCACCTGCTCCTAGGAAATCTTATGCTGCACCGCGTCTGCCTCCTCCACCATCTAAGCAGTCAAAGCTACCAGCTCCCCCACCTGGGGCTCCTGTTCCCACTCCCGATAATGGTCTGTGCTTCAAGTGTGGTCAACCGGGTCACTTTGCCAGGAACTGCTATCAGAACCAGAATCAACTGGCCCTTCCAGCAGCTGGCCGTGGTAACAACCAGCCCCGCAACAACAATGCTAAGTCTCATGGTCGCGCTCATGCCAACCACGTTGATCTCAGCGAAGCTCAAGACCAGCCTGCTACTGTGATGGGTACACTCCTCGTAAATTCAGTACCAGCATCCGTTTTATTTGATACAGGAGCATCCCATTCATTCATATCAGCAGAATTTGCATTCCTGCATGGCATTCATTACGAAGAGATAAACACTCCGCTAGTGGTACACACCCCTGCGGGCCAATGTCAAACCTCTATGGTTAGTCGCGATGTTACTGTTGAAATTGAAGGACTGGAATTTCTTGTCTCTCCCATCGTACTGAAGTCCTGTAGCATTGATCTCATTCTGGGAATGAATTGGTTAAAAGCGCATACTGCTTCAATCGTTTGCACCACTAAGACCGTCCATCTGCTACACCCTTCAGATGAGATAGTTACTTACCAAGCCCATCTGGTGCAAAATGCCGAGGCAAGGCTCTATGCATTGAATGCATTGAACGCTGCACCACTCGAGGGCATTGAAAACATTCCCGTCGTGCGTGAATTCCTCGACGTCTTCCCTGAAGAACTTCCAGGGATTCCCCCTGCTAGAGCTGTCGAATTCATCATCGACTTGAAACCAGGCACCACTCCTATAGCCAAGCGACCCTACAAGATGCCGCCGCATGAACTCCTTGAGCTTAAGGAGGAAATCGACAAGTCTCTTCGCAAAGGATTCATTCGTCCAAGTTGCTCTCCTTGGGGAGCACCTTCTCTCTTTGTCAAGAAGAAGGACGGGACAAACCGGTTAGTTCAAGACTACCGTCCTATAAACCAAGCTACCATTCAGAATAAATACCCTCTTCCTCGGATCAATGATCTGTATGATCAACTGGCGGGTTCGTCAGTGTTCTCTAAGCTTGACTTGAGGTTGGGCTACCACCAGATCCGTGTTCGCGAAGAGGATATCCCAAAGACCGCCTTCGTGACTCGCTATGGTTCATACGAGTACACCGTCATGTCTTTCGGTTTAACCAATGCTCCAGCCACCTTCTCTCGTCTGATGAACTACATATTCATGGATTATCTCGACAAGTTCGTCGTGGTTTATCTGGATGATATCCTGATATTTTCCAAGAACGAAGAAGAACATGCGGAACATCTCCGACTTGTGCTGGAAAAGCTACGAGAACATCAACTATATGCCAAGTTCTCCAAATGTGAATTCTGGCTACCGGAAGTAACCTATCTTGGGCATGTCATCTCTAAGGATGGTATTGCCGTCAACCCTGAACGAGTTCAGGCTATTCTTGATTGGACTCCTCCCAAGAACGTTAAGCAAGTCAGAAGTTTTCTCGGTCTCGCCAGCTATTGCCGTCGATTCGTCGAGAACTTCTCTAAGATCGCCAGGCCTCTGACTAACCTGTTGCATAAGGGTGTCAAGTTCCAATGGACAGACAAATGTCAGGAAAGTTTCCAGACACTCAAAGACAAGTTGACTTCTGCCCCAGTTCTAGCTCCACCTGATACTAAGAAGGACTTCGTCATTTACTGCGACGCTTCCCGTCAAGGGTTAGGCTGTGTCCTAATGCAAGACCGCAAAGTGATTGCTTATGCCTCTCGACAATTGCGCCCTCACGAAGAGAACTACCCAGTTCACGACCTCGAACTTGCTGCAGTCATTCATGCGCTGAAGCAGTGGCGACATTACCTTCTCGGTAATCGTTGCGAGATCTTCACTGACCACCAAAGTCTGAAGTATCTGTTTACTCAGCCAGATCTGAACCTCCGCCAGCAGAGATGGATGGAGCTTGTTGCAGACTTTGACTTGGGTATTTCCTATACGCCAGGCAAGGCTAATGTAATGGCTGATGCCTTGAGCCGCAAGTCTTACTGCAACCACCTTCAGGTTCACAAAGTTCAGCCCTCGCTTGTTGAGGAATTCAGGAAGCTGAACCTCCATATTGTTCCTCCGGGTGCACTCATTCCCCCTCCCAAGGAGTTTGGCAAGGTGAACCTCCACGTTGTTACCCAAGGTTCCCTCAATACCCTAGTTGCTAAACCAGATCTCGAGGACAGCATCAAAAGGCTACAGAAGTATGACTCTGAAGCCGACAAGATTAAGCGCTACCTCGCAGAAGGAAAGCCCTCATTCTTCACCATTGCTGAAGATGGCACCTTATACTTCAAGGGCCGCCTAGTGGTGCCTTGTACAGAGAAAAACCTGGATATGACACAGGAAGTTATGAAAGAAGCTCATGATACGCCTCTAAGTATCCATCCGGGTAGTACAAAGATGTACCAAGATATCCGTCAAAGATTCTGGTGGTCTAATATGAAGCAAGACATTGCTCGTTATGTTGCTGAGTGTGACGTTTGCCGTCGTATCAAAGCAGAACATCAAAGGCCTGCTGGAACTCTGCAACCTATCTCTATTCCTGAATGGAAATGGGACCATGTTGAGATGGACTTCGTCACTGGATTTCCCAAATCGCAGAAAGGTAATGATGCTATTCTTGTCGTCATTGACCGGCTTTCCAAAGTTGCACATTTTCTGGCGGTCAAAGAAACGATCACTGCTAGCCAGTTGGCAACGCTCTATATGTCCAGGATTGTTTCACTCCACGGTATTCCATTGGTTATCAGTTCAGACCGTGGTAGCTTATTCACTTCAAGATTCTGGGCAAGTTTCCAAGAAGCAATGGGAACTCATCTGTCATTCAGTACTGCGTTTCATCCTCAATCGCAACGACAAGTTGAACGCGTCAATCAAGTTCTCGAAGACATGCTTCGAGCTTGCGTTATTTCCTTCGGCAAGAAATGGGAGGAATCTCTCCCGTATGCTGAGTTCTCTTATAATAATAGCTATCAAGCTAGTCTGAAGATGGCCCCCTTCGAAGTGTTATATGGACGAAAGTGCCGAACCCCCCTGAACTGGTCAGAAACTGGGGAACGTCCACTCATCGGACCGGATATTATCCAAGATGCCGAAGAACAAGTCCGCATTATTCGCGAGAATCTCAAGACTGCTCAGTCACGTCAGAAGAGTCAGTATGACCGTCATCATAAAGACATGGTCTATCAACCTGGCGAAAAGGCTTATCTTCGAGTCACACCTATGAAGGGTGCTCACCGCTTCAGGATCAAGGGCAAACTAGCTCCTCGCTATATTGGCCCATTCACTATCTCGAAAGGCGTGGAAAAGTGGCATACCAACTGGAGCTACCGCCGAACCTTTCTCAGGTTCACGATGTGTTCCATGTGTCACAGCTCCGCCGTTGCTTCAAGGATCCAATCCGAGCTGTGGATCATGAAGTGCTCAAATTACAGCAAGACCTCTCCTATAAGGAGCATCCGGTCCGCATTCTCGACCAAGCTGAACGCCGCACACGTCAGAAGGCGATCAAGTTTCTCAAAGTCCAGTGGTCGCACCATTCTGAAGATGAGGCCACTTGGGAACGAGAGGATCGTCTGCGCGAAGAATACCCCGCACTGTTTCCTTCTACCTCCTAAATCTCGGGACGAGATTTCTTGTAGTGGAGGAGATTTGTAACACCCTGAGAATCATGCTACAGTAACCCCCTGTGATTAAGCTAATCATGTTGCTAAACAGGGCTTGATCACATTTGAATCACCTTCCTTTCAAACTCCTAGCTCAAACTTCAAATATAATTAAAGTGAAAAATAAAAGTTTTCAAAAATTCAAACAAAAATGTTCAGTGGGTGCTAAATAATACACTGGTAATTATGGTGGAGAAAACTCCTTTTTATAAAATGCCTAAATACTTTAAATGAAATAAAACAGAAAAGGAAATAAACAAATAAAAAGAAAACAGAAAACAGAAACAGTCAGAGAAAAGAAAAAAAAAGGGGAGCAGGCCTTCCCCCCCCACTGGACCCGTGGCCCATCTGCACCGAACCCCCCCCCCCCCCCGGCCCAAACTGGGCCGCACCCCCGCGCCCCCGGCCCAGCCCACCTCCTCCCTCGCCCCTTCCCTGTTCCCCCGACCCGGTCGGAACAGGGGCGCGCTGCCGCCGCACCACCTCGCCGGCGGTGAACCCCGCGAGAGGATAAGGGCGCCAGCGGCCCCCGCTCCCTCGGGCCTCTCTCCCACTCACCCCGCTCACTCCCTCGGCCTCTGCGCCTCTCCCCCGGATCCGCGCCGCTCCCCTCTTCCCCACGCCCGACGCGCTCGCCGCCGTTCCCGTCGTTCTCGCGGCCACCGTGCCCCACTCGCCACCCCGCCGTGTCGTACGACGTCGCCGCCCTCGACTACACCCCCTCCGCCTCTCCGTCGAAGCTCGGAGCCACCGCAACGGCCTCCCCGAGCTCGCCTTCAACCTCGGACGCCGGCGACCCCCTTCTTCCCCGGCGCCGACCTGCTGCTCCTAAGCACCCACGGGCCTTTCTTGCGCCACGCGGTGAGCTCCTCTACCTCCTCCCCCACTCCGCTAGCTCGCCCACGCTCCCTAGCTTTTCCCCCACGCGCGCCCGAACGCCGCGCCGCGGAGCTCGCCGCCGGCGGGTCTCCGGTGACCAAATGGTCACGGGCTCAAGCCCGTTGCACTCCCCGCCGTTTGTAGATGCCCCCCAGCCCCTCCGCTTTCTCGTTAGCTCGCCGTAGATATGTTTCCGTCGGGCACCCGTAGCTCCTCGCCGCCGGCGAGTTCGTTGCGCTCGTCTCCGGCCGTTCCAGCCCCTCCGACCACCGCCGTTGGACGCGCGACGTCGAGCCGCGTCGAACGCGCCCAGCCACGCCCCCGGAGACCCCCTGTACGTGAAACCCGTACCCCTCCCGAGCCGCGCCGCCGTGCGTCTGGTCGCCGGCGTTGCTCCGGCGCCGGCCGCCGACGTGGCACACCTGGGGCCACCCCCTGGGTCACTGCCAGTGGCCCCCACGGGCCCCAGTTGACTGGGTTGACCCAGTCAACTGCTGACTGGGCAGGCCCAGTCACTGACATGCGGGCCCCGCCGCAAAAATTAAAAAAGAAAATGTTTTATAAATAAAAATAATTAGTTTAATTAATCTCTCACTGACAGGTGGGCCCAGTAGTTAATTAACTAAAAACTAATTAGTTTAATCCTCTGTTAACCCACTGTCTATGACAGGTGGGTCCCCCTTGTCAGTTTGACCAGTCAACCCGGACTGTTGACCGCTGACGTCACTCATACGTCATGCTGACGTCATATCCTTTTTCTGTTAATTAAATAATTCCAGAAATTCAAATAAACTTTGAAAGTTCATATCTTTTAAACCGTAACTCGGATGAAAATGTTTTCTATATGAAAGTTGCTCAGCACGACGAGACGAATCCGAATACGCAGTCCGTTCGTCCACCACACCTCCCTAACCTATCGAACTAGCAACTTTCCCCCTCCGGTCCGTCTGTCCGAAAACGTGAAACATCGGGAATACCTCCCGGATGTTCCCCCCCTTCACCGGTACCACCTACTGTCGCGTTAGGACACCCCTAGCACCGCTCACTGTCATGTCACGCATCGTCATGCTTATGTTTGCATTGTATTTACTGTTTCTTCCCCCTCTTCTCTCCGGTAGACTACGAGACCGACACTGCTGCTGCCCAGTTCGACTACGGAGTCGACGACCCCTCCTACTTGCCAGAGCAACCAGGCAAGCCCCCCCCCCCCCTTGATCACCAGATATCGCCTACTCTTCTCTATACTGCTTGCATTAGAGTAGTGTAGCATGTTACTGCTTTTCGATATCCTATTCTGATGCATAGCCTATCCTTGCTACTACTGTTGATACCTTTACTTGCAATCCTACATTCTTAGTATAGGATGCTAGATTTCCATCAGTGGCCCTACATTCTTGTCCGTCTGCTGTGCTACACTATCGGGCCGTGATCACCTGGGCGGTGATCGCGGGTATATACTTATATACTATATACATGACACCTGAGATGACTAAAGTCGGGTCGGCTCGTAGGAGTACCCGCAAGTGGATCTTTGTGGCGAAGCGACAGGGCAGGTTGAGACCGCCTAGGTGAGAGGTGGGCCTGGCCCTGGTCGGCGTTCGCGGATACTTAACACGCTTAACGAGATCTTGGTATTTGATCTGAGTCTGGCCATTTGGTCTATACGCACTAGCCATCTACGCGGGAGTAGTTATGGGTATCCCGGCGTCGTGGTATCAGCCGAAGCCTTCGTGACGTCAGCGACTGAGTGGCGCGCGCCGTGTTGGACCGCTTTGACGTAACCGCCGTGATCGTGTGGGTTGCTAGGTCTGCTCGCGGCCGCGTTCGCAACGTGCAGGTGTGCATAGGGCGATGGGCCCAGACCCCTGCGCGCTTAGGATTAGACCGGCGTGCTGACCGCTCTGTTGTGCTTAGGTGGGGCTGCGACGCGTTGATCTTACGAGGCCGGGCATGACCCAGAAAAGTGTGTCCGGCCAATTGGGATCGAGCGTGTTGGGTTATGTGGTGCACCCCTGCAGGGAAGTTTATCTATTCGAATAGCCGTGTCCCTCGGTAAAAGGACGACCCGGAGTTGTACCTTGAGCTTATGACAACTAGAACTGGATACTGAATAAAATACACCCTTCCAAGTGCCAGATACAACCCGGTGATCGCTCTCTAACAGGGCGACGAGGAGGGGATTGCCGGGTAGGATTATGCTATGCGATGCTACTTGGAGGACTTCACTCTATTCTCTTCTATATGCTGCAAGATGGAGATGACCAGAAGCGTAGTCTTCGACAGGACTAGCTATCCCCCTTTTAATTCTGGCATTCTGCAGTTCAGTCCACTGATATGCCCCTTTACACATATACCCATGCATATGTAGTGTAGCTCCTTGCTTGCGAGTACTTTGGATGAGTACTCACGGTTGCTTCTCTCCCTCTTTTTCCCCCTTTCCTTTCTATCTGGTTGTCGCAACCAGATGTTGGAGTCCAGGAGCCAGACGCCACCGTCGACGACGACTCCCACGGCACTGGAGGTGCCTACTACTACGTGCAGGCCGCTGACGACGACCAGGAGTAGTTAGGAGGTCCCAGGCAGGAGGCCTTGCCTCTTCGATCGTTGCTACTTTTGTGCTAGCCTTCTTAAGGCAAAACTTGTTTAACTTATGTCTGTACTCAGATATTGTTGCTTCCGCTGACTCGTCTATGATCGAGCACTTGTATTCGAGCCCTCGAGGCCCCTGGCTTGTATTATGATGCTTGTATGACTTATTTATGTTTTAGAGTTGTGTTGTGATATCTTCCCGTGAGTCCCTGATCTTGGTCGTACACATTTGCGTGCATGATTAGTGTACGGTCAAATCGGGGGCGTCACACAAATGCTCCTATCTTATTCAAAGAGAACATGATAAGTGATTGAATGCGGGGGAGTAATGAATCTGTCGGCGAGCGTTGTTTGGCGTGTATGTCTTGAGTTGAGTGAGATAGCGGTCCGGAACACGACGATACACACGGCATAGATGAGGGCACGACATATGGTATCAATGCCAGGACACACACGCCGTGTGTCGTTGTCTTCAGGCATCACCGAGTTTCCATGTTTGCCAAGAGTCCTCGAGTCATCATGCCACCGAACCAGAATGACGCACGCCGCACACGCGTCGACCTTGATATTGATCGGACGGCTATCAATGTCGACCGAGCAATAACTATTTCTTACATGCAACGGTGGCTTCTGATATATCGCATGGTTGATATGACATACTTATAAGCACACACAGATAGCATCGGTCGATCAGCGGCAATGTAGCTCCCGTTTGCAAGGCCGTGTGGCCCAGCACTGAGCGGGGCACACCCCCATCTTCTTTATCACCGAGCAGACATTTATGGACCTTCGCTGGTAATGCTTACTGTTCAAATGCTCCTATCTTATTCAAAAAGAACATGATAAGTGATTGAATGCGCGCGGGGGGGGGGGGGGGGGGGGGGGGGGTGTTTAATGAATCTGTCGGGGAGCGTTGTTTGGCGTGTATGTCTTGAGTTGAGCAAGATAGCGGTCCAGAAGACGACGATACACACGGCATTGACAAGGGGGACGGCATATGGCATCAATGCCAGGACACACACGCCGCGTGTCGGGGTCTTCACGCATCGCCGAGTTTCCATGTTTGCCAAGTGTCCTCAAGTCATCGCGCCACCGGACCAACATGACACGTGCCGCACACGCGTCGACCTTGATCATGATCGGACGGCTATCAATGTCGACCGAGCAATATCGCATGCTTGATAACTTTGATATCACGTACAGATAGGCACACACACAGATAGACAGAGAGCACCGATCGATCAGCGGCAATGCTGGTCCCGATCTCAAGGACCAACCCGTGGTCCCACTCCCACGCCCACGCCCAGGGCCCGGCCGCCGACGCGGGCGCCGCCCGCCGCGAGAGCGGCGGCGGCGGCGCCTTCGCCCCGCCGTCGTTCCTGGCGCTCCTCTACCTCCTGGCGGGGCTCCTCGCCGTCTACATCCTCCACGCCGCCGCGCGCCGGCTCTACGCGTGCTGCGTCCCGTCCGCCTCGCCGCCGCGGCAGCCTCCTCCTCCCCCCGCGCGGCCGCCGTGCCGGCGCGTGGACGCGGCCGAGGTGGCGGTGTCCCTGCCGGTGCGCGCCCACGACGGCGGCGCGGGCGGCGACGACGACGTGTGCGCGGTGTGCCTCACGGAGCTGCAGCTGCAGGAGAGCGTTAAGGCGATACCGGCGTGCGGGCACGTGTTCCACCCGCCCTGCATCGACCGCTGGCTCCAGTCCCTCGCTGCTTCCGGCGCCGGCCACGCCTCCTGCCCGCTCTGCCGCCGCTGCGCCGCCGACCCCGTCGACGATGACGGCCCGCTCAAGCCACCCCAGCAGCAGCAGCAGCACGACGAGGAGGCGCCCGCGCCCGCGGCCGCCGCGTGACGCAGCACCCGCCACCAGTCCACCGCTCAGCTCGCTCATGGCGGCCGCACGTGTGCGTCCGGTCCGCCAGTGCCAAACTACAGTCCAATAATGTACTCCGTCATACTACTATACTACCAGTGTACATTTTCCTTCCATCGGTTGCTCGTACTACTCCTTGCTGCGTGTGACATCTTTACAGTGCAACCAATCAGCTAATTAACTATCACTGTAAAGATGTTCCCTGTTGAGTCAAAAAGAAGGCAGGCGTATAAATTTTGTCTAAAGTCAAACGGCGTAAAATTTGAGTCAGTTTGTAGAAAAAAAGTTTACCGATAACTACGATACCAAACAGATATAATATGAAAAAAAAATGTTTGTATTTAAAAATACTAATTTGAAATGAAAATGTTGATAGTAATTTTTCTCTACAAGTTCGGTCGGACTTTAGATTATCTGACATGCGACAAAGTGTATAGGCCTTGTTCTTGGCGTCAGAGGAATGCGTCGATGCGTACAAATTGGCTCTGTTTTGATTCATGGGTTAGAGTTAATTTGGGCTCAAATAACCCTAAAATATCCAAACATGAGGGCTAGTTTGAGCTAGTTGCATCTAACCCATCCAAAAAGCTATCCCACCCAACAGGTGCTAATTGAAGCTAGTTCTCTTAGTGCATTTATTGTCAATCTAATCCTGTCATTCAAACACCTCTTTGGCTAGAGTTAGTCGAAAGGGGAAATTATAGCTTCCGAATCTCCTGCTCCAAGTATAATTTCCAGGCGTTCCGTATACGAACCTCTTCAAACAGGGATTATTGCTATCAATTCAATGATCCCTATAGGGCGCGGTCAGCGGGAGTTAATTATTGGGGACAGACAGACTGGCAAAACAGCACAGGATTAGTCATGAGCTAGAAACTAACTCTAACCTCTAGCTAAGTTAGAGTATCCAAACAGGACCACTATGGCTAAGCACAAGGATAAATATTTACATCAAACATTAGCAAGAAGAGGACTATGGTCCGAAAATGTCCAATGGAGCTCGGCCTCCATGATGGCCGAATTTCAAATGGTCAAAATTCAAATTTCCACATTTCAATTTTTTTGAAAAAAATATACTCCCACCGTCTAGGTGTGTAAGTCATCTTACGAAAACCAAATAATCCCAAAACACTTAGACGCGGTGCATTAACTTCTATCTCGTTTCTTGTTTCTTGACTTATCAATCAATAAGAGATGAGGGGTGTGCATGTTTTTAATGACTTGAGACTACCAAACATGACATGCATTGGTTAGTTCATTGCATGCAATGCTATTAATTAACAAATAAACATTAAGGTCTCTCATTTTCCCCTCCTCCTTGGTCACGGTGCACAACCTAAGATGACTTACTCACCTAGACAGAGGGAGTACATATAATTAGAGACATAATCCACACGTGTAAATTTTCGGTTAGAAATGCATTAAAATGAGTGCTACACATTAAAAACTGAGGCTTTTTAATAGATGCACTATTCATCCTCAAACACCGTGCATTTGTCTTTTTTGCACAGATCACATTTAAAGGTATTTCATCCTGAAATTCTACACATACACATCACATCCTAGTTTACTTGTACAATTTTTCTCTGAATTTTTTTGAAACTGGGAAGTTTGAATATTGATTTTTTCAAAAATTTCGGCCTCCATGGAGGCCGAGCTCCAAAACGCCTCACTCACTGTTGTCATACAACAGAACACAACACAAGGATGTGGATGAAGAGGTTAACAAGAAGAATCTATTATATCATTTGGGTTGGGAGTATCTCATCTTGTGCTGTGGTGAGAGGGGCATAAATACAGCGAAAGAACTTTTACACTGGGTTGGGTCCCTTTCCCTGCTGCTGCTACTACTAACAACTATTACTAACCCATGGTAAACACTTTCACCAATCAATAACACGACGCACGCACGCACGCGCCGCCGATCGCCTGCGCCCAGCACAGCGGCGGCTGATATATATGTATGTAATGTAAATCCTGTAAGATGGTACACAGGAAGGCTACATGGGGAGACACAGAAAAGCTAGGAAAACAAACAGTAAGATGAAGAAGAAGCAGGGGTCTTGCTTCTCTCTTTTCCTCCCCGGTTTCGCGACGGAGCCTCCCGCGCCAAAACTTCCGACTGTTGTTGTATAATTTACAGCACCGCGTATGCCCGGACCACCTCCACGATCGGCGCCCGGCACAGCGGGCACTTGCCGCCGCTGCGCACCAGCTCGTTCGCGCATTTCGAGCACGTGCACATGTGCCCGCATCTGCAAGCACCACCAAAAGAGCTTGGAGTCAGATGATGGCGGTTTGCATATCAGGTGGTATGTTTAGCTACTTGTATGAAGACGGATGAGAGAACAGGTGTGTGTGTGTGCTGGGTGCTGACCTGTAGAGTAGAGAATCGATTTGTGTGTCGCAGCATACGCAGCAGGTTCCTTTCCTCACCTGATCCCATCTCGTTCCATCATCGTGTAGATCCAGAAACATGCCTGAGAGACAAAAGGAAACGGTTATTGCAGTTTTTCAGAGCATGCCTTCATTGAATTGCTTCAGCAATCGAATCATGTGGCAATATACTGAAACACAAACTGGAAGCATGCAAGTGTCTTCAATATCATCACTACTTGAAACTACATTAACAAACACATAAAAGAACTTTCTAAGGTGTGTCCCTATCAGGCCTTGTTTGGCGTGAAATTAACATTATAGTATAACAGAAAACAGCACAGTTATGAAGACATGGATGTCTGAATATTTGATAAGGAGCAGGGTGAACAACCTTCAGGTCCCGGGAATCTACTCAAGGCTGCAGACACTTCTTGTCTCACTGAACGTTGCAACTCCAGTTGCATGTCCATGCACGCCTCCAGCATCCTTTGCATGCTGCTCATCCCTTGTTGAAGTTTATTCATGTCGGCTTTCAAATCATTAATGGCGTCCAATTCCTGCAAGAGTACAGAGCCAAATGACTTCCCAGTGATAAAACTTCTATAATCAACATACGGAACGGAGCTTAGTCAAGCAAAACGACAAAATATTACCACCCTTCCCGCTTTTAAATTTTTTTTACTTTACATCTCACAAGTCATGGAGTTAAAAGCAAATATAGTTCAAGCAAAAGGAACAAGAGAAACAAAACACACACTTTTAAAGCTCTTATAGGCTTATACCAACGAGACATGGCATGTCACAAATTTACTCTTGGAGCAGAACACTAGTGGAAATACTACATCATATGGGAGAAACATATTCATAACAGATCGCCGAACCAAAACAATATTCCTATTTATACAAGAGAACGTGAGGTGAGAAGGTAGCATACCTGATGTACCCTGTGTCTACTGCTCCAGGTGTTATGGCGCAAATCTCTGTGCCACAGTGGCTGACGCGGTGGCAAAGGTGGTGGAGGGATAACAAGGGCAGGTCTGTTGACAGGACCTTGGAATTGCCGATTTTCAGCATTTCTTACTAGTTCGCCGTTTCCGTTTGGTGCATTCGCAGTGGGCATGGCGGTATCGAGATTCCAGTTGAGTGGGGCATGACCACGTCGTTGAACATATGACCTTATTAATTGCTCCAAACTGTCACCAAAACCATTACTAAGAAGATTGGATACACTTCGCCTGGCAATTAAAAATTTGGAACAGGTTAAGAACTAAAACGAGATGAAGAATCAACAAAGAAATTTTGAGTATGAAGTAAAAGTACCTGCTGAGTAATTCCCTCAGTTCCATGTTGTGCAAATTGGCTTCATCACGTAGGTTGAAGCTGTTTTCAATTCTAGGAATGGGCCCTGTGTCAAGTGCAGCATCATGGAAGTCATCTTGCCAGTTCTCCTCGGTGCCATGAGATTCGTCATCGTGCCACACATCATGCTCATCTTGGAGATTTTCATTCTCCCTGTCATCATCCTCCACGATTTCGCTGTGTAACTCCTCTGCGTTATCTTCCCAATTTCTGTCAGAATTCTCTGCAGTTTCATTGGGCCATCTATCAAGCCTGACATCCAAAGATGGCTGCCAAAATATTGTCTCACGTTCTGTCTCATCTTGCAGCCCATTATCAACTTGGGAAACTTGCATATCTACTATGTCACCAGATGTTGTAGCCGGTGACTCCGCCTCAGCAACATCTACGTTATCCTCCTGTAAACCCACATTCTCGGGCGTAGTTTGGGCCACATCCTCACTACCAGTAAGGTGCACAACGTCAGCCCCCTGTTCAGTTTCATCATTACCAGGTAATGGAACATTTTCGGCGACAGGAGCATCAGACGGGCTAACATCTTGACTATTTACAGCACTCTCTGATCTGAAAGAAGCATGTTCAGTCACATAGTTATTATATAAGAACAGAAGACGATAAGAACAAAGGCAAGTGATAGGGGATGTCAATTGCATGAGCTGTTGTGATGGTATCACACAAAAAAGGTTGAGAGCACAATCAACAAGGAAATCCAAGACTGTAAAAAAAGGAAATCTAACACTGTCAGAAAAAAACAAGGACATCTAATGTTGTCGGTTTTCTGAATAACAGGAGCATTTCAGCAACACAAGGTCACTAGAACAGCACTAAAGACAAAACTTAATGAGCAGGAACGGTACCAGCAGATAGTTGGTGTCACAACTAGAAGGAAACATGCAGCACATGGATTCAGTTCAGGATCCTATCATCCATTGTATGATATAGTCAATATGATCAAAACATTTCACAGTACCATCAAGGACCAATTTGGTTGGTGGACAGTCTCTAGCGTGTGGAGCAAGAATGACTCGTTGTGGCAGGGACCAGCATAATTAGCAATTAGTAGTACTGGCACCTGGAACCTTGCCAATGCCTGTAATTTTCCGACGAGGGAACTCATTGGTTCACCTAGCTGGTCCATCAGATTACAGTAATTTTGAATGCTCCAGATAACACAGGACTTGACAACACTGGCCTTGTAGAGTTGGTAGCAACCTAGAGAGTCTCCCTTTAACGGTAGCGAAATGGTTTGATCATTTTACATGGGCGATGTTCAGTAAATCAGATAAAAGCTAGTAATTCTGTGTCACTTTATACAAATTCTGCAAGTAACAGCCTAGAGCAGGATATCCACTACAATTTTTATGACAACATATATGATGGTGGCATGGTTCTTCCTCCCACGTGATGGGGATTCCTAACAGCTAATACTCAAAAACATACAAGATGCACTACACTCTAAAGCCTCCAAGGAAAGAATTGAACAGTTGCTTAAAGGCCTCTACAGATCGGCCCATTAAATGTGAGGTAAAGCTCTAGCCCAATACCCCGTGCACACAATGGAATTATGGAACAAGCCCTTAACCTCAAAAGAAAAAGATCATGTGCAGTCTGTGCTAAATTTCAATACTTCCACAGCTACTTAATAAATCCAGATTGTTTTGTTTGCCAAGGAAAACTACGAGCGAAAAATGCTTGAGTAGGTTATTTCACATTTGTTCTCCAATAAAGTATGTTAAATGCACGGGTACTATTCCTATCACAGGTTGTAGATGTGTGGGTTTTCAAAAATATGCTACAGTGTGTAATAGGATGAACATCACGCCATCTTCCAAACCAGAACACATGCACGCAATATTTCTTCAATAACTGCAGTAGAAAACTCTAAATTAATAAGCTGAATAATATATACTAATCACTGAGGCATTCAATAATGGGGGCTTTAAGCCCATATATGTTCGTTTGGATGCCAATAACTGACATTTCTGTATCACTGCAACTCAAGACAACTAGTAGTGATGCTATATAATACTCCCCCCGTCTGGAATTACTTGTCACGGAAATGGATAAAAATGGATGTATCTAAAACTAAAATACATCTAGATACATCCATTTGTTCGACAAGTATTTTCGGACGGAGGGAGTACCAAATAAGCAATGTGCCGGTAGCCTGAAGAACGTATACTATATAATACCGAGAAAACCAAGAAAAGTAAAGGACCACAGACAGACATTTGGTTGTGCATGTGGGGCATATGCTACATAATAGAAGAGAGTGGCAACTAGCAAGTAGCAACAAATATCTCTTCCAATAACCAGCGTTTTCATGGTGGAGAAGAATTCCGTAGCACTACAATCTTAAAATGACTATGCCAGACGTACTTGCATTCATGGATGAGATACGAATCAAAATAAAGCTACTACTATTACCGATGTGAGTTGCAATTGCAATGTCTGCTAACCTTAAGGTGGACACGCGATGGCTCTGCCTCAACTGCCCGAGCTCCCTCGCCGCCACAGATGGTTGTCGCTCCTCTTCAGCTGGAGCCACCGCGTTCCTCAAGAACCTTACCCTAAGCAATCCCTGCAAAACCAGACAATTTTGAGACCGGCAGCCTCGACATTGCTGATAACTCGTTCCTGTAATGCAACGCAGTCAGCTTCTCATCTCACCTGAATGCGGCTGCGGCTGCGCTGGGGGAACTGTGACACAATGTGGTACCCTGATAGCCCCTGCAGCTCGCGCTGACGCTCCCGGGACATCCGAGTGATGACATCGGTGCGCGCCTGCCGGCCGCGGAGCCGGGGAGGCTCCCCTCGCCTGTCCCTCTCCGCGGCGGTCGGCTCCTCCCTGCGCGAGGCCGCGCGGGCGTCGCGCGGCTGGCTGGCCATCTGCACCCACTCCCTGACGAGCCTGACCCTCTGCCTCTCCGTCTCGCCGAGCCACTCCCCCGTGGCAGTGGCGGCGGCGGCCGTGGGGCTGTCCGTGGACGTGGTGAGGCGGCGGGCGATCTGGCGCACGCGCTCGCGGTGGCGGTCGGGCGTGTCCGGGGACGGCTCGCGGTCGAAGGGCTGGCCGGCGTCGGCGCGGCGGTGCTCGAGCTCCCGCCACATCTGGAGGAGGGAGGAGGGCGCGGCGGGCGAGGGCGCCTGCGGCCGCGGCGGCGGGGGCGAGGAGAGGAGGAACGCCGAGGGGTCGAGGGTGGAGACCGGGTGGAGCCGGGTGAGCGCAAGGAGCTCCGACTCGCGGTTCCGCCGCTCCACCTCGCGCTCCATGGAGGAGAGCACCTCCTCCGCCTGCCGCGCGACCCAGCGGCTGAGCAGCCGCGACTCGCGCCGCCGCCGCCGCGACGACTCGGCCTCCTCCTCCCTGCCGCCGCCGACCCCGCCCCCGCCCTCGGCCCCTCCCCCGCCGCCGCCGCCCGCCGCGGAGCAGAGCGAGGAGGACGAGGAGGGCGGCGGCGAGTAGCAGCCGCCGAGGTGGTCGCAGACGAGGTCCTCCAGGTCGCGCCGGAAGTCGGCCGCCGCGGCGCCCATCCGGTGGTGGTACTCGTCCACCATGGCCTCCTCCTCCGCCTCCTCCTACCGCTATCCCTAATTACCCTACAAAAAGCAAAAGCTACCTCCTTTCGAAATCAATCAACCAATCAATCCTCCCCCAACAGCAAGAATGGCGGGCGCTAATGGCGCGGCGGATTGGGCGACGCGCGGGCGATCGCGGAGCATTTGCGGGGCGATTGGAGGGGTAATTTCGGGCGGATTGGACGGATGGCGCGGAGGAGGAGACGGAGGAGAGGAGAGACGAGGGAGCAAGGAAGGAAGGGGAGAGGATTACCGGAGGAAGAAGAAGCGGCGATTTATTTTTGGCCTTTTTAATCCAAAGGTGTTGCCTATTTTTGATAGGGCCACACCACACACGCCGCTCTCTCTCACCACCCACCACTGTTGCCTTGCCTTCTTTCACAATTTTAGCCTAGGGGAGGGGGAGGTTTTGTGTGGGAGGAGACCTGGCCTTTTTGCGGTTCTAGGGTACCCGGGGCTATATATCGGGTCCGTCGAGGCCGCGATCCGCGTGCATCGTTCTGCCAGCGGATGGCTGGGATTCTGTGCTCGCGGAGAAATGGGGGATCGTCGAATCTCGGCCGTAGGATGTATCGGTTCCCGTGTAGAGTACGGCAACCGGTTCGTGTCGCTATAATCCTGTCGTAGATTTGACGAGGGATGGTGTACCCTTTTAATGCCATAAATTGTAGAATATCGATTCTGGGCGGTATCCGTCGCCATACAGAGCATGACAGCTCGGCCCGTATCGTCGTAATTATGGCGTAGATTTCACGGGGGATTTTCTGCCCTTTAAATGCCGTAAATTCTAGGATCTATACTGGGTGTAGTACCGGCTGTCATACCGACCATGACAGCCTGGTTCGTATCTTTGTGATCTTGTCATAGATTTCGTGCGGGATGTTATGTCGTTTAAATGGCATAAATTATTGTTTCTACACTCTAGGTGGTATCGGTTGCAATACATACCATGATAGATGGGTTCATATTTAGGGTAGATTTTCACATGAGATGATCTACCCTTGAAATGCATTTTAGTGGTTTTTTGCACTCTAGGATGGTATGGTCTGTCATACAACCATGATCGTTGTAATCTCGCTTTTGTCATAGACTCCATGCATGTGTGACATTTTACCTTTTAAATGTCATAAATTATTGATTCTGGACTATAGGTGGTATCTGTATACATACAGACTATGATAATCATGTTTATATCGGTGTAATGTTGGCGTATATTTCACGTGTGATTTTTCCCTCTTTAAATTTTTTTAAACTCCATAATCTTGAATTTGCATAGTACTTGCTGGGGCACGGATCAGGACGGCTATGTATGTGTCGTCGTAATCTTGCCCGTATATTTCACGCGGGTTTCTATTTCTAGTCTTTCTTTTCTTTTTGCATGGTTTTCTATTTCTAGCATCGGCTCCACGTGGTATAGGCAGAATGCGGATCGTACGAGCGGAACCTTGCCATGGGCCGCCCAACCCAGGAGCAAAACACTGTGGTGTTAGGGTGGAACTGGGCCGTGGGGTACAGTTTTCGGCCTCCCTATCAACCCAGCTCCCGCACGTCTTAATCAACCCTGTGCGCCCCCGTCACTCTCGGTTGACAGCAACTATGTATGTTTTATTTCGATTTTTTGCGACCGTGCATATAATTTCCACGCGGATGATCTCGGTGTTGTGAGCCGTCGGGCATTAATTGCTCGGTTCATGTTTCATAAAAAAAGAAATTATGCTCCATCTCACACCCAAAAAAGAAAATGCTCGTGGTACCTGGTGGTACTCAGAGCGAGATGCTTGGGGCTCTGTTTGCATCTTGTAAGGTCTCACGTGAGATTTTCTGAAAATGCTTTTTTCGTCATGCCTGTGGTTCATGCTGACGGGCGGACCAAGCACGCAGATGATTTGTCAGAGCTCCAAACCAAGCTGTGACTATCGAAACCCTTGCGATCTGGACCGTCAGCTCGGAGTAGTAACCTGGAATCGACGTTGTGTATAATATATCCCGGGCCGGGGCCACCTCGCAGCGTGGCCGTAGGCTGATCCCGTGGGGGCCCACCTCCGCCCTGCTCAGTCAGGATGAGAGAACCGCAACCGGCAACCGGATAGAGAAAAAGAGAGCGCGCGCGCGGTGCGGAGCGGCCAGACACAGTCAGACGAACGGAACGGCAACGGGGTGAGGGTGGGTGCCGTGCCGCGGTGTGGTGTGGTGTGGTGTGGTGGGGGACGCCGAGCCGAGCCTGCTTTCCGTGACGTCGCATCACGCGGCGGGGGGTGCGCGGGACCGCCGCTGACACGTGGGATTTGTCTCTTGCTCGCCGCTCCCTCTGCCTGCCTGCCCATCCGCCGAATCCACCGCCGCGGTCAACTCGCGTCCACGGGAAAACAACTCCACATATTTTCTTGAGCGAAAAAAAAACTCCATAGACAGAGTGCGAGAAGAGTGTTCATCTGTCTATTCATGCATCTGGCCTCTGCTGTTTCTTTTTTTTCTTCTAAAGGACTCGTATATGCTGTTACCATTCTTGCGAGAAAACTCTTAATCTATTCATTCATCATGTCATTGCACTACAAAGAACTCGCAATAAATGACAAAGAAACACAACCATGTTTACCGACCGCGTACCGACTACGGGCACTGTGGCGAGACGAAGGCCCATCGCCGTCGTGGGTCTTCCTCACCGGAGCCGGGCCAAACTCGTTGTGGTACACAGCCGGAAAAGTCACCGTGCTAAGGCCAGCACACCGAAACAGCGACCGTCGCCGATGAGGGAAAATATAAAGATCGAATGAATCCAACGTGTGGACACACGGACGAACACTGGATCCAAACATATCCACCAAAGACCAGCAACCACCTAATCATGCAAGATCCTTTGAAGACACACCGTACCTCCACACGCCCTCCGACAACACTAGACACATCAGCAAAACGGTGGCTAGGCAGAGAGAAGCTTATTTTTATCTTCATGAAGCCACAACCGTATCGTCTTTCTAAGTAGGGCACAAACCCTAGACGAACTCATAAAAACACGTAAAACGAGAGCAAGATCCCTCTCGCCGGCAAGGCACGGGGTCCACTGCGCCTCGATGGCCCTCGGGCCACTGGAGACGAGGCGAACCGACGGCGGCGCCGACGAGAGGCGGAGAAACCCTTAGTCGTCTTTTGTTGGAGAGGAGGCGGCGACTGCGCACGAGATGTACACAAAAAAAGAGGAACACGTTGGTAAATAAAAAGTTCATAATAAAAAGTAAATAGCACCCAAAACATAATAAAAAGAGAAAAGTATGTTTTTGGTCCTTCAAGTTCCCATAAAGTATAGAATTGGTCCCTCAAGATTTTTTCGTATACATTTGGTCCCTCAAGTCTCAAAACCGGATAAGTTTGGTCCTAAACCAGATTTCGAGCACGTTGACCGGTTTTGACCGCCACAAAACCGCCCAATGAACAGTAAATTTGAAAAAAAAAACTTCAAAAAAAATCTGATTTTAGATTTTTTTGGGATCCAATATGCTTACATGCGCAAGGTGCGACCAACTTTTCATGCTCTTTCGACACTCTAGGAGCCGGTGAAAAATAAAACAAAATTTTGCTCACAAAAAAATAGCCAAAATTGTTTCTTTTTGCTAGAGCCCGTCCGATGTCATTTCATGACAAAATTTTGGTCGGACCTTGCGCATGTAAGCATATTGGACCCCAAACAATTTCAGATTTTTTTTGTTTTGTTTTGATTTTTTTGAATTTACTATTCATCAGGCAGATAATTTTTTTTACCACGAGCTCCTTGAGTGCCGAAAGAGAACGAAATTTTGTTCACATCTTGCGTACGCAAGCATATTCGACCCCAAAAAATTTCAGATTTTCTTGAATTATTTTTTTTGTCGAATTTACTGTTCATCGGGCGGTTTTGTTGCGGTCAAAACCGGTCAACGTGCTCAAAATCTGGTTTAGGACCAAACTTATCCGGTTTTGAGACTTGAGGGACCAGATGTATACCAACAAAATTTGAGGGACCAAGTCTATACTTTGTGGGAACTTGAGGGACCAAAAACATACTTTTCTCTAATAAAAAATACACCAAGGATCATGCATATATATCGACCAACCACCACCGTCGCCGAACGAGCCGTTGACGCATCGCTGTCGCGCTGCCCTACCAGAGCATGCTTGACCTTATCGGAGCCCGCTCCCCTATCTTTGTTGAAAAGGAAGACAAGAGTTAGGGAGTATAAGATGGACTTAATCAAAACTAGTTAATTGATCGTGCATTGCAGGGAGCATACATATTTTGGTGGTTCAACACCAATAGTGACATATTCCTCACATCCACACATTCTAGGTTTGGTAAATTCGATTTGGGTATAGATAGGAAGACGCAAGGAAATTTTGATTTATTCGAGGTTTTGGTAACATCTAGTTTGGTTTGATTGATTTAATGAAGGGCGTACATCAACCAGCATTTTTATAATTAATCAATATCTGTTATTTTTTATGGAGCGAGATCAGATGGCCATTTTCAGCTAGGACGTAACCACGGGATAGGATTTTGTGACACGCGGGTGTGGGGACATCGGCCCCATTTTTCTTTTCTCTTTTAGTTTTGAATCTTTTATATCTTTTGAACCAAACGTCCAAATTAAGTTCCGTCTGCATATTTGTGTTCCTCATGAAGAGGGCTTTGAAATAAGACCACTAACAACTTCATCAAGTTTAACTGTGAAAACGTGATACAAACGTATGGCAGAATCATCAAATTTCAAAAACTAAAACTACTTTTTTGACGGGATAGAAGAGAGTTTTATTTCGATATTTATACAGTTACAGTCTGCGTGCTCATGCGAACCTCGGCGCAATCATTTTTGCATCTACAATGTTAGCCGCAGAAGAAACTTTCCATTGCTCTTTTGTGTACCTGTATATAAGGTTGCCTGTCCCCTGGCTACCACGTAGGCACGGACGGGACCTAGGTGCCGGCATTCATGGCTTGAGCCACACGAGCCCTGTGAGCCACGGCAAACGAGCACAAAACTAACTAAACCTAGGTCCACGGACGGGACCTAGGTGCCTGGTCCTCGACGTGTTGTTGTCGTTTGTTTGGCATGTATAGGCTCTCAGGATTCCCATGCTTCCTTCTGTCTAAGGATTTTTGATTGGTCGTCCGTCCACGATGAAATCGGAGTCACTTCTCTTCAAGTAGTGATGACGATGACGCTTTGCAGACATCCTCGGCAATGTTCCTCTTGGCGCTGGCGCGTGCGGGCCACGTGGGTAGCCGGGTTGAGCGAGTGCCCCGTCCCGCGAGTCGTAACAGTTTTCGTGTGATTTTCCATTATTTAGCCAACCAACTCCCTCATTTCTTAATAAGATCAAACATCCTTTGAGGCCGGCTTTAAAGATGATGCCCGGCACGTTGTTGCGGGAATATTGTACAGTATTTCAATGAGATTTTGGTTATATGAAACATGGATATCTGAAATAATAGTTTTTCAAAGTATATAAGGTAAACACCATAATAGAATGGAATTTTACATGCATGCACAGTTGCATGTTGAGGTGGGCATTTTTCTATGCATGTTGAATGATGAGGTGACATGCTTGCATGTTTAGAAAAATATGTTAGTGAGACTAGCTATTTAGATATAGAAAATTTATTCCTGTTCGAAAATCACGCATTGATGCATGCGAGATTTGTCGTCGGTCGGCTCGCAGCAGCAGGAATGAATGAGGATTATATTTGCGGTTGCGTGGTGCGTTGTCCCGTTGTGATCCAACAGGCCGTACCCGCTGCTCCCAAGTCTTCTCCCTATCATAAAACACAGCCCCCAACTTTAATAGTACTAACCCCTTTTAAATTTCGAACCCAACTTATATATAAATATACTCATACACGGGCGGACGTCGGCGTCGCCCAGATCCTCGCACTGCACATACAGGCATGCTTTTGTCGTCTAAATTTTATTACTAATCACTAGTAGAAGACCTCTTTAATTGGCAGCTTCTTTTGACGAACGAACCAACTGAAACGCGCCGACACGCACGATATTGTATGCCACTTTTTTTTTTCGAAAAGGGGGATTTTCCCGGCCTCTGCATCAGAGTGATGCATACGGCCATCTTATTAAAAAATAAAAGGTTCCAACAAGGTTCCAAAGTCTCCGACTGAAAAAATAAAAAACCAGCTCACACAGAGCTACAGAGGCTGAACACACAGACTAGCCAAGGTAAGACGCCACAACCGGCTGGCTAAAAAAGATAGGTAAACTAATTGCCTATCCTATTACATGACCGCCATCCAAACCGGTTGAAGATATCCCGAGCTACCATCTCCCAGCGGATAGATCCAGTAACCAAATGCTCCCTGGCCTCCATCGGAGTGAGTAGCGACCATGAACGGATCACAGCCGTGGCTCGGAAAATAACCTGCAAAAAGTGAATACGTGATGTTCTGTTAAAAACCAAATCATTTCTGCAAGTCCAGATAGTCCACAACAAAGCGCAAACTCCAACACGAATATGTCTCGCTAAGTCAGGCTCAATCCCAGTGAGCCATGTCTCAAATAACGTAGTGACAGAATTCGGTGGAGTAATATTAAAAGCAATGTGAACCGTCCGCCAAAGTACTCGGGCAAACGGGCAATCAAAAAAGAGATGCTTGATCGTCTCGTCCCGATCACAGAAGCTACACCTCGTAGGTCCTGTCCAATTACGCTTAATCAAGTTATCCTTGGTTAAAATAACCTGTTTATGGACAAACCACATAAACACTTTTATCTTCAAGGGAACTTTGACAGCCCAAACATGTTTGGAGGTAGGAATGGAGCTCGAGTTAATTATATCAATATACATGATTTAACCGTGAATACTCCAGACCTACCTAGTCAGTTTCCAGCGTAATTCATCGGGTTGTTGAGAAAGATGGACATCCATTAGTCTCCGAACTAAACGGAGCCAATCTTCCCAGCGATTGCCCACTAACGACCGTCTGAACTGAATATTAAGGGGGATGGATTGAAACACCGTAGCAACGAAAACCTCACGTCGTTGAACAATACGATATAAAGACGGATATTGAATGGCCAAGGGTGTCTCGCCGAGCCAAGTATCCTCCCAGAAGCGTGTACTCACGCCGTATTGTATGCCACTTGGCGGCTGTAAATTTTAATTCCTTGGTTGATTCGGCTGCTTGATTTTATTTGACGCTAGATCAGACAATTCGATGTCGCTTTTAGGCCGAAAAAATGTGACGAGAGAATTGAAGGAACTTCCCCGAAAAACACTTGCTTGTTCGACACCTGCATCTTGCTAATCTCACCGCCAAACGAATGATGGGCCAGCACTGATGCGAAGTACGTACTAGTACTAGTGTCTCCTTTGTACCCCTGGGAGAAAACAAAAATAAATACGATCAAGGGAATGTGTGTGTGTGTTTCTTGGACCTCCATCATTTTTCAACAAAGCGGAATGATGCCCTGGGTTGGACTTTATTGTGATGTCGATCTATGAGAAGCACTGCCAGATCGATGCGCCGTGCTTAGTTGTTGGCAAGTGGCTGGATCATGACAAGAGTGCTACTACCGCTGTCCCATAAAAAAGTTTTGCCCTGTATCTAGACGTATTTCAGTGTTATATTGAACAGCTGTAAACAAATGTCTCTTAAAGTATAGGGTTCCTCTGCCTTCCGCCAGCGCTGCTGCCGGTCCGCCTCGTCATCGGTGACTTTAGGGCTATGGCGGTGTGATGGATCCCAGCCCTGGCGGGCGAAAGGGCTCTGTTGTTAGAACCAAATAATCAGAAGTTGCATACTGGCAAATAATAATAATAATAATAATAATAATAATAATAATAATAATAATAATAATAATAAGTGGCCTGATTGTGGTTAGTCATGTATTTCATTAGACTCTGTCTTGGGGAAAAGTAAACAAAACCGGAAGAGGGCTTGTGTACATGTTCTTGGACAACAATACCCTCCAGCTTTTCTTGCAACAGAGTGGAATGATGGCGGGGACTTTATTATGGTAGATGACCGTCTACATATGAAAAGCACGGCTATATTAGATATGATGCACCACGCTTGATTGGCAAGTGGCAGGGTCGTGACAAGACTGCTATATCCTCCTAATCTCACTGTCCGTACTGTACTAGTTCATCTTATTTATTTCATTTTGCTTGAAATGCATTTACGTGCTAGCTTGCATTGACTCGGTTATTATCCTTCTATATCCTTCTAATCTCACTGCCCGTACTGTACTGGTCCATTTTGTTTTGTTTTGTTTTTTGCTGTGAAAAATGCGCCTATGCTAGCATTGACTTGATTATTACTCCTAGTGATCTAAAATGTACTCCCTTTGTCCCATAATGTAAGAATATTTTAACACTACATTAGTGTCAAAAACGATCTTATATTATGAGACGGAGGGTGTATTATATTAATTTACAAAGATAGTATCAGTTAGCTGCGAGTAATATATATGCCGAGAACTTGTTTGTATCTATGATAGTGCAACGTAGTACATCAATAACATCATAGTCCGGCCTTTGGGGGTACAGACATGCAGTACATACACACTGTACACGAGTACTCGATCGAGACAAAAAGTTGATCGATGGAGATTATTTGGTGGCCGGAAGGAAGTCTGGTAGCTGATTTAATTGATTATTGAAGAGAAGAGAGTACGTGGATGCAAAGTCGACCAAATTGGAGTCTAAAGTACGTACAGTATGCGTGTACGTAGATGGAGAGAAGTCAATGGCGTATAAAGGAGTAAAGTCGATCGCGTTTTCCGTAACAGTCAAGTGACGGCGGCCGTGAACCATATATGCGTCTACGAGTTGTGAGCAGCGATGAACAGTGATGCCACATCCGATGGATCAGAGGAATTAGTAGCGGATACAGGTAAAAGATCACACCTTCAGTGTGTTTCATATTATTAATTTTCTGTTTTGTTAGAAATGATGCTCGTGTGCTTCGAGGTAACCGTGTACTGATGTGCTTGTGTTGTATTTAGTGCCTTTTCCGTTTCTTTTTACTTCGTGTATAAGATTTAAGATTTGTTCTCAGTCAAAATATCACAAAGTTTGGCTAAGATTGTACAAAAAATCAACATTTATGTTATCCAATCAATATGATTAGATGCATCATGGAATTAATTTTCATGTTATAAATCTTAATTAGTGCAAATGCTGATAATTTTTTAATATGAATTTGACCAAAATCCATGAAGTTTGACTGAGACAAATCTTATGCGCGAAGTAAAAAGGAAACAAAGTATATATATATATGTATAATAGGGTGAGAATTTCCTTTTGTTTTTCTTGTTAGAGGCAGGAATGGCATGAGAGGCACAATGGTTTGATTCGACCGAGGAGATTAGTTAAGGGACAAAACACAAAATGATGGGAGGCACTGCATGCGGTGATGATGCTTCGAAATTAAAATGATGGGAGGGTTGGAGTGGACAAAGCATGTGGCCGTGCAATCACGTACAGGAGACGATCTGCGTGCTAAAGGATGGACACTACAAGACACCCAGATTAGTTTGCCTGGCTGGGGAGAAAGTGTAGTCCTCTTCTATTTCCGGCCGGTTCCTGCACAATCCATGTGGAATCAGTCTCTCGTGTTGGACCCCAAGACTGATAGATTCAGTTGGATAGTCACCTCCAGCCAGGTACAAACTGAGGAAATTGTTTTATTTTTTCTTGCGAATAAACTTGAGAATAATGTCAACTTTTTTAAAGAGAAGTGCATATTTCAAACCTGAACTCTAAAGAGGGGGGGGGGGGGGGGGGGGGGGGGCTATAGAACCGGTTAAACTGCACTCTCAAACTTTCGATGCCGGTTAAATCATCCCCCCTCGATGGATTTTGAAGGTGGTTTGGCGTGATGTGGCATCTGGGTTGAAAAATCAGTACTATCGGTCCCACCTGTCATACAACCATATTCTCCCCCCCTTCTCACGTTCGATCCTACAGGAGCACAAGCACCTACAGCTTCACTCCCGACTCTCTTGCCTCTGTCTTTGGCTCATGCTGGTAATGGCACTGTTGTGCAAAGGAGGTTAGCTAGCCCTAACTTAACTCTTTCTTTTCATAATCCGTCAAAGGAATGAAAAAAAAACTTTATGTGAGATAAGTTGGGCCTTATACTTCGGCTTGACCAACAGTAGCCATGGTGGTGAGCTTTGTGCAAAGGAGGCCCAAAACCAACGTCGGTATAATATTATTATCCTCTTTGTATGGTTTCATTTTCAGTTGCATACCTAAAAATGAAGACCCTAATATCCGGCGACCGTCGGCTCCCAAATGGCCTCGTGCCAACGTTTCGTTCACTCTCGACATGTGCAATGAGCGAAAGAAAAAGTGTTCCTAGTACTACCTCCGTCTAGGTGAATAAGTCATTCGCGTAGTTCTAGGTCATCGATTCGAGGAATTAAATATGTGTTATATGTCATGAAAAGTATATCACTAGATTTCTACACCGATATAGTTTCTAAATATATTTTTTGTCACATATAATACATATTTAGATAGTTAAGTCGTTGACCTAGAACTACGCGAATGACTTATTCACAGAGACAGAGGTAGTATGTTTGCTCCATTTGGGTTCTAGTGCGACCTCATCTGGCCCAGAAAAAAGAAACGTCGGTGTACCCAATGGAACGAACAAAATTAACGGGCCGCAAAAAACAAGGTCAAATGCTCATTAGAGTTTGCCTAGATCTAGACATAGGATCCTTGAAAAAGGCCACGTGGCAACCACCGTGTCTATCCAGTGGCAGCCAAGTCACTTTATTTTGTCGACAGCCTGCCTTTGGTTCTCGGAAAACTGTATGCCGAGTGGCCGACAAATAACCCTCGGCAAAGTTCTGTTTGCCTGAGAGGTGTACATCGTATGCCTTTTGCCGAGAATAATTCTTGGCAAAGGCGTTGCCGAGTTTTTTGGGCGGCACTCGATAAAGAAGACGATTCCAGTAGTGCAGGATCACCGACAAAACTTGAAGGAGATGAGTGGCCTAGCAGTTGTAGACACGAGAAGAAAAGAAAAAAACATGTTGACCTATCCATACATCTTGTAGTAGTACTAGTATCTATTTTTTTCAATAGTAGTAGTTGTATGTATTTTTAGATATTCATTGATGCATATTTTGTTGTTGATAGTGTGTGTCCGGGGCATCTTTGCTGAAAAGGAAGACATGAATTAGGAGTAGAAGATGGACTTAATTGAAACTAGCAACTTGATCGTATCATATTTCTCACATCCACTATATTCTAGATTTTGGTAAGATTTGATTTGATTTGAGTATGGATAGGAGAAGACAAGAATGTTTTGATATAGTTGAGATTACGATAAGATTTGATTTGGGTACGCGTAGGCAAACACAAGCAAAATTTTGATTTCATTGAGGTTTTGATAAGATTTAATTTAATTAAGATAATGCATGATGTGGCGTGCAGGAGGGACAAAACCAAACGGGTGAGGAACAAAGATGAAGACGAACGTACAACGACCCACTTCCTTACGAGGACAGACCACAATTTTCAGCTGGGACACAACCACATGAGGGGATTTGTGGCATGCAGGTGTGGGGGCACCGACCCTATTTTTCTTTTGGCTTTCAACTTTTAATCTTTTCATATTATTTGAACCCAAAGTCCAAATTAAGTTTTTCGTCTGCGTATTCATGTTCCTCGTGACAAAGACTTTGAAATAAAACCATTTTTAATGCATTTCAACGACTTCACTTTCGACCGCTGAAATTTAATACGGACAAATGGCAAAATCACCAAATATCAGAAACTAAAATTAGAACTTGATGTACCCCCAAGTGAAATCTGAGCATTTTGAGCTCATTTTTTGGAATTTTTATTGGTCACCTGAGCTCATTTCAGAGAAACATTGTTTCTGCAATAGAAGAGTGTCAAACATAAAAATTTAGAGCATTTTGAGCTGGTGATGGAAGGATGTTTTATAAGAAATTACCATGGAGGGAGCCATGGCCTCATCTTGCCCACTCTTGGCTACATCCCTAGGTAAGTAAAGAAGGCCTCCTAGGGATGAGAGAGAGAGAGAGAGAGAGAGAGAGAGAGACAAAAAACGATCTTTGTTGTTGTATAATCTTGCATAATCTCGAATGCAGAGGGTGTGCGATCATATTTTAATGCGAATGATTGTTATCCATACGGTGTAGATTTCTCTATATTGATGATAAATAACTACATCGTTGACCGTCTGGATTGCTCCTCAGTGTGAAATCGGAGCTGTTGCGACACCGTGCGACGCATCGGCAACGATGACACATCATGGGTAGCTCAGACTCTTGTTGGTGTTAGGCATGCTCCTTTTCTTCTGCAAGGCTCGTCGTTGAAGTCGGGTTGTCTGGTCCTCGATGCATTATGGCCAATTGTTGGGATAGGCCGGCAGGACTCTCATGCCTCGTTCGGTTTGAGGGTTCTTAATTGGTCATCCACGGTAAAGTCGGAGTCACTTCTCAGAGCAGTGGGGAGGATGACACTTTGCAGACCTTCTCGACGGTGTTCCTCTTTGCGGTGACGCGTGTCAGTCATGTGGGTAGTCAGATCGACCGAGTGCCCCCGTCTTGCGGGTGCATCGTAACCATTTCCCCCTTATTTTTGTTAATTAATCGAGCAATTCTTTTATTTCTTAATGAAATCAAGATCCTTTGTTGTTACATGAACAATCTTTTTATTCATGTTCGAAAATCACGCATTGATGCATGCGAGATTTGTCGTCGGTCGGCTCGCAGCAGCAGAAATGAATGAGGATTATATTTGCGGTTGCGTGGTGCGTTGTCCCGTTGTGATCCAACAGGCCGTACCCGCTGCTCCCAAGTCTTCTCCTTATCATAAACACAGTCCCCAACTTTAATAACCCTTTTAAAATTCGAACAACTTATATGATAAATATACTCATACACGGGCAGACGTCGGCGTCGCTCGGATCCTCGCACTGCACATACAGGCATGCTTTTGTCATCTTAACCTTAATAAAATTATGATTAGCAGCTTCTTTTGACGAACCAAGTGAAACTCACCGACAGACACGATGCCTTTGCGGCTGTAATTTTTAGTAAGTATATCTTGATTCAGCTGCTTGATTAGTTTTGCAATGCTAGATCATTTTGATCCGACGTCGACGCTTTTAGGCCTACAAAATGTGTCAAAGGAATTGAAGAAACTTCCACAAAAGTCAGGCACTTGTTCGATGCCTGCCAAGCGAATGATGAGCTACTAGCAAAATTGATGAAAAGTGGCTTGGCTAATTAGGCTTGTACTAGTACGTAGCAGTATCTTCTTTGTCGTGGGATAATAAAATACATAATAAAATAAAGGGAATGCGTGTGTGTGTGTGTTTTTCTTGGACCTCCATCATTTTTCAGCAAAGTCGAATGATGCCCCCTGGACTTTATTGTGATGTCGATCTATGGGAAAAGCACAGCTAGATCGATAATGCGCCGTGGACTGCTTAATTGTTGGCAAGTGGCGGTATCATGACAAGAGTGCTATATCCTTCTTGTTAGTGTCTACGCGGATTTTTCTGACCCCGAGCTCGCATGCACCCAGGTGAATAGTAAAATTTTAAAAATAGTAAAAAAAGGAAATCGTGAAGGTCTCGGCAGATAAGATAAAGTAGATGCTCCAAAAACGAAAATTCAATTCTGCACCCGAGCTCATCTGCACCCGTGCCGACGAAAAAAATCAAAACAAATACTAGCAAAATTCAAAAAATTCCAAATAAAATTTGTGTTGCAGACAATTTGATGCGTGAGGCCCGCTCCAAAATTCAAGTCATTTGGACATATGAGCAGCTCTCAGCAAAAAAGACAAATTGGGGGTCTGTAAAAATGTTTACTGTTCATGTACTGTTTTGGCCCGATTTGTCTTTTTTGCTGAGAGCTGCTCATATGTCCAAATGAATAGAAATTTGGAGCGGGCCTCATGCATCAAATTGTCTACCACACAAATTTTATTTGGAATTTTTTGAATTTGTTTTGAATTTTTTACGAATTTTTTTCTAACCGGGTGCAGATGAGCCTGGGCACCAAAACGCCCTGCTCCTCCAAAAAAGACTATGTTTGTTGCCAAAATATTTTAGTTTATTTTTAATACATTCCAGATTTTTATTGTTCACCCGGTGCATGTGAGCTCGGGATCATAATAGCACCTTCGCGATACAACTTTCTTTTTTGGCGAGGAACTCTCTAGACCTTACACGAACTTGATTATTGTAAACTAGTAACGAGTAAAATATATCAAAAACTTATTGACTGATGTACCTTTTTTTTACAAAAGGACCCTTATTTATTATAAAAGCTCATTGGTAGTACCAAGCACGTAAAACATAATAAAAACTACATCGAAGCCTCTGGACCATTGATCGATCACATATGTCACCAGAATCGATGACACGTTGCTTCCCAATCGAAGCTGACACAACCATGTCGATGACAGCTGGAAACTTTTTGTGCATGTGCAACCCCTGGAGCCTCACTCGTAGTTATGGAACCCCCGAACTGATATGAAGCAACTGATACTAGATTTTGTCGATGCGCACGCATGAAGAGAAACCCTTACCTTGCCGCCCAGAGGGACGGCAGGAATCTACGCCATATTGAGCTCCATCAATTTCTTCCAGCCAAAGGATTTCGAGGAGGATCAGAACCTAGAATTTTTTGGCTCGACAACGAAGCGTTCTTATCTGTCGAGGACAACGCCATCCACCGGAATGAGCGCAAGGAGGGTATATTTTATTCCAATGGCACGAAGCACCACCGGAATGAGGGCGAGGAGGGTAAATTTTATGCCGCGCCGACAATGCCGCCCCCATCTCGTTGCCCCGAATGAGAGACGAAGCCTACACTATCCATACCGCCACATATATTAGAGCATGGTTAATAATATAGCCAGCAGCCAGCTATATGGAGTTTCCACCTCAATTGTAGCCAACCTAATAGCCCACTCATATAATAGTTAGTGGTGGTAGTAGGCTACAATGTTAATATATGGCCCACCTCTTTCTCTCACAAAGAGTGTTGGGGCACGTGCTACAGTCGGCTGTAAGTTGGTAGCCCGCTTCTCTTCTCTCTTCTCCAATTAGACACAAATATGATGCGGCATCCCTTATATCCCGCCTACGTCACTCTATTGTACTTGCTCTTACTACCAGTCTGAAACCTATGGTCCCCTCCCCCTTGTATCGTTGGAGGGACAAACAGAGTGGAGGGGCCCGCAGTCAATGGCGAAGAGGTGGGTAGATCATCTGCCGCCTTGTTCACCTCAATCGCGACTAAAAGGAGGAAAAATGAACGTGTTATTTACTTATGTTCAGATTAAAACGGTGTTTGTAATTTATTTTTATTCATTTTTGCGAAAGTGTTGTAAATTAATTGATGGTCTTTCTTTCAACCTAGCCCAATTGTAGTAGGTTTTTGTAACTTACACATCCAATTCAACTCTTCATGGCATATAATCTCAAGCCGAAAACTATTTCTCGGTCTAACAATATTCACGTTAGTGTCGTTCAAATCCTCACATTGAAGATACAACCCTAGCTCTATATTATGTAATCTTAATCCTAATATTCCACTGGATTACTATTTTCTTACCACATAGTATCTTTTGTACGTTCACATCATTTTGTATTTTCGACCTCGGATTTGTCCACATACACATCAATGCTCTAGTTTTTCCGCATCAATCAATATCTTAATTCAGCTGAATTTTCTCCTTTAGTAAACTAAATAGCAGCAGGAATATCCGCAAAAAAAGGAACCCGGAGGAATCATGCATTGCTCCATATCAAAAAGAATATGGAGCTACAAAAACATGTCCACAAAAGGCTCATCCTCTTCCCATGGACGATGTATGTAAGCACTAAGCAGTGCCCCAAAAAGAGACGCTTGATCAACTCTCGTTGCTCCCTCCCCAAACAATCACTACAAACAATGGGGAGTGGCCTACTGGCAAAATAATAGTAGTGGAAAGTGGCCTGATAGTGATTAGTCATGTAAGAGAACACACTAAACAAATTAAGGGGGTCTGTGCACAATGTTCTTGGACCACAATGCCCGCCAGCTTCTCTTTCTGCAACAAAGTGGAATGATGCCCTGGACTTTATTGTGGTAGATGACCGTCTATCTATGAAAAGCACAGCTAGATTAGATATGATGCACCGTGCTTGATTGGCAAGTGGCAGGGTCATGACAAGACTGCTATATCCTCCTAATCTCACTGTCTGTATTAGTTTGTCTTATTTATTTCATTTTGCTTGAAATGCCTGAACATGCTGGCTTGCATTGACTTGGTAATTAACTTTGAACTAAAACTACGCCACTTCTTTTGGATCGAAGGGGGTATCAATTACTCCCTCCGTCCCATGATATATGAACGTTTTTCAAGCTATGTTAGCTTGAAAAACGTTTTTATATTATGGGACGGAGGGAGTAGTTGTGAGTAGGACAAGTTGAAAACTTGTATCTATGTATTTCAACATGGTAGTACATCCGACTTGAAAAGAAGGCATATAAATTTTATCTGAACTCAATGGGTGTACAGTGATGGTTTTCCCTATAGATTTGATTAAATTTTATAACATTAGATTTGAGATAAAATTTATAAGCCCTGTTTTCAAGCACGGAGGAAGTACATCATACCCGGACACCACCATTACTGCCGGACACATAGCAAGCCTTGGGTACAGACATGCAGTACATGCATACTGTACATGAGTACTCGATGGAAACAAAAAGTTGGTCGATGCAGATGATTTGGTGGCTAATTCAATTGATTAAAGAGAAGGGAGCACGTGCCAAGTCAATCGGAGTCTAAAGTACGTACAGTATGCATGTACGTAGATGTGGAGAGGTCAATGGCGTATAAAGGAGTAAAGTCGCGTTTTCCGTGACAGCGCCCGTGAACCATGCAAGCGTGTTGAGTATAGCATGTGAGCAGCGATGATGAGCAGTGATGCCGCATCCGATCCGATCGATCAGAGGAGTTAGTAGCACCTACAAGTAATACCTCACACCTTTATTGTGTTGCTTGTTCTTATTCTGTTTTTCTTTAGATCTGATGCTCATATGCTCTGCACGGATCTCAAAGCGCTTCGATATAATACGCGCTCCCTCTTCCTCTGAAAACAAGGCTTCAAATATTGTTTGAAGTTTGGTCTTCGGATGTGGTGCGTCGACAAGAGAAGCTCTGCGGTAGTTTGGTCTTCGGAGGTGTCTGGTGTCGGTCGTGACGTGGTGTTGTGTTTCAACTTAGGATATGCGCTTTTGTTTGTAGCTTGATTTGAGGTGGTGGCGGTCTATGGTCTTACACGTGTTGTTCGCAACAAGTGTTAGCTTTCTTGTAGTTAACATTATTCTATAAATATATGATACGCCTAGGCGCATTCTCAAAAAAAAAAATTGTTTGAAGTCAAACGGTGCAAGGTTTGACTAGGTTCGTAGCAAAAGCTATCATGAACTACGATGCCTAACCAATATCATTTCATACCCAACTAGATGTATGTTCGTATTATAACCATTTAGTATGCAGTTGTTGATAGTTTTGCCCACAAATATGGTCAAACTATGCGACATTTGACTTCAGAAAATATTAAAAGCCTTCCTTTTATTGATGGAGAGAGTACATGATTATGCTTGCGTAGTTGTGTGTATGTACTACATACATAAAGTGTCGTCTCCTTACTAGGCTTCTACAGTCTTTTGCCTGCTGTAGAACTCTCTCGTTTCCTCTGGAGACGAACACTTGTCAGCTGATGCTCTTGATCTGGTGGACTCGATCCCACTTCGAATCCATCCAAGCGTGCTTTCTGCTCAAAATCGATCCCCTCGAACTCTAGCCCCCCCTCCCCCCTCCTCCCTCCGAGATCGAACTCCAACACTGTACACTGCAGTTCGGGGTGATTAAGGGGCGAACGGAGATTCGCTGCCCACCCTTGGCTGTAGCTTTGGTGGCTGAAATTAGAGGGCGTTCTTGGCAGATTTGAGGGAAAGCAGCGAGAAGGCGATGTTAGCAGCCAACACCAACTCCGATCTGGTAACGGCGGCGCTGGATTTGAAGGAGAAGGTGGACGGGTCCGGCAAAGATACAGCCGGACCAGAGGACGGCGTGGCGGAACTGCTGGGGCGCCTCAATCTCACCTCAGAGGAGGCCTCGGCAGTGATCCTCGACGACGAGAATGAAGAGGATTTGGTGAGCCTAGATTGGGCGTTGATTTGCAAGGTATTGTCCCCAAATATCCTCCATATCCAAACTATCATGTCTGCATTGAGACCAGCATGGGGGAACCCAAGAGGATTATCAGCAAAACCAGTGGGAGATAATACTTTTATTGTGGAATTTGCAAACAAGGAAGACTTGGACAGAGTTGTGGCAGGGGCTCCTTGGACAGTGGGAAAACATGCGGTTTTGTTGGCAACTTTGATCCAAGACACTGAAGCCTTCTCAAGTCACTTTTGACAGAATCTCTTTGTGGGCAAGAATCAAAGACCTTCGTTTTGAATTAATGAATAGAACTTGGGGAGAATCTCTAGGTGCTAAAATTGGTACAGTAGAGAAGGTTGATGTAGACAGCCAAGGCAGAGCTTGGGGCAACTATCTGCGAGTCCGAGTTTCTGTGGAAATCTCGAAGCCGCTATTGAGATGGGTCACTGCATACTCGAAGAAAAAGAAAGCTTATGAGAGATATGAAGTGCAGTACGAAAGAATTCCACACTATTGTTTCTCATGCGGCATCATTGGCCATTCTTCACTAGAATGTCCAACCCCGGGAGAGCGAGATGAGGAGGGTAAACTTCCTTATAATGCAGATAGGTTGTGCGTGAAGGACGACAGAAAGAAAAATATTTTGACCTCATGGTCAGGACAAAGCCCACAGTCTAGTGGCAAAAGTTCTCACTGTGGAGAGAAGAATAGTGGTGCTCAAAGATCTCCAAGAAGTAACTCAGAGGAGAAGGACTCGGACATAAAAGAGATGCAGGACGGCGTCACTTCTCCATTTGAAAAGAAGGAACTTGATTACAAGCAGAAAGACAAAGCAGGACATGCTGAGGCGAGCTGAAAGATCGTGGATGTCGCCTAGAGGGGGGGGGGGGGGGGGTGGTGATCGCCGTCGGCACGCTACCTCTGCATCTACCCACGGGATTAGTTTTAAACCTCAATAATTGTTATCTAGTGCCAGCTTTGAGCATGAACATTGTATCTGGATCTCGTTTAATTCGAGATGGCTACTCATTTAAATCCGAGAATAATGGTTGTTCTATTTATTTGAGAGATATGTTTTATGGTCATGCCCCGCTGGTCAATGGTTTATTTTTGATGAATCTCGAACGTGATGTTACACATATTCATAGTGTGAATACCAAAAGATGTAAAGTTGATAACGATGGTCCCACATACTTGTGGCACTGCCGCCTTGGTCACATTGGTGTCAAGCGCATGAAGAAGCTCCATGCAGATGGACTTTTGGAGTCTCTTGATTACGAATCATTTGACAGGTGCGAACCATGCCTCATGGGTAAGATGACCAAGACTCCGTTCTCCGGAACAATGGAGCGAGCAACCAACTTATTGGAAATCATACATACCGATGTGTGCGGTCCAATGAGTGTTGAGGCTCGTGGAGGATATCGTTATGTTCTCACTGATGACTTAAGTAGATATGGGTATGTCTACCTAATGAAACACAAGTCTGAAACCTTTGAAAAGTTCAAGGAATTTCAGAGTGAGGTTGAGAATCAACGTGACAGAAAAATAAAATTCTTACGATCAGATCGTGGTGGAGAATATTTAAGTCACGAGTTTGGTGCACACTTAAGGAAATGTGGAATAGTTTCACAACTCACGCCGCCTGGAACACCTCAGAGAAATGGTGTGTCCGAACGTCGTAATCGCACTCTATTGGATATGGTGCGATCTATGATGTCTCTTACCGATTTACCGCTCTCATTTTGGGGCTATGCTTTAGAGACTGCCGCATTCACTTTAAATAGGGCTCCGTCGAAATCCGTTGAGACGACACCGTATGAATTATGGTTTGGGAAGAAACCTAAGCTGTCGTTTCTAAAAGTTTGGGGATGCGATGCTTATGTCAAGAAACTTCAACCTGAAAAGCTCGAACCCAAGTCGGAGAAATGCGTCTTCGTAGGATACCCTAAGGAAACTATTGGGTATACCTTCTACCTCAGATCCGAAGGCAAGATCTTCGTTGCCAAGAACGGGTCCTTTCTAGAGAAGGAGTTTCTCTCGAAAGAATTGAGTGGGAGGAAAGTGGAACTTGATGAGGTGATAGTCACCCCTTCCGTACCGGAAAGTAGCGCAGCGCGGGAAAATGTTCCTGCGGTGCCTACACCGACTGGGGAGGAAGTTAATGATGATGATCATGAAGCTTCGGATCAAGTTAGTACTGAACTTCGTAGGTCCACAAGGACACGTTCCGCACCAGAGTGGTACGGCAACCCTGTCCTGGAAATCATGTTGTTAGACAACGGTGAACCTTCGAACTATGAAGAAGCGATGGCGGGCCCGGATTCCGACAAATGGCTGGAAGCCATGAAATCCGAGATAGGGTCCATGCATGAAAACGAAGTATGGACTTTGAATGACTTGCCCGATGATCGGCGAGCCATAGAAAACAAATGGATCTTTAAGAAGAAGACGGACGCGGATGGTAATGTGACCATCTATAAGGCTCGACTTGTCGCTAAGGGTTATCGACAAGTTCAAGGGGTTGACTACGATGAGACTTTCTCACCCGTAGCGAAGCTGAAGTCCGTCCGAATCATGTTAGCAATTGCCGCATACTATGATTATGAGATATGGCAGATGGACGTCAAAATGGCATTCCTTAACGGCTTCCTTAAGGAAGAGTTGTATATGATGCAGCCGGAAGGTTTTGTCGATCCTAAGAATGCTAACAAAGTATGCAAGCTCCAGCGCTCAATCTATGGGCTGGTGCAAGCATCTTGGAGTTGGAACATTCTCTTTGATGAGATGATCAAAGCGTTTGGGTTTACACAGACTTATGGAGAAGCCTGTGTTTACAAGAAAGTGAGTGGGAGCTCTGTAGCATTTCTCATATTATATGTGGATGACATACTATTGATGGGAAATGATATAGAATTCTTGGAAAGTATAAAGGCCTATTTGAATAAGTGTTTTTCAATGAAGGACCTTGGAGAAGCTGCTTATATATTAGGCATCAAGATCTATAGAGATAGATCAAGACGCCTCATTGGTCTTTCACAGAGTACATACCTTGACAAGATATTGAAGAAGTTCAATATGGATCAGTCCAAGAAGGGGTTCTTGCCTGTATTGCAAGGTGTGCAATTGAGCACGGCTCAATGCCCGACCACGGCAGAAGATATAGAAAAGATGAGTGTCATCCCCTATGCCTCGGCCATAGGGTCTATTATGTATGCCATGCTGTGTACCAGACCTGATGTAAACCTTGCCGTAAGTTTGGTAGGAAGGTACCAAAGTAATCCCGGCATGGAACACTGGACAGCGGTCAAGAATATCCTAAAGTACCTGAAAAGGACTAAGGATATGTTTCTCGTTTATGGAGGTGACGAAGAGCTCGTCGTAAAGGGTTACGTCGACGCTAGCTTCGACACAGATCTGGATGACTCGAAGTCACAAACCGGATACGTGTATATTTTGAATGGAGGAGCAGTAAGCTGGTGCAGTTGCAAGCAAAGCGTCGTGGCGGGATCTACATGTGAAGCGGAGTACATGGCGGCCTCGGAGGCAGCACAGGAAGCAGTCTGGATGAAGGAGTTCATTACCGACCTAGGGGTGATTCCCAATGCGTCGGGCCCGATGACTCTCTTCTGTGACAACACTGGAGCTATTGCCCTTGCGAAGGAGCCCAGGTTTCACAGGAAGACCAGGCATATCAAGCGCCGCTTCAACTCCATTCGTGAAAGTGTTCAAAATGGAGACATAGATATTTGTAAAGTACATACGGACCTGAATGTGGCAGATCCGTTGACTAAACCTCTCCCTAGGGCAAAACATGATCAACACCAGGACACAATGGGTGTTCGATTCATCACAATGTAACTAGATTATTGACTCTAGTGCAAGTGGGAGACCGTTGGAAATATGCCCTAGAGGCAATAATAAATGGTTATTATTATATTTCTTTGTTCATGGTAATTGTCTATTGTTCATGCTATAATTGTGTTATCCGGAAATCGTAATACATGTGTGAATACATAGACCACAACGTGTCCCTAGTAAGCCTCTAGTTGACTAGCTCGTTGATCAACAGATAGTCATGGTTTCCTGACTATGGACATTGGATGTCATTGATAACGAGATCACATCATTAGGAGAATGATGTGATGGACAAGACCCAATCCTAAGCATAGCATAAAAGATCGTGTAGTTTCTTTTCCAATGTCAAGTATCTTTTCCTTAGACCATGAGATCGTGCAACTCCCGGATACCGTAGGAGTGCTTTGGGTGTGCCAAACGTCACAACGTAACTGGGTGACTATAAAGGTGCACTACGGGTATCTCCGAAAGTGTCTGTTGGGTTGGCACGGATCGAGACTGGGATTTGTCACTCCGTGTGACGGAGAGGTATCTCTGGGCCCACTCGGTAATGCATCATCATAATGAGCTCAATGTAACTAAGGCGTTAGTCACGGGATCATGCATTGCGGTACGAGTAAAGAGACTTGCCGGTAACGAGATTGAACAAGGTATTGGGATACCGACGATCGAATCTCGGGCAAGTAACATACCGATTGACAAAGGGAATTGTATACGGGATTGATTGAATCCTCGACATCGTGGTTCATCCGATGAGATCATCGTGGAACATGTGGGAGCCAACATGGGTATCCAGATCCCGCTGTTGGTTATTGACCGGAGAGGCGTCTCGGTCATGTCTGCATGTCTCCCGAACCCGTAGGGTCTACACACTTAAGGTTCGGTGACGCTAGGGTTGTAGAGATATGTGTATGCGGAAACCCGAAAGTTGTTCGGAGTCCCGGATGAGATCCCGGACGTCACGAGGAGTTCCGGAATGGTCCGGAGGTGAAGAATTATATATAGGAAGTCAAGTTTCGGCCACCGGGAAAGTTTCGGGGGTTACCGGTATTGTACCGGGACCACCGGAAGGGTCCCGGGGGTCCACCGGGTGGGGCCACCTATCCCGGAGGGCCCCGTGGGCTGAAGTGGGAAGGGAACCAGCCCCTAGTGGGCTGGGCGCCCCCCCATGGGCCTCCCCCCTGCGCCTAGGGTTGGAAACCCTAGGGTGGGGGGGGGGGGGCGCCCCACTTGCCTTGGGGGGTAAGTTACCCCCCTGGCCGCCGCCCCCCCCATCCAGATGGGTTCTGGCCGGTGCCCCCCTCCCAGGGGGCCTATATAAAGGGGGAGGGAGGGAGGGCAGTAATATAACAGCCTTGGGCGCCTCCCTCCTCCCCTGCTACACCTCTCCCTCTCGCAGAAGCTCGGCGAAGCCCTGCCGAGACCCGCTACATCCACCACCACGCTGTCGTGCTGCTGGATCTCCATCAACCTCTCCTTCCCCCTTGCTGGATCAAGAAGGAGGAGACGTCGCTGCACCGTACGTGTGTTGAACGCGGAGGTGCCGTCCGTTCGGCACCCGGTCATCGGTGATTTGAATCACGGCGAGTACGACTCCGTCATCCACGTTCATTGGAACGCTTCCGCTCGCGATCTACAAGGGTATGTAGATGCACTCCTTTCCCCTCGTTGCTAGTATACTCCATAGATGCATCTTGGTGAGCGTAGGAAAATTTTAAAATTATGCTACGATTCCCAACACTACCAGCGGTACTACCGCTCAGGAGCGGTACCACCGCTCTAGAGCGGTACTACCGCTTGTAGCACCCAAGCGGTACTACCGCTACGGCCGCGGTACTACCGCTAGGAAACCAAAACTGCCATAACTTCTACATATGAGCTCCGAATTGAGCAAACTCAAGCTTGTTGGATAGAGGAAGACGGGGAGGTATGCCAACAAATAGAGGAGTGAAACCTCCAACCGAGAAGAACCGGCATAACCTCCAACATCGAAAACATCATAGAAGATGCGAGTGAACTCCGTTTTCGATGAACTCGAGCTTGTCATCAAGATGACCATAAGCTCCAAAACTCACAAAGAGAAGAACCAAACAAGAACCAATAAAGATGATGCAAGGATGCAATGATTTGAGCTCTCTATGAACGATACGATCAAGCTACTCATCGAGAGCCCCCCTTGATAGTACGGCAATCGATCCTAAAACCCGGTCTCCCACCTACCATCATGAGACTGGTAAAATAGAAAACCTATCAAGAGCAAACCTTTGCCTTGCACATGGTCCACTTGAGCTAGATGATGACGATCTCGATGAAGACTAGTTGATTGCTCCCCCATGCTCCACTATGGGTGAGCCACTCTTCCGCACATCTTCACAAGTCCATTGTCACCACAATGGACGGCAAGCTTCAAGCATTTGATCTCTTCATGATGCTTCACTTGAACTTGCACACCGCAACATCTTCACAAGCCATTGTCACCACAATGGACGGCAAGCTTCAAGCATTTGATCTCTTCATGATGCTTCACTTGAACTTGCACACCGCAACCTAACCCCACAAAGAACTCTCACGAAGATCATGGGTTAGTACACAAAGTGTAATTGACAATGCTTACCACACCATGGGATCGCTTGATCCCTCTCGGTACATCTTCTACGCTTTGTGAGTTGATCAAGTTGATTCACTCTTGACTTAGTCTTGATCAACCTTGAATATTTTCAACTCTCTTCATTTGGATGATGTCTTGAAGATATACATGAATGATCACACAATCTTCTTCTCCAAGACATGCTTGCAATAAGCTCAACTCTCACATGACCAATCTTTGGATAATTCCTTAATAACACCTTGGTCACCACATAAACTCCTTGAAACCAACACATGAACTTCAAGAAATGCCTATGGACAAATTCTTCAAATATAACTCAAGGCAACCATTAGTCCATAGAGATTGTCATCAATTACCAAAACCAAACATGGGGGCACCGCATGTTCTTTCACGAGCAAAGAGGTATATTCTTTGCAACCTAGCACGACTAAAGTGGTTGGACAGAAGAGGAAGCAATTAAAAGTTTACAGGCCCAAGAACCAAATTCTGAGTTATGAGGAGATATTAGTGCGGCAAACAAGTAACTTAGCTCCTGCAATTGGAGGACTAAACAATAGTGTTGTCTGCTCACTATCAATTGCCTTGCCAGCTGGAGATGTATGTCTCTCTGAACCTTACAAGAAACAGAGGAAGGACTCCGACAACTTACCATCAGGATCGGCGGATCAGGCGGAGGTTGCTATAGGGCAACCCCGCCACACGCTATGAGGTTCTTGGGCTGGAACTGTCGCGGACTGGGGACGGACGCGACAGTTGGCGAGCTGAAATGGCTCGTTAATAAATATCGTCCCTCCCTCCTCTTCCTGTCCGAGACGAAGATGAGGGATTCGAGAGCTCGGAACCTCATGTGGTCGCTAGGTTACTCAGGAGCTTTTGCAGTTAGCAGTGATGGACTGAGTGGTGGCTAGCTCTATTTTGGTCCTCCTCTCTCTCGGTGTCATTAAAAGCTTACTCCACGCAATTGATGGATATAAGAGTCAAAACAGAAAATGGAGTCGAATGGCGCACAACACTGGTATATGGAGAACCAAAGAAAGAGTTGAGGCACATCTTTTGGGATAGACTTCGATTCTTGAAGGCTCAATGGAATGGTCCGTGGATATGTGCTGGTGACTTTAATGAAGCTTTAGACGGGGATGAGCACATGGGCTTTAAATATAGAAACAAGAATCAAATGGCCCTGTTTAGAGATTGCATAGATGAATGTGGACTTTTGGACCTTGGGTATATTGGCCCTAAATTTACATGGTCTAACCGACAGCATGGCGGGATGAACATAAGAGTTAGACTAGATCGAGCATTGGCAAATAGTGAGTTTCTTAAAAGGTTTGATAATTGCTCTGTAGAGAACATTATAACTACATCTTTAGACCACTTGGCAATATTGATAACAATAGCTAAGAGTGGTGATCAGACTGCTACCAGTCCAGTGCATAACTCCTTCAGATTTGAAGCTGCATGGATGAGGGCTCCTGAAAGAACATGTGGTGCCCCCATGTTTGGTTTTGGTAATTGACGACAATCTCTATGGAATAATGGTTGCCTTGAGTTATATTTGAAGGTTTTGTCCATAGGCTTTTCTTGGAGTACATGTGTTGGTTTCAAGTAGAGTTTGTGTTGACCAAGGTGCTATTAAGGAATTATCCAAAGATTGGTCATGTGAGAGTTGAGCTTATTGCAAGCATGTCTTGAAGAAGAAGATTGTGTGATCATTCATGTTTACCTTCAAGACATCATCCAAATGAAGAGAGTTGGAAAGATTCTATGTTGATCAAGACTAAGTCAAGAGTGAATCAAGTTGATCAACTCACAAAGCGTAGAAGATGTACCGAGAGGGATCAAGTGATCCCATGGTATGGTAATCATTGTCCATTGTGCTTTGTATACTAACCCATGGTCTATGTGAGAGTTCTATGTGGGGTTAGGTACGTGTTCATGGGCTTGCGTCAAGAGGAAGATATCACTCAACCCATGGAGAGGATGACATCAAGTGGTGATCGTCATCAAGATTGCCGTGTGCAAGTTCAAGTGGAGCATCACGAAGAGATCAAGTGCTTGAAGCTTGCCGTCCATTGTGGTGACAATGGACTTGTGAAGATGTGCCGAAGAGTGGCTCACCCATAGTGGACTATGGGGGAGTAATCATCTAGTCTTCATCGAGCCAACGCAATCAAGAAAGGTGGTCCAACTTGAGGGAGTCAAGATCGTCATCATCTAGCTCAAGTGGACCATGTGCAAGGCAAAAGTTTGCCCTTGATAGGTTTTCTATTTTACCGGTCTCATGGTGGTAGTTGGGAGACCGGGTTATAGGATCGATAGCCGTACTATCAAGGGGGGCTCTCAAGTGAGTAGCTTGATCGTATCGTTCATCGAGAGCTCAAACCATTGCATCCTTGCATCATGTTTTTTGGTTCTTGTTTGGTTCTCTTTGTGAGTCTTAGAGCTTATGCTCATCTTTATGACAAGCTTGAGTTCATCGAAAACGGAGTTTGCATGCGTCTTCTATGATGTTTTCGATGTTGGAGGTTTTACCGGTCTTATCCGAGGAAGGGTTCTCACCATTTTCTTTTGGGCCTTTTCTCATTTGCTTCTTATTGGTATTTCTATCAATATTGTGTTAGCCCTTGTCGCTAGCTTTCCAACAAACTTGGTTTCATCGAATTCGGAGTCCGTTTGCAGAAGTTGTGTCAGTTTTGGTGTTTTGAAAAGGCTGCAGCGGTACTACCGCGGACAGGAGCGGATGTAATTTTTTACTACCGCTTTTGGGAGCGGTACTACCGCTTGGAGCAGTACTACCGCGGCTACTTCCGTGGCTACTTCCGCTCGGGACCAAAAACTCGTCACAAGTCCAGCGGTGGTAGGCACGGATGTAATTTTTAGTACCGCTCGCAAGCAGTAGTACCGCTACCCTTAGCAGTAGTACCGCTACCCCTCGCGGTAGTACCGTGAGGTCAAGCGGTACTACCACTCCGACGGTTCTTCTGGCTTTTTTGCCTCCTCGCTGTTGTGTTTCAAAGGGCTACTACCGCCCCGGCGGTAGTACCGCTCCTTGGAGCGGTAGTACCGCTCCGTGCGGGCTGTGACCATAACGGTTGGATTTTTCCCCACCTATAAAAGGGGGTCTTCTTCCCCAATGAACCTTATCCTTTGAGCTCGTGTTCTTCCCCCATTGTTGACCTTCTTCGAGCTTGCTAACTCTCAATCCCTCCATGGATTCTTGCTAGTTTTTTAGGGAAAAGAGAGAGGAGATCTAGATCCACATTTCCACCAATCACTTTCTCCTCTATGTGAGGGGAACCCCTTGGATCTAGATCTTGGAGTTCTTGGTGTTCTCCTTCTTGTTCTTCCTCTCTTTTTCCTCCCTAGCATTAGTTGCTTCGGTGGGATTTGAGAGAGAAGGACTTGGGCACTCCGTGTGCCCTTGCCATTGCATTTGGTGCATCGGTTTGAGTTCTCCACGGTGATACGTGGAAGTTACAAGTTGAGAAGCTTATTACTCTTGGGTGCTTGGTGCCCTTGAGCTTGTTCCTCTTGGGTGCTTGGGCGCCCTAGACGGTTGGTGGTGTTCGGAGCTCAATCATTGTGGTGTAAAGCTCCGGGCAAGCGTCGGGGTCTCCAATTAGGTTGTGGAGATCGCCCTGAGCAATTTGACGGGTACCGGTGACCGCCCCCAAGGGTTGCCAAAGTGTACGGGTTCGGTGACCGCCCCCAAGGGTTGCCATTTGTATGGGTTCGGTGACCGCCCTCAAGGGTCCCTTAGTGGAATCACGGCATCTTGCATTGTGCGAGGGCGTGAGGAGACTACGGTGGCCCTAGTGGCTTCTTGGGGAGCATTGTGCCTCCACACCGCTCCAAACGGAGATTAGCATCCGCAAGGGTGTGAACTTCAGGATACATCGTCGTCTCCGCGTGCCTCGGTTATCTCTTACCCGAGCCCCTTTACTTATGCACTTTACTTTGTGATAGCCGTAGTGTTCCTTGTTATATATCTTGCTATCACATAGTTGTTTATCTTGCTTAGCATAACTTGTTGGTGCACATAGGTGAGCCTAGTTGTTTTAGGTTTTGTGCTTGACAAATTAACCGTTAGGTTTATTCCGCATTTGTTCAAGCCTAAACCGTAATTATTTTAAAGCGCCTATTCACCCCCCCTCTAGGCGACATCCACGATCTTTCAGCTTCGGATTATAATCAAATGATAGAGGAAAATTGGAAAAATCTGAAATATGGTGCTCCTTCCTTGAACAACACATGGTCTGCACTAAATAAATTATCCAAAGCTATGCAGACCTGGTGTAAGACATCATTTGGACAAATAAGAAAAGAGATCAGAAGACTTGAGAAACGCCTGGCTGATTTAAGAAGGAATAATTTGGTGACCGAGAGCTGTGTTGAAGAGAAGCAGATTGAAAAATGTCTGTGTGAACTTTTTGAGAGAGAAGAGATTATGGCACGTCAGCGCTCAAGGGTTGATTGGCTTCATGAGGGGGACCGCAACACCTCCTTTTTCCATGCCCGAGCTTCAGCAAGGAGGAGAACTAATAGAATTAATTTCTTGAAGCAAGCTGGCGGAACAAGATGTGAAGATCACAGAGCTATCAAGAGTATGGTATATGAGTTCTATGCTAATCTGTTCACCTCTGAACCTTGTACCTCATTAGATGCAGTGCTTCAAGCAATTCCTTCTAAAGTGAATGAAGAAATCAATGAAGCTCTTTGTCGAGAATATACAAATGAAGAAATCAAGACCGCACTCTTCCAAATGGGGCCCATCAAGGCCCCTGGACCTGACGGCTTCCCTGCTCTTTTTTACCAAAAACATTGGAAGCTGTTAGAAGAGGATGTTTGTGCTGCAGTGAAGGGTTTTCTTTTGGGAACGGAAATTCCAGAAGGCTTCAGCGATTCGGTAATTGTTTTAATCCCAAAAGTAAATTCTCCTGATGTGCTCTCTAATTTTCGGCCAATAAGTTTGTGCAATGTTATGTATAAAATTGCTTCCAAAGTTATAGCTAATCGTCTAAAACGTTTTTTTGCCGAAAATAATCTCTGAACAACAGAGTGCTTTTGTGCCAGGAAGACTAATTACTGATAATGTGCTTATAGCTTATGAATGTATCCATACAATAAGAAAGCAGAAAGTCAAACACCCATTCTTTGCACTCAAAATTGATATGACAAAGGCTTATGATAGGGTGGAGTGGAACTACCTCAAGGGTGTTTTATTGAAAATGGGTTTCAATGATAAATGGGTCGAGACGGTTATGAGATGTGTAACCTGTGTGAAATATGCGGTTAGAGTTAATGGAGAATTAACTCAATCTTTTAAACCCACTAGAGGCATTAGGCAGGGGGATCCAATTAGCCCCTACCTGTTGTGCGCTGAAGGCTTATCTTGTTTACTGCAGCAAAAGGAAGCTTCTAGTGAATTAAAAGGAATCCGCAATGGTAGAAATGGCCCTCCTATTTCTCATCTCCTGTTTGCTGATGACAGCGTGTTCTTTACCAGAGAAGATGATAGGAGTATTGATACTCTAAAATCAGCTCTTCAAACATATTGCGAAGGGTCTGGACAGAAGATCAACACTCAGAAATCATCTATATTCTTTGGCACCCACTGCAATGAGCAAATAAAGGAAAGGGTAAAGCAGAAGATGGGAATTCAAGATGATACACTACAAGCTACCTATCTTGGCATGCTGACCTGGGTGGGACGATCCCCAACGAACAACTTCAACTTTCTCACTGGTCGACTTTGTAAAAGACTCAACGCTTGGAGTGATAGACCTCTGTCAAGAGCTGGGAAAGAAGTTCTACTAAAGTCAGTCGCACAAGCAATACCAACTTACGTAATGAGTTGTTTTCAGATCCCTATTGGTGTCTGTGAAAAGATGAGAAAGCCTATTTCCAACTATTGGTGGGGTGTAGAAGATGGAAAAAGGAAATTACATTGGAAATCTTGGAAGTGGTTGTCCTCATCGAAATATTTAGGTGGCATGGGATTTAGAGACATGGCTATATTCAATCAAGCCATGCTGGGTAAACAATGTTGGCGCCTTTTAACAAATGCGAACTCATTATGTGCCAAGGTATTAAAAGGAAGATACTATCCGGAAGGCGACTTTTGGACAGCTAAATGTCCGAGATCATCTTCTTATACTTGGCGCAGTCTGATATATGGGAGAAAATTGTTGCAGAAGGGCCTACTATGGAGAGTGGGAGATGGCAACACAATTCATACATATGAAGATAATTGGATCCCTGATATTGCCCCTACAACTCTACAACATATTGCCCCTAGAAGTGGTAATGATAGGGTGAGTTCTTTGATAATAAAAGGCGAACACAAGTGGAATGAAGAAACCGTTAGAAACATTTTCTCAGAGGATATATCAGAGAAGATTCTTAGCTTACCATTGAGTACAGAAGGATGCCCAGATTTTGTGTCATGGCCCCACACAAAAGATGGTGTTTATACAGTGAGGTCGGCATATAATTTTCTGAGAACACTAAACTTTTGGAGTGACAGGAGTACAGATGGCAAAGGGGCTATTTCAGATCATAAGATCATGGAGAAAATTTGGAGGAAACTTTGGGCAATCCAATGCCCAAATAAAATGAAGGTAATTCTGTGGAGACTCGCCCATAACTGTCTCCCAACAGGCGCTCAACTTCAAGTGAGATCAATCCCCACAAGGTATGATTGTCATTTTTGCAATAGGGAAGAAACCGTTGAACATTGCTTTTTGCAGTGCCACTATGTTAAAGAAATCTGGAAAGAGCTTAAGAAAGAGTATCCCATTTGTTTGAAACTGAAAAGTTTTACTCACATTAGGCAATGGGTTTTAGAGTGGATACAGAACGCTACAGATTTTCAATCTATGATTATGGCGGTGGCAATATGGCACATATGGGAGAATAGAAATGCCTACCGTAATGGCGAAGCTTTAAATCATCCTCTTCGTGTGGTGGGAAAAATCAAAGCTTATGTTGAATTTATCAATATGCATCATTTTAGTTCGACCACTTCCATTAGACGTGAGACCTTGAAGTCAAACCAAAAATGGTCTCCGCCGTCGGATGGGTCGATGCTCGTCAATGTGGATGCAGCGACATTCTCCCAATCTGCAAGAGCGGGCTTTGGTGTGGTAATATGTGATCACCGGGGAAGGGTGCAGGCTTCGAATAGAGGTTACTTTGAACGAATTCAAATTCCTAAAGTAGCAGAAGCCATGGCACTTCGTCAAGCCTTAATCCTTGCCAATAACCTTGGCATATGGAACATCATGGTAGCATCTGATTGCCTGTCAGTGATCAACAAGGTCAAGGGTTTAGGTTTTGATAGGTCCCCTATTGGAGCCATAGTCCATGATATTAGAAAATGTGCCACAAAGTTTGCATCTTGTACTTTTATTCATGTCAATCGTACTTGTAATGAGGCAGCACATGTTCTGGCGAAATCGGCAGAGCATGATGTTTGGTCCTGCTGGATTAATGAGTTCCCTGATGTAATTAGGACCATTATCTGTAATGAACTAATTATGAATGAATGAAAGGGTGTAGCTGCCCATTATACCTCAAAAAAAGTGTCGTCTCCTTTTCTTTCTGGCCGGTTCTCCCTAGGCACGATGTGGAACCTCTGGTGCTCGACACGTGTAGACCGGCCCTCGGACCCAGTTGGATGGCCAATTTCAGCCAGCCTATTGGTATAGAATCGAGGCCTCTGGTTTCGCAGGTCCTATGGAAAAAATTCCTTAGAGATCTTTAGTTCGTAAAAATGAAATCTGATTTGTATTCACGATCGATTTCTGTCCTCCACATTTAAAGAAAAAAATATTAGCTCAGACATAATGGAGAAATTCTTATCCTGTGAATCAAACACCATCTCTTTGTCTTTAGAAACGGAGATACAAGCCACCTCAATTCCTACGATTACTTATTCCTATCCTATGAACCAAAGGAGGCATGATAAATGATGTTTCATTGCAGAGCTAATTAAAATTATGTTCAAAATTTTCAGTTTGAATTGGTAGGGGCATCGAGCACGTGACCCTCTTTTACCACATTTGCTTTGAACCAATAAAGTAATATTTTAAATTTGGATTTGGAATATTGTGAGATACTAAACTCTTTTGGTCCGCATTTCATCCCGCTTTCGCTTCATGTGCGTATGAGGACCGGCCTTCCAAATGAGAACGTTTTTTAAGATCGCCGCAATGAGAGGAAAGTGAATTTTTCTCTGCTCACGATCAACCTTCTTCCCCGGCGAGATCATGGGCCCCCTCTTCCTCTGTCTGATGCTCTAGCGACGAAAGGGGGCAGAGACTCCATGGCTTTCATGTTAGAAATAAATTCAGATTCGGTCTCCGATCGTCGATGGCAAGACGATGGTGTTGTCATCGGCATGAAATACGTTATCCCTGCCTCGCCCACCTTCTGGTGACGGTTCTTCCTATCATCGGGAGGCGTGTTAAGGATTGTGTGTCCCTACATCTAGTTATTCGTGTCTGAGTTTTTCTTTTGCGGGTTTGCCTCGGCGGCACTGTTCGGCGGAGCGGACAACATGGTTGCATGTTTTAGTTCTTCGACTCTAGTTCAAACCAATGATGGTTGGCTAGTCTCGGTCTTGTCGGTGAGTGTGTGAGATTTGTCTTATCCAACTCTGTCTGGATAGATCTAGGGTGTTCTAAAGGCCATCTTCGACGTTTTCTTCTTCGTACGACTATTTGCTACGTAGATCATGGCCTCCAGCGCGTTCTGTCATACATCAACGACTTTTCGACCATTGCTTGTACAAACTTTTGGCTTTCGACAAGTTTGCTCCGCTATGAGTGAGGCCTAAAGGCGACAAAGAGCTTTGCGCATGGCGCTCTGTCAGATGGAAGTGGGAGGAAGAAGACTTTGGCATCCCTGAGAATTTGGATCTATTTTTTTAGTATGGGGTTAATATAATGATTAGTGCTACTTAATAGTATATTGTATGGTCTTTAACCTATTCGCAAAAGAACTGCCGGATGCGACCCCTCCCTAAATGCTCACGATCTAACTTCGGAATTTCATCCATCCCGAGCGAACGCCCTTAGGCACGTTGGATCTCGCGCATGAGTCCTGAAGCGATCGCTCCAGCGCACCCTTCTGAGCGAACTGCGAGTTGATTGTATTAAACGGTTCACTCAGGATGGCAATCTAAGTGAACACATTCGTGATGACAATTTTCTACTTTTAGAGCATGGAACTTTTCACCCCCTTTTTCCGTTGATGGAGCACGACAATTCTCTTCAGCGAGCATTGCAAATCCCAAGCATGGCAATTTTCACCATTTTCTTTTTTAGGCTAACAATTCTTCATGTTGCAATCATGGAAAATACATGAAAACGCATGTCAATTATTCTGGTCCAGCATGGCAATTTTCTGACAATCTTTTTATACAACATCACAATTTTTAGTTTAGAACAAGACAAATCCTTATACAATAGTATGGCAAACGTATATGTTTTCGCATGACAATTCTGAAGCGTTTGCTGGGAGTGGCTTTTTTAGTGAAAGAAAACATTTGTTTGTTCCTACCTGGTTGGGGCAACGATAGTTGCTCGGATAGCCACCCTGAGAGAACAACAACACATTATTGGGTTTTTATTTTACTTTTTAGGATTTTTTTTGAGTGGTGATCCCCAAATGAGATTGACCATGGAGTTCGGGTGTGACTCTTTTCTAGCGCTATTGTACTTGTGCTCGAACCACGGTAGATGGTGGTGTGCTATATGGAGCAAAGACCGCTAATATCAGTAGTTGTAGTTTGCTTTCGTTGCATTAAAATTTGCGCAAAAGCTATGTCAAGCTTATTGCAAGATGTATGTTCGTCTCGCCTTTGGCGCTTTTGTAACTGGCCAACGTATTAACTCGCATTTGAAAGCTTCTTCGCAGTGATATTGGAAAGCTTATATGGAACGATACGGACCGATTGGAAGTTCTTTATAGGATTTCAGCGTTTTCCTTTCTTTTTTTCTTTGTTTTTTCGAACACATGTTGATTTTTTTCAAAAGAAATATTTTCTAGACACACGTTGTACATTTTTTAAATTCATATAACAATTATCCGAATACATTCTGATCATTTGTAAAATGCACATTGAACATTTTTTTAAATACATAGACAAGATTTTGTTTACCCACATTGAACATTTTGAAAAATTTTGCGCATCACATTTCTAAATGCTTTTATGTCATGAACATTTTTTGAATGGTACGAATATTTTTGAAAAATTACCCATCAAATTTTAAATTTTCATGATTATTTTTGGAAAATATCATGTACATTTTTTAAATGTCATGTTAATTTTATAATGACACTGAGGTTCTTCAGAATTTGTGCGACAAAGTTTTACACTGCATTAACAGTTTTTTAATGCGTTGTATATATTAATTTCTGAAATATTTGTATTTAGAATATTTCGAAATATTAAAAAGTAACCAAACGAACGTCTGTAAAACTACTGGGCCGGCCCACTATCTTCAATCTTGAGGGGAAGCGCTATTGCAGTAACCTCTCAAAAAAGCCTAAAAAAGTAACCTCTCAAAAAAATAGTCTCTCTCTCTCTCTCTCTCTTCCAGTTGATCGGCATATCTGGTTGTTTCAGCCTCGAGACGAATTTTCTGTACCTCTACACATTCTTACATGAATTAAGCCGGCGACTTGATCTTAAGAAGTAGGCGAACAATTATTTGTTTTGCGATTTAGTCCAAGAACTAAATATCAGTCAAATTAAGGGAATGTGTGCTTGGGCCTTGTGTACAGACATAATTTTTTCTTACTGTATAGTATCTTTTATTCACAAAATTTTTATTTTCTACCTCGGGTTTCTCCTAATACATATCCATGCTCTTTTTTTTCATACATCAATCAATATCTTGATTCTTCACTCGAAAAAATGAATATGTTAATTCAGCTGATTTTTTTTCCTTTAGTAAAACTACAACAGGTAGCAGCAAAATAATCCGAGAAAGAACCGTACATTGCTTCATGACAAAAAGAATATGGACCTACAAAATATGACCACGAAAGGCTCCTCTTCCCGTGGATGATATATGTAAGCACTGCCCGAAAAGGAAACGCTTGATCATCTCTCGTTGCTCGTCAAACATTCACTAGAAACAATGAGGAGTGGCCTACTGGCAAAATAATACTACTAATAATAGTGGAAAGTTGCCTGATTATGATTAGTCATATACCTCATTAGCCCTGGGAAAAATAAACCAAACAGAAGAAGGGCTTGTGCACATGTTCTTCTTACACCATACTAATGCCCTCCTACTTTTTTGCAACAAAGTGGAGTGATACCCTCGACTTTATTGTGGTAGATGACCATCTATCTATCCATGAAAGGCACTGCTAGATATGATGCACCATGCTTGATTGGCAAGTGGCAGGGTCATGACAATTGACAAGAGAGCTATGTCCCTCCAATCTCACTGTCCGTACCGGTTCATCTTATTTATTTCATTTTGCTTGAAATATCTGTACGTGCTAGCTCGCATTGACTTGATTATCATCATCAATTAGTTGCGAGTAGGACATGTTGGGCACTTGTTTTATCCATGCATTACTGCAACATGCTAGTACATGCGACTCAAAAAGAAGGCATATGAATTTTATACTCCCTCCGTTCCAAAATATAGTGTTTCCCCTATTTTGTGTGCTTGAATTTTGACCATAAATTTAACCAACGAGACCGATTGTGGCGGGAGCAAAAATTATACCAGTGAATTCGTATTCAAAAGAAGTTTTCAGTTATATAACAGTCGGTCTCGTTGGTTAAATTTATGGCCAAAGTTAGACTTTGGGAAGCATGGACGCACTATATTTTGGGATGGAGGGAGAATGAAGTAAATGGGTGTACGGTTTGTCCCGGCTCCAGTGAGGGAGGGCCAATGACGACGGCACGCCTTCGACCCACTTCAGCGTTTGTAGTCGTTGCTAGTTGGTCTACGGATCTGAACGTAATTTTTATCATTTCTGGTGTTCATTGTATCGTCATAATTGAAGATGAATAGATCGGATGTTTACTGAAAAAAGAAATGGGTGCACGGTTACGATAATTTCTCTTCAAATTTTGATCAAACTTCATTACATTAGACTTCATGAAAAATTTATAGGCCCCACATCGTACCCTGGCATATAGCAAGGCTTGGGCCTTGGGTACAGACATGCAGTAAATGTACATGCATACTGTACAGGAGTACTCGATGGAAACAAAAAGTTGGTGGATGCAAATCATTTGGTGGCTGAAATAAAGAAAGGCCGGTCGCTGATTCCATTGATTGATTATTAAAGAAGAGAAGAGAGTACGTGCAAAGTCAATGGAGTCTGTCTGTCTAAAGGAGGAGTACGTACGGTGTGCATGTACGTGGCGGTACGTAGATGGATTAGAGAAAAGTCAATGGAGTCCGAAGGCGTAAAGCCGCGTCTTCCGTAACAGTGAAGCGATAGCGCCCGTGAACCATGCAAGCAAGCGTGTTTTAGTTTGGGAGCAGCGATGATGAACAGTGATGTTGCATCCGATCGATCGGAGTGTGTTTCTTCCTCTTTTCTTCTTCTTCTTATAATATTTTTTAGATGCTCGATGTTTTCTGCCGGAACTGCATGAATCTCAAAGCGCTTAAAGATAACCCTGTACGGGAGAGATTTTATTTTGGTTTCCTAGCTAGAGGCAGGCATGCCGTGCCATGAGAGGCATGATGGTTTTGATTTGACAGAGGAGATTAGTTAAGGGACGAAACACAAAATGATGGGAGGCAATGCACGCGGCGATCATGCTTGGGAATTAAAATGATAAATAGAGGGGGAGGGAGGACAAAGCATGTGGCCGTGCAAATGACACGAGACAAATCTGCGGGCTAAAAGATGGACACAAGAGGTACTGGAGCTAAAAGCATATTTTGCTATAGTATTCGCCACCTCATTGGCCTCTCTAAAACAATGTAAGAAATTAACTTGGCCAAATTCCTTCATCAGTTGTTTACTCTCCATCATCACTAGAACGGAAGGTCCTGCATAATCATTCTCACCTTTCATGGCATCAACAGCAAAAGAGCTATCAGATTCAATTATCAGCTTGCTACAGCCAATGCTCGCCGCCAAATAGAATTCATTTCTGATCCTAGTCATTTCCGCCGAGTCTACATTAGGGACGTGAGGCATGAGCCATGAGGCAGCCGCAATAAAATTGCCATTCTCATCTCGGGCCACCGCGCCAGAAGCTCCTGACAATGTTTCAGCGAGGAATGAAGCATCAACATTTATTTTAACGAATCCTTTGGGTGGCTTCTTCCACATCTGATCCAGTTTACGCTTTGGAGACTTTGAGTTAGCAGCTCTCATAAAATTTGTCAACAGAACTTTGATGGAGATGGCAGATCGTTCTACAGTTTGCACAGATTCTCCCCTCACCAACTGTCGCCATTGCCACCAAATAAACTATGCAGCAAGTAGCGCCAGTTCAGCAGATGGCAAGCCTCCGATGACTGATTGCATTTTAGCTAAAATTTCAAGTGTAACTGATCCTGACCTATCTTGCAGAACCGCTTTTTGCACATCATCATAAAGTCCCAAGTCCTTCCATACTTTTTTTACTCTGGCACACTTAAAGAGGCAGTGTTGTATGTCCTCAGGTCCCAAGGAGCAGATCGGGCATTGAATAGGTGTACGTATGTGCCGTCCTGAAAGGACCCCATAACATGGTAAAACCCCATGCAACACTTTCCGTGCAAATATTTTAACTTTCCCTGGAATTCTTAACTTCCAATCTTCTTTCCAGATTGAATTCAAGTTGACCTTGACTTGATCATCTATTATGTACCCTCGTTGCCCATGTTGATGTTCCCACTCTCGGTGGTATGTAGAACGTATAGAAAAGGTTCCCGATCTTGTGTAATTCCACCCGATAAAATCATCCATGCTATGCACATTCAAAGGGATTTGTAGTATACGTTGAGCATCGACAGGTGAAAAAATGTCTCGGATTAGGATTTCATCCCAAGAACTAGAGTTAGGGTCAATGAGCTCATCAACCTTAGATAGGATGATGTTCCCTTTAGGAGTTATAACTTTTCTGCTCGGGCTAGATGGAATCCATGGATCGCTCCAAATATTAACTTCAGCTCCGGATCCAACTCTCCAAATGCATCCCCTGTTAAAGGATTGAATTCCCGATACAATACTCTGCCAGGTATAGGAGGAACCCTTCTTTGCTCTAGCCTTTAGGATATTTCCATCGGGATAGTACTTAGCCCTTAACACACGCGCACACAAAGAATCTGGGTTCTGGATTAGTCGCCAACATTGTTTTGCTAACATAGCAAGGTTGAAACTATGAAGGTCTCTAAATCCCATGCCCCCTTCCTTCTTTGGAGTACACATCTTCCACCATGCGAACCAGTGCATTTTCTTTCTGTCCTCCTCATCTCCCCATCAGAATCCCGATATCTCATCGGTTATGGCCTTGCAAATACCTATGGGTAATTTGAAAACTGACATAGCATATGAAGGTATTGCTTGCGCCACAGATTTCAGCAAGATTTCCTTTCCCTGCATAGACAAAACTTTCTCCTTCCGGCCTTTGAGACGTTGGCACACTCGGTCAATTAGGTGTTGGAAACAGTCACTTTTGTCCACCCCAACCATAGTTGGGAGACCCAAATATGTATCGGAGAGAGCTTCAGTTAATATATTTAATTCCCTGTAAATATCCTCTCTCACAGAGACACCAGTGTTTGGGCTAAAATAAATACTGGATTTGGCATTACTAACCATTTGTCCAGAGCTTTGACAGTAAGTTTCCAGCACCTTCTTCAATGTTCTTGCATTGCTGATATTAGCCTTTGTAAGGGCATTTTTATCCCTTAGTTGGTTTTGGTGATTGACGACAATGCTTTTGCGGACTAATCATGTGCATCGAATATTTCAGATATATTGACTAGGCACAAGATGATTTGGTTCCCCTCGAAGGCTATGGAAGACGGCGTTTCTCTTCGTTTCTTTTCGGTGGTATTGAGTCGTAGGGAAGCTGTACTATTAAGAGGGGGTCCGCGTTGGAAAGGTTGGGTGGATTCATCACGTACACATCTTCCTTTGCACCTCCTTTCCTCTAGCCTTTGGAGTATCCTATGTTTTCCTTCTCTATGCAAATATTGTTCTTGCTTGCTGAACTAGGGCGTGCGGTAGTACTGCTCCTTAGAGCGGCAGTACCGCAGGACCTTGCGGTAGTACCGCCCGCTGGTGCGGTAGTACCGCAAGGGCCCACGGTAGTACCGCTTCTAGTAAGCGGTAGTACCGTGGTATCTGACTTAGTTCCGCAAATACGCGGCAGTAAGGGGCGGATGTAATTTTTTACATCCGCGCCTCGCGCGGTAGTACCGCTGCTGGCTTACGGTACTACCGCGTCGGGTTTTTGCATCGACTCCAACTCTGCGGAAGTAGCCACGGATGTAATTTTTTATATCCGTGCCTTCCCATCTCTGGACAGGCCCTGCCTTGCGGTAGTACAGCAAGGGGGAGCGGTAGTACCGCGCCAGCAGTACTACCGCCCTCTGCTTTAGTGCATTTTAGGCTGACCTGGTCTCTGCTGCGTGGGCGGTAGTACCGCGGGGCCCTGCGGTAGTACCGCGCCTCAGGTACGGTAGTACCGCGTTGCGCAGGCTGAGTTGGTGGATAACGGTTGGATTTGTTCCTCCACTATATAAGGGGTGTCTTCCTCCTCTAGTTGACCATCTCTTCCACCTCCAAGCTCCATTGTTGCTCCAAGCTCCATTGTTGCTCCAAGCTCCATTTTCGTCCGATCTCCTTCCCTAGCCAATCAAACTTGTTGATTCTCTAGGGATTGGTTGAGAAGGCCCCGATCTACACTTCCACCAAGAGAAATTTGAATCCCCCCACTAATCCCTTGTGGATCTTGTTACTCTTGGGTGTTTGAGCACCCTAGACGGTTGAGGTCACCGCGGAGCCATAGTCCATTGTGGTGAAGCTTCGTGGTATCGTTGGGAGCCTCCAATTAAGTTGTGGAGATTGCCCCAACCTTGTTTGTAAAGGTTCGGTCGCCGCCTCCAAGGGCACCAATAGTGGAATCACGGCATCTCGCATTGTGTGAGGGCGTGAGGAGAATACGGCGGCCCTAGTGGCTTCTTGGGGAGCATTGTGCCTCCACACCGCTCCAACGGAGACGTACTTCCTCTCAAAGGGAAGGAACTTCGGTAACACATCCTCATCTTCACCGGCTCCACTCTTGGTTATCTCGTGCCTTTTACTTGTGCAAGCTTATTTGTGCTTTAAAAGATATAATCTAAGTGAAGCATGAGAGAACAATAGTTTCTATAAAACAAATCCACCACCGTGCTCTGAAAGATATAAGTGAAGCACTAGAGCAAAAACTATATAGCTCAAAAGATATAAGTGAAGCACATAGAGTATTCTAACAAATTCCGATTCATGCGTGTCTCTCTCAAAAGGTGTGTACAGCAAGGATGATTGTGGTAAACTAAAAATCAAAGACTCAAATCATACAAGACGCTCCAAGCAAAACACATATCATGTGGTGAATAAAAATATAGCTCCAAGTAAAGTTATCGATGAACGAAGACAAAAGAGGGGATGCCTTCCAGGGCATCCCCAAGCTTAGGCTTTTTGGTGTCCTTGGATTTTACCTTGGGGTGCCTTGGGAATCCCCAAGCTTAGGCTCTTGCCACTCCTTGTTCCATAATCCATCAAATCTTTACCCAAAACTTGAAAACTTCACAACACAAAACTTAACAGAAAATCTCGTGAGCTCCGTTAGCGAAAGAAAACAAAACACCACTTCAAGGTACTGTAATTAACTCATTCTTTATTTATATTGGTGTTAAACCTAATGTATTCCAACTTTTATATGGTTTATAAACTCCATTACTAGCCATAGATTCATCAAAATAAGCAAACAACACATGAAAAACAGAATCTGTCAAAAACAGAACAGTCTGTAGTAATCTGCAACTAACGCAAACTTCTGGAACCCCAAAAATTCTAAAATAAATTGCTGGACGTGAGGAATTTATATATTAATCATCTGAAAAAATAATTAACTAAATAGAACTCTCCAATAAAAAATGGAAGCAGTTCTCGTGAGCGCTACAGTTTCTATTTTTTACAGCAAGATCAAAAAGACTTTCCCCAAGTCTTCCCAAAGGTTCTACTTGGCACAAACACTAATTAAACACAAAAAACACAACCAAAACAGAGGCTAGATAAATTATTTATTACTAAACAGGAACAAAAAGAAAGGAATAAAAATAAAATTGGGTTGCCTCCCAACAAGCGCTATCGTTTAACGCCCCTAGCTAGGCATAAAAATAAAATTGGATTGCCATCTTTGGTAGGCAATCCATAAGTGGCTCTCATAATAGATTCATATGGTAATTTAATTTTCTTTATAGGGAAGTGTTCCATGCCTTTCCTTAACGGAAATTGGAATCTAATATTGCCTTCCTTCATATCAATAATTGCACCAATCGTTCTAAGGAAAGGTCTACCAAGAATAATAGGACATCAAGGATTGCAATCTATATCAAGAACAATGAAATATAAGGGCACATAATTCCTATTTGCAACAATAAGAACATCATTAATCTTTCCCATAGGTTTCTTAATAGTGGAATCCGCAAGGTGCAAGTTTAAAGAACAATCATCAAATTCACGGAAACCTAGCAAATCATACAAAGTTTTTGGGATCATGGAAACACTAGCACCCAAATCACACAAAGCATAGCATTCATGATCTTTAATTTTTATTTTTATTGAAGGTTCCCACTCATCATAAAGTTTTCTAGGGATAGAAACTTCCAACTCAAGTTTTTCTTCATAAGATTGCATCAAAGCATCAACGATATGTTTAGTAAAAGCTTTATTTTGACTATAAGCATCAGGATAATTTAGCACGGATTGCAACAAGGAAATACAATCTATCAAATAGCAATTATCATAATTAAATTCCTTGAAATCCAAGATAGTGGGTTCGTTGCTATCTAAAGTTTTAACCTCTTCAATCCCAGTTTTACCAATTTTTGCATCAAGATCTAAAAACTCCGAATTTTAGGGATGCCTTCTAACTAAAGTTGACTCATATCCAGTCCCATCATTATCAAGATTCATATCGCAAAACAAGGATTTAATAGGGGACACATCAATTACTTTTAGATCTTCATCTTTATTCTCATAAGAACTAGAAGAACACGCCTTCACAAAGCAATCTTTCTTAGCACGCATCCTAGCGGTTCTTTCTTTGCACTCATCAATGGAAATTCTCATGGCTTTGAGAGACTCATTGAAATCATGCTTAGGTGGAATAGATCTAAGTTTCAAAGAATCAACATCAAGAGAAATTCTATCCACGTTCCTAGCCAACTCATCAATCTTAAGCAATTTTTCTTCAATTAAAGCATTGAAACTCTTTTGGGAACTAATAAATTCTTTAATACTAGATTCAAAATCAGAGGGTATCTTATTATAATTTCCATAATAATTTTTGTAGGAATTACCATAATTATTAGAGGAATTACTAGGAAACGGGCTAGAATTAAAATTACCTCTATACGCGTTGTTACCAAAATTGTTCCTACCAACAAAATTCACATCCATAGATTCATTATTATTCTGAATCAAAGTAGACAAAGGCATATCATTAGGATCAGTAGGAGCACTCTTATTAGCAAACAATTTCATAAGTTCATCCATCTTTCCACTCAAAACATTAATCTCTTCAATTGCATGCACCTTTTTACTAGTAGATCTTTCAGTGTGCCATTGAGAATAATTAACCATAATATTATCTAGGAGTTTGGTAGCTTCTCCTAAAGTGATTTCCATAAAAGTGCCTCTGGCGGCCGAATCTAAAAGATTTCTAGAAGCAAAATTCAATCCGGCATAAAATTTTTGTATAATCATCCATAAATTCAAACCATGTGTAGGGCAATTACGTATCATTAATTTCATCCTCTCCCAAGATTGTGCAACATGCTCATGATCAAGTTGCTTAAAATTCATAATATCGTTTCTAAGAGAGATTATCTTAGCGGGAGGAAAATACTTAGAGATAAAAGCATCTTTGCACTTATTCCATGGATCAATACTATTTTTAGGCAAAGACGAAAACCAAGCTTTAGCACGATCTCTAAGCGAAAACGAAAATAGCTTAAGTTTAACAATATCATTATCCACATCTTTCTTCTTTTGCATATCACACAAATCAACAAAGTTGTTTAGATGGGTAGCGGCATCTTCGCTAGGAAGGCCAAAAAACGGATCTTTCATCACAAGATTCAGCAAAGCAGTATTAATTTCACAAGATTCAGCATCGGTAAGAGGAGCAATTGGAGTGCTAATAAAATCATTTTTGTTGGTATTGGCAAAGTCACACAATTTAGTATTATCTTGAGCCATCGTGACAACCAAGCAATCCAACACACAAGCAAACAAGCGGAAAAAAAAGCGAACGGAAAGAGAGGGCGAAAGGAAAAGAGGGCGAATAAAACGGCAAGGGTGAAGTGGGGGAGAGGAAAATGAGAGGCAAGTGGCAAATAATGTAATGCGAAGGATAAGAGTTGTGATGAGTACTTGGTATGTCTTGACTTGGCGTAGATCTCCTCGGCGACGGCGCCAGAAATGGCTTGTTGACGGGAGATCAAATCTTGACATGACTTGGTGCAACCTCCCCGGCAACGGCGCCAGAAATCCTTCTTGCTACCTCTTGAGCATGCGTTGGTTTTCCTTGAAGAGGAAAGGGTGATGCAGCAAAGCAGCGTAAGTATTTCCCTCAGTTTTTGAGAACCAAGGTATCAATCCAGTAGGAGACCACGCGCGAGTCACCTCGTACCTACACAAAAAAATAAGAACCTCGCAACCAACGCGATAAAGGGGTTGTCAATCCCTTCACGGCCACTTGCAAGAGTGAGATCTGATAGAGATAATAATAATAAGATAAATATTTTTGGTATTTTTATGATATAGATTGAAAGTAAAGATTGCAAAATAAAATAGATTGGAAACTTGTATGATGGAAAATAGACCCGGGGCCATAGGTTTCACTAGTGGCTTCTCTCAAGATAGCATAAGTATTACGGTGGGTGAACAAATTACTGTCGAGCAATTGATAGAAAAGCGAATAATTATGAGAATATCTAGGTATGATCATGTATATAGGCATCACGTCCGTGACAAGTGGACCGACTCCTGCCTGCATCTACTACTATTACTCCACACATCGACCGCTATCCAGCATGCATCTAGAGTATTAAGTTCATAAGAACGGAGTAACGCTTTAAGCAAGATGACATGATGTAGAGGGATAAACTCATGCAATATAATATAAACCCCATCTTTTTATCCTTGATGGCAACAATACAATATGTGTCGTCTCCCTTTCTGTCACTGGGATCGAGCACCGCAAGATTGAACCCAAAGCTAAGCATTTCTCCCATTGCAAGAAAGATCAATCTAGTAGGCCAAACCAAACTGATAATTCGAAGAGACTTGCACAGATAACTAATCATACATAAAAGAATTCAGAGAAGATTCAAATATTGTTCATAGTAATCTTGATCATAAACCCACAACTCATCGGATCTCGACAAACACACTGCAAAAGAAGATTACATCAAATAGATCTCCAAGAGAATCGAGGAGAACTTTGTATTGAGATCCAAAGACAGAGAAGAAGCCATCTAGCTAATAACTATGGACCCGAAGGTCTGAGATAAACTACTCACACATCATCGGAGGGGCCATGGAGTTGATCTAGAGACCCTCCATGATCAATGCCCCCTCCGGCGGAGCTCCGGAAAAGGCCCCAAGATGGGATCTCTTGGGATAGAAGGTTGCGGCGGAGGAAATAGGGTTTTGTGGTGCTCCTCGATGTTTTTGAAGGAAATATGCCCTAGAGGCAATAATAAAGTTATTATTTATTTCCTTATATCATGATAAATGTTTATTATTCATGCTAGAATTGTATTAACCGGAAACATAATACTTGTGTGAATACATAGACAAACAGAATGTCACTAGTATGCCTCTACTTGACTAGCTTGTTGATCAAAGATGGTTATGTTTCCTAGCCATAGACATGAGTTGTCATTTGATTAACGGGATCACGTCATTAGGAGAATGATGTGATTGACTTGACCCATTCCGTTCGCTTAGCACTCGATCATTTAGTATGTTGCTATTGCTTTCTTCATGACTTATACATGTTCCTATGACTATGAGATTATGCAACTCCCATTTACCGGAGGAACACTTTGTGTGCTACCAAACGTCACAACGTAACTGGGTGATTATAAAGGTGCTCTACAGGTGTCTCCGAAGGTACTTGTTGGGTTGGCGTATTTTGAGATTAGGATTTGTCACTCCGATTGTCGGAGAGGTATCTCTGGGCCCACTCAGTAATGCACATCACTATAAGCCTTGCAAGCATTGCAACTAATGAGTTAGTTGCGGGATGATGTATTACGGAACGAGTAAAGAGACTTGCCGGTAACAAGATTGAACTAGGTATTGAGATACCGACGATCGAATCTCGGGCAAGTAACATACCGATGACAAAGGGAACAACGTATGTTGTTATGCGGTCTGACCGATGAAGATCTTCGTAGAATATGTGGGGGCCAATATGAGCATCCAGGTTCCGCTATTGGTTATTGACCGGAGACATGTCTCGGTCATGTCTACATAGTTCTCGAACCCGTAGGGTCCGCACGCTTAAAGTTCGATGACGGTTATATTATGAGTTTATGTGATTTGATGTACCGAAGGTAGTTCGGAGTCCCAGATGAGACCAGGGACATGACGAGGAGTCTCAAAATGGTCGAGACGTAAAGATCAATATATTGGATGACTATATTCGGACATCGGAAAGGTTCCGAGTGATTCGGGTATTTTTCGGAGTACCGGAGAGTTACGGGAATTCGCGGGGGAGTATATGGACCTTATTGGGCTTTAGGGGAAAGAGAGAGGAGAGGCTGCGCCCCCCCAAGGCCTAGTCCGAATTGGACTAGGGGGAGGGGCTGCGCCCCCTCCTTCCTTCTCTTCTATGTCCCCTTTCCTTGACTCCTACTCCTACTACTTGGAAGGGGGGGAATCCTACTCCCGGTGGGAGTAGGACTCCTCCTAGGGCGCGCCATAGAGAGGGCTGGCCCTCCCCCTCCTCCACTCCTTTATATACAGGGAGGGGGGCACCCCTTGGAGACACAACAATTGATCGTTTGATCTTTTAGCCGTGTGCGGTGCCCCACTCCACCATAGTCCACCTCGATAATACTGTAGCGGTGCTTAGGCAAAGCCCTGCATCGGTAGAACATCATCATCGTCACCACGCCATCGTGCTGACGAAACTCTCCCTCAACACTCGGCTGGATCGGAGTTCGAAGGACGTCATCGGGCTGAACGTGTGTTGAACTCGGAGGTGCCGTGCGTTCGTTACTTGATCGGTCGGATCGTGAAGACGTACGACTACATCAACCGTGTTGTGCTAACGCTTCCGCTTTCGGTCTACGAGGGTACGTGGACAACACTCTCCCCTCTCGTTGCTATGCATCACCATGATCTTGCGTGTTCGTAGGAATTTTTTTGAAATTACTACGTTCCCCAACAGTGGTATCAGAGCCTGGTTTTATGCGTAGATGTCATATACACGAGTAGAACACAAGTGAGTTGTGGGCGATATAAGTCATACTGCTTACCAGCATGTCATACTTTGGTTCGGCTGTATTGTTGGATGAAGCGGCCCGGACCGACATTACGCGTACGCTTACGCGAGACTGGTTTTACCGCCGTGCTGTGCACACAGGTGACTAGCGGGTGTCAGTTTCTCCAACTTTAGTTGAACCGAGTGTGGCTACGCCCGGTCCTTGTGAAGGTTAAAACAACACCAACTTGACAAACTATCATTGTGGTTTTGATGCGTAGGTAAAAACGGTTCTTGCTCAGCCCGTAGCAGCCACGTAAAACTTGCAACAACAAAGTAGAGGACGTCTAACTTGTTTTTGCAGGGCATGTTGTGATGTGATATGGTCAAGACATGATGAGATATAAGTTGTTGTATGAGATGATCATGTTTTCTTGAAGTTATCGGCAACTGGTAGAAGCCTTATGGTTGTCTCTTTATTGCATAAGATGCAAGCGCCAAATAATTGCTTTACTTTATCGCTATGCGATAGCAATAGTTGCAAAAGCAATAGTTGGCGAGACGACCATGTGACAACACATTGATATAGATCAAGATGATGGAGATCATGGTGTCATGCCGGTGACGATGGAGATCATGACGATGCTTTGGAGATGGAGATCAAAGGCACAAGAAGATGATGGCCATATCATGTCACATATTTTGATTGCCTGTGATGTTTATCTTTTATACATCTTATTTTGCTTAGTTCGGCGGTAGCATTATAAGATGATCTCTCACTAAATTTCAAGGTATAAGTGTTCTCCCTGAGTATGCACCGTTGCCAAAGTTCGTCATGCCCAGACACCACGTGATGATCGGGTGTGATAAGCTCTACGTCCATTACAATGGGTGCAAGCCAGTTTTGCACACGCGGAATACTCAGGTTAAACTTGACGAGCCTAGCATATGCAGATATGGCCTCGGAACACTGAAACCGAAAGGTCGAGCGTGAATCATATAGTAGATATGATCAACATAGTGATGTTCACCATTGAAACTACTCCATCTCACGTGATGATCGGACATGGTTTAGTTGATTTGGATCACGTGATCACATAGATGATTAGAGAGATGTCTATCTAAGTGGGAGTTCTTAAGTAATATGATTAATTGAACTTAATATCATGAACTTAGTCATGGTAGTATTAGCATATCTATGTTATAGATCAATAGCTCGCGATGTTGCTCCATGTTTTATTTTGATATGTTCCTAGAGAAAACTGAGTTGAAAGATGTTAGTAGCAATGATGCGGATTGGATCCGTGATCTGAGGATTATCCTCATTGCTGCACAGAAGAATTATGTACTTGATTCACCGCTAGGTGACAAACCTATTGCAGGAGCAAATGCAGACGTTATGAACGTTTGGCTAGCTCAATATGATGACTACTTGATAGTTTAGTGCACCATGCTTAACGGCTTAGAATCGGGACTTCAAAGATGTTTTGAACATCATGGACCATATGAGATGTTCCAGGAGTTGAAGTTAATATTTCAAACAAATACCCGAGTTGAGAGATATGAAGTCTCCAACAAGTTTTATAGCTAAAAGATGGAGGAGAATAGCTCAAGCAGTGAGCATGTGCTCAGATTGTCTGGGTACTACAATCGCTTGAATCAAGTGGGAGTTAATCTTCCAGATAAGATAGTGATTGACAAAATTCTCTAGTCACCATCGCCAAGTTAGTAGAACTTCGTGATGAACTATAGTATGCAAGGGATAACGTAGACGATTCCCGAGCTTTTCATGATGATGAAATCAGAAATCAAGAAAGAGCATCAAGTGTTGATGATTAACAAGACCACTAGTTTCAAGAAAAGGGCAAAGGGAAAGAAAGGGAACTTCATGTAGAACAGCAAGCAAGTTGCTGCTCAAGTGAAGAACCCAAGTTTGGACCTAAGTCTGAGACTGAGTGCTTCTACTTCAAAAGGACTGGTCACTGGAAGCAGAACTACCCCAAATAATTAGCGGATAAGAAGGATGGCAAAGTGAACAAAAGTATATTTGATATACATGTTATTGATGTGTACTTTACTAGTGTTTATAGCAACCCCTCAGTATTTGATACTGGTTTAGTTGCTAAGGTTAGTAACTCAAAACGGGAGTTGCAGAATGAACAGAGACTAGTTAAGGGTGAAGTGACGATGTGATTTGGAAGTGGTTCCAAGATTGATATGATCATCATCGCACACTCCCTATACTTTCGGGATTAGTGTTGAACCTAAATAAATGTTATTTGGTGTTTGCGTTGAGCATGAGTATGATTTGATCATGTTTATTGCAATACGGTTATTCATTTAAGTTAGAGAATAATTGTTATTCTGTTTACATGAATAAAACCTTCTATGGTCATACACCCAACGAAAATGGTTTGTTGGATCTTGATCGTAGTAATACACATATTCATAATATTGAAGCCAAAAGATGCAAAGTTAATAATGATAGTGCAACTTATTTGTGGCACTGCCGTTTAGGTCATATTGGTGTAAAGCGCATGAAGAAACTCCATACTGATGGACTTTTGGAATCACTTGATTATGAATCACTTGATGCTTGTGAACCATGCCTCATGGGCAAGATGACTAAGACTCCGTTCTCCGGAACAATGGAGCGAGCAACTGACTTATTGGAAATAATACATACTGATGTATGCGGTCCGATGAGTGTTAAGGCTCGCGGCAAGTATCATTATTTTCTGACCTTCACAGATGATTTGAGCAGATATGGGTATATCTACTTGATGAAACACAAGTCTGAAACATTTGAAAAGTTCAAAGAATTTCAGAGTGAAGTGGAAAATCATCGTGACAAGAAAATAAAGTTTCTAGGATCTGATCGCGGAGACAAATATTTGAGTTACGAGTTTGGTCTTCAACTAAAACAATGTGGAATAGTTTCACAAACTCATGCCACCTGGAACACCACAACATAATGGTGTGTCCGAACGTCATAACCGTACTTTATTAGATATGGTGCGGTCTATGATGTCTCTTACCGATTTACCACTATCGTTTTGGGGTTATGCATTAGAGACTGCTGCATTCACGTTAAATAGGGCACCGTCAAAATCCGTTGAGATGACATAGTATGAACTATGGTTTAGCAAGAAACCTAAGCTGTCGTTTCTTAAAGTTTGGGGTTGCGATGCTTATGTGAAAAAAGTTTCAGCATGATAAGCTCAAACCAAAATCGGAGAAGTGCGTCTTCATAGGATACCCAAAAGAAAATGTTGGGTACACCTTCTATCACAGATCCGAAGGCAAGATATTCGTTGCTGAGAATGGATCCTTTCTAGAGAAGGAGTTTCTCTCGAAAGAAGTGAGTGGGAGGAAAGTAGAACTTGATGAGGTAACTGTACCTGCTCCCTTACTGGAAAGTAGTTCATCACAGAAATCTGTTCCTGTGACTACTACACCAATTAGTGAGGAAGCTAATGATGATGATCATGTAACTTCAGATCAAGTTACTACCTAACCTCGTAGGTAAACCAGAGTGAGATCCGCACCCGAGTGGTACGGTAATCCTGTTCTGGAGGTCATGTTACTTGACCATGACGAACCTACGAACTATGAGGAAGCGATGATGAGCCCAAATTCCGCGAAATGGCTTGAGGCCATGAAATCTGAGATGAGATCCATGTATGAGAACAAAGTATGGACTTTGATTGACTTACCCAATGATCGGCAAGCCATTGAGATTAAATGGATCTTAAAGAGGAAGACGGACGCTGATAGTAGTGTTACTATCTACAAAGCTAGAATTGTCGCAAAAGGTTTTCGACAAGTTCAAGGTGTTGACTATGATGAGAGTTTCTCACTCGTATATATGCTTAAGTCTGTCCGAATCATGTTAGCAATTGCCGCATTTTATGAAATCTGGCAAATGGATAAACAAACTTACATTCCTTAATGGATTTATTAAAGAAGAGTTGTATATGATGCAACCAGAAGGTTTTGTCAATCCTAAAGGTGCTAACAAGATATGCAAGCTCCAGCGATCCATCTATGGACTGGTGCAAGCATCTCGGAGTTGGAATATACGCTTTGATAAGTTGATCAAAGGATATAGTTTTATACAGACTTGCGGTGAAGCCTGTATTTACAAGAAAGTGAGTGGGAGCACTACAGCATTTCTGATAAGTATATGTGAATGACATATTGTTGATCGGAAATAATGTAGAATTATTCTGCAAAGCATAAAGGAGTGTTTGAAAGGAGTTTTTCAAAGAAAGACCTCGGAGAAGCTGCTTACATATTGAGCATCAAGATCCATATAGATCAAGACGCTTGATAATTTTTTTTCAATGAGTACATACCTTGACAAGATTTTGGAGTAGTTCAAAATGGAACAGTCAAAGAAAGAGTTCTTGCATGTGTTACAAGGTGTGAAGTTGAGTAAGACTCAAAGCCCGACCACGGCAGAAGATAGAAAGAGAATAAAAGTCATTCCCTGTGCCTTGGCCATAGGTTCTATAAAGTATGTCATGTTGTGTACCAGATATATTGTGTACCCTACACTGATTTTGGCAAGGGAGTACAATAGTGATCTAGGAGTAGATCACTGGACAGCGGTCAAAATTATCCTTAGTGGAATAAGGATATGTTTCTCGATTATAGAGGTGACAAAAAGGTTCGTCGTAAAGAGTTACGTCGATGCAAATTTTGACACTGATCTAGATGACTCTAAGTCTCAATCTGGATACATATTGAAAGTGGGAGCAATTAGCTAGAGTAGCTCCGTGCAGAGCATTGTTGACATAGAAATTTGCAAAATACATACGGATCTGAATGTGGCAGGCCCGTTGACTAAACTTCTCTCACAAGCAAAACATGATCACACCTTAGTACTGTTTGGTGGTTAATCACATAGTGATGTGAACTAGATTATTGACTCTAGTAAACCCTTTGGGTGTTGGTCACATGACGATGTGAACTATGGGTGTTAATCACATGGTGATGTGAACTATTGGTGTTAAATCACATGGTGATGTGAACTAGATTATTGACTCTAGTGCAAGTGGGAGACTGAAGGAAATATGCCCTAGAGGCAATAATAAAGTTATTATTTATTTCCTTATATCATGATAAAAATTTATTATTCATGCTAGAATTGTATTAACCGGAAACATAATACTTGTGTGAATACATAGACAAACAGAATGTCACTAGTATGCCTCTACTTGACTAGCTTGTTGATCAAAGATGGTTATGTTTCCTAGACATAGACATGAGTTGTCATTTGATTAACGGGATCACATCATTAGAAGAATGATGTGATTGACTTGACCCATTCCGTTAGCTTAGCACTCGATCGTTTAGTATGTTGCTATTGCTTTCTTCATGACTTATACATGTTCCTATGACTATGAGATTATGCAACTCCCGTTTACCGGAGGAACACTTTGTGTGCTACCAAACGTCACAACGTAACTGGGTGATTATAAAGGTGCTCTACAGGTGTCTCCGAAGGTACTTGTTGGGTTGGCGTATTTTGAGATTAGGATTTGTCACTCCGATTGTCGGAGAGGTATCTCTGGGCCCACTCAGTAATGCACATCACTATAAGCCTTGCAAGCATTGCAACTAATGAGTTAGTTGCGGAATGATGTATTACGGAACGAGTACAGAGACTTGCCGGTAACGAGATTGAACTAGGTATTGAGATACCGACGATCGAATCTCGGGCAAGTAACATACCGATGACAAAGGGAACAACGTATGTTGTTATGCGGTCTGACCGATAAAGATGTTCGTAGAATATGTGGGAGCCAATATGAGCATCCAGGTTCCGCTATTGGTTATTGACCGGAGACGTGTCTCGGTCATGTCTACATAGTTCTCGAACCCGTAGGGTCCGCACGCTTAAAGTTCGATGACGGTTATATTATGAGTTTATGTGATTTGATGTACCGAAGGTAGTTCGGAGTCCCGGATGAGATCGGGGACATGACGAGGAGTCTCGAAATGGTCGAGACGTAAAGATCGATATATTGGATGACTATATTCGGACATCGGAAAGGTTCCGAGTGATTCGGGTATTTTTCGGAGTACCGGAGAGTTACGGGAATTCGCCGGGGAGTATATGGGCCTTATTGGGCTTTAGGGGAAAGAGAGAGGAGAGGCTGCGCGCCCCCCCAAGGCCTAGTCCGAATTGGACTAGGGGGAGGGGCTGCGCCCCCTCCTTCCTTCTCTTCTATGTCCCCTTTCCTTGACTCCTACTCCTACTACTTGGAAGGGGGGGAATCCTACTCCTGGTGGGAGTAGGACTCGTCCTAGGGCGCGCCATAGAGAGGGCCGGCCCTCCCCCTCCTCCACTCCTTTATATACAGGGAGGGGGGCACCCCTTGGAGACACAACAATTGATCGTTTGATCTTTTAGCCGTGTGCGGTGCCCCCCTCCACCATAGTCCACCTCGATAATACTGTAGCGGTGCTTAGGCGAAGCCCTGCATCGGTAGAACATCATCATCGTCACCACGCCGTCGTGCTGACGAAACTCTCCCTCAACACTCGGCTGGATCGGAGTTCGAGGGACGTGATCGGGCTGAACGTGTGCTGAACTCGGAGGTGCCGTGCGTTCGGTACTTGATCGGTCGGATCATGAAGACGTACGACTACATCAACCGCGTTGTGCTAACGCTTCCGCTTTCGGTCTACGAGGGTACGTGGACAACACTCTCCCCTCTCGTTGCTATGCATCGCCATGATCTTGTGTGTGCGTAGAAATTTTTTTGAAATTACTACGTTCCCCAACAGTTTTCAGGGTACGTAGGTATATATAGGAGGAAGAAGTAGGTCGGTGGAGCCTCGAGGGGCCCCATGAGGCTGGAGGGCGCGCCCAGGGGGGTAGGCGCGCCCCCTGCCTCGTGGCCTCCTCGTTGATTGCTTGACGTCCACTCCAAGTCCTCTGAATCACATTTGTTCCAAAAATCACGCTCCCGAAGGTTTTATTCCGTTTGGACTCCGTTTGATATTCTTTTTCTGCGAAACACTGAAATAGGCAAAAAAAATAGCAATTTGGGCTGGGCCTCCGGTTAATAGGTTAGTCCCAAAAATAATATAGAAGTGTATAAATAAGCCATTAAACATCCAATACAGAATATATAATAGCATGGAGCAATCAAAAATTATAGATACATTGGAGACGTATCAGAATCAATAATACAACTCCTCCAGGTTCTCCGTATCGGCTCATCCATCTTGCTGGGATCTAGAGTTAGTACCCTATTTTTGGCTTGATCGTTGGTCGGGCCTCAGGCCATTCGCGGTACGCTTCCCACTGATATTCAGCATATGCGCGATTCCCCACATCTCAATGGAGGTGGCTCTTGGAAACCTTGGCAACCTTGACTTTAGGCGCACCTCTGGTCCCGCAGAGTGGGAACAATAGGAGGAGCTCCTCGATTACATTGCGCTCCATACTCACTCTCTCGAGAATGATTCTATTTCATGGCATCTAAAGCCGAATGGGTTATTTTCGTCTAAATCTCTATACAAGGCCATTGCGGCCACCCCGGGTCCGGACGAACTTAATCTCCTTTGGGAGATGAAAGTGACTATGAAGATTAGGATCTTCCATTGGCAATTGGTCCGGGGCCGACTACCCTCAGGTGTCGAGGTTCGCAAATGCAACGGAAATTGCCCACTATGCGACACTCCGAAAGGTCCCAACCACATATTCTTCACATGCTCGGCTGCATTTTTCCTATGGAGTTGCCTTCGGGAGGGGATTGGTGGAGGTTGGTGCCATGGAAACTTCCTGGATATGTTTCGGGAAGTTCTTAATCTACCACCCAGCCAGCGGCCCACCATGTGGGTGGTAGTTAGTGCCTTGACCTAGGCGTTATTGAACGTCCGCAACAAGCTAGTGATTGAATGTGTAATTCCGTGTTGTGCGACTGACGATATCTACAAATTGTGTGGCTTCTTACAGCTATGGAGACCGCTGAGTAAGCGGTGCGCTCGACATAACATCAACGGGATCATCGCTGAGCTCCCATCATTCGCCATAGGCCTTCTTCTCTGACTCCGCCTTCGCCGCCCAAGCCAGATTACCGTGTTTTCTTCCTTTGTAGGGGTTGTTGTGTTGTGCCCCCAGCCTATCCTTCCTTCTAGATTTGGACCTCTTGCATTTACTTTGCTACTTTCGTCTTGAAATGGGGGACGGGGGGGGTGCCCCCTTCAAGGGGGTGCCCTTTTATTATGAATTTGGAGTACTGTGAGAAAGACTCGTATAAGAGCAGGTGCAATCTGGCAGTGGGGAGATGGCATGTGGGTGCGGGGGCACCGAGCCTATACCTGGCCATTTCTCGGGCCGGGCCAAAAAAAGCCCGGTACTGAAAACCCAGGCCCGAGCCCGACCATCAGGCCTACTAAATCGGGCCCAAGCCCGGAAAAGCCCGACATGGCCGCTCGGCCCGGCCCGACCATGGCTAAAAAACCATTTTTCACAGGCTCGAGCCCAGCCCGATCTGCCCGTCGGGCTTGATTTTCAGGCCTGAGCCCGGCCCGATGGCATGTTCGGACTCAGCCTGGCCTCGGATTTTTGGGCCGGGTCGGGTCGGGCCATCCGGGCTGGGCTGCCCATGGCCAGGTCTAACCGAGCCCCTCGCTCGTACTCTATCCATTTCATGATGTAAGTGTGTATAGATTTTCTGAAAAGTCTAACTAAGCAAATATTGACTGAGTTTGCAGAGAAAACCATTTATGTATACAATTTCAAACATATACAACATGAAAATATAACTGATGATATATCCAATTATATGCATTTGGTATTTTAAATGTACATATTTTTGTTGATAAACATAGTCAATGTTTGTAACGTTTGACTTTTGAAAAAATCTATGCGCACTATAATATGAAACATGTGGAGCATTATTTTGGCTTCCGAATTTAAAAATTTCATAAATTTTCAACCAAAAGTTCAAATTATCTTTTATTTCCAGATCTGTGTTGCTTCTGATGAGAGCTTTCAAATAAGATCCAATATAAATATGTTTTGATGAACTGTAAAAAAATATTAGTGCGAGCATAGATAAAATCAAAAGTTTCAGAAACGCGAACGTCGAAATTTAAAACTTAGTGCGAGCGAACAACTAAATTGCAAGCTTTCAGAAACTATGAATGTAAAACTCGTTAGTTTTAGAAAATAAAGCCTAAAACTTGGTGCCCTCGTGCGAGATCCAGTGATTTTCCCTCCAAAAATGGAAAAGCATAGCGTGTACTTTTCCCAGAAAATGTAAAAATGCAATTGTGCTTCTGGGCCTTTTTTGTATTCATTTTTTTCCGGTTTCCAGGGTTTCGTGGGAAAAAATCGTCGAAACCTATTTAACATGGGATCTAGTTTCCAAGGTTTTGACATGAGATCCAACACTGAGAACGGGTCGTGATTTGGATGCGCGTTTTAAGAGATAAAATATTTTTTAAATGATACTTACGAAAAAAGGGAAGCTCTCATATTATGACAAGTGGTGTACATGCAGTGCCCACTTGTCAACATAAGAGAAGGTGAAGAGTGACATTTGCAAAGGGTAACCCTTATTTAGTGATGTTGGTGCAATGCCTTGCCCCTTGTGTTTTGGAGATTGTTGCTAGAAACAGGCATGGACTGATTTCTTTGGTAGTGCACACAGAGAGAAACATTCCATGCAGACCCGAAGAGAATGTCGTATTCGGTGTCTAGTTCGAGGAACTTCACCGAACAACATCTGCGGTGCAGAGTATGATGAGCTACACTTGTTGTAGACATATATGTGAGAAGAATGTGTTGAAGAAGATTGACCCCTTAAATTTATTGCTGAGTTGAAGCAATACATGTTCGGTGTGGTTCCAAGAAATTGACTCCAGTCGAGACGCTAAAGATGAAGTGAAGACATAGCATTTATTTCGTTGTTCTCTCTCTCTCTCTCTCTCTCTCTCTCTCTCTCTCTCTGAGTCATGGGAACTCCGTACTATTAAAAGGGGTATAGGTTTATGATGCTTAGGTCCGCTGTGATGCTTAGCTGAAACCTATGAAAGACTAAGAGATATCTCTTTATGCTCTGAATGATTACCTGTGAGCAGAAGATGTTGTTCTTCAATGCTGCAGGAGATATCTTTCGTACTGAGGAGTTAGCATTTCTTGTTCCGCAAGGAATGTTACCGTTGTGCTCAAATTCTGACCATTGGATATGTGTCGTTCGGTCGTTAGCTGATTCACATGTCCAATTTGGTCATTTCCCATCAGGGAAGGCCGCGGCTATAAATAGCCACCCCACTCCAACGTTGTTCGTTGGCTTCTCCGCTTAATATTTCTGAGAAGACCGATTGAGCATCCCCTCTCCGAGAGATTTGAGTTTAAAATCCATCAAGAGAAAACCAAGAACCGAAACTTAGACAGTGGTTGAGCATCACAGTAGATCTGAGCTAGGGTTCTTGTACCTATTACTCTTGAGAGTTGCACACTCTCTAGATGGACAGGTGTCGGGTTGAGTGTCGAAGAGTAATTGTCTTCACCAAACAAATTCTTCAGCAACAAAGAGTCGTTGTGGTTCGTGAAGAAGTCTGTCGGAAGTTTGGAGATCACCGACAAGTATCTACCCCGGGTGAAATCAACTGGAATCTGATCAGCTCTGAGTTGAAGGAGAACAGGATGGAGAGAGGTTTGCTCCTGTGTTCAATCACAAGTCCCTCGAACCAAACATAGTCCTTTGACAGAAGGATGAACTGGTCTACCTCACCTCCGGTTCACTTTACTCTTCTGCAATACATCCTACAGTTACTTTTCGTGCTATGTGACGATAGATTATCTGATCATTTATCATTCGTTCTCGCTCCGTTTGCCTCCATTTGCTCTGTTTTTATATTATTCGGTATGACATTACTTAACCTTTAGCATTTCCATCGATGTTCTACTACTGCTTTCCTCCATGCCGTTGTATCTGTTTGTGTATTGCATCACCATCGTTATAGTTAAACCCGTGATATACTATGCTTGAACAATTATTGCTTCATACCTTGACAGATTTGTTCCTCGGTAGGGTGCTCGATTAGTTACTAGTCTACCAAATCATTTCCACTTCTGGGTTTGGGTTTGGCTCAAAATATTCATAAGAATTTTTGAATCTCCCATTCACCCCCCCCCCCCTTGGTCAATATACTCTTGGTCCTAACAAGTGATTTTGATCGGACTCTTTTTACTCAAAAGTAGCTAATTGCCGGTACATTGCAACGAGGGCATACATATTCTAGTGATCCTTTCATCCAACGCTCGAAGATACTTTTCATAATTAATTTGATCATCACATCCAAAGAATACTACTCATCTCCATGTAGGTCAGGATGATCGACCTTCCAAATGACAAGAACTCGGAAGTAGTTAGACCAAACTTAACTCTATTTGAGATATGCAAGCCCTCGAAGAAGATAAAGTTTTTCTTTGAGATAAGGCGGGCCTTATACTTGGGAATGGCCCATGGTGCATGGTTTTCTTTGTATCTTTTCATTTTCAGTTGCATATTTGCGTATCCAAAAATAAGTAGTTGTGTATTGTTTTAGACTAAGTAGTTGCGTATTTGTGGATACATCAGCACATGTTAAACTTATAATAATCATGTATTTTCTGTTCACGCAGCTTTTATTTTTACCCCATAGAGCTGTCATCTCTTCAACACTAAACATGCCCCCTTTGTTACCACAAATCTAAATCTGAAGTATTGTGATAAAGGCATGTATATGGCCAGGCGCAACTTCATTGCACACAGGGAAAAAATCTATGTGAAGAATATTTTCAAATATCTTCAAAGCATAAAAGATCTTGGTTTATTCCATAAGAAAAATCAAGACAAAATCATGGTGGGATATTGTGATGTTGGATATCTATGAGCTGAGCACGTGTCGCTCGTCGTCCAGGATCTCAAGCCGCTCGCGGTTGTACGCCACAGGGAGACCCGGCACGACACACATCTCTCAGAGCAAGGCCACGGACCCCACACATCTGCGGGAGAAGCCGAGGACAATGTTACATTACATAGTTGATGAAAACCTATGTTCATGTTAGGAAAACAACTTATCTTTATTGAAGGCCCAAAGGGCATATATATATTACACATGACTTGAGGTGTAAGGAAACTAAACATAGACTAATAAGGACTCCTAGACCAATACTAACACTCCTTAACACCCCCCCTCCCCCTCAAATGCAAAGCGTATGCAATAGCATTGCATTTGAAGAAGTGTAATACTAAAAAAATCATAATCCAAATCCGCGTCTTGAGAGTGTCGTCGTAGCATGAAGAGTCTTCAAAACCTGTCGAGTCACCAAAGGGGATAATGAAGAGATGGCACATCAGAGGAAGACACCGCATCGATAGAAGATACAAGAGAAGATGGGTTGTCAAAAGAAGATGGCACATCAAGAGAAGAAGCATTGCTTAAAGAATCATGGCCCATGAAAACCGACGGCAAAAGAAGCTCAACGGCAAGAGAATGGGCTTAGATCCACAATGCAAAGAGAGGCCACAGAAATCCTATACAAAGAACAATGACCAGAAAAAGGCTGACGGACATAGATATGGTGGACTCACATGACATGAGAAAACACAAAATATCAACGGATTTGGTGGACGCAGCGGAAACTATAGAAAACTAGGAAGCTAAAAAAACACATGAACTAGATACGATGGCAGCGAAAGAAAAGAAACAAAAAAAATCATGGTGCCGAGGGCCAAGACCAAGCAGAGCTCCCGTGTTGCGTTCCTGACTGTGAAGAGGGCCAAGCAGACTTCCCGTGTTGTGCTCCTGACTGTGAAGAGGGCCAAGCAAAGCTCCCGTGTTGTGCTCCTGACTGTGAAGAGGGTGGTCTCTCTAAGCTAGAAGAGTCAACAACAAGACCGGCAGAACCCAGTGAAGAAGAACCCGATGCTGCAAGTAGACGCTTAAGTCGCACAATATCCTGCTCAGTCAGGGACACTGCTGAAGGGGCCGGAATAGAAGCACAAGTCCCTGAAGAAGATATGCGCCCCTGGCACACGTGCCGCTCGGACGGGCTGTCGAGCGACGGTTGCTCCTCCACACTGAGACAGACCGGCTCCGCCTCCTCACCGATGCGCCCGAGGTGTTCCCCGGCTTCATCCCTCTCCAGCACCGTTGTCCCACCGTCTCTCGACAGCCCGTCCGAGCGGCAACGGATATGGAGCTCCATCACTCCATGGAATAGCCTTAGCCGACAGACAAGGTACTTTCTCTTCTCCTGCCCTCATCGCTCTCACATCATTTTCTTAGTGTCGATTGCAATTCGAAGCGTGGTAGCATTGTCAATATGGGAGCAAATTCTCGTTTCTCTCTATTTAGGTTCAGTCCAGTTCAATTAGGTTCAGGTTCACCTTACCAGCATGCCAACATGGAGGTCTGACGGGAGAAGGCATCTGAAGCATAGTAGTACTGTACGCTACCGTACCGTCCTGTATCTAACTTGGCCATTTTCCAAAAAATTTTTGTAGTGGTCAATGTCGTTGATGAGCAATTTTTTGTCCTCTATAACATGGCAAGTTTGAAAGAACTTTCTACCGGTCACACAGCAAATTCAGAACATTCTGTTTCACAGCACATGGCAAATTTTACGAAAAACTGTAATTGTCACACAACAATTTTATGAATCTGTTGTCTAAATCATGGCAATTCTTGGAAAAAAAATATAGTTGTCATGGCAATTCTCGAAACAAAATGCTTTTCTAAATTATGGCAATTTTTGAAACAATTAGTATACATCCATGCCACCTTAACATACATCGTCATGTTCTCACATGGCAAATCCAGGTATTCATTTTTAATCGAACCATGGCAAATGGGAAAAAAATGTATTTATCATGGCATTTTTATGGTAGATACCATGGCAAACTTTCTATTCATTGTTTTTACCATGGAATTTTTGGACAGATATGTTGACAATTATTCAAAATGTTGCGAACTTCTCTTCTGTAGCATGCCAAATTCCTAAATTCCTAGTTCCTAGTTTCTAGAGAACAAAATTTGCCAAGTTTCTAGAGAACAAAAGTCCTAAATAAAATTGTGCGCCCATGGCAAAATCCTCAATTTCCCATCTTTTTTAAGAGAACAATATATTTTATATTTGCCATTATGTGCACTATTTTTAAGAGCATGTTGACACGTATTTGTGTACGCATCGTGGCAAATTTTTATACACAATTGTCATGCTTTGTTTTTTCTCAACATCATGGCAAGTAATAGTGTCATGGTAATTTTTACACACATTCACCATTTTTACCGTGTTGTGATTTTTTTGGCTTTGACTCGTTATGACGTTTTATTCGCTTCCAACTATGTACATGCCATGTCATTTTACTTGTTTTTCTAGCTATAATCTTGACATGGAATTTTTTTCCTGTTTTTTGTTTTTGCCATGGGCAGTTTAAGTTTTGTACTACATCCATATACTAGCCATGGCAAACTTTGATATGTTTTTTCCATGGCACCTTAAGTAGTGTTCTACATCTATATAACCATGACAAAATTTGTGATCATATTTGCCATGTCACCTTAAGTTTTGTAATACATATATAGACATGTCATGGCAAAATTAAAGATCATATTTGCCATGCCACCTTAAGTTTTGTAATACATATATAGACATGTCAGGGCAAACTTTTTAAAGATGTTACTGCCATGGCATCTTAATTTGTATTAGATCTATGTTCATTACATGGCAATTTTTTACTTGCCTTTTAGCTATGAACTAGCCATGGCAAACTTTCTCATGTTTTTGCCATGGGAGTTTAAATTTAATACTACATTTCAATAATTATACTTATGGCAAATTTATTGTACTTGACCATGTAATATTGTATTCACCATGGCATTTTTACTTGTATAGCTACCATCAGAAATTCTTTTTCTTTTTTGGAACTAAGCATGTCAAATTTATTGTACAAAATCTGAGAATTTTGCGATGCCATTAATCTCCATCATTTTAGAGAACATAGGGAAGTGAAATATGTCATGGCATGAAAAGCGCATAACATAAAAAAATGGAATTGCCTTGGTCCACTATCCAGTTTTGCCAGCAAAGTCATACAAAAGAATTGTTTGCCATGGCGTAAATATAGTAGGGGTGCATTATACACGAGTAGAAAAAGGGTCATCTGTCCCGGTTGGTAAGTGCCTTTTGTCCCGGCTGTTGAACCGGGACTAAAGGGTCGTTACTAATGCCCTAGCCCTTTAGTCCCGGTTCTTACACGAACCGGGACAGATGGGACTCCACGTGGCCGCTGCGGCCAGCCCAGGCAGGAGGGCCTTTGGTCCCGGTTGGTGACACCAACCGGGACCAAAAGGCATCCACGCGTCAGCATTTCAGTGGCTGGGGTTTTTGTTTTTTTTAAAGGGGGGAGGGTTTAGGGGGTAATTTAGGGTGTGTAAGCTAGCTAACAGAGAGAACTGTCCTCTCTTATTTCCGTGCTTGATTTACCAACGCTACTGCTATGCCTAAACATGGCTTAGATTAAAGTGAAGGCAACATGTGGTGCATGTCGAAAGTAATATTAATCCTAACTTGATCAAGTTTGGATTAGTACTACTTTCGACATGCACCACATGCTTGTTGCCTTCACTTCATTCCAATCCATGTTCATTTCACCCACTGATATATAATAACTCTTCATGCCCGCATCATGCATCATCATAATAACAAGTCCTACTAATCATCATCATACAACTTCTACTCGTTATTAATAACAAGTCATACGATCCTCATCCTCATAGTCATCGAACCAACCCTACTTAATTGTTCTTAGCACATGATCATCAGTATTAGGTAGGACCTAAATACCCTCTTTAAGGTAAAATAGCATAAAACAATATAGACCCCGACTCTCCATTATGGAGAATGGAGATCATCCTGTCTCCAATTTTTGCGCTTCGCTTCCTTTTGCTTCCAAGAACCTCCTTGCGACTGTCCATACATTTTTTCCATTCTTTGATTTTCATGTCTCCACTTCTTTTAGAAATCCGGTATGGACAGTTGAGATTCGTAGGATGACCTGGTTGTATGTTCAAAACATCAAGGCTACCATTCTGATACATCAAATGAGGCACACAATCCTCTGGGATTAACTGTTAAAAAACATAGTAATAACTTCATAGTTAGCAATGATGTACTAGTTTTAGAAGTATGCAAAAGATGCACGGATGTCGTAATAGTAAGAAATCTTACCAGGGTATCTCCATAGTAGTTACCGTAGTTCAACACGTGCACTAGTGGCACGTATTGACCATAATGTGGAGGAGTTTTACAATAGATATTGTAATTTTCAAGATTAGTACAAAATCCGACCAGATGAGTTTTCTCCTTATAAGTTAACTCAGAGCCATCGGTGTAGTAGGTTCTGTCTACCATGTTCCGCACATTGTTTGAACAATCAAAATAAGCTGTCAATGAAAATAAGCTGTCAACTATTTTGAAATGAACAATATAAATTAGCTAACTATGTTTGAGAAACTCACATAGCGGTAGAATTGGAGGCGTATCAACAAGGACCCAAATGTCCATATTGTCTTGTTCGATGTCAGGATCACCAAGATCCATGGTGACAAGCATACCCTCATCAAAACCATACATCTTGCAAAATGCTTCCCAATTTTTGCAACCAAAATGGGTTACGCTCTCAGAATTATACAGATTTACTTCAAAATCTATATCATGATGGGTCCTTAGGTGAATTTTCTTTGTTTCCATACTTTCATGGTCTTCAAAACCCATCCTCTCCAAGACGTAGCGTCTTCCATGGCATGGGATAAGCTAGTCGAATTGTAAAAGATGAAAAGTACACGTTGAAATAGTTGAAGTCGTGCTTAATTACGAAAAAATAACACTTGTCGTCGTTGCATACCGTTTCAACATCGAAGGTCTCCTCCAGCTTAATACTGAAGCGCCGATCTTCGTCCAGGTGAGGCATGTCGCACAGACCTCGGTCGTCGTGGCACCAGTCGCACTCCCACGGGAGACTTTCGTCGTCCGAGTACGACATTTCCAATGTTCATAATTCAAATATTAAACGTCTACAATTAAATATATGTACTAAAAAACCTAAGTTAGATCATTATTATTCATCACGGGTTGACTATCGGTTTGTCGAGTCTTTTCTTGAAAACTCTCAGCTCACGTGGTGTATACATTCGACCGTTGGTGATGGTCGCTCCTCCATTTGTCCCCGAGTGCATTACACCAAAATGTCTAGCACACGGGAACGAAGGAGAAGCGACCCCCACGACAACAGTCGGGATTCTTTGTCCTCTCATATATATATGGTGGAACTCTCCCTCACTGATTCCTCTCAGACATTTGCGACCGTCGGTGATGGTAGCTCCTTCCTTTCGTTCCCGAGTGCATTACACCAAATTGTCTAGCACACGGGAACGAAGGAGAAGCTACCCCCACGACAACAGTCGGGATTCTTCGTCCTCTCGTATATGGTGGAGACTCAATAGACTTAAAGCCAGCCCGAAATATCGTTTAATTATTTTTCTAAAACCGGTTCGTGGCTGGTCTCACCTCGAGGTCGGAGGGGGTCTGTCGTGGAATTGTCACGGCAGATGTCCTTAGTGTCAGGACTTAGTCGCGAGGCCAACGCATCTATGTGGTAGCTTGAGAGGGGTTGGGCGGAATCGAGAGACGCAACACAGGACAAGGATTTAGACAGCTTCGGGCCCCGGGAAACATCATCCGGTAATAGCCCTACATGCTGTTTGTGGCTAGGTCTCATTATGCTTATGAGAGGGTCACCGGTAAGCCGACTCTTTGTGTCTAGCCCTAGAGATTGTTTCTTGTTGCTTGTCCCTCTTTGGGGAGCCCTGCCCCTCCTTATATAAGTTAGAGGGGCGGGTTACATGTGGAGTCCTAGTAGGACTAGGACTAGTCTATCTTCTCTTACAAGTTAATTACAAGTCCGAGTCTTGCTTCCTCGTAAAGGAAATATTCGTCATCCCTTTCTTCTTAAGCCGGCCCATCATCACATGAGCCGGCCTTCTGGGCCTTGGGCCTAGTCTTCTATCTGACCCGTCGTCGGGGCCATCCATGAGTCGTCCGGCTCGTGAGTCATCTGACAGTGAGCCGCCAGACCCGTGAGTCACCAGTCCTCCGGCGGGTCACGGTGAAGCGCCAAGTCCGGCCGGGTCATACTTCCGGCCGGGTCATACCGCGGGGTATATCCCCGACATTAGCCCCCAGTTTAATTTGGATTTATCCATGTTAAACTAATCTGCAGTATAAACACAAGAACAAATTTGATAGGTTGTGTTCCGGGTTAAATATTCTTTGTAAGCCGGCACATGATCATCCTTATTTCCTTGTCATCTTCCTTCTTGATATGTATCCATAATCTCATAGCAAATCTCTTTAGCAGATATGTTCAAATTTTGCCAATGCAAAAAATCCAGATACTTCCTTTGAAAAATCCGGGTCAACAGGCCAGCTTCAGAGTCAATTTGCTGACGTTGGTCTCTTGTTGAGAAATATTGTAAGAGATAATCCACTTGAGTCGGCTTTCAATGCTCTGACTTGACAAAAATATTGGTCTTCAAATATTCAACTTATATTCATCCGGCTTAAAGATATAAAACTTTGCCGGTTTATGAGTACCAAAATTGTCGGGTTATAAATAGATGATGCCAAGTCATAATTGTCGCCGACGCCGGCTTATGATTTTTGCAGACACCAGGTCAATCTGATTTACTCAAAACTGAGAATTTGAAGATATTTCTCCCTTATATCCATATTATCTGTAGCCCCCAAGGGCCGGTTTAATCAGCATGAATAAGCCGGGACTTATCACCATGGCTTTAAATAAAATCCAGTTGTGTAGCCCCCATGAGTCGGCTATAGTCATAGTAGTGTAGCCGGGTCATCCTAGAATTGTCTTGAATTGTTGCCAGGAGCAATTGGTAGCCCCCAAGGGCCGGCTCATTACGATGTGATGATTCGGGTCTTCAATGAAGTGAGCAAAAAATGACTTTGCATTAGCCCCCAAGTGCCATGGTGCATGCTGGCAGTGACATGGGACTTGCATATTTGATGTAATCTCAACTTGAATAATGTAGCCCCCAAGTGCCGGGTTGTAAGCCTGCAGCGACTCGGGACTATTCCTATCATTGTAGAATAAATCATATCCATTGATAAAATAATAGCCATTGCGCCAAAGCGACTTTGAAAACCTCAATCATAATATTAGTTACTGATAACCATAATAAAAATCTAGCCATGCTGGCTATTAAACATTTGAATAACCCGGTTTGAAACCTCAATCATTCAATATCATAGTGAAAATCCAGCCAAGTTTGGCTATTTAAAGATTCAAATACCTTATCTGTTGACAAGTAAATCCGGAGTTTAAATACCCGGCGACTCTTGGCCGATGGTGATTTATTACGCCTCCATTGTAAGCCGGAAATTTTATAACCCGGCGGCTTATAGCCTTTGAGAAAACCAAGAATTGACAACCCTTTTGAGACACCAGTTTCAATCTTTGATGATGGGCTTAAACTTAATCATTTATGTAAGTCATAGCCCTGTAAATCCTGCACAGAGTTTAAACAACATATGCCCTGGCGACTTAACGTTAAAAGCCAGGGCGGGTAATCACCCAAATGTAGTCTTATCCTGCACACTAGTAGATCACAAGATCCCTTGGCGGTTTACCGCAGGGCGGGTCATAATATCTCACATATAACCACTGTGATATTGATTTTGTACTGCCGGTTTACATGACCTGTGCAGTAAGGGCAATAACCCAATCCTTAGAAGCCAATGCTTCCACATAGATGATGATTGTCATAAGCTGGCGATTTACCATTGAAAATCAAGCCGGGTTAAATAACAACCACTCATATACACTTTAGATATGAAAAAGAGCTCCAAATAAAATCCAAAAATTGTTTGCAAAAAGAGACTTCAAAATTTTTGAGGCTTCTGATTCGAATACGATCGGAATACCGTCCCAAAGGGGTTAAGCTAAGATTCGAATACGATCCTATAGCCCCCAGTGGCTTTGGCGTTGCCGATCAAGAGGGTACCGACAGCTATGTTCTCTTTGGTTCGAATACGACCTATGTTTGAACAGGAAGCCCCCAAATGACCTTGAGAGTTGTTTAACGACGCTGATTCGAATACGATCCACGTCGGTTCCCAAAGGGGGTTGAGCTATGGTTCAAATATGACCAAGAAACTCCCCAATGAGCTCGGCAGTGTGCCAATCAAGTGGGTATCGACAGCTATGTTCTCTTTGGTTCGAATACGACCTATGTTTGAACAGGAAGCCCCCAAGTGATCATGAGAATATTTAACGACTCTGATTCGAATACGATCAGGGTCACACCAAAAGGGTTAAGCTAAATTCGAATACGATCAGCTCCCAATGGTCATTAAAGCAGGGTACCTATATTTGAGTTGTGCTTTGTAACAGACTCTTTAGTCCCTTTAATTTTTCCTGAGAACACGAACTTTGCGAGGGATAAATTCTTTTTTGAACCGGAAATTCTTAAACCGGATATTGAGAGTTTCAAAGTTTTGTAATAGACAAATTTACCTTGAACCGGATTTTGAACCGGATTGGGAGCTTCAAAGCTTTGTGGAAGATAAATTTCTCTTGAACCGGATTTTAAACCGGAATCTTTATTTTGAACCGGCAATTTTCTGACGGCCTTTAAATTTTCATCAATATGGTAGCAACCTCCGGAACCGGGTTATCATTCCCTCCAACGACCCGGGGTTCCCGAGTCATGTCACTGTAGCCCCCGAGTCTCAAGATGACTCGAAGAGTTGGCTTGAGATTCTCCATATTTAACCGTGATATAAACCGGCATAACTTGTATATCATTGGTGTTGATAGCACGATGTGTATCCACAGAAGGTTGAGGTGACTGCGGCGGGTTATAAATGATCCCGTATGAGCCGTGTCAGCAACTCGGCCAATGGTTCCTTCCAACTGGCTGTTTGAAGTTTGACCAAACTGTAGTGACGGCGACTTGTGCGCATGTCCACTGAGCCATCCGGTGCAGACAGCGGTTGATAGTATATGATAATTTCCTCCATTTTGTTGAAAGAAAACCGGGCTTCCCAAGTAGTGACTTGCTCATACTCAATAATCAGCTCACGCAGACGGGTGTGGCCCGGTACGTTGATATAGACCAGGCCGCGAGAAACGGATGGTAAAGACGACCGTTGCATTAGAGGCGGCATAGACAGATGAACCGGCCGTGGCGTTGTAAACCGGCGCGAGTGAGCCAACCATGTTTGTTTTGACGTAGTGAACAAATGTCCTGATTCGCCTGGGCAACAGATGAGTCGGCTGCGGCGCTGTAAGACGGCGCGGACGGGCGAGTTAATGTAAACCGGGCCACAGAGGATGGTGACCTTCCACACGTTCATTCTCCGGGTGGTATGACACGGACGAAACACCGGTGCAAAATTTTGCTAGTGCGTGCTCCGTGCCCGTAATATAACGCCTCATTTGTAATGAACAATTGTCCTGTGCCAAAAAATATCACATGCCAAAGTAATTGTTCACACGAAAATTAATGTGCTATAAAAACAAACCGGACGAATATCACCTGATGTTTTTTGTTCGGACAACGGATGATCCGTTCATCACGACAGAGGCGGTTTAATCAGGTCGGCGACTCAATATGGTCCCGGCGGTTCGAGCGGAAACCCTCCGGGTTATTCTCCGGGTCGTTAAGCACCCGACACGGGCAGTGCAGATGTATACGTCACCTCGACGCCGGCGTACGAGGACCGGATCATACCTTGGCCATGAGTCAATTGACCTGATTGTTTTGTTCGGCGAGTCCATGGAGCTTTTTCTTGTCTCTGCTCCGGGCACAAATGTCGGCACCGGTGTCTTGACGTGCAATATCACATGCATATTTGCCCCGCTCATCAATTGGTATTAGCCTTGCTAGTACTTTGTATTGACTGGGATTTTCTTGTTAGGAAGATTGACTCAGCCTTAAGACCGTCGGCTCACATGTGAACTCTTCAGCAGATCTCACAAATTTGACAGCAAAAACAGTAACACCACTCAGACCGTCTGTTCCCAATCAGCAGCTTATCCAATCCTTTCCTACTGAATCATATCCTCAAAATCAGTTTCTTCAGTCGCCACGGCTGCATAATCGCAAATGCTTGCTCTCTGCTAGCAGCAGCTACAGATCTTATGGTCAGTATTGCAGACTGTACATATTGCCATGGCATTAAATCTATATTAACTTCAGAAGATAGCTGCCGCGGCTGACCGAATCAACAGTACATGAAGTAATTCCTTGGTTCATAGGCAGTTGGCCACTGTACGTGCAGATGTTGCTGAACCTGAAGAAAATACACTGAAGCCCGACAACGGAGGCAACTGGAGGCCGAGGCAGCCTGATGGTGACTCTCAAACCGGTGAAGGCGCGCGGGGATGGCAGCAGCTCGGGGCTGTGGTGAACCGGCGCGCGGGGAGCAGCGGTAACGAGTTAACAAGGCGGCAGTAGGTGGTGACTCGGAGCGGTCGTTGAGGAGCTTGCGACGGGAGCAGCTACCTGCAGACGCGGCGACAGCAACCAGCAGCTCGGGCACAGAGCTGAACGAGGGGCAGCCCGCGGACGGGGATGGTTCGCGACGACAGGGCCGGTTCAACCCGGCGGGTCGACGAGATGCGTCCGCGGCAGCGGCGAGTTGGAGAGGCGCGCCGTGGCCGGTTCAGGCGCGAGAGCTGGAACCGGAGCGGGTTTGGCCGGGGCCGGTCGACTTGGTGGAGCCGGCGCGCACGCGGCCGCGGGAGCTGGAGAGGCGCGCGGCCTGCTGCGGGTATAGAGGAGGGCGAGGCCGAGCCGGCGGGCGTGGCCACAGAGGGGCGTGAGGAGGAGAAGCTCGGACGCCGCGGACGAAGTTGGAACGAGACGCTTGGGCGGCGCGGGCACAGGTGGAGTTGCAACCCATCCTGGGATAACGCGGACGGGCATCAGTGTCTCGTGTAAACCGGTAGGAGCTGCGAGGCGAGGCCAACAAGGCGGGTTCGGCGTCTCAGACGCGGGATCGCGCGCAGGTGGCTTGCGGAGCCAGCGGCCGCGGAGGGCCGGTGAGGAGTGGAGCCGGCGCGAAGTGGTAGTGGAGGAGAGGGCCCTGGTGACCGCGGTGGTTTGAGGCAGACGGAGGCGAAGGCCCCGGCGGCTGCAGTGGCTTGAGGCAGGCGGAGGCGAAGGCCCTGGCGGCTGCAGTGGCATGAGGCAGGCGGAGGCGGACCAAAGGCCGAGACGGACAGAGGGGCAGGGTTGAGTCCACGGCCGCGGGTGAGAGAGGCGACCAGCCGGCCAGCGGCGACTCGGAGCGAGCCGGTGCGGCGCGAGGGCGACCAGAGTAGTCCTCATCCGAAGCGTTATCTATTTGACTTTTCCACCACATCCTTCCAGATCGTGGCCTCCATTGCACAGTCGTACGCGGATGAATTTCCGTTGGTTCCGACGGATCGCGTCGTGTTGCCGGCGGCGCACAGAACGTCAAACCCTAATTATCTTTTATCTCAATCTAGTTTCTGTTATTCTGACCGCTCGTCGTATAGACAATGTAAATCCTTTGCATCGGCTCTTTCCTCATCCGACTAATCGCGAGCTTGTCGACCCCTTGAAGTGATCCCTCCAAGAACTCAACACCACCGTGCGCGAGCCCCACGGTGGGCGCCAACTGTCGTGGAATTGTCACGGCAGATGTCCTTAGTGTCAGGACTTAGTCGCGAGGCCAGCGCATCTATCTGGTAGCTTGAGAGGGGTTGGGCGGAATCGAGAGACGCAACACAAGACAAGGATTTAGACAGCTTCGGGCCCCGGGAAACATCATCCGGTAATAGCCCTACATGCTGTTTGTGGCTAGGTCTCATTATGCTTATGAGAGGGTCGCCGGTAAGCCGACTCTTTGTGTCTAGCCCTAGAGATTGTTTCTTGTTGCTTGTCCCTCTTTGGGGAGCCCTGCCCCTCCTTATATAAGTTAGAGGGGCGGGTTACATGTGGAGTCCTAGTAGGACTAGGACTAGTCTATCTTCTCTTACAAGTTAATTACAAGTCCGGGTCTTGCTTCCTCGTAAAGGAAATATTCGTCATCCCTTTCTTCTTAAGCCGGCCCATCATCACATGAGCCGGCCTTCTGGGCCTTGGGCCTAGTCTTCTATCTGACCCATCGTCGGGGCCATCCGTGAGTCATCCGGCTCGTGAGTCATCTGACAGTGAGCCGCCAGACCCGTGAGTCGCCAGTCCTCCGGCGGGTCACGGTGAAGCGCCAAGTCCGGTCGGGTCATACTTCCGGCCGGGTCATACTGCGGGGTATATCCCCGACAGGGTCGGTGACGGGGACGACGGAGGGGATGATGGAGGGGGGCTCCTAGATTTCTGCAAAAACAAAAACCCTATAAGCTATCAACTAATCATATGCATACGCCTTGCATAGTGCTCTCCAATTTTAGCTTTCAAAGTAGGAGTAGTTTTCCAATTTGAGCATTCAATAAGCAAAATCAAATCACAAAATAAAGTAGTATTCAAATTAGGATGCATTCAATTATAAGCAAAACTACATCATCTCCATGCGTCCGTACATCGTCGAATATTATCACTAATACACCTCGAATACTATCACACATATCGCCAGTACAGCTAGAACCGTAGCACCCGACGGGTATCGGCGCGGGCGGTGGACACCCAAAGGGAAGGAACCATCACAGGATCATAGCTCCAGTGAGATCCCTGAAGAACCTGCCAGGTATTGTCGAAGCTGCCCTCCAACGCAACCATGTAGCGACGGACGTGCTGGTCCTCCTCACTGACACGGTGACGTACCACCTCCGCGGTGTCCGGAAGCCTCGGCACCGTCACTGGCCCACGCGACCGCCACCAAACAAGGATCGGGTCAACGACGGGCTGGCTCCTCACCAACCTACGCCCCCCGGAAGGTAGCACCTCCCAAAACCAGCCCGGCGGAGCCCAGTCCCGGACATGGCCCCTCTGATCAAGCCGGCCTCCTCCGCCGAGTCGACAACGAGGATGCGGGATTGGCATCGTCGACGTCGATGCGGGAATAATTACTTTAACTAAAAAAATAAACTAGTTCTATTAATTTTCTTGCTAAAAATAAACTACTTCTATATATAGTAAAATAAAGTAGTTTTATTAAATCAACCGGTTCAACTAGCTACTAAGCACTTACTATAAATAAAATAAAGTAGTACTTACTAAAAACAAACTACTTCAACATATAGTAAAATAAAGTAGTTTTATTAAATAAACTAGTTCAACTACTAAGCACTTACTATAAATAAAATAAAGTAGTACTTACTAAAAATGAACTACTTCTATATATAGTAAAATAAAGTAGTTTTATTAAATCAACTAGTTCAAAAATATATATAGTAAAAAATTAATACATATATGAAAAAAAACATATATAAACAAAAAAATGATATGAACATTATATTCATACATACATAGCCACATCCATTCATCATATAGGTACCACATACATATATACATTATATATATATGAAAAAAATGCAATGAACAAAAAAATAATACACATTATATGAAAAAAAAAAGCACTGAACAGAGCCGTGGCTGCGGCGGCTCACATCGGGGGCAGCCGGCGAGGGCGACGGCGGGGGCAGCGAGGGCGTCGACGACGGTCATGGTGGGGGCGCGGGCCGGGGCAGGGCGTGGCCGGCGACGGTGGGGGCGGGTCGTGGCGCAGGGGCGCGGCCGGGCATGCTCGGGGGCGGCAGAGGGCGACGGCGTGGGTGGCAGACGGCGTCGGCGTGGGCTCGGGGGCGGCGGACGGCTTCGGCGTGGGCTCGGGGGCACGGGCGACGGCGACGGCGGCGGGGCAGCCTTGCGGCGTTGAGGAGGTCGGCGTCTTCGGGGGCAACTGGCGATGAAATTCTGAATTTTCTCCAAGTGTTTCTTATATAGGACGTCGCACCAACCGGGACCAACGGCCTCTTTTCAGCAGCCCAAAGGGCGGGAAGCGGCGGCCTTTGGTCCCGGTTGGTGGCACCAACTGGGACTAAAGGAGCGGCATTGGTACCGGTTGGCGCCACGAACCGGTACCAATGCACACCTTTAGTCTCGGTTGGTGCCACCAACCGGGACCAAAGGCCTTGTGCTGCTGCGCCCGCGTCGAAAGTTTAGTCCCTCCTCGCTAGTTGAGAGGGGCGCTCAGTGGTTTATAAGCCCCACTGTCGCACCCCTCTCGAGCTCCTCTCCATTGCAGGCTTGCGGGCCTAATTGTCACTGTTATGCCTGATGGGCTTACTGGGCCTTATGCGGGCCTGAATCCTGGCCCATCGATGGGTTTCTAGTCGTATTCAGGCCGTGGTGGCCCAGTAGGTGGCATAATTTTTATATTTTGCCTTTTTTGTTTTCTTTTTTGCTTTATTTATTTTGTTTTGATTCTACTTACAACAAAAAACTTATTTATTTTATTTTATTTCGTTTCTAATTACTTATTTATTTTACTTTATGATAATACTTTTTGCTATTAAAGTTTCTATCAAAAAAAGTTCTTTATGAAAATTCTTTTTGCTTTTAATGATTTTGAACAAAAAATACTTCGATAATTTTAGTTGCATCAATTTTCTATGATTTTAGTTTCAATAATACAGAGGTTTCTTATAATGTTTTGAACAGAAAATACTTTGTTAATTTTAGTTTCATAAATTTTATTAAAGTTTATTTTATTTTGTTTCTACTTATATATTTTAATAAAGTTTATATTATTTTGTTTCTAATTACTTATTTATTTTATTTGTTATTTTTCATGCACCATTTTTCATGCATTACTAATTATTTAGAGCTATAAGACCCTAAAATTGAAAAGCATTTCAAATGAACTCTGAAAAGGTTGAAATTTGGCATTGGTATCATCATTTCATCCACATAGCATGTGCAAGAAAGTTGAGAGGGTTACGGAAAAAACTGGATGCACTTCGTGTACAAAACGGACAATCTCTTTCAAAGTATCAGGATTTCATACGGAAACTCGTCTATTACAAAGGGATTTCATTTTTTAAAACTTATTTGAACTCCTGACTTTTTGTGTGTTCAAAATGCAACATTCAAAGCCACATCATCATTTTTCAATCCTTTCTGACTTCATTTGTTATTTTTCATGCATTTACTAATTATTTTGAGCTATAAGACCCTAAAATTGAAAAGCATTTCAAATGAACTCTGAAAAGGTTGAAAGTTGGCATGGTATCATCATTTCATCCACATAGCATGTGCAAGAAAGTTGAGAGGGTTACGGAAAAAACTGGATGCACTTCGTGTACAAAACGGACAATCTCTTTCAAAGTATCAGGATTTCATACGGAAACTCGTCTGTTACAAAGGGATTTCATTTTTTAAAACTTATTTGAACTCCTGACTTTTTGTGTGTTCAAAATGCAACATTCAAAGCCACATCATCATTTTTCAATCCTTTCTGACTTCATTTGTTATTTTTCATGCATTTACTAATTATTTTGAGCTATAAGACCCTAAAATTGAAAAGCATTTCAAATGAACTCTGAAAAGTTTGAAAGTTGGCATGGTATCATCATTTCATCCACATAGCATGTGCAAGAAAGTTGAGAGGGTTACGGCATGCAATGAGGGTACGAGCAACACTCCCCAAACTTGGCATGACTCATCGCCATCTTGTATTCATGATCTTACTGGGATGAAAGGAAGGTCTGTGGATTAGATCATGAATACTGTTTATTTCCTTTCATACCCAGGAGGTGAGGTAGAGATGGAGGGCGGCCCTCGGGGGGAGGGCCCATTACACTGTTATGTTTGCTAGCATACCAATTAGCATGTATCATTGGCAAGAGACATGCACTAACAAGCGTAGTGCGTAAAGGGAGCCCACCTCTAAGGGAGGCCCCTTTACATCAGAGGAAGACATACGAATCTTACCCCGGTATCATACCTGTTTCAAGATTCTGGCTAAGCCCTTCTTGTTGCCACATATCCAGTTTCTTCTAAGGTTTCTGGAATTGCTCAAGTTCCTGCTCAACGCTTCTTGTCTAGCTCCAGTCTAGCACTTGTACCAGTCGCCTACCAGATCACGGCTTTGCTTCTGCTTCGTCGACCCCCGCTTTCGCGGTTGCTTCCCTCTAAGGCGGAACGCTCCCCTACCGATGCCAAAACTTGGTTCTCATGGATGAAGTGTTTGAGTAGACAAAAGAAGAAGAAGCTGCTACACGAAGTGAAAACCGGTGCTAAGAGCAGGATATTCTTATCTATGAGAGAGAACTGCTTGGCCCACGATGAGAGAGCTAGAAGAAAAATTCCCGCAGCAACCATAGTTGCTGCGTGTATAAGAGCCGAAATAGGAGTGGGCCCTTCCATAGCATCACGACCAAGGGAAAAAGAAGGAAAGAATCTCTGAGCGAGAGTGCCAAGATGGGAACCTATTCTTCGATCGACTACCCCTTGAACCCCTTGCAGAAAAAGTAGGAAAATGGACTGAAATTGTTGGATAAGTGGATTTGTAGTATTTAAAGCAATGGTTGATAGAGCGAGGTCTAACCTTGATTGGGTAGACCGAGAAGCAAACCACTAAGCAACTGGACTGCAGCCCCGAGAAAACAAGCAGTTCGGAAAAGCAAGTCAGGAATACGGTGGCGATGCAGCAACGCGACCACTACATAAGCCACGTCTAGCTGAGGCGAGCAGCAAGCAGGGGAGAGTATTTTGAAGTACAAGAACGTTGGGGTGGGTAATTCTCTCACTGGGCCAGCCACTAGAATCAGTCAATGAAAAAGCAAGCAAGGAGATGTCCTCACTGGACATTTATCCTATTTGTGAAAAATTCCATTCCATTTATACGAGAAGTGCCGATCCCTTTTTTAGAGTAAAAGGGGGTTTGAGGGTGTCCCAGCCGGATTTTATTGAAAAGAATCCTAACACTTCATTGGGTGGGATGGCGGAACAACCAAGTCCTCGATAGCGAGGGTCTCGGATAGGGGTCGCTTCGTACAAAACGGACAATCTCTTTCAAAGTATCGGGATTTCATACGGAAACTCGTCTGTTACAAAGGGATTTCATTTTTTAAAACTTATTTGAACTCCTGACTTTTTGTGTGTTCAAAATGCACCATTCAAAGACACGTCATCATTTTTCAATCCTTTCTGACTTCATTTGTTATTTTTCATGCATTTACTAATTATTTTGAGCTATAAGACCCTAAAATTGAAAAGCATTTCAAATGAACTCTGAAAAGGTTGAAAGTTGGCATGGTATCATCATTTCATCCACATAGCATGTGCAAGAAAGTTGAGAGGGTTACGGAAAAAACTGGATGCACTTCGTGTACAAAACGGACAATCTCTTTCAAAGTATCAGGATTTCATACGGAAACTCGTCTGTTACAAAGGGATTTCATTTTTTAAAACTTATTTGAACTCCTGACTTTTTGTGTGTTCAAAATGCAACATTCAAAGCCACATCATCATTTTTCAATCCTTTCTGACTTCATTTGTTATTTTTCATGCATTTACTAATTATTTTGAGCTATAAGACCCTAAAATTGAAAAGCATTTCAAATGAACTCTGAAAAGTTTGAAAGTTGGCATGGTATCATCATTTCATCCACATAGCATGTGCAAGAAAGTTGAGAGGGTTACGGCATGCAATGAGGGTACGAGCAACACTCCCCAAACTTGGCATGACTCATCGCCATCTTGTATTCATGATCTTACTGGGATGAAAGGAAGGTCTGTGGATTAGATCATGAATACTGTTTATTTCCTTTCATACCCAGGAGGTGAGGTAGAGATGGAGGGCGGCCCTCGGGGGGAGGGCCCATTACACTGTTATGTTTGCTAGCATACCAATTAGCATGTATCATTGGCAAGAGACATGCACTAACAAGCGTAGTGCGTAAAGGGAGCCCACCTCTAAGGGAGGCCCCTTTACATCAGAGGAAGACATACGAATCTTACCCCGGTATCATACCTGTTTCAAGATTCTGGCTAAGCCCTTCTTGTTGCCACATATCCAGTTTCTTCTAAGGTTTCTGGAATTGCTCAAGTTCCTGCTCAACGCTTCTTGTCTAGCTCCAGTCTAGCACTTGTACCAGTCGCCTACCAGATCACGGCTTTGCTTCTGCTTCGTCGACCCCCGCTTTCGCGGTTGCTTCCCTCTAAGGCGGAACGCTCCCCTACCGATGCCAAAACTTGGTTCTCATGGATGAAGTGTTTGAGTAGACAAAAGAAGAAGAAGCTGCTACACGAAGTGAAAACCGGTGCTAAGAGCAGGATATTCTTATCTATGAGAGAGAACTGCTTGGCCCACGATGAGAGAGCTAGAAGAAAAATTCCCGCAGCAACCATAGTTGCTGCGTGTATAAGAGCCGAAATAGGAGTGGGCCCTTCCATAGCATCACGACCAAGGGAAAAAGAAGGAAAGAATCTCTGAGCGAGAGTGCCAAGATGGGAACCTATTCTTCGATCGACTACCCCTTGAACCCCTTGCAGAAAAAGTAGGAAAATGGACTGAAATTGTTGGATAAGTGGATTTGTAGTATTTAAAGCAATGGTTGATAGAGCGAGGTCTAACCTTGATTGGGTAGACCGAGAAGCAAACCACTAAGCAACTGGACTGCAGCCCCGAGAAAACAAGCAGTTCGGAAAAGCAAGTCAGGAATACGGTGGCGATGCAGCAACGCGACCACTACATAAGCCACGTCTAGCTGAGGCGAGCAGCAAGCAGGGGAGAGTATTTTGAAGTACAAGAACGTTGGGGTGGGTAATTCTCTCACTGGGCCAGCCACTAGAATCAGTCAATGAAAAAGCAAGCAAGGAGATGTCCTCACTGGACATTTATCCTATTTGTGAAAAATTCCATTCCATTTATACGAGAAGTGCCGATCCCTTTTTTAGAGTAAAAGGGGGTTTGAGGGTGTCCCAGCCGGATTTTATTGAAAAGAATCCTAACACTTCATTGGGTGGGATGGCGGAACAACCAAGTCCTCGATAGCGAGGGTCTCGGATAGGGGTCGCTTCGTACAAAACGGACAATCTCTTTCAAAGTATCGGGATTTCATACGGAAACTCGTCTGTTACAAAGGGATTTCATTTTTTAAAACTTATTTGAACTCCTGACTTTTTGTGTGTTCAAAATGCACCATTCAAAGACACGTCATCATTTTTCAATCCTTTCTGACTTCATTTGTTATTTTTCATGCATTTACTAATTATTTTGAGCTATAAGACCCTAAAATTGAAAAGCATTTCAAATGAACTCTGAAAAGGTTGAAAGTTGGCATGGTATCATCATTTCATCCACATAGCATGTGCAAGAAAGTTGAGAGGGTTACGGAAAAAACTGGATGCACTTCGTGTACAAAACGGACAATCTCTTTCAAAGTATCAGGATTTCATACGGAAACTCGTCTGTTACAAAGGGATTTCATTTTTTAAAACTTATTTGAACTCCTGACTTTTTGTGTGTTCAAAATGCAACATTCAAAGCCACATCATCATTTTTCAATCCTTTCTGACTTCATTTGTTATTTTTCATGCATTTACTAATTATTTTGAGCTATAAGACCCTAAAATTGAAAAGCATTTCAAATGAACTCTGAAAAGTTTGAAAGTTGGCATGGTATCATCATTTCATCCACATAGCATGTGCAAGAAAGTTGAGAGGGTTACGGCATGCAATGAGGGTACGAGCAACACTCCCCAAACTTGGCATGACTCATCGCCATCTTGTATTCATGATCTTACTGGGATGAAAGGAAGGTCTGTGGATTAGATCATGAATACTGTTTATTTCCTTTCATACCCAGGAGGTGAGGTAGAGATGGAGGGCGGCCCTCGGGGGGAGGGCCCATTACACTGTTATGTTTGCTAGCATACCAATTAGCATGTATCATTGGCAAGAGACATGCACTAACAAGCGTAGTGCGTAAAGGGAGCCCACCTCTAAGGGAGGCCCCTTTACATCAGAGGAAGACATACGAATCTTACCCCGGTATCATACCTGTTTCAAGATTCTGGCTAAGCCCTTCTTGTTGCCACATATCCAGTTTCTTCTAAGGTTTCTGGAATTGCTCAAGTTCCTGCGCAACGCTTCTTGTCTAGCTCCAGTCTAGCACTTGTACCAGTCGCCTACCAGATCACGGCTTTGCTTCTGCTTCGTCGACCCCCGCTTTCGCGGTTGCTTCCCTCTAAGGCGGAACGCTCCCCTACCGATGCCAAAACTTGGTTCTCATGGATGAAGTGTTTGAGTAGACAAAAGAAGAAGAAGCTGCTACACGAAGTGAAAACCGGTGCTAAGAGCAGGATATTCTTATCTATGAGAGAGAACTGCTTGGCCCACGATGAGAGAGCTAGAAGAAAAATTCCCGCAGCAACCATAGTTGCTGCGTGTATAAGAGCCGAAATAGGAGTGGGCCCTTCCATAGCATCACGACCAAGGGAAAAAGAAGGAAAGAATCTCTGAGCGAGAGTGCCAAGATGGGAACCTATTCTTCGATCGACTACCCCTTGAACCCCTTGCAGAAAAAGTAGGAAAATGGACTGAAATTGTTGGATAAGTGGATTTGTAGTATTTAAAGCAATGGTTGATAGAGCGAGGTCTAACCTTGATTGGGTAGACCGAGAAGCAAACCACTAAGCAACTGGACTGCAGCCCCGAGAAAACAAGCAGTTCGGAAAAGCAAGTCAGGAATACGGTGGCGATGCAGCAACGCGACCACTACATAAGCCACGTCTAGCTGAGGCGAGCAGCAAGCAGGGGAGAGTATTTTGAAGTACAAGAACGTTGGGGTGGGTAATTCTCTCACTGGGCCAGCCACTAGAATCAGTCAATGAAAAAGCAAGCAAGGAGATGTCCTCACTGGACATTTATCCTATTTGTGAAAAATTCCATTCCATTTATACGAGAAGTGCCGATCCCTTTTTTAGAGTAAAAGGGGGTTTGAGGGTGTCCCAGCCGGATTTTATTGAAAAGAATCCTAACACTTCATTGGGTGGGATGGCGGAACAACCAAGTCCTCGATAGCGAGGGTCTCGGATAGGGGTCGCTTCGTACAAAACGGACAATCTCTTTCAAAGTATCGGGATTTCATACGGAAACTCGTCTGTTACAAAGGGATTTCATTTTTTAAAACTTATTTGAACTCCTGACTTTTTGTGTGTTCAAAATGCACCATTCAAAGACACGTCATCATTTTTCAATCCTTTCTGACTTCATTTGTTATTTTTCATGCATTTACTAATTATTTTGAGCTATAAGACCCTAAAATTGAAAAGCATTTCAAATGAACTCTGAAAAGGTTGAAAGTTGGCATGGTATCATCATTTCATCCACATAGCATGTGCAAGAAAGTTGAGAGGGTTACGGAAAAAACTGGATGCACTTCGTGTACAAAACGGACAATCTCTTTCAAAGTATCAGGATTTCATACGGAAACTCGTCTGTTACAAAGGGATTTCATTTTTTAAAACTTATTTGAACTCCTGACTTTTTGTGTGTTCAAAATGCAACATTCAAAGCCACATCATCATTTTTCAATCCTTTCTGACTTCATTTGTTATTTTTCATGCATTTACTAATTATTTTGAGCTATAAGACCCTAAAATTGAAAAGCATTTCAAATGAACTCTGAAAAGTTTGAAAGTTGGCATGGTATCATCATTTCATCCACATAGCATGTGCAAGAAAGTTGAGAGGGTTACGGCATGCAATGAGGGTACGAGCAACACTCCCCAAACTTGGCATGACTCATCGCCATCTTGTATTCATGATCTTACTGGGATGAAAGGAAGGTCTGTGGATTAGATCATGAATACTGTTTATTTCCTTTCATACCCAGGAGGTGAGGTAGAGATGGAGGGCGGCCCTCGGGGGGAGGGCCCATTACACTGTTATGTTTGCTAGCATACCAATTAGCATGTATCATTGGCAAGAGACATGCACTAACAAGCATAGTGCGTAAAGGGAGCCCACCTCTAAGGGAGGCCCCTTTACATCAGAGGAAGACATACGAATCTTACCCCGGTATCATACCTGTTTCAAGATTCTGGCTAAGCCCTTCTTGTTGCCACATATCCAGTTTCTTCTAAGGTTTCTGGAATTGCTCAAGTTCCTGCTCAACGCTTCTTGTCTAGCTCCAGTCTAGCACTTGTACCAGTCGCCTACCAGATCACGGCTTTGCTTCTGCTTCGTCGACCCCCGCTTTCGCGGTTGCTTCCCTCTAAGGCGGAACGCTCCCCTACCGATGCCAAAACTTGGTTCTCATGGATGAAGTGTTTGAGTAGACAAAAGAAGAAGAAGCTGCTACACGAAGTGAAAACCGGTGCTAAGAGCAGGATATTCTTATCTATGAGAGAGAACTGCTTGGCCCACGATGAGAGAGCTAGAAGAAAAATTCCCGCAGCAACCATAGTTGCTGCGTGTATAAGAGCCGAAATAGGAGTGGGCCCTTCCATAGCATCACGACCAAGGGAAAAAGAAGGAAAGAATCTCTGAGCGAGAGTGCCAAGATGGGAACCTATTCTTCGATCGACTACCCCTTGAACCCCTTGCAGAAAAAGTAGGAAAATGGACTGAAATTGTTGGATAAGTGGATTTGTAGTATTTAAAGCAATGGTTGATAGAGCGAGGTCTAACCTTGATTGGGTAGACCGAGAAGCAAACCACTAAGCAACTGGACTGCAGCCCCGAGAAAACAAGCAGTTCGGAAAAGCAAGTCAGGAATACGGTGGCGATGCAGCAACGCGACCACTACATAAGCCACGTCTAGCTGAGGCGAGCAGCAAGCAGGGGAGAGTATTTTGAAGTACAAGAACGTTGGGGTGGGTAATTCTCTCACTGGGCCAGCCACTAGAATCAGTCAATGAAAAAGCAAGCAAGGAGATGTCCTCACTGGACATTTATCCTATTTGTGAAAAATTCCATTCCATTTATACGAGAAGTGCCGATCCCTTTTTTAGAGTAAAAGGGGGTTTGAGGGTGTCCCAGCCGGATTTTATTGAAAAGAATCCTAACACTTCATTGGGTGGGATGGCGGAACAACCAAGTCCTCGATAGCGAGGGTCTCGGATAGGGGTCGCTTCGTACAAAACGGACAATCTCTTTCAAAGTATCGGGATTTCATACGGAAACTCGTCTGTTACAAAGGGATTTCATTTTTTAAAACTTATTTGAACTCCTGACTTTTTGTGTGTTCAAAATGCACCATTCAAAGACACGTCATCATTTTTCAATCCTTTCTGACTTCATTTGTTATTTTTCATGCATTTACTAATTATTTTGAGCTATAAGACCCTAAAATTGAAAAGCATTTCAAATGAACTCTGAAAAGGTTGAAAGTTGGCATGGTATCATCATTTCATCCACATAGCATGTGCAAGAAAGTTGAGAGGGTTACGGAAAAAACTGGATGCACTTCGTGTACAAAACGGACAATCTCTTTCAAAGTATCAGGATTTCATACGGAAACTCGTCTGTTACAAAGGGATTTCATTTTTTAAAACTTATTTGAACTCCTGACTTTTTGTGTGTTCAAAATGCAACATTCAAAGCCACATCATCATTTTTCAATCCTTTCTGACTTCATTTGTTATTTTTCATGCATTTACTAATTATTTTGAGCTATAAGACCCTAAAATTGAAAAGCATTTCAAATGAACTCTGAAAAGTTTGAAAGTTGGCATGGTATCATCATTTCATCCACATAGCATGTGCAAGAAAGTTGAGAGGGTTACGGCATGCAATGAGGGTACGAGCAACACTCCCCAAACTTGGCATGACTCATCGCCATCTTGTATTCATGATCTTACTGGGATGAAAGGAAGGTCTGTGGATTAGATCATGAATACTGTTTATTTCCTTTCATACCCAGGAGGTGAGGTAGAGATGGAGGGCGGCCCTCGGGGGGAGGGCCCATTACACTGTTATGTTTGCTAGCATACCAATTAGCATGTATCATTGGCAAGAGACATGCACTAACAAGCGTAGTGCGTAAAGGGAGCCCACCTCTAAGGGAGGCCCCTTTACATCAGAGGAAGACATACGAATCTTACCCCGGTATCATACCTGTTTCAAGATTCTGGCTAAGCCCTTCTTGTTGCCACATATCCAGTTTCTTCTAAGGTTTCTGGAATTGCTCAAGTTCCTGCTCAACGCTTCTTGTCTAGCTCCAGTCTAGCACTTGTACCAGTCGCCTACCAGATCACGGCTTTGCTTCTGCTTCGTCGACCCCCGCTTTCGCGGTTGCTTCCCTCTAAGGCGGAACGCTCCCCTACCGATGCCAAAACTTGGTTCTCATGGATGAAGTGTTTGAGTAGACAAAAGAAGAAGAAGCTGCTACACGAAGTGAAAACCGGTGCTAAGAGCAGGATATTCTTATCTATGAGAGAGAACTGCTTGGCCCACGATGAGAGAGCTAGAAGAAAAATTCCCGCAGCAACCATAGTTGCTGCGTGTATAAGAGCCGAAATAGGAGTGGGCCCTTCCATAGCATCACGACCAAGGGAAAAAGAAGGAAAGAATCTCTGAGCGAGAGTGCCAAGATGGGAACCTATTCTTCGATCGACTACCCCTTGAACCCCTTGCAGAAAAAGTAGGAAAATGGACTGAAATTGTTGGATAAGTGGATTTGTAGTATTTAAAGCAATGGTTGATAGAGCGAGGTCTAACCTTGATTGGGTAGACCGAGAAGCAAACCACTAAGCAACTGGACTGCAGCCCCGAGAAAACAAGCAGTTCGGAAAAGCAAGTCAGGAATACGGTGGCGATGCAGCAACGCGACCACTACATAAGCCACGTCTAGCTGAGGCGAGCAGCAAGCAGGGGAGAGTATTTTGAAGTACAAGAACGTTGGGGTGGGTAATTCTCTCACTGGGCCAGCCACTAGAATCAGTCAATGAAAAAGCAAGCAAGGAGATGTCCTCACTGGACATTTATCCTATTTGTGAAAAATTCCATTCCATTTATACGAGAAGTGCCGATCCCTTTTTTAGAGTAAAAGGGGGTTTGAGGGTGTCCCAGCCGGATTTTATTGAAAAGAATCCTAACACTTCATTGGGTGGGATGGCGGAACAACCAAGTCCTCGATAGCGAGGGTCTCGGATAGGGGTCGCTTCGTACAAAACGGACAATCTCTTTCAAAGTATCGGGATTTCATACGGAAACTCGTCTGTTACAAAGGGATTTCATTTTTTAAAACTTATTTGAACTCCTGACTTTTTGTGTGTTCAAAATGCACCATTCAAAGACACGTCATCATTTTTCAATCCTTTCTGACTTCATTTGTTATTTTTCATGCATTTACTAATTATTTTGAGCTATAAGACCCTAAAATTGAAAAGCATTTCAAATGAACTCTGAAAAGGTTGAAAGTTGGCATGGTATCATCATTTCATCCACATAGCATGTGCAAGAAAGTTGAGAGGGTTACGGCAAAAACTAGATGCACTTTGTGTACAAAACGGACAATCTCTTTCAAAGTATCAGGATTTCATATGGAAACTCGTCTGTTACAAAGGGATTTCATTTTTTAAAACTTATTTGAACTCCTGACTTTTTGTGTGTTCAAAATGAACCATCAAAGCAAAGACTGATTTTGAATGGTGCATATTCAACACATAAAAAGTCTGTAAAGATCGCCAACCCCAACATAAAAAAATGAGCATAGATGCGCCTACAGAGAGAATTCAACCTAAATTCATAATGAATTTCTATGAATTTCAGAGAAATTCACTCTGAATTTAGGTCAAATTCCCTATATAAGGGCATCTATTTTCATTTTGAGAGGAGCTCAACAAGGCAGAGAGGGACGGGCTTATAAACCGGTGTGAGCGCCCTTCGGTTGGCGAGGTGGGACTAAACTCTGACCGCAACGAGGACCAACCCTTTAGTCCCGGTTTGTGGCACAAACCGGGACTAATGGTTATGGGCCAGGGGCGAGGCGCATTGGTCCCGGTTCGTGCGTGGAACCGGGACCAAAAGGTCCAGACGAACCGGGACCAGTGGCCCACGTGGCCCGGCCGGCCCCCTGGGCTCACGAACCGGGGCAGTTGCCTCCTTTGGTCCCGGTTCGTGAGCGAACCGGGATTAATGGTATTACGAGGGCCGAACTAATGCCCTGTTTTCTACGAGTGATAGAGAAACAAATCCATGAATTTCCATGCGAGCATTGCAAAAATTGCCATGTAAACATTACAAAAAATTATGAATGTATGCTCTTGTAGGTAAATAGCGAAACATAATTCTGAAATTTTCCATGTGAGTGTTAGAGAAGTCGTTTTTAGAATGTTTTCCATTATAAGTACAACGGCTCGTCAGTCATTTCGGTCGCCCTAGAGGGTCCTGTCACACATTACAATTTTTGTATAATGTTTATGGCACCTTCTCTGTGTCTATAGCATGGCAGTTTTACTTTTAAGAGCATAGCAATTTTTATTATCTAGATCATCTATAGTACCTAGGCGAGTCAGGGTTACAACGACCCTGGTGTTTGCAGTCCCAATGTTGATCATCTCTGCCTAGACACCTAAGGCAACTTCATTGGTATGATGTGTACCTGTGTGCACGTCCTAGGGCATCTCCAACAAGGACCCTTAAACTACCCGCATACGTGCGGATCATGCGGTCCGGGCGTGTGTCGCCATTCAACGCGGGTATGTATCAGTCCACTCGGCAAAATAGACACACTTTTCCCTGAAAACTATATAAAAGTGGGTGGGTTGCGCGTGTCCTGACCACTTCCATGTCTACTTCTAACTGCCCTGCCCACCAAAAACCCTCCTTCCTCGCTCGCACGCTTTCCTGCCCAGCACCAGCTGCACACAATCATGTCGTTGTGAGCAGTCGCTCCTCATAGACACCGCCCCATAGCGGACGGGACCTTTCACTGGCGTCGGCCAAGAGAGCGCCGCCCGTTGCATGCCCGGCTGAACACGCCTCCTCGCCTGCATTCACTAAAGCCACGTGTCTGCCGAGGAAACCTACTCCGGCCACATGTCTGTTCGCGAGCCGGTCCGCATTAAACAAAACGCCCATTAGTTCCTCGCGTCCACTGGCTATTTAAACGAGGCCAGACGCCAGGCAAGGACCGCACCACACCGCTCGAGGCCATCAGTACCACGGGCGAGACTACAGGCTTGCGCGAAGGAGCAAGTGGCCGCTCCAAGCGGGCGCGTGGTTCAGCAAGTAGGCACTCCAAGCTAGCTCGCGGAGGAGCATGGCGGCACAGGTAAAGGTGCTGTCATGGACGAGGCAGTGTCGTTCCGCTCCTCCCGCACCATCCGTTGTCAACGTGCGTGGAACCATGCCCTGGCGACGGAGAAAGAAGTTAGCGTCATGGAGATCAATGAGGTGACCAGCAGCCGCCGACGACAGCGAGAAAAAGTAGATCATGGGAGGCCACCACCGCTTGGGTCACATGAAGGCCACTGTCGGCTCGTCGCCGGTGTGCACAACAAGTGTCTTGCCCTCAACGCAGGCCACCGTCATCACCCACCCCCAAAAGCAACCCTGAGCTATGCTTCACGAAAGCGGAGGCCACTCCGATGAGCGACGCTGCTGGACGTAGGGAAGGGGTACGGGGGAAGCAGATGCTATTCATCCCCTCTTGCTGAAGCATATCCCTTCAAGGCATCCGGCAGTCCGACAAGCAGGCTGCCCGACATGGGGAAGACATGTCAGGGAAGGGGGCGCAAAGGGGGTGGAGCTTTATTTTTGGGGCTCATGGCCAGCCGGAGATGAAAAATGGGCCCCGGCGGTCATTTTATTCTAGGTTTAGAGTATGTTCTACTATAAAATGTCTAAATGTAAAGAATTTGCTCGGGTTTAGATGAAAAGCATTTGGTTTTATGTAAAAAATATGATTTGTTTGAGTTTGAATCAAACTTGTTAATTTTCTTTGAATTTCATTTGAGATGTAACCAGACATATATGGCTAGCTTTGGATGGCCGACTCCCACATCCGTATCCATAGACTGGTCCCATTTTCCCGAACGGATGTCGAAGCAAATTTGCGGGTTTGTAGATGCCCTTACTGCCCAAAAGTTGATGTATCTAATCTCGTGATCTTTAGTTGGTGTGCCCAAGTATAGGTGTGCCAAGTTGCATTGCATGTGCTGTATTGGGCGGGGACACGATGTTGCTTCCATGTACCTGCTAATTTGCATTTACACGTACGTTTTACATTATTATTTTTCTTGATCGGTGTACGAGAATTTGACGCAGCGTGCTCTTCGGAATATTGTTTGATGGGTTAGCTTTTTTTTCTTTTTTGAGGTAAGTTTGATGGGTTAGCTGGGAAGAGTATTTGATGACAGCGGTCCTATCCGTTTTGTGCCGTGTGGGGTGGCAGGTGTGAACCGTTTCAAAGGCACATGTCGGTCCAGGGCGTCCGTGCCCACGCCGTTAATCACATGGGCCCCGTCCTACCTGCAAAGCCCACCGCCCATTTATACACAACGTATATATATATTACACGTGACTTGAGGTGTAAGGAAACTAAACATAGACTAATAAAGACTCCTAGACCAATACTAATACTCCTTAACAGTTCAAACTGTTAGATTTAAATATTTAGCACAGGGCGAGAGGGGGGCATGTGCCCCCTTTACTACATTTTTTGTAGGGAAGGCCCATTTATTACTACAAATATGAATTTGAAATATCGTAAGAAAGGTCCGTATATGGGCAGGTGCAATCACCCTATGCGTTCGGTTTATTCGGTATGGTTTGGTTTATACGATTTTTTGGTTTGTACGGTATTAATACTTCGGTAAATACGGTTTGGTTTCGGTATATATCAAATTATTTCGGTATGGCTTCGGTATATACCATAAAAACCAAAGTTGACGCGAATTTGAAAATGACGTAATAATAATTTACAAATTTATGACTCAAAACACATACTATTTACCACAAATAGCATATAACTATAAATATATAAGTATAGATGCATCCATTGATTCATGTGTTGATGGTTATGCACTACTAGAAAAAGGACTATAGATGGAATGGCCACTAATGGCGCACCAGACATGTGATGCGCCATTGCTATGTAGCAGTGACGTACCATGTGCTGGTGCGCCATTAGTGTGTGAAATACACTAATGGCGCACCAGCCAGACGGTGCGCCATTAGTAACAATTTTTTTTTATTTTTCCAGACATACTAATGGCGCACTAGGGCACAGTGCGCCATTACTAGTTAGTACTAGTTAGTACTAGTTCTAACTAGTAATGGCGCACCAGCCACATAGTGCGCCACTATAATATATTTTTTTTATTTTTTACTTTTTTGCAAAACTACTAATGGCGCACCTGGGGCAGTGCGCCATTACTAGTTTAAGCTAGTAATGGTGCACTGCTCCCTGGTACGCCATTAGTGTCTTTTTTTTTTGCAAAACTACTAATGGCGCACCACCGGCAGGTGCGCCATTAGTAACCAGATATCTAGCTAAGATCGATTGTATTTAAATTGTAGCCTTCATTTCTCGATTGTATTTCATGGACACTTTTTGAACTCATGAATGTTTTTAAATTTCATGGACACTCGATCTCGATCCCCCTCCATCTCGATCGCTATCCCACCTCGCCAGATTCCGTCCCCCTCGCCGCCGAGCACCCCCCGCACCATCTCCCCCGCTCCACCGGCCGCCGCCGCCGACCCCCGGCCCGCACCCTCCCCCACTCCACCGTCGCCGACGACCCACCGCACCCTCCCCCGCTCCACCGGCCGTCGCCGCCGACCCCCGGCCCGCACCCTTCCCCACTCCACCGCCGCCGACGACCCCCCGCACCCTCTCCCCCGCACCCTCCCCGGCCCGCTCCACCGTCACAAATGAATGCAACTAAAATTGCAAAAAAAAAAGCAAATTTAATTATATTTTCAAATAACAAATTTGATGATATTTTCAAATAATAAATTTGATGATATTTTTTCATATTCATAAATATTTTCAAATAACAAATTTAATGATATTTTTTAAAAAATCATTACTGTTTTTATAAAAAAATATTACTGTTATGATTTAAACAAGTTTGAACATATTTAAACACAAATAAATATCAAACAGCATTTTAAATGCATAAAAACAAAAATTGGGGAGCCTGGGAATCAAACCCAGGACCTCCTAGTGTGTGTACTGCGTGCTGACCAGTCGGGCTAGTCGGCGTGTTCTGATGGAGATAGGGTTAGGTGGAATATAACCTGACCAGTCGGGCTAGTAATTAAAACAAAATTCTAATGGCGCACCAGGGAAGGTGCGCCATTAGAATCGACGTACTTATGGCGCACTAGGGGGAGGTGCGCCATTAGAATCGACGTACTTATGACGTACTTACGGCCTCCCTCCCTCCCTCGCCAGATCCCCCACTCGACCCCAACCGTACGCCGCCGCCCCCTTGCTCCACCCCCTCCGTCCGCCGCGCCTGCACGCCGTCGGCGACGCCGCCGCCGCTGTGGTCTTGCGCTGCCTCGATGCCGCCACCCCGACCCCCGCGGGACTCCACCCCCGCCGCCCCCGCGCCCCCCGAACGGGATCGGCCGAGCGCGCGCCGCCCGCTCCTCTCCTCTCCTCCTCCCTCCGACGAGCGAGGGCCTCCTCCGGCCCCTGCAGCAGCCGGCGAGCGCGGCCCCGACGCGCCCATCCCGCCTGCCCCTGCCGTCCTCCGCCACCGGCCCCTGCTCTCCTTTGACCGCGGTGAGCGAGGACCCGGACGAGCTCGGACCCCGACCGCGACCCCTTCGCCGACCCCGACCCCGACCCCTTCGGCGACCAGGTACCTCTCCTCCTTCCTCCTTCCTCCTTCCTCCCTCTCTCCACCATTCCCCATTCCCTCCCTCCCTCCCCTCGACCGTGGCAGTGTAGGTCATCTGACCGTTGGCAATTTGTTCCATGTATAACCATTGATTATGCCTTTGAGGCAGTTAGTTAACCTCTCACCTATGTTCATGCAGGGATATTATTCTTGGAAAAGCCACTGTTGGTGACGGAATAGAAAGATAAGCAGGTACCTATCTTCAGTCCCAATCTAACAGGGTAGTCCATGGATTCAAACTAGCTAAAGGAGATTCAAACTACCGAACCTTTAGGTTAACAACTCAACACAAACCAATCCTTGAAAGCAAAAACTCAACACAAACCAAGTGCATTATTTTTGTGACTGTTTTCATGTTTGCAGAACCAATATTTTTGTGCCAACAATCAGTTTACTCCCTCATGCCAACAACCACTCATTTTTCAGTTAACTCCTTACAGTTCAGATCATATTTTGATTGTCAACAATAGTGGACTTTTAAGGCTTTTTTAGAGGCAATACTAGTGGATATTAGGCCTTTTTACAGGCAATAATAGTGGAATTTTAGGCTTTTTTTTGGAGGAGTGTGTTTCATGCTGGCCTACAGTGATGAATTAGTCAGAATTGTGTATGATTGTGCCTAAAGTACATAATCTAAAGATACAGACAAAATAATTAGGGGAGCATGTGTGAATCTAAAGTATATTGTCAACTTCCAACATTTGCTCTGTTGTCCATGTGGTTGAAGCAATGAAGTTGAGTGTGTCATTCTTGCTATGGTCATGTAAGAGAAATGCTCTGCCTTGCTAATTTTACCATGAGATTTGGGGTAATCAGCTAGTTCTGGTCAAAGCAAGTGGTTTTCCTGAGCTATGCCTTGGTTAGAAAATGATGCATGATGGTTTGTTCAGAAGAGGAATAATCCCAGGATAGCACCTATCATGGGGTCAAACCTGGGACCCCTATTGTAATTTGATTTTGATTATTAATTTTTCTGTGAGCAGATGAATTACAGTGTTTGTGTTGTAATGAAACTTGAGCTGAAATAGAACTTGACAGCCTGTACAGTGAATATATGCAGTGAACAGAAATTGACAGGTTTTCTTGACTGAATTCAGTCTTGTACAGTGAATATATGCAGTCAATATACAGTCATTGTAATTTTTGGGAGTAATTTTTGGTGTCAAATCACTCAAGCAGTAACTGAACTTGACACAATACTATTCAGTTAATTTGCTTGGACAGTGGTATGTATGCTCATCACTTTATGTATGGTGTTATGCCCTGTTATCTCTGTTCAGTTGACTAATGAAGCACTAGGCTCATCCATGGTAAAAGTTCACCTGTGAACACTTGAAATTAGTCAGGACATCCCGTACTGATAGATGTAAATTGTGTCCAGTAGGCTTTGAAGCACCGGTTTTTCCTGTTTCTAACTCTGAATCTGATATAAACCATACTGTTGGCATAAGTGGTCTTTTGTATATGTGCTGATGCTTTGTTAATATAAAGCTATAGATGATGTTGTACTTGTGATGATGCTACTTGTGATCTTCTGAAATGACCCATTGGCGACTTCATTACGCGGGGATAATGATATTGCAGGTACCCCGAGAGGCCCTTGAGTTTGCCGGAATGTCGATTAACTTCCGTTCCGGCAAATTCGGGTACTCCATATGTCCTATTTTCAGCAAAGGTCATGCTGAAATTTTCCGTGAATTTTAGCATGACTTTGCTAAAAATAGGACATATGGGGTACTTGCGACTAATGCATGGGCCGGGGTATCTTAGTACTTAGTTAAGTAGGATCAACTGCCCCGCTTCTTGCTGCATAGGTGGCAATAGAGCCAAGTGATTAGTGCCAAGTGATTAGGCCCAACCTAGGGTGCCTCGGCATCGATAAACCCTAAATGATGAAAACTTAACTTAGCATTTAGGGTGCCTCGGCGTCGACAAACCCTAAATGATGAAACCGAAATGATGTACGCTTAGGCTTTTAGGGTGCCTCGGCGTCGACAAACCCTAAATGATAAAAGCTTAGCTTTTAGGATGCCTCGGTATCGACAAACCCTAAATGATGAGACCATGATCTTGTTCCTTGACAATAACCAACTTTTTGACCAAATTTTTTTCCTATTTAGAGCGAAACATGGCCCACAACGATGAGGCCGGCGGTTCGGGCGGCAAGCAATTCTGGGAGCTGTCCCAGGAGATGGAGGAAGAACCTCACCGCTATGAGGACGCCGCGGAAGACACCGATCCTGACTACACAACCCCTAGTGGCGTCGGGGATGACACCACTGATGGTGCCGCCGAGGATGCCACCACTGATGATGGCGGCGCACGCACAGATGGCAGCCAACCGAAGAGGCAACGGAAGGACCGGCGCCCGAACGTGCTCGGCACCGTCAAGGAGGAATTTACTGAAGTGAACTCCGACGGGCATCCAACGGCGCCCAAACATGTAGTCAAGGGGTACTCGGTTCAGCTCGGGTGCATTCTCCGGAGCACCGTCTCGATCAACACCGAGAACCTAAGGCATAAGGACTGAGGGAATTTGCGCAGCCTCCTCTTCACGAAGCTGCACGAATGATACAAGTTCCCCGCTGAGTTTGCAAACACACGCCTCTCAGGGAATAAAGTGAACAGTGCCGCCCTCATGAGGATGAGCACAGCCCTGTCTACATGGAGAAGCACGGTGAAGGCAATGATTGAAAAAGGTGATAGTTATGACAAGATCAAGGCGAAATATCCTTTGATGAGCGAAGATGACTACAAGGAGTTCAAGATCAAGTGCGAGAGCAGCGCAACCTCCGAATCAAGTCAGTGGGGGAAAGAAATGCGGGAGTTGAACTTAGGGGTCCACCAACTCGGTCCCGGCGGTTACAGAGTGGCGGAGCCTATATGGGACAAGGAGGACGCGGAGCGTGCCGAGCAAGGCCTACCACCCCGCTTCGAGAAATTACGTGACAAGCAGACCAGGAACTTTGTCAGGGCCCGGTACAAGGAGGACCCGGTAACAAAGGAGCTTACCACGGATCCGAAGACCAGGGCGCTTGAGCTTGTTCTGGTAAGGAATACACCCCCGCGTAATTAGCTCCATATGGTTGCATTCTAATTAATGAAGCCAAATTTCTAAATGGTTCACATTCCTTCCGCAGGAGGCTGAAAGCAGTAGCGCGGGGTCGTCTCAGAGCTCCCCTTTTGACACCCCTTTAAATAGGGCGTTGAACGTAATGAAAAACAAGGATAAGCTCAGTAAGCCGTCGTCAGCTGGTCGTGTGGCCGGCAAAGGCTTGTCCACAAAATGGTCGTCATACTATACCGCTGGTGGGCGAAAGGAGAAAAAGACCAGCTCGGAAAGCCAGTCGTGCGAGGTTCAAGAACTCAAGGCACAAGTGGCACGGATTCCGGAGATTGTCCAAGAGCAAGTGCAACAACAACTGGGAACGACGCTCACCGCCATTGTGCCTACCTTGATTCAGGGGCTGACGACATGGATTGCGGGCGGCCAACAGGGGCCTCCCCCGGTTCCCAGCTTCACGGCCAGCAACTCGCACAACGCGCAGGCGGCGCCATTGGTGTCTCCGGCGGAGGCGGTATTCGTGTCTCCGGCGCCGGCACGGGCATTGGAGCTTAATGCACCCGAGTGTACGCCGGCCGGCACCTCGCCAGCAAGCGGCCCCTCCGTCAGTTGCACGCGCACGCCCGCCGTTGGCGGTGCCTCGACATTAGCCGAGCTCGACGGCATCACGGTAACTAAGCCTCTCGGCTGATGACTTCATCTCCTTGCCTTTGACTGGGCATCCCTGACGCCCTACATGTTTTTCGCAGGGCGCCACCGATGTTCCTTGCACTCTCCTGCACTTCGTGGGCGGCGAGTTGGTCGATGTCGCCAAGGGCAGAATCGTTCAACCGGGCAACCGCGTGTTCCACGGTGCCACCCACCTTGTATAGGGTTGAACTGGTTCGGGTGCTGCCAGGCTGCGACGAGTTGTTACCTCCGATTCGACCCGCTGGGGCCGACGAAGATGATGTGATGACCCTCAGCGCCTGTGTAAGCTGGCCCCTGCTTTGGCCGAAGAGCCAGATTCGTTTGGGGGCGGGGGACACCACCCCACAGACAAGACCGCCAGTCGTGCCAGCGCCAAGCCATGGCAAGAACGCCGCAACGCTACCGGACATGCCGGACATCCCTATGGCACAGGATCCGGACGACGACGACAACGACGGCGGTACATTTTCCAACGTCGATAAGTACTTTGCCGAACATGGGTACGGTGACGAGTTCTGCGGGCCTCCTTCTCAAGAACCCAACCCTCAAAAAGACGACCGCGATCTAGCTGGTACGGCGGAGAAACCCAATTGCAACAGGCGTCGTCTGGCGTTCAGTTCTCAGGAGACGCCTCCAGCTGCCGCCTTCACCGAGCCTCAGATAGCTGAGGTGCCAAATATTATCAGCCCCAACACGCTCAAGAAGGCGGTCTGTGAGCAGAACTCGATCCCATTACAGCAGATCAGGAAGAAGGGACGGAAACAAAAGACTAACAAGGGTGCCAGTGCGAGCCAGCCGGCACCGAGTACGATCCGTGCTCAGGACGGGCCACCTTCACCTAAGGATATCTCGAGGAGGGTGCATGTGGCGGGTAGGCCGATGCTACCGACAAATATGTTCAATGCTGCAACCGGTGCTATGCGGAGTCTGCATGACAGTGTTCTTTCTTTGGAGAAGCGGCGTCTCAGAGAGAATGATGTGGCATACCCGGTTTTCGTGGCCAAGGTGCCAGAGGGCAAGGGCTTTGTGGATAGTGCCGTCGGGGGTACGATCGTCCTGCGGTTTGATGACATCTTTGCTATGCTTAACCTTCATCCGCAGCACTACACCTTCGTTCGGCTGTTTTCGCTGAGTATGGAGATGCGGATCATTAGAGACAAGACCCCGGACATTGTGATAGTCGGCCCCTTCTACATGCGTGCCAAGATCTTGGGCAGCGCTGGGGACCGGCAAGTCGCGAGTTCACACCTCGAAGGCGTCATTCTGGCAAACCCAGATAAGGATAACTTCCTCGTGCCTTACTTTCCCGAGTAAGTCATCTCCTAACCGCCCCGTAACATATGATTTCTTAGATTTTGATCGTTCTTTTTTTTTCTAACATTCCGTGTTCTGTGCAGTGACACACATTGCACACTCATCCTCTTAAGCCCGAAATATTCCATGGCCACGTATTTCGACCCGGACCGTGACTCCAAGATAGACTACAAAAATATCAAGAAAGTTCTTGATGATGCTCTCCCCGGCTACGCCGCATCTGGAGGCACCTTTAAGAGGCCAGTTCGTCGGTACGGCAGGCACGTGTTCACCCACAATACGACGTTCCCCTGCGTCAAGCAGCTGCCTGGCGGTCAGAAGGATGCCTACTACGCCCTCCATCACATGCGGGCGATCGTGCGGGACCATAATCACCTTCTGCTACCAAATAATCTCAAAGATTGGGCCGCAAGCTTGGCGGCAATCCAGGACGCGGACATCCGACAAGAATTCTTTCGCATCCAGTCGGAGTTTGCAGAAATCATCCATCAAGATGTCCTTCGTACCTCGGGGCAGTTCTACCTCAAATTTCAACCGTCCAACAGCGAGATAGACACAACGCTACAAATGCAGGCTGACAACGCCCGCGACTTCATGACCATCACGACAGACGGCGGCTTCATCCACGCTCCGGTCCCATGAGTCGAGTCGAAAGTAGTGATGCTATGTGTAGTTCTGAAACATTGATTAGCTCATGTTGTAATTAAACTTTAATGAACTTGTATGTCTCTTTGGTTTGGACAGTCGTTCAACTTAGATGTAATCGATGCTATTTGTTAGTAGGACCATGAATCGTGCTATTAATGTCTTGCTTTTCTCTTCTGATCCTTTTGTTGCATACTTATATATTGCTTATGTATTGTCTGTTGTTTGGCTAGTGCATAGAGATGCCGTCGTATGTCGTGTACAAGGGTAAGGTTCCCGGAGTCTACGACGACTGGGAGGAGTGTCGGAGACAGGTTCACCGTTTCAGCGGTAACAGTTACAAAGGGTACACCACTAGGGCAGAGGCGGAATCTAGATACGCGCGCTATCTAGCGGGAGAGAGGAGGGAGCATTGGAGGAACCGGATGAAGACCAGTTTCATCGCGATGATGCTCATCGTGATGACCGCAGCTCTCTTCTATGTGATGGTAGTTTAGATGATCGATATCGACTTGTAATGTGAAGACAAACTCGCTACTCGCGGTCTCGAGACTTGTAATGTTCTATCTTTGTTCGATCTTTTGAATTCGAAGACTAATATGATGAATTGTATTCGGAGACTAATCTTCTATTGTATTCGATGAATCTGCTGTTGCTGTGTGGTGCTGCTTATGTTCTGTCCAATAATATATTTTGTAATCTGTGCAAAAATCAGAAGAAAAAAATAATCCCTAATATACATACTAATGGCGCATCACGCCAACGTGCGCCATTACTATGCCAAAGGATACTAATGGCGCATCACACCGCAGTGCGCCATTAGTATGCCAGAGGGTACTAATGGCGCATCATCCAGCAGTGTGTCATTAGTATGCCGAAGGATACTAATGGCGCATCACACTGCAGTGCGCCATTAGTATGGCAAAGCACATGGGTATATATGGCCCCCTGGGAGGCATACTAATGGCGCACCGTGACCTATACTAATGGCGCACTGCCTGGTGCGCCATTAGTAAAAAATACTAGTGGCGTGGTGCTAGTGGCGCACCAGTAGTGCGCCATTAGTAGGCAAAACTGGTGCGCCACTAGTAAGCCTTTTCTAGTAGTGATGGACGTGCTTAGCATTTTAAAAAGACAAAAATGACTATGTTACAAGAGAAATTTACGTGCTTAGTAGTGAATTTGACTCCTGTACAAGAAAAATGACAACTTGTATGGTTGTTCATCTCAAGAAATACAATTGTATTTTTTATTTGATTTATTTGGTTAACCGTTCGGTTTTTCGGTATATACCATAAAAACCAAAGTTCAAATCGGTATGAAAAGTTCATACCATATCGAAACCATAAACCATAAAAACCATAAAATTAGTTCGGTTCGGTTTATTTTCGGTATGGTTTTTCGATTCGGTTTTCAAATGCACAGAGTGAGGTGCAACCTGTGTAATGGCACCGGAAAAAAAACTATGAAACAGGGCCTCATAGTCTCTCGCCTACAAACCAATCGAGCTTCAGAGTTGTTACACGTTTCAGGAAGATCAGATTTTTTATGTAGTGGACCCATATTTGGAAACTCTTTTTTGGTGGGTAGTATTCGAAAACTCTCTTTACTCGGAATAACAAGATAAAATCACTCAAGTTATGAGGATACGTTAGAGCAGAAAATAGATTGATGGTGTATCCGCATACTCGCTGGTTTGAAAACAAAAATACTTTTCTTTTCTACCCATGAGACTAAACTTTGATTCTGCATCAGGGCCCGAATTTCCGAGATACCGTGAGATATACCATGCTAAACTTGTTTTGTCTGTCTTGTGTAATCCATATTTAGCACCACGTGACACATCTGGTAAGCAATCCAAACTAATTGCCATATTTGGCTCCACGTTATGATTCCATATTTAGCTTCATGTATCCTTGCGGCTTTACCCAGTCTGCTCGTTCCGCATCTGGTGGAAGACAGAGAGGCAAACGGAAAGCTCAAATTCAGTGGTGAAGTTGGGTTGCGATTCTTGAAGATTTTTATTTATTCTAGATGTTTTCAACCAATAGATCTGATGTTTGGGACAGGGTCCATGCCAAAGCTAGAAAAACTAGAGCTTAATTATATTCGCATAGTTGAAGCCAACTGTTTGGGCTTTGGAATTGAAAACCTCCCTTGCCTCAATAGTGTCAAATGCATTGGTATTGAGGGTGATGATGGCATTCTTGAAGCCGTGAAGACTGCCATGGAGAGAGGAGCCAGCACACATCCCAACCACCCTAGTCTACTCTTTGAGATATGTTGAGTAAACAAGGCAATAACCGGGGAGTTGCTGCATGTTTCTGAAGTTTAACAGTGTTAGCTCGATCATCTCTATTTTATGATACACCAGTTCACTGTATTCTCTCCGTTGGATAAGGTATTACTAGAAGGGTGGGTTGCTTCTGCTCATCGTCCGGGTGGCTGATTCCGAAGTTTAATACTCCCTCCGTCCGGAAATACTTGTCGGAGAAATGGATGTATTTAAACGTATTTAAATTATAGATACATTCACTTTTATTTATTTTTTCAATAAGTATTTGCGGACGGAAGGGGTACTAGTGTCTAGCATGATTCATTTCTCTTTTATGATACACCAGTTCACTGTATTCTCTCTGTCGCATAATGTACTATGGATAATGATACAAAATTGTAGAATTGGTTAAGACTGCTACTGTACTGCATTTGTCTGTAATAATCAGTCATCCGTGTCGATGGTTTAATATTATCGGGTGACCATTTCTAGCCATCATTCTCTTGTTGTGATGCGCTTTGCCAAGTCGCCATTCTGTAGCTCTAGTGGTAATACATTTTACATTTGCTCTTTTATCCACCTTTAGTCGCCATGCTCTTTGTTGGACTAAACGCTTGATAAGCTCTGCTTCTTCGCATTAGTTCTCACGATAATTTGGATGCTGTTATATATCGCTAGATTATGGATCTTAATATACGCCTGCCACCTGGTATGTACTACTGTCAAATAAACAAACTATTGACTTTACAGTTCATCTGTTAATCATTTGCAGTGGCAACGTACCAGATCAGTACTGGCCGATTGGGCACTTGCGTGTTCTGGCTGATCAATGCTGTTGGCAACCAGATTGAGACCAGATTAATTCCTGCAGTCTTTCTGAATGGGTAAAAACTGCCTTAGGTTAGAGATTAGCACACGTGTGAGGTGCTGACAGTTGCATTCTTGGTTAGTTAAAAACACCGGCTATGCATGGGTAAACAAGCCAAAAAACAGGAACATCGACAACATGAATGCTTCGTTAGCAGACGTTTAAAACAAGACAAACAAGTTAAAAACACCGGTTCTTGTCATTTCTGAATGCTTCGTTAGCAGACGTTAAGGACACACAGCCACACTCTCTTGTTGATGGGCTCAAGAGAGGCTGCTGTACTGCATGGAGGTAAACAAGCCAAAATCCAGGAACATCGACAACATGAAGCCAAATATGGCAATTAGTTTGTCTTGTGTAATCCATATTTAGCTTCCAAATGACAAGAACCCAGAAGTGGTTTGTGCTAGCTTAACTCTATGTGAGATTTATTTTATCTTTTTGAGGGGCAACTCTGTGAGATATATAAACCATCAAAGAAAAAAGAATATGTGAGACAAGGCAGGCCTTATACAGGTCTTGTACTTGGGCTAGACCCACGTGGTGGGCTTGTTTGCGACGGAGGCCGCCGACATTTGTAGAACATTATTTCTATCATATCCTTGTCTAAAATAAAAAAAATCTGCCGTATTTCCAGTTACATATTTGCGTACCCAAAAATAAATACATAGTTGTGTATTTGTGCCCCTCAAAAAATAATATTGTGTGTTTGTGGCTACAGCAGCACAAAACTGGTTAGACGTATAATAATCATGTCCTTTTCTGTTCTTGCAGTTCTTTTACCACAACAGAGCAATCTCTTCAGCGCTAAACATTCACCCTATTTTTGAAAACATATCCGCGAAACTCAGTAATTTTCCGCATAAAAGTCCGGTTTACACGCGGGTAAAACTGAAAGGCACCAACATGCAGATGCATACAGAAATTCAAATATACATATACATACTTTGTACTCCATCCGAGGCCTCGTTTACTTCTCCACCGTGTGCTCCAGGTAGGCTCCTCCTGCCATGGACAACGCTATGCACAGCTCCATCGCCTCCGTCCCAGCGTCCAGCGGCTCATCCAGCCGGATCGTTCACTCAAGGTCTTGGGGCTGGGTTTTCTGCCATGGCACACATGCTCTGTGAGAATACTACTCTGTTCTAGGTCCACAAATATCAGCTGCTAATGATAGAAGGGCTCAGGTTAAGAGGCCCGCAGAGTATTCGACATTACCGCCGTCTGGAATCCTCCTGATATGGACATCGATCATCACAGCAGAAGACAGCGTACTATCACCTGAATTCCTGAAAGACAGCAGCGACATCCAGATATCGATATCAGCGATCTTGTAGGCACCAGGGAAATATACAAGTAAGCAGCAACACATGCTTGCATAAACTCGTGGAAGGAAGGTGGCGGCGCTTCAGAGTAATTCGAAATCAGAAGGTGAGCTTTGTACTCAATATTACGTAACAGGGATGTGTGTACCTTGATGATTTGGCATCTCCATCCGAGGGGACACAAAATTAGGTGAAGCCATCTCTTGATGCTCCATGCCCGTGCTACAGCCAGCCAGGAAGCAGCAGCAGCACAAGTTTGATGTGATGGCGCTGGAACCAGCAAAATATATTGTCCTGCAGAGGCATTGCCAGAGTAGGAGTCAAGTTATGCAGGAAAGAATGGTAGATAATTAAAAGCATTAATTGGATATATATATATATATATACACACACAAAAGGCACATGGAAAAATAGATATCGCATGGATATGGACAAAAAAGGCAGGTATGACATGGCAGTAACTGAAGCATGGAAATACACAAAAACATAACAATAGAAAGAAAAGAAAAGAAAAACAGATCTGAACATGATACCCACTCTGCTATGACGTGAAAATACAGAGAAAAATCAAAGCTGCGAACAACACAAAACTTTAGGCCAACGAGGTAAAGCCATCCATCTTAACTCGACGTCCCTGCTACGGCCAGTGAGCAAGCAGCACAGGTTTCATGCAATGACACCAAGACCAAAGATAATTAAAGCATTAATTACATGTACAAAAAGGCAAGTATGACATGGAAATAAGTGACACATGTAAATATACAAAAGGCAGGAATGACATGGAAGTAACTGAAGAATGGAAATAGGCAAAAACATAATAATGGGACGGAAAAAAACATATCTGAGCATGATACCAACTCTGCCATGACGTGAGAATACAGAGAAAACTCGAAGCTGCGAAACAACACTAAAAGGATAGACTAACGAGGTGAAGCCATCTCTTAACTCGACACCCCTGCTACAGCCAGGGAGCAGCACAGGTTTCCTGCGGTAACACCGAGACCAGAGGTCGCTGGTTCCAAAGTATTATCCTGCAGGGGTATTGTCAATGAGGCTATTGCACGAAAGAATGATCCAAGAGTAAGCACTACATAGACAAAAACGTGAACAAGTCATGCAAAGAAAGAAAATGATTGATAACATGGAAAACAAAGACATGCTGATTACCACAGGAAACATCCGCAGGACAAAATAAGACAATAGCACAAAGTAAGAAACATGCTGCTGCACTCTCTCTAGGAAAGAAATGACAACAATGGGAAAGACAACCATATTCGAACATGATGCCACTCTCACATGGCGTAGAAACACAGGCACAACTTACAAGAACCAGCTGGGAAACACAACATACATACATAGGGCAGAAAGAAACAAAATCCTCCCGGAAAAAGCGCAATGGAAAAAAGGCAAAAGCATAATAATGGCAAAACAAAAACATATATGACAGTAAAAATAAAGACAAAGCTCAGCAAGAACCAGATGGGAAACAACACAACATTAGGGAGGAAAAAACAAAATCCTTTTGGAGGAAAATCATAACTTCTTTTGGCACCTTCTGGCACTTAGCAGTTATAAATGGTGACCAGTATAAGCAGCTGGGGGATATACAGAGGGCTGCAGCAACCTGCAGATGCCAACCATCTCCGCCAAACCGTGACGACTTTTAACACGACCGACTATGAGTTAGGTGATTGCTAGGAACAGGATACGGAGCTATGGTCTGTACAACAAAGGGAGAAAAGATGGGGTCTAGTCTGGTGTCAGTTTTCTCTGAACAAACAACAACATGGGTTCTGCTACGCTGACCTAAAACTACTGTCCAGGGATACATTCGAGCCACCCTTGCATGTTGAGACCATGCGGAATGCTTGAATTCATCCCAGATCTTCATATGCCACTTCGGTACAAGCCATAGAGTTCAACTCATCACACAAGTTCACTGCATACGCAGCCATGTTTGTCTGAGTGCACAGAGGTCTAGGAAGCCATTGCAACGATGATGATGATGATGATGATGGAGGTGATATCAACTTCAATACAAGGATGAATGTGCCAAATCTGGTTCATGGTTCGGTTTTGCCCCCAAGGCTTGTGAAACCATGTCTGCTTCTTTTAGGTCCCATGGAGCCAATGCCTGATGAGCGACAGCATAGTCTGCAAGGTGAAATTCGCTTCTCCACATGTAACAGCTTCCTAGATATGTACATGCTATGATTTGGGGGCTGGAGCCACATGCCAATGCCTCTCGACCAACTTATCCACAAATGTTTGAATCTGCATTATTTGCAACACACCGAGGGTTAAAACTTATAAAGAAGCAACAGCAAGTTTTCTGCATTTAAAATAAACAAATATATTATACAGAAAATACTACGATGAAGGAACAGAATCCTAATCTTCCATTTAATTTGATTGATAGAAAGCCCTGAAAAATCAGTAAGGTAGAGCCTGAAAAAACTTGCTACGAATTAATCTTGCACGCACCTTAGTTTTCCTTCTAAAATCAAGAAATTCATTGGCAGTCATCAGCTTCTCTCCCTCGGTGCATGCATCAATTATCTGTTGAGACCAGAGCAAGCATACAGCAGTCAGTACTATTACTTATACTACATGACCTAATGCACTATGCAGTAAATCGGAACAAGCAGAAAAAGGCTAATGGAAATAAGGCTAACAAAATAGAGCAACACAGATGGTATTACAAGGAAAACAAACATTCTAATGTATATATCTACAGTTCAACACCCCTGACATTATAACCAAAAACATGAGGTAATTATTCAAGTTGATATTTCAAATACTATACCAGTTCAGAAAGGGTGTGTAAGATACCTTTGTGACAGCTTTCCGCATCATTGTCTTGTATGCCTCCCTGTCGATCTTTTTACTTTTGTACAGTGGCATCAGTAGTGTGCTAATGAAAGCTATCAGCCCCTGTTTTATATGTTCTACACCTCGGGATTGTCCTTCTGATGCAGGTTTGCTTTCTGCAACCTGCGAGGCAGAACTTTTGCATGTCTGCTTTTGGCTACCTGAACCTTCTTCCATGGGGATGCGTATCCGACTGTAGAATTCTTTATCTGCTTCCATTGCTTGTGCTTGCCACCTCTCAATGGCTATAGGATGTTTGACACCATCAATGGAGACTGCATCAGTATCAACCCATGCCCTAGTAAAACGACTGTCTACAGCTCCACTCTCTGCAGAATTGTCCTTAATATTAATTAGGCAGGCTTTCTCGTTTGAATAGCTCCTCTGGGTACAGTTATCAACAGTCATTTTCGAGCTGTCAACATCAGGACAATTGGCGTGCTCAGCTGATGAGTTCTTAGTTTTGCCATTCCTGGAATCAATCTCCGATATGCATTCAAGTCTCCCATGCTTGTCACTTGTCATTTTCTTTCTTGTATCAGATTCGTCCAAATGATGATCACGCCTTGCAAAATCTCCAAATGAAGGTATCTTTGGGAGTTCCCGAGGCTTGCTTATCACTGCCTCTGCGGATGCATATGCCTGCAAAGAAATGAAAAGTCTAAAAAATATGTACAGCAGCAACCAACAAGCCAATAAGATATACAACGGTATTCCATTTATATTTGTATTCATGCAGTTTTAAATGTACATTTCATTATATTGGACAGAAAAAGGTTTCCTTATCCTGGATCCACCATCAGAAAGTAGAAGTTCTGCATACGGCACTCTGAATTCTGTTTCAAACTACAACTGCTGAATACCTCATATTTTTATAATGACCAACATACGTATCCCCATCAATTACACTTGTCTGATTTTATTTATAAGTTCAACATTCAGAAACTAAATAAGAAAGTGTTACTGACGAACCTGTGCAGCTGCTATGGCAGCAACTCGAGCAGCCTCCGCAGCAGCAAATACAGCAGCTTCTTCCTCAGACATAACCATGCCTTGATCACCCTTGGGTTCCGGATCATGGTGTTGCTTCTGGGAACGAAGTGAGCTGCCATCAGATTTTGTAGCCATTATACTAGATAATTTCACAATCTTGTCAGGCTTCTTGCCAGTTCTGTGAGGTGAATGGCTCCCAGCAGATCTTACACGCTGTGCACCTGCTTCATTTGGCACATGCGAAGTGCGCATTCCTGAATGTAGATCCTTGCTCCTAGTCTTGCTCGATTCAACTGATGGCAATCGGCGCAGCATTTTGAGAGCACCGTTGCTGCCCTTTTCTTTACGGAAAACTTCTATCCACATACTGACCAACTGGCGAGCTATGGCACGAATATCTCGACTAGTATGCACACAGACCTTTTCCTTTACAGTCCTCCCAATTCCTGTACAAAGTTCAGATTGAAGAGAATGAGGCATGTGATCAGCTCTATACTGACATTGCATAAATAAGCTCTATTCTCATTGGTGCGAACATTTGCTTCCTATTTTTCTTTTTAATAAGCTCTATTCTCATTGCCTAAACAGAAGCTATTGAGTAAAGTAACAAATCCCCCTCATCAAAACAGGCACACCTTGAGCTTCCCAGCCTAGCATCGGAGCAACGAGAAAGGGACCACACAGAGGAACAGAAATTATCTAACAAATAGTAAAGGGATTGGAATGATGCATACCAGACAAGCGAACAGCTACCAGATCGGTCGAAACGAGCAAAAGCAAGCGTACACAATGCCGCAACAGTTGAGTTGCATTTTTTCCCAGTGAATCCTGCCAGAAATTAAATGCACGAGCCAAAGAGTTGAATGTAAGAGAAGCTATGTTTATCCTGCTGTAAATAATAAGTTTACTAGAGAATCAACTTACAAGTATCCAAGAGTTCAGTTTAGTTAGCCCTTCTTTAGACCCAGCGAATGATTTAAGAGCATCTGGAGGGAGTTTCAGTAGTTCCTTGGCCAAATGTAGGCGCCCTGGTGTAGTGTTCGCACTGAAAAACATTTCTTGCAGTACAGATTCCTTGCTAGCTACTGCATACGATGCATCAGATGAGTTTTTGCATAGAGCAGTTGACAGTTCACGTGCTTCAAGTCTATTTGACATGTCTCTGACTTCATTTCTTTCACTATCTGACTGCACTTGGTATGTTTGTAGAGCTTCCACCTCAGCCACATAATCCTTACCACTGTGTACCAAGTCAATAATCCGAACTGCTTCTCGAAGACCACTTAAAATTGCACCACCAACAGTATCTGGATGCTCTTTGCATGTTGCTTCCCCAGCAAAAAATAAACAGTTTGCAACTGGCCGTCCTATGATGTCATAATCTTGCCCTGATGCTCCTACTGCAACATAAGAGTAAGCACCTCTACTAAAAGGATCAAGGCCCCAATTTGTGACAACTGACGCCACTGGATCTGGTACAGCAGCATCCGTAAAGAGCTTACGGAGAACCACCATAGCATGGCTAACATGAGCATCAGAACTGATACTCTGTCCATCTATAGCAGCCTTCCCAACAAGTAGAGCTATTAAAACTGGTGCGCCGACTGTCTTTTTGAGATTCCAAAACATAAAGCATTGTCCCCTTAAATCTGTTTGTTCCGCAGTTGCACCAAAATAATCCACATTTTCATCCCAAAAGACCTCAGGAAACTCCAATACTATTTTATTAAGAACACCAAATCCAAGCCTGTCAATGGAAGATGTTTTCCAGTCCGGCAAGGAAGGAGAAAATTTGATTGCATGTGCTTTCAAGCACCCAAGAGGAACAGTGATCAACACAGCATCTCCCACAAATTCAGCTCCATTCGAAGTGGAAACTTTAACAGTTTTCCCATTGATGCCACTAGCATCCGACTCCTCAGGCCTGTACATTACTTCGGTTACAACATGATTTAACTGAACATCAAGTCCTTCTGCAAGGCTCTCAAGAACAGCGCCATAACCACCTTTAATCATGCAATGAGGTCCTCCAAACCCTCCATACACATCATCTTGGTTCCAGTATGGAAGAGAGACAGATTTGAGCATTGCAGCACAACCATACTCTAAATGTGCAAAGTGCCAGTTCATAACTCTTCTTTCAAGAGGGCTGAGAACATCTATCTTACCATCCTCCCCACAATGAGCTATCTCCTTTTCTGTTGAAGCATTTTTGGAAATATCTGCACCTCCTCTACTGTTCATACTTATTAACTGATCATCATGCCCCACAGAAGAAATAGCATGGGCTGCACGTTTCTTCTTAAGAGTGTATTCCAATCCATCCTCAAGGGATAAACCCAGTGCACTTTCACCATTTTGTTCAAAAAGTTGTTCCATTTCATCAAGAAGGCCGTTGTATTCAGATTCCAACTCATCATCCAATTCATCGGGAACCTTGTTGCCAGTTACTACATCATAGAGAGGGCAAGCACTTTTCAGTACAGTCAGTTCAAGACCAAGCTGAGAACAAATCAAAGAGGATGGATCAGCCCTTCGTTCAGTTGCTATATCAGCCTCCACACCTGTAATAATGCTAGCACCCAAATCTACAGGAACTGAAAGCGATGTACGATCTGTATAAACACGACCACCAATCCTATCACGCGCTTCAAGAACAGTGACAGCAAAACCTTGACGCTGCAAATGGCGTGCTGCAGTTAAACCGGCCGGACCAGCTCCCACAATGATTATCTTTTTGCAGTGCCCTCCAGAATCAACTTTATGATTTACCTCACAGTTGTTTCCAGGATGTTCGATAACAGCTGCTTCTGGTTTATCGAGACTGGGGCCTTCAGTGTTTCCAACTGAAGTAATATTGATCGGTGGTAGTAATGCATCTCCACCTTCAGTTGATACATCTAGATTCTTTTCTTCAAATGCCTGTCCTGTGGACTGTGAATGAGGTATCAACTCTTGGGCATCGCAGTGAGCGTCAGGGACATTATTTTCCTTCGATTCTTCTGTCAAAGGTCCCAAAGCACCATAATCATGATCTTTATTCTGGAGAGATACAGCAACAATGTCACCTTCAACCCTGACTGGCTCCATTTTAGGTAATTCATTTAACTTGGCTACCTCCACAACCTCAGAACAAAGAGTTCCATGACCCTTTGTCGCCTTGCCTGATGCGATTCCAGCATTTATGTAACCCTACGAATTAATGAAATATCAAGTATTAGCATTTAGATGATTTTGGAATCTACCATATAGCACATATAATAGCTAAAAACAACAATCTGCAACAAGGAAAAAAAGATTAGTAGTAAACGGAGATCTAGGAACTGGTAAAAGGAAAGAATAAAATGTTCACATATTTCAACAGCTTATCCAGCAAGTCTTCAAGAAGGTATCATAACTGCAGCTAATGCCCAGCAATAGCTCACTACTGTACTGAATCGAAATTAAGCATATCTACGTAAGTAATAACACAGATGTCAGCAATGCAACTTACATTCTGATCTAAGAAACAGTACACGTCACGTATAAGTGTTTGACGTGGTGAATCATCTTCCATGGGAGCATTAGAAAGACCACAATCGGCAAGATCCAATAGATGTTTAACATCCTTGTTCCAGCAACTTAGAATCATGTTCCTGAAGTGAATACAGAAATAGTCAGTAACATGATGCAGGGTAAATCACATAAAGCATGGTGCAGTTAATTTATTGTCACAAAAAGAAACTAGGGCATGTAGCAAACATTAGAGGACAAACAAGATCAAAAGTACCTGCACTCCAGGTAGTCCTTAAGGCCACCCTTCCGCTTCAGGACATCCTTGAATTTTATCTTTTCCATTGGAGAAACAGCCTCCGCCATTAGGCCAGCACTTACAGCAGCAACACCTCGATTCTCAAGAACTTCCAACGCTTTAATTTTATCTTTTGGTTTGACAGATTGATCTGCAAAACCTGCTGAGGGGTTTGAGAACAGCCCCCCCTGCTCATGCATCAGAGTTTCCCAATCAGCATCTCCCTCGTATGCCATGTCACCATGTTTACGTTTCCTAGTATTTCGTGTTAGGCGTTTCACCTTTGATGCATTCTCCATGTCCTCAAAATTGGATGGTGCTGCCACGTCAATGCTATCGATTTCTTTTGCAGATGCTGCCATGTTATGAGAGGCACGTGAATCCTTTGCGGCACACGACCCACGAACCCCATAAGCAGCTGGCTGATCTAAGCTTTCTTCTGTTGGCACAGCTGCATTTGGTTTGATATTGCCATATTTAACGTCGCCTGTACTACCTGCTTTATTGTCCAGCGAGGAATTAGACTGCACAGTTGTAGACCTTGCCAAGAGAAATTTATTTTTGCGCCGCCGCTGCTTCGACGACGCATCACTTTCTGCTATCTCAACTGGTTTAGCATCAGCACTAACCGAAGGCAACTCCTTCCTTCTAACAGGTTTCTTGGGCGCTTCTTTTGGTTTTCGACTAGGTTTCCTTTTGATGGTTGGTGCAGGTGGCTTATCTTGAGAAAAACCTGCATCAGCATTTATATCCTCTGCCAAGGTTTCGGAGCATGTCCGTGCATCAGAAACACCATCAGCGGATGCATTTGCTGCACTGTAAGATGCTTTTTCAGCAGGTTCTCCTCCTGAACAAGGATTTAAGGCAATGCAGTTATCAGCCCTTGCTGGAACTTCGACACAATGACTTGCCCCATCAGAAGAGTTTCTAGATCCATCCTCCACAATTCTACTGGTTTCCATGTCTTGCAGAAGCGTCTCTCCTAGCGATAAACCATCATCCGCAGCCTCTTCTTTATCCACAGCCTCTTCTTTCTCATCGGGCTTCCTTTCTGAATCAGGGGGAGGCCCAGGAGCCGCCAATTCTCCAACGGGCGATTCTCCAACGGCTCGACGGGCGGCAGCCCTAGAGCGCCTAACAGAATAAGCAGCCTTTGGCCTCGCCTTTGACCTCCTGGGAGACGCATCACCTGCCATTGCCTTCGCATAATTCTCAGCGGCGAGGGCGGCCCTCATCTCCTCCATCTCTGCCTTGGTGCGCCGCCTCCGCCTCTTCTTGGTGCCCTTGGCAGTCTCATCCGAAGCCAGGCCACCAGATCCGCCGTTGAGGGCCTCCTCTGCCTGCGAATCGGCAGCCTCCACGCCCTCTGCCTCCTCATCCTTCGAGGCCTGCTGCCGAGTCTTGCGACCAGGCTTCCTGAAGAGCACCGACAGGGAGTCCCCCAACCCTAAATCACCGCCGGGACCTTTTAAGCCATCCCCCAACCCTAGATCAACGCCGGGGCCTTTCAAGCCGTCCTCCCCAGGAACCACATTCGCGACGGCCTCCAGGTCGCCGCCCTCGTCGGCGACGCCCTCGCCCATGTCCTCGACATCGCCGCCGCCCGGCAGATCTTCCGGCCCGGCGGCGACGGCGACGGCCTCGCCGCCGTCGGGAACCGCAGGGGCGTCGACGGCGTCATCCTCGTCCTTGCCCTTCTTCAGCCGCTTCAGCTTCTTCCGTATGTTGGCCAGGGTGTCGTCCATCGGCCCCGACGCCACGCCCGCCCGCCGCGCCGGCTAGGGTTTGGGCCTCCAGGGCACGGGGCAGGGGACGGGCTCGCGAGGCGCGCCTGTGCCGACGGGGCACGGCGACCGGGGAAAGGGCGGCGGGCGGCGGTGGGGTGGGATGGGAGCGGAGGGGAGCGGAGGCCGGTCGCCGCGCCGGAGGCCGCCGGCGGAGATGGGCTGGCTGGCGGTGTGGGTTTTGTGGCACGTTTGGTCGGTCGCCGCAGTACTATGTTGGCAGCAGTAAAGGGGGGAATATTTTAGGGGTCTAGAAAATGGGTTTGCTGAAATACCAGCGGCGCAGGCATGGTGGAAACCCTTCCCTGATCTGCGAATCCGGGCCGTCGAGACTCCGGCGGACGGCCCGGATTAGGCATGTGGTTAATGCCCGGTCCGGCCTCTCGTGGTAGAGAGGGACATGTTTCGCTGCCGGCGTGCCTCCTCTCGCGCCGGAGGCGAGAGAGACGGTTTGCTGGGTAATCGTCGGACAACCAGGGTCTGCGCAGCGTGTTTCGCGCCAAAACTACAAACGCGTCGGTTTGTTGTGTCGTAAAGGTACCATTAAAGCCAGTTAGTAAATAGGGATTATATGTGACCGAAGGTTACAACCACGCGCGGACGTCCTCGGTAGAAGACGGTATCCGACAGACCCTAGTAACACGCCAAGTTTTCATATGGGCCCTACCCAACGGACCCTAGTAACACGACAAATTTTCATATGGGCCCTACCCGACGGACCCTAGTAACACGCCAAGTTTTCATATGGGACCAACGCTACATCAGCATGCTTGCTTTTTTCGTGGCGCGGTCGGATGTCAAAGCTCACTTTGCATACATGTATGGACAATCCGCAATTCTACCACAGAGAAATCCAGGAGTCTCCATGTCTCTCTGTGTTCCGTCATACCCTTTCTTGTTCTTCAATATAAAACTTTGAGATTCACGCTCATTTCAAGGGATTTAGTGACTTGTGATGTGCCTTGGGATTTTCTTGGCTGCCAGCCGCGCAAGGCAAAGCACGGAGGAGACCCTTGGTCATGGAGCTTTATTTGTTTTCAACGCTTCGGTGTTGGAATTATGCATCAGTAAACAAGTAGTGTATCTGTGTATTTTACACACACACACACAAATGTTTTTGTCTTCATCGTGTATTTTGGGAAGTTTTCCTCATGAGTCAAACACACCACCACATTCATTCCGATGAAAATAAAGCCAATAAAGGAAGATCATGGCTTGAAGGTTATTGGAGAAGTGGCCATGATGTGTGGCTCATTGAATATTTGCAACCCACACTATCACATTCGCTTCAATGTGATAAAGCCAACAAAAGAAACATCATAGCCTTTGAATGCTCTAGATTGAGAAGTGTTCATGATTCGCGGCTTATCGAAGCTTTGCGACCCGCAACACCATATTCATTGCGACACGATAAATGCCAACCAAAGAGTATCATGGCATTTGAATGCTCCGGATTGAGAAGTGATAATGAGCGCAACTTACCGAAGCTTTGCAACCCACACCACCATATTCATTGTGACGAAATAAAGTCAACAAAAGAAACATCATGGCCTTTAATGTTTTCTGAATTGAGAAGTGCCCATGATGTATGGCTTATCAAATCTTTGCTCCCTTCGGCCTATCCCGTTCAGAACACAAGACAGCGGGCAAAAAGGTGCAACTATTGGAAGTACATTGCATTTGCAAATTCCTAACTACCATGATCCAAAGAGATTAAGACTACTCTACCACGTTGATTTCAAATACGTAGAACCCACATATGTAATAATGTATAGATAAACAAGGATCACTAGTCTAGTTTTTTTTTCTAATGGGCATAAGAAATAAGAGCGGAAAGCACGGGGGGACATTGATCAAACAGGTAAATGACTAATTAAATTTGAATTCATAAGAGCCCGACTAATAACATGAGGCGTTGGATTATAGGTGTACGATGAATTAGACGGTTTAGCGGAACATATTTGTGCTTTTATGTTTGAGTCCATTTTTCTTATTCTTTTTGAGAAAATGTCTGATTTGTTTCTTTAGCAATTCATAAATGTTATTAAGACTTTTTAGGAGAAAAATTATGACTCGATGGGAAACTGAAACCAAAATATTAATTTATAGCTCGCTTTACAAGCCGACCGATTTGTTCGATATGACTGGTAAGAACTGGCTCACGAATAGCCCATCTACGTGCGACTGGTGGCAACTCCTGGAGAGTTCAGGCGCCGAAAAGGATAGCCGGCACTCGCTAGCTTTGTTTGCGGGCCGCAACCCAATAGTGACACCTCCCTCTCGCGCATGCTAGCTTCCTCCCGTTCGTTGGTTTTTCTTTCGTTCATTATTATTACCTAAAGTACGTCCTTTCCCTAAAAAAAACGCTACAGTACGACCTAGTGTACTGCTTGCCTCAAAAGGAAAAAAACTACTGTACTACATGGCCAATAGTTTTCAAAATCTATGAACTATTTTCAATTTGCACGAATAAAAGTTTGGGGATTTGAGAAAAAATTAATGATTTTGATTAAAAAAGTTCATTGATTTTGAAGAAAATTTCACTGATTTTGAAGATAAGTTCACCAGTTTGTAAAAAAGTTCATTGATTTTTTGAAAATTTTGACTAATTTTTAAAAAGTTCATCAACTTTGAAAAAAAAACTTCAATTTTGAAAAAAAGTTCACAAATTTGTAAAAAGTTCATCAATTTTGAAAAAACATCCATTTGAAAAAAGTTTGCGGATTTTTCAAGAATAAGTTCACGAATTTGAAGAAAGATTTGAATTTTCAAAAAGTTCATGCATTTTAAAAAAGCAAAAGAAAGAAGAACAAGAAAAAAAAGAAAAAACAGAATAAGAACTGCCCGGAAAACAAACTGGTGAACTGTGAATGGAAGAAAAAATAAAAAATAAAGTTAATAGGCACACCCGTTGAGGTGTCCTAGTTGGTTACTGCGATTCAAACTTTTTCTGAGCGAAACTGCTATTCAAACTGAAGGAAGAGGTCCTGTGTTTGACTCGCGATGCCCACTTTTTTTTAAGTGTGCCTTAAAAGAGAAAAAAAAAGGGTAAATGGACAGGCCCAGCGTGGAGGGGTGTGTGCGCCGGTTGGGGAATTAGCCTGTAAACGGCGCTGAGGGCGTCAAATAGTAGTTGGCCACGTCCTGAGATGAGACTGGCTTGGCTCGGCCTGTAAATCAACACGACTATTTGTCTATTCTACTGTATCAACGATATTATCATCAATCAGCTGCTCACTCACACACACTCTTCCATCCAAAAAGAAAAGGAAAAACTCACACTTCTCTCTAAAAAAAACTACTTGCTCGCAATCTCCTTCGAAAACAAAATTATGCTCACACTATCATGTTTATTATTTATTGTTACTTAAACGTCCACTCCACATATTTTAATTTTGATCGCCATCCATCTAGAAAAATAAAATAAAACCGTCTTTCTTTCCGCTTTCAGAATTTCCTTTTTAGACTGTATATTTGCCTTTTCAAACGCCGAACTGAAGTCTGGATATACCAGGAAAAAAAACTGAAGTCTGGATTTGATGTGCAGGAGCAGGAGCATGTGCCTGATTGGCTTTACAGTACGTGTTGATAAGCAGTTCGAGTGGAGCAAACGCATGCTAGCTCCATCCGAGAGGGACCTCCCACCAAATTTGTACTGCGATCCACTGCTTATCAACAGCATAGAAACAACAGTCAAGCGGTTTCATCCACCCAAGTACACGATTCCACCCATAGAAAGACACAACAGTCAAGTGGTCTCATCCATCCTGCCCTGAAATTTTGTTATTTTTAACAAAACAAAAAAAATCAAACTTTGCCATGGAATGAAGGATTTTTTTTTTACACAAACAACATGTGGGTGGGGTGGGGTTTGTCGGCCTGAATTTCGCTGTCAAAATTTAGGAAACAGTATGGGGTGCAAAAGCCCACAAAAGGAGAGGTAGTCATGCCAAGCTTACGATGAGTGTCAAAGCCACGACCAAAAAGGAAGACCGGAAACAATGTTGCTAATGGTGGTGGACGCGTGTTAGAAGATGTCCCTGAACTCTCTGGATAAAACCTTAATGATTATGACTTAAGCCTACAACAAACATGGTTCGAACGTGAGACCTCGCCACCTGCCTACTCAGCAACAGTCACGACCCCATCAGGGGGACATGAGTCGCCGGTGAACAGTGCCCCCCCCCCCTCTCTCTCTCTCTCTTCAAGGTTTTTTCCTACTGAATCAAAATTAAACATAACTTGGTAAGTAATAACACATATGTCATGGAGGAGGCAATGAAACTTGCATTCTGATCTAACAAATGTATATGCATGGGCAAGTGGGAATACTACCACGAAAAAAACCACATGTTTCTATGTCCCGTTCATGTGTCGCTGTACCCTTTGTTGTTCTTCCACGGAGAACATTGAGATTCTCACTCATCTCAAGGGACCGAGTGCCTTGTGATGCATCCGGAGAGTTTTTGACTGCCAGACGTGAAAGGCAAAGCATGAAAGTGGCCCTTGGTCATAGAGTTAGCTTTTTTAACACCTTGGTGTCTTTGGTGTCTAAATTATTATTTTTCGAAAAGGAGGATAGCCCCCGGCCTCTGCATGGAGCGATGCATACAACCAATTTTATTAGGTATTAAGCAGAGTACAGACTAAAGATAACCATTGCCTGAACCATTACAAGATATGAAAGAAACACCTACAGACTAAGTCGACTTCTTCCGCAGCAATGCCTTCAAGAAGGAATAAACGCCCTTGTGCCATCGTCATCACGTCCGACCAAAGACGGCCTAGAAAGGGATTTTCATCATGGTTGCCGAGATCAGTCAATGAAGACCAGACAATAACACAAGTAGTAGACAACACCTTCAACAAGGTAATGACGCAGGTTTGGTGTCTGAATTATGCATCAATAAAAGAGTGATGTATCAGTATTTCATGCTCATACATTCATTGCGATGTGATAAAGCCAACAAAAAAACATCATGGGCGACCATGATGTGTGTCTCATCGAAGATTTGCGACACACACCACCACATTCATTGTGATGAGAAAAATCCAACAAAAGAAACATCAATGCCTTTGAAGGTTCTAGATTGAGAAGCGACCATGATGTGTGGCTTATTGAATCTTTGCAACCCGCACCACCACATTCATTGTGATGCGGTAAATCCAACAAAAGAAACTTCTATGTCTTTGAAGGTTCTAGATTTAGAAGCGACCATGATGCGCGGCTTATTGAAGCTTTGCGACCCATACCACCGCAAATCATGCGCTAAAATAAAAGCCAATAAAGGAAACACCATGGCATTTAAAAGGTTCTGGACTGAGAAGTGGCCATGATGTGTGGCTTATCGAAGTTTTGCGACCCCTTAACAGGTCTACCTCGTTGGCGCATAAGATAATGGTAAAAAAGGTGACACATTTTAAAATATATTGCCTTCAAAAAATCAAAAATACCATGAGCTAGAAGGATGGACAATGAAAAATTACGAAGATAGATTCCAGATCACATAGAACTCACACATGTATAGATAAACAAGATAGGTAGTATCACTAGGAATTTGCTACCAAGTGAGAAAGTAAGAGCGGAAAGCATGAGGTGTCATCGATCAAAGGATAAATGTCTAGTTAGATCCAAATTCACAAAAGCCCTACTAATAACGTGATGCGTTGGATCATTTAATGGAATACACCCGTGCCTATCAGAGTACTTTTAGAAAAGGGACAAGTTATTTCTTTAGCAATTCATAAATTTCGAGTCTATCTGCTCAAAGAAATTTAAAGACCTGATGAAAACCGAAATCTGAAGAGTACTCGCCTTAAAAGCCGACGGATCAATTCGATACAACTAGTAAGAATTCCCTACATAAACCCTGGTTGTGGCTGGTGGCATGTTATTACCGTGGTAATCCCCATTTGCGGCTCAATGTGGAAATTTATCGGCAAGACACACAAGCAAAGGATGTCATAATCGGCTGAGCCATTTAGGGGTAGCAAACATACTGGTTCAGGTCCCCTTTTTTGTATTTTATTTTCCCTGTTGTTTCTTTTATCGATTTCCATCGGTTTTTTTTTTCTAAAAGGATTTATTTTGAAAAAAAATATTTTTTTTTGAAATTTTAAAAAATATTTGTGATTTTGAACATGATTCGAAATTTTACAAAATGTTTGTTTTTAGAAAAACCAATAATTTTGGAAAAATGTTTGTATTTTAAAAAACTACTTTTAAATTTTGAAAGAAAATCTATTTTATAATTTTGATCAGAAATTTTCAAATGTTTGGGAATTTTCGAAAGAATGAACTTTTCAAAAAATATTTGCACTCCTAAATAGCTTTGCATTTTTTTCGGTAATGTCTAGAAATTTCAATAACTGATAATATTTTCAAAAAAAATATTAGCTTTCCATAAAAACTGTATTTTTATTTTAAAAAAACATTAGGACTTTTTTTGAAGAGTAGCTACAAAGCAGGGCGGCTACAGTGTTCTGCTCGCTACAGCACACTAGTGGCTACCATGGCCCGGCCCAGTAGGAAACATGCTTGTGCGAAGCAACTTTCGTTTGACACACACACGTCACCGTGCATCCTATATGCCGCTCACGGGTGACAAATAGGGCGCAACTATATATCGCTTCACGTGAGGTGGAACGAACTCTCGCCCGTGCAGCGCGAGGCTCCATGGGCCAGACAAGCCACAGTGAGTTTACACAAGTTGCACAAGTAAGGTTTTTCAACAAAAGCACACCTGTATCAGTGGATAGATTTGTTGCTCTTGACCACAACGGCTCATGATCACAACCTGCTAGAGCAAGCCCTTATCTTTTCTGGTTTATCTTTTTTTTAATATATATATATATATATATATATGAAGTTAAATCAATTACTGTGTTGGTAGTTCCATAAAAAAAGCATGTATCATGTATAAAAAAATGTTAATCCCATATTTATAAAATTTTAAAATATATTAAAAAATGTTCCAGATATATACAAAAAAATATACAATGTATATGAAAAAGTGGTCATCAAGCACAAAATGTTTGAAAAAAATCTTAATCTATCTATTTAAAAAATATTAAACATGTATAAAAAATTGTTCCTGATATATATGAAAAGTATAGAACGTGTATAAAAAAATTGAACAACAAAACATAAAATTTGGTACTCACTCTGCGCCAATTAAGTCGGAATGGATGGAGTAGTTCTACGAAAAATGTTGATCATGTATCAAGAAAATGTTTATCATATATTTCAAATATGCTAAAAATGTAACAAGAAATATTCCTGATATATACAAGAAAACTACAATGTGTAAGAAAAAAAGTAGTCATCAAACACAAAATTTTTATAAAAAAAGATTAATAAACTTGTATAAAAATTGTTCCTGACGTATATTCACAATGTAGAACGTGGGTTAAAAATGGAACATTAAAACCTAAAGTTATAAATGTTTATCATGTACAACAAAAATGCTAATAATATATGTACAAAATCTTAAACTTGTATAAAAACGTTTTTCATATATATGGAAAATGTACAAAATGTATGAAAAACGTTCTCATTAAACATAAATTTAAAAAATGTTAACCATGTATTTGAAAATGTTAAACATGTATAAGAAAAATATTTATGATGTATAGAAAATATTCAATGTCCATGAAAAGTTGTGATCAAACTATTAAAAATGTTAAGCATGTATTGAAAAACTATTAGAATTGTTCCTGATGTACACATAAATGTAGAAATCAAAATCATTTATTTAGAAAAAGTTAATTTTATATTTTAGAAATGTTTAACATGCATAGAAATAATGATTCACATGTACATGAAAAAAGTAAATAAAAACCGAGGAAAACGATACAAACAACACATTGGAAAAAAGACTATAAAAAAAGGTTTTAAGCTTTGCGACCCACACCACCACAATCATGTGATGAAATAAAAGCCCACAAAAGGAACATGATGGGCTTTGAAACTTTTGGATTGAGAGGTGGCCATGTTGCGTGGCTTATTGAAGTTCTACGACCCCTTGGCAGGTCTACCTCGTTAGCGCATAAGAGAATGGTCGAAAAAGGTGATACATTCAGAAATATATTGCCTTCACAAACTAAACAATACCACGAGGTGGGGAGATGGACGGTGAAAAATTACGAAGATAGATTCCAGATATATTGAACCCACACATGTATAGATAAACAAGATAGGTAGTTCACTATGGATTTGTTACCAACTGAGAAAGTAAGAGCGAAAGCATGAGGTGTCATCAATCAAAGGGGTGAATCTCTAGTTAAATCCAAACTCACAAAAGCCCGACTAATAACGTGATGCGTTGGATCACAGTTGGACGAGATTTGGACCACTTAATGGAACACACTCATGCTATCTGAATTTTTTTAAAGGGACAAGTTATTTGTTTAGTATACCTCTGTAAAGAAATATAAGAGCGTTTAGTTCTCTACTTTAGTGATCTAAACGCTCTTATATTTATTTACGGAGGGAATAAGTCATAAATTTCGAGTCTATTTGTTCGAAAAAAATTAAATTGTTGGGGAACGTAGTAATTTCAAAAAAAAATCCTACGCACACACAGGATCATGGTGATGCATAGCAACGAGAGGGGAGAGTGTGTCCACGTACCCTCGTAGACCGAAAGCAGAAGCGTTAGCACAACGCGATTGATGTAGTCATACGTCTTCACGATCCGATCGATCCGAGTACCGAACGTACGGCACCTCTGAGTTCAGCACACGTTCAGCTCGATGACGTCCCTCGAACTCCGATCCAGCCGAGCTTTGAGGGAGAGTTCCATCAGCATGACGGCGTGGTGACGGTGATGATGATGCTACCGACGCAGGGCTTCGCCTAAGCACCGCTACGATATGATCGAGATGGAATATGGTGGGGGGGCACCGCACACGGCTAAGAGATCAAGAGATCAATTGTTGTATCTCCAAGGGGTGCCCCCCCTCCCCGTATATAAAGGAGTGGATGAGGGGGAGGGGGCCGGCCATCCTAGGCGCGCCCCATGAGGAGTCCTACTCCTAGGACTCCCCCCTTCCAAGTGGGAGTAGGAGAGGAGAGGGAAGGAGAGAGAGGGGGAAAGGAAAGGGGGGCGCCCCCCCTCCTTGTCCAATTCAGACTGGGGGGAAGGGGCGCGCGGCTGCCCTTGGCCGCCCCTCCTCTTCTCCACTAGGGCCCAATAGGCCCATTAGTCTCCCCGGGGGGTTCCGGTAACCCCCCGGTACTCCGGTATGTGTCCGAAACTCCACGAAACCATTCCGGTGTCCGAACATAGTCGTCCAATATATCGATCTTTATGTCTCGACCATTTTGAGACTCCTCGTCATGTCCGTGATCATATCCGGGACTCCAAACTACCTTCGGTACATCAAAACACAAAACTCATAATACCGATCGTCATCTAACTTTAAGCGTGCGGACCCTACAGGTTCGAGAACTATGTAGACATGACCGAGACACGTCTCCGGTCAATAACCAATAGCGGAACCTGGATGCTCATATTGGCTCCTACATATTCTACGAAGATCTTTATCGGTCAAACCGCATAACAACATACGTTGTTCCCTTTGTCATCGGTATGTTACTTGCCCGAGATTCGATCGTCGGTATCTCAATACCTAGTTCAATCTCGTTACCGGCAAGTCTCTTTACTCGTTCCGTAATACATCATCTCGCAACTAACTCATTAGTCACAATGCTTGCAAGGCTTATAGTGATGTGCATTACCGAGAGGGCCCAGAGATACCTCTCCGACAATCGGAGTGACAAATCCTAATCTCGAAATATGCCAACCCAACAAGTACCTTCAGAGACACCTGTAGAGCACCTTTATAATCACCCAGTTACGTTGTGACGTTTGGTAGCACACAAAGTGTTCCTCCGATAAACGGGAGTTGCATAATCTCATAGTCATAGGAACATGTTTAAGTCATGAAGAAAGCAATAGCAACATACTAAACGATCAAGTGCTAAGCTAGCGGAATGGGTCAAGTCAATCACATTATTCTCCTAATAATGTGATCCTGTTAATCAAATGACAACTCATGTCCATGGCTAGGAAACTTAACCATCTTCGATTAACGAGCTAGTCAAGTAGAGGCATACTAGTGACACTATGTTTGTCTATGTATTCACACATGTATTATGTTTCCGGTTAATACAATTCTAGCATGAATAATAAACATTTATCATGATATGAGGAAATAAATAATAACTTTATTATTGCCTCTAGGGCATATTTCCTTCATAAAGACCCGATGAAAACCGAACCGGGAAGAGTACTCGCCTTTGTTATTACTCCCTCCGTCCGGGTTTATTGGGCCCCTAAGCCACTGAGTATGGTCCGGATTTATAAGGCCCTCATCTGGAAAACAGCTCTGGAACATCTAAAAAGCTGGACACGCCGCGCTCCCGGTTCTTTTGGGAAGGAACTGGGACGAAACGCAAATACCACTTGGTGAAATGGGTTGCGGTCTGCAGACCGAAAAAGTTCGGTGGTCTGGGGATCACGAATTCTAAACTCATGAATGTTGCCCTGCTCACCAAGTGGTGGTGGCGCCTTGCCCAAAATGAGAAGGGTCTCTGGGCGGATATCCTTCGGGCAAAATATTTCCTGGACGGAAATCTTTTTAAGGCCAAGACCAAGGGATCGTCGTTTTGGAATGGGCTCCAAGCAGTGAGACCAGCCTTTTCGGTGGGGGCCCATTTTACCGTCAACAACGGCTCGTCAACGCGATTTTGGCTTGACTGTTGGAGGGCTCAAACTCCGATGTGGCAATCACACCCGGAGCTTTACCAGATTGCCACAGACACTAACATTTTGGTCGCTGACGCCCTTAGAGTGCGCCCTCCGGCGATTTCTTTCTTCAGGACGCTGGAGGCAGGAGAGGCCGCATCTTGGAATGCACTTGTGGCTGAGCTCGAGGGGAGGAGCCTCAGCCAGGAAAACGACGCGGTCGCGTGGAGGCTAACTGCTTCTCGGAAATTCTCGGTGAAATCCTTATACGAGAAGCTGACAGAGGGGAATGAGCTAGACATGGCTAGGGGGCTTTGGAAGGCTGGCATTCCCCTCAAGATCAAGATCTTTATGTGGCAAATGTTCCGTAATCGCCTTCCAACCTCAGATAATGTGGCCAAGCGTAACGGGCCGGCGAACGGGACATGCGCCATTTGTGCCCTCGGGGAGGACGCTAACCACGTCTTCTTCGGGTGCTGTCTTGCTAGATTTGCGTGGAGCGCGGTTAGAGACACCTTTAAACAGAATTGGAACCCGCAAACTAGCGTCGATCTAATCAACTTGCTGTCGGCACAGAGGGGTGCTAATGCGAGGGTGGTGTGGCGTAGCGTAGGGGCGATGCTTTGGTCAATCTGGACCGTGAGGAACAAAATTACCATAGAGTTAACACAAGTTCCCTGCTCACCCAGCTGAGATTCTTTTCAAATGTCACATTTTCTTACAGGCTTGGGCGCCATTGGGGAAGCAGCGTGACGAGGGACGCATGACCGAGATCATGGAGCAGATCAAGCTGTGCATGGCGAGATCAAGACAGCAAGGACAACATGCTTGAGTCTTTTGCGTTTAGTTATGCTTTGCCGCGAGCTATGTTATTGCCAATCTTTCTAGTTTAAACTCTTATCTTTGTCGGGACGTTGAGCCCGCTGAACTTATGTTGTTATTGTTTGTAAGGATGGAACCTTGTGTGGATGTTGCCTTGGGGCTTTATTAATTTAAAGTCGAACGCTCCGTGCGTCTTCGTTTAAAAAAAATCTAAAAAGCAGGAGCTTTAATGCCACACTAATTGCACTAGGCATGCATGCATGCGTGCGTGGGCTGGGATTGGGCAAGCGCTTGGTGCATGCAGGTATGGGAAAGAGAGCAGCGTGAGAAGTGCAGCCGCTCGCCGAGTTTCGAGGGAGAGCGTGCAGTTACTGCGAAATTAATCAAGTTTCTCTTGGTTTCGCTGCTTTGGCTCAGAGGCCCAATAAATCCGGACGGAGGGAGTACTTTGGTAATCTCCATTTGCGGCTCAATGTGAAAATTTGTCCGCAAAATACACAGGGAAAAGATGTCATAATGAGCTGGCCTATTTAGCGATAGCAAACGTACTGGTTCAGGTCCCTTTGGGTTTTTCTATTTGTTCAAAAAAAATTGTCCGCAAAATCTCCTTTTTTGTATTTTTCCATGCTGTTTCTTTTATCGATTTCTTTCGGGGTTTTTTTCAACACTTTTTCCTTCTAAATTACATTTTTTGATTTTTTAAATATTTTTCATTTCAAAAAAATTTCAAAATTTCAGAAAAAGCTTAGAAATTCAATAAAATTTTGTTTTTAGAAAAAAACAACAATATTCGAAACATGTTTTACAAAATTATTTGTTATTTAGAAAAATAGTTTTCAAATTTTATTTAGAAATTTAAAAGGCTCGTGAAATTTCAGAAAACAAATTTGAATTTTTCAAAAAATATCTCTAGCCCTAATCAACCTTTGCGTTTTCAGTAGTGTTTGAAAATTTCAAAAATAAATTATTGTTTCAAAATTATATTAGCTTAGTTAAAAATGTATTTTTGTTTCAAAAATGACTTGCTACAATGCAGTGTTGCTACAGTGTTCTGCTTGCTACAGCATTCCACTGGCTACAATGGGCTGGCCCAGTAGGAAGTGTGCTTGTGTGACGTATCATTTGTTTGACACACACACATCACCGTGGTTCTTATATGCTGCCCATGGGTGGCAAATAGGGCGCGACTATATATCAATTAACGAGAGGTGGAATGAAATCTCGCCCGTGCAGAGTGCGTGTCCATGGGCCAGACGAGCCACAATTAGTTTATAAAAGTTGCACAACTCAGTTTTTTGAACAAAAGCATACTTGTCTCAGTGGCTAGATTTGATGCTCTGCACCTCAACGGTGAATGATTGAAACCTGCTGGTACAAGCCCCTTTCTTTCTTTGTTTTTATGGTTTTTCTTTTTAATACATATATTTAGTTAAATGTATTATTGTTTCGGTAGTTCTGTAAAAAATATTAATCATGTAAAAAGTTATAAATCATATATTTATCAAAAGTTAAAATGTATTAAAATATATTGCTGATATATACAAAAATGTACAATATGTATGAAAAAAAGTAGGCATCAAACACAAAATGTTTGAAGAAAAATGTCAATCATCTATTTTAAAAATGCTAAACCGGTATAAAAATTGTTCCTGATGTATACGAAAAGTAAAGAACGTGTATAAAAAATTGAACATTAAACCATAAAATTTGGTACCCACTCTGCTTTAATTAGTTCGGATCAGAAGGAGTAGTTTTACAAAAAATATTGATCATGTATCAAGAAAATGTTAATCATATATTTTAGAAATGCTAAAGATGTATAAAAATATATTCCTAGTATATACAAAAAAACTATAGTGTGCGTAAAAATATTTTTTGATAAATTTGTAGCATCAAACTGAAAATGTTTTAAAAATATGTTAATCATCTATTTTAAAAATATTAAACATGTACAAAAAATTGTCCTGGTGTATATGGATAATTTAGAAAGTGGATTAGAAAATTGGACATTAAAACATAAATTTTATAAAATGGTCATCATGTATCAAAAAATGCTAATCATATATTTCCAATAATATTAAACTTGGACAAGATTTTTTATTATATATGGAAAATGTACAATGTGCATTAATTTTATTTTCATGAAACATAAAACAAAAAATGCTAAACATATACTTCAAAATGTCAAACATGTCCATCGCAAAAAAAAGTTAAACATGTACATGAAAAATGTTCCTGATGTATACAAAAGTAAATACAATATCTTATAATTTTTTTATCAAAAGCATATGTCTAGAAAGTGTTAATCATGTACTTTAAAACTATTAAACATGTATAAAAACATTTTCTTGATGTATATGAAAAATGTAGACATCAGAAACATTAATTTACAAAAAATTAATTTTATATTATTAAAATGTGCAACACCAATATAAATAATGTTCACATGTACATGAAAAAAGTACATAGGAAACCAAGAAAAACAATACAAACAACACATAAAAAATCTATCAAAAAGGTTTCAAAACCGAAGAAAACCTGAAGAAAATCATAAATAAAAATATGTAAAAATAAAGAAAAGCCCAAAGAAAAAGAGAAAAGTGGTGAAAAAGAAAGAGAAATGAAGAATATCAAAGAAAAAAAATAAACGTTTAAGAAGGAAACAAGGAAAATGGTTGGAAAAAGAAGGAAAAGAAAAATTATTAAGTAAAGGAAAAACAATTGAAACCAAAAGTAAAATAAAGAAAATAAGACAGAAAATGAATAACCAGTAAAAAAACACAGAATGGCAAAGAAAACTAGTAAACACAAAGAAAACAGAAGTTATATAGAAAAAGACTTAAGACCGGTGAAGGATCAAGTTGTTCATCTTTAGTGAAAAGGTTGAGGATCATATGAATGAGCTAGTGTACAGGGAAGATCTTATGTGGCTGCATCGCTCTCGCATCGATTGGCTTTCGTGATGGTGATCGGAACACCAATTTCTTCCATCGGAAGGCCGTGCGGAGAGCCCGGAAAAATAAGGTGCCGCGACTGGTAGATGATGCAGGTAACAGCCATACTGACCATACAATCATGGGGACACATGGTAACGACGTATTTCCAAAACCTTTTCACTTAAGGTGAACAACTTGATCCTTCACCGATCTTAAATCTTTTTGAGCCAAGAGTAACCATAGCAATGAATGAAAAAGTTGTGTGCGCCCTTTACGGAAAAGGAGATTTCGGACAGTCTTTTCAGATTGGGCCATTAAAGGCACCTGGCAAAGATGGTTTTCCAGCCCGTTTTTTCCAGCGCAACTGGGCAGTGTTGAAGGAGGAAATTGTGCAGGCGGTACAAGAATTTTTTTCTATTTGGACATATGCCTCCCGGTGTCAATGATACGGTAATTGTTTCAATTCCTAAAGTTAAAGATCCAGTCCGACTTACTGATTTTCGGCCAATTAGTCTATGCAATGTCATATACTCCGATTTTGGATGAGTATAAGATTGTTGCCAAGTGCTTGGTTAACAGATTGAGGCCTATTTTGGATGATATTATTTCACCAGAGCAGAGTGCGTTTGTGCTGGGAAGATTAATCACGGATAATGCATTATTAGCCTTCGAGTGTCTCCATTACATGCAGCATGAGAAGAATCAGGAGAGGAATTTTTGTGCTTATAAATTAGGCCTGTCTAAGGCCTATGATATAGTGGATTGGGGTTTCCCGCGACAAGCGATGCAAAAGATGGGCTTCGCCCACCTGTGGGTACAGTGAATCATGACTTGTGTTACCATGGTGAGATATTCGGTTAAACTCAATGGAGCTATCTTGGGTTCGTTTGTACCGTCGTGTGGGCTCCGGCAAGGTGACCGTTTGTCCCCGTTCTTGTTTTTGCTTGTGGCTGATGGTCTCTCTGCGCTTCTAAGACGGGCTATGGAGATGCATGTGATTGATCCAGTGAAAGAACGTGCTGGGTATATCTCACCTTTTATTTGCGGATGACACACTTTTATTTTTCAAAGCTAACCATGACCAAGCTGTTCATATCAAGGAAATCATAGCCACATATGCTAGCGCTACTGGCCAAATCATTAATCCACAAAAGTGTTCAATTCAGTTTGGTGAGTGTTGTGCAGATGTGGACAAACAGGAGTACGTGTTGTGAAATCCAAGGTGAAAGTTTTGAAGAGAAATACTTGGGTTTCCCTACACCGGATGGCCGTATGCATGAGGGAAGGTTTCAGAACTTGCAAGAGCGACTGCGAAAGAGAATCATGCTTTGGGGTGACACCCTATCAATGGCGGGCAATGAGACAATGATAAAATCAGTTGGTCAGGCCCTTCCAACTTACATAATGGGTGTTTTTAAGCTGCCATATTCAGTTTGCGATGATCTTACGAGCTTGGTCAGAAACTTTTGGTGGGGAAAAAGGAAAGGCAAAAGGAAAGCTCAGTAGGTCACATGGGACAAGATAACAGAACAAAAGAGCAGAGGAGGGCTAGGATTTAGAGATTTCTGCGTGTTCAACCAAGCATTGCTTGCAAGACAAGCTTGGAGCCTACTTACAAAGCCGGACTCGCTTTGTGCGAGAGTGCTCAAAGCTAAATATTACCCTAACGACTCTCTAGTGGATACCATTTTTGCAGGTAACACATCCTCTACATGGCATGCAATCCATCATGGCCTATACCTTCTCAAGAAGGGTCTGATTTGGCGCATTGGCAACGGGGAAAGCGTCAGAATATGGCGAGACTCGTGGGTGCCTCGGCCACCTTCCTACCAGATGATCACAAACCGCGCCAATTGTCGCCTCAGGAGAGTGGCACAGCTGATCGACGCTCAGGGTCGCTGGGACCAGGGGCTGCTCCGCGCTCACTTTATGCCTCTTTACATCGACAATAAGCAAGATAAAGCCGAGCCCACGGCTGATGGAGGATATCATCGCATGGGCGCCAGGCGCCCGTGGGATCTTCAGCGTAAGAAGCGCGTACAAGTTGGCCCTCGACGAGAAAAGTCGCACATCTATATATATGTGCAACGAGCAGGGCACCGGACGGCACCAGAGCCGTCTGGGACATGTTATGGGGGTGCCCTGCTCCCCCAAAGGTACGCGTACTGGCTTGGCGAGTGGTAAAAAACACACTAGCTACCATGACAAATTTGGCTAGAAGAAATATATCTGATACTGATATTTGCCCTTTGTGTGGTGTGGAATGAGAGGACACGTACCACGTCTTCTGCAAATGCCCGAGAGCCAGAGATCTTTGGCACGCCATGGAGGAGTCCTGGAGCATGCCAAAGCTAATACGGGACCGGAGTGGTTGTTGCACCTACTAGAACGGTGCAGCGACCAGGAGCGCCTTCCGCCTTCCGCTGCTCATGACGGTATGGCGAATATGGCATGTACATAATGAGATTACCCACAATCAGCCGGCGCCACCTACTGAAGCATCTCGGCGATTCCTCTCGAGCTACATGGACTCGCTGTTGTGCATTAAACAACATCCAAATGCGGACATTGCTAAAGGGAAGATGGTGGTCAGCTGTGGTCAGGCGAAGAGGAAACAAGAAGACCACATTTCCCTTGCTGACAACCCAAGGCCCCCGGAGAGATGGAGCACTGCTGGCGGGATGGTGCAAACTGAACGTTGATGGTGCCTTCGTGGAAGCGGACAAGACATGAGCTGCTGGTATGATTCTTCGTAATTTCAAGGGAGAGGTGATATTTGCATCTTGCAGCTATTTGTCATCATGTGCGAGCGCGCTGGAGGCAGAACTCGCTGCTTGTCGGGAAGGGATTTCACTCACACTTGAGTGGAGCACGCTACCTTTCATCTTGAAGACGGACTGCACCATTGCATTGAGCATGCTCAAGGGCATAGAAGTTGATAGATCACCAGCTGCGCAATCGTGGAGGAAGCAAAACATATGCTGAGCTTGGGACGACCACATGAATTAACACATGTTAGGAGAGGTTTGAACTGTGTTAGTCATGCACTTGCGCAATTAGGGAGGCAGCCTCGCACAGCAGGTTGGCTGCGCCATGCCCCTGAACATATCTTAGCGTTATGTAAGCTAGACTGTAATGCTCCTGGTTGATGAATGAAGCTTTACATTCGCAAAAAAAAAGAGAAAAGGACAAGGAAAACCAGCGAATAATCAAAAGAACCAAAGATTAAAGAATGAAGGAAACAAATAATTTAAAAACGAAGAAAATCGTAGCAGAGCGAACCTACAACGAGTCCTTTTTTTAGGGGTATACCTACAACGAGTCCTACTTTAATGTGCCGGCCCGCTCGCTCTATGCCTGAGGCGTTGCACTGAACCCACTCGCTACATTGCTGGCTACAATGGGTCGACCTAGTAGGGAGCGTGCTTGTGCGGAGCGTCTTCTGTTTGACGCACGCGCGTCACCATGTATCATAAATGCCGCCCACGCGCGGCAAATAGGGGTGACTATGCCCGCAACCTCCTCAGGTAGGCCGCCCTATTTTGTAGCAGCGGGCGCGGTGCTTCATTCGTGTTCTTTTTTCTGTTTTTTTTTTCTTTCGTTTTGTTGGTTCACTCGAAGTTGGGTTTCTCTTTTTTGTTTTTGTTTTTGATTCAGTTTTCTGTTTCGTGTTTTCTTTTTCATATTTTATATCCTTTCTTTTTTCCCTTTTCACTTATCAGATTTGTTTTTTCTTTCCTTTTTTTTCCTTTTTGCATACTTTCTTTGTTATAGTTTTTGCAATAAATGGTGAACATTTCTCAAATTCACAGGGAACGTTTTAATGTGGTGATTTTTTTAAACACACATTGAATAATTTCTAATATACAGTGAATAAATTTTAATATATGTTGAACATTTTAGATTTATACGCTGAATATTTTTTTATTATCGAGTGAATATTTGCAAAACGCGGTGAATTTTTAATATTCACTGATTTTTGTTAGTACACATGCGAATTTTTTTCTAAACTGTAGTGTTTGCAATTTAATAGGGTTTTAAATATCTAGCTCCTCAAAACAGCAGCCGTTTTTTATAGTGAAAACCCGACTAAAAACCAAGGAGAAAAAAATACAAAAATTGCTCACGGGTAGAATGGGACCATTCATCAATCAGCTGCTGGCTCACACTGTCTCAGAAAAAAATGCTCACTCACGCTATCCTGCTTACTGTTTCCGTTTTCCCAAACGTCCTCCTCTTTCATTCAAAATTTTCATGGCCATCCATTTGGAAAAAAGGAAGCTAAATCGTTAACTTTTCTCCTGCTTTAAGAATTTCCTTTTTTTTAAAGAGTTGTACCTTTGTGCTTTTGAAGAGCTAGTCGGCTGGATCTGACGTGCGGCAGTAGGAGCATGTTCTTGATTGGCTTTGCAGTGAGTTTAGAATACCTGGTCTAGCAGTCTAGCTAGTTGGATTTAGGTAGCTCGAGTGGAGCAGGCGCATGCTTAAGCTAGCTACATCGGACAGTGACCTCCCACCAAACTTGTACTATGCTAAATACTGTACTGCTTATCAGCAGGGTGAAATAACAATCAAGTGGATATCCACCGAAACGTACGTGGGTACGATTCCACCCAGATAAAAGAAATCCACCTAAAATGTACCCTTCCTTGGAATTTCGTTACCCAAAGTACGTAAAACCCCACAAACGGGAGGTCCCCCAGAAAATGCCCAACAGTGGACGGGCACTATGTGGATTTAATTTTTTTTCCACAACAGGAAAAAAGGAAAAAAAAATGTGTAGATACACAAATACACATATAACACGTTCAAGAAGTTTTTCATAACAATATACTTTCATACGGGGTGTAGAAAAAAAACCCAAATATGTACATGAAAATGGGCCAATCTTTTTTTTTATTGTTGGACCGAGATTTTGTTTTTTTTTGTGCACCTTGCAAATTATAATATCTTTGAACGAAAATTCACATATCCATCGTGAACATGTATAAGTTTTCTCAGTTTTTTCAAATATTTTTCTAACTTGGAAATATGATTTTTGAATCATTTGAAAAAAGGAAGCCAATGTCCCCGTCCACCAAAAAGTTGCTTCCCCCTCCCCCCTCTTTCTTCAACATGGTATTCGTACACTATCTTTCTGCGCATGTATGGCCCTCCGACCATCACGATGGCAGATGCACGCAATGACCCAAGTATCGCAAAACAGGCGGTGGACACGTGGCGAGCAACTACTGGTTTTGCCGGTGCATGTGACGCAACGGGGTGATGGGAACGCATGGCGGTCGCCGGCCGAACCATCGTTCGTTCCCAAGCTAAGCAGTAGTCCCACTTGAGGCCCAATGGAGAAAACAGCAAGGAAAAAGGGGTTCGTTCCGTGAACCACAACCGAGCATTCATTCATTCAGGGTGATGCACCATCGTGCATGATTGATCATCAATGGGGATTTTCCATCGTCATTCATACGTGGACAGCAACGGCAGGAAAGAAGAAGAAATGTGCCCTCCATTAGCCTGATTTTGGTGTATTTGCCGAAGCATTTTGTAGGCAACCGACGAACTTTACTGGTCCCGTCTCTGGAAGATACTGAAGCCGACGTGTTTTATTCCATTTCATTTTCCCGCCTTTTCTGCATGAAGCCATGCCATGCACGCTTGGAGCGCTGCAACTTAATTTCTACTACTAGTAGATGAAATATTGTTCTTTTCTGAGCAGGTGAGGCCGGAGTTGGAGCGGAGGTCACGGTGGCGGTGGGGTGTGTGTGGCCAGCGATGAAGCTGCGGCCGCCGTCCCCGGGCGCCCGTCGCCGTCGCCGTCGCCGTCGCTGTCCCTCTCTTTTCCTCTGCTATTCGCGTGTTTCTTCTGCTCACTCCCACGTACGCATTGCCGCCTCTTCTCGTGGTGAGTGGTTGTGGCTTTGTGGTAGCTCTCGGGGGTGCGTTCGGTCGTCCTTGTCGCCCAGCTAGTGCCTCCGGATTCCCTCATCATTCATCCACATCCTGTGATCGTCGATGTGCCGTGCTGTTGCCCCATTAGCGCGCATGTCGCCTAGATCGTCAATTCTGTATCTGCTTTCGTAAAGACGATCACTAACACGCCCATCACAAATCGTTTCTTTAGATTAGCCCTATCTATGACCATGATGCGTATATAAACAGAGAGAAGAGGTAATCGAGCTTTGGCAAATTCTTTGGACCAGAAAACCATGCTTTTGATGATTTTGATGTGTATATATGTGGAGTTGGAAATTAAACTGGGAGCAAGAGATTATACTACTCCCTCTGTTAATAAATACTAGATGTTTTGGTCCTTTTGGATGTTTTAATATGGACTACATATGGGCTGAAATAAGTGAACAAACACGTTAAAAACCAGCGTGGATTATATTATTATTTTTGTGACGAAACTTCCAATCTATTCGTCATCAATCATCGCAGTACAACGAACACCAGAAATAATAGAAATTGCATCCGGATCCGTAGACCACCTAGCGATGACTAGAAGCACTGAAGCGAGCCGAAGACGCGCCGCCACCATTGCTGCTCTCCCTCGCCGGAGGCCGGACAAAACTTGTTATAGTAGACAATCTGGAAGTCGTTAGACACGGACATGCATGGTGGATTATATACATTCGATTGAGCAAAAAGCTAGACCATATTATCTTTGTGAACTGAGAGATTACTTGATTTGATCCAGGGATTTAACAAACGAAATAAACACTAGCTTATTTCATGGCCATACATTTTAACCTCTACTCCCTCCGTTCCTAAATATAAGTCTTTATATAGATTTCACTACGGACCAAGTACAGATGTATGTAGATGCATTTTAGAGTGTAGATTCACTTATTTTGCTCCGTATGTAGTCTATAATGGAATCTCTACAAAGACTTATATTTAAGAACGAAGGGAGTATTATTTTGATTTTTCGTCTTAGCGAAAAGAGTGGTGGCCGGTTTGAGCGTGGCTATGATTGATTGGTCGATGAAGGGATAGAGTAGAAGATGCTGGAGACAGCTAGCAGGACGAGCTCCGGAACTGACCACTCTGTCCGTGTCTACCAACTAACAACAACAGGAACAAAAAGGGCACTGCTCTCTTTCGGCCCTCATAATTCAAAAACTCTACTTATTTGGATAAATTAAGCCTACCGATTAATCCTATCTTATCATGTATCTAAACAACTCCTATCCGCTAATTAACAACCGCCGACTAAACCATTCAATACCATAACATGACATGACAGGTGAGGTGACACCACAAGAGTAAACAAGCCACAAACATTTTTCATACAAAAATTGATTAAGATAGCTAATTAGCACTAATCACCATCACCCACTAATCAAGAAGTGGCAGCAAAAAAATAAACCAAGAAAACAAAACATTATCATCACACACACCATGCATAGTAGAGCAGCCATGATTGGTTGGCCCTCTATAAGAAGCTCTCCAAAGACACTCCCTCTCCTCATCTCTCTCTCTCTCAAACATCATCTCCTCCACCTCTCAACCAAGCCAAGGCCAAGAGCTCAGTGAAGCAGCGGCCATGGAGGGCAAGGAGGAGGACGTGCGGCTGGGCGCGAACCGCTACTCGGAGCACCAGCCCATCGGCACGGCGGCGCAGGGCGGCGGCGCGGACGAGAAGGACTACAAGGAGCCGCCCCCGGCCCCCTTCTTCGAGGCCGGGGAGCTCACCTCCTGGTCCTTCTACCGGGCCGGCATCGCCGAGTTCCTGGCCACCTTCCTCTTCCTCTACATCTCGGTGCTCACCGTGATGGGCGTGGTGGGCAACCCGTCCGGGTCCAAGTGCGGCACCGTCGGCATCCAGGGCATCGCCTGGAGCTTCGGCGGCATGATCTTCGTGCTCGTCTACTGCACCGCCGGCATCTCCGGCGGCCACATCAACCCCGCGGTCACCTTCGGGCTGTTTTTGGCCCGGAAGCTGTCGCTTACCAGGGCCGTGTTCTACATCGTGATGCAGTGCCTGGGCGCCATATGCGGCGCCGGCGTGGTGAAGGGGTTCCAGACCACGCTGTACCAGGGCAACGGCGGCGGCGCCAACTCCGTCGCGCCCGGGTACACCAAGGGGGACGGGCTCGGCGCCGAGATCGTCGGCACGTTCGTGCTGGTGTACACCGTCTTCTCCGCCACCGACGCCAAGCGCAGCGCCAGAGACTCCCACGTCCCCGTAAGTGCTCCTGTAGAATAATAGTTACAGACTTACAGTGCACCGGCCTGCCGGCGGCGGCCACCGTACCGTAGGTGTTTGGTTTGGACAGACTCATGAGGTGAAACTGATTAAAACTGGTGGGAAACATGCAGATCCTGGCGCCGCTTCCGATCGGGTTCGCGGTGTTCCTGGTGCACCTGGCGACGATCCCCATCACGGGGACCGGCATCAACCCGGCGAGGTCCCTCGGCGCCGCCATCATCTACAACAAGAAGCAGGCGTGGGACGACCACGTAAGTAGAATCAACACCCTCCACCATCATTAGTAGCTCGATCGTGTTAAGCTTGATGATGATTATGGTTACGAGCCGCGACCAGCTTACTAATCTCATCGACACAATCTGATAATTTGGCAGTGGATCTTCTGGGTGGGCCCGTTCATCGGCGCGGCGCTGGCGGCCATCTACCACGTGGTGGTGATCCGGGCCATCCCCTTCAAGAGCCGCGACTAGTCCACCAATCAACCAGTCGCGAATGGAATCTTATCGCTGTTCATCGTCGGTCGATCGATCATGTGGTGGTGGTGGTGGTGGTGGTTGCTGGCGCGCGCGTAGTACGTGGATCATGTCTCGGCCGCGCACGCTGTAATCATCTATATCTACCGTGCTGTTCCTCCCCTCCTCGGTGTGTGTGCCTGTCGGCAGCGTCACCTGTTCAAGTCTGCGAGTTGTACTTTCCCTTCCTTTTGTATTGCACTACGCACGCGATTTAATCGGGCGTGCATATCTATGTAAATTATTATTATGAAGGAAGGACGATCGAGTTAATTAACGATCTTCTCGCCTGGAGATGAGAATAATATAGATATTGTGTGATCATCGTCCTATTTTCCTCTTCGACCGGACGTGTGTCGTGCTTAATTATCTACACGGACGCACTCACCAACGCTAGGTGTTCATCTCTTTGGTGGTGGTTTTCGTGGAGTTAACCTTTCGTGCTAGCTAGGGGTTCATCTCTTTGGTGGTTTTGATGATGAGTTAACCGACACCATGTGCATTTTTTTCCTAAAAGAGGAAAACCCTGGCCTCTCCATCATGTGATATATACAGTCATTAATTTCAGAGTCACTGAGTACCAAAAGGAACACAACCATACCGGTTGGTATCAAGATTACACAACCCATCCGCATAACTTGTCGCTGACACGCCAGCCAAGCTGGTTGAACAATGCAACCAATTTCAGTCGGCCGCATCGGAAGGCCATAAGCCCCTGCGTGTTTGCATCCTGCTGTGATGATCGATGACGAATCTTGGAAGAAAATAAAGGAGCTTCAATGTTAATCGTGCGAAGAAAAAGCAATAAACTCTTACTCCCTCCATTCGGAATTATTTGTCTCGGAAATGAATGTATCTAGAACTAAAATACATCTTCTAGATACATCCATTTCTGCGACAAGTAATTCCGAATGGAGGGAGTAGTTTTGAGTTGAAATAAGGTTAAAATTTTGATACGAAGCTGGGCTGAATACTAGCAGTTTTCTTTTCCAATTTCTTCTAGATTCGCCACCGGTGATGATGGCGTACGAATTAACACCACAACTCTAGCAATTCCAAATCACCCAAAAAATGGGACAAATGTGCATCCATATGTAGTATGGCATTTTTGTTTTGCCAAAGCTAGCAAGCTAGCCAGTGCGACGTGTACATCATCACCAGTGAGCTGACCACTGAGGATAACATAGAGTATGTTGTGCGGAGTATAAAATCCTCATGACATGAGTCACTAACTAACAGGCGGCCGAAAGAATACGTTATCCAGCCACATATTCTGCGCCGCGGTACATCTCCACCACATACAATACAATACTCAGGGTGACTACGTAATGCCGCAAGGAATCAACAGTTTCAACATGGACTTTTGCTGTACGTAGTAGCACAGGTACCTAACGGCGCGGAATGCAACGCGAGCTACTCTAGATGTCACGGATTCGACAGCTGCATATACTAGTACTAGTATCATGGACGAGATATGTGTAAATGTATGGCTAGGTAGGGTTAGGCGGCTGCGTGACAACGATTGAGCACTAGTGACAGGGTTTCGGTCTTGGGTGGGAGCAGATAGGCATATGCATGCATGGCCGGGTCGACAAGGAGAATATGCAACACGTGTACCTGCCCAACGGCGCCAATCATGGCGTGCTTAGCCGTTTGTAGCCAAGCTATGCAGCGGCGCCATGTGATCGACCGGTGCTATGGCTACCGAAATCTGAATTTTATGAGTATCAAATCGGATGGTGGTTCTTCAGCCCGGTAGAGATCAAACTTTGAATTTAACGCTTTGATGCCCCATTAATGCGAATTAGGTCTAGTGCGCGAGCTCACTTTGCACACCTCTCAAAACATGCCAACTTTTGGCAAGTTCAGGAATGGCCAAATGTTGGCATGCCAACATATTGTCTATTAGTAGCCAACCTTTTTTTTGGGATGCGGAAATTCTTTTCAGTATTCCTAATTAATGCGAGCATGACGAGAAAAGTCAGCCCACAAGAGGTGTTGCTCACCGTGATTTAAATGTTGTTCTTTTACGTAAGAAATATTCTCTCTGTAAACTAATATAAGACGTTTAGTTTTCAGAGAGAGTACAATATATTTACATGGAGGCATTGGTGCTTCTTTTGGAACTCCTACGGTAGTTGAACCATATCACATCAGATCTTGCAGCTTAATAAACTCGAAAGGTGATATGGTTCTCGTTCGGATTGGATATCACCTTAAATCAAGGGGTATATAATCGTAGTCCGGTGGCTCCATTATCCATGCATGTAGGTCTTGATCTAAAGATGCAGGAAACTTAATGACAAGGGAATCCCCGAGAGCTCCTAACCAATGCTCGAGGCGCCACCGAACGAGCTGGCCCACCGACCGTGGCGTAAATAACGCTCGGCTTGGTAGCTTGGTGGCTGGTTGGTTCGATCACCCTTTTTCTTTACAACAGCTCTATTCGTTAAGTTGCACAAGACAGTAATAAAGATCAAACTATTGGTTTAGAAAAAAAAGACTTCCGGTTTTCTATACATAAAATAATCATACAATAAAAAAGTCCGTATGTTTTTAAAAAGTCCACAAATATGAAAAAAATGTCTGTGAACACACAAAAAATATCACGAATTTGAAAAAAATGCTCGTGAATTATTTTTTTTGCGAAGATGAAAAATGTTCAAGAATTTGGGAAAAGTTCACAAATTTGAGTAAAAGTTCATGAATTTGGAAAAATCATGTGAGTTGTAAACAAAGTGCATGAAATTAATTTTTTTGTAAATTATAATAAGTTCTCGAAAATGAAAAGCAATTTTTTTATTCTTTATATGAATTTGTAATGTATAGTTTTATCTATTGAAAAATGTTTCATGCATGTGGAAAAAAGGTCATCAGAAACGGAAAAAGGAAAAGCAAAAAATGATATAAAAAATCCAGGAAAAACCCGGTCGAAAGCTTCTAGAAGCATCACAAAACCGACAAAAAGCTTCTAGAAGCTTTACTAAACGGATGGTGGATGTTTAGGTAAACTGTTGGTGCGAGCCATGTATCGATATGCATATACCTGACGCCTTAAGTGCCAAATAGGAGCAGGAACCTATTTGGCATATTCTTTCCGGCTTCATCCAATCTGGTTTGGGAAGGTTCATCCAATCCGCTCTTTCGGATTCCATCTTTCTTTGAACCGTCTTTTTGTTTTTCTTTCTGTTTTTTCTTCCTTTTTATTTTTCCATTTCCCTTTTTCTTTTATGTTTCCTTTTTATCTTCCTTTTTTCCTTTCTATTTTTATTCTTTGTTTTTAATATACGAAAATCTTTTAAATTCATGAACATTTTTTAAAATCATGATTTTTTTTGAAATCGTGAACATAGTTTTTACAAATACATGAACATTCTTTGAAATCATGAACTTTTTTGAAATCGCGAACATTTTTCGAAATTCATGAACAATTTTATGAAATAAGGAACATTTTATGAATTTGTGAACATTCCCTTCAACCGTGAACTTTTATGAATTCGCAAACATTTTTTGGAAATCATGAACAGCTTTTGAATTTCATGAAGATTTTCCAAATTCCTGAATATTTCTTACAAATTCATTACCATTGTCTTAAACTGTGAACATTTTTGTGAAGTCATGAACTGTTTTTGAAATCCCAAACGTTTTATTGAATCCACAAACATTTTATGATTTCCCGATTTTTTGTTCGAAATGCACATTTTTTAAAGTTCCAGAACTTTTTGTAATCCTGAATTATTTAAATAGAAAAGAAAAATAAACAAAAGGAAAAAGAAAAAGAAAATAAATCAAAACTAAACAAGCAGAGGGCTCGGACATGGGAAGGCCCAAACGGGCACGGTAGGGAGCGAGGGGGTGCACGTTGCCGCTCTTGCCAGCACACTGTCAAATAGGAACGAAAGAAGTTCATTTTTCGCCCTCAAATGTGCCTCAATGGACAAATCCCCCCCTGAAGTCTAATTTGGTACAATTTTGACCCTTAAATCTCCAAAACCGGATGAATTTGCCCCTTGAGCGGTTTTGCTACAATTTTGGTGGTTTTGGGGGAGGACGTGGCATTGTTTGCTTTGCGTTGGGCTGCAGAGTGGACAGAAGGTGCCCGGCGACAGGCTAGTGCGGCGATGAGCTAGGGCACCTCCATGCGGGAATCAAGCTAGGGGTGAGAGGGCTTTGGGAAAACTGAGGCAAACAAGGAGGACTTCACCCTAGCCTCGCATGCTAGGTCGAGGAGGAGGACAGCGATGCCATGGATGGTTGTGGCGGTTACCGGAGCACAACATCACAGAGGAAGAAACTCCGGGTCGTGGGCTTGCCGGGGAGGCGTCGGCAGCGCCAGGACACCGGAGGGATCTCAGGAGAGGCGGCAGAGGCGTCGGGGCTCCACAGAGCTAGGGAATCAGGTGTGCCGGCGGCAGATCGGAAATGAGGAAGACGACGTTCCCGCTGTAATTTGGGGGGGGGGGACTCGCAAAAATTACTTTAGCAGAGTAGACGAGGGAGGCGTGGCGGAGATGCTTGACATGGCGTTGGGGCTTGAGGTTGCTGGCGCGCGAGATACCCGCCGCGAGAGGGTGAGAGAAGGGTGGGAGGGGAAGGAGGGCTGGGCATCTGGGGCGACGTTGTACCACCTCGGTGGGGAGCATCGACGGTCATGGAGGTCGATGAACGACACAGAGAAGAGAGGGAGAGAGGAAGAAGATGGCGTTTTCTCCCAAAACCACCAAAATAATAACAAAACCACTCTGGGGTCTGATTTATCTGATTTTGAGAATTTTAGGGTTAAAATTGTACCAAAATAGACTTCAGGGGGGTATTTGTCCATTGAGGCACATTTGAGGGTGAAAAATGAGCTTCTTTCAATAGGAACCAACGGAATCCCCTATTGGGATGGCTCATAATCTCAGCCGGCCCAGCTACAGGCACTGGCCCAACAATGCCAGGGCTGAACTTAACATCTCTACAGATCGCAACCCGGTCGTAGTGAAATTTCAGAGCCCATTAGGCCTTATACAATGGGAGGTGCTTACGAAAATAAACCGAGTTTTTCTAAAGCACCGGTGCCTATTTCTACAGGATAGACGCTTAGACCCTGTACAAATAGGCACCGGTGCTTAAAAAAAATCTGATTTATTTCTCTAAGCACCTTCTCTAAGCATCTCCCATTGTACAAAGCCTTAGCACCCATGGCATGAGTGTCAGTTGGACAAGGCTGGGGTTAGTCGAATCCCCCGAAAGGTGAAATGTTGCATCATGAAGATAATCTTTACTACCATGTTTCACTACACATTAAAACTAGGGGAGTGATAGGCGCCGGCGCACCGGCCCAAAATTGGGCCGGTCAGCGCGCACCCGTTCGATTGCAGACCCCTAGTGTGACGCCTCCGATTTGATCGTACACTAATCATGTACGCAAATGTGTACGATCAAGATCAGGGACTCACGGGAAGATATCACAACACAACTCTATAACATAAAAAAAGTCATACAAGCATCACAATACAAGCCAGGGGCCTCGAGGGCTCGAATACAAGTGCTCGATCATAGACGAGTCAGCAGAAGCAACAATATCTGAGTACAAACATAAGTAAACAAGTTTGCCTTAAGAAGGCTAGCACAAACTGGGATACAGATCGAAAGAGGCGCAAGCCTCCTGCCTGGGATCCTCCTAACTACTCCTGGTCGTCGTCAGCGGGCTGCACGTAGTAGTAGGCACCTCCAGTGTCGTAGGAGTCGCCATCGACGGTGGCGTCTGGCTCCTGGACTCCAGCATCTGGTTGCGACAATCAGGTAGAAAGGAAAGGGGGAAAAGAGGGAGAGAGGCAACCGTGAGTACTCATCCAAAGTACTCGCAAGCAAGGAGCTACACTACATATGCATGGGTATATGTGTAAAGGGCCATATCAATGGACTGAACTTCAGAATGCCAGAATAAGAGGGGGATAGCTAGTCCTGTCGAAGACTACGCTTCTGGCCATCTTCATCTTGCAGCATGTAGAAGAGAGTAGATTGAAGTCCTCCAAGTAGCATCGCATAGCATAATCCTACCCGGCGATCCACTACTAGGAAAAGGGCTATAGATGGAATGGCCACTAATGGCGCACCAGACATGTGGTGCGCCATTGCTATATAGCAGTGGCGCACCATGTGCTGGTGCACCATTAGTGTGAAAGACACTAATTTTTATTTTTTTATTTTTCCAAACATACTAATGGCGCACCAGGGCACAATGCACCATTACTAGTTCTAACTAGTAATGGCGCACTAGCCACATAGTGCGCCACTACTATATTTTTTTTATTTTTTATTTTTTTGCAAAACTACTAATGGCGCACCAGGGAACAGTGCGCCATTACTAGCGATCCCCCTCCATCTCGATCGCTATCCCACCTCGCCAGATCCGGTCCCCCTCGCCGCCGAGCACCCCCCGCACCCTCTACCCCGCTCCACCGGGCGCCGCCGCCGACCCCCCGCACCCTCGCCCGCTCCACCGCCGCCGACGACCCACCGCACCCTAGCTCCCCTGCTCCACCGCCGCCGATGACCCACCGCACCCTCCCCGGCCCGCTCCACCGCCGTCGACGACCCCCTGCATCCTCCCCGGCCTGCTCCACCGTCACAAATGAATGCCATAGCTAATTCCTCCCTCTCCCTCGCCAGTTCCCCCCTATAGCTAATTCCTCCCTCTCCCTCGCCAGTTCCCCTTCGTCCCTCTCCCTCGCGCCAGTTCGTCTCCGTCCGCTCCCAATCCGCGCCCCCGCCGCCTCCCTCTTCCCATCCTCCCCTCCGACCCCACCCCACTCTCGCCGGAGCAGGGCCGACACCTCCGCCTCGCCGAGTCCGGAGCTGCTCGTGGAGGAGACGTGGCTGGAGGCGCTCTCCGGGGAGCTCCCCCGCTCCATAACAGTAATAAATTTGATGATATTTTCAAATAATAAATTTGATGATATTTTTAAAAAAATTATTACTGTTTTTATAAAAAATATTACTGTTATGATTTAAACAAGTTTGAACATATTTAAACACAAATAAATATCAAACAGCATTTTAAATGCATAAAAACAAAAATTGGGGAGCCTGGGAATCGAACCCAGGACCTCCTAGTGTGTGTGCTGCGTGCTGACCAGTCGGGCTAGTGGGCGTGTTCTGATGGAGATAGGGTTAGGTGGAATATAACCTGACTAGTCGGGCTAGTAATTTCTAATGGCGCACCAGGGTGAGGTGCGCCATTGCTATCGTTGTACTTATGGCGCACTTGGGGGAGGTGCGCCATTAGATAGACATCCCGCACTCCACCTATTCCCTCGCACTGTGGCCTCCCTCCCTCCCTCGCCAAGATCCCCCACTCGACCCCAACCGTACGCCGCCGCTCCCTTGCTCCGCCCCCTCCGTCCGCCGCGCCTGCACGCCGTCGGCGACGCCGCCGCCGCTGTGGTCTTGCGCTGCCCCGCCGCCGCCGCCCCGACCCCCGCGGGACTCCACCCCCGCCGCCCCCGCGCCCCCCGACGTGCCCACACCCCGCCTGCCCCTGCCGTCCTCCGCCACCCGGCGACCAGCCGCGCCCGCCCAGGTACCCCTCCTCCTTCCTCCTTCCTCCCTCTCCACCCTTCCTCCCCATTCCCTCCCTCCCTCCCCTCGACCGTGGTACACAATCTGTGCGTGCAAGTGCAATCTCTGGAGCCCTTTTTTTTAATTCAGTTTCGTCAGAGTATGGCCTAGGAGTACAAAATCCTGTACAGAGTAAACATCCTAGAAGTACAAAATATTCTACTCCTACGAGTACTGTAATTTTATTATTCCTGTTTGAACATGCATATTACTCTTCAACTGGTCATAGAATAGTTCCATTATAAGAGTGCTATTATAAGAGTACAATATGCTAATGATACCCTTTTATTGTTGGAAAATGATGCTGGAATTGCTCTGAATCTGAAATGGATTCTAACCTGTTTTGAACAAATTGCTGGGATGACAATTAACTATCATAAGTGTACTCTTATCCCTATTAACTTGACAGTTAATGATCTCACTATCATATTTTAGGAATTCCTTTGCATTTTGACAAGATTGGCAGAGAAGATCTGCTAGCTTTTATTGATAAAATTTTAGCCAAAATAGCTAGATGGAGAGGCAGACTTCTTTCTTATTTGGAAAAAATTACCCCAATTAGGTCCTGCCTAGCTAGCATGAATCTAAAGGGACCTGCTCTTATAAATCTCTATATGTTCTAGTGAATTTTAGGGGGGGGTGCAACCTTTGTATCTTCCTGTAGTATGGAGTATTAAATTGCCCCCTAGGGTATAAGGTTTCATTTGGATGTTCTCCCAGAACAAAATCATGACTTGTGACAATCTAAGGAAAAGGGGGATGGCAAAACCCCTAGAGTGTGTTCATTGCAAAGAGATACAAACTGTATATCATTTATTTTTTGAATGTATTGTAGCTAGTAAAATCTGTGAAGATGTTGAAATGCTTTTCTAGGTGCCAATCGTTAACTTTGAATCTATTGCTAAGTTGTGGCTTTGCAATAAAAGATACATTCACTTGAATGTAGTTACACAACTAAACACAAGCAGGACAATGCTGTGGCTTATAATAGTAAATATCCCAACTAAACACAAGCAGGACAGTGCTGTGGGAATACCAGTTCCATTGAGGATTTCTGACATCAGATTAGTTTAGCAGCCCCATTTTGATACCATTACTTTTCTTGGGGGGCAAATCTCCAGTGTGCTTTTTTCTTTTCCAAAGGAAAAGAAAATGTGGTGTATAACAAATGTATTATTTGGTGGAAATTGAGATATCATATTAATCATTGACAAATTGGCTTTGAACAAATAATCTTAAATCCATGCATACCTACACAATTCATCTATTTGCAATGTGATGTTGTAAGGGTACTAATTGGTCTCTTCTGCTGCTTATCAGAGATGGGGGGAAGCAGCCACCGCCGCTCTGCCTCACCGGAGTACGAGTTGGATGCTTTCGAGTTCTTCAGTGTCATACTTGGGACTTCAGTATCAGCCACGAGGCAGGTATATAAAACGAGAGATCTCCCCTTCACCCATCTCATTATGATAACTCTGTTGTTTTCTACATCACTCCTTGTCCCAAATTGCAGAGGCTGCCTGACACTTTTATGAACATGCTGGGTGAAGATCCGCCAGATAATGTGAAGCTCCGACAGTCCGGCAGCGGGGTTCGCAGGCTGTGGGACGTGGAGTTGGTGATCGAGGAGGGCCACATGTACCTGTGCCGTGGCTGGGAGAAGTTCTACAGTGCCTACGACCTGCGGACCGGGTACTTTCTTCTCTTCAGGTACGACGATGACGCCAGAATGCTCATCGTGAAGGTTTTCAACACGACTATGTGTCGCATGCGCTACGCTGACGACGAAGATGCCAGTGCGTTCTGCCTCTTCTTATTCCTCTACATTTGGCTTTGTCTCACATCGATTGTTAACGGCCATTGTTGCATTTGGACAGGCAATAGGAGCAGCAGCAGTGACACTGGCTACAGCCAAAGCAGCAGCGATTATGGCTGTAGCAAAAGCAACAGCGATTCTGGCTTTAGCGAAAGCAGCAACGATTCTGGCAGCAGCAAAGACAGCAAGAAGGATGATCCGGACTGGAGTGGGGGAGAAGAGGAGCAGAGTGGGGATGAGGAGCTGCAGGATGACGATGGGCATCGGGCTGAGGATGACCTAGCGCTGGTGGTGGCTGACCAAGGGCAAGAGATGGTGGTGGCTGACCATGGGCAAGAGATGGTGGTGGCTGACCATGGGCAAGAGATGGTGGTGGCTGAGGATGACCTAGCGATGGTCGTGCCCGTCCTGCCTGAAGGTGGCCTCGCGATGGTGGTGGTGCCTGACAATGACCACGCACCGGTGGTGGCGCCGGCGATCCCACAGCTGGGCGACATGACCACGCCAATTGTGGTAGAAGACTACATCCCACAGCTGCCTCCACCGCCTCGCCGCTCTTGGCGCATCAGGCTGAGGAAGGAGAAGGAGAAGAACAATGAGAACTGAACTATGTCAGGTATGTCAGATCTCCAAAATGATATATATATATACTTAGTTACCTATGTTATCTCTAATATGCTTAGTTTCCTATAGGTTAGCTCCAAAATTACTTATGTTAGCACAAAATGATCAAGTTTACATAATAAGCTTATAGTCTTCTTCTTATTCTTCTTACTCTTCTTCTTTTCCAAAATGACATAGGTTAGCTTCATTTTACCTAAGTTGGCTCTAATATGCTAACTTAGAGAGCTTATATGCTTAGTTTCCTATAGGTTAGCTCCAAAATTACTTATGTTAGCATAAAATGATCAAGTTTACATAATAAGCTTATAGTCTTCTTCTTATTCTTCTTCTTATTCTTCTTCTAGTATTCTTCTAGTGTTCTTCTTCTTCTAGTATTCTTCTTGTCTTCTTCTTCTTCTTCTTCTTCTTCTTCTTCTTCTCTTCTTCTTCTTCTAACTTCTTGTTTATCATTTTGCAGATTTGATTTAATTCACGGAAGCTTGCATGGATGGAGTGCTTCTTTTCCATTTGTGTTTTTATTTTGTATCAATGTGAAACTTTTGTGAATTGATGGATAACGGTGTTGGATGAACAATGTGAAACTTTTGTAATATGTAACGATGGAACTATGTGTTGGCTATGTATGTATATATGATGAAACTTGTGTGTTGGATATGATTGCTATATGGATGCTTGTTGTATATATATGTGTTGGATATCTCATATGTGAAATAGTGACCTGAGATTAAGAAAAAACGAATTTTTTTTAAAAACATTGTGGTGCGCCATTAGTATACCAGTTACTAATGGCGCACCTGTGGGATACTAATGGCGCACCTGTGGTGCGCCATTACTAAAATATTCTAGTGGCGTGGTGCTAGTGGCGCACCAGTAGTGCGCCATTAGTAGGCAAAACTGGTGCGCCACTAGTAAGCCTTTTTTCTAGTAGTGATCCCCTCCTCGTCGCCCTGTTAGAGAGCGATCACCGGGTTGTATCTGGCACTTGGAAGGGTGTGTTTTATTAAGTATCCAGTTCTAGTTGTCATAAGGTCAAGGTACAACTCCGGGTCGTCCTTTTACCGAGGGACACGGCTATTCGAATAGATAAACTTCCCTGCAGGGGTGCACCACATAACCCAACACGCTCGATCCCATTTGGCCGGACACACTTTTCTGGGTCATGCCCGGCCTCATAAGATCAACACGTCGCAGCCCCACCTAGGCTCAACAGAGAGGTCAGCACGCCGGTCTAAATCCTATGCGCGCAGGGGTCTGGGCCCATCGCCCATTGCACACCTGCACGTTGCGAGGGCGGCCGGAAGCAGACCTAGCCTAGCAGGCGTTCCAGTCCAATCCGGCGCGCGCCGCTCCGTCGCTGACGTCAAGAAGAGCTTCGGCTGATACCACGACGTCGAGTGCCCATAACTGTTCCGCATAGCTGGTTAGTGCGTATAGACCAAATGGCCAGACTCAGATCAAATACCAAGAACTCGTTAAGCGTGTTATTTTGAAGTAACCGCGGACGCCGTCCAGGGCCAGGCCCACCTCTCGCCTAGGTGGTCTCAACCTGCCCTGTCGCTCCGCCACAAAGATCCACTTGCGGGTACTCCTACGAGCCAACCCGACTTTAGTCACCACAGGTGTCATGTATAGAGTACATAAGTATATACCCGTGATCACCGCCCAAGTGCTCATGGCCCGATAGCATAACACAGCAGACGGACAAGAATGTAGGGCCACTGGTGGAAAAACTAGCATCCTATACTAAGCATGTAGGATTGCAGGTAAAGGTAACAACAGTAGTTGCAAGGACATGCTATGCATCAGGATAGGATTAACGGAAAGCAGTAACATGCTACACTACTCTAGTGCGAGCAGTATAGAGAAGAATAGGCGATATCTGGTGATCAAGGGGGGGGGGCTTACCTGGTTGCTCTGGCAAGTAGGAGGGGTCGTCAGCTCCGTAGTCGAACCGGGCAGCAGCAGCGTCGGTCTCGTAGCCTACCGGAGAGAAGAGGGGGAAGAAACAGTAAATACAATGCAAACATAAGCATGACGATGCGTGACATGACAATGAGCGGTTCTAGGTGTGCCCTAACGCGGCAGTAGGTGGTACCGGCGAAGGGGGGAACATCCTGGAAAGTATTCCCGATGTTTCGCATTTTCGGACAGATGAAACGGAGGGGGAAAGTTGCGAGTTCAATATGTTAGGGATGTGTGGCGGACGAACGGGCTGCGTATCCGGATTCGTCTCGTCGTTCTGAGCAACTTTCATGTACAAAGTATTTTCATCCGAGGTACGGTTTATTTTATATTGATTTTAAAAGATTTAAATCACTTTTTAGCATTTATTTAATTATTTTAATCCAACATTATCTAGAACAGTGCACGCTGACGTCAGCAGTCAACAGAGGCGTTGATTGGTCAACTGACGTGTGGGTCCCGTTCGTCATTGACTGTTTAGTCTAATGAGGGTTTAACTAATCTAATTACAGTTTAATTAAACTAACTAGTTAATTAGATTATTTATTTATTTATTTATTTTAATTATTATTTATTTAGTTTTTTATATTCATTCTTTTTTTTAAACGTTCAAGGGGTGGGGCCCCTTTGTCATAGGGCCCTGGGGCCATAGCGGGTCGGGCGTTGCGGGCGAACGAGCACAGGGCGCCCGATGGGCGCGAGCGCCGGGCGTGGCGTCGCCCGAGCGGGAGCGCCAGCGAGCAGGGAAGCTGCGGGGCCGGGCGGAGTGCGGCGAGGGAGGCCGAGCGAGCGGTGGCCGGAGTGGCCAGGTCACGCGCGGGGGAGGGGATGTGAAGTGGGGCGAGGCCAGCGAGTGGCAGGGGAGGAAGGCCGCGCGAGGCAGGGCGCGCCCGCGAGCAGAGCGAAACGGGACGGCGGACGGTGCGGTGAGTGCCGCGCGCACGCGTGTGGCCGGCCGCGGACGACGCAGGGCGGAGGGCGAGCAGCGATGGTGTGCGGGCGGCAAGGGCGGCAAGTGAGCGGGGCTCGCGTTCGACGGGCGCCGGAGCGGGCGAGCTACGGGCGCGGGGGAAGAGAGGAGGAGAGGAGGGGCTCACGATGGCCGTAGGGGATGGGCAGTGGGACGCGGGGAGGAAGACGGGGACGACGCGACGAGGTCGGGGCGGTTCGGCGACGAAGAGGACGAAGACGATGGCGTCCGGCGACGCGGCGTCGGCGAGGCGGGCTCGATGTAGCTCCGGGCGGGGTCCAGCGACGACACAGCCGTGGACGGGGCGACGAGATCGGGGCGGCGTCCGGGCTGCCAGCGACGAGGGCGGTGGGGCTATGGCGCGCAACGGGTCGGGGGCGTCGGTTGCTCCCGATCCAGATCCACTCGTGAGCGGGCACGCCGGCGGGGTGGGGCTCCAACGCGCGGAGCGCGGCGGCGCTGGAGAAACGAGAGGGAGTGGCGAGGGGATCGTGCGGGACGAGTGGGGAAAGTGGGGGTTAGGGTTTCGGGGGGGAGTGGATAAGAGGGAGTGGGGGAGGAGTGGCCGGCTGGGCCTGGTGGGTTGGCCCAGTTGGGCCTGTGGTCAGCTGGGCCGAAGCCCGGGGGGGTTTCTCTTCCTGTTTTTTTGGTCTTTTGTTTTTCTCTTTTGTATTTTCTTTCTTTTATTTATTTTCTCTTTTGTTTTAATTCAATTTAAAATATTTATGCATTTTTATAAAACTGTGTCTTCTACACCATAATTATCTATGTAATATTTAGTACAAACCGAACATTTTTATTTTAATGTTTGAAAACTTTTATTATTTACCAAATTTTGAATTTGAATTTTGGACCGGTTTTTGCTCTAACGATAGATTAGCAACAGTAACGGAGGTAACGTGGCACCATTAGCGTGGGATTACTATAGCTTAATTACCCGGGCGTCACAATTTTCCTCCACTACAAGAAATCTCGTCCCGAGATTTAAGAGGGGGAGTAAGGGGGAAGGGATTTGGTCGCGAAATTCTAACGAGTCTTCTCGGTCTTGGTTGCTATTCTCAGGGAGGTCGATCCATTATGTTGATGTCTTCATTTCTCTGCTTCAGGTCATCATGCTGAAGTCGGCATCCTTTCTTCTGGAACTCAATCGTACTTACGAATATATAAAGGGGGTATTCCGGGAGAACGGACCTCTGCAAGGTTGACTATCTGGTAGCTAACATCGGGGAAGGGGGCGGAAAGTAACTCTCAAACTGGAACTTTAAGAAAATATCGAGAGCAAAGTAAGAAGGTACCATGAGAAGTTTCAAGCGGGTAGGCAATCGTTCGATGCCTGAAACAAAGTGTAAAAGGGGTCCAGATCAATGGGAATAAGTTTTGTGTCTGATACCAGAATTGATGATCTCTCGGGAGGTGGCTCGTGAATTATATACGAGGCCACGCGCAAGGAACAACCTTGGGAACAGGGGGTGTACAGGAGAGTCAGGTTTCGATCCTGTGGAACTGTGGGTTATGGGCCCACCATGTGGATTAAAAGTAGGAGGAACGGTGACATCTTGCACGGTCATGATAGCAAGACATGTCAGAGGGTAGCCTGTCGATTATGTCGGCAACAACGTCGGTACCAAGGGCGAGGGACGAAGAGAACCATTTTCCTGCTCGTTGAAACGAGGCGGACCAGTAGGCAAAGTTCTCGTCCATCGGCGGTTACCGAAATGTCATCAACAAAAGTAACGGGGTCTTACTGACAGGGTTGTACACCGAGGTGTTCACATAAGCAGGGAATTAATACTGCTTAGAACAAAGTGATTACCAGAAAGGTTAAAGAAAATAATGGAAAGGAAAAGGTGTTTATCAGATTAACAGAACAATGGAAAGGAAAATGTGTTTAAACACATATTTTAGGGGTATATCCTTCCCAAGGGTAAGCAGAGCATGATATCCATGATTGGATAGAAGTAGAAAACCCTTTAGGTAAGGGGAGAGAAATTTCTTGACATCACCCATACAACGGTGTTTGGATAATGGACAAAGAAAATTTAGCATTGTTCTTCAAATGCTCTTATTGGAAATCGGAGTACCACAGACATGCTTCGAGATAGCATTGACATGGTCTTCAAGCAAAGATGAGACTTTGGATACAGGAAGGATCCATTAGGAAAAACTTGTAGAATAAGTCTTACAATTTTCTCATGGAAGAATGGATAACCTTGCTGAAAGGAAGAACTATAACAATAGGTCCTCCGGTCAAGTGTGCTAGGCATGACCTCACCTTACCGGGTCATATAAAGACCAATGTTATAACTCTTGAAAATATGCTCCAGCCATCATAGCTGACCGAGATTCAGATCTGATCGGTGTTAGGAAACCTCAGACTCAGGATGCCTAAGAAGAAAAGGTGCAACACAATTGACGAGATGACATTGTAAAATTCTTAGGAAATGAACTATGGAAGCGAGTTCCGAAACAAAAATTCATCATTAAACCAGGGAAATGATGAGGGGGTGGCTGATGGACTCAGCGACAATTCCTCGAGTTTTACTAAAGATAGATTTCCACAATTATGCGAACAAGGAGATAACACTTGTCAGATCAAATGATGTAATGATGTATGCTCGAGGAAAACATACACAATTAAACATTGGTTGAAAGGTGTACCCAAAATATTGGCTTAGGTACCATGATCAATGTTAGAATGGTGATTCAATAGCCAATAGTCTAAGAATGAACTATCGACCATTAACTTCAAAGCAATAGGGCTGCTAGAAGTACAGAACCCAAACATCATCGTTCAGTTGTTGATATCCCCGGTTAGTCAATACGGGGACCAAGAAATAGTGGTGCTTGTGAGAAGTATCACTATACCAAGAATTATTAAGAGGTGGAGCAATCCTTGCAACATCCTTGACATAAGGACAGTAATACTTGAAGGTAGAACATAACACAAACTGGATAGCAAGTTGCATCCATAACATGAACAAGTTTGTGTTGGGGGAAGGCAAGGATGTTGTTGATGATAACCCACATTATCGAGGGGCAAGGATGGTATTTCTCATCATGAATTCGATCGATATCCTGGAAGATCTCAGAATGCTGATGATGATCACGACACATTTGTCGCGAGATTTCATGAAGATGTAATCGATCGGCGATGACATCAAGTCAAAGGAATGATGAAGCGAAAGGTTATTGGAACCACGGTTACGACACAAACTCAAAATTAAGCTTGTTGTTCAATGCGAAATGATACGACGAGGAAGAATGTCGTAAGGTTATCTCATCGTCGAAAATTATGCTCTGGGAAGAAGGACCAGGTAGCACAGTTAAATTTTAGCACAATGATATAGCCGATCAGGCTAGGAATGACTTGAAGGATTATTAAACTCATAAGCAATGAAAATTACTTAGAGTTTTTGAATCGGAGTGCGGAATTGATTCACTTATCGGTGTCCTTGAGGGGTTCTAACAACTCAGAACCCGTTGGAAAAATGGAATCGGCAAGAATATTAGTTGGTGAAGAACTCATAAGAAGTTAAGTAGTTCCTTGGCATTACCGAGATACCAGGGGGGGGGGGGGTAATACTCGACGACAGACCAAAGTAGAGGTTGGACGGGGGTATTGCTCTACAGAGGACACGTGCTTAAACTTGCACGAGAAATGGTATTTAAAGGAGAACATGGTCAGAACCACGATTGAAAAAGGTCAGATCCCAGATATAAGATGAACTTATACCCAGCGAATAATTGATTTAAGAGAAGCTTTAATGATAAGATCTACATCGTGTCCATGGGCATGAACACAAAGTTCAAGGTCGACTCCCACTTCTCCAATGCATAACCTTTCATTCACTCCTCGCATTCGATGAAGTTGTATGGCAGAAAATTATCTGGTAAAATACCAGAAGGGTATGGCTTGTGAAAACCTTCGGGTTCATAGGGTTTTTAGGGAAGGTATAGGTTCAACCCATCGGGGCATATTAGGAATATATGCCACAAGCTTCAAGAGTAATTATCACCAGCTCAAAAGCAGAGCATGGTTGACAAAGCAGAGGATACAATTTACCAAAGGCATTAAGTATCAGGGAAGAACTCACAAGGTGATTAAATATGAGGGCACTGTCGGATAATAATCTAACAAAGGATTTGGTTGTCCACAAGGGATCAGATGTGAGCATCGGTACTCAACTAGAGGAAGAAAGAATGCAAGGGGATCAGATTATAGAAACAACTGACTAACTCAAAGCTCAAATGTAAAGGAATTATGATTTCCAAATCAAGGGATCAGAAGCAAACGCTCTGATTAAGGATGGATAAGTTGAATAGCCTTAGGGGTACAATCGATGGCAATTCGATTGGTCGATACCAGCTCATGTTTAAAATGACGTTTGAGCCAAAAGGAAGAATTCTAGGATCTGATTGAGGATTGTGAGCATTCGCAATATTTTCAATCAACCGACTCAAAATGATAATGACAAGGAATGACAATAAGATTACGAGACTTATGGGATTAACCATAATGCAAGCAAGCAAGAATTTCAAGAGCAATAGGCTGCTCAGGATTTTCGGAAGTTCAAATAGTATTTCGAAGCTTTTGTGAAACACATGATCAACTGGGGATGAGCGGATACTCGACAAGTGCGAGGATTTATTCGTAGGGGTATTCATGTGGTAAAGAACTGCAAGGCAGTAAGCTCAAAGGATTCTCGAGACAACAGAGAGTATTTCGGGACATCTTGTAATAACCAGATCAACGGGGAATGATTGAATGAATGGCAAGTGTATGCAGTTTTCATAGGGGTTGACGGTGGAAGGAAATCGCAAATGCGATGTCACAAAGACTCGAGAGAACATCGTACAGTAACTTCGGAATCTTCTAGTGCAAGAGGCGATCATCTGAAGTGAGGGGCTCTCCGGGAGAAAGTATTTTCAAGAACCTAAAGTTAGATTTTAGAAAATCATTTAACCCGAATAGAAGAGAGTCAGAATCCCAGAGTATAGACGAGGAATAAAAGATCCTAATACCACCCAATGGCGACGTGGGCCCGTAAGCCGCACAACCATGTTAGTAAAAGTTTTGTAAAGGCTAGACTCGACTTCGGCCAAAGAGTTTGGAAGGGGGATTCCTACAGGCAGTTGGCTCTGATACCAACTTGTGACGCCCCCGATTTGACCGTACACTAATCATGCACGCAAATGTGTACGATCAAGATCAGGGACTCACGGAAAGATATCACAACACAACTCTACAACATAAAAAAAGTCATACAAGCATCATAATACAAGCCAGGGGCCTCGAGGGCTCGAATACAAGTGCTCGATCATAGACGAGTCAGCGGAAGCAACAATATCTGAGTACAGACATAAGTAAACAAGTTTGCCTTAAGAAGGCTAGCACAAACTGGGATACAGATCGAAAGAGGCGCATGCCTCCTGCCTGGGATCCTCCTAACTACTCCTGGTCGTCGTCAGCGGGCTGCACGTAGTAGTAGGCACCTCCAGTGTCGTAGGAGTCGTCGTCGACGGTGGCGTCTGGCTCCTGGACTCCAGCATCTGGTTGCGACAACCAGGTAGAAAGGAAAGGGGGAAAAGAGGGAGAGAGGCAACCGTGAGTACTCATCCAAAGTACTCGCAAGCAAGGGGCTACACTACATATGCATGGGTATATGTGTAAAGGGCCATATCAGTGGACTGAACTGCAGAATGCCAGAATAAGAGGGGGATAGCTAGTCCTGTCGAAGACTACGCTTCTGGCCATCTCCATCTTGCAGCATGTAGAAGAGGGTAGATTGAAGTCCTCCAAGTAGCATCGCATAGCATAATCCTACCCGGCGATCCACTACTAGGAAAAGGGCTATAGATGGAATGGCCACTAATGGCGCACCAGACATGTGGTGCGCCATTGCTATATAGCAGTGGCGCACCATGTGCTGGTGCACCATTAGTGTGAAAGACACTAATGGCGCACCAGACACGAGGTGCGCCATTAGTAACAAATTTTTATTTTTTTATTTTTCCAAACATACTAATGGCGCACCAGGGCACAATGCACCATTACTAGTTCTAACTAGTAATGGCGCACTAGCCACATAGTGCGCCACTACTATATTTTTTTATTTTTTATTTTTTTGCAAAACTACTAATGGCGCACCAGGGAACAGTGCGCCATTACTAGCGATCCCCCTCCATCTCGATCGCTATCCCACCTCGCCAGATCCGGTCCCCCTCGCCGCCGAGCACCCCCCGCACCCTCTACCCCGCTCCACCAGGCGCCGCCGCCGACCCCCCGCACCCTCGCCCGCTCCACCGCCGCCGACGACCCACCGCACCCTAGCTCCCCTGCTCCACCGCCGCCGATGACCCACCGCACCCTCCCCGGGCCAGGCCCACCTCTCGCCTAGGTGGTCTCAACCTGCCTTGTCGCTCCACCACAAAGATCCACTTGCGGGTACTCCTACGAGCCGACCCGACTTTAGTCACCACAGGTGTCATGTATAGAGTACATAAGTATATACCCGTGATCACCGCCCAAGTGATCACGGCCCGATAGCATAACACAGCAGACGGACGAGAATGTAGGGCCACTGGTGGAAAAACTAGCATCCTATACTAAGCATGTAGGATTGCAGGTAAAGGTAACAACAGTAGTAGCAAGGACAGGCTATGCATCAGGATAGGATTAACGGAAAGCAGTAACATGCTACACTACTCTAATGTGAGCAGTATAGAGAAGAATATGCGATATCTGGTGATCAAGGGGGGGGGCTTGCCTGGTTGCTCTGGCAAGTAGGAGGGGTCGTCAACTCCGTAGTCGAACTGGGCAGCAGCAGCGTCGGTCTCGTAGCCTACCGGAGAGAAGAGGGGGAAGAAACAGTAAATACATAAGCATGACGATGCGTGACATGACAATGAGCGGTTCTAGGTGTGCCATAACGCGGCAGTAGGTGGTACCGGCGAAGGGGGGAACATCCTGGAAAGTATTCCCGATGTTTCGCATTTTCGGACAGATGAAACGGAGGGGGAAAGTTGCGAGTTCGATATGTTAGGGATGTGTGGCAGACGAACGGGCTGCGTATCCGGATTCGTCTCGTCGTTCTGAGCAACTTTCATGTACAAAGTATTTTCATCCGAGGTACGGTTTATTTTATATTGATTTTAAAAGATTTAAATCACTTTTTAGCATTTATTTAATTATTTTAATCCAACATTATCTAGAACAGTGCATGCTGACGTCAGCATGACGTCAGCAGTCAACAGAGGCGTTGACTGGTCAACTGACGTGTGGGTCCCGTTCATCATTGACTGTTTAGTCTAATGAGGGTTTAACTAATCTAATTACGGTTTAATTAAACTAACTAGTTAATTAGATTAATTAAATAGGATTAATTAACTTAATTAATTATTTATTTATTTTAATTATTATTTATTTAGTTTTTTAATATTCATTCTTTTTTTAATGTTCAAGGGGTGGGGCCCCTTTGTCATAGGGCCCTGGGGCCATAGCGGGTCGGGCGTTGCGGGCGAACGAGCACAGGGCGCCCGATGGGCGCGAGCGCCGGGCGTGGCGTCGCCCGAGCGGGAGCGCCAGCGAGCAGGGAAGCTGCGGGGCCGGGCGGAGTGCGGCGAGGGAGGCCGAGCGAGCGGTGGCCGAAGTGGCCATGTCACGCGCGGGGGAGGGGATGTGAAGTGGGGCGGGGCCAGCGAGTGGCAGGGGCGGAAGGCCGCGCGAGGCAGGGCGCGCCCGCGAGCAGAGCGAAACGGGACGGCGGACGGCGCGGTGAGTGCCGCGCGCACGCGTGTGGCCGGCCGCGGACGACGCAGGGCGGAGGGCGAGCAGCGACGGTGTGCGGGCGGCAAGGGCGGCAAGTGAGCGGGGCTCGCGTGCGACGGGCGCCGAAGTGGGCGAGCTACGGGCGCGGGGGAAGAGAGGAGGAGAGGAGGGGCTCACGATGGCCGTAGGGGATGGGCAGTGGGAGGCGGGGAGGAAGACGGGGACGACGCGACGAGGTCGGGGCGGTTCGGCGACGAAGAGGACGAAGACGATGGCGTCCGGCGACACGGCGTCGGGGAGGCGGGCTCGATGTAGCTCCGGGCGGGGTCCAGCGACGGCACAGCCGTGGACGGGGCGACGAGATCAGGGCGGCGTCCGGGCTGCCAGCGACGAGGGCGGTGCGGCTATGGCGTGCGACGGGTCGGGGGCATCGGTTGCCCCCGATCCAGATCCACTCGTGAGCGGGCGCGCCGGCGGGGTGGGGCTCCAACGCGGGGAGCGCGACGGCGCTGGAGAAACGAGAGGGAGTGGCGAGGGGATCGTGCGGGACGAGTGGGGAAAGTGGGGGTTAGGGTTTCGGGGGGAGTGGATAAGAGGGAGTGGGGGAGGAGTGGCCGGCTGGGCCTGGTGGGTTGGCCCAGTTGGGCCTGTGGTCAGCTGGGCCGAAGCCCGGGGGGGTTTCTCTTCCTTTTTTTTGTCTTTTGTTTTTCTCTTTTGTATTTTCTTTCTTTTATTTATTTTCTCTTTTGTTTTAATTCAATTTAAAATATTTATGCATTTTATAAAACTGTGTCTTCTACACCATAATTATCTATGTAATATTTAGTACAAACCGAACATTTTTATTTTAATGTTTGAAAACTTTTATTATTTACCAAATTTTGAATTTGAATTTTGGACCGGTTTTTGCTCTAACGATAGATTAGCAACAGTAACGGAGGTAACGTGGCATCATTAGCGTGGGATTACTATAGCTTAATTACCCGGGCGTCACACCTAGGCCGTCAGATCTGATCCTTTTTCTTCCTCCTCCTCTGGTACATCATGCAGAAACAAAAAAAAATGATTTCCAGCACATCCCGCCTCCCACACGCAGCCCGCCACGGCCGACCCCTGCCGCTGACTCCGAAGCCCCGCCGGCTCGCCGTCCTCGCTGCACCCAGCCGCCGCCACATAGAAAACAGGGCCGTCTCATAGCACGTCGGATGCCTCTGCCATTGCAGCACACTTGTCCGCTTGCCATCGCTGCATGCCTGCGCACCTTGCCGGTAAGCAAAAAAGTCGTCCGTTCGGATGCAGCTTCCATTGTAGCAAAAAACGTGTCGATAGAAGCTTTTGCCGTTGTCAGTGGCAACAAAAATCACGGATCGCCGTCGCCGTCACAGAAACGCTCCAGTCGATGCAGCAAAAACAGCTTCTGGTCGCAGCTCGGGGCTTCACCGGTAGTAGCAAAAAGTTCACAAGGGTTGCATGAAAACACATTGTCGCGGGTCTTGACACTCTCATGAGAAAGGATGTAACAAACCAGAGCGCTGGTAGTAGCAAAAATCAAAACAGTTGTAGCAAAAAGTGGTACTACAAATGATTCCAGCAGAAAATCATGGCAGCAAAATTTGGTTGGTTCCAGCAAAAACAAAGACGGTGGTAACAAACTAATACACTATTTCCAGCAAAAACATACAGGGAGCAAAAATCTGGGTTGGTTCCAACAAAAATCGAAGACACTGGTAGCAAAATGTAGTGATGTTTCCAGCAAAAGAAAACATGGTTCCAACACACAGAAAAAACTCGAGCCGCGCCATGGCCGGAGACCTGTGGTGCTCCCATGGCCAGAGACCTGCGGCGGCTGCTGCCGTGCCGCGCCGAGTGCACGGTTGCAGCTCTACATCATCAGACGCCGGTGGTTGCAACTGCACCGATAGGTGGTTGTAGCACCCACCACCGCTGGTAGCAACTCCGGCGAGGTAGTTGCAGCTGACGCCCCAACGACGGTTTGTGCCGGCTTTGTGGCAACCCATGGCAACCAGGAGAGGTCTGAAGAGAGATCCATAGAGGAGGGGAAGGGGCGCGAGCTCGGACTAGATCTCAGATGGCGGTCAAGGCTAAAAAAGAAGAGAAAACAGGGGGAGGAACGAGTGAAAGGGGGCGCGTGGTGAAGAGATAAGGATGGGATGAAGCGGTGGGTGAGGGGATGTGGCGCAAAGTTAACCAGGGGCGCTGGATCCAACTAGATCGAGCGGCACGCGCGCGTCCGGCCCAAACGCTCGGCCGGTGCGCCGGTAGCAAATATTTCCCTTAAAACTAGGCATTAATGTGTAACTAGAGAGATAAACGCGCCTTGCAGGGCCACACGCGCGTTTTCTGTTGGATGTGACCTTGTTTTTTGTTTCTTTTCAGATTGTTATGGTTGGTCGATTTGTTCTAGGTTTTATTTGGTTTGGTTTTGTCCGTCGTCGGTTCGAACCTCTTGGGTTCTATGTTGCCAGTTGTGCATTGTTGATGGAGTTACACGTCTCAACTGCGTTGTCGACTTGTACACAACAACGTAAGCCCAGCCACCACGATTATATGCAAATAGACCGAGAAGTCAAAAGCACCGTTTCATACACATACAGGTGGGTCCTATCACATATCCCATGGCCCGATCAAACACGAGGCCTCCTTTCAAGGGATCTTAGAGTTTTAAGAGATACATTATTATTAGTCATAGTTGACATTCACTACGAAGTTACAATTACCATTAAACTAGTTTGACCGTTGTAGCTTCTAGCCATGTCGCTGCTATATAAGGTAAGGCTAGGCAATCTCGCCAATGGTTGATATCCTTGTAATCTTTATATGTGACAAAAAAACTGGCAACACGAGTTGAGTGTTATCTCTCATATAGTGTGTTTTTTTGGATAAATACAATGTATCTAACATGGTGTTAACCAAATCTGTTAGAGTGTCTTTATTTTGTTCGATAACCCTGTTTGACTGAGTTGAATTGGGATGCGTTTCTCACAAATAATGTCATGTTACATACAGAAGAAACTGAAATCATTCAAAAGTACTCTCCCACCACGATAAGACTAGACTGGTTTTATTTTCTTTTCAAGTTAATTTCCAACTTGTAGATTTTAAAGTAGTATAGAGCCCCATCAGTTTAACAAATGCACATAGCAAGATAATGCGATCATATATCGACACCTTGAATTATTTATTTTCATCTTTAGTCACCACAGCATTCATCTCACATAGATCAAAATGTATGAGCTTTTACGGTGCCAAGTGTCTCTTGTCTGCAACCTAGTGAGGCTTCCGAGTTTGTTTTGTTTGCACACACACATGACACTTAGAGTCTTTGGCTAAGGTGACACTCTGGAATGAAATTACTCGTGGATAGCTGCTTGATATAATCGAAATTAATGTGATAAAGACGTGAATGTAAAACATCAAATATGTTAACACAAATAATGCGTATGGTTCATAACTTTATTAAAAAAATAGCCACAGAAAGGCAGAATAGACCTCCACACTCATAACCTTTTACAATGAAAAGTGCATAGTCTTATATGACCATTTCATTAGGCTTGGAGATGAACTTAAACCCTTCCTTTTATAGAGAAGGGAGCCATTAACGGGATTCTTTTTTATATAGGAACATGTGGCACGTTCTTTAGTTGCACGATCTTTTTGAACTGAACTTCAGAACTACCATGCCAATACGAGGAACAAAAGCATATACGTCGTTTCCCATCAAGTGGAACAATCTTTTGTGGCATGTGAAGAAGAAAAAAAAGGAAACATCAACACACACATGAATATTTTCACATGTATCAATCTACCAATCGATAGACGGACAATTTTTTTATAGTAAGTAAATTACCATACCTAGATGCCCTATTATCATTATTGTTTCTCATCGTCACGTTGAAAGATTTGGAGTTCTGTCGTTTCTTCATTCCCTTGTGATGGTGCACGAATTTGTCAGTACCCTCGGTAGGGTAACGAACATGGCCAGAAGTACAAAATCTGAGGTCGCACTGAGAGTTTACCCAGGTTCGGGTCTTCGGGTTGGAGTAATACCCTACATCCTGTTTCGTGATTGTATTCATGGTGGGATACCTCGTGCGAGAGAGTACAACAGGGATGATGTGTTGGCTACCGAGAGTCTAGTTATACGGAAGTAGATGAGAATTAGAGCTCCTTAGGCCCCACCTTGTATAGGTGATGGGGGCTAGGGTTTTACATGGTGGTAGATCTGATCTGGTCACCGTCATGTAGACATGGGGACAAAGATGGCCTCTATATGTTTATCTGATCCTCTGGGCTCCTTCCTGTCACCAGCTCCTTGGCGGGCCTTCTGGGCCCCTTGTTGGCAGGCTTGCTGCTAGGTTCCCTTCGATAAGCCACCCCCAGTGTATCACACCTTCACCTTGCGTCGTGGAAACTTGGATGCCCAATGTCCAATATCAGCACAAGTGAGACAACCATATTTGTCATTATCTTGGCTCTTGTTATTCTTACCCTCTTCTTGAAGATGGTATTCTAGACCACATTCTTTTCTTGAACTTTTGTAAGTTCTTCTGCACCACATTGGCACTAGAAGTTCCCCCGGCACCTTTGGAGTGTGAGTACTTTGCTCTCAAATTCTCTTCAACACTCAGATGTTTGATGACAACCCCAACTGAGTATTCACGTCTCTGGTGCTTTACAAAAGTAGCAAAGCTCCTCCAAGAAAGGGAGTTTCGCAATTATGCATCATGCGACAAACTTTTTCGGTAACTCACACTTAAAAAGTTCAAGCTCCTTAGTGATGCATTGTTTTCATGAGTCTGATCTAGAACAAAATGGTTATCAATCATTTTGTAGTCATAGAACTGACCCATGGAATACAACTCGCTTCCGGCATCGGTTGAGCCAAATTTAGCCTAGAGCGCATCCCACAAGTCCTTGTCAAGCCGGACACGTAGGTATGTGTCAACTAGCTTGTCTCTAATCATGCTTACAACGGCTCCCACAAAGATGGTGGTGGTCTCCCTGACCGCCTTATCTTGATCGGGAGCAATCATTCTGTTGGGAGTGCCACCAGCGACCCAGACACATTCCTCGTAGCCACAAGACAGTTTTAGTCGACCAACACTTAAAGTGAACATCCATAAACGGGTTCGGTTTCATTGTAGTAGCAAAGCCTTGAATTGAAATTTCCTATAAACATAATATTTTTGGATTGTTGGGTATATATATAAATTAGCAATTTTGGTCTCAACTCTCCATATGGAATATAGCGACTGCGAATACGACAACTCTCCTAGAGTTGCTCTTATATTTTGGTCTCAACTCTTCTTCAAAATCAGGTTGGTACTAAATTTCTTACCATGTTATAAAACCCCACAGAGACCTTTAAGATTTACCAGGAATTATTCCTTGTATGGGCATAGAGCCCTCTGCAATCCACACACATTTTACATCAATTTTACCGTGCTTTGCAAATTTGCACCGGGAATCGTGACCGAAAACCTTCCAAAACTAGAAAATAAGCTATATGATGGGAAATACATTTCAAGAGCAAGGAGAAAATCCAACAGAAACAAGAAGACTCGATCCACAGTCGGCAGATTGATTGGTGGACTAGTCGCGGCTCTTGAAGGGGATCGCCCGGATCACCACCACGTGGTAGATGGCCGCCAGCGCCGCGCCGATGAACGGGCCAACCCAGAAGATCCACTGCTCAATGCCAAAAACATCACTGATTAGTCTCTAGCTAGCTCCAAAACATGCATGATCATCATCAAGCTCTTTGATTCTTCCTAAGCATGCACGGTCGAGTAATTAACTGATGAATGATTGATATTAAATTGATTCTTACATGGTCGTCCCACGCCTGCTTCTTGTTGTAGATGATGGCGGCGCCCAGCGACCTCGCCGGGTTGATGCCGGTGCCCGTGATGGGGATCGTCGCCAGGTGCACCAGAAACACCGCGAATCCGATCGGAAGCGGGGCCAGGATCTGCAATTTCAATTCGTCAGTCGTTGACAAAACCAAACACGGTGGCCGCTGCCGGCCACCGGTGCACTGTATGCACGTATGTACTTACGGGGACGTGGGAGTCTCTGGCGCTGCGCTTGGCGTCGGTGGCGGAGAAGACGGTGTACACCAGCACGAACGTGCCGACGATCTCGGCCCCGAGGCCGTCCCCCTTGGTGTACCCGGGCGCGACGGAGTTGGCGCCGCCGCCGTTGCCCTGGTACAGCGTGGTCTGGAACCCCTTGACAACCCCAGCCCCGCATATCGCGCCCAGGCACTGCATCACCATGTAGAACACGGCCCTGGTGAGCGACAGCTTCCTTGCCAAAAACAGCCCGAAGGTGACCGCGGGGTTGATGTGGCCGCCGGAGATGCCGGCGGTGCAGTAGACGAGCACGAAGATCATGCCGCCGAAGCTCCAGGCGATGCCCTGGATGCCGACCGTGCCGCACTTGGACCCCGAAGGGTTGCCCACCACGCCCATCACGGTGAGCACCGAGATGTAGAGGAAGAGGAAGGTGGCCAGGAACTCGGCGATCCCGGCCCGGTAGAAGGACCAGGAGGTGAGCTCCTCCGCCTCGAAGAGCGGGGCCGGGGGCGGCTCCTTGTAGTCCTTCTCGTCCGCGCCGCCGCCCTGCGCCGCCGTGCCGATGGGCTGGCGCTCCGAGTAGCGGTTCGCGCCCAGGCGCACGTCCTCCTCCTTGCCCTCCATGGCCGGTGGTGCTTCACTGAGCTCTTGGCTTGGTTGAGAGGCGGAGGAGATGATGTGTGTGTGTGTGTGTGAGAGAGAGAGAGAGATGAGGAGAGGGAGTGTCTTTGGAGAGCTTCTTATAGAGGGTCAATCATGGCTGCTCTACTATGCATGGTGTGTGTGTGATGATAATGTTTTGTTTTCTTGGTTTAATTTTTGCTGCCACTTCTTGATTAGTGGATGATTAGTGCTAACTAGCTCTATTAGTGAACCAATCCATTTTTGTGTGAAAAATGTTTGTGGCTTGTTTACATGTGTTGTGTCACCTCACCTGTCATGTCAATGTTATGGTATTGAATGGTTTAGTCGGCGGTTGTTAATTAGCACATAGTAGTAGTTTAGATACATGATAAGATATGGCTAATAATGTGTGGGCTTAATTTATCTGAATTGGATTGTTGTATGATGAGGGCCGAAAGAGAGCAGTGCCCTTTTTGTTCCTGTTGTTGTTAGTTGGTAGACACGGACAGAGTGGTCAGTTCCGGAGCTCGTCCTGCTAGCTGTCTCCAGCATCTTCTACTCTATCCCTTCATCGGCCAATGAATCATAGCCCAGCTCTATAATAATACAGTGATGAGTCACTCCCTCGCAAGGCAGATAATTTGGTTCAAAGAATTCGATCTCCCTCTTCCATTTATACTAGTAACATCATGTAAAGAGGATTTGTGTGTGATGAACCTGCTTCTGATTTTGTCTAGAAAAGTATGGATAGAGGTGACATTTTAACGGGGTAACAGCACAGCACAGCACAGCACGGGCTGATTGTGAATGATGATGGAATCCATGAGCACTAGCTAGCAGACAAGTAGGACCAAACACACACGCCCTTCACGAGCGCCACTCAGCAAAATCGCAATATGTTTATGGCTTTGACAGCGAGAGGCGATGCGGGGAATGCGCGGGAGCAAACACAAGAACACGAGCTCCCGACGAAAATAGAAGAAGAAAAGAGGGCGAGAGCGAGGGCGAACGGGCGTCGGGGGACGGCGGCCGCAGCTTCATCGCTGGCCACACAGACAGCCGCCCCCAGCGCCACCCCCAACCTCCGCTCCAACTCCGGCCTCACCCGCACAAAAAGAACAATATTTCAATTTCATCTAGAAAGGTGCACCGCTCCAAGCCTCCAAGCGTGCATGGCCGGTGCCAGGTGGAAAAGGAGGAAAAAAGAGTCAGTTCCAGTATATTCCAGAGAAATCCAGAGACACTGTAGCGACTACACCTCAAACGGTCAAGTCTCTGTGCATCAGTGTCATCTCTGGATCAGTAATGCTGACACGCACAGTACTCGAATGATTTATAACAGAGTAGCAATCACACACTTATTACATCGAATGTCTCAAAAGAGAACTTAATACAATAAATATGGCTTAAGGCCATCTAAAAACGATAACAGCGGAAGACTTGGAAGATAGGCGAGTCCATCAACTCCAACGGCATCACTGAGTATACAACCACGACCTAAGGCACCTTACTCGTCGTCTGAAAAGTCTGCAATATGAAACGTTGCAGCCCGAAAACGGGTCAGCACATGGAATATGCTGGCAATGTAACACATAGAGAGTAATGAACAGAATAATGCTATACTACATGCATATTTGGCTGGTGGAAAGCTCTATGGTTACAGTTTTGCGAAAAGCCAATTTTTCCCTACTGCAAAGAAATAAATTTTATTCAACTATCATGGTGGTTGTTAAACATTGAAATGGGTGACACCATCTCAATCCCAATTAAGTTTCAACATTAATCCCAACAAAATTAATTAAAGTAACATGATGAGATTCACATGATAATCCAAGTACTAGATACTCAAGTTGTCCATAATCGGGGACACGGCTAACCATGATTAGTTTATACACTCTGCAGAGGTTTGCGCACTTTTTCCCACAAGACTCGATCTCCTCCGTTGGGATTCTCGCACTACATGATGTTTGAGAAACGGATGACCGAGACATAGTCTTTCAGAAGCGTTTGCACCTTACGATCGGGTAGACAGTGTTGGAAATATGCCCTATAGGCAATAATAAATGGTTATTATTATATTTCTTTGTTCATGGTAATTGTCTATTGTTCATGCTATAATTGTGTTATCCGGAAATCGTAATGCATGTGTGAATACATAGACCACAACGTGTCCCTAGTAAGCCTCTAGTTGACTAGCTCGTTGATCAACAGATAGTCATGGTTTCCTGACTATGGACATTGGATGTCATTGATAACGGGATCACATCATTAGGAGAATGATGTGATGGACAAGACCCAATCCTAAGCATAGCATAAAAGATCGTGTAGTTTCGTTTGCTAGAGCTTTTCCAATGTCAAGTATCTTTTCCTTAGACCATGAGATCGTGCAACTCCCGGATACCGTAGGAGTGCTTTGGGTGTGCCAAACGTCACAACGTAACTGGGTGACTATAAAGGTGCATTACGGGTATCTCCGAAAGTATCTGTTGGGTTGGCACGGATCGAGACTGGGATTTGTCACTCCGTGTGACGGAGAGGTATCTCTGGGCCCACTCGGTAATGCATCATCATAATGAGCTCAATGTGACTAAGGCGTTAGTCACGGGATCATGCATTGCGGTACGAGTAAAGAGACTTGCCGGTAACGAGATTGAACAAGGTATTGGGATACCGACGATCGAATCTCGGGCAAGTAACATACCGATTGACAAAGGGAATTGTATACGGGATTGAATGAATCCTCGATATCGTGGTTCATCCGATGAAATCATCGTGGAACATGTGGGAGCCAACATGGGTATCCAGATCCCGCTGTTGGTTATTGACCGGAGAGGCGTCTCGGTCATGTCTGCATGTCTCCCGAACCCGTAGGGTCTACACACTTAAGGTTCGGTGACGCTAGGGTTGTAGAGATATGTGTATGCGGAAACCCGAAAGTTGTTCGGAGTCCCGGATGAGATCCCGGACGTCACGAGGAGTTCCGGAATGGTCCGGAGGTGAAGAATTATATATTGGAAGTCAAGTTTCGGCCACCGGAAAAGTTTCGGGGGTTACCGGTATTGTACCGGGATCAGCGGAAGGGTCCCGGGGGTCCACCGGGTGGGGCCACCTATCCCGGAGGGCCCCGTGGGCTGAAGTGGGAAGGGAACCAGCCCCTAGTGGGCTGGGCGCCCCCCCATGGGCCTCCCCCCTGCGCCTAGGGTTTCCTTGGGGGGCAAGGCACCCCCTTGGCCGCCGCCCCCCCTCTAGATGGGGTTTTGTAACGCCCACGATGCGGCTATATCTCCCACGTGTCGAGGCACGACTTAGAGGCATAACCGCATAGTGGTTTTGTCGCAAGAAGGGTCATCTTCACACAATCCCATGTAATGAACAAGAATGGGATAAAGAGTTGGCTTACAATCGCCACTTCACACAATACATAAATATCATTCATACATCATCCAAAGTACAATCATATAGACCGACTACGGTCAAAAACCAGATGAAAATAAGACAACCCCAAATGCTAGATCCCCGATCGTCCCAACTGGGCTCCACTACTGATCATCAGGAAAAGACACATAGTAACGACCACGTTCCTCGTCGAACTCCCACTTGAGATCGACGCCATCGTCTGCACTGGCATCGTCGGCACCTGCAACTGTTTTGGAAGTATCTGTGAGTCACGGGGACTCAGCAATCTCACACCCGCGAGATCAAGACTATTTAAGCTTATAGGACGAAGAGGTGCAAAGAGGTGGAGCTGCAGCGGCAAAAGCATATATGGTGGCTAACTTGCGCAAATGAGAGCGAGAAGAGAAGCAAAGGAGCGGACGTCATCTAGCAATGACCAAGAAGAGGTCTTGAACACCTACTTACGTCAAACATAACACAGACCGTGTTCACTTCCCGGACTCCGCCGAGAAGAGACCATCACGGCTACACACGCACTTGGTGTATTTTAATTGGGTCAAGTGACAAGTTATCTACAACCGGATATTAACAAATTCCCATCTGCCTCATAACCGCGGGCACGGCTTTCGAAAGATAATACCCTGCAGGGGTGTTCCAACTTAGCCCATCATAAGCTCTCACGGTCAACGAAGGATAAACCTTCTCCCGGAAAGACCCGATCAGTCTCGGAATCCCGGTTTACAAGACATCTCGACAATGGTAAAACAAGACCAGCAAAGCCGCCCGAATGTGCCGACAAATCCCGATAGGAGCTGCACATATCTCGTTCTGAGGGCACACCGGATAAGTCAAGCTACGAGTAAAACCAGACCTCGAGTTTCCCCGAGGTGGCCCTGCAGGCTGCTCGGTTCGGACCAACACTCGAAGGAGCACTGGCCCGGGGGGGGGTTAAAATAAGATGACCCTCGGGCTCGCGAAAACCCGGGGGAAAAGGCTTAGGCGGCAAATAGTAAAACCAAAGTTGGGCCTTGCTGGAGGAGTTTTATTCAAGGCGAACTGTCAAGGGGGTCCCATAAATCACCCGACCGCGTAAGGAACGCAAACTCAAGGAACATAATCCCGGTATAACAGTAACTAGGGCGGCAAGAGTGGAACAAAACACCAGGCATAAGGCCGAGCCTTCCACCCTTTACCAAAATATATAGGTGCATTAATTAAATAAGAGATATTGTGATATCCCAACATATCCATGTTCCGACATGGAACAAACTTCAACTTCACCTGCAACTAGCAACGCTATAAGAGGAGCTGAGCAAAAGCGGTAACATAGCCAAACAACGGTTTGCTAGGAGAGGATGGTTAGAGGCTAACATGGCTAAAATAGGAGACATGATATAGCAAGTGATAGGTAGCGAGCATGGCAATAGAGCGAACAACTAGCATAGCAAAGATAGAAGTGATTTCGAGGGGTGGTCATCTTGCCTGCAAGATTCTCAGAGTTGTCGAAAGCTTGATCCTCGTAAGCGTACTCGACAGGTTCCTCGTTCACGAACTCGTCTCCCGGCTCTACCCAAGACAAGAACACAAATAAACGGAACCACAATCAACAACGAGAAATGCACAAGCAACATGATGCAAAACATGTATGATATGCAAGATATGATATGCGATGCATATGCGTGCTCCGGAAGGAAAATGATGAACATGGCAGTAACTTGGCAAACCAAGCATGCCACTGGAAAGATGAGATGATTTCGGTCGAAATCGATATAAAGATCACCGGAATCGGATGCACGGTTTGCAAATGGCAAGCAAAACAAGAATGACACTAAACTGCGATAAACAGCAAGATAGCACTTAAAATACAACAAGTAGCGAAGCTACAGCACCCCAACATAGCAATAAAGCACATGGAAATAATCTACAGGAGATGCTTGACAAAAGATGAACATTGAGCTACTGCTAGTTCACAACAAATCAAGCTCAAACAAGCATGGCAAAAGTGCAAAAGATTACAGGTTCACAGACTTGGTGAAAAACTGGACATGGCAGAAATCGGCATCAGGTAGCAATATTCGGAGCACGAAATCAACATGCTACAGGAACTTAATATAGCAAAACAAGGCATGGTAGTGTACTACTAAAAGCACATGACAAAAGTCCCTTACTGACCATAAGCTAAAAAGGACCAGAAGAAAATATGGCAAGCATGTAAACATATCAAGTTTCGTTATCAGGTTTCAGACTTAGCAGAAAACAGAGCATGGCAGAAATATTAATATGTAGGCCTCATTGTGAGCTTGATGCACTCCCTACAGAGCAATGCATGACAAACCAAGCATACCTACATCAAGATTGCATGTTTATGAAGCTATCCATGCCAAGAACAATTGCATAGCATGTATGAATCAACTACAATAAGCTTGGCAAAAATGCATATCATGTTAAGAATCTGCCAGAAATATTTTATAGCAAAAGTAGAGCAAGATTGAGTCATGCTATGGCACTCTAAAATTGCAAACAATTGCAGGAATGGATCAATTACAACTATATCTACAAAACATCCTTAAAGAACATCTTCAAAATATGCATGGATCTCTCTGTAGCATCAAGTTTACATGGCAACAAAATTACAGCAGACTAGGACTTAGAGAAAACACTAAGTCCCTGAAATCAGAATTATTACGGGGCCTACTTTGCATGCTTGTGCTAGTCACCACAAAGATCACAAAAATACATAGACTACACCACTGAAAAGATGGCATGACATACTTCAAAATATATGTAGAGCTCATACTCAAAAGATACACAGAATAAATGATACAAAAATGACAAATCTCCAAGTTCTGATAAGAACCAGAGATTAACAGCAACTAGCCCTCTTCCAACGAATATTTGGGCATCAAGATGACCTCTAATGAAAATGGTGCAATTGAACAAAATGAAGAGCATCACGAGGCGAACAATTTGACATATTATACGCGCGAATCGGAGTTACATGCACAAAGTTATCGCATCTCGAACATAGGCACTTGCTGATGGAATTTTTCAGACTTAGAAAAAACCGGAGCGAGAAGTCAACGGGCTGGAGTACCAGATCGGATCGAGGTTCGTCGCTCGGGATCGACCGGAGGCGAGGCAGGGGCCGGCGAGGCGAGGGGCGAGGGGGCCGGAGGCGGTCGCCGGCGGCGGGGACAGCCTTGGGCGCCTCCCTCTCCCCCTGCTACACCTCTCCCTCTCGCAGAAGCTCGGCGAAGCCCTGCCGAGACCCGCTACATCCACCACCACGCCGTCGTGCTGCTGGATCTCCATCAACCTCTCCTTCCCCTTGCTGGATCAAGAAGGAGGAGACGTCGCTGCACCGTACGTGTGTTGAACGCAGAGGTGCCGTCCGTTCGGCACTCGGTCATCGGTGATTTGAATCACGGCGAGTACGACTCCGTCATCCACGTTCATTGGAACGCTTTCGCTCGCGATCTACAAGGGTATGTAGATGCACTCCTATCTCCTCGTTGCTAGTATACTCCATAGATGCATCTTGGTGAGCGTAGGAAAATTTTAAAATTATGGTACGATTCCCAACAGACAGTACCACCTAAAACCCCTACATCTGCTAGTCTACCACTGTAAGAGTTCACACAACTTAATCAACTATGCTAGAGCCCATAATAGCTTGTGGCTGCACATGGAAGTTTGTAGCATTAATAATCTTATGATCCCTTTGAGCCTGGGTGGCGGTCCATAAAATAAACACGCAATCGCTGGAATACCCAGGTGCCTCAATCCACTCAGATGTGTGTTTAAGTAGCCACCTTAAATTGAACCCAATCCACGTCTACTAGCATAACATAGCAATATAAGCAAACGTAGAAGTAACTCCCAAGGATTTGGTAATAAACAAGGCAATAGGTTCTACCTCATCAGCTACTTCCCAACCCACAATTTAATCAGATCCTAATCATGCAATTGTTTGAGGATTGATCTAATGCAATAAAACTGGTATGAAAAGAGGTATGATCAAAGTGTTACTTGCCTTGCTTATGATCCGTGAAACCTAGGGATTCGAAGTAGCAAGCGGCGCACTCTGGGTACTCTATCGCAAACAAACAGGCATACAATAAGTACTCGTCTAATGCACAGGTAAAACTCAAATAAGAGATCTAACCAGAAAATTCAACTTAAGAACTCCGGTTTGCAAAAAGAATCAAATCAAACGAAGCAACGAAAATCAAACGGCGAAAGAAACAAGCTTCGTTTACTAATCTGGACCTAAGTCAAATTTTACAGTAGCAAAAACTTGTTTGAGTTGGTTAAACAGAAAGAGGGTTTCGAGATCAGAAAAGTTAAATCAAAACGAAAAACAGATCAGAAATCGCGATCAGAAATAATCACGAAAAATCCGAGAAAAAGAAAAACTGACGAACAATTTAACAAACGGACGTTCGTTAACTGTAACTAAACGATGAACGCGTTCGTTAAAACGAACGAATGAGCGATCGCTCGCTAAATAAGAAAACCGAAAAAAAACAAAACCGATCTAAAAAAACCTAGGGTTTTCTAAAAAACCAAATCGGTTTTCTTCAGAAAACCGGGCGGCGGGCGGCTACCTCGGCTCGGGGCTCCGGCGGGGCGACGGGAGGCGGCGGGGCTGCGGGCGTCGGCGGCGGCGGCTTTCCTGGCAGCGGCGGCGACCTTGGGCGGCGGGGCTGCGGGTTCGGTGGCGGGGTGAGGGGCGGCGGCGGCGGCTATTTAAGGAGGGGGGGCGGCGCGGCTTGGGGAAGGGGGCGCCTCGGGAGGCGTGCTCCTCCCGGACTTGGGCGGCGGTCTCCGATCCAGAGACGGCGGCGGGAGGCGGTGGCGCGGGCGGGCGGGCCTGGTTCGGCTGGGCTTCGGCCAAGACGGGCGCGCGAGAGTATTAAAAAAAAACAATTCCGCCAAAACTGAGAAAATTTCTAGAAAAGAAAATAAAATTCTAAAAATGCCAAAATAAATTGTTCACCGTCTAAATAAAATATTTAGAACAAGATGAACATTTTCTTGGCCCTAAAATGCAATTTTGAAAAACGTGCAATTTTCCTAAATTCAAATAAAATAGCAAAACTCCAAATAAAATAAGATTTGATTTTCTATTAAATCCTCAATATTTCTTATTTTTGGGAAAGTCATTTTATTCCCTCTCTCTTATTTTTATAAATGAAATAATTGAAGGTAAACTAAATAAAATCAAATGATCCTGTTTTCAAAATTTGAGAAAACCTAAATATGAAAATAACAAAATCCCCAACTCTCTCCGTGGGTCCTTGAGTTGCGTAGAATTTCTAGGATCAAACCCAAAATGTAATAAAATATGATATGCAATGATGATCTAATGTATAACATTCCAAATTGAAAATTTAGGATGTTACAGACACACGGGAGCAATAAAGTTATTCTCTGGTCTAACAACAATGCTTCAGCATATACACACACGGTATATATGCTTCAAACTCTCACAAAAAGTGCTCTCTTCGTCCGGAATTACTTGTCATAAAAATGGATAAAAATAGGTGTATGAAGAACTGAAATACGTATAGACAGTAGGCACATGCATTTCTCTGACGTGTATTTCCAGACAAAGGAAGTAGGCTTCAAATGCAGGCTGATGGAATGGAAGAGACCCTATTATTGCTGCTGCTGCTGCTTCTCCTTCTTATTCTTACCTTTGCCGCCGTCGTTGTCCACAGACGATGCGTCACCCTTGGAATGGATGCTCGCAGTAAACTATTTTTCCTTCCTTTTTATTTTTCTTGCCTTTGAGAAAACAATGGCTGGCGACGACGGTATGTGTGCCCATCACCCGGTGCATCACCTGCGCCGGCAAAACCAGTGGCCGCCTGCCACCTGTCCACCACCCGTCCCCAGAGATAAGCAGTATTACTTGTATTTTTCTGCCATCATGATATTCAGGTCAGCTCATATGTATGGACAAAGTACAGGCACAAAGTTACAGGATCAGGCCCGGATTGGATTCCTGATCAACGGAATGGGGTTGTTGATGCACACGGACAGAGCTCCAATCATAATAAGCTCGACGAGGAGCTCTATATCATAGTACAACCAGGGGAACCGGAGCATATGATACTTGTGGGAAAGATCGATAGGATGAAAGATCCAGAACTGCTACTCCAACGTAAGATCGATAGGATGAAACTGTGGGCAGCAAACAGCAGTTACCTGTTCAAACCAGCGGTATAAGTTGACTCCTCCAACAAGGCACTAAATTTGATGATTTGGTCCTTCTGGGCAAATAGCTCCCATGCGACGTCGTTGGTGTGAATTGTCTCTCATGCGACGTCGTTGGTTGTAATAGCTCTCATGCGACATCTGCGTTGGAAAAAATAGCTCCCATGCGACACTGCTGCCTAATCCAAAGACACATGTTTAAAACTCGAATCAGGTGAGCGGGACCCACAGCGTGGGACCCACTAACTTATCCAACTCAGCATTGGTCAGGTGAGCGGGACCCACAGCATGGGACCCACTAACTTATCCAGGTCAGCATTGGTACAAGAGGACACCGAGCCGTGCCCCGGGCCGTGCAGCACCCGAGCCCATCCACCCCCCCCCCCCCCGCCCGCCCACCCCCCCCCCCCCCCCCCCCATCGTTGTTGTTCTTCTTCTCCGGCGACGACGCGCAGCAACGCCGTTCCGGGCCACGACCTAGCGATGTCGAGCTCCGCTTCAGCCTCCCGCCGCTCATGGCCGCGCTATGGCGCAGTGCCCATGACAAGGTGCCCTGCATGCCCATGTATCGCACCCCTGAAGCGGCTAGTCACAACCACCGATAAAAATGGCAACCTTGGGCGGGAATTCGTGAAATGCGAGAGCAAACCAGAGCAGGGAAAGGTGAGATTTTACTTCTCAATATGCCAATTTTGGTTTTTGTCTCCCAATTTCATATTTGCCCATTTTTCATCGGATTTGGGATTTAGGGTTCATCTTTCCGATTTCAGGAATTGAAGCAATGCACCCATTTTGAGTGGCTAGATGAGTACATAGAGCGGATTCAACTGGAGGGTGCATCAGGGGAGCTCAATTTACCGTTGGAGGCGGAGAAGTTGGGCAAGTTTGGATCGGGCGCGTCTGGATCTGGGGCCCCTGGATCCGCCCATTCCATTGGTGCTACTGTGGGGGATGCAGGAGTGACGGCAGAGCTGAAGAAGCTGAACAAGCAGATGAAGAAACTCATCGAGTTGCAGAAGCAGGGCAATTTGATGGGGCGGCTGATGGCCGGACTTTTTTATGTCTGTGTAATTGCTCTCGCATTTGTTTATGTGATGATAATTAGTCGTAAGTGAATAGATTGGGTATCATTTGTAATCGTAATGATATGGATATTTGAATAAAAGTGTTGCGCTGTACGAATTCGGCATGTCTTCTCCACTCTGTTTCGGCCCCTTTTTTCAGTTCTTCAGTTCGTCGTCAGTTTCAGTTTCAGTGGTAGAGGGAGAAAAGAAAAAAAAAGGTCCGTCCACAGTTGCCCGAAAAGGCCAGGCCCATATAGAAGTTAGGCAGGGCCGAATAGAACATATCCAGGCCCATTGATAAAAGAAGTGTAGCTAGTGCAAAAAAAGTGCACACGGTCATTGACATCGATATATCTTTTCGGCTTTAGGTTATTTCACAAATTTTAAATTTTCTGCAGTCACCTTTTTTGAGATAATTCATCTGATAATTATTTGAGCTATTTTTATGCATAAGCTATCGTGTCCGATGGTAGGGTCCCGTGTTGTTTCGGCTAAAACAAAAGGTTGGTTCTAGTTAGCAGTCTAACTTGCAGTCTTTGTGAACCAAAAAAGTTGCAACTGTTTGGTTCTAGTTTATTTCAACCAAGCATCATTTTTAATTTTTTTTTTGATTTGTGCTATGGTGTTTTCAAAGTTTTTACTCGTGTGTTTCAACCGAAAAAGGTTGTGCCCCTCTCAAAAAAAGAAGACATCTAGTGTGCCCCTAGTAGCATCTCCTTACAACATAGAGGGGCATCCCCTTACAACATATAGTGCATAAAACATAAAAGGATGATAATTAATTAGACACGTGCTAACAACAACTTATATGATTGGATCATGTTTTAGTGCATTTTTTAGTTCACATGGCCACATAAATAAAATCCAATGGAGAAACTTTAGGCCCGAAAAAACATTAATAGATAGCACAATAGAGGGGCATCGGGTACCATAGTAGCATAGATAGATAGAACATATCGAGGGGCATCACCTTACAACATATAGTTCATAAAACATGAAAGGAAAATAATTAAAACTAGATAGATAGAAGACACGGGCACACACGCCCGAACCAACACAAACACAAGCTAGTTAGATAGAAAGACTGGCACTCGAACAACTCCTTGGCCCCTCCTCCTTGGGCTCCCCTCCTCCTTAGCCGGCGCCCCTCACTCGTCGTTCTCCGGCATCTGGTAGGGGAGGGTGTGCATGCCGTTGGGGTGAGGGAAGATGTGGTGGAAGTTGGTGAAGATGTTGTAGGTCGTGAACGCGATAAACTCGCATCCACACCAGAACACCTCGCCGAGGAGGTGGTGAGCGTCGTAGGGGTTGGTGAAGGTGACGTAGAGGCCGATGACGAAGCTGTTGGCGTTGCCATCGTACTGGTCGTGGAGGTGGAACATGGGCGGAGTGCTCGGAGGGAGGTGGCGGTAGCCGGCTTGGAGGAAGAAGCGAGTCAGCTCTCTAGGGCCCCTCCACCTTGAGATGGCCCACACCCTCAGGCTATTCTCGACAATGACTCCGGCCGGGTACTCCCTCTCCGGCACGGTGCGCGGACGACGGTAGGTAGGGCCGTTGAACTGCATGGTGGCTCGAGTGGTGGATTTGGCTCGAAAAGAAGAAGCGGAGGAGGCTTGAGAGATGAGTGTGAGAGGGATGAGGAAATGGTGCCCTTTTATAGCCGCGTTGCAGCCGTGGTCAATGTGTACACGGTGCCTTCTCGATCGTTTTCTCTTCTCCGTTCGTACTGGCATAAGTAATTGCGGGCATTAATTCAAAAACGGCGGGCAGAGCATCCAAAGAGGCACGGGCGGCACTGGCGAGATGCATCGTTTCGTGCACTTGCATCGGCGTTGCATCGGCGGTGACGCCGCGTGGGAAACAAGCCCGTTCATCCACGCGTGACACTGAAAAAGGAGCTGCACCACCGACGCGTTCGTCTCAGGTTCAAACATGCATTTGTTAAAATGGCTTAGATGCGACGTACCTATACGCTGCGCCCCTGCCGCTGCTTTACTGCGTCGATGCATGCATGCAAGCCCGCATGCAAATGGCTAGGCTGTGTCACAGCGTTCACGAGCACAGAATAGCTAGGCTGCGACGTTGCATGGCATGCATGGGACAGGGATGGCCCACATGTCATTGACCCTCTCGCATGCAGCCCATCCCCCCTCTCGACGGCCGTGCTTCACGAGCACAGAATAGCTAGGCTGCGACGTTGCATGGCATGCATGGGACAGGGATGGCCCACATGTCATTGACCCTCTCGCATGCAGCCCATCCCCCCCTCTCGACGGCCGTGCGCACACACGCCAGGCTCTGCCGGGCCCGATCCGCTCGGCCCAACGGTCACTGACATGCTCCCCCGCTCAACCTTATCTGTTCGAACAGAGAGAAAAAACGGTGGCCAATCAGATTGGAGAATCAGGGCTCCCACGGATCGCCCCCGCGGAATCCTTCTAGAAGGCCTATCCGATGGCCGCAGTTTGGCGTTAGGGTTAGATCGACGGTGGACGTTTGGCGCTAGGGTTACGGGGTTTTGGAGGCAGTCAACGGGGTTTTGAAAGGTTTGACCGAACATTCAAATGTGTATAACTAATTCAAAAAAATCTAAAAAATGAAAAACCTGCGCATATAGTCTTGTTATGTTACATAGTTATGATATAAAATGATAAACTTGATTTAATGATCTTTGCATGAAAAAACCTTCACAAATTGGACTATCTCGACAGAGGTTGCATAGAGTTCAAAGGAGTGAGAAGAGGGTTTGAGGTTTTGAAAATGCAAAAAATCAAAAACCTCACCTTAGCTTCATTTTGGAGTGACTAAGGAAGATCTGAAGTTATTTTTGCATTTTAATTTTTTAAACTTGTTTTATTGCTGACTTTGTATTAAAGGGTGTTTTTTCAAAAATAAATTAATAATATGAATACTTATTCAAAAAAAGGTGAGACTTCGTATTGATCCTATATAGGTATAATATAAGCTAAGAAAATCTTTTTTGTGATTTTGAGAAGGTCGAAAAAAACTTGCTTAGAAATGGGGTCGTTTTCCCTTACTTTGGAGCCTGTTTGGACAACATTTTCAGTAACTATGAGTTGGACTTCACAAAAAGGGTTGGATTTATGAACTAAAGTGCATAGTAGTACATAAAATAATGCAACATCACAGAACAAACAAATGAACTCCAAAAATATTGGAGATAGGTTCAAATTTGAATGTCGGTTCAAATTTGAATTTTATTTCAAGTCAAATCAACATCATAGAACATAAGTTTTCACATGAAAGAACATAAGTTTTCACATCAAATGACAACAAACATAAGTTTTCACATCAAATTTGAATGATTGCGACTCTATTTCTTTTGCTTCTTTCTACCATTCGATTTCTTCTCCTTTTTTCCACCGTTTGGTTCCACGGCGCATAGTTTGTTGATGCTGATGCTTTTGTTGCCAACTCCACTAGGCCCCCTCAACTTTTGCCCCTCACCATGTCCCACTTCTTCAGTTTGCACTTCTGCAGCTTGAGTAGATGGCACACATTGTTCAACTACTTCAGTTTGCAACTCAACACTTGGCAGCACAACCTCCAAACATGGCAACACAGCTGTCAAAGCAGATTCGCATGGCAGCACAACAGTTGCTTCATTTGCAACAGTTTCAGATTGCCCTAGCGCTTGCAAAACAGATTCAGTATGCATCACATCGTCCAAAACAGAAACACTTAGCTCATGTTCAGCAGTAACAGTTTCAATTTGCTCCATATCTTTGTCACCAAACATTATCTGCTTAGTGCTCTTCCTTCTAAAGCCATTGAGTATTGCTTTTTTCACTGGCCAGCACTGTTCAACAACAAGAGGTGGGGCTTTTTCTGCACGCTTCCTCCTAAAAAGTAAAGCATTTCACTTGGTTAGATACTAGAACAAGTAGCAAAATCAAAAACTTGCAAAAACAGTAACATAAACATACTTTGGCCTCTGAGGAGTGTAGATGCATTTGGATGAACCAACTCTGTGCCCAAGTACCTCACACAACTTGCACCTATTTTTGTTACCTTTTTGAGCCCTTTTGGGCTTATCATTCTTTTCCTTTTCCTTTTCCCCCTTCTTACTACAACCACCTTTCTCAAACCAAGCTTTGAATCTGCTCTGTTTTGGCCTCCCAGCCTTTCTTCTAGTGACAGGGGGACACAAGGTAAATTCTATTTCCACCTCAGGCCACTGAGATTGGTCAGTCAGTGCAGGAATTGGACTTGCATATGCAGCTTTGAATTTTTGTACTGAATAATACTCATGCAAATATGGGTGCATATTTAACCTGGGTTTAGATGCCAAAAAAAGTATGGAATGCTCACATGGTTTTCCAGTGTGTTGCCACTCTTGGCAAGTGCACTCATGCAACTCAGTATTTACCACATGCCTCTTGCCACTCTTTGTATCTCTAACTTCAACACCCCACAAGGAAGATTTCTCAACAGATAGATGTGAAAGATTTCTACTCCTGTTGACCACCTGTTGTACCACTGCTGGAAGCTTGTCCCCTTCCAAAATATTAGCAATTTTTCCTCTCAACTCCCACAAACGCATGATCATGATCCTTATTTGGTCCACCATGTCATGCACAGGCAAGTCTTTCAAATCCTTCACTTTGTTGTTAAAACTTTCTGCCAAGTTGTTATTGATATGATCACATTTTATGGCAGTATTAAAACCTGATTTATACCACAACAGAGAATGGTGTGTGTTCAACCATGAAGCAAATTCATTATCACTACATGATGCCAATATCTTACCAAGATGATAGGAATGTGTCTATCTGGTGTAGGATCTTGCTGCTGGCCACATGCGCCCAAATTCATCTCCTCTGAATTTTTTTATCAGATTCATCCACATATGTCCAAAGCACTCCCTCTGCTCAGCATGGGGGAAAACATTTTTTACTGCATTTTCCAACCCTTTACATGCATCTGTGTGGATGGCCAAAGGAGAAACTGGCCCTATGCATCTTTTCAGTTGCATCATGAACCATATCCATGATGCCTCTGTCTCTGATTGAAACATTCCTATTGCAATTGGGAACATCCAGTTGTGTCCATCTAGAGCATTGCATGCAGCCAACTGACCATTCCACTTTCCAGTCAAAAAGATGAGTCTATGCTCAAATATGGACGACAACCTGCTTTGAATCCATCTATGCAAGGCTTCAAACACATAAAAAACTTGCTGAAAAAAATCTTGCCATCCTCTGTTACCTCTGTATCTATCTCCACCACACTTCCAGGTGACCTCTTCTCCACCTCTGCTTTAAAACTATACAACATCCTAAATGTATTTGCCCAGTCACCATACAATGATTTCATGGCCCTTTGTTTTGCTTTCCACACTGTGGTATATTGCAGCTGGATGGGGTACAGCTTCTCCAAGTCAACTTTAAGCCTCTTTGCAGTAGTGTTTGGAGTCTTGGCTAAAATAGGAGTAATCTTCTCTGTAACCCAAAGCTGTGATGTCATCTTTGAAACTCTCTGTGAAGTGGTCATACATGTATGCTGGTGTGGTATTTGATTTACCCTTACTGTACTTCCATCAGGTTGTAGCCTGGCAGACAAGTACCATTTGCAAGGATTGCCACCACCATCATAACCTTTGCACCGAGCATAAAATTTCTTTCGATCAGTCCACATAGTCTTGGCATCAAATTCTTTTTTCACTGCATAGGTCCTGAAAGACATCCTAAACTCCTTCATGCTTGGCCACAACTTTCCCACCTCAATAACTGGGTTCTCTTTGTCATACAAACAAACCAACTCATTATCATCTGCATCATCCACATCATCTGCAGCCTCTCTCATCAGCTCTTCTTCATCCTCATTTGCATTTCTAGGGCATGTGTTACCATCAGCAGGCAAAGAACTGTCAGCCTTCTCCTTATCTTTGTCATCAACTTGAATGCCAAACATTTCGGCCATATCAATGTCAGATATTGGTGTAATGACCAAATCTGTTTTTTCATTCAACTCTACTACATTCCAGTCAACAACAATCTTCCTAGCACCATGGGTTCCCTCCTCTCCATCTGCATCAATCCCTGTATCTTCAGCTACTACAGTCGGTTCAGTCAACAATGCCAACATCTTTTTTTGTGAAACCCACTCATTATCTTCCACCTGTGCAGCCATCTTTGATGGAACATAACCAACTCTGGAATGAGTTTGCAGATCAATTAGCTCAGCATAAAATGTTACTTGTTTGCTTGCCCACCCTTCTTGCTGATCAGTTTCAGCAACCATGGATTCTCCATCTTCAATTCTCACATATTCACCATTATAGTTATCGAAACGTTGCAGAGATACCTCTTGTTCTGGACCCCAAACAATACTCTCCCCAATTCTCCCCACCAAATTGCCCACGGCCTTCTCCTTCATGCTCTCCAATTCCTGGGGATCAACATCTGCAAATTCGACATCCAACCTCAAGGTGGTATCTCTATCAATGTCTTGGACACTGCCATCACTGAGCTTGGCTTTACAGGGGAAAAATTCCACTATAATTGCGAATGTGGTGGCAGAACCTGAACCTCCCCTGTTTTGTCAATGGCAGGCAGCGGCAGCAGTGTAAGCGACAGTCACTACCAAATCGAGTTCGATAACAACTAAAATAGAAAAGAGGGCGACATTACCGATTTGAAGCACTGTCTCCTCGCTCCATCTGATTCAGCCCCCGCGCTCCTATCCAATCGAGATTCTAAAACGCCAAGAAACAGGGGCAGCATGAGGCCACAGATTTATCCAAAATTCTGGGGAATGGGACTAGAGTTTGGAAAATACTCACTCGCAATAGCCGCTGCCGTGAAAGGAGCTCCACCACCGGGCGGGCCGCGGAGAAGAAACAGCCCCCGGATCCAATCAAGATTCTAAATCGCCAAGAAACGGGCACAGAGGGGCAGCATCAGGCCACAGATCCCCCAAAATTCTGGGAAGTGGGACTAGGGTTTCGGGCTCACTCGCAATAGCTCTGCCGCTACCGAGAAATGCGCTCCACCACCGCGGAGAAGAAACCGCTGCCGGAGAAGATGCTTACGGCGGCGGCGCTCGCTCAGTCCAGCACGGGCACGGTCACACAGTCACCGGTCGAGTCGTGGACGGTTGACTCTTGACTACGTGGCTCTAGGTGGACCCCACCAGTCAGAGCACATAACCCCCGGTGTCCTAACCGAACCTCAGCCTAACTAACAGCCAACTAGCCGCATAAACGGGTTGTCTTGCTTGAGCTATTTCTGCGCTGGGAGACGTCGCATGAGAGCTATTACAATCAACGACGTCGCATGAGAGACAATTCACACCAACAACGTCGCATTGAGCTATTTGCCCGGTCCTTCTACCCCTCTGGCATGCTCTACTTTTGTTTTTGCACACAAGTTGAAGCGCACATAATAGTCTACAGTTTTCAGCAACCTCAGGAAACCGGATCAAGAGTAAGCATAGGTTGTTCATGTAATTCAGTTATAGATAGAGTAGACCAACAATTTTTCAGTGCAGGAAAAGGTCATTCAGGTTAACACGAATGTTGTCAAAGGATAGATCGCTCCAACTTGGTGCTCCCACGTCTTAAAGCAAAGGAGATACATACAGAAACCAAAAACAAAATTTAAGATTTCATCAATGACATATTTTCATTGCGTCATGTGTGTCCACTGCCTTGGTTATACTCCCTCCGTCCCAAAATTCTTGTCTTAGATTTGTCTAAATACGGATGTATCAAGTCACGTTTTAGTATTAGATACATCCGTATTTAGGCAAATCTAAGACAAGAATTTTGGGACGGAGGGAGTAAAACGTTCAGCTGTGATCCGTTATCTAGTTACATAATCTGCATTAAGCAGTGTTATTAGGCTTGTGCGGACTTTTGGAAATAAATACGTATAGCCAGGGGCGGAGCCAGGATTTAGGCATAGGGGGGGCTGGATGGCGATGAAGCCAGAAAATATTTTGTGCCTCACATATTACCTAATAGTTTTATATTGAAGTATCATTCGCATTTAGGTTTGCCTAGACACAAAAATAAATAAATCTTGCAGCTGGAGCATGGCTAACAATGGTCAACAATTCCGCATACGCGCCAAGAAGACAAAGTTGATAATCAAACTATTGTGAAATAAGATATGAAATGCCAATGCTAGAAAACATTGTCATATGAAAATTTGAGATATATGAACTAGCTAGAATAATCTTGTATTATCAAATGGTTGGCTTTTAGTTTGCCTTTATATAGGTTTGAACGGCATATCATCACTGATTTTGTTAGGAAATTTTCTTGTTTAGTTAGCAAAAATTGATCAACATAGCCAGAATACATACCTAGAGAATTAAATCCAGCCCCTCCTTATTCCCTATACAGGCATACAGCTAGGTCGAAGCAGATCGGCTGGTCGTCGTTCGCACGCACGTGACAACCATCACTATTTACAAATGCTCCGCGAAGCATTCACGGATCCGAGCTTTCTAGCGACTGCAGGTGCCTATACCCTAGCGCAGCGATGCAGAAATTACACAACCAAAATAACTAAAATCCCATGTAGAAGTTCAACATGATTCAAGATGAGAATTGAGAGAGATTAGTAGATGGTGTCATGTGTTTACCTTGTCTAGTTCGTTGGCTGGAGCCAGAAAAATTATGAGTGAAGCAGCCTGTGTCGTTGTCATCGTATGAATCAAATCTTATTAGAGGCAGGCCGGCGGCGAAGGCATACAGGACGGCAACGGCGCATCGCTAATCCACGCTCACCCTAATCACGGAGATAATGCGTAGCGCCAGGAGACTTGGCGGAGGCCAATCGTCTAATCTGCTTTTTTTTAGACGAATAGTCTAATCTGCTTGGCATGGACTTAGAAAACAACTAACTAATGGGCTTGTATGTGGGCCTTTTTCCTTCTCCAGAATTCACGTAAAAGATGGGGGGGGGGGGGGGGGGGGGGGGGGGGGGGGGCAAGCACGTTGTACCTACAAATCCTATCGCTAATTAACGGCTGCATACAAATGTTCCCTCGATCGTTAGGGGGGGCCAGGCCCTGCTCGCCCCCCCTTGGCTCCGCCACTGCGTATAGCTCCAACGAATGACCACGGTTTGTTGTTTTTTTTTTGACCAATCACAAACAAAAATATCAGAAGTATCTCTTGTTTCAAGATTGACATTTTCTCATTAGTAAAACAAAATTCCCCCAAACTAGTATGAATCAGAATAAGAAAAGCCAATCATCAGTATATATATTTGTTTGTCAAACTATACAAATCACTCCAAACTTACAAAACGATGGATGGGAAGTGATTATCTGCTAGTTTCAATGCCCTGAAAATACCCAACACAAAACTTTCGACACCTAATATTGGCTTACCATTTCTTAACCAAGGTTATTGCTAAGATGTAAATCACTGTAGAAAAGAGACTACGACTATATGAATTCCCTCATCAAGTTATATGGGAAGTTCGGTCATTCTCGTGAAGTGAAATGAAATATGAGTAGTTTTTATAAGAGTGATCTGGGCACCGGAAGGTTCACTCTTCAATGCGACAGAACTGGTTAGTCTCATGTAACAAAAGTTCAAGGAAATAGAGAAAGATAAAGGAATTGTTGTGATACATTTAATACTTGTCTCCAATAGCATCATGAAGATAACTGAAGCAGCAGGCCTCGGAATCATATTTTGTGAAGTTTTTCCCATCACCATACTCGCATAAAGCGTTGAGATATGGTTAACTGCAGTTCTCAATTTGCATACGCGAGAGAACAACTCCATCACTAGATAGAAACGGCATTTTTTGGATAAAGGACATTTCATTGAATAGATATATCGAGGTGATACAATCGCATCGAAAGAAAGCCCGACCTCTGCATAAATAGATGCACACAGCCAAAAAGTCGAGAGTACCCTAAAATTAAAAATAATTCGGTACAATGCGAAGCAAATAAATCATGTCGAGCCTAAGGAGCGGCAGATCCTATCCGTAGATCACACCGCCATCAATGGGGTAGAAAACCCCCGGCCGAACGCTCCAGCCGTGTAGACGCCATCATAAAAAGGTCCCTGTCCTCCGGCCTCTGCAGGATAGACCAAGTACGGAGCCATCGTGTACAAACATGAATAAACCTGCATAGGAGATGAGACACATTTATTATTAAAGATCACATCATTCCTGGCAAGCCACAGTGCCCAGCATAAGGCCGCCGCTCCCACAAGAATATGTGCAGAAAATTGTTTATCAATACTCCGCAACCAGTTGCCGAACATGTTCCGTGCACTACGTGGTGGGTATAAATTAGAAGCTACTTGAACTATGGCCCAAACTGCCCGAGCAAACTTGCACTCAAAAAATAAGTGTCTAATAGACTCGTCATTTTGGCAAAAGACACATGTCTTAGAACCATGCCAGTTTCGTCGTGCCAGATTATCTCTAGTTAGGATAACTCCACTATTTAGAAACCAGAGGAAAATCTTCACTCTTAGAGGAATTTTGAGCTTCCACAATTTCCTGTTATCAACTGGAACATCACAATGAACCATTGCATCGTACATGGATTTGAGTGAAAATTTGCCATTCTGATGCAAGTTCCATCGAAAGACGTCCGGCTCACCTGACAGTTGAATGTCCTCCAGGCGAGTGAGTAATTCATTCCATGCTGCCAGGCAAGGGCCAAGAAGATCCCTACGGAAAGAAATATCAGGGTTTTCTTGTCCTAAAACTTGTTTGATCGTGACAAATTTATGTCTGACAATCCTGTACAAGCTCGGATATTGCACCATTAGTGGGTCGTTCCCTAGCCAGGTGTCTTCCCAGAATCGAACCTGCGAACCGTCCCTAACCGAGAAGGTCCCAAATTGGAAAAAGAATTCATTGGCCTTCATCACGCCACTCCAAAAATGCGAATCCCCAGGTTTCCAATGAACTTGAGAAATGGCATTGGATCCCACATACTTGTTGCGAATGATTTTCTGCCATACTCCATTCTCAGTGAGTAGTTTGTAAACCCACTTGCTGAGAAGAGCAATGCTTTTAATCTCAAGGTCTTGAATTCCCAGCCCCGCTGACTTTTAGGTCTGCATAATACGCTCCACCTATCGATATTTCTTGGATTCATTATCGCACTGCCAAAAAAAATCTAAATCTAAAGTAGTCTAGTCGCTAGAGAACCCCTTTCGGTAGGTGGAAGAATGACAACATATATAGAACCATGTTGCTTAGGACAGAACTGATGTGATGCCCGGATAATTAAGCTACAGGAATCCCTTGCTAGTGATGCCAGGTCATCACATTACCGTTGCTAATCCTCGCTTGATCCAAATCGCAATCCAAATTCAAGTTCAAACTAAAGTCCAAAATTCAAATTTCTCAAACATGCAAAATAAAATGTTCAAAGTGTGGCAAATATTCCATAACCAATTATGGTGCTGATCCAACACTTTTTGTAAAGTATTTAAATGCCCTTTTGTGAATATAATAGTGGCTAAAAATAATTATTAAATGCCTTTCCTAATTTATAAAATGTTAAACTTTTTTTTATGTGTGAAACTTTTGTGGTTGTTGGTTATTTTGTAACTCAGTTTATAGAGCCAGTCGTATGTTTTAGTAAAACTGTTTTTGCCTACTAAAATAATAGAAACAGAGTGTAATAAAAAGAAAAACCAAAACGTAACAAAAAAAATACAAAGAACTGACCTCCTCCCCGGGCCTTGGCCCACTAAGCCATCAGGCCGGCCCACCATCACCGAACCCTCCTCTCTCCCCTGTACACGCGACCGGGTCGATACAGGGGCTTGGTCGCCGCCGCACCCTCTCGCCGGCAGCGCCGGGAGGGGATAAGGGCGCCACGTCCCGACCCCTCGATCCCATCCCCCCACTCGCTCACCACTTCCCTCGCTCTCTCCGCCTCTCGCCTAGGCGCTCGTTCCCCTTCTCCAGATCCGTCGACGAGCGCGGCCATCGTCGCCCGGCTCACTCTGCTGTGGCCACCGGCCACCTCTCGCCTCGCCATGGCGTCCACGAAGACCTTCGTCCTCCGCTGCGTCCACTACGGAGACGAAAACGAGCCGGAGCCCCCTCCTTCGCCGGATCCGCGTTGCCCTCGTCCGCTTCGGTCGCCGGCCATCTCCGTCAACTCCGACCGCCCTGCAGCTACTAAGCCGTCACCGGGCCCTCTTGCGCCTCCCCGGTGAGCTTCGCCTGCCTTCCCCTTTTCTTCTCACCTTGCCGCGCGTGTAGCCGCCGTCCTTGCCATGGCCGAACCCACCACCGCTGACGAGCTCACCGCCATAGTCATCGTTACCGTAGCTCGCTCCCGAGTTCGTAACCGAGCTCCTGGGGATCGTGCGGGTCCAACGCCGCTGCCCGCATCGACTACCATGCCCCACATCACTAGCCACCAACGGTCGCCGCCACCTGACGTCGTCGGGCTCGCCGCGACCCCTCCTGCTCCGCGCGCGGCTCGAGCCGCGCCCACGCGCGCTGCTGTCGCCGCTCGCGCCCGGTTCGTGCGCCCCCGCATCCCCCACCCGCTGCTGCCCCGCGCGCTTGCTCGCGCTCCCCTGCCGCCCCCGCGACGCCTTTCCTCTGCGCTGCCCCGCGCCGGCGCTGCCCGCCACGGCCACGCAGCCCCGTTAGCACTGCCCCACGCCCTCTCGCCCCGCTGCTCTGCTGCCTGCAGCCACGCTACTCACCACCGCTGTCGCACGCGGGCGCCCGCAGCCGCTGCCTGCTGCTATGCTGCACTAGCTATTGCTAGCTTTTCTAATTTTACGTTGACTAACCCTCTGGACAGCCGCTAAACAGCAACAAAACGATAGTTGACAGTAGCCAAATTATTATGTGGAGGTAGTACACTTGACAATGCTCAAATATTTTCATTGGACCAAATCCATTTGATGCGTGGATTAATTCCTACGAAAATCACAAAGTTCAACGTTCTGTTAATTGAAAAACTGAAAATAGCTTTATTTTCATAGCTACTTTAGAGTTGTTGATGATCAAGCAAATGAACTCTAATCTTTACTCCTAATGTCTCAGTTGGTAGTCTCGCCTCACTCCGGTTAATTATTTCCCATCGTTTTTTTATTCCATAACATATTTAAACCGTTTTTTACCCACGATCTATTTAAACCGATTTTATCTGTCAATAAAATCAATTTCCGGTATATTTGGTAACTTTTATATGAAAAGGAATCAATCACGATCAATCTCTAATGAATCTCTAAAAATCAAATCCAATTAATTAACTTTACCATAAATCGCTTAATCACTAATTATTCTTTCCATACTTCGTCAAAATTATACCCCTTTTACAAACCGAGCCAGTCAGCCTTTCGCCCTGCATCGCACGACTCTTCTCTCCCCTCTTGCCACCTCTCATCTCGGGCCGCTTGCCGTTCGTCTCCCCGCGGGACGCAGCTGCACCACCGCGCTCAGCTGCTCCCTCACCTCCCCCGCCGTCCTTAGCCGTAGTACGCCGCCGCACCTCTCCTCTGCATCGTCCTTGTGGCGGATCCAGGTCACAGCGCTGACGACCTCATCGTCTCTGACGGCGGATCTGGTCGCCGGCGAGGAGGCCAAGCATCCTGCTCTGGCCACGGCCATCTTCTGCATCAACTAACATGGCACCGCGTGATCATGGGGCAGAGGGATTGAGAGGATGGATCTCGGTGACGGGAGATGGCATCCTCGTGTGAGGGAGGATAGTGTGTTACTCATGGAGTGCAAGCTGTTGTGTGGCTGCGTGGCGACGCTCGACTCTAGCGTTGAGATGGAGGGCACAAATGCCATGCCAACCTGAGGGGTTGGGGATACATACTTATAGGCTGCTAGCCAGCCAAGCATATGCTAAGATGCTAATCTAAGATGCTGCTAAGATACCAGTCTAAGATGCTAGTCTAAGATGCTATCCTAACTGACAGTCCTTCAGGGATTCTATCCTAACTGCCACAAGGACCATGTGCTGCAGCCAAAGAACCATGGTCTGTAGCCCCACAAAGACCTTAGTATATAGACTTATCCATCAGAGCAGTGCGATACCTTGGACGAGGAGGTCGGCCATGGCCATGGACTGGGCGCGGCATCCGTCGGCACCGCCACCGCCCCGGCCTAGGGTTTCGGAATCGGATCGCGGAGGCAGGAGAGGGGCCAGTGAGTCAGTAAGGCGCACCATTTCTGCGACGGAACGGAATAGTCCACGCCGAGAACGGAGCCGTACCTTTGACCAGCGCGTCCTCGGATGAAGCGGCGGCGCGCACCGGCGGCAGGGGAGGACGAAGAGGCGGGGCCGGGGCGGGCGGCGGCGTCGCGCGGGGCTCGGGGGCGGGGATCCGGACGCGGCGGCCGTCGGGCTGGGCCCCGGCATCGCGGCGTCGCAGAACCTCGGCGGTCGGTCGCGGCGGGCGGCGGGCGGCGCGACGGATCAGAGTGTTTTTTTGAGCGTGAGGGAGAAGAGAGGTTGGGCTTGGAAATCGGACGAGGCCCTCTCCTTTCTCCTCGCGGCGGGTCCGAGGGACGTGGGCCGGCCCTACCGGCTCGCGGGATGTCCGGCCCGGGCCTGGCTTGCAGGCCGCCGCTGGAGGGGAGGAGTACATATATATTGATGGAAATCCGTCCAGATATATACTCGCTCCGTTTTAATAAAAAATGCATAAAGTTATAGGCTTGCTCTAAGTCAAACTTATTTTAAGTTTGACCAAATCTACCAGAAAAATAGACACAACTGCTAAATTAGTTTCATTATTAGATTCATCATAAAATATATATAGTTATATAATACTCCCTCCGTCCCAAAATAAGCGATTATTTTGGGACAGAGGGGGTATACATTTGGTGATGTGGATGCTAGTAATATTTTGTATAAATGAGAAGAGACCAGATGGGGGCGAGAAGAGTAGATATACATCTTTCGGTAGGAGGCAATCACAATCACAATGAAAACATATATACTCCCTCCATTTCAGTTTACATAGGTCCCTCACGTCGTTAATTTTACAAATGTAATTTGAATTGCATATCACAAAATTTGTACCATTAGGAAAATATAGCATTCGAAGTTTTTAATGGCATGTTTTTATAATATAGAACTTTCATTATGTTGGTCAAATTGTCGATCTAGGGATACGCACGGGCCTTACAAACAAACCGGAAAGGAGGTACTACTCTCCAAGTACACAGGTAGATGCAGCCACAACAAGAGAAGCAAACCACAAGGCTCTATCTATATACAACTAATGGGATTGGTTCTAATGACAACAGGTCCATATTAGACACACCCACGGAACAGGGTCACACAACAGATCAGCGGAGCCGCACTTTCGCCTCCAGCCAAGGAACCATTACGCTACGATAAGGCGAGCCGCTATCTACAATCTACGATGAGATTACATGAGCAGCAGAGTCCGCAGAGTCCTTCGGAGGAGGATGCGAGTGCGTGCAGACTCTCGGAGGCTGTCCTTTCATCCATAGGTTCCTGAGCTCGCCCCGCTTTTTACCGAGTGATATGAAAGTTCCTGCAGTTGACATGGTGGTTTTGTTCAAGGCACGGGCTCAAGAATCCAAAGATACAAAATTTATTGGCGGACACAAAGGCATGGTTTCCTTACCAAGCGTGAAGGGCACGATGTAAAGAAGAGCCGGTTGGCCGTGACCATCCATGAGATTCAAGGCGACGTAGGTTATCAGAAGACCTAAAGGAGACAAATATACATTATTGTCAGAAGTTCAGGTGAAAAATGCCAACTTATTGCCAGCGGGTTTTACAGAACTGTATGTATCAACATATAGGGTATCAACGGTATTCATGTTATTTTCCGCAAAAAAAAAGGTATTCATGTTCGAAGCAATCAGAAAGGGGGCCTTACTTCATTTATTCAATGAAAAGGACATCCCTAGCAAGAAAAACATTGAAAAGTAACCATGAGTTGTGAATCGCCTTGAGATGCGTTTATTTGAAAGTTGTTTGTATTACATAATTAATTCCATATGAGATAGGACATGATAATTAAGCAAGTCCGCAAACTACAAAAATACAGAAACACATAGTTGATATGGAAGCGGGTGATGTCTTACCAGAACCGTACGCAACCATTGACCACAGAAAGTAACCAGATTGTAAGGTCTTCCTGGCAGCCCAATCATACCTAAAAATGGAGAGAGATCTCAACTACTTACACCATCATAATGTTGGCATACAGTAACAAAAGTAAATACCCAGCAGATAGGATGGAATAATATCCATGCTGACAGTTGTTCTACATGCTCTAATCATGAAACCCACCCTTCCAAAAAAAATTGAAAATTCACATATGACAAGCCAGGAGCCCAAATTTAGCACACTAACCTTAGCGCAAAAGCAACCAGCAGTCCTGGAAGGAGGATATCACCAAAGCCTATGATGCTGTATCCACCCCATGGATCAAACATGCGTGGGATCTTTAACAGCATGGGTACACCATCTTCATCAGTATTATCGCCACGTGCAACCTGCAGGCAGATCACAAGCATAACTAGCATATCTATCGAGCAGAAGAAAAAAACATAATATCGCAATAGTCATTTGTACGTACCACAATCATCACGCTCTCATGAAACAACATCTTGGATATGAAAACCCAGAAGATGTCATACAAGAAGGAACAGCCGAGAAGAACAGACCCCACCTGACCAATTATGAGCAAATAAATAATTGGCATCAAGGTCCTTCACTGCATCGAAAGCATAAACCAAGGAGCAGAAACAATTACCTTAAGATTTGGTATCCTCACAATCTGGATCACAGTAACAATCAGTGCGATACCCTGAAGGCACAAAGCATGATGTTAATCAACAGAAAATAATCCCAATGGAGGGTGCAAAAAACAAAACTGCACTTACAAGAACATCTTGCCCAATCCATGCATAGGGCATCCGGCGATAAACAGCCCATAAAACAGCAGAGACGATGCAAAATGGACAAACTGCCAATGTAAGGTATGAAACAGCTCCAAAAAATGGCACTTTTACAAATGATCTTGCGGCAGGTTTAAACCATCTGAAAGATACCACAGTTTTCAGGTCAGTAACACATCTACCCTTTTCTTTAAGCTATGGCTGTGAAACCACAGATTAAAGGAGAACCGAAACATATCTACACTGTGCATATACCCAGAAAATATGAATGTATCTTGTCGAGCAATAAATTTACCTTGACAATAAAGCCACCAAACATGTTTGCAAACCCTGGATAAAAAAGGAAAGCATAATGTGTCATCAGCTCAAGAAATTGGTGACGAAATATAGCAAAATAAGATATCAATCAACGAAATCAAGATCGGTTCACTCTGCAGCTGTACTAGATAAGTGTGATGTTGGTCATTCAACAGCAGCCACAAAGCTATTTGTTCATTTTTGGATAATATCTTTAGTGTTCAAATCAAAAGGTACAGATTAAAAAGGAAGAACTTCAATGCTCTGTAGGGAAAACGAATGACACCTTTGTTTAAAGAAGGTTTAACGTTTAAGGGCCTAATTTAACCATTCTCCAAATTGCATTGATTCATGATTTGTGCCATCTAGTTTTAATGTGGAATACTATATAAATACTATTCTGTTTTAGTAACTAAGCATACAGTACTACAAATCAAAATTTAAAGCAGTGACCTCGCCAAAAAAAAAATAAGCAGTGGCAAAGTTGAAATAAGTATAATATTAAAAAGGATTTCATCATACGCACCTCTACACCACCAATGCAAAATATAACCACCAGGAGCTCCACAAACCAGTGAGACATCAATTTGTAAAGCATTACCAAAAACAGTGATGCAACCACAATAAACAGCATTGCCGACGTCATGGTGATATCTACCATACCAGTAGAACCTTCGGCCTCAATGTTAACTGAACTTTCATGGCCATCCTATACGAATAATGTGCCTGTTAGTTTTTCTTTCCGAAAATCCAAAATAACTGATCGTATAAAGCATCGACTGAAACCTTTAGAAGTTTCTCTTGTTCAATAAGTGCTTCTCGAGCACTCCATGCTGACCAGTATGATGCACCAAGAATGGTACCAACAGCCATAAGCCATAGAAACACCTCAGCCGTATCAACTAGGGGTCGATCTGGAGAGTATAACTGCACTGACACTGAGAAAATTGAAAGAGCCTATTAGCTATAAATATAATATGGTAGAAGAGTCCCAGATACATAAATAAATAAATAAACCAAATATAGGGGTTAGACAACCTTGTGTTCACGGGACAATGTACAAGATTTGAGGGGATTAAAGACCTAATGATTTACCTTTACCAAGTGAGAGAAGACCCTGTAAAATGGTGCCTGCATCTTTTGGCAGAAGAACTGCAGGTATATTTATATCCAGATCCGTTTCATTTTGATCACAAACCATCTTGTATAGCTCTGCAAGCAAACATATGCCATTTGTTAACGCCTAACACACGTGTTGAAAGACAAGGCATGAGCCAAAAGTATGCTCTTCTAAATACGCAAACATGCACCGCCAAATGTGCACGTGCAACTATGAAAAACAATTGTCCAATAAATAATCAAAAGGCTAAAGTAAGGTTGTGATGGTCATTCTAGTGGTAAAAAATGGTATATACATTTTCAGGTAACTTGTTTTGTTGATCCGCACTCAAAGGTAGGGCATTTCCCATTGATATAGGAACTTTTGTACCTCATTTAACTGTATCCTAACATCTTATCTTCTACTCCCTCCGTCCCATAATATAAGAACGTTTTTCAAGCTAACATAGTTTGGAAAACGTTGTTATATTATGGGACAGAGGGAGTAACTGAATACCAGTTGAGAAAGATCATAAATGGAAACATTGCATGTTGAATTTTATTAGACAGGTCATATTGGGCATACCATGCCGATTATTCAGGATTATAATAGCAGAAGCACCAGCATCTTCAGCAACCTTAGCTTTTGTAGTGAACTTACAATCTCCTCTTTGCACTAGCAAAACTTCTCCAGCAACCTAAATAAAAGAATAATTAATCACTACACAACAATGTAGGATACTATAAAAAAATCGCAAACGGCTAAATCATGTTTTTCCAGAAAGGTGACCTTTTCTTTGAGAGGGGTACAACAATCAAAAGGGTCTGCTATTAGTAGTCCTGTCCGGTTCGCGTGCTTTTCCTTTGACTCTATTATGGGGCCAAACCGAGCACCAACACCAACAAACTCATCGGTCTCTCTGTTTTTGACCCAAGTTTGCACCTTTACCTGATAACAAGGAGAGGAAACAAAATTTGAGAGTGAGTACATTGTCCATTAAAAAGAAGTACTCCCTCCATAAAGAAATATAAGAGTGTTTAGATCACTAAAGTAGTAATCTAAACGCTCTTATATTTCTTTACAGAGGGAATAGATGCTAATGTGTAAAATCTCCATCGGGGAAAACAAAGAGCTGCGGCGTTGAGGACGAAGAGAAGCATCAGAGAGTCAGAGACAACCATACTTTTCCCCTGTTGATGTGGGCACGCCACCCTCACGTGTTGGCTCCTCTTGCGTGAACCGGTAGGTGGGTCAGCACTATGACACAGAGCCTAAACGACAAAGTCGATTGCACTAACCAAATTTCAATTTTCGCGCCCTTGAGATGTGGTCTTACATCCCTCCTATTGCTTACTTATAACACTAAAAGGCAAACAGCCACCTCCATCTAGGTAAGTGGTAACCCAAGAGCCCACGGGAGCCGTATTACAACAACAGCAAAGCCTTTAATCCCAAACTAATGAGGCTCTGAGTTGGTAACATAAGCCCAGGTGGAGCTCACGGGTCATAATATACAGCTTATAAACGCCGATTAGATTAAAAAAATCTAAGTACGAGTGGATTACACGCATGGCAGTGTATCAACAAGTAACTGGGTGGAAGTTGGAAATGACTATGGACATCTTTGAGGTCGTAGCATTGTCCTACATGATTCCTTCCAGGACATCAATACCTGCTTCAAGTTGGATCATCACTATCACCCATTGAGCATATATAGAAAATATCCTCTATAGGAAAACTCCAGCAGCTTTATAGGCTAGTCCAACCAGTTAATAATAAGATAAAACTAGATCCTAATCCCCGATAGCGACATGTATTAGCTAACAGATCACGCAATGTCAAAGCCATAACTGCCCACATTGACTAGCTTCTGACTTGTTAAACCGGCCATTTCTCGAACCTACACGGCGACAACTAAGCCTCACTCACATAGATCGTATGGTGCTCTCAGTCTCATCTTAAAGAATAAGTAAGTGTCAACAGCCCCTGATCGAATGCTAGCACCAGCACCAACATGGTACAGGCTAATAAATAAATTAGCGACGGAAGCTCCTCGGCTCACAGTACAAAAATACCCAGCTCCAAACAGAGCTGGCCAGCGTTCCTAACTGAGAGCGCCTACCGCGAGCGACCTAACTGAACCGCCGGTGTCGACCTGACTGAATTGCCGGTAACAAAAAGCTGCGCCGCCTAACTCCACAATCCGCGGATCGAACAAGCGCGCATGTTCTCAGGCTCCGACTCACGGATCGCCGGCCTCGAAACGGAACACTGGCTTACTCCGCCGCGCCCGGCCCAGACGGGAGCGCCGCCGGCCGCCCCGGCCACGGCTCGGAATCGGGAACCGGGGCCGGCCGCTCCACTCACTCGGGAGAAGCTGGGATGAGGAGGAGGGGGAGGGGCGTACGAGCATGAAGTCGTTGGAGCAGCCGGGGATCTTGGGCGCGTCGTCGTCCTGGTGGACGATGTCGCCGCCGGCGGCCACCCCCGCGAGCGCCGCCGCCACCAGCAGCAGCGCCGCCGCCGTCGCCCGCGCCCCGGCGCCCATCGCCGCGCTTACGGTGGGGCCTGGGTTGCCGGGAGGGAGGGGGCGGGCGGAGGGATCGGCCGCGAGCAGCTCGGTCGATGGCTGGAATGGCCGGCCGGACGGGGAGAAAGAGGGAGAGAGCACGAGGAGGGAGGGAGGGAGGAGATAGATCTGTCTGCGAGTGAGCGTCGGGCGGAGGCTGCAACTGGGGCCGGCGCCGCACGGGAGGAGATGTGTGGGCGGTGGGGCCCGCATGGCAGTAACTAAGCCGGCTTCTTTCACGTGCTCTTTCTTTCTTGGGCTTGGGTTAGTTAAGTGGAAGTGGAGCAAGCAATCTTGTTCTTGTCAGTTCCATTCCGGACTCTCATCACTTGCTCCATTCAGCACCGCTTTTGCTGATGAAACCTTCCCCCACCACTGATGTTTTTAGAAAACTTGTTTGAAATACACGTCATTTTGTAAATTTTGAGGTGGTTGTTTACATGGTTATGGCAGTGAGGTCACCGGTTTGGGAAGGGGCCGACGATTACGATGAGAGGTGTCACCGCAGGTCTTGGTGTCGACGTAGATCCGATGAAAACGGTTGAGGGGGTGGGGACCGTTGTGGACGAAGATGGGTGTGACGGTGTAAATGACCGACTTATAAGTTGGAGAAGAAGTTTCAAAAAATCGCTGGTACGTGAGATCCCGACTGGCAAATTAACAAACTGGATCTATAAAGCTTGTTTTTTTATGATGGATGCGATGATGCGGAGTGACATGGTACAATTTAATTTGTAGGATTTAGCTGAAATCAGTAACTGAGTTATTGCACCTATTTTTGTGTCATCATTGCCGATGAGCAGTGATAATTAGCATGTGTGTGTTAACTCATTATACTTGACTTAATTTGTATGTTGTATTGAAGTTCGGTAATTTTACTCGACTCAATTTGGTCACAACTTCATGTAAGCCCATCTGCATACACAACATATCTTCCAACCAAACATCATCCTCGGCATGTCATCTCATTGAAGAAGACTGCCACGAAAACATAAAACAATTGGAACACAACTAGATGTTGAAGTGAAGGCTCCTTGCGCTCCATCTAGAAAGAATGTGTCTTCCCAAAGAATGTGTCTTCCCTGTCGGCTTCTAGCAACCATGATTTAATGAACCATGCAAAGACTATGAGCATGTGTTTATTAGCTATGTTCTGTGCAAGAATTGAGAAGTTGTTTCGTTTGGGCGTTTTCTCCAACTTGGATCCAGAACTACAAGTGGCGAGAATTGAAAGAAGAGTAAACACCATATTTATGTATGTTCGAGTAAAATCACTACCGTTAACTCAGCCCTCTCCTCCATGTCTACTTATATGGTGTGTGTGTGTGTGTGTGTTCTTCATATTCGGCTTAAAATTCTTCAGCATATCGATATGGAGTGGGAAAAGTGATCAAGGTGAAACTTAAATTTCTCTCGTGTCTTCGGACAGAGGGTTGTATCTAAAGGATAAAGAAGTGTTGAGAGTAATTAACCTCGAAACTCAAAATCAAGCTATGATCCTAACCTATTTGGACAGGTAACCATGTGCAGTGGCGAATCTTGAAAGAAAATGAAGGAGGGCACAAAGTTAATGGTGTGTAGAAAAAGTTAAAAACTCTCAATTATTTAGTCCAAAAAGGTCAAAATTTTGATACAAATACTAGTATTTTTTTCTTTTCCAATTTTTGAAAGGGGGGCTTGAGCCTGTCGAAGCCCTCCCGGTAGATTCACCATTGACCATGTGGGTGTTTCTTGGGGTAGGCATATTATTACCTGGATTCTATTCCTCGCGCCTCTCAGACTTGTGGCTCTTTCTGGTGGAGATCCAGAATGAAGCCATCTCACATCTTCGGAGGTGTTTCAGTGGTTGATTCGTCTCAAGCGTATTTATAATTTTTTATACGTCTCAAAAAATTTAATTTTTAGAAAAAATAATTAAATAAAACTTTGCATTGATATAATGTTCACTTTTTAAAAAAATTGTTCACAATATTTTTAAACTACCGCATTAAAAACAGCGCTACAGTAGTTTTCTTTTTCTATTTTTTTAGGGGAATTTACTTTTTCTAGTTTTCTTAACACGGTACAGACGCAAAGCGCTCATATACACACGCATACACTCACCCCTATGAACGCACACCCTACCCCTATGAGCTCCTCCGAAACACTGAGTCGGCATATCATCTTGAAATTTACGAAGTCACCGTAGGTACATCGTCGTCGACGAGAATGTCTCCTCCCACTGAATGCATCTTGAATTTACTTTTTCTAGTTTTTTTAGACACACTTTTCCTAGTACGTATATAGCACGCATCGCTAGAGTACGCGCGCTGCGGCCCGCAAATGGGCCGGCCCAGTTGGGTCGCCTCCCCGCATTTTCTCGCCAAAGCAGAACCCTGAGCGACCCTAAAAAAAAAGCAGAACGCTGAGTTCGGCGAGATGGAGGTGGAGGAGGCCGGGTGGATCGGCGGCGTGGATGAGATGGAGGCGGGGACCGCGGGAAAGGGCGTCCTCCCCGAGCACATCGCCGAGATGGAGACTGCCGACGCCGGCGGCGGAGCGACAACAGCGGAGGAGAAGGAATACTGGGAGTACGAGCAGGCCCTTACCTTCCGCGATCAGTGGACTTCCATCTGGGCCGCCAAATTCGGTTCCTTCGACGACATCAGTAAGTACGTAGATTCCTAACCCTGAAAACAAAAAAGCAAATAGATTCCTTCGGCAGCAGGAATTTCCCCTAGATTAGATTAGATTAGATTAGATGTAGCAAGCACAAGTTGATCACAAAATATGTGTGTGTGTGTGTGTCTACGTGCAGCTGCTATTCAGCCCATGCGTTACACGGATGCAAAGGCTCCAGGGGGCTACGCGCAGCCCCTTGATTCCCTGCAGATCTACTCCATCGACGTCGCGGAGATCAGAGGCGGCCTGCGTTGGCCGGTCGACGTCTACGGTATGATCGCCGCGCGCGACGTCGTCGACAGAAACCGCAACGTCATCTTCGACCGCTCCAGGGTTGACTGCCAAACCCTCACCAAAGAGGTTTTGTTTTACCTGCCATGCATTCGTCATTTAAATTGTTGCCTGAAGTTGATTGCTATGCTCTGCACATCTAGAAGTCTCATGTTTCAAATGTGTGTTTTTCTCAAAGCCTCTTGTTGTTTGTCATTCTATTCTAGGAGCTTGAGTTTGGTATAATCTCGATGCGTTTCAACTTCTAAAAGACCGATGTCTCAGTCGATGTTATATTCCATTGATCTTGCATTGAGATTCGTACAAAAATTTCTCTTCACTTTTTCCTCTCTTTTTTCCCATATACTATATCACTTGACTGAGACTTGGTTAAGTCTCAATCGACTGAGACCTAGACACACCCACCGATAAATACTTGAGATAGTAGTGCCTTATAATCCCTATATGCATCAGTCATGCACGCACACTTGATGAATTGGTTCCTTAAACTGAATGACAGCTCAAAAATTTATAAGTCGATCCATTTTAATGTGCACCTGGAGTTTACCCATTTTAAGTCGTTGCCCAGTGTAATGAACTTAATTATCAGACCATTGTTTTCAGGCTATCAATTCAATCTTTTCGAAGTTGTTTGCTCCCAATCTTGCACTGCTCTGTGCACTGGCAAGTGCATTTGTTGTTCGTACCAATTAAGTGTGTGCCATGGTATAACATGCTTGCTGACTTAACTCATTTTGTGAACACTTGATAATTTGTGTGTAACTTCTGCGTTTGCTACCTCAGAGACTTCCAGTTCAACTTATTTACGATAAGGTTCCACTTGATTACTGAATCATATAGTATATATTTTGCTTTCTGCTAATCAGTGTGCAATTTGTCTCCTTTTCTTGGCCACCGATATAATCTGTTCTATTCCAATCTTATTAGGGCTGAACGAAACACTGTCGATTTGCTTACGTAATGGTGTTGGATGCAGGATTCATGCTTGGTACTGACTGGCCCTACCCGCCCTATCATTATGTTGGGTGCCGCGACCTTTGAGATTGCGCTAAAAGTGAAGGAGGGCTGCACGGAGTCTAGCTAGGGATAAAGTTTTAAGCTTCTAGGCTGTTCCTCATGAGAATTTTAACTATTTGGAGGCTTCATGCCCGACAGATAGGAAATACATCAGCAAGCTTAGCACGCTAGAGTTTACAATGAGTCACATTGCTCACTCCGTGGAGGCGAGGCGACAATCAACATGCAAGTGGTTGATGGGGCGTCATGGCCAGACGGTGTCCGCGGTGAATTTTCCGCGTGCACCACCAGTATGTCCGACAGGAAAGTAATTTTACTCGATTCTGGAAGCGAGATGAAAGTGCCGGTTGATGCGGATGGCGTGGTTCAGCTATCGAGGTGCGTCGCTTCCGTTGAATTCACCGGAGAGCTCAAGGTTTGTGTGGATGCATGGCGGCAAGGCGAGACGAAGCCCAAGAAAGCTTGGACGGTTTTCAAGCCCAAGAAAGCTGGTAGGAACCATGGCACCTTCAATCTTGGCGGCGTGTGTAAGATGAAAGTCACCGTTGCCTGGTCGCTTCTTTCCTACTATCCGGTTAACCGCCCCAATAGTCCTTACGGTTCACTGGCTTTACTCAGGGAGGCAGAAGGACGTACTGTTTAGTAGTGTTAGAGTTACGATATACTTCTGGTGCGCCTTGTTCAGGCGTTGCGTGTACACATGAAGTTTAGATTGTACTAGTAATCATGTATTGTATGTTCATTTTGAATCCCATGGCCAACTTTGTGTGGATGCAAAGCAGCGCTATGGATTGAGTTGCTTTGGTGGTGTCCATCGTTTGCATGGACAAGTGTGGTGCCAAAATGGTCGATTATTCTCCTGACTTTGCTTGCTTGCCTACTTGCCGTAAATTAAGTACGATCTTCATAAGATCATTAAGCCCATGGTATAACTTGGCAGCTGATCGATCGCACAAGGCGAAATTAATCTGGTTTAAATTTCAAAGGATCTCTGCTGAGGGTGAAACACATAACAAGCAGAGGGTGGCATCCTCAGCTTATCAAGCGGGGTGAAACACTCACAAGCAAAGGGTGTGGCATCCTCAGTGGCAGACTGCGTCCAGTAAATCAAAGCCAACAGGCCTCTCTGCTTTGGTGCCACAAATCAGAAGAAACCTGTCTCACTAGATATCGGCCTCCGTACCGTCCGTTCTGCGCTGGTACAGAGGAACGCCCTTCTAAGCTTTTCAATCCGCTTGGTGATGGCGGACAACACATGTTTGACAAGGGTGGCAGATCGAAGAAAGCAATTTTGCAAACCATTCCACAGTATTCTAGACAATATCCTGCTAAAATTCCCTTTGAGAGGTTGCTGGAAATGAAGAAAAACCTATATCTGTTTTCTTTCACTGTTGAAGGTTTTGAGCAGCCGAGCGGTGATGATCCTAAATGATGATTTTGGTCACGTGGACATTGTTGTTCAGAATGATGATGACCCAGGCAATGGGTCTGTGGATAAAGATTTGTTAGAGCATCTCTAACAGTCGCACAAAAATTTCACGCCAAAAAATAGTTTTAGCGCGCCACCGTAGCACTTTTAACGCGCCGGACCGAACATTGGTTTAGCAGATGCCAAAAAACGCGCGCCCAAAAAACCACGCAGTGTAAACTGTGAAGCGCGCGCAATCCGGTGCCTCAAATTTGCAGCTTTTGATAGCGTTTTTCAGCACACGCCCAACCCTTTTTTGCGCTCGCACTATTTTACAGCTTCTGTTGGAGCTGTCCAGCGCCAAAAAAACCCGAATTTTAGCACGCGGAGCAGTTTTTTGGCGCCTGTTGGAGATGCTCTTAGAGGAGGATGCAGAGCCGATTGATGAACTAGATGTAGCCGATTGATGTCTCAGCTTATCCGATGATCCTGAGGTGGGACTTACTGAAAAAGATGTTGATGACCAATCTGATGATATGCAGGCTCCCATCCAGGGGAATGTTGCTCCTAACCCTATCTGTGATACTCCTATGTCTGTCCAGAACATTTATTGCCCTGAGATCCTTAAATATATTGAAGATTCTGCATCTGAAACCAATGAGAGTGAGGTGTTGCCAGAAGATGATATGGATGCTTTTGAGGAACCTGTTATAGATGCAATGAAGTAGATGGCTATTGAGAAAACTAATCAACCTGTTGTTGAGATGATGCATATTCCAATAACGACTGGGCAGAATTTGAACAAAAGGAAACCCTTAGCTGTCCAGGGTAGATGGGATCATGTCGTTGTGCAGAAACCATGGGAGACCGAATATCATGGACAAAACGGCTGCTTACAAAATGAAGAAGAATTTGGATCTACGAAAATATCATGTATATTGAAATTTGATTGTTAGCTGGATGTGCCATTGAGTATGGTTACAAGAATGTATTAGATAGGCGGAGATGGTGGGCGGAGGAAGAAGAAAAAGGGTGATGAGTTGGTAAATAAGTTGACAATACTAAAATACATGGTTGACACAATTGTTTATGCCCTGGTTGCAACACACGGGCAATAACCTATTTTATTAGAATGCCTCTCCAGCTCATCTTGCATCTTGTAAAGTTTTTATTCCTATTTCTTTGTCCATATTGTGATTATGGCCTATTGGCTCTCCGTTCTTTTCCTATGGGGAAAAAGTTGACACTTTAATCCCATATGCTCGAACAATTTTCATACTGTGATGATTTGAGATGAACAACAATTGTACTATACTCGGCATTTTTTTGCCGTTTACTCTAACTCAGTTCAGTCCATTTATGCTTGTTATTACATAGAACTGTACTTGAGCGTGAATAGAAAATGCACTTTAGGATGAAAATCCACCTTCAATCTATAAGATTTTATTCTTACACATACTCTAGGAAAAAAAACTGGAATGAAAATGTCTCAGTAGTTGTTTGCGCATTACAAAGGTTAAACTATTTACTCACTCCCTTGGAGGTTATATGCCTTGTAGTTTACACAGCCGATCCCTTTTATTAAGTTGTTGGTATCCTTATCACAGTGCCTTGCTCCACTTGAAAAGCTCACACCTCCATGCTCGAAGAATAGAAATGCTGGTACATTGTTTGAAAATATTTTGTGTTCCGCTGTTGTGGTAGAGCCCAGGATGAATGGTGGGTCCAATTTAGAACTAGGAGGTACTAGAACTAAGATAGGAAGGTGGTTGCTCAGCGTCATCGATCACTGGCTCACTAAGAACATGAGTTAGTGGATTTTTTTATAAGAGTGAGGGTTTAGAGTGAGCGGGGTGGGGGTGGGGATTGGTCTGTTCAGTTATGGTTATATGAGCGGAATAATTTCCCTACTTTGGAAAATATGGCAAATTGCATTTCATTAGAGATGGCTTTGAAGCAAATTGCATGAGCAAGCAATTCATATATTGTTTTTGATCAAGTCATACAATTTTCTGGTTAGGATAGAAGGGTAAATGCATTGGTTGATTGCTTCGAGAGTTAATAATGGACATGGTAGCATATCAGTTGCAAGCCCAATAATGGACATCATATTTTGTTTCGTGATAATGCACGACATTCAACTGTATGTTACAATGTGGCAATTGCTCGGGAGACATTGGATCTGTCTTCTTGGCTTGTGGGCGGGGGCGGCACACGCCTCGTCCTCCTTGATGATGGTGGCGGATCAGCATGAACACGGGGGGGGGGGGGGAGGGGATCAGAGCAGAGAGTGGTGTGGTTGGTGGGGAGGGGGCCCCTCGACGGTCTATGGGAAAGTACGGTGTGAAGGAAAGAAGTGCCATGACGAAGGTGGTGTGGGCGTCATACAATTTTAAAGGATAGGGCTCTAGCGAGAAATGTCCCGTTACGGCGGGAAATCGAGTGGGAAGGGGATGGTTCGGCAGGAAAAGGAAAAGTGCGTCGTGGGGTTGTGTTTTTGTGTGGGGACCATGTGTTTGAGATAACATGGAGAATTGTTCGGATAACTAGAACCCTCTATACGGGCACGAATTGGGGGTCCAGACGGTTGGATTTTGGTGAGCCCACTGGACGCTTATTTGGTGTTCGAACATGCCTAGATGTATGAGGAAAAAATGAGCTTCGACCTTGGACATGACCTTAATCATTTGTTTATTTTATTTATATGCATCATAGCCCGTAGCAACGCACGAGAATTCTACTAGTTCCAATAACGTCTGGGCAGAATTTGAACAAAAGGAAACCCTTAACTATCCAGGGTAGATGGGATCATGTCGTTGTGCAGAAACCAAATACTAGAAACCATGGGAGACCGAATATCATGGACAAAAAACGGCTGCTTACAAAATGAAGAAGAATTTGGAGGTCCCCGCAACTTTCATAAGTCCTTTACTGTTATGTTGGGTGTTGCGACCTTTGAGATTGCGCTAAAAGTGAAGGAAGGCAGCACGGAGTCTAGGGATAAAGTTTTAAGCATCTTGGATGTTCCTCATGACAATGTTAACTATTTGGAGCTTTCCTGCGCAACAGATAAGAAATACATCAGCAAGCTCAGCACACTGGAGTTTACAATGAGTCAGATTGCTCGCTCTGTGGAGGCGACAATCAGCGTGCAAATGGTTGATGGGTCATCATGGCCAGACGGTCTCCGCGGTGAATTTTCCGTGTGCACCACCAGTATGTCCGACAGGAAAGTAATTTTACTCGATTTGGGAAGCGATATGGAAGTGCCGGTTGATGCGAATGGCGTGGCCCAGCTATCGAGGTACTATATATATAGTGTCTCATCACGATGTATGGTGTGCACAATAGTCTCATCACGATGCAGTTGGACGGTGCGGTTAACGCGTGTACCTACATGGGAGCTTAGTCACAACTTTCCCATGGTTTCCATGCAGAGGCATCATCTATTATGGAGTCTGTGTGCAGTCATGATTCCTCCTCACGACGAGAGGTGTTGGCCAGCCTCCCCATGGATCTGCTCGATACTGAGCATGAGGTGGTCCACCTCTTGTCGGATCTCGCCTATGGAAGACAGGCTGCATAGATCCCAATGGGGCCAGCGGAGGAGCGGCACCTTCCTTTCTCAAAATGGTAGCAGCCGGAGCTTCGCCTTTGCGAAAGCGCGCATGTTCAGCACATGTTTTCTGGGGCGAAGGTGACCATGCTCCTCATGAAGGAAATATGCCCTAGAGGCAATAATAAAGTTATTATTTATTTCCTTATATCATGATAAATGTTTATTATTCATGCTAGAATTGTATTAACCGGAAACATAATACATGTGTGAATACATAGACAAACAGAGTGTCACTAGTATGCCTCTACTTGACTAGCTCGTTAATTAAAGATGGTTATGTTTCCTAGCCATTGACATGAGTTGTCATTTGATTTATGAGATCACATCATTAGGAGAATGATGTGATTGACTTGACCCATTCCGTTAGCTTAACACTCGATCGTTTAGTATGTTGCTATTGCTTTCTTCATGACTTATACATGTTCCTGTGACTATGAGATTATGCAACTCCCGTTTACCGGAGGAACACTTTGTGTGCTACCAAACGTCACAACGTAACTGGGTGATTATAAAGGTGCTCTACAGGTGTCTCCGAAGGTACTTGTTGGGTTGGCGTATTTCGAGATTAGGATTTGTCACTCCGATTGTCGGAGAGGTATCTCTGGGCCCACTCGGTAATGCACATCACTTAAGCCTTGCAAGCATTGCAACTAATGAGTTAGTTGCGGGATGATGTATTACGGAATGAGTAAAGAGACTTGCCGGTAACGAGATTGAACTAGGTATTGAGATACCGACGATCGAATCTCGGGCAAGTAACATACCAATGACAAAGGGAACAACGTATGTTGTTATGCGGTCTGACCGATAAAGATCTTCGTAGAATATATGGGAGCCAATATGAGCATCCAGGTTCCGCTATTGGTTATTGACCGGAGATATGTCTCGGTCATGTCTACATAGTTCTCGAACCCGTAGGGTCCGCACGCTTAAAGTTTCGATGACGGTTATATTATGAGTTTATGAGTTTTGATGTACCGAAGTTTGTTCGGAGTCCCGGATGTGATCACGGACATGACGAGGAGTCTCGAAATGGTCGAGACATGAAGATTGATATATTGGAAGCTATATTTGAATATCGGAAGTGTTCTGGGTGAAATCGGGATTTTACCGGAGTACCGAGGGGTTACCGGAACCCCCCGGGGGCTTAATGGGCCATAGTGGGCCTTTGTGGAGAAGAGGAGAGGCGGCCAGGGCAGGGCCGTGCGCCCCTCCCCCCTAGTCCGAATAGGACAAGGAGAGGGGGGCGGCGCCCCCCCTTTCCTTCCTCTCTCCCTCCTCTTTCCCCCTCCACTCCTAATCCAACAAGGAAAAGGGAGGGAGTCCTACTCCCACCCCCCTCCTGGCCGGCCGCACCTTCCCCCTTGCTCCTTTATATACGAGGGCAGGGGGGCACCCTAGAGACACAACAATTGATCGTTTGATCTTTTAGCCGTGTGCGGTGCCCCCCTCCACCATAATCCACCTCGATAATATCGTAGCGGTGCTTAGGCGAAGCCCTGCATCGGTAGAACATCATCATCGTCACCATGCCGTCGTGCTGACGAAACTCTCCCTCAACACTCGGCTGGATCGGAGTTCGAGGGACGTCATCGGGCTGAACGTGTGCTGAACTCGGAGGTGCCGTGCGTTCGGTACTTGATCGGTCGGATCATGAAGACGTACGACTACATCAACCGCGTTGTGCTAACGCTTCCGCTTTCCGTCTATGAGGGTATGTGGACAACACTCTCCCCTCTCGTTGCTATGCATCACCATGATCCAGTGTGTGCGTAGGAATTTTTTTTAAATTACTACGTTCCCCAACAGTGGCATCCGAGCCTCGTTTTATGCGTTGATGTTATATGCACGAGTAGAACACAAGTGAGTTGTGGGCGATACAAGTCATACTGCTTACCAGCATGTCACACTTTGGTTCGGCGGTATTGTTGGATGAAGCGGCCCGGACCGACATTACGCGTACGCTTACGCGAGACTGGTTCTACCGACGTGCTTTGCACACAGGTGGCTGGCGGGTGTCAGTTTCTCCAACTTTAGTTGAACCGAGTGTGGCTACGCCCGGTCCTTGCGAAGGTTAAAACAGCACCAACTTGACAAACTATCGTTGTGGTTTTGATGCGTAGGTAAGAACGGTTCTTGCTAAGCCCGTAACAGCCACGTAAAATTTGCAACAACAAAGTATCTAACTTGTTTTTGCAGGGCATGTTGTGATGTGATATGGTCAAGACATGATGCTAAATTTTATTGTATGAGATGATCATGTTTTGTAACCGAGTTATCGGCAACTGGCAGGAGCCATATGGTTGTCGCTTTATTGTATGCAATGCAATCGCCCTGTAATGCTTTACTTTATCACTAAGCGGTAGCGATAGTCGTAGAAGCATAAGATTGGCGAGACGACAACGATGCTACGATGGAGATCAAGGTGTCGCGCCGGTGACGATGGTGATCATGACGGTGCTTCGGAGATGGAGATCACAAGCACAAGATGATGATGGCCATATCATATCACTTATATTGATTGGATGTGATGTTTATCTTTTATGCATCTTATCTTGCTTTGATTGACGGTAGCATTATAAGATGATCTCTCACTAAAATTCAAGATAAAAGTGTTCTCCCTGAGTATGCACCGTTGCCAAAGTTCGCCGTGCCCAGACACCACGTGATGATCGGGTGTGATAAGCTTTACGTCCATCTACAACGGGTGCAAGCCAGTTTTGCACACGCAGAATACTCAGGTTAAACTTGACGAGCCTAGCATATGCAGATATGGCCTCGGAACACTGAGACCGAAAGGTCGAGCGTGAATCATATAGTAGATATGATCAACATAGTGATGTTCACCATTGAAAACTACTCCATTTCACGTGATGATCGGTTATGGTTTAGTTGATTTGGATCACGTGATCACTTAGATGATTAGAGAGATGTCTATCTAAGTGGGAGTTCTTAAGTAATATGATTAATTGAACTTTAATTTATCATAAACTTAGTCCTGATAGTATTTTGCAAATAATGTTGTAGATCAATAGCTCGCGTTGTTGCTTCCCTATGTTTTATATGTGTTCCTAGAGAAAACTAAGTTGAAAGATGATAGTAGCAATGATGCGGACTGGGTCCGTGATCTGAGGTTTATCCTCATTGCTGCACAGAAGAATTATGTCCTTGATGCACTGCTAGGTGACAGACCTATTGCAGGAGCAGATGCAGACGTTATGAACGTTTGGCAAGCTCAATATGATGACTACTTGATAGTTTAAGTGCACCATGCTTAACTGCTTAGAATCGGGACTTCAAAGACGTTTTGAACATCATGGACCATATGAGATGTTCCAGGAGTTGAAGTTAATATTTCAAGCAAATATCCAAGTTGAGAGATATGAAGTCTCCAACAAGTTCTATAGCTAAAAGATGGAGGAGAATAGCTCAAGCAGTGAGCATGTGCTCAGATTGTCTGGGTACTACAATCGCTTGAATCAAGTGGGAGTTAATCTTCTAGATAAGATAGTGATTGACAGAATTCTCTAGTCACCATCACCAAGTTAGTAGAACTTCGTGATGAACTATAATATGCAAGGGATAACGGAAACGATTCCCAAGCTCTTCGTGATGCTAAAATCGACGAAGGTAGAAATCGAGAAAAGCATCAAGTGTTGATGGTTGACAAGACCACTAGTTTCAAGAAAAGGGCAAAGGGAAGAAGGGGAACTTCAAGAAGAACGGCAAGCAAATTGCTGCTCAAGTGAAGAAGCCCAAGTCTGGACCTAAGCCTGAGACTAAGTGCTTCTACTGCAAAGGGACTGGTCACTGGAAGCGGAACTACCCCAAGTAATTGGCGTATAAGAAAGGATGGCAAAGTAAACAAAGGTATATTTGATATACATGTTATTGATGTGTACTTTACTAGTGTTTATAGCAACCCCTCGGCATTTGATACTGGTTCAGTTGCTTAGAGTAGTAACTCGAAACGAGAGTTGCAAAATAAATAGAGACTAGTTAAGGGTGAAGTGACGATGTGAGTTGGAAGTGGTTCCAAGATTGATATGATCATCATCTCACACTCCCTATACTTTTGGGATTAGTGTTGAACCTAAATAAGTGTTATTTGGTGTTTGCGTTGAGCATGAATATGATTTGATCATGTTTATTGCAATACGGTTATTCATTTAAGTTAGAGAACAATTGTTGTTCTGTTTACATGAATAAAACCTTCAATGGTCATACACCCAATGAAAATAGTTTGTTGGATCTCGATCATAGTTATACACATATTCATAATATTGAAGCCAAAAGATGCAAAGTTAATAATGATAGTGCAACTTATTTGTGGCACTGCCGTTTAGGTCATATTGGTGTAAAGCGCATCGCATGAAGAAACTCCATACTAATGGACTTTTGGAATCACTTGATTATGAATCACTTGGTACTTGCGAACCATGCCTCATGGGCAAGATGACTAAAGCGCCGTTCTCCGGAACTATGGAGCGAGCAACTGATTTATTGGAGATCATACATACTGATGTATGTGGTCTAATGAATGTTGAAGCTCGCGGCGGGTATCGTTATTTTCTCACCTTCACAGATGATTTAAGCAGATATGGGTATATCTACTTAATGAAACATAAGTCTGAAACTTTTGTTAAGTTCAAAGAATTTCAGAGTGAAGTTGAAAATAATCATAACAAGAAAATAAAGTTTCTACGATCTGATCGTGGAGAAAAATATTTGAGTTACAAGTTTGGTCTTCAATTAAAACAATGTGGAATAGTTTCACAAATTCGTGCCACCTGGAACACCACAGCATAATGGTGTGTCCGAACGTCATAACCGTACTTTATTAGATATGGTGCAATCTATGATGTCTCTTACCGATCTACCACTATCGTTTTGGGGTTATGCATTAGAGACAGCTGCATTCACGTTAAAAAGGGCACCATCTAAATCCGTTGATACGACACCGTATGAACTGTGGTTTGGCAAGAAACCAAAGTTGTCGTTTCTTAAAGTTTGGGGTTGCGATGCTTATAAGAAAAAGTTTCATCTTGATAAGCTCAAATCCAAATCGGAGAAATATGTCTTCATAGGATACCCAAAGGAGACAGTTGGGTACACCTTCTATCACAGATCCGAAGGCAAGACATTCATTGCTGAGAATGGATCCTTTCTAGAGAAGGAGTTTCTCTCGAAAGAAGTGAGTGGGAGAAAATTGAACTTGATGAGGTAACTGTACCTGCTCCCTTATTGGAAAGTAGTTCATCGCAGAAATTTGTTCCTGTGACTACTACACCAATTAGTGAGGAAGCTAATGATGATGATCATGTAACTTCAGATCAAGTTACTACCGAACCTCGTAGGTCAACCAGAGTGAAATCCGCACCAGAGTGGTACGGTAATCCTGTTCTGGAGGTCATGTTACTTGACCATGACGAACCTACGAACTATGAGGAAGCGATGATGAGCCCAGATTCCGCGAAATGGCTTGAGGCCATGAAATCTGAGATGGGATCCATGTATGAGAACAAAGTATGGACTTTGATTGACTTGCCCAATGATCGGCGAGCCATTGAGATAAAATGGATCTTTAAGAAGAAGACGGACGCTGATAGTAGTGTTACTATCTACAAAGCTAGAATTGTCGCAAAAGGTTTTCGACAAGTTCAAGGTGTTGACTACGATGAGATTTTCTCACTCGTGGCGATGCTTAAGTCTGTCCGAATCATGTTAGCAAATTGCCACATTTTAAGAAATCTGGCAAATGGATGTCAAAACTACATTCCTTAATGGATTTCTTAAAAAAGAGTTGTATATGATGCAACCAGAAGGTTTTGTCGATCCTAAAGGTGCTAACAAAATGTGCAAGCTCCAGCAATCCATCTATGGACTGGTGCAAACATCTCGGAGTTGGAATATACGCTTTGATGAGTTTATCAAAGCATATAATTTTATACAGACTTGCGGTGAAGCCTGTATTTACAAGAAAGTGAGTGGGAGCACTACAACCTTTCTGATAAATATATGTGAATGACATATTATCGATCGCAAATGATGTAGAATTTTCTGTAAAGCATAAAGGAGTGTTTGAAAGGAGTTTTCAAAGAAAGACCTCGGTGAAGCTGCTTACATATTGAGCATCAAGATCTATAAAGATATATCAAGACGCTTGATAAATGTTTTCAATGAGTACATACCTTGACAAGGTTTTGAAGTAGTTCAAAATGGAACAGTCAAAGAAAGAGTTCTTACCTGTGTTGCAAGGTGTGAAATTGAGTAAGACTCAAAACCCGACCACGGCAGAAGATAGAGAGAGAATGAAAGTCATTCCCTATGCCTCAGCTATAGGTTCTATAAACTATGCCATGCTATGTACCAGACCTATTGTATACCCTGCCCTGAGTTTGGCAAGGGAGTACAATAGTGGTCTAGGAGTAGATCACTGGACATTGGTCAAAATTATCCTTAGTGGAATAAGGATATGTTTCTCGATTATGGAGGTGACAAAAAGGTTCGTCGTAAAGGGTTACGTCGATGCAAATTTTGACACTGATCCAGATGACTCTAAGTCTCAATCTGGATACATATTGAAAGTGGGAGCAATTAGCTAGAGTAGCTCCGTGCAGAGCATTGTGGACATAGAAATTTGCAAAATACATACAGATCTGAATGTGGCAGACCCGTTGACTAAACTTCTCTCACAAGCAAAACATGATCACACCTTAGTACTCTTTGGGTATTAATCACATAGCGATGTGAACTAGATTATTGACTCTAGTAAACCCTTTGGGTGTTGGTCACATGACGATGTGAACTATGGGTGTTAATCACATGGTGATGTGAACTATCGGTATTAAATCACATGATGATGTGAACTAGATTATTGACTCTAGTGCAAGTGGGAGACTGAAGGAAATATGCCCTAGAGGCAATAATAAAGTTATTATTTATTTCCTTATATCATGATAAATGTTTATTATTCATGCTAGAATTGTATTAACCGGAAACATAATACATGTGTGAATACATAGACAAACAGAGTGTCACTAGTATGCCTCTACTTGACTAGCTCGTTAATTAAAGATGGTTATGTTTCCTAGCCATTGACATGAGTTGTCATTTGATTAACGGGATCACATCATTAGGAGAATGATGTGATTGACTTGACCCATTCCGTTAGCTTAGCACTTGATCGTTTAGTATGTTGCTATTGCTTTCTTCATGACTTATACATGTTCCTATGACTATGAGATTATGCAACTCCCGTTTACCGGAGGAACACTTTATGTGCTACCAAACGTCACAACGTAACTGGGTGATTATAAATGTGCTCTACAGGTGTCTCCGAAGGTACTTGTTAGGTTGGCGTATTTCGAGATTAGGATTTGTCACTCCGATTGTCGGAGAGGTATCTCTGGGCCCACTCGGTAATGCACATCACTTAAGCCTTGCAAGCATTGCAACTAATGAGTTAGTTGCGGGATGATGTATTACGGAACGAGTAAAGAGACTTGCCGGTAATGAGATTGAACTAGGTATTGAGATACCGACGATCGAATCTCGGGAAAGTAACATACCGATGACAAAGGGAACAACGTATGTTGTTATGCGGTCTGATCGATAAAGATCTTCGTAGAATATGTGGGAGCCAATATGAGCATCCAGGTTCTGCTATTGGTTATTGACCGGAGATATGTCTCAGTCATGTCTACATAGTTCTCGAACCCGTAGGGTCCGCACGCTTAAAGTTTCGATGACGGTTATATTATGAGTTTATGAGTTTTGATGTACCGAAGGTTGTTCGGAGTCCCGGATGTGATCACGGACATGACGAGGAGTCTCGAAATGGTCGAGACATGAAGATTGATATATTGGAAGCCTATATTTGGATATCGGAAGTGTTCCGGGTGAAATCGGGATTTTACCGGAGTACCGAGGGGTTACCGGAACCCCCGGGGGCTTAATGGGCCATAGTGGGCCTTTGTGGAGAAGAGGAGAGGCGGCCAGGGCAGGGCCGCGTGCCCCTCCCCCCTAGTCCGAATAGGACAAGGAGAGGGGGGCGGCGCCCCCCCTTTCCTTCCTCTCTCCCTCCTCTTTCCCCCTCCACTCCTAATCCAACAAGGAAAAGGGAGGGAGTCCTACTCCCGGTGGGAGTAGGACTCCTCCTGGCGCGCCCCCTTCTGGCCGGCCGCACCTCCCCCCTTGCTCCTTTATATACGGGGGCAGGGGGGCACCCTAGAGACACAACAATTGATCGTTTGATCTTTTCGCCGTGTGCGGTGCCCCCCTCCACCATAATCCACCTCGATAATATCGTAGCGGTGCTTAGGCGAAGCCCTGCATTGGTAGAACATCATCATCGTCACCACGCCGTCGTGCTGACGAAACTCTCCCTCAACACTCGGCTGGATCGGAGTTCGAGGGACGTCATCGGGCTGAACGTGTGCTGAACTCGGAGGTGCAGTGCGTTCGGTACTTGATCGGTCGGATCATGAAGACGTACGACTACATCAACCGCGTTGTGCTAACGCTTCCGCTTTCGGTCTACGAGGGTACGTGGACAACACTCTCCCCTCTCGTTGCTATGCATCACCATGATCCAGTATGTGCGTAGGAAAAAATTTAAATTACTACGTTCCCCAACACCTCAATGCGTCCGTCTTGCCACCTGGGGTTGTACATGCTAACAAGGGCGCACCAATAGCTCCTCCTCATAAAAAAATGATGATAAACAAATAAATAGGTCTCTTTGGGTTTTTTTGACAGCAAGAGATTTATTCTTCTAAACCTCCTGTTGTCTCTCACTGCATATATATTTCTAAAACATTTATACACTCACATGTCACGGTGATTCAGTGTGATGATTACTGTTTGTAGGAGCACTTGTTTGGGAACCTCATAAAACTTTATAGTTCATGATAGCAACAAAATTGGCAATAAGCATGAATTGCACAGAGCATTTCCATGTCGGAATGTAAAACCGTTAAATACCGAAACACTATGGTATTATTTTGAAATTTTTTACCATTTTTTATTTCCACTCAAAATTAGTTGGACCCCCAAAACGATTCCTCGGTTTCGGAATTCCAATTTTTGTTTTAACCACTACAAACTATCCAGATTTCAAACATACAACCATTTTTAGTCGTTAGGTTCGTTGGAGGATGATTCATCACCAAGTTCAGAGGAGGATGATTCATCATCAAGTTGAGAGGACGAGTCTTCGTCGGATTCAAATCCATCATCTGAGTAACCCCACTCGTTGGCCATCATATGGTATAGTTCAGAATAATGAATGGGCCTGCAGTAATCTGTGAACACTTGGGCGAGGGTGAATGGACGGAAGCAACCTTCTAGGGCATCCCATTCAACCATGATGCGCCTATCAGCAACATGAAAAATCGTCACTTTTGAAGGCTCAAAGTTCCCTCGAGTTAGCATTGGCTCTATAAAGTGAATGCATCCACCAAGGATGCCCTGAAACTTGTCAGCGTTGACGGAGAGGCCCTTTGCATGGCTGACGAATAGAGCACGCTTGCCGATGGTACTGACTGGCTCAAGCACCTTCTTCTCGATATCCACTCTACGAACAACTGGTTGATCGAGAGTAAAGTATAACGGTTTGGCCACAAGAAGCAGATCTTCCCCAGACTTCATAAGATAATATCTGCCGCCCTCTGTTAGTCCTTGGTGGCTTGTGTCTCCAATACTAGGGAAGATGGTTTCCATCGAGATTGTCAGTGCTGAGCACTTGTGCCTTTGTTCCCCAACAACGACATCAGCAACTGTGAGCGAGTGGATTGATCCGCACAGATCAGTGACATACACATTTTCTGCGAAGGACACCATGCATGTAGGTTTGTAAGGATAATTGGTCCAAAATTGCTCGAAGTACTTGTTGTTTTGATCTGCCCACAAGATGTCGCAATTCTTGGTGGAGACGAAGACCATCAATGGTTTTGTTGTCATGGCAACCGCCCTTACCCCTACATCAGGTATGCTCGCCTTCAAATGCACGATTGAGCCCGTGAACGGGTTGAGAACACAGGCCTGGTGGGGCTTCGTTGATTCCCCAAGTAGGATGAGGCCGCCGCATGTGGCGCCGACGAAGAAAAAACCGCGGAGTAGCGGCATGCTCTTATGGAGGAATCGACCAGTGTCGATGTTCACCAGTGTGATAAGGTCATCGCATAGATCGAGCAATGCCCATTTACTAGGCTTGAAGTAGTGAGGGTCGGTGTAGTCCCCCTTCTCGGGGTAGTCCTTTGTGGCGGAGCGCCAGTCATGGCAGACAGCGCGTAAGGCCATGTAGTTGTCGATGTCGTTGTTGGACAGCAAGCATTCGCCGATGTTGCAGACGTTGTCATATGGAAGTGACGTCCAGTCAGGCATCGTAGCCTCTGCCGCCGCATGAGTCAGGCGCCCCCTTTTTTGGGTGTGCTGCGTGCAAGTCATGGTGGTTGCTTCTCTGGCTACTATGCTCTGGGCTCTTGCTTCTACTTCTGCATGGAAGGAGTACTTCACAATGGAGTTGTTAGCTATTATAGATGTAAATGGTACTTATTTGGTTATACCATGCAGTTTAGCGGTGTTGTATTTTTGTGGAAATAAACACGGTGCCATACAGCTGAAGGAGTACTTCATAATGGAGTCGGTGGCTATATATATATAGATGTAAATTGTTCTTCTTTGGTTATACCATGCCGTTTACTAGTGTTGTATTTTTGTGGAAATAAACGTGGTACAACTATAAATGAGAGGGCGAGGACATACATTGCACCTTGTTCTCATGTCTACGTGCTTGCATTCATTTCTCTCCAAAAGAATGGCTATTTTAGAACAAATTTATCACGGTAGTGAATGAGGTTTGACCAATAGGTATTCCCAGTCATCCAATGTTTGCCTTAGTATTTCAGAGGTGATCATAGGAGTAAGGTGTGCGTGCATACATTCATAGAGATGAGTATGTGTTCGTATATGTGGGCATATGCAATTGTACCATGTTAAATAAAACACTGAAACAAGACCTTGTCCTTTCTTTTTGGTGTTCTTATTATTTCCTTTTTTTTCTTTCTGCTTGGTTTTAGTGTATTTGCTGTTGTTTTCTTACATTTCCATTTATTTCATTTGTGTTATTTTCTCCTTTTTTGAAAGTTCATGATATTTCGTAAACAATGGGTGAACATTCTGTATATGTCATGAACATTTTTTAAAAGTGCACAAACAATTTTTATATTTCATGAGCTTTTTTAAAATGTAATGAGCATTTTTGAATTTACAAACCTTTTTTATAAAAGTATGATACTTTTTCTAAAAGTGTATGAAGTGCAAGAACCTTTTTGTAATGCTATGAGCATTTATTGAAAATGCACCCACATTTTTAAAATTTTCTAAATGCATGAAACCTTTTAAATATTTCATCAATAACTGTGATCACTTTAACTAAAACTACGTGAACATTTTTGAATGGTATGACCTTTTTATATGTCATGCTTTTTTCCTTAAACTAGTTGAACATTTTTATAGGACATGACAACATTTTTTTAAATACACATGAGCATTTTTATTTCTGTGAATATTTCAAAAATAAAAACACGCGTATTTCATTCAAAGGATTAAAAACTAGCATATCATTCTGCTCACCAGGGAGCGAACAATTGCCAGAAAAGAAAAAAAGAGGAAATATCGGCTTGGTGGGATGGCCCACACATGAAGGACTAAAGGCGGCCGCTACAAGTAACTTGTTGAAAGCAAGATATAGATGTGTCTTGTACATAGTAGCCTAAACCTAGAAATCTCCCACAACTAGTGTCCTCGTTGCCTCCGTCCCCCTAGTTCCTCAGACACCCCCTCCCCCCCACACACACACAGACCCACCTGAGTTTAGTCCCTCCTCCCTGATCCCCCAAGAAATAAAAACACCGTGCCAATTTAAAACGGAAACAAGAGTGAACCATACAATGTGTTTTCTCAATGAATTCAACAGATACTTGAATCCAAACAAATGTTCATTACTCCCTCTATTCCTAAATGTAGTGCGCATAAAATTTCCTAGAAGTCAAACATTGTTTAGTTTGACCAAGTTTAGTGGGAAAAGTATCAACAAAAATAATACCAAACGAAAATAATATAGATATATGCTTAATGATGTATCTAATGATATTTACTTAATAATGTAGATGTAGATATTTGTCCTCTATAAATGTAGTCAAAGTAGGGGGAGTTTGACTTTTGAACTTTCCTATGCGCACTACATTTAGGAATAGAGGGGGTACATATGAATTGAAAATTACTACCTCCAAACGAAACAATAAAGAAAAATCGGTGAGGTCGGACCATATAACATGGTAATTGGAGTATTGGAGTTGATAGCTGGACGAAATCGACATTTGAGCTTCAAGTAAGGCCAGGTTTGGCTCGGCCATCTCGCTACGAGCATAGTGAAAACGGGCAAAAAAGCTTCCACGTACCAGATTGTAACGGTTAACCGGCGGAGATGCGGGGCTAGCCAAACAGTCGAAAGAGCCTTAATGTTGCTTCTTTTTTTTTTAGCTATAAACCAAGTAAGATTCTTGGTATCATCATCCTTGTCCTGCAAGACTCGCTATTGGGGAAGGCGCCTTTGATGCGGGTTTACGTATCGGAGGGAATACGCCTTCGCTGGGCGTTGACGCACATGCGTCGCTTGTGAGTGTTTACCTGAAGAACGGACGTGACAGATACGCAAAGCGGCAAAGGTAGGCAGCGACGACGAGTCCACCACCGCTCCACTCCCCGCCCCGGCACTCGCTAATCACTTCGCCGGGTTTAAAACCGCACCAGATCCGACGAGCCAGCCGAGTCGATCCGCCGGCCACCGACGCGCGCCGCGGCACCGAAGCTTCCTCCCTTCCTTCCTTACGCCTGACCCGCGATCTCGATTGGGGAATGGGGGTGGAGGAGGAGGAGGGCGCCATCAACGGCGGCGAGGAAGGGCCCGGCCTCGCGGCGGCGCCGCACGACCGCTGGGTCCTGCTCCGCCCCGCCCAGGGCTCCGCCCGCCCCTCCGCCCGGTACAAGGTGCGCGCGCAATTTCGCTCCGGTTTGGCCGTCGCGGTTCCCGTCTCTGATATCAGTGATCTGACCTGTTGTCCCGTCCCGATCCGCCCACCTGCTGGAGCCGTAGCCGTAAGTGCGCATGTAGAGGTGTTGTGTTGGGATCCAAGAATGGGATGCGAAATGTGATAGCCAGCCACTGTATTCAACTGAATCCGCGGGGCCGGTGGAGGCAGTGGTTTCCGGGGAGTTTTGGTCGCAGAGAGAGACGTCGTTTCCCACCCATTCATTCTGCCCTGCTGTCGCCGCTAGCTGATTGAGATCGAGGAGTTTTTCGGGATAGGAAGTGTAACTCTGCTGAAGTTGCTGCTGCTGTTGTTACTGCACTGTGATCTAGGAGTATTTTTTAACACCGCGAAAACATGCTTATCAAATCTTCAGACAAAATGCACGCCAAGGATCGTATGGCTGATGTGATGTGCGGCTCCAGTGTTCCGTCGTGCTGTGCTATTGCCTTACACTGCGTTTTGTTTATCCTGTGATGACTACTGAAGTGCTGAATACATGACAGCATGCCGCGGAGGTGGTTCAAGACAAGCTGTATGTGGTCGGGGGAAGCCGGAATGGCCGTTCTCTGTCAGATGTTCAGGTTTGGGCGTTTGGCACTCACGCATGTTAACCCATCATGTTCCCTGCTCCTCTAACACCTGAAATATATCCTAACAGCAGCAATTTTGGCAGGTTTTTGATTTCAGGACATCCAAGTGGTCAGCGTTGCTGTTAAGTCCTAGTCGAGATTCAAACCAGCTGAATCTTGAAAATAATGCCGGAAACCAGCCGTTCCCAGCATTAGCAAGCCATAGTATGGTAATGATATCATCTTGCATTTCTGTGGAGAATTAACTAAACTTTTCCTAAGCCTCGTTAGACCTTTTGAGCGAAAGAGTGTCATTTGTTATGCTGACTAGTGCTTTCATTCAGGTCAAGTGGAGGAATATGCTTCTGGTTGTAGCTGGGAACTCCAGAGCATCAACATCGAATAAGGTTTCAGGTGCTTCTTTGGATTTCCCTCTTTCTTGGTTCATACTAAAACGCTGAGCAGCAAAAGATTTGGCCATGGGTTTGATTAACAATATGTAGTAATAATTCAACTATCACTTTATGGTTATGCACCACCACCAAAAAACATGACATACTTGTTTATGCCCCTAAATGTTGTAAGTTTCACTATCATAGAGTTGTTCTACTGTCATACATGAACTGACGTGTGCACATATTTCTTTTTTTTCACTTTAAGGTGGATTATTTTTTGATCTATGTCAGTCCATATGTATCTGGCGAAATTTCAGATTTAAAAATAAGCAGTACTACAGGGATGGTTCTCAGTTACTGTTTTTGGTATTATAAACCGTGGCATTTTTTTTTTCATTTCCTTGTGCTGTTTACATACTGATTAATCACGTGTTAAACTTGTCGTGAATCAACATGCTTCATCTCAACTTCATAAGTTACATTTTTCCCAAATCCCCAAAATTGCCTCTTTCCAGTTTCCATTGCCTTTGGCATGGCAGCTCTGTGTAGCAAAGGCCCACGACCATGAGTAGTCACCCAGTGTATCCAAGGGGGTATTGGCATGTTCCCCATAATGACATGGCCCTGTGTTTGTGATTATTACCTCTATTTTTCTCAATGAAAGGCAGCGCCCCTGCCGGTTGCTTGACAAAGAATGTTGCCTCTTTCTAACACCTAATATATTTTAACATAATGATATGTGCTTAACATTGCCTCTTCATGTTTTGGAGTTATCTTCCAGATGACTTTACAAGTACTAGAACTGATTGCTGTATTTCTGCCTGCAGTTTGGTTTATCGATCTGGAAACAAATAGCTGGTCTGCTGTTGATACATATGGAAAAGTTCCAGTAAGAGTCTTTCTCTCCTGTGGTTATACATTAATTTACTGGAGAACATGTTCTGAATCCTCCCTCCATCAGATGGCTCGAGGTGGGCAATCTGTAACACTAGTCGGTTCTCGATTAATAATGTTTGGTGGAGAGGATAATAAGAGGAGGCTTCTGAGTGATCTTCATGTACTTGACTTGGAGACAATGATTTGGGAAGAAGTTAAAACAGAGTAAGAGTTTACTTATTAGTTAGCTAAATATCGCTTAAGGTATTTCTAACCACTTGCTGAATGCTGAATTCATCGTTCTGTTTGTTATTGTGAAACAGAAAAGGTGGCCCAGCTCCTAGGTATGATCATTCGGCTGCTGTTTATGCTGAACATTATCTTTTAATCTTTGGCGGTTCCTCTCACTCCACATGCTTCAACGATCTGTACTTACTTGACTTGCAAAGTGTAAGCACTGAATGCTCTTATGTATTTTGCTATACAAGTACACTTCTGCATCAACTCACATTCTGTAAATCTGCAAAGCCAAAGTTTATTCGATAAAGTAGCTGATATTTAGTTGTTCTTTGTAAACCCATTAAAGATCGTCAAAGTTCTCCACATTAATTGTTCTAGGTTGTAGCAGGAGTTGCAAGTTCAAAAATTTATCAAGTTAATAGTAACTGCAGGGTTAAACTGTTCCAATCAAATGACTAGGATCCAACTCCATTTTACTATCGCTAACTACACATCAATGCATCATAAAATGACATGCAGATATGCTTATCATATTATGTTGTACTGTACACATAAGGGATACTTTAGAGGGCTTTTCCTCTTGAGCCTAATTTAACACGACTTTAGGACTCAACTGATAAGTTTGCGTAAATAATGTTTAATTGTAACAGCTGGAGTGGTCTCAACCTGACACTCAAGGTGCACATATAACTCCTAGGAGTGGCCATGCTGGTATGATGATTGACGAAAATTGGTACATAGTTGGTGGTGGAGATAATGCCAGTGGTAATGCCTGGATGCATGATACAGTATTTATATGTTTTTATTAAATTCATTTTGTGCTGTTCTTTCAGCTCCGGTATCTAAGGAAATGCACATGTTGTAGGTTCCACTGATACAATCGTAATGAACGCTTCCAAGTTTGTCTGGTCTGTTGTCACTACTGTGTCAGTTCGAGATCGACTTGCTTGTGAGGTAAGCAGTATTTGCACATTGGTGCTGACATGTTCAGTCATAAAGATTGGTCATACAAATTCATGTTCTAGGAAGTGCATAACTATGAATATTTAGAGCTTTAGCTTTTCATCATGTGATGAATCATGACTTCTTAACATACTTTTCAGGGTCTCACTCTTTGTTCAACCACAGTTGATGGCGAAAAGTTTCTAATTGCCTTTGGTGGTTACAATGGGAAGTACAACAATGAGGTATTTGCTTTGAGCAAATAACGACTATGCATAGTATTTTGTTCAAAATGATCCACCTGTATGATTTTCTCTTTTGATGGCTGTTGTCATGCCATTGTCTCTATGTGGTCCCTCTAGTTGGGGTTTTTGGGTTTAGGGTGAAGTTACATATTCTTCATTTTCCCTTTTCAGTACTCTATGTTTCCGTTAGCAATTTTTAGTGCACTTTGTTTCAGTTAAGCATGTTCTTTAACTCCTAATGAAAATAATGACACTACTGCAGATCTTTGTGATGAAACCCAAACCAAGAAACTTTGTGCAACCTCGGCTTTTCCAATCTCCAGCAGCCGCTGCTGCTGCAGCTTCTGTGAAAGCTGCCTATGCTGTTATAACTGCTACTGATGAGAAAACTAAAGATATTGTTGCTACTGATGATTTGGATGTGAAGAGAGCTGAACCTGGAAGTTCTTCCAAACAAATGGTTGCCGAAATTGACGCACTTAATGGGGAGAAAGGAGAACTAGAGTCTCGACTGGCAGAAGTTCGCACTGAAAACTCAAAGCTAAAGGATAAACTAGATATGGTGAAGTTGTCCTACAATGAATTAACAAAGGTAAACTGTCATTCCATTTTTTTCTTTGAGAGTGCAAACTGTTTTTCCATACTGCAGAAGGAAATTCTTATTCACCATATAAATTTCCACTGTTTTTTTTCTTATGAAGGAACTTAGATCAGTTGAGAATCAGCTAGCTGCCGAGGGCTCAAGATGCCAGAAACTGGAGGTTCTGAACTTGCCCACTATAATTATTTCTGAGCTTGAACACACGTATTTCCAACTGTCCTTTTATGCTGCTGATTGCTTACCTCTTCTTTTCTCTGGTCAATTCAGTCCCAAATTGCTGCTGCGCATAAAAGGTTGGAGTCTGCCAGTTCTCTGGAGAATGAACTGGAAGCCTTGCAGCAACAAATATCTCAGGCTGAACAAACCATGACGACTTCTCAGAGACGGAAATCTGGGGGCGTATGGAAGTGGGTGGGAGGAAGTGCAGAGGTCTCCGACAATGAATAGTAAGTCTTGCGTGCAACATGCTTGAATGGAAAAATATCCAATGTACTTATGTGTTACCGTGCTAAGCTATTCTCAAAGCTTCATGGTTATCATTTTGCGCAACAATATTGAAGAGGTTGATGTGGTCCCTGTTTTCAAGGATACAATGCATGGTTCTAGATCATATATAATGTAAGCAAATAGTTAGTGCGTAATGTAGAATGATGTGTGAAATGAACATTAAAGGGTGATTGCCTACATGTTTTTTGGCATCTATGCTGCTTTATGAAAAGAGAACCAGGAAACAAACTTTTCTTAACAAAGTGTTACCGCACATATATGCAACTCATGTATGATGAAATCTTGTGCCCTAGTTTAGATTTTTGACGTTTATCTCTATATATATTTTTCTTCCCGAAACAGTTTCTTGTATGCTTACAGAACCAAGAACAGCAAAATCCTGGAGGTAGAGAAATGTAAATGTATGCCAAAGCTGCATTCCATTTCATTTATTTGACATGCGTTATACTGATTTCCCTACTGTTGAGGCCACCTCTGCTCAACTTGCTCAATGTTTCATAGTTGAACTTACAAGAGTGTATGTAACTCTTTAAGCATTATATGTCAGGTCCACCAAGACAACCTTGATTTCGCTAAACTAGAGTCCATAAAAACTATCGGTTCTCCTTTTACAGATCCCCTTTCAATTTTTCATATGGCTCGATATGTGATAGTACAACTTCTGGGAGCACTTGTAACTCTTTAAGCATTCTATGCCAGGTCCTTCAAGACAGGCAACCACCCAGCAGCAAAACGGAGGCGAAGCTGCTACAGTTTTGAGACGGCTTGTTTGTCGCAGGCTACCGGGCTCCTCCTCAAGAACTTGCCCGCGACTGATTTTGCGAAGACTTCACTGAGAACAGTCTTTTGGATCTTCTGAAGAGGCGACACCTGGGTAGAAATTTTCCGTAGGCGGCCCGTTTAGACATTGCACAGCAAAAACATGGTAGTAATCATACATATGACAAGTATACTTAAGATTGTACCGGTCTGGAAATATAATTGGTTTGGGATGTTAGGTCTTGTTTTTTGGTTTTTACCTTTCTGGAGTTGGTATACAAATATGTTCATTGGTTCAGGCGACTGGGTGGAAAATACATTGTTTACAGCGTAAATTTACAGACTCGATCAGGTGTTTCTGGTCCAGGTGTGAGCATGTTATGTGCCAGTGCAATCATTTTTTGTTGTTGTTGGTAAATTTGGTTTGTTCAGTGCATAAATGGATTCTTACCAGAGAGGTAGCCTCGCTTGGCGATGGCATTTGATCTGGTATTTTGCCCTTCAGCCTGAAGATATTTCAACATGTAAAGATGGTTGAGTGATGTAATCTCTGTGGGTTCTGTGGCAGTGTATATAGTCAGGGGCTCAGGGCAATCTTACTGTGTGGCTGCAGCATCAGGTTGCACGAGCAGCAGAGGCCCCAGAGGTGCAGGAGCCACCTGCACCTGCTCCGGTGACTCCGCCGTCGCCGCTCCCATCTCCGGCGCGCCTGACATCTCTGCCAGATCGACCCACGATAGCCTGCGCCGAAACGCCTGCCGTGAGTCATCTGCGAGCGGCGTCACCGCTGTCACCCTCCGCAGCGTGGCGAGCTTCCCTTGTGGCAGTGCGGGAGCAAAGAGTGCCGCGGCCGCCTCGGGGGTCGCGACGACGTCGGTGGCGCTGTGGGCGGCCACCGCGGCGCGCAGGTCGGAGGACGGCAGCAGGAGCACCGTGGTCGCTCCGGCCGCGGGGAGCCCGAGGGCGAGGAGCGCCAGCCCGCCGTGGACGCTGGTTCCCCACGCCGGGAGTGTGGCAAGGCAGACCCGGTCTTCGTCGGGTGAGACCGCGCCGGCCACGGTGGCGATCAGGTCGGCGTGCGTCATGGCCACCTTGCTGGTCGTCGACGAGCAGTGGACCACGAGGGCCGGGTCCCAGTGGTCTGGCCGGTCCGCGGCAATGGCGTCGAGCGCGGCCGGGTCGCCGCCTTCCATGAGCTCCTCCGCCGACACCGTCCGTGGGTCCGGCGACCTCGCCATGAGCAGCAGCGGCAGCCCGCCGCCCGTCCCCGGCGCGCCGACGACGATCGCGGCGCCGGACTCCCGCGCCACGGCGTCTACCTTGGCGCCCGGGGCAGCGACGACGGCCACGCAGCCGGCCGCGAGGACGCCGAGGAGGATGGGCGGGAGCAGCAGCGGGTCGTCGTCGGGCGAGGGGAGCGCCACGAGGATGGCGTCGCCGCGGCGGATCCCGAGCCCGAGACGCAGCGCGGAGGCGAGCGAGAGCGCGGCGCCGCGCAGGCCCGCGAAGGAGAGCGCGCGGCCCGTGGCCGCGTCCACGTACGCCGCGCGCGCCCCGGCCGCCGCATCGTCCGGGTGCGGCAGGCGCGAGAGCACGAACGCCGCCGCGTCGCCGCCGGCCGCGCCACACTCGAGCGTCTCGGCCTCCATGTCGCTCGGTGCTATGCCTGTTGGGTGTAACGCGGGAGCGATTTCTGGAGTTTTAAAAGCGTGGTCGGCTCGGTTTTGGCGCGCGGGCGGCATCGTGGAGTCCGCGGGGAGGCTTGTCCGGTGGCGTCGTCCGGCCGGGGACGGCAGCCACGATGCCGCCGCCCGCGCTCTGGTGCGTGCATGGGTGGTGCACAGTATCTTCAGGAGATATACCATTCTTTGGATCCACTACTGACTACTCTCGTGTCCCTTGCGTCCGTCTTCTATCGATACGGTGGTGCGTTCCTGGTACAAGAGGAACGTCACGTTGACCCGACACCCCGGTCCCATCACAAATTGCAACAAATTCACCCCTCGACCCACCGATTTCATTTGTTCTCTCCTCTTTCTTTCTCTGCGCCGGATGCCTCGTAGCTCCACCGTCGTTCCGAGCCTCAGCGCCACCTGCACCGGCACTTAGTCCCCCCATCCGTGCTCGCCGCTGCGGACATCATTGCTGACAACTTTCGGGCTGCACCTTGCCCTTGACGTGTTTCACACATTGTCCGACCATGTTTTTTGAGATTTATTTGTAGGAAAACCTATGGATTCGGATGCTTCGTCGGACGAGGCGTATGGACCAATGTAGCTTAATAAAATGATTGATAATGAGTTCTTCGATTCGTGGGATTCGAACGAAGAAGTGGATATGATCATGCTCATGAGCACACAAGAGAAAATGAACCGACAGGTGGAGCATACTCTCAACTTCAAGGGCTCAACCAAAGGGAGAAGAGTTATTAACCGGGATAGGGACCGTGGAGCACGACTGTTGTACAAGGACTACTTTGCTCCAGACCCAACTTTCCCGGATGATCCATGGTTTCGTCGTTGTTTTCGTATGCGCAAACCATTGTTTTGCGCGTTGTGGGGGGAGTAGAGGCACACGATGATTACTTCAAGCTCACCAGGGATTGTTGCGACCAACTTTCTTTCTCTCCTAGGAAGAAATGCACGGCTGCTCTGAGGGTGCTTACACTTGGTACTGACGCCGATGCCGTTGGTGAGATTTTTCCGCGTCATGGTGCAAGTATTTGGACAGATTATCTGAGAGAACCAAATGTGCAAGACACATAAAAGTTGTTGGCTATGAGAGAGGCAAGATGTTTTTCAGGAATGCTCGGATCAATTGATTGCATGCATTGGCAATGAAAGAACCACCCCAAAGATTTGCGTGGAATGTACCAAGGTCACACCAAGAGGCCACCATCATACTGGAAGCAGTGGCATCACATGACTTATGAGTTTTGCATGCTTTCTTTGGAATGTCGGGATCTCACAACAACATCAATATTCTTCAATGATCTCCCGTGTCCGGGAGACTTTGTAATGGGGAATCGCCGCCATGCAACTACACTGTCAACAGTCGCATCTACAACATGGGATACTATCTTGCCATGGGCATCTATCCTTAGTTGGCGGCGTTTGTGAAGACCATATCCGAATCACAAGGTAACAAACAAAGCCACTTTAGAAAAATGCAGGAAGCGGCTAGGAAGGATGTGGAGAGGGCATTTGAAGTGGTTCAAGCTCGTTGGAGAATTATTCGTGGAGCTGCATCGATGTGGGAATCAAAATTTTTGTGGCAGCTGATGACATATTGTGTTATTTTGCACAATATGATTGTCTAGGATGAGGCCAAACCAATGATTTTGAAGCACCTGGAGAAAAAGTCCAAATCCTAGAAGATTAAGATGCAAATCAGCTTATGAACTTTCTACTGATGCATCCGAATCTTTGGGATCATCAGGTGCATGCGTAGCTACTCAATGACCTTGTGAAGTATCTGTGGACCCATAAGAAAAACCAAATAGCTCATGTTTGAGTTGTGCAATTGGCATTGGCGTCTATGATGGATGTGCATGAATTTGCATGGATTTGGGTGTCCAGATTTGAGGTATGTGGCTGCCGGGTAGGACATATGAGGGGCGGCCCGGCTGCATCCGCGGGCATGCCTGGGCGTGTCCGCGATCTATAGGGGGTGGATTTGCCAAGTCCGTTGTAGATGCTCTTAGATAAACAGTAAAATTGAAAAAAAGAAGAAAAAAAACTGAATTTTGTTGGTATGCAAGATGCTCGAGTGTGGTAGGTGTGTGCAAATTTTAGTGGTGAAAGGATATTCGAGGATCTCGTTGGATAAAATGACTTTCAATTTCTTTTTGAAAAACATGCACTTTGGAGACTCTAATACAAGTTATAGTGTAGATGAAATAAATTACACGCCCTTTGTTCCTAAATGTAAGATATTTTGACATTTTAATTACGTTTAGAAACAAAGGTAATAACAAATAGAAATGCTCATCATTTGGAGAATGGGGGAGGTGGCTTTGTCATATGCATTCACTATTGTTAGCTAGTCAAAATATCAGTGGTGTGACACAACACACAACTAGTAATAGAGTACCAGTGGCGCATCAAACAGAGGGCATGCCATTGGTAATAGGGTACTAGTGGAATTTGCGATGGGTAGCACGCCTCTAGCATGTCGAACTTTCTAAGTAGGGTGTGTTGGTGATCGTAGCAGAAATTTAAAATTTTCTATGCATCATCAAGATCCATCTATGGAGTTTACTAGCAACGAGAGAGAAGGAGTGCATCTACATACCCTTGTAGATCGCGAGCGGAAGCGTTCAAGTGAACGAGGTTGATGGAGTCGTACTCGTCGTGATCCAAATCACCGATGACCGAGCGCCGAACGGACGGCACCTCCACGTTCAACACACGTACGGAGCAGCGACGTCTCCTCCTTCTTGATCCAGCAAGGGGGAATGAGAGGTTGATGGAGATCCAGCAGCACGACGGCGTGGTGGTGGAAGTAGCGGGGATCCGGCAGGGCTTCGCCAAGCGCAAGCGGGAGGGAGAGGTGTCACGGGAGGGAGAGGGAGGCGCCAGGGGCTAGGGTACTGCTGCCCTCCCTCCCCCCCACTATATATAGGGGTCCTGGGGGGGCGCCGGCCCCCTGGAGATCCCATCTAAGGGGGGCGGCGGCCAAGGGGGTGGCTTGCCCCCCAAGGCAAGTGGGGCGCCCCCCACCCCCAGGGTTTCCAACCCTAGGCGCAGGGGGAGGCCCAAGGGGGGGCGCCCCAGCCCACTAGGGGCTGGTTCCCTTCCCAGTTCAACCAACGGGGCCCTCCGGGATAGGTGGCCCCACCCGGTGGACCCCCGGGACCCTTCCGGTGGTCCCGGTACAATACCGGTAACCCCCGAAACTTTCCCGGTGGCCGAAACTGGACTTCCTATATATAATTCTTCACCTCCGGACCATTCCGGAACTCCTCGTGACGTCCGGGATCTCATCCGGGACTCCGAACAACTTTCAGGTTTCCGCATACTAATATCTCTACAACCCTAGCATCACCGAACCTTAAGTGTGTAGACCCTACGGGTTCGGGAGACATGCAAACATGACCGAGACGACTCTCCGGTCAATAACCAACAGCGGGATCTGGATACCCATGTTGGCTCCCACATGTTCCACGATGATTTCATCGGATGAACCACGATGTCGAGGATTCAATCAATCCCGTATACAATTCCCTTTATCAATCGGTAAGTTACTTGCCCGAGATTCGATCGTCGGTATCCCAATACCTTGTTCAATCTCGTTACCGGCAAGTCTGTTTACTCGTACCGTAATGCATGATCCCGTGGCTAACTCCTTAGTCACATTGAGCTCATTATGATGATGCATTACCGAGTGGGCCCAGAGATACCTCTTCATCATACGGAGTGACAAATCCCAGTCTCGATCCGTGCCAACCCAACAGACACTTTCGGAGATACCCGTAGTGCACCTTTATAGTCACCCAGTTACGTTGTGACGTTTGGTACACCCAAAGCACTCCTACGACATCCGGGAGTTGCACGATCTCATGGTCTAAGGAAAAGATACTTGACATTGGAAAAGCTCTAGCAAACGAACTACACGATCTTTGCGCTATGCTTAGGTTTGGGTCTTGTCCATCACATCATTCTCCTAATGATGTGATCCCGTTATCAATGACATCCAATGTCCATAGTCAAGAAACCATGACTATCTGTTGATCAACGAGCTAGTCAACTAGAGGCTCACTAGGGACATGTTGTGGTCTATGTATTCACACATGTATTACGATTTTCGGATAACACAATTATAGCATGAACAATAGACAATTATCATGAATAAGGAAATATAATAATAACCATTTTATTATTGCCTCTAGGGCATATTTCCAACAGTCTCCCACTTGCTCTAGAGTCAATAATCTAGTTACATTGTGATGAATCGAACACCCATACAGTTCTGTTGTTGATCATGTTTTGCTCTAGGGAGAGGTTTAGTCAACGGATCTGCTACATTCAGGTCCGTATGTACTTTACAAATATCTATGTCTCCATTTTGAACACTTTCACGAATGGAGTTGAAGCGACGCTTGATATGCCTGGTCTTCCTGTGAAACCTGGGCTCCTTGGCAAGGGCAATAGCTCCAGTGTTGTCACAGAAGAGAGTCATCGGGCCCGACGCATTGGGAATCACCCCTAGGTCGGTAATGAACTCCTTTATCCAGATTGCTTCTTGTGCTGCCTCTGAGGCCGCCATGTACTCCGCTTCACATGTAGATCCCGCCACCACGCTTTGCTTGCAACTGCACCAGCTTACTGCCCCTCCATTCAAAATATACACGTATCTGGTTTGTGACTTAGAGTCATCCAGATCTGTGTCGAAGCTAGCATCGACGTAACCCTTTACGACGAGCTCTTCGTCACCTCCATATACGAGAAACATATCCTTAGTCCTTTTCAGGTACTTCAGGATATTCTTGACCGCTGTCCAGTGTTCCATGCCGGGATTACTTTGGTACCTTCCTACCAAACTTACGGTAAGGTTTACATCAGGTCTGGTACACAGCATGGCATACATAATAGACCCTATGGCCGAGGCATAGGGGATGACACTCATCTTTTCTCTATCTTCTGCCGTGGTCGGGCATTGAGCCGTGCTCAATTGCACACCTTGCAATACAGGCAAGAACCCCTTCTTGGACTGATCCATATTGAACTTCTTCAATATCTTGTCAAGGTACGTACTCTGTGAAAGACCAATGAGGCATCTTGATCTATCTCTATAGATCTTGATGCCTAATATATAAGCAGCTTCTCCAAGGTCCTTCATTGAAAAACACTTATTCAAATAGGCCTTTATACTTTCCAAGAATTCTATATCATTTCCCATCAATAGTATGTCATCCACATATAATATGAGAAATGCTACAGAGCTCCCACTCACTTTCTTGTAAACACAGACTTCTCCATAAGTCTGTGTAAACCCAAACGCTTTGATCATCTCATCAAAGCGAATGTTCCAACTCCGAGATGCTTGCACCAGCCCATAGATTGAGCGCTGGAGCTTGCATACTTTGTCAGCATTCTTAGGATCGACAAAACCTTTCGGCTGCATCATATACAATTCTTCCTTAAGGAAGCCGTCAAGGAATGCCGTTTTGACGTCCATTTGCCATATCTCATAATCATAGAATGCGGCAATTGCTAACATGATTCGGACGGACTTCAGCTTCGCTACGGGTGAGAAAGTCTCATCGTAGTCAACCCCTTGAACTTGTCGATAACCCTTAGCGACAAGTCGAGCCTTATAGATGGCCACATTACCATCCGCGTCTGTCTTCTTCTTAAAGATCCATTTGTTTTCTATGGCTCGCCGATCATCGGGCAAGTCAGTCAAAGTCCATACTTCGTTTTCATACATGGATCCTATCTCGGATTGCATGGCTTCAAGCCATTTGTTGGAATCCGGGCCCGCCATCACTTCTTCATAGTTCGAAGGTTCACCGTTGTCTAACAACATGATTTCCAGGACAGGGTTGCCGTACCACTCTAGTGCGGAACGTGTCCTTGTGGACCTATGAAGTTCAGCAGTAACTTGATCCGAAGCTTCATGATCATCATCATTAACTTCCTCCCCAGTCGGTGTAGGCACCACAGGAACATCTTCCCCTGCTGCGCTACTTTCTGGTTCGGAAGGGGTGACTATCACCTCATCAAGTTCCACTTTCCTCCCACTTATTTCTTTCGAGAGAAACTCTTTCTCCAGAAAGGACCCGTTCTTGGCAACGAAGATCTTGCCTTCGGATCTGAGGTAGAAGGTATACCCAATAGTTTCCTTAGGGTATCCTATGAAGACGCATTTTTCCGATTTGGGTTCGAGCTTTTCAGGTTGAAGTTTCTTGACATAAGCATCGCATCCCCAAACTTTTAGAAACGACAGCTTAGGTTTCTTTCCAAACCATAATTCATACGGTGTCGTCTCAACGGATTTCGACGGAGCCCTATTTAAAGTGAATGCGGTAGTCTCTAAAGCATAGCCCCAAAATGAGAGCGGTAGATCGGTAAGAGACATCATAGATCGCACCATATCCAATAGAGTGCGATTACGACGTTCGGACACACCATTTCGCTGAGGTGTTCCAGGCGGCGTGAGTTGTGAAACGATTCCACATTTCCTTAAGTGCGTACCAAATTCGTGACTTAAATATTGTCCCCCACGATCTGATCGTAAGAACTTTATTTTCCTGTCACATTGATTCTCAACCTCACTCTGAAATTCCTTGAACTTTTCAAAGGTCTCAGACTTGTGTTTCATTAGGTAGACATATCCATATCTACTTAAGTCATCAGTGAGAGTGAGAACATAACGATAGGCACCTTGAGCCTCCACACTCATTGGACCGCACACATCGGTATGTATGATTTCCAATAAGTTGGTTGCTCGCTCCACTGTTCCAGAGAACGGAGTCTTGGTCATCTTACCCATAAGGCATGGTTCGCACGTGTCAAATGATTCGTAATCAAGAGACTCCAAAAGTCCATCTGCATGGAGCTTCTTCATGCGCTTGACACCAATGTGACCAAGGCGGCAGTGCCACAAGTATGTGGGACTATCGTTATCAACTTTACATCTTTTGGTATTCACACTATGAATATGTGTAACATCACGTTCGAGATTCATTAAGAATAAACCATTGACCAGCTGGGCATGACCATGAAACATATCTCTCATATAAATAGAACAACCATTATTCTCGGATTTAAATGAGTAGCCATCTCGAATTAAACGAGATCCTGATACAATGTTCATGCTCAAAGCTGGCACTAAATAACAACTATTGATGTTTAAAACTAATCCCGTAGGAAAATGTAGAGGTAGCGTGCCGACGGCGATTACATCGACCTCGGAACCATTCCCGATGCGCATCGTCACCTCGTCCTTCGCCAGTCTCCGCTTATTGCGCAGTTTCTGTTTTGAGTTACAAATATGAGCAACCGCACCGGTATCAAATACCCAGGAGCTACTACGAGTACTGGTAAGGTACACATCAATTACATGTATATCACATATACCTTTGGTGTTGTCGGCCTTCTTGTCCGCTAAGTATTTGGGGCAGTTCCGCTTCCAGTGACCACTTCCCTTGCAATAAAAGCACTCAGTCTCAGGCTTGGGTCCATTCCTTGGATTCTTCCCGGCAACTGGCTTACCGGGCGCGGCAACTCCCTTGCCGTCTTTCTTGAAGTTTTTCTTACCCTTGCCTTTCTTGAACTTAGTGGTTTTATTCACCATCAACACTTGATGTTCCTTTTTGATCTCCACCTCCGCTGATTTCAGCATTGAATATACCTCAGGAATGGTCTTTTCCATCCCCTGCACATTGAATTTCATCACAAAGCTCTTGTAGCTCGGTGGAAGCGACTAAAGGATTCTGTCAATGACCGCGTCATCCGGGAGATTAACTCCCAGCTGAGACAATCGGTTGTGTAACCCAGACATTATGAGTATGTGCTCACTGACAGAACTATTTTCCTCCATTTTACAACTGAAGAACTTGTCGGAGACTTCATATCTCTCGACCCGGGCATGAGCTTGGAAAACCATTTTCAGCTCTTCGAACATCTCATATGCTCCATGTTTCTCAAAACGGTTTTGGAGCCCCGGTTCTAAGCTGTAAAGCATGCCGCACTGAACGAGGGAGTAATCATCAGCACGTGATTGCCAAGCATTCATAACGTCTTGGTTCTCTGGGATGGGTGCTTCACCTAGCGGTGCTTCTAGGACATAATCTTTCTTGGCAGCTATGAGGATGATCCTCAGGTTCCGGACCCAGTCCGTATAGTTGCTGCCATCATCTTTCAGCTTGGTTTTCTCTAGGAACGCGTTGAAGTTGAGGGCAACGTGGGCCATTTGATCTACAAGACATATTGTAAAGATTTCAGACTAAGTTCATGATAATTAAGTTCATCTAATCAAATTATTCAATGAACTCCCACTCAGATAGACATCCCTCCAGTCATCTAAGTGAAACATGATCCGAGTTAACTAGGCCGTGTCCGATCATCACGTGAGACGGACTAGTCACGATCGGTGAACATCTTCATGTTGATCGTATCTTCTATACGACTCATGCTCGACCTTTCGGTCTTCCGTGTTCCGAGGCCATGTCTGTACATGCTAGGCTCCTCAAGTCAACCTAAGTGTATTGCGTGTGTTCCGAGGCCATGTCTGTACATGCTAGGCTCCTCAAGTCAACACCCGTTGTATGCGAACGTTAGAATCTATCACACCCGATCATCACGTGGTGCTTTGAAACAACGAACCTTCACAACGGTGCACAGTTAGGGGGAACACTTTCTTGAAATTATTATAAGGGATCATCTTACTTACTACCGTCGTTCTAAGCAAATAAGATGTAAAACATGATAAACATCACATGCAATCAAATAGTGACATGATATGGCCAATATCATTTTGCTCCTTTGATCTCCATCTTCGGGGCGCCATGATTATCCTTGTCACCGGCATGACACCATGATCTCCATCATCGTGTCTTCATGAAGTTGTCACGCCAACGATTACTTCTACTTCTATGGCTAACGTGTTTAGCAATAAAGTAAAGTAATTTACATGGCGTTATTCAATGACACGCAGGTCATACAAAAATAAAGACAACTCCTATGGCTCCTGCCGGTTGTCATACTCATCGACATGCAAGTCGTGATTCCTATTACAAGAACATGATCAATCTCATACATCACATATATCATTCATCACATCTTCTGGCCATATCGCATCACAAGGCACATGCTGCAAAAACAAGTTAGACGTCCTCTAATTGTTGTTGCAAGTTTTTACGTGGCTTCTATAGGTTTCTAGCAAGAACGTTTCTTACCTACGTAAAACCACAACGTGATATGCCAATTTATATTTACCCTTCATAAGGACCCTTTTCATCGAATCCGTTCCGACTAAAGTGGGAGAGACAGACACCCGCTAGCCACCTTATGCAACTAGTGCATGTCAGTCGGTGGAACCTGTCTCACGTAAGCGTACGTGTAAGGTCGGTCCGGGCCGCTTCATCCCACAATACCTCCAAAACAAGATAAGACTAGTAGTGGCAAGAAAAATTGACAACATCTACGCCCACAACTGCTTTGTGTTCTACTCGTGCATAGTAACTACGCATAGGCCTGGCTCATGATGCCACTGTTGGTGATCGTAGTAGAAATTTAAAATTTTCTACGCATCACCAAGATCCATCTATGGAGTTTACTAGCAACGAGAGAGAAGGAGTGCATCTACATACCCTTGTAGATCGTGAGCGGAAGCGTTCAAGTGAACGAGGTTGATGGAGTCGTACTCGTCGTGATCCAAATCACCGATGACCGAGCGCCGAACGGACGGCACCTCCGCGTTCAACACACGTACGGAGCAGCGACGTCTCCTCCTTCTTGATCCAGCAAGGGGGAATGAGAGGTTGATGGAGATCCAGCAGCACGACGGCGTGGTGGTGGAAGTAGCGGGGATCCGGCAGGGCTTCGCCAAGCGCAAGCGGGAGGGAGAGATGTCACGGGAGGGAGAGGGAGGCGCCAGGGGCTAGGGTACTGCTGCCCTCCCTCCCCCCACTATATATAGGGGTCCTGGGGGGGCGCCGGCCCCCCTGAAGATCCCATCTGAGGGGGGGCGGCGGCCAAGGGGGTGGCTTGCCCCCCAAGGCAAGTGGGGCGCCCCCCACCCCCAGGGTTTCCAACCCTAGGCACAGGGGGAGGCCCAAGGGGGGGCTCCCCAGCCCACTAGGGGCTGGTTCCCTTCCCACTTCAGCCCACGGGGCCCTCCGGGATAGGTGGCCCCACCCGGTGGACCCCCGGGACCCTTCCGGTGGTCCCGGTACAATACTGGTAACCCCCGAAACTTTCCCGGTGACCGAAACTGGACTTCCTATATATAATTCTTCACCTCCGAACCATTCCGGAACTCCTCATGACGTCCGGGATCTCATCCGGGACTCTGAACAACTTTCGGGTTTCCGCATACTAATATCTCTACAACCCTAGCGTCACCGAACCTTAAGTGTGTAGACCCTACGGGTTCGGGAGACATGCAGACATGACCGAGACGACTCTCCGGTCAATAACCAACAGCGGGATCTGGATACCCATGTTGGCTCACACATGTTCCACGATGATTTCATCGGATGAACCACGATGTCGAGGATTCAATCAATCCCGTATACAATTCCCTTTGTCAATCGGTAAGTTACTTGCCCGAGATTCGATCGTCGGTATCCCAATACCTTGTTCAATCTCGTTACCGGCAAGTCTCTTTACTCGTACCGTAATGCATGATCCCGTGGCTAACTCCTTAGTCATATTGAGCTCATTATGATGATGCATTACCGAGTGGGCCCAGAGATACCTCTCCGTCATACGGAGTGACAAATCCCAGTCTCGATCCGTGCCAACCCAACAGACACTTTCGGAGATACCCGTAGTGCACCTTTATAGTCACCCAGTTACGTTGTGACGTTTGGTACACCCAAAGCACTCCTACGGCATCCGGGAGTTGCACGATCTCATGGTCTAAGGAAAAGATACTTGACATTGGAAAAGCTCTAGCAAACGAACTACACGATCTTTGCGCTATGCTTAGGTTTGGGTCTTGTCCATCACATCATTCTCCTAATGATGTGATCCCGTTATCAATGACATCCAATGTCCATAGTCAGGAAACCATGACTATCTGTTGATCAACGAGCTAGTCAACTAGAGGCTCACTAGGGACATGTTGTGGTCTATGTATTCACACATGTATTACGATTTCCGGATAACACAATTATAGCATGAACAATAGACAATTATCATGAATAAGGAAATATAATAATAACCATTTTATTATTGTCTCTAGGGCATATTTCCAACAGGGTGCGCTAGTAGCGGCCTGCCACTGATAGATATGTCATACATATGTGGCTGGAATGCGGTCATGTACGCGCGCTGCCGGTATGGCTTGCCAAGCAACTGCCGAAGATTGACTTACTAGTGGGGTGCCAGGCGGCGCTCAACTCACCGGTACATTACATATCACTGTCGTGCCTGTCAACATACATGCCACTAGTAACCTTGGAGCTTGTGGTAACAACGAGCTTGCTGCTTGATGAGTGTTATTTTTACATACCTCTAACCAGAGTTTAAATCAGAATATTTCATTAAAACCGGGTATTCATTCTGATATTGTCACTAATGACTAATTAATACAAATGATTTCAAATATTTGATCTTTATTTTATTTCCATAGAAAATGGGCTATTATGGATGAAATCAAGCCAATACATGAAAATGAGTAAAGTGGAGATAGAGGAGATCAAGTGGGAGGCATAGCAGAGGCGCTAAAGCAGAAGACGACGTTCCATACGACCGCCCATACCCGCACCTGCTCGTATGGGCTGTCATATGGCATGCCAACCGAGGCGCCTGGTCCACCTGAACAACCTATATAAAGGGACCGCCGCCAAATGAACAATAGAAACAAGTGATTCACACGCCAGGCATCATCAGCTTCACAATAGCCATCTCCATCAACCCTAGCTGTCGCCATTTCCCATCTCCATAGCCAAAACCTTCACCACTATTATAGTTCTCAGCCACCTAGCCATACTTATAATCGTGTATCACACACGACATCCATTGTAAGACATATTATCAATAAATTAATCTTCATGATGTGTTTATCAGAGGTCATGGGTTGAGGCAAGGGCCTTGCAACCCGATGTATTTGTCAGAGGAATCAATGGAAGTACTTTGAATTAACGTCCCGTATGTGTAGCATAAAGTTGCTCCGTAGTTGTCTCTCATCTCATCTGTGTTCTTCACCCCTGCAGGTCCCCAGGATCATGGAGAGCGAGCCACGAAGAGGCTAAGGGCAGGGCGACCGTGAAGTGTTGTTCTGAACACCAATGAGAGAAAGGTTTAGTATGGTAACACGAATCGTATCCTTGGTGATTCAAGAGGCGTAGTCATTAAATGCTTAACACTTTTATCTGATTATTGCTATCTTAATTACGGGGGCAACCCTATGCAATGGATAGGGCCTTCAGTTGGACAATTGACTCTTGATACTGGACGCGTGCCAGTCAAGACATAATTTGGACACATCCTCCATTCAATACGTAGTAAGCACATCTTGATGGGTGACTTCTAGAGCACAAATTAAGCATGATGATCCCGACACAAATATATGATTGTAATCATAAGACCTCATACCTATGCCTATTTTTATTATAAGTGTTTCAGTGTGAGCATGATTTACAATCCGGTCAAAAGCTAGAATTTTATTCTCTTGCAAAAGCTTGTTTGAAACCCTAGCTTAAAGGCACCGTCCTCTCGTGGGTTCGATAACTCAGGGTCACCTCTGAAGAAAAGGGCGAGAATCCTTATTGCTCCATTTCTGGATCACTAAAGGAACTAATCAAGCCTTTTTCTGGCATTGTTGTCGTGGAGGATTTGTGTGTGCAGTCTTTCTTTTTAGAGTTTTTGTTAGAGTTTAGTTTCAGTTTTTAGTTTACCTTTTTACTGCAAGTCTTGTCAGTAGAAACCGCAAAAAAGATTACCATGGCTTGTAATCTTGGAAGCTTTGCTACTCCTAGCAATAGTTTCTTGCGTGAACCGATCGCACAACCTGATGTTGTTGTCTCTGAGTATGAGATAACACCAAACCTAGTCTCTATGGTTCAATGGGAGCAATTTGGAGGCTCTGCTTTTGAAGATGCCGGTATGCATTTGCATAATTTTTATGAATTGTGTAACATGACGCACATAAGGGATTATGACCCTGATGGTTTGAAGTTGCGTTGATTTCCTTTCTCCTTGAGAGGAAAAGCAAAAGAATGTATTCTAGTTTTGCCTAGATGTAATATAACTTCATGGGATGATTGTTGCAGTAAGTTTCTATCTAAGTTTTACGCACTTGTGAAAATTATACAACTACGTTCGTAGACAACAAGTTTTAAGGAGGAAGATGGTGAGCCACTATCGCTTGCATGGGATCGCACGAAGGAGGGTATCAGGAATTTTCCTAACCATGGAATTGAAGAATGGTTAATTGTTCATATATTTTATAATTCCTTAAATCCTATGTCAAAAACTATGCTTGATACAACTGCAGGAGGAACTAAAATTTGTTTTTGCCACTCTAGCTAGGTTTGGCCAATTTTCCTTATGCCACTTTAGTTTTTGACATTTCACTTTTGCCACTCTTAGCTTCTGATAATGTATCACAATTTCCATACCATGGTAAAAGTTAAATAATCTCATTTTACTTTTGCCACTCTTAGCTTTTCACAATGTATCAGAACTACCACTCTGAAAATTTTGCTTTTGCCACAAAATGGCAAATATGATGTATTGTCAAAAGCAAAGAGTGGTAAAAGTGAAATGTCAAAAGCTAGAGTGGCATAAGGAAAATTGGCAAAAGATAGAGTGGCAAAAACAAAATTCCCTGAACTATAATGGGTAAGCCTATCGTTGAGGTTAAAAAGTTGCTTGATGATATGCAAGAAAACCATGCCCAATGGCATGTTGAGAGGGCTACCACCAGAGATTTAATGCTGTAGAAAAAATATGGAGTTAACCGCTAGGATTGATGAACTCATCTCCATCATGAAAGGTAAAGAAGAGGTAAATGTGAAACTAGTACTGATGAAGATGTTAATGATGCCAATTTTATTGCTCATAACAGCTACAATCCCATCTGGAAAAATAATGGGTATACTCCTAGATTACCTTATCCTAATAATAGCGGAGCACCTAATAACTTTAATGGAACTAGCAGTGGCAATAGAAATACTCTTGAAGAAATTTTGAATTTTTTTATCGCTAGTCAAAGTGAGCAGAATAAAACTTTTAAAATATTTTAAAGAATCATGATAACTTACTTGATCAATTGACCGGTAAGACTGCTTGACTCACTAATGATGTGTAGGCTCTTGAGGGAAGAACCAAGAGCATGGATAACTTACATACAACATGTGTGATAACTTACGTACCTTACCGTGGTAAATGTTGACCCAAAAAAAGTCTTCTGAACATATTCACATGAGATCTAGTTTCGTTGGTCTCGTCATGACAACTTTTTATGTGAAAATGATTTTTCAATCAGACCGATGGTTTAAACTACAAAACATTTTGAATTTTGAATTTTAATGGAATATTTGCTGACATCATAAATTTTATTTTATTTTCATGCATGCATGTTTTAAAACTGAGAGATAACGCATGCAAGCAAAGTCGTTCAGTTTAAATAAAATCGTCGCGCGCTGGGTCTTTTCAAAGGGAAGTCGTTCCATATTGTTACTAAATACGGAACGGTGACCATATTCCCCACCGCATCTTGAGCCCGCCAGGACCAGGATTGGCCCACCCGAGCGCATTGCCGCCAACCATCGAGGAGATGCGCCAGAGCAGTCTGCCTGCCATGCGCGCCGCTCGTTTCGCGCCTGCGATGCTTTCGTTGGGGTCACACCTCCGCTGTTAGCAGCATCAGCCGCGTCGTCGTGCCCTCCCTCTTCCTTCTTTCTCCTACCCTCCTTCCTCTCTCCCTACTCCTCTCTCTAATATCTCTCTCTTCCCCACACTTCAAAACCGCCTCAAAGCAGCCGTCACACCTATAATATAAGGTGATCCAATAGAGTGATTGGGAATTTTTTTGCTCAAGTGCCCAAGGTACGTGCAAATTTCGTGGTGTTAATACATTCATGGAGATCATGGCAAAAAAATGCTCTCAAAGAAACTTTGAAAACTGCACTTTTAGACCTTTTTTTTGCATGAGCTCCTCAAATGCCATTTGAACCCAAAATTTTGGGCGCTCCTAGAAAACTCTGTAATCTTGGGTAGCAAAAAGATCCAGAGCTTTTTGTTTCTTTTCTATTTTCTTAAATGTACTGTTTATGAAGAGCATCTAAGTTTTTTTTGAAAAGGAGGGTCTCCCTGGCCTCTGCATCAGAACGATGCATACGGCCACATAGATAAATAAGTAAAGTTGTTCAACAAGGTCGTAAAGTCTGAAAGCAAAATAACGGCGAGCTCACAAAGAACCACAAACGCCAGAAACACAAGGCCCAAAAGCCACAACCAGCTGGCAAAACAAAGATAGGTAAACTAATTGCCTATCCTATTACATGACCGCCATCCAAACCGGTTGAAGATATCCCGCGCTACCATCTCCCACCGGACAGATCCAGTAAACAAACGCTCCCTGGCCTCCATCGGAGTGAGTAAGGACCACATACGGATCAGTGCAGTAGCTCGGAATAAAACCTGCAAAAAATGAATATTTGTTTTTCTGTTAAAGGTCAAATCATTTCTGCAATTCCAAATTGCCCACAACAAAGCACATACTCCTACACGAATGTGTCTGGCTGTTTCGGACTCTATCCCAACAAGCCACGTTCCAAATAACGTACTGACCGAATTCGGAGGAGTAATGTTAAAGGCAATATGCACCATGTGCCACAAGACCTTTGCCAAAGGGCAGTCAAAGAAGAGGTGTTTGATGGTTTCGTCCCGACCACAAAAACTACACCTAGTAGATCCTGTCCAGTTGCGCTTAACCAAATTATCCTTTCTTAGAATGACTTGTTTATGCACAAACCACATAAACACTTTAATTTTCAAAGGAACTTTGACTTTCCAAACCTCTATGGAACTAGGGATAACACTTGAGTTTATGACATCGATATACATCGACTTGACAGAGAACTCACCAGACCTAGTAAGCTTCCAACACAACTTATCGGGTTGGTGAGATAGCTGAACCTCCATCAGTCTACTCACCAAGTGAAGCCATGCTTCCCACCGGTCGCCCACAAACGCCCTCCTAAACTGAATATTAAGGGGAATGGACTGCAAAATCGTGGCAACAAGAGCATCACGACGTTGAGTAATACGATACAGGGACGGATACTGAAGCGCCAACGGCGTTTCACCAAGCCAAGTATCCTCCCAGAAGCGAGTGGTACTACCATTACCGACTATAAATTTAGTTCTATTAAAGAAGGCAGCTTTGACTCTCATAAGCCCCTTCCAAAACGGCGAGTCTGTGGGTCTCACTGTCACCTGAGACAACGTCTTGGACTGCAGATACTTACTCCGAAGAATCTGCGCCCACGTGGCCTCGGTGTCAACTGAAAGTTTATACAGCCACTTGCTGAGAAGACATCTGTTTTTGACTTCAAGATTCTCAATACCAAGGCCCCCCTGGTCCTTTGGTCGACAGATGATATCCCATTTGGCTAGTCGGTATTTTCTCTTGGTTTCATCACTCTGCCAGAAGAACCGAGATCGATAGAAGTCTAGCCTTTTCCTAACACCAACTAGGACTTTGAAAAAAGATAAGAGAAACATAGGCATACTCGTGAGCACCGAATTAATAAGTATTAGTCGGCTTCCATAAGACATGAGTTTGCCCTTCCAGCAACTTAGTTTCTTCTCAAACCGGTCTTCGATGCTCTTTCATTCTCTGTTTGTCAGCTTACGATGGTGAATGGGTATACCTAAGTAGGTGAAAGGTAACGCCCCCAATTCGCATCCAAACAATTGCCTATAAGCCTCTTGTTCCTCATTGGCTCTACCAAAGCAGAACAACTCGCTTTTATGAAAATTGATCTTCAGTCCGGTCAATTCTTCAAATAAGCATAACACCAGCTTCCTATTTCTCGCTTTCGCCAAGTCGTGCTCCATAAAGATGATTGTATCATCAGCGTACTGCAGGATGGATACACCTCCATCAACTAGATGAGGCACCAATCCACCCACCTGACCAGCCTCCTTGGCCCTTCCTATCAGAATTGCCAACATGTCAACCACAATGTTGAACAGAAAAGGAGACATTGGATCACCTTGTCTCAGGCCCTTGTGTGTCTGGAAGTAATGACCAATGTCATCATTCACTTTAATTCCAACACTCCCTTTTTGCGTGAAGGATTCTACCTGGCGTCGCCAAGTTTCATCAAAACCCTTCATGCGTAAGGCCTGCTGAAGGAAAGGCCATTTGACTTTGTCGTACGCTTTCTCGAAATCCACCTTGAAAGCAACTCTGTCTAGCTTTTTCGTGTGGATCTCATGGAGCGTTTCATGAAGGACCACAACCCCTTCCAAGATGTTCCTGTCCGGCATGAAAGCAGTTTGGGTAGGCTGCACCACAGCATGCGCGATCTGTGTGAGCCTATTAGTCCCGACCTTGGTGAAATTTTTTGAGACTAACATTGAGAAGACAGATTGGCCTGAATTGCTCAATTCTCACAGCCTCTGTTTTCTTAGGAAGAAGGGTTATTGTTCCAAAATTCAGTTGGAAAAGCTGAAGCTGCCCAGAGAAGAGATCATTGAACAAGGGCAATAGATCCCCCTTAATGATGTGCCAGCACTTCTTATAGAACTCAGCCGCAAATCCATCAGGGCCGGGAGCCTTATTATTTTTCATTTGCGATATAGCCTCGAAAACTTCTTTCTCAGTGAACGGGGCCGCCAAAATATCGTTCTCCACTGCTGTTAGTTGAGGAACATCCTCAATCCTGGACTCATCCAGAGACACACAGTTATCCTCTGGGGGTCCAAATAGCCGCTTGTAATACTCGGTAATGTATAATTTTAGGTTTTCCTGTCCTAAAATCGTTCCTTCATCTTGTTCAAGCTGGAAGATCCTCTTCTTTCTGTGTTTACCGTTAGCGATCATGTGAAAGAATTGAGTGTTCGCGTCCCCCTGGACTACTCGCCGGACCTTGGCCCGCAACGCCCACTTCAATTCCTCCTCTCGAAGAAGCTCTTTCAGCCTCATCTCCGCGTCAAGCTTGGCATGAAGCTCCGAGGATGGTAGAACAGTGGTTTCTGCTTTTACATCTAAGGACTGAATAAGGTTAAGGAGCCTTTCCTTTTCGACCTTATAGATCCCACTAAGATGCTTAGCCCACCCACGCAGAAAACTTCTCAAATGCCTGATCTTATTCTGCCAGCGCTCAAGCGCAGACTTACCTCCGGAATCCTTAGCCCACTCTCTGGCTACGAGATCAAAGAAGCCGTCTCGCTCAAACCAAGCAAGCTCAAAAGAGAACGTATTCTTATTTCCCACGTGGGTGGCCTCACCAGAGTCAACAAATAACGGCGTGTGGTCAGAAATTCCACGGGGAAGGGCCTGAACAGTTACAAAGGGAAACTTCTGTTCCCATTCAACGCTAGCCAACACGCGATCCAACTTTTCAAACGTCGGATTTGGCATCGCGTTAGCCCAAGTGAATTTTCTTCCTGAAAGCTCAATCTCTCTCAGATCCAAGCTTTCAATGATAGTATTAAACATGAACGACCATCTGCCGTCAAAGTTGTCATTGTTCTTCTCCTCACGCCTTCTAATGATATTGAAATCACCCCCCATCAGGATAGGGAGCTGCTCAGAGCCACAAATCCTAACCAGATCAGCCAAGAACTCAGGCTTAAGTTCAGGCTGTGCGGCCCCATATACTGCCACCAAAGCCCAATTGAACCCATCGGCCTTTGACCGCACCTGAAACTTGACTGCAAAATCTCCCATAACCACACTTCGAACCTCGAGCGAATCGCATCGAACTCCGAGTAAGATCCCACCCGATCTCCCTCTTGGTGGCAAACAATGCCAGTCAAAATCAATACCTCCCGACAAGGTATTTAGAAATTGTGGCGCAAAATTATCTCTACCAGTTTCCGATAAAGCGATAAATCTATTCTATACTCTAGAGACGCCTCCGCCAGAAACCTTCTTTTAGCCAAGTCTTTCAGACCTCTGCTATTCCAAAAGATTCCTTTCATAATTCATCATGGATTTTTTTTGTCGTACGGATCCTTGCACTCCTACGCACTGCGGACACCGGATAAACCTTCCGCTTCCACTTGCGTTTGGTGATATTCTGACTCTGCAACCGGTCCTCACAACCAGTCTCAGCAGGTCTCCCGACATCAATCACCGTTGTATCATCTTCCTCCTCCGACTCAGGCATGGGAGGAGTAAGATCCGCACAAAAGTTATCGAACACTCTGACCACCAACGCATCAAACTCTGAATCACTCATGGGCTTAACCGCTGCTAAGTTGCGAATCATCTCTAAAGCCCGCTCAGCCTCTAAATCCAGGAGGTCATTAACAGAATTTGAAATTTCAGTAACATTACTACCTAGTGAAACTCCTAACTGATTTGCATTATCGACAATCTCATCATTAGAAAAATGCAAAATGGAATGAGAGGTATTGACCGACATACCAGTAGTGACCTCAACGTCACGGAGCTTGGCCGCCCTCATAGCGCACTGCTGCTGAATGTCGTCCACCTCCGGATGATTCTGGAGACGGCAGCTCAACCGTCGTCCCTCAGAAATCGGATCCGGAATCCCTCCAAACGCAATGACCTCCTCTCGAGAAATCCTGCTCGAGGTGTGGCCTCCTGCCTCACCCCGAACACGGAGCTGGTCAGCCTCCAGGGATGCTCTAGCATCAATGCCAGGACGCGGAGAGGCCCTCGCCAACGCCGGAGAAGTCGGACGCGCCCCACAGGGCGGAGACGGCAGCGCACCGGGGGAAGGAAGTGCATGGGCCACCTGCCCGAACTCCTCCCCCCCAGCACCGGAGGGGCGGCCACCATAGGCGCCCCAAGAGAGTAAGGCCCCGAGGCCTCCTGCCCCGAGCCCCCTCTCGAAGGTGATGCCGCAACCTGCAGAGCAGACCAAGCGGCGGGAGAAGGGGGATCCGAGCCCACCTGCATCGGGCCCCCTCCCAAAGGTGAGACCGCCACTGCCGAGGCCTCGTCCAGCCCTGACGGAAGGGAGGACACGGGGGCCACCTGCCCTGAGTCCCCAACAGAAGGCTGAACCGAGGCCGCTTGCCCCGGGATTCCTCCTGAAGACAGCGCCTCAAGCACCGGATCCAGTACCTGATGAGAGACACTGTGTTGAGCACGTGAGGTAGTGGCCACTTGCCCACGCACCTCCTCCTCTCCCCTGACCGAGACCGTCGAAGCCCGAGGAACGGGACTCACAGCATCCTCAAAAACCAAAGCAGGTAACGTGAGCTCAACAGCCTCATCCGAATCCACTCGATCACTCCACAACCTCGGTGGTGCAGACGCAGTCTCGAAAGCCCCAAATCTCAGAGTCGTCGTAGGCACCGACGATAGTGGAGCCGCCCCATCCTCGGACGTCGTAGACTCGAACCCCGGTCCCTTGGACAACTGTCGTCCCGTATCATCGACCGTGGTCTCCTTAGCTCCCGCGCTGTCATCACCCTCGTGCATATCCACGTCAGTCCCGTTAGCCCCCTCGGCCAACAGGGTCTCGTCCTCAAACTCAATCAGAAGGTCAAAAACCTTTCCACGATAAGTCCACTTGACAACCTCAGGCACATACTCAATATTCAAAATACTAACCAGTATACGAGCAATCCCGTGAGCTCTGGTGAAAGCCATATCCACACGCTCAGGCTTCCCCACCATGATTCCCAAGCTAGCCACGACCCTAGCATCCTGCATCGGCTTGGAAGGCCCCCCGGAAAAACGCAACCACGCCTAAGTAAGTGGCTTGCCCTGAGGCTCCACCTGCTTCCACTCATGGAACTCAAGGATGCAATCTGTGCCTGGCACTTTGCACATCCCAAAACTCAGAAGCCTCTGCAGATCCTCCACCGAAGGAAACTCAACCCGAAACATCTTATCCGAGAGACTGACAAGCTCCCACTGAAAGTTCCCAGGGGCCAACTCCCGGAGCCTCTACACAATCTGAGTCTCGGAGACCTCTCCTTTGGTCACCTTAACAATCCCAGTAGTCATGCTCTGGGCCTCATCAGGAACCTCCCTCTCATTAGGAGATTCAAAGAATGTGAGTTCAGCACAATACACTCCATACATCATGAGAGATGGTGCCTGATCTCGCAGAAGTGGGCAATCCCCCGAATCATGTTCTGGCTTACCACAAGTGTCACATAACACAACTATACACTCAGCAATAAAATGACCCTTGTCACCACAACGATAAAACAACATTTTCTCTTTCTTGCGCGCCCACTTGGACGCCCTATCAGCATCAGCCCTGTCCGGCATATCCACGGACACATCACCCATAGTCTCATTCTCTGGAACGTGAACACTAGCGAGAGCCGTCACAACCTCCATAGCCTGACCGGTCAACACTGGCTCCTCGGTACTCCCGCCAGCGGTCGTCTGCTCGACAACCACGGTGGGCGGAGGTTGTCGTGGGCGGTACCGACCACCACGACCGCGATGACCGCCACGATGACCGCGGAAACCACCCCGCTGCCGATGATCCGGGCCAGATGCCCCCTCGACAAAACCACCGGTAGGACCCAAAAACGGCCTCTCCGCTGATCCGTCGCTCTGCCAAGCATATCCACGACCTCCACCCGTGGACGAAGAACCCCGGTGCTGCCCAGCTCCATAGGCATTATAACCGTCATCCCCCCATTGACCCCTGGGCGTAGCTGAAGCACCACCAACGGCATTGCTCTGTGGCGGCGGCGCCTGCGACAACACCAGCGCAGCCTGATGAGGCGGCCGGGCAACGAAGTGCGGAGGCGGAGCCGGCCGCGGTTGCAAGCCCGTCATCAGCGCGAGAGGCCTAGGAGGCGCTACACCGCAGCCCGCAGCAGCCCCACCGGCCACCGGGCGGGGACCGAGGACCGGCCCTCCACGTCCGGCCGAGGGCACGACCACTGGAGATGCCGGCGGCGGCCGGGCAGCGGGCAGACCGCCAGCGCCGTGACCCGCCGCAGCATTAGGCGCTCCACCAGAGACTCCAGCTCCCCGGCCAGCCGTAGCCACGCCGCCACGCCCAACGCCGACAGCCGGCGGTGGCGCAAGGCCCCTGCCGCTACCCGGGCCTGGCGGTGGCGCCCCTCCAGCGCGACCTACCCCACTCAGTTTTGCCGGCCTCTTCCCCGGCGGCGGAGCACCTCCAGGCCCCGCCATGGCCCCTAGCGGCAAGATACGGCGAGCCCGGCCACTCCCTGCAGAACGAAGACGCGGCGTTCGTCTAACGAAAGCCCTAGGGCACGGCGCAGCAGACATCGACGACGATCTGGACGTGCATGCCTCGATGCCCTGGGTTACGAGCGAAACCGGTTCCTGCTGGGCCTCATACCCAGCGGACCCCAGCCCACTCAAACCCACCGGCCCAACACCACAACGCAACACGTCTCGGCCCAGGAGCGAATTCAAACGCTCCTGGCGAGCCGCCCCGATCCGGATCGCCATGACCGCCGGCGGCGCAGCCGCGGTCACCTCCGGCGCTGATCGAGGCCCTGCCCGGCGAGCATTCTTTCTCCTCTTCACAGTAGTCCAAGATTCCGGCCGAATCAGATAAAAAACGGTTAAATTCTGTAGACGTACCTTAGGCAAGGGACCCTTCCACGGCCGGATCGCCGCGCCGCCGTTCTCCGGTGAACCACCCGGCGCAGCATCTCCTTGGTTTCTCCCGCATGAAGCCCGACCCTAGCCGGATCCTCGAGGGGCAAGACCTTGTCGACGGTGGAAGCGACCTCATCTTCTTCATAACCTGCACCTGGGCACAATTGTGGATTGCCGAAGCAAACAACCCATTTCTTCTGTGCGTGGAAAGAAATCTCACCACTGGCGTACATGCAATGTATCACTTGTCACTAGCAGAGGACATGGGAGTGATCTATAAAAGACTAGTGATTTCGACAATCTACTCTGTATACTCTCCTTTTTTTCAAGCGAGAAGGAATAAAAAAAGGACAGTTGACGGCCCATATTAAGACCGTCGGGCCATTGGGCCCCAGAGCCCATCCGAATGCTGCCTCTGAGGCCCAAACCGTATACCAAATCCGCTACGGGTGGGAAAGTGGATAAGAGAGTGCCCCGGGCGAGCTCAACGCCAGAGCAGAGAAAGCACACCGCAATGGCGTCGCCGTCGTGTGCCTCCACGCTGCCCTGGACCGCCGCCGCCTCCTCCCCCTCCTCCGCCTTCTCCTCCCCGATCCGCCTCCAGACCCGCCGCGCCCCCTCGCTGGTCATCGTCGCCCAAGGCAGGGTCAAGAAGTACCGCCAGGTCCGTCAGTCCGTCCGTCACTCCCCCTCCCTTTCAATTCTTCTTTTCTGAAGGCATTCGCCTCCGTAGATCGGAACGGCTCAAAATCGGCAGGATAGTAGTAGTGCTCCGCAGAGGCTCGAGCTAGTTTCTATCTTTCCCGGTGACATTGTTTTCTTCAGGAAAAATGTATCTGACAGACTGACAGACACTATGAAGAAACAACAGTAATGTGGCGTGCTACTATCCATTCCCCCGCTCATCGGGGAGGGGGTGCAAATGGCCACGGAAAATCGAAATGCTGGCCATTAGCTTCGTGCTGCTTGTACAACCACAGCAACTGTTTCTGTTTGTTTGGCGCCTTTCGCCTCTCCTCGCTGCTGCCTAGAGTAGAGGTAGAACAGAAGTCGTTTTGACACCTGAATCCATTAGATGCTCTAGCTATTGGCTGAGGCTGATTGCAGGATGATTTGTTAGTTATAGCAGATGGCTGAAGGCACAGCGGTTTGATTGTGCGCGGCAAATGCGACCGACAACGTGCCATCATCGTGGCCTCACATAGTAGTTATGTGTGGTTCTGATGCTGTTTCATTCCATTGGTTTGGTGCTGTGTAGGTCATACTTAAGGACGACATCGATGAGATAAGTGGCAAGAAGGGCGACACGATGAAGGTCCGGGCCGGGTTCTACCGCAACTTCCTGCTCCCCAAGGGCAAGGCCACGCTGCTCACCCCGGACGTCCTCAAGTAACGTCTCTGCCTCGCCCTGCACTCGTTTGCCTGCCGTATCTTTGCATTCTTTGTGTACTGTGTAGGTTAAGTTTCTCAGTTGTTACCGATAGGCAGCGGCACTACCGAGATTCGGTTCATGTTTTCTTATCCGTGAACTGCTCATCGATGTGTTTTGCAGTAGTATGTTTTTCCCGTGCCCGCAAGTTCAGATTCGCATTGCGTAATAATTCAGTGGCAAGTTTCCTTGTAAAATTTTGATCAAGATTGGGAAAAGCAGTTTAATACAAGGAGGGTGAGTTTATTTTGAAGCCTTGTGAATGCTTGTTTTAAGGGATGGTTTCGTACATTTATTTTCTGAAGGCTGGGTTGGTTTTCATCCTGATTGAGACATTAGTCTGCATATGTTATATTTGGATCGAGCATGTGTTAAAACATAAAAGTATTCAACAGAGGCAATGTTCAGTCTGGTGTTTAAACAAAACTAAGATTATTAAGTTTGTGTCCTCTGCTTCTCTTTGCAGGGAAATGCAAGTGGAGCAGGAGAGAATCGAGGCTGAAAAGAAGAGGGTAAGTGAATACTGTATATGTTTGAAGGCCTGATAACAAAAATAGGATTGCAGTTTAAGCTTAGCATCTTAGATGTCCAAAAAAGTAAGCAACGCTTGCGGATTTGGTCATATATCTTTATTTTGTGGAAAACAAAGCATAGTTGCAGTTCAACATCTTAGTATCTGAAAGCTTAAGCGCACTTGGTTTTTGACCTTATATCCTTATTTTCTAGGAAGAATCATAGTTGCACTTTAACCTAGTATCTTTGTGTATAGAAGAGTAAGCATAGTTGTAGTTTAACCTTACTATCCTTATTTTCTGGAAATGGAACTTGGATGCAGCTTAACCTTAGTATCAACATTCTGAAAACGATAATGATTTAGCACACCACATTCTTGTGAAACAATGGCCTTGACATAAACTCCGGAATCATTTTGTACTTGACTAGGTAAAAGAAGAGGCACAGCAACTCGCGCGAGTCTTCGAAACCATCGGGGCGTTCAAGGTGCCACGTAAAGGTGGCAAAGGAAAGCAGATCTTCGGGAGGCAAGTCCTAGTTGCACAGTTTCATCGTCTCACACATTTCTCGTTTTCTCCAATCCACATCCTCTCACACATTTCCTGTGCCTCACACAGCGTCACGGCGCAAGATCTCGTCGACATCATCAAGTCGCAGCTTAACAGGTAACAATCCTTCCTTTCAAGTGTGTACAGCAAGCAACTAAACTTCCCATCATCGTCGCTTCGCTTACGGGCAAATTAATCACTGAACCGTGGAAACCATGTAGGGACGTCGACAAGCGGCTGGTGGAGGTCCCGGAGATCCGCGAGGTCGGGGAGTATGTTGCGGAGATCAAGCTCCACCCCGATGTCACAGCCAAGGTGAGGCTGACTGTGTATGCCAAGTGAGCCGGTCGCAAGGAGGGCATTCAGTGGATGGTGAGGTCTGATCTCGCCATATACTCTGAACATCCTGCAACTGTTGTGCCTGGGAGCTAGCGAGGATGGGTTTTACAAAAATGTTGTTCATGGCCTTGTATACATTAGGAGAAGCATGGAGAATTTTTACCAAGTGAATATGTGAAATCCTTTTTTGTTCATTTGTCGGCAGAGATCCATTTTGCTAAATAATTAGATTTTCCATCCATTGGTTGACGCTATCCTCGTCATGGTCCTTTTTTTTTTTGCGGGTTCCTCGTCATGATCCTACTTGTATTGTGTAACCAACTCGAGTGTACTATATCTACCTGTAATAATACTATTAAAACCAAAGAGGCACACGTCGGGGTTGGGGGGTTCATTGACCTCACCTCCGACCAGGAGTTGTTTTAGGAATCTTTTGCATTGTAAAAAAAATCTATGTACTATAAAAGTGCTCGGTGTCCTCCTTGTTTGAGAGATATACGGTTGGATGGCTGATGCCCGGCCCAATGTCCGCGGACATTTGGGGCGTCCGGTAGGTGATGTGCATTGCAGATACCCTTAGCCTTTCTTTGTCTGGTACAGTACGGATAAGACTGGGTTTCATTGATTTATTTCAGTTTTCTATAGGGAGCTGATTTTTTTGCCGCTTTCACTTCCGGTTCTTTCTTTCTATTTTATTTCCTCTTTCAGTTTTTATTTTGTCTCAAGTTAGAATTTTGTTTTATAAAATCACAAACATTTTTTAAAATTTCAGTGACAACATATAAAAATACACGACGGGCATTACTTTTTAAAATTCATGAATATTTTTCTGAAATCCATGAACATCTTTTGCTCTCATGATTTTTTAAATAAAGTGAAACATTTTTGTTCATATTTTCTTAACTTTGCAAACATCTTTTCAATTCATGAACCTTTTTGAAAATCATAAACATTTTTTAAATCCGTGAAGATCTATTGAACTATGGATTTTTTAGAAAATCATAAAATAAATTGAACTACATGAACTTTTTTAACTTTATGAGCACTTTTTAAAACTTATGGATATTTTTGAATTCATCACCATTTATTAAAATCCATGACATTTTTTAAAATATGCGAATAATTTTTAAATCCTCAAAAAAAAAACTACAAGTCACGAAACTTTACACATTAGTTAAAAATCTGTAGCACTTTTTTCTCGAGCACAAACCTGTTTATAGTTTTTCTACCGGTTGTTCTTTATGAGCTGAGAAAAATCAAGTGGCCTAGCCCAGATGCGCAATATATAGGAACGAGGTCCCGAAAACCTGAGGGGAGAATGAACGAAGTAGAAGTGATCAACTAGCTCACGTGTTCATGAAAAATTTAAAAAAACTTGTCCAAAAATGTTCATGAATTCAATAAATATTGCGAATCTTATAAAATGTTCCCCAAATTAAAAAATTCAAGATTTTTAAAAAATATTCGTTATTTTTAATGTTGCTCCCAAATTACAAAATAATGATAAATGTGAAAACTGTTTGAAATTTCGAAATAATTCCCAAATTAAGAAAATGTTTCAAATTTTAAAATAAAAAACGAAAAGAAAAAAAGAAATCCGAAAAGAAAGAAAAAGCTTAATTTGCTTGTGTACTTGTATAAGCTTATTAATTTACTTGTACTTGTATTTATTCCCAAATTAAGAAAATGCCCGCAATGCTTTTCTGTACTTGTATAAGCTTAATTTACTTGTGTGCTCTTCGTTCATTTGGTTGGTGTTATGTAGGTCATAAGATGGATGACATCGACCATCTCCTTCCACCAGACGGGCCTCTTTGATTTGTAGGATTGTAAAAACATGAAAATAAAAAAGCCAAATGATTGAAATGCCAATCTCATATCAGTCCCGCCGGGTTTTGTTTTGTTTGATAGCTCCATACGGAAAACAACAACGCAACAAGAATCCAGCCAAGGCTCTCTTTGCGTCCCTCTCGCGTCGCCTCCCTTGCGGGCGACTCTGCTCAGCCGCCGCGGCCGCCTAGTCCCTCCAGCGCCCTTCTCTCCCTCCGCCGCTGCCGATGGTCGGCGCCGGGCAAAGCCCGTGCGTGCGACGGCGGAGGGTCTCTCCTCTCGTTTCCGGATCCGCGGCGGCGCGGGCGTCCTAATCCGCGGGGTGCGGCCCTCCCGACGGTGTGGCGGATCCCGGAGACGGCGGACTCGCGGCGGTGCACGGGTGCCCAGATCCATGGGTGTGGGACTCCCGGCGGCGGCGGGCTTGGGCGATGACGTTGGCCGCGCGATGCCGGATCTCGTCGCTCGTGGCGCATCTCGCCACTCCGGCCTTCTTGGAGGAACCTGGACCAGGGGCGGCGACCCCGTTAGGCATGGCGACGGTGCCCTCGGCTGGTGACGTTCGTGGGGGTGGATGGACGGCGTCTTGACCGCGTGGACGGTGAGTCGCCGATGGATCTCCTCCGTGCTGCAGGCTCTCTCCCGCTGCATTTGGTGGCCTACGATCGCGATCGTCGGCCTCGGTGCGTTCGCGGGGGCTGGTAAAGGTGACATCGGACCGGAGGAAACTCTGGATGACTCGTTCATCCCGACGGTGGCGACGACCAGGGTCGCCGTTCTCCTCCTTGCAGGTGCCGTCGAGGTCCCTGCCCTCCACCCCGACCCCATGCCCTGGTTAAAAACCCTAAATCTCCTTAGATTAGGTGGCGGCGGCACTGCGTGTGTCGTACCCTTCTTGGAGGCGCCACCTGGGGCGTTTGGGTGCTCGGTTTGAGGAACTGCGGGCGGAGGGGATGGGACCAATGGCAACAGTTGGTGTTTCGCGTCGGAGGAGCGGCATGGCATCTGGCACGTCAACAACGGCGGCATGGAGCAGCGGGGTCTCGCTAGTGGGCGTGTGATGATGGACGAGCGCAGGATGATGGCGTCGTGGAGTCGTCGACGGCAGCTAGATTGGGCAAGGTAGATGCAACAGTACAACACTGAAGATGGATTGGTGGCAGGTGGCTGCGGCGGCCTCATACCCGACAAGCGTCCTGATTGAGGAGTGCGCCGGACTGGTGGGTGCCCCATACCCGGCAGGCGTCCTGGTTGGGACCTCAGGTCTTAGATGTTAGGTTTGGCTGCGAGGTCGGTTTGATATTAGGCCCAGACTATCAGCATCCCTACATCAACTGGATAGGAGTATCGACAGATGTTGCCTAGACGGTGGCTTTAGTCTTACTATTGTATGACTTTGTAAGGTCTTGTGTGAATAATTAGTAAAGTGGTTGCATGCACCGTCTAGATGCAGAGGCCGGGGGTCCTCCTCCTTTTCTAAATAAAAATAAAAATAAAAATAATACGGAAAACAAAGGAATCCTTCAAAGAGGTTTGAGTGGTTGCTAGAAATCCTACGAGATGTAGTACAAAAAATCCTTAGAAAAACTTTTTATAGGATTCAATCCTATGAACCAAACAACCAACATAAGGAAAATTGCTAATGATTTTAATCCTCCAAAATTCCTACGAAAATCCTTTAAATCAATGGAGCCCTTAGTTCTATCCATGTCGAGAAATAAAAAACTGGAGTATTATGGAACAGAAAGTATAGGAAAAGAAACAACTTCACCTACCGATCTTTTAATTTCCAAAAGGCATGGACAAAAAACAAGAAGTGTGCTGCATGCAAAATACTCATGAAAACGGACAAAGGTAAGATCGATCGAGAGAAACCAGAGCATCTATCTCTTCTATCTTCCTCCGGAAAAAGCAGGGTCTTTTTGCTCTGATCGATGAGGTAATTGGATCGATCAATTGATCGACATGATTTAAATTTCTATACATCAATATATGCACGAAAGAGAACGAGAAAACTGGTTGAGACGAATTAAGTAGCACCAGCAGAAGTGCTCCGTGATCCCACCTGTAATGTAAAGCCAGCTCAGAGTGTACTTTTTCTTCGAGCTGTACTTCAAACAAATATAACATGTTTTAGATCACTACTCTAACAATTTGAGTTGGACACCATATATTTTATGAAGCTATAGAATATCTCATACCGAAAAATATGATGTGAAATGTAAGAAAAGTTATGGATTTTGTTTTGTTTATTACATGCTGAGCTGACAGATCATAGTGTCTCTATGATGATATATTAATAGGATAGGAGTATTTGTTTACAGTGGTGCTATATTTGTTAACAGAGGGAGTGCTATATATCTTGTTGACAGAATGGTCCAAAGCTCCCGTGATTTTTGGACCGCCCCCGCGCCGTCCCCCGCTTGGGCGGCTCGGGCGGAGCTCCCGTACCAGGCCGCCGGGGCGCCCTTCCATCATCCCTTCCTCCGTCACCGCTGGAGGAAGCCGCCGGGCGAAGGCCACGGCCGATGACGGTGACGGAGGTGCTCTCCTCCTCCCTGCGTCGGGCCTGGATGGGGTAGGGCATCCACCCGCGCGGAGGCGCATCCCCTGATCCAGTTGGCGGGGGAGCAACGGCCTGCCTCCGGCGGCGGCGCGAGGCGGCAACATGGCGAGGGACGGTTGCGGCGGGGGGCCTTGGACCTGGGGCGGCGGCTCCCTTGGTGGCGCCTCCATTTTCGGTGGCAAGGCGAGGCTTGGAGCAAGGAGGAAGATGACGACGAGGCGTTTCTTTCCTCACGGCTAGCGTGACGGTTGCGGCGGGGGGCCTTGGACCTGGGACTTGCTCGCTCCGTTCCTCACGGCTAGCGTGACGGGGCTGGAGGGGGAAACGACAGGAGGCAGGGATCAATGCCGGCACGGAGAGGTGTATGATGTACCGGCGATCAGCTACTAGACAGTGCACCACGACAGCATATCAGAGGCAAAGGTTGAGCGAAGGAGTTCACGGCCGAGATTCAACGGAACAAGGTCGTCGAGCAGAAGCAACATGAGGATGAAGGAGGAGGTGACAGCGGCTTGGAGCAAGGAGGAAGATGACGACGAGGCGTTTCTTTCGCCAGCTCAGTTTTTAAAAAAGAGGTCCGCGGTTCTTTTTTAAAAACAGAGAAAATACCACGGTTTTGCAAATACTACAGTATTAAAATCATAGTTTTTAGTGACAACCAAACACCTCATCTCTCCCTAGTAATAATAATAAAGCATGGATTGTTCACCGTCGCGGCGTTTTTACAGAAAGGTCCTGTGGTTTTTAATAATTGAACCCGCAGTCCTCGTCATAACTCAGCCCGAACCGGTACGGCGGAGAGAAAAAAAAACCCCGGCCACCCGCACGACCCTGCCTCCCAATCCCATCTCCTCCTGCAGCGCGCCGCCACCTCCTGCCCCGCCCCGCCTCACCGCGCGCCACCGGCCACCACCGCCGCCAAGCTGCCGTTCTTCGCCAGCACCCGCGGATCCGGACGCCCCTCGCCTTCCCTGTCGGCTGCACCTCCCAGCGCCGGCGCCCCTGCCAAGCTCTGCCGCTGGAGGATCTCCTCCGCTGGATCCACATCCCCATGGCCGGAACGGGTCTTCCTCGAGTACCCATGCTCCATGACGCTCCGGCCGCCCTCTTCCTCTCTGTTCCCTCCCACCCCTCCTACCACAGCCGAGGCTCTAGGCACCCTCTTCTCGCCCCTTACCCCTCTTCCTCCCTGTTCCTTCCCACCCCTTCTCCCGCAGGCTCCAACCGTGGTGGTGGGGGGCGAGCAGCTGCCGTCCGGTGGCTGGGGGAGTGAGGAGGGCGCCGGTCTAAAGCACGAGAGCTCGGCGCATGGCGACAATATAGATCGGCTACAGCGGCGGCGACGACCCAACGGCGAAAGGGGATGGCTGCATGATGATCTTGTTCTGATCAATTCTGAAATAGGAATGGAGGACTACTGTGGTGGTCACTGTTGAGGATGCTGGGTTACCTGACAGTAGGTATGCAGTTTCAGAATTATTGGTTGGACGTACAGTCTCAAGTCTCAACCTAGCAAGAACACTTTCATGCTGATACATTTTTTGTCTGAAAAAATATTTAGTCCTTTTTGTCTTGGAACAATATAAATTCTGCAATGGTCGTGCTACAACACATGCCTTACAATTTCTTCACTGCAATATTATGCTACAACATATGTCTTATGTATTTCATTTTGTATCAGTTTACTTGCCAGATTTTAAATTGGAGCTTAGCATGAACTGAAGAGAGGATACTTCAACATGTATGTGCTGAAAGTGTCGTGGTGGGCGCACACAGATGCAAGGGATGGCTAAAGAGAGGAGAAGGCTCGAGGGCGCTGGTGGACTCCAGAGGCGAGGTTAGCATGAGCGGGCGCGGGACGCCGAACATACCCAGGTTCGGGGCTCTCCGGAGAGATAATACCCCTAGTCCTGCCGAGTGTAGTTGGATAATCGATAGTACAATGTTGCTCCTGGATCTGTATGGAGGAGGAAGGAAGCTGGCCAAGGCTTGGGCTGCTCCTTCTCTCCGGTGTTGCTGTTTTGTGGCTAGTCCTCTTGCTCGCTCCCCGAATGATCGTGGGCTCCCGGGGGGTTTTATAGTCCAACCCCCCGGGGGTACAATGGTAATGTTACAAGTCGGTGGGTCCGTATTGTCGGTGTCTGGGGACCCGGGCTGGGTCCCGCTGAGGGCTTGTGGTTCGCCGGGTTCCCCTAGGTGCGGGCCCTGCATGCCTAGGGGGACTGTGCGTCGTCTTGTCGATCGTCAGGGCGTGGCCGAGTTGAGTCACGTACATTGCTCTCCGTCAGGTTGCCGCTTGCTGTCGTCAGCGGTGAGGGCGGGGGCACTGTAGCCACGCCGGCCCTGGTCAGCGGGTAGGTGAGGGGCACTGTTGCCACGTTCCTATTGACCAGAGGCATGGGCGGGGCACTGTTGCCTCGGTCATCGTTGATTGAAGTCTCGTCCCCATCATACGGCCTGGATGGGACGGGAGTTGACCCGCGGCTGGATTGCGTAGCACGCCATGGGTGGCGCTGGCTTGGTGAGGAGGCTTTGGCCGTGCCGGGTTCGGCGGTCTTGCGCTAGTTGTTGAGGCCGAGTCGACGTGTCTTGCCGGGTCGGCTAGTCTGGCCGGCTCGCGGGGCTTGGCCGGTATTGAGGGGCGGTGCCAGCCCCGTTGGTTTTTTTGAAGAGGATCTGGGTTCCGTTGCCTGCCCAGGGTCCATCCCCCCGACTGTAGTCCCCGAAGCTGTGAAGGTCCACCGTCTTCGGATGAGTGGGCCTTCGCAGTTTCCCCCTTAAGCAAGGTGGATTCTGCGAGCGTCGGGTCCGGCAACACCCACTGTGTGCCGGTTTTCTCGAAAACCGGATCGTGGCATCCCGGCCGTGGTGGGGACCAAGAAGTCCGCCGAATCTTGGGGCAATCCTCGGGCTTTGCGCGGGCGCCGCGTGGTGCCCGAAAGTCGGAGGGGCCTGACATGCCACGCGCGTGACGGGACCGGGCGACGGGCTGGGGCCCACCGCCGTGCGCCCTCGGCCCAAGCGCACGGATTTATTGCGGCGTCCGGGGGCCGGTTGCTCTTCCTCGGGCAGTTACTGCGCGTGTACGTGCGCACTTATTCCGGGGTAGTGGAACGGGCCCATGCAGACGATCCCACTTCCCCACGTTCAAACCGAGGGTTATAAATCCGGGGGCAGGGGGCGGCGGACATTATTCTCGCTCGCGCCCTCCTGTCCCTTTGCTCTCGCTCCGCTCTTTGCAATTGACGCACTGCGGCGCCTGCTGCTCCGAGCAGAACTCCTTCCCCGTCCATCTTCCTTCTTCTTCCTTTGATCATGTCGCTGCCATCGGGCTCTTGGATGGGTTCGAATGTCACCTCCGAGGACATCACCCAACTCCGGGCGACGCGGCGCCTGCCGCGGGAGACGGACGTCGGCGTTCGCCTGCCGCGCGGCGAGCAGAGGCCTCGGCCCGAGGGGCAGGGGCGCGTGGCGTGAATGACATCTCCAAGGCCAACCTTGGGGAGGACTGGCGGTTCGGCAAGGCGCCGTACAGCCAGTCGAACCCGGCGCCGCAGGTGAGTGTCTGGTCTTCTTACTTTGCTGCCGCGCACCTTCTCATCCGTCCTGACGCGACGTGGGGGGGTACTTCTGAACGCGATTCGGCATCCTTACGCCCGGGCCCCGTCGCAAGTGGAGCCGGTGGCGCCAGAGGAGCCCGCGGTCATGGCGGGAGGAGGAGGCCGAGTCCGACGCCGGCGCTGGGCGTCGCGCGGGTAAGTCTCATGTTTTTCTTCATGTGTCTTGAATTGCTGACCGCGACACGGAACGGTCGGTGCTGACGCCAGTTGTCGGTGTAGTGGCGTTGGGCGAGGGAGGCGGCGACGCGGGCGGAGCCGGGTCCTCGCACGGGGCGGCGCCGAGCCGCCCGCATGGGAAAGACAGCGTCGTGCCGCGACCCCGGGCCCTGAAGCGCACGGCGGACCCGGCCGCGGCTGGGAAGCCGGCCAAGAGGAAGCGCGGCGGCGGGCACGGGAGGCCAACCCCGGTCCCGGTCTTGGCGGGGTAAGCTTCATCTCTCGTTTGCGCTTAGATTTTTTTCTTGAGCTAGTCTTGTTTCTTTTCCGCTCATTCTGTCTTCTTCTCCAGGTCGCCAATCGCGCTGGCGAGGGCGGTGGCGGAAGCCGCGACCGCCGAAGGGGCCGCGTTCCGCAGGAGCCGGTCCGACCTTGCCGACCAGGCCGAGGTGGAGGGACGGGCCGACTCGGACCTCGGCCTGGATCCGAACGACGCCGAAGCCTTGGCCTGGCGGGACAGGAACCGGGCCGAGGCGGAGCTGGAGGCGGCGTCGGTCCGTGCTTGGACCGACGCGGCGGCGGCATGGGCGCAAGCCGGCGCGGAGCCGGCCTGACGCGAGATGCCGAAGGGCACGGTGGTGGCGGCGACGGTCTTTGAGCCGTCGTCGGTGAGGGAGCGCGGCCGTGGAGGCCGGGCTGAGGTGGTGATCCCCGACCGGGAGGTCATGGAGGTGGAGGATGACACCCCGCCGTGGGCCGACGTGGTCGAGCGAGCGGGGACTGATGGTGGTGGAGGCGGCGTCGTTTTGGAAGAGACGCTGCGGGCGGCGGTGTCGGAGGCGCCACCGGTTTTGGAGGAGGCACCGCGGGCGGCGGTGCCGGAGGCCACCCCGGCAGCTGGGCCGGAGACGGCGACGCAGGGCATCCCGGCGTCCGGGTCATCGTCGGCGCTGGGAGGGGCGTCGGAGGAGGTGCTGGCCGCGTCGCGAGCGGCCAGCGGGGAGTACGCCTTGGTGCCCCGGCAGGGAGGGCGCCGAGCTGTCGTGGCGCACCCGGCGCGGAGCGGGGGCGCCGTTGTCTTCGGGCCTCAGACCCAGGAGGAGGCGGCGCTGGACGCCGTCAGTCGCCGCCTGCGAGGCCGGACGGAACGGCTCGAGGCCTTCGCCCAGGCCGAGGTGGAGAGGACGCGCGACCTGGAGCGCGCCGTTCTGGTAAGTCTTCTTGTAATTTCTTCTTTGTGGGGGAGCGCTAGCGCACCCACTGGGTGTAGCCCCCGAGGTTCGGGCCAACTACGTAGTAGTTGGGTCGAAGCTTTAGATTGTTTGCCTTGTTCTGATTTCTGCTTTCTTCAGCATCTCGACGCCTTCCGGGTCGCCGCCTACAATCGTCTCCTGGGCAAGCACCGGGAGCTCATGGAGCAGCTTGCCGCCAAGGAGGAGGAGCTCCGCATCGCCGCAGGTATTCTTGTGCTCTTTTCTAGTGGGGGGCGCGCTAGCGCACCCACTGGGTGTAGCCCCCGAGATTTGGGCCAACTGTGTAACAGTTGGGCCAAATCTTAAGTCTTGCTTTTTTTCTTCTGCTGAGTCCTTCTTTTTCGCAGCCGAGGTGCTGTCCTGGCGGACTCGTCTGCTCCAGGCCGGTCATCACTACGACCGGCTCGTTGCCGACACCGGCCATATTGGCGTCGAGGCGGCGCAGGCGAGGGTGGAGGTGGCCGCGGCTCGGTGGTCTCTCGACGAGGCCAACCAGCTGCATGAGCAGCTGGCAGGTCACAAGAGCCGCCTCGAGGCCGAGGTGGAGCTCCTTAAGGCAGAAGCCGCCAAGGTGGCAGAGGCGCAGCATGCCCTGGTGGAGGCGGACCAGCAGCGCGGCTAGCTGGCCGACGACAAGGGCCGGCTCCAGGCCGAGGTGGATCGCCTGCGGGGGCAGGTCACCACGACTGAGGGGGCCCGTCAGGACGAGGCCCGTCGCTGCGAGGCGGCCGAAGACAAGGACGCCAAGCTGAAGGCGGCCCTTGCCAAGGCGGCCGATCTGGAGAAGGCGCTCGAGGAGCGCGACCGCGCCATCGAGCGGGAGCGGCGTGGTACGTTGCTTGAGGCGCAGCACCTGGAAGAGTCCTTCTCTAGTAAGTGCTTTTTCTTGTCGTTTGCCGGGTCGGGATCCGGCTTTTCTTCCTTGTTGTTCTTCTTCTAACTCGCTTCTTCCTTTGCGGCAGGGGCCTTCCCAGAGACGCAGCGGCTGGCGGAGGAAGCCGTCCGCTATCAGCGTGACCCGACCGGCGTCGTTGGGTCCGGGACGGATCCGCGGGTGGCCTGGACTTCCCGGAGATCATCGCCGCCGCTGAGGCCCGCCAGGTCCTGGGAACGCAGTTAGGGCGGCTGTCCCGGGCCGGCACCGCAATGACGGCGGCCCTATGGCCGGACTCCGTCCAACCGAGCAGCTTGTCGCGCCTGGCGCGTTGGTTGGAGATGGGGCCGGACCGGCTTGGCGAGTGGCGCGTCTCCGCTGCTCGTGCCGGTGCTGAGATGGCGCTCCGGTTCGCGCTGTCCTGGCATCCGGACCTGCAGCTGGACGCGTTGATGGGCCAGCGGGCCGGTTCGGAGCAGCTCTTGTAGGAGCAAGCCGGCTGGATCGCCTCCCGGGCCAGCTACATCGCCGAGTTCGCCTTCCACGACGAGTTCCATCCGAAGTGGACGGAAGATGGCAGGGTCGTGGACGGCGACGACTACGGCTTGCTCCTCTACGATCCGGAGGGGAGCTCGAAGGAGCCGGGCGTCTACCGCGACGCGGGTGCTGAGGAGGACACCGGCACCTCGCTGGACCTAGAGGCCGCCAGGGGAGAGTCGTTGATGTCGCGACGCGGCGCTGGAGATGCCTGAGACACTTTGTGTAAAATCTGTTAAATAGCAGGTCCACCCACCCACTGGGGGTTTTAGGGTGTAATGAACTCGGGCCATGGGCCTTTTCTTAAATACTTGTGTAGATGTCGTGGGTGCTTTTGCTTTTTTGCCTTTCGTTTTTTGGACCGATTTCATGCGCTTTTCCTTTCTCAAACCTCCCCCCCCCCGCGAGTTAGACGGCCGAGGCTCCTGTCCGTGACAAGGAGTTCGGTTCTTTGAGAGGAGCGCGCAGGACTTGGGTCCCTCGAAACGTTGAGCGCGAGCGAAACACCCACTGGGCCGGCTGGCGGCAATCCGGTGAAGCCGGTTGGGGAGCAGCCGGTCGTGCGGCTGTTCATTTGATGAATGGTGGGCCGGGTCGATCGACCCGGCAGCCTTTGACTTAGTGTATGAAGCGCGAAGGAGCTTTGGCCCGTTGTGCTTGCCAGCCGACAGCCGACAGCTGGATCTGTGGCTTTAGGGCGAAGTGGGGGACCGCGGCATCCTAACTTTATCAGGAATCACCAAGTAAGGCGGCGGGGTGGCGACCGAGTCGGCCAGCCCCCGAGCCCCCGGGTCGAGCGAGTCGGACCGGTGGCCGGGTTCAGTGGTATAGTGATGCAAGGAAATAGGGACACAATAAATTGGTCGACAAAAGGCAGCCCCCGAGATTTGTTCGGGGACCCCATGGTTTCATGCGTTCACAAAAGGCGATGATACATACGCTCGTGCGGCTAACTGTAAAACAGGCGGAGGAGTTCCGCGTTCCACGGCCGGGTCGTTTCTTCACCGGCAGTGTCCTTCTTGCGCTTCCTTGACTTGCGTGCGTCGATGAGGTAGTAGGCGTTGCGGTCGCGCAAGGCCCTGCTCACGATGAATGGGCCCTCCCATGGAGGGGACAGCTTGTGCTGGCCTGCCTGCTCTTGGACGAGTCGGAGGACGAGGTCGCCCTCGCGGAACGCGAGGGGCTTGATCTTCTTGCTGTGGTAGTGCCTCAGGCCTTGCTGGTAGATGGCCGAGCGACTGAGCGTCAGGAGGCGTGCCTCTTCGAGCAGGTCGACACCATCTTCGCGGGCTTCTCTGGCTTCGGCTTCGGTGTACATCGCGACGCGCGGCAAGTCGAACTCGACGTCGGTCGGGATGACGGCTTCGGCTCCGTAGACGAGGAAGAACGGGGTGAAACCGGTCGACCGATTCGGCGTGGTGCGTAGACTCCAGAGAACGGCTGACAACTCGTCAAGCCAGCTGCCGGGTGAGCGGATGAGCGGCTCGACGAGTCGCGGCTTGACGCCGGACAGGATGGGTCCATTGGCCCGCTCGACCTGCCCGTTGGACTGCGGATGCGCAACGGAGGCCAGGTCGAGACGGATGCCGGAGACGGAGCAGTATTGCTCGAGCGCGCCCTTGGCGAAGTTGGTGCCGTTGTCGGTGATGATGCTGTTCAGCATGCCGTAGCGCACCGCTATGTCCTTGATGAACCGGACGGCTGTTGGCCCGTCCAGTTTCTTGATTGGTCTTGCCTCGATCCACTTGATGAATTTGTCCACTGCCATCAGCAAGTGCGTCATGCCGCCTCGAGCGGTTTTGAAGGGTCCCACCATGTCGAGTCCCCAGACCGCGAAGGGCCAGGCGATCGGTATGGTGCGGAGTGTTGACGCCGGCTGGTGGCTGCATTTGCTGAAGCGCTGGCGTCCCTCACACTTGAGGACGAGCGACTCGGCATCTTGGAGGGCCGTGGGCCAATAGAAACTGTGGCGGAACGCCTTGGCCACCAGGGATCGTGATGCGGCGTGGTGCCCACATTCGCCCTGATGTATGTCGAGGAGGATGTCGATGCCCCGTTCCTGCTCGACGCAGCGCTGGAACACGCCGGTGGAGCTGCGCTTGACGAGCTCGTTGTTGATGATGCTGTAGGCGGACGCCCGGCGCTGCACCTGCCGAGCTTCGGTCTCGTCCATGGGGAGAACCCCGTTCTCCAAAAATTCTGATATTGGGAGGGCCCAAGATGGAGTCGTAACCACGGCAAAGACGGCCACCAGGGTGGGTTCCGAGTCAGCAGCCCCCAAGCCGGCTTGAGCAGCCCCCGGGTTCGGGGATGGCGACGTCCAGGTCCGGGACGATGGTGGCCGGGTCGAGCTGAGCAACCCCTGGGTCGGGTTCAGCAGTCCCCGGGCCGGGTTGAGGTGCGGCCGGGTCGTCTGGAACGTGGATGGACTCGGAGTCCGGCGATGGCTTGACGGACGACTTGCGCAGGTGCTCGAGGGAGACGCCGGACGGGATGGCTTGTCGTGACGAGGCGATCTTGGCGAGCGTGTCGGCTGCTTCGTTCTCCGCGCGCGGGACGTGGAGGAACTCGCAGCCCTCGAAGGATCCGGACAGCTTCTGGACGAGGAAGCGGTAGCTTGCCATGTTGGAGTCGCGGGCGTCCCATTCGCCGGAGCACTGCTGCACCACCAGGTCCGAGTCGCCGTAGCACAGGATGCGCCGGATGCCGAGTTCCTTGGCAAGCCGGAGGCCGTGCACAAGGGCTTCGTACTCGGTGACGTTGTTGGAGGCGGCGAAGTGGATCTGGAGCGCGTAGCGGAGCCGGTCGCCCTTCGGGGACGATAGTATGATGCTGGCCCCCAAGACGAGTCGCATCTTGGACCCGTCGAAGTGCATGCGCCAATGCGTCGAGTCGGGAGGCGGCGGCAAGTACTGGGCCTCGGTCCAGTCGACGAGGAAGTCGGCCAGGGCTTGAGACTTGATCGCGGTGCGGGGCTCGTAGAGGATGGTGTGGCCGGCTAGCTGGATCGCCCACTTGGCAACCCGGCCAGAGGCATCCCGGCACCCGATGATTTCTTCGATAGGTGTCGTGCTGACCACGGTGACGATGTGCTCTTGGAAATACTGCTTCAGCTTGTCGTCGCCGAGGCTGGTGAAGACGACGCAGGCCGCGCTTTGGTCCGGGTAGGCGTCGTCGCGCATCGCGCCGCCAGCTGGAGGTGGTGGTGGAGGCGGAGGCGGCTGTCCCGCGCCTGGAGCCGGAGCCGGAGGGGGCGGGGCGTCGCCCCTCATGATGCGCTTGGTGATGGCGCACTGCCGAAGCGTGTGCGTGGAGGGTCTTGCGCCGCTGTGGTACTTGCAGGGGGCGTCGAGCATCTGCTCGAAGCTCATGGCGGGTTGCCATGCCGTCTTGCTGGTTTGCCGGCGCTTCGCCACCGGGTCCGCCGCGGGGTCGGTGGCCGCGACGAGCCGGTTGTTGTGATGCGACGCCGGCTGGTCGGCCTTGCGCTTGTTGTTCTGGTGATGCTGCTGCCGGCTGCTTTCGCTGGCCGGCTTCGGAGGGGGAACCGGCTTCGCCTTGCTGGCTTCATCCAGCGCCACCTGGATCTTCATGGCGGAGTCGGCGTTGGCGTACTTGTCCGCCGTCACCATGAGCGCGGCCATGGTGGCCGGCTCGGAGCATAAGAGCTTCTGCTTGACGAGGGTGCCGTCTCGGCACCCGCTGACGAAGTACTGGATCGCCTGGACTTCATGGACGCCCTCGCAGCTATTCCGGAGCTCGGTCCAGCGTGCGAGGTACTCGCGACCGGTCTCCGTAGGCCCTTGCACACACATGGCGAGCTGGCTAGGGCGGCCGGGTGGCTTGTAGGTCCCCGTGAAGTTGCGGACGAAGGCTTCCTCGAAGTCCACCCACGTGTTGATGCTGCCCATCGGCAGGCTGTTCAACCACGTGCGGGCCGACCCTTGGAGCATGAGCGGTGCGTAGCGCATGGCGAGACGACGATTGGCACCGGTGATGCCAATGGCCATGGTGTAGTCGGTGAGCCAGTCTTCTGGCTTCACCGTCCCGTTGTACTTGGGGGTGTCGCGGGGGAGCATGAATCCTTTGGGGAAGGGCTCCTCCCGGATGCACGGGCCGAAGCACGCCGGCCCGATAGCACCGCTCTCCTCCACCTCCAGGGAGCGAGCGAGCTGATCGAGGCGGTGGCGAGCGTCGGCGTCGTCGATGGCGCGCGGGCCAAGTCGACTTGCGGCCAGGCCACGGGGGGCCGGGTCGATTGGAGCCGGACGCCGGCCATGCTGGCCGGGTCCGCGCTGGATCTCTAGGACGGGCTCGTCGCCAAATCCGCTGGCGGCTGTAGCGGCCGGGTCGCGCCGAGTCCGGGCTCGGCCGGAGTGCGCCTCACCGGGTGGCGAGGAAGCGGTGCGCAAAAGTTCGCCGAGCCCGCCAAGGCGGGCGGAGCTGGATCCCGCCGGTTTGGCGAGCTGGTTGAGGCGGTCCTGCTGGGTGTTGGCGGCGTGGAGGAGTTCACGCATCCGCCCGATGCGCTATTTCAGCTCCTCACCCGCGAGCTGGTCCAAGCCGACTGCGGTTGCCTGGGCAGCGTGCATGTTCTTCGCTGGGGTCTCATAGACGGTATGGACGGCGCCGAGGGCCCGGCCAATCGCTCCTCCCCGGGCACGCACATCGGCGACCTGGCTTGGCTCGGCCGTGGCGGGCGTGAATCCATAGGCGGCGTCGCGCTCCAGCTGAGCGGCGTCCAGGCGACGCTGAGTGGCGGCGAGCGTCTCAGATAGGTCCAGCATCTGCTGGCGCCTTTCCTCGAGCCGGGTTCGGGCCTCAGCGACGTTGGTGGTGTCGACGTCGGTGCCGATGGGGATGCGGAGGCTCTGCATCGCAGCGTGCAACAGAACGGACGGCTCGATGCGATCCGCTGCGGCCCTGGCTTCGGCAGCCTTCCTCGTCTTGCTCAACAAGGAGGAGGCGCCGTCGCCGGTGACGAAGACCTCCACATGGACGTCCATTGCCCCGGCGGAAACGCCGCCGCCGAGGGAGAGGGGAGAGTCTTGATGACTTCCCTCATGAAAAATCCTGCTAATTCATCTTGAATTGGTCGGAAGCGAGCTTCTGGACTAAGCCTCCTCCGCAAGTTATCCGTCGCCTTCCGCACGCTATCCGATGCCTTCCGCTCAGAGGTGTGTCTCCGGATGTTCTCACAAACATAGTATCCACATAGATTGGTCCCCGGTGGCTGCTTATCCACATTAACTAACCTTCTAAAATCTAGCTCATGTTTGAATTCACCGACAATTTCTTCTGAGAACCGTCTCCAAACCCTACAGGGCAAAGAAAATTAAATGAACAAGGGAGTTATTAGTTACTTGATATTAGGAAATGAACGAAAGAGACCGATCGATATAGAGCTCAAATGATTGAAAATAATTACTTTTGCAGCATTTTTCTCATGTCGGCCCAACGCTTTGAATCCGAATCCATAGAGTCCATGATTAGAACTCTGCAGGTGTGAAGTTCAATATTTAGCAGAATCCAGTGGAACCTGCGGACACGTTACATGCACAGTCATGCATAACTCATCGATTAGACATACCATGCATGGAGTAAACAAAAGAGAATGGGCACAAGACAGAAACACTCACCCAAAATGGTAAGGAAATAGAATATGACTTTTGAGTTGATGCTTTCTAAGAAACTTGTACAAGTCTTTCTCCACATCTTCGGGGTGATTTTGTAACACATGTCCATTAACGATATGTGGGTCAATGAACCCAACATCATGGATGTTTCTTATTTTGCATTCCCAAATCTTCAATCTGCATAATAGCGTACGCAACAATATAGTTAGGACAATATATATATATAGTGCAGGCAATGAAGAACGAGATGAGATAGAAATAAATCACTTACAGAACATAGCAACTCAGGATAGATTTGTCAAGGTCGCGCAGATTGAACAGCTGGAACAATTCACTCATATGAACTTGTACAGAGTACCGTTTGGTGTGATGCTCCTCTGTAACATCCGCATAAACATATTCTTTGTCGGCCCATGTTATGAAATGCTTGTACCAACGTAGCAGATTTCGCATTTGTGGTGGTAGACTCTTTTCCCGCGCAGGCTCGACGAGAGGCCCATTCCGCACATATTGTAATGCTATCTCACATACTGGCGCATCCTCAAGGCCTAACAAGGCATGAAGAGTCAAACCCATCTCGGACGCTTGTTTCATGGCACTCGCTACAGTCAATCCAAGTGCTGCCGCAGCTGCTATGATCTCGGGGTCCTCTTCCGGACCGGCTTTCACTATGAGCGGGGGGATCGATTGTTTATTCTGCATCCCGAGCTGGTCAACTTGTTTCCTGCTTTTTTTACTTTCTTCTTTCTCCTCCTTCAATATTTTTGCTTGCCTACGAAGTTCATGTCCATAGTCGTCAGGCATATTCAGCTCGGCTTGGGACGGTGTCGTCAAAAAATCCTTAGCCCACTTCTTTTGCTTCTCAGTGAATACTTGCTTGGCCTCAGGCTCTTTTATCGCCTTCATATCCGCCTTCCATTTCTCATAATGAGCAGACGCGGCCAATTTGGTTTCAGCTTCACTAAGTTCCCAAGGCCTTGGGAGGAGAGGCTTCAGTGATGGCTCCGGTACCCTTGTGGTCTTAGGTACATAAGGGTCCGGGTTAATAGTCCAGGAGCGGGTTTCCTTGCTGTCCGCCTGCTTCTGCTTCTTCGCCGGAGGTGGATTGGGGGGCGTCGTACCCGCCGGAGGAGGATTGGGGGGCGTCGTACCCGCCGGAGGAGGATTGGGGGGCGGCGGCTGCTTACCCGCCGGAGGTTGTGGATCGGGGGACGGCGTCGAATGGCGTGAAGGAGGTGTAGGTGAACCACCACGACCACCACCACCGCCACCACCACCACCACCACCACCACCACCATCGGAGGGGGTGGACTTGTTAGCCTTGGCGCCTCGCCTGGAAACACTATGTACTTCTTTTTCCATAGAATGATCTGGCGCTTGACATCTCCAAGTCTTCTCTCCCCTTCGGGTGTAGCTTTGTCAATCTCCAGGTCCTCAAACTCTTGGACTATGTCTTCCACCGTGACACGAGCATAGCCATATGCAATGGGGTTGTTGTGGTGGAGTGCTCCAGGTGTACAGGGTAAAGCACTGCCGGTAGCTACCTTCGTGGAAACGTTCCCCACGGGATAATGCAGATCACATTCTTTCATCTCCTTTACATCATCCACGGGGTAGTGAGGCTCCGGTGCACGAATCTCGATCGTCGGTGCATTAACACCAGGCGGGGCATCCGTGGAAGCCACGCTGCTTCTCCGCTGCTGGCTTCCGCGATCTGCTTCATGATCTTCATGCGGCCCTGCAGCCGATTTTTCTTTTACTAGTTCATGCACGGTCTGCTTCAACGCATGGAGTTCCGATGCAAACTTCGCCAAAAGATCTGCATCCCGGTCCGTCTTTCTCTTACGGCTTCTGTAACAGTACGGGTCATTGTCCAGGGAAAACCCTACTTTCCACGGAATTCTGCCTTTGCCTCGTACATGTCCTCCGTGTTCATCATTCCCGAGGGCTGTTGTCAGTGCGTCTTTCTCTCTGTTGAACTTGATCAAGCCCTCTTGAGCTTGGGTCATTGCGTCAATAAGGGCTTGGGTGGGAGCAAACTTTTTCTTCCGGTGAACACACACCCCTGTCTCCGGGTCTAGCGATCCCCCATGCCCGTACCACCAGCTTTTGGCCTTTGGGTCCCATCCCTCTATACCTAGAGGGATTCCTCACACCCTCAGGTCCTCCTCCATCTTCTGCCACTTAGGCTCCGAAAGGAGGTATCCTCCTGGACCCATAATATGATGGTACTTTTTCTTACTCGCATTATCCTTATTTTTTTTCGATATTTCCTTGAAATGCTCCGATTTCTTTTGCCTCACAAATTCTGGCCAATCATCTTTCAGTTTCTCATGTTGTCCATTGAAATCCGGAGTCTTGCCCTTGTTGACATAGTCACGGGTTAAATTTTTCTTGAAGTTCCGGAATGCTTCGGCCATCTTCTGAAGAGCGAACTCTTTAACTAGCCTCCTCCTCTCACGTCCACCCGGAACCTCGTTACCGAATTCATCAACTTTGTTGTATTCCGGAGGTAGAATGAAATGTTCCATAAGCTTTCTCCAGCAATCCTTTTTCGTTCTCTTGTCGACAAAACTGAAACCAAGACGTGCCTTCTTTGGCTCCTTCCATTCCTGGACGGTGATCGGGACGTTGTCTCTAACAACGACTCCGCATTGGTTGATAAACTTTGAGGTGTGCTGTAGGGGCTTGCCGGTTTCACTGACAAAATCAATGGTATATGTTTCTCCTGTTTTCATCGCCTTGGATTTGCCACGCTTTGTCGTACTCGATCCGGCCGAGGGCTAAAAAAAGAAAGAGAGTCGTGCGCGTTAATACATATGTATTCACATTTCAGTAAGTTTGTATCACGAGAGGCTCAATGTATATATATACCTCGCCGGAGGTGGTTGCTACTTGCAATTCGAGATCGTCGTTTGTTGACGGTTGACCTCCGTCGACAATGTCCGTTCCTTCACCTTCTTGATCATCGACAATGTCTGTTCCACCGTCAAGGTTCAGAAAAGAAGAGACTACATCCTCTTCTTGCTCATCTGCTGAGCCCGGCACATAAGGAATCTCGTTGTTTATGATGCCCATTAAATAACGTTCAGCCTCCGGATCCCTAAGCGGCTCGGCTCTATCGTCCGCCATATGTCACTCCTGCATGTAGTAAAAATTAATTAAGTATAAAGGAATTAAAAAATAAGATTAAGGGGACATAGAGGAGGAGCAGCGACGGTTGAATGATTAAGAGCTATTAATTTTTGCTTTCATTTCAGCCATTTTTTGAATTTGAAAACAATTTTGGAAATTCGTGAATATTTTATCAAACTCGTAAACATTGTTTTTTGAAAGTCGTGAGCACTTTTAAAATTTATGAAAATTTTCTCAAATTCATGATTTATTTTATTTCGTGAATTTTTCTGAAATTAGTGAAAAAAAGAACTCATGAATAGTTTTTGTATTCGCAAACATTTTTTTAAAGTCATGAACATTTTTTGAACACACAAGTTTTTTTAATTCATATTTTTGTTTTGAATTAACATTTTGTTGAAGGACGAGCATTTTTAGGAAATCATGGACATTTTATTTCTGCAAGGCGGCGACGAGGAGGACGACGCGGCAACGAGGAGGACGGCAGGCGGCGGCGGGCGAGAGGACGAGGGCGAGAAGACAACGGCGGCGGTCCCCTCTTCTTCTAGGCACGCGAGGAGGACAGCAGGCGGCGGCGGGCACCTACCGGAGACGAGAGCGGCGCGGAGAAGACGAGGGCGGCGGCGCGGAGAAGACGAGTGGATGCGTTTGGTCCTTAGCGCGGAGAAGACGAGGGCCGCGGAGAATATATAGGGCAAGCCTTTAGTCCCGGTTGGGGACACCAACCGCGACTAAAGGTACCCTTTAGTCCCGGTTGGGGACACCAACCGCGACTAAAGGTTCGCTTTAGTCGCGGTTGGTGTCACGACCCGCGACTAAAGGTTCTTTCGCGCCGTTTTCGTTCCCGCGCGGAAAGAGCCTTTAGTCGCGGTTCGTGTCACGAACCGTGACTAAAGGGGTACCTTTAGTCGCGGTTGGTGTCACGACCCGCGACTAAAGGTCCTTTTTCAAATACTTTTCATTTTAAAATCTTAAAAATACAAATAATATATCAAAAAATTCAGAAAAATAAAACTAATTCATTTTAAAATCTTAAAAATACAAAAAATATATTAAAAAATTCAGAAAAATAAAACTAATTCATTTGAAAATCTTAAAAATAGAAATAATATATCAAAAAATTCAAAAAAATAAAACTAATTCATTTGAAAATCTTAAAAATACAAATAATATATCAAAAAATTCAAAAAAATAAAACTAATTCACTTTAAAATCTTAAAAATACAGAAAATATATCAAAAAATTCAGAAAAATAAAACTAATTCATTTTAAAATCTTAAAAATAGAAATAAGATATCAAAAAATTCAAAAAAATAAAACTAATTCATTTGAAAATCTTAAAAATACAAATAATATATCAAAAAATTCAAAAAAATAAAACTAATTCATTTTAAAATCTTAAAAATACAAATAATATATCAAAAAATTCAGAAAAATAAAACTAATTCATTTTAAAATCTTAAAAATAGAAAATATATATCAAAAAATTCAAAAAAATAAAACTAATTCATTTGAAAATCTTAAAAATACAAATAATATATCAAAAAATTCAAAAAAATAAAACTAATTCATTTTAAAATCTTAAAAATACAAATAATATATCAAAAAATCCAAAAAAATAAAACTAATTCATTTTAAAAATTCAGACCGATTATTTTGTTCTACATCCTCGATCCCTTGAAGGTTTGACAAAAGATTTGATACATCATTCAGTTCATCGACCAAATACAAATCATCCGGATTCGCCATCGTACGTTTTAATTCACATGATCCATTCAACAAAGTTTGGTACAATAAATTATTACACATCAATTCTTCCCTTGTGTCCCTGCTTGCTTATGATTGTGCCGTATCCATGGAGCATCCTCATCATTTAACTTAATGCTTGGGTCAGTGTTCACTTTGAAGGGCGGAATTTCACCAAACATATTATAATCTTCTGACATGTCTGTCTTGTCCTCCACTCCCACGATGTTTCTTTTACCTGAAAGAACAATGTGGCGCTTTGGATCATCGCATGATGTACTGATCGTTTTCTTATCTTTCCGTTTCCTCGGTTTGCTACTCATGTCCTTCAAATAAAAAACCTGAGCGACATCTTTGGCAAGGACGAATGGTTCGTCAAGGTAACCAAGATTGTTGAAATCCACCATTGTCATTCCGTATTGGTCGTCCACCTTTACCCCACCTCCTGTTAGCTTGAACCATTTGCACCGGAACAAAGGGACCTTAAAGGAGGGTCCATAGTCAAGTTCCCATATCTCCTCTATGTAACCATAATATGTGACCTTTTGCCCATTCTCGGTTGCTGCATCAAAGCGGACACCACTGTTTTGGTTGGTGCTCTTTTTATCTTGGGTGATGGTGTAAAATGTATTCCCATTTATCTCATACCCTTGGAAAGTCGTTATAGTCGAAGATGGTTTCTTGGCCAACATGTACAGCTGATCTCCAACATCATTGTCATTCATTAAATGTTTTCGCAACCAACTGCCGAAAGTCTCTATGTGGGCCTTTCTAATCCAGGATTCAGGCTTCCCCGGGTTGTCCGAGCGTAAAATATTCTTGTGTTGCTCGAAGTACGGAGCCACCAAGCTGGAATTTTGCAGAACTGTGTGGTGTGCTTCAGTCATAGAATGACCGTCCATACATATCGTTGATTTTCTTCCGATCGTGCCTTTTCCACTTAGTCTCCCCTCGTGCCGCGATTGAGGAATACCAATCGGCTTAAGGTCAGGAACATAGTCAATACAGAACTCAATTACCTCCTCATTTCCATTGCCCTTGACGATGCTTCCTTCTGGCCTAGCACGGTTATGAACATATTTCTTTAATACTCCCATGAACCTCTCAAAGGGGAACATATTGTGTAGAAATACAGGACCGAGAATGGAAATCTCTTCGACTAGGTGGAGCAGGAGGTGCGTCATAATATCGAAGAAGGATGGTGGGAACACCAACTCAAAACTGACAAGGCATTGGACCACATCGTTCTGTAACCGTGGTAGATCTTCTGGATTGATTACCTTCTGAGAGATTGCATTGAGGAATGCACATAGCTTCACAATGGCTACTCGAACATTTTCCGGTAGGAGCCCCCTCAAAGCAATCGGAAGCAATTGCGTCATAATCTCGTGGCAGTCGTGAGACTTCAGGTTTAGGAACTTTTTGTCCGCCATGTTTAGTATTCCCTTTATATTCGACGAGAAGCCAGACGGGACCTTCATACTGCTCAGGCATTCAAAAAAAATGACCTTCTCTTCTTTGGTAAGAACGTAGCTGGCACGTCCTTGAAACCATTCCGGATGCTGGTCATCTGGGTCTTTCAAAAGTTGTTGGTCCTGCCGTGCTTCCTTTGTATCATTTGTCTTCCCATACACGCCCAAGAAGCTTAGCAGGTTCACGCAAATATTCTTCGTAACATGCATCACGTCGATTGCAGAGCGGACATCTAGGACTTTCCAATATTCTAGCTCCCAAAATATAGATTTCTTCTTCCACATGGGTGCGTGCCCGTCAACTCCCCGCGGAACTGATTGTCCGCCAGGACCCTTTCCAAAGATGACTTTCAAATCCTTGACCATATCAAATATCTCAGCACCAGTACGTTCCGCAGGCTTCGGCCGGTGATCTGCCTTGCCGTTGAAATGCTTGCCTTTCTTTCTTACGTTATGATTTCGGGGAAGAAATCGACGATGACCCAGGTACACGTTCTTCTTACAATTACCCAAACGTACACTTTCAGTCTCATGTAAGCAGTGCGTGCATGCATTGTATCCCTTATTTGTCTATCCCGAAAGGTTACTGAGAGCAGGCCAATCGTTGATGGTTACAAAAAGCAACGCTCGTAGGTCAAATTCCTCTTCTTTGTGCTCATCCCAGACACGTACACCAGGTCTGCCCCACAACTGTAAAAGTTCATCAACTAATGGCCTTAGGTACACATCGATGTCGTTGCCGGGTTGCTTTGGACCTTGGATGAGCACTGGCATCATAATGAACTTCCGCTTCATGCACAACCAAGGAGGAAGGTTGTAGATGCATAGAGTCACGGGCCAGGTGCTATGGCTGGAGCTCTGCTCGCCAAAAGGATTCATGCCATCAGTACTTAGACCAAATCTTATGTTCCTTGCGTCAGCTGCAAAATCTTTGAACACTCTGTCGATCTTCTCCATTGCGTTCCATCAGCGGGGTGTCTCAACTCCCCGTCGGACTTACGGTCCTCTTTGTGCCATCGCAACGACTTGGCATGCTTTTTGTTCCTGAACAGACGTTTCAATCGTGGTATTATAGGAGCATACCACATCACCTTGACGGGAACCCTCTTCCTGGGTTTCTCGCCCTCAACATCGTCACCAGGGTCATCGCCTCTGATCTTATAACGCAATGCAGTGCATACAGTGCATTCATTCAAATTCTCGTATTCACCGCGGTAGAGGATGCAGTCGTTAATGCATGCATGTATCTTCAGAACCTCTAAACCTAGAGGGCAGACAACCTTCTTTGCTTCGTACGTACTGGCGGGCAACTCGTTATTCTTCGGAAACATATTCTTCAACATTTTCAGCAAATTTTGAAATGATGAGTCAGCTACACCTTCCTGTGCCTTCCATTTTAGCAAATCCAGTGTGCAGCCCAGCTTTTTCAGACTATTATCGCATCCTGGGTACAGCGACTTTTTGTGATCCTCTAACATGCGATCCAAATTCTCCCTCTCCTTGTCAGTTTCGCAGCGTCTCCGTGCATCCGCAATGGTCCGACCAAGATCATCAGCGGGCTCATCATGTGCCTCTTCTTCACCTTCACCTAACCCTTCCCCACCTTCAGCATCATCCTCCATGAAAGTATCACCGAAATGATCATGATAGTTGTCATCGATATCATCCCCTTCTTCATCTTCTTCCATTCTAACCCCTGTTTCTCCATGCTTGGTCCAACAATTATAGCTTCGCATGAAACCGTGCCGCAGCAGGTGCATGTGAACGTCTCTTGAGGAGGAGTAACCCTTCTGATTCTTACAGACATCACATGGACAGATAATAAAACCTCGCTGCTTGTTCGCATTTGCCACTACGAGGAAATCTTTCAAACCCGTAGTGAACTCGCCGGAGAGTCGGGGACCGTACATCCATTGCCGATTCATCTGCATTATTATTATATAAAGTATATAATTAACCATCATGCATTTGTTAAACTAACTAGCTAGAAATAATACAAATTAAACAATGAACTACACACATGCATATTTTATCAATGACACATGAAAGGTTCAAGTTGCTAACCGCGATCGCGGAGGAAAAATAAATGAGAAAGCTCAAGTGTGGCTCGGACACTTCATATCATGTTTGTTTCATGCTCTCGGGCATTTCATCGAACACCTTGTGTGCATAGGAGGAACCAAAAGCAAACCCACCACCCCCCTTCTGAATATTGTGAAGTGAGCTGAGTGAAGTGAAGTGAGTTGAGTCCTATATATAGGGATGGGCCTTTAGTCCCGGTTGGCCTGGCCAACCGCGACTAAAGGCCTTCAGGCCAGCCTGAGGACCTGACCTTTAGTCCCGGTTGGCCAGGCCAACCGGGACTAAAGCCCCTCCCGTCCGCCAGCTGTCGACCGAGCGCGCTGGGCCCAGATAGTTGGTCGCGGATCTCCTCCCGAACCGCGACTAAAGACCCCTTTGGTCGCGGTTCGATTATTTTGGGGACTAATGGGGGCGTATGGAAGCCTCTTTTTCTACTAGTGTTTGTTTCTCCAACCCGTGTGATTTGAAGCACATAAACTGAACCATGCTATTGCACAATAGCCCAAAGTTTGTCTGATTTATATGAGTATCATAATATAATTTTGTTTCTACTATATGTAATAGGTAACCAGCAATGTTGTTTTCAGCTTACAAGAATGCTGATGTTGTTTGAATGCATATATAATTATTGGAATTAGTTTGAATGCATATACAGTACCTTGATGTTGAATTTACAAGGTCCTGATGTTGGATTTACTGTCTTATAGATTTTGTAATTTAAAGTTGCTCCACAAAGTTGGTGACTGTTGTTTGTACAGTGAGCTGATGTAGAATGCTTCATCACACAAACTAATCTAGCTGCATCAGTATGGTGACGGTGGATTTACACTGTCCTATAGATTTTGAATTTACAATATGGTGATGGTGGATTTACACTGCCCTATAGATTTTGTAATTTATTGTAGTAGCTGACTAGCTGTAGCTCCATATAGTGTGTCATTGTTGTTTGTACAGTGAGTTCATATAGAATGCTTGATCACATGAATTTTTTTGAATGTATATTACAGTTTCCTGGTGTTTAATTTATAATACATTGATGATGGATTTATGGTCCTATAGCTTCTGTAAATTTTAGTAGTTCTTTTGTGACTGCTGTTTTTACAGTGAGATAATAGTGAATTTTCCAGTGGCCACCGCTTTCTGAGATCACCATCACTACCTAGCACTCTGATTTTGCTATAACCGTTGTCCTCCTAATAGGTTATACTTTCTCTTTCTACTTCTTTTGCTTTGCCATGTTTGTTGCAGTTCATTGTGATTCTTTTATACTCATTGTACCTCGATGCTGCAACAATGGTAACTGAGAATCCGGCAACACTCAAATAGAAGTCAAAGAATTCTTGTCCTTCTCTTGTGTTGAACTCCATTTCTAGGTGCGGCATTATAATGCTCTCAGTGTTCATGACATTTCCTTCGTGTGCTACAATATTTCCATTTTCCAAGAAATCTCAATACCCTCTTCATTTAAATACTCATCTTCGTTTTCAATCTGCCGTAACTGATGGTTACCCATGCTTTTCTCAGCTTCATTATTACTCTCTTTATGTTCCACACATGTGGCAAATTGTCTGAAGTGTATGAATTTCCCCATAACATGATGGATCCTTCATCTTCAACTAACCTGCAGCAAGTGTATGCTTTTTATTTATTTATTTTCTTCAGGAATTTTTGTTGCTGATGCAACCTGGATATGTGTTTACATTTCAGTTTCTCTACTTGATGTTTCTTAATTACCTTGTCCAAGCTTAGATTGTCAGGATTTGAAGAAGTTGGATCAATACTGGCTTTATGTAGAGAAACTTTATGTAGCTTGCTGTCTTGTTGTACATTGTCTGAAGCTTTATGTAGCTTGCTGTCCTGCCGTACATTGTTGTAACTTACAGTTACAGGGTTGTACGGTTCTGTATCATCAAACTGGTTTTCTGTAGCATCTTGTCACTCCTGGTAGTTGAATAAGTTATTTTCTGTGAATTGTTCCTGTTTCAAGCAAATTCAGATCCTTGATAATGCCATGAGAATTCCAGGTTTCCTTCCAAAAGTGTTGTGAAGAAAACAAAACTGTCAATAACCTAGAGAAGGTCGTGAGAGTAATGACGTGGCAGTGTTGCTTTTTGGGCCCTTTCATTGCTTGCTCATGGATCGCAGATTTGATAGAAGGCCAGTTCAATTTCAGTCTGATTGTAATATAGACACTCCCTTTTTCTTAATACCAAAGTGTTCTCTGTGTACGTGAAGTGTCTATGTCAAGTGCTTTGTTTGGGCCAAGCCCAAATAATCAAAAATACAAGAATAACGATTCCAAACCAAACGACAAACTTATATATCTAAAAAAAAATCAACATGGTAAAATTAGTGTTATAATAGGTGCACACTTTTTAAAAACTGGTCAAAATTCCAAAAGTTGTTCCATTTTAAAAAATGTATTTAGAAATGTTCCATAAAAACTCACTATTTTCTAATTTTCAATAAAGTATTTATTTTTATTAAAAAACTGTGTTTTCCGAAAAGAAAAAAAGAAAACTGATTCAGAGACTATTCCATGAACTACTCTTCAATTAGAAGAATGCCAAGGTGGCTTCTTAACGAAAAAAATCAAACGAGAAGCAATAATCGGTGCAACATTAATACAGACATTTATTAGAACTAAATATAAAAAATGGTGGGTAATGACAAAGAACTTCTTGAGGACTTGGCGGAGTCCAAGGTTTGCTGGGTGCGTCGTTTGGCGAACAAAGTTGCCCATCTTTTACCTAAGGAAGGTTGTACCGAATATGATTTGTAAAACATAGTTCCATGTCCCACCGGCGTGTGTTATTTTTTCTCCCGTAGTAACGCACGGGCATTTTTGCTAGTAGTAATTAAAACCATGATAATCTCAAATAGTACAGCATTATCAAAATACTTAGAAAAAACTGAGCTATCAAACGGGGCCTTATATTAGAGCGGCCTCAATTAATATTAATACGATGGGAGTACTATAGTTTCAGCAACTAGTTGCATGTACCAATAATCAAATAGTTCAAGGCTTAGTTCTATCCTTGTCGAGAACAAACATCTTTTGTAGAACAGAGGGCTCGTGTCATGTGCGCCACAAAATGCCCTTAATAAAAAGAACAAAGGCACGATCCATTGAGACAAACCCGAGCACATATCTCTTATGTTTCTTTTGCCGAAAGTGCAATGAGCAGCATCTTTCCTGTATAGAAAGAGCGACCACACATACAGAAGATGAAAGCACATATATTCCCTCCGTTATCTAAAATTGCGCGTGCGCAATAGATAGACATAGATAGATGTCATTCCCCCGATGAAGCAACTTGGCATGTAAAGGCCCTGTTTATGGTTCGGCTGTGGATTTCTAAAAGCAGCTGTGAAAAATCTGGTGTGGAAAAACAGCTGTGGAAAATCTGATGTAAAAAGATGTAGGTCATTTGACAAACCAGCTGATACAGCTTTTTCAGATTTTGGCCCGCTGCGGAATCAGATTTTGGAAAGCACGTCCTGGGCTGCTTCCGCTTTTGGTTCAGATTTTGGCAGCGGATTTCTGGAATCGGATTCTGCTGGGTTCGCCCTTTGGTTCAGATTCTGCTGCGCAGCAGCAGAATCCGTTGATAAAAGCTGAACCAAATAGGGCCAAAGTATATGCATGAGAATATGAGATCGATGCCGTAATGCCGCATCAACCCTTTCGACAAATGACATTTAATTGATTTTTATTAATCCAGGTGTTACCACCACCTCAGACAAACAACGGAGTAAGACCTATGTTAACAGATCAATCTGCAAAAAAACAAACAAATAAACAAGTAAACAAATAAAAACAAGACAATAGACCGACGAGTGCTTATTTCGGTTGGTCTTGCGTGCATGATACCAACTTCCAAGCACTCTGTTTATGTGCACTTGTCCATCGATGCCATGCATTCATTTTCGCTAGCTCAATTCCTTTGTCAAATTATATGTGGTATAGATAACCAATGGTTAAAGCGACAAGCTAGTCCAATCGACTATTTAGCCAGCCAAGTGCCCAAGTGCCACATGTGTCTGCTAGCAATGTTGTGCAGGATTGTGCACAGTACATATCTTGCAAAAGATATTGTTTAATTTGCATCAATTCCTGCCATATAGCAAAAGTGGCAGGATGGCCAACTGAGAAAATTAACGACTGATTGGAATGTTGCTATCGCGGTGGGGTCTACTAGTTCCACAGTAACCAGACAATTAGCCATTACTAGTAGAATGCCTGTGCGTTGCCACGGGCTTCTGAACTATTTTGCTGGAGTTATATAAAGATAATACATGTTAAATTTCACAGGTAAAGACAATATAAACGGTCACAATTGCATAATAATAGAAGTCCACTTCACTTGTAATGTAAACTGATAACAAAATGGTAAATTGACAATGTATACATATAAAGTGACGATCCAACTAAAAATCTATTACAAATTATTGAGATCTACTTGATGCGCTTAAGAAATTCTCGCACAATATCAGAAAAGTTGACTTTAGCTTCATTCACACGATGTTTGAGCAAGTATAATAAAAACTGTTTTCTCAACTCATACTCATCCTGCAAAAGTAATATATGTAGTTAGCATGAATACTTCACGTGGAAGGTCTAAGAACATATGTAACGGAAAATACTCACCATGCAAACCGGCTTCACCAGGTCTTTACCGTTCCACAAGAGCATAAAATGAAAAACAAAATAGCCAGACAAATCCCTGCAATTTTCTAAATTGTTATTGAAATACGCTTCTATAGGAAGTTATTTTTTTTATCGAAAGGGGTCCCCCCCCACCCCATTTTATTAGAAAACGGGGCAAAGCAAGTCCCAGAGACTGTTACAAGCGTTCGGGTCTAACCAGAATTAGCAGACCAGAGAAAGTAGCCAGCTAAAGCCTAAAACGCTATTCTTCCTCATCATGAAATTGCTCAGAGAGAGTCTAAAGCCACGCAGGGCAAACAGCAAAGCTACCAGGCACACACAAGGTCTGTTACATGAAGATAGAGCAACCACCAGCTTCATCGAGTCATCCCGAGTGAGCTCTCAGCACGCTCCCGCCCCGGGTCCTCTTTGTGCACGCTTTCAGTTCCCAACCCAGGCGATTCTGAGCAGCTTGCCTCTTCGACGGTCCAGGAGCTGGAGGCAGCATCGTAGCAGCACTGATTGATCGCCCTCGCATAGAACTTTCCATTGGTGTAGAGAAGAGTTGATCCTCCCCAAGATCACGCGAGTGCTTGTCCATGGTACACCCTGAAAACAGATATCATTACACATAGTCCAAATGCCCCAAATGGCAGCAACACAAGCAATGTTAATGACAATTTTCTTGCTATTCATATTCCAAAAGGAAGAGAGCTCAGTCATATTTCTAGGCACATTGAAACCAAAAGCTTTAGCAACATCACACCAAATCTGTTTAGCTACCACACATTCAAAGAACAAATGGTGGACTGATTCATTTTCATTATAGTATAAGCAGGTTAAGTCCTCTACCACCCTCCTTTTGTTCAGGTTACCTCTGGTAAGAATTCTATTATTAAAAGCCAACCACACAAAGACTAAGTATCTGTTAGGTACCACTATCTTCCAGATTTTTTTCCAAAACGAGGTAGAAACCTCTCCCCAGTTGATCATGTTGTAAAAAGATCTGACCGAATAAGTCCCTGATGGCTCCAACAGCCAAACGAGTTGGTCATCCTCATCGGTTAGGTTTTTGGTAGAGATGGTCTGGATCAAGTCATGCCATTTTTCATAAACTCAGCATCAACACACCTATTAAAAGTGAGCTTCAGGTTGGCGCCATCCCACACCTCCGACACTACACATTGTTGTTGCTGACAAATATCATACACCTCCCAAAACCGAGTTTTTAGGAAGAATCCCAACCCAGGTGTCATTCCAGAAACTGATTTTATCACCATTACCCAATTTCCATCTAAAAAAGGCCTTATGCCTTCAAATGCCCAGGTAACCCCTTTCCAAAAAGGGGATCCCACACCTTGTTTGGACCACAACAGGTTAGGCTTGTTCGTTCTATATTTATGATCTATCAATCTAACCCAGTTTTTATCACTATCCATGAAATATCTCTTAGCCCAAGAAGCTAACAAGGCCATGTTAAACTCTCTTAAGTTGGGTACCCCCAAGCCACCAAAGTCTTTTTTCTGAGAGATCAGCCCCCAGTTTGCAAGATAGTATTTATGCTCGTCTCCCAGTCCCCCCAAAAGAAATGCGTCATCTGAGAGGTAATAGCTTTAATGGCCCACTTAGGAAACTTAATCACAGACATTAGGTACATAGGAATACTGGTAATGCAAGCTTTGAGCAGAACCAACTTCGCCTCATAGCTGAGTAATCTCCCTTTCCAACCAAAAATCCTCTTAATAATTTTGTCTATAATATATTGGATATCTTCCCTCCTCAGTTTGAGATAATGTAATGGAACTCCCAGATATTTAAGAGGGAAATCCCCCAATTTGCAACAAAATATTTGAGATAACAACTTAGCATCACATTGATTTAGATTAACTGGCACCACTTCACACTTGTCATAATTGATTTTCAAACCAGAAAGGTTCTCAAAACACGCAAGTAACCATTTATATTTTTTTACATACTCAGGTTTAGGATCTAGAAACAATATTGTATCATTGGCATATTGCAAACAAATAAGCCCATGGGGAATGATATGTGGAACAATCCCTGAAATGATGTTATTATTAACAGCTTTAACCAACATACGAGAGAACACATCCGCCACAAGATTGAATAGCATGGGGGAGCTCGGGTCTCCTTATTTCAACCCTTTCCCTCCCACAAAATAAGGACCTAAGACATCATTGATTTTAACACAAAAAGAGCTTTGTTGCAGAATGGACAAGTTCCAACTAATCCACTTAGCCCCAAAACCCCTAGAGGCTAACATCTCAACTAGGAAATCACAGTTCACATGATCGTAAGCTTTCTCATAGTCTAACTTGAGAACAATCCCAGCCTCCCCATATTTGTGAACTTCATGGATAGCCTCATGGGCAGTAACCACACTTTCTAGTATGAATCTGCCTCTCACAAAAGCAGATTGACATGGAGACAACAGCATATGACCCACAGGGGAAACCCTATTTGTCATGGCCTTACTAAAAAAATTTACATTGCAGTTGCTCAAACAAATGGGCCTAAATTTTTTCATATGTCTGGCATCTGGCTCCTTAGGAATAAGAGTGACTATAGAATAGTTTAATCTCTGGATGTCCAAAGATCCATTCTCAAAGTCCCTCACCAGTGCCATAAAATCTTTCTTAATAATCTCCCAAAAGTGTTGGTAAAAAAAAAGGAAAGACCATCAGGTCTAGGGGCTCCATTAGCATAGGAGCCCATAATGGCTTCTTTAATTTACTCCTCTGAAACTGGCCTTTCTAACATGGCATTTTCAGCTTCTGTCACAAGCTCCTCTTCAGACAAAAATGGTCATCTAGGTGAATGTTAGGTTTAGGTTCAAACCCAAATAGGTTTTTATAGAAATTGGTTGCAACCTCCAGCATTTCTTTAGTGGAATAAACAGGTCCATCAGGGCCCTCCAGAATAGAAAGCTGATTTTTCCTTCTGCGTTGGTTAGCAACAGCATTAAAATAAGCTGTATTCCTATCCCCCTCTTTGATTTTCCTGTCCCTATATCCCGCCACATGGCAGTTTCTTCTTTTTTCCAAATCTCATGAAGTTCTTCTCTAATTTGCTTCATCCTGAGGATATCCTCAACATTAGTTCTATTCTGTTCAGAGAAGATGTCTAGGATATCAAATTCCTGAAGTAATTCTTTCTTTTTTCCTTCATGGCAGCTTCTATGTTAATGCTCCACCCTTTCACTAGCTTTCTAAACAATTTAGTCTTAAGCTGCCAGGTTTCAATAGCAGTAGTAAAGGGTGAAGGTGTGGCCCAAATTCTTTCAACCAAAGCCTGAAAATCAGGTTGCCCAAGCCACCATTTTCAAATTTAAAAGGCTTGGATGGGTTACATTCACCCACCCCAGAGTCAAGCAAAATGGGAGCATGATCACTTCCCACTCTAGGTAGGGCAGATAAAGTAGTAAGTGGGAAGTGACTGTCCCAGTTAGTAGCAGAGAAAACTCTGTCAATAGTAGCAAAAATGGGGTTATCTTGGTTGTTACTCCAGGTAAAGACCCTGTTTGACAATTTGTATTCCATTAGACCCCATTTGTTAATCCAATCATTAAACAAAAAAGACCAAGAGTTATTTATGTTTCCAGAAGATTTTCGTTAGCTTCCCTGATTAGGTTGAAATCCCCCCAGACAAAACAGGATAGGACAAGCCTTCCAAACTCTCATGTAATTCAGCAATAAAGTCGATTTTATCTACAACATAAGCTGTCCCATATACTACAATCAAGTGCCAGCAAAAACCATCAGTTTTGTTTTTCAAGGAGACAATAATGCAATACTTCTTAAGAATTACATCAATAACCTCAAAAAAATAGTTTTAGTACCCACAAGGATACCACCAGCAGAGCCTACAGCAGGGAGTACATGCCACTCATAAGCAGTAGACCTAGCTAAGGTGTTAAGAAAAAAATCAGATAGTGTTTCTCTCTTAATCTCTTGATAACCTAGAAAATCAAGTTTGTACTTATTGACCAAATCAGACAGGCACTGTAGTTTCCCTTTTTGTCCTAAAGCTCTAATATTCTAGAATATTCCAAGCATGGGATTTTAAATGGGTGTGTCAGGCTAAAAAGCCCACCTCTCACAACATTCTCAAAGCCACCTACACCACCAGCAGTGCCCCCTGGTGTGTTGGTGCCAGGAATGCAAATGTTTGGAGTACAAACTCCACCCCCCTCATAAATCTTATAATCTAAATTATCAGGTAAAGATATCTCAGGATTTTGGGAAGCAAATAGTAGGCATTTTTCAGTTTCATCTCTAATGATATCATTAATGATTTGGTTCTTCTCCTTCTCATAATCACCAATTTTAATATCAACTGCAAAAGCATAAGCCTCTAAATTAGATGATGACTCAGAAGCAAAGGACTTACTTTCGAAGGTGGTGGGGATCTCCAGTTTTTTCTTCATCTTGTAAGCAGCAGCTTTTTCTATGATGTTTTACCTGTTGTGGACTCTGGTACTAGGTCTTGGAGCTATAACTGGACCCCACTTGTTCTTGGCAGCAGGTTGCTCATTGGAAAGAGCCAAGTTTTCCACTAAACCCATCATCTTCAAACCACTGACTACAGGAGCTTCAAAAGTATCCATTTCCTCTTCAGAATCAGCAGCCTCACTTGCAGTATCAGATTCAGAGTTGTCCAATTCTTTTAGCAGATTAGAGCAGTATATTTTTTGAATGGATATCGGGGAAGTGGCACTAGAAGGCACACCAAATGCAGTAGTGGGGGTAGTGACAACACTAATCTCCTTGTTGGGTGTACTCAGAATTTTGACGGCTTCGGAGAAGGGCATGGAAGAGCATACATCATGTGCTTTTGTTTTTCCTTCAGTCCCTCTGTCCACTCTCACAGGAGAGTAACAGGCCTCCAGCAGAGCAGTAGGATGGAAGGTAACACCATCATCCTTTTTCGTTTGATTTCCAGCCGGTGACTTCTTCGAGTTGGTAGCCCTGTTGGCCAGGTCTAGATCATCTATAGGTTCTTCACCATCATCTAGGATGTCCTGTCAATCTCCTCATCTTCGAGATCCTTATTATCATCATCCACAGAGATGTCAGTAGGACCATTGTCGTCATTAGGATAATTAGCACCAATTTGTTCAAAGCCTTCCACTGTAAAGGACAAGATATATAGTTTTTTTCCTCATTTCCATGATCCGCTCAAAGGGTATTTTCGCTGGATTCCTGCATGCAATTTTGACTCTCACTTTTTCATAGAAGCTTTTCATTAGCCCATTCCAATCAACATCCACAAGGATCCCAAAGCATGAAGCAATCTGCGAGAACACTTCCATGTACACCACTTGGAAGAGAGACCCTCAATAACAACCCAAGCTTCGGTTAGTTCACTGAAAGGATCAATCGCACCGGTCCACTTCTCAACTGTCATAGACACTCCATCGATACGCAAGTCAAAAGCAGGAAACTCAATCAACTCCTCCACATCTTTCCATGGTGGAAATCTGACCAGGAACTTGTCTGTCAGTGGCCTAACTTGCCAAGTCCACTGTTTGTTTTGGCAGAAAATTCCCGACAGGTTCTTGATCAAATCTGACTTGCTAATCTCTCCTTTCATAACCCAGACTTCTCCACAATTCCTGAAGTTTAGCCAGTTTGCTTCACGACCCACATGAGCATCAATATGATAGAATCCTAATCCCAGAGCCGAACTCCCAAAGAAAGTTGCAACCGGATGAAGTTGCGCCCAGGCTGCGCAATTGTTGACGTTGTGCCCCTCTAAACCACATATGAAGCAAATTTTCTTCTGGATGCAATTTCCAACATAATGACCAGGGCCTCCACAAGTGAAAACATACCATGTCTTTATAGCGTTCGTCGAGAACCTGCACGGTTGGGGCAGGCGGAGCCGGTGGCAGAGGTGCTGCCACGACTTGCTGAGCTTGATGAGGAGCAGCACCTTTGGGGGGGCGGGCGGCGGCAGGATTGGTCCGCGCCCCACCCGAACCTTGGCGACGGATTGGATTCTTTTGCGGGGCCGGCGCGCGCTGCTTCTGCACACCAGTATGCACGTTCTTGTCCGCCATGGTCACCACCTGAGTGAAGGATTTGGATCCAGCCCCAATTCCCTCCCTGATGATCTTGAGCTTTATCGGAGGAGGATCAAAGGGGCGGAGTTTCTTGACTGGGAACACATCAGACGGGGAGAAGCATCCGGATTGAACCAAATCCTTCCGGAGCCATCCCAAAGTGGAGGTGATGTGATTTGGAGGACGAGGTTGGCGGCGGTGGGGAGAGGGAATGGACCAGAGCTGTCGAAAAACCCTAGATATAGCCTCGTCCGCGTCATCGTGAGCAGGAGACGGATTTGCTAACGGCGCCTTCACCCTCTTGCATCTGATTGGTGGAGGAGATATGGCAGCGGGGCCACTACCAGTCAGCACGGTCGGCCCCACCCGTGCCACAGGGGAAAAATCCCCCGACTCCGCCAGAGCGGTCTTCGCCGCCGGTGAGCAATCCTGGATGGCTGGATCCCAGAGCACAAGCTCTGCCCAACAATCCTTTGCTTACTTGGCGTTGATACCTAAGAAATCTCAGCACACACTTGATTCCTTGGGACACAAATCCCTCTGCGCGACCTCGAACGAGCACCAGGCGGAACCTCGCCGCGGTCACCAAACCAAGGCGGCTCCAGCACGCCGCGGCAAGGCAGGGGGCTAGCGCGGCGGAACGGGCATCCTCCCGCCGCACTAACCACGGTCGTCCTCACGTGCTCGACGGCAGCACGCCTAGGATGCATTCCCAGCGAAGCATCCGCCGCGGCTCGCCCGAATTCGCCTCCGCCCTCGCCCACAGCACGAACTCGGTCGGCGGGGAGTGTGGAAATGGGGGCATCCTTGCCCTCTCATCCAGTGTGGCCGCTTCGTAGATTCGCCGCGCCAGCTTCCTCTGCTCCAAATCCGCCCTCCGCTGGCAAATCTCCGTGAACCTCGAGGCCGTGGATTTCGCATCCGGATCGGTCTCCGCCACCACCGCCTGGTCCACTGCCCTCCATTCCTGCACGCACCGGATCCACGCTATGGTGGCGTCGCGAATCCTGGTCGGACGCTCCGTCCAGCCCCGGACCCTGGTCGCCATGAGCACCCCTTGTGGAATTGGGGAGATCAGCCTCAGAATCTCCGGGAAGGCTTCGTATATGGAGGGGGGCAGCTGTTGGGGCGGAGGAGGCGTGGTCGCGGCCGGCGTCCGCGGCCCTCGCCGGCGTGGAGGCATGCCGCGGGCTTGGAGAGGCGAGATCTGCGGGGGCGGTGGCTATGGCGAGCGGGAGGTGCGGAGTCGCGAGAGGCATGCGTCTCTATAGAAAGTTATTCAAGAACATCTTCTACGCAACCGGTTAACTTGGAGATGAAGCGCATCCATTTTTGACAATCATCCAGCGATGTGTAAGTCTGATCTCACCAGATTTTGCTGATCCATTGATCGAGGTTGTCCTTGTCACGATCTACCTTGTTGACAGGAAGATTCTCAGTGTCATCGTGTGGATGCTGTAAACTGCACCTGGCTAGCTTGAGCTCCACAGCATGCAGCTATTCAATTAATCCATCTGTATGGTGCTCGTCATCTTATATGTGGTTACTCTTTAACTGTGCTTGCCCATCGGCCATCGCAGCGACAGTGGTTATGATGTGGATGGGGTGGCCGTCGCTCTCTTTCGCCGGTGGACGGCGGTGGTGGTGGTTGCTGACTGGCTTGTTTTGTTTGTTTCCCGGGAGCCGCGGTGCCGTCCCATAGACCGTATCCACATCATTTAACATTTTTCACGCTCACGTGTGGATTCTCTCTGTCTGAAAATGAAATGACACGTTAATATATCAGGTCCAGCGGTAGCCTATGATGAGTGGACTGCCGGCCGGCAAAGTCTGCATACATACGTACGTACGGTAACTGATGAGCAGAGCAATAATTTATCGATAATTAAGTTGCACATCCAGAAAAATAAGCTAGATTTAGTTAGGTAATTGGTTGGTAGCCAGCCAACATCACGCAGATTTGTCGAGAGCGTGGAGTTGAACAAATGGAGGTAGCCAAGCCAGGGATCATCATCTTCAGACATATGAGCCAACCCAATGGCCCAATATCAATTGATCTCATGAGTAATGTCCCACTGAACAACATGATCCGACCCATTAAAATGCTATGTTTATACAAATTTGAATATCTCGAGTTTATTCATTCAACGAGTAAAGGCATATGTATGTACAACCCCGTTTCAATTTCTTACATGAACCCGTTAATTAGCATCACAAAAGTTGGTATGTTTGCAAGTATAGAATGGAAACAATTAATTGTGGGACGTGGTTTGAAGTTTTCTATAAGCACAAACTAACAACCTTGTAAAGGCATGTGCTATTGTGATGACATATTGCAGCCCTAGACGAGCAAATCTGGGTCGACAAACTCGACAGGATAGGGCGGTCGGTACTGACTGGCTCACCTTCCCTTATGGAGCCGACCTAAAAGATCAGACTCACTGCCCTTGAAAAAAAAAGGGCCGACCAAAAAGACTCATTGACCCTGAATTTCGATCAGGCCAATGTTCCCACATGTGTCATTCATCCCAGCATTTTCATAGCGAGGGACCATATGTGGTGTGCTCGTGGTAGGTGGAATTACGCAAATGTGTCTCCAACTCAAAAAAGAAATTTTCGCAACAAGAACTCAAAAGAAAGAACTTGTTGGAAATGTCCATAAACATCCGAGAAACACACACACGCACACACAGGTAGAGGGGCGGGTCAGCGGCAGCACGTGTGGTTGCACACGGTGGAATGCTGGCTGATGGGACGTACCGCCCTCTCTCCCATTACCAACCGTACGTACGTATGGCGACGGTGACGCTGGCGATCCATCCATGTACTATATCAGGGTGGTGCCATGGGTGTACGTGTACTCGTGGACTCTGAGCAAGGCACACGTACGTGCGTACATCCTTCCCGCCTACCCAATAGTCGTTGCATGCATGGCCCGCGGCCCCGGGCGACCGCGCGTGCGTGGCCACACGGTGGAGCCTGTGTGGAAGATAATGGAACCGAGTTGACTAACAATATTTTTAAGCAATTCGACAGAGATGGCATGAACACGATCTTGGTGATGGCCCGCAGTCAGCGCCTCAGCGGCAACACGTGTGGCACGCGGCCAAATAGTGGCTGATGGGATGCACGGCCCTCTTCCACTAGCAACTGTCGATCGAGTGTGGCGACGGCGACGCCGGCGATCGATGGGTATGAATCCGGCCGGGCTGGTGATGCAATGGACGCACGCGTAGATCGCACGTCCACTCTCTAGTGGACGTAGAGCAAGCCACATGTAACATACAGTCGTCGTTTCAGATAATCGATCATATCCATCGGGTGGGTGAAAGATACTCGCACTATCCGCTTTCGGTCCATTCCTAGACACCTATCACCAGCAAAGTGCGTGTGTCCTCTCACTCCTCAGTGCTGGTGCAGGTGACAATACTGCATGCACAAGCTAAGCTAAGGGCATCTCCAAAGCGGACTCTCAAACCCCGCGCAAGCATCCGAGCTACATTATCCGGACGTAATTTGCTATCTAACACAGTCTCATATCGGTCTGCCGACGCGTTCAGATGTTCGTTTTCTCACAAACTGGTGACAAATAAAGGGAAGCTTTGCGGGAGACCGGACACCCGCATGACGAATAAATAGTCACCACATACCCCTCTCCTCTCCGTTCGAATGGCCGAAAGCTGCTAATGCGGTTTGATGGAAGGATTAGCATGCTTGGCATTTGGCGGAAGCCACTAATCACTTTATTTCATAAAAAATTTCACACTACCTAATAAGCTACTCCCTGATATCATCATCTTCAGGAAAAGCAAGCAAGCGCCACATAGAATACTGTATTATATCTTCAGTGTCGGCAATGAATATGTGAAATTCTTTCGGTTCATATATCTGCAGAGATTTTGCTGAATTTGCAAGATACTATCAACTGATCGACATTGTCCTCCTTGTCACGATCTGAAACCACCCAGAGTTGTCAGGAAGATTCTCCGTGTCATCGTGTGGATGCTGTAAACCGCAGCTGGCTTGAGCTCTACAACATCATTCCTATTAATCCATTTGTGTGGTGCTGATCATATGTGGTTAATCTGTAACTGTGATTGGTTATGATGTGGGTGACCGTCGTTTTCTGTCCCCGGTGGCAGTGCTGCGTGGTTGCTGTCACATTTTGTTTGTTTTCAGGGACCGGCGGTGCCGCCCGATGGACCGGTTCCACAGCATTTTATTTTTTATCGCACGCACATGTGGATTGCCTCTCTGACTGCAAATGAAAATATGTCTGAAAATGAAATGATAGCATCAGTTTCAGGGATAGGTGGATAAAAATGCAAGGACTGCCGGCCGGCCGAATAATACTATGGTCTAGCAGAGTGGTTTACCAGAGGTAAGCCAGCTTTAGCTAGCTAATTGTTTGATTGATCGGTTTGGTGGCCAACCGACAGCATGCAGATTTGTCGAGGGTGTGGAGTTGACCAAATGGAGGTAGCTAGGGACCATCTTAGCAAGTATAGGAGCCCGATTAGCTAGCTAACCTTCATTGAGTAATTCAATGTTTGTAGCTGCACCCGGTCTAACTGTCCCAAAGTGACCGAGTACTAACCCATTTCACATTTGCTTCTTTCTCACTTACGGTTTTCATTTCCTTTGAAAGATTGCTCACAGCGCGCGGTTGTGTGCGATATCGTACGTCGCCATGTGAGAATGATAATGAGCCGGATACTCTGGCCAGTGGCCAAGACCCGGTACCCATTGGCCCTCTATTATGTTCAGAAATATGGAATCGGCCCAATGGCCAACGAACAGCCGGTCTCATGTCCCACTGAACAACATGATAAGAGTGCATGACTCATTTTAATGCTAGATTTATACCAGACCAAGGATAACTTACACAACAACGACATTTCAAATAGCATCGTTTGGCAACCGATATTTATAGCAGAGTTGGATATCTAGAGTTTGTTCACTCAACGAAAAAACATATGCCCAACTCCATTTCAATTTCTAATAACACGAACCTGTATATCATGAGTTAGGTTTTTTTTAGAGCAACTATATAAGCACAAAGTAACAACCTTGTCAAGGCATGTGCTATTGCAACGACATATTACAACCCTAGACAACCAAATCTAGGTGACTATAGGTCGCCCCGACAGGCCGGTGGCGACCGGCTTGCGGGCCTCAGTTTTCATAGGAACCAACGTAAAGGACCCATTGACATTGACCTTGAATTTTTGGATCGGCCGACGTCCCAACAGGTACCATTCCCGACCATTTTTATAGCCAGCGGCCACGTGTTGTGCTGCTTGGTTGGTTAGTGGAACTACATCTGAAAATCTGTCTCCAACTCAAAAAAACGTAGAAAACCCTTGTTGAAAATGTCCATAAACATTAGAGAAAAAGGAGAGGGACGGTCAGCGGCAACACGTGTGGCACGCAATGGAATGGTGGCTGATGGGATGTACCGCCCACTCTCCCACTACCCACTGTTCGTCTGACGATGGCGACGGTGACGCCGGCGATCCATCCATGTATATCCAGGTGGACTGCACAGCCACGGGCAGAGACCGACCGATGATTGCATGTACGATCGACAAGCAGAAGCCTCCATACATTTACGCGAAAAATGAAAGAGACAAAGGTGAGAGCTACTACGGCAGATGATATCCACCAGCAAAAAGGTGGCAGCAGTGGCTAGCCGCTTTGGGACTTTGGGTTCATTCCTAGCTAGGCACGTATCACCAGCAAAAGTGCCGTTTTCGGTGGCCAAGTGCAGGTGACAGCACTGCATGCGCCACTATAGCTAGATGTCATCTTTCTCCGGAGCAGAGAAAGTTAGCCGGATATTATCCTTTTCAGCCACTGCGACTTGTGCGAATCAACCTGTGGTTCGATAGTTAGAGATATTGTGATATCCCCAGCCCACCAGGTTTAAATCCCGATGCTCGTATTTATTTCTGAATTTATTTCAGAATTTCCGGCGATGTGCATTCAGTGAGAGAAGACGTTCCCGTTGACGACGAGGCGCCTATGGCGACTTCATAAATCTGAAGATGATATGCCGGCTCAATCTTTCGGATGTGATCATAGGGATAGGGTGTGCGTGTGTGCGTTCATAGGGATGGGTGTATGCACGTGTATATGAGCGCTTGTGTCTGTACTGATGTTCAAAAATAAGCCATTGCGTCTTGCCTTCCTAGCGTAGCATGGCGCAATGATCAAAGGAAAACGTTTGGGAACGGCGTGCCGACCGAACGCTCGGCCGGTCACGCATCCACACACGCGCCAGGCGGTCAAAGGGCCCGCACGCAGACGTCCCTCCTATCCTTCTACTTCCTTTTTTTCTCTTCTTCCTCGCTCATCTCCCTCGCTCCTTCCCTGCTTTTTTTTCAGGCCCCCGTCATGGTCTAACATCGCCGCCTGCAGGCCTCCCAGGGCGCCGCGGGCACAGGAATCAGCCGATCCGGCTGCCCTCGGCTAGATCTGCTCGGATCCGCGCCACCGGGGCTCTGCCTGCCTCGCCGGACCCGGCCACGCCGGAGCTGCACCCGACCATGCCATAGCTGCAACCTTTAAAGCTTTTTCCATACCCGCTTGCAGCTCTCATCAAAGCTCGTTGCAGTTTTCGCCGTCTCCCCGTAGCTCCCACCAACGCTGGTTTTTTGGAAGTTTCATGGCGGAAGGTTTTTTCCACGCCGATTGAAGCTTTTTTTCCATACCGGATGAAGCTTTCTGACATGGTTCAAGCTTTTTCCCATTCCGATCGAAACATTTTTTCACACCGGTAGAAGCTTTTCTCGACACCGGTTGAAGCATTTTTTTCATGTCTGAAGCTTTTTCTTCTATGCCAGTTGTAGCTTTTTTCATGGTTGAAGCTTTTTCCGATGCCATTTGAAGCTTTTTTAGCCGGTTGAAGCATCCTTGATGGACGTCGTCTCCAGCTCCGACTGGTGCTATTTGCAACACCGCCATCAAGGTGCGCCGTTGTAGCAGGGGGGGTTGGGTGCTCATGGGTCGCAGCACCGGGACTGGATGGTTCCAGCATCCCCGGACGCAGCCAGGTCGCACAGCTTCGGGAGCTTGAGGACCATGCCATGGCATGCTCTAGGAGCCATGGCCGGTCTGCGATGGCGGCGAGCCTGAGTGTGCGGCGGCGCTCTGATCTCCGGTGAGGGGAATACGGCGAGGGTCGCCGGCGCTCGCGACAACCTTTTCCTCTCCGACGCGCGGCCGCTGCTCCCTTTTTTCTGATTGCCTATGCAGGAGAACAAGGAAGTCATGAGGAAGAAGGAGGGGATGACGCGGGGGGGGGGGGGGGGGGGGGGGGGGGGGAGGAGGGAGGAGGCGCTGAACCGTGCGGCCTAGAGCGCACGCAGCGCGGGGCTGCGGTCAGTGGCGGAGACAGGCCTGGGGCAACTAGGGCTATAGCCCCAGGCCTGGTAACAACTTCCCTTGTAATTCCATCATACAAACTACAGAAAATTATAGAAGTTTATCACTCAACATAGCATAGCCCCAGGCGTAACCTGCTTCTAACTCCGCCACTGGCTGCGGTGCGACCGGCCCAAATTTGGGCCGGCGCGCCGACGCCTAGCAGTGGCCATAATCAAAGAATTTGGGCCGGCGCGCCGACGCCTAGCAGTGGCCATAATCAAAGCTTTAATTCTATATATCCACGTGCAGAGCAAACACAACTATAAGGAGCTGAGAGCACAGGGAAAGAAACACGTTCATACCGATATTTTCCAAGAGACACGGAGAAAAACGAGACATGATTGTGACACGAACGAGAATTTGAGGCCGCACGATCGTGCCATGATTCATAAAATGGGTTGGTCCTTTGCATTTGTTTTAGGCTTAGTTATTGTAAATTTGGTCCATGCATGCAGCGTTTGGTAGACACTACATGCATGCAGTGCTACACCCAGGCAGGCACGCATCAGTTCTACACCTAGACCGGCGATGGCACACTGCAACAGCAGCATTGGGCCGCCGGACAGCAACCGCGGGAGGGTAGGGGAAGGGGCAGGACGGAGAGGACGATGATTCGGATGATACAACCGGCGATCCGAAGAAGAAGGGTAGAGGAGAAAGATTCAACATGCAGGACGACGAGCTGTTGTGCGATGCATGGTTGGCCACTAGTCTCGATCTGATCCATTGCATGGAGCAATAGGGCACAATATTTTGGAACAACATTCATATTTGGTTCCATGAACACAAACATTTCGCCGCCTACTCCAATGCGGTCATCCGCAACCGTGAATCGAAGTCCCTCAAACATGGATGGTACACCATCCAAGAGGCCATGTCCAAGTATTGGGGACACTTGAAGCATCTCATCGCACGATGGCCTAGCGGTGCACCAGTCAACGAGCAAATAAGTTGATCACTAGCCGAATATGCATAGTTTTGTTGCTCACTAGCCGGATATGTAGTTTTATTGTTCACTAGCCGGATATGCATAGAGTAAGTTGATCACTAGCCAGATATGCATATTTTTGTTGATCACTAGCCGGATATGCATTGTTGACAATGTTTCACTTTGTAGGCTTATCGTGCTTGTTTGGTGTATAAGAATTTGGAGAAGAAAAAACTTCACCATCATGCATTGTTGGTAGAAATTGAATGTGCAAGCGAAGTGGAACCTTTTCATAGCCAACACCACCGCCCAAATCACTGAGGAAGAAACCGGTGACCATACCGACCCAACCGAAGAACCGCCGAAGTACGTTAGAAGACTTTTACGGGGGAAGAAGTGGGGGGAGGATAGGGCGAAGCGAGAAGGTGCGGCCACCAAGCTGACGAAGAGGTTTGAGGATATCTTGGCGAAGAAGGAGGAGGCATGCGTGAAGCGCTCGAACATCAAGGAGGAAAAACAGGCGGAGAGGTTCAAATAATTGATGAAGGCGACTGACAAGAAGTTCAAGGTCGAAGAGAGGAAAGTCGACCTCGAGGAAAAGAAGTTGAAGATCGCCACCAATGCGGAGGACGCCAAGATGTTGTCCTTGAATGTGACCCCTTTGGATGCCGACGCAAGGATGATCATGCACTACCAGATATTGCAGCGGCTGAAAGATGAGTCGATAGCGACGGACAATGAGAACGCGGTGGAGGCGGAGACTGCCTACGTGATAGTGACAACACCATTAGTGGGGAGTAGATGGCTGGGATTGTCGGTCCGGCAGGGCAGAAAATCGCACGGACTGCCGGACTAAAGTTTTTTGAGATTCAGGCATATAAAAACTAAGCATATTTACCTCTTTTTGGTTGTGATCGGGCATGCTATCCGGCGCTGGTGTGATTTGGCGTGCTGTGTGGATTGGACTAAATTTGAATTTTAAATTGCCTTTTACTGACGAATATATACAAGATAGTATAGTATAGGATAAAGGTCTTCCGAATCTGTGTCCATGGACCGATCTCCTGTCGTCTGCAGACGGATGCAGGAAGAATTTACAGTCCGCGTTGGAGATTCCCCAAGACACTGGCCAAGGTCACACCTCCGGGACGCGTAGAGAGTAGCTCTATCGATTCCCACTCTTGTTGCTTTGGTTGATTAAAAAAATTTACTAGCTAGGTTGATGGATCATGGATGGATCGGTCTCACCTAGCACACGTACTGTTACTGTACTTGCTAGTTGTACTCACGATAGAGATGGGTTGGATCTCGTCTCGTGTGGATGATGATTGACGCCGGAGAGGGTGGAGGGCCATCGAGCATGCATGGTGCAGCACGCGTGGCACGTGATGGAATAATGCCTGCCTGATGGGATGTGCTGCCGTCTCCCACTAAAAACTGCCTGCCTGCGACGCTGTCGGCCTGATTGTTTGAAAGCTACGCACCGGCAGAGACCGACGGATCACCTACGACCGAAGAGAACCTTTCTTCCATGCGTGGGTGCAAGGGAAAGGAAAAGGGGCCAGGCTCGAACTCGACTGAGAAAAAGTTGTGGTGCCTAGCTGGACCCATTCCATTAGGGTTCATTCCTTTGACACGCACGTACGTAGGAGTACTACCAAGTACCATCAGCAAAGGTGGCAAAGTATATATGTCAGTGTGGGTGGGTTGGTGCAGGTGACAACACTGCATGCCCACTGGCTACCTAATTTAGCAAGACGTATCATTGTTTTCCCGTTTAGGAAAAGGTGGCTAGCCACATACCCCCTCCGCTCCATATGCAGCATGTTTTTTCAAAGCCAAAATTATACTACAGAAAAATGCTTCGTCTTTTCGTTACACCGCCATGCTTTCACGACTTGATTTCAGTTCCTTCTCTGAAGATGTGGATGGCCCGGAAATGCGTACGTGATCTCAGTGACAGTCGACAGCCGATCCGCACAACACGCACGCCGTAGAGGACTCAGCAGGAGGCCCGGTCACTGGGTCAGCATGCATGCATGCATGTGTGTGCCACGCGATGGAACAGTGTGGCCTGCAGCTGCTGATGGGATGTACAGCCCTCTCCCACTGAAACTGTCGACGGCGACGCTGGCCGGGGAAGCCGCACATTTTCCCGGTTGCATTTGACCCGCGAGCTAGCGTATGGGTTTTTGCTTTTCTTTTCCGAACAATCATATGATTTTGCTTATTAAAAGGTGTACCACGATCGACGAGAGCCTTCCATGCATGCATGGGAGATACGGAGTGAATATTAAAAGGAGCCACATATCATGCAGATCAGTCGACTGAAAAAGTTCTAGTGCTGGGTTTGTTTCTTGAGGTAATAGCATCAGGAGTCCTGAAACTTGTCCAGGATGTGATGATCTAGTTCAAAACTTGAAAAAGCAAACTATTTCATCCGAAAACTTGCACCCAATGTGACGACGACAACTGGAGCCAAGTCAGCAGGGCGGGTCAGCGCAGCACTTTTTGCAATTAACCCCCCGGCCTTAGCACTAATCAACCCGCACTACACCGCACTTTTCACCTGAATTTATTGGGTCTCCCTCCCCTCGCCCAATCATTCGTCGCCTCCTCCCTTCTGTCCGTGACCGGCCGATAGGCCATGCTGGCTGCACTCGCGTGAGCCATGGCGTCGTCGCCGGACTTCACCGGCGGTGCGCACCCGCCGCCTACGGCGCACCAAGTTCGGCCGTTCGGTGTCAACCCTCCGGATTATGGTTAGTCATCCTCTCTGCTCTGTTCCTCCTCTCTGCTCGATGTCAACCCTCCCGCTCGGTGTTCTCCCCCTCCCCGTTGGATCGCCCAGTTTTGAGCTCGTTTTAGGCCCCTTCCATTGGTAGTTCGTGGTTGTATGCTTCCCGCGACATGAAACTGGTTATTTGGTAGTCGATTGGAGTCTATGGTTTTCGGTGAAGTTGGGGATTTTAGGCAAGAAGCTAGGGTTCTTGTTTTGAATGTTCTTTCGGCCAGACTTTAGGTTTATGCAGGGCCGGTCCTATGGTTTTAGGGGCCCGGGGCGAGATTAGAGCACGGGGCCCCTTACAGAATTGCCCTCGTACCGATTTCCTAGACATCTTTCCTGCTTCTTGTTCGATCCCAAGATTGAATCTTGCGCCCAACAACCGATGAAATTGTTTTACTCGCTAGGAGGCGAAATTGAAAGTACTATCAAATCCAGTGCATATAGAGAAAAATAGATTAACCATAATCATGGGCTAGTTTCTTTTCCTGGATTACTGCTTTGCATCTGTGTTTTCCATAGAATATTGCAAAGAACATACACAATCCAATCAATTTAATGCCCTTAGTATTTGAAAATTAGCGCAATGCTTTTTATTAACTCAATAATACCTACGGCAACCACGGCCAATCAATCAATTATCTATTGATTATCATTTATAAATTTTTATTAATTATGATGGGAAAAGTAAAATCGTTAGGGCACGATACCTTGTCTAGAATCAGCTTCTCGTCTCGTTGATGGGGAGTCGCCGGCTGAAGTAGTAGCGACACCATGGCGCATGTTTGGTGGCCATCGCTTGTCCGCCGTTGTTCAACTAGTTCGGGCGATCGCGAGGTGAAGAGGCAAAAATCCATCCGGCGGCAGCCGCCGACACCGTGCGCGCGTGAAGTCATAACTAGTGCGCCTTTCCCAGATGGTTAACTCGATCCATGATCAGCGGTCGTGCGTTTTCTTTTCTTTTTGAGTTGATCAGCGGTCGTGCGTAATTAGTAGCCAGCCACGTAGTAACTTGGGACAACTAAGCACGTTTTTTCAGTCTATGCAAACCCAGCAGCCGGCCTACATACACATCCATCCCTGGGTGGGGGCCCCTGCGCTCGGGGGGCCCGGGGCGGCGGCCCCCCTGCCCCCCATCAGACCGGGCCTGGGTTTATATATGGCTACTACGTACATACTGTTTTGCAAATACGTGCGCAATTTGGCCTAGGGTTTGTGCGTAGGGAACAACATTGCAGTGTAAAAAGTCTAAACTTTGTTTGGGCAATGTAGGGCACGGCTTGAGATAAGTAGTGGATTAGTACTTAGTTTGTACATTCGCCATGCTAAATAAGTTGGTTACTGCATTTGTTGAGTTAATTTGCAACCTGTAATTAACTGAATTTATTCTGTTAACTGAATTCAGTTTGCAAGTTGCAGTTACTGTGTTTTTTCCAGTTAAGCCAGTTTTTGAAGATAACTGAATTTATTCAGTTTAGTTCAAGATGCAGTTAACTTGAAGATGCAGTTAACTTGAAGATGCAGTTAACTTGAAGATTCAGTTAACTTGCATGATTCAGTTAACTTCCACTTAACTTGCAAGATTCAGTTAAAATGTAGTTATTCAGTTATCTTTATTGATGCTTGTACTTACATTCTGCACTGTGTGGTTGCAGTTTGTGATTCAACAGTGGGACTAAGTTTGGACACCCCTTTCTTCACATTAGAACTGGAGCATGGTGGACTGTTCTGTGGACCAATAAATAACATGGAGCACTATAATCCTTAAGTGGAGGTTCTAGACTATGTTGATGCTGGCACATTCTCATATCCAGTCATTGAAGAGCACCTGCTATGGTTGGGATATCCTATCAATGAGCACATCATTTATTGGTGCATGCCTGACAAAACAGTTTCAGATGGTATGCTCAGAATCAGAGGTGATGAGGATGTGAAGCAATTGATAATAGCCAGTGCTCAGCATAAGGTTCTTGCAATCATGGTTGATCATTCAGATTTCATCAGTAATTTCAGGCAAGATTTGATATGTACAGTAGGAACAGTAGAGAATCCTGTCAGAGTGGTAAACCCAAATGTTGTTGCAGCCAGTGCAGCTCGTTCTCACAGCATCATTTCAGTCAATGCTGAAGATCCAATTTCAGAGTTTGCAGCACATGAGACAGAAACAGAGCACTTGCTGGTTAATGTTGCAGAAGAAGAGCACTTGCTGGTTAATGTTGCAGAAGAAGAGCATTTGCTGACTGATGTTGCACAAGGAGAGCACTTGCTGACTGATGTTGCATAAGGAGAGCACTTGCTGATTGATGTTGCAGTAGAAGAGCATTTGCTGACTGATTTTGCTGAAGAAGATCACTTGCTGACTGATTTTGCTAAAGAAGATCACTTGCTGACTGGTGTTGCAGAAGATGTAGTGCTTTCAGATTCAGAATTCAGTGACAGTGATTATGACATATATGATGGAGATGATGATTTTTATGAAGAGAACATTGACTTTGATGTTGATGAAGAAGTTGAGGAAGAGGAGGAAGAGGTGGAACCTGACTATGTACTTGATGATGAAGATTTGAATCTCCCAATTGAAGAAGAAGAGCAACTGATGTACAAGTTCAAAGTTTTCAATTCCAAGGTGGACATGAAATCCCCTGTATTTAAAGTGGGGATGGTATTTGCTGATGTGGTTGAGCTGAGGAAAGCTATTACTGCATATTCAATAAGGAACAAAGTGCAGATCAAGAAGTTGAAAAATGACAAGATCAGATTTCATGCAGTTTGTTAGAGTGATTGCCCATGGCTGCTTAAGACTGGCAATGACAACAGGACTGGAGGATTTGTCATCAAGGCCTACTATGGAGATCATGTGTTAGAAGAAGTGGAGGTTGAAGGACATGACAGCTAAATTCCTTTGCAACTATTTCATAGATGAGTTCAGAGATCACCAGAAGATGTCACTTAGGGATGGCAATTTCGCCCATGGGTATGGGTATCCGTGGGTACCCTACCCGAAAACAGCGGGCATGGGCAAGACTTGTCAAGATTTTGTACCCATGGGTAATGGATATCCATACCCGCAAAACATATGGGTAGGGCATGGGTATGAGATTGTGCCCATGGGTAATCCAATGGATACCCAGAAAATATTAATAAATGAAAATAACTCCTATGACATGCGGGGTCTACATCCAACACCTATGGCCCAACTCTCAATCCCTTATTCCCTAAATTAACCATAGCACATAGGCTCACAACAACTAGCTCGCACTCCTCGTATGTCCTATGTGACCCCTCGACATGATGAAATCTCGACTCATCACCAACACACTCTTTTCCAACTCTTGAACTAGCGAACCCCAGTTCCCACCGCCGCCTTCCACTATGCCGGCGTCCACCAACCACTTATCGTAATCCCTTGCCGCCTGGAATTGGCCACACACTAGAGGACGTCGCGTCGGTACTAGATAGATCGCCCCTCATCACTTGAATTTTACACTCATTTATGTAGTTCTTGAAAATTTAAATGTTATATGTTGTACCCATTGGATACCCATTGGGTATAGAATGCCCGATGGATATGGGCATGGGTGTCAATTTGTGCCCATGGGTATTGAAATGGGTGGGTATAGAAAGTTTCTATGGGTATGGGTTTGAGCAAGAGAAGGTTGTACCCACCCATACCCTACCCATTGCCATCCCTAATGTCACTTGGAACATTTTCAAGGAAAATAACAAAGGAGTTTAATTGCACCCCTAATAGATGGAAGCTACTAGGGCTAGGACAACAGCACTGAAGGAGATCCATGGTGATGAAGAAGAGCAATTCAGTAGACTATGGGATTATGGACATGAATTAAGAGACAAGAACCCTGGCTCAACTTTTTTGCTGACAACTGGACTGGTCAAAGATACAAAATTTCCATTGGGCAGAAAATGTTTGAAAACACTGTATTGGTCATATGATGCCTGTAAGAGAGGGTGGCTTAAGGGCTGCGGGCCTATTATCTTCATAGATGGTTGTCATATGAAAAATAGGTTCAAAGGTGTGCTGCTTAGTGCAGTTGGCATTGATCCTAATGACTGCATTTTCCCCATGGCTATGGCTGGGTGGAAGTAGAATGCACAAGCTCTTGGGAGTGGTTTCTCACAACTTTGAAGGATGATTTGAACATCACCAATAGTGCTCCTTTCACACTTATGAGTGACATGCAGAAATGTCTGATAAATGATGTCCAGAAAGTTTGGCCAGATGCAGAGCACAGGTTTTGTGTGAGGTATATTTACCAAAATTTCAATGAGAAGCACAAAGCAGAGGTACTGAATCAAGACCTGTGGGCCATTTCTAGATCACCAAACAAGTTGAAGTGGAGAGAGAACTGTGAGAAAAATGGATGGTCACAACTCAGCTGCCTTCCACTGGACTGAAAGACTAGAGTGGAAAACTTGGTGCAAAGTATTCTTCAGTGAATTTCCAAAATGTGACATTCTGCTAAACAATAATAACTCTAAAGTTTTTAACAGTTACATCCTTGAGGGTAGAGAAATGCTAGTGCTAAGCATGCTTGAGTATATTTTTTACAAGATAATGCACATGATGGTGAGTAAGTAAAGAGAAGCTATAGAAAAGTGGGTAGGGCAGAGAATATGCCCAAAGATCAGGAAGAAATTGGACAAAAACACTGAGTTTGCTGCTAATTGCCATGTAACAGAAGCTGGCCAACAGATGTTCAGAGTTTAGTCTGGTAACAATAACTACACAGGTGATCTTGGTTTGCACACATGTGATTGTAGGAGATGGCAGTTGTCTGGAGTACCATGTGGGCATTCTATAGCTTGTTGCAGGGAGGAGAGGATTGACCCAGAGACAATGGTACATGAGTGCTACACTGTTAGGACATATCTGAAAGCATATGGATACACTCTTGTCCCTCTTGGAGACCCAAATGTGTGGGAGGTACAGAATGCTTATAAGGTGTGTCCACCTGTGTTTACAAAACATTTGGGAAGGCCCAAGAAAAATAGGAAGAAGACTCCTGAGGAGAAGATCAAGAATGGTGTTAGGGTTTTGAACAAGAAAGGTGTTACAATGCACTTCTCAATTTGTGGTAGAGCTGATCACAATAGGAAGGGGCATTACAGATGGCAGGAAGCTCTCATTGAAGAAGGTGTAGAGCTAGTTGATGAAAACAATGATGACCCCACATTTATTCAGGTTACTGAATTAAACACAATATAAACTGCATTTTACTTTACTGTAGCTGTCTGAATTTACTGTAGTTGTTTGAATTTTGTTGTAGATGACTGAATTGCTCAATGTTTTTGTGCAGAACATATTCCCTAGTCAGGCCAATCCTATACTGGATCCAATGCAGTCACCAACCAGTATGGTCTACAGCATGGCTCAAAGAGAAATTTCAAGAAGAGCTCCATAAAGAGTTCATGGCCCGCTACTAGAGCAGTCTTCATTTGTTGCTGCTGCTGGTGCTGCAATACCTCAGCCTACAGTCACTACAGAAATGAATGCAGGTAGGCAAACAAGGGCAACCACAGTACTTGAGAGAGGAGAAGGCTCTCAAGATTCTGGTAGGGGAAGGGGGAGGCAAAGACAAAGGAATCCAGATGCAGTTGGATGAAGAGGGACAAATGCAGCTGGAGGCAGAGGAAGACGGGAAGTGCAGCTTCAAGCAGAGGAAGAGGGGCAAGTGCAGCTTCAGGCAGAGGAAGAGAGGCAAATGCACCTACAGACGTGGACGGTAATGTTACCGTCTATGAAGCTCGACTTGTGGCAAAGAGTATTTCCACAAGTTCAAGGAGTTGACTACGATGAGATTTTCTCATCCGTAGCGATGCTTAAGTCCGTCGGAATCATGTTAGCATTAGCTGCATTTATGAAATCTGGCAGATGGATGTCAAAACAAGTTTCCTTACCAGTTTTCGTAAGGAAAGGTTGTATGCGATACAATCAGAAGGGTTTTGTCGATCCTAAGGATGCTAAAAGGTATGCTAGCTCCAGCGATCCTTCCAAGGACTAGAGCAAGCATCTCAGAGTCAGAATATACGCTTTGATGGAGTGATCCAAGTTTTTGGGTTTATACAAAGTTTGTTGGAAACTTGTATTTACAATAAAGTGAGTGGGAGGGCTACAGCATTTCTGATAAGTATATGTGAATGACATATTGTTGATCCGAAATGATCTAAATATTCTGGAAAGCATAAAGGGTTGTTTGAAAGGAGTTTTTCAAAGGAAGACCTGGATAAAAGCTGCTTACATATTGGGCATCAAGATCTATAGAGATAGATCAAGACGCCCGATGATACTTTCAAAGAACACACACCTTGACATGATTTTGAAAGAGTTCAAAATAGATCAGTCAAAGAAGGAGTTCTTACCTGAGTTATAAGGTGTGAAATTGAGTAAGACTCAAAGCTTGACCACGGCAGAAGAGAGAAAGGACGAAGGTCGTCCCCTATGCTTTAGACGTAGGCTCTACAGTATGCTATGCTGTGTACCGCACATGAAGTGTGCCTTGCCATGAGTTGGTCAAGGGGTACAATAGTGATCCGGGAATGGATCACATGACAGCGGTCGAACTTATCCTTAGTATCTAGTGGACTAAGGATTTTCTCGATTATGGAGGTGAAAAGGAGTTCGTCGTAAAGGGTTACGTCGATGCGAACTTTGACACTAATCCGGATGACTCTGAGTAGTAAACCGGATTCGTATAGTAGAGCAATTACTTGAAATGGCTCCAAATAGCGAGTGGTAGCATCCACAAGATGACATAGATATTCGTAAAGCACACACGGATCTGAAAGGTTCAGAACCATTGACTAAATAACCTCTCTCACAAGCATAACATGATCAAACTAGAACTCATTGAGTGTTAATCACATAGAGATGTGAACTAGATTGTTGACTCTAGTAAACTCTTTGGATGTTGGTCACATGGTGATGTGACCTGTGAGTGTTAAATCACATGGTGATGTGGACTAGATTATTGACTCTAGTGCAAGTAGGAGACTGTTGGAAATATGCCCTAGAGGCAATAATAAATAGGTTATTATTATATTTCCTTGTTCATGATAATCGTTTATTATCCATGCTAGAATTGTATTGATAGGAAACTCAGATACATGTGTGGATACATAGACAACACCATGTCCCTAGTAAGCCTCTAGTTAACTAGCTCGTTGATCAATAGATGGTTACGGTTTCCTGACCATGGACATTGGATGTCGTTGATAACGGGATCACATCATTAGGAGAATGATGTGATGGACGAGACCCAATCCTAAGCCTAGCACAAGATCGTGTAGTTCGTTTGCTCAGAGCTTTTCTAATGTCAAGTATCAGTTCCTTAGACCATGAGATTGTGCAACTCCCGGATACTGTAGGAATGCTTTGGGTGTACCAAACGTCACAACGTAACTGGGTGGCTATAAAGGTGCACTACAGGTATCTCCGAAAGTGTCTGTTGGGTTGGCACGAATCGAGACTGGGATTTGTCACTCCGTGTAAACGGAGAGGTATCTCTGGGCCCACTCGGTAGGACATCATCATAATGTGCACAGTGTGACCAAGGAGTTGATCACGGGATGATGTGAGTTACGGAACGAGTAAAGAGACTTGCCGGTAACGAGATTGAACAAGGTATCGGGATACCGACGATCGAATCTCGGGCAAGTAACATACCGATAGACAAAGGGAATTGCATACGGGATTGATTGAATCCTCGACATCGTGGTTCATCCGATGAGATCATCGTGGAACATGTGGGAGCCAACATGGGTATCCAGATCCCGCTGTTGGTTATTGACCGGAGAACGTCTCGGTCATGTCTGCATGGTTCCCGAACCCGTAGGGTCTACACACTTAAGGTTCGATGACGCTAGGGTTATAGGGAAAGTATGTACGTGGTTACCGAATATTGTTCGGAGTCCCGGATGAGATCCCGGACGTCACGAGGAGTTCCGGAATGGTTCGGAGGTAAAGATTTATATATGGGAAGTCCTGTTTTGGTCACCGGAAAAGTTTCGGGTGATATCGGTAATGTACCGGGACCACCGAGAGGGTCCCGGGGGTCCACCAAGTGGGGCCACCGGCCTCAGAGGGCTGCATGGGCCAAGTGTGGGAGGGGACCAGCCCCAGGTGGGCTGGTGCGCCCCCCACAAGAGGCCCAGGGCACAGGAAAGGGGGGAAGGGGGAAACCCTAGGCTCTGATGGGCCTAAGGCCCATCTAGTGGGGCGCCCCCTCTCTCCCCCCCTTTGGCCGCCCCCCAAGCCCCATCTAGGGGGGGGGGAAACCCTAGATGGGGGCACAGCCCTCCCCCTCCCCTATATATATTGGGGTTTTGGGGCTGCCCAAGACATGAGAACGTCTCTCTTCCGGCGCAGCCCTACCCCTCTCCCTCCTCCTCCTCTCCCGCGGTGCTTGGCGAAGCCCTGCAGGATTGCCACGCTCCTCCATCACCACCACGCTGTCGTGCTGCTGCTGGACGGAGTCTTCCCCAACCTCTCCCTCTCTCCTTGCTGGATCAAGGTGTGGGAGACGTCACCGGGCTGCACGTGTGTTGAACGCGGAGGCGCCGTGGTTCGGTGCTTAGATCGGAATCAACCGCGATCTGAATCGCTACGAGTACGACTCCCTCATCCGCGTTCTTGCAACGCTTCCGCATCGCGATCTACAAGGGTATGTAGATGCACTCCCCTTCCCCTCGTTGCTAGAATACTCCATAGATTGATCTTGGTGATGCGTAGAAAATTTTGAATTTCTGCTACGTTACCCAACAGTGGCATCATGAGCTAGGTCGATGCGTAGTTTCTATGCACGAGTAGAACACAAAGCAGTTGTGGGCGTAGATGTTGCCAATTCTTCTTGCCGCTACTAGTCTTATCTTGTTTCGGCGGCATTGTGGGATGAAGCGGCCCGGACCGACCTTACACGTACGCTTACGTGAGACAGGTTCCACCGACTGACATGCACTAGTTGCATAAGGTGGCTAGCGGGTGTCTGTCTCTCCCACTTTAGTCGGAACGGATTCGATGAAAAGGGTCCTTATGAAGGGTAAATAGAAATTGGCATATCACGTTGTGGTTTTACGTAGGTAAGAAACGTTCTTGCTAGAAACCTATACAAGCCACGTAAAAACTTGCAACAACAATTAGAGGACGTCTAACTTGTTTTTGCAGCATGTGCTATGTGATGTGATATGGCCAGAAGATGTGATGAATGATATATGTGATGTATGAGATTGATCATATTCTTGTAATAGGAATCACGACTTGCATGTCGATGAGTATGACAACCGGCAGGAGCCATAGGAGTTGTCTTTACTTTTGTATGACCTGCGTGTCATTGAATAATGCCATGTAAATTACTTTACTTTATTGCTAAGCGCGTTAGCCATAGAAGTAGAAGTAATCGTTGGCGTGACAACTTCATGAAGACACATTGATGGAGATCATGATGATGGAGATCATGGTGTCATGCCGGTGACAAAGATGATCATGGTGCCCCGAAGATGGAGATCAAAGGAGCAAAATGATATTGGCCATATCATGTCACTATTTGATTGCATGTGATGTTTATCATGTTATGCATCTTATTTGCTTAGAACGACGGTAGCATAAATAAGATGATCCCTCACTAAAATTTCAAGAGAAGTGTTCCCCCTAACTATGCACCGTTGCGAAGGTTCGTTGTTTCGAAGCACCACGTGATGATCGGGTGTGATAGATTCTAACGTTCGAATACAACGGGTGTTGACGAGCCTAGCATGTATAGACATGGCCTCGGAACACATGCGAAACACTTAGGTTGACTTGACGAGCCTAGCATGTACAGACATGGCCTCGGAACAGAAGAGACCGAAAGTTCGAACATGAGTCGTATAGTAGATGCGATCAACATGGAGATGTTCACCGATGATGACTAGTCCGTCTCACGTGATGATCGGACACGGCCTAGTTTGACTCGGATCATGTATCACTTAGATGACTAGAGGGATGTCTATCTGAGTGGGAGTTCATTAATCAGATGAACTTAATTATCATGAACATAGTCAGAAGGTCTTTGCAAATTATGTCATATCTTGCGCTTTAGTTCTACTGGTTAAGATATGTTCCTAGAGAAAATTTAGTTGAAAGTTGGTAGTAGCAATTATGCGGACTGGGTCCGTAAACTGAGGATTGTCCTCATTGCTGCACGGAAGGCTTATGTCCTTAATGCACCGCTCGGTGTGCTGAACCTCAGCGTCGTCTGTAGATGTTGCGGAACATCTGACATACACGTTTTGATAACTACGTGATAGTTCAGTGCGTAATGCTAACGGTTTAGAATTGTGGCACCAAAGACGGTTTTGAAATGTCGCAGAACATATGAGATGTTCCGAAGACTGAAATTGGGATTTCAGACTAGTGCACACGTCAAGAGGTATGAGACCTCTGACAAGTTTCTTAAGCCAGCAAACTGAGGGAGAAAAGCTCAATCGTTGAGCATGTGCTCAGATTGTCTGGGTACCACAATCGCTTGAATCGAGTGGGAGTTAATCTTCCAGATGAGATAGTGATGGTTCTCCATAGTCACTGCCACCAAGCTATTAGAGCTTCGTGATGAACTATAACATATCAGGGATAGATATGATGATCCTTGAGCAACTCGCGATGTTTGACACCGCGAAAGTAGAAATCAAGAAGGAGCATCAATTGTTGATGGTTAGTAAAACCACTAGTTTCTAGAAGGGCAAGGGCAAAAGGGACACTTCATGAAACAGCAAATCATTTGCTGCTCTAGTGAAGAATCTCAATGTTGAACCCAAACCCGAGACTAAGTGCTTCTGTAATGAGGGGAACGGTCACTGAAGCAGGACTACCCTAGATACTTGGTAGATGAGAAGGCAAGCAAGATCGACATAAGTATATTGGATATACATTATATGAATGTGTACTTTACTAGTACTCCTAGCAGCACCAGGGTATTGGATACCGGTTCGGTTGCTAAGTGTTAGTAACTCGAAATAAAAGCTGTGGACTAAATGGAGGCTAGCTAAAGGTGAGATGACGATATGTGTTGGAAGTGTTTCCAAGGTTGATGTGATCAAGCATCGCATGCTCCCTCTACCATCGAGATTTGGTGTTTGCGTTGAGCATGATTGGATTATGTTTATCGCAATACGGTTATTCATTTAAGGAGAATAATGGTTACTCTGTTTATTTGAATAATACCTTCAATGGTCTTGCACCTAAAATGAATCTCGATCGTAGTGATACACATGTTCATGCCAAGAGATATAAGATAGTAATGATAGTACCACATACTTGTGGCACTGCCACTTGAGTCATATTGGTATAGAACGCATGAAGAAGCTCCATGTAGATGGATCTTTGGACTCACTCGTTTTTGAAAAGAATGAGACATGCGAACCATGTCTATTGGTATATATGCGTGAAGAAACTCCATGCAGATGGATCGTTTGGACTCACTTGATTTTGAATCACTTGAGACATGCAAATCATACCACATGGGCAAGATGACTGAAAGGCCTCGTTTTCAGTAAGATGGAACAAGAGAGCAACTTATTGGAAGTAATACATTTTGATGTATGCAGTCCAATGAGTGCTGAGGCGTGCAGTGGATATCGTTATGTTCTTACTTCACAGATGATTTGAGTAGATGCTGAGTGTATTTACTTGATGAAACACAAGTCTGAATTATTGAAAGGTTCAAGTAATTTCAGAGTGAAGTTGAAGATCGTCGTGACAAGAGGATAAAATGTCTGTGATATGATCATAGAGATGAGTATCTGAGTTACGAGTTTGGCACACAATTAAGACATTGTGGAAAGTGTTTCACAATTAATACCGCCTGGAACACCATAGTGTGATGGTGTGTCCGAACATCATAACTGCACCCTGTTGGATATGGTGCATACCATGATGTCTCTTATCGAATTACCACTATCGTTTATGGGTTAGGCATTAGAGACAACCGCATTCACTTTAAAGGGGCACCACTCAATTCCATTGAGACGACACCGTTTAGAGAAACCTAAGTTGTCGTTTCTTAAAAGTTTGGGGCTGCGATGCTTATGTGAAAAAGTTTCAGGCTGATAAGCTCGAACCCAAAGCGGATAAATGCATCTTCATAGAATACCCAAAACAGTTGGGCATACCTCCTATTTCAGATCTGGAAGCAAAAGTAATTGCTTCTAGGAACGAGTCCTTTCTCGAGGAAAAGTTTCTCTCGAAAGAATTGAGTGGGAGGATGGTGGAGACTTGATAGGGTTATTAAACCGTCACTTCAACTAGTGTGTAGCAGGGCACAGGAAGTTGTTCCTGTGGCACCTACACCAATTGGAGTGGAAGCTTATGATAGTGATCATGAAACTTCGGATCAAGTCACTACCAAACCTCGCAGGACGACGAGGATGCGTAATACTTCAGAGTAGTATGTGATCCTGTCTTGAAAGTCATGTTGTTAGACAACAATGAACCTACGAGCTATGGAGAAGCGATGGTGGGCCCATATTCAGACAAATGGTTAGAAGCCATGAAATCCGAGATAAATGGATCTTTGAGAAGAAGACGGACGTGGACGGTAATGTTACCGTCTATGAAGCTCGACTTGTGGCAAAGAGTATTTCCACAAGTTCAAGGAGTTGACTACGATGAGATTTTCTCATCCGTAGCGATGCTTAAGTCCGTCGGAATCATGTTAGCATTAGCTGCATTTATGAAATCTGGCAGATGGATGTCAAAACAAGTTTCCTTACCAGTTTTCGTAAGGAAAGGTTGTATGTGATACAATCAGAAGGGTTTTGTCGATCCTAAGGATGCTAAAAGGTATGCTAGCTCCAGCGATCCTTCCAAGGACTAGAGCAAGCATCTCGGAGTCAGAATATACGCTTTGATGGAGTGATCCAAGTTTTTGGGTTTATACAAAGTTTGTTGGAAACTTGTATTTACAATAAAGTGAGTGGGAGGGCTACAACATTTCTGATAAGTATATGTGAATGACATATTGTTGATCCGAAATGATCTAAATATTCTGGAAAGCATAAAGGGTTGTTTGAAAGGAGTTTTTCAAAGGAAGACCTGGATAAAAGCTGCTTACATATTGGGCATCAAGATCTATAGAGATAGATCAAGACGCCCGATGATACTTTCAAAGAACACACACCTTGACATGATTTTGAAAGAGTTAAAAATAGATCAGTCAAAGAAGGAGTTCTTACCTGAGTTATAAGGTGTGAAATTGAGTAAGACTCAAAGCTTGACCACGGCAGAAGAGAGAAAGGACGAAGGTCGTCCCCTATGCTTTAGACGTAGGCTCTACAGTATGCTATGCTGTGTACCGCACATGAAGTGTGCCTTGCCATGAGTTGGTCAAGGGGTACAATAGTGATCCGGGAATGGATCACATGACAGCGGTCGAACTTATCCTTAGTATCTAGTGGACTAAGGATTTTCTCGATTATGGAGGTGAAAAGGAGTTCGTCGTAAAGGGTTACGTCGATGCGAACTTTGACACTAATCCGGATGACTCTGAGTAGTAAACCGGATTCGTATAGTAGAGCAATTACTTGAAATGGCTCCAAATAGCGAGTGGTAGCATCCACAAGATGACATAGATATTCGTAAAGCACACACGGATCTGAAAGGTTCAGACCCGTTGACTAAATAACCTCTCTCACAAGCATAACATGATCAAACTAGAACTCATTGAGTGTTAATCACATAGAGATGTGAACTAGATTGTTGACTCTAGTAAACTCTTTGGATGTTGGTCACATGGTGATGTGACCTGTGAGTGTTAAATCACATGGTGATGTGGACTAGATTATTGACTCTAGTGCAAGTGGGAGACTGTTGGAAATATGCCCTAGAGGCAATAATAAATAGGTTATTATTATATTTCCTTGTTCATGATAATCGTTTATTATCCATGCTAGAATTGTATTGATAGGAAACTCAGATACATGTGTGGATACATAGACAACACCATGTCCCTAGTAAGCCTCTAGTTAACTAGCTCGTTGATCAATAGATGGTTACGGTTTCCTGACCATGGACATTGGATGTCGTTGATAACGGGATCACATCATTAGGAGAATGATGTGATGGACGAGACCCAATCCTAAGCCTAGCACAAGATCGTGTAGTTCGTTTGCTCAGAGCTTTTCTAATGTCAAGTATCAGTTCCTTAGACCATGAGATTGTGCAACTCCCGGATACTGTAGGAATGCTTTGGGTGTACCAAACGTCACAATGTAACTGGGTGGCTATAAAGGTGCACTACAGGTATCTCCGAAAGTGTCTGTTGGGTTGGCACGAATCGAGACTGGGATTTGTCACTCCGTGTAAACGGAGAGGTATCTCTGGGCCCACTCGGTAGGACATCATCATAATGTGCACAGTGTGACCAAGGAGTTGATCACGGGATGATGTGAGTTACGGAACGAGTAAAGAGACTTGCCGGTAACGAGATTGAACAAGGTATCGGGATACCGACGATCGAATCTCGGGCAAGTAACATACCGATAGACAAAGGGAATTGCATACGGGATTGATTGAATCCTCGACATCGTGGTTCCACCGATGAGATCATCGTGGAACATGTGGGAGCCAACATGGGTATCCAGATCCCGCTGTTGGTTATTGACCGGAGAACGTCTCGGTCATGTCTGCATGGTTCCCGAACCCGTAGGGTCTACACACTTAAGGTTCGATGACGCTAGGGTTATAGGGAAAGTATGTACGTGGTTACCGAATGTTGTTCGGAGTCCCGGATGAGATCCTGGACGTCACGAGGAGTTCCAGAATGGTCCGGAGGTAAAGATTTATATATGGGAAGTCCTGTTTTGGTCACCGGAAAAGTTTCGGGTGATATCGGTAATGTACCGGGACCACCGGGAGGGTCCCGGGGGTCCACCAAGTGGGGCCACCGGCCCCAGAGGGCTGCATGTGTCAAGTGTGGGAGGGGACCAGCCCCAGGTGGGCTGGTGCGCCCCCCCACAAGAGGCCCAGGGCGCAGGAAAGGGGGGAAGGGGGAAACCCTAGGCTCAGATGGGCCTAAGGCCCATCTAGTGGGGCGCCCCCTCTCTCCCCCCCTTTGGCCGCCCCCCAAGCCCATCTAGGGGGGGGAACCCTAGATGGGGGCACAGCCCTCCCCCTCCCCTATATATATTGGGGTTTTGGGGCTGCCCAAGACATGAGAACGTCTCTCTTCCGGCGCAGCCCTACCCCTCTCCCTCCTCCTCCTCTCCCGCGGTGCTTGGCGAAGCCCTGCAGGATTGCCACGCTCCTCCATCACCACCACGCCGCCGTGCTGCTGCTGGACGGAGTCTTCCCCAACCTCTCCCTCTCTCCTTGCTGGATCAAGGCGTGGGAGACGTCACCGGGCTGCACGTGTGTTGAACGCGGAGGCGCCGTGGTTCGGCGCTTAGATCGGAATCAACCGCGATCTGAATCGCTACGAGTACGACTCCCTCATCCGCGTTCTTGCAACGCTTCCGCATCGCGATCTACAAGGGTATGTAGATGCACTCCCCTTCCCCTCGTTGCTAGAATACTCCATAGATTGATCTTGGTGATGCGTAGAAAATTTTGAATTTCTGCTACGTTACCCAACATACTGCATTGCCAGTGTGATAGTACTAGTGCTCTGTTTAGCTAGTAGCACGCACTTTACTTAAGCACACCCACCGTTCCACTAGCTCGGTCGGTCCGCCGATTCGGTTTCCTAGACTTTAAAGCCAACTATCATTTTACTCCCCCACTCACCTCCACCTCGCTCCCCAGTCCACCCACGTCGCACCGCCTCTGTCTCCCCGCTCCGCCGCTCCACAGTCCACCAAGAAAACCCTCGCCGCCGACGACATGGACAACACCCCCGCATAGCATAGGGCCATCGAGGATCTAGCCGACGACGACGAGGCGCTCTGCGCGGACCTGAAGGAGATAGCGCGGTGGTTACCGTGCGGCGCCATGCTCGTCCACCACGCGCGTGGCCTTGTCAAGGTCATGACTGACGACGAGAAGCGCCACGCCTTGCCCGCCCCCGGCAGAGCTCCAGCCCTAATCTTGCGCTCCGCAATGGCCGAGACGCGGTCGGACGATCCGAGGCAGCGTGCGTGGTGGTGGATGTACCGCTCCGCCACCACGCCGTCGCCGCACCCGGATCCGCTCCATGTTGCCTCCAGGATGCAGCGCATCCACGACGTCGTCCTCGCCCTCCCCGCACCGGTCAACACCGTGTATTGGGACCGCTTCAAGCCTGAGCTGCTCGTCCACGATGACGTCTCCAACGCCGAATCCTCCTCCTCCAACGTGTCAGTCGTTTCCTACGAAAATCTCGGTAACTGAACTAGATGTCGAAAGGTTAGAGGAAGGTGATGTCTACTACGCAACCTTCTTCTCGTAGACGTTGTTGGGCCTCCAAGTGCGGAGGTTTGTAGGACAGTAGCAAATTTCCCTCAAGTGGATGACCTAAGGTTTATGAATCCGTTGGAGGCGTAGGATGAAGATGGTCTCTCTCAAACAACCCTGCAACCAAATAACAAAGAGTCTCTTGTGTCCCCAACACACCCAATACAATGGTAAATTGTATAGGTGCACTAGTTCGGCGAAAGATGGTGATACAAGTGCAATATGGATAGTAGATATAGGTTTTTGTAATATGAAAATATAAAAACAGCAAGGTAACTAGTAAAAAAAGTGAGCAAAACGGTATTGCAATGCTTGGAAACAAGGCCTAGGGTTCATACTTTCACTAGTGCAAGTTCTCTCAACAATGATAACATAATTGGATCATATAACAATCCCTCAACATGCAACAAAGAGTCACTCCAAAGTCACTAATAGCGGAGAGCAAACAAAGAGATTATTGTAGGGTACGAAACCACCTCAAAGTTATTCTTTCTTATCAATCTATTGGGCTATTCCTATAAGTGTCACAAACAGCCCTAGAGTTCATACTAAAATAACACCTTAAGATACACATCAACCAAAACCCTAATGTCACCTAGATACTCCAATGTCACCACAAGTATCCATGGGTTTGATTATACGATATGCATCACACAATCTGAGATTCATCTATTCAAACCAACACAAAGAACTTCAAAGAGTGCCCCAAAGTGTCTACCGGAGAGTCAAGACGAAAACGTATGCCAACCCCTATGCATAAGTTCTCAAGGTCACAGAACCCGCAAGTTGATCACCAGAACATACATCAAGTGGATCACGTGAATATCCCATTGTCACCACAGATAAGCACATGCAAGACATACATCAAGTATTCTCAAATCCTTAAAGACTCAATCCAATAAGACAACATCAAAGGGAAAACTCAATCCATTATAAGAAGGTAGAGGGGGAGAAACATCATAAGATCCAACTATAATAGCAAAGCTCGCGGTACATCAAGATCGTGCCAAATCAACAACACGAGAGAGAGAGAGAGAGAGAGAGAGAGAGAGAGAGAGAGAGATCAAACACATAGCTACTGGTACATATCCTCAGCCCCGAGGGTGAACTACTCCCTCCTCGTCATGGAGAGCGCCGGGATGTTGAAGATGGCCTCCGGTGACGATTCCCCCCTCCGGCAGGGTGCCGAAACAGGGTCCCGGTTGGTTTTTGGTGGCTACAGAGGCTTGCGGCGGCGGAACTCCCGATCTAGGTTTATTTCTGGGGGTTTCTATATTTATAGGAATTTTTGGCGTCGAGAACAAGTCAGGGGGGTCCACGAGTTAACGACAAGGACGGAGGACGCGCCCGGGGGGGGTAGGGCAGGCCCTGCAACTTTGTGGTTGGCTCGGGACTCTTCTGGCCCAACTCTTTTGCTTCGGGGGCTTCTTCTGGTCCATAAAAAATCACCGTCAATTTTCAGGTCAATTTTTAGGTCAATTGGACTCCGTTTGATATTCCTTTTCTGTGAAACTCAAGAATAAGGAAAAACAGAAACTGGCACTGGGCTCTAGGTTAATAGGTTAGTCCCAAAAATCATATAAAATAGCATATAAATGCATATAAAACATCCAATATAGATAATATAATAGCATGGAACAATCAAAAATTATAAATACGTTGGAGACATATCAGAAGGAAACGCCAAAACAGGAGGAGGATGAGAGGAGCAGGGAGGGCCGCCGGTCGAAGGAGATGGCGACCGCCCAAGTCGCTCTCCTAGGGGATGACGCGGGGGCAACTCTCTTTTTTTCTGGATCGCCTACCCGTGATAACTTCTCATTGTTAATCTAGAGACCAAGGATAATCAGAAATATAAATCGAGCATAAAGGAAGAAGAGAGTAATATCAGCATGGAGGCTTACTTTAGTCTTGTTTGTTGTAGGCTTGAGCGGGCAAGCAGGTGGGACTCTTTCAGGACTCCTGTATTTTCCATCAAAACATACAACAAAAACATTGCTCTGCAATGGGCATTCAAACCATGGGACATCTTTGTTGATACATGTAATTAACATTTGCTAGCATACGCACCAACTTATAATAACACCAACATGCCAATTTGAATTGGATTGGTAGACCGGTGATGTAAGACATCAAACTATTGTTCTTGTTTGTAAAGAAGATGCGCACATTACTCACCAGAAAAGGAACCGACAAACTGACGCTCGTCCAATTTATTTTATTTGACCTCACAATCATCCATTTATATGTTATATCTCTCTCGCTCTATAGGCTGGACTGATGAAACAACATAACATCGCTAACTCTAACATTGCTACTATAAGGAATAAGATGTCATTTTTTCGTTTATTGTTGTGCTACGCCCCATCTAGTCAGCTTAGGGAGAGTGCAATCCATCAGGTCATACTCGACGAAACACTATGAATCTTGCAAACCGCAGAAAGTAAAATGACACCCCTGTCACCCATTTGTGCTTGAGTTTGTGGGATATCTTTGGTGTTGCTATATATCTTTGTCACATGATTCAGGCAGGGGCATGGGTGGCAGTTCCCCGTACTACACTATGGACCAGTTCTTTTGGGTAATTCTCCCAGAATTCACCCCCTCCCCAGCTTCTTCCAGAATTGCCACTCCAATTTTTTTACAATTCCTAGCTAATTAGACCTTAACTAGATAGGAATTGTAAAAAAATGGAGTGGAAATTCTGAGAGAAGCTGAGGAGGGGTCAATTCTGGAAGAATTGCCCAAAAGAACTAGCCCTACATGTTCCACACCGAACTATCGTGGATATACGACAATTCAGGCAACCTAATACCGATGGAAATAGAAATACAGTTTGCTCAACCAGATTACTGTCCTAGCTGCAGAAATCCAAAAACTTGCAAACAAACTGCAACCACCAAGGAGGGACATACTAGCTAAATTCGACATATTCACCATGTCCATCGCTCCCGGTGGGCAGAGGGACGCGACATGCGGAACCTAGAGGAAGAGAAGAGAAGGAACAGGATGGGCTTACTTGGACCCGACATTCTGAGTATGTCGTGATCTTTGACTTGGATCACTTCTCTGTTACCAATGGATTTTGGCTTGTAACGGTGCGTACATCCTTCCTGCCTAGCCAATAGTCGTTGCATGCATGGCCCGCAATCCCGGGCGGCCAAATTCACTGTTTTGACCCTTTTTTAAACTTTAGCGCGATTTGACCTCGGTTTGAAAAAAAATCGTAATCTGACCCTTTTCCTACCGTCATTGTCTTTGGCGGTAGGTTAACACAGCCTACCACGGAGGGCTACGGCGGTAGGACTTGACGGTGCCGTGATGTTGAAAACACCCTACCGCCACAGTCTTTGGCGGTAGGGTGTACAGGTATAAATAGAGTGTGGCGCGTAATATGACTGAATGTCTCTGGTGGTGAGTTGGCTAGGGTTGCAAGCATACTTCTGTAGGTCTTGGCTTTGAGCCTTCACAAGGCCATTTTTTTTGTTAATTTTTTTTGCCTAGTAAAAGATAAACAAGTTGTCCAATTAATGTTAGAATATGGATTGTTGATAAAAACAATTTTTTAATTATTTGTAATTGTTTTATAAAATTTTCGTAAAGATGTAAACGAATATAGATCTGCAAATATCTAGGCTGAAGCCAGTCTAGGAAGTGTATCTACCGACATCTTTTGCATTGTCGGTTCGAGCCTTCACAAGGCCATTTTTTTTGTTAATTTTTATTTTGCCTAGTAAAAGATAAACAAGTTGTCTAATTAATGTTAGGATATGGATTGTTGATAAAAACAATTTTTTAATTATTTGTAATTGTTTTATAAAATTTCCGTAAAGATGTAAACGAATATAGATCTGCAAATATCTAGGCTGAAGCCAGTCTAGGAAGTGTATCTACCGACATCTTTTGCATTGTCGGTTCGAGCCTTCACAAGGCCATTTTTTTTGTTAATTTTTATTTTGCCTAGTAAAAGATAAACAAGTTGTCTAATTAATGTTAGGATATGGATTGTTGATAAAAACAATTTTTTAATTATTTGTAATTGTTTTATAAAATTTCCGTAAAGATGTAAACGAATATAGATCTGCAAATATCTAGGCTGAAGCCAGTCTAGGAAGTGTATCTACCGACATCTTTTGCATTGTCGGTTCGAGCCTTCACAAGGCCATTTTTTTTGTTAATTTTTATTTTGCCTAGTAAAAGATAAACAAGTTGTCTAATTAATGTTAGGATATGGATTGTTGATAAAAACAATTTTTTACTTATTTGTAACTGTTTTATAAATTTTTTGCGAAGATGTAAACGAATATAGATCTGCAAATATCTAGGCTGAAGCCAGTCTAGGAAGTGTATCTACCGGCATCTTTTGCATTTTCTTTGCTGCAGCAATTCATATGGTTTGGTTTGTTAAATCTCTAATCTATCTCTCCCATGATTGGACTAATCTGTGACTGGAAGTCCAGTTAATTAGCTATTAATCTCTAATCTTGAAATGACTTGTTCGTATGTATCTAAGTCTTGAAATAACTTTGTTGAAAGACTTAAGCTTAATATACAGACAAACTTAGAGCTTGTTATTAGAAAAGACTTGAGCTTAAGCACGTTACCTGTGATTCCTAGTTTGATGTTGGGTTGTCAATACAGTTGAAATTTACAGAAATAGACTCGTTTTCATTGTGGGACGGCCAATACTGTCTCCTGCTATATTGTTGTCTTGTGGTTTGAGCTCATCGTTGCTGGAAAATTGTAGGAGATATACGCTTGTGAGGCCTTTTTTTTGCTAAAGAAAAAATAAACAAGTTGTCCAAACCATATGAATTGCTGCAGCAAAGAAAATGCAAAAGATGACGGTAAATACACTTCCTAGACTGAACTTCAGCCTAGATATATGCACATCTATATTCGTTTCAATCTTTCCGCAAATTTTATAAAGCAGTTAGAAATAAGTAAAAAAATATTTTTACCAACAATCCATATCCTAACATTAATTGTATAACTTGTTTATTTTTTATTAGGCAAAATGAAAATTAACAAAAAAAAACAGCTTTACGCAAATTTTATAAAGCAGTAACAGATAAAAAATAAAAATTAACAAAAAACCGGCCTTGTGAAGGCTCGAACCCAAGACCTACAAAAGCATGCTTGCACGCGCTAGCCAACTCGCCACCAGAGACATTCAGTGCTAATACGCGCTACACTTTATTTATCCGGCCTCCGTTCGCGGTCAGGCGAGGCTTTTGCCTTTGTCTAGGAGCCAGCGGTGTTGGGGATCCCCGGATCTCGTCGAGGTCGCGGGCTATGGTGGTTGGAGGTCCATCGGCACTGGCTGTTTGGATCCTCAGATGGGCGATGGAGGTAGGGAGACGAAGACCTTTCTTCTTCCTTGTTGGTACGATTTGCTGCTGCTGTTCTTCTCCTTCCTCTGCGCTGATGCTGGTGGGAGATCCTGCTTTGCCCGGGCGGACGGCCTAGCCGCGGTGCTGGACCGGTCGGATGACTCAAGTTCTCTTCCTTCCGGAAGGGACACTTTTTGCGGTACTCAAAGCCAAAGATGGCGACGGCTGTTGCAGGTGTGTTGGATTGATGTCCATGCCCTCTCAGCGCTGGTGTCAAGAAAGGAGGAAGCAGCGTGGCAATTGTACCGTGGTCGAAGATGGTGACCTGTTTGCGACGGGTTGCAGATCCTTCTGCTACAGGGGTCTTCTCTCAAGATTCAGGGATGATGACACAGGGCTCCGGAGATCTTCTTGTGTTATGGTTGTCTTAGGGTACTCTAGGTGTTCATGATCCTTTGTTTTTGCGTTTAAGTGTGCTTGTAAGGGTCACCTACTCTATACTGATTCGTGATTTGAATGAACAATTTCTAAAAAAAAAGAATCCGGGCTGGTGATGCGATGGACGCACGCGTAGATCGCACGTCTACTCTCTAGCTAGGTGGACGCAGAGCAAGACACACGTACATATTTTTAATCGTCGTTTTAGATAGATCATATTCATCGGGTGGGTAAAAGATACTCGCACCATCCACTTTCGGTTCATTCCTAGACGCATATCACTAGCAAAAGTGTGTATGTCTTAGAGCATCTCCAACGGCCGCGCTAAATAAACGCTTCGACGCAAATTTGCCCTTTTTAGCGCGTGCGTAGTCGGTAGAGGGGCTCTAGCGGACGCGTAATAAGCGCGCGGCATATAGAGTTGGACGCGCGGTCCGAATCGCCATCGCGCGCTGTGTATTTGGTGCGCCCGTTTCCGCGCGCAGCACACTCGAGCGATCGCGCCACACTCTCTCCGCCGTGCCACCTTCGCCCCGCACGCGCTGCCGCCGGCGAATTGACCCGATGGACGACGGCGCCGACACCGATCTACGCAACGATAGTGGAATTGACCGCTCCGATCGATCTCTTCGCTCCCGGTGATCGACAATCAACAAGGATTGTCAAAAGTGGGCGGCCGCACAAAAGGCGGTTGACAAGTTGAACCCAAGTGGCACTAATGATGAAGATAGGGTAAGTGCCATTTCATTCATGTTCATCATGCTTGTTGTTGGTGTTTGTAGTGCTAACTTGTTTTGTTTTCATGTAGTTAAATATTGCACAAAACTTGTTTAAAGGAGAGGAGAAGAGGACCAAGAAGGGATCTTAAAGATCAAGAAAGGAAGGCCATTTACCTTGCCTCATTGCTATGAAGCATTGAAGGATGATGGGAAATGGAAGAAGCATGATGATATGGATGATTTGGATTTGAGTAACAAACGCAAGCGAACAATTGATTTGGATGATGATGAGGAGGAGGTATCAAGTGATGACGGCAGGAGAAGCCCCACACCAAACTCGACCAAAATGACCGGATGGGACCAAGAAAGACGCAAAATAAAAGAAGAAGAGGAAAGGAGATGATGAGCTCAAAAATGCTATGGAAGCTATTGTGAAGGCAAGAAAAGAAGCCAAGGAGGTGAGGAAGATGGCAAGGAACCAAGATGCCGCGACCGAGGAGAGGAGGTTGGCGGCCGAGGAGAGGAGGGTGGCGGCTGAGGAGAGGAAGGTGACATTGGAGGAGAGGAAGGTGGACATGGAGGAGCGATCTAGATTGTTGGATTGGGAGAAGCACCTGTTCTTCTTGGACACATCTATCCTCAATGAGGCGCAAAAGGAGTATGTCAATCTTGCCCGTGAAGAAGTCTTGATCCAAAAAAGAGCCACAATTCGCGTCATGGGTGGCGGTGGCCTTGGCGGCATGGGTGGCGGTTTCCTTGGCGGCATGGGTGGCTTCAGAGCTACCATGGGCGACATCGGTGCCATGGGTGGCTTTGGAGCTACCATGAAGACCATGGGAGGCATGGGTGGCTTCGGAGCACCTTCGGGCGGCATGGCCGGCATGAGAGGCATGAGTTTTGCGTCTCTCATGGGAGGCATGGGTGCACCTCCGGGCGCCATGGGTGGAATGTCTTCCGGTGTGCCTCACATATCATCGCATGAAAATGCCGTTGAAGATCTTGCCAACACCTTCCGAGCTTCACGGGATGAGGATGCGGCGCGCGACAATGAAGAGGAGGAGGAAGAATCGTCTTCGGAGGAGTCGGATGAATCGGAGGAAGATGAGGATGAAGACGAGGACGAGGCTTGATTGTTGATGTGCCTTTCGTTTGTGTCATGAACTTGGTTTGCATTTTGAACTTGGTTGGATGATGTTGTGGCATGAATTTAAACTTGTGGGCATGAACTTTTAGTCATCAACTTGTTTGTGTGATTTAAATTATGCCATTTCTTTGTTTTGTGATGTTTGAAACTAATTTTGTGTCCAAAATGCAACATATGGCATGCGCCGGCTGCTCGCGTGCACTGCATTTTTGCGCGTTGCTGGAGCTACCTGTGCGCGCTACATTTTACCGCGGATGCTGGAGCCAGCGCTTCCCGCCGCGCCAAACCAGGCAATGGACGCGCTGCACACTGGTTTTTTACGCGCCGCGCGTTTGGTGGCTGTTGAAGATGATCTTAGCTCCTTAGTGTTGGTGCAGGTGACAACACTGCATGCACACTAGCCAACCCACTTTACGAATCACGACGCAACCGTGCGGCCTGAAATTTGCATGCCTCGCTTGAGCGTGCCACGATCCTCTCTCATTTTTCATTTTTATCCCTAAGATTGATATGAACGTGTTTCTTTCCCGTGCTCTCCGCTCCCTAGAAGTTGTGTTTGTTCTGCACATGGATATATAGAATTAAAACTTTGATTATTGCACCATGCTATGCTAGTAAGGTTAGACGCAGTGGCTGAAAAGGATAATATCTGGCTAACATTTTCTAGTCTAGAGAAAGATGACACCTAGCTATAGTGGCGCATGCAGTGCTGTCACCGGCACTTGGCCACCGAAAACAGCACTTTTGCGGAAATAAGCTACTCCCTGATATCATCTTCAGAAAAAGCAAGCAAGCCACATAGAATACTGCATTATATCTTCAGTTAGAGCAGTGAATATGTGAAATCCTTTAGCTTCATTTATCTGCAGATATTTTTCTGAATTTGGAAGACACTCCCTCCGATTGGAATTAACTGTCGCTGAAATGAGTGTATCCAGACGGACGAGAGGTAGTACGATCCATTGATCGACATGGTCCTCCCTGTCACGATCTAAATCCATCTCAGAGTGGGAAATACACTTTGGTTCCTGGTTGTAGATGCACCCTATATGAGGATTGTTTTTAATAATTGAACAAAAAGTCAAAATAGTAAGAACTATTTTTAGAATAAACGTGACTTAATTTTGCACTAGTATATAAATTTTCGCGGAAAAAAACCAACGATGACTTCACAGCGAAAAAGACAAATTTTATTTGCTCTTATAAGTCACTATTCACACTATTTTGCCCAAAAATTTGTCTTTTTCAAAAGGAAGTCAAAGGAGGATTTTCTCTTTGTGGATTTTTTTCTCACGAGTACAATGTAAGGTCAAGTTTATTTCAAAAATATTTTCAGATTTTTTGACTTTTTATTAAATTACTAAAAAAATCATATAGGGTGTATATGTCCCCATAGACCAAACGTCCGCCTCCACCTCAGAGCGTACTATATCTTGTTGACACTTGACAGGAAGATTCCCAGTGTCATTGGGTGGATGGTGTAAACTGCAGCTGGCTTGAGCTCTATAGCATCGTTTGTACTAATGCATTTGTGTGGTGCTGATCATCTCATTTGTGGTTAATTTGTACACTGTGATTGGCTATGATGTGGTGAGTGACCGTCGTTTTCTCTCCCCGGTGGCAGTGGTGTGTGATTGCTGTCACATTTTGTTTGTTTTCAGGAGCGGCGGTGCCGTCCGATAGAACGATTCCACATCATTTAATTTTTTTTCGCACGCACGCATGTGTGGATTGCCTCTCTGACTGCAAATGAAAATATGTCTGAAAATGAAATGATAGCATCAGTTTCAGGGATAGGTGGATAAAAATGCAAGGACTGCCGGCCGGCCGAATAGTATGTTTAGCAGAGGTAATTGTTTGATTGATCGGTTGGTGGCCAACCGACAGCATGCAGATTTGTCAGAGGGTGTGGAGTTGAACAAATAGCGGTAGCCAGGGACCATCTTAGCTAGTATAGCAGCTGGATTAGCTAGCTAACCTTCATTGAGTAGTTCATGTTTGTAGCAGCACCCGGTCTAACTCTCCCAAAGTGACCGAGTACTACTTCCATTTAACATTTGCTTCTTTCAAACTTTCGTTTTTTGTTTTTTGCACATTCTTTTCCATTGAAAGATTGCTCACAACGTGCGATTGTGTGTGATATCGTAGCCAGGTAAGAATGAGAATGGGCCGGCAGAGCAGGTCTCTATAGGCCCCTCTATTCTGTTTAGAGATATGGAGCCGATCCAATGGCCTAGCAACAGGCGGTCTCATGTCCCACTGGACAACATGATACGAGTATACGGCTCATTTGAATGATAGATTTATACCAGACCAAACATAAGTTGCACCACAAGGACATCTTTCAAATAGCATCGTTTAGCAACCGATATGTTATAGCAAATTTGAATATCTAGAGTTTATTCATTCAGCGGAAAAGCGTATATCCAACTCCATTTCAATTCTAACGTGAACCCTTTAATGTCATGAGCTAGGATTTTTTCAGAGCAACAATAAGCACAAAATAACAACCTTGTCAAGGCATGTAGTGAGGACATACTAGAACCCTAGCCAACCAAATTTAGGTCGCCTTGACAGGCCGGTGGCCACTGGCTTAAAGGATATCAATTGCTTGCAGGATCTAATAGAACTAAAACTTCGTTTGGAGTCACGGGACTCCAGACAGATAAATGCTATTCTCGGAACATGGAAAGATCGGTATGCTACCAAAAACAGGAAAAATCAATTTTAAGCGTTTTCTCTTCTCTTGTTCGTTATCTGTAAAAGACCTTGTGGGAAACAAGCACGTGCAAAATAGCATTCTAGAGCCGCTTTTTTTTAGTTTGGAAAAAGAAATAAATAATGAAAGCATTCCATTACTACCAACCCACAGAAATACGGCCTCTCTGAGATATAAGGTTTATACGAAGTTGGACTAATTTGGAAACATTGGCCAATTTGCCCCGCCTCAGTCTTTATACGAAGCCAACGTGAAAGACTCATTATCCTTGAATATTTGGATCGGCCGATGTCACCATTTCCGGCCAATTTTATAGACAGCGGTAGTACGTGGTGTGTTTTTTTAGAACATAGTACAGACGTATGCGCTCATATATATACATGCATGCGTATACTTACCTCTATGAACACACACGCACACCCTATCTCTATGAACATCTCCGAGAGATTGAACCAGCATATCATCATGAGATTGACGAAGTCACCAAGCCATCTCGTAGTCGACGGAAATGTCTCCTCGCACTCAATGTGCATCGCCGAAAATCCTAAAATAAATCCAGGATAATGCGAGCACCAGAAGTTGAATCCTGGCGGGCTCCGCCTCCGCCGTACGTGGTGTGCTGGTTGGTTGGTTAGTGGAATTTTATACATGGAGATCCATCTCCAGCTCAAAAAAAAAAAAACTTGTTGGAAATGTCCATAAACATCAGAGAAAGACATAGGGCGGTCAGCGGCAACACGTGTGGCACGCAATGGAATGGTGGCCGATGGGATGTACCGCCCACTCTCCCACTACCCACTCACTGTTCGTCTGACGATGGCGACGGTGACGCCGGCGATCCATCCATGTATATCCGGGTGGACTGCTGAGACACCGGCGGAGACTTCAGACCGATTGCCTGTACGATCGACAAGCAGAAGCCTCCATGCATTTACGCGAAGAGACAAAGATGAGAGCTACGGCAGATCATATCCACCAGCGAAAAGGTAGCAGCAGTGGCTAGCCGCTTTGGGACTTTGGGTTCATTCCTAGCTAGGGACGTATCACCAGCAAAAGTGCCGTTTTCGGTGGCCAAGTGCTGGTGACAGCACTGTATGTTCCACTATAGCTAGATGTCATTTTCTCCAGACCAGAGAAAGCTAGCCAGATATTATCCTTTTCAGCCACTGCGTCTTGCCTTCCCAGCATAGCATGGTGCAACACTCAAAGTTTTGATTCTATATTATCCACGTGCAGAACAAACACAACTTTTAAGGGCATCTCCGATGCTGACTCTCAAAACGGACATACTATCCTGCGACGACGAGGAACCGCTTGCTAGAAATTTTGTTGTACCTGTATATGGTATAAGTAAAAAACCGTATATTGTCTAGAAGGTTCTAGGGTCCTTGGAGTTCTTGTAATCTCGGTTGACAGGCTTTTTAAGATAGATCCTAATCTCTGTATAGTTGGTAACTTGAGATCAATCTGAACAGCCTAACAACCGAATCCTCTTGTACCCTATGCAGAGGCATGCGCTTTAAGCCATCTTTTATGGTATTCAGAGCCAATTCCTGTTCCACATCTTCTCCGCCATGGCTAGCTCCAACTCCACCAACGTTGTGCCCACGCTCATCCCCATTGCTGACAAGCTTCACCACGGGAACATCCTGATATGGCGCGCCCAGACCATAGTCACCATATGTGGCACTCAGTTGGTCGTTTTTCTTCCCGAAGGTGTTGTCCTCTGTGCTCGCGGCGTCCTCGGTGTTAGACTTGTGGTTGTCAGACTTTACGTTGGTCTTGACTGCCTCTCTAGTTAGTTGATTTAGCTATGTCGTTTGCTTGTTCGGGCCAAGAACCCCTTATCTCTTCTTTCGCCGATTAAGGCATCCTGTTCACCCCATCTTGTGTTCGTGCATCTTCTACCAATGAAAGATACGTAAGCTTTGCGTATTTACGGAAAAATAAATTATGTTCCCATAGTCTAATGTTGTCCAATATTTTCAAAGATAACGAGAATTCCTTATGTTGCTATTTACAGTCTAAAAACACCAGCCCCATCCTCCGCGTCGTCTCCAAAGGCGACACGAGAGGATCCCAGATCTAGCATCGCCACTACTCTCCTCGTCCTCCCGCCTTCCCACGCTGTCGGGCTGAGCTTGGACGGCGAATGGCGGTCGCGGGATCCTCTACTTAATCGCGTCAGGATCCCTAGTGGGGGAGGCTCGTCCCATCCAATGGTGCGGTGCAGCGGCTTGGCTTCCTGGCAGGGCCTCCGGCGGGTAGTGACCGTGGTGTCTTTGTCGTTGGGGATCTGGAGCGGTGGCCCATTGGTCCTGCTCGGCGCATCGGGGTGGGGTGGCATCCTATCTCCGTCAGCTCTTCCCCATCCGAGATGGCTAAGCGCAGCCGATGGTGGCCGCCGCGTCGGTGCTGCAGCGGTGGGCGCTGGATATGGCCATTTTCGCTCGGTTTTGGCCTAACCCATCTGCAATGGCTGGTGATGAGGGGGCGGTGGCATTGCGTGACGATGGCGTGTTTGCCACAATGGAGGTGTGCGGACCAGTGGAGCGCTTTGCATGGGGGTGGTGGTTGTGTCTCTTCCAGGCGTAAACCTTGCCGACGTTTCATGGCCAGCGGCGGTGGCGACCGTGGGCATCACTATCCTTCTTCGTGGCGTCGCCGAGGAGATTTATGCTTCTTCAACTCTCGGGTCTAGATCTTCAGACGAAAGCCATGATCCTATTGTAGGTTTTGGTGGGCGGAGTCTCCAGCGTCTTATTCCCTCTTTGAGGCTCCATCTTTGAGATCTTGGTCCCCTTTGTGCTACGTGTAGGTTGGATGTGCACGACATCGTGCCCAACTGGCGGCGCGGTTGGTGTGCCGTTGCGGCTCATGTGGCAACGATGATGATGGCAAGTGGAGCAGGATCACGACATGTTCTTCGTCGTCAACCGTTTTGAACGTCCCTGAGCCTAAAATTGGGATTTTAAGCAATCCACTCCAAGATAGAGCAGAACGCTAGCGGTTGAACAACGCACTTACAGGTACCGTTAGTCAAACTTTTTACAACATTGAGTATGAATATCATCGTAGTTATCCGGATTGGAAATTTATAAATTACGGTTTGGTTTGTATTGAAGCTATTTATATAATACTATCTTCATTCCTAAATATAAGTCTTTTTAGATATTTCAATATGAACTATATACGAAGCAAAATGAGTGAAGCAATATAAACTATGTAATCCGTATTAAAATCTCTAAAAATATATAATTTTTTTTGTGGGAAAAAAGACATATTTATAAATGGATGGAGTATCTTTGTATGTATTCTATGTATATTGATATTGCAGTATAGGACACTGGCCAAAAGTTAAACATCGTGCACAAAACGTTCCCTATCTGTATGACGGGTAGGGAGTAATTAGCTTGTTTGATGGATGGATCGATCTCACCAAACTGACGTATTGTTTACTGTACTTGCTAGTTGTACTACGATAGAGATGGGCTGGATCTCGTCTCGTGTGGATGATGATTGACTAGGAAGAGGGTGGAGAGGCAGCATGCAGCAACACGCGCGGCACGTGATGGAATAATGCCTGCCTTATGGGATGCACTGCCGTCTCCCCCACTGAAAACTGTCTGCCGGCGACGCTGTCAACCGAGATATATATATGTGAACGCCGGCCGGATTCTTTGAAATCTACGCACCGGCAGAGACCGACGGGTCGCCTACGATACGGTCCACGAGAACCTTTGCATGCGTGCAAGCGATGGAAAGAAAAAAGGGCCAAACTCGACTGAGGAAAAGTTGTAGTGCCTAGATGGACCCATTTGGCTTCATTCCTTTGACACTCACGTACGTATGTACTCCTACCAAGTACCATCACCAAAGGTGGCAAAGTACATATATATGTTAGCGTGCGTGGGGTGTCGGTGGGTTGGTGCAGGAGACAACACTGCATGCCCACTGGCTACCTGATTTAGCAAGATGCATCATTGTTTTCCCGTTTAGGAAAAGGTGGCTAGCCACATGCTCCCTCCGTTCCATATGCGGTTCGTTAATGCTTCGATTTTTCGTTAAGCCTTCTTCACTGAAGTTGTGGATGGCTCGAGAACACGTACGTGATCTCAATGACAGTCGACAGCCGACTCAGCAGGAGGCCGGGTCAGCATGCAGCATGCATGCACGTGTGTGCCACGCAATGGAATAGTGTGCACTGCGGCTGCTCTCTCACTGAAACTATCGACGGCGACGCTGGCATCCGGTCATCCCACTAGTAGAAAAGGGGGCTTTTGTCCCGGTTGGTAAGGGCCTTTAGTCCCGGTTTTTGAACCGGGACTAAAGGGTCGTTACTAATGCCTCCCCCTTTAGTCCCGGTTCTTACATGAACCGGGACTAAAGGCCGTCCACGTGGACGCAGCCTGGAGCTCCACCTTTAGTCCCGGTTGGTGTTACCAACCGGGACTAAAGGAAATTTTATGATATTTTTTTTTGAAATTTTTGAATTTTTTTTTAAAAAAAATGATTTTCAAATTTCTGAATTATTTTAACCTCTAATCTCTAATCACCACCCCTCATCACTGCTCAATTTATCCTCTAATCTCTAATCACCCCTCATCATTTCAAATCATCTAACTTCCCGGATGATCACCCATCCTCTCACTACTCCAGCCTGAGCACGCTTAACTTCCGGGTTCTACTCTCCCTCGTTTCCAAGTCTGCACTTGTTGTTTTCCTGACAATAGTAAGATGTCAATTCTATTAACCCTCAGGAATTTAGCTTGAGCATGAAGTGACACATTTCACTGTTTGAGTTTGAAACTATTGTTTTAAAAAACAATAATTATTTAGTAACACTAATATTTCTGGAATAATTAGTTTGACCATTGTTTGACCATAGTTTGACCACAGTTTGACCACAGTTTGACCAAATTTGACCAAAATTCAAAAAACTGAAATAATTATTTAGTAACACTAATATTCTAGAATAATTAGTTTGACCATTGTTTGACCACAGTTTGACCACAATTTGAAATTTTTTGAATTTTTTTGCCTCTCCAGATCTTAAAAGCCCCGTATCTTTTTTTCTGTTAGGTTTCTGAGGATTTTGAAAATGGTTAACGGGGTTCCCCCGGTTAAATTCGGATGTAACTTTTCGAGTAGATGATTTTTCATATAAAAACTTTTTCATCCGAGTTCGTATGCAAAAGTTATGCCCATTTTAAGAAATTCCAGAGAGATTTTGCAAATAAAGTCGAAATTCATATTTGTTAATTTTCCCAACAACTAGACCACATATCACATGGGAAACTTATTTTATTTTATTTTTTGACATTTCCATCATTTCCTTTTGTTTTTTCTAAAACTGAAAAGGCGGTCCACCGGGGGGGGGTAGAGTTTGAAAATGGGCCCTTTAGTACCGGTTCATGCATGAACCGGTACTAATGCCTCAAAGCCCATTAGTACTGGTTGGTGGCTCGAACCGGTACTAAAGGTTAGACCTTTAGTCCCGGTTGGTGCCACCAACCGGTACTAATGGCATCGCACCCTTTAGTCCCGGTTCGTGACACCAACCGGGACTAATGCCTTAGCCGCACGAACCGGGACCAATACTCACATTAGTCCCGGTTCGTGACTGAACCGGGACTAATGTGAAAATTGCCCTGTGACGAAAGCCCTGTTTTGTACTAGTGTCCGGACGCCGGCCGGGGAAGCCGCATATTTTCCCAGTTGCATTTGACCCGCCAGCGTATGGGTTTTTGCTTTTCTTTTTCGAACACTCATATGAGTTTGCTTAAAAGGTGTACCACGATCGATGAGAACCTTCCATGCATGCATGGGAAATAAATAAATAAAAAGGAGCCACGTATCATCATGCAGATCAGTCGACTTAGAAAAGGGTGTAGCACTGCTAGCTAGCCCTGTTGGGTTAGTTTCTTGACACGTATACTATCGGCAAAAGCGTTCCACTTTTGCCGTTTTCGGTGCTCCACTCCACTCTTGCATATCGGCAGTTGTGGGTAGGTGTAGGTGACTAGCGCAACCACCATGGATCGGATATCATCTTTTCCTAGAGAAAGCAAGCCAGATATTGTCCTTCTCGCCACCATCACGCAAGGTAACTAAACATGGCAATGTCCTTCAGAGGGCTGTGTGCATTATTTATCATTCAATAATGCCCTCCTTAGCCTACCAAAAATTAATTCGTTGTTTTGGTTACTGATAAGATTTCTAAAAATGCAAATTAGGATCGACAATTCCTTTTGTTACGGTACGTATACTTATAAGATCCCAACGAAATCACACGTTGTGAAATTTGCTTTCATTTCTGAGAAGTTTCACAAATAAGATTTCAATTGATTGTTTTGCAAAGATATTTACACTAGAAGCTTTAAAAAGATGTAAAGAGGAAGGGCCATGTATGTAAAGTATCTGAATGGCACGCGCCTATGTGCACTAGTTTCATGTCGTGTGTGCTACAAGATACGTCATGCAACGTACAACGGTACGAACGATCAAGACAAATCTAAGCATATGTGCTTGTTCCATTTGTCTCCGAAAGTGTCACGGATAGCGTCTTCTCTGTATAAAAAGCAAAATAGATATTCTCCTTTAGTTTGTAGATATTGCCCTAGTACCCCCCCCCCCCCCCCCCCCCCAATTGGGCCAACTTGGCTCCTAAAGTATGTGAGATCAATGCCTTTTGCACATCCATTTCAACATACCGCATTTGATTTGATTGATTAATTCATGTGCTGGCACTACTCCGAGTAAACAAGAAATCAAAACCTTAATGAAGATGTGAAGTGCATATCAAGATAACATAGGAATATGTCAGTTGTTTACGCATGCCTTATTACAAGCACTTTGTTTATGTATCCTTGTCTCGGTTTTTGTTGCTTAGGTGCGTCACATATATTCCTTCCCTCCTACGCAATTCCTTTGCCATTTAAATGTAGTAGCTCAACAATTAATTAAACCCATAATCAATTTATTCATTACTTAACCAGATATTGTATATAAACAATTTGCAAAGAGTCGTGCTATGCGAACGACAAAACGGCACACGATACCTTCATGACGATAAAACCCAGTCGGTCATGCGTAGGATTGAAAGGGCACCGATTGCTGGATTTGCTAGTCGTGCAAAAATTGTGCATTAAAGTGTCATGTGTGGAGCAGTTTCGTTTTGCAAAAGATATTGTTTGAACTAACCAACAAATGGCAACTGCTCAACTGATAAATTTAACCATCGATTAAGAATTTCATTGTCGAGATTGATAGTTATCAGTCCGTGACTAAGCAATAACTATAGTATGAAAACTTAAATCGCATCCTTATTATGCTTTGTAAGGCAACATCCAGGACATACTCTAGGGCGGCATGCATTTAAATCATATCCTTAGTTAGCAAAAGTGGGGACCACTTCTGCCGTCCCATTTTTGTTGTTCTTGGCCCATGTCAAACATGCGTATGATCACTACGTGTTGGTGCAGGCGACATCACTGCATACGCACTAGCTACTTGATTAAGCAAGTTATAATATGTTCCAGCCCCACGCATATATAGGGAAAGGTAGCCATCATGGCAGAGATCCTCAAAAGGGCATTTTGTGTTGCTACAGTGTGCTCGTATGATCCAAGCAAAATCGCCATTCATGAATATTGCTACGTCTTCCCAAAAAGTTTCACACTTATGATTTCGATTTATCGAATGTTTTGCAAAAGAAATTATAATCAGCTTTAAAGGAAATGAAGAGAAAATCCTACATGCCTCCCCGGATGACGTGTGCACGTAGGAATATGTGCACCAACTATGTGTTAACTGTGTTGCAAGATGCCCCATGAAACAAACAAGGGTATGATCGATCGAGGCAAACCCAAGCATATGTGCCTCTTCTATTTGTTTCTCTGAAAGTGCAGCGGATAACATAGTTTAGTCAAGAGAAGATATTCTTCTTTCATTTTCGAATGATGCCCTACTCACTAAACAATTTTAGATAGGTAGACTTATTCTCCACATGGGAAACTTGACCAGTAAAGTATATGAGATCGATGCTTTGCATCTTCCTTTCCCAACAAGTCGTATTTGATTTGATTGATTAACCATGTAATGCCAGCACTCCAAGTAAGCAACAAACCTTAATTAATATGTGAAGCACTATCAAGATAACCAAGGAATATTTCAGTTGTTTATGTGTGTCTTATTCGATCCACTTTATTTATGTAGACTTGTTTCATTTTTGGTTGCTTGTTGCTTCATAGATTTTCCGACCCTCGTAGCCAATTCCTTTTCCCTATAACCTTAGTAGTTCAATAGTTAATTAAACCCATTTATTCATCCAATCGTTAGTTAACCAACCAAGTAATAATTTTTTGATGCATTTAATATATCAAACTACCAATTTATTTCATCCAATCATCAACTAATTAAATCCATTAATTAACCCATTAAACATAGTACAAAAGATATTATTTCCAATAACAAGCAAATGCCAGCTGCCCAACTGATAAATTTAACCATCGATTAGGATTGTCGTTGTCAAGATGGGTAGTATAGTCTATGACTAAGCGATTACTACTGTAGTATAGAAAATTTAAATAAAATCATTATTATGCTTTGTACAAGCAACATCGATGACATAGTTTAGTGTGGCATGCATTTTTTTTCTTAATTCTCATCACGTACGATAGTGCTAGCAGTTGGATATTGCTAAATTGATGAATTATGAGAAAGAAGCTTTGATCGTTTTGAACTTTTTCCATCTCACAACCAATGTTTGGAATGAAATATTAATCAAATTAATATTGTATCCAGCACACAGTTTTGAAATTTTATGTTTTCAATCACACTCTAGCCTAACAAGATTATGAAGTGTTCTAGAGAAATTTACATACACATCCTTTGTGGTCCACTAAATCTGAATATTCATAATGTAGTAAACAATCAAAGATCACAAACTTCTCAAATTAATTTCTACATGATTTCAATGGGTAAATATAAATAGTAAAAAACAATAACTATTGGTAGTACATGTACTGAACCATTTCAAGCTAGATGGTTGGAAGATTGTTATCACTATGGAATCTAGGATTTGAAGCATATACTCCTACAAACAAAATATCTTCACCCGATGTATGTTGTTGTCATCGAGATAACTTCCTTTTTCTTAGGTTGAACCCCCGGCCTCTGCATCATTGTGTTACACACGGCCATTGTTATTAATTATTAATCAGAGTACACAACAACGGCACTTATAGCGGAACCATTACAAGAAAACAGGGCCGGCTCTGGCCCTAGGCGAACATGGGCGACGCCCAAGGGCCCATGTTTGGGGGGGGGGGCATCACCACATATGTGTATGTATACCTCCTGCTTTTATACGGGCTGAAAAAAGGTTTGTGCTAAAGGGCCCAGCGGAAAAGGCCCCTGATCGGGAGAGGAAAAGGTACAGTATCGATCGACCAGGCACGCGGACGTCTCGCCTCCTGGTTCGCTTGTCTGTTCGACTTCGACGCCTCGCCTCGGCCGCCTGCCTGCGTCGCTGCGCGGTTGCGCCTCCGGCCCTGACCCTCGAGATCCTGCAGTGGAGATCGCCCAGGCCGTGAATCCGTCTCCCTAATCGCCCATTCACCCTGCTCTGCTTTGCTCAAGGAGACAAGGAGTCAAGGTAATCTGAAGTTTTGAACACTGCGTACATACATATTTGACTAGTGCCCTAGTCCTCTTAGATCAGCTGATCTGATTATTCTTTAAAATCTTAGGTGTTACAATGCCACCAAGACAAAAGTCCGGTGCCGAGAAAAGAAAACAAAAAAAACGAGAGAATCAACTCATTGAAAAACAAAGAGGTTCTTTAAATATGTTCTTTCCAGTGGTAACTAGTGTTGATAATCAAAGGCAAGAATCTGAACCGGGACAAGATGATGATCATAATTCAAATGATGATCCTGAAGTCAACGAACATTCCTTGGATGACAGTAAGTAACTAACTAGCGTCGATTTTTGTAGAAGTGAGTAAGTAAGTGACAACATATTGTTGTATTTAAATGCAGATATTGATGCTGATGTTAATGAGGACAACACGGGAAAGGAAAATTCGCAGCCTTCACCTGATGCTCGGAATGGTGATGAACAAGATGATTCTCTTTTATCTATATATGATCCTAGGACATGGGATAATCTTGATAATCGGAAAAGGGACATTTTAATTGAAAAGGGGCCGGTGAGAGAATTGGGCTTGGAGTTCCCTGCCCGCCCTGATGATGTCGAAGGTAGACGTTTTTCATATGCTTACTATTCCAGAAAATTAGCTAATAAAGAGGTTATGGACAGAAAGTGGTTGGTTTACTCTAAAGAGTTGGACAAAGTTTTTTGTTTTGCCTGCAAGTTGTTCAAATCAAACCAGAGCAGGTCTTTGCTAGCGTCTGATGGATTAAGGGACTGGAAGCGTCTCAGTGGAAGACTCCAAGAACATGAGAGCAGTGTTGAGCATTTAACAAACATGAACACATGGAATGATCTAAGGTTGAGGTTAAGCAAAAATCAAACAAGTGATGATGACATGCAGCGGGAGATTGCAAAGGAAAAGGAGCGGTGGAGACAAGTTTTGCTAAGAATAATTTCTGCAGTGAAGTTTCTTGCAAAACGTAATTTGGCATTTCGAGGAACAAAGGGGAAGTTGTATGAAGATAATAATGGTAATTTTTTGGGCACGGTTGAAATGATTGCTGAATTCGATCATGTGATGCAAGAACATATTAGGCGCATTCAAAGTAATGAAATACATCATCATTATCTTGGCCACACTATTCAGAATGAGTTGATTTCTCTCCTTGCTGATGCCGTGAAAAAGGTTATCTTACGCACCATCAAGGATGCCAAGTATTTCTCTGTTATATTGGACTGTACCCCGGATGTGAGCCATGAAGAGCAAATGACGCGAATTGTGCGTTGTGTCAATATGTCAAGTAACATTCCGAGAGTGGAGGAGTTTTTCCTAGAGTTCTTAAAGGTTGATGACACATCAGGATTGGGTCTTTTTAATGTACTGATGGATACATTGGATTCTTTTGATTTGAATGTCGCCGATGTGAGAGGGCAAGGTTATGACAATGGCTCCAACATGAAGGGAAAAAATCAAGGTGTTCAGACTCGATTGCTCAAAGTTAACCCCAAAGCATTATACATGCCATGTGCATGTCATAGTTTGAATCTCACTCTTTGCGACATGGCGAAATCTTGCGAACAAGCTATTTCATTTTTTGGTATTATACAACGTATATACGTATTGTTTGCACGTTCTACTAAAAGGTGGAAGATTTTGCTTGATAATGTTCCAAATCTGACTCTCAAACCTTTATCTAATACTCGTTGGGAGAGTAGAATAAAGAGTGTGCAACCTATAAGGTACCAAACTCAGCAAGTAAGATCAGCTTTGAAGGAACTAGAGAAGTCTTCTACTGATGATCCAGCTGCAGTAAGTGATGCTCAATCTTTGTTCAGTGCACTTGGGAAATTTGAGACTTTGGTTGGTATGGTTATTTGGCATGATATTTTATTTTCTGTCAATATGGTGAGCAAAAAGTTACAGGAAAAAATTGTGTGCATCGATGCTACTCTCAAACACATTGAAGGGGTCATTTCATATTTTGAGAAGTATAGAGATGAAGGCTTCTATTCTAGTATTGAGAGTGCCAAACTCATTGCAGCGAATATGGACATAGAGCCAAAATTTCGTACAAAACGTCAAAGTAAAAGGAAGAGGCATTTTGATGAAATCAATGATGTAGATGAAGATCCACAACTGTCAGCTATTGAATCCTTCAGAGTTACTTACTTTCTTGTCATTGTTGACACTGCAATTGCTTCATTGAATAGTCGATTTGAGTAGCTGAAGGCATTTGAAAAGGTGTTTGGTTTCTTATTCAACTCAAATAAGTTGAAGTCATTGGACGATAGTAATCTACGAAAATCTTGCACTATTTTTGCACAAACTTTTACTCATGAAAAGTCACATGATGTTGACCTTGATGATTTTTTCTCTGAGTTAAAAGTGTTGAAGGTAACTTTGCCAGATGATTTGATGTCAGCACCTGAGATTCTTCAATTTGTTACAGCTGTCGGTTGCTATCCAAATGTGTCAGTTGCTTATCGGATCCTCTTGACTATACCGGTGACTGTAGCCTCAGCTGAAAGAAGTTTCTCTAAGCTGAAACTACTGAAAAATTGTTTGAGGTCAACTATGTTACAAGAGAGATTGAATGGCTTCGCTACATGTTGTATTGAGAAGGATATCTTGGACAGAATTGATCTTGATACTCTCATCAATGATTTTGCATCTCGAAATGCTCGAAGAAGTTTTTTTGTGAAAAACTGATGTATTATTGTCGATGAACTCAAGTACTTGGTTCTTATTTGAGGTAATCAAACTAGCAGCGAAAAGTATTTGTTATATTTTGCTACTCTTTTATTCCTTCTGCCATGATATGACATAACTTAAGCGCTTATCAGTTACTTATAGACGTCTCTAAATAAGAATGTGTGGTTAGATGTAAACTTTAATATTTTGCGCCTATATATCTATAGATGTGTACATATATTATCAGTGTAGGGGCCTATTTTTAACTTCGCCCTAGGGCCCCGCAAAATATAGAGCCGGCCATGCAAGAAAATTGAATAAAACACCTACGACTAAGTCAACTTCTTTCGCATCAACGTCTTCAAGGAGGGGCACACGCCCTCACGCCATCGTTGCCACGTCCGACATAGATAGATGAATACATCACAAAATTGTCCAATTCCAATTTCCAATGGAGTGGGTGGTGATGTTTGTCGACGCCTACGCGGCTAGACACCCTGAAATCCTTTTTTGTGGCCGGAATTACCTAAAAAGCAATATGTATTGACTTAATCTTGCTGGATATATACTTATTTAATCTCTACATGATGAAATAAGACTTTTCTACTATGTGCAAGCCAAATTAATCTCATCCTTGGACAGTTGCCAAAATATCTGGAAGCCTTTTGCATGAAGAAAAGACACATGTGTGCATGCATAAGATATTTATCCATCGATGATAGCCTTAATCGCTGGACCATGTCCTAATCATGTACTAGCATTAGTGGCATTGTTAACCTGATCGTAAACCCTATCTAAGCCTTAATCTAATCCCTCTGTTGGCCAATGATATGATGCCGACCCTTGCTTGGGATATGAATTAATGTGTTGGCTCTTGCACTACGTCCACTAGCATGTGGGCCCCATTGTTCTGATCTTTTCGTTGAAAGAGGTGTTTTGACTCATGATGGGTTGAGCCAAGTTGACCCACTGAATGCCAATAAGATGCATCGAACGGGATAAACAAAGTCAAGATATGTGTAACACTAGAAGCAAGCCAGTAGTCAAACAACAACGTGCACGTACCTAGTACCTAGTCAAGGTGTGTGTATCTTCACAGAAAGGAAAATTCATCGGTGAGTAGTATCATAGATGGTCCCGTGTTAGTTTTCATGCCGCAATATGATTTACCATTGTAGCTAGGCTGCAAAAAAAAACTGGCATGCCAACGCTATTTTCTCAAATTTATTTCATTTATCTTGCCAACATTGATTAAACAGGGACAACCAAAGTATTTGCTAGCCAAAGTTTCGATGGGTTGGTTTATACTCAAAATAAAATACTGATTAACCTTGCAAGAATATAGACGGGCTTGGGCCTACATACCTTGTCTCCGGCCACCATGTTTTCTCCGAAGGGTGAAGGCGGGGCGTCTCCCAAGATAAACAAATAAAATATTAGTTCATGTAGATCTAGGCAGGAGCTAGTTAGCAAATACTATTACAGCAAATCTGGGTTCATCTGAATCAGTGGCCGTAGAGTTCACCGCCAGTTAATTGATAACAGTAAAGTCCCTCCCGCAAAAAAAACAAAAAAAAAACAGTAAAGCCCCAATCCCATCATCTACTAGCTAATTAGGTTCTGGTCTGAGGAAACTATCCAGCTAGCTGCTGATGATTGTAATTCTATGAGTTGAGTAATACAAGTTATTCACCCGCAAAAAAAAAGATTACTCCAGTTCGCATGAAAACTGCAAAAATTCAGGGCAACCATTGATCGATCGAAGACACGGCACGGATGACGTATGATCAATCGGTCGATAACAACCTTTCATACCATGTACAGGTTGATTGCTTGTTGACACTAGTCCTGGCCATCTCCGGCCCGGCCATGTCGGCCCACCCAGGCCCGGTCCTAAAATCCAGGGCCTAGGCCCGATGGGCTTGCCCGTGGGCCGGGCTTGGGCCTGAGTTTTGAGCCCACCAGCAGGGCCTAGACGGGCTTGGGCTTGGCATATTGGCATTTTAAGGAAGAGGCCCAGCCCGCGGCCCTAAGCACTAAGGGCTTTTCAGGGCTTTTTACCAGATGGGCCGGGCTTGGGCTTGAAAAGTAGGCCCGATGGGAGGGCCTGGGCCTCAGTTTTCTGCCGTGGGCTTTTTTAGGCCCGGCCCAAGCCCGGCCCATGGCCAGGTATAGTTGACACATACTTAAGTACCATCAGCAAAAGTGCTCTATGTACGTACTTCTGCCGTTTAATTTCCATCGGTGTAGGTTACACTACCGCATGTGCACTTGCTACCTATCATCTTTTTCGATCTAGTTAGGGAAAGTTATCAGCCAGATCGATATTCTTTTCCGGCACTATCATGTTACTACTCCATCCAATTCCACAACAAGTGAATCTTTAAAAAAATGCTGTAGTTTTGACATGTCGTTTCTACCGCGGTATATGCATATGAAATTCTTGAAAATGGCAAGGTTTTAAAATTTTGACCGGGGATATCTCAATAGTGCCACTTATTTATAGACGGAAGGAAGAACATTATAGCAATCTCCACTACTATAGAAGGGCGAGTTTAATGGATCCAAATAATCTCCACCATCGAGAGCCCTTGATCTAACGTTCAATATCGCTCTACTGATGTATGATGTGCTCAAAACATTTAGCGCCTAGTGCTTCACAATTACTGGACCATTACTGCCGTAATTACTACCTAGCAGCATTTGGATTAATTTCTTGACACGTATGTACCATTAGCAAAAGTGTTCCCTCCACTTTAGAGGTGTTCATTGGTGGCAATATCAGTATGCCAGTGTAGTTGTCTAGGTTGGTGCAAGTGACAGCACTATATGCGCACTAGCTACCAGATTAAGCAAGATATCATCCTTTTTCGGTTTTCCCTTCTAGGAAAAGGTAGCTAGCGAGATATTGTAGCATGTGCCCTTTCCACCAAATAGCCAAACATGGAGGTGATCCTGAAAAGGGATGTGCATGCCTTATATATTTTTTTTACTAAAATGTACTTACTCCTTGGTCCCTCAAAGTTCAATTCTTCGTTTTATCGTTGACATGATCCTCCAAACATAACTTTGGTCAACAAATCGTGTTGCTATAATATACTAACATGTTCTTTTTGTGGAAACTGTACATGATATTCACGAATGTAGTACTTTCTTTTCCAAAAAGTTTCACATGTACGATTTAAATCAATTGTTATGCAAAAGTACTCATGATCAATTTGTTTAAAAAGTGAAGAGAAAAAAGGTTGTGTGCTTACGTGGATGGTGTGCACACCTTGGAATATGTGCTCCATCTACGTGTTGTGTCTGCTGCAAGATGCCCCATGAAACGGACAAGGGTACAATCGATCGAGGCAAACCTGCGCATATGTGCCTCTTCCATTTCTTTCTCCGAAAGTGCAGTGGATAGCGTCTTTTCAATATGAAATACAAAAAATACACTCTCCTCTCGTTTCTAAACACTTTCCTATATAGTTATAGGTCTGAATTATTCTCGAGACGGGGCAACTGGCCCATAAAAGTATATGAGATCGAGGCTTTTGCACTTCCCTTCCCAACAAATCACATTGATTGATCCCGGTGGCGCCGCCACCCTAATTAAACAACAGATCAAAATCTTTTTTTTAGAATCAGCAGATCAAAATCTTAATTAGGATGCCAAGCAGATAACAAGGTATCAAATGAATATTTTAATATGACACCTTTTTTGGATCAAAAGACCTCCAGTTCCATTTCCTTGAAATGAGGAGTTTCTCAACTATACAAGGATTAATGATTGCATGGCCAGAAACAGCACGGACAAAAACTGGGTTAATCCCTCACAAATTAGTGACCACATACAAAGATTGATCATTATACGGGCCAGAGTTATGCATTTGCCAAACCATCTGATCAGGCCACAGATAAGTTATCAAAACCTTAATAAAACAATAATTATACATTCTAATCATGAATATCTTAGACATGCTAGAAGCCAAGCAAAACTAAATCATGGGCGTTCTAATAGGTGAGTTGAGTTCATTGGGTTTTTCACCTATGCCAATGATCGCAAAAAGGGTGTAATTAATAATGTTATTTCAACGCTTTGTCTCGTCGTTGCACCGTACTTTCACGACTTAATTTGAGGGCATGTTTCGATTGACATCCATAGTGTGCCACGCTTCTCTACTTAGATTGTCATAATCACATACCTCGCTTGTTATAGACTGAATTGCTATCCAATTTTGCCACAAATGTGATTACCAATTTGATCATCACAGAAACTGTGGCATGCTACCCTTATTATGACACAAAAGTGTAACAAAACGTGGAGGGCGACCAAATATGCCCTTAATAATTGAAAGGACAGGTAGAGATGGCTTGGAAGCATGATCTCAATGACAATCGACCATCGATCCACAGAACACGCACGCGGGCTGGGTCAGCACGCAGCATTAGTGGCAGTGCATCACGTGTGCCGCGCGATCGAATAGTGCGCGCCCTGATGATAGGATGTACAGCCCTCTCCCACTGAAACTGTCGACGGTGACGCTGGCAAAATATATATCCGGCCGGGCGTCCGGGCTGGCACCATGAACCGACGGACGCGTGGATCGCACGTGTACCTATGGCCGTACGCCGGCCGGGCAAGCCGCGCATTTTCCCGGTTGCATTTTCTGGATCATGCATGCTTACCAGTGTGTGGGCTGCTGCAGACGACACCACTGCATGCGCGCTAGCTGAGCTACCATGGATATCACATTTTTTTTTCCTGGAAAAAGCAATCCAAATATTATGCTTTTCCGCTACTATCACGCAGCGTAACCAAACATGGCAATGATCTTCAAATGGTTGTGTACGTGCATTTTTTTTTTGCTACTAAATACACTCCTTGGTTTCCAAAGCTTACTCCGTTGTTGTTTCGATCGTTGATAGTATGATCTTCAAAGCGCAACTTTTTTAAAACAAATTTTGCTGTTACAGTATAGGTATATACATTTCTAAGACGCGAACAAAATCACACGCCATGAAAGGTACTTTTCCAAGAAGTTTCACACGAAAGATTTAAGTCAACTGATTTGCAAAAGATATTTACAATTGAAGCTTCAAAAAGAACTGAATACTGAACAGATAGAGACCACTTATGTAAAGTACTAGTGGATGGCGCACGCCTGGAATATGTGCACCAGCTACGTGTTAAGTGTGCTGGAGGATGCCCCATGAGACAGACAAGGGTATGATCGATCAAGACAAACCTAAGCATATGTGTGCTTCTTTCATTTCTTTCTTCAAAAGTGCAGCGAATAGCGTCTTCTCGGTATGAAAAGCAAAAAAGATATTCTCCTTTTGTTTGTAAATATTGCCCTACTGCCATACACAACTTTAGATAGGTAGACATGTATTATTCTTCGAAAATGGGACAACTTGACCCGTAAAATGTATGAGATCGATGCCTCTTGCATCTCCCTTTCCTAACTAATCGTATTTTATTTGATTGATTGACAGGCGATGATGCCGCCGCTCCAAGAAAGCAACAACAATTCAAAATATTAATTAAGATTCCAAGTACATTGCAAGATAACAAAGGAATATTTGAGTTATCTGTGCTCCAAGCACTTTGTTTTATGTATACTTGTTTCCAGTTTGTTGCTCACATGCGTCACGTATATTCCTTTCTCCTACTCAATTCCTCTAGCCTTAACATACAATTAAAAAAATTAATTAATCCCTTTATCCTACTCAATTCCTTTGGCCATAAGATACGGTTAAATAATTAATTAATTTGTGTCTCCTAGTCAATTCCTCTAGCCTTTAGATACAGTTAAATAACTAATTAAATCATTAAGTTTCTAGCCATTTCATGATTGTATATATGTATGTTTGCACTAATTAGTTGTTCAACAAGAGGTGGATGGACAACCGAGGAAGTTAGTTTAACTGTTCATATAGTAACATCGTCGTAGCGGCGGGTTGCTATAGTTCGTAACTAACTAAGCAATTACTTTAGTAGTATCGGAAAATTAAAATCGTCTCATTATTCTGCTACTAAAGTAACATACATATACGTACAATTCCGTGGTATGTATTTTTTTTCTTAGTTATCATCATGTATGGTTGTGCTAGCAAGTTGACAAATTTACACAAATTTTGGGCGTCCGAGAGGAATATTCATAAGACGGTAAGTAGACAAACTTCAAATTAATATATACATGACTTTTAATGCACTGATTGAATTAAATATTAAAAGATACACCTATAACCAATGGTAATAAAACTAGTGAACCAACATGTCAATCTAGATGGCTGGAATTGTTTCCACGATGGAATCTATTGGGGGTCCGAAGCATATACTAACACTAGCAAAAATATCTTCACCCAGTGTCCGTTGTTGTCCATACTCTACAATATTTTATAAGTCTAAGAAGAGTCGCTAAGATGCGAGTACGATTTTAAATTTCGCGTCGTCATTGTTTTACCCCTTAATGACTATGCACAACTAATTTAGTGCAGAGTAGTTAAGAAGAACATACGGACCAACACGAGTCATCAAGAGACACATGAAGAACCGGTCCAATTGTCTAAATTCCTTCAAGATGGGTAGTTATGCATGAGCGATGATGACTGATACATAAGCGCCATAAAATGCTTGCTCCTGATCTTTTTTATTCTTCTTCTACATAACTCTCGTAAGCAATATGCAAATCATTAATATTGCTTGTTGATGAATCATAAGCTTTCTTAATCGGGTTGGCGCGGTGTGCCATGATTTTGGTACTATGTGCAATCCAAATTAATTTCCTACTTCGACAAGGGAGAGAAGATACTTATGTGTGCATGCATGAGACCATATCCTAATCATGTGGTATTAATGGGGTTGTTAACTTCATCCTAAACCCTAACCTTAATTTAACCAGCCAATCCCTCTGTTGGCCAAATATATGATGTTGACCTTTGTTTGGAATACCAATTATCTTGTTATCTCTTGTGCTACGTCCACTGGCATGTGGGCCCCATGATTCTAATCTTTTCGTTGAAAGAGGAGTTTTGACTCTTGATGGGGTGTGGCAAGTTGATGACCCAATAGGATGCATCGAACGAGATAAAAAAAGTGAGATATGCATAGTATATTAGAAACGGGCTAGTTGTCAAACAACAAGATGTGCGTACCTAGTCATAGATGCGTGTATCTCCGCACAAAGGAAAATTGTTTGGGGTGGGGGTGGGGGGTATTATCACAGATTGTCTCGTATTAGTTTTTAGGCCGCGATATGATTTACTCTTGTAGCTAGGTTGCCAAATTTTTGGCAATGCCAATGCTCTTTTTTCAATTTTAGTCCATTTTTCTTACGAACATTGGTTAATCATGGGCAGCCATTAACCAAAAAATTGCTAGCCAAAGTTTTAAAGCTTTATAGTAAAAACTTTATAAGCAGGGCTCTCTCTATGTTGAAAACAACAACTTGTAAGGTTCGAGGGAGTATAAGAAAACACCAACACCTACCCATGATTCCAAAAGGTGCAAAAGAGAAATCTTGTATGGTGTGAGCGCTTCGGCATATGTTCACCAGCTACGTGTCATGTATGCTGCAAAATGCCCACGAAAAGGACAAAGTATGACCAATCGAAGCAGATCCAAAGAGTATTATCTCTTCCATTCTTTTTCTCCGAAAGTGCAACAGATAGTGACTTTTCTGTATAAAAAATAAAATAAAATCTTCTTCTTTCCTAAGTCCTGCCATACGTAACTTTAGATAGATATATATTTTTTGTGTGGAGCAACTTGACCCGTAAAGTATATGAGATCGATGCCTTTTGATTACTCACATTTGATTAATCCAGGTGTTGCCACCACTCCAATATAAGCAACAAATCAGGACGTTAATTAACTCGGCAATCGAAGTGCAGAATTGATGCGATGTAATTACAGATTGATGAATGTTTAACTCTGAAAAGAGATCGACGAACATAATTTATTTTGGTTGATTAGTTCCTTTTTTTTGCAAGGATGGTTGATTAGTTCCTTACACTTGTTTCGGTTTTGTTACCTGTGTACGTTTGCATATGTATTCATTTTCTCCTGCTCAATCCTTTGGTAAATTAGATGTATTTTAAGTAACCATGAACTACCACAAGTTGGTCTAATCTGTTAGGTAGCTAACCAGCAACGAATGCAAATTTCTTGTTGGTAGCTAACCAGGCTCGCCGTTTGGTGTTTACCATCCAAGTGCCATCTGTGGTTCCTAGCTAATGTTAATTGTACGCCATTGTGCACAGTGCACACATCTGCAAAAACAAAAAATTGTTTGGCCTAATTTAAATCTTGGTTGGTAGCGCACAAGTGGCAGGATGGCCGACGGAGAAATTAGCAGCCATTGATTGGAATATCGCGGTCGCCATGCACCAGTAACCAGATAACTACTTATTCTAATTTAATACTTCCTCCGCCCCATAATATAAGATTGCAAAACGATATTATATTACGAGACAGAGGGGGTAAAAATTAAAGTGTATCATTGCACGGCTCTGTGGTTGCTAAATTCAATTTTTAGAAGAAAAAAACTCACCGGTACTATTTAAACTAATGAATTAGGCATAAAGCTTTATCTGTTTCAGGTTTTTCGGTTGATCTGTCATTTCGTAAAAAGCGTATACGTACGTACTCCTGCCAGCAAATTATCTTTGGAGATGATGTCTACTGATGTCTACCATGTATGTATTCAAAGGTAACAAAAGTGGTCCTTGAGATGCCGGCAATATAATATCTTACAGTTCATGTCATCTGCTTTGTTTTTCATTACCAAAGCACATATACATAATTTAACCGCCTATCAACAACACAGTAACCAACGCAAGAGGTCTATTCAGACATACGAACAACCGAGCCAACTAATTAAGCTCCATTCCAAACTCCAATGAGATAACGGTGGCGGTGGTGATAACGACGATGACCATGGCGATTAATATAATCAACAGACGGTAATTTACATGCCATGAAATATGAGCCACGTCCTTTTCTTCTCCTCTGTTGCTCTTTGTTACCTAATATAGCAAGCTTTGCTTCCTTAATCTTGCCTGTTTGTTAACGATAGTATCTCTTGATTAAGTCTGAGTTTGCGGCGTACCACGATTGGTTTTTCCGCGACTCGTGGCAAAACATTTCTTCTTTGATATTGCACAAAAACTCTACATGGCTCCGCGTTAAGACAAGGAGAATACAATTAAGATTACCGTCGAGGAACATAAAAATGAATATTGCTACATGCATGCATGAGATTTATGTCCATCCATCAATCGGAATGGTGTCGATAATTTACTGTTAATGATGCAAGTATTAGTACCAATAGTTTTTGCGAATATTAGTGTCAATAGTTAACTTGGTCCTAAACCCGATCTAACGGGTTAATGAAGCCAGTGTTGGGCAGTGATATGATGTCGACACATGCGTCCATTCCAACCACTTGCATGTGGGCAGTGGCGAGGGAAGGAGCTGTGGACATCTTTTTCTGTTGAAGGGGATGGTTTGACTCATGATGAGTGGATGCAAGTTGACCTGCTGAGTGCCAATAGGATATACAGTGTGCCTCGAACGGGGTACTGCACGCAACAAATTTAAGTTTATAATACTCCTCATAACTTTCCGTTATAGTGTTATATGGTACTTGGTCCCATCCGTGACAGTTAGTTGTACTGTTTGTCAAAGAAATTTTATGGCCATCCTTGTAGAAGGCATAACTTTTCTCCAAAAAATCCAGCACGAGCACTGACTAATTGTTTCGAAAGTAGAAACGTGTAGTATAAACAGTTAAAGTATGTAAGGAAAACATGTTGTCGCGAAGAACATTGTAGGTAGAAACCGTGCGGAATGTAAACTGCTCACACCAGCGTTCAGATCGCGATGCATCGTTGCTCTTTACTGCTGAATGATATCTCTTCACGAACTATATATAGCCCAAACACGGGCTTCCTCCGTCCCTGATTTAATTGACGCCATCGTAATTTTGACCGTAGATTTCACTAGTAAAATAGTACAAGTCATGTTCACAAAAAAAAAACATTATATGGCTGGATTCATGTCCAGCAGAAGTTTTGAATGATACAATTTGGTATGACATATAGCATTTTGTTGCTAATTAAATTTATAATTAAAATTTGACATGGATGCAAGAGGACTAAATAATAAACCAGGACGACGCAAGTAGACTTGTACTAGTCCTCCCTCGGATCCTAGTTTAGTGGGTTGGGCGGTGTGTGGAGGGTAAAAAAATAATAGCCCTCGTCCCTGCTGTGCTGCTGGCCCGACTGATGGATCCTGGCAGGAGGTAGCTGACAGATCCTGGCAGGATCATCGACCAAAGGCAAAGCCAAAGCCAAAGTAAATCTACCACAGTGCACTAGTACTAATATTGAATAAGCAAGTCCCAGTCACTAGTTAATCATGCAGGCGGGCTAATTAATTAAGCCGGGCGGGCGGGCGGGCGGGCCTAAAAGATCCAGCCAGCAACAGCGGCGGGCGGGCAGGAGCGCAGCGAGGAAGGACTAGTACTAGTACTAGTACAACAGCAGTAGGAGTAGTACTTTAGGCCTTTAGGGAAGGAGCCACATTTCACACTCACGTCGTCATTCCCTTCCGCCCGCGGCCTCCCTCCGACTCCACTCGATCGATCAGCCGCCCCCTCCCCCTCCTCCTCCCCACGCTCACGCGTCGTCGTCGTCGTCGTCGTCCGCGCTCGGAATCCCCACCCCATCCCCGGTTGGTGCCCCGAATCGCTCGCGCGCGGCCGCCGCCCCTGTCCTGCAACCAACGCGGCAACCGCCCGCTGATCCCCGCTACGCTACGGTACGGTACGACAACCCCCTCTCCCCGCTTGCTCACGCCTCGATCCGCTTTTGCCTCCTACGCGCCCAACGGAACGGGGCCTCGTCGTGGCGGCTGGATTCGTCCAATCCCCTCCCCGCCCGGCCGGTCGCGTCTCGCGGGGGTCCGTCTCCGTCGGTTTCTGTTCCATCATCCGCGACCACGGCGGGCAAGCAAAGGTAGCCAATCGTGTGTTGATTTGGTGCGGATATCGATTGATCCCCTGTGCTGGACTGGACTGGACTGGATTGGATTGGCGGCGGGCGTCTACTCTGATGAACCCCCTCCCCGTCACTTGCCTCTGTTTTATTTACTATTTATTTAGACTAGTTTTTAACCACTTATTTGCTTCTGTCCCCCCTGGGGTGGGATTTGTTCGTTCGTGGATGACCACTGGTAATACGCTTTTTTTACCGGATAATCATGTTTTCGCACGGACGGATATCAAACAAACAAGTATCGGTTGGTCCAGTCCGGTGATACAAGATCGGCGGTGGGCCTATGGTCCTCCACCAGTTCGCTCCATGTCTATTCCGTCCATGGGGGTTTGTTTCTGAACAAGCACTGATAATCCACTTTACTGTACTATGCATGATCCAATGATGGATTGCTGGGTGGGTGGGTGGCCCTACGCCTACGGTCATCAATCACTTCGCCTTGTTTCTAGTCTAGCTATTTGTTTATGGACATACATAAGCACTAGTAGTAGTATAGTAGTAATACACTTTGATGTTTTGGGACTCTTTCTGGTACGGATATAATATGATCCAATGATAGATAGATAGATAGATAGATAGATAGATTGGTGGGTGGTGGACCTCTGATCCTCAATTCAGTTGAAATAAGCTCTGTTTTATCTCTAGCTATTTGGTTTCGTCTTCTGCCCGTGCTCTGAATTTGATTCATTCTCTCGCTCCAGCGTCAGTCCGGCTTCTTAGCTTGGATCTAAAACCGTGCCAATTGAGCCGGCTTCCACACGCAGCAGGGGCTGATTGCCACCACTCCGTGTGAAGATAATATAAGGGCCTCTGCCCACTTTGACTAGCATATTCAGGTGGAGGGACTCCTCCCCCGTGATTTCTCAAAAAAAAGAAAAAAAAGGCCTCTCCTCTCCATGGTTTTGTGCCACATCTTTCACTCATGTTTTTATGCTGGATTGTGCTCTGGGGGCTGGGGCCCTATGTCTTGGTTCGACGAATTGGATATGTTTCAGTTCGGAATTCAGGGGACAGTGTGTGTGCGATTCAGAATTCAGACATGCGTGCTGTCATGTTGTACAGCTTTGGCTGTGGGTTTCGGTGCCTGCTTTGCATCATCCATGTACCCTGAAGTTTCACCCTATGACTATCTCTACTCTCGTGAGAATAACTTCTGAAAATCTTAAACAGTTCGCTTCACTGGACAGATGTTAAGTTACTGATGTATCTTGTCTAACTTCTGTGCAGATTGTGGTCTGAATATATCTCCTCCGTTTCTGTGGGCGAGTCCTGCTCTGGGTATGCATGACACCTCCAGTGGCCCTCCGGAACGAGCTACAGGGGGTCTCCAGTTCCGCAAGGGCTGATCTGTTCCGGGGCGCCAGTTGCAACATCGAGAGTGAGGTGCTGGCAACTTTGGCAAATGGCCAGGACCCACATGCTTCAGGAACAAACACCGGTTTCAGAGTCAGACACATTAGGCTCCCCAGCGGGGACACCTACTCCGGTACATTGTTGGGAAGCACGCCAGAAGGTTCAGGGCGGTATACCTGGTCAGATGGTACTATTTATGATGGCGAGTGGAGGACGGGGATGAGGCATGGGCAAGGAAAGACGCTGTGGCCTTCCGGAGCCAGCTATGAGGGCGAGTATGCCGGTGGGTACATATATGGTGAAGGCACGTACACTGGACAGGATAACATCGTCTACAAGGGACGGTGGAAGCTGAACCGTAAGCATGGTCTCGGATGCCAGATGTATCCTAATGGGGACATGTTCCAAGGTTCTTGGATTCAGGGAGAAATACAAGGTCACGGGAAATACACATGGGAAAATGGAAACACGTACACCGGCAATATGAAAAATGGCAAGATGTCCGGAAAGGGAACATTTACTTGGAAAAATGGTGATTCGTACGAAGGCAACTGGTTAGATGGCATGATGCATGGGTATGGTATCTATACATGGAGTGATTGCGGGTACTATGTCGGAACCTGGACCAGGGGATTGAAGGACGGGAAAGGTACATTATATCCTAGTGGTTGCAGAGTGCCTGCTGGTGATGAGCTTTATATAAAAAATCTAAGGAACAGAGGTGTGCTGCCTGACCCTAGAAGGCAGAATCATGGTTCACGCATACTTCACTCTTCCTCAGTTGACATGGGAAATATGAAGGTTGGCATAAATCGGGACTCTGCCTCGTCTAGAAGGAACTCAAGTGATTCAAGAAATGTGTCCTTGGAAAGAAGGTGGAGTCTTGAGGTAGCTATTGAGAAATTCATTGGAAATGAGAATAGTGAAACCTCTGAAAACATTGACGATTCTGAGTTGCCTATACTTGAAAGGGAATACATGCAAGGTGTTCTAATCAGCGAGGTAGTACTTGACAGGAGTTTTTCGGGCTCATCCAAGAAGGCAAAGCGCCGGCAGAAGAAGACGGTGAGAGAGACTAAAAAACCCGGAGAGGCAATAATTAAGGGTCATAGAAGCTATGATCTAATGCTAAGCTTGCAGCTTGGAATCAGGTAATGCCTCCAGTGCTGCTCCTCTCATTGAATGTATGATTTGAAGCGTTGATAAATAGCTCGCTTTTCATGTACTGCCTGGTAAATGAGTCTAGTCATCTACCTTGTAATTGCATTTATAGTGCGATTCTAGCAAAAGTTTGACAACAAATTATTAGTGCAAGACTTCGCTGTGCTAGCTGGTGGTCCTTACCAGATCTCTAGTCCAGCAGCTTTGCAACCAGCAGCTTTTATTGCCTCTTAGGAACTGATGGAACATATGCATTTTAAATTGATAACAGAGCATGATGTTGAAACATCTGGCATTCACAAGTATATGTTCTGTAATGTTCATTCTGCTATTGTGTTTAGGTACACAGTTGGAAAGATAACACCCATTCAAAAACGTGAAGTTCGTGCTTCAGATTTTGGTCCAAGAGCAAGTTTCTGGATGAACTTCCCAAAGGAAGGATCACGACTTACTCCTTCGCATCCTGCAGAGGATTTTAAATGGAAGGACTATTGTCCCATGGTTTTCAGGTTCGTCATACTGATTGACCTTTCATGCCTGTATGCATGTCTGAGTGAGATGCTGATTCATGTAGTCTTTTGAATTTTTGTTTACTTACCTAACATAATTTTGTTATTTGGACTTCTAAATCACGTCGTGAAGTTATTTCTGCTCATTATTTTTCTAATTTGTAATCTTCTTTCTGCTGCATTCATCAACTATAATCATTTATGTAGAAACTTGAGAGAGATGTTCAAGATTGATGCTGCCGATTATATGATCTCCATATGTGGAAATTCTGCACTTAGGGAGCTATCTTCTCCTGGAAAGAGTGGAAGTGTATTTTTCCTATCACAAGATGATCGGTTCATGATTAAGACTCTCCGGAAATCTGAAGTGCAGGTACCTTTTTCTATCTGGACCTCTCATTATATAAGTTGTGCTAGGAAATTATGTATTGTAGCTTGTTCAGTGATTTACTGATTTATATATCATGCAGTGCTAGTGTGATTTGAATGTTTGATGACTGATTCTGCAGGTTCTTTTACGAATGCTTCCAAACTATTATAATCATGTCCATACTTACGAGAACACACTCATAACTAAGTTTTTTGGCCTGCACAGGGTAAAACCTTCTAGTGGTCAAAAGGTAATTATCATCAACTAATGCACACCTCTTTTGAGGTTTTTCTTGTTCACATTCCTATTTATGGAGTAACAATCCTTGTTTATTGTTTGCAACTTTGCAGTTCCGTTTTGTTGTAATGGGAAACATGTTCTGCACAGAATTGAGAATTCACCGGAGATTTGATTTGAAAGGTTCATCCTTAGGCCGTTCTACTGACAAAATTGAAATCGACGAGAACACAACTCTGAAGGATTTGGATCTGAACTACTCCTTTTATCTTGAACCTTCCTGGCGAGAGGCTCTACTTAAGTGAGTGTGGTTTCTCTGAAAATCGTCTTTGCTTACTGAGATATAGTTTTGTGGCATAACTGCATTGTATTTGCTGATGTGTTTCCATTGGGTTGTTGTTCAGCTAGTATAATACTATAAATGTTGAAATTAAGTGTATTATAACTTGCTGAAATATGTTATCCACCTTGTTAGCAAAGATAGAGATGACAAATATAAAAAAAGTATTATGAAGAGATTTCTGGTGAAAATATGCAGTTAACGTCCAGTCCAGCATGTGTTGTGCTCATTTTTCAGATTTTTGTGCAGAATTTGCCTAAAACTAATTTTGCGCCAATTGACCAAGAAATATGCAGTATGATCAAGTTTCGCCTTATTGTAGTTTTCATGCATTGCCGTTCTTCTTCTTTTCAGGCAGATAAAGACTGATAGCGAATTTCTGAAGTCACAACGGATAATGGATTACAGTCTACTGCTTGGTGTCCATTACAGAGCTCCGCAGCACCTACGAACACGTGCGTCATATCGTCGGACCATGACAGCAGAGAGATTAACAGTTCTTTCAGAAGAAGGTAAAACACACCTTTACCTGCCGGTTAATGGATTTAATCAACATGTTACTATTTTTATGGGATAACTGTTGATTTTTCAGCTTCAATGATCTTCAACATTGGGTTATAATAAGCATTGCAGCTATTCATAGTACCAACTCCTATGCTTTAGAGTATCCGCGGCTATTCACAGACGGTAGATCCGTGGGTGGGTGTCATAGTGTCACTACCGGATCATAGCATGTGTTGTGTCTACTTATCGTGTCAGCGGGTCGTCACTGGGGTTCTGGATGGGAGTGCTTCCATTGAGCTGTACATGTAGTTCATGATCCCAACCACACATCAGAAATAATATAACAGACCCGTGAGCTTGGTGGCCCGCTGTCTGATGAATAAACAGTGCAGCTATTTGTAGTTCTAACTGCTGTGCTTTAGAGTATGTGCGGCTATCCACAAATAGTTAATCCGTCGGTGGGTGTCATAGTGTCACTACCGGATCATAGCATTTGTTGTGTCTATTCATCATGTCAGCAGGTCGTCACTGGGTGGGATTCTGGATGAGAGTGGTTCCATTGAGCCTGTATATGTAGTTCATGATCCCAACCACCCATCAAAGATAATCTAACAGACCCATGAACTTGTTACCATCTTCAATGGATACATGCTGAGACGCACAAATTAGTTTGATAGTTGCCCCTTTCTGTGATATGTCATGTTCTTTTTCTTGTTTCTGTTGTATATTTACCTCGCTTAGTTATTTGTTCAATTCTTGTTGTGACATGACCGGGAGAACATATTTTCATTGTCCACAATGATCTTGTACAGATGCCCAGGAGGACGATGCTTTTAACTACCCAGAAGGATTGGTTCTAGTTCAAAGAGCTAACGACGAGAACAGTGTGGTCGTTGGGCCCCATATAAGGGGAAGCCGATTGCGGTCGTCAGCTGCTGGATTTGGGGAAGTAGATCTCCTGCTTCCTGGCACAGCTAGGTGAGTGTCATTTCAGTGGCTATTCCTATAAAAGCCATGGCTCTGAATCAAAGTCTGCAATCTTTTTATCTTCACACCGCATGCTGTACATGCACAAAGTGGGAGCTTTTGGTGACTGGGCATCTCCCTTTTTTGGCAGGGTCCAGATTCAGCTGGGCGTGAACATGCCCGCGAGGGCGGAGCAGATCCCCAAGGAGGAGGACAGCAAGTCGTTCTACGAGGTGTACGACGTGGTGCTCTACCTGGGCATCATCGACATCCTGCAGGAGTACAACATCACCAAGAAGATCGAGCACGCCGTCAAGTCGATGCAGTACGACTCGGTGTCCATCTCCGCAGTCGACCCCGAGTTCTACTCGGAGCGCTTCCTCAAGTTCATCCAGACCGTCTTCCCCGAGAACTCGTAGCGCCTCGGCCAACCATCCCTCAACCGTCACTCCAGTGAACGCTCCAGCCCCTGCCATGGCATGCCTGATCTTCCGCCACTGGCGGGCCTGTGTACAGAATGAGGAATGAGGGCATCCGCAGAGTGTCTTCTGGGGAGCTGGATTTTTTTCAAGCATAAGCACAAACCATGTCTTTATTCTGGGAATAAAGGTGGCATGGCTGGTGTTATGGAGCATGGAGAATCCACCGACGTCCTGCTGTGGAAGCGAAGAGGAGCATCTGACTTTCTGCCCGAATATATGTGCCCGTCGAGATCAGGAGCGATGTGGTGGGCATCTGGAAGAATAGATCCTTGGTCTACTTTTGTTGTTCGTTTCTTTGAAAGCAGCTTTGCTGCTAGTGTTCACTAGGGACACACCTGTATAAAGAACCACTACCCAAAGATGAAAACTGAATTTCCAACACGATTGCTGCCACCGGAAATGCTCTACCGTTCTTGCAAGAGGCAGGGTTTGGACTCCAGACTGCCTCCCTACATGCTTCCTTGCCACGACGGCAGGAAGAACTTGAGCTGTTCTGTAAGCACCCAAAACTAAATAACATGGCAAGATATGGAAGCAGATTTGTAGCACCCGGGTGCTCCACACCCTTATACGAACATTAAATTAAAAAAAATACCAAGAAATTAAAAAAAAATCTGAGATTTTGGGATAGAGAACCTGGGGTCCCGATCTACTTCCGTGTGAAATTTCGTTAAAAAATACCAGGAAACGTATTCATGGCAAAAATAACAAAAATTTTCAATGTATAGAACAAAACTGTTTGAATGGATTTTTGTTCGGACAATATTTCCTTCGCCACGGATACATTTCCTGGTAATTTTTCACAAAATTTCACACAGGAGTAGATTGAGAACCCACGTTTCATATCCCCAAATTTTAGATTCTTTTTAAAAAAAATTCGTTTTTTAGATTAATATTCATATAGGGATGTGGAGCACCCAGGAGCTCCTGTGTATTTTCCAGCAAGATATGACCTACATCGGCAATCTCTAAAACAGAGCTCCGCCCTGCCATGTCATCGTAGGAGCAATGGACTCAAAAGGAAGCAAGGAGACGAGAGGAACAACGTTCATGCAAAAACTCCCCATCATTTCCCTCTTCCATGGCCTTCATGGCGATCTATATGTCAACAGGTAACCACAAGATCGGATGCCGATCTATATACCGACAGGTAACCACAAGATCGGATGCTTCCATGCAAAAACGAACATCTACAATCTTTCGTTGTTGTGAATGCAGACAACACTGGTAAAAAGCCAACTGCATCCAGCATTGGTGCCTAAGAGACGCCAAACAACCAAGAGATACCATGGTTTATAATCAATGTTACATCGTTCGGGTTTCCAAACACTCTGAGCAGCGACCAAATAAACAGAACAAATTACAGGTCCTAGGATGAATCACAAAGGTCCCAGCACCGAGCGCGTGCAAAGCGACCGGGCTTTCTCCAGTTCGAGAGATTATTTGCTTTTACTATACCTTTCACCAAGTCAGGATCATATGACATGACAAACTAAGTGCGTAAAAGTAAAACTGTCCTCGAGTCGTTTGCTCCCACGCCGTCGTCGAGGGGGCGCCATGTATAGTTCCGCTAAACAAGAATAAGAACGGCCCCGAGGGCGGGCTCTTAACTTACCTGCTGTAGATGCAGGACCCTACTTTGAAACTCAACATGAGGATCATGGCCGAGACAAAGAAGAGGTACAGGCCGCCTCGCAGCACCGTCGGCACGGCGCTCACCCGTGTGGTGGCTGGCTCGTCGCCAAAACTAATGGACTTCGTTGACACGTTGCTCTCCACGGTGAAAGAAAGGAGCAGGTTGAAGACTCCGTTCTTCTGCAGTGGCCAGCTGCCCTCGTTGCCGGTGAAACTGTGGTCGCCGAGCTGGACGATGCCCGCCGTGACACGAATCTGACTAGGCCCGCTGAGCGCAGCGATGGATTTTCCTGTGGTTGGCGGGAATTCCGAAGCCATTGCAGGTGGGGCTGGGTATGAACCCAGCATGTTTGTGAAGTATCTTTTGCCAGCATTGTCATCCATTGGCACATCTGGAGCAACAAAATACACAGAATTTCATAAATGGTGAGTTTTGTCCAGTGTGTATTCACCGATTGCCCAAGAAGAATCTGGAGGCACAGAACTGAATATCTTAAAACTGTACCTGGAACCATGGTGTCTGGATAAAGGTTCTCACGGGAAGCAGACGAAGACGCGCCATATTGAGCCTTTGCTTCATCCTGCAGAGAAGTAGCACCATAGGTGATCACCAGCAACTAATTATTAGCCTAGACTTTTTGTTTAGTAGGAATATAAAGTAAGAGAAACTTGTTACTGTTCTGAAGCATACCTTTTGGTCAAAGTTCGATGCTGCTGGAAGTTGAGAATTAGAGCCGTCAACTGGGCCCAAAAGATCTAAACTGAAATCGTTATCTGAGGCATTTAAGAGAGCCATGATATCATCATCCTCAAAGAGAGAAATGTCATCCACATTTACATAATCATCCTTCCCATTTTCCCATTTGTGATCGCTTGATGCCTCATAAAACGGCGCATTGTCGTCCAATTGCTGTGGAAATGGCAGACTATTGGTTGGCAAATACAAGTTCTGCTCATCTGAAGGACAAGCTTGCTGCAGTCCTGAATACAAGTTCTGGTCATCTGAAGGACAAGTTTGCTGCTGCCCTGAATACGCATTGGTACCATTTCCTGTGTCGGAGAACTCCTCAGCACTAAGAGCCCGATAGGCATGGTTTCGATTACCATAAGTTCTCATAGGATAATATGCCTGATCACCATTTGATGGGTCACTAAACATGATAGGGCCAGCCTGACGTACATATCCATCATCTTGATTTGGGCATCCAGACAAATCCGCAAGACTGAAATGATCATCAAGGGGACTCTGCTCTTCACGTTCACCTGTATTGTCAACACTGACATCTGACACAGGCTCCTGCAAAATCTCGTCCAGAGGAACATCACCGTCAGCATGGCTGACCATGCCAGTCTCATTAAAATCTTGAGCTTGGGGAGGAGCGATTGCTTGGAGAGGAGCAATTTCTTGTGGGATGAGCACTTCTGGGGTCTGAATGATGGAAAACAGTAACAAAGTAAATATTGGTGTGTTCAAACACAAACAACAGAAAATGGTTCACAGAGCACTGGATAGTTGGTAACAGGAACAATTTCCACACAATAGGCGGAATGGTACCTATGCACAGGAAAATGTCAATAATGAAAAATAGAAGAATTTGTATGATATATGCAACCTAATTAGTTTTCGGTGTCAACTTGAGTGAAGACTGGGTTCAGCAGCCAACTAAAGAGGCATACATGTAATATAGTTAATTAGCTATAAACTATTATCGTTCGGTGGTAAACAGACACGGTCACATGTGAACTGGGCTCTAGTTTCCGAGCCTAGCAAACTAATATCTCACAGAAGGATAACAAAGACATGATCTTACTTGCACAAGCTCATTAATTCCAGAAAATATGTGCTCATCTTCCACATTCGATTCCGCACTAGCAGTATCTGTGATCGCAAGCATTTCAGTGGATGTACCACTGGTAGGTGTATTCTCAATTGCATCATCCTCGTCTTCCCATTCCTCCTCCATGTATGGTGCACCATACTGTGCTCCATTCTGAGGCCCAGATCCAACCTTCTGGAAGATTCTACACACCACATGCATATCCTGCACACCCAGAAGGGGAATAAACATCATAACATCAGAGGAATTCTGCATTTTAACCGCACACAAAATGGGAAAGCTCCCAGAAACATGTGACAATAGCATGCGCACAATAATGCGTGCTACAAAGTTATTGTTCGAGAACCAAAGAGAAGGACAAACATTGTTTCAGATCAATGTTGTCAAGTACAAGGAATATGTACAGTGAGTTGATCGCATTAAGTAGCTTAAAGAAAACTAATCAATATCATCATGACATAACATTAAGCAAGAGAAGCAATTAACTGCGTGCAAAGCATGTTCCGAGCCATCTAACCAGGTAAAACCAAATTTGTCATCTGCAAAGATCATCTCCTTCATTATGATACTACTGATGCTACAGAACTGGAACAAGAAAACTGACGCAAAAGACCTCCTCTACACTTTCATGCTTTAGTGAGGGGTCTTCACCTAAGAATTGAGATTTCAGGAAATACCACTTTGATGAGTGATATTTGCTGAATTCCCCTCCCATGGTGAGGCTCCACTCCATGCAAGATAGAGCTAGATACAAGGTTTTTGAGTCGCCGACTAATCGCCAAGTCGTTGGAGCGAGGTTGGCTTGCGCAGGCGACTTGGCTTGAGGAGCGAGTCGCGCGGCTGGTAGGCTAGTCGGCGACTAGGACCTCAGAGGAGGGCGGCTTGCTTCAGCAAGGCCAAGGGAGGGAAGACTGGGAAGGTGAGGAGGCCAGAGTTCGAGGGAGGGGAGGAGGAGACGAAGCTGGAGAGTGCGCCGCCTGTACGAGGAGAAGCACGGAAGAGACGAAGGAGAAAGGCACATGGGAGAGCAGATGCACGGTCCAGATTAGAGCATATGGACGGTTGGGATTTTATTTGGAAGCTAGGGTTACATAATGGGCCTATTGGGCCAGCTCTCTAGCACGAAACAGAGGAGGAGCAAGACGCGTGCTCCCATCCCACATCAGAATCGCCGCCTCCATTGCTCCTACGAGCTGCTGCTGCCTTCTCCGAACTGAAGTATCCTCCAAGCAGCTGCCTTCCCCCTCCTCCGCCTGCAACAGCACCTCTTCCCCCTCCTCCTCCTCCTCTTAACACCTGGGGCGACTTGGGGCGATTAATCACGACGAGTCGCAGACTAATCGCAGCGAGCCACTAGTCGGAGGCATGGCGACTCGACTTGGCTAGGCGACTCAAAAACCTTGGCTAGATAGTGAATCATCAAACTAAAACCCACTCTAGCAATTATACAAGATCCATCCTCTGAAAAACACAACCTTCTGGTCAAGAATTACTAAGATTGCAGAGCTAGGCTGTTGAAAATCAAAGCATAGCCAACTCTGGTAAGCATATCAGGTCCATCCTCATCACTAATAACACCAAGACCAGCCGCACATCACAAACACAACCTTCTGGTCAAGAATTACTAAGATTTTAGAGCTAGACAGTCCATCCTCATGGCTACTAACACCGAGACTGTCAAATTCAGTGATTCACATTGCAGGCTACAGCAAACTTAACACAGCATCCCCTGCTTTCTCAGGGGATGATTATCTAGGAAACGATTGCTAAATCTGTAAACTTTAGATTGTCAACTAACCACCCACGACCCACTATAGCAAGTAAATCAATCAGGTTCATCCTCAGACAGGGCTGCATGGCAACAAACTTAGCAGCGGCAACAAGAGGAGATTGGGGGGGGGGGGGGGGGGGGGGGGGGGGGGGGGGCGACGGGGGCACCTGGGGCCCGTCGTTGTCGAGGAGGCGGTACTCGTGCATGACCCAGTTGGTGCGGTCGCCCTTGGGGGCGCGGCCGGCGTGGAAGACGAGCGTCTTCTTCATGCCGACGGCGCGGCCGCGGTGGAACACCTCGCGGTCCTTGCCGGTGGTCTTCCAGTACCCGCGCGGGGTGGCGCGGTTGGTGCGGTTGCCGGGGCCCCCGCGGCCGCCGGCGCCGGCGCCGGCCACCTTGCGGTCGAGGCGCGCGAAGAAGTACCACTGCGCGTCGCGGCTGCGGATGCGCGAGAGCGGGGGCAGGTCCCAGGGCTCGAGCCGGTAGAGGTCGACCTCGGCGATGGCGTCGATCCGGAGGCGGCGGCCGAGGACGCGGCGGCGCAGGTAGTAGGAGACGAGCTCCTCGTCCGTCGGGTGGAAGCGGAAGCCCGGCGCCATCGGCACCTCCTCTGCTGGCGGCGGCGAGCCGGCCATCGGATCCAGTGATCGACCGGTCGGCGGGGAATTTGGGTCGGGGGCTTAGGATCGATCTAGGGTTTGGTTTGGGTTGGTTGGAGGTGGAGGGGAGCACGAGGAGGCAGGGAGGAAAGAAGAAGAGGAAGAAAAGTCGGCCTCTTTGGTTGGGAAGGAGGCGTGGAAGAAAAGGGGACGCGTCCTCTCCCCCTTTTTTCTCTTTTCTTTTTTTTGATGATGAAAATTTACGTCTGGTGCTTGTTGTTCTGGAAGGCTCTCGTGCGTTTTACTAGTACGGTTTGGTTTGATTGGAACGTGATACTGTCTTCGATTTGGATGAGGACTGACCTGTTTTGTTTATGTGTCCTTTTATATGTGATATATAAATATAAACACTGAGCAGATATTACTCCCTCCGTTTCACAATGTAGTGCGCCCGCGCTTCCCAAGATTTAAATTTGACCGTAAATTTAACCAACGAGACCGACTGCGGCGGGAGCAAAAATTATACCACTTTTGTTCCCGCCGCGGCCGGTCTTGTTGGTTAAATTTAAAAGCACTAAGAACACATCATAAAGCACTACTCCCTCCGTCCTTTGAAGCACATCATAAAGCACATGTCTTGTCTCATATGAAGCGGAAGCCCGACGCCATCAGCACCTCCGCCGCCGCCGAGGGCGGCGACGACGAGCTCATCGGGTCCAGCGGGCGTTCGATCAGTCGATCTAGGGCTTTGGGGCGGTCGGCGGGGCTGGGATCTGGGTCGATCGCTCGTGGGGTGCGGGGATTCTAGTCTGGGCTTTGGTGAGGAACGATGAGGGAGGAGGCGTGGAAGAAAAAGGGCGGAGTAAATCGTCTTCTACTTGTTCACGAAGCTTCACGTCTTCTTTTTGTTTTTTCTACTATATGGAAGCCCCGCCGTCAGCTACTTATTCACGAGCACCTGCCAGCGAGGAGAAGGGGCCCCGCCGTCACCGGCTCCGCTTGGGCTTTGCCCATCGGAGACCACCGGCGACGGTGAGGTAGAAGGAGAATGGAAGGGGAGCGCTGGAGTGGCGTGGGGAGTCGCCGCCGCCCATGTCGCCTCGGGAGGGCCCCGCATGGGGGGTGAAGAGATTTTTTCTTAGGTTCGAAGAAAAAACAGTGTTGAAATACAACCAGAACACGTGAGGCGTCCATATAGTAGAAAAAGAAAAAGAATACATGAAGCTTCGTGAACAAGTAGAAGACGATCATCGGGTATTGTACAAACTCTTGATTTCTTCGCACCTTGAAGGCTCACAAGTGGCTCCTAACCATCTAGGAGGCGCACGCAGTAATAAGCAAAGAAAAGTCACTTGGATGAAAACATCAAAAGATCTTCAATCGATTGTCTCAACTTCTCAAGAATCCATAAGATTCTCTCGCACGCGCACATAGAACCAAAGGATAGAACAAGAGAGATTTAGCACAAACGAATGAGTTCAAGAAAAAAGGCGAGCTTGACCTGCAAATTCTCAATTTTATGCTTTGGAAATTGTCTCAAGACGTCCACCCACTCAAGGAGTGTGGGGCATATTCATAAAAAAGAGAAAGTTGACTGTTACACGGGGAAAATCAACTATCACGGAAATACCAAATGTTTTTTAGTAGAACAAGACTTGTTCAATATTTGAACGGTCAGGTATGAAAAAGAACTTTCCCAAAAGTTTTTGGAATTGGGGGTACTGGGATGTCCATAAGGCCTCTTAGGAATCCAAATATTCCGAGGTATAGAAAACAGGAGCTCGTTCGTGCATGAAGGAGTAACTTACTCGAAGGCACAATAGAAACGAGTCATAAAGGTATTAGGGTCGAGTTGCCCAGAGACCTTATAGGTTCAAATGTACCGGCGGTCCTCTAACCACACGCCACGACAAATGGTCGCCCACTTCCCAAGCAATGAGAAGTTGTGAAAGCCAGTGGCGAGAGGGAATGATGGAAAATAGAGATTTCTAGGTGGTCAATGGAAGTTTGAGTCAAGTATACCGCTAGTGCAGCGACACCATCAAAATTATCTGCCATTATGATTCGTGAATTTTATTGTACTATTTTTAAATATAAAGAAAATATGTGGGGCCTTCCTGTTGGGAAACGTTGCATGGAAAACAAAAAAAATTTACGCACACGCAAGATCTATCCATGGAGATGCATGGCAACGAGAGGGGAGAATGTGTCTACGTACCCTCGTAGACCGTAAGCGGAAGCGTTTGTTAACGCGGTTGATGTAGTCGAACTTCTTCGCGCTCTAACCGATCAAGTACCGAACGTACGACACCTCCATGTTCTACACACGTTCAGCTCGGTGACGTCCTCCGCCTTCTTGATGCAGCAAGACGGCGAGGTAGTGGATGAGTTCCGACAGCACGACGGCATGGTGATGGTGATCGTGAAGTGATCTCCGCAGGGCTTTGCCTAAGCACCACAAAAATATGACCGGGGGTGTAAATGGTGGAGGGGGCGCCGCACACGGCTAAGCAATTGATCTGTTGTTTGCTAGGCGCCCCCTCCCACATATATATATAGGTGGGAGGGAGGGAGCAGCAGCCAAAGGAGGCGCCCAAGTAAGAGGAATCCTACTTGGGGTCCCTCCCAAGCCGCGCCCCCTTTCCTTATTTGGAGTGCGGGGAAAGGCAGGGGAGGGTGGCGCGCCCCCGGCCCTTTTCTTTCTCCCATGAGAGGGAAAGGCAGGAGGGGCTGGCCAAACAAGTGAGGGGGCGCACCAGCCCCTGTGTGGGCTGGTCTGTCCCCTCCTTTGGCCCATAAGGCCCATAACTTGTCGGGGGGGGGGGGGGGTGCCCGGAACCCATTCCGGTAACTCGATTCCTTCCCGGTACGTCCCGAAACACTTCCGGTGTTCAAATACCATCGTCCTATATATAAATCTTTACCTCTCGACCATTTCGAGACTCCTCGTCATGTCCGTGATCTCATCCAGGACTCCGAACAACATTTGGTCACCAAAACATATAACTCATATAACACTATATCGTCAACGAACGTTAAGCATGCGGACCCTACGGGTTTGAGAACTATGTAGACATGACAGAGACACCTCTCCGGTCAATAACCAATAGCGGAACCTGGATTCCCATATGGCTCCTACATATTCTACGAAGATCTTTATCGGTCGAACCGTTATGACAACATACGTAATTCCCTTTGTCCATCGGCATGTTACTTGCCCGAGATTCGATCGTCGGTATCTTCATACCTAGTTCAATCTCGTTAACGGCAAGTTTTTTTACTCGTTCCGTAATACATCACCTTGTGACTAACTCCTTAGTCATTTGCTAGCAAGCTTATGATGTTTATTACCGAGAGGGCCCAGAGATACCTCTCCGATACTCGGAGTGACAAATCCTAATCTCGATCTATGCCAACTCAACGAACACCTTCGGAGATACCTGTAGAGCATCTTTATGATCACCTATTTACGTTGTGACGTTTCATAGCACACAAGGTATTCCTCCGGTATCCGGGAGTTGCATAATCTCATAGTCGAAGGAATATGTATTTGACATGAAGAAAGCAATAGCAATAAACTGAACGATCATTATGCTAAGCTAACGGATGGGTCTTGTCCATCACATCATTCTCCTAATGATGTGATCCAGTTATCAAATGACAACACATGTCTATGTTTAGAAAACCTTAACCATCTTTGATCAACGAGCTAGTCTAGTAGAGGCTTACTAGGGACACGGTATTTGTTTATGTATTCACACATGTATTTAAGTTTTCGATCAATACAATTCTAGCATGAGTAATAAACCTTTATCATTAATAAGGAAATATAATATAAAATAACAACTTTATTATTGCCTCTAGGGCATATTTCCTTCACTTCCCTACCATTTCTTAGTAACAACAAAATCTAGAACATTTGTAAAGATATTTGAGAGACATGTACACTACAAATCTCTCTACCAACTATTGTTCAAAAATTACTAATATGGATACCATGACATTTGAATGCATTATAATACATCTCCTGATAGATAATTTTCCACAAAATAATCCATTTTATCTTTACTATTTGTCTTATATCTAAGTGAGATGGAACTAAACAAAAGGGTTTGTAGGAAATGTCTCAAACTAAAGTCAATGAAAGACACTAGAATAACATTTGTTGTAAAAAAAGTATGATTTCAATTTGGAACCATTGTGTTTGCAATTATATAGACATACATTTTTTAACACACAACACTGTGTTAGTATTTAGTGACATGAGTATGTGATTAGTTATAAAAACTGTGAAAGAAAAAATATAGTTAGGTCTTAATCGAGAGAATCGATCATAAATGGATAAAAGATTAGTATAAAAATTATAATCAAGTCAACTGAATATGAATTGAGGAATTTGGAAATGTATATTGCAATCGGTTGATCTGAGGTTTGGGATGGTCAGCGGGACTAGGATCTGGGACGATCGTGAAATTTGGTCTAGGGTTTGGTGGGGAACACGAGAGAAAGGCAGGGGAGGAAGAAGAATAGGAAGTGAGCCGGCCATCGGGCGGGTGCTCTAGGGTTCGGGGCGGTCAGCGGGGCTGGGATCTGGCCGATCGCGTGTGGGGTGCGGGGATTCTGGTCTAGGGTTTGGTGAGGAACGCGAGAGGCAGGAGAAAGAAGAAGGGAAGGGGAGGATGTGTGGAAGAAAAGGGGCTAAGTAAATTGTCTTCTACTTGTTCTCGAAGCTTCATTTCTTTTTTCTTTTTTTCTATCTACATGGAAGCCTCACGTGTTCTGTTTGTATTCCAATACTGTTTTTTTCAAAGCTAAGAAAAAATCGCGTAGGTCCCTTTTCTATCTATATGGAAGCCTCAGGTCTTACCAAAGCATGTATAACTGAAATAAACAAATGAAATGACAAATCAAGTATTTCAGCTCTTTGGATTAGCAACAAACTTGTAGCTAATCAAATTTATAGTGATTTGGTAATACCCTCTCATGATATAGAAAATTATGTTGCATCCATGGATCAAAATAAATCCATGGAGGGTAATTGATCATACCTAGGGATGAATTCCATGGCAAAGGCATCAATGGCATGGTTGAAGAAAATTGATGATGTGCTAACCGAAGATTTTGATGTTGTGATGCACACCTTCGGCTTAATTGTTTGTTGCTTCCATCCTTCGCTCTCTTCACTTTTATTGTACTTCTTGTAATGGAAGCTTGCACATAATTCTTATTTTGGGTACTTCCTTTCGAAACCCATGCCATATTCCTTTCCTCAAGTTCTTGTGCACTAAGTTTTTGCAATTTCTTCTTTTGCCAATATGATAAGCCGAGTGGGCACCCCAGCTGTGATTTTGTTTGAAGCAATGGCAACTCTTGTTTTACCTTGTGCACTCTCAACTTCTTCTCTCCAGATTTGGCACTTGATTGACTTGCCTCATCGCCTTTAGTAGCCAATGTCAACACTATAATTGGCTCTTTTTCATTTGAGATCAAATCTGAAGTAGCACTCTTACGACCATCTTTTTTAACACAGTAAACTTGCTTGACCACCTCTTTCTTGTTCCTTGAGCTCCGGACCTATTCCTTATGATTGAAACGGTCTTGGACATGTGATTGTTCATCAAATGTTGATCTTCTTGGAGCTGCATAATGTTGGTGAGACGGTCTAAAATAAGATGGATTATGAGCCCCTGTATCATACATGTCCCATGATGGATATGGATTTACATGAGCATAGGAAGGTATCCACGACATTGGCATCGGCGGCCCAAAGTAAGGATATGAATATGCTGCATTGAGATTCTCACTTTGCCAATACCGATCCTTGGATTTGCGCCTAGGGGGTGATCTTGATGCTTTTGAATTAGTTGACCGATAAGCACTTTTCTCTTCACTCTTCTTTTGATATTTATCTAATAATTGTGCAAAAGTGACTTTGGATTTTTTGTGCTTGTGCTTACTGCGGCCTTTATCTCCTTTGGCTTGACTTGCATCGATCTTTGGATTTTCTTGTTGCCCCCCAGTCCTTGGCATCTTCATTGTAGCTTCGATGGAATTCTCACCATCAAGATTATGTTCATTGTGCTCTTCAACAACTCGTTTACTTGAAAGGTTGATCCCATCACCTGCAGTTTCTACCTTCTCTTTAAACCGATCGGTTTGAAGCAGCCGATGCAAAAACTGTTTGCCATCAGGACCAATTGGAATAGACTGGTCATCTCTTGGTGTTTCAACAAATTTCAATCTCCTCTTTCAATGGCCGATTTAACTATTTGACGAAACATGTTGCAATCCTCAAAACTATGCTTGAACGAATCATGCAACTTACAATACATTCGTCCTTGGATAGATGGCTTGACATGGTGATCAAGAATTCTAAAATAATTATTTCTCAATAACAAATCAAAGATTTGATCACACATGTTTGAATTGAAGGTATAGTTTTCATTCTCTAGCCGATCTTGTTGTGAGAACGCCTTTGGAATTGAGCAAACGAATGGTTCAGATTTGACATCTTCCCATTCGGCTCAAAAATTTCTTTTGCATTCTCTTCCCGATGTCATTGGATAAGATATTATACTAGCATCGGTTTTCTCAAAAGAACCTAAACTTGACTTTAATTTTTTTGAAACAAAAATATTTAAAATATACATGCCTCAGTTGAGACCAAGTGTAAGCCAAGTAAGAAATAAGAAAACCTACCCAAATAGATATGAACTTTAAATAAAGCAATAGGGAAAGCCTTGGCTGCAATAATATGTCACTATCGGTCTTTGTAAATGGCATAATGGGTTGACCGATATGCTCTGTAACAATTTTTGTGCTAACAAGTAAATTACCCTTCTTCATTCGTCTTTCAAAATTACTTGTGAGAATTTTTGTAATAGATGCATCAACAATAAAGTTGTGACCAAATATGAAAATAGGTAAATTACTTGCTAGACATACCTCTTGAAATATGTTGGGAAAGCATGATGGTGGTGTGACTTGAACAATATCGTGATTCACTTCTGGATGGCTTCCCAACACCTCGTCGCCCTCTTTTTCTTGATTCAGTGCATCATTACATTGAAGATCTTTGTCAACCAAACGTTGTTCGGCTATATGTTCTCGCTCTTGAAGCTCGTCAATTTCTATGGCACGAAACTCATAGGGCAGGAAGTAGGTTCCATTAACTTCAGAAAAATCAAGCATGGTCGTTTTGCTATTCTGCCATGCCCTTTCTCAGTACTACTTGCCTCTTTGGATTTGATGGATTCGGAATATATACTACTTGATTCGGCTCTTTCAACCAAAGCACTTTCATGTTTCGAATCATTCTTCTTTTCATTGATACTATCAATTGGAAATGATTCTTTTATCTGAGCCAATTATTTTTCTATTTGTTTCTGGCGGCGAGCGGCAAAATTGGTTTTCATATTTTTCTCAATTTCAGTCCAATTCGGATATGATTGCCCCCAATGCTTTTAGATTCTTTCGGCAATGACATATGGGTGTTGCCGAAACTTTGCAATTGTGTAGGGGATGTATAATATGATATTGTACTAGGTGAAGGCATATGCATTGTTGTAGAACCATATTTTTGCTCGCCAATTCTATCAATTGGCAAAGAATCATCTTATTGCAAACTCTAGCTTTTATTGCATTATAATCAGGAACTAACCCCTTATCATGCTCTTCAAGGCAAAGAGCACTAATCTTGTTATTTTGGGCTATATCCCTTTTTAATGTAGCCACTACCCATTCTGTAAGGGATTGCTCCACAATACTTCTAGATTCTTTCGACAGTAAGGTGTTGCTGAAATTATGCAATCGTGTAGAGGATGCATTATATGCTACAATATTAGATGATGGCATGTTCACTCCTGCAAAATTTTCACTTATTTGGCTATGACCAAGAAGATGCAGAGCCGAATTATGAGCATCTACAGTTGTATACGATGCCAAAAATTTGCTAACATGAGGTGTAGCATATGACGGTTGAGAGTAACTGGCTGAATAGCTAGTAGTAGCATGGCCAATTCTCCTACCCATCGGCATGGTTGGACTAGTATATTGCAAATTAGTTGTCGATGAATAAAAAGAAGAAACACTTTGTCGCATGTTATTGGAAGTTCCTATAGGAGGTGTTTCAACTTGATTGACCAAACTCATCATGTTGTTCATCAGCATAACAATTTCTTGGGTTGCTGATGCATGAGAGTTGGAGTACATATGGTGCATTTTACTAGTATCATAAGAAGTTGAAGAATGTAAATTACTTTGAATCGGCCTTTGCACGTAATTAGATGCATGATTAAAAAAACTAGGCTGGCCGATAGAGTACACTCATTGAACGATCTAGTAACACCATATGAATTATTTGCATCTACAGTAGGGAATTGGGTATTCATATTACCTTTGTAGATTGCAGACCCTAGATGACAATCTCTTTGTAGCAAGAACAGGCTGGAGACCGTTCAAAGCTTCGATCCCCAGCGGAGTCGCCCAAAAGTGTGTTCGCACACGAACACATCACCGTGTACCCTCGACGCCGGGGGTGATGCACCGCAGCTCACATCGAAGGAGACCCGGCCGAAAGCGTGGTACGCAAGCAATCCGGCGGGCACTTTTGTAGACCCGAGACCCCTCTTGCCCGGCAGGGACCCCGTCAGGGCTTGCAGCGGCTATGGGCTACCCTAAGTCGACCTGATCGCCCCTAGGGCCTCGTGGATCGCTGCCCTCCTTCACAAAGAACGAACGAAGAACGAGGAAGAAGAAGAACAAATGAGAAGGTAAAAGTAAAGATAAAAGATGATATTTTGATTGTTCAATTGTGTGTTTTTGAATCGGCCATCACCTCTCATCTATTTATGAGGCGGCTGGACTTCCCGTACAAGAAAAAGACTAAAAATTCCGTCCAAAATATCAAAAACCCTAACCTAACTCGGACAGGAATCTTTGGCAATTTTCGGATGAACTCGGAGCCACCGATTGGTTTGCTTCTGTCCCACCGAGTGAATGTTGCCAACCTTCTGCAAACTTTTGTAATTTTCTGGATCAACTCGGTCTCACAGATTCAAATCAACTCGGTCGGTGCGAAATGACTCTGCAGTTTCTGTTATTGACCTTGTTTTGCCTCCACAGGTTGCATACGAACTCCGATTAAGACGAATTTTATATTAAAATCAACCGTTTCGACGAGACGCACAACTTTCATGTTGAAGCTTTTTCCATATGAGGCCATATTAATTGAGTTTATGGCCATTTTATAATCTGATGTCAATATGAGCATCTCTAAACTTGTCATAACTTTTGCATCCGAGATCCATATGAGGCCATATTATTTGGGTTTTTTTAATTTCTGTGCCCCTGGTTCCTTAGTTCTACTCATTCATCCCCACGATCTTAATTTTTGCTCACTTTTCCCCACTCCCTTGGCTGAAACCCTCAGAACTGGTCACAGCGGACGTTGCCGTCGGGTCAATGGCTTGACCGTTAACTCTGACGAGTGGGGCCGTATAGGGACGAGTCCACATTTCGGCCGTTATGTGCTAACCAGTGGGGCCGCAAAACTGACACTCACTGTAGGTTCCCCTCACTGTAACCTGAATCAGATTGTCTCGCTTCCGCGCCGCCCCCTCTGCCACCGTCGTGCCGCCTCTGCCATCGTCATGCCGCCTCCGCCGCAGTCGTGCCGCCTCCGCCGCATCTACCCTCTCTCCTCATCTAGGATTAGGAAGCGATGTCGGGGGAGCACCCCGTCCGGCCCATCGACCGTGGAGATGATTGGGTCGAATCAGAGGCGGATAATTCATGGATTCCACCTGGGTAAGCATCATTTTGCTCTCGAATTGATTAGGAGATCCGTAAATTAGTGACCACCGTTAGCGTGAATCAGTGCAATTTATCTGAAAATTTCCGACCTAATTGTGCCCTTTATCTTATCTCAATCGAATAGGGTTGATCCTGCACTTGCTTTTCGGCTGGCGGTTAGAATGGAAACTAGCAAGCTACGTGGAACTAAATCGTGTCTGATCTCTGGGTTTTTCTATCCTAAAGTGGTAGAAACCAACATTTCGTTCACAGATTTCCGCGAGGCACTCTGTTGTGAGTATCCATGGAGCCCTGCCGATGTTGTTGAACTGAGATATTTCGACAGTACCGAGCAGAGATTTGTCCCATTAACTTGTGATGAGCATCTGGGATTGCTATTTAGTTTGAATGCTGATAGCCGTTTTGGTAAAATCCATATTGGTGTGCTTCAAGCACACAAACAACGTATCCCGAAGGAGAAGGATGTTCAGACATCATCTGTCTCTGCTAATAGTGAGCGTCCTCGCACTCCTTGTAGGTCGAGAGCAAGTAAACTTAGTGGTTCTGAGAGCCACAACATGTCGGTTGCCGCTAATTCTGCCACTTCTCCTCTCCCTTTTGCACCTGATGTAGAAGTAGATGCAGAGCCTGACGAGGAAGTACCTCGACATGTTGATGAGGATGAGATTCTTTTCCCTGAACTGGTAGATAGAGTTAGTCAACAGGCAGTGGAAGATGAATATGCAGAGGAGCCTAGCAGCCGTGCTAGATTTGATGACACTTACGATGAAGAGAGGGAGGAGAACATCGACTCCTTAGTTTTACAAGAATATGATGTTGAGGACATGCCAACAATTGATTGGAACAGAGAGAATCCTGAGCTTACTCCAGGAACCGTATTCGAATCGATGGTGGACTGTCATAATGCAGTGACTACAAATTGCATTCTCACTTAAAACTCCTATGAGGTTGATAGGAGTGAGCCAAGAAGATTCACTGTTCATTGCCCTTATGATAGGTGTAGGTTGCATGCATCCACTATGCTAAAGAGCAAATTGATTCAGGTATTACAACAGAATCTTTTTATCAGATTATTTATCCATTCTATATTCAGATCATGTGTACTGTTTCTTAATTGTATTTGACATCATTTTTCATTTTGTTTCAGATAAAAAGCAACCCACACGGGTACACTTGCCCACCTGGAGGGGGGAGGACAAATCTAAGCTTGCAAAGACTAGGTGGGTGGCAGATGCAATCTTGGATTGGGTGAGGGAAACACCAACAATTGGTCCAACAACACTCCATGGGAAGCTATTTGAGAAGTACAATATTAATATACCTTACATGAGTATTTTCTATGCTAAGGAAAGGGCTCTTGATAGGATTAATGGTCCATGGAATGAGATTTTTAAGTTGCTTCACACCTTCAAAGCTGAAGTGGAGACGACTAGTCCAGGGAGTGTTTTAGAGATTGACATGTTGGGGATCGCAGCAGAAATCAAAAAATTTCTACGCTTCACCAAGATCCATCTATGGAGTTTACTAGCAACGAGAAGGAAGGAGTGCATCTTCATACCCTTGTAGATCGCGAGCGGAAGCGTTCAAGTGAACGGGGTTGATGGAGTCGTACTCGTCGTGATCCAAATCACCGATGACCGAGCGCCGAACGGACGGCACCTCCGCGTTCAACACACGTACGGAGCAGCGACGTCTCCTCCTTCTTGATCCAGCAAGGGGGAAGGAGAGGTTGATGGAGATCCAGCAGCACGACTGCGTGGTGGTGGAAGTAGCGGGGATCCCGGCAGGGCTTCGCCAAGCGCAAGCGGGAGGGAGAGGGAGGCGCCAGGGGCTAGGGTACTGCTGCCCTCCCTCCCCCACTATTTATAGGGGTCCTGGGGGGGCGCCGGCCCCCTGGAGATCCCATCTGAGGGGGGGCGGCGGCCAAGGGGGGTGGCTTGCCCCCCAAGCCAAGTGGGGCGCCCCCCACCCCTAGGGTTTCCAACCCTAGGCGCATGGGGAGGCCCAGGGGGACGCCTCAGCCCACTAGGGGCTGGTTCCCCTCCCACTTCAGCCCATGGGGCCCTCCGGGATAGGTGGCCCCACCCGGTGGACCCCCGGGACCTTTCCGGTGGTCCCGGTACAATACCGATAACCCCCGAAACTTTCCCGGTGGCCGAAACTGGACTTCCTATATATAATTCTTCACCCCCGGACCATTCCGGATCTCCTCGTGACGTCCGGGATCTCATCTGGGACTATCGTTATCAACTTTACATCTTTTGGTATTCACACTATGAATATGTGTAACATCACGTTCGAGATTCATTAAGAATAAACCATTGACCAGCGGGGCATGACCATAAAACATATCTCTCATATAAATAGAACAACCATTATTCTCGGATTTAAATGAGTAGCCATCTCGCATTAAACGAGATCCAGATACAATGTTCATGCTCAAAGCTGGCACTAAATAACAATTATTGAGGTTTAAAACTAATCCCGTAGGTAAATGCAGAGGTAGCGTGCCGACGGCGATCACATCGACCTTGGAACCATTCCCGACGCGCATCGTCACCTCGTCCTTCGCCAGTCTCCGCTTATTCCGCAGCTCCTGTTTTGAGTTACAAATATGAGCAACCGCACCGGTATCAAATACCCAGGAGCTACTACGAGTACTGGTAAGGTACACATCAATTACATGTATATCACATATACCTTTGGTGTTGCCGGCCTTCTTGTCCGCTAAGTATTTGGGGTAGTTCTGCTTCCAGTGACCACTTCCCTTGCAATAAAATCACTCAGTCTCAGGCTTGGGTCCATTCTTTGACTTCTTCCCGGCAACTGGCTTACCGGGCGCGGCAACTCCCTTGCCGTCCTTCTTGAAGTTCTTCTTACCCTTGCCTTTCTTGAACTTAGTGGTTTTATTCACCATCAACACTTGATGTTCCTTTTTGATCTCCACCTCCGCTGATTTCAGCATTGAATATACCTCAGGAATGGTCTTTTCCATCCCCTGCATATTGAAGTTCATCACAAAGCTCTTGTAGCTTGGTGGAAGCGACTGAAGGATTCTGTCAATGACCGCGTCATCCGGGAGATTAACTCCCAGCTGAGACAAGCGGTTGTGTAACCCAGACATTTTGAGTATGTGCTCACTGACAGAACTATTTTCCTCCATTTTACAACTGAAGAACTTGTCGGAGACTTCATATCTCTCGACCCGGGCATGAGCTTGGAAAACCATTTTCAGCTCTTCGAACATCTCATATGCTCCATGTTTCTCAAAACGCTTTTGGAGCCCCGGTTCTAAGCTGTAAAGCATGCCGCACTGAACGAGGGAGTAATCATCAGCACGTGATTGCCAAGCGTTCATAACGTCTTGGTTCTCTAGGATGGGTGCTTCACCTAGCGGTGCTTCTAGGACATAATCTTTCTTGGCAGCTATGAGGATGATCCTCAGGTTCCGGACCCAGTCCGTATAGTTGCTGCGATCATCTTTCAGCTTGGTTTTCTCTAGGAACGCGTTGAAGTTGAGGGCAACGTGGGCCATATGATCTACAAGACATATTGTAAAGATTTTAGACTAAGTTCATGATAATTAAGTTCATCTAATTAAATTATTCAATGAACTCCCACTCAGATAGACATCTCTCCAGTCATCTAAGTGAAACATGATCCGAGTTAACTAGGCCGTGTCCGATCATCACGTGAGACGGACTAGTCAAGATCGGTGAACATCTTCATGTTGATCGTATCTTCTATACGACTCATGCTCGACCTTTCGGTCTTCCGTGTTCTGAGGCCATGTCTGTACATGCTAGGCTCGTCAAGTCAACCTAAGTGTATTGCGTGTGTTCTGAGGCCATGTCTGTACATGCTAGGCTCGTCAACACCCGTTGTATGCGAACGTTAGAATCTATCACACCCGATCATCACGTGATGCTTCGAAACAATGAACCTTCGCAACGGTGCACAGTTAGGGGGAACACTTTCTTGAAATTATTATAAGGGATCATCTTACTTACTACCGTCATTCTAAGCAAATAAGATGTAAAACATGATAAACATCACATGCAATCAAATAGTGACATGATATGGCCAATATCATTTTGCTCCTTTGATCTCCATCTTCGGGGCGCCATGATCATCTTCGTCACCGGCATGACACCATGATCTCCATCATCGTGTCTTCATGAAGTTGTCACGCCAACGATTACTTCTACTTACATGGCTAACGTGTTTAGCAATAAAGTAAAGTAATTTACATGGCGTTATTCAATGACACGCAGGTCATACAAAAAATAAAGACAACTCCTATGGCTCCTGCCGGTTGTCGTACTCATCGACATGCAAGTCGTGATTCCTATTACAAGAACATGATCAATCTCATACATCACATATATCTCATTCATCACATCCTTTTGGCCATATCACATCACAAGGCATATGCTGCAAAAACAAGTTAGACGTCCTCTAATTGTTGTTGCAAGTTTTTACGTGGCTTCTATAGGTTTCTAGCAAGAACGTTTCTTACCTACGTTGAACCACAACGTGATATGCCAATTTCTATTTACCCTTCATAAGGACCATTTTCATCGAATCCGTTCCGACTAAAGTGGGAGAGACAGACACCCGCTAGCCACCTTATGCAACTAGTGCATGTCAGTCGGTGGAACCTGTCTCACGTAAGCGTACGTGTAAGGTCGGTCCGGGCCGCTTCATCCCACGATGCCGCCGAAACAAGATAAGACTAGTAGTGGCAAGAAAAATTGACATGATCTACGCCCACAACAATCTTGTGTTCTACTCGTGCATAGTAACTACGCATAGGCCTGGCTCATGATGCCACTGTTGGGGATCGTAGCAGAAATCAAAAAATTTCTACGCTTCACCAAGATCCATCTATGGAGTTTACTAGCAACGAGAAGGAAGGAGTGCATCTACATACCCTTGTAGATCGCGAGCGGAAGCGTTCAAGTGAACGGGGTTGATGGTGTCGTACTCGTCGTGATCCAAATCACCGATGACCGAGCGCCGAACGGACGGCACCTCCACGTTCAACACACGTACGGAGCAGCGACGTCTCCTCCTTCTTGATCCAGCAAGGGGGAAGGAGAGGTTGATGGAGATCCAGCAGCACGACTGCGTGGTGGTGGAAGTAGCGGGGATCCCGGCAGGGCTTCGCCAAGCGCAAGCGGGAGGGAGAGGGAGGCGCCAGGGGCTAGGGTACTGCTGCCCTCCCTCCCCCACTATTTATAGGGGTCCTGGGGGGGGCGCCGGCCCCCTGGAGATCCCATCTGAGGGGGGGCGGCGGCCAAGGGGGGTGGCTTGCCCCCCAAGCCAAGTGGGGCGCCCCCCACCCCTAGGGTTTCCAACCCTAGGCGCATGGGGAGGCCCAGGGGGGCGCCTCAGCCCACTAGGGGCTGGTTCCCCTCCCACTTCAGCCCATGGGGCCCTCCGGGATAGGTGGCCCCACCCGGTGGACCCCCGGGACCTTTCCGGTGGTCCCGGTACAATACCGATAACCCCCGAAACTTTCCCGGTGGCCGAAACTGGACTTCCTATATATAATTCTTCACCCCCGGACCATTCCGGAACTCCTCGTGACGTCCGGGATCTCATCTGGGACTCCGAACAACTTTCGGGTTTCCGCATACTAATATCTCTACAACCCTAGCGTCACCGAACCTTAAGTGTGTAGACCCTACGGGTTCGGGAGACATGCAGACATGACCGAGACGCCTCTCCGGTCAATAACCAACAGCGGGATCTGGATACCCATGTTGGCTCCCACATGTTCCACGATGATCTTATCGGATGAACCACGATGTCGAGGATTCAATCAATCCCATATACAATTCCCTTTGTCAATCGGTACGTTACTTGCCCGAGATTCAATCGTCGGTATCCCAATACCTTGTTCAATCTCGTTACCGGCAAGTCACTTTACTCGTACCGTAATGCATGATCCCGTGGCTAACTCCTTAGTCACATTGAGCTCATTATGATGATGCATTACCGAGTGGGCCCAGAGATACCTCTCCGTCATACGGAGTGACAAATCCCAGTCTCGATCCATGCCAACCCAACAGACACTTTCGGAGATACCCGTAGTGCACCTTTATAGTCACCCAGTTACGTTGTGACGTTTGGTACACCCAAAGCACTCCTACGGTATCCGGGAGTTGCACGATCTCATGGTCTAAGGAAATGATACTTGACATTGGAAAAGCTCTAGCAAACGAACTACACGATCTTTTGTGCTATGCTTAGGATTGGGTCTTGTCCATCACATCATTCTCCTAATGATGTGATCCCGTTATCAATGACATCCAATGTCCATAGTCAGGAAACCATGACCATCTGTTGATCAACGAGCTAGTCAACTAGAGGCTCACTAGGGACATGTTGTGGTCTATGTGTTCACACATGTATTACGATTTCCGAATAACACAATTATAGCATGAACAATAGACAATTATCATGAACAAGGAAATATAATAATAACCATTTTATTATTGCCTCTAGGGCATATTTCCAACAGTCTCCCACTTGCACTAGAGTCAATAATCTAGTTACATTGTGATGAATCGAACACCCATAGAGTTCTGGTGTTGATCATGTTTTGCTCTAGGGAGAGGTTTAGTCAACGGATCTGCTACATTCAGGTTTGTATGTACTTTACAAATATCTATGTCTCCATTCTGAACACTTTCACGAATGGAGTTGAAGCGACGCTTGATATGCCTGGTCTTCCTATGAAACCTGGGCTCCTTGGCAAGGGAAATAGCTCCAGTGTTGTCACAGAAGAGAGTCATCGGGCCCGACGCATTGGGAATCACCCCTAGGTCAGTAATGAACTCCTTCATCCAGATTGCTTCTTGCGCTGCCTCTGAGGCCGCCATGTACTCCGCTTCACATGTAGATCCCGCCACGACGCTTTGCTTGCAACTGCACCAGCTTACTGCCCCTCCATTCAAAATATACCCGTATCCGGTTTGTGACTTCGAGTCATCCAGATCTGTGTCGAAGCTAGCGTCGACGTAACCCTTTACGACGAGCTCTTCGTCACCTCCATAAACGAGAAACATATCCTTAGTCCTCTTCAGGTACTTCAGGATATTCTTGACCGCTGTCCAGTGTTCCATGCCGGGATTACTTTGGTACCTTCCTACCAAACTTACGGCAAGGTTTACATCAGGTCTGGTACACAGCATGGCATACATAATAGACCCTATGGCTGAGGCATAGGGGATGACACTCATCTTTTCTCTATCTTCTGCCGTGGTCGGGCATTGAGCCGTGCTCAATTGCACACCTTGCAATACAGGCAAGAACCCCTTCTTGGACTGATCCATATTGAACTTCTTCAATATCTTGTCAAGGTACATACTCTGTGAAAGACCAATGAGGCGTCTTGATCTATCTCTACAGATCTTGATGCCTAATATATAAGCAGCTTCTCCAAGGTCCTTCATTGAAAAACACTTATTCAAGTAGGCCTTTATACTTTCCAAGAATTCTATATCATTTCCCATCAATAGTATGTCATCCACATATAATATGAGAAATGTTACAGAGCTCCCACTCACTTTCTTGTAAACACAGGCTTCTCCATAAGTCTGTGTAAATCCAAACACTTTGATCATCTCATCAAATCGAATGTTCCAACTCCGAGATGCTTGCACCAGCCCATAGATGGAGCGCTGGAGCTTGCATACCTTGTTAGCATTCTTAGGATCGACAAAACCTTCCGGCTGCATCATATACAATTCTTCCTTAAGAAAGCCATTAAGGAATGCCATTTTGACGTCCATTTGCCATATCTCATAATCATAGAATGCGACAATTGCTAACATGATTCGGACGGACTTCAGCTTCGCTATGGGTGAGAAAGTCTCATCGTAGTCAACCCCTTGAACTTGTCGATAACCCTTAGCGACAAGTCGAGCTTTATAGATGGTAACATTACCATCCGCGTCCGTCTTCTTCTTAAAGATCCATTTGTTTTCTATTGCTCGCCGATCATCGGGCAAGTCTGTCAAAGTCCACACTTTGTTTTCATACATGGATCCTATCTCGGATTTCATGGCTTCTAGCCATTTGTCGGAATCTGGGCCCGCCATCGCTTCTTCATAGTTCGAAGGTTCACCGTTGTCTAACAACATGATTTCCAGGACAGGGTTGTCGTACCACTCTGGTGCGGAACGTGTCCTTGTGGACCTACGAAGTTCAGCAGTAACTTGATCCAAAGCTTCATGATCATCATCATTAACTTCCTCCCCAGTCGGTGTAGTCACCACAGGAACATCTTCCCGCGCTGCGCTACTTTCCGGTTCGGAAGGGGTGACTATCACCTCATCAAGTTCCACTTTCCTCCCACTCACTTCTTTCGAGAGAAACTCTTTCTCCAGAAAGGACCCGTTCTTAGCAACAAAGATCTTGCCTTCGGATCTGAGGTAGAAGGTATACCCAATGGTTTCCTTAGGGTATCCTATGAAGACGCATTTTTCCGACTTGGGTTCGAGCTTTTTAGGTTGAAGTTTCTTGACATAAGCATCGCATCCCCAAACTTTTAGAAACGACAGCTTAGGTTTCTTCCCAAACCATAATTCATACGGTGTCGTATCGACGGATTTCGACGGAGCCCTATTTAAAGTGAATGCGGCAGTCTCTAAAGCATAGCCCCAAAATGAGAGCGGTAGATCGGTAAGAGACATCATAGATCGCACCATATCCAATAGAGTGCGATTACGACGTTCGGACACACCATTTCGCTGAGGTGTTCCAGGCGGCGTGAGTTGTGAAACGATTCCACATTCCCTTAAGTGCGTACCAAATTCATGACTCGAATATTCTCCCCCACGATCTGATCGTAGGAACTTTATTTTTCTGTCACGTTGATTCTCAACCTCACTCTGAAATTCCTTGAACTTTTCAAAGGTCTCAGACTTGTGTTTCATTAGGTAGACATACCCATATCTACTCAAGTCATCAGTGAGAGTGAGAACATAACGATAGCCTCCGCGAGCCGCAACACTCAGTGGACCGCACACATCAGTATGTATGATTTCTAATAAGTTGGTTGCTCGCTCCATTGTTCCGGAGAACGGAGTCTTGGTCATTTTGCCCATGAGGCATGGTTCGCATGTGTCAAATGATTCGTAATCAAGAGACTCCAAAAGTCCATCTGCATGGAGCTTCTTCATGCGCTTGACACCAATGTGACCAAGGCGGCAGTGCCACAAGTATGTGGGACTATCGTTATCAACTTTACATCTTTTGGTATTCACACTATGAATATGTGTAACATCACGTTCGAGATTCATTAAGAATAAACCATTGACCAGCGGGGCATGACCATAAAACATATCTCTCATATAAATAGAACAACCATTATTCTCGGATTTAAATGAGTAGCCATCTCGCATTAAACGAGATCCAGATACAATGTTCATGCTCAAAGCTGGCACTAAATAACAATTATTGAGGTTTAAAACTAATCCCGTAGGTAAATGCAGAGGTAGCGTGCCGACGGCGATCACATCGACCTTGGAACCATTCCCGACGCGCATCGTCACCTCGTCCTTCGCCAGTCTCCGCTTATTCCGCAGCTCCTGTTTTGAGTTACAAATATGAGCAACCGCACCGGTATCAAATACCCAGGAGCTACTACGAGTACTGGTAAGGTACACATCAATTACATGTATATCACATATACCTTTGGTGTTGCCGGCCTTCTTGTCCGCTAAGTATTTGGGGTAGTTCTGCTTCCAGTGACCACTTCCCTTGCAATAAAATCACTCAGTCTCAGGCTTGGGTCCATTCTTTGACTTCTTCCCGGCAACTGGCTTACCGGGCGCGGCAACTCCCTTGCCGTCCTTCTTGAAGTTCTTCTTACCCTTGCCTTTCTTGAACTTAGTGGTTTTATTCACCATCAACACTTGATGTTCCTTTTTGATCTCCACCTCCGCTGATTTCAGCATTGAATATACCTCAGGAATGGTCTTTTCCATCCCCTGCATATTGAAGTTCATCACAAAGCTCTTGTAGCTTGGTGGAAGCGACTGAAGGATTCTGTCAATGACCGCGTCATCCGGGAGATTAACTCCCAGCTGAGACAAGCGGTTGTGTAACCCAGACATTTTGAGTATGTGCTCACTGACAGAACTATTTTCCTCCATTTTACAACTGAAGAACTTGTCGGAGACTTCATATCTCTCGACCCGGGCATGAGCTTGGAAAACCATTTTCAGCTCTTCGAACATCTCATATGCTCCATGTTTCTCAAAACGCTTTTGGAGCCCCGGTTCTAAGCTGTAAAGCATGCCGCACTGAACGAGGGAGTAATCATCAGCACGTGATTGCCAAGCGTTCATAACGTCTTGGTTCTCTAGGATGGGTGCTTCACCTAGCGGTGCTTCTAGGACATAATCTTTCTTGGCAGCTATGAGGATGATCCTCAGGTTCCGGACCCAGTCCGTATAGTTGCTGCGATCATCTTTCAGCTTGGTTTTCTCTAGGAACGCGTTGAAGTTGAGGGCAACGTGGGCCATATGATCTACAAGACATATTGTAAAGATTTTAGACTAAGTTCATGATAATTAAGTTCATCTAATTAAATTATTCAATGAACTCCCACTCAGATAGACATCTCTCCAGTCATCTAAGTGAAACATGATCCGAGTTAACTAGGCCGTGTCCGATCATCACGTGAGACGGACTAGTCAAGATCGGTGAACATCTTCATGTTGATCGTATCTTCTATACGACTCATGCTCGACCTTTCGGTCTTCCGTGTTCTGAGGCCATGTCTGTACATGCTAGGCTCGTCAAGTCAACCTAAGTGTATTGCGTGTGTTCTGAGGCCATGTCTGTACATGCTAGGCTCGTCAACACCCGTTGTATGCGAACGTTAGAATCTATCACACCCGATCATCACGTGATGCTTCGAAACAATGAACCTTCGCAACGGTGCACAGTTAGGGGGAACACTTTCTTGAAATTATTATAAGGGATCATCTTACTTACTACCGTCATTCTAAGCAAATAAGATGTAAAACATGATAAACATCACATGCAATCAAATAGTGACATGATATGGCCAATATCATTTTGCTCCTTTGATCTCCATCTTCGGGGCGCCATGATCATCTTCGTCACCGGCATGACACCATGATCTCCATCATCATGATCTCCATCATCGTGTCTTCATGAAGTTGTCACGCCAACGATTACTTCTACTTACATGGCTAACGTGTTTAGCAATAAAGTAAAGTAATTTACATGGCGTTATTCAATGACACGCAGGTCATACAAAAAATAAAGACAACTCCTATGGCTCCTGCCGGTTGTCGTACTCATCGACATGCAAGTCGTGATTCCTATTACAAGAACATGATCAATCTCATACATCACATATATCTCATTCATCACATCCTTTTGGCCATATCACATCACAAGGCATATGCTGCAAAAACAAGTTAGACGTCCTCTAATTGTTGTTGCAAGTTTTTACGTGGCTTCTATAGGTTTCTAGCAAGAACGTTTCTTACCTACGTTGAACCACAACGTGATATGCCAATTTCTATTTACCCTTCATAAGGACCATTTTCATCGAATCCGTTCCGACTAAAGTGGGAGAGACAGACACCCGCTAGCCACCTTATGCAACTAGTGCATGTCAGTCGGTGGAACCTGTCTCACGTAAGCGTACGTGTAAGGTCGGTCCGGGCCGCTTCATCCCACGATGCCGCCGAAACAAGATAAGACTAGTAGTGGCAAGAAAAATTGACATGATCTACGCCCACAACAATCTTGTGTTCTACTCGTGCATAGTAACTACGCATAGGCCTGGCTCATGATGCCACTGTTGGGGATCGTAGCAGAAATCAAAAAATTTCTACGCTTCACCAAGATCCATCTATGGAGTTTACTAGCAACGAGAAGGAAGGAGTGCATCTACATACCCTTGTAGATCGCGAGCGGAAGCGTTCAAGTGAACGGGGTTGATGGTGTCGTACTCGTCGTGATCCAAATCACCGATGACCGAGCGCCGAACGGACGGCACCTCCACGTTCAACACACGTACGGAGCAGCGACGTCTCCTCCTTCTTGATCCACCAAGGGGGAAGGAGAGGTTGATGGAGATCCAACAGCACGACTGCGTGGTGGTGGAAGTAGCGGGGATCCCGGCAGGGCTTCGCCAAGCGCAAGCGGGAGGCAGAGGTGTCACGGGAGGGAGAGGGAGGCGCCAGGGGCTAGGGTACTGCTGCCCTCCCTCCCCCCCACTATTTATAGGGGTCCTGGGGGGGCGCCGGCTGCCTAGATATCCCATCTGAGGGGGGGCGGCGGCCAAGGGGGGTGGCTTGCCCCCCAAGCCAAGTGGGGCGCCCCACCCCTAGGGTTTCCAACCCTAGGCGCAGGGGGAGGCCCAAGGGGGGCGCCCCAGCCCACTAGGAGCTGGTTCCCCTCCCACTTCAGCCCATGGGGCCCTCCGGGATAGGTGGCCCCACCCGGTGGACCCCCGGGACCCTTCCGGTGGTCCCGGTACAATACCGATAACCCCCGAAACTTTCCCGGTGCCCGAAACTGGACTTCCTATATATAATTCTTCACCTCCGGACCATTCCGGAACTCCTCGTGACGTCCGGGATCTCATCCGGGACTCCGAACAACTTTCAGGTTTCCACATACTAATATCTCTACAACCCTAGCGTCACCGAACCTTAAGTGTGTAGACCCTACGGGTTTGGGAGACATGCAGACATGACCGAGACGCCTCTCCGGTCAATAAACAACAGCGGGATCTGGATACCCATGTTGGCTCCCACATGTTCCACGATGATCTCATCGGATGAACCACGATGTCGAGGATTCAATCAATCCCGTATACAATTCCCTTTGTCAATCGGTACGTTACTTGCCCGAGATTCGATCGTCGGTATCCCAATACCTTGTTCAATCTCGTTACCGGCAAGTCACTTTACTCGTACCGTAATGCATGATGCCGTGGCTAACTCCTTAGTCACATTGAGCTCATTATGATGATGCATTACCGAGTGGGCCCAGAGATACCTCTCCGTCATACGGAGTGACAAATCCCAGTCTCGATCCATGCCAACCCAACAGACACTTTCGGAGATACCCGTAGTGCACCTTTATAGTCACCCAGTTACGTTGTGACGTTTGTTACACCCAAAGCACTCCTACGGTATCCGGGAGTTGCACGATCTCATGGTCTAAGGAAATGATACTTGACATTGGAAAAGCTCTAGCAAACGAACTACACGATCTTTTTTGCTATGCTTAGGATTGGGTCTTGTCCATCACATCATTCTCCTAATGATGTGATCCCGTTATCAATGACATCCAATGTCCATAGTCAGGAAACCATGACTATCTGTTGATCAACGAGCTAGTCAACTAGAGGCTCACTAGGGACATGTTGTGGTCTATGTGTTCACACATGTATTACGATTTCCGAATAACACAATTATAGCATGAACAATAGACAATTATCATGAACAAGGAAATATAATAATAACATTTTATTATTGCCTCTAGGGCATATTTCCAACATGACAAGCATACAATTAAGTACAAATTAAAAGGGAAGGCACTGGAGAAGGAGTGCTTTAGGAGGGCTTTTGTTTGTTTTGAGGCTTGCTGGCGGGGGTTTCTGGATGGTTGTAGGCCCTATTTGGCTGTTGATGCAACTACTTTGAATGGAAGATGGAGAGGCCAGCTAGCAGCAGCTTCTGCAGTTGATGGACACAACTGGCTATTCCCAGTTGCATTTGGTGTGTTGGAGGTAGAGTCCGAGGAGAGTTGGGTCTGGTTTCTGCAGCAGTTGCGCAACATTATAGGTACACCCTCAGGTTTAGTTATACACACAGATGCTTGCAAGGGTTTAGAAACTGCAGTAGAAATTGTATTCCCTAGAGTGGAACATAGGGAATGTATGCAACACCTAGCGCATAATTTTAAAAAGAAATTCAGAGGCAAAGTTTATGATGAGAACCTATGGCCAGCATCATACACATGCAGCTTGAGGAAGCATGAGCACCATTTGAGAGTGTTGTATGCTCACAATCCTTTGGTGAAGGAGTACATGGATGAACATCATGGAAAGTTGTGGTCAAGAAGCAAATTCAATGAAATCTGCAAAGTAGACTATGTGACCAATAACCTCGCTGAGTGTTTCAATGCAAAGTTCAAGTCAGTGAAATGGCTTTTGTTGTGGCAAGCATTTGATAAGATCAGGCAGATGATCATGATAAAGATGGCTCATCATAAAAGAATTGCAAAAACACAATATGTTGGCCATCTTATGCTCCCATCTCTGATTAAGGCATTGCATGCCAAGGCAAGAGGACTAAGGATGAAATGCATTCGACCATCGACATACGAGGCTGAGGTGACATACACAGACAGTAAAAATAGGGAATGGAGATATCTAGTGAACCTTGCAACTAATGAATGCAGTTGTAGGCAATGGCAGATCCGCGGGAAGCCGTGCATGCATGCCCTACATCTCATGACTGTATTGGAGGTGAAGATGGTGTAGTTGATCAGTATTGCCCTGAATATTTCTCTGTTGCCAAATTTAGGGCTGCTTATGCTGAAAATGTGCCTGCACTCTTGGGAAAAGACCAATGGAACATAGTAGACCCAGGGTTCAAACTCTGTTCTCCTGTACTGACTAGACCACCAGGAAGACCAAGGAAAAACAGGATAAGAGCTGGTGAAGAGGGCCGCGTAAAAAAACAATGTATGTGCAAAAGATGTGGTATCCTAGGGCATATTGCTAGGCGTTGTACCAATCCAGTTGATGCATCATTTGGAGAAGAGGAACAATGGGCAGCAGCAAATGCAGAGGAGAATTTAGCAGCAGAGGAGAATGCAGCAGCAGAGGAGAATGCAGCAAGTATAGAGGAGAATGCAGCAGCAGAGGAGAATGAAGCAACTGAAGTAGCAGCGAGGTACGTGTGCAACATTTCCCTTTTTTTGCATTTCTTCTCTTTTTTTATCGATGACTAAGCTCAATTTGACCTAGGTCTAGGTTAATTAGAGGCACAGGACAGAAAAGACCAAGAGAGGAAGAAACTTCATCGGTTGAACCATCATCTGATGCAGAATTTGAAACCATGGCTTATGAAGGTTTTGAAGCTATAAGAGAGGAGGAAGTTATTTTGTCTGAAGTTCCTTTAAGGATGAGTGAACCCATAGATGACCGTCAACTGGTCATCACTTGCTCGGTTAGTCAAAGCTCAACAAAACTACCACCACCAGAAGTGAAGATCAGAAGCAACAAGACAAAGCTTTCAAAAGCACAAAATATCCCAGTCAGGGAAACCAGAAGCAAGACGGTTAACCCATCCCGGAACACAAGGAGCAAGGCAAAGATTTGAATTTGAACTTGAATGGAAGTCATAAACTTTGAACTTTAAGGATTTGTAATAAGGGTGAAAACTTCTAAGGTGTAATAATTCTATTTGTAATTTGATGTGAAATTTGAGGTAGAATTTGAATTCTAGGCAAACTTTGAATGAATTTTAGGCAAACTTTGAATTTGAACCAACACTTGAAGTCCATTCCCCCGTGGCGTGAGCTGCAAAGTTTGTTGAACTATTATAAACGTTAGGTGATCAATTCAATCTCTTTTGCATGGTAAAACTTGTAGTCATGAGAATGTGCTCCAAATGAGCTCCCAAGCTAGGGTAAACAACCCCATTTGTAATCAAGTTTTTTTGACCTACTCCAAATGAGCCGAATACTTTTTATTAACACCTATTCAATCTATATAGTGTAGATTCGAAGAATCACTATTTATTGAATTAATCTTTCTATTTTTACATTTTTGAAACAAATATACTTTAGTAGAAAGGCCCTAATAGAAAACAATGAAAAAAACACGTTTAGAATATGAAAATGGAAAACTAAGTTCAAATCCTTCTTATTCACTTCGAAATCAAGCTTTGGTGATTTTTTTTAAATTTTCAAAAACCGGAGGGAACCCTACCTCCTCTCCTTGGTCTATATGAAATGTTGTACGTGATAGCTCATATGTGTGAAGGTTTTTTCATGAAAATGTCCATAGACAAAGTTTATGATTTTTAGTGGGTAACATGTCACACAAGACAACATTGTGCGCAGGTTTTATTTTTTTTATTTTTTTAAATTAATGGTGCTCATTTGACCTCGATCGTGCTAGCTAGATTTTTTTCGTAAATGTCCGTATACCAAGTTTAGTATTTTTCCTCGTTAGTGTGTCTTATAAAACGACGAAGGTTTCATATTTTTCGATTTTTTTTTGAAATTAGTTATGCTCAGTCAAAGCCTTGGGAACCACGTTGGCCAGCTCAAAACCCATCTAAACCCCGTGGGGTTTCGCCTAACCCTAGCTCCGAACGTCAGTCGTCCGATCATACCCTAGCGCCAAGCGACAGCCCTCGGATGTGGTCTTCTAGGAGGAATTCCGAGGACATGCTGCATGCAGGCTCCGCGCCGTTGGATCACATAGACGGCTCCGCATCGTTGGATCGTGGGGCGATCCGCGAGACTTGTTGGTTGTGCCTCCCCTTTCTTCTGGTGCATATTCTGCAGCGACAAGAGGACCCACTCCACCTCTGCTTCTTCTTCTCCGGTGACAAGAGGAGCCACTCCTCTGCTTCTTCTTCTCCGACAAGTTTGGGCGATATGTCGAGCTCCACTTCAGCCTCCCACCCCTCTTGGACCCAGTATGGTCCACTTCCCATGGAGCGATGTCCTGACTGCCCATGCAGCGCGCCACTGATACGGTTAACTTCGAATTAGGTCAAGAATGGCAACTATGGGCGCGAGTTCGTGAAATGCGAGAGCAAGCCAGAGGGGCAGTTTAGATCTCATGATTTTTCTCTGATTTCTTTTTCTATTTGCTTTTAATTTTTTATCTGGAATTTAGGGTTCATGTTTTTCGTTTCAGATCGTGAAGAAATGCACACATTTTGAATGGCTGGAAGACTACGTTAAGCGGATTCAATTCAATGGGGCCCGAACTCGGGAGCTCAATCTGCCGTCAACACCAATGAATTTGGTCTCTAAAAGTGCTGCTCTGACAGTTGGGGATGCAGATCTGAAGGGGGAATTAAAGAAGATGAACAAGAACTTGAAGCAGATGATTCAATTGAACAAGCAGGCGAATCTGATAGCTTTAGGATTTTATCCCTTTTATTTTTGTGTAGTTGCTCTAGGATTTGCTTACTTGCTGGTCATCACTCGTTAGAGATGTTATTAGTGTGGTGTCATGTGCTCTAGGATTTGGTTAAATTTGTGGATCATGTGCTCTATGCTCTGTGTTACTTAATTTGTGGATCATGTGCTCTATGCTTTGTGTTGCTTAATTTGTGGATCATGTGCTCTATGCTCTATGTTGCTTAATTTGTGGATCATGTCAGTTTGTTCAGTTTTTGTACACTTTTAGTTTCTTCAGTTTCGTCAGACAACACAGACCGCAAAAAAAACGTAGTTCTAGGGCCCAAATTGCGTTGGGCCGTATCATTGCGTTGAGTGCCGAAGGCCCACAAAGATAAAAGAGGCCTAGAAAATAGTGCACGCGCTGTCTCTGTTTTTTTCCTTGATTATTGCCATGGTAAATCCCCTTTTATTGTTGGACTTGCCCATGTCAAATTTATTTGTACATATCGTGGAATTTTCCTTCTGTATATAGCCTACGGCACAACACTTTGATTTTTTGACATGCGGGCATTATAAACATGTTTTTGTTGCAATAAAAATACAAATATTGTATACACGATTTTTTGTTTTTGTTTTTGTTATTAAGAGCATGTCAGACTTAATTATGTAGATCATGATATGCATCTGAAACCACGTCTAAAATAATCCCCTAAAATAAAGTCCGGTGGCACCATTAGCCACCATATCCATCTAGAGAGCATGTCTAGGGCTCGAGTACGACACCATATCCATCTACCGATATCTCGCGTAGCAAGCATACATCCATAACATAGAAAATAGGTAGCAACCATAGCATGCTTCTTACATAAAACAGAGGGTGCCCTAAACCATAGCATAGGCCACAAACTATTCAAAAATTAGCTTGTTTTTGTTCATACAATATACGGAATAGGGCCACCAACAATTCAAAAAAAAATTGGCTTTTCTTCTTCTTCTTTTGAACATCAACATGGCTCATTTTTCTAGCTTTAGTTTCCTTTTTGACACTTCAACTAGTCCATTATCCGCGCATGCGAAAACTTGACCCTACTCTAAATGGGCCATTTAAACTTGACCTACACAAGTACACACCATGAATATAACAAGACGAATGGGCTACCCTCCAACCATTTTTACAAGGCTAACCCCAAAACTTGCTGGTTTTCATTGAGCAATACCCTTTCATTGATTTATTTAGCATAAGGGCTCGCGTACGACACCATATCCATCTAGCGATATCTCACGTCAAATAAGATAGAAATAGCAAGCAAAACACAGATAACCAACGACATATCAAATAAGGGTAGCAAGCATAACATAGTTCTTACGGGATAACACGACAGAGATAACAAGTTCACCGTACAACCAACAACATAATTAAGATAGAAATATATAAAAGATAAAAAGCCCTAACACCCTAGGGTATGACAAGCTCACGAGACCGGGCCTTCACCACCATCTTCACTGCGCCTCCTCTTCACTGTTCCTCCTCTCCATGCCGTCCTCACCGATGTAGTAGGGGAGGCTGTGCATACCGTCGCGGGTGGGGAAGATGCAGTCGAAGTTTGTGAAGATGTTGTGGGTTGTGAATGCCATGAATTCGCGTCCACACCAAAACACCTTGCCAAGGAGGTAGCACGCATCAAATCTATTGGTGAAGGTGATGGTGAGCCCTATCGGTGGAGTCCTGGAGTTTGGGCGCATTTCCTCCAGTCGGAACATCACCGGCGAGCCCGCCGGGAGGTGGGCGAAGCCCGCACCGAGGAACCACTGGGCAAACCTAGTTGCACCCCTCCAGCGTGAGAACGCCCACACGCGGAGCGTCCTCTCCATGACGACGCCGGCCGGATACCCTCTCTCCGGCACGGTTGGTGGGCCCTGGAAGGTGGGGCCGTTGTACTGCATCCTCGCCTCGCTTTGAGAGTGCTTTGGGTTTGGGTGAAGAAGAGAAGGGGGCGGCACAAATGGATGTGTGGAGAATAGGTGGATGGGTGGTGGTTTAAAAAGGGAAAGGGAAAGGGAAGGGGAGTGGCACCGGCCGCGCTTACGTTCAAACGAGCCGCGTCGATCGATCGATATGCCACTTTAATTGCCAACGGGTTTTAATTGCCACGTTGAATAGATGCGGGTGGATCAAAAAGTGTGAAACTGATCTACATCAAGGAGACACGCGTGGGAGATGAGACGAACCAGCGGCAGCGGCTCCCGTGAAAAAGAGGCCGGTCAGCGCATCGTGGCGGCGGGCAGCGGCGCATGCAGGTAGGCTAGCTACGTGCATGCATAGTAGCCTAGCTAGACATGTCGTACATGCATAACAGGCTTCTGGCATTGCGTCCCGCGCACGGCCCAACAGTTTAACGACGGCCCAACGGGCGAACAGCGGCACCGTCCCGACGGGCGACACAGTGAACGTGGCCCCACTCGTTAGAGTTAATGGCCAAAGCACGGACCCGACGGCATCCACCGTTTGTGACCAGCTCTGAGGGTTTCGGGAAAGGGAGTGGGAAAAGTGAGAAAAAGTTAAGAACGTGGGGATGAATGAGTATGGCTAAGGAACCAGGGGCACAGATGTAAAAATCCCTTATTTCTCAACAACAAATCAAAGATTTGATCACACATGTTTGAATTGAAGGTATAGTTTTCATTCTCTAGCCGATCTTGTTGTGAGAACGGCTTTGGAATTGAGCAAACCAATGGTTCATATTTGACATCTCCCCATTCGGCTCAAAATTTTCTTTTGCATTCTCTTCCCGATGTCATTGGATAAGATATTATACTAGCATCGATTTTCTCAAAAGAACCTAAACTTGACTTCATTTTTCTGAAACAAAAATATTTAAAATATACTTGCCTCAGTTGAGACCAAGTGTAAGCCAAGTAAGCAATAAGAAAAGCTACCCAAATAGATATGAACTTTAGTTAAAGCAATAGGGAAAGCCTTGGCTGCAATAATATGTCACTATCGGTCTTTGTAAATAGCGTAATGGGTTGACCGATATGCTCTGTAACAATTTTTGTGTTAACAAGTAAATTACCCTTCTTCATTGGTCTTTCAAAATTACTTGTGAGAATTTTTGTAATAGATGCATCAACAATAAAGTTGTGACCAAATATGAAAATAGGTAAATTACTTGCTAGACATACCTCTTGAAATATGTTGGGAAAGCATGATGGTGGTGTGACTTGAACAATATCGTGATTTGCTTCTGGATGGCTTCCCAACACCTTGTCGCCCTCTTTTTCTTGATTCAGTACATCATTACATTGAAGATCTTTGTCAACCAAACTTTGTTCGGATATATGTTCTCGCTCTTGAAGCTCGTCAATTTCTATGACACGAAACTCATAGGGCAGGAAGTAGGTTCCATTAACTTCAGAAAAATCAAGCATGGTCGTTTTGCTATTCTTGCCATGCCCTTTCTCAGTACTACTTGCCTCTTTGGATTTGATGGATTCGGAATATATACTACTTGATTCGGCTCTTTCAACCAAAGCACTTTCATGTTTTGAATCATTCTTCTTTTCATCGATACTATCAATTGGAAATGATTCTTTTATCTGAGCTGATTATTTTTCTATTTGTTTCTGGCGGCGGGCGGCAAAATTGGTTTTAATCTTTTCTCAATTTCAGCCCACTCCGGATATGATTGCCCCCAATGCTTTTAGATTCTTTCGGCAATGACATATGGGTGTTGCCGAAACTTTGCAATTGGGTAGGGGATGTATAATATGATATAGTACTAGGTGAAGGCATATGCATTGTTGTAGAACCATATTTTTGCTCGCCAATTCTATCAATTGGCAAAGAATCATCTTCTTGCAAACTCTAGCTTTTATTGCATTATAATCAGGAACTAACCCCTTATCATGCTCTTCAAGGCAAAGAGCACTAATCTTGTTATTTTGGGCTATATCCCTTTTTAATGTAGCCACTTCCCATTCTGTAAGGGATTGCTCCACAATACTTCTAGATTCTTTCGACAGTAAGGTGTTGCCGAAATTATGCAATCGTGTAGCCGATGCATTATATGCTACAATATTAGATGATGGCATGTTCACTCCTGCAAATTTTTCACTTATTTGGCTATGACCAAGAAGATGCAGAGCCAAATTATGAGCATCTATAGTTGTATACGATGCCACAAAATTGCTAACATGAGGTGTAGCATATGACGGTTGAGAGTAACTGGCTGAATAGCTAGTAGTAGCATGGCCAATTCTCCTACCCATCGGCATGGTTGGACTAGTATATTGCAAATTAGTTGTCGATGAATAAAAAGAAGAAACACTTTGTCGCATGTTATTGGAAGTTCCTACAGGAGGCGTTTCAACTTGATTGACCAAACTCATCATGATATTCATCGGCATAAGTTTCAACTTGATTGACCAAACTCATCATGATATTCATCGGCATAACAATTTCTGGGGTTGCTGATGCATGAGAGTTGGAGTACATATGGTGCATTTTACTAGTATCATAAGAAGTTGAAGAATGTAAATTACTTTGAATCGGTCTTTGTACGTAATTAGATGCATGATAAAAAAACTAGGGCTGGCCGATAGAGTACACTCATTGAACGATCTAGTAACACCATATGAATTATTTGCATCTACAGTACGGAATTGGGTATTCATATTACCTTTGTAGATTGCAGACCCTAGATGACAATCACTTTGTAGCAAGAACAGGCTGGAGACCGTTCAAAGCTTTGATCCCAGCAGAGTCGCCAAAAAGTGTGTTCACACACGAACACGTCACCATGTACCCTCGACGCCGGGGGTGATGCACCGAGCTCACATCGAAGGAGACCCGACCGGAAGCGCGGTACGCAAGCAATCCGGCGGGCACTTTTGTAGACCCGAAACCCCTCTTGCCCGGGAGGGACCCTGTCAGGGCTTGCAGCGGCTATGGGCTGCCCTAAGTTGACCTGATCACCCCTAGGGCCTCGTGGATCGCTGCCCTCCTTCACAAAGAATGAACGAAGAACGAGGAAGAAGAAGAACAAGGGAGAAGGTAAAAGTAAAGGTAAAAGATGATATTTTGATTGTTCAATTGTGTGTTTTTGAACCGGCCATCACCTCTCATCTATTTATGAGGCGGCTGGACTTCCCGTACAAGAAAAAGACTAAAAATTTCGTCCAAAATATCAAAAACCCTAACCTAACTCGGACAGGAATCTTTGGCAATTTTCGGATGAACTCAGAGCCACCGATTGGTTTGCTTCTGTCCCACCGAGTGAATGTTGCCAACCTTCTGTAATTTTTTGGATCAACTCGGTCTCACCGAGTCAAATCAACTCGGTCGGTTCGAAATGACTCTGTAGCTTCTGTTATTGACCTTGTTTTGCCTCCACAGGTTGCATACGGACTCCGATTAAGATGAATTCTATATTAAAATCAACCGATTCGATGAGACGCACAACTTTCATGTTGAAACTTTTTCCATATGAGGCCATATTAATTGAGTTCATGGCCATTCTATAATCTGATGTCAATATGAGCATCTTGAACTTATCATAACTTTTGCATCCGAGCTCCATTTTAGACCATCGTCATATCCATCTTGATATTCTCGAAGGGAACCATCCCATGGTGACTTTCAATCATAAGTTTGAATTAGTCTTGACATAGCTTTAAGCAACTTTTATGATTATGCCACTTTTGAGCGTCAACAGGGAGGCGTGGAAGAAAAGGACACGCGTAAATCCTCCCTCCTCTACTTGTTCTGGAAGTTTCTTTTCTTCTTCTTCTTCTTTTTAAGAAAAAAGAGGGAAGCTTGACGTGTTATGGTTTAATTGGACCATGATATTGTTTTCAACCTGAATACAAGTTCTCTATCTTTTTCTTTTCTTTTTGAGCCATATATCTTCTCTTTCTATTTTTATCTCTTCTTCTATCTATAATATTTAAAAAATAGTACTCCCTCCGTCCCATAATATAAGAACGTTTTTGACACTACACTAGTTAAAAAACGTTCTTATATTATGGGACGTGATACGTCTGCAACGTATCTATAATTTATGAAGTATTCATGCTGTTTTATTATCATTCTTGGATGTTTTACAATCATTTTGTACCAACTTTATATCATTTTTTGGGACTAACCTATTGACCCAGTGCCCAGTGCCAGTTGCTGTTTTTTGCTTGTTTTTCACATCGCAGGAAATCAATATCAAACGGAGTCCAAACACTGCGAAACTTTTTGGAGAATTTTTATGGACCAGAACACCCAGGATGGGCCAGAGCAGCACATGGTGGTTGCCCCGAGGGGGGCACAACCCACCAGGGCGCGCCCAGGTGGGTTGTGCCCACCTCGGTGGCCTCCCGCACCCCCTCTTCGCCCTATAAATTCACAAATATTCCAAAACCCTTCTGGGTAGCCCTAGATCAGAAGTTCCGCCGCCGTAAGGCTCTGTAGCCACCAAAAACCAATCTAGACCCTATCCGGCACCCTGTCGGAGGGGGGAATCATCACCGGTGGCCATCTTCATCATCCCGACGGCCACCACGATGAGGAGGGAGTAGTCCACCCTCGGGGCTGAGGGTTTGTACCAGTAGCTATGTGTCTAATCTCTCTCTCTCTCTCTCTCGTGTTCTTGAGATGTCACGATCTTGATGTATCGTGGGCTTTGTTAATGTAGTCGGATCATATGGTGTTTTCCCCTCTCTATCTTGTTGTGGTGAATTGAGTTTTTCCCTTTGAGATTTCGTTGTTATCGGATTGAATACTTTTATGGATTTGAGAACACTAGATATATGTCTTACAATTGAATACTCGTGGTGACAATGGGGTATCATATTGATTTACTTGATATATGTTTTGGCACTCAACTCGCGGATTCCCGAGGTGACATTGGGGTAATCTTTGCATAGGGGTTGATGCACGCTCTTGTCTTTAGTTTCTCCGGTAGAAATCTCATTGCACTCTTTGATGTTCTTTGTGTTGGATTGAGTATTATGAATATGAATTTGCTTTGGTGTTATTTTTGTACGAACTCTAGGATAGATCGAACGGAAAGAATAGCTTTGTGTTATTTTAGTACGAACTCTTGAATAGATCGAACGGAAAGAATAGCTTTGAGGTGGTTTCATACCCTACAAACAATTTATTCTTATGTTCTCCGCTAGATAGGAACTTTGGAGTGATTCTTCATCGCACTTTGAGGGATGGTTATATGATCTAACTATATTAGCATTGTTGAGAGATTGCACTAGCGAAAGTACGGACCCTAGGCCTTGTTTCTAAGCATTGCAATACCGTTTTTGTGCCTGTTTACTATTTGCTACCTTGCTGTTTTTATTTATTCAGTTTATAAAAATATATTTCTACCATCAATATTACACTTTTATCACCATCTCTTCGCCGAACTAGTGCACCTATACAATTTTCCATTGTATTGCGTGTGTTGGGGACACAATAGATTTCTTGTATTTGGTTGCAGGGTTGTTCGAGAGAGACCATCTTCATCCTAGTCCTCCCACGGATTGATAAACCTTAGGTCATCCACTTGAGGGAAAATTGCTACTGTCCTACAAAACTCTGCGCTTGGAGGCCCAACACGAGTCTACAAGAATAAAGTTGCGTAGTAGGCATCAAGCTCTTTTCTGGCGCCGTTGCCGAGGAGGTGAGTGCATGAAGGTATATCTTTAGATCTTGCAATTGAATCTTTTAGTTTCTTGTTTTATCACTAGTTTGGTCTATATATAAAAAGAAAACTAAAAAAAGTTGGAATTGAGGTTGCGTCATATTATTGATCATCTGTATAATATCTTTCTTGAAAATGATGGATCGGAAAATTGTGCTCAATTGTTAGAAGAAGAAGTCAATAAAATGTTTGGCACAAAATATTTGAATGATGAGCATGATTGCAATGTTGCTAGTATGAATTCTTTGAATATCCATGATGCTAATGATATGCAAAGCCATAAGCTTGGGGATGCTATGTTTGATGAAGAAGATATTTTTAGTCCCCCAAGTTTTGATGATAAAATTTATTATGATGAATGCATGCCTCCTATTTATGATGATTATATTGATGAAAGTGGATTCGGAGAGGTCATGACTTTATTTAATGATGATTCCACTATGTTGGAAGAGGCGTCAATTGATTATGATAACAAAGTTGCTATCTATGATGATTATGATGATGACATGTATGCTATATTGAATAATGATAACCATGAAACTTGTCATCATGATTTTAATTTTCAATCACATGATAGTTATTTTGTTGAGTTTGCTCCCACCACTATTGATGAGAATAAATGTTCTTATGTGGAGAGTAATAAAATTTCTATGCTTATGCATCATGAAAAAACTGCTTTATGTGATAGTTATATTGTTGAATTCATTCATGATGCTACTGAAAATTATTATGAGAGAGGAACATATGCTTGTAGGTATTGCAATAATATCAAGTTTCCTCTCTATGTGTTGAAAATCTTGAAGTTGCACTTGTTTTGCCTTCCTATGCTAGTTGATTCTTGCTCCCATAAATTGTTTGCTCACAAAATCCCTATGCATAGTAAGTGGGTTAGACTTAAATGTTCTTGCCATGTGATTCATGATGCTCTTGTTATGTTTCAATCCTTATCTTTTATGCGAGCATCATTGAACTCATCATGCCTAGCTAAAAGGCATTAAAGAAAAGCGCTTGTTGGGAGACAGCCCAACACTTTTACCTACTTTTTTTGTGTGTTCACATGATTATGATACTGTAGTAATAATGTTTTATTGCTTTTGTTTCAATAAAGTTCCAAGTAAAGCCTTTGGGATAGTGTGGATGATAGTGACTTGAATCTGTGCAAAAACAGAAACTTTTGCGCTCAGTCCAGGAAATTTGAAAATTCACTGGAATGTGATTTTTATCTGAATTTTTTACAGGTGATAGATATACAAATTCTCTACGTTTTCCTATTTTTTCAGAATTTTTTGAGTAGCAGAAGTATGGTTGGAGTACAGATTACTACAGGCTGTTCTGTTTTTGACAGATTCTGTTTTCAATGCATAGTTTGCTTGTTTTCTAGTTTCTATGGCTTATATTGCTGAATATAAATTGTGGAAATTATATGCTACAGTAGTCATTGTGTGGAAACAATTATTAATCTTGTCTTTGACAGTACCAAAGTAAAATGGTTTCCTCTTTATCATACTAACCTATCTCACGAAGTTCCGTTAAGTTTTGTGTGATTGAAGTTTTCAAGTTTTGGGTGAGATATCAATATGAGGAGAATAAGGAGTGACAAGACCCTAATCTTGGGGATGCACAAGGCACCCCAAGGTAATATTCAAGGAAGATCGAAGCAACTAAGCTTGGGGATGCCCGGAAGGCATCCCCTCTTTCGTCTCCAACATTATCGGTAACCTCACTTGGAGCTATGTTTTCATTCGTCACGTGCTATGTGTTTTACTTGGAGCGTCAATTTATTTTGTTAGGATTTTCTGCTGTTACTTAGAATAATGTTTTGCATCTTTCTTTTCAATAAAAATGTCAAGGATAGCCTTTACCATGCTTATTTTGCAAGTATACATGTTGTTGTTTCAAAACAGAAAATTTATCGCTGTTGCAAAAATTCCCTAGAAAAGTCAGAATGTGATAAAATGTTGAAACATTTTGCATAATAAGCTCTGATAAATTTTCTACAGTGTGGTAAATTTTCATAATTTTTGGAGTTAGCGAAGTATGATGAATTTTGCATTCTTTACAGACTGTACTGTTTTGGCAGATTGCTGTTATGGTTGCATTGTTTGCATATGTTTGCTTGTTTAATGATTCTATTCGAGGATAGGAGTATTAAATATGCAGAGGCATTTAGTATGCAATGTCGAATAATAATTTTTTTGATTTTCTACAGTAGAGAATGATAAGGTTTTTGCATTGGTTTATACAAACTCACGAGTTCTTGTAGAGTTTTGTGTGGATGAAGTTTTTAAGATTTAGGGAAACCGTGATATAAAAGGAATTAAGGAGACACAAAAGCTCAAGCTTGGGGATGCCCAAGGCATCCCAAGATAATATTTCAAGAAGTCTCAAGCAAAGCTTGGGGATGCCCCGGTAGGCATGCCACCTTTCTTCTTCAACAATTATCGGTTAGTATCGGTTGAACCTAAATTTTTGGTTCTTCACATGATGTGTGCTATTCTTGGAGTGTCATTTTATTTTGTTTTTGCTTGTTATTTTAATAAAATACTTAGATCTGAAACTTTTAAATAAGAGAGAGTCCTCACATAGCTATTTATTTACTTAACTACTCGCATGATCTTCACTTATATCTTTTTGGAGTAGTTGATCATTTACTCTTGTGCTTCACTTATATCCTATGAGTAAATTGTTGAATAAATTGAATGTAATGAAGTTCAAAGTATATGTTCATATCATGCCTGGTGGTAGCTTCACATTGGGTTTAGAAAGTGAAATCTTTTGAGGCTTGACAATCACAATATTGGTCATACAAGCAATTCACGAATGATTAGTAGAATAAAGAGAACTTTCACATGCAAATACACTATCTTGGAAATCTTTTGTGATTGTGAGCCCCCATCAAAATATTATATGCCAAAATTGTTGACGTTGGACAAGGAAGACAACGTAATGATTTATGTTTGTTCATATTCACATAGAAGTTATATTGTCATAGATCCTTCAACATGTGGTGCTTGCCCCCCATCTTTGCTAGCCAAAAATTCCGCACCAAGTAGAGATACTACTTGTGCATCCAAAAACCCTTAAACCCAAATCATATCTTCAAGAGTCCACTATACCTACCTAAGGATTGAGTCAGATCCTTCAAGTAAGTTGTCATCGATGCAATAAGGCAATAAAAATTGCTTCTAAAAGTGTGAGATCATTTAGTGTAAGAGAAAATTGAGCATTATACGAACTTGTGATGGTAAAGAATAAAAGCGACAGACTGCATAATAAAGGTTGCCATCACAAGGGGCAATATAGCGTGGTGTTCTTTTGCACTAAGGGGTTGAGCATACAAACAAATAAGCGCATGGCAACCTCTGCCTCCCTTTGCGAAGGGCCTATCTTTTACTTTATGTATTTACTTTTATCCAAGAGTCAAAGTTTTTCTCTCTATTCCTTTTTATTTTTCTCCTTTGGCAAGCATCATGTGGTGAGGAAAGATCTAGGCACATATGTCCAGTTGAATATGGGTAGCATGAGTTATTATTGTTGACATCACCCTTGAGGTGAATACGTTGGGAGGCGAAACTATAAGCCCCTATCTTTCTATATGTCTGGTTGAAACGTTTTGCTCATGTGTATGCGGTGAGTGTTAGCAATCATAGAAGACTATATGATTGTTGAGTATGTTGAGCTCTTACTTAAACTTTGTTGAATAAGTTGAATTGCAATTGCTTGGTGACTGAGAACATAGGTTGTTGAGTTTCAAGAGAATTCATTGTTTGAACCTTAACATGTGAATTGGTTGCTACTTTAACATGAAATTTTTTATAAGAAAGAATTGCTGTTATGATGCTAGGAAAAGTGATTGAAATTATCATTGATCAAACTTATGCACTTTGCTAGCATTCACACTTCATAAATTATTTCTTTTATCATTCACCTACTCGAGGACGAGTAGGAATTAAGCTTGGGGATGCTGATACGTCTGGAACGTATCTATACTTTATGAAGTATTCATGCTGTTTTATTACCATTCTTTGATGTTTTACAATCATTTTATAGCAACTTTACATCATTTTTGGGACTAACCTATTGACCCAGTGCCCAGTGCCAGTTGCTGTTTTTTGCTTGTTTTTTACATTGCAGGAAATCAATATCAAACGGAGTCCAAACACTACGAAACTTTTTGGAGAATTTTTATGGTCCAGAACACCCAGGATGGGCCAGAGCAGCACCTGGGGGGTGCCCTGATGGGGGCACAACACACCAAGGCACGCCTGGGCCCCCTGGCGCGCCCAGGTGGGTTGCGCCCACCTCGATGGCCTCCCGCACCGCCTCTTCGCCCTATAAATTCACAAATATTCCAAAACCCTTCGGGATAGCCCTAGATCAGAAGTTCTGCCGCCGCAAGGCTCTGTAGCCACCGAAAACCAATCTAGACCCTTTCCGGCACCCTGCCGGAGGGGGGAATCATCATCGGTGGCATCTTCATCATCACGGCGGCCACCACGATGAGGAGGGAGTAGTCCACCCTCGGGGTTGAGGGTTTGTACCAGTAGCTATGTGTTTAATCTGTCTCTCTCTCTCTCTCTCGTGTTCTTGAGATGTCACGATCTTGATCTATCGCGGGCTTTGTTAATATAGTCGGATCATATGGTGTTTTCCCCTCTCTATCTTGTTGTGATGAATTGAGTTTTTCCCTTTGAGATTTCGTTGTTATCGGATTGAATACTTTTAAGGATTTGAGAACACTTGATATATGTCTTGCAATTGAATACTCGTGGTGACAATGGGGTGTCATATTGATTCACTTGATATATGTTTTGGCGCTCAACTCACGGATTCCCGAGGTGACATTGGGGTAATATTTGCAGAGGGGTTGATGCACGCTCTTGTCTTTAGTTTCTCTGGTAGAAATCTCGGGGCACTGTTTGAAGTTCTTTGTGTTGGATTGAGTATTATGAATATGAATTTGCTTTGGTGTTATTTTTGTACCAACTCTAGGATAGATCGAACAGAAAGAATAGCTTTGTGTTATTTTAGTACGAACTCTTGAATAGATCGAACGGAAAGAATAGCTTTGAGGTGGTTTCGTACCCTACAAACAATTTATTCTTATGTTCTCCGCTAGATAGGAACTTTGGAGTGATTCTTCATCGCACTTTGAGGGATGGTTATATGATCCAATTATATTACACTAGTAGGAAAAGGGGCTTTTACCCCGGTTTGTAAGGGCCTTTTGTCCCGGTTCTCGAACCGGGACTAAAGGGTCGTTACTAAAGCCCTAACCCTTTAGTCCCGGTTCTTACACGAACCGGGACAGAAGGTCCTCCACGTGGCCGCTGCTGCCAGCCTAGGCAGGGGGGCCTTTGGTCCCGGTTGGTGCCACCAACCGGGACCAATAGGCAGGGCCTTTTGTCCCGGTTGGTGTCACCAACCGGGACCAATAGGCATCCACGCGTCAGCAGCTGGCAGGAGCTGAGGTTTTTGTTTTTTTGAAAGGGGGTGGTTTAGGGGTATTGGGGGGTTAATTTAGGTGTTTCATATATTGTGTTAGCTAGCTAATTAATAGAGAGAAGTGTCCTCTCTTATCTCCGTGCTTGGTCGATGCTACGTACTATATACGTATGGAGAGGAGTAGACACGCTAGCTAGTAATCAAATGAAGGAAACAGAAGATCGTCATGAACATATGCATACAGAGAGAAGTGATATCGACCACCTCTCCTTTTCCGAGATATTGGTCGAACAACAAGTTCTCGTATATCTATCCGACACTACCGGCTACATATATACAATAATTATCTCTTACAATACAATCTTCTAATTAAATTGTAGGAACACAGGGTCCACATAGTATTCTCCGTTTTCAGCGATCACGTGGTCAAGGAAGAAAGCCGCCAATTCCTCTTGAATTCCTCGCATACGATCTGGTGCTAGGAGTTCATCCCGCTTCCGAAACATCTAATTTGAAGAAGGGGGTCAATACATATATATATATATGAATAAATGAAACTCAACACAAATGATGGTAATAAAATAAAATTGTGAATATTATTGCTTACGCACTTCATATTGTTCTTCAGTGTAGCCCCGCTCACAGATCGTGTAGCGGATGGACTCGCAAACGTAGTATCCACAGTAATTATTCCCGGGTTCCTGCCACAACCACTTTACAAGAAATAGAGGTCAATCAAACTGATAAGCAAGCATGCTAAATGGTATTGATGAAACTAGCGCTTGAATCACTAGGAGATGCGCGGAACATGCTACTATAGTACTTACTTTCGGGTGATTAAATTGCAGCTTCTTTGGTAGTCCCGGAGCTTTTGTGGTGAATTTTCTCCAAACCCTGCCAGACAAAGAAAACAATTACTTGATATCAGGAAATGAACAAAGTTGCTGATATGGTGGATAATGATTGATTTAACTTACTTCTCGAGCATTTGAGTCATGTTCGCATAGTCCTGGGGATCTTTTCGTCTTGAGTCTAAGACGGTTACTACTCCTTGCTCAAGCTTAATCTCTAGGAGAATATAGTGGAAGCTGCGCATGCATGCATAAGTCATCAATTACATTACCATAACCTGGACTAATAAGGGAAACCGAATATGCACAAGACAGTAACACTCACTTGAAGTTGTAAGGAAAGAGTATTATATCTTTGTTTTGATTTAATACCAACGATTGTAGCAAGTTGGCCTCGGCTTCTTTGGGATGTTTTTCAACCGTATATGCATCTATGACATTTGTGTTAATGAACCCAATATCACCGATTTGTCTTTTCTTCAATTCGGCGATCTTCAATCTGCATAATATAGTGAGGATAATTATAAATACATGCAATGAAAGAGCTGACCTATAGAGAGACTTAATGACAGAAGTAGTACTACTTACAGACAGTAGCAAGTGATCGTTGTTTTATCGAGGGCCTTTTGATTGTATAACTAGAAGGAATCCTCAAATGGAACATTCAACAGATCAATTCCAACGAGGTCATGCTCCGGTTTAACTCTCAGCGTCAAAGTATTCATCCCATCAGACTCTCTGCAGGTTTTCATGTACCAATCATGTAGTCTTCGCATCATCGTTGTTAGAGATCTTTCATCTTTGACGAGAGGCTTCCCGTAATGGTATTTGTGTTTGTCCACCTCCATGATTTCATAATGTACATCGTCGGGCAGGTAATCTCCAAGATTTCTATAACCGGGCACCATACTCGGATCATTAGCGACGATGTCTTTTGACACCTTGAGCGGGGGGCACGATTGGTTCGCTTGTTCGCCGAGCTGGGCAATTTTTTTCCCAGCTCGTCGTTCTTTTAACCTTTGATCACTGACAGTACTTCCCGACAGCTCCGCTTCGGCATATGTCTTTGCAAGAATGCGCTCATAGTTGCCTCTCGGCGGAGACTTTGGTGGTTTTGTCAGGGCATCCAGAGTGCGCTTTGCTTTCACCGGATCTACCTTCTCCTCCGGAGGTGGATGTTTCTTTGCTTTCACCCCTTCAAAGAAGTTTGTCACTTCGGCTCGCACGATCTTCCTGGTTTCCTCCTCGGTCCTCTCGTATGGTAACTTCTCTGGAGTCTTCAGAGAAGGACCGAATCTGTATTGCCTCCCGCCTCTGGCAGTTGTACTGCTAGACGCCGGCAGAGCAGACGGAGCGGCTGCGGCTGTCTTCTTTCCTTGCTTACAAGGCGGAGGAGAAGGACTACGACGCGCCAGAGCAGCCGCAGCGGCGGCGGGTCTCTTCCGCCCTTGCTGACGAGGCGGAGAAGGAGGAGGCTGGTTGCTCTGGCGCGCCGGCACTGGCGGAGAAGGAGGCGGAGTGCCGCCATGCGCCGGAGAAGGAGGCTGAGCGCCCTGATCACTCGCCGGAGGAGGAGGCGGAGGAGGAGGCGGAGTGCCTTTACTCGCCGGAGCCGTCCAGTTCGGAAGCTTGATGAGCTCCTTCCGCCATAGGCATGGAGTCTTCAGAGCAGAACCCAGCCGAGTCTCCCCTTCACCGGTAGGGTGGTCAAGCTGGAGCTCCTCAAATCCCTCCGTTATTTCATCCACCATCACCCTAGCATATCCTTCTGGAATCGGCCGGCAGTGGTAGGTTGCGCCGGGTTCAGGAGGTAAAACAGAGCCAACAGCCGCCTTGACTTTGAAGTTCTGCCATTCCGCCATAAGGTGGCAATGTTGAGACTCCGTGATAGCATCCACGGGGTAGCTAGCAGGAGCCACATGCTCCAACTGAAGCAGCTCGATGGAAGCCACGCTGCTTCTCCGCTGAGATGGCGGTGTAGCTTCGGGGGCAGTTTCGGCATGTCGATTGCCGTCTCGTTCCTCTAGCGCTTGAACCCTTTCGTGCAGCTTCTGAATTTGGATCTGCTCCACTTTTTTCCTCCTCTCCTGGCTTTTGTAACCGCCCGCGTCCAGAAAACCAGCCTTCCACGGAACAGAGCCTGGCGTGCCTCGTGTCCGTCCAGGGTGCTCAGGATTCCCGAGGGCCATTGTGAGCTCGTCGTTCTCTCTGTCTGGAATGAACGTCCCTTCCTGCGCTGCATCGATATATTGCTGAATTTTCTTGACTAGTATTCTCAAAAGCTCGTTCGTCCAAACGCACCTCCCTGATACAGGGTCCAAGGTTCCGCCAGCCCCGAAGAACCAAGTCCGGCAACGGTCTGTCCAGTTCATTGTCTGTGGTTCGATCCCTTTTTCAAGCAGATCATTCTCAGCCTTGGCCCATTTAGGCCGGGCTTTGAGGTAGCCACCTGACCCCGTGCGATGGTGAAGCTTCTTCTTCGCAGCATTCATCTTGTTTGTCGCTGACATCTTCTTACTCTTTTCCGATGTCTTGTGGGCCACAAATGCGGGCCAGTGTTCTCTGATCTTCTCATACCGACCGATGAATTCTGGTGTCTCTTCTTTGTCGACAAACGTTTTCAGCTCATTCTTCCACCTCCTGAATAGGTCTTCCATCTTCTTAAGAGCATGAGACTTGATTAATTGCTCTTTAACTGGCTTCTCCGGATCCTCCTCTGGTGGTAGGGTGAAATTTGCCTTCAGCTCAATCCAAAGATCATCTTTCTGCATATCATTGACATAAGACACCTCAGGGTCTTCCTTCTTAGGCTTATACCATTGGTGGATGCTGATCGGGATCTTGTCCCTAACTAGAACCCCGCACTGAGCAGCAAATGCATCCTTTGTCCGGATGGGTTCAATCGGTTGGCCGTCGCGCGCGATTGCTGTGATCTCAAACCTTTCATCCGAGCGCAACTTTATCTTCGGGCCTCGTCTCTTTACCGAAGTTGTGCTCGATCCGGAGGGCTAGAAAAAAGAAGAAAGACGAGTGTTAATTAATATGTGTACATACCAAAACAATGAATGCATCAATTAGCTAGTCAGCACAGGCTTAACTAATATATTTACCGGGCCGGACTCTGTTCGGTCACCGGAGCCGTCACCACGGGCTCCTTCTTGCACCAGCATTGGGTCACCGGAGCCATCATAATCATGTCTTTCCTCCTCCACTCTTCGATCAACATAGCCTGCTTCTTCACCCTGTTCTTCCAGACCATCATTGTCGTTAAGATACGACAAGATATCACCTCCGGCTAAGATTATGTCCCCCAACACCTCTTCTGCTTGCTCGTCTCGTCCGTGCTCCATTGTTTCTGCAAATATTACAACATGGCAATTATACACAAACATGACAGCAGGTGGATATATTAGTGCAAACGTAGACCTAGCTTATTCCGGGTTTGGGGTGGCCTCGGCAACGCTTCAAGGGTAGGGGCGCGGCGGGAGGGAGTAGGAGACTGACATCGTTTTTTTCTAGGGTTTGGGTGTCCTCGAGAGTTTTGGTCGAGCGAGAGGGCCGGGGGGGTGCTCCCGTGGTATAAGTTATCACGGTCGAGTGGGGGTATAAATATCGATTGTCCATCATGTCGAAGTTATCTGGGAGGGAGTTATATATATCGACAACGACGACATACATACATGGGAAAATAATGTTATCGGGGAGGGGGTATATCGACCCCCCACGTGTTGAAGTTATCGGGAGGGGGTTATATCGACAACGACGACATACGTACATGGGAAAATAATATTATCGGGGAGGGGGTATATCGACCCCCCCTCGTGTTGAAGTTATCGGGAGAGGGGTATGTCGACGACGACAGACCCGATAAAACATAAGAAAACTCAGAAGAAATAAAAAGAGGAGAAGAAGAAAAGGAATAGAGGAGAAGATCGAAGAAAAAAAAGAAGAAAAAAAAGAGGAGAAGAAGAAAGGAATAGAGGAGAGACGAAGAAAAAATAGAATTTTTTCTATTTTTTCTTCTTCTCTTCTATTCCTTTCTTCTTCTCCTCTTCTTTTTCTTCTTTTTTCCTCTTCTTATTTATTTCTCCTCTTCTTCCTCTCCTCTTCTTCTCCTTTCTTCCTCTTCTTATTTTCCTTTTCCCTCTCATTCATAAAAAAATGTTCAAATAGAAAATTTCGAAAAAAAGTAATGGTTTTGCCTAATGCATTGTTCATATTTCATCATGTTCTATGAACAAAAAAACATCATATTTCATCCACATCCATGCATACATCATATATCTGATCATCTATGAAAAGAACATCATATTCTATAAAAAATCATTACATATATATATATATATATGAACAAAAACAATTATGATAACAAGCATATATATCATCATATATATAAAAAAACAAGCATATATATGAAAAAAACAAGCATATATATGAAAAAATTATGCTAGGGCGCCGGCCGAACCAAGGTGAGGAGGACCGCGGGGTCGGCGGCGAGGATGGCGACGGGGCAGTGGGCGCGCGCTCGGGGTAGGGGGCGACGGCGGCGAAGGGCGGGGCAGGGCGACGGCGACGACGGGGACGAGCCAGGGCGGCGCGCGTCGGGGCAGGGGCGTGGCTGACGGCGAGGGCACGGGCAACGGCGACGACGGGCACGGGCGATGGCGACGGCGACGGCGGGGGCGGCGGGCGTCGTCGGGGCGGCGGGCGGCGTCGGGGCAGCCTGGCGGCGTCGGCGTGGTCGGGGCGGCAACTGCTAGGTAACTCTGAAAATTTCCTAAGTGTGAACTTATATAGCGAAGCCTTTAGTCCCGGTTCGTGGCACCAACTGGGACTAAAGGTGGGCATTAGTCCCGGTTGGTGCCACCAATCAGGACCAAAGGCCTCTTTTCAGCAGCCCAAAGGGCGGGAAGCGGCGGCCTTTGGTCCCGGTTCGTGGCACCAACCGGGACTAAAGGGGGGCATTGGTCCCGGTTGGTGCCACGAACTGGGACCAATGCCCCCTTTAGTCCCGGTTGGTGGCAGCAACTGGGACCGAAGGCCTTGTGCTGCCCCGCGTCAAAAGTTTAGTCCCACCTCGCTAGTTGAGAGAGCTCGAGAGTGGTTTATAAGCGCTGCTGCGCCCACCCTCTCGAGCTCCTCTCAACTGCAGGCTTTCGGGCCTAACCGTTCTCTTTGCCTGTGGGGCCTACTGGGCCTTCTGCGGGCCTCAATCCTGGCCCATGGACGGGTTTCAAGTCGTATTCAGGCCGTGGTGGCCCAGTAGGTGGCACTTTTTTTCTTTGTTGCTTTATTTATTTTATTTTGTTTCTACTTACAAAAATACTTATTGTTGCTATTTTTATTTATTTTATTAAAGTTTATTTTTTAATTCTTTTTGCTTTTAGGTCACAAAAATTATAAACTTTCTGTTAGTGCCATTAGTTTTCAAATTAGAATTCTTTGAAATTTGTGTGAATCACTAGTTTGTGATTAACTTTACTATAAAAATAGATTTTGGAGTGATTCTTTTTCCTGCTATTTAATATTACTGTGTTTTATGATTCTATTCAAAAACAGATTTTGTTATTTTAGTTTCTAACAAAAAAAATTCTTTATGATAATGCTTTTTGCTATTAAAGTTTCTAACAAAAACATTCTTTATGAAAATTCCTTTTGCTATTGGAGTTTTATAAAAGCTTTTTAGTTGATTCTTTTGGCTATTGAAGAATATTATAGTTTTGTTTTAGTTGATCATAACAGCATATTTTCATTGATTATTTTTAGTTCATTCTTTTTGCTATTAGTTCATGAGCTATAAATGACCCTGAAATTAAAAGCACTACAAATGAACTCTGAAAAGGTTGAAAGTTGGCATGGTCTCATCATTTCACCCACATAGCATGTGCTAAAAAGTTGAGAGGGGTACGGCAAAAACTGGATGCACTTCGTGTACAAAATGGACAATCTCTTCCGAAGTATCAGGGTTTCGAACGGAAACTCGTCTGTTACAAAGGGATTTCATTTTTTTGAACTTATTTGAACTCCAGACTTTTTGTGTGTTCAAAATGCACCATTCAAAGCCACATCATCAATTTTCAACCCTTTCTGACTTCATTTGTTATTTTTCATGCATTTAATAATTATTTTGAGCTATAAGACCCTAAAATTGAAAAGCATTTCAAATGAACTCTGAAAAGGTTGAAAGTTGGCATGGTATCATCATTTCATCCACATAGCATGTGCAAGAAAGTTGAGAGGGTTACGGCAAAAACTAGATGCACTTCGTGTACAAAACGGACAATGGTATCATACTCGTCTGTTACAAAGTTGGCATGGTATCATCATAATAGTTGCGGGAGAAAGTCTTCACTTCTTCTTCGCTTGTGTCATTTGCTTATTGCGCCGTAACCATGGATAATCTTCATCGTTTATCAGGATGCTTGGGTCAGCCTTGACTTTGAAGGGAGGAATTTCATGAAACTTTTCATAATCTTCAGACATGTCTGTCTTTCCCTCCACTCCCACAATGTCCCTTTTTCCTGAAAGAACTATGTGGCGCTTTGGCTCATCGTATGATGTATTAGCTTCCTTATCTTTTCTTTTTCTCGGTCTGGTAGACATGTCCTTCACATAGATAACCTGTGCCACATCATTGGCTAGGACGAACGGTTCGTCAGTGTACCCAAGATTGTTCAGATCCACTGTTGTCATTCCGTACTGTGGGTCTACCTGTACCCCGCCTCCTGATAGATTGACCCATTTGCACTTAAACAAAGGGACCTTAAAATCATGTCCGTAGTCAAGTTCCCATATGTCCATTATGTAACCATAATATGTGTCCTTTCCCCTCTCGGTTGCTGCATCAAAGCGGACACCGCTGTTTTGGTTGGTGCTCTTTTGATCTTGGGCGATCGTGTAAAATGTATTCCCATTTATCTCGTATCCTTTGTAAGTCAATACAGTCGAAGATGGTCCCCTGGACAATGAGTACAACTCATCACAAACAGTGGTGTCACCTCTGAGACGTGTTTCCAACCAACTGCTGAAAGTCCTGATGTGTTCACATGTAATCCAGTCGTCACACTGCTCCGGGTGTTTGGAGCGCAGACTGTTCTTGTGTTCATCGACATACGGGGTCACCAAGGTAGAGTTCTGTAGAACTGTGTAGTGTGCTTGAGACCAAGAATATCCGTCCCTGCATATTATTGAGTCCCCTCCAAGCGTGCCTTTTCCAGTCAGTCTCCCCTCATACCGCGATTTAGGGAGACCTATCTTCTTAAGGCCAGGAATGAAGTCAACACAAAACCCAATGACATCCTCTGTTTGATGGCCCATGGAGATGCTTCCTTCTGGCCTAGCACGGTTATCGACATATTTCTTTAGGACTCCCATGAACCTCTCAAAGGGGAACATATTGTGTAGAAATACGGGCCCCAGAATGACAATCTCGTCGACTAGATGAACTAGGACGTGCGTCATGATATTGAAGAAGGATGGTGGGAATACCAGCTCGAAACTGACAAGCCATTGCGCCACATCACTCCTTAGCCTTGGTATGATTTCTCGATCGATCACCTTCTAAGAGATTGCATTGAGGAATGCACATAGCTTCACAATGGCTAATCGGACGTTTTCCGGTAGAAGCCCCCTCAATGCAACCGGAAGTAGTTGCGTCATAATCACGTGGCAGTCATGAGACTTTAGGTTCTGGAACTTTTTCTCTGGCATATTTATTATTCCCTTTATATTCGACGAGAAGCCAGTCGGGACCTTCATACTGAGCAGTCATTCAAAGAAGATTTCTTTCTCTTCTTTCGTAAGAGCGTAGCTGGCAGGACCTTCATACTGCTTCGGAGGCATGCCGTCTTTTTCATGCAAACGTTGCAGGTCCTCCCGTGCCTCAGGTGTATCTTTTGTCTTCCCATACACGCCCAAGAAGCCTAGCAGGTTCACGCAAAGGTTCTTCGTCACGTGCATCACGTCGATTGAAGAGCGGACCTCTAGCTCTTTCCAGTAGGGTAGGTCCCAAAATATAGATTTCTTCTTCCACATGGGTGCGTGTCCCTCAGCGTCATTCGGAACAGCTAGTCCACCGGGACCCCTTCCAAAGATTACGTGTAAATCATTGACCATAGCAAGTACGTGATCACCGGTACGCATGGCGGGCTTCTTCCGGTGATCTGCCTCGCCTTTGAAATGCTTGCCTTTCTTTCGACATTGATGGTTGGTCGGAAGAAATCGACGATGGCCCAGGTACACATTCTTCCTGCATTTGTCCAGGTATATACTTTCAGTGTCATCTAAACAGTGCGTGCATGCGTGGTATCCCTTGTTTGTTTGTCCTGAAAGGTTACTGAGAGTGGGCCAATCGTTGATGGTTACAAACAGCAACGCGTCCAGGTTAAATTCCTCCTGTTTGTGCTCATCGCACGTACGTACACCGTTTCCATTCCACAGCTGTAAAAGTTCTTCAACTAATGGCCTTAGGTACACATCAATGTCATTGCCGGGTTGCTTAGGGCCTTGGATGAGAACTGGCATCATAATGAACTTCCGCTTCATGCACATCCAAGGAGGAAGGTTATACATACATAGAGTCACGGGCCAGGTGCTGTGATTGCTGCTCTGCTCCCCGAAAGGATTAATGCCATCCGCGCTTAAACCAAACCATACGTTCCTTGGGTCAGCTGCAAACTCAGCCCAGTACTTTCTCTCGATTTTTCTCCACTGCGACCCGTCAGCGGGTGCTCTCAACTTCCCGTCTTTCTTATGGTCCTCACTGTGCCATCGCATCAACTTGGCATGCTCTTCGTTTCTGAACAGACGTTTCAACCGTGGTATTATAGGAGCATACCACATCACCTTCGCAGGAACCCTCTTCCTGGGGGGCTCGCCGTCAACATCACCAGGGTCATCTCGTCTGATCTTATACCGCAATGCACCACATACCGGGCATGCGTTCAGATCCTTGTACGCACCGCGATAGAGGATGCAGTCATTAGGGCATGCATGTATCTTCTGCACCTCCAATCCTAGAGGGCATACGACCTTCTTTGTTGCGTATGTACTGTCGGGCAATTCGTTATCCTTTGGAAGCTTCTTCTTCAATATTTTCAATAGCTTCTCAAATCCTTTGTCAGGCACAACATTCTTTGCCTTCCACTATAGCAATTCTAGTACGGTACCGAGCTTTGTGTTGCCATCTTCGCAATTGGGGTACAACCCTTTTTTGTGATCCTCTAACATGCGATCGAACTTCAGCTTCTCCTTTTGACTTTCGCATTGCGTCCTTGCATCGACAATGACCCGGCGAAGATCATCATCATCAGGCACTGGTTCCTCTTGATCTTCAGCAGCTTCCCCCCTTGCAGCATCATTGGGCACATCGTCTGGTTCCTCTTGATCTTCAGCAGCTTCCCCCGTTGCAGCATCACCGTATTCAGGGGGCACATAGTTGTCATCGTCCTCTTCTTCTTCGCCGTCTTCCATCATAACCCCTATTTCTCCGTGCCTCGTCCAAACATTATAGTGTGGCATGAAACCATTGTAAAGCAGGTGGGTGTGAAGGATTTTCCGGTCAGAGTAAGACTTCGTATTCCCACATATAGGGCATGGACAGCACATAAAACCATTCTGCTTGTTTGCCTCAGCCACTTCGAGAAAATCATGCACGCCCTTAATGTACTCGGAGGTGTGTCTGTCACCGTACATCCATTGCCGGTTCATCTGCGTGCATTATATATAATTAAGTGTGTCAAAAACCATTACAGAACATCATGAATAGATAATTAAGTGACCAAATTAATAGATGTTCATCATCACATTAAAACCAAAGTACATACATAGTTCTCATCTAACAACATATATATAGCTCTCCAGAGCATCTAATTAATTAAACCATACATTGAAACTATGGAAAACATTTCAATGCGAAAACAAATGCGATCATAATCGCAACCAAGGTAACAATTGATCCAACAGCATAATGATAACAAGCCTCGGTATGAATGGCATATTTTCTAATCTTTCTAATCTTCAAGCGCATTGCATCCATCTTGATCTTGTGATCATCGACGACATCCGCAACATGCAACTCCAATATCATCTTCTCCTCCTCATTTTTTTTATTTTTTCCTTCAAGTAATTGTTTTCTTCTTCAACTAAATTTAACCTCTCGACAATAGGGTCGGTTAGAATTTCCGGTTCAACCACCTCCTAGATAAATAAAATCTATGTCACGTTGGTCGGCATATTTGTCATAAACAATAAATGAACCAAATAGTTATAAAAAGATAATATATACCACATCCGAATCATAGACAGGACGAGGGCCGACGGGGGCGGATACCAAAACCATCAACTATGTAATAAGAAGGAATAATAAAAGTAACAAAATTAGACAAGTATCTATCTAAAGTAAGATTTTTTTCTTTCAGAAAGAAGATAAGAACAAGAGGCTCACCACGGTGGTGCTGGCGACGAGATCGGCGCGGGCGATCGACGGCGGTGAAGACGGGGACGGGACGTGACGGACCGCTAAACCTAGACAAATCTCAGGGAAAATGGAGCTCGGAGGTCGAGTTTCAAGAGGAGAAAGATTAACTAGTGTGGCTCAGACATTTCATCGAACACCTCATGTGCATAGGAGGTGAGCTAGAGCACCCAAATGCCCTCCCCTCGCCGGCCGGAAAAAACAGAGCACTGTGGAGTGCTCTGCTGCGGCGATGGGGTATATATAGGGAACTCATTGGTCTCGGTTGGTGGCACCAACCGGGACTAAAGGCCTTTGGTCCCGGTTGGTGCCACGAACCGGGACCAATGCCCCCTTTAGTCCTGGTTGGTGGCACCAACCGGGACCAGAGGCCTTGTGCTGCGCCGCGTCAAAAGTTTAGTCCCACCTCGCTAGTTGAGAGAGCTCGAGAGTGGTTTATAAGCGCTGCTGCGCCCACCCTCTCGAGCTCCTCTCAACTGCAGGCTTTCGGGCCTAACCGTTCTCTTTGCCTGTGGGGCCTACTGGGCCTTCTATGGGCCTGAATCCTGGCCCATGGATGGGATTCTAGTCGTATTCAGGCCGTGGTGGCCCAGTAGGTGGCATAATTTTTTTTCTTTTTTTCCCTTTTGCTTTATTTATTTTGTTTTGTTTCTACTTACAACAAAAAACTTATTTATTTTATTTCTAATTACTTATGTATTTTAGTTTAATTATTTTATTTTTATTTATTTTACTGCTGCTATTTTTATTTAATTTATTAAGGTTTATTTATTTTAGTTACTATAGTTTATTTTATTTTGTTTTATTAAGGTTTATTTATTTTTATTTATTTTATTAAGGTTTATTTATTTTATTTACTATAAAAAATGAACATAGATGCGCCTATAGAGAAAATTCAACCTAAATTCATAATAAATTTCTATGAAATTCAAAGAAATTTACTGTGAATTTAGGTCAAATTCCTTGTATAAGGGCATCTATTTTCACTTTGAGAGGAGCTCAACAAGGCAGAGAGGGACGGGCTTATAAACTGGTGTGAGCGCCCTTCGGTTGGCGAGGTGGGACTAAACACTGCCCGCAACTAGGACCAGCCCTTTAGTCCCGGTTTGTGGTATGAACCGGGACTAAAGGGTGAGCCTCTGGTCTCGGTTCAAGCCACCAACCGGGACCAATGGTGGTGGGCCAGGAGCGAGGCCCATTGGTCCCAGTTTGTCCCACCAACCGGGACCAAAGGGGCCGGACGAACCGGGACCAATGCCCCCATGAGGCCCGGCAGGCCCCTGGCCGCACGAACCAGGACCAATGCTCACATTAGTCCCGGTTCGTGACTGAACCGGGACTAATGTGAATATTGCCCTGTGACCAAAGCCTAGTTTTCTACTAGTGCTCTTTGGCACTGGGTTTCTCTCTATGCGAATGATGTCGTTTTTGTTCCTAGGCCTATTGCTTCTGATATTGGCTTGATCATGGAAATCCTAACTTAAGATGAATTAAATTGAGCTGGGAAAATTATCTAACACACAGCCACGATGAATGAAATTAAGAAATTGAAAACAAATCCTGGCTTATCTCCTAGTTATTGTAGCTCTAATGCAGGTACTTGCTTTCTAACCCAATTCGTGTGCTAAATGATAACATTTTTAGTGATGAGTGATGACCAATCTCCTGATTGTTGAAAGGTTTTAATAATAACATTTTTAGTTCACACAGAGATAAATTCGTGTGTTAAAGGACAGTCGGTATGCGGGCAATGTAGCATCCATCATTGATGATTGTTACCACTTGGCATGTGAGTTTAGTTCAATTCAGTTTGAATTCTGTCCTAGATAAGCAAATGTTGTTGCTCATGAATTAGCTGGTGTAGCTAGATCTAAATATGGTAGTGAGTGGATTGAAAGCTCCTAATGAGTTTCTTCCTATTCTAGATGTAAGTGTTATCACCAATGAATAAAGTGGGAGTTTTAGTTGTCAAAAAAAAGTTCATGCAGAGCTAAAATGGTGCCACTGGAATAAAGTGCTAAATGCCAACAACAGAAGTGAGGCAACATATCCCATGATATTACTGCCAAAAGGTTGAATTCCTTTTCCATCATTTCATGAAGTTCATTCATACGGAAAATGAAAGAAGATAAAATACCTTCAAGACAAATTGGAAGAGCTGCCTCCTAGACAAGAGTTGTCTGCACATATACTTCACCAGTGAGTTCTTTCATAATAAGTGGGGACTCACTGAATCTAAAGGTAAAACAAGAACATGACTTGTGATACCACAACTCATCAAATCTAAGGAAAAATGAAACGCCATAACTTGTTGCTAAGATAGACAGTATCTAAATTTCAGTGTAGATGAAGTGCTAACTGAAGAAGTTAATTCACCGGCATGCATTAACCTGAGTTAAAAGGCATGTATCAGGATGTGCTTGACAAATATCTTGTCTATTTTTTAATTTATGGTTGCCCAATTCATGTTTCTAAAGACTAGTGCATGCCTAACAAAAGGGGCTTCATAGGCGGCCAACATTGCCCATATACCAAGAGCCACATATTTCCAGTCTTCTTAGTTGATTTGCCTAATGCAACCATACAAAGTTAGCAGGTTATACAATGAATGAGGCATTTGGCTATGAGGAATAACATAAATAACACTAGAGGCATTATTATAAAGAAGAGTAAGATTGTTAAGTGTGTCTACAAGCTTTACAAAAAATAAGGACCTATGATAGAAAGAAAGAGTTTCTTACTCCTCCATACAAAAATATAAGATATTTTTTAAAACAACATAGACGCAAGTGCTCATACATACGCGCATACACTCACCCCTATGAACGCATACACCCACACCCTACCCCTATGAGCACCTTTGAGAGACTGAGCCGGCATATCATCTTGAGATTTATGAAAGTCATCGTAGGCGCCTCGTCGTCGACGGGAACGTCTCCTCCCACTGAAAGCGCATCGCCGGAAATCCTCAAATAAAACCAGTAATAATGCGAGCACCAGAGGGCTGGGGTACCACTATCCCTCTAACCATCCAACCACAGGTTGGTTCATAAATATAAGACATTTTTGCAGTCTATATATTGAACTGCAAAAACATATTATATTTTGGTACAGAAGAAGGTAGTAGTTTCTATCGTTCATACCACCATCCCTTCCCTTTGGGAGAGCATTTGACCACACAGGCACTGATCATGCATAACAGTGATCCTTTTATTCCAGGTTGACATTGAGCTGACAGTGAGACTTATAATCATGTAGTAAAAGAAAAGCCATTTGAAGCAAGCCTGCTGCAGTGCTGCTGTTGACATTGATTACAAACTTATTTACTTGCAATACAAACAAAACAAGAATGATCTCAAAGAATGAAACTACTTGAAACGACCAGAATTATAACAAGAGTGCAAAAACAGGACTAGAGGGTCAGAAAGCAGCAGCTCATACAAGCACCGCCTATAACTGAGAGAAATGAACAAAACTTAATTTTGATCAGGTGTAAATCACTCATTCGCAGCACAACAAAGATCATCGGGACAAAGAGAAATATGAATACACTAGATCACATCTCAGTTTTGACTATGGGAACGTATTGTCAAAATTCAAGTATTACAGAACTTGGATAGTGGAATGATAAGAACTCCTGTTGCTGATTCCTAACTAAAGCCATATGTATCCTCTCTCAAAATTCCTGCTGCTGATTCCTATCCAAAGCCATCTGCATTCCCTCAGAACCCCTGCTGTTGATTCCTCTCCAAAGCCAACTTCCTCCTCTCAGAAACACTGCTCATGATTCCTATGCAACTCACTCTAATAAAATCTAAAAGGAAGAGACAAATTTCAGACTCAAAGCTCAACAAGACCAGTACCCGTTGGGATTAAAATAGGTAGCAAATCCTAGAAGTGACCACACCACCCGACACTTCTACAATTGCTTTGCTTCCAGGCAGTAGAATTAGGGGATAGTAGTGCGTGTATGCCCCTCGAGGTCTGGCTGGACCCTCCCAAATATAGATAGCAACTAACAAACGGTTATAAGATTACAAATGATAAGAGTTTCCTATAATAGTAGATTGCAGATTTTAAAACAAACAATTCCCTAGGTAAGATCACTACTTGCAAACTAGAGCTCATTGGGATTAAAACAGGAAACAACTCCTTACAAATATCACTACTTAGATTGGATTTAAAACAACAATCAATTCCTCAACAAGATCACTATTTGCCAGGATTGAAACAACTAACAATTATTAAACAAAATCAGTACTTGCAGCCCCAAGCTTGTTGGGATCAAAATGGTACTTACTGGAGATTGCCATTTGGACCATCATACGTCCCAAAAGAGAACTATTGATCCGTCCCCATTTTTGACAAACTGAGAGCGCTGGTGCATTGCAACTCCATCTGCTTCTTCTTAACATGCTGAGGTTTCTTCCGGTTACCCTTGGTTTTATAGTTGAGCCACTTCACATAAGGAACACTCGCCTCTACGACATGTACTACAAGAGTAGAAAAAGAGAGTGTTGAACAGAGCATGTAAGCATCTGGATCAAAACAAAAACATACATGAAGAAGCGGTACCGATACCTGCATATGTCTTTTGGTCTGACCATGCAAATGTCTCAAGCTTCTTTAGAGGAACTAAAGTGGAGGCTGCAACTTGCAAAAAGCTCACCTGAACAAATAAATCCAGGCAGAAAAAGGAACAATTTGATTGATGATACAAAACCTACCTCTATTGTCTTTCGTGCGCTTCTTCTTCTCAACAAGGGTCCATGAGAAGGTAAGAGGATCCTCGGTTGCAAGATTTTTTATTTAAGATGTCAATATGATTCACACACACACACACGCACATGTATATACATATATAGCAATTAATACATGATAATATAACTAGGTGGTTAAGGAATTACAACTGTCACAATTCAAATAAGTATATCCATCTTTTGCAGCATAGTTCTTAAAAAGTGAAGTCATACGAGAATCTACAAATTGAAGATGAATAAAGGATGATGCATTTAAATTGGAATCTGATATGATAGTAAGAATATAACAAAATACCCTTTGCTAGCACATTCCCATCAACTGAAAGTTTCAAGGGACAGGAAACATCAAGATTAACTTTGTACCGAACACGGTCCGACATATCCTTAAGGCTCATGCTCCCAGACATTAGATAACTATCCAGAAAAAATATAGAAAATATCTTTAAAGCAAAATAACTTTAAAGATTGCCCTTCACCACACAGGGTTGGTGGGCATTATAGGATAGGCAAAGCTATTACCCGAGCTGGTTTACCATAAGCTTGTTTTCAGTTGGCATCTTTAGTTCAAATACACATGCAGCACATATTTGAATTGAGAGGTATATGGTAAGCAGTCAAAGCACTGTAAGTAGTTGAAGTTCTCGGTGGCAGTGAAGTTATTCATAATCCTCATGATGGACTTTATTTTTCATTGTGTTGTTGTATTATTGCGATTCTATGCACACTTTCATACAACATGCTACATTTATAATAAACTTTTATGTTTATTATGAGTATTTTTTAATTATAATCATAACTACTCCCTCTGCTCCCAAATACACGACACATAAATTTAGTCAAAAAGTCAATATTATCTTAGTTTGACCAAATATATGGAAGAAACTATCGACAACTAAAATATTGAATGAATACATTATAAAAATATATGTAATGGAGAATATATTGATACTACGTTGGTATTGTTTATCTTTAAATTTTTGTATGTAGATTTGGTCAAACTTAGAAAGCATTGGTTTTTGACTTAGTTTGTACGGCATGTATTTCGGGCTGGAGGTGGTAATTATTAAGATTCTGTAATAATATTTATAAGTTCCAATAGAATACATCTTAAAACCTATTTACATCAATTGTAGTTAATGTGAGAAAATTAGAAACGAAAAAATGCATGTCGTCTTGGTTTAATTTGTGAATCTTGCATTGGTATATTGTATATGTACGTATGTCTGTGTCGCGAACTATCTCAGTAAATACGTCTAAAGTGTGTGGATAAACTGTATCTTGATAGTGATCTTTTTGGCTAGAAATGTGCAACTAGAAAAATCTGGAGTACACAAGTTGTTTACAAGGAGCTTTACACCTGATAATTGGCACACTGCTTAATATGTTGGTAATGTGTAAATGATATACATCTGATACTAAAATAACATAGTTCTAGCTAAGTTAACCTTCACTAGAGAGATAAACTAGTGGGCTAACTAAAATTGCTTGGTAGTGTGAGCTTGCTATTACAAATTAGGTATTTTATTTTGTTTGGAACTTTATATATTGAATTATTTATACGTGTTTAGTAGGCTCTTGGATATAACTATTTTTAAATAATAATATTATTGTGATGATTATGTGTGTATATGACTCCACCATTAGTCCAAAGATTGTTTTGTCGAGGAGAGTCTGTTTCCCAATTTTCCCGTGTCTCCTTTTCCCCATTCAGGCCAGCCTGAACCCAAAAGAGGTGACTGTCAGCGTGGAAGCACGATCACCTATGGGGCAGGGATGCCCCTTTGTGGTTCGGCAAGGGGACAGTCACATTGCACAAAGAGCAGAAACTGCAGGGGCAGCGCGGCGGTGCATAGCTCTCTTTTACCTAGGTTTGGGCCGCTTTGCAGCGTAAAACCTACTCCTGCTATGGTGGATTTATCTGGAGGAACAAGAAGACACGACGTGCCCAAGCCTGGCAAGGGTGCCTCGGGAGGGGGGGGGGGGGGGCGGCGTGTGTGGACAAGTGTTGGGGGATCTAAAATTCGAACCCCTTGCTCGGTTGCCTCGGGCCTCCTTTTATAGCTAAAGGGGAGACCACAGTGGCAAAATAGTCATTTTATTGCGATTAGATAGCTAACAGTGCTATCATACCTAAATCTGGCAGTTAGGACAAAGTGCATTAAATGCACTGCAAGGTGTCGTGCTGAGGTTGAAGCCGGCAAGCCTGCCGCGCCGCTTATCCATCTCCTCCTTATTAGCATGACACGCCTCCTGGACGGGTGTCAATAAAGCTAATCTCCTTCCCGCCATGCTACCACATACTCGACAAGATCCACCTGGTTATTTGAGAGCTTGACACCGCATCGATAAGTGACTTGGGTGTGATGAGGTGGGGCACTGACGCCTTGGCGAGAGCCTGCCGATAGGGAGCCAAGCGGGATCTAATTTTGGCGGCTCCAGCAAGCCTTGCCGGGGCGAATAAGTCTTCAGAAGCGGTCTCGACCAGGTCGGGCTCTCCTACCCGGCAAGGGAGGCCTCCTTAAGGTGATCTCCTTGCTTGCTTGCTCTTCTTAATGCTCTCCTTGATCTCATGAAGAGCGGTTTCTCAGGCTTATCTTTGTGTCACACAATGGTACTGGATGTATGATCTCTAGCACACCTGTGCATGAGTCCGGGTAGCAAACACGAGTGTTTTGCTGCACCGACAGGAGCCCCCGGGCTTGGTCCATACATGTTACCGGGCATCGCTGGGGTAGGCCAAAACAATGCACAGGCTCACATCCTGACTCTGCCGCGGCGGAGTCTATGTTCCTTGAGATCTTCTTTGCTTATTCACTTACCTAGGATTGAGTTAACCTCCAGGCTCCCGCGAGATGCGCTACGTCCAAACGACATGGGTCATGTTTACGGGGGTTGATTAGGCACTCGCGTGTGAACCGAGGCTAACTGCCATTTCACCCCCCAAGTATGCCTACCATTTCCGCCACGCGCACTTCATGCATTGCGCAGGGTTGGTGCGGATGCACAGGGCGTGGGGACGTGTTCCTTGGCAGAAGGCGTAGTGCCCTGGATTGGCGCAGAGGGGTGGCCGGTGAATCTAGACGCCGTTAGTGGCGTAGACATGCCGGATTGGAGGAGTGGGGCGGCCGCCCCCGGGTGGTGGTGAACTGGCCTCCTACCCCGCTCGGCTATAAAAGGGAGCGCGAGGGGGATGGTGGCGTTTATCCAGGCATCTTCTCATCTTTCTCCTTGTTTACTTTTCCACCATGACGAGGGGAAGCGGCCGTGTTCGGGCTTCGATGCTGGCAATGAGGGCCTCCTCTCGGCACCGTGCCTCTGCCCCTATTGCAGCCGCTGGGGCAGAGTCTAGTGCACAAGGTGGAGCCGCAGGGCACGGATGGGGCCGACGGAGCGCTCAGGGCAGAGGTGGGCGCAACGGCGCACCGACCATGCCTCCCCAGCCGCTCTGACCCTGATGGAGGGCCATATAGGGGACATGGCGCTATAGTTCATCATCAGGTTGCGCGAGCCCCCGCGTAGCCGCCTATGGCTGCCTCGCCCCTTCGCCAGGATGATGGAGATTGAGCAGCCACTCAGGCTCGGGTTGTGCATGAGTGGCTGCTGCAATGGTGCGGCGTGGGCGGACATTGAGTTTCCCGCGCCGCACGTCATGCTTCTCAAGTGTGGCTGGAAAACCTTCGCCCGCGCCCACCATCTGGCGGAGGGGCATGTTCTCCGTTTCAAGTTGGTGGGGGCTTATTTGCTCTTCATCAAGGTCTTCGGATGCTCGGGTGCTCGCTTAGGGTGCTGCGTGGAGAGCTCAACTGACGACGAAAGCTCCTCTTCGAGTGACAGCGATGAAGAGGACACTGACGACAAAGACAGCGACGCCGAGCCCCCGGTCATCAAGGATGAAGACGATGACTCGGACTCTGGCTTAACGCTGGAAGCATCGTCACCGCCAGCTAGGCGCTGGTAGCACCACCATCTGTGGCTGGACCCAGGCAGATCGATTTGTCAGGGGTGCTTGGCCTGGTCTACACCACTTCCTCCAGCTGGACCCCGACAGGCTTCCTCGTGGACTCTGGCTTCGTCTTCCCTACCGGTGTTCCTCCTGCCGCATTCCTCTGGTCCTGGTGGGGGTGACCAGGGCATCGCCTAGCCACTCTTCCTGTCTCCAGCCTCTCCTTCCTTGCCAGGGAGGCACCCTCCCGATCTTGTCAGGGTGCGCCCCGCTGGTCCTGACGGGGTCAGGCTGGGCTTCTGCCCAAGCGCTCCCTTTGTCCCATTTTCTTCTTGGTGCAACCCCTAGGAGGAGAGGGACAAGAAAGGCATTACGGGGCACTTATCTTTTTTCAAATCAAAAGATGTAGGCACTTGCCAAATTTTATTTAAAATAATGTAGTCCTTCATTCATGTTTGTACTTTGTATGATTTGTACTTGTTTATCTATGTATTAATGGAAAAAGTGTTTTCCGGGCGTTTGTGCATGCACAAAAACGCGTTGAAGGGTGAACCTCCAATACTTCCAAGTAAACAAAAGTTTTCCGGCAAGGCATCTTGCCGACCTTCATTATAGCTACTACTAAACCTCGTTTGATGAACTCAACAAGAAACATGACAGGAGCGTATATGAGGGCTAGCCTCTTGTTAATCTCTCCAATCGTGGCTACAACCAGTCTTGTAGAGTGGACTCAAAACCAAGAATGGGAGTATGAAAGGCAGGAGCAACAAGGTTTCCCTATGTACAAGTTCTTCATACGTGAGTTTAACATGAAGTGTTGGAAAGAACTTATCTTTGTTTGCTGCCCTCCTCATGGTCTCCAATAAGGAGGGGTTGTTGGGGTCCAGCACGTGGGCTAATATTTACCCTCTTCTCTGGGGAGCCCGCCCATGGTGGAACTTTTTCTGTTACCACCAAAAAAGGAGTAGAGATGATGGTGCATGGCCTTTCATAATAAATTAATCATCTTATCTCAAAAACCACTGTAATCACAATGGGATCATATCTAAGAAAATATGTATGCATGCTTTTGAAAGAGTGCTTCGTTTATTGACTATGCATAGGGTATGCGTCTGGCTTTGTACAAAGGGTTACAAGTCCAGGGGACTATGCTCGTACAAAACAGGTTCACGGGGCAAGGCCTGGCAACGCGCCTTACGGGTAGAACATACGAAGATGCTCAATATTCATGAGTTCTGCACTGGGATGCCATCTTCGGTCTCCAGACGGGCTGCGCCAGGTCTGGTGACACGTACTACCCAGTAAGGGCCTTCCCACTTTGATGTCAACTTGTTTGAACCCTTGGCGGACTGAACACGCCTAAGGAGAAGGTCATCTTCCTCAAGGCTCCAGGCATGAACCCTGCGGCTATGATAGCGATGCAGACCTTGCTGGTATCATGCAGCACGTACAGCTGCCCGGAGACGATCTTCCTCGAGGAGCGTGGCACCGTCATGCCGTAGCTTCTCTTGCGCTCCTTCGTCGTAGGCAAGTACTCGAGGTGACCCGTATATGGGTTCTGTGGGGAGCACTGCTTCTGCACCTTATATCAGAGAGAAGGGAGTCTGGCTAGTGGCTCAATTTGGCGTCGTCCTGATTGACCAAAGAACCACCGGCAACTCATCAATCCAGTGCTTGCCTCATTTTCACAGTCTACCAAAAGTTCTTGTCTTCAGTCCCCGCAGCACTTCAGCATTCATCCTTTCAGCCTATCCGTTGCTCCTTGGGTGCGCAACAGAGGTGAACGAGACCTTGCTTCCAAGGCTCTGGATCTATTGCATGAAGGCACGGCTCGTGAACTAGGTGCCGTTGTCGGTGATTACCTTGTTGGGTACTCCAAAAGGACACACCAGTCCCTTGAAGAACTTGATAGCTGATTGCACCATAACCTTTCTCGCAAGCTCAACTTCGGGTCACTTTGTAAACTTGTCGATAGCCACGTACAAGAATTCAAAGCTCCCAGTAGCATGGGGAAAGGGGCCCAAGATGTCGAGCCCCCAGACCGCGAAGGGCCAGAATAAAGGGATGGTCTGCAAGGCTTGCGCTGGTTGATGGATATTCTTGGAGTTGAACCGGCATGCTTCACACTTGGTGAAGAGCTTAGTTGCGTCCCGGAGGGCGGTGGGCCAGTAGAATCCTTGCCGAAAAGCTTTCCTGACAAGTGCTCTTGATCCCAGATGCGAGCCACACACACCTCCATGTATCTCTGCCAACATCACTAGTCCATCTTCTTGACTGATACACTTCAACTTCACGCCTTTTGGCCTCTTTCTGTACAGAATGTTGTCCACAAACTGGTACATACTTGATTGCTGGGCCACTTTCTCAGATTGCTCTGGGTTGTCAGGAAGTTCTCCAGTTTGCAAGAATTGGACTATGTGTTGTGCCCATGCCGGACCCTGAGGCTCGACAGCAAGGACTGAAGGCATTTCTTCTACCGTGGGAGCGTTTGCCTCGACAACACAAGAACCTGGGGTCCTGTCGGAGAGCACAACTCACCAGTCAGCGTAGAGTTTCCTCCGACAAGCTTCTCACCAGCGGCTTCAGGGATCTCTGCCGGGATACGTTTGCCGGTGTTGAGCCTCCTTCTTTTCCTGGGCAACACTGATGGAGGGACTGATGGTTGGGTCAAGTGGAGTACAAAATTTCCAAGTTCCACAGGAAGCTTTTGTGCGGCACACTTTGACAGGCGATCGTCGATGTTGTTTTCCGCACGAGGTATGTGCTCCATCTGCAACCCGTCAAAGCGTTCCTCCAGCTTCCTTACCTCCTCCATGTATGCCTCCATTAATGGGCTCTAGTAATCCTTGTTCACTTGCTTCACAATGAGTTGGGAGTCGCCGCATATGATCAATTTCTTTATTCCCAATTCTATGACAATTCTGAGCCTGACAAGGAGTCCTTCATGTTCTGCTGTGTTGTTGGTGGCATCTTCCCTAGGAAAATGCATTTGGATAATATACTTGAGGTGTTCTTCAGAGGGCGCAACGAGCAACACACCTGCCCCGACACCCTGGAGTGAGAAAGCACCGTCAAAGTACAGGATCCATTCCTTGGGGGCCTCTGATGTCTACTATGCAACTTTATCCTGGTAGATGTTGTTGGGCCTCCAAGTGCAGAGTTTTGTAGGACAATAGCAAATTTCCCTCAAGTGGATGACCTAAGGTTTATCAATCCATGGGAGGCATAGGATGAAGATGGTCTCTCTCAAACAACCCTGCAACCAAATAACAAAGAGTCTCTTGTGTCCCCAACACACCCAATACAACGGTAAATTCTATAGGTGACCTGGTTCGACAAAGATATGGTGATACAAGTGTAATATGGATGGTAGAAATATATTTTTATAATATGAATAAATAAAAACAGCGAGGTAGCTAGTAATAAACGTGAGAGAAACGGTATTGCAATGCTTGGAAACAAGGCCTAGGGTTCATACTTTCACTAGTGCAAGTTCTCTCAACAACGATAACATAATTGGATCATATAACAATCCCTCAACGTGCAACAAAGCATCACTCCAAAGTTTCTATCAAGAACGTAAGACAAAAACGTGCATCAACCCCTATGCATAGATTACCCCAATGTCACCTCGGGAATCCGCGAGTTGAGTGCCAAAACATACATCAAGTGAATCAATAGAACATCCCATTGTCACCATAGATATCCATCGCAAGACATACATCAAGTGTTCTCAAATCCAATACTCACTCCAACATAACGAAACCTCAAAGAGCAAGACTCAATTCATCACAAGAAGGCAGAGGGGGAAGAACACCATATGACTCAACTGTAGTAACAAAGCTCGTGGTACATCAAGATCGTGCATACTCATACATACCCTCAGCCCCAAGGGTGAACTACTCCCTCCTCGTCATGGAGACCGCCAGGATGATGAAGATGGCATCCGGTGATGGTTGCCCCCTCCGGCAGGGTGCCGAAACGGGCTTAGATTGGTTTTTCATGAACTTAGAGGCTTGCAGCGGCAGAACTCTTGATCTAGGTTTATTTCTGGGGTTTTTGGGATTTATAGGAGGTGTTGGCGTCGGGGACAAGTCAAGGGCACCCATGAGGTGATGACAAGGCAAGGGGGCGCGCCCTAGGGGGGCGCCCCACCCTTATGGTTGCATCGGGACTCCTGTCCGATATCTTTTCATTCTAGTATTTTTTATATTTTCCAAAAATATTCTCCGTAAATTTTTAGCTCGTTCCGAGAACTTTTATTTCTGCACAAAAAATACGACACCACGGTAGTTCTGCTCAAAACAGCGTCAGTCCGGGTTAGTTCTAATCAAATCATACCAAAATCATATAAAATTATTGTAAACATGGCATGAATACTTCATAAATTATAGATACATTGGAGACGTATCAGCATCCCCGAGCTTAATTCCTGCTCATCCTCGAGTAGGTAAATGATAAAAGAAATAATTTATGAAGTGTGAATTCTAGCAAGTGCACAAGTTTCATCAATGATAATTTCAATCACTTATTCTAGCATCATTATATATAATAACAGTATCTCATATCATAAAGCTTCTGATGATCAAGTAACATGCTATTCACATGTTAAAGCATAGACCATAAACTTTCTTGAAAAGTAACAAACTATGTTCTCAATCATCAAACAATTGCAATTCATCTTATTTTCAGGAAGGGTCTATGTAAGAGCTTTGATTTAGCAAATCCCACATACTCAACTATCATATAGTCTTCCATGATTGCTACCACTCTAAGCATATTTTTAGAACAAATAGCATCCATTGAACACATAGAAAGATAGGGGCTTAATGTTTCGCCTCCCAACTTACTTATCATATAGATAATTGTCAACAATAATAATTCATGATCAAATATATTTGAATGGCCATATATGCGTTCCATTCGAAGAGCGGCGTGCTAGACCGACTGACCATCTGGGGTGCGAGGCGAATGCGACAGGCATGCTGTATACATGTGTACCGCCATTTTCTTCAAGCTTTGCTCCATGGCACAATCCATGGATACAAAATTATATTTAAAAGTCAAGGGCAGGGCTATTCCCGTGCGGTAGGCGAGGCAGTTCCGCCTAGTCGGTTCGACAGAGAGGCGAGAAGATGAGGGAGTAGGCTGCTGCAAATGTAATTATCATTATTACAAATGTAAGGCTGTGTGATTTGATGACTCGTTACTGCTGGACAGGTGGGGCCCTATGATTTGACTTGCCATTATCATTATTACTACGGTGCTACGACCGGCGTGAGTCTCACAATTCCTTACCACCTCCATGGTATACAGGTGCCAAGTACTACAAAGAAAGAGATAGAGAGAAGTAAAAAATACTCTTATAGCCAACCTTATAGCTAACCTTGTTGTATGAGTCACTATAAGTGATGACTATGTATGACATGCCAACATCATATAGCCTAACACACCTAGACGGAGGAAGTAGTTTCATGCATGCGAAGTAGGCAAAGAAAATGCTCATTTATAGCCGTCTGAAATATCCAAGGGCATGACCGCGCGAGCGAGGCGATGGTCATGGTAGGCGCGACCATGATACGGGCTGCTGACAGCCCTTGAATCTGAGATCGAACGGTCGCATGCTAAGTTGTTGAAAATATGCAGAGTAACCCTCCAGGAGAGGATATTCACCCATAGGTCTAGAATCACGCCATGCAACCGTTCAATCTCAGATCCAAGGGCTCTCGAAAGCCCGTATCATGGGACCATGGAAAGCTCCGTATCACCTGTAATTTTCCCGACGCTTGATGTGCGATCACGCAGGTGCATGAAGCCATTTAATTGGGCGTCTAGTAGACATGACATCTAATTGGGCCCCCATAGTATTGTGCATGAAGCCATTTATCCACTGCCGTTCGCACACCCCACTCAGCATTTTGACAATCGGAAAACCGCTAGCAGTTTGCTCCTACTCATCCTCGGCCATCCTTTAACATTACGACAGTTCGCTCATAGGATTCCCATCCTTTCACATTACAGTAGTTCCACTAATCCTAACCCTCCTCCCAAATCCATGACATCCCAAATCTCCATGATCGGCGGTGAGTACAAGGTTAGAACCATCACCGGCGATGTGGTCGACGTCATCTACACCCGTTCTTCCTCAACGGTGAAAGGATGACTTGCTCGCTTCAGACACATGTTCAAAAAGTCAAATGATGATGAGTGGGTCGCTGGGCAAGATGTTGAGTACACCACAGTCCTAGACAAAGAGAAGAATCTAAAGGAGGAAGAGAAGAAGAAGCCCGCAGTGATCCAATTTTGCGTGCATAACTTGTGCTTGGTCTACCACATACGCCATGCCGATGTTGAGTGCGAGGAATTTAAGAACTTCCTCGCGGGCGACATAGTCAAATTCGTTACTGTGGACTTTACGAACGACATAAAAGTTCTAGATCGGGTAGGCCTCGTTGTAGGCCAGCCCTTCGACCTCCAGAAGAATGGGCTGGTGTCCTCCCGTCATCCTTTAATGCTGACCCTGGTAGGAGCCATGGTTAATCCTTCATACGGTAAACTGACGAAACCTCGGCCCAAGTTTCATCTTGCATGGAAGTGGAATGTACTAGATAGAGACCACACCTAGTACGCTGCAATGGATGCCTACCTTTGTTTCAATATGTACAAGGGTTGGATGAAGAGTGAGAGCCAAGTGTGCGGTTCAAGCAAAGAAGTATCGTCCAAGAGGAAGAGGGACAAGGACGAAGTCGAGCACGTGGACGAGGAGTCCGAGTAAGGTGGCAGTGTCGTTGCTCATGGTGGTTCTAATGCAGTATCTACCAGATTAGTTGCTTAGTTTAATTTCAGGGGGCTTAGTTTTATTTGAGGGGTATGTTGTGCTAAGCCCCAGCAGAACTATGTTATGCTCCTTCTCGTTACTTTAACTCTTCAGTGCGTACATACTAGTATTTCTTACAGTTCATCTTGTAGTTGGTAGTACTACCACTCGTTTCTTCACATTATATACGTACTATATATGATATGGCCAACATCATATTGGCTATACTATAACCACGCTCTAAGCATGACACATACGCAAAACACTTAAATGAGATAAGTAATTTAAAAAAAATCAAATGAGAGAAGTTTACCCAAAGCATGAAGGAGTTTAGTTGTCAAAGACTTAAATACGTATGCTAGTTTCTTTAATAGACTTTAGCACCCCATCTAAGCACGTACTAGCCTTTTTAGTACTATATGCATAATTTGGTGACGAGCGCTCTCTATATGTACCACCTTTTTTCTTTAATTTCATCTTGTTAGTTTTGCTCCATGGCGCAATCCATCGATACTACTACTATACAAAAGTACATTTAAAAGGCTAGAGGGCGGGGCAGTCTTGCTTGGTCGGTTTCACGAGAGGCGGGGGCCTTTATGATTTGACGGCTCATTACTGCTGGAAGGTGGGGCCTTGTGATTTGATTGCTAAATGTTGCCGACGACCTGAGGAGGAGCAAAGAACCATGCGGTATACTCAAGTTTTCCACTGGAGTAGGACTAGTATGATGGAGGAGCGCGAAACACGGCAGCCCAGTGCAATATGACGATCCCACGGTGCCGCTCATCATTAGCATTGTTTTATTCGTGCCTCGCAGATAATGTGACACATGCAGCGAAACACCCGAAGCAAAAGAGGAAACACAGGAGCAAAATAAGAAGGAAGATTGCCCCCCCCCAAAGAAGGAAGACACAGACACAAGTCTGGGGCGCTACTCTCTACTTCATGAAGAGTTGACCGTAGAGTCCTAACTGCTTCTTCATCGCCTCCACGACCTTCATATCCTCACTCGTCTCCTCTGCCATCTTCTTCATTCTATCCATGACGCAGGATTTCTCGATGCAAGCCTTCATCATCTCTTCCATGTCCGCATTACATACCTTGACAACTGCTGGGTGCTCGATGTGGAGCTTCGCCAACTCCTCCTTCTGTTCCATGACAAGGGCGTGCAACATCTTCACCGAGGAACTACTCTTCTCATGCAGCTTCTTCCAGCCGGCGTTCTCCTCATTCAGAAGGTCGAGCTCATGGCGGAGCTTCGCCTTGTCCTCCTGAAGTTGCAGGATTTCGCCGGTCGCCTTCTTACCCGACGCAATGCTATCCTTCAGCAGCATCACCAAGCCGGCGGTCAACCCCCCTTCTCAATGAGCTCAGCAGGCATGTGATGTCTACTACACAACCTTCTTCTTGTAGACGTTGTTGGGCCTCCAAGTGCAGAGGTCTGTAGGACAGTAGCAAATTCCCCTCAAGTGGACGACCTAAGGTTTATCAATCCGTAGGAGGCATAGGATGAAGATGGTCTCTCTCAAACAACCCTGCAACCAAATAACAAAGAGTCTCTTGTGTCCCCAACACACCCAATACAATGGTAAATTGTATAGGTGCACTAGTTCGGCAAAGATATGGTGATACAAGTGCAATATGGATGGTAGATATAGGTTTTTGTAATCTGAAAATATAAAAACAGCAAGGTAACTAATGATAAAAGTGAGCACAAACGATATTGCAATGCTAGGAAACAAGGCCTAGGGTTCATACTTTCACTAGTGCAAGGTCTCTCAACAATAATAACATAATTGGATCATATAACTATCCCTCAACATGCAACAAAGAGTCACTCCAAAGTCACTAATAACGGAGAACAAATGAAGAGATTATGGTAGGGTACGAAACCACCTCAAAGTTATTCGTTCGGATCGATCTATTCAAGAGTTCGTACTAGAATAACACCTTAAGACACATATCAACCAAAACCCTAATGTCACCTAGATACTCCAATGTCACCTCAAGTATCCGTGGGTATGATTATACGATATGCATCACACAATCTCAGATTCATCTATTCAAACCAACACAAAGTACTTCAAAGAGTGCCCCAAAGTTTCTACCGGAGAGTCAAGACGAAAACGTGTGCCAACCCCTATGCATAGGTTCATGGGCGGAACCCGCAAGTTGATCACCAAAACATACATCAAGTGGATCACGTGAATATCCCATTGTCACCACAGATAAGCACGCCAAGACATACATCAAGTTTTCTCAAATCCTCAAAGACTCAATCCGATAAGATAACTTCAAAGGGAAAACTCAATCCATTACAAGAGAGTAGAGGGGCCGAAACATCATAAGATCCAACTATAATAGCAAAGCTCGCGATACATCAAGATCGTATCACCTCAAGAACACGAGAGAGAGAGAGAGAGAGATCAAACACATAGCTACTGGTACATACCCTCAGCCCGAGGGTGAACTACTCCCTCCTCGTCATGGAGAGCGCCGGGATGATGAAGATGGCCACCGGTGAGGGATCCCCCTCCGGCAGGGTGCCGAAACAGGGTCCCCATTGGTTTTTGGTGGCTACAGAGGCTTGCGACGGCGAAACTCCCGATCTATTCTGTTCCCCGAAGGTTTTAGGGTATATGGGTATATATAGGCAAAAGAAGTCGGTAAGTGGAGCCACGAGGGGCCCACGAGGGTGGAGGGCGTGCCCAGGGGGGTGGGCACGCCCCCTGCCTCGTGCTCTCCTTGTTGATCTCCTGACGTGCACTCCAAGTCTCCTGTATTGCTTTCTTTCCAAAAATAACTTTTCCGAAGGTTTCATTCCGTTTGGACTCCGTTTGATATTCCTTTTCCGCGAAACACTGAAACAAGGGAAAAAACAGAAACTGGCACTGGGCTCTGGGTCAATAGGTTAGTCCCAAAAGTAATATAAAAGTGCATAGTAAAGCCCATTAAACATCCAAGATGGATAATATAATAGCATGAATACTTCATAAATTATAGATACGTTGGAGACGTATCAGCATCCCCAAGCTTAATTCCTGCTCGTCCTCGAGTAGGTAAATGATAAAAGAAATAATTTATGAAGTGTTAATGCTAGTAGGTGCATAAGTTTGATCAATGATAATTTCAATCACCTTTTCTAGCATCATTATATGTCATAACAGTAGCTCATATCATAAAGCTTCTCATGATCAAGTAACAAGCTATTCATATATTAAAGTATAGATCATAAACTTTCTTGAAAACTAACAAACCGTGTTATCAGTCATCAAACAATTACAATTCATCTTATTTTCAGGAAGAGTCTATGTCAGAGCTTTAATTTAGCAAACCCCACATACTCAACTATCATATAGTCTTTCACAATTGCTAACACTCACTCGATATTTATGGGTCCAAAGTTTTAATTAGACATAGAGAAAGATAGGGGCTTATAGATTCGCCTCCCAACCTTTTACCTCAAGGGTAATGTCAACAATAATAGTTCATGATGCCTTACATCCAATTGGATATATATATATATATCAGAATCTTTCCAACACAAGGTGCTTGCCAAAGGATAAAATGTAAAAAGGAAAGGTGAAGATCACCATGACTCTTGCATAAGGTAAAAGAAAAGATAGGCCCTTCGCAGAGGGAAGCAGAGGTTGCCATGCGCTTTTATAGTTGGATGCAGAAAATCTTAATGTGAGGGAACGTCACTTTATATTGCCACTTGTGATAGGGACCTTTATTATGTAGTCTGTCGCTTTTATTTCTTCCATATCACAATGATCGTATAAAGCTTATTTTCTCCACACTAAAAGATCATACATATTTAGAGAGAAATTTTTATTGCATGCACCGATGACAACTTACTTGAAGGATCTTACTCAATCCATAGGTAGGTATGGTGGACTCTCATGGCAATACTGGTTTAAGGGATGTTTGGAAGCACAAGTAGTATCTCTACTTGGTGCAAAGGATTTGGCTAGCATGAGGGGGAAAGGCAAGCTCAACGTGTTGGGCGATCCATGACAATATAATTTATTTCAGATATAAGAAAACATAACCCATTACGTTGTCTTCCTTTTCCAACATCAACCTTTTACCATGTCATATTTTAATGAGTGCTCACAATTGCAAAAGATGTCCATGAATTGTTCAGTGACCAATACAATGTTTGCTAACCTTCAATAAATTTACCACCTCTACTTCTTATATGTAAAGGCATTACTCCCATGGGAAAGGCATATGAAACATATATAATTTTATATTTATGAAATTCAAATCATTCAACCATTTACTCATAGGATATAAGTGAAGCACACGAGTAAATGACAAACTACTCCAAAAAGATATAAGTGAAGATCAATGAGTAGTTAAATAATTATGTAGCTATGTGAAGACTCTCTCTCATTTAAGAATTTCAGATCTTGGTATTTTATTCATACAGCAAGCAAACCAAAAGAAAATAAAATGATGCTCCAAGCAAAACACATATCATGTGGTGAATAAAAATATAGCTCCAAGTAAAGTTACAGATGAACGAAGACGAAAGAGGGGATGCCATCCGGGGCATCCCCAAGCTTAGGCTCTTGTTTGTCCTTGAATATTACCTTGGGGTGCCTTGGGCATCCCCAAGCTTAGGCTCTTGCCACTCCTTATTCCATAGTCCATCGAATCTTTACCCAAAACTTGAAAACTTCACAATACAAAACTCAACAGAAAACTCGTAAGCTCCGTTAGCGAAAGAAAAGAAAACACCACTTCAAGGTACTGTAATGAACTCATTCTTTATTTGTATTGGTGTTAAATCTACTGTATTCCAACTTCTCTATGGTTTATAAACTATTTTATAGCCATAGATTCATCAAAATAAGCAAACAACAAACGAAAAACAGAATCTGTCAAAAAACAGAACAGTCTAGTAATCTGTAACTAATGCAAACTTCTAGAACTCAAAAACTTCTACCAAAATAGGACAACCTAGATAATTAGATGATTGATCTGCTGCAATTGGAATCAGTATTTTATCACGTTCTGGTTATTTTAAACAATTGTTTTCGTGAACAGAAAGTTTCTGGAATTTTCAGCAAGATCAAATAACTATCATCCTAGAAGATCCTATAGGTCTTACTTGGCACAAACACTAATTAAAACACAAAACCACATCTAAACAAAAGCTAGATGGATTATTTATTACTAAACAGAACCAAAAGGAAAGGAACAAAAATAAAATTGGGTTGCCTCCCAACAAGCGCTACCATTTAACGCCCCTGGCTAGGCACGATGATTTCAATGATGCTCACATAAAAGATAAGAATTGAAACATAAAGAGAGCATCATGAAGAATGTGACTAGCACATTTAAGTCTAACCCACTTCCTATGCATAGGGATTTTGTGAGCAAACAACTTATGGGAACAATAATCAACTAGCATAGGAAGGCAAAACAAGCATAACTTCAAAACTTTAAGCACATAGAGAGGAAACTTGACATTATTGCAATTCCTACAAGCATATGTTCGTCCCTCATAATAATTTTCAGTAGCATCATGAATGAATTCAACCATATAACCAGCACATAAAGCATTCTTTTCATGATCTACTAGCATAGAATTTTTATTACTCTCCACATAAGCAAAATTCTTCTCATGAATACTAGTGGGAGCAAACTCAACAAAATAACTATCATGTGAAGCATAATCCAATTAAAAATTAAAATCATGATGACAAGTTTCATGGTTATCTTTATTGTTTATAGCATACGTGTCATCACAATAGTCATCATAAATAGGAGGCATGCTTTCATCATAATAAATTTGCTCATCAAAACTTGGGGGACTAAACATATCATCTTCATCAAACATAGCATCCCCAAGCTTGTGGCTTTGCATATCATTAGCATCATGGGTATTCAAGGAATTCATACTAACAACATTGCAATCATGCTCATCATTCAAAGATTTAGTGCCAAACATTTTATTGACTTCTTCTTCTAGCACTTGAGCACAATTTTCCTTTCCATCATTCTCACGAAACATATTAAAAAGATGAAGCGTATGAGGCACCCTTAATTCCATTTTTTTGTAGTTTTCTTTTATAGACTAAACTAGTGATAAAACAAGAAACAAAAAGATTCGATTGCAAGATCTAAAGATATACCTTCAAGCACTCACCTCCCCAGCAACGGCGCCAGAAAAGAGCTTGATGTCTACTAGACAACCTTCTTCTTGTAGACGTTGTTGGGCCTCCAAGTGCAGAGGTTTGTAGGACAGTAGCAAATTTCCCTCAAGTGGATGGCCTAAGGTTTATCAATCCGTGGGAGGCATAGGATGAAGATGGTCTCTCTCAAACAACCCTGCAACCAAATAACAAAGAGTCTCTTGTGTCCCCAACACACCCAATACAATGGTAAATTGTATAGGTGCACTAGTTCGGCGAAGAGATGGTGATACAAGTGCAATATGGATGGTAGATATAGGTTTTTGTAATATGAAAAATATAAAAACAGCAATGTAACTAATGATAAAAGTGAGCACAAACAATATTGCAATGCTAGGAAACAAGGCCTAGGGTTCATACTTTCACTAGTGCAAGTTCTCTCAACAATAATAACATAATTGGATCATATAACTATCCCTCAGCATGCAACAAAGAGTCACTCCAAAGTCACTAATAGCGGAGAACAAACGAAGAGATTATGGTAGGGTACGAAACCACCTCAAAGTTATTCGTTCGGATCGATCTATTCAAGAGTTCGTACTAGAATAACACCTTAAGACACATATCAACCAAAACCCTAATGTCACCTAGATACTCCAATGTCACCTCAAGTATCCGTGGGTATGATTATACGATATGCATCACACAATCTCAGATTCATCTATTCAAACCAACACAAAGTACTTCAAAGAGTGCCCCAAAGTTTCTACCGGAGATTCAAGACGAAAACGTGTGCCAACCCCTATGCATAGGTTCATGGGCGGAACCCGCAAGTTGATCACCAAAACATAAATCAAGTGGATCACGTGAATATCCCATTGTCACCACAGATAAGCACGACAAGACATACATCAAGTTTTCTCAAATCCTCAAAGACTCAATCCGATAAGATAACTTCAAAGGGAAAACTCAATCCATTACAAGAGAGTAGAGGGGCCGAAACATCATAAGATCCAACTATAATAGCAAACCTCGCGATACATCAAGATCGTATCACCTCAAGAACACGAGAGAGAGAGAGAGAGAGAGATCAAACACATAGCTACTGGTACATACCCTCTGCCCCGAGGGTGAACTACTCCCTCCTCATCATGGAGAGCGCCGGGATGATGAAGATGGCCACCGGTGAGGGATCCGCCCTCCGGCAAGGTGCCGAAACAGGGCTCCGATTGGTTTTTGGTGGCTACAGAGGCTTGCGGCGGCGGAACTCCCGATCTATTCTGTTCCCCGAAGGTTTTAGGGTATATGGGTATATATAGGCGAAAGAAGTTGGTAAGGGGAGCCACGAGGGGCCCACGAGGGTGGAGGGCGCGCCCAGGGGGCGGGCGCGCCCCCCTGCCTTGTGCTCTCCTCGTTGATCTCCTGACGTGCACTCCAAGTCTCCTGTATTGCTTTCTTTCCTTAAATAACTTTTCCGAAGGTTTCATTCCGTTTGGACTCCGTTTGATATTCCTTTTCCGCGAAACACTGAAACAAGGGAAAAAACAGAAACTGGCACTGGGCTCTGGGTCAATAGGTTAGTCCCAAAAGTAATATAAAAGTGCATAGTAAAGCCCATTAAACATCCAAGATGTATAATATAATAGCATGAATACTTCATAAATTATAGATACGTTGGAGACGTATTAGCATGTCGTCGAGGCTCTCCTTTAGCAGCTCCACCAAGCCGTCAATGAACTCCTTCTGCTTATTGAGTTGATCAGGCATGTCGTCGAGGGATAAAGACTCCAACACCGCCAGCTCCGCATGTTCGCCTTCGCAGCTAGGGCGCTCCTGCGAGCCCTCGCCTTCCCGTGAGTGATCTTTCGAGGTCTCTGTGAGGCGGCGAGCCCTCTTTTTTTCCGCGGCCTTGATCGTCGCTCCCTTGCTATGAGTAGTTCTCGACCTAGAGCTCTGCACACCGGCCATGGCAAGGACGGACGAACAAGAAAGACTTATGAGGTGGAAGGTAGAGTGATTTTCGGCTAGGTAGCTCCCCTTTTTATAACCTAGTGCTAGCACTAGTACGCGTCGGTGCTATACAAACGGTTTTTAACCCCTTTTCATGACGACATTTAGAACCATCGCCTAGTGAGTGACGGCGATAGGGGGGTCCTTCCCACACGACCCAGAAACCATCAGGGATAGGGACCCTGCAGTACTCCTACTCGTTTCTGCTCGCATTGCCATCACAGTCGGTATTCTGTGGTGCTACGTTTACGATTCGCGGCCCATCACAAACGGTTCAATATTATAGAACATGTATGATGCGCGGCCCATCACAAACGGTTCAATATTAATAAGATTAGCTAACCGTCGTACGAGTGTCAGACAGGATTGCGAAACGTCGGACCGTCGTAACATCGTCGTACACGACAACTATCGCACACGCTATTCTGTGGTGCAACGTTTATGATGCATACCTCATCAGAAACAGTTCATGGTTGCGAATCGTGTATGATAAGGCAACTAACACAGACGTTTAGTTTGCCCGCACCATTTGTGATATTGTCTAACATCGCACACGCTTTGCAAACGGCAACTTTGTGCATGCTTGCACACATTTCCTGTCTGTAAACCGTCTCAGATTATGGTGTATATCACAAACGTTTGTGTTTTACCAACCGTGTGTGCCGTAACAACCTGGAAAGCGTAATTTCACCGTAATTTAATTGCTGTTATTTCAAATTGTACCGGATTTGAATTTGAATTTGAATGTATGCTACAGCTTTATTCATATCCATCAGGTTCAAACAACCAATGCATTATTCGATTCATAGGTACATATGTCCAAGAATTATATAAGAAGCAAATAAAGAATGATGAACCACAGTTGTATACTTGTACTATTAAAGACGGTAAAGAAAGAGGCGACATACATTCTGATTGCTGAACAAGGTGAAGCGGAATACCCATATTGTGCCCTCCTCCATGTAGAAGGCACGCACAACTCTAGTCCAACCCCTTGTGATGGCCGACCGCCCATCCTTCACGGTCTTCATGAAAACATCTAGATAATCATCGTGTTCTGGTAGAAATACTTTAACCTTTGCATGCCCACCAATCATGTAGTTTGAGAGGTAATCTTGAGTAAACTGCTTTGGCAACCACTGCAAAGGAAAAAGATTCAGACATTGTCATGTAACACAACTCATTATGGGCAGTAAAAAGAAGGCTGCAGAGTTCTTACTTACCATCCTGCAGTTCGCTGTTGTCTTGGATAAAGTGTAAACAAATAGTTTAATTGCCATCTTTGGACCCATTTTACTAACAATCTTTATCAGCTTCCTCACTTGATGTTGGTTCATCGATATCTCATTGCCCCATACGCAGAAAGGGTCGAAGCGCGGATCTTTACCAATGACATATGTACATAAAAGCACCAAGTTAATATTAGAAGCTAAACAGAAATTGCACAATGATGTAGTACAACACTCTTTTATAATACTCCCTCCATTCCTAAATATTTGTCTTTCTAGCAATTTCAACAAGTGACTACATACGGAGCAAAATGAGTGAATCTACACTCTAAAATATGTCTATATACATCAGTATGTGGTAGTCCATTTGAAATCTCTAAAAAGACAAATATTTAGGAACAGAGGGAGTATCTTATAACATCCAATATACTCACATATTAGATGAATTAACATCTTATATTATGGGTCGGAAGGATTTTAGTGCATTCTTACAAATTATCGGCTGATTAACTGCTGTTGTATCCATGGGTTACAATTAGTTTGAGCTAGTTTGGGCTCAAATAGCCCTAAAGTATATCTAAACATGAGGGCTAGTTTGAGCTAGTTGCATCTATAACCCACCCAAAAAAACTATCCAACCCAAGAGGTGCTAATTGGAGATAGTTCTCATAGTGCATTGATTGTCAATCTAACCCTGCCATCCAAACAACTCTTTGGATGGAGTTAGTTCAGGGTTAGTCATGAGGTAGAAACTAACTCTAACCTCTAGCTAAGTTGAGTATCCAAACAGGGATGTGTTGTTGTTGTTGTTGTTGTTGTTGTTGCTGCTGCTGCTCTTCTACGTATATCTAGTCATCATTAGAACATTAATATAACACTCTTCCTTGTTGCTATGTAGCCTAGGATTGCATATTTAGACATTAAGTACATTACATGTTGCTAGGTAGCCTCAGATATATTACATATGGCCCTAGTTAACCTAACGATAAATGGGTTGCAGATATATTCAGTTAAAAGTACGATTCATTGATTAGTCCCTTATCAGCCCCCGGCCTATATATTGGTACCAGCCACTGATATCCTGAACAGTGAGCAGATATAAGCCATGGGATGAAACTAACCTTGATGGAAAACATCAGTCGTTCCCAAAATTGCCATGTGTAGGTACATCGAGAAGCATGTTAAGCACAACAGGCTAAACATCAACCAAAATTATCCATGGCAGACAAAATAATCTCCAAAAGATAGCTTCAGCGTGCAAGTTTAAGCACGCTAGTAAAGCAAAACAAGTGGAAAGGTGTGTTAACTGCAACAGGCCTAACATTTAACAACAAGCAAACATAGTCATTCAAACTGGTATTGTGCCGGTCTAAGTACACTGGTTATTGTTAAATAAAAATGGAAATGCGTGTTAACTACAAGATGCAGCAACCAAATGTAGTCATTCATAGTGGTATTGTTGAAACTGGCACTAATGAAATTGAACTGCATAGTTCATACTTGCACATATAGAACATCACGTTGTGAATAACTGGTATAAACAAGGCATACACGAACAACCAAAGATAGCATTTGAAACTGGACATATGCTAACTACAAACAACCGAACAATCAACAAAATTTAAAAGAGGCATATGCTAGCTATAACAGGCTTAACAGCAAGCAAATATATGCATTCCTATCGGTATGTTTAAAACTGGATTGATGAAATGTACTGCACAGTAAATAATTGCACATATAGAGCATCACATTGTGAACAACTGAAATAAACAAGGCATACTGCAAACAACCAGATATAGCAATTAAAACTGGACATATTCTCACTACACTACAAAAGGGACTCGACAAAACAAATCATGGGTTTCCCCCTGTGAAGAGGCACGACAAAACAAATCATGGGTTTCCTCACTTGTCACAGACGGGCTCGTTCCCGTGGGAAGAGCACGGACCCTGGATGCGCTCCATGTTGTCGTAGATGGGCTCCTTCCCCTTGGAAGAGCACGGCTGTAGGGTGCCCTCCCTGATGTTGCAGACGGGCGCTTTCCCCTTGGAAGAGCAGATGGGCTCTTTCCCCTTGGAAGAGCCGGAGAGGGTGCCCTCCTCGTGGTCGCCGTCGATGAGGTCCGACTTGGAAGCTGTGGATCCCAAGCCAGCGTTGCAGAATGTCTCCTTCAGAAATGACAAAAGGGGCTCGATGGCGATGTAGGATGGCAAATTGTTGACAGCGAGCCAGATGAGATCAGCGGCGGGGCCATGGATGAGATCGACGACGGTTGAACCCGAGGGGTTGGGGGTGGGCCACTTAACCTGTGACATAGCCCGCCTCAGGCCGTCGCTGTCGATTACCTCGATGTCGTAGCCAGCGGCCGAGACATGCCCGCATACTCTAGCCCGCTGCTTGAGTGCCTGCCGCCAGTAATGGTCGTCAGCTTCCTCGGCAATGTCGGCGAAGAGACCGTGATACACCTCTTTTGGGCCAGTCGCTCCTCGAGCTCCACGGGAAGCGTAGCCGGGCTTAGGCTGCGACACTCTGGAGTGGGGGATGGGGATGGGGATCTGTGGGAAAGGGGGCGTTTGGCAGGCGTCATCTAAGAAACTCAGGGCGGCCCGGGTATGGAGATCGGTGGGTAAGCTGCACGGGCAAACCGGCAGATGTTGACAATGGAGGCCTTGCGACGGCGGCGGCGGTGGCGGGGACCTTGCTAGGGTTTCGAGCGAGGGAGGGTGTGTGTGTGTGTGCGCACGCCAGAGGAGGTTTTGGTGTGTGTGTGGAGGGGGCGGTGTTTGAGGAAATGACGCGGGTACTAAAAATTTTACTATGCGGGAGTCAAACGTGGGAGTGAAATGCCGGGGCTATTGAAAATTTTGATGATAGTGCATCGCACACGATCCGGAGATAACAACCGTGTGTTATGAAAAAGAAAAACCCTCGAGGCGGGCAGATATTTTCTAGGGATGCAGGAGGGATTGGGAACAAGAAACATCGCACACGGTCCGAAGATAACAACTGTGTGTTATGAAACAGAAAAACCCTCGAGGCGGGTAGATATTTTCTAGGGATGCAGGCGGGATTAGGAACAAGAAACACCGCACACGGTCCGGAGATAACAACCATGTGTTATGAAATAGAAAAACCCTCGAGGCAGGCAGATATTTTTGACAGGGGGAGCCTCGTGGAGCCCAATGTATTGTGCAGATGTGTGTGTGACAGGGGCACCGGCGTGACACACGGTTAGTTTGAGTGAACCGTGTCTGTTGGATCATCCGACTTGTCTAATGTTCATAAATTTGGCGAAAAAATGACGCGGGAGAGGGTCAGAACACGAACACACTTGCATGTGGACCAAATTTATGTATGAAAAGGGTGGTTTGATTTTCAAATACCAAATGCAACTTCGATGTGGCACCTATCTCGCAAAGCGCATGGTATTGCTTGCCCCCGCCCCCCTCGTGTCGGCACGAAGGGAATCCTAAGCTATGAATGCATGCCCCCTCCCCCCCAACCGAGGTTCACCTAGCAAAGTGCGAAGTAGCTAGCAGCCCCCCTCCTCCCTTGTGTCGGCACGAATGGAATCCTAAGCTATGAATGCATGCCCCCCAACCGAGGTTCATTTAGCAAAGTGCGAGGTAGCTAGCAGCCCCCCTCCCTCGTGTCGGCACGAAGGGAATCCTAAGCTATGAATGCATGCCCCCCCAACCAAGGTTCACCCTAGCAAAGTGCGAAGTAGCTAGCAGCACCCCTCCCTCGTGTCGGCAGGAAGGGAATCCTAAGTCATGAATGCATGCCCCCCAACCGAGGTTCACCCTAGCAAAGTGCGAAGTAGCTAGCAGCCCCCCTCACTCGTGTCGGCACGAAGGGAATCCTAAGCTATGAATGCATGCCCCCCAACCGAGGTTCACCTAGCAAAGTGCGAAGTAGCTAGCGGACCCCTCCCTCGTGTTAGCGTGAAGGGAATCCTAAGCTATGAATGCATGCCCCCCAACCGAGTTCACCTAGCAAACTGCGAAGTAGCTAGCAGCCCCCCTCGTGTCGCCACGAAGGGATTCCTAAGCCATGAATGCATGCCCCCCAACCGAGGTTCACCCTAGCAAAGTGCGAAGTAGCTAGCAGCCCCCCTCCCTCGTGTCGGCACGAAGGGAATCCTAAGCTATGAATGCATGCCCCCCCAACTGAGGTTCACCTAGCAAAGTGCGAAGTAGCTAGCAGCCCCCCTCCCTCGTGTCTGCATGAAGGGAATCCTAAGCTATGAATGTATGCCCCCCAACCGAGGTTCACCTAGCAAAGTGCAAAGTAGCTAGCAGCCCCCCTCGTGTCGCCACGAAGGGAATCCTAAGCTATGAATGCATGCCCCCCAACCGAGGTTCACCTAGCAAAGTGCAAAGTAGCAACCCCCCCCCCCCACAAACACACTTTTAGTCGGCGGGCCAGAGAGGCATGTCTCACCAAAATGGATCGTAAATGGGCCAAGAATAATCCACCTTGGTCGTACAACCTCTCTCTTGTTGTTGGTCAAAGTGATGGTCGTCCATGCGAACCCGGAGATGGGCTAGCTCGCCAATAATCACGCAAGTAGCTAGTCCCTGAAGACAACCACTGCATGCGTGTGGCCCAAACATATGTATGGAGAGGTGTGTTTTTGAGTAACAATGGAACAACTTTGATGACCATGATTTCGAACTAGAAATCCCCACACTGAGTGAGGGTTAGGTTGACGATGCATATGTATGTTACACCACACTTCAAGCCAACGACGGGGATTCATGCATGCATGCGTGCATAGTATATGCGCTCAAACTTAAGGTCTGAATCTCACCATGACCTATACTACGATAACACGAACCAGATGAAGAATCCGCCATGGTAACCTATCTTTTTGTTGGTCAAGGTGATCATGGATGTCCATGCGGGCCCACGAATATATAGGCTTGTCACCGATAACCACACGAGGGAGTGTACCGTTCGAAGGCAACCACTACATGCATATGTATGGAGGTGATGCGTGCATGCATGTTTGAATACCATTTCACAACATTGATGTCGCGCGTGCGTCAAAAATCATACACTAGCTCCCCACATAGAGCGAGATCGGTTCATGACGCGTCGTTGTACTAGCCACTTCGACTTGATTGGAGGGATTCATGCGTACACATGCATGTGTGTGTGCTCAAACTGTATCATGCATGTCATCCCAGAGCATGACCTATATATATATATATATATATATATATATATCGTATTACAAGCAAAAATAATGATCCCCTCCTAAGTCAAATTAACCTCTCTTGTTGTCAGGCAAAAAGTAGTGATGGACCAAGTGGGCCCACAAATGGAAAGCATCAATATCGCTGATAACCGCTTAAGTGGGTGCGGGAGGACAACCACCACCGCTTTGCATGTGGGCCAAACATATATATGTTGAATACCCAAAATGCACAACTTTGGTGTGCCACATGCCTCAAAAACCGTAAACCATGCACCCACACAGAGCGATGTTCATGAAGCGTGCTACATATGATGGTTCCCCCCTCTTCACCGCATACTATATGCTCCTGCCGTAATATGTACAACCCAAAAGAATCCTCCTCGATGATGAAATTAATTAACCTCCCCCGATGTAGGTCAAAGTGATGCATGCATGCATCGACGATGCCCTCGTGGGCCCACAGATGGAAGCATCACACGTGAGTGTCCTAGCTAGGATAACTACCGCGTGCATGCATGTGGCCCAAAAAGGTGTTGTGTGATGTTTGAATAGCCAATTTCACAATTTTGATGTGGCACGTGCCTCGGAAACCAAAAAGACCCGACACTGTGTTAGGTGTACTTGTTCATGGACGCGTACGTATAGTATATATGCTAGTCCCCTCGCACCTCTTCGACGCGTACTATATACCACCATAACACAAAAAAAATTCTACCTTGCTAGTCAAATTAACCTCACTGCCGGCTGTTCGTCAAAGTGATGGACGACGACCTCGCGGGCCCACAGAAAGCGTCACACGCGAGTATCGAGTGTCATGTAGGACAACCGACTGCATGTGGCCAAGACATGTATGTATGAAAGGGTTGTGTAATGTTTTAAATAACGATTTCACGACTATAATGTGGCACCGACCTGCCTAACAAAACGGCCAACCCACACGGTGGCTCACAACTCGTAGTGTACTGCGAGCCACCCGCCACCCCCAGACGCACACACCCACACACACACACACCGCGAATCCACCGCAACTATGATGCATGTTAAATTACTTATCCCGCGGTGAACATATGTTACCAAAGGAGGGACGTTTTAATTTCGAAAAAACACAGAGATCATTAAGAAGTTTTAGTACATTAATTGATTGATTTTCTACGGGTATAATGTGTAAAAATCAAATTTGAGCTACATGGAAACGTGACAATGCACCTAAATGGATTGCAAAAACACATCTGTCTCACTGGGTGCATGTTTACTCCCCGTGCAACAAATTTCAAACAATGAGAATCTTGATTTTTAAATTCTAGTACATCCAAAACTTATTTGAAGTTCATGAAACTTATCGTGTTGTCATCTGGACACCAATACAAAGTGGCATTGTACTTTTTTTTGTCAAATTTGAGACTAGTTTTGATGTAATCTTTATCTAATTACAAACGGGAGATTATTAATAATTGGGAACCAATATCCCGAACGGATTATTTATTCGAACCATGAGCGTTAGACCAACAATGGATACGTTGTCGGCGTCCTGGGAACGGTGGTCCCCAGACTTGCCTGCCTGTGGCCCACGGCGTGTCTCCACTAGCGGCCCCGTATGGCCCATCTTCACCAGCAAACAGTCAAGACCCTCGCGAGGGAGCCAAGCCTCGCGAGGAGGATGACGCAAGACCTCCTCGGGGGCAGCCTCACCAGGCCGGCTCGCGAGGGGCGGAGAGATCAAGGCAAGGGGAACCTCGCGAGGTTCCTATGACGTGAGCCATGACGACCAAGGCCAGGCGGGCGCCAGCGCGCACAGTGTCCTCGTTTCCTCTTTGCTGCTAAAGAGGCAAGCACAGGCGAGGAGTCCCGAGGCGTCAGGCAAAGGTTTCCATATCGGTGCAACAAGACCAAGACCAGCAGGACGGAGGTCACCATGGATCCCAAGACGGCATCACCACCAGAGCCTTTCGCAGACGAAGACCACCTTTAGTCATGATAGCTTGTACTAGCTGTCCCCCTTCAAATTGGCCATTGTGGCATCCCTTTCCCGCTCAATATTTGGGAAGAGGACCAAGGCCTCTATAAATAGGACTAGCCACCACAGTAGGAGAGGAGGGATCCAGATCTCCTCACCCACACAAGGTCACCGAGCACAAGAGCACCTCTCCTCAGGAGGCTGTTCTTCCCTTGTACTATTCATCCTCAGCCCAAGAGGCAATCCACCACACCACACTGGAGTAGGGTATTACACCACAACGATGGCCCGAATCAGTATAAATCTTGTGTCCCTTGTGTTGTGAGTTCGTCGAGCTAGGCTTTGAGATCGCGGTGAGGGTGAGGGTGTGATTAGGTAGGGAGAGATCTTCGTGCGCACCCCAGTGTTCGAACCTCAAGGGTTTTGCCAGAACCCGAAATCCGACATTTGGCGTGCCAGGTAGGGGTGCACCGGAGCTTCTCCCCCATCAACAGACCCGCCAGTGCTCTGCGGCCACGATGACCGGTGACCTGAGGGCCAACGCCGACCACTGGGCGCCCAGCCCAGCCCGAACGGCGTCGGCCACCCAAGAAGACCTCAACCTCGCGCCTCGGGCGGCACGTGCGCAGTCAAGCGCTGCGGGGCGCGGGCGACGCGGCTCAGCGCCGTCCACTCTCACCCCGCGGTGCGCGCGGGCCGCCGCAAGAGCCTCAAGCTATGCAGCAACGACGGTGCCACACACCCGGCGGGAACAGGCGAACATGAGGGCCGCGCTCATAGTGGCGCGGGAGCTGTTGCGGTGCCGACTGATGGAGAGCCGCCGGGATGCATTGCTGGAGCGCGTCGCCGAGCTGCTAGACGCTGTGACTATGGGAGCACCGCCCTTCTACTACCTGCTTACGCCTCAGGCCGCGGTCGGGTCACACGGCGGGCCTCGCCGCGCCCGCGTGCCCCCGGGCGCACCTGGAGGTTTCGTCGACACCGGCGCGACCAGCGACGCCGGACGCCTCATCGCACCCGCGCCACCTCTGATGAGCGCGGGCACGAGCATCGCCGCCCACGGCTCCAGCGGGATGCCACCCCACCATCCTCAGGGCGGCGCGCTGGGCCAGGCGACGTGGAGCGTGGGAGACTTCGGCGAGGTTTTCGGGGCGACGTCCTCGGAGGCCTACGTGCCCCGCATAATGGACTAGGAGTACACGCCGGAAGACGACCCTGGCTCGTTCCTCGAGCCAGGTTGGGAGGAGGAGGCGCTAGAAGTTGAGGCCTTCTAGGAGCCGCTCAGGATCCACGTCGACCACGCCGGCGACAGCAGCTACAGGGTACCGCTAATCTCTCAGGAGCAAGCTTACGCTAACCATGGGTTGCAGGTGGATCAAGTCACAGCGGCGGACAGCGGCCCCAGCTCGACAGCCCCCCTTTCGCCGGGAGGAGCAAACTGGGGGCCGTAGGGAAGGGGCCGGGAGCAAGGCCCCTCCCCACTCTGCGCGGAGCAGGGCGTTACCCGGAGGTAGGCCCTCTGCCGGGGAAGCACTCGTGAGCCTTCCCCCCGGCAGAGGACCCGTGGTCGCCGAGGGCGCCGCTGGTGTCCCCATTGCCCCTTGGTGTCGTCCTGGTTTCCGGACGCCCCCAACGGTGGTCAAGGTGGCGCAAGGCGGGGCCCTCGTCTAGCAATATGAAGTAAGGCTCACGCATGTGAAGGTCTCCGCTCGTGACACTCTCACGTAATAATGAGTGTAGCTGTACACGCCCCGGAGTCTCCGGAGTGCCGCCCTCGGGCACCGGAGGCTCCCGCCCACGTCCTAGTGGAGGCACTATGCTCCGCGCTGGTGTAAGACCCGAAGACTAGTCTAGGCGCCAGACGCGGCCATTTGCTTTTAACCTCTTTTGTGTATCCCTGTTTTCTGGCCTTGGGTTTAAGTTTGGAGTTGAATTTTCATTGATACGCGCAGGGGATGTCTTTTCTCGTTCATGCGATTTCTTGCAATCTGGTTCCTTGTCGTGATTTGGAGTTTGCACTTGCTATCTCCCTTCGCGAGCCCCTCGTGAGCGGGGGCTGGATGAGGTGCGTGCATGCCACACGCACGCCCTGGCATGACTAGCGCTTGCTTCTCGTGAGGCCCTCTCAGGCGGATCGGCAGAAGCTCACGGCCTCACGAGCCGGTCGGAACTTGTCTTAACTAAGGTAAATTGCAGCAGTAAGTTCGCGGCAGGACTCACGGGCGTGCGAAAACACATCTCCAGCTTGGCCTAAGGAATAGAAGCAGTAATCCGTTTACATGAGGGGCTCCCCCTCCCAAAATGCTCTGACAACTTTCAGGGCCGCGCACGAGCCTTTGTGTGCAGGATAAACAGCAGGGAAGCACAGGTTCAATCGGACATGTCGCTCGCTGCGTCCCCCGGGTCGCCGTCGGACGCGTCGCTGGCGTCGCTATCGGCGTCGCTGGCATCACCATCACCGTCGCCAGCACCGCCCTCACCATCATTGACCACGTCGCCTTCATCCGCTGCGACCACCACCGCGTCGTCCTTGGAAGCGAAGGTCCTGACCAGCGCATCCACATTGTCTTCCACCCATCGCGCCAGGTCGCCCCGGATGGCCTCGGTTACGGGGGCAATGGTGGCGTCGAAATCAAAGTTGGGGTAGGTGTTCTGGAGGTGGCTGAAGACACGGGAGAACGTGCGCCCGAGCAGGCCACGGCTCCTCTCTTCAGCAAGCTGGCGAGCCCTCTCGGATCGGTTCTCCAGACGCGTCACCACGTCGGTGAAGAAGCGAAGGTGACTGGCATAATCATTCGTGTGGGGATGAGGGGCATTCTCGTCGCAGATGTTGCCCAGCATCGTGTTGGCCCTGTTCCTGAGGCCTTGGAGCATGGGGGTGTGTACGCGCTCCAGCGTCCGCCGCTGAAGCACTTCCTCCCTGTTCTGCTACGCGAAGGACTCGGCGTTGGTGACTCGCTGCTGAAGAGGAAGCAACTCAGCGTGGGCGGAGGCCAGCTCAGCCTGCGCCGAGACCAGGGCGGCTGCGGCAGCCTCCTCGCGTCGTTCCGCCTCAGTTAGCCTAGACTTGAGGGCAGCAGTCCTGCCCGCAGCCTCGGCTTCTACGAGCTTCAGCTTCAGGTCGTACCTGCCCACAAGATCTGCGCGAGCCTCGGCGGCGATCGACCTCCTCCTAGGCCCGGGCCTCGCGCGCACCGACAGCCTCCTCCGCTTGTGCGACTTGGCGCTCCCTCATCTCCAACCGCTCGAGCTCAAGGCCACGCTCCATGGCTTCCAACACCAGTGCCTCCTCGTGCTTCAGGACCTCTTCCTCCTCGGCGGGCATCCCCCTCATCGACGCTAGGGCGGCTCTGCGCGCCTCCACTTGCCGCTCCAAGGAGGTGCTCCAGGCATGGAGCTCCCACGCGTGTTTCTCTGCGATCTCGTGACGAAGGTCAGCTTCCTGAGCCTCTTCCAAGGCTCCAGTGCAGGCCTCACGCGAGGCCGCGAGAGACGCTTCGGCCTTCGCATTATCAAGCTCGCGCTGATGGCGCTCGAGGTTGGTGGCCACCTTCAGTTTATGTCGCTCCTCCATCAGCCGAAGACCCTCGGCCTCGAGGCGCGCGTCTACATCCACGAGTTTTCCACCGAGCCGGCTCATCGCACCCATCGCTTCCTGGAAGAGCTTGTAGTGGACGACGCTCCGTTCGTGCGCAAGTGGGAGACTGAAGGAAATATGCCCTAGAGGCAATAATAAAGTATTATATATTTCCTTGTATCATGATAAATGTTTATTATTCATGCTAGAATTGTATTAACCGGAAACATAATACATGTCTGAATACATAGACAAACAAAGTGTCACTAGTATGCCTCTACTTGACTAGCTCGTTAATCAAAGATGGTTATGTTTCCTAGCCATAGACATGAGTTGTTATTTGATTAACGGGATCACCTCATTAGGAGAATGACGTGATTGACATGACCCATTACGTTAGCTTAGCACCCGATCGTTTAGTATGTTGCTATTGCTTTCTTCATGACTTATACATGTTCCCATGACTATGAGATTATGCAACTCCCGTTTACCGGAGGAACACTTTGTGTGCTACCAAACGTCACAACGTAACTGGGTGATTATAAAGGTGCTCTACAGGTGTCTCCAAAGGTACTTGTTGGGTTGGCGTATTTCGAGAATAGGATTTGTCACTCCGATTGTCGGAGAGGTATCTCAGGGCCCACTCGGTAATGCACATCACTATAAGCCTTGCAAGCATTGTGACTAATGAGTTAGTTGCGGGATGATGTATTACGGAACGAGTAAAGAGACTTGCCGGTAACGAGATTGAACTAGGTATCGAGATACCGACGATCGAATCTCGGGCAAGTAACATACCGATGACAAAGGGAACAACGTATGTTGTTATGCGGTCTGACCGATAAAGATCTTCGTAGAATATGTGGGAGCCAATATGGGCATCCAGGTCCCGCTATTGGTTATTGACCGGAGAGGTGTCTCGGTCATGTCTACATAGTTCTCGAACCCAAAGGGTCCGCACGCTTAAAGTTACGATGACAGTTATATTATGAGTTTATGTGATTTGATGTACCGAAGGTTGTTCGGAGTCCCGGATGTGATCACGGACATGACGAGGAGTCTCGAAATGGTCGAGACGTAAAGATTGATATATTGGACGACTATATTCGGACACCGGAAGTGTTCCGGAGAAGTTTCGGATTAAACCGGAGTGCCGGAGGGTTACCGGAACCCCCCGGGGAAGTATTGGGCCTTAGTGGGCCTTGAGGGGAGAGAGAGGGCAGCAGCCAGGAGGTGGTGCGCCCCCTCCCAGAGGAGTCCTAGTTGGACTAGGAGAAGGGGGCGCAGCCCCCTTTCCCTCTCCCTCTCCCTCTCTTTCCTTCCCCCCTTCTTTTCCTAGTAGGACTAGGAAAGGGGAGTCCTACTCCTACTAGGAGGAGGACTCCCCCCCTCTCCTTGGCGCGCCCCATAGGCAGCCGGCCTCCCCCTTGCTCCTTTATATACGGGGGCAGGGGGGCACCTAAGAACACACTTGATATACGCTATTTTAGCCGTGTGCGGTGCCCCCCTCCACCAGATTACACCTCGATAATACCGTCGCGGAGCTTAGGCGAAGCCCTGCGTCGGTGGAACATCATCATCGTCACCACGCCGTCGTGCTGACGAAACTCTCCCTCAACACTCGGCTGGATCGGAGTTCGAGGGACATCATCGAGCTGAACGTGTGTAGAACTTCGGAGGTGCCGTACGTTCGGTACTTGATCGGTCGGATCGTGAAGACGTTCGACTACATCAACCGCGTTGTGATAACGCTTCCGCTGTCGGTCTACGAGGGTACGTGGATAACACTCTCCCTTCTCGTTGCTATGCATCACCATGATCTTGCGTGTGCGTAGGATTTTTTTTTTGAAATTACTACGTTTCCCATCATAAGCGCGTGGTCGATTCCGTCCTCCGCAATGGGGGTTGCTGACGGGATCTTAAGCGGCTCGTCCCCTTTCGGAAGGGGGCTGGGGGCTGGCGCCCCCTCGGTCACCCGCCGAGCTTCGATGACAGCCTGGTCGAGTCGAGGTTTGCCACTCGAGGAAGCAGCCAAGACCGAAGCCATCCAGCCGCCGTCCATGTAGCGACCCGACCCGAATGGATCAAGTCTCTGTGCTTAAGTGTCATCCCTGGATCGGTATGCTGACACACACAGTACTTGAGGATTTATAACAGAGGTAAATCACATGTATAAAGTAACGTAAATACTATTACCTCAATCCAAATAGCGGAAGTAACAAGGTTGTGGATTCCCATCAACACCAACGGCAAAGTTGAGTGTAGAAATCGTAACCCTAACGTATCACTTACTCGTCGTAAGAATCCGCCAATTTTCCCTACTGCAAAGGAATAAATTTTATTTAACTATCATGGTGGTTGTGAAACATTGAGATGGTTGACAGCATCTCAATCCCAATTAAGTATCATCATTAACCCAACAAGATTAATTAAAGTAACATGATGAGATCAATATGAATATCCAAAGACCAGAGACTCAAAATTGTCCATAACCGGGGACACGGCTAATCATGATTAGTTTGTACACTCTGCAGATGTTTGTGCACTTTTCCCCACAAGACTCGATCTCCTCTGTTGGATTTCTCGCACTACATGGTGTTTGAGAAACGGATGACCGAGACACAGTCTTTCAGAAGCGTTAGCACCTTACGATGGGTAGACCGTACGACCTACATCCCCTACATCTGCTAGTGTACCACTTTAAGAGTTCACACAACTTAATCAACTATGCTAGAGCCCATAATAGCTTGTGGCTGCACACGGAAGTTTCCAGCATGAATAATCTCATGATCCCTTTGAGCCTGGGTGGCGGTCCAAAGAAAAACAGGCAATCCTTGAATACCCAGGTACCTCAATCCACCCAGATGTGTGTTTTAGTTGCCACCTTAAGTTTAACCATTAATTAACAATCTCACATCTGTCATGGTAACACTCATACCCAATCCACGTCTACTAGCATAGCATAACGATATAAGCAAATTTAGAAGTAACTCCCAAGGGTTTGATAATAAATAGGGCAATAGGTACTACCTCATCTACTTCCCAATACCCACAATTTAATTAGATCCTAATCATGCAATGTTTGAGGGTTGATCTAATGCAATAAAACTGGGTAGTAAAAGGGGTATGATCAAAGTGTTACTTGCCTGCAATGTTGATGAAGATGATTCGCACTCAAACTCTTGATAGTTCTACTCGTCACACTCCGGTCAATCTATCGTAAGCAAGCAATGGTAACCATACATAAGCAATCACTCAAAAGATCGGGAAGAACGAAGAAGACGATTCGGAAAACATCAAAACCAAACAAATAACTCTTGCAACATAAAACAATTTCTAATAGTACCAAAATTATATGAATTTGGCCTTATCAGAAAGTTTAGGTCAAGAGCTTCGATTTGCAAAAAGAATCAACTAAATCGGAGCGACGAAACTCAAGTTACGATCAAAAGAAGATTCAAATTCAAATCTGATCTAATTCAAATTTTAAAATTTCAAAAACATGTTTGAGTTGGATTACTGGATAGAGGGGATCATAACAAAGAAATTAGCGCTGGTTTTGTTGGATTTGCATAAACTGGCAAGAAGTTGTGATGGTTTGAAACAGAGGGACTAATCTGTAAAAAAATAAAACTACGAATAGGTCCCTGGCAGAAATTAAAAAGAAAAGGAAAAATTTAAAAAGCGAACGTTCACTATGGGAAGCTAATGAATGAAAAACGTTCGCTCCAAATCTAATCTCAGGAGCGTTCACTAATTAGAGGATAACGATTCGAGAAAAAAAAAAAAACAAACCTAGACCTAATCCTAGCCTTAGAAGGGGAATCGGACGGACGAGGCGGCTCCGGGCTCCGGCGACTTACCGCTGCGGCGGACGGCGTCGGCGGCGAGGAAAACGGCGGCGGCGGCTCGGGTGTGGTCAGGGCGACGGCTCCGGTGGTCCTCTAGCCCGGGCGAGACCATGGGGAGGCACGGTTCGACGAGGCGAAGGCGATGGCGGTGTCGGCGGTTGTCGAGGGTGATGGCTGCGCGAGCAGGCGGCGGTGCAGATCTCGGCGGCGGCGGCTCGGCGAGTGCGGTGGTGACTTGCGAGGAGAAAGAGAGAGATCGGGGCTCCGGCTTTATAGGCGGGCGTGGCGGCTCCGAGGCGTGGAGGAGGGGCAACGGAGAGGCGGCGGAGGGAGTCCCGCACGGGCACGGGCGGCGGCGGCGATTCCGTGGCGGAGGCGGACTCCGCCGGAGTCGGGGACGGGCGCTAGCGCGCTGGGCCGCGGCCTAGCTGGAGCTGGGCCGGCCCAGTCGGCGGAGAGCGGGAGAGAGAGAGAGAGCAGTGCTGGGCTTCGGCCTGGCACTGTTCGAAGAGTGTTTTTTAAACACAGACAAACTAAAATAAAACAAAAGAAAATAGAAGCAAAATATAATATAGGCATATTATATATCAAAATTTTCAGAAAAAGATTTTCTACAACGTGAACATTTTTGTAAGGTCAAATAAAATCCACACAAATTTAAATAAATCAAACAGTGCTACTACCTTAATAAAATCCAATAAAAATCATTTTAAAAATACCAAAATGATTTCAAATTTATTTTTCTCCAATTTTCTGATGTAGGGAATCATGTTACCCTATTTTCTGTATATTTTTATTTTGGAGAAAAATAATTTGAGTAAGACTCGAATAACTCCAATATTGAAAATAATTTCAATGGGACTTTGAATTTAATCCTTTGAAACTCCTAACTCATATTCCATATGTTTTGAAGAACTCATTTTATCTTCTCTCGTGAAAATCATTGAGTTGCATAAAGTTTCAGAATTGGAAATATTCTCAAATGAAATTCAAATATTTTCAACACCCCTTGTCATTTAAATAAATGGAAGAAGTCATGTCATCTTTTCTCCAGGGTTTTGTGATGAAAAGTATTTGAATTCATGGAGATCATAAAAGCAAAAAGAAAGTTTGGGAAAGTCCTTTTATTCCCTCTCATTTAACTTTCAAAATATTCCGAATTCACTCACTTTCAGTCAATCAATCAAACAATCAATCCAATCTATCTGTTTATTATAACATTCCAAAATTTAGAATTTTGGGATGTTACAAACCTACCACCCTTAAAATGAATCTCGTCCTCGAGATTCGGAGAGGCTAGCAAGAAATAGGTTAGGTTTGGTGTCTTCTCAAAATCCATCGATCATCACAGGGGGTTTGGGGTGCTACCACCCTTAGAAGCATTGTTACTGTTCCATCAAAACTCATATACTCCATCCTTATCTTTGACAGTGTCAGTCTTCTCTGATTCTCGGAAAATTCCTTCTCTGGGCTCTTCCGGTAGTGGCATAACCTTTTTCTTCAATTCTTTTGTATCCTTTCATCTTGGTATGGTTATTCCGAGACTGGGTCTTCTCAGCTGACGGGTCTGGCGCCAATGCTAAACAACTTTCGATATCTCATGGTGGTCAACAATTTATGGTTTCTCCTGCAGGAAATGGGTCTGGGCTGATCCTCACCGTATAACCTACGGTTGGCAACAACTGCCTTGTACAAGGGAAAAATACTTATACCATTCTAAGGTTCAAACAAGGTTTTGATCGTCGTCTCTCCACTATAGGCAAGTCACTCAGATTTACCATCCCGTATAGCAAGGCGAACAATGAGAGTAAGTCGGTATGGTGATCAATCCATCCCGCACCCAAATCATTACCTTGTATACGGTTTAGCGAATCTCGCATTCTAACACTCGGTCATTCCTCACAACCATTGCAGAATTTCTCTTGTCGACGAACCAAGTTCGGATAAATCCATGGATTCTGCAAGCCAAACAAACATCTATCGTTCCTTCCCAACCCTCAGGTTTTGCGTTACTCCTATGAAATCGTCTATCGATAAAAATCGTAACTTCTTCCAGGATATTTCCTTCAGCAAGAATGTGCTTGCTTCTTGGCAGGTCCTGGGGCCTGTGGGTTATGGCCCATCTCATCACTTGTAGTTCCTTGAACTTATCATCGAGCAACTGATCATTACTCCAACTTCCAACTTCCTAGCATTCTTAAATCCATCCAATTGTACCGTCTTCCTTCCTTCTATTGGCACCAAACTAGGACATGATTACTCAGACTCATTATGGAATTTCCATTGATCCATATTTCCAACATCATACCTCCTTTATATCCAATAGTAATTCATCTCTTCATCCTCGGGGGATATCCCACATACCGAGATAAAAAAATTATACTTATGAAGTCCATACTCCACTTCGTGGAACATCATTATCCTTTCTAGGGTCAAGCGTCCTTACAGGGGAATATTGGCCATCTCTGTATGGCACTTCTTCAACTGGGAAACATGAAACACATCATGAACTCTTGACAGTCCTTCGGGTGACTCCAACTTGTTGGCCACTTCTCCCATACGCTCCAAAACTTGGTATGGTCCTACAAATCTCGGGGCTAGCTTTCCCTTAACTCCAAATTGTTTAACTCCTCATGCTCTGTCTCCAATTTCATAGACTACCACCTTGCGTTTTTGAGTCTGCATAACTCTTCTACCTGGACTGAGCTACCTTCAGTCTATCTTGAATCAACTTAACATTCTCTTCTGACTCCTTGATCACATTTGGTCCAAACAACTGACGGTCTCCAACTTCATCCCACATCAACGGTGTCTGGCTCCTTCTCCCATACAAAGCTTCAAAAGGGGCCATCTTCAAACTGGCTTGGTAACTGTTGTTGTATGAGAACTCCGCGTAAGGTAGATTATCATCCCTACTAGATCCATAATCTAGCGCACACGCTCTCAACATGTCCTCCAGAATCTGATTGACTCTCTCGGTCTATCCATCTGTCTGCGGATGAAAGGCTGTACTGAACTCTAGCCTAGTACCCAAAGTCTAGTGCGGCTGATTCCAAAACTTTGAGGTAAACTGTGTTCCTCTATCTGATGCGATGGTCCTCAGAACTCCATGCAGACATACGGTCCTGGTCATATATATCTTTGCCAACTTCCCACTTGTATAGGTGGTTTTCACTGGGATAAAGGGAGCCACTTTGGTCAAGCGAATCAACTACTACCCAGATAGAATCATATCCCGATCGGGTTCTGGGAAATCCGGTAATGGAATCCATGCCAAGCTTATCCTACTTCCATTCGGGTATCTGCATGGGCTGTAGTAATCCGGCTGGCTTCTGATACTCTGCCTTTACTCTCTGGCATACATCACCTATGACTACATACTCCGCAATATCCTTGTTCATACCAGTCCACCAGAAACGCTCCTTCAAATCCAAATACATCTTGGTGTTTCCAGGGCGAATTGAGTATGGTGAGTCATGAGCCTCCTGAAGTATTACCTTCCTGATCTTTGCATTATTGGGCACATATACACGGTCCTCGAATCATAAGGTGTCGTGTTCATCCTTACGAAAACCTTTGGCCTTTCCTTTGCTCATTCTCACTTTTATCTCGGCAATCTCTTTGTCATCCTTCTGAGCTTCACGGATCTTTCCCAACAATGTAGACTGAACTCCCATTGCTGCAACTAAACCTTTGGGAACAATCTCCAACCGAAGTTCCCTGAGATCCTCGGCTCACTCCTTTGGCAATCCTCCGCTTATGAGGGTATTTGTCCTTGTTTTCTTTACGGTTGTGTCCTATTTCTCCACAAAGCTTGTATGCACAAGGTTTCTTCATATCCTTTCCATAAGGCCTCAATTTCTGGGACACAAGCCAAGACTTTAACAAAGTCCACTTAAATTCCTTCCAAGTGGTTACTCCTTGCCATCCATTGATGGTTTGGTACATCCTCTACCAGGTAGTGGCACCTCTTTCAAAGCACTCAAGAGTACGTTGGGTCATATCCTTTCCGGCTATAAGGTTATTCTCCATGTGATCATCCATGTTCTGAATCCATCGGTCCGTCTCCAATTGACTCATCGATCCACCAAATATAAGCTCATCTTCATTCATCCTCTATTGGGTCCATGGGTTTGGGGTGGGGTAGGAGAGGTCAAGAGGGATACACACAATGCAAACAATAGTTTTGAAAAGACAGATTTTTATTGTGGCTGTCGGAAAAACAACAAACAAATGACAGCTCACAAACGTCGCATCTAAGGTAGGTATAACAGGGGTTTGGTCTTCTAAAGGTCAATAATTCTTCAACGTCGCCAAAATCTTCAAGTCTTGTTAATGTCTCCGATGGCTTCTTCCAATCATGCTTGTCCTTCTCAAGTTCTTTTGCCAAATCATCTCTGTTGACGCGAAGTCTCTCGTGACGTCCTTTAATATTTCTGGAGTTGCGCTCCAACTTCTGGGTCTCAACATCCTTGACATGAACCATGATCCTACTGTCCTTCAGTTCCTGACGAGTCTCCGTTATCTCGAGGTTTTGCTTTCCCAGCTTGGCTACTTTCAGTTTCTGGGTTCTGAGTTCTTCACGAAACACTTGTTTGTCAAAAACTTCTTGATGTAATACTCCAGATCCTGGTGATACACCGGTCTAAAGTTAAAACTTCATCTTGCTGATAGGTGCTCCATCAGCCTTCTACCATCCAATCCTTCCATGCATATGCATGCTTAACTCGGCATGGTGACAATAGCATAAGCGGACGATAACATAGCCGTGTTTATGCCCATGTTACTGCCATGAGCTTTCATTCCATAACTGATATCTCCTGTCTTTGGGTTTTCTTAAATAAAACTTTGAGTTTCTAACTCTCCATGTTTCGGTCTTTCTCCGATACACCTTGATCTCGGGCATTGACGGCTTCCATAGTCTGCCAAGTTCCATAAGGGTAACCTTCCTAGGTCATACACATTTGGCAATTCTTCAGAGCCTTCAAATTCTCCCAGTCTTCGGAGTCTTCAACCGTTGTAGTTTCCATTATCATAATGCATGGTAAAACTTCATTCCGAATGGTCTTAGTTGTCCGATATCCTGTACTTCTTGAAGTGGTCTTATCCGTCGAATCTTTGAGTGGTCCAAAAGGAAAAAGGGTATGGTCTCACTTAAAGGCAATATTTGAATAAGCTCAAAAAAGGAGAGAGGTAAAAGATCTTTTTGAAAAGGAAAGTTTTAGGGAAAATCCTTCCTATGGGCTTGCCAGTTTCTAGGGTCACGTCCTACAGTCAACATGTGCTCTGATACCATCTTGTAGCGACCCGACCCGAATGGATCAAGTCTCTGTGCTTAAGTGTCATCCCTGGATCGGTATGCTGACACACACAGTACTCGAGGATTTATAACAGAGGTAAATCACATGTATAAAGTAACGTAAATATGTTACCTCAATCCAAATAGCGGAAGTAACAAGGTTGTGGATTCCCATCAACACCAACGGCAAAGTTGAGTGTAGAAATCGTAACCCTGACGTATCACTTACTCGTCGTAAGAATCCTGCAACATGAAATGTTGCAGCCCGAAAACGGGTCAGCACATGGAATATGCTGGCAAATACACACCATAGAGAAATGATGAACAAAGGCTATCACTACATGCATATATGGCTGGTGGAAAAGCTCTATGGTTATAATGTTTTTGCGAAAAGCCAATTTTCCCTACTGCAAAGGAATAAATTTTATTTAACTATCATGGTGGTTGTGAAACATTGAGATGGTTGACAGCATCTCAATCCCAATTAAGTATCATCATTAACCCAACAAGATTAATTAAAGTAACATGATGAGATCAATATGAATATCCAAAGACCAGAGACTCAAAATTGTCCATAACCGGGGACACGGCTAATCATGATTAGTTTGTACACTCTGCAGATGTTTGTGCACTTTTCCCCACAAGACTCGATCTCCTCTGTTGGATTTCTCGCACTACATGGTGTTTGAGAAACGGATGACCGAGACACAGTCTTTCAGAAGCGTTAGCACCTTACGATGGGTAGACCGTACCACCTACATCCCCTACATCTGCTAGTGTACCACTTTAAGAGTTCACACAACTTAATCAACTATGCTAGAGCCCATAATAGCTTGTGGCTGCACACGGAAGTTTCCAGCATGAATAATCTCATGATCCCTTTGAGCCTGGGTGGCGGTCCAAAGAAAAACAGGCAATCCTGGAATACCCAGGTACCTCAATCCACCCAGATGTGTGTTTTAGTTGCCACCTTAAGTTTAACCATTAATTAACAATCTCACATCTGTCATGGTAACACTCATACCCAATCCACGTCTACTAGCATAGCATAACGATATAAGAAAATTTAGAAGTAACTCCCAAGGGTTTGATAATAAATAGGGCAATAGGTACTACCTCATCTACTTCCCAATACCCACAATTTAATTAGATCCTAATCATGCAATGTTTGAGGGGTGATCTAATGCAATAAAACTGGGTAGTAAAAGGGGTATGATCAAAGTGTTACTTGCCTGCAATGTTGATGAAGATGATTCGCACTCAAACTCTTGATAGTTCTACTCGTCACACTCCGGTCAATCTATCGTAAGCAAGCAATGGTAACCATACATAAGCAATCACTCAAAAGATCGGGAAGAACGAAGAAGACGATTCGGAAAACATCAAAACCAAACAAATAACTCTTGCAACATAAAAAAATTTCTAATAGTACCAAAATTATATGAATTTGGCCTTATCAGAAAGTTTAGGTCAAGAGCTTCGATTTGCAAAAAGAATCAACTAAATCGGAGCTACGAAACTCAAGTTACGATCAAAAGAAGATTCAAATTTAAATATGATCTAATTCAAATTTTAAAATTTCAAAAACATGTTTGAGTTGGATTACTGGATAGAGGGGATCATAACGAAGAAATTAGTGCTGGTTTTGTTGGATTTGCATAAACTGGCAAGAAGTTGTGATGGTTTGAAACAGAGGGACTAATCTGTAAAAAAATAAAACTACGAATAGGTCCCTGGCAGAAATTAAAAAGAAAAGGAAAAATTTAAAAAGCGAACGTTCACTATGGGAAGCTAATGAATGAAAACCGTTCGCTCTAGATCTAATCTCAGGAGCGTTCACTAATTAGAGGATAACGATTCGAGAAAAAAAAACAAACCTAGACCTAATCCTAGCCGTAGAAGGGGAATCGGACGGACGAGACGGCTCCGGGCTCCGGCGACTTACCGCGGCGGCGGACGGCGTCGGCGACGAGGAAAACGGCGGCGGCGGCTCGGGTGTGGTCAGGGCGACGGCTCCGGTGGTCCTCTAGCCCGGGCGAGACCACGGGGAGGCGCGGCTCGACGAGGCGAAGGCGATGGCGGTGTCGGCGGTGGTCGAGGGCGATGGCTGCGCAAGCGGGCGGCGGTGCGGATCTCGGCGGCGGCGGCTCGGCGAGTGCGGCGGTGACTTGTGAGGAGAAAGAGAGAGATCGGGGCCCGGGGCTCCGTCTTTATAGGAGGGCGGGGCGGCTCCGAGGCGTGGAGGAGGGGCAACGGAGAGGCAGCGGAGGGAGTCCCGCACGGGCACGGGCGGCGGCGACGATTCCGTGGCGGAGGCGGACTCCGCCGGAGTCGGGAACGGGCGCGGGCGCGCTGGGCCGCGGCCTAGCTGGAGCTGGGCCGGCCCAGTCGGCGAAGAGTGGGAGAGAGAGAGCAGTGCTGTGCTTCGGCCTGTCACTGTTCGAAGAGTTTTTTTTAAACACAGACAAACTAAAATAAAACAAAAGAAAATAGAAGCAAAATAAAATATAGGCATATTATATATCAAAATTTTCAGAAAAAGATTTTCTACAACGTGAACATTTTTGTAAGGTCAAATAAAATCCACACAAAGTTAAATAAATCAAACAGTGCTACTGCCTTAATAAAATCCAATAAAAATCATTTTAAAAATACCAAAATGATTTCAAATTTATTTTTCTCCAATTTTCTGATGTAGGGAATCATGTTACCCTATTTTCTATATATTTTTATTTTGGAGAAAAATAATTTGAATAAGACTCAAATAACTCCAATATTGAAAATAATTTCAATGGGACTTTGAATTTAATCCTTTGAAACTCCTAACTCATATTCCATATGTTTTGAAGAAGTCATTTTATCTTCTCTCGTGAAAATCATTGAGTTGCATAAAGTTTCAGAATTGGAAATATTCTCAAATGAAATTTAAATATTTTCAACACCCCTTGTCATTTAAATAAATGGAAGAAGTCATGTCATCTTCTCTCCAGGGTTTTGTGATGAAAAGTATTTGAATTCATGGAGATCACAAAAGCAAAAAGAAAGTTTGGGAAAGTCCTTTTATTCCCTCTCATTTAACTTTCAAAAGATTCCAAATTCACTCACTTTCAGTCAATCAATCAAACAATCAATCCAATCTATCTGTTTATTATAACATTCCAAAATTTAGAATTTTGGGATGTTACAGTCCACAACCAGAGGAGGAGCCCTTGGCACGCTCGTCGCGCCCCCAGCAAGGCCACGAAGAAGAAACAGCAGGATTGTGGGCTCGAGGTGCCAGGCTAGCGTGCCTGCCTCTAAGGACGACTTCGTGCCGGGGGCGGCATGCCGGCTTGGGACATTCAAGGCCAGTGGGAGATTCGAGGCAGGAGGAGGTTGCTCCCCGGGAAGCTTCACAATCTTTGCAGAAGGGATCCTAAAGAGCCACCGTCAGGAAGGGAAGCAGCACTCGAGGAATTACAAAGATAAGGTACTTACTCATCTATGGCGATGTACTTCCTCTGCTTCAACGGCCGGAAGGCGCCACTGCTGCAGCTTGGGGACCCCTTCCTCTTGCGCAGCGCTTCAAAGTCCACACGGAGCCTGCCGAAGTGTTGGACGTGGCGGCCAATGCAGGGCGCGGCTGGTGAAGCGCTCGAGGAGACGACCTCAGGAGCGCCAAGATGGGGAGAGCCGTCAGCCTCCGCCCCGCGATGGCCCGCCGAGGCCTCGGGAGCTTCGACCCCAGGAGCAATCGATCGCATTACCCCCTCAACCGCGACCCAAGGGCGAGAGTCACGGCTTCCCGAGGATGACGCCTCGGGAGCCTCGGGCGGCGTCGACACCTCGGCACCCGCGCCTCTGGCCTCCAACGGTGCTTGCCCTCCTGCGTCCACTCTTGGGGCAAGTTCGGCGACGGCGGCAAGGAGGGGAACCACCGTGACGGGGTTCTCACGGGGCCCCACAAGGCCGACTGGGCGCAGTCCCCATTCATCGAAGGGGGGCATCTGCCCCGCGAACTCCACCCTGTTTGAGCAGCAGTACATGAGACAACCCTCCTGCGGCATATCGCCTAGCGAGGGGTCGCCAGTCAAGACCTCGAGCACCGTCCTTCATGCCTAAGATGGGAGCTCCGACTCCTGAAGCCTCATGCGGTCCTGATTGCCGGTCAGAGCCCACATCGGCTGGGAATGGCGCTGGAGTGGGGCGATGCAGCGTTGGAGGAACTCCTTCATCACCTTGGGCGCAGTCACGCCAAGGTCCTTCATCCTCCTCAATCGGAGCCACACAAAGGCAAGGAGAGAGCTCGCAAGCTCCTCGTGGCCCCAGCCAGAGCTGGGGACGGCGAGCGACGACGGAGGCGAGAGCAGGGGCTGAGCACTTCAACATCCACATATACCCACCGCGTCCGAAACCCGCTCGCAAACGGCGAGAGCTCAAAATCAACCCCCGAGCCGGCCGTTGCCGCCACAGCCTGGAAGCTGAGGCACCCCGAGCACTGTAGGGGGTCGGTCAGGTGCAGCGAGAAGAAATGGCGCAGGAGGGCCACGGAAGGGGCAATGCCCACCATGGCCTCGCAGACAAAGGCGAAGACGGCAAGAAGGGCGACAGATTGGGGATCAAGGTGCAGCATATGGATCTGATAATGGGAAAGCACAGCGTTGAAGAAGGCTGCGAAGGGAGGAACCAGGCCAGCCCATAGGGCGTCGATGAAGAACTGGACCTCAATGGCTGTCCTATCGATAGTAGCCCGGGACGCAGGCCACGCCACCGTTCCTCCCCATTCGTTGAAGCTGGTGGCGAGCGCAGGGCGGACCTTGTCCATGGCCTCCCGATTGAGCACCCGCGATCGGTCGACAGCGGGCTCGATTGCCGGAGGTGGGCTGGCTGAGGACAGGGGCTTCTTCCCTTTCTCTGTTCGGTTCGGCGCCATGGCGATGGAGAGGACTGAGCTCGAGTCTAATTTGAAGAGGAAGCTGAGGTTCGAGGAAGCGGAGGAGTTGAGGAGTGCGTTGCCTGCAACGGGGAAATAACTGTGTAGGGTGCCGTGGCCGCCTAGCCAGGCGGATATCAAGGCAGCGTGGGGAAGCGGAGACGCCCACGTCCAATCAATCGCCACGCGTCGACCAAGGCTGTAGGCTGTTGGGGCCCGCGGCGCTACACACATGCCCTTTGGCTTCGCCTCGAAGCCAAGTCCGAGCGCGCCTTGGGCTCGGGGGCTACTGTCGGCGTCCTGGGAACGGGGGTCCCCAGACTTGCCTGCCTGCGGCCCATGGCGTGGCTCCACTAGCGGCCCCGTACGGCCCATCTTCACCAGCAAACACTCAAGACCCTCGCGAGGGAGCCAAGCCTCGCGAGGAGGACGACGCAAGACCTCCTCGGGGGCAGCCTCACCAGGCCGGCTCGGGAGGGGCGGAGAGATCAAGGCAAGGGGAACCTCGCGAGGTTCCTATGACGTGAGCCATGATGACCAAGGCCAGGCGGGTGCCAGCGCGCACAGTGTCCTCGTTTCCTCTTTGGTGCTAAAGAGGCAAGCGCAGGCGAGGAGTCCCAAGGCGTCAGACAAAGGTTTCCATATCGGTGCAACAAGACCAAGACCAGCAGGACGGCAGGACGGATGTCACCGTGGAGCCCAAGACGGCGTCACCACCAGAGCCTTTCGTAGACGAAGACCACCTTTAGTCAGGATAGCTTGTACTAGCTGTCCCCCTTCAAATTGGCCATTGTGGCATCCGTTCCCGCTCAACATTTGGGAAGAAGACCAGGGCCTCTATAAATAGGACTAGCCACCACAGTAGGAGAGGAGGGATCCAGATCATCCTCACCCACACAAGCTCACTGAGCACAAGAGCACCTCTCCTCGGGAGGTTGTTCTTCCCTTGTACTATTTATCCTCAGCCCAAGAGGCAATCCACCACACCACACTGGAGTAGGGTATTACACCACAATGGTGGCCCGAACCAGTATAAACCTTGTGTCCCTTGTGTTGCGAGTTCGTTGAGCTAGGCTTTGAGATCGCGGTGAGGGTGAGGGCGTGATTAGGTAGGGAGAGATCTTCGTGCGCACCCTAGTGTTCAAACCTCAAGGGTTTTGTCAGAACCTGAAATCCGACATACGTGCCATGCTTCGGTTAAGCATTAAAGCAGCAGCATTAATCATCCAAATAGAAAATTAATATACGTGCCGCCGCGCGACCCGTGTGCCGTGCGAGCAGGCGTGAGTTGACGGGACGCATGCGAGCAGTCCGCCGCGCAAGCATACGGGGAGGCGTGCGTGCAGGTGTGTGAATTGACGGAGGCGTGCTCGCTGCGCAGTGTCATTGGGAGGCGTGCGAGTAGCTGTGTGAAGCTTTGGTAGGCATGCGAGCAGTCCGGTGCGCAGGCTCACCGGGAGGCGGGCCATCGGTTTGACCGCCGCCGCCTCTCACCACTCCCACTACTCCATATTAATGGTGCGCCCGAGCGACCGCACCCCCCATCCTCGCCACATGATGTCGCTTGAAGCTGCGTCAGTATTTCCCCAAAGAGGAAGGGATGATGCAGCACAACGGCGGTAGGTATTTCCCTCAGATATGAAACTGAGGTTATCAAACCAGTAGGAGAACCAAGAAACACAACGTAAATATCCCCTGCACACAAATAACAACACCTCGCAACCCGACGTGTTAAAGGGGTTGTCAATCCCTTTCGGGTAATGGTGCCAGAAACGGTGCGTGGATGAGAGAAAGTTGTAATAGATTGAATAAATAGATCGCAAATAAAATAAAGTGCAGCAAAGTATTTTTATATTTTTGGTTTAATAGATCTGAATAAAAAGTGCAAATAAAATAGATCGCAAAGCAAATATATGAAAACAAATACCCCGGGGCCGTAGGTTTCACTAGTGGCTTCTCTCGAGAAAAATAGCAAACTGTGGGTAAACAAATTACTGTTGGGCAACTGATAGAACCTCAAATAATTATGATGATATCTAGGAAATGATCATTACATAGGCATCACGTCCAAGATTAGTAGACTGACTCCTGCCTGCATCTACTACTATTACTCCACACATCGACCGCTATCCAGCATGCATCTTGCTAGTGCATTAAGTTCATGGAAAAACGGAGTAATGCAATAAGAACGATGACATGATGTAGACAAGATCTATCTATGTAGAGATAGACCCCAACATTTTATCCTTAGTAGCAATGATACATACGTGTCGTTTCCCTTTCTGTCACTAGGATCAAGCACCTTAATATCGAACCCACTACCGGGCACCTCTTCCCATTGCAAGATAAATAGATCAAGTTGGCCAAACAAAACCCAAATATCGGAGAAGAAATACGAGGCTGTAAGAGATCATGCATATAAGAGATCAAAGAAACTCAAATAACTTTTATGGATATAAAAAGATATGACTGATCACAAACTCAAAGTTCATCAGATCCCAACAAACACACCGCAAAAAGAGTTACATCATATGGATCTCCAAGAGACCATTGTATTGAGAATTCAGCGAGAGAGAGAGAGAGAGAGAGAGAGAGAGAGAGAGCCATCTAGCTACTAACTACGGACCCGAAGGTCTACAAAGAACTACTCACGCATCATCGGAGAGGCACCAATGGAGGTGGTGAACCCCATCTGAGATGGTGTCTAGATTGGATCTGGTGGTTCTGGACTCTGCGGCGGCTGGATGAATATTTCGTTGATTCCCCTAGGGTTTCTGGAATATTGGGGTAATTATAGAGCAAAGAGGCGGCCTGGGGGGCATCCAAGGTGGGCACAACCCACCAGGGCGCGCCCAGGTGGGTTGTCCCCTCCTCGGGCCCCCCTAGGTGCAACCAGGGCCCAACAGCTTCCTTCTGGTCCATAAAAAATCTTCACACAGTTTCATGGCATTTGGACTCCGTTTGATATGGATTTACTGCGATGTAAAAAACATGAAAAAAACAGCAACTGGCACTTAGCACTATGTCAATAGGTTAGTACCAAAAAATGATATAAAATGACTATAAAATGATTATAAAACATCCAAGATTGATAATAAAATAGCATGGAACAATAAAAAATTATTGATATGTTGGAGAAGTATCAGCATCCCCAAGCTTAACTCCTACTCGTCCTCGAGTAGGTAAGTGATAAAAACAGAATTTTTGATGTGGACTGTTGTTTATCATGTCATATCATATTCTTTTCTTTGTAGCATGGACATTTGGACTTTTATGTGATTCAAAGCAATAGTCTAGTTTTGACATAATAATTTAGATACTAAAGCATATCAACAAGCAACCATGTGTTTCAAAATATCAACGCTAAAATAAGTTATCCCTAACCCATCATGCTCAAACATTGATCCATTCATGAAACACACTCCAATATTAGCTACACCCAACACTTACGTACGATCATATTGCCTCCTGGTTGGTGCTTTTTATGAGAGAAGATGGAGACTCAAAAATAAAAATAAAAGTTGCATAAAGTAAAAGAAGGGCCCTTCGCAGAGCGAACTAGGGATTTGTAGAGGTGCCTGAGCTCAAAGCAAAAAAATAGAGATAAAAACATTTTGGGAGGTGTATCCATCCCACCAACGAAAACGACTTAGAGTTCCGAACACTTTCCATGCTAGATATACCATAGGAGGTTCCCAAACAGAAAATAAAGTTTATTCATTTTTCCACCATACTTTCACTTTCCATGGCTAACCGTATCCACGGGTGCCCTCCATACCAACACTTTCTAAGGAATTTATTATCTGATAACATAAATTAAACTCTTTTTTGCATTTCGGGACTGGGCATCCCTAAAACCTTTGCCTTACTCTTGTGCAATGACAAGTGAGTAAACAATCATCGTGAGAATAACACATCCAGCATGGAAAATATTAGCCACCCGTTACCGTTCCGTGAGCGAAACAAACACACAAAAGATAAGTTTATTTTGAAAATTAGAGATGGCACATGCAAATTTGCTTAGAACGGAAAACGAATACCACTTATAGGTAGATATAGTGGACTCATGTGGCAAAACTGATTTAAAGGATTTTAGATGCACAAGTAGAGGTTATACTTGGTGCAAAATGAAGGCTAGCAAAAGATTGAGAGGCGACCAACCAAGAAATGGATAATATCATAAGCAAGCATTAAGCATAATTAACACCGAATAATGCACCATAAGTAGGATATAATTTCATTGCATGACTATTGACTTTTGCACTTGCATAGGGAATCACAAACCATAACACCAATATTCTTACTAAAGCATAATTACTCATCAACATAACTCACATATCACATCATCATATCTCAAAACTATTACTAAGAATCAAGTTTATTTTGTCCAATGATCTTCATGAAAGTTTTTATTATATCCTTCTTGGATATCTATCACTTTGGGACTAATTTTCATGTGTTGCTTTTCATAAGCTCAAACAAATATATGTGAAGATCAAGAGCATAATTTTTCTTTTCTTTCTCTCAAAATAATTTAAGTGAAGCAAGAGAGAATTTCTTCAAAATTTAGTAACTCTCAAATAAATCTAAGTGAAGCAAGAGAGAATTTCTTCAAAAATACAAAGCACACCGTGCTCAAAAAGATATAAGTGAAGCACTAAAGCAAGTCCTAGCTCATAAAAGATTTAAGTGAAGCACAGAGAGCAATTCTAATAAGTCATGAAATAATTTTGGCTCTCTCAAATAGGCGTGTCCAGCAAGGATTGATGACTTAAAACTCAAAATAAAGCAAGCAAAGAATCATATCATACAAGACGCTCCAAGAAAAACACATATCATGTGACAAATAAAAATATAGTTTCGAGTAAAATATCGATAGTTGTTAGAAGAAAGAGGGGATGCCACTCGGGGGCATCCCCAAGCTTAGTTGGTTGCTCATTCTTGGATAATAGCTTGGGATGCCGGGGAATCCCCAGGCTTATGCTCTTCTATCCTTCCTTCATCCATCGTAAGATAACCCAAAACTTGAAAACTTCAATCATACAAAACTCAACAAAACCTTCGTGAGATCCGTTAGTGTAAGAAAACTAAATCACTACTATAAGTGTCGTATCAAACCAATTCATATTTTGTTTTTGTATTATATCTACTGTATTTCAACTTTTCTATGGCAAAAACTCATCAAAAAAACCATAGAGCCATCAAAATAAGCACACAACACAAAGAAAACAGAACCTGTCAAAACAGAACAGTCTGTAGCAATCTGATTTTTGTGAATACTTCTGGAACTTGAAAAATTCTACCAAATTAGGACGACCAGGGTAATTTGTATATTAATATTTTGCAAAAATGATCAGGGCCAAAGCACTTTTATGTGATTTATGAAAATTATTTTCATGAGCGCAAAGTTTCTGTCTTTTTCAGCAAGATCAAACAACTATCACCCAAGAAGATCCTAAAGGCTTTACTTGGCACAAACACTAATTAAAACACAATCATAACAGTAGCATAATTGTGTTAACACTGAAGAACAGAAAGCAAAAAGCAAAAATAAAATTTATTCATTGGGTTGCCTCCCAACAAGCGTTATAGTTTGACGCCCTTAGCTAGGCATAACGCAAGGATCTAACTTTTGTCATCTTTGGTTCGAGATCCATAAGATGCCCTCCTGATTGATTCATAAGGTGGCTTAATTCTTGTCCTAGGAAAGTGTTCCATACCCTTCCTCAAGGGAAATTGGAACTTAATATTGCCTTCTTTCATATCAATCACGACAACGATAGTGCGTAAAAATGGTCTACCAAGAATAATTGGACAAGACGGATTGCAATCAATATCAAGAAAAATAAAATCTATTTCCTATTTGTAAGAATAAGAACATCATTAATTCTTCCCATAGGCTTTTTAATAGTAGAATCCGCCAAGTGCAAATTTGAAGAACACTCTTCAAGATTAGTAAGACCAAGCACATCACATAAAGATTTCGGAATTGTAGAAACACTAGCACCAAAGTCACACAAAGAAAAACACTCATAATTTTTAATCTTGACTATGATAGTAGGTTCCCAGTCATCATGCAATTTTCTAGGAATTGATACTTCTAATTCCAACTTTTCTTCAAGAGCTTTCATCATAGCATCAACAATATGTTTAGTAAAAGCTTTATTTTGTTCATAGGAATGGGGTGAATTTAATATGGATTGCAACAAAGAAATACAGTAAATCAAAGAGCAACTATCATAATTAAAGTCTTTGTAATCCAAAAGAGTGGGCACATCACTAGTTAAAGTCTTGACCTCTCCAAACCCACTTTCATCAATTTCTCAACAAGATTTTCACCCTCCGAAATATTGGGACGCCTTATACCTAAAGTTGACTCTTCTCCAGTCCCTTTTTCATCAATCTTAACTTTACTAAACAAAGAATCAATAGCAGAAACACCAATCATTTTAAGATCTTCATCACTTTTATCTTCTAACGAGATTGGTTTAGCAGCCATTTGATTTACTAAAGTAGCTTGTGCATTGGATATTTTTCCTAGCAAACTTTCAGCAAAAGCATACTTAGATTGGAGATTACAAACTTCTCTACTAATATCATCAAGTTGTTTTGTGATAGCATCTAACACAACAAAGTGTTCCTTAAGTTCTTCAGTAAAATACTTATTATACTCAAATTGTGTAGTCATATATTCCTTAGTACTTTTCTCAATTTCAAGCAAAATATTTGGGTAAGGAACATCATAATATTTTCTTTGAGGCATCATTACTACGCAAACAAGAACACGCACAAAAACAGATACGGTAAGAAAACGGCGAACGGAAAAAGAGAGGCGAATAAAACGACAAATTGTTGTGAAGTGGGAGAGAGGAAAATGAGAGGCGAATAAAACAGCAAATTTTTGTGAAGTGGGGGAGTGGAAAATGAGAGGCAAATGGCAAATAAGGTAAATTGCGAGGAGATGAGATTTGTGATTAGGAACCTGGTACATGTTGAAGATCCTCCCCGGCAACGGCGTCAGAAATTCCTTTTGATGTCGCTTGAAGCTACGTCAGTATTTCCCCAAAGAGGAAGGGTGATGCAACACAGCGGCGGTAGGTATTTCCCTCAGATATGAAACCAAGGTTATCGAACCAGTAGGAGAACCAAGCAACACAACGTAAACAGCCCCTACACACAAATAACAACACCTCTCAACCCGACGTGTTAAAGGGGTTGTCAATCCCTTTCGGGTAACGGTGCCAGAAACGGTGCGTGGACGGGAGAAAGTAGTAATAGATTGAATAAATAGATCATAAATAATATAAAGTGCAGCAAAGTATTTTTGTATTTTTGGTTTAATAGATCTGAATAAAAAGTGCAAATAAAATAGATCGCAAAGCAAATATATGAAAACGAAGACCCGGGGGCCGTAGATTTCACTAGTGGCTTCTCTCGAGAAAAATAGCAAACGGTGGGTAAACAAATTACTATTGGACAATTGATAGAACCTCAAATAATTATGACGATATATAGGCAATGATCATTACATAGGCATCACATCCAAGATTAGTAGACCGACTCCTGCTTGCATCTACTACTATTACTCCACACATTGACCGCTATCCAGCATGCATCTAGTGTATTAAGTTCATGGAAAAACAGAGTAATGCAATAAGAACGATGGCATGATGTAGACAAGATCTATCTATGTAGAGATAGACCCCATCGTTTTATCCTTAGTAGCAACGATACATACGTGTCGTTTCCCTTTCTCTCACAGGGATCAAGCACCGTAAGATCGAACCCACTACCGGGCACCTCTTCCCATTGCAAGATAAATAGATCAAGTTGGCCAAACAAAACCCAAATATCGGAGAAGAAATACGAGGCTATAAGAGATCATGCATATAAGAGATCAAAGAAACTCGAATAAGTTTCAGGGATATAAAAAGATATGACTGATCATAAACTCAAATTTCATCAGATCCCAACAAACACACCGCAAAAAGAGTTACACCATATGGATCTCCAAGAGACCATTGTATTGAGAATTCAGCGAGAGAGAGAAAGCCATCTAGCTACTAACTACGGACCCGAAGGTCTACAAAGAACTACTCACGCATCATCGGAGAGGCACCAATGGAGGTGGTGAACCCCATCCGAGATGGTGTCTAGATTGGATCTGGTGGTCCTGGACTCTGCGGCGGCTGGATGAATATTTCATCGACTCCCCTAGGGTTTCTAGAATATTGTTATATTAATAGAGCAAAAAGGTGGTCCGGGGGCACCCGAGGTGGGCACAACCTACCAGGGCATGCCTGGGCCTCCTGGCGCGCCCTGGTGGGTTGTCCCCTCCTCGGGACTCCCCCCAGGTGCAACCAGGGCCCAACAGCTTCCTTCTGGTCCATAAAAAATCTTTGCGAAGTTTCATGGCATTTGGACTCTGTTTGATATTGATTTCCTGCGATGTAAAAAACATGGAAAAACAGCAACTGGCACTTGGCCCTATGTCAATAGTTTAGTACCAAAAAATGATATGAAATGACTATAAATGATTATAAAACATCCAAGATTGATAATAAAACAGCCTGGAACAATAAAAAATTATAGATACGTTGGAGACGTATCACCACACAAACACACACAATCCTCTCTCTCCGCTTGCATCCTAGACGCCGCTCTCAGTCCTCAAAGCCGTCAGTGTATGAGGATGCCGCCGAAGCGCCCCATCGGAGGTAGTGGCGACGCCGGGGCTGCTAAAGCACCGGAGCACGGCGTGGAGATGGAGACAGAGGTTGCCGTCACCTCCGGCGAGTTATCACTGCACCCTGACGTCATTGACAGCGTCGAGCTTCCACAGCCGAAGGCGGAGTTCCACACCAACTCTGGTGACGACCCCGGCGACGACACTGACGACCACTTCGGTGACGACTCTGACGACGATGGACAGCTGGTTAGTCATCTATACCCATTTATGTGTCAAATAGATCATAGGGTTTCTCTGGTTACTCCTGCCTCCCCCTTTTTGGAATAGAAATCCTATGGTTATGTTCTCCCAATCCATGAAATCTGAGTAAGTTTCGTTAGATCCATGTAGTGTATTGATTGTTTGAATGGTACAAGTGATAAGTGAATAGTTGTTTCATCTGTGCAAATTATTTCTGCTAGTAATCCGACTAGGGTTAGTGTTCGTGCTAATAATTCCTAGCCAGGACTTGACAATTGATTTTGAATGACCTACATATGTTTGTGCCATTATTATCTTCAAGATTGGTCTGTACATAGACGACTGTGCTTAAAAATCAAACCATAATATCTGGATACGTATAAATAAATAGCCATAAATTCCTAATCCTGCTTCACGGCATGTAATCATTGATTTGATGCCAAATTTGTTTTACTATTTGTATAGGTGTACGATGTGGACAGCGAGGATGAAGATGGCCAGAGGAGGTACAAGAGGCAAATCCTGAGGGAGCTTTATGCGGGAATGCATAACAGGCGTATTAGGACCTGGAACGGCGGCTATAGATGCCCATTTTGCAACCACAAGCTTCATGACGCGTATCTAAGTGTTCTGGTGCATGTAAGAGGACGGGCCGTTGGCTCCTTCAAGCAGAAGTATTCTTGCAAGGTGGCGCACGGCGCGTACGCCGAGTACTTGGAGAAGCTTCAGGATCGTGCCGGCGTGTGAGATGAGATGTGGGATGGATCGAACTATGTACGCTTGAGTATGCTTAATGACGGTTGAACTATGTACTTATGGTTGAACTATGCTTATGTACGTGTACGCTTATTATCTATGTCTGAGTATGTTAAATATTTGGTCAAAATTTGGTAAAAATTACAAAGGGGGACCAATAAACTAGGACGGAGGTAGTACATCGATCACACACGGTTCCCAAAATTGGAACCGTGTGCAACGACTTCTATTTTGCCTATTGCGTCAATCACACACGGTTCGCTCTAGCAAACCGTCGCCTCCAAAATTCTTTGTGGGACAAAAAACCCTCAGCACCCAATTCAAAAAAGAAAAAAGAAAACCCTCACCATCCCCACGTCACAAAAACCCTCACCCCGCCCGCCACCCCCTCCAGTCCCCATTCACACCTACACAAGCTCCTCCACGTCTATGCCATGGCACCGCCTGTCGCAGCGGTAAACACTTAGCTCGACGCCTGCCGCCGCCGCCAGGCTGCTGGCAAAGCCCACTGCATTTCGCCACTTCCGCTTGCTGCCGCCTATCGCCATCGACTTTCTCGATGCTGCTCGTGGTCGACCCAGCTCCGCTCGGTTGAGGAATCTGCCGTACTGAGGGTTCTTTCTCATGGACGACAAGGTAACTAATTTAATGAGATATTATCTCATCTCTTATCCCAGATCATCTACCTCCTTTAATCACCCGGCGGAAATCACCGTGAATTCATTTTTATTCTAGCTGATTTGAGGGTTTTCTTTCATTCATAGAATGTACAGTGCGCCGACACATCAGGACTTTGCGACCTCCGCCAGAGATTCCATCTCACTGTACCAGATCACTTGAGGACGCGCGCGGTATGTTTAATCTCACCATAAATCGGTTGGCATGGCCTACTTTCCTAAACATATTCTAAATATTGCTACATTTGGATAAAAGGTGCCACATGCACCATATACGTCAAAGGGGATTTTTCCCCACTTATTTCTATATTAGGCAAATTAATGGTGTATTGTTCTTTCGATTACTCTCATATTTCCATGACTCCATGTTTACCCTATCTGTTTAATTATAGATTTTCGTCCTTCGATTTCAACTGTTGTACAGTTCTTTCAATTTGGGCCCATATTTGCATGTTACCATATTTTCTTTAACAATCCTACCATTTTCTGCAGCGCATCCCTTGCTATGCAATAGATTATGTAGTGCACAATCTTTCCCTTTACATAGATCAAGACTGCACGGATGTCATACTGCACACAAACCATGGATTTACAATCGTTGCTACTGTAAGACTTGATGAACGTGGTGACTCCCATTTTGACACTGGCTTTTGGAAAGAAATTTCTAAGTTTTATGTACTGAAAGCTGGCACTGAAATTGCACTCCGCATAAAAGGGCCTGGTCATGAGATATATGCTAACTTCCCTGACAAAATCATCCGTCTAGACTTTGTTCGAAGTTTTCTTTTCAACTATCTGCATGTTGACTTACCCAGCAATGTCAAATGAATTGTGTAGTATTTAAGCAACCAATTGTTATTCCCTTTTCTAACTATATTCCTACCTAATAACTTCTAGTTACCAATACACTTTTCTATTGCCCTGTTTTAACTAAATATTCCCTGTACTGCCATTTCTATCAAGAAGCGCCGCTGATAAGGAGACTCCCGAGGTGGAGAACGGGGCTGCCAACAAGCGGAGGCGGGGCGAGCTAGAACCGCAAGCGACTCCAACAGGCCTAGACTTGATTAGCAGCCTCCCTGATGATATGTTGATAGTCATCATCTCCCTCCTCCCAATCAAATATGAGGCGCGGACAACCGTCCTTTCCCGGCGGCGCCCCCTATGGAAGTCCAGCCCTCTCGACCTCATCGACACCCACGAGCTCGGCCATGGCTATCGCAAAAGCTTGGATGCGTTCTCCAAGATCCTCGGCAGTCACCTTGGCCCAACCGGAGGCCTTAGAATAGGCAAGTTCCGTTCCAACGGCAAGGACCGAGCCAAGCTTGACGACTGGTTCCGATCCCCCGCCCTAGATCAGCTCGAGGAGCTCACTTTTGCTGATGGGCATATGTGGTCGTTGCCAACGTCCGCACTCTGCCTCGCGCCCACGCTGCGTGTCGCCAAGTTCAGGAACTGCCATCCCCCTTAATGACGCGCCCGCTCTTATTCTACCACGACTGAAGCACCTCGAGCTCGTCGCCGTCTGCCTCTCAAACGGTGACATGGAGCGCCTGCTCCGTGGTTGTACTGCACTCGAGTACCTTCGTCTTCAGGCGATCAATGGGTTGAGTACCTTCCACATCACCTCCATGACTCTCTGGACTATTTGTGTGTGTTGCTGGTGCGGCGGGAAGACATCACAAGATGTGTACCACGATATGGTCATTGAGGACACCTGCACTTGAGAGATTACTTGTAGTTGATTAACAAGGTCCAACAAGAATCAATGTCATTTCTGCGCCGAAATTGACAGTGGTGGGCTACTCGTCTGACAAATACTCCGAACTTGTTATTGGATCCACGCCCGTCCAGGTACAGCAGCCACCTTCTACCTCTCCTTCCACAAATTAACATTATTTCTAATTTTGAAGATGTTTGTTCGTCTGTCATTCAAAAAATGGTTCCGACAAGCTTGACCCTGAAACTGTGCACAGTGAAGGTCTTGGCACTAGAATCTATTGGCCCCAACCTGGAGAAAGTTGTCAGTTTCCTCAGATGCTTTCCGTACCTGGAGAAGCTATATATCGAGGTGATGTTCCTTTCTTGTTAAATGTTAACCATAAGGGAGTTCAATTTGTGACACCTTTTTCCAAGTTTACAATGACAATGTACTACAATTTCTGAAGGATTCTTTTGGAGGATTTCAGTACATACATGTTCCACCCCCACCCCCCATATTGGTTGCTTCATCCATATGGTTACAATCAACAAGCATTTCTCCTTTGGATTCATCTGTAATAGTTTTCTTATGGAACTTTTCATCCACTCCAACCTCTTGTGAAGAAGGCTACATTTTTCTAGAATGTAATCAAATGCCCATGTTAATCATGTCAGATCGAAGATGACATGTTAGTGCATTTTACAAATCCTACAAACCAAATAGGCATGTAGTAATGTTCAAAACTGCATGTAGGCACTGACACATTTTCTTCTTTTGCAGATAAGATTAGGCCAGTGGTGGATAATGTGATACAATATAACAATCACATCGAATGCCTAGATCTGCATCTCTCGGAAATTACTTTGAACTCCTACCGAGGGACCTTACCGAAGATTATATTCGTTGGGTTCTTTGTTCTCAGAGCAAGGGTGCTGAAGGAAATGAGGTTTGCCCTACATTTATTTTGCAAAAATGAATGGTTTGTTGATCAGCGCCGGCGCCTGCGGCAGAATGGAATAGGCTCCAAAAATGCTGAATTTCATTTTGGAACTTCAGATGATAGAGTAATCGGAAGTCATCGTGTCAACCCCATACATGACTTCTTAGTGGCTGACCCCTTTGCCAGAATTGTCAGGTTTCAAAACCAGACTTAGAAGTGGTAATATTAGTTTGAACCTCTCTAATATCCATGTCCAGCGGATCTGCGCGAGCGTTTGCAGCTGATGAGTTGAATTTCATTTCTAATATCAGTTTGAACCTTGTAATCTTCGAATTTGAGCCATATAACTCTGGAATTTGAACCTTGTAATATTTCGAGCTTTTGTGGTACAATCGTTGAAGTGGCATCGTATGAGACTCGTATATTGGTAGCACTATTTTGACCTTAATATGCAATGGTCTTAGATTTTATTAACCATTCTCAAATCTGTTTACCTTGTCGATCTCACAGCACACGATCTGTATAGCTAACTCGACTGCGATCTTCGACATTATTGCACACAGTTGGTTTCTTCCACCGTGTGCCCTGTAGAGCGCAGAATTAATTATCGCACTCGAGTGTCCATCATCACCCTTCTGTGTAACTTTGACCTTATCACCCATGGGTAAACTTATGACCGAAGTCATTCCACACACTTCGTTTTTACAAAGCTTTTTGCCAATAAACACCCACGATTTGTCCCTCTTCTAGCTGACACGTGGCCAAACTAGCCGGGCGGGAACCTTGTGCGGTAAACTGCATGGTAGCGCGGGAATAGGCTCATCGGCGATACATTTGGCGCCCCTTCGAGCCCACACGTGCGGTGCAGTGTTGTCAAGCGTGCACCAGAATCCTCCGTTATGAACGCCGTGACAAGACGTGACGATTACAGGCCGGCCGGCCCCTATTTATTACAGCGGCCAACCTTTCGATCGCGCCCCACCATTGCAAGAAGCACACCCACCACGAGAAATTCTTAGAGGGTATCCTGCGCGGCTCCAATGGCGCTCTGAGCAGCTGCCGACGACGAGCAGCAGTTCACCATGCGCGCCGTGGTGGACACCCACAGAAGGTTCATGGACCTCTCGGTGGTGTACACCAACAACCCGGTCTGGGTGGAGCACTCCATCCACATCATGGAGCTGTTGCTTGCCGAGGAGAAGTACAAGGTGGTCAGGTTCGACCTCGAGTACACCCGCGCTCGTGCCGGGTCTCGTCCCAAGGTCGCAGTCGCCCAGATGTGCGTGCGCCACCACGTCCTCGTCTACCACTACTGCCTGGCCACAAGGCCTTGCGAGTGTTTTGTCGGGTTTGTCAACAGCCCCACTACATGTTCGCTATGGTGGACATCACCAACGATGTAAAGGCGCTCGAGAATTCGGGCATCGCCTGCCAGAATCTTGTCGACATCCCGGGCAAATACAAGATCTGGGGCAGCAAGGAGCATGAGAAGGGCTCACTGGTTCACCTCGTCGAGGCCATCATCGACCCGTACTACAGAGACATGAAGGATTCGTGCAACAAGGACAAGCGTGCCTGGCACTCGGCCTGGATGGAGAAACTCGACAAAGCTCACGTCGTGTACGCGGCCAAGGAAGCGTACATGACCTACGACATGTACAGGCGGGTCGTTGACATGAGGAAGTGCCTCCTTCCCCAAAACGGCCAGGGATCCAGCCGGAAGCATAGCAATGGCAAGCATCGTCGCAACAATAAGTAGATGATTAGATCCTTGTTTCTCCTACTTTAGTATGCATGTAATTGCTTACTTTGGTGTGTGGAAATATTATGTGTGTAGTCACTTGTGTAATTGTATGCTTAATTTGGTTATGCAATGCTGTCTTTTTAAGTATATATGTTGATGCTCTGTAGACAGAGCGTAGATGTTGTGCGGACAAAGAAAATCACATCGCACACAGACTAAACAATTGAACCCGTCGGTGATGTTTTCATTAATCACTCACAATTGTATACCAGCAATCGTTTGCTCACAACACACACGGCTTGTTAGCAGTAATCGTCTGTGTTGTTATCGGTCTTCGCACACGTTTCCGATTACAGACATGTTTGCCGCGTATCACACATGTCTTGTTAAGTTGAACCGTTTCTATTCTCATGTCTCAACGCAAACAGTTCATCTGACTGAACCGCATGTCGTATATCGCACACACCTTGATTTGGCTGACCGTTTCTTTTGTGTTGCCTAATCACAAACAGTTCATCCGAGTGAACCGTAAGCTGTATATCGCACACGCCTTCATCTGGCTGCCCGTTTCTTTTGTTCTGCCACATCGCAAACAGTTAATTGAATTGAGCCGTATGCCCAGCATCGCACACGCAACTAAAATCTGAACTGTGTTTGATGCATCCTCCATCGCAAACGTTTTGCACCTTTTTTGACGGTTTTTTTACACCTCTGTTTGCGATTAATGCATCGCACACAGTTTCATCGAAGGGTCTCTGATTGTAGTGTCGCGTTAGCAGCAACCTGCAGTAGTGTAGCACTAGTACTAAAACCTGCATAGTAGGAACATGTTCAGGTTTGATACTTACTAGGTGTGAGCAGGTTTGCACTTAATTATAGATGGTAGTACTACTTTGGAATGTGATGGGAACAAGCTAAATATTAATTGATAGTTTTGGTTTCGAGGCCCAAAACGGCTCTCGATGAGTTTCCTAGAACACAAATTTCAAGTACTGCTGCTCAAATGCGGTCGCACAAGTCAGTGATGTAACTGGTCGTACATGTCAGACCAAGCCGATGTGTGTCGCGGGTCCGACCGACCGCCTATTGGTGCGACCGACCGTAAGTATTACGCGATGAAGACTTTTGGTTCTGGCTTCGGGTGATTGTCATGACCAAGCATTCAAAAACTAGTGATAAATTAATTACCATCTTTTTCCAAACGACTAAGTATTTTCACAGGAATACAATACATATAGATGGAGTGATTGTCACGGTTGCAAACCACCATGGCGCCGCAAATTCACTGCAGCAACAACCGAGTAGGTCACTGCATCGCTGGCGGGGAAGGAGGGCAGCTCACCTCGCTTACGATGCATGCCTAGCGGCATCGTCGCAGCTGGTCTCGCGATTTGGCTTCTCCTACCTCCCATTTGAACAGTTCCACCGGCTGCTCATGCCATTCCACAGGCATGCGCGTTCTTTCACCCGTAGTCGTCTCCGTGAATATGATCTCTGCCATTAGCCCCAGCTTGAAATCAACGCGACGCTGCCAGATGCTGACATCCCTCGGCATCTCTCCCCTGAGATCGACTTGTGCCTCCGCCTTGTGCCTCGCCAGGCGCAGCTCCTTCGAAACTTGTCTCCAATCGATGTGACGCTTCCTCGATCTGATTTGCCCTTGCTGCCCACCACCTGAAACGCATCCCTGGCATGTCCTCCAGCGCCACCGATCTGTGATTCCAGAGCAATGGATCCCCTTTGAAACACTTGTGGGTTTCGCTCAAAAGCGGCAGTGCTGCGGGCCGCAGCGACAGGGCAGCCCGGCCGCAGGATCCTGGGATCTAAGGGATTATCCATGGCGGGATCCTCCATGGCGGGATCCGGTGGGCGAGGCGGGGATGCGAGGGTAGGCGCTGGGAGAGCCCTAAAAGGCTAAGATAAAGATAGTACTACTCCACTCCGTCCATATTTGAATACAAAGGCCACCAACAGTAACCCAGGAAAATATTGATCATGCTGCCGCGTCCTGGTTTATTGGCCCCCTTTTTATTTTGTGCCAATTTTTGACAAAACTTTTAACGAAGAAAATGTTAATGCATGTCACCAAAAATATGTCATTGGAATCACATTTGAACATAGTTTTCGATAACATTACTTTTTATGACGTGCATAAATATTGTGTTACTTAAAATTATGGTCAATAATTGGCACAAAATACGAAGGAGACAAATGGAAGTAGCAACTCATGATTTAACCACTCGCATGCACGCAGTGGAGTAGTAATGTCATTCTCAACTAGTACTTCCTCCCTCATGTCCACTCAATTTGCATGCGCTATATTAATTGACCATCAATGAAGTGAACGACTTTACACGCGTTAAATTATCACATGGGTGGATCTTCGTACAAAAATGCGTCCCATCGTGTACCCGCGTGTGCGTGCACGGGAATGAGTCTGTGCGTGCACATCTTCGCTTCGTGCACATACTGTCAGTGTGCGTAAGAGAGGACAAGTACGTTCTTCTGAAACCAGCAGCACGTCACTGTGATCAATCCACACAAGGAGGTCGCGACAACACCTCCACATGTGCCACGTGGCTTCATGGATGCCCCACACATCATTTTAATCATAATATATTAACTGAAAAAGGGAGAGACACTCTGTAGCATGCCATTGGAATTCTAATTTACGTGTTTTGCACATACTAGAAGTACTAGTAAGGTACACGTGCATTGCACGCATGAGATTTGGCAACCAGATTATGAATAAATACCACACTATAGCATGTAAGCTTTGAGTCATATATGCATGATGTAGACGTTCGTTTAATTCTTATAGTTCATCTCATTCAAAATCAATTAGTTTTTATAAAAACTTAATCTATTTTATGATCCATGGAATTGTGCATTGTAAAGCATAAAGTAAAAACAAATAATGGCAATTCAACTAGAAAAAAAGTTTGGGCAATTATGATACGGAAGATTCTAGAACAAAGGAGAAGTACTTGTGTTTTGAGGTTTGTGCATTATGCTTAAGTTCAACCATGGAGTCTTCTAGATTGTACATGTGCCAGAATCTGGTGGAATCTAGATGATATCCAACGGCCGGTAGTGCTCGGATTTGCCATCTCTGCACCGTCGGATTGGCTTCATCCAACGACCATCTTTCAAAGTTATTCACACACTATATAGGGGTATAGATATAGATATAGATATAGAGGTATAGATATAGACTAGTGTCACATCATCTAAAGCCTTTGTACACTCTCATTTTTTGTAGAAATGTGCTCCATCGTGAACTCACGTGTTTGTATGTGGGAACGAGTGCGTTTGTGCACCTCTTCTCTTTCGCACACGTAGTCCGTGTGTGTGAGAGATACTAAGATATGGTGAGGGAATACGTGTCAATGCAATTTGTGTGAAGGAGAGGCCTATATACATACATGTATGTGCATGGGGCCGGGATGATATACGAGAAAGGAGGGGAGGGGTCGACCGCGCGAGATATCGATAGAGACAGATAGAGGGAAGAGCTCTACGAGCGTACAAGCACTGGGATATGGAGGGATGGAAGATGGTGCGAGGGGCCAAGTGAAGGGAGACTATGAAGGGGTGCACAAGTGCGAGATCGATATTTAAAGAGAGGGGTCAAGAACGTGCACAGTTGCGCGCAGTGGATGGAGCCATGAAAATTAAATGAGCTAGGGGGGCCAAGCATTGCTAATCCTTTAAGGGGAGGGCCAATTCATCAACTTAAACCATTTTAGTAGCAATTGATCTACTAATCACATTCATATTAGCCTCAAGATATAGTGATGTTAGGGGGCAGGGCCCTTGCTGCCCCCTGCCTTCGCCACTGTGCGTGCGTCTGAGAGATGAAGCGGAAGGCATGGATGATGAGAGGGAGACGATGGATAGAAAATGTGGGCGTATTAGCTATGTAGTCCTATATTGAGAGGTAGATTGATCGATGTGTACGTGAGAAAGAGGGTGAGACCTGACTAGATATATAGATCGATCGGTTTGTGTGGAAAACTAGGAAAGACCTAGCTATATATACACACACATAGAGGAACATCGATCGTTGCGCATGCATGTGACAGATAAAGAATGCCCGAAGTGATGAAGAGGGGGAGCTAGGTGTGTGTGTGTGTGTGTGTGTGTGCATGCATGGGAGACCGACCTGAAGAAAAAGATTGCATGTGTGTGATGGATAATGTCGAGTGGTAGTGTGTGTGCATGCATGCACGAGAGGAAGCTAGTGGTACAATTATAAAGAGAAGAAGAATGTGTGGGTTTAAAAGACTAGTTGAGGTTAATCAATGTAAAGTTGAATTCAAATATTTGAATAAGAGATCATGACGTTTGAAACCCATGCATGCATGAATATAACTGAGATATGCGTGGTGTGGTTTGAAAATGAGCATGCTATACTGTATACACATTGAACAAGATTAGACTGATTTGAATTTGTGATACCGATGGCAGGTATCGTTTGGCCACATTACATCCAGGCATGGACACACTATTCAAATTGGAGATGATGGGTGGCTTTCACATCACATATCTATACCCCATATATAGTGTGTGAATAACTTTGAAAGATGGTCGTTGGATGAACCCAATCCGACGGTGCAGCGATGGCAAAATCCGAGCACTACTGGCCGTTGGATATCATCTACATTCCACCAGATTTTGCCACATGTACAATCTAGAAGACTCCATGGTTGAACTTAAGCATAATGCACAAACCTCAAAACACAAGCACTTCTCCTATGTTCTAGAATCTTCGTATCATAATTTCCCAAAAAACTTTCTAGATGAATTTCCATTATTTTTTTTACTTTATGCTTTACAACGCACAATTCCATGAATCTTAAAATAGATTAGTTTTTTATAACAATTAATTGATTTTGAATTAGATGAACTATAAGAATTGGATGAACATCTACATCATGCATATATGACTCAAAGCTTACATGCTATAATGTGGTATTTGTTCATAATTTAGTTGCTAAATCTCATGCGTGCAATACACGTGTACCTTACTAGTCTAAATGGTTTGTGTGTATGTGTTGTGCGTGTTAAGCACATTGTACATAGTATCATACATGGTTTAGATTCCAAACATCTATCTAGAGCATACATGTACTATGATTTGAATTCAACATAGAATGGATACATATATTTGAATTCGAGATTGTATGTACATGTAGTTCATATTTATATGGGAATTTACTACTCTCATATTCATGTCATGTGTTGTGAAGATAATATTTAGATGGTTGTATACATAACTAACTCGAGTACAATCCCATTCAAACACGGAAAATGTACTTAAATTTAGTCCATATGCTAGACAGCCGGAAATGTTTTTTATTGTTGAGGGAAGTGCAAATTAATTTGGTACTGTACACGTTAACCTTGTTGTCCCGATTTTTTTAGTTTGTTGTTGTTGTTTTTGAAAATGGCATTTCTAGTAATAATATACTAAAACGGGACATGACTCTCTCCAGTGGGGTGCGAATTGTCTTTTTATTTTTATTTTTTTGTACACGTTAAGCTTGTTCTCCCCCAAATATCAAGCCGCGCCTTGTTATGCTGAAATTTCAAGCTAGCATCTCTGTCTATCGTGATGCGAAACTCCCACCTCTTCAACCCGCGCCTTATTATCCCGAAATTTTAAGATATCTCATTGTCTCGTTCTGCTCCGAAAACTCCCTCCATCTCAACCCGCGCCTTGCTATTCCAAAATTACAACGCACGCGAAAACTCCCACCTCCTGCAAAATCCCGACACGCGAAATTCCCGTGATACCCCGTTCAAATCGGTGGGGATACTTTTGTAACTTACCCCACATTTCGGACAAGCAAGTCTCTAAACCATGGTTCCCCCTCCCATCCCCTCCGCCCCCATTCGTACACCGAGGCTATGAAAAACCGCGAAGCCCCACACCCTCCTCTGTCCACCACCCAGCCTGAGCCTATTCCCCGATGACATCGTCCACCGCAACAGCTCGATGTCCCTCATCCACTGCACCGTATGAGGACCCGTCGTCGATCTCATCATCCCGCCGGTTTAGCCGCCCCGTCCTCCACCTCCAAGGAGCTGCCCCGACGTTCGCCTCGTCTATCACGCCACCTCCATTCGCACACCACCGTCTTCACATGCACCACTGGAAGAGCAGCACCATCACCGATTCTTCGGATGATGATGAGGCCTAATCGGTGCCACCAAAGAGGTTCTACTCTAATTGCTGCATTTTCTTCTTGATTCCATCTCACGGTGCTGCCGGCGCTCAGTCCCGAGCCGCCATGGCGCGGCTCCATCTATGGCGGCGTCGCCGGCCACTTCCTCCATGGTGTCCCTCCCTTGGCAGTGACATCGACATCAGTAGGAGTTGCTGCTGCTACTGCGGCTCTCACTAGCACTGTTGCTGCTACTTCGGCTCTCGCTCGCACTCTTGGTCTCGGTCCCCTGCCTGGTCTGCTCTTGCTCTTACTCGCGCTGTTGCTCTTGCTTGTGCTACTGCTCTACTCTTGCTCGCACTGCTGGTGCACGAGTAGCAGCTCCGGCTATCGCTCGAGCTCCTGCTACTGCTACCTGAGATGCTGGTACACGACCAGCTGCCCCGGCTTTCGCACGCGCTGCTGCTCTGGGCGCTGCTGCTGCTGCTGCTGCTGCACGACCAGCTGCTCCGATTGCTCTCTGGCACTATGTTCCCTGCTAGAGCGGCTACCGTAGATCACCGCTACTCTGCCACTAGTGCTCGAGCGGGCAAAACTATTAGTGCACTGCTTTTCTACTACTAGTGCGTTCAGTTTCGACGGCAAAGTTCAGTTTCGACAGCAAAATTCAGTTTTGACAGTTAAATTCAGTTTTGACAGTTAAGTTCAGAGATGAGCGGCTGCTGTATTTTACATCTAGCACTCTGTGGTTATGTATTTTACATCATCTATTGGAGATGGTATTAGAATTCTACTCAGGTTTATGTTGTCTCTCTTGTCCTGCTTCAGCCTCGTCATCGTACAACTCACCGGAGCTACTCCAACGACGAAACCCTCCATCATAGCGGAGCAGTACCCTCGGCTCCATCTCCAGACACCTAAGATCTTCTTCCCCTCCTCTGACAGCCACATCAGCCACAACATCCTCAGCGACCAACCCAATGATGCTAAGATCTACATGGCTTCGCCAAAGAGGTTGTACACTTGTTGCATCGCTTTTTTACTCTACATGTTATATATATTGTCCACTGAGCTCGCGTAGTAACGTGAAATACGATTAGTTTCTCCTACTATATGACAAGCAGTGAGGTACCAGGCAACTTAGCTATCTGTGATGGACTCTCTCAAAAGCCATCATTATTTATTTCTTCGTGTTTGTGCTCTGCATTTGTAGATGGGATGGGGAGTTCAGCTAGTACGGCAGTGGCCTGGGTCCAAAGTAGTAGAAGTAACACAAACACATTTATGGTGTACGCTTTTGCCTGTTCAAGCCTGCTTATAGAATGGCCACTGCTTGAAAGGAAAAGAGAAGGAAAAACATATGATTTGGAAAGTTTCCTATGGCACTACTGTTCATGCATTTGGTTCAAAGGAATGGAGCAAAGGAAAACTGTAGGATTTGTTACTTTAGTGTCTCCTTCAAAGAAAACCCGTAGGAATTTTGATATCCACTTGGCCTCCTTTCAAATTCCTATTCGTGAAGCACGAGACTAAGAGATGGTAGCATAATAGTATTATAACTGTACATTTTCTTGTGGTTTGATACGTCCATTTTGCATCATGTTTACCTACTGTTATTTATAATGTTTTTATGCATAATAATGCTTTTTGGAGTAATAGTAATGCCTTTTCTCTCATAATATGCAAGGTTCACACAAAGAGGGAGAATTTCGGCAGCTGGAAATCTGGACCTGAAAAGGCTACGTTAGGCTACCTATTCTGCACAACTCCAAATGAGCTGAAACTTGACAAGGAATTTTTATGGAATACATAAGAATTATTGGAGCGAATAACTACCAGAGGGGGCCCACCAGGTGGGCACAACCCAAATGGGCGCGCCAGGGAGCCCAGGCGTGCCCTGGTGGGTTGTGCCCTCCTCGGCCCACCTCTGGTGCCCATCTTCTGGTATATAAGTCATTTTGACCAAGAAAAAATAAGGAGAAACTTTCAGGGCGGAGCGCCGCCGTCTCGAGGCGAAACTTGGGCAGGAGCACTTTTGCCCTCCGACGGAGCGATTCCGCTGGGGGAACTTCCCTCCCGGAGGGGGAAATCATCGTCATCGTCATCTCCAACAACCCTCTCATCTTGGGGAGGCCAATCTTCATCAACATCTTCACCAGCACCATCTTCTCTCAAACCCTAGTTCATCTCTTGTGTTCAATCTTTGTACCCGAACCTCAGATTGGTACCTGTGGGTGACTAGTAGTGTTGATTACATCTTGTAGTTGATCACTATATGGTTTATTTGGTGGAAGACTATATGTTCAGATCCATTATGCTATTTAATACCCCTCTCATCATGAACATGTTTATCACTTGTGAGTAGTTACTTTTGTTTTTGAGGTCATGGGAGAAATCATGTTGCAAGTAATCATGTGAACTTGATACGTGTTCGATATTTTGATAATATGTATGTTGTGATTCCCTTAGTGGTGTCATGTGAACGTCGACTACATGACACTTCACCATATTTTGGCCTAAGGGAATGAATTGTGCAATAGTTATTAGATGATGGGTTGCTAGAGTGACAGAAGCTTAAACCCTAGTTTATGCGCTACTTCATAAGGGACCGATTTGGATCCAAAAGTTTAATGCTATGGTTAGATTCTATCTTAATACTTTTCTCATAGTTGCGGATGCTTGCGAGGGAGTTAATGATAAGTAGGAGGTTTGTTCAAGTAAGAACATCACCTAAGCACCGATCCACCCACATATCAAATTATCAAAGTAGTGAACACAAATCAAGCCAACATGGTGAAAGTGACTAGATGAAATTCATCTGTGCCTTCAAGAACACTTTGCTTATTATAAGAAACCGTTTTGGCCCATCCTTTGCCACAAAAGGATTGGACTATCTTGCTGCATATTATTTGCCGTTAACATTACGTGCTCGTTACAAATTATCCTGCTACCAAATTATCTGTTACTTACAATTTCAGCGCTTGCAGACATTACCTTGCTGAAAACCACTTGTCATTTCCTTCTGCTCCTCGTCGGGATCGACACTCTTACTTATCGAAAGGACTACGATTGATACCATATACTTGTGGGTCATCACGGTTTGACTTAATTTCACCATGCTTTGCATTCCTGTGATCCTCCAATTCTTGTGAACCAAACACTCAAATTGACAGAAACTTTCTGTTTTTAAATTCTCTGCTTTGAAGGTGCATTCCTATCCTATTCCTGTGTATTTCCTATCCCTGGTAGAATCCTCCAATTCGAACAAGCCCTTACAAAATTACTTCTGTTACAGATATGTGTCAAAGAAAACCTTGTGTGGTTTGTGCCGCTCCGGCTGCGCTGTCGTCCACCCTAGCTCAGCTGCTCCAACGAAAGAAGGGTTCACCACAGCAGGGATCCGCCCTCCAGACTCTCTTTGGCCGCCTTAGATCTTCTTCCCTGCCGTCGGCAGCAACGACAACTGCATTACCATCATCAACTGAGCAGATGACCTTTAGGACTACACGGGTCCGCAAGAGAGGTCGCACTCTTTCGTGTCTGCTTACGTTATGCATAGCTTAATATGGCATGCTACTTTATTGTCCTGTTCACCGATTAGACTCCGAGTCAAGTCCAAACTAATGCTCAAACTTGAGTTTTTACTAGCAATGTGCCTGTGCGTTGCAACGGATCCAAATTAGAATAGTACTTCTTCACAAACTTGAAAGAAAACACTCTTGTTTTGATATACATAGACCACTAAAAATATATTACGTTTTACACAACATATATTTCTCAGGCTATTTTGATGAGGTGAGGGAGGGATGTGGTTGCTTTCAAGATAAGGGGTTTTCTGCAACTTGGAGCAGAGAAGTGGGCTATTGTTGCAAAAATGCCAGAACTTACCTCGCAGCCGTTAGATGCAGATCTAATGGTCAGAAATGATGGATGGCAGAACACCATCATCACCAACTAAGTCTTTTATAGGAGTAGAGAAATGGTTGTGGGGTACATATTGGGGCCGCAATCAATAGTATATGTCTACTATCTGCTTAATCTCGGGTGTCTACTATGAATTTCATATTGGGTGGGAAACAAACATTAAAGGAGCCATTATCTGTATTTTCTAACTGAAGCTATTATCTGCCTGCTATCATTGGTTTTGGGTCTATCCACTGCTACCATCACTCTGGATTTGTGCATGCACTCCTTACATAATCTCACTATGTTTATTCATATGCATGTCAGTTATTGTACACAATGCTACTGAACATGTACAACAAAAGAGACGAGGCCTACGTGGCAATAAAATTTAATGCAGACGTTGCTCCATGGTGGATGCAAAAGCAATCCCCTCCCCCATTCCAGACTGTAATCAAGAGGAGATAACTGTTCACAGGGGAATTCAGAGGGAGCAGACCACTCCTATTTACCCCCTGAGTTTTGCTCTAACTTGGCATGCTGATGTTGGTCATATCATGCATATGGTACCTTGCATTGCTTACTTTATACATAAAATATGTCATCTCCTTAGTTTATACATGCTTTGTGTCAATGCCATCTGTTTAGTTTCTATATCATATTTGTAAATCACGCAATGCCATCTTGTTTAGCCAGCCATCATATATGTGAATTTTGCAATGCCATCCTGGTTGCCAGTCATCTTATATGTGAATTGTATCATGCCATCCTTTTTTATTACGTATTAAATTTGTCAACAATGTTAGTAAATTCAATTACTCTTCCTGTGCATCAGTGATACGTCTCCAACGTATCTATAATTTATGAAGTATTCATGCTGTTATATTATAATTCTTGGATGTTTTACAATCTTTTTATAGCAACTTTATATCATTTTTTTGGGACTAACCTATTAACCCAGTGCCAGTTGCTATTTTTTGCTTGTTTTTACATCGCAGGAAATCAATATCAAACGGAGTCCAAACACCGCGAAACTTTTTGGAGCTTTTTTATGGACCAGAAGACATCAATTGGTCCAGAGCAGCAGCTGGGGGTGCCCCAAGGGGGCACAACCCACCAAGGCACGCCTGGGGGCCCAGGCTCGCCCAGGTGGGTTGTGCCCACCTCGGTGCCCTCCCGCACACCCTCTTTACCCTATAAATTCACAAATATTCCAAAACCCTTTGGGGTTAACCTAGATCAGAAGTTTCGCCGCCGCAAGGCTCTGTAGCCACCGAAACCAATCTAGAATCCATTTCGGCACCCTGTCGGAGGGGGGAATCATCACCGGTGGCCATCTTCATCATCCGGGCGGCCACCACGATAAGGAGGGAGTAGTCCACCCTCGGGGCTGAGGGTTTGTACCAGTAGCTATGTGTTTAATCTCTCTCTCTCTCGTGTTCTTGAGATGTCACGATCTTGATGTATCGCGGGCTTTGTTAATATAGTTGGATCACATGGTGTTTCCCCCTCTCTATCTTGTTGTGGTGAATTGAGTTTTTCCCTTTGAGATTTTGTTGTTATTGGATTGAATACTTTTATGGATTTGAGAGCACTTGATATATGTCTTGCATATGAATACTCGTGGTGACAATGGGGTATCATATTGATTCACTTGATGTATGTTTTGGCATTCAACTTGCGGAACCGCGAGGTGACATTGGGGTAATATATGCATAGGGGTTGATGCATGTTCTTGTCTTTGTTTCTCCGGTAGAAATCTTGGGGCACTCTTTGAATCTTTGTGTTGGATTGAATATTACAAATCTGAATTTTCTTTGGTGTTATTTTAGTACGAATTCTTGGTTAGATCGATCAGAAAGAATAGCTTGGTGTTATTTTAGTACGAACTCTAGGATAGATTGATCGGAAAAAATAGCTTTGAGGTGGTTTCGTACCCTACAAACAATTCCGTCTTATGTTCTCCGCTAGATAGGAACATTGGAGTGATTTCTTCATCGCACTTTGAGGGGTGGTTATATGATCCAATTATATTAGCACTGTTGAGAGATTGCACTAGCGAAAGTATGGACCCTAGGCCTCATTTTCAAGCATTGCAATACCATTTTTGTGCCTGTTTACTATTTGCTACCTTGCTATTTTTATTTATTCGGGTTATAAAAATATATTTCTACCATCCATATTACACTTTTATCACCATCTCTTCGCCGAACTAGTGCACCTATACAATTTGCCATTGTATTGGGTGTGTTGGGGACACAAGAGATTTCTTGTATTTGATTGCAGGGTCGTTTGAGAGAGACCATCTTCATAATACACCTCTCATTGATTGATAAACCTTAGGTCATCCACTTGAGGGAAAATTGCTACTATCCTACAAAACTCTGCGCTTGGAGGCCCAACACGTGTCTACAAGAATAAAGTTGTGTAATAGACATCAAGGTCTTTTCTGGCGCCGTTGCCAGGGAGGTGAGTGCATGAAGTTATATCTTTAGATCTTGCAATTGAATCTTTTAGTTTCTTGTTTAATCACTAGTTTGGTTTATAAATAGAAAAATACATAAAAATGGAATTGAGGTTGCATCATATTATTGATCATCTTTATAATATCTTTCTTGAAAATGATGGTTCAGAAAATTGTGCTCAATTGTTAGAAGAAGAAGTCAATAAAATGTTTAGCACAAAATATTTGAATGATGAGCATGATTGCAATGTTGTTAGTATAAATTCTTTGAATATCCAAAATGCTAATGATGATTGCACAAGTCATGACAAAAATGTTTCTTATAATCATGTCAATTTTTGCGGAGTAAATTAGGAGTGCATTTGCACACCAAATAGGGAAGATAGATTTTGTAAGAAGCATAAATACTTAGAAACGAAAATGTTGCAAGAGAGGCTAGATGATTGTGTTGAAAGATGTAATTTTTTTTGCCATCCTTGTGAACTTTGCAATGAACGTGGTCATTTAAATCTCCAATGCAAATTCTTTCATGATCAAATCGTGTCCAAAAATTGTGATAACTTGATTACCCTTGAGCATCATAAATAGCTTAGCCTTCTTTTGGGGTATGAAGAAATGAAACGTATAACTAAGGATTTTCCAAAATTTAATCTCGAGAGATTTCTTGATTTTGATCTAGAGGAAATTTATATGTTTTGTGCGATAAATTGCATTGAGAATCCTTATATTGCCAACTACCCAGAGACAAGAAAACAAATGGAATATGAAGAGAGTACTAATGAAAGGGAAAATGTTTCCCAATACCCTCCAAGTGGTTATTATGATGAATTAGGTAACGAGGAGGAGCTTCCTATCCAATCAATCTCTTCAACAAGAAGCTTGAAAAAATTAATTAAACCCACACATGATGTGGTGAAGAAGAAGAAAAGAAGAAAGAATAAAGGTAAAAAGGTATCTCTCCCAAATAATGTTGCTCCTATCACCATTGTGCCTCATGAAAGTGAATCAAATATGTTGATGGAGGATGATGATATTGAGTATGATTTTGTGATACCTACTACTTGTTGTAAGGATTATGATTGGGATGACAACAATATCCCTTATGATCTTGAAAATCTTTTTAGCACTTGCTTGGAAGAATATGATAATAATGTTTGCTATACTATTGGTGCCATTCATGCTATTGATAAGAATGATTGTGAAGATATGGAAAACCACAAGCTTGGGGATGCTATGTTTAATGAGTATGATATGTTTGAAGATTTATTTGCTGGAAATAGTGCTTGTCCTAAGCTTGGGGATGCTTTGCTTAATGAATATGATCCTTTGATTCCTTCTACTTTTGATAAGAAAATTTATTATGATGATAGCATGCCTCCAATTTATGTTGATTACATTGATAAAAGTGGGTTTGGAAGAGTGTCAACTCTAGGTAGTAGTGATCCCACTATTTTGGGGTGTTGAATCTTATTATAATATTGATGAAAATGGATTTGGAGAGGTCATGACTTTATTTAGTGATACATCCACTATTTTGGAAGAGGTTTCAATTGACTATGACAATAAAGTTGCTATCTATGATGATTATTATGATGACATGTATGCCATAAAGAGTACTAAATCTTCTATGCTTGTGCATGATGAAAAGTGTGCTGTATGTGATAGTTATATTTTTGAATCCATTCATGATGTTTCTGAAAATTATTATGAGGAAGGAACTTATGCTCTTACATATCTCAATAATATCAAGTTTCTTCTCTATGTGTTGATTGTTTCGAAGTTGCACTTGTTTTGCCTTCCTATGCTAGTTGATTATTGTTCCCATAAGTTGTTTGCTCACAAAATCCCTATGCATAGGAAGTGGTTAGACCTAAATGTGCTAGTCATATACTTTATGATGCTCTCTTTATGTTTCAATTCTTATCTTTTATGCGAGCATCATTGAAATTATCATGCCTAGCTAAAAGGCATTAAAGAAAAGCGCTTGTTGGGAGACAACCCAACACTTTTACCTACTGTTTTTGTGTGTTTACATGATTATGCTACTGTAGTGATCATGTTCTTTTGCTTTTGTTTCAATAAAGTGCCAAGTAACGCCATTGGGATAGTGTGGATGATAGTTGACTTGAATCTGTGCAAAACAGAAACTTTTGCGTGCAGTGCAGTGCAGAAATTCTTATATTTTACTGGAACTTGGAAAAATTCTGAAATGTTTACAGGCGATAGATATACAGATTGTCTATGTGGTCCTAATTTTTCAGAATTTTTGGAGTTGCAGAAGTATGACTAATATTCACATCTTTACAGACTGTTCTATTTTTGACAGATTCTATTTTCAATGCATAGTTTGCTTGTTTTCTAGTTTCTATGGCTTATATTGCTAAATATAAATTGTGGAAATGATAAGGTACAGTAGGCATTGTGTGAGAACAATTATGAATCTTGTCTTTGCCGGTACTAAAAGTGAATGGTTTGCTCTTTATCATACTAACTCATCTCACAAAGTTCCGTTAAGTTTTGTGTGATTGAAGTTTTCAAGTTTTGGGTGAGATATCGATATGAGGAGAATAAGGAGTGACAAGACCCTAAGCTTGGGGATTCCCAAGGCACCCCAAGGTAATATTTAAGGAAGATCCAAGCAACTAAGGAAGGCATCCCCTCTTTTGTCTCCACATTATCGGTAACCTCACTTCGAGCTATAGTTTTATTCGTCACATGATATGTGTTTTGCTTGGAGTGTCATATTATTGTACTAGGATTTGCTTGCTGTTATTTATAATAATGTTTTGCATCTTTTATTTCAATAAAAATGGCAATGATAGCTTTTTCCATGTTTATTTTGCAAGTATACATGTTGCTGTTTGAAAATAGAAAGTTTACCATTGTTGCAAAAATTCCCTAGAAAAGTCAAAATGTGATAAAATATTGAAACTTTTTGCAAAATGAGCTATGATAAATTTTCTAATTTTCATAATTTTTGGAGTTAAATAAGTATTGATACTCATGCATTCTTTACAGACTGTATTGTTTTGGCAGATTGCTGTTATGTTTGCATTGTTTACATATGTTTGCTTGTTTAATGATTCTATTTGAGGATAGGAGTATTAAATATGCAGAGGCATTTAGTATGAAATGTTGAATAATAATTTTAAGTGATTTGCTACAGTAGACAATGATAAGGTTTTTGCATTGGTTTATACTAACTTATCTCACGAGTTCTTGTTGAGTTTTGTGTGGATGAAGCTTTTGAGATTTAGGAAAACCGTGATATGAGAAGAATTAAGGAGACACAAAAGCTCAATCTTGGGGATGCCCAAGGCATCCCAAGATAATATTTCAAGAAGGCTCAAGCATCTAAGCTTTGGGATGCCCCGGTAGGCATCCCACCTTTCTTCATCAACAATTATCGGTTAGTATCGGTTGAGCCTAGGTTTTTGCTTCTTCACATGAGTTGTGCTATTCTTGAAATGTCATTTTGTTTTGTTTTGCTTGCTGTTTTAATAAAGTACTTAGATCTGAAAGTTTTTAAATAAAATAGAGTCCTCAAATAGTTGCCAAGGAGGCTAAGTAAGGGGCATTCACATCCCGTCAACGAAGCTCTTTTCTATGGAATTGCTCTAGTGCTTCATTTATATCTTTTTGGAGTAACTTGTCATTTACTCTTGTGCTTCACTTATATCCTATGAGTAAATTGTTGAATAGATTGAATTTCATGAAGTTGAAATCATATCATGCCTAGTGGTAGCTTCACATTGGGTTTAGAAAGTGAAATCTTTTGAGACTTGACAATCACAATATTGGTCATACAGGCAATTCACAAATAATTAGTATAAGGAAGAGAAATTTCACATACAAATACACTATCTTGGAAATATTTTGTGATTGTGAGCCCCCATCAAAATATTATATGCCAAAATTGTTGACGTTGGACAAGGAAGACAACGTAATGATTTATGTTTGTTCATATTCAAATAGAAGTTATATTGTCATAGATCCTTCAACATGTGGTGCTTGCCCCCCATCTTTGCTAGCCAAAAATTCCGCACCAAGTAGAGATACTACTTGTGCATCCAAAAACCCTTAAACCCAAATCTTATTTTCAAGAGTCCACCATATCTAACTAAGGATTGAATAAGATCCTTCAAGTAAGTTGTCATTGGTGCAATAAGGCAATAAAAATTGCTTCTAAAAGTGTTAGATCATTTAGTGTAAGAGAAAATTGAGCGTTGTATGAACTTGTGATGGCAAAGAATAAAAGCGACAGAATGCATAATAAAGGTTGCTATCATAAGGGGCAATATAACATGGCATTCTTTTGCACTAAGGGGTTGAGCATACAAACAAATAAGCGCATGGCAACCTCTGCTTCCCTCTGCGAAGGGTCTGTCTTTTACTTTTATGTATTTACTTTCATGCAAGAGTCAAAGTTTTTCTCTCTATTTCTTTTTATTTTTCTCCTTTGGCAAGCAGGGACGGAGCTCACGTACAACCACTGGTGTCAGTTGACACCAGTGGAGTTCAGCGTCTCAATTAGCATGCTTAATAAATTTTGTCTTTGACCCCAGCCAAAAATATCGATTGACACCAGCCCGGCCGACGGAAAGCCACCCTACAAGCCCAAAGTGCCAGCCCAATTACAGTCGTGCAAACAAAAAGGCTGACGCAAAGCCCACAACACGTTAATCTGCTGTTGATGATATACGCGGAAGTACGCGCAGGTCGCACAATCCACATATATCCGTCTTTTCACCGCTTGATGTTTGTCAAAAAAATAAATCATCTCCTCGCCGACTCAATCCTCAATTCCGGCACCCAGAACCAAACCCTAGCAATCTCAATCTCTCCCTCACCGCTCGATGGAACAACACAACTGCGAAGCAAAAACAGTTTGTTTTGATGCCGGCCAGCAGGCCGGCCGCAGCGGCAACAACACATTTTTAATCCAATAGTCTGTCGAGGAAAGTTCCTGAGTCCAGGTCTCCTGCAAGGTACACCATGGCTGTACGTACATATGTGACCCCTATACAAAAATTTCTCACGTTACCTAATTTGAATTTCTCTTCCTTGATTCATCTAGGGATTATGCATAATTTTTTGTTGAAATCAACTATATCACACGATCATTTCGATTCAACAAAATTGATGGATCTTGGCCATGAACTTCACATTTACATTGATAATGTTTGGACAAATCAAATATTTTCCAATTTGGTTTGTATTGCTGAGGCTTGCTATATTGTTGGTGGATGCCCAGAAGAATATATTTTTCTTTCATTTGGTGCATCGACTTCTAAATTTGGTTCTAATTTTGTAGATTGCCGGTGATTTTCAAGAATTAGTATTGGCAGCAATGTTCTGCATAACAAAATGAGTGAGCAGTTTATGAGTGATTGACTGATTTGCTATGTATAAAAAAATATTTTCTACCATTACGAATGATGACATGATTAATCTCTTTTAGAACGTGAAAGACCATGAAGGGAAATTATAAAATGTGAGTCTTGAGTCACTTTAAGTTTCACTTGATGATATTTATATTTACTAATCACTGTAACAGTTGTATTATTAGTTATGTACCATTGTTGTCAATGTAATATGTTCTGTTTGTTAATCTTTTGCTCGAAGTTATAAATGAAGCTCTAAAGTCGTTTTTTTAATTTTCTTCTTCTTATGAATTTGTAACTGGTTTCTTGACTTCACTCGGTATGCAAGCTTTTAAATAAACAACTATTATATTGTTTGCTAATTGCATATTTTCATTCTTTCTATTGTCTTCTGAAAGTTATTTATATTTCCTGCCATAATCCAGTAGTGGGTTGTGGCTGACACCAGTGGCGATTTTTTCTAGCTTCGTCCCTGTTGGCAAGCATCATGTGGTGAGGAAAGATCTAGGTACATATGTCCAGTTGAATATGGGTAGCATGAGTTATTATTGTTGACATCACCCTTGAGGTGAATACGTTGGGAGGCGAAACTATAAGCCCCTATCTTTCTATGTGTCCGGTTGAAACATTTTGCTCATGTGTACGCGGTGAGTGTTAGCAACCATAGAAGACTATAAGATGGTTGAGTATGTGGAGCTCTTACTTAAACTCCGTTGAATAAGTTAAATTACAATTGCTTGGTGACTGAGAACATAGGTTGTTGAGTTTCAAGAGAATTCATTGTTTGAACCTTAACATGTGAATTGGTTGCTACTTTAACATGAGAAATTTTATGAGAAAGAATTGTTGTTATGATGCTAGGAAAAGTGATTGAAATTGTCATTGATCAAACTTATGCACTTTGCTAGCATTCACACTTCATAAATTATTTCTTTTATCATTTACCTACTCGAGGACGAGTAGGAATTAAGCTTGGGGATGCTCATACGTCTCCAACGCATCTATAATTTATGAAGTATTCATGCTGTTATATTATAATTCCTGGATGTTTTACAATCATTTTATAGCAACTTTATATCATTTTTGGGAATAACCTATTGACCCAGTGCCCAGTGCCAGTTGCTGTTTTTTGCTTGTTTTTTACATCGCGGGAAATCAATATCAAACGGAGTCCAAACACCGCGAAACTTTTTGGAGATTTTTTATGGACCAGAAGACATCCATTGGGCCAGAGCAGCACCTGGTAGGTACCCCAAGGGGGGCACAACCCACCAGGGCGCGCCTGGGGGCCCAGGCGCGCCCAGGTGGGTTGTGCCCACCTCGGTGGCCTCCGGCACCCCCTCTTTACACTATAAATTCACAAATATTCCAAAACCCTTCGGAGTTAACCTAGATCAGAAGTTCCGCCGCCGCAAGGCTTTGTAGCCATCGAAAACCAATCTAGACCCTGTTCCGGCAGCCTGCCGGAGGGGGGAATCATCACCGGTGGCCATCTTCATCATCCCGACGGCCACCACGATGAGGAGGGAGTAGTCCACCCTCGGGGCTGAGGTTTTGTACCAGTAGCTATGTGTTTAATCTCTCTCTCTCTCGTGTTCTTGAGATGTCACGATCTTGATGTATCGCGGGCTTTGTTAATATAGTCGAATCACATGGTGTTTCCCCCTCTCTATCTTGTTGTGATGAATTGAGTTTTTCCCTTTGAGATTTTGTTGTTATTGGATTGAATACTTTTATGGATTTGAGAGCACTTGATATATGTCTTGCATATGAATACTCGTGGTGACAATGGGGTATCATATTGATTCACTTGATGTATGTTTTGGCATTCAACTTGCGGATTCCCGAGGTGACATTGGGGTAATATATGCATAGGGGTTGATGCATGTTCTTGTCTTTGTTTCTCCGGTAGAAATCTTGGGGCACTCTTTGAATCTTTGTGTTGGATTGAATATTACAAATCTGAATTTTCTTTGGTGTTATTTTAGTACGAATTCTTGGTTAGATCGATCAGAAAGAATAGCTTGGTGTTATTTATGTACGAACTCTAGGATAGATTGATCGGAAAGTGGTTTCGTACCCTACAAACAATTCCGTCTTATGTTCTCCGCTAGATAGGAACTTTGGAGTGATTTCCTCATCGCACTTTGAGGGGTGGTTATATGATCCAATTATATTAGCACTGTTGAGAGATTGCACTAGCGAAAGTATGGACCCTAGGCCTCATTTTCAAGCATTGCAATACCATTTTCGTGCCTGTTTACTATTTGATACCTTGATATTTTTATTTATTCAGATTATAAAAAAATATTTCTACCATCCATATTACACTTTTATCACCATCTCTTCGCCGAACTAGTGCACCTATACAATTTGCCATTGTATTGGGTGTGTTGGGGACACAAGAGATTTATTGTATTTGGTTGCAGGGTCGTTTGAGAGAGACCATCTTCATCCTACACCTCTCATAGATTGATAAACTTTAGGTCATCCACTTGAGGAAAAATTGCTACTGTCATACAAAACTCTGCGCTTGGAGGCCCAACACATGTCTGCAAGAATAAAGTTGCGTAGTAGACATTAATCAGCCATTTGACACGGTCATGGAAAAATCTGGAGTGAAAACAAGGTCTTCAGAGCAGACAATGCTATCTGACGAAGCGCATGTGTTGCTGGTTACGGATAGCCCCTCAGAGGAGGATTCAGAGACAGATGACCAGTCCTATTCCCCCCTCCCCCCGAGGTGCATGCTCTAACTTGGCAGGGTTATATTGCTCATATCGTGCATATGGTGTCTTGCATTGCTATGACATTTGCTTAGTTTGGACATGCTTTGTGAATGCCACATGTAGTGTCTAATTACCATATATGTGAATTATGCAATGCGATCTTGTTGCAAGACATTATATATGTGAATTATGCAATGCTATCTTGTTTCAAGGCATTATATATGTGAATTATGCAATGCCATGTTGTTTAGCCAAGCATCATATATGTGAATTATATCATGCCATCCTTTTTTGTATCACGTATTCCATTTGTCGACAATGTTTGTATATTCAAGTACTCTTCCTGTGCATTAGCCATTTGACTTGGTGATGGAAAAATTTGGAGTGAAAACAAGGTCTTTAGAGCAGACAATGCTACCTACTGAAGCAGATATCTTGCTGGTTACAGATAGCTCCTCAGAGGAGGATTCAGAGACAAATGACCAGTCATATTTCCCCACTGAAGTGTATGCTCAAACTTGGCAGGGTTATATTAATCATATCATGCATATGTTGTCTTGCAATGCTTAGTTTTTACATCATATACACAATATTGAATGTCATCTGCTTAGTTCACTCATCATATATGTGATTGCCCTCTACTTATTTGCTTAGTATATTAACCATATATTTGAATTATACCATGCCATGATGTTTACATAGACAGCATGTATGTGAATTATGGCATGCCGACCCATTTTCTAAATACATAATATAGTTATATCATCTCATCTTGTTTACATAGTCATCATATTTTGAATTATGTCATTCTATCCGTGAATTATATCATGCCATCATGTTTCCATCGACAACATGTATGTGAATTATGGCATGCCAACTACTTTAGTAGACACATCGTATAGTTATATCATGTCATCCTGTTTACATAGTCATCATATTTTGAAGTATGTCATTATATCCTATTTAGTTAGCCATATATGTGAAATTGTGTCATGCTATCCTGTTTAGTTAGCCATCATATATGTGAAATTGTGGCATGCTATCCTAGTTGGTTAGACAACATAAATGTGAATTATTCCATGCCCTGTTTTCTTCCCTACTATCCATTGCACCTTGTCTATCATACAATGTCTGTACATTCAATTACTTTTCTTGTTTATAAGTCATTTGAATTGGAGGGGGTGATGGCAGTATCTATGGGAGTAAAAACACGGTCTTGCAGAAAAGATAGTGCTACCCGTCGATGCAGATAGAACCACTATTGTACTTGCCCAAGAACCAACCCCACCACATATAACTCAGACTCACGTAGATTGTACCCCTACCCAGTTGCACAGAGAACTAGCTACACCCCTTCCAACCCCAGCAGATAGTAACCCAGTTCTAGTTGACACAACACCGTCTCCACCACAGAGCACCCAAACACGAGCAGATAGTAAGGCAACTGCAGTGCCCAAAGCACGAGGACCACCACTCCGAACCCCAAGTCAACGCTTAAAGCAGAAGAAGAATTGTTCTCAGGTCAGGTTTCGTAGCTATGGTTCATACTCCTTTGCTCTTACATCACTGTATTTACTCATAACAAATAATTCCAAATTTGAAGGATGCAATTGAAAATCCAATGGTGCAACACGTATGTTTTAAACCTGTTTCTTTAACTGGTTTGCTGTTGTAACTTGCTCTATGTTAATTTCAGTTTCAATTGAATAAACAGTTATGTTCTCATGCCATGCACATTACAAGTGTTGTTAGTGATGTGTAGTTTCCCACACTTATATTCTGTCTATGCTAATTTTCTTAAACAGATATGATTTGAACTGTCTCTATCTTGATTTGGCAACATAAACTAGAATGATATAGACCATACAGTGACCATAGTGCATAGATATATGTTTGTTTCATGCTGTTATCCTGTCCACCTTTCTACTGAATTGGTTTACCAAAATGAGTTTCATATACAACATAGTAAACCTGTGATGTGTCTTCTTGTTTCTCTTTTAGAATACGGACAAAATATTGGAGAAAAGTACCCCATTATGCAATGGTAAAGAAAGTAATGCAGATAAGGTTCAAGATAGTGAGACATTTATGTTGGTCTCCAAGAAAGCTATAAACTATCTTGAAGATAGTGAGACAACCGCAAAGTCCTGTCTTGATGTAGTGTTCGAGTTACTGTCCACTACTACTGGCACAAGCTCTTCAAACTCGCTGCCTCAATCAGTTCGGCTTCTTGAGTCTCAACTTCAAGTTGAAAGACATCGATCAGATGTGCTGCGACAGGAAGCCGAAGGACTCAGGAAGTCCCTGGTGAATTCAGATGCATACTTTCTGGTGCAACAGCAAGCGCCGGAGGATTTAAGCGCCAAACAAGAGAAAGCTAATAAACTTGCCAAGCATCTTGTCAGCATGGTGGGTATCCAGGATATTGTTTCTTGAGCTCTTCTGAAGTGGTTTCAGTTCTGGACTTGTTTTGCTGCCGCGTTTATTTGCACTGGTGGCCAATTTAGACGCCCAGTGTATGTAATATGCTACTTTGTTCCCCATATTCGCACTGGTGGCGAACTTTGATGCCCAGTGGATGTAATATGTGTATAGCCGTAATAGCCTAGCGTAAGGTGCTTGCTTATTTTTTTCCTTATTGTCTTGTTTATTTGTTTGGTTGTAGTCACTGCAGTTATTTTTCCGCGGTTTGGTAGTGGCCACAATAAAATATTTTTAAAAACTAGGCCACAATAACCATGGGCAACATACGGACCATTGTAACCATGGTCCCGCTACCTGCTGTGGTGACCATGGGCCATAGGATCCATGGGCCTTCTACAGGCCGTAGAAACAATGGGCCTTCTATGGGTCATAGAATAAATGGGCCTTCTACGGGCCGATCGATTGGCCAAACATGGGCCGTAATTATTCGTGGACCATTAAGTGGACCATGATATGGGCTGTAAACGGGCTAGAATCATCAGTTTATGGCCCGAGCATAACGGGCCCTTAATAGGCCGATATGTATAACAGGCTTAATTCTATCGATAGGCATAACGGGTCGTTAATGGGCCGTATTTGATGACGCTATGAAAATAACCCAACTGATTAACGGGCCACAAACGGGCCAACTGTAACCATGGGCCGGATTTGTCCCTCAAGCGGAACAGGCCAGTTACGGACTATATGTAATCGAAGGCTAGAAATGATCCCAAGAACAAATGGGCCCTTAGAAGGCCGGAAGATAATATGGGCTGGAAACAGCCCAATGGAATAACGGGCCGTTAATGGGTTCATTATGGGCCAGTTTCACCACGGCCTTTAATGGGCCTAGATTTCAAAGGGCCTCGTATGAGCCGAAATAAATCATTGGCCATACATGGGTCAGAAGTTACAACGGGCTGGAATCATATTGGACGGCCCAGATGATGCTGCTGGGCCAAATTCGGATAGGCCATAACGGACCGTGAGTTAGCGGGCTGTAAATGTGCTATATGCGAACAGTTCGTTAACAGGCTTTCCATGAGCCGGCCCGCCACCTTTTGACCAAGTCAAACAGGCCGGCCTTTTAACCTGAATGGGCCACTTTTGGGTCGTGCCACGTGTCAATTTATCATAGGTGCATCCCGTCCATTGGCTGGATGACATCTGTCCCAAGGCTGAGCTGACACGTGGATCCTTCGGCGAATCAGAATTTTACACGTGGAAAATCCCGATTGGTCAGGTTTGTTAACAGGTTATCGGATCCAAAACCGGACCCGATAGCATAACAGCGACCCGTTATGCTGGATGCCATGTGTCAGTTACCCTTGACGAAAGCACTTCCATGACATGCCATTTATCGTCATGGAAGTGGACACTTTCGTGATGATAATTTTGGTATTGTCATGGAACACTTCTACGACAACACAGGTATGACTATCTTGATTCTGTCATAAAATCGTCATGGATGTACATGCATGACAGAAAACGTGACCTACTGTGACAAACACGTATCATCACGGAAGTGTTTTTTTTTGTAGTGACTTGATCAGTTGGATCGCGAAGAAGTTCGACTACATCAACCGCGTTGTTAAACGCTTCCGCTTACGATCTACGAGGGTACTAGACACACTCTCCCCTCTTGTTGCTATGGATCTTCATAGATAGATCTTGCGTGTGCATAGAAATTGTTTTGTTTTACATGCAATGTTCCCCAATAGCAACAACTTTACATTAGTTTCAAAGCAACTTTCGCTATGTGTACTAAGGATTTTGTTTAAAATTTTCCTAACTTTTCCCACTGTAGCAGCCAAATTGTCTACCGCTGATGCTCAGAAACCTATCGTTGTCTCTAAGTTGCCTACAATACTACAAAGGCACTTATCATCGATCATTGTGAATTGCGAAATTTTTATCGCCTATTCTGACTAACAAATTGCTTTATATTGTTAATTAGTCGCCTGTCATTAACATCATTTTCCATTGCTAGTGAGGTGTCTATGATAATGTGGAAAGTCGCCCATTGTTGTTTCTAAGGTTGGTCTGCCTCTAAAGCTAAGTTGCTTATAGTATTAAAAAGTACTTATATGCAAGTTAGAATAATGTTAGGACATTTGTTGGTCATGTTAGGCAACTTAGAGATGATGCCATGTAAATTTATAAACGATATTAGGCAACTTGACAGTCATGGTCCTCAACATACGGGAATCATTTAGTTGATAGGCAACTTTAAAGGTGATATTAGGTAACTTGACGATATTGTTAGCCAATTAGAAGTTCTTGAGTAAATATGTAATCATGATAGACGATCTGTTGCAAAGTTGCTTCCTCTAGCACCAAAGTTGCCCCATATAGCATTAAAGTTGCTTGAAGAAAAACTTTGTCAAAACATATCAATATGGGATTTAGTTTTGAAGAGATCGTTGTGAGGAATCTAAACGTGAAAACATATCTTAGTTTTGGTGTTCAGTTTAAGAGTTGTAGCCTTTTGAATTTTCTTGAAATGGAACTAAAATGGACGTGATGCATTTCCTAACTCTTGCTCCATGCGTTGCAGGAAGGAGTCACGACATGGTGAAGCCACAGGCGAGGACGCAGGAATCTTCTCAATTGATGAGGAGCACATGGGGTGGGGGCCTTTTCCTTTTTTTAGGACAGTGAAGACAAAAAAATTGTTATTTTTGGGTGTGTGGTCGGGAGTACTAGCCAGCCAACAGTTGCTGGCTAGCCGTGTCTAACCAGAACAAGTCTTTGTTCAATTTGAACATCCTGGCAGGCGATGCCCTGTTCCTATGGCCCTATGGGAAAATAGTTTGTAGAAAAGAAAAATTAAAGCATGAATGGTATTGACACGCAATTTAGAAGCCACTGCTAGGCAATTGTTTCAACAAGATGAAGCAATTATACCTCGTTTCCTCCGGTCTTCTGGCGCTTCGGATTTGTAGGTTGATCCACACCAGCACTTTTGTCACTCGCATTTTCAGCGTCTCCAGGAATACTCTCATTGCTCACAATATCATCAGGGCGCTTCCCTCGAGAGATAATTGCCTTACTCCTCCAGCGCTTGTACCCAACTAATGGTCCGCTGCTTTGTGGCTAAATGAGGAGAACACATAAATCACAATCACAAAAACATGAATCAGAAAAAAGAAAACAAAAAAGAAAGAGGAAAATAGTAGCATGTTTCAAAATGCTTCAAAATATCTTGCACACCTCTGTTCTCTGTTCATCGGTGGCATGAGATGGATCATCATCAGGATTGAATGCCGGAGGGGCATCCTGAAGGCCCTTTTTGCTTGCCCCAGCCATGTTTTCCTGCTACGTGTAAAGAGAAAGAACATCATCATGCATGAAAAAATGCCTAAAATGTACGTATATTTCAGCCTAATCCTATAAAAGAATCTCACACAGCATATGACTGAGGCAAAAATAAAAGCCAATATATCAGCCAACTAATTGTCGAAAAATGTTGGAAAACAAGGTATTAGGCAAACTCACACACGATCTTAGGCAAAAAACTTAACAAACTGAAGCAAACCAAGGAGGCATGACAGGCAACTAAAGTGTCAAAAGTGAAATGCACAAATACTGATTTTACCTCTGTTGCTATATGAAGTAGGACTAAAGTGTAAAAGTGATTGTACTTTAAGTAACAGATAATTTTCAAAAATCTAAACAAATCTACCAAGGAGTCATGACACGCAACAAGGTATTAGGCAAACTCGCACACCATCTTAGGCAAAAAGCATAACAAACTGAAGCAAACCAAGGAGGCATGACAGGCAACTAAAGTGTCAAAAGTGGAATGCACAAATACTGAATTTATCTCTGTTGCTATATGAAGTAGGACTAAAGTGTAAAAGTGATTGTACTTTAAGTAACAGATAAAATTTCAAAAATCTGAACAAATCAAACAAGTAAAAATGTACAAATAAATCTGAAGCATATCAAGCAAACTATTTCACATCAGACAGTTCACACTACTGCCCATTAAAATCACATCAGGAAATTACTTCCCTATATTTCCATCAGGCAATTACTTCCTCTAGAATTGCATTCTTCACACATATCATCCAAAACTAAAACCACATCATGCAATTAAGAAAAAAAAACGAAATAACTGAAAACAATTTCCCCTGCACTGAATTACTTCCTCTCGATTTGCATTGTTCAGAAACAATGCTAACTGCAACAAATTGTACTACAACGCTTGTGTGTGTGGGCAACTTCTGACAACATACAGGGCAAGTCATTCACAAAACTAGAGCAAACGTGAAATCCTTGTAGTGAGCATCCTAACCCAAAACACTCGTACATCATCCCGTTTCAACACCACAGCAGCCCCAACCGTCCTCAAACCCTACATCCATCAGTAGCCAAATTCCCTTGCGCACCGAATTCCCAATAACTCTACATCCAATGTTGTCCACCATGTACTCGTCGATTTCAACATGGGGAAAAAGCGTGAAATCGAAGGCAGATGTGCTTACCAATAGATTGCGAGGAAGGAAGGTGGTCCCCTCTGTGCGACTCTGCCCTCTGCGCGAACGGCACGGCGCTCACGGCGGTCGTTCCTCCCCTGTCCCGCCTCGGCTACTGCTTCCCTTCCGACGACCTGCTCCACGCCGCAGCACAGGCTAACCCCCCACTTCTCCTCTTCCAGAAAACGCCGCACGCACCTGGTGGTGGCGCGCCACTGGTCACCTCCCCCTCGCGGTGAATCGCTCCACCTCCGGCGGAAAAATCGGCCGCGGATTCGCCGAACGTCGATGCCCGCGGGATTCAACCTCGCCTGATTTGGGGATTGGGGGATTTTTTTCAAGAGTATGCCAATGGCGTACCATATTTTTATAGAAGATAGGGATTAAGGGATTTGTGGGTGAGAGAAACGGGGGAGGAGAGCGCAACTGGTGTTGCAGTTTCGAAATGAACGCCGACAGTGGGAGGGGGTGGACGCGAGAGGAGGAGAAGTGGTGGGATCCGGAACCGCCGCTCCCACCCAACGGGCAACGGCCGACCAGGTGCCACCTGCGCGCGTGACCCGAAAAGACAACGCTACACCTGGTGCTCAAGGACGCGGTGTGCGCTCAAGGACGCTAACGAGCACAGCTGCACTTTTTAGGATTCAGGAAAGGACAAACCCAATGCTAGAAGCTCTGTGTGGTGAAGGATTATACTCGTACAAGGCGAGCCCAGTGCAATGCAGCGAAAGTTCAAGAGGCTAACGCTGACAGATGTCAAAGATGTTCATTGTTCAGTCTGCACGAAATGTTCTTCGGCTATAACACGCTTTGTCACCAGTGCAGTGCTTAGTATAATACAATTTGAAACGAGAACAAGGTGCAAGCATTTATCACAAATAACAAACATTGGCAGTTTCCATTTGCCAAAATTCTAGACGCGAGCAATATCTGTCTTAAGAAAAAAACTTGCCCTCAACTCGGGAAGTGAATCCTGGCATGTGACGACATCCCATTGTTTATTTTGTCTCTGATCAACAACATCTCCGTCCATGTCCACTGACCTGAAAGCGTGTGCTTGCACTTGTCACACCCTGGATTTCTATATAGGTTCATGGCCTCCAGGTTAACCGCTGCCTCCATGACATTTCTGGCATACCTCATGAATCTGTCTTCTGCCTGAAACCCATAGATCCTGAGCTCAGCCAGATTGTGGTGCTTGAAATCAGGGGAAGATGGTTCCCACTCTAGTCCTTTGTCCTTCTTCTCGCTGTACGTAAACCTCTTCCTCACCTCCCCGGTTGTCATTTCACATAAATGATCCCTCACCTGCATTCAATCAGGTCAAGAATTCCAAACCGGTGTCTGAACTTCGAAAAGAGAGAGCTCGCTTTGCATATTCAACGTGAGGTGGAATAAAGATGAGAAATGAAAATCGGTACAAGATTTTACCATGATGCATAGTTCCTTAAGGGCGGGTGCACCTTGGAGTATGAACATCGTCCAAGTCAGATCACATTCTTCAGAAATGTTGATCAAATTCACAAGCCTTAGTTTGTGGAACACCGGTAGCAATTGCTTTCGACCTTCTGGTTTCACCCAAATCTGCAAAAGAGGGGGATAATGCAGAAGTATGTTTACCAAAAATAATGACTACAACCTCTCCACAACACACAACACTCGGACAACATTGTGGGCCTCCACTAACCTTTTCACATTTGAAGTTCAAATGGAGGGTGCTTATGGCGGTCTTACCCAGCAACTCGCTTAACTTGAGCATCTTGTGCCGCGAAAGACCAGTATTAATGACGGTCACAGTCTGAAGCAGTGGGACATAGCCCAGACAGAAGGGGTCTTCTGGAGACATAAAAGCATTAATTTTCAGTATTGTGAGCTTTGGTACACACTTCAGAGCAACCCTCTTAATACTGCTACAAAAAATCAGTAATTCACGGAGCTGTTCGTGTTCCACTTCCAGCAAAGACATATTCCCCGCATCACACTGTTGGAAACGGAGGAACTCCAGTTGATTGCAAATACTGAAAATTTTGGGGAAGTCTGATTCACCCAACCTCAAATTCTCTAGCGTGAGGCGTGCAAGACCACCAAATGTGTTTGGACACGAACCAAAGAATGACATGAACTGCCTCCCATAAGTGAGCAGTTCATCAACGGAACAATTTCTGCGCACCTTCGTCATGATTGTAAAATCAACTGAAGCGACCTTTTGTGTTGCTATGGTGTTGGCAACAGTCTGGCCAATGAAAACAGACTCATCTCCCAAGTAGAATTGCATGCACAACAGGTGAATGGTGGATAGACTCCCAGCCCTCCTTCCCAGTATGCACCTAGCAGCTTCCAGCACGGTGGCGTTGGCCCGAACTATATCATCTGAGGTTATCTTCCTCCTTCCGTGCTTGGGCTCAAAAGAACCAGCCACGATAACAACCTTTGAGAGTATAGCAGGGATCTGTTTCCAACGTGTGGAGAGGATGGTAGTTCGTGCAGCATCAGCGATTTCAAGTCGCTCCACAATGTTGAGCAAAACGTCATCAGGCAACTTGCTGAGCCTATCAACCTCATTGTCCTCCTACATTTGATATGAAACAAATCAGAGTTGGTTTCGTACTAGTCACATCACCGGCGCAATTTTAATATTTTCCACAAACAACGATATAATTTACAAACTTCCCCACAAGAAGAGCAATTTTGATTATATAGAATTTTTGTACTTCCCCACAGAGAGACGCAAATTTGACTGTACAATTTTGATTATACATGTTTATATACTTCCGAGAGAAAAAACGCAATTGTGATTATACTTCTATACTTTCCAATAGAATGACGTGATTTTGATATTTCCCCACAAAAAGGTTAAATTTTGACCAAGAATTCTGATTATGATTCCTACTTCTTATTGCTCCTCGAATTTTTTATTTTGTTTTTTGCGGTGCTGTTGTAAGAGGATCTATTTCTTCTGATATATAAAAGGAAAAAAAGGAGCATGAGGACGAACTCACCATCATGTCGAGGGAGGATTTGCCGAGGCCGTTCTGGCAGCCGTTTGCCTGGAAAGAGAGCTGATCGTCTCCTCTTCAAACTGATATATAGCTGCTAGGTTTCCGCCACCAATGGAAACTCGGAGACTGAATTCGAAAGAGGGCCTGTTTCTAATTGTAATCCGGCAAGGACTGCTTTTGATTCTTGATTGCTACCAAAAAGGGAGCTGCTTCGATTGCGGATTGAGGCTCGGAATGGAGCCGCTTGATTGCTTCGATTGCCGGTCGCAGCTCGGAAAGGAGCTGCTGCTGCTGCTGCTTGGATTGGGGACTGCAGCTCCCAAAGGGGGAGCTGCTTATTTGGGCGCCTCTTCTCAAGCATCAGTGGATCCTCATTCGCGGCATCCGACGGCGACGGCGAGATGGTGGAGATCGACGCACGGCAGGAGGCGGCGGCGCATAACTGACCCCCGATTTCGTTCTAAAAAAATAACTGACCCTCGATCCCCTTTCCTCTCGGTGAGACCCTAGCTTTTTTTTTTTCCCGAATGCTTAAAGTGCAGCTGCGTTTTCTGGTGAAGTCGAGCGCACGTGCTGCAGTCATTCGATGGCTCGCGACCCACACAATCATCATCCAGATTTGGAAATTCTTCCCCCCCTCCATTCTATATATGAAAAGATTACTTTCAACAATGCGTTGATTTTTTTTCACGTGGTCCGACCAAACACGTCAATGCAATGATGACGTCACATGCATTAATTCCAGTACGAAAAAATTCAAAAAACTATAACTTTCAAACCACGTGTCGGAATGATGATCGGTTTTCACTTTTGGGTTCCTCATGACGAACGCTTCAAAACTAGATCCCATATGAATATGTTTTGAAGTTTTCTTTTCAAAAGCAACTTCGATGCTAAATGAGGCAACTTCAGTGCTAAATAGGAGCAACTTTGATGCTAGATGAATTGCATCGTGTGTATTAATGAATTCATCTAGTAGCCTACTAATAGTTGTGTGCAGTAATCTAATAGATTGTTACCATGGTTGCTAAGTTGCATACATCGAAAACTAATTTGTAGATAGTTTACTTGCCAATGATAATGTGAAAGTTGTTTACCGTAGAGTGTCTAACATGGCTTCTAAATTGTCAGCCTCAGAAACCAAGTTGTCTATATTGCTACGAAGTTGCCTACGGATGATCCCCAATTGCATAAAATACTATTGAAGTTGTCCATCAATGGACATAAGTGGCCTACAATGTCAAAAAGTTTTTCTGGGATCTAAGGTTTCTATCATGATCCAAATTCCGAACTATGTGGGGATGGATGGTATGAGAGCTTTTTTCTTACCTTTTCTGGGGTAGTCTACCAGCCTACGCTAATGAACATGCGTGTGTTAGCTAGCTAGGTCGCAGGTGTTGACTAGTTGCAAAAGTGAGGACAGATGAGAAGTTGCATAAGGGGTGATGAGAAATTTCATAGGGTGCGGGGGTTAGACAGTTGTCCGCAAACTACACAAGTTCATAATTTTGGCACGAGTTGCCAGCAAAAATCATTAAAATCTCCAGATATAATGATGAAAAGTACACATTAGTTGCTTGTTGAATGCACTGGAGTTGCACGAAAACACCTTAAAAGTTGCTAACTTTTTTTGTGTGATACTCGAGTGCATAACGATCTTAAAGTTATTGTCCTCGTTTTGCCTCCAATAACCCCATCAATGGTGAACTTATATTATAGGCAACTGAAATAGTAATGGCAGTCAACTGAGCATCATTAATAGGCAACTTCATAGTGTTTTTGGGCAACTTAAAAATACAACGATAAGCAACTTCATAATATTGTAGGCAACTAATTTGCAAAGTTAGACAACTGAGCAACAATGATAGGTAACTAATTACCAATAGAAGGTAACTGGACGTCGATGATAGGCCAATTTCATAGTATTGTAGGCAACGAGGCATCAATGATAGGCAACTGAACATCCACGATAGGCAACTGAGCAACCATGGTCGGCAAGTTGTGATAATGTTAGAAAATCCATTCATACACATAGTGCAATGAAATTGCTTAAATGTAGCACTAAAGATGCCTCATGTTTTGTGTGATTTTCTCATTTTTACACAAACCAACCTAATAGGCAGCCCTACTAGGTAAAAAATGAAGTTGCCTTCCTATAGCACTAAAGTTGCCTCCATCGGACCCAAAGTTGCCTCAAAAAAAGTTCGACGAAACCTATCAATATGAGATCTAGTTTTGAAGAACTCGTCGCGAGAAACCCAAATGTGAAAACGAAACTGGATTTTGACGCCTCGATCAAAAGTTGCAGTTTTTTAAACATTTTGGACCCCAAATAAATGCACGTCAGGACAAGATTCTTTTTTTGGTCTACCATGTCAGGCGCGTCAATTGCTCCTTCCATATTTAGAAAGCGCTCGATCCTAACAACTGGCGCTCGTGCGCCCTCTAGCCACGTCCTTTTTTTAGTCGATCGGTGAGACCCCCTGTAGGTCTGGGCGGCACGGCAGGGATCACAATTATATTATGGTGGCCTGTGATGGAAGAATGGTGGCATGGATGAGCTAAAGGCCCAACCAGCTTTTCCTGTTGCAGGCTTGCACTAGCCCGGCCACCCCGCGAGAACTATATTTCGGTTACAGTGAGATGGAAGGATCTTTGTATCGTTCAATTTTATCGGACGTCGCGGAAGGGACAGATGGAAGGGAGCCACTCGTTGCAACCTGTGAGTTTTTTTTCTTGTAAATTCGTTTATTCTGAATATTTTATCTTTTAAACCATGAGTTTTCTCTTTTCGGAATCCGTTTCCAAGAGGCACAGTCACGCCTCTCACGGGAGCAAATCTGTGGCTCTCGTAAAGCAAAATCGTACCTCTCACGGAACCATACCTCTCACGGAGAAAAAAAGAAGATTTTTTTGTTTTCACGAAAGGAAAAAAAAGAAAATGTGTTTTCCCATTTTTGAGAGGCACGGTCGTGCCTCTCGCGGGAAAAAACGCGTTTTCGCTTAAACTATCTTTTTTCCAAAATAAACATTTGTCGAAAAGCTAAGAAATACCCGTGGAAAACCGAAAAGTCAAAAAAATACCGGAAAGAAAACCATCTAAAAGCAGAAAACACGTGCGGAAAAATTAAAAAATCCGAAGGGAGCGCGCCATCTCAGCCCACCCCATGTGATCGTTGGGAGGCTTCCGAAGGAGCGCTCCTCAACTAGTTGCTCTTCTGTTTGGCGCCTTAAGCGCCCGAACAGTAAGCTGGCGCCCACGCGTGCCCACCTCATCACCTCATGGGCCGGCCCACAATGGACGTGCAACGTAGTCAAAATGTCTTGCAAAAAAACACACAAAAGGTGCAGATACCAGGACTCAAACCCGCCCCATGCCAGGACAACTAACAAAGTGTTTTGCTAACCACCAGAGCTGCGAAGCGCATGGGTTGTAAGCGAGGCTATGTGCCTCTGTATTCGAGGCACTTCCGTCGAAGATGAAAAGGCAATCCTGGAACTCCGATTATGTGATCCTGATCTCGCGAAGGATATGATCATGCTTGCCGCCGCTGCCCTCTTTGATATCTGACTAGGGGTTGGGGCGCCACCTGTGGCGCCTCTTGAGAGGAAGCTGGGCATTGCCAGGTTGGCAAACGCCCATTTCACTTACTTTCTTACTATCATGTAATGCATGGACATGACACGTAAGAAGTTGCACTACAAATTTTAAAAGAGCTAAATAAATTGCCTCAAACACAAAGAGATTAGAGTGTGTGAAACACAAAACACTGGAAGGCATGAGATAGAACCAGTATATACTGCAAGTTTATGAAGTGCTAAGAATTCAACATTTAGTTGTGACATGAAGTGCTACACCAAAAGAATAAGAACACAATGACAGAAGGTTTAAAGGGTATTCAAGCCGAATGCTCGAATTTTAAATCACCACGAAATATGTGACGAAAATGCCACCCAGTTCCATGGAGTTCTTTGGCTACCAGTTCTTGACATGGTGGATTCTGAGACATATCCTACAAAGCAACCATACCATCCAATAAGCTAGAAAATGTGTAGACATGCGTCGATCACTTTGTAGACATCCAATAAGCTAGAAAATGGCATGTACTGTGGCAAGCACTCGCTCAACCGGAAAGCTAGAGGTGCAGGTGGCAGCAGGATGTTGAAAGTAGCTGGGAGATGAAAGCGCGACATCATGATGCAGCTCATCATGGACAACGAGGCACAAGATGTTATACAGCTCCAGGAAGTTGTTCTGGAATGGAGTCCCTGATATAATAATCCGCTTTTCGGCGCTGACTTGTGCGAGAACTTTCCAAATTAGGCTTTTCTTGTTCCTTGGTGTGTGCCCCTCGTTGAGGATCAACAAGCCGGGCTTCTCAAGAAGCACATTCCTCTGCATATCTCCATCTTTGCCTTCACCCTTGGCAAGATTCCTATAAAGCGAATAGCTTAGACCAAGTATGCTACTCCCTTCGCACCAAGATGCTAGCTTCACCATCATGTTTGATTTCTGGCTCAATTTTTTCATTGTCAACTTCTGTCCCAGACCATGATTATTTGAAACCAGTTTCTTGATGGTCTTGTCTTCATCCCACTGGATCTCACTAGAATTCAGTACATGGAATGGGAGCTTGACTTTCCATTTTCTGAATTTGCTCCCAGATAACTGGGCTTATCCCTAACCTCATCGTAACGCCTGCGGCCGCTAGGAAGGCGAACAGCAGCGAGGAGGCCACAGGAATGCCTAGTGGCAGTCAGGAGTCTCCATTGTCCACCCAGCCACACACGAATCCAGCAGAGAAGGTAGCCTACATGCCTATGCCTTAGTGATTTCTAAATAGTTACAAGTCACGAGCGTGTTTTCATTATTGCAACAGGAGATTGATGACAATCGAGTGATTGGACACTGTTAAGTGACATATTATTGGGCTTTATATTTGTAATTTGTGAGTTCTACTTTACAATCGGTAAGATATTATTTTTACTGATTTACAGTAGTATTTTTTGTAGATTCCAGCTAGTTTTGAATTGCCAATTATTTCTTAATGTACCATGGGTAGTAACAGACATATATTGGGTGGTAACATACACTATGGAGATGCGCCCGCGGCCAGTTCCGCGATTGCCGCCCGAAGGGTGGGGAATTTGCCAGAGAAGTTTGGTATTACCATTGGCCTATTTCATGTACTCGCACCTCTCTTTTCTAAGTTTCTCTAATTCATGAAGAATTTGGACATCAAGAAGTTTATTGATCTCATCAACTTTATTCTACTTCTTCTGGAGTGTTTTGAGAGCAGCTTCCTTCTTCATTTCATATATCCTTGTGCATGCTGCCTCATTACTCTTTGTGTTCTTCCAACATCCATAGGATCGATCGACAGAGGTAGAGGTGGTTCAAAAATTGAAGGACAGAGTTCGTGCACTTTTTGGTGAGCTGGGGAATGGTCCGACCAACTCCCCCTCATCGGCGACCCTAGATCGGCGACCCGGTCCACCTCCCTTGCCGGCGACGACCGCGGCTGGAAGGGCCCCCCCGGGGCAGCTCCGACCAACTCCCCCTCATCGGCAACCCTAGATTGGCAACCCGCTCCCCCACCCTCGCCGGTGACGACCACGGCTGGAAGGACCCCCTCCCCCCCCCCCCCCCCCGACGGCACCGGCGACTCCCGATGGGCAGGCTGCTCGCCCTCACTGCCGCCGCCGCCGCCGCCGCCGCCACCCTCACTGCTCGCCCTCAATTTTGGTTCAACGAGGCACAAGATGTTATACAGCTCTAGGAAGTTGTTCTGGAATGGAGTCCCTGATATAATAATCCGCTTTTCGGCGCTGACTTGTGCGAGAACTTTCCAAATTAGGCTTTTCTTGTTCCTTGGTGTGTGCCCCTCGTTGAGGATCAACAAGCCGGGCTTCTCAAGAAGCACATTCCTCTGCATATCTCCATCTTTGCCTTCACCCTTGGCAAGATTCCTGTAAAGCGAATAGCTTAGACCAAGTATGCTACTCCCTTCGCACCAAGATGCTAGCTTCACCATCATGTTCGATTTCTGGCTCAATTTTTTCATTGTCAACTTCTGTCCCAGACCATGATTATTTGAAACCAGTTTCTTGATGGTCTTGTCTTCATCCCACTGGATCTCAATAGAATTCAGTACATGGAATGGGAGCTTGACTTTCCATTTTCTGAATTCTTGCTCCCAGATAACTGGGCTTATCCCTAACCTCATCGTAACGCCTGCGGCCGCTAGGAACAGACCAGGCGAACAGCAGCGAGGAGGCCACAGGAACGCCTAGTGGCAGTCGGGAGTCTCCATTGTCCACCCAGCCACACACGAATCCAGCAGAGAAGGTAGCCTACATGCCTATGCCTTAGTGATTTCTAAATAGTTACAAGTCACGAGCGTGTTTTCATTATTGCAACAGGAGATTGCTGACAATCGAGTGATTGGACACTGTTAAGTGACATATTATTGGGCTTTATATTTTTGTGAGTTCTACTTTACTAATGGTAAGATTTTATTTTTGCTGATTTACAGTAGTATTTTTTGAACGATGCCCAGCAGCAGGAACTCATGGGCCCAAATAACATGGACCGAAGCTGCACGAGGGACTAGGCCTTCTTGTTTCCTTCCTTTTCTCTTTTTCTAGCGATCGGGGGACTCCACACACATAAAACCAGCCAATGACAGCGTATGCGTACAAATCTTTTAGCGCAAAATCAAGGTAGGGCGGGCGCCCTGCCTCGCCCTACCGGGAGCCCCGCCTGTGCCCTCAGGCATGATCAGTGGCGAATCTTGGAAGAAAATCGAGGGCGGGCTCAAAGTTCACAGTGCGAAAAAAAGCCACCGACTCCCAATTCTTTTGTCCAAAGAAGGTTCATATTTACTATAATCTTTTGGAATTTTTTGAAAATATCAAATGTTTGACCTTTCTCGCAAAATAGCCATCATTTCGAACTAATATAGTAACTTGTTTTACCATGCCAAATCTAGCCGCTTGTGATGGATTCTTGAAAAGAGAACAAGGGAAACAAAAGGCAGCCTCCTTTTTCACATTGCCTTTTTTCAATCTTATCGTTATTTATGTGGTCTTGGAATTTGCAGACCATGGCTCGGAAGAGCATGACAAGACTGTTCATAGAGGCAAGTTTGGAGAGGCCAACCGACTCGGTACTGACGTCGGCCTCCAATGGACAATCACCTCCACCAGTACCTCAAGGGCGAGTAAAGAGACCGCGTGCACTTGCTAAGGAACCTTTGCAAGCTAGAAGGTCAAATCAGTCAACATCTGGGTCCTCTGGACTCTCTCAGGCAAATGAGAGCATTGCAGATGAGGGGATTGCAGATTTAGGCATTCCAGAAGGAGGCATTCCTGAAGAGGACATTCCAAAAGGGGCATTCCTGAAGAGGATGTTCCAGAAATGGGTGATCATAGGAAGAAGAAACCGGGTGATCATAGGAAGAAGAGTCCGAACAACATCACACGATGCAGGCCCAGGGAAATTAAGGGTCTCCGAAATTCACTCGAACCGCGTCACGTTGCTATGATCGAGGAAAGAGAATGGGATGCCCCTCTAAAATTACAAGTGATGGAAGCACTAAGAACTCAGACTGTCAAGGATATGGCTATGCTTATTGATGAAAAAGGGAGACTTGATCTGAAAGGCACATATATTGATCTGTATGAGCTGGCACCATATGTGATGGGCGATCCCAATGAAGGTGATTTTGTGGGACCTGCAGTTGGGATTCCTATAGGTTTTGAGGAATTGAAAGCGATGATCAAACGACCCCCATCTGATCCTCACTCAAAACGGTGGGTCCTGACCACGAATGAATTAAAGGAGTTGTTGATAGATTTGTCCCAGAAGAATAATCCGGCTGACGATGAAAAAGTTATGTGTCTTTACAGGCTTTATGTGTGGGCTTTGATCAATGCACCAAGTTGTGCCAGTACTGCTAATATGAATCATTTGGGTGTATTTTGTACTGGTGAGGAGTATAGGTCGTGCGATTATAGTGTAGATACTTTGGTGGATGGTGTCACAAGTTGGAAAAACGGAGATTTAACATCAATTCCAGGAAATATGTTATTACCCCTGGTAAGTTATCTCGTATATGTTTGGTACTCAATTTACTTGCAAATATTCTGTGTAATGACCAGTGACATTATGTTTCCGACTGGGTTCCCAACAAATCATAGTTGCGGACTTAGCGATACTGGAGGACGATGAAACTCCACCACCAGCATCTGGTTTTCCACGCTATGAATTCATACTACAAGAGCGGTTTACTAAGGTGTTTGATAAAGGTCTTGCAAATCTTGAGGTAACTAACCTTTTTTTTCATACAGTCTAGTTTTGTCCATCCACTGGAAAGGGAAAGGATAACTGGAAAAAGGATATATTGTTACGTTTTATTTACGACTTCTTCTTGCTAATAGACGTATTTATGTGAATTCTACTGTTTTGCAGTTCAGGGGCTTGTGTGATAGTGTTTACGCTCAGATATTCAATCGACCATGTAAAAGTGGTCTGCTTGGCACCGGAAGCTCCCATGCTTCCTCCCCGCAACTCCATGTAAGTCAAATGATTCGAATATAAATTAATCCTAATATGTACTAGTTTGCACACGATCTCTGCTACAAGTTAACAACGATGTCAAAAAGTTCCCAGCTAAACATATGCATATAAGAAGTGACATGCAGCTAGCTAGACTGCTCATAAATACTAACCATGATTTAATTTATTCTGAATTGGCGCAACTGCAATTTCTTTTTTGCTTTTATAAGTATTAGAGATGGCACATAAACACTGTTTACACGTCTTTTCAGGCTATTAATCTTGATCAGCATTCTTGCGAGGCTGCCAAGGCTAAAGAACTGCTTTCAGAATTGCGCATTGCAGATTTGAGGTTCGTTGATAGGTTCATAATTTTCTTGAATAAGATGGAAGATTCTTTGCATAGAGACGCTATAGAGGGTCCCTGTGATCTAAGGAGCTCTCTACGGACCAAGCTGCAACGCGAATCTATGCGCGAAACTGTTCATGAAGTTTTTGCATATATCTCAGAGCACGAAGCTATCTGTGCGCGATTCACTACAGATGTAAAGAAGTACATTTCAGATGTCAAGGCGATACATCTAGAGTTGACTAAAAAGGATCAGGATGAGGATTGTTGTTCCTTCAAGGCGATACATCTAGAGTTGACTAAAAAGGATCAGGATGAGGATTGTTGTTCCTTTAGATACCCTTTTTAGTCAATCTAGAGTTGACTAAAACGGAACAACAATCCTGATCCCGATCCTTTTTAGTCAACTCTAGATGTATCGCCTTGACATCTGAAATGTACTTCTTTACATCTGTAGTGAATCGCGCACAGATAGCTTCGTGCTCTGAGATATATGCAAAAACTTCATGAACAGTTTCGCGCATAGATTCGCGTTGCAGCTTGGTCCGTAGAGAGCTCCTTAGATCACAGGGACCCTCTATAGCGTCTCTATGCAAAGAATCTTCCATCTTATTCAAGAAAATTATGAACCTATCAACGAACCTCAAATCTGCAATGCGCAATTCTGAAAGCAGTTCTTTAGCCTTGGCAGCCTCGCAAGAATGCTGATCAAGATTAATAGCCTGAAAAGGCGTGTAAACAGTGTTTATGTGCCATCTCTAATACTTATAAAAGCAAAAAAGAAACTGCAGTTGCGCCAATTCAGAATAAATTAAATCATGGTTAGTATTTATGAGCAGTCTAGCTAGCTGCATGTCACTTCTTATATGCATATGTTTAGCTGGGAACTTTTTGACATCGTTGTTAACTTGTAGCAGAGATCGTGTGCAAACTAGTACATATTAGGATTAATTTATATTCGAATCATTTGACTTACATGGAGTTGCGGGGAGGAAGCATGGGAGCTTCCGGTGCCAAGCAGACCACTTTTACATGGTCGATTGAATATCTGAGCGTAAACACTATCACACAAGCCCCTGAACTGCAAAACAGTAGAATTCACATAAATACGTCTATTAGCAAGAAGAAGTCGTAAATAAAACGTAACAATATATCCTTTTTCCAGTTATCCTTTCCCTTTCCAGTGGATGGACAAAACTAGACTGTATGAAAAAAAAGGTTAGTTACCTCAAGATTTGCAAGACCTTTATCAAACACCTTAGTAAACCGCTCTTGTAGTATGAATTCATAGCGTGGAAAACCAGATGCTGGTGGTGGAGTTTCATCGTCCTCCAGTATCGCTAAGTCCGCAACTATGATTTGTTGGGAACCCAGTCGGAAACATAATGTCACTGGTCATTACACAGAATATTTGCAAGTAAATTGAGTACCAAACATATACGAGATAACTTACCAGGGGTAATAACATATTTCCTGGAATTGATGTTAAATCTCCGTTTTTCCAACTTGTGACACCATCCACCAAAGTATCTACACTATAATCGCACGACCTATACTCCTCACCAGTACAAAATACACCCAAATGATTCATATTAGCAGTACTGGCACAACTTGGTGCATTGATCAAAGCCCACACATAAAGCCTGTAAAGACACATAACTTTTTCATCGTCAGCCGGATTATTCTTCTGGGACAAATCTATCAACAACTCCTTTAATTCATTCGTGGTCAGGACCCTCCGTTTTGAGTGAGGATCAGATGGGGGTCGTTTGATCATCGCTTTCAATTCCTCAAAACCTATAGGAATCCCAACTGCAGGTCCCACAAAATCACCTTCATTGGGATCGCCCATCACATATGGTGCCAGCTCATACAGATCAATATATGTGCCTTTCAGATCAAGTCTCCCTTTTTCATCAATAAGCATAGCCATATCCTTGACAGTCTGAGTTCTTAGTGCTTCCATCACTTGTAATTTTAGAGGGGCATCCCATTCTCTTTCCTCGATCATAGCAACGTGACGCGGTTCGAGTGAATTTTGGAGACCCTTAATTTCCATGGGCCTGCATCGTGTGATGTTGTTCAGACTCTTCTTCCTATGATCACCCGGTTTCTTCTTCCTATGATCACCCATTTCTGGAACATCCTCTTCAGGAATGCCCCCTTTTGGAATGCCTAAATCTGCAATCCCCTCATCTGCAATGCTCTCATTTGCCTAAAAGAGTCCAGAGGACGCATATGTTGACTGATTTGACCTTCCAGCTTGCAAAGGTTCCTTAGCAAGTGCACGCGGTCTCTTTACTCGCCCTTGAGGTACGGGTGGAGATGATTGTCCATTGGAGGCCGACGTCAGTACCGAGTCGGTTGGCCTCTCCAAACTTTCCTCTGTGAACAGTCTTGTCATGCCCTTCCGAGCCATGGTCTGCAAATTCCAAGACCACATAAATAACGACAAGATTCAAAAAAGGCAATGTGAAAAAGGAGGCTGCTTTTTGTTTCCCTTGTTTTCTTTTCAAGAATCCATCACAAGCGGCTAGATTTGGCATGGTAAAACAAGTTACTATATTAGTTCGAAATGATGGCTATTTTGCGAGAAAGGTCAAACATTTGATATTTTCAAAAAAAATCCAAAAGATTACAGTAAATATTAACCTTCTTTGGACAAAAGAATTGGGAGTCGGTGGCTTTTTTTTCGCACTGTGAACTTTGAGCCCGCCCTCGATTTTCTTCCAAGATTCGCCACTGATCATGCCTGAGGGCACAGGCGGGGCTCCCGGTAGGGCGAGGCAGGGCGCCCGCCCTACCTTGATTTTGCGCTAAAAGATTTGTACGCATACGCTGTCGTTGGCTGGTTTTATGTGTGTGGAGTCCCCCGATCGCTAGAAAAAGAGAAAAGGAAGGAAAACGAGAAGGCCTAGTCCCTCGTGCAGCTTCGGTCCACGTTATTTGGGCCCATGAGTTCCTGCTGCTGGGCATCATTCAGGAACTGACAAATGTGTAGACATGATGCTCATTGCAGCAGTAACTATGCTCTTCAAGCTCTCCAAAGTACTGGATCCCGCCAGGTGTTCCTGCATTGCATTTGGAGATCATGTTTCGGACATATGAGAGGTGAGGCAACGGCGTTTGTTACATGACGGCTGTGGTATCTGCTTACCGCATATGATGTACTCTGGATGCTCGCCCTCGTCGCGCTGTGGAGCGTGTGTTGACAGAATTGTTAGTAGAATCAAACATAGTATGGCAATTATTATATCACACGGTATGATAGAAAAATAACTGGGAAGCAGCAGTGATATAAGAAGTAAACTTTAACACACACTATGCCTTCACAAATTGAACGCACAGGTGATGAGGTATACATCCTTGAGTAAGAATAACTAATTAGTGCTGCAGTTCCTTTACAAAAGGCTGGTAGTAGTGCAGTGAGTGAATTTAATTGTAACATGAAAGATGAAGATAGAGTACATTGGATGAAAATGAAATTCTGTCAGTTTATAACATATTCATGCTAACGATGTATGTAAAATTGCCAGCACCACATTCTTCATTTGAGTGTGTAAACAAATTCATAAAATGAAGGTAGGTCCTTTTGATTCACTTTTGTAAAAGTTTGGAATGGAGCATGTGGATGCATGCCATGATCATGCTTGAACAGTCGCATTATAGATTTTGTCGTCAGAATAAAATGTTGACTGAAATTAGATGGAAAAGAATATCTAAATAAAAATGGCCACGCTTGGTGAACTGTGAAATGTAAATAATGAGAGTTGGAAGTAAAGGAAACAATAATAGAAATTAGGTTGTAGATACAAAGATTATCATATAATTCAGTGGATGAAAAGCAAATCTTGTTCAGGTAGAAAAAAACCATACACTCAATGACAAGCATTAAAAGTATGAAGTGAATAACTATCAGTTCGGTGGTGCCTGACGAAATATTCACATGATATTTTATAACTGGTTGATGGACGAAATATTCACATGATATTTTATAACTGGTTGATGGATCAGATTAGTTTCTGCTGACAGCACTGGAAATTATGAAGAGCCTAATTACTAAAAAGCAGCATAGTTTGAAGAAATGCAGTCATGTGGTAAGAGAAAATAGTCAGTACTGCAGTGTATGAATTTAACTGTAACATAAAAGAGCAACATACAGTGCAGTGGTTGAAAATGAAATTCTGTGAGTTCCAACTGTCATGTCATTGTCAAAACAGATTCCTAAACAAAGGTGATTTGTTTTGATTCAGTTTTGTAAAAGCATTGAATGGAGCATAGTTACGTAGAAGATAGTCAGGCTGGAACAATCTCAGTATAAATTGTGTGGTGAGAATACAATGGTAAGTGAAGCCAGACGGAAAAGCAGATGTAAACTGAACAAGAGTGCATTTAAATGCATGGGACAATGTTTTCACCTGATACATGTTGGAATAATCCCATTAAGAAAGCAGTTCAAGACGTTCTACCCAATTAGACCTTATTCTGGATACTAATTACTCTAGACTCTAATTCCTTCTTGAGTGTTAGAAATAAATTAAAACAAATAACACCAGCAGCCAGCTTTTCAAGATCATGCATATTCTTAAGAAGAAAGCATAGCAAGAATGTTGTATTCATCACCTTGATGGAGCAAATTTTGGTTGAGTGCTGTAACATCCGGTTGATTAATTTCTCCACGTAATGTCATTACTCTGCAAGTGCATCTGAATCTGTATCATAGCAAAAGACTAATATCAGCAAGAGAACATAGTACTTCCATGTAAATAACCATATAGAAAGGTATAAGATAGGTGTTTAAAGATAACCTACGCTAAAAAAACGTCACAAAAAGTGACCAGAAATTGAACCTTAGTACAGATTATGTTGGAACCGAGGATCAACGGACGATAAAGAAGAACACGAGACACAGTGGATTACCGGGCGACAAACGCCTGCCGGGCAACGGATGCCCCGCCGGCGACGAACGCCGTATTCTTTTCTCTGTATTCTACTCGGCTCACCGAACAAGTCGATTACATTGGCTTATATAGCTCAGCACACAGGAGCAGCCCACACGTCGCATGCATCCGGCCACTAACCACGCACGCACGCACGAACTAATCAACCTAGCATGCACTAACCACTAACCAACATGCGCGCAACGACGCGCCTCCACTGCCCGATCAGCACGCCCTGGCCTACTCGCACGACGCGCTCACACGCGCCTGCTGTGTCTTGGACTCCCAACAGATCGCCAACAGACTCACACACGCACACACCCTGCCTCGGACCTGACCTGGACGCGCACATGCCGGTCACCACCGCCACGGGCATGGCTTATTCCAACAGATTAGGCATGTGCGCGTGTGTGTCAATAACAACTTACAATAAACGAAAACCCAGCAGACAAACCTGACCTTAGCAAGGGAAGATTAGGCCAACATGAATTGAGGAATTTAAATTATCAACTCTGTACCTTTGTTTTAAGAGCTCGTTTACGGTGATTGGGGCGGTACTGGGAGTACTTTCAAGTACTTACCCCTTCGATTTTTATTAGCCGTCCGATCTGGTGGGGGATTAAAAATGAATTAACTTGATTAGTTTAATCAGAGAAGGGCATAATGGTCCAGGGTAAAAAATAATTTTCAACCGATCACGTCCACGACCAGAACCACGTCTAGATCTAATAGCTCGGTCAAGTCCTCCTTCTCGCCACGACCAGAACCACGTCTAGATCTAGTAGCTCGGTCAAGTCCTCCTTCTCGTCCTCTTCCTTCTGTCCGACGAGCCCGGTGAGAGGAACCAATTCACCGTCGTCGGCGTCGTTCTCGTCCTCCTCCTGGTCCCCTTCACTATAAAAGACGTGGTCGGCGGCAGGAAGAAGAATAAGGCGTGACATCTGCGGCGGCAGTGTCGGTGGCGACGGCAGCGGCGGTATAGGAGAAAGCCCCCCACTGATCCCATCGCTTCCGGACTTGCATCTTAAGGTATGAATCGCCTGAATCTCAACTTACTTTGATTCGTAGCCTGCACTTCCTACTTAGATTTGTTTAGTCATCATCGATTTAGGTTTCCCTAGTGCATGCAATTCAATTTAGCAGTACTTACATCTCTGATCACGTCTGATTTTTATTAGCCGTCCGATCTTGCGGGGAATTAAACTTGGGCGTTGATGATTGGTTTCCCTCACATGTCAAACGAGCAAAGTCTTTTCCATGCACTTGTCTTTGCCTATGAGCTATTTTACACCTGCAACATTGATAAACAGAAAGATGTTGATGATTGGTTTCCCTCACATGTCATATGCAGGAAGACATGGCGTATGCAAGTGATGAGAGTATGTTCGAGTATCTAAATGTTGTCAGCAAGATGTTTGATAGTGAGGCTGAAGGCTATGAATTCTACAACAAATATGCTCTTGAAAAAGGTTTTAGTGTGAGGAAAAGCTACGTTGAGTGGGATGGATCCAACAAATACATAATTTTAAGGAAAATTGTGTGTAGTCGTCAAGGGTTTCGCGAAGAGAAGCACATGAAAAGAAAGATGGAAGATAGAAAGAGGAGGCCACGAAGTTTAACTCGTGTTGGGTGTAATGCTAAATTGGTCATTACGAGACAGGAGGAAACCGGTCGGTGGTTTGTCAAGGATTTCATCGATGAGCACAGCCATCCTCTAGCCCCACGGGATCTTTCTTGTCTGCTGCGTTCGCACAAACGAATTAGCGATGAGCAGAAAGCGGACATTGCGGACATGGAAAAATGTGGGATCCGCAAATACCGTATTATGGATATTTTGTGCTTTCAATACGGTGGATTTGATAAGGTTGGATGCATAAAGAGGGACATTTATAATTTCTGCCATGCTAATAAGCAGGAGACAATCAGTCCGGTGATGCTAATACGGTGATCATGCACATGATGGCGAGGCGAGAGCGAGATGTGGATTTTTTCTTCAAGTACTTGGTAGACGAGCATGGCTATCTGAAGGGACTGTTCTGGGCTGATAGTCAATCGCGACTTGACTACGAGGCTTTCGGAGACGTCATTGTTTTCGATAGCACATACAGAACCAACAAATACAATCTGCCATTCGTGCCGTTTGTCGGGTTGAATCACCACCGCAGCACTGTTATTTTTGGCTGTGGTATAATTTCTCATGAAACAAGCCAGGCATACGAGTGGATGTTGCGGACCTTTTCTGATTGCATGGCACAGAAGCATCCGATATCTGTGATCACAGATGGGGACCTTGCAATGCAGAGAGCAATCAGGGTGGTCTGGCCAGACTCAAACCATAGACTATGTATATGGCACATTCAGCAGAACATTGTACGCCATCTGCATGATGACGACGTAAAGGAGGAATTCAGATCTTTCATTTATGATACTTCTTTCATTGAAGAGCATGAGATAAAATGGATACAATTCTTACAACGGAATAAAGTAACCAGTGAGGAGTCTTGGCTGCATCAGATGTATCAGATGAGAAAGTTGTGGTGTGCTCCATATCTTGAGGGGCGTTGTTTCCTAGGATTGAGCAGCAATCAGAGGAGTGAGAGCTTGAACTCTGTGCTACATACGCATCTTGAGGGTAAGATGTCGTTGTTTGAAATGCTAGAGCACTATGAGCGTTGCCTTGCGTCGCGACGGATTAACGAAGCTCTCCAAGACGTCGAAGCCTTGCAGTCCGTTCCATTTACAGAGGAAAATGCTTTGCCACTTGAGAAACACGCCGCAACAGTTTTCACACCTAGTGTCTTTAAGATGGTCTTATGGAGCATAGATGCTGTCAGCAAATGTCAGATCAGAGAGATACTAGATGGATCAGAAGATTCCACTTATGTTGTGTCCAAGCAGGAAAGAATGGATAAAAAGTTTGGAGTGCGCATTGAAGAGCAAGGAGGTCTTTTGCACAGGGTGAGTTGTTCTTGCCGTAAGCTGGAATGCGCAGGCACACCATGTTCCCACATTTTTTACCTATTGGGGATTTTAAAACAAACAATTCTGCCCAGTTGTTGCGTTCCCACTAGGTGGACTATGAATGCAAAATGTGCATACGCACCTACCAGAAAAAACCAGATGTATGACTATTCGGTAAGCCTGCAGAGGTACCGCGAGTTGCGGAATTGTAGTCACGCCGCATGTTTCAAGGCATGCCACTCTGATGAGGACTATCACCGTCTAAAGATGCTTTTGGAAGCACAACATCATGGCAAGCAATCAAGTTTTGAACAAGCTGACAGCAAGGGGTCAACTAATGCTCAGCATAACAGCATTAGGTTTGGCCCGTTGATGCCGCACTCGGAGAAAGTTGATAAGGTTCTGGATCCCGTGCATGTGCCAGGCCGAGGTGCACCGAAGAAAAGGCTGCAGGCAAAGACAAAGAAGTCAAGATCACAGAATACGTGTGGCTATTGCAAGAATCCTGGTCACAATCGACGTAAATGCGCTAAATTGCTAGAGGTACGAAATATGTTCATATTTATTTTTTGCATGTGTTTTACTCATAATTGATGTCCATGTGATTTATTCTATTCTTCTGTGTAGGATCTCGAGGCTGAACTGTGATGTCTACATATAGCATGAACTGACGATGAGCCAGAGAAAGTCGTGTGCCATTCAGCTTTGTGTGACGTGGTCTTCACATTCTATTTCATCGTGACAGTAATTTAGTGAAGTGCGGTTGTACTGCCATGTTACTGTATTAGTTCGACATCTTTCGTTTTCATTTTCTGTGTGTATCATTTGATGTCCAACTTTAAGAATGATGATGTATTTCGAACAGGAATAAGGGCTAGCATGGAGCACTTGTTATTTTCGAGTAGAATAATTTTTGTGATGTATTTCTGCACGCACGCACGGCCGCCAGACGGATCTCCCGCGCGATCCCATGGTCTGCATGGCTCATGCATGGCAGGCCATTTTCCTACGTCGACCCAAACACCGGCCCATCCGAGGTTGCAGCTCCGGACGGCCCACGTCACGTACGATCTCGCGCGTTGTTCTCGTGTAACTAAAAATAGTCCCACCTCGCCCCTCGACCAGCTCCTTTACTTGCTTAAATACCTTCATCGAGGTGATTTTAGCAAGCGTTGGTCCTCATTGTAGGATGAATATGATTCTTCACCCTTACTTTGGTTGTCACGCATATTCATAATCATCATGCATATTCTTCATTTAGAGATCATTAATGACTGACGTATTTTTTAAATAAGCGGGGCCCAGTAGGGTGTGCTTGGAAATATTTGAGAAACCTCCATGCACGTTCATCTTCGCTGCATGCAAATCGGGCGGCAGCCGCTGTGCCAGCAGCTGTCAAGGCCTTGATGAATCACTATTCACATGCAGGTCCCCGACTCTTGCATTCAGGTGCCTAGTTTTTGCATGAAGGTCCCTGGGTCGCATCATTGGTTGAGGAAGTATCTCTAGAGTTTTCGAACTGACATTGCCCACCACCTCCTCCAAATCACCCAAATCACCTCCTCCAAATCACCCAAATTTTCTTGTACATGGTGACACACATGTCTATGAAAGAAATTTTTGGAAAAAATTATTTTACAATGCCCCTTGAGGCATAGATCGATGTTTTCAGCAGTCAGTCTAGAGGGCATTATAAATTCAAAAAAATTCAAAAAAATAGAAAACCTTGGAAACCTAGCATTGTTTGTGCAAGAGATCATGTGTGCCAAAATTGAGGTGATTTGGAGGTGGTCGAAAAAATGCCCGCATTCCGGAGGGACCATTTGGTCTTTTAACTTAAGCCAGTTTTTGAAAAAAGGTGAATTTTTCCACCACCTCCAAATCACCCCAATTTTCTTGTACATGGTGACACACATGTGCCAAACATGTCTATGAAAGAAATTTTTGGAAAAAATTATTTTACAATGCCCCCTTGAGGCATACACCGATGTTTTCAGCAGTCAGTCTAGAGGGCATTATAAATTCAAAAAAATTCAAAAAAATACAAAACCTTGGAAACCTAGCATTGTTTGTGCAAGAGATCATGTGTGCCAAAATTGAGGTGATTTGGAGGTGGTCGAAAAAATGCCCGCATTCCGGAGGGACCATTTGGTCACTTAAGCCAGTTTTTGAAAAAAGGTGAATTTTTCCACCACCTCCAAATCACCCCAATTTTCTTGTACATGGTGACACACATGTGCCAAACATGTCTATGAAAGAAATTTTTGGAAAAAATTATTTTCCAATGCCCCCTTGAGGCATACACCGATGTTTTCAGCAGTCAGTCTAGAGGGCATTATAAATTCAAAATAATTCAAAAAAATACAAAACCTTGGAAACCTAGCATTGTTTGTGCAAGAGATCATGTGTGCCAAAATTGAGGTGATTTGGAGGTGGTCGAAAAAATGCCCGCATTCCGGAGGGACAGTTTTTGAAAAAAGGTGAATTTTTCCACCACCTCCAAATCACCCCAATTTTCCTGTACATGGTGACACACATGTGCCAAACATGTCTATGAAAGAAATTTTTGGAAAAAATTATTTTACAATGCCCCCTTGAGGCATAGACCGATGTTTTCAGCAGTCAGTCTAGAGGGCATTATAAATTCAAAAAAATACAAAACCTTGGAAACCTATCATTGTTTGTGCAAGAGATCATGTGTGCCAAAATTGAGGTGATTTGGAGGTGGTCGAAAAAATGCCCGCATTCCGGAGGGACCATTTGGTTAACTTAAGCCAGTTTTTGAAAAAAGGTGAATTTTTCCACCACTTCCAAATCACCCCAATTTTCCTGTACATGGTGACACACATGTGCCAAACATGTCTATGAAAGAAATTTTTGGAAAAAATTATTTTACAATGCCCCCTTGAGGCATAGACTGATGTTTTCAGCAGTCAGTCTAGAGGGCATTATAAATTCAAAAAAATTCAAAAAATACAAAACCTAGGAAACCTAGCATTGTTTGTGCAAGAGATCATGTGTGCCAAAATTGAGGTGATTTGGAGGTGGTCGAAAAAATGCCCGCATTCCGGAGGGACCATTTGGTTAACTTAAGCCAGTTTTTGAAAAAAGGTGAATTTTTCCACCACCTCCAAATCACCCCAATTTTCCTGTACATGGTGACACACATGTGCCAAACATGTCTATGAAAGAAATTTTTAGAAAAAATTATTTTACAATGCCCCCTTGAGGCATAGACCGATGTTTTCAGCAGTCAGTCTAGAGGGCATTATAAATTCAAAAAAATACAAAACCTTGGAAACCTAGCATTGTTTGTGCAAGAGATCATGTGTGCCAAAATTGAGGTGATTTGGAGGTGGTCGAAAAAATGCCCGCATTCCGGAGGGACCATTTGGTCTACTTAAGCCAGTTTTTGAAAAAAGGTGAATTTTTCCACCACCTCCAAATCACCCCAATTTTCTTGTACATGGTGACACACATGTGCCAAACATGTCTATGAAAGAAATTTTTGGACAAAATTATTTTACAATGCCCCCTTGAGGCATAGACCGATGTTTTCAGCAGTCAGTCTAGAGGGCATTATAAATTCAAAAACATTCAAAAAAATACAAAACCTTGGAAACCTAGCATTGTTTGTGCAAGAGATCATGTGTGCCAAAATTGAGGTGATTTGGAGGTGGTCGAAAAAATGCCCGCATTCCGGAGGGACCATTTGGTCTTTTAACTTAAGCCAGTTTTTGAAAAAAGGTGAATTTTTCCACCACTTCCAAATCACCCCAATTTTCCTGTACATGGTGACACACATGTGCCAAACATGTCTATGAAAGAAATTTTTGGAAAAAATTATTTTACAATGCCCCCTTGAGGCATAGACTGATGTTTTCAGCAGTCAGTCTAGAGGGCATTATAAATTCTAAAAAATTCAAAAAAATACAAAACCTTGGAAACCTAGCATTGTTTGTGCAAGAGATCATGTGTGCCAAAATTGAGGTGATTTGGAGGTGGTCGAAAAAATGCCCGCATTCCGGAGGGACCATTTGGTCTAACTTAAGCCAGTTTTTGAAAAAAGGTGAATTTTTCCACCACCTCCAAATCACCCCAATTTTCCTGTACATTGTGACACACATGTGCCAAACATGTCTATGAAAGAAATTTTTTTAAAAAAATATTTTACAATGCTAGGTTATTTTTGAAAGAAATATTCAATCATGCTAACTTAAGAACATTGACAAAAAATGATTTTCAACATTTTCTAAATTTAATAATATATTTGTAATGGAAGATTCGATCATGCTAACTTATGAAAACCTCAAGTCAATGTTTTTTACTATCTATCCTATGTAGATAAGGCTTGTTATTTGCACACACCATTACCAAGCACATGCCCACTGTATGCAGCATGTCTCATCAGTCAAGCAACATTGAAGCACCTACTGTGATCACTGCAGCATCAGAATATAAACACTGCAACAAAGCATAGCTGACCTGCATCTAGACAGTTGATATACTTCAGAGACATACTAGATTAATTAAGTCTCTGCCATACTTAAGAGTCTGCCATACTACTTAAGAGTCTGCCATACTACTTAACAGTTCACAAACACTTCCACCTTCCAGATTCACAGTTCACAACCATACTAGCGCAAAAGTTAATCATCAACTATATTGATGATGAGTACCACTACCAGCTTCACAGAGGGTGACTAGATGGGACCCATAGCCTTTAGGAGGGCTGCATGCTCTGTCCTGATCTTCACGTCGTTCCCACTCGTCGCTACAGCGCGTGCATGCGACATAAGGTGCTCATACAGCCCATCCTTGGGAATTGGCTTAGTGGTGCAGTATGGGCACCTGAACTTGCCGCACTTGTAGTACGCCGCCTTCCCCTTCTCCCTGATCTTGTTGGCTTCATGCTCAATGAAGGACTTGTGGTTCCACTCTTCCACCTCATCTCCAGAGTTGTACTGCACATACAAATGATTTGCATAAATACATACTTCCCATTTAGAGTAATGTAATTAACAAACATCAAATAATTGCCATTTACTTGCCCATTAATGAACAAACAAACATAATAGCCCATTTACAGCTAATTAATGCACAAACAACAGAATAGTTCCATTTAGAAGATTTTAATGGACAAACAACAGAATAGTTCCATTTATATGCATTCATATATGGTTTCATGAAAAAACATCACACATATCCCATTTACAGCTAATTAATGCACAAACAACACAACTTTCGGAGGAATTAATTGAAAGCACAACAAAACTTTCCATTTTAGAATAATTCAATGGACAAACAACACAATATTTCCATTTATGTGCATTCAGATAAGGTTTCATGATCAAAGACCACAAATATGCCATTTAGAGCTAATTAATGACCAAACAACACAACTTTATGATATCAATGAATAAACTATATAACATTCCAATTTAGAGGCATTCATATAGGGCATCATCAACAAATAACATCTCACACAGATTAATAAACAGACCAAAAACAACTTGGGGTTACCTCCTCGTCGTCGTCAGACTCAGACGGGTCGTCGAACCCAGCGATGTCCAGCTTCCTCTTGTTGCCAGCAGCTTCCTCATTCTGCAATACAAGTAATTAATTCAATTATACTACTAACTACATATAACATAGTATACAAAGGTCAAGCAATCTGCAATGTGCTTCTAATAACCTAAAATGTTACTTTGACCTAAAATTATCCAAAGGTCAAGCATTCTACAATGATAGCTTGGTCAAACTAAAATTTTAGATCATGCTGACTGTGGTCCTTCAAACTGTAATGCCAGACTGGGCACCAACAATAATTTTGTGAGTGCTCAGGTCTGCCAATTAATGGAGGTAGTACATTGGTTGACAACAAGTAATTGCATTTACTTCATCTGGCTCATGTAATGTACATAGTGGTGCATCTGCTGCCCTATAATCTGAACCTTATATTGGATAGTATATTGTAATGCCATGAGCTTCAGGAAAGGAAATCTTAGTGCAATTTTTGGTGCTAGGTGTGAAACTATTTCATATGACATTCATTCATGGAGTTATGCAACATAAATTTAATATGACCTGGTCATCTGGCATAGTTGCATGTCTAGAAAATCTACTTATGGTTTACTTTATAAGTACAGCAATCCTACAGATCAAAAATAAAACCTACCTACAATTTTAGTTTATGGATAATGAAGTGAAGCTCCTAACTATTTTGAAATTGTGCACTAGTTAAACGTACTGTGTTCATTTCAACAATTAATTGATAGACATCAAATGAACAAAGTAGGATTTTAACCTCATTTGTACAATATCAACTTTAATAGATACACTGGGTGGCGGCTCAGCCCCTGCCGTGGCCCACTGAGGGAATATGCAAAACAAATCTAACAACATACAACATACAACAAAATCTGAGCACATGAGGCAATCCAGATACTAATATAAAAAACCTAACTCTCATTATGATCTCTCTAGCATTCAACCACGAATCAACTACAAAAAATCCTAACTCTCAAATGGGGTTCCCCATTCAATAAAAAAAGCCTAACAAGCAGAAGGGGGTGCCGCATTCAATCGCAAATCTACAATAAAAAAACCCTATCTACTAAATCTTCTGCTTAACAACTACAACTAAGAGAGGAGGGGAACGAGAAGGATTACCACATCCACCACCTGCTTGTCGCTCGCCTCCGCACCTGCATCCAGTGCGCGGCCAGACGCCGTCACCACTAGGTCCGACACGACGGAGTCCGAGCCCACCACCCCCTGCTCCACCAGATCCGCCGCCGCAGCGACCGATCCAGCGACTGCGGGTGCAGCATCTCCCGCACTGCCGACGGCGGCCACTTCTTGGACGACATCTACTGCGGAGTTCGCGGCCTCGACCGCAACTCCGTGCGCAGTGGCGGCAGCGCCACCACCTTGCGCCATCGAAGCCTAAGAGAACCCACCGGAGAGAGGGAGGCGGTGGAGTTGAGCGAGTAGGTGCAGTGGCGGGGTGATGGAGACAAGGGGGAGACGATGCGGCAAGGAGAGAGGGGGTGAGCCGATTTGGAGGAAAAGGTGGGGGAGATGCGGCCGGTGGTGGTTCCCCTCCCTCTTTATAGGATGTGACGTTTTTGGAAGTTTTCGTGCGCCGCGTGGCCGCGTGGCTAGCCCTCAACCGCCGCCGCCCACGCCCACGACCGCCGCACGTGACAAGGGAAAACGAATCGCCCACGTACAATACATGTATACCCCCAGTGTACAAAAGTAATCGGGCCGGTGCAAAAAAAGCCCGCCTACTTGCCCGCTTTCACAATTCAACGGCCTGCATACGACTAGTAACCCAATCATTTATTGGGCCAGGATGTAGAGGCCCGCCAGATTGTGAAAACAGGTAGCAAGTAGGCCCCACAGGGCAGGGACGGAGACGTTTAGGCAATGTGCTGCCCGCTTTAGAAAGGAACTTGAGAGGGAAAGCTCAGCGCGCTATATAAACCGGTGCTAGCTCCCCTCGCTCGGCGAGGTGGGACTAAACTCCCTGCACCCCTGGGATGTGCCTGGCGCGAAGCTCGCTTGGGCCTAATTCGGGTGGGCCGTCCCACGCCAACCTCACCCGTTGGGTCGCTGGATGGACCGTTGGGCCATCTCGTTGTCTGCACCTGAGGCCTGCATGCATGGGAAGGGCGGCGACGTGGGTTTGCATGCGCGGGTGGCGGACGTGCAAGCATGCGAGCGAGGCGATTAAAACCTTGTTTTCACACTTTTCGATTCAACGTGGGAATTAAAACCTTGGTTTCACACTTTTTGATCCAGCCGCATCTATTCAACGTGGCAATTAAAGTGGCATATGGATCGTTCGACGCGGCTAGTTTGAACGTAAGCGCGGTCGGTTCCCTTCCCTTCCCCTTTCCCTATTTAAACCACCAGCCCTCACCTTCTGCACACATCCATTTGCGCCGCCCTTCTCTTCTTCCCCAAACCCAGAGCACTCTCTGAGCGAGCAGCGAGGATGCGTACAACGGCCCCACCTACCGGCTCCCACCGACCGTGCCGGAGAGACAGTATCCGGCCGGCGTCGTCGTGGAGAGCACGCTTCGCGTGTGGGCGTTCTCCCGCTGGAGGGGTGCAAGGGGCTTTGCTCAGTGGTTCCTCCGTGCGGGCTTCGCCCACCTCCCGGCGGGCTCGCCGGTGATGTTCCGACTGCATGAAGTGCGTCCAAACTCCTGGTCTTCGCCGATAGGGCTCACCGTCACCTTCACCAACAGATTTGATGCGTACTACCTCCTCGGCAAGGTGTTTTGGTGTGGATGCGAATTCATCGCATTCACAACCCACAACATCTTCACAAACTTCGACTGGGTCTTCCCCACCCGCGACGGTATGCACACCCTCCCCTACTACATCGGCGAGGATGGGATGGAGAGGAGCACTGGAGCGGAGGCGCAGTGAAGATGGTGGTGAAGGCCCGGTCTCGTCAGCTTGTCTTGCCTTAGCGTGTTAGGGCAAGTTTTTTATCTTTTAAATATTTCTATTAAGAGCAAATCATGTTGTTGGTTCTACCGTGAACTTTATCTATCCGAACTATGTTATGATTTCTACCCGTCTATTTGATATGTTGTTGGTTATCTGTGTTTTGCTTGCTATTTCTATCTTCTTCCCTTGATATTTCTATCTTATTTGACGTCAAAACCAGCAAGTTTTGGGGAGCTCAGATTTCACGCGGCCCACGGGGGTGTGCTTGCGCGCTTGATGGAAAAAATTGGTGTCATTCAACTTAGCCGTTCGGGTAGCAGGGGATGTTCCATCTGGGAAGACGGATTTTTTCGGCATGCTTGAAATGGACCCAAAAAAATTTTGAAACCCTTGTACCAACATGACAAGCATGCATGCCAACTGGAAATTGTTTTGCGACGTTGCATGGTTTTGTAGGCTATAATGATTACACGTGTAGATGAAAGGCACGAAAAAACAGTTTCAACAAAGACAACATCAATGATTTTTTACAAGTTTTATAGATGGAAACTTCTTTAGATGCAATGCCATCTCAGAAACAACTCAGAAACAACTGTATGATTGATCATAAAACTCATGCATTGTTGTTCAAAGAACTGTCTCATGAATAAATTGTACCATAATTGCGAACATAGTGTGAAACGGAAAAAAATGTTTGTTTGCAACAAAATAATCCTGGTTTGAAGCTTAAACTGGTAGAAAAACAATTGAGCCTACTCCATATGGTCTTCTGCACTGCCAAAATCCAGTGACCTCTTGCGTTGCGACGTTGGAGATTGCGTCGGGCTTGGCGACGACCCATGTGCTTCAATCTTTTTCTCTTTAACATCAATGTAACCATACAACTGAAGTTGTTCTTGGTCTTTCTCCGCCAACTCTCTAGCAAGACCCTCCATTTCTTGGATTCTCACTTCCTGTAGAAAACCATAGGAATTGTATTAGGAAGAACTTAAAAATGACGTAGCCATAAACTAGATGGATGTAACATGTAAAATTTGAACCTCTGGATCAAAGTCATGCTCGGGATAACGACCCGTAGTTCTATTGTACACAATGTACAGGTGACATTTCTTGCTGCCATTCAGATCAGAAAGCATTTTTTCTACATCATCTGGTCCTGCAATCAAGAACATTCCTTCTGGCAGCTTCCACGCAGACCCGGGTAAGAAGTAGTACAGTTCTGCTCCCAGTTTGCAACCAAAAGTATCTCTCATTTCACTCATAATGAGATCGTAGGTCACTTTGGCGGGTTCAAAAATTCTGACTTCTGCCGGGTGTTCATCAAAGTATGCTCTCGGGACATGTGACATCTCATCATCCCTACTAACAAAAAATTCCATGACCAGCACCTAGTATCTCACATCAGAGTTAATTCATTAAATGAGTAAAGGGGCAAACATAATTTTTTATGTGCATAGCAAAATTGCGGTGTTGTTACCTGCTTTTGTGGAATGTATCCTTCATGTGGAGTGACTAGGGATTGTGCCATCTCAAACCTTGTCACCTTGTTATGTGGAATGTATCCTTCATGTGGTGTGACTGGGGACTCTGCCATCGCACGTTTCTTATCCTGCGTATGAAACGTCGACAGTGGGTTTACACACAAATTTTAAAAGGTCATACCATATCTTGGGTATGGCATCGTTGGGAGGTACTTACAAGGGGAGAATTGAAGATATGTTGTTGGGGTGGAGTGATGTGGCATTGAACGGGTGACTCTATCGCACTTTCTCGAGTGGATGGCGACTGTGCCGTCTCATGATGCTTAGCCTACATACAATCGCCGACATAAGGTTGCCACAAATTGAAGATGTGTGTATCATAGAATACTAAGGTCCTTAAGATATACAATCGGTGCGAAATACTTACAGGGGGAGAAAAATTGAAGACATGTTGTCGGGGTGGCCGTGAGATCGCACGGGCTTCTAACATATGTCCTTCCAAACGGACCTTCTCCAGCATGGCCTTATAATCCATGTCCGACCGCTCCTGTAGCAGCTTGTTGTCCATATCCGAACGTGCCTGCAACACATAGGCATCCATCCTGACTCGCTCTGTCTGTATAATACTGTCCACAAGCTTCCGGTCCTTCTGCAACGTTTGATGCATTTCCTTGTAGCCAAGGAAAAACTTTTTTTCCATGTCCTCACAGTCCCGCTTATACTTTTCTTCAATCTCAAGACGCATCTTCGCCATCTTACGGGAAAACTCCTCACGCTCCTCCTTTATCATCCTGTCCACGTATGAACGTTCTTTTTTGAGTTTCTTATCTACCTCAGCGTGATCCTTTTGCACCTTCAAGTCGATCTCCCGGCGCGCTTCATGCAAAGACTTGTCGTACTCCGCATGGTTGTTATGCGCCTCTGAGACCATGGTCCCTACAACAACACATATACCCATAGTATGAAAACTGTATCCACAACCTCATCCAACTAATTCCTAACAATACCACAGAGAAAATATATTCATAACCAGTTCGTACGAACAACTACTACAAACTATCAATCAAAAAGCTCTTGCATGACATCCTGCACTCCAATTACACCAGAACTACTCAACTATGGCAAAGGCTGTATTTTCTAATCTCTTCGGAAATGACTTCTTGGTCGAATCAATGGAAAAAATAATCAGCACTGCAATCGAAGATGGGAGGAGCCGTGGAGGAGACCTTTTTAATCCGGCGTCGGCGTGGTCGCTTCAGAAGCGATGGCGCGATCCCGGCGATGGCTATGTGAGGAGAAACAAGGTAGATGGGGGTGGTTAGGATAGGGTTGATATGCGGTAGAATGGGAAGGTATATATCCGTGATTGTAGGGATAATTAGTTATTTTGAAGTAATGCGCTTTGATGCGGTAGAATGGGAAGGTATATATCCGTGATGGGAGGAGCACGATCTTTTGGGGGCTTCCAAAACATGTGCACTGACCGCGGGTCCAACCACATATCACACAAGCCCGAGCCATCGCCGTGCCCGTGCCAACCCGCGGCCCACCATTGCCTCCCTTTCCCTTGCCCCAGCAAATTGTTATTCTTCTCCGGCGACGAAGCCTGCCATCGCCGGCGGACGGTGAGAGACGAGAGATGTCCATGTCCAGTTCGGCCTCTCCGTCATCATGGCCGCGGTATGGTTCACTACCGATGACCAGATGCCCCGACTGCCCACGCATCGCGCCACTGAAGCGTTTGACAACCATATCGGAGAAGAATGGAAACCATGGGCGGGAATTTGTGAAATGCGAGAGCAAACCAGAAGCGGGGAAGGTTGAATCTATGTTCTGTTGTGTCTTTTTGCTATGAATTCTGACCCCAAATTTATTTATATTTCCTCGGAATTGGTATTTAGGGTTTCCCTTCCCTTTTTCAGAACCTGAAAACATGCAAGCATTTTGAGTGGGTGGATGAATACGTTGAGAGGCTTCAAACGGATGGCTTCATTGATTTGAGGCACGGGGCAACCCTAGAGGTAGATCTGCCATCGGCGGTGGATAATAAGGGCTATGCCAATGTTCCTCCGATGGTGGCGGATGCGGAACTCAAGGTGGAATTGAAGAAGATCAACAAGAACTTAAGGCAGTTGATCGATCTGAAGAAGCACGCAAATCTGATGGCCGCGGGATTTTATTTTTCAATAATTGTTGTGGGATTTGTTTACTTGTTGATCATCAGTCGTTAGTAGTTGTTAACAAATTATTTCAGTCAGCTTCTGTATAAGCAATGTCATGTGTGCTTAATGCCTTGTATGACCAGACCAAGGAAAAGCTCATTTGAAATCTATTGGAAAGGACAAATAAAATTGAAAACTGATTTCTTGTTTCCAAAATAAAATTTGTAACTTATTGTTCTCTAAAAAGGAAGAGCAATAAATTCCTTCCACGAATTTCAAGAAATAATTGTCAACCCATTTATTACGTGATATGTTTGGCGCAATTAGTGGCTAACTGGTTTTTTTGAGGAATAGTGGCTACTTGGTTTGATACATTCCAAACGTTACGTTCAGATTAGTTGCATCATTTCGTTCATTTTTTACCCAAAAAATCTATACAAAGTGTTAATTGGACAATGTGAACAATGTGGCATGTACCCTGAACCCTAACCACCACCCCCCACCACACACACACACAAAACCGTAAAAACATTCAAAATTTTGCCCCACATGGAAACCATTATGCATGAATTCTCTATGGGGTCATGGGATGCCATGACGAAAGTTTGGGATCATTAGTACATGTACACGCAAGTACGATCTCTGACACGCGCATTTCCGGTCCCTGTACATGTACATGTAAACCAACCCAACATCGATCCGGTTCAGTGGATGGATGCATGCTCTATGTGGCACGAAGTATGTCGGTCAACCCAGTCGACGGGCCAGATCGATGCTACCGGAGGGATTCCATTGTAGACCAACGCTCGACCTATGTCCGGTGTGTGTGATAGGTCCACTTTAAGACAAACATAGTTCCGTCAACCCTAAAATCGTAAACACTGATAACCCTAACCCCCCCCCACTAAACCGTAAAAACATTCAAAATTTTGCCCCACATGGAAACCATTATGCATGCATTCTCTATGGGGTCAGGGGATGCCATGAAGAAAGTTTGGGATTATACACGCAAGTACGATCTCTGACACGCGCATTTCCGGCCTAGCATGTCAACACCCGAAAGCACTAGCTGGGTTCCTCACCTGTATGAAACCAACCCAACATCGATCCGGTCCAGTGGATGGATGCATGCTCTATGTGGGACGAAGTTTGTCGGCCGAGCCAGTCAACGGACCGGATCGATCCTACCGGAGGGAATCCATTGTAGACGAACGCTCCACCAATGTCCGGTGTGTGTGCTACATCCACTGTAAGACAAACATAGTTCCGTCGACCCTAAAACCCTTAAACCCTAAACCCTGATAACCCTAACCCCCCCCCACTAAACCGTAACAACATTCAAAATTTTGCCCCACATGGAAACCATTATGCATGCATTCTCTATGTGGTCATGGGATGCCATTAAGAAAGTTTGGGATCATTAGTACATGTACACGCAAGTACGATCTCTGACACACGCATTTCCGGGCTTGCATGTCAACACTAAACCCTAAACCCTGATAACCCTACCCCCACTAAACCCTAAACCCTGAACCCTGATAACCCTAACCCCCCCCCCCCCACTAAACCCTAAACCCTAAACCCCTAAACCCTAATAACCCTAAACCCCTAAACCCCTAAGCGAGTTGACAAGATTTTCTTATTTTTTTATATCATTTATCCAAATCTCACATAACTCACGCGGCCCACCCCTCCCTAAATCCCGCGATTACAGCTCCGCATTCTAACCACCCGGGCCGTCCGCACCTCCCACGACCGCTGCAAGATCAGATCGGAGACGTCGGTCGCCCACGAAATACAGGAGTCGGCGGCCACCACTCGCCGCCCACCGCTAACGTGATCTGAGGGGTCGGACGTCAGTGTTCTTCTCGCCGCCTCCTCCTCGCGTGAACGCGCCGTTTTTCCTTTGCGCCGTCGACCGCGCTATACCGGCACTTATAGTTTGCGACGCACTAACCGCCGCCATCTACTCGGCGGCACCGTCTCCGAGAGAAGGTATTACCTGATCGTAACTCTTTATAATCGTTGTCGGCCGCTCCTTTAGTAGTTGAACCCTCATAGGTTTTGCACCCAAATAGGTTCTCTGCTTAAACCCATAAGTGGATCATATGTTAAATGACCCAGTTAATTTTGTTAAAATTAATTCGCTGCTAATTTTGTTATACATTTTCCAATTTTGTTCAGATTAATTGAGCCGGATTTTATCATTGCATAGGAGCCAACAATGTCAGTTTCAGATACGAACCTTCATAATGGAGAAAAGCCCATCTCCGAAATTACCGATGCGGTAAGTAATTGACTGTTTGTGTACAATCGTTTCGTACACATAATTCATGTGTACTCAGTATAATTTAATGGCATGTAACAGGAACTCGGCGAAAAGCATGGTCATATGAAGTTAGTATGCTCACAGACAAGGTTCGCAAAAACCATGAAACTGTTGTCACCAGACCACAAAAAGTACATCATATCAGAAACCAGTCTTGGCGGTCTAACCCAGATGCATGAAGTGACTCTACGGCGCATAATGTTGGTTAGACTAGCCAAGAGCATAGATATGGACACCCAATCCATTACCATCGGAAAAACGCCAATTCCTATAACAAAAGAGGACGTGCAGTGTATATTTGGCATTTCGATAGAAGGGGAGGATATAGAGCCACATCTGGAAATGCAAACCGACACAGAATTGTTTACCGCCTATGCAAACAATAGGCAAATTTTGATTTCTGGCCTTGAAACGGCGATCCGAGCTTCCAAAGCCCCAGACGGCGATTTCCTGAGACGGTTCATTCTGTACGCAATTGGTACTGTACTAGCACCAACAGCACAACAGTATGTGGACTCGAAATATCTCAACCTTGTTACAGATCTTCAAAACCTTTGGAAATTTATCTGGGGATGTTTCACACTTAATCACTTCTTCAAGTCCGTTCACAAGTTTAGAACTCGAGATCACGTAAATCTACAAGGAAATCTAATTCTGCTCCAGGTTAGTGCTAGATCACTACTTAATGTCCTTTAATTATTGTTCTGTTGCATATCTGTATGGTGATGAACTAATTTATTGTGTAGTATTGGTACTAGGAGCACGTGCGTAGTGGCCGATTGATGTATGCTTCTAGACCCCCACCATTGATCGCACGATGGGACGAAACGACGGCTACTTTAAGAAGCGATGCTTACAACAAAGGAGGTCTTCATAACGGGCTGGTACCTATCTACAATTGAACTTTCTATATCCGATTTTTTATTTGGTACTAATGGTTCATTATATTTTATAAAAAAAGGCTGTCATGGAAATTTGTGCTCCTCAACGACCGTCTGAGAATTCTAATAATTTTCCAAGAAAAAATGATGAACATGTGCATCAACATGATTCGTATCGAGCACCATCACAAGGACAGCAATTTAGTAGCCAGCAAGTATGTACTCCAAAGACTATTTGTTTTTGCAATATCACAAATAGGTGTCATGGAACCTCATTCATTTAGCTATTGTTATCAACGGGGTTTTATTTGGTTTACACAGATTGACATGGTAGTTGAAGCCATGAATGCACGCTTAGCTGATCATGAAAAGAAGGTAGGCAGGAAGTTAATGGAAATTGAGCACAGATTTGATGTCAAAATACCAGACGCTAGCTGAAGACTTGATCGACATGAAGACTAAAACTGGCACTAATCCTAGGTTGTCGAAGGCCGAGGACGAAATTAAAGACTTAAGGAGGGAACTACATGTATGTCATACTGTGCATTTTGTATTTTGTATGAATATGTTCCTTCATGTTCATTATTGTTTGCATTGTTACAGGAATTAAAATACGAATTTAGAAGCAACCGACAATCAGTGTCACAGAAAGGAGGCGTGCAGGTGATCTTTATGGCCCAACACGTTAATATCTAAAAGTAACAAACTAATGATGAACTACCTTTGTTCTTTGTAGGATCAAGTCAATGTGTGCAATTCATCACTGACAGGAACTCCTAGGGCTATCCAATTCACGGCAGGGACTTCGACTACACCAAGTGCAAGACATGTGACGGAAAACAATGAGAATCCAGAATTAACTCCGATGAAGCCTGTCTTTGGTAATGATTACAAGTTCACGGATGAGGACATAGAGACAGCCGTTTACATCCGCCGAACATACGACCCTGTTGAAATAGCTAGAATCGGAGACATTACCCTCACAGCAGAAAAACTGAAGCGAAATTTGGACGAGAAATACATTTATGGTGATGTAAGCCCATTATACTCTAGTCTACATCATTACTGCAACAACTTTCTTATTATTGTATGATTGAAAATTTGGCAGGTTATTATGGCATATGCTCGCATTAGCCAAATTGAGAATGATACTACCTTAATCATATCCCCTGAAGAAACCGAAACGCTGTTACAAATGAAGGGGGTGGTTCCTGTTGGACGTGCAGCCTCATGGTTAGCTCGTGTAGCAGAAAAATTTGTAGGGCGCCGAAAGGTACATGTTTTCCTCAGTTTCATAGTTTATGTACACACTGTACATGACAAATTTCAGTTCTCAACCCAACCCAAATTTTACTGCAGGTGCATGTCCCACTGAATGTACACCAAAACCATGGGATGCTAATGATGTTTAATTTTGACAAAAAAGAAATTCAGACTCTGAACTCCATGAATTATCATTGCGACAAGACCAAGGAAGATTCTCTTGTAAGTGTTCTCTTGCTGCCTCTTTTGATTCGCATGGCACATGAGCTCCCAAAGTACCGTAACCCTATGTATAACTCGTCGTACCCTAGGTGGACTCGATTCAGTTCTGCATCGACGAAGCTGTCAAGAATGGGTTGATATCACCAGCTAAGAACATCAATTTTGCCGAATGGACCAAAAAACGCTATGAGAACATACCACAACAGACCGATGGGTAGGCATGGCCTCATAAATTATTATTTGCCTACACGAATAAGATTACTGATCTTTAACTAAACATCGCAGGACTTCCTGTGCGGTTTGGACACTGCAGTACATGTTGTCATGGAACGGGGATGAAATGACCGATATTTTCAACCAGGTAATTGAATGCCTAATTAACATTTGTACTTTGTTTAGCTTGAAAGCTATGCTGGCATAAGTGTCGGTTATCAAATATAGGCAAGGATAGATATTTTCAGGTGGAAAATATGTACAGCCTTACTGCATTGAAATTGCAACGCGCTTCGTCTCGAATCATATAAGTTCCCCATAACGGTTAGTGCTACATCAAGAATATATCATTTATTTCATAAGTCTCATGATTAGAACTAACGCAGCACTCTCTCTTATACAGAAGGAGGTGTACGATGCCCAGCAAGCACTTCTACCTGATGGTTCAGAAGACGACGTGCAATTAGTAAACAATCCTGATGGTTGCAACGAACACGACACATCCAACTCCCAGAAGGATACCGGTGCACCCAACTCCCCCAATAGTGGTGCACCCAACTCCCCAAAAAGGAAGAGAGCACGTGGACGCCCGAGAAAGCTAGTCAATCCCGAGGAAGCAGCAAAAACAAAGAGTCTTAAAGAACTGAAAGTTAAATTTGACAGCAAGACCATAGCCAACCAAGTGTCTTCGTTTCCATCACGGTCACGCAGAGAGCATAAACCAGCACCAGCTTTATTGAGCCCATTCAAACACAAATAGGTTGCATCAATTGATAAATGCTCATGCTCATGCTCTACTTTTAGCATCATTTCATACACGTTTAGTTCTTATCAGAAAGTGGAAATAGGTACTTTTGGCAATCATGAGCATCCTCTACTTATAGCAATATCTAATGCATCATCAGTACAAAGCTTGATTTGGCAATAGGTGGAATCGGCAATCATTTGCATGGTTTCATTTTGTGAAGCTATAATTATGCTGAGTTATACACTAAACATAATCATGCCAAGCTATAACTACCATAGTCATAAACCAGGCTTTTCTTACGCACAGGTGCTTATTTGTACAGGGTAGACGCATAACTAGGCGTCTCTCCTGTAGAAATAGGCACCAGTGCTTCAGAAAAACCCTGTTTATTTTTCTAAGCACCACCGTACAGGGCTTATCATGCATCACCAAAATAGTATTAACAACTTGGAACACTAAACCAGAGTAGCAGCAAACTCTTAAGATAAACGGCAGATCAACCACCGCACAGCATAAGTTCAGACACACCATAGGACATAAGTTCAGACACATCGAACAACAAAGAAACATAGATATCATAAAAGGACACTGCGCTAGCAACTTGAAGGCAGACTTTGTTCTCTCTTCATGTCGCGTAGTGGCAGTGGTAGTAGGGGTCAGCCTCCTGTGCTTGTGAAATTTCCACACCTGATTTGATGTTGTCTATTATCTTCCAAGCCTTGTAGGTGGCGTACGCATCCTTCGCTGCGTACTCGATGAGGTAGTCTGGCAGCGGGCTGATCCCCCACAGTTTATGGTCTTCGGTCCTGTTGATCTTCTTCTTCATGTTTTGGTAAAATGGGTGGATGACGCTGGCTGCAACATCAGCCAAGGAGTCGTACTGCTTCTTTCTGCCGGCATATGGAACTCTATAGTTTTTCTGAATGTCGATGTACTTTTCGGGATTGATCTCCAAACCAGACATCTTCAGCATCTCTTTGTCATTATGAATGCTGAAACCGGCAAAGGTGAACAACTTCTTCTCCTGGAGGAAGCTCTTGAGGCGCTTGGGCCTTCAAGGGGAGAGACATATTGAAGATTAGTAGTAATTTTGAAGATGAATGCATGAAGTACATGATGTTATTTCTCTTTTTGGATCATACAGTTGAAAATAACACTACAGCAAACTACTTCACTACATCAACTTCAGAAACAACTTTTAATACATCTAGTCCAGTGCATCCACACCGGTAGACACGACACTAATGCATCAATATCAGAAACTACACTAGTATATCAGAAACTACACTAGTAGACACAACACTAATACATCTAGTCCAGTGCATCAACTTCAGAAAATAACACTAATGCATCCACAGCGGTAGACACAACACTAATGCATCAAGATCAGAAACTACACTAGTATATCAAGTTTGGTGATTAATCTGGTGCAAGATTTTAAGATACTAATCCAGTGCATCAGGGTAAAAATCTATGCCAGTGCATGTACTTGAGAAACCACACTAGTGCGTGCACTTCACAATCTACACTAGTAGATGTAGTTGAGAAACTAGGGTATATGAGTAGGATGGCTCACCATTTTGTGGCCGTAGCGATGTGGTAGACCAGGCAGAGTTCATCCACGCATAACTGCAGAAATGCTGCGTACTGCGGAGGTTCGTCATCCCTGGTATACTCCACATCAACGCCGACGAATCTAGGATACCTGCCGACGGCTTTCATGAAGAGCCTGGTGAGCATTTCGTCGGCAGTGTCTGGATTGCTGGTGCAGACGACCTCCAGCGTCTCTTTGCCGTGGAGTTCCACCTTGTCAAGTTTGGTGGTGTAGTCGCGCTTCTCACCGGGGACCTGAACGTCGTCTTCCTTGATGCTCTGCTCTTCCTTGATGCTCTGGTCGGACGTCTCGCCACAGTGACGCTTGGTAGACGGCTCCTCTGCCATTGCCCTTCTCCAGCGACGGCGGTTTTGAGACAGAGACGGTGGTTGCAGTTTGTGGAGTAGATGGACGTGGTTCGGATAATGAGGGAGGAATGGAGGAGAAGGTGCCTTTTTGAGTTCTGGGGGAGGCGGTTCGTCGCGTGAGGGAGGCGCTCGTCGTTATCGTGATCGTGGGGGTCGTGGGGCTCGTGCTGTTCGTGTTCCATTCTGTAACCACCCACGGGCCTGCAACGATAAAATGCTTAAAACACTTCTGACATGAAAAAAAAGAGAGCAAAAAACAGAGTACTATCGGTCTCACAAGTGCATGCGGTCGTGCACCTCCTGCGGTCGTGCACCTCCTGCGGTTTGCCATCAATTGCTATCGGTCTCACAAGTGGGTCCCCTTGTCATCCACACAACCGCGCCACCACATGTACCACATTTTTCTTTCTCCCCGTCTCGACCACTCCACATCTTTCTTTCTCCCCTTCCCGACCAGCGCCGCCGCCGCCGCCATCTCCCGACGACCCCTCTCTTCGCTGCCGGTGCGCGGCCGCCGCCAACTCCGGCAAGTACGTGAGATCTCCCCTCTTCTTCCCTTACCCAACCGCGTCTCCCTACGGAGGCGGATCTGAGCCGATTGGTTTGACTGAAACTTAGTTTTTGGATTGGATCTTGATTTGGTTTCTATGGTTTGAACCTTTGGATTCAATCCAAAAGTTGAAAACGGTTTGGACTGGGTTGGATGACGAGCATGTATAGTTCGGTTTGGTCTAGATTCTAAATGAAAATATCTGGATTGGTTTGGTTTTGATGTGTGCCGTGGATTGGACTGGTTTTAGTTTGGATGCCGAACTATTCCCAGGTTTAGATGAGACGGGCATTGCCATTGTCATTGGCATTGCTTTATTACGTAGATGATAGTAAATAGATTGATTGGCCATTGCCAGTATAGATTATCACTATGATTTATTATATGTATGATCTTTGTATTGTACTATGTACAATTGAACTTAGAGTTCAACATGTTCTGTGTAGAATGGAGGAAGCACCATGTGGACGCTGCAACTCACGGCGCCGGACCAGCCTTTCTACTGCCACGCTGTTCGGCATCTACTTCCAGCCTTCTTTTGTTGTTGGAGCGCTAACAATTTATATGAACCTTCTGACAGTACATTCTTTTTTTTTGCTATTTCCACTAATGTATTGTGTCCGTTATTTGTTTTTATCTTACACAGATCGTACCATGCAATGTGAGATTGGCATTCAATGAGCTCATCGGAGACACCGTGACCTTCGACGCTCTTGGGGGCCCATACACTATGCAGGTCGACAAGGGGCGAAAGATAACCCAGATAGGAGGAGATGATTGGGATCGTTTCATCGCCCGCATGCGTCTTAGTGGGGGTGAATTGATCAGCTTCTCCTTCAGAAGAGATAGGCCCAGGATTTCTGTTATCTATCTAAATTTGATTCCGGATAGTGAGGATGAAGTTCATGAGGAGGAAGATGGTGCTGATTCAGATGATGACGATTCAGATGATGATGAGAACCCACTTGTTGAATACCTGTATGCCCAAGGACTCAGACTGGGCGACGAGGAAATCGGCAACCTCTGGGACATGCTTCCGCTATGTGAAGACTACCTAGGGAAGCCATTCGTGACCCGCCTCACAAGGACGAATGTTAAACGGCATATCATGGTATGTTACTTAGTGTGGTAATTACATGATATGCATGCTTAGTTAGTGTAGTAGTTCATATGATATGCATGTTGTAGTACTGTGATGAGAGGCCTAGTTTAGAATTCATTTAGTGAAGAATTTTATGACATGCATGTAGTGTAGTAATATGCGATGATATGCTTAGTGTACGCAGTAATCTAATGATATGCCTAATTACTGTAGTAATTTGATGCTTGGCGTATAGTGTAGTGATGTGATGATATATATGCTCAGTGTTGAATCCAATGATATATTTGTCTTGAAGTGTATGCTTTGTTGATAATTGCACGTGACATGATCATATATCATGTCAACTGTTTTCAGAAATTACCTAAGAGGTTACTTGATAGCTGTGGCATCGACCCGGACGAAGAAGGCATGGCTGCTGGACTACGCCTTACCAGAACGGGCTCCATCACCAGCTGTGCCTATGCAGTGGACACGGACGGTCGCACTGTCTTGAGCACGGCAGGGTGGAAGAAGTTCCTTCGTGCCAAGAATCTTCGGGTAGGACAGGCCATCCTACTCAGTGTTGCGAACACCCGTCGCCATGACTTGAGGATGATGATCACCATCCACCTCATTTAGAACTGGGGTGGGCCATGTATCAATGTGAAATGAACTTGTTATGTTAGCTCTTGTTTGCGAGTACTTGTCGTGTATTACCGTACCTATATCTACTCATATCTAGGTACTATTGCTTGTGATGGATTGCAACTATTATTAACTGGTAACTAATGCTCTACTAGCTATGATTATTCCACTGTGTTACATGGTAACTGTTATATATGTTTGCTGAAGCTTCCGAAGAATTTTACATACATTTTCTGAAATTTACATACATTTTTTTAATTTTTGATTTTTTTTAGATTTGAACTTCTTTTTTAAAATGGGTGAACACTTTTGAATTATATTTTTTCATCAACTTCAAAAAATATTCGTATTATTAAGAAATTGTGAAAAAAATTTAAAATTCACGCTTTCTTAAGAAAAACATAAACATATTTTGAATTCAGGAACAATTTTTTAAACGATGAACTGTTCTTGAAATCAGGAAAAATTTCCAATTTCAGAAATATATTTTTGAAATTGTGAACATTTTTAAAATTTCCTAATATCTTTTACGAATTCATGAACATTTTTGAAAAATTCATACATTTTTCAAAATATTTTGAACATTTACTAAAAATTCATGAACATTTTTTTAACATATGAACACTTTCTGAAATCACGAACATTTTTTGAATCTGTGAGATTTATCATGTCCTGAACATTTTTTCAAGCCATGAAGAACTTTGGAATGCGAACATTTTTTCGCAATTTGCAACTTTGTAGAAATCCTGAATTACTTTCAAAAGGAAAAATAGAAAACAAAAAAAATAAAAAGGAAAAACGAAAGGGGCTTCCCGCCCCTCACATGGGCTGGCCTTAAGGGCGCACGAGGGACGGCGGGTGCACGCTTCCTTGGTTTCGGGCGTGTTGGTCGTCATATAGGATCGTATGCCCGGCCGTATACGTATTTGTTTGTATACGGCGGCCTTTCGTGCACGCGTGAAGCCGCCCGCGCGTGGGGCAGCACGTGTCACGGATAGTTGCCAAAACTGTCCCATCATATAAATGTGGACGGCAACCACCTCCGGCCGCATCGCCCACCATTTCCCCCCGCCGCATCGTCTCCCTCTCTCCACTCCCCACTCCCCAAAACCCTCTCCTCTCCAACCTCCTCGTCTCCCTCACCGCATCCTCTCTCCATCGCCATGGCGGACGCAGGAGGCGAGCGCCCCGATTGGGGCGCAGATCTGGTGGAGCAGGCGCGGCAGGTCGCTGCGGGTACCTTTGTGAGGGGGCGTGCCGGCGTCCAGCGCGGTGCTCCCTCCGCTGGAGATCTGGAGAAGGCGGGGCCGGGCCGCAGCAGCGCGGTCCAGCCAGATGCGCCTGCTCTGGCGATCTCTGGCGAGGCGCAGAAGGTGGAGGCGGGCTCTGTCGAGGCGCAGAAGGTGGGGGCGGGCTGTGGCGAGGCGCACGAGGTGGACAAGGTGGAGAAGGTGGAGGCCGGCTCCGGCGAGGAGGAGGCGGAGCAGAAGGTATCTGCTTATCACTTTTAGTTGGTAGTTTTTAGATTGTAGTGTTTGTGGCCAGAACTTTGTTTGGCTAGATTTGTGCATGGCCTTGTGATTTCGAAATTGTCTACCTGAGGTGATTAGATGGTGCATTAGCTGTTGGGAATCGTAGCATAATTAAAAAATTTCCTACGCTCACCAAGATGCATCTATGGAGTCTACTAGCAACGAGGGGAAAGGAGTGCATCTACATACCCTTGTAGATCGCGAGCGGAAGCGTTCCAATGAACGTGGATGACGGAGTCGTACTCGCCGTGATCCAAATCACCGATGACCGAGTGCCGAACGGACGGCACCTCCGCGTTCAACACACGTACGGTGCAGCGAAGTCTCCTCCTTCTTGATCCAGCAAGGGGGGAGGAGAGGTTGATGGAGATCCAACAGCGCGACGGCGTGGTGGTGGATGTAGCGGGTCTCCGGCAGGGCTTCGCCAAGCTTCTGCGAGAGAGAGAGAGGTGTTGCAGGGGAGGAGGGAGGCGCCCAAGGCTTAGATGTTGCTGCCCTCCCTTCCCCCCACTATATATAGGGCCAAGGGAGAGGGGGGGGGCGCAGCCTTGCCCCTTCCTCCAAGGAAGGGTGCGGCCAGGGGGGGAGTCCTTCCCCCCCAAGGCACCTCGGAGGTGCCTTCCCCCTTTAGGACTCTCCCTTCTTTCTTATCTCTTGCGCATGGGCCTCTTGGGGCTGGTGCCCTTGGCCCATATAGGCCAAGGCGCACCCCTTACAGCCCATGTGGACCCCCGGACCCCTTTCGGCACTCCCGGTACAATACCGATAAAGCGCGAAACTTTTCCGGCGACCAAAATAAGACTTCCCATATATAAATCTTTACCTCCGGACCATTCCGGAACCTCTCGTGACGTCCGGGATCTCATCCGGGACTCCGAACAACTTTCGGGTTTCCGCATACATATATCTCTACAACCCTAGCGTCACCGGACCTTAAGTGTGTAGACCCTACGGGTTCGGGAGACATGCAGACATGACCGAGACGCCTCTCCGGTCAATAACCAACAGCGGGATCTGGATACCCATGTTGGCTCCCACATGTTCCACGATGATATCATCGGATGAACCACGGTGTCGAGGATTCAATCAATCCGTATGCAATTCCCTTTGTCAATCGGTATGTTACTTGCCCGAGATTCGATTGTCGGTATCCCAATACCTTGTTCAATCTCGTTACCGGCAAGTCTCTTTACTCGTACCGCAATGCATGATCCCGTGACTAACGCCTTAGTCACATTGAGCTCATTATGATGATGCATTACCGAGTGGGCCCAGAGATACCTCTCCGTCACACGGAGTGACAAATCCCAGTCTCGATCCGTGCCAACCCAACAGACACTTTCGGAGATACCCGTAATGCACCTTTATAGTCACCCAGTTACGTTGTGACGTTTGGCACACCCAAAGCACTCCTACGGTATCCGGGAGTTGCACGATCTCATGGTCTAAGGAAAAGATACTTGACATTGGAAAAGCTCTAGCAAACGAAACTACACGATCTTTTATGCTATGCTTAAGTTGGGTCTTGTCCATCACATCATTCTCCTAATGATGTGATCCCGTTATCAATGACATCCAATGTCCATAGTCAGGAAACCATGACTATCTGTTGATCAACGAGCTAGTCAACTAGAGGCTTACTAGGGACAGGTTGTGGTCTATGTATTCACACATGTATTACGATTTCCGGACAATACAATTATAGCATGAATAATAGACAATTACCATGAACAAAGAAATATAATAATAACCATTTATTATTGCCTCTAGGGCATATTTCCAACAGTCTCCCACTTGCACTAGAGTCAATAATCTAGTTCACATCACCATGTGATTAACACTCACTGGTCACATCACCATGTGACCAACATCTAAAGAGTTTACTAGAGTCAACGATCTAGTTCACATCACTATGTGATTATCACTCAATGTGTTCTGGTTTGGTCATGTTATGCTTGTGAGAGAGGTTATTAGTCAACGGGTCTGAACCTTTCAGAACCGTGTGCTTTACGAATATCTATGTCATCTTGTGGATGCTACCACGCGCTATTTGGAGCCATTTCAAATAATTGCTCTACTATACGAATCCGGTTTACTACTCAGAGTCATCCGGATTAGTGTCAAAGTTCGCATCGACGTAACCCTTTACGACGAACTCCTTTCCACCTCCATAATCGAGAAAATTCCTTAATCCACTAGGTGCTAAGGATAAGTTCGACCGCTGTCATGAGATCCTTTCCCGGATCACCATTGTACCCTCTTCACCAACTCATGGCAAGGCACACTACATGTGCGGTACACAGCATAGCATACTATAGAGCCTATGTCTAAAGCATAGGGGACGACCTTCGTCCTTTCTCTATCTTTTGCTGTGGTCAGGTCTTGAGTCTCACTCAATACTCACACCTTGTAACACAGCCAAGAACTCCTTCTTTGCTGATCTATTTTGAACTCTTTCAAAATCATGTCAAGGTGTGCTGTCTTTTGAAAGTATCATCAGGCGTCTTGATCTATCTCTATGGATCTTGATGCCCAATATGTAAGTAGCTTTATCCAGGTCTTCCTTTGAAAAACTCCTTTCAAACAACCCTTTATGCTTTCCAGAAATTTTACATCATTTCGGATCATCAATATGTCATTCACATATACTTATCAGAAATGTTGTAGCGCTCCCACTCACTTTATTGTAAATACAAGTTTCTAACAAACTTTGTATAAACCCAAAAACTTTGATCACCCCATCAAAGCGTATATTCTGACTCCGAGATGCTTGCTCTGATCCATGGAAGGATCGCTGGAGCTAGCATACCTTTTAGCATCCTTAGGATCGACAAAACCTTTCTGATTGTATCACATACAACCTTTCCTTACGAAAACTGGTAAGGAAACTTGTTTTGACATCCATCTGCCAGATTTCATAAATGTAGCTAATGCTAACATGATTCCGACGGACCTATGCATCCCTACGGATGAGAAAAACTCATCGTAGTCAACTCCTTGAACTTGTGAAAATACTCTTTGCCACAAGTCGAGCTTCATAGACGGTAACATTACCGTCCATGTCCGTCTTCTTCTTAAAGATCCATTTATCTCAATGGCTTGCCGATCATCGGGCAAGTTCACCAAAGTCCATGCTTTGTTCTGATACATGGATTCTATCTCGGATTTCATGGCCTCGAGCCATTCGTCAGAATATGGGCCTACCATCGCTTCTCCATAGCTCGTAGGTTCATTGTTGTCTAGCAACATGACTTCCAAGACAGGATCACGCATTACTCTGAAGTAGTGCGCATCCTCGTCATCCTACGAGGTTTGGTAGTGACTTGATCCGAAGTTTCATGATCACTATCATAAGCTTCCACTTAAATTGGTGTAGGTGCCACAGGAACAACTTCCTGTGCCCTGCTACACACTAGTTGAAGCGACGGTTCAATAACCTTATCAAGTCTCCACCATCCTCCCACTCAATTCTTTCGAGAGAAACTTTTCCTCGAGAAAGGACTCGTTTCTAGAAGCAATTACTTTTGCTTCCTTATAGGAGGTATACCCAACTGTTTTTGGGTATTCTATGAAGATGCATTTATCCGCTTTGGGTTCGAGCTTATCAGCCTGAAACTTTTTCACATAAGCATCGCAGCCCCAAACTTTTATGAAACGACAACTTAGGTTTCTATAAACGGTGTCGTCTCAACGGAATTGCGTGGTGCCCCTTTTAAAGTGAATGCGGTTGTCTCTAATGCCTGACCCATAAATGATAGTGGTAATTTGATAAGAAACATCATGGCATGCACCATATCCAATAGGGTGCACTTATGATGTTCGGACACACCATCACACTATGGTGTTCCAGGCGGTATTAATTGTGAAACACTTTCCACAATGTCTCAATTGTGTGCCAAACTCGTATCTCAGATACTCATCTCTATGATCATATCACAGACATTTTATCCTCTTGTCACGACGATCTTCAACTTCACTCTGAAATTGCTTGAACCTATCAATAATTCAGACTAGTGTTTCATCAAGTAAATACACTCAGCATCTACTCAAATCATCTGTGAAGTAAGAACATAACGATATCCACTGCATGCCTCAGCATTCATTGGACTGCATACATCAAAATGTATTACTTCCAATAAATTGCTCGCTTGTTCCATCTCATTAAAAACGAGGCCTTTCAGTCATCTTGCCCATGTGGTATGATTTGCATGTCTCAATTGATTCATAATCAAGTGAGTCCAAACGATCCGTCTGTATGGAGTTTCTTCATGCATATATACCAATAGACATGGTTCGCATGTCTCAATCTTTTCAAAAATGAGTGAGTCCAAAGATCCACCTACATGGAGCTTCTTCATGCGTTCTACACCAATATGACTCAAGTGGCAGTGCCACAAGTATGTGGTACTATCATTACTATCTTATATCTTTTGGCATGAACATGTGTATCACTACGATCGAGATTCATTTTAGGTGCAAGACCATTGAAGGTATTATTCAAATAAACAGAGTAACCATTATTCTCCTTAAATGAATAACCGTTTTGCGGTAAACATAATCCAATCATGTTCAGCGCAACCACCAAATCTCGATGGTAGAGGGAGCATGCGATGCTTGATCACATCAACCTTGGAAACACTTCCAACACATATCGTCATCCCACCTTTAGCTAGTCTCCATTTATTCCGCAGCTTTTATTTCGAGTTACTAACACTTAGCAACCGAACCAGTATCTAATACCCTGGTGCTGCTAGGAGTACTAGTAAAGTACACATTCATATAACGTATATCCAATATACTTTGTCGACCTTGCCTGCCTTCTCATCTACCAAGTATCTAGGGTAGTACTGCTTCAGTGACCGTTCCTCTCATTACAGAAGCACTTAGTCTCGGGTTTGGGTTCAACCTTGGGATTCTTCACTAGAGCAGCAAACGACTTGTTGTTTCATGAAGTATCCCTTTTGCCCTTGCCCTTCTTAAACTAGTGGTTTTACTAACCATCAACAATTGATGCTCCTTCTTGATTTCTACTCTCGCGGTGTCAAACATCGCGAATAGCTCAAGGATCATCATAACTATCCTTGATATGTTATAGTTCATCACGAAGCTCTACTAGCTTGGTGGCAGTAACTATGGAGAACTATCACTATCTCATCTGGGAGATTAACTCCCACTCGATTCAAGCGATTGTGGCACTCAGACAATCTGAGCACACGCTCAACGATTGAGCTTTTCTCCCTTAGTTTGCAGGCTTAAGAAACTTGTCATAGGTCTCATACCTCTTGACGTGGGCACTAGTCTGAAATCCCAATTTCAGTCTTCGGAACATCTCACATGTTCTGCGACGTTTCAGAAACGTCTTTGGTGCCACAATTCTAAACCGCACCGAACTATCACGTAGTTATCAAAACGTGTATGTCAGATGTTTTGTAACATCTACAGACGACACTGAGGTTCAGCACACCGAGCGGTGCATTAAGGACATAAGCCTTCTGTGCAGCAATGAGGACAATCCTCAGTTTACGGACCCAGTCCGCATAATTGCTACTACCAACTTTCAACTAAATTTTCTCTAGGAACATATCTTAACCAGTAGAACTAAAGCGCAAGCCATGACATAATTTGCAAATACTTTTTGACTATGTTCATGATAATGAAGTTCATCTGATTATGAACTCCCACTCAGATAGACATCCCTCTAGTCATCTAAGTGAAACATGATCCGAGTTCAACTAGGCCGTGTCCGATCATCACGTGAGACGGACTAGTCAAGATCGGTGAACATCTCCATGTTGATCGTATCTTCTATACGACTCATGCTCGACCTTTCGGTCCTCCGTGTTCCGAGGCCATGTCTGTACATGCTAGGCTCGTCAAGTCAACCTAAGTGTATTGCGTGTGTTCCGAGGCCATGTCTGTACATGCTAGGCTCGTCAACACCCGTTGTATTCGAACGTAAGAATCTATCACACCCGATCATCACGTGGTGCTTCGAAACGACGAACCTTCGCAACGGTGCACAGTTAGGGTGAACACTTTCTTGAAATTATTATAAGGGATCATCCTACTTGCTACCGTCGATCTAAGAAAATAAGATGCAGAAACATGATAAACATCACATGCAATCAAATAGTGACATGATATGGCCAATATCATCATGCTCCTTTGATCTCCATCTTCGGGGCACCATGATCATCTTTGTCACCGGCATGACACCATGATCTCCATCATCATGATCTCCATCATTGTGTCTTCATGAAGTCGTCACGCCAACGATTACTTCTACTTCTATGGCCAACTCGTTTAGCAACAAAGTAAAGTAATTTACATGGCATTATTCAATGACTCGCAGGTCATGCAAAATAATAAAGACAACTCCTATGGCTCCTGCCGGTTGTCATACTCATCGACATGCAAGTCGTGATTCCTATTACAAGAATATGATCAATCTCATACATCACATATATCATTCATCACATCTTCTGGCCATATCATATCACATAGCACTTGCTGCAAAAACAAGTTAGACGTCCTCTAATCGTTGTTGCAAGTTTTTACGTGGTTTGTAGGTTTCTAGCAAGAACGTTTCTTACCTACGTATGACCACAACGTGATTTGCCAATTTCTATTTACCCTTCATAAGGACCCTTTTCATCGAATCCGTTCCGACTAAAGTAGGAGAGACAGACACCCGCTAGCCACCTTATGCATCTAGTGCATGTCAGTCGGTGGAACCTGTCTCACGTAAGAGTACGTGTAAGGTCGGTCCGGGCCGCTTCATCCTACAATGCCGCCGAAACAAGAAAAGACTAGTAGCGGCAAGAAGAATTGGCAAACTCAACGCCCACAACTACTTTGGGTTCTACTCGTGCATAGTAACTACGCATAGACCTGGCTCATGATGCCACTGTTGGGAATCGTAGCATAATTTAAAATTTTCCTACGCTCACCAAGATGCATCTATGGAGTCTACTAGCAATGAGGGGAAAGGAGTGCATCTACATACCCTTGTAGATCGTGAGCGGAAGCGTTCCAATGAATGTGGATGACGGAGTCGTACTCGCCGTGATCCAAATCACCGATGACCGAGTGCCGAACGGACGGCACCTCCGCGTTCAACACACGTACGGTGCAGCGACGTCTCCTCCTTCTTGATCCAGCAAGGGGGGAGGAGAGGTTGATGGAGATCCAACAGCACGACGGCGTGGTGGTGGATGTAGCGGGTCTCCGGCAGGGCTTCGCCAAGCTTCTGCGAGAGAGAGAGAGAGAGAGAGAGAGGTGTTGCAGGGGAGGAGGGAGGCGCCCAAGGCTTAGATGTTGCTGCCCTCCCTTCCCCCCACTATATATAGGGCCAAGGGAGAGGGGGGGCCTCCCTCCTCCCCTGCAACACCTCTCTCTCTCTCTCTCTCGTAGAAGCTCGGCGAAGCCCTGCACGAGACCCGCTACATCCACCACCACGCCGTCGTGCTGCTGGATCTCCATCAACCTCTCCTTCCCCCTTGCTGGATCAAGAAGGAGGAGACGTCGCTGCACCGTACGTGTGTTGAACGCGGAGGTGCCGTCCGTTCGACACTCGGTCATCGGTGATTTGGATCACGGCGAGTACGACTCCGTCATCCACGTTCATTGGAACGCTTCCGCTCGCGATCTACAAGGGTATGTAGATGCACTCCCTTCCCCTCGTTGCTAGTATACTCCATAGATGCATCTTGGTGAACGTAGGAAAATTTTAAAATTATGCTACGATTCCCAACAATGGCATCATGAGCCAGGTCTATGCGTAGTTACTATGCACGAGTAGAACGCAAAGCAGTTGTGGGCGTTGAGTTTGCCAATTCTTCTTGCCGCTACTAGTCGTTTCTTGTTTCGGCGGCATTGTAGGATGAAGCGGCCCGGACCGACCTTACACGTACGCTTACGTGAGACTGGTTCCACCGACTGACATGCACAAGTTGCATAAGGTGGCTAGCGGGTGTCTATCTCTCCTACTTTAGTCGGAACGGATTCGATGAAAAGGGTCCTTATGAAGGGTAAATAGAAATTGGCAAATCACCTTGTGGTCATACGTAGGTAAGAAACGTTCTTGCTAGAAACCTACAAACCACGTAAAAACTTGCAACAACAATTAGAGGACGTCTAACTTGTTTTTGCAGCAAGTGCTATGTGATGTGATATGGCCAGAAGATGTGATGAATGATATATGTGATGTATGAGATTGATCATATTCTTGTAATAGGAATCACGACTTGCATGTCGATGAGTATGACAACCGGCAGGAGCCATAGGAGTTGTCTTTATTATTTTGCATGACCTGCGAGTCATTGAATAAGGCCATGTAAATTACTTTACTTTGTTGCTAAACGAGTTGGCCATAGAAGTAGAAGTAATCGTTGGCGTGACGACTTCATGAAGACACAATGATGGAGATCATGATGATGGAGATCATGGTGTCATGCCGGTGACAAAGATGATCATGGTGCCCCGAAGATGGAGATCAAAGGAGCATGATGATATTGTCCATATCATGTCACTATTTGATTGCATGTGATGTTTATCATGTTTCTGCATCTTATTTGCTTAGATCGACGGTAGCAAGTAGGATGATCCCTTATAATAATTTCAAGAAAGTGTTCACCCTAACTGTGCACCGTTGCGAAGGTTCGTCGTTTCGAAGCACCACGTGATGATCGGGTGTGATAGATTCTTACGTTCGAATACAACGGGTGTTGACGAGCCTAGCATGTACAGACATGGCCTCGGAACACACGCAATACACTTAGGTTGACTTGACGAGCCTAGCATGTACAGACATGGCCTCGGAACACGGAGGACCGAAAGGTCGAGCATGAGTCGTATAGAAGATACGATCAACATGGAGATGTTCACCGATCTTGACTAGTCCGTCTCACGTGATGATCGGACACGGCCTAGTTGAACTCGGATCATGTTTCACTTAGATGACTAGAGGGATGTCTATCTGAGTGGGAGTTCATTAAATAATTTGATTATATGAACTTAATTATCATGAACTTAGTCTAAATCTTTACACTATGTATTGTAGATCAAATGGCCCACGTTGTCCTCAATTTCAACGCGTTCCTAGAGAAAACCAAGCTGAAAGATGATGGCAGCAACTATACGGACTGGGTCCGGAACCTGAGGATCATCCTCATAGCAGCCAAGAAAGATTATGTCTTAGAAGCACCGCTAGGTGAAGCACCAATCCCTGAGAACCAAGACGTTATGAACGCTTGGCAGCAGCATGCTGATGATTACTCCCTCGTTCAGTGCGGCATGCTTTACAGCTTAGAACCGGGTCTCCAAAAGCGTTTTGAGAAACATGGAGCATATGAGATGTTCGAGGAGCTGAAACTGGTTTTTCAAGCTCATGCCCGGGTCGAGAGATATGATGTCTCCGACAAGTTCTTCAGCTGTAAAATGGAGGAGAACAGTTATGTTAGTGAGCACATACTCAGAATGTCTGGGTTGCACAACCGCTTGTCTCAGCTGGGAGTTAATCTCCCGGATGACGCGGTCATTGACAGAATCCTCCAGTCGCTTCCACCAAGCTACAAGAGCTTTGTGATGAACTACAATATGCAGGGGATGGAAAAGACCATTCCCGAGGTATATTCAATGTTGAAATCAGCTGAGGTAGAGATCAGAAAAGAACATCAAGTGTTGATGGTGAATAAAACCACTAAGTTCAAGAAGGGCAAGGGTAAGAAGAACTTCAAGAAGGACGGCAAGGGAGTTGCCGCGCCCAGTAAGCCATTTACCGGGAAGAAGTCAAAGAATGGACCCAAGCCCGAGACTGAGTGCTTTTATTGCAAGGGAAGTGGTCACTGGAAGCGGAACTGCCCCAAATACTTAGCGGACAAGAAGAAGGCCGGCAACACCCAAGGTATATGTGATATACTAGTAATTGATGTGTACCTTACCAGTACTCGTAGTAGCTCCTGGGTATTTGATACCGGTGCGGTTGCTCATATTTGTAACTCAAAACAGGAACTACGGAATAAACGGAGACTGGCGAAGGACGAGGTGACGATGCGCGTCGGGAATGGTTCCAAGGTCGATGTGATCGCCGTCGGCACGCTACCTCTGCATCTCCCTACGGGATTAGTTTTAAACCTCAATAATTGTTATTTAGTGCCAGCTTTGAGCATGAACATTGTATCTGGATCTCGTTTAATTCGAGATGGCTACTCATTTAAATCCGAGAATAATGGTTGTTCTATTTATTTGAGAGATATGTTTTATGGTCATGCCCCGCTGGTCAATGGTTTATTTTTGATGAATCTCGAACGTGATGTTACACATGTTCATAGTGTGAATCCCAAAAGATGTAAAGTTGATGACGATAGTCCCACATACTTGTGGCACTGCCGCCTTGGTCACATTGGTGTCAAGCGCATGAAGAAGCTCCATGCAGATGGACTTTTGGAGTCTCTTGATTACGAATCATTTGACACGTGCGAACCATGCCTCATGGGTAAGATGACCAAGACTCCGTTCTCCGGAACAATGGAGCGAGCAACCAACTTATTGGAAATCATACATACCGATGTGTGCGGTCCAATGAGTGTTGAGGCTCGCGGAGGATATCGTTATGTTCTCACTGTCACTAATGAAACACAAGTCTGAAACCTTTCAAAAGTTCAAGGAATTTCAGAGTGAAGTCGAGAATCAACGTGACAGAAAAATAAAATTCTTACGATCGGATCGTGGTGGAGAATATTTAAGTCACGAATTTGGTACACACTTAAGGAAATGTGGAATAGTTTCACAACTCACGCCGCCTGGAACACCTCAGAGAAATGGTGTGTCCGAACGTCGTAATCACACTCTATTGGATATGGTGCGATCTATGATGTCTCTTACCGATTTACCGCTCTCATTTTGGGGCTATGCTTTAGAGACTGCCGCATTCACTTTAAATAGGGCACCGTCTAAATCCGTTGAGTCGACACCGTATGAATTATGGTTTGGGAAGAAACCTAAGCTGTCGTTTCTAAAAGTTTGGGGATGCGATGCTTATGTCAAGAAACTTCAACCTGAAAAGCTCGAACCCAAATCGGAAAAATGCGTCTTCATAGGATACCCTAAGGAAACTATTGGGTATACCTTCTACCTCAGATCCGAAGGCAAGATCTTCGTTGCCAAGAACGGGTCCTTTCTAGAGAAGGAGTTTCTCTCGAAAGAATTGAGTGGGAGGAAAGTGGAACTTGATGAGGTGATAGTCACCCCTTCCGAAAATGTTCCTGTGGTGCCTGCACCGACTGGGGAGGAAGTTAATGATGATGATCATGAAGCTTCAGATCAAGTTGCTGAACTTCGTAGGTCCACAAGGACACGTTCCGCACCAGAGTGGTACGGCAACCCTGTCCTGGAAATCATGTTGTTAGACAACGGTGAACCTTCGAACTATGAAGAAGCGATGGCAGGCCCGGATTCCGACAAATGGCTAGAAGCCATGAAATCCGAGATAGAATCCATGTATGAAAACAAAGTATGGACTTTGACTGACTTGCCTGATGAGCGGCGAGCCATAGAAAACAAATGGATCTTTAAGAAGAAGACGGACGCAGATGGTAATGTGACCATCTACAAAGCTCGACTTGTCGCTAAGGGTTATCGACAAGTTCAAGGGGTTGACTACGATGAGATTTTCTCACCCGTAGCGAAGCTGAAGTCCGTCCGAATCATGTTAGCAATTGCCGCATACTATGATTATGAGATATGGCAGATGGACGTCAAAACGGCATTCCTTAATGGCTTCCTTAAGGAAGAGTTGTATATGATGCAGCCGGAAGGTTTTGTCGATCCTGAGAATGCTAACAAAGTATGCAAGCTCCAACGCTCAATTTATGGGCTGGTGCAAAGCATCTCGGAGTTGGAACATTCGCTTTGATGAGATGATCAAAGCGTTTGGGTTTACACAGACTTATGGAGAAGCCTGTGTTTACAAGAAAGTGAGTGGGAGCTCTGTAGCATTTCTCATATTATATGTGGATGACATATTATTGATGGGAAATGATATAGAATTCTTGGAAAGTATAAAGGCCTATTTGAATAAGTGTTTTTCAATGAAGGACCTTGGAGAAGCTGCTTATATATTAGGAATCAAGATCTATAGAGATAGATCAAGACGCCTCATTGGTCTTTCACAGAGTACATACCTTGACAAGATATTGAAGAAGTTCAGTATGGATCAGTCCAAGAAGGGGTTCTTGCCTGTATTGCAAGGTGTGCAATTGAGCACGGTCAATGCCCGACCACGGCAGAAGATATAGAACAGATGAGTGTCATCCCCTATGCCTCGGCCATAGGGTCTATTATGTATGCCATGCTGTGTACCAGACCTGATATAAACCTTGCCGTAAGTTTGGTAGGAAGGTACCAAAGTAATCCCGGCAAGGAACACTGGACAGCGGTCAAGAATATCCTGAAGTACCTGAAGAGGACTAAGGATATGTTTCTCGTTTATGGAGGTGACGAAGAGCTCGTCGTAAAGGGTTACGTCGACGCTAGCTTCGACACAGATCTGGATGACTCGAAGTCACAGACCGGATACGTGTATATTTTGAATAGAGGAGCAGTAAGCTAGTGCAGTTGCAAGCAAAGCGTCGTGGCGGGATCTACATGTGAAGCGGAGTACATGGCAGCCTCAGAGGCAGCACAGGAAGCAGTCTGGATGAAGGAGTTCATTACCGACCTAGGGGTGATTCCCAATGCGTCGGGCCCAATGACTCTCTTCTGTGACAACACTGGAGCTATTGCCCTTGGGAAGGAGCCCAGGTTTCACAGGAAGACCAGGCATATCAAGCGTCGCTTCAACTCCATTCGTGAAAGTGTTCAAAATGGAGACATAGATATTTGTAAAGTACATACGGACCTGAATATAGCAGATCCGTTGACTAAACCTCTACCTAGGGCAAAACATGATCAACACCAGGACGCAATGGGTGTTCGATTCATCACAATGTAACTAGATTATTGACTCTAGTGCAAGTGGGAGACTGTTGGAAATATGCCCTAGAGGCAATAATAAATGGTTATTATTATATTTCTTTGTTCATGGTAATTGTCTATTATTCATGCTATAATTGTATTGTCCGGAAATCGTAATACATGTGTGAATACATAGACCACAACCTGTCCCTAGTAAGCCTCTAGTTGACTAGCTCGTTGATCAACAGATAGTCATGGTTTCCTGACTATGGACATAGGATGTCATTGATAACGGGATCACATCATTAGGAGAATGATGTGATGGACAAGACCCAATCCTAAGCATAGCATAAAAGATCGTGTAGTTTCGTTTGCTAGAGCTTTTCCAATGTCAAGTATCTTTTCCTTAGACCATGAGATCGTGCAACTCCCGGATACCGTAGGAGTGCTTTGGGTGTGCCAAACGTCACAACGTAACTGGGTGACTATAAAGGTGCACTACGGGTATCTCCGAAAGTGTCTGTTGGGTTGGCACGGATCGAGACTGGGATTTGTCACTCCGTGTGACGGAGAGGTATCTCTGGGCCCACTCGGTAATGCATCATCATAATGAGCTCAATTTGACTAAGGCGTTAGTCACGGGATCATGCATTGCGGTACGAGTAAAGAGACTTTCCGGTAACGAGATTGAACAAGGTATTGGGATACCGACGATCGAATCTCGGGCAAGTAACATACCGATTGACAAAGGGAATTGCATACGGATTAATTGAATCCTCGACACTGTGGTTCATCCGATGAGATCATCGTGGAGCATGTGGGAGCCAACATGGGTATCCATATCCCGCTGTTGGTTATTGACCGGAGAGGCGTCTCGGTCATGTCTGCATGTCTCCCGAACCCGTAGGGTCTACACACTTAAGGTCCGGTGACGCTAGGGTTGTAGAGATATATGTATGCGGAAACCCGAAAGTTGTTCGGAGTCCCGGATGAGAGCCCGGACGTCACGAGAGGTTCCGGAATGGTCTGGAGGTGAAGAATTATATATAGGAAGTCCAGTTTCGGCCACCGGGAAAGTTTCGGGGGTTATCGGTATTGTACCGGGACCACCGGAAGGGTCCCGGGGGTCCACCGGGTGGGGCCACCTGTCCCGGAGGGCCCCGTGGGCTGAAAGTGGAAGGGAACCAGCCCCTAGTGGGCTGGGGCGCCCCCCTTGGGCCTCCCCCCATGCGCCTAGGGTTGGGAACCCTAGGGGGGAGTTCCCCCTTGCCTTGGGGGGCAAGGCACCCCTTCCCCCCCACTTGGCCGCCCCCCCCTTGGATCTGATCTCCAGGGCCGGCGCCCCCCCCAGGGGGCCTATATAAAGGGGGGGAGGGAGGGCAGCACACAACAGCCTTGGGCGCCTCCCTCCTCCCCTGGAACACCTCTCTCTCTCTCGTAGAAGCTCGGCGAAGCCCTGCACGAGACCCGCTACATCCACCACCACGCCGTCGTGCTGCTGGATCTCCATCAACCTCTCCTTCCCCCTTGCTGGATCAAGAAGGAGGAGACGTCGCTGCACCGTACGTGTGTTGAACGCGGAGGTGCCGTCCGTTCGGCACTCGGTCATCGGTGATTTGGATCACGGCGAGTACGACTCCATCATCCACGTTCATTGGAACGCTTCCGCTCGCGATCTACAAGGGTATGTAGATGCACTCCCTTCCTCTCGTTGCTAGTATACTCCATAGATGCATCTTGGTGAACGTAGGAAAATTTTAAAATTATGCTACGATTCCCAACAGGTGGACCCCTGGACCCCTTTCGGCACTCCCGGTACAATACCGATAAAGCGCGAAACTTTTCCGGCGACCAAAATAAGACTTCCCATATATAAATCTTTACCTCCGGACCATTCCGGAACCTCTCGTGACGTCCGGGATCTCATCCGGGACTCCGAACAACTTTCGGGTTTCCGCATACATATATCTCTACAACCCTAGCGTCACCGGACCTTAAGTGTGTAGACCCTACGGGTTCGGGAGACATGCAGACATGACCGAGACGCCTCTCCGGTCAATAACCAACAGCGGGATCTGGATACCCATGTTGGCTCCCACATGTTCCACGATGATATCATCGGATGAACCACGGTGTCGAGGATTCAATCAATCCGTATGCAATTCCCTTTGTCAATCGGTATGTTACTTGCCCGAGATTCGACCGTCGGTATCCCAATACCTTGTTCAATCTCGTTATCGGCAAGTCTCTTTACTCGTACCGCAATGCATGATCCCGTGACTAACGCCTTAGTCACATTGAGCTCATTATGATGATGCATTACCGAGTGGGCCCAGAGATACCTCTCCGTCACACGGAGTGACAAATCCCAGTCTCGATCCATGCCAACCCAACAGACACTTTCGGAGATACCCGTAATGCACCTTTATAGTCACCCTGTTACGTTGTGACGTTTGGCACACCCAAAGCACTCCTACGGTATCCGGGAGTTGCACGATCTCATGGTCTAAGGAAAAGATACTTGACATTGGAAAAGCTCTAGCAAACGAAACTACACGATCTTTTATGCTATGCTTAAGTTGGGTCTTGTCCATCACATCATTCTCCTAATGATGTGATCCCGTTATCAATGACATCCAATGTCCATAGTCAGGAAACCATGACTATCTGTTGATCAACGAGCTAGTCAACTAGAGGCTTACTAGGGACAGGTTGTGGTCTATGTATTCACACATGTGTTACGATTTCCGGACAATACAATTATAGCATGAATAATAGACAATTACCATGAACAAAGAAATATAATAATAACCATTTATTATTGCCTCTAGGGCATATTTCCAACATTAGTTTGGTTGTAAATATAGTGAAGGATGTGCTGATGTACTGGGTGTTGTCATGTTAATCCAAAAGAGCTTCTCAAGGGCTGGATTTTTTTGTGCTGGATTGGGGCTTCTGAAGGAGAGGGGAAGCGTGGTCGAGGGGAAGGGGCAGTCTATGCTTATTTAGTTTGGGTTAGTTGTGGAATTTTGTTGTTGCTTCAGACATATTGACAGCAGTGAACATCCTCTGCAATGCCGTTGCTTCAGAGATAAAAGCATCTTGAGGTTTTTTCAGATGCTTATTAGATTAGTAGTTGAATTTTTGCTTTTTAGATTTTAATTAGTATGAGGTTGAATACCTTATTTAAGGGGGAATTTAAGGTCAGATAGATGTCATATGATTATTAGATCTGTAGTTCAATGTTGCTGACATTTATGATTATTTGATTTGATCTGTGGTTCAATGATACTGGATGGAAACATATTTGATTTGGAATGCATTAATTTTGATGTGCCAATGAATTGATTTAGATGATACAAGATTCATCTATAGTATAATTTGTTGTTGTTTTGGTAAGTAATGAAATTTTAGATGTTTGTTGGAGATGTATGCATTTATAGTTGAAGTTGTACCTAATTAACTAATGCATTATGTTAATATGTGTAGGAGCTTTGCTGCATTATCCCAAAAACAATAATCTGTGCATATTGAAATTTGTAGTTGGCTTCTGTAATTAGTATATACTATATGTAAAGTGTGAAGTAAACATTCCAAGGCAGGATCCTAGCAACAAAATATACTATATGTTTCCATTAAGTAGTGTGGGGGGGGGGGGATTCCCTCAAAAGAAAAGTGTTGGGTAAATTCAGGGAATGTCAAGAATCCAGCTTGCATTTTCATTAGCATTTATGAAGGAAATCATTTATCTTTTGATTGATTGCTTAGATTCTTTATTTATAAGGAAAGCATTTGGTCACTTGCAACATACCAATGTGGTTCACATTCACAATTTTGTTTGTAATGACATTCTGTTAACTGCAATTCAATTCATTGTAATTGATGTGCTTGTTTGACAATATAGCAGGAGGAGGAGGATCTTGTGGGCAACAAGAGGAAGTGGGAAAATACTGGGTTCTACCCATATGACTCTGATGAAGATGAGCCGTACGAGGTAAGGCCTAGTTGAAATGTTATTTGTGCATTGAGTTAGTATTACGTGTTTATAGTTTTTTGAATGCATAATGTATTAATGTCAGTCATTAATGTGTGCAGTATGAATCTGGAGATGATGTGGACGAGGGGAACGTCGAGTTCTTTGAAGAGAAGGAGGTGCAGAAGATCAGGGCCCAAGGATCTGCCATGTACTACAACTGGAGGAAGGACAAGTACAGGTGCCCCTACTGCAGCAAGCCCAAGCCCAGGTCTGGGTTGCAGGAGCATCTGATGGAGCATTGTCGGGCTACATCCATCAACAGTCATGACTACAAGATCAGTGCTCAGCATTCTGCCCTCCACAAGGTCCTGAAAAACCCTAACATGTAGTTGCCCTAGACCCTGGTTGTCGTATGATGGAGGAAGCCTCAGTTCTTTTGGTGAACTTTATGTGGTATTCTGATGGTGGAAACTTTTAGTGGTAATGTAGTATGAACTTTATCTAACTGTAGTACTGTCATGTGTGGTCTAAACATATCTAATATGCTAGTGGTCTGAACTTCGAGGTGTCTGCATCAGCAAGTGTGCTGTGTGGATGCTGCTATCTATGGTAGTAATATATATTGCTATCTATATTTATGTCCCTTAAATTTGCCATTATGGTTCCTTAGATGTATGATTTGCTTGAATTTAGCTGCTGCAATGATCAGACATGCCGCATCAGTGTTGCTTCACTGATCAGGCATGCTGCAAACACTTGGTGAAAACATGCATATTCATATCAGCAACATTGATATGGCATCAGAGTACTACCTAGTAATTCGTATTTGTCTGCCGTTAGATCGACATCAACGAATGGTTCTAAAAAAACCCAACCATTCTAAAACATGAGTAAGCCAACATCCCTACAAAAATTATTTCACTGCTTATGTCTATTTTTTTGCTGAATCATTAGGAAGCCCTAAATATTTGGATGCAAGATCACCGACATGGCACTACTGAAATATTTCAGTGTCTACATCTCTGTACTGAAAGTGCATTACTGAAATATTTCCGTGGCTACGTGTGTGTGTACTGAAACAGCACCACTGAAATATTTCAGTTGCTACATGCGTGTACTGAAACAGCACCACTGAAATATTTCATTTCATACGTGCGTGTACTGAAAGTGAACCACTGAAATATTTCAGTGGGTACGTGCATGTACTGAAAGTGCACCACCGAAATAATTCAGAGGCTACGTGCTTGTACTGAAACAGCACCACCAAAATATTTCAGTGGCTATGCGCGTGTACTGAAACTGCTACACCGAAATATTTCTAGGGTTGCGTGCGTGTACTGAAACTGCAGTACTGAAATATTCAGTGTCTACCCGTGTGTACTCAAATTGCATTGCACTACTGAAATTTTTCAGTGTGTACCCGTGTGTACTGCAATTGCACTACTCAATATTTCAGTGTGAACCTGTCGGTACTGAAATATTTCAATGCCTACAACTATCTACTAAACTTGCAGTATTGAAATATTTCAGTGTCAACCCAGAGTCTATCACTCTAAACTGTGTACTGAACTTTTCTGGAGGCACTGCTTGCAGCCAAAATATTGCAAGTTCAATTTACACAGATTGCATCACGTAATTTGAACACAACTCTTGAGGTGACAGACAAAATTTCCTATCATGGATACAACTCCAGCACATCAAAACCTAGCAAGTAAACATAGCAATGCTATATGCCTAGACTCATTACAGCCTCGTCGATCAAACTAAGCTGCCATCCAGAGGCTACGGATTCAAGTACACAGGTAGCAAGAATATATTGCAGAGAATCAAATTAAGCAAGTGGCAAGTAATGATGAATGAAATTCATCAATCTTACCCTAAACATAGCTACGGCCGGCGTTCAGACGAGGAGAGCGGCGAGGGAAGCGTGGAGAACGGCGGGGAAGCGATGTCGCGACCACTGTCCTCCTCTCTTGCGCTTCGGAGTCATCTCCGACTCGGTTGGAGGCTCCACAATCTGCAACGGCACCTCGTGCACCGTGGGTTCCTAATCCAGTCGATGCTCTACCCTGGATCTGAACGCCCACCACCTATGCCTGGTCCACGGGCTAGACGAATCGGCCTGCTCCATCGCCCAGAGGAGGATCTCGACCTTGTGCATCGGTTGTGCGGGTGGGGGGGAAAGCTTTGCCCTTTCCCTCCTCGTCATTTGCTTCAAAGTGGCCATTGTCGTCCAGTTCATCTGCAATATGTTGTGAAACCAAGAACGGATCTCCGTCAACCTGGCCATCTTGACCTGGTCGCCGCCGGCAATCTCCACGAAGTCGGCGTTCTCGCCGCCGCCGATGTGCTCGATCTGCTGCTCCATCTAGAATCTTGCGTGGATGGAAGAGGGGGTGGATGTGGAAGATGAGAAGAGCAAAGTTGCGGCCGTGAGAAGGAGGAGAAGGCTAGGAGATGGCCGCGGTTGCAATGGTGATGGAAGAGGGGAAGGAGCACGGCGGCGGCTTTGCATTGGACGAGAGGGGCGGCGGTTTTGCATTGGAGGAGAGGGGCGGCGGTTTTGCATTGGACGAGAGGGCCCCACCTTGTCATATATTTCCTAGGACTAAAATGCCCCTAGCCTAATAGTACTTTCGAGTACTTTCATCCGCGTACTTTCGAGTACTACGTATGTATGCGCCGTTAGATCGAGACAAACGAACGGCTCCAAAAAATGCCAACTACTGTAAAACTTGTATTGTTTTAATAGGAATATCCACATTGATGTGATCATGGACCAAAAAGAAAGGCATAAATGATGAGCTATATTTAGGAATGATGCTCAGGCATAGACTAATCAAGAAAATCACATCGGAATAGAATTTCTTCGAGCGGCCAACGCTGCTCCTGCCGAGGGACATGCAAGCAGAGTGCAAAAGCTATGGCACAAACACATATCACCGACCATCCGCTGCAACTCATCATCAGCTTTTGTTCATTTTTTAAAGTTCTTTCACGGCAGCAGCAGCCTTCATTTTCTTAATACTACTAACTAACAAGATGCAGTGACACATTAATCTTTTCATCACTGGTTGATAGAGAAAGGGGGCAGAAGGATATGGATCCACGTGCTGCAGAGAGGGAAAGAGTGAGTGCACCTAAGGTTGTGAAGATCTGGTCAATGGTGGCCGCGCCGATGATTGGGAGCAGGAGGAGGGAGATAGGCACCCTTGCCCTCGTCCGTTCGTCGAACCCCATCGTTACCTCCTCGCAGATGCCACCAACACCCAGAGCCTCCTTCGCCGGAAACCGCCCAAGGAACGTAGAGGCCTCGGATAGGATTCCACGCATAAATCAACGCTTCCTCGGCTTCCGTAATGTTCGCTTGGTGCAGCTAGGTCTGGGTCCAGTTTGTCGAGGCCCCTTATGACGACATTGTAGGACCCTTCATCATCTAGGCCTAAGAACTTAACACGCATATCACGGAGTGCCTCCATAGCTGACTGTCCATCTACGGATCACCAGGGCTCTGCTACGACTTGGCTGTCTAGTGTGGCACAGACATGTAACCTTGGTATTTCACACACGCCCAGGCGGATCATCACCTGAAAAAAATGAAGCAGGAAGGTATTCAAGGTTGTATGTACAAATAGCAGCTAATACTAAGTATGCAGATATAGTAGGACCAAGAGAATATTGCAGTAGCAATGCATGGAAGATGGTATTGATAGACAACTATTACCTTGACGACATGGCAGCAGAGCATCTATTGATAAACAACTATTACCTTGACGACATGGCAGCAGAGCATCTCCTGCTATCTGCTTCTTGCATATGCACATGAACGTTTCACCCTCTTCTCTAACATTGACCCCATATTCCTCCCTAGACCATTTCTCCCTGGTTTCACTGTTGGGATGCGGTGCTATGTACTTCAAGTAATTTGGAATTACTGCCTCTGCTACGAAAGGTTAAGATTCACATACGGTTTGCACAAACAGATCATACACTTGTCCTGTGTATACCTTGCTAACGTGCTTTTCGGTTGGTAGATTTGGCCTCAAAAGAATGTCATTCTTCACGAAAACAATAAGGAAACACACTTGGTATATGAGCAGATCTTCGGGATTATACAAAAAGAGATGTTCTTAAGTAAAAAAACAAATTTATGGATTCAATTATGTAAATACATAGATATGCGCATATCCTGATCAACTTTTACGAAGCTAGATTGCTATGGCATAAATTTGTTAAATCTTTCCAGTAATTGGAGGGACAAATATCTAAATATTCATCACAATACCAAAAACATGAACTTCCAAAGAGTATGCCCTACTAACATACAGCTATGCAGGTGAACAACAACAAATTGGAGCATCCTTATGATGGAAATATAACTTCTATTCAATGGAAATGCCCATTCTCAAGATGCATTCACTATGTATGATGCTCACACTCAATTTTGGTACCATGGTTACAAACTTACAACAATAATGGGCTATACTCATTGGTTCCGAAAATTTAAAGATCCTTTTTTTTAGAATGAGAAGATTTAAAGATCCGATAGGCATTCTAGATCCAGCGCTAGTGGGCATGTATGCAACTGCACACTTCTTTATTGCTGCACATTGCGTATACCAAGTGTGTTTCCTCAGCGGTGCAAATCTGTTTTGTGAATCCACCTCCAACTCGATCGCATTAGGATCTATTTGGTCTAGAACAGAATGACTGGAGAATGGAAGAGCAAAAGAATCCATCTCACCCGGCGGAGTCGAGTAAGTCCTTGGAGATTTTGGTGGCACGCTTGTGTGGGTATTCTCCAGCTGCCGTTCAGTACTTCCTAGCCGATCTCCCCAGACGCCTCCCCTGACCAGGGAGAAAATCCGGCGGCGGCAGCGGTACTGCACCTGCACTTCATTTCCTTTGCCTACTCATGGTCGCCGACGAGAGGAGCGGGAAGGAAACAGAGGATGGCCGATGTGATGGATCAATGAAATAATTACATAAAAATGAATTTTATTGAACAAGAGCATGTTCGCCTGAGACTGAAGTAAGAAAATGTGATGAGTTCACCTTTGATCTGCAATAGCACATTAGGAATGCCCAATTTCTTCTTCAATCATGCAAGTACCCAGGACGAAAGTACTCCCAGCTCATTGGTGAGCAACCTTAGTGAAGCTCCTAGATACAGGAAAACGATGATTTCGGGTGGAGAAATGACACCAATAACGACCAGGCATAGCTCACTGTATGATGTTGGTGCCATTTGCACATTTGATACAGCAGTTGTAGCGACAAACAAAAGATGCAGTAGTATATAAAGTCAGGTAAGTGTACACTCAAATACATCCCTACATGAAAACAAAAGCCTGCAAAGCACACATTTTAGTGCACATGTTTCAGTTTCCTTTTCTTATTCGCATTCGGAAAGAATCAAAGAGAACATAAGCAATCCTAAAAATAACCTCACGATCACCTGTTCCTGTTCTATCTCTCTGAGATGCCTCTGCACAACATGCTAGCTGTGGACACTGCTAGTGTTCATTCACCTGCAATATAACATGCCTCCCCGCTGATGCAGATGGTGGAGCTCAGGGTGTCCATGCACTGCTACGGATGCGCGAGGAAATTAGTTCAGAAGCACATCTCCAAGATGGAAGGTACGAGACGAATAGGAACTGAACATTGAAATACTTTTCTCGGTGCAGTGATCAGATTCTTTTAATAGGGCCTAGCCAGTGCTAAAAGCATACAATCATGCTGCTGGGGTACTTGTTGTCATAAAGTTCCTATCATTTCACCCCAAACAAAAAACAATTGCAGATTCATAGAGCCACTCCTTCCCTGTGATTTTCATCAAATACCTTGTAGGCGTACAGAATCAAAATCTGCACTAGCAAAGATGAGAAGTTCCGGGAGCAAGGCACTGGAAAGAGGGGAAAATCAGGAAGTGGTGAGGTTGGGGCAGACGTTCTGCAGCGTCTGTTTGTGCTACGACAAGAGCAGCGGCGCGAGCTCGGTGACTGAGAAAGGGACGCGGGAGGAGAAGGAGAAGCTCACCAAGGACAAGGAGGGTGTAGAGCCGCGTCCCTATTCGATCCCGCGGCAGTGGAGGCGCCGACGACCGCATCAACTCCATCTGGGTTGTGCTCGTCCTCATGCGGCTTCCTCGGGACGAGAGCTCGCGGCGCCGCCCGCCTTCTAGCTCTTGCCGCCGCTTTCCTTCGGTAGCCAGCGCCGGAGGAGCGATGAGCCGCCGGCGGCGGCAACCCTGACCGGCGAGAGAGGAAATTGCGTGTGGAAGAGGAGGAGGCGCGATATTTTGGGGAGAGGAGGGGGTACTTCTTCTCGACGAAGAGAACGACGCACCCTTGCCAACGTGGACTCAACTCGCTTGTCTCGTAGCTTGCCAACATGGACAGCGCCATCGACCGCCCCATCTGCTTTTGGATACCACTTCCTTACAGCCCGAGGCAATGACTATGCACATTTGCAAGAGATCTCGGTCGCCAAAGCCACGGCCTCACCACAGGCGAGAGCCTCCAGGCAGGGCGGATCAGTTACCGCGGCGAAAACCAGGGCCGAGGCCCCAATGTAATTTCCATCACTGTCTCTATAGATAGCACTTACTGAACCGGTGCTTGAAGACTTAGAAACGACGCTATCCACTTTCAACTTAGCTGACCCTGTAGGAGGTGCAGTCCAACGAGTGACAGTAGGCTGGATGTTGGTCGCTTGATGCTGTGGGGTAGTTGGTTTGTTGCCATGGTGATTTCTCCAATGAAGCGTTTTGCACGAACTCGTGTGCGGCGCTCGGGCTCTGGAACTCATGTTCATAGTTCATGTATAGCTTTCAGCCCCGCATGCCAAATTGCCCAAAGAGTGACCAGCACACAGATGAAATCATGGTGTGGTAGTAGTTCCACCAGAGAAAAAATCCATCATTTTGCATCCGGTTCTCTTGTTTGCTACATTGCATGCACTAACTATTGATCTGCAAGAGCCCAAACGCAGCGGGACATCATGCAATCCATAAGTCCTCCCTCCTCTGCCCCACACAGTGTGCATGTGCTACAAACAACCATGTTGCGGTGATGAAGCAGGTCGGTTGAAGGAATAGATTGTTGAGGCCAACGTCAAAGGAAGATTCTAATCTTTGAAGCCACTTGCACCTTCCAAAGATTGCACCAAGAGCGTTGTTCACCCTCAGCGTTTGACGAATCAACACGTCCCTCTAGCCATGCCTCGCGTGGGTGTTTTGTCGATACTATCATACGGTAAGCCGATCTGACCGAAAAGATGCCCCTTTGGTCATAGTTCCATGCCCAGAAATCATCAAACGCCCTTGTGCACAAAGTGATAGATAGAATTGCCTCGGCATCAATGGATATGAAAGTGTTGTGAATCAACCCCTTGGTGCAGTTGCCCGTTTTTTTTAAGATGAGCTCGCTAGCTAGTTCAGCTGGAGCGTGAGGCTAGTGATTGGACACATATTGTATTCCCTGAATAACCAATTTTCTCTTCATATATTTGTTGTTTGACCATCTCCCACGCCACGGATCAGACCTTGAGCCAACATGTCTTTCCCTTCCATTATTGCCCTCCACACATGAGAGGGTGCGTTACCAACTTGGGCTTGCATAAAATCGGACCGAGGGAAATACCTTGCCTTAAGAATATGTGCACTGAGGTACTCTGGTTCTTGTAGAATACGCCATGCCAAAAAAGCCAATAAAGCAAGATTAGACAGTTCTATATCTCTGAAGCCCAGACCTCCCAATTTTTCCAGCTTTGTCATGACATCTCAGGAGACCCAGCTGTCCTTTCTCTCACCTTGCTTATATACACGTTTTTCAAAAAAAAATTAGGATATATACACGTTTTTCAATTTTTTTTAGGATATATACACGTTTTTCCAAAATACATTTTTTCCAGGTGGGCCAAATTTCCGGGTGGGCCGAAATTCAACCCAACCTGATACCGCGGCGGCTATGCAGCCTTCTTCTCTCCCAAAAAGAAAAAAAAAACGCAGCCTCCAGTCCTCCACCTTGAACTCCGGCGCCCCGTTCCGCCGCAGCCGCGGGCCTCCAGCCACCGCCGCCGACCATAAGCTCCACCAGCCCCCGAGAAACCCCAGCGAGTGGCTGGTCATGGGTTGCTTCTGTGACTCCCGCCCGCGTCGCGCGCAGGATTACCTCAAGACGGTGGTGCCGCCGCAGCTCATGGCTGACAGGCCGAGTGAGGCTCCGATCTCGTGATCATCAACCCAGGTGCGCCCCCGGGAAACCTTACTCCTCCACGTTAGTCTTCCCGATGCCATGGCCATTGTCAACTGACCTGAGGATCCTTCCCTTTTGGTGGATCTGCAAACGTGCACATGGAGTTTGCAGTTTGCTACTCAGGGTGTGCCGTTCAATATACCGCACTGCATTGCCCTGCACATCTCCCGGCACAAGAATGATGCACCAAGGCTGTCGGTGCGAGATCAGGTGATGCAAACGCAGAGGTGATTCTCCCCTACTGTTGGCCTTGTAGCTACGTATCTTCGGTATATGACTATCGTTTCAGTTTGCAGAGGCTCAACTGTCGTGCTCGGTCAACGCACAATGCAGAACAGTAGATGGCATATGATTTGTAAAAATCTACCTCTCAAAATTCCTTTGGATTATGTCTGCCGCTCGAACTGATCAGGCCCGACTCTTGCAGATCGCCTCACTGCTCAAAATCCCGATTTTGATGAAGTTTCGCCTTCAGAGAACCAACCCTTATAGTACCTCTTAAGGTACTATGCTGTATGTAAAATCTTATGTGTTTGGTACTTTGCATACCTGATTTTATGGTGGTAGGATATTATCTTTTGCCATGTAACACAGCTTAAGATTTTTCATGTTAATCAGAAGAAGTAACACCCAATTTTGTCTAGAAAGGGCACTGTAAAAATGGTTGGTTTTTGTTTGTAAGTGCACTGTAATTTTTTTGCTAGGACTTATGTGCAACGTCCCTCCTCAATTAGTGGTTGCTCGTGTGTTTCCTATGAGTGACTGTGGTTGATTTTGCACCACATTGGACGTTTTACGAGTCTTGGACAGCATATACAAAAAAGAGAATGTGTGATTTTTTGGTGTTACATTATGCGCAAAGCAAGGATAGAAACCTAATTGAGTTATCTTGTACGTGTGTATCCTATCCTATGTGGTGTTGGCGCTTTTTTTTTTGGATCTTTTGGTGTTACATTATGACACAAGGACATTTTTTGCTGGAGATAACTAGCTCTGAAGTCAGAGGACTGAAGTTCTTCTATTATGTCAGATATTGCTTTGATACGAGATTCACATATTCTTTGTTCTCTCTTCGTACATATGGTATATGTACGGATGTACCCATCATAGCCAGATTCATCAATGATCACGTTCTGTCGAGCTGCTTTAGACTGTTCAGTGGGGCATCACATAGATTTAATGGAAATAGTTGGAGTTACATCATGGATTATTTTCTCACTACCTGTTCCTATAACCACAGTTACTTGGCTACGCACTTATGCCCAGTTCTTTGTGGTATTAACAGTAGATTCAGAGAATAGTTCTGCACCATAATAAAGTAGCTTATATTCCGCATAGCATTTTATGATATCAATATACTGATGGCCCCTAAAATTGGCCAGAAAGGTCAGCACACAGTGACGCTGATGAAGATCCTTCACAAAGCACATCTGAACTCTAAAGAAAGCAAATAGGAAATTATATCTGGAGAGGATCCTTTGAAAATACCCCTGCATCATACAGTTTTTTTTTTAGAAAAGGAGGATGACCCCCGGCCTCTGCATCTGGGCGATGCATACGGCCACTTTATTAATTATTCTCACAAGATCTTACAAAGCCAAACAACAGCAAGACTAAAGCCACCGTCTAAGCAACAACTGTTGCTACACCTATCCAATTGATGAAGGGGCGCAGATAGTCTGGGCCTAATACCAAACAGACATCGCAGCCAAACCTAAACATCTAAGACCTGAGGTCCCAACCAGGACGCCTGCCTGGTATGGGGCACCTACCAGTCCGGCGCACTCCTCAACCAGGACGCCTGCCGGGTATGAGGCCGCCGCAGCCACCTGCCATCAATCCATCTTCAGAGTTGTACTGTTGCATGTACCGTGCCAGGTCTCTCTGCCATCGACGCAACCACGACGCCCGACAGCGTCGTCCTCCTGCGCGAGTCCATCCTCTCACAGCGAACTCCGAATCTGCACTGCGCCACGCCGTCAAGATCCGTCGCCAGCAGTGTTTAGGATGAATCACCGCTCCACCAAATAATCCATCCTCTGGTCCCTCGATCACGTGTGTACCTCCAAGAATGACGCCCCCAAGGGACGAACGACACCAGAGCGCCGCCGTCATCCGATCTAGGATTTCCCCCGGAGGTAGCAGAGAGTGGCCTTGAACTTCTTCACGGCGATGCCTTCAAGAAGGGAACGACGCAGATAACGCCGCCACCGCCGGCCTTAGCAGACGCCGAAGGCAAGTTTTCACCCAGATCAGTTCAAAGGGATCCAACTCTCGTGCACGGGCCGCCGTCACCACCAGCACCACCAGGCAGAACCCTGGAGCACCGGCAGATCAGCGAGCTGCCGGCACCACCGCATCCAGATCGCCGGCCACGCGGGGCCACCGCCATCCCCGCGCCGTCCGGGTCAGAGACGGAGCCGCCGACCGCGCACAGGGACCACTGCCGCCTGCACACGCCGGAGCGCCGCCGAGAGCCCAGCGCCCGCCACCGCATGCCGAGGACCGCCGCCGCGCGCCCCGAGAGGACTCCCACGCAAACCAGGGGAAACCGCGAGCGTGAGCCCTGCCGGCGCCCCCAAGTCCGCGCCGGCGCGCCCAGCCTCCAGCGCGCCGCCAACAACCGCCGTGATCCGCCCGCGCCAGATCCAGCGAGTCGTGGGAGAAGAGATCCCGCCGCCGCCGACGTCGACCGGGCTTTGCCCGGCGGCGGCGAGGAGGAGAGGTCGGGGGAGGGACGAGGACACGGCGGCGCTAGGGTTCCCCCCGGTCGCCGCGCAGGGGCGACATGGGAGGAGTCGGGACTTCAATCCGTGTAGTAGCTACGGGCGTCCTCCTGCATCATACAGTTTGAGTTGTCTCTGATCAGGAGAGGCCATTTTAATGTTTCTCAGGATTATTCGTTACATCAGGTATGCCTCTAGATTACTGTATGATCCTTTCCTTATCGTCATTTTTCTTTGTACGCGCTTGCTTTCACAACAACCATGCTTTGCCGGTTATTTTAATTTTTATCACAAATGCAAGCACTGTCAGTGTGTATAGACGAAACTGTGTCGCACCTGGACAAATCACTAGCACTAGGCTGCACATTATGCGGTAAACAGGAATTCCATTACTGAAAATGTTCAGCCCATCAGATTTAATTAAGAAATCTGAGCACCAAAACTGTCCTGAGACAGTAATCTTTGCACAAAGTAACTTTATCTCAAAAACTACAAGGTACGCACTGGTATCCATATAGACTGTGTCCACTGCAGTTGGGCTGGCATGGTCAGGGTACGGTTCCTTTTGCTGGTAACGAAGCCCTAGCTTGTTCAGATTTTTGTGGGGGTGAGGAACAGCCGAATCAAATTAGACAAATCTCCCTTATAAGGATGGATAGGACATTCGGGGTGCATCTGCCCATGTATTTTGATGCCTAATTTCCTCAACGAACGCCTACTTTTGATTGAGATCCATAATCAATACTAGTCATAGCTGTTTATTTTCAGAAAATAAATAGGGTTTTGTCCAACTGAACCCCCATTTCCCCTGTTAAGTCTGACCCTAGATATAGATTTCAGTTCTCCTTAGTGGATGCCGCCTGATATAGACTAGTTACTTGGTCCTTTTCTGTTTTGACCAAAAAACAGCAGGCTGCTGTATTTCATTAATATAGGAGGAGTAAAGCAAAGTTACAAATGAAATGAGAGCTAGGGGCTGGGATATAGCGCTGGCAGCCAGGTAACAGACCAGCAGAACAAGAAGCACCAACCTCAGGGGGGGTGGAAAAATTCTATCTAGCTGCGAAATGCCTACCTGCTGCCAACTACGCCCTCGTTTACAATCCTGGAGAACCACCTGTGTGGAGGAGCATTGGAGGTTTTGAAAAATCCTTGCATTTCGCTCCCTCCACACCATCCAGGAGGCAAGGTGCAAGGCTGATTTCCACATTGCCCTGTCGGCCTTGGCATGGCTCTCAACTGACGCTGCCGTAACTTGTGAATGGCAATCTGTATTCGCTTCCTTTTATAAAATTAGAATAACTGTATTTTTTGTATCCTCGTTGGATTTCTGGTTTTAGCACCTCATACATTTTTCATGCATAAGTTATGAAATTAGCATGTGTGCAGGAACCAGAATGCCTACTGGATAGAAGTTAGTGAGACCGGGCAATGTCGATAATGAATGTATTTTGAATATACAAACTCTTCCTGTGAAAATACTTTTGCCCTGTTTGTCAAACACTCATATGCCCCAATGAAGCCATGCGAACTCAGTACACACATCTCTACTGGAAACCTTGCTTGGCTTACGTGGCAGCAACCGCACAAGCCTGCCCACTTGGTGATAGAAGCCGATTCCGAGGTATAGCTTTCTTCTTAAGGAAGTGATTTGTGCATAATACATTGAGTGTACCTGGAAGTGGTGCCCTCTTTGTTACGATCTGCTTTCCAATATGCAACCTCTGCCGGATTCATATAAGTCACTTGCTGAGACAATTGGTAATGTTACAATACACATCCTGTACAACAAGAGTGGTTGCCAATGGCAAGGAAATCTTTCTGAATGCATCACACATGGTGCCGCTTGTGCGTACGTCAATTCCCCTGTTGTTTGTAACCGTTGTGGTACTCAGACTGTACATCTCAAGTGCAATAACATGCTCAGCTTTGTTTTGTATGTCCACCATGTTTCCAAATGATTTTCTGTAGAAGTCTAGAACTATTTCTCTATGCATTGATCTTTTTGCACCTTTGTGTGTATTTGCAGGGTTTGCAACCCTTAACACAACACTGACAATAGTCTGACACAGTCATCAGCTGCAAGAACCCGGGCAGTGACCGAAGATCCGTCTGCAGTTTCCTCAGTGGCACCTGCAGCAGCTCCTACAGCAGACTTACCTGCAACTACAGTCGGAACTGTAACAACTTCTGCAGTGACAACTAGTTCAGCTGGTGTGACCACAACAAGCACGGTGACCCCAACACATGGTGCCAAACCAGTCCCAGAATCAGACCCTGAGACCCACCTTCCTCAACTCCAAGCACCAGTTGTTCAGCCGCAGCATCAGCAGAATCACCTATAGCCCATACTCAAGTTGCCAATACTGGTGTGACCATTGCATTCAGCACCTCAAATTCGACAGATGCAACCACAAGGTGATGTACAACCTATAGCCTATACTCAAGTTTCTAAGCAGCCATTTGCAATTCCTGCAACTCAAGCAATAGCTTCCCAGGTGCAGCCATATGCACAGCCTCATCCTCCACGACATCAGCAGGATGTCTCCCAGCAACAACATCCACAAATGCAGTACTTACCTCAGCAGCAACATATTCAATCTCACAGCACCAGTATCAACATGTGCAGTAGCAATCGTACCCACAGCCTAAGGTTTATCATCAGCCTCATCCAGTTGCACAACTTCAGAATCCTTTACTACATGTGGTAGCAGATAATCAATCATATTCGCAGCCGCAGCCAGCACATCAGATGACACATGGTGCTCAAATTCAACGCCCTGCACATGCATCTCAGCACCCAGTTATTTGGTTCTCAGCATCCTGCACTTGTACACCCTCTGCAGGGTCAATTTCCATTGAAATGCCAACAGGAAGCCATGCTTGCTCCTCAAGGTTCTCTGCATACACCACAACATCAGCAACATGGGCATCATTTTCAGCAGCCACCAGCGCATCCACCCGGCATCCCTTCCCAAGCACCGCCACAAGGATTTTCCTCTTAACACATCTATTCCTTCACAAATAGGTCAATCGTACCAACAAGGAATGCGCTCATCACAACAACAGATGCATTCTCAACCTTTCAAACCCAATGGTCCACAATATATGCAGCAGCAGCATATTCCAACTTCGACTAGCAGGTCTATGAGTTATGTTGCAAATTCGCATCAGTTCCAAGAATTAGGAAAGTCAGAAAGTGCAGCTAATGCTACTGCCAATACTGAAGTAGGTGGTAATACAAATGGAGGCGGTGAATCTTCTGGCATAAAGCCAGAATCTCTGGGTGATAAAAATGTGAATGGAGAGCAGAATGATTTTGGTAATATCAGAAAAATTTAGGACAAACTGGCATTGCATTGAGCAGAGCAGATGGTTCAGACAAAGGCAAGGGAAAGGATGATTCTGGTCTGAAGCTTCAAATAAATCCAATGATCTTGAGAAAGGAGGACCACTGCAGCAGACATCACAGAAAATCCTGGGAGCACTGGGATCCTATGTGCCCCCCAGGCATGGTCCGACAGCGTCCGTCTGGACCTGATACTATTCTTCCTCAGCATAGCTCCATCATGATCTTGTGCCACGTACACAAGACCAGATGAATCCAATGAGGCAACCTAGTCATAGTTTTCGTGAAAATATCTGGCCTACAGCGCAGTAACAACCATATGATTTATATCAATCTGAAATGGCACCAAGGGCGCTTGCACCAAACATTCCATGGCCTGCACCCATCAGACCTGATGATGATGTCATGATTCGGCCTCCCATGGGTGGACCCTTGCCTGGACATCATGACACAACTACGCCTCGTTTTGCTCTAGAAAATGTTGGCCGGTACATCCTGCTGGTAATTCTCTTGAACCAAAATCAGATACTTTTGAGTTTTTTTTATCGTAATCATCTTGACCAAAAATTTCATCCATTCAGGAATGAAAAAGAGCAATGATATTGGCAGAGAGGCGCTTGGAAATTCCAGGGCTTTCCATGAAGAAGGGTCCAATTCTTTACACGAACATTTCAGGTCGTTGTTTCCACCATATCCTGGCAGATACAATGTCAACCCTAAAGATATTGAAGATGTCGTGGAATTGTCACGGCAGATGTCCTCGTGCAAGGACTTAGTCGTGGAGCCATCGCAGCTAGGAAGCTTAAAGGGGTTAAACGGGACAAGGGACACGAGAATTATACTGGTTCGGCCCCTTACGGTGAAGGTAAAAGCCTACGTCCAGTTGAGGTGGTATTACTTAAGGTTTCGATGACTAGGGAGCTTAATTGCTATGCCTGGCTATCGATCTGTCGTCCCCCCTGAACTGCCGCCGGGTCGTCCCTTTATATAGAGAGGTTAACGCCCCCGGCGGCTCTCAGAGTTCCGGCCGGCTTATAACAGTATCCGGCTCGGACTCTTAGCTATTCTTGCATTGCACTACAAGTCTTGCCATAACGACGGTTCATCACTACGGGCCTTAAGCCGCCTCCGGGTCTTAAGCCCATTACCGACCCGCCTTCCGCAAACTTGGTACTGGGCTTCGCGTGATGATCATTATAACGTAACCCGGCCCCTCCTGGGCGGGTGACTCTAATGGTTATATCCTCAACATTAGGCCCCAGATTGATTTGAACCGGTTCACGTCAATCTTCAAAATCTTCCGGCTTCTGCTTGTGCAAAGGTTATAACCCGCCATGACGTCATCTTCTGGATTCTTGGTAACCCGCCATGACGTCATCTTCCATTAAATTCATTTTTTATTCTGTCATATCCTAGCGGATCTTATCTTTAATGACCATCCCGAAAATCGAGGCATTTCTGCGGCAAGATAATCATGTCTTCCGCCTCCTCTTTTCCCGCGCCCATTTATCAGCCGGCCCTTATAAATAGGCCCGGCCCATAAGCCTTCGTCACTCTTCTCCTCCATCGTCTTCCTCCTCTGACGCTCCAGAGCCCGAGCTCCGCCGCCGCCGCCGCGCACCTCGTCTTCACCGACCAAGGCCGCTGCATCGACCTGTGTTGACCAGAAAACTGCGGCGCACCTTCTGCTGCTCATCAGCACCAGTAAGTCCTCGCAGTCCCGTGCCTTAGATCCACATTAGGGCTCGCGAGTTCTCTGTGTTCTTCGTAGTTCATCGCGATTTCTTCACAGTTCGGCCACCGAGGTTCCTTTTGATCCAAAAAACGGTATAGACTCCCTGCGGTAGTAGTTTGCCACTCATTTTTATGCTAGTAGATCCCTTTTGTCCGCAAAAAGATCCCGTTTAGAGCTTATGAACTTCTCTGTATCAGCTTTTTAGGTCTAGAAATTTTTCCTTTCCGGACAACCGTTTGATCCAAAATAATCCCCGCAATATGTGAAACTTGTTTATGCAACACTTAGACAAAAAACTGCATCTGTTAGCCATGGCGGCTCATATCGCCGGCTTAAAAGAGGCCATGCTTTGTGAAATTTCCGGCTCATTCATAATAGAGTTTTAAACAACTTGAATTACTTATGATATCCACAGCGGCTTAGATAACCCGACACAATTAGCCATATATCATTAGGCCCCTTCATAAGCCGCCATCTTGAACACTGAACGGAAATCTTCCTCCGGCTTAAATTTGAACCGGAAATTTTCTTTTGTCATAGGCTTCCATCTTTCACAATGCCGCCCAAGGCTCCCAAGGCACCCATTACGTGCAACTAGGTGAGATCTAACGTTACTGATAATACCTTAGATGACTTCGTGAAGACGGGTTACCTGCCTAAGAAGGAGGTCATGTCCTATCGTGCCCCTGACCCGTCCGAAGAAAGACCTCAACCAAGAGACGGAGAGGTTGTTATATTTGCTGATCACATGAGCCGGGGTTTTGCACCTCCCGGCTCAAAGTTCTTCAGAGATGTTCTGCACTTTTTTGATCTGCGACCTCAAGACATTGGACCCAATTCCGTGTCAAACATTTGTAACTTCCAAGTGTTCTGTGAGGTGTACCTTGGAGAAGAACCCAGCCTACTACTCTTCAGGGAGCTATTTTATCTGAACCGCCAGAACGAGTGTGCCAACGGGCCTAGCTTGGAACTCGGCGGAATCTCAATTCAACAACGGAGAGATTGCCTCTTTCCTTATTGTTGAGGATATAGACCTTAGAGTCACCCGCCAGAAGGGGCCGGGTTACTGTGATGGTCATCGCCAGAAGCCCAATGACAAGCTTGAAGAGGGTGGGCCAAAGATGGGCTCAAGACCCGGATAGGGCTTAAGGCCCGTAGTTACAAATCATTGTTATGGTAGAACTTGTAGTGTAAGGCAAGAATAGATGAGAGTCTGAGCCGGACACTCTTATGAGCCGGCCGGGACTCTGTGGGCTGCTGGGTGTCAGCCTCCCTATATAAAGGGATGACCCGGCAGCGGTTTAGGGGAGAGAAAAGATCTCGTCGAGAGCCAGGCATAGCGGTTTAGCTCCCTGGTTAACGAAACCCTAATCAATACCACCTCAAACTGGACGTAGGCTTTTACCTTCACCGTAAGGGGCCGAACCAGTATAAACCCTCGTGTTCCTTGTCCCGTTTAACCCCTTTAAGCTTCCTAGCGGCGATGGCTCCACGACTAAGTCCTAGCTCAAGGACATCTGCCGTGACAATTCCACGAAAGTTGGCGCCCACCGTGGGGCCAGCGCACGGTGGATTTGAGTTCTTGAAGGGCAGCTTCGAAGGGCTCAAGGGATACGCTGTGGGCCGGATGACCAAGAGTCGTCACGGCAAGCTCTACATCGACGATGCAAGCTGGGGCCCCGACGCCGGCTCAATTGAGTACGGGTACCGGGTCCCCTTCGGCGGAATTCATGTTTTCATTGGCAAGATTGGTGAGCCGGGCCCTGATCCGGATCTCCACGCCGACCTCATCGAGACGGCTCAGCGTGCACGACCCGCCCGGGCCTGGCCTGCCTTAAGGCATGCTTTTGTGGGGTGCATCCATGGAGGACCCTCTGATCAATCTGGATCTGGTGATGGAACGGCTGCCGGCTCGGACGGCGAGTCGGCCACCGATGAGTCAAACTCGTTGTATCAGCTTCAAGACGGCAGGCTCATGGGTTGTTCCGATGGTGACAGTATTCCGGACCTATTTGAGCCGCCAAGCCGGGTTGGAATCTTTATGGCCGGTGCGCAGCCTGTCCAGAACCCCACTGCTGGGGCGGGAGGCCCGGTGCCTTCTCCGGCTCAGGTACTGATGGATCTCACGGACAAGATGACGGCCCTGCTAACCGCCACGGTTGACCCGGCGGACCGAGCTCAGCATGATGCGGAGGTGGCACAGTTAAGATTGGATCTGGTGAAAGCTAAGGAGGATCTTGCAGCGGAAGGGATCAGGATGGCTGCGGAGAGGGAAGCCCTCGATGCTCAAACTCAATTGATTCAGGCGCAGTCCTTCCAGCTCACGATGGATCAGAACGCGTCCAATGAGGTCATGAGAAGGAGGCATCAGAAGGCCCAATCTCGACTCCCGCCGGTCTACGATCCTCGGAACCTCTTTAACACGCCGGGTGCAGGGACTAGTAACCCGCCGGGGGCCATAGTGCCCGGGTCTGGGACCCCTATTCAGCCACGAGTGATGGGGCCTCCCCAGGCACACCCTGCCCCGCCTCAGTACGTGCCAATACCCCCGGGTCATTATAATAACCCTCTGGAGAACATGGTTGCCGCAGCAGCCCGGCTGGCGGCTCTCCCCGTTGACGGCGACTCTCCAACGGCTGTTGAAACCCGCCGGGTCAGGGAACTTCTTTAGACAGCGTACTCCTACAGCCGGGATAGGATCCACTCGACCCCTCGTCCGAGCCGGAGCCCGAGTTACAGCAGACATATGGTCTCAGCGACCGGCTCAAGTAACGTCCGACGCCATGACCCGCCCCCCGGCCATGGCCCGGTTCATAACGGAGCCTTTCACGCAGTGGACCAAGACAGAGTGCAGCAAGAGGCGGAGCAGGTGCCTCAGTTGACGGCTCACCAGACTCCCCCGGCTTATCCGACGACTTCCGTTGACGTGGGTATCCCTACCAGGACTGGGGGTGTCCCTTGTTTAGTACCAGCTATCCGCAACGAGCGTCTACCCAAGGACTTCAAAGGCCCTAGGAAGGTGCCAAATTACACGGCCGACTTACAACCCGCAGCCTGGATCGAGAGTTACGAGATGGCCATGGAACTGCTGGAGGTCAGTGAGGCGGCAATGGCCAAGTACTTCACCATGATGTTGGATGGGACTGCCCGTACTTGGTTGAAAGGGCTACCACCGAATTCCATCGGGTCTTGGGCTGAGCTGAATGCCCGGTTCATCCAAAACTTCAAGGATACCTGTAGGCAGTCTATGTCAATTGTGGATTTGACTAACTGTAAGCAGCAGGAGGGTGAGTCTACGACACATTGGGTTCGCCGGGTTAAGGAAATAATACATTCATCTGATAAAATGGATGCCGGCTCTGCAGTCTTAATGTTGGAACATAATTGTCGCTTCGTGCCCCTGAAGATGAAACTCGGGCGGCTTAAGCGCGACTGCAATGATATGGGTACACTCATGGTGGCTCTTGTCAAATACGCCGATTCTGATGGTACCAAGGACCCCGCTTCAGATGATGAAAGGACAGGGAAGGGAAAGAAGAACGGCAGTGGCAAGGGTCATCAGCCTAACCCGGGGAACCAAGGTGGTGGCAAGCGTAAGGCGGATGGCAGCTTAGAGTTTGTGGCCAACACCAGCTCGCAGGGGAATAATCAGCGACGTAAGGGGAGGCCGCCTCCCCGAGGCGGCGGGTCAGGCCCGACCCTGGAGCAGCTGTTGAATGAGCCTTGTCCAAGGCATGGCTCTAAGGAAAGGCCAGCAACTCATCTATGGAAGGACTGTGCAATCATGAAAGCCTTTAAGAATGCCAACACCTTCAACGGCAACAATGGCCTGGGCGGCGGCTCAGGCGCCGGCGGCTTTTATGGCCCGGGCGGCGGCTCAAGTTCTAATCCTCAGAACGGTCAAGGGGGCTTTAATCAGTAGTCTAACCAGGGCCATCAACAACAGCAAGGGGGCTATCAGACCAATCCAAAGCAGCTCAGCGGTGGGCAGTATCATGTGTTTACCACCAGTCTGTGTAAGCGAGATCAGAAGCTTCATAAGAGGGCTGTGAATGCTGTTGAGCCAGTTGTTCCACGCTACTTGCGGTGGTCTGAGCAACCTGTAGTATGGAGTAGGGAGGATCACCCTCCCCGAGTGGATAATCCGGGTCACTTGGCATTGGTGGTGGCTCCTCAGGTGGGAGGATATAAGTTCACTAAGGTGCTTATGGATGGAGGCAACAGTATTAACATCCTCTATTATGAGACTTTCCGCCGTATGGGGTTAGTTGATAAGGACCTCCGCCAGTCAAACACTATTTTCCACGGTGTGGTACCTGGTAAGTCGGCTTATCCAGTCGGCAAGATCGAGTTGGAAGTGGCCTTTGGAGATGAGCACAACTACAGGGTGGAAAAATTGACCTTTGAGGTGGTCAGGATAAGAAGTCCATACCATGCCATCTTTGGGCGGCCGGCTTACGCCAAGTTCATGGCACGGCCGTGTTACGTATATTTACAGCTCAAGATGCCGGGTCATAATGGGACCATTACGGTTCACGGCAGCCGGAAGGTCGCCTTGGAATGTGAAGAAGGCGATGCGGCTTATGCAGAGTCTGTTTGCGCAACGGAAGAGTTGAAGTTTTACAAGGACAATGTTGACCCAACAAATATGACCTCTCTGAAAAAGCCGACTACGGAGCATGAGCCGGCAATGAAATTTAAGTCGGCTGACGAGACTAAACTTGTTGATTTCGTTCCAGGAGATTCATCTCAGCAGTTCAGCATCAGTGCCAATCTGGATCCGAAATAGGAAAGCGCGCTCATCGAGTTCATCCGTGAGAATAGGGACATCTTCGCATGGAAACCTTCTGACATGCCAGGTGTACCTAGAGAACTCGCTGAGCACACTCTCAATGTTGATCCGAAATTTAAGCCGGTCAGGCAGTTCCTCCGACGGTTTAATGAAGAGAGGCGGAAAGCTATTGGTGAAGAGGTGGCCCAGCTCTTGGCGGACGGGTTTATTGTTGAAGTCTTCCACCCAGAATGGTTAGCCAACCCGGTGCTCGTGCTCAAGAAGAATGGCACCTGGCGGATGTGTGTGGACTACACGGACTTAAATAAGGCATGTCTGGCTGATCCTTTTGCCCTTCCCCGTATTGATCAAATCATTGATGCTACGGCAGGTTGTGCGCGCTTAAGTTTCTTGGACGCGTATTCCGGATATCATCAGATTAAAATGGCGGTTAAGGACCAGGAGAAGACAACATTCATCACTCCCTTTGGAGTCTTCTGCTATGTGTCTATGCCCTTTGGACTCAAGTGTGCACAGGCGACTTATCAGCGTTGTGTGCAAAACTGTCTTCATAACCAGATTGGGCGCAATGTTCATGCTTATGTGGATGATATTGTGGTTAAATCTATAAAGGAGGAAACCCTGATAGATGATTTGAGAGAAACCTTTGATAATCTCCGGGTCTACAAGATGATGCTTAACCCGGCCAAGTGTGTCTTTGGGGTGCCTGCTGGCAAACTCTTGGGTTTTTTGGTTTCTGACAGAGGCATTGAAGCTAACCCGGAGAAGATCAAGGCCATCACCTCCCTGGCTAAGCCGGCGTGTATAAATGACGTTCAGCGTTTGGCGGGTCGCATCGCTGCTTTAAGCCGGTTTATAAGCCGTTTGGGTGAGAAGGCCATGCCATTATATCAGTTGGTGAAGAAAACTGATAACTTTATCTGGAATGATGCAGCTAATACTGCCTTTGAGGATTTGAAGAAGCAAATGGCAGAGCCTCCGGTCCTTGCTGCTCCAATTGACAAGGAGCCCTTATTGCTGTATGTGGCCGCTAATGCACGAGCCGTCAGTGTGGCTGTGGTGGTAGAGCGCAAGGAAGAGGGTAAGGAGCATCCGGTTCAGCGGCCGGTTTATTATGTCAGTGAAGTGCTCATTGAGTCCAAGCAGCGGTACCCGCATTGGCAGAAGCTTGTCTATGGGGTGTTCATGGCAAGCCGGAAGCTTAAGCATTATTTTCAGGGTCACCCCATTACTGTGGTTAGTTCTGCCCCTCTTGGTGATATCATTCAAAACAGAGAGGCCACAGGGAGAGTGGCTAAGTGGGCTATTGAGCTTGGACCTCATGGTCTCAGATACGTACCACGCACTGCTGTTAAATCTCAGGCTTTGGTGGATTTCATCAATGATTGGACAGAGTCACAGGTGCCCGAGCAAAAGCCGGATAACACATACTGGACTATTTACTTTGATGGGTCCAGACAGTTGGAGGGCTCGGGGGCTGGAGTGGTATTGGTTTCCCCTAAAGGTGACAAGTTCCATTATGTGATACAATTGATGTTTCCTTGTACTAACAATGCGGTTGAGTATGAGGCCTTGCTCCATGGTCTTCGGATGGCTAAGGAGATGAATTTGAGCCGGGTAAGGTGCTTTGGCGACTCGGATTTGGTGGCTCAACAAGTATCAGGAAGGTGGGACTCCAAGGACCCTCTCATGGCGGCTTATCGCCGAGAGGTGGATGCCATTGCTGGACACTTTCAGGGTTACCAAGTGGAGCACATTGATCGCAGGAAGAACGAGGCGGCAGATGCCCTAAGCCGGCTGGGCTCTCAGCGAAAGCCGGTGCCGCCTAATACTTTTCTGGATGTCCTGTATAACCCTTCTGTTAAATTGCCTACAGAGAAAAACTTGGCTGTCCCTGACCCGGAGGCCCGGCTGGTGGCGGCTCTTCACCTCATACCAGACTGGACAATGCCCTATCTGGCTTACATGACCCGGGGAGAATTGCCTGAAGATGAAACTTTGGCCAGACAAATTACCCGGCGGGCCAAGTCAATGATTGTTATCAATGGTGAGTTGCATCACCGCAGTGTTACGGGAGCGTTCCAGCGTTGTGTTTCTCCTGAGGAAGGTCAAGAGGTCTTGCGTGAGATTCATGAAGGGGATTGTGGTCATCACGCCGGCTCAAAGTCTCTTGTGGCCAAGGCTTTTCGTCTTGGTTTCTATTGGCTGACGGCTCATGCTGATGCGGAGAATTTGGTCAGTAAATGCGATGGTTGCCAAAGATTCTCGCGACGGGCTCATGTGCCGGCTCAGGAGCTGAGGATGATCCCAATTACTTGGCCCTTTGCGGTCTGGGGGCTTGATATGGTTGGGCCTTTTAAAAGGTCCAAGGATAAAAAGACCCACCTCTTGGTGGCAGTTGACAAGTTTACCAAGTGGGTTGAAGTAGAGCCAGTTAGCAAGTGTGATGCAGCCACAACAGTTCAATTTATGAAAAAGGTGGTTTTTCATTTTGGCTTTCCACACAGCATTATAACTGACAATGGTACCAACCTATCCAAAGGCGCCATGGAGGAATTTTGTCAACAAGAGCATATTCGACTTGATGTTTCATCGGCGGCTCATCCTCAATCCAATGGTCAAGCTGAGAGAGCTAATCAGGAGATTCTGAAAGGCATCAAGCCCCGGCTTTTAGTCCCTTTGCAACGGACGCCGGGTTGTTGGGTGGAGGAGTTGCCGTCCGTGTTATGGAGCATCAACACTACTCCTAACAGGTCTACGGGGTTTACGCCTTTCTTTATGGTTTATGGGGCAGAGGCAGTCCTCCCCAGCGACATCCGTCATGACTCACCCCGAGTGGCGGCTTATGTTGAGGCGGATAATGAACAGGCGCGCCAAGATGCTCTTGATTTGTTGGACGAACAGCGTGATGTGGCAGCAGCTCGCTCAGCGATTTACCAACAAGACTTGCGCCGTTATCATAGCTGCCGGGTTAAATCCCGGGTCTTCCAGGAAGGTGATCTCGTGCTCCGGCTCATCCAAGATCAGACTGATGCGCACAAGCTATCCCCGCCTTGGGAAGGGCCCTTTGTGGTCAGCAAGAATTTGCACAACGGGTCATATTACCTCATTGACGTTCAGGAGCACAAAGATTCACGTAAGTCGGAGGAAGAGACCCGTCGGCCGTGGAACATACCTCAGCTTCGGCCTTACTACACTTGAGCCACCGGTTCTCGTGATGTACATATTTCTCTACGCCATGTATATGTTATGATAAGCATTAAAGCAGGACCTCTGTCCTTTTTTCTCCTCCAAATGTGCACGTGTTGTTTTTAGTACAAGATTGCATGATGACTTGAAGGAGGATCCGGCTTATGATCGTATTCGAATCTAGCCGTAGGCGAAAAGATCACTTGGGGGCTTCCTGTTCAAACATGGGTCGTATTCGAACCAAAGAGAACATAGCTGTCGATACCCATTTGATTGGCAAAGTGCCGAGCTCGTTAGGGAGTTTTCTTTGATCATATTTGAATCATAGTTTAACCCCTTCGAGAACCGACGTGGATCGTATTCGAATCAGCGTCGTTAAACAATTCCTAAAAATCACTTGGGGGCTTCCTGTTCAAACATAGGTCGTATTCGAACCAAAGAGAACATAGCTGTCAGTACCCTCTTGATTGGCATCGCCACACCCACTGGGGGCTATATGATCGTATTCGAATCTTAGCATAACCCCTTTGGGCCAGGTCTCTGGTCATATTCGAACCGGAAGCCCCTACTTTCTTCTGCTTCATAGTAAGTTTCTTCTGATTATTTCAAAGTGTGTATGGCCGGGTCTCGCCGGGCCGGCTTACGCTTTGATTACCAGTGCCGGTTGGACACAATGGGTGTTATTAAGGCAGGTAAACCGGAAATGAGGTACCACCCTTACTACCCGTGTTATCTAACCGGGAAGTATGCGTGCAGACCGCTAAGTATGTTATTAGGGCTGCATGAAGGATGTAATTAAAGACCAGTCCTTTTTTCTCGTATTCCGGGTTATATATCTAACACTATGATTCTCGGGGTGGCAAACCGCCTCGAGACTTGGGATTTGTCCTTCTCTACAGGATAAGTTCAAGGCAACTATTTTGAGATTAAGGAAAACAAATGATTGATTATAACCCGGAGAAGCTTACAGGAAACAACTTCAACAGACTTCAGCATTCAAGGCGTGCACGATGGCATGGTAAAGATAAAATGTTGATCCTACTCTATTACAAGACTCATTGAGTCCAAAAGGGTGAGGCATTGTTTGATAAGCCGCCAGCCGAGTTATGACGCTTGCTGGGTTGAAGTCTCCGGCTCGTTCCTTTCTTCTCCTCCGGCTGATCCTAAGACCTGGAAGGTTGATGACTTCCAGTCGATGCCACTGAGAGCTTCAAATTGGGCTTCTTCGTCAATTAACCCGGACGGGTCGATCTCCGGGGCGAAGGTGTGCTGACGAGCCGGTGGGATCAAGTTGAGGGCTTCATAGCGCGGAGTAGGGATCCTCTGATTTTCTGCATCGTAGCCCGGCTGATACTTAGTCAGATCTGTATCATCACCAATCAGAGTGGCCACCGGGCGTACGGCCTTCACACAAGCTGCGAAGTCCTTCTGGTCGAAGGCGGTGCCATCTTCCTTCAAGCTGGGGTAACCCAGAGCAATGTCCGCCGGGTCTAGCTCTGGAAGAAACGCCTTAGCCCGGCTTAGCGCTGCTATGGCCCCGGATCTTGCAGAGGCCCGTCGCAGCTCTTGGATACGCTGGGGAAGGACAGCGAGCCGGCGAAGAACCTCTGCCAGGTGAGTCGGCACCTCGTTGGAGAGGGACACCACAGCCAAGGCACGCTGTGACCCGGTGTAGAGTTGCTCCACCAGGGTGTACACGGCCTTTAGCTTGGTTACTACACTCTGATTGAGGTTGGCACTTCTGGGACCTATTTTACGGAACAATATAAGTCGCTGACAAGGGTGAGTTATGCGGCATCAAAACTTTCAACTGGATGAAAGCCGGCGGATGACTTACCGAAGATGGCAGCAACCATCTGAGATACTTGGCGTTTTAACCCGGAGAGTTCGGCAGTCTTCTCTGCCGAAGCCTTCTCCGCTTGTTCCGCCCGGTTCACCAGCGCGGCCTTCTCTTCGGCAGGCCTTCCGTTTAGCATCGAATTAGGTCTTCAGCTTTTCTTGCGCGGCGATGCTGGACACAAACTTGGCATTTGCCTTCCGGGTCTCCATCTCTTGCATCTTCAGCCGGTTCTGAAGATTAGCGAGGTCAGCCTCAAGCTTCTTGCCAGCAGCCTGCATAAAATTCCGGGTTATAGCATGAACAGATACTATACATATTTAAAGTCCCAAGCGCTTTCCAAGCAAAGACACTTGGCACTTGGGGGCTAATGCATATTGAACGTTCCTATTTACACACTACTGGTTCATGGAGATAAGCCGGAACCTAAGTCTACAACATACTCAATCATAAGCCGTCGACTTGGGAGCTAGCATGGTAAAGGTGACTACACAGTAAGTAAGAGGACAAAAGGGTAATACCTCAGATTTCTGCTGGATCTGGTTCACCATGGCAATCTTTGCGTCCCGGCTCTTGTGCACTTGGCTGACGAAGCCGGAGACGATCTCGCTGATGCTCAAGTTGGTGTAATCAGTGAGGTTCAGGTTGACCCGGCGGGGCTGCAGTAATTCCCCCTTGGCAGAGCACTTGGCCAGTGCAGTAGGCCTCCCCGGCTCAACAAATTCCATCCGGGTGATTACCACGTCCGGATCATTTGCTGACCGAGCCGAGCCGGAGGCCTCCGGGTTAGCAGAAGCTTCCACAGGTGCCTTGTCGGTTGGAGCGGTGGCTTCGGGGGCGAAGGCAGCTGGCGGTTCTTGAGCGCCACCTCCGGTTCAGGCAAATCCGGCTCTCCGGCCGACTTGGTCTTCTTCGCCCTCTTGGTGAGCTTTGCTTGGGCACTGAAAGGACAACAAAGGTTAGTACAAAAAGTATGAGTCAAGATCAGAACAACATGAGATGATTATCATTACCTAGGCACGGTCTTGAAAGCCGGCAGATTCGACTGCATAGAGTCGCCGGAAGAAGGGGAAGTCCCCTGATAATTTGAGTCAGAAGAATTAAGCGGTTGGCGTATAACACCCGCAAAAGGATGAAAAGGGTACAATGTTGAGATCACCTCGGTCCGGCGTTTCCTTGATGCATCAGGTAACCCGGAAGAGAGGTCAGTGTCCTTGTTGGCCCGGGTGTGCCGCCGGCTCTCATGAACCTGTCGCTTCAAAATAAATTGAGGATCTTTGTAAGCTAAAGGATGGGAAAAGCTTACTTTCCGGGTTACTCTTCGGGTTTTCAGCCTTGGCAAGGGCTCCGAGTCGGAGGAAAGTATTGTTACCTCTTCAACCACCAGGTTACTGGCTCCAGTGTCCTCCTGTTGGTAAACAGTATTGATAAGGCGGACAAAAATAAACAACAAGTATAACAAGAGCTTACAGGTTTAGGAGTTACCTCAGACTCGGAGCTGTCACTTAGCTGCAACAGCTCCGAAGCAGTGGGCCTACTTCCCTTTTTACGGGGAGCGGTTTTCCTGGCGGCTTTCTTCGCCTTCCTGGCCTTCTTGGCCGCTTCATGGTCATACTTGACCCGCCAGAACTTGTCGTCAGCCTGAAAAATACAATGATGAATTATTAAAACGATTCAGATGAAAGTTATATACAGAAGAAGATAAAATGTTCAGTTCAGCGGCTTACCGCTGGGGCTGGGTTGGTCTTGCAGAAGGGGGCTAACCCGGTCCTTCCGCAATCTACCAGGCTCTCATTCAATAGAGCCTTGGTCATCTCCTCTGCAACATCCTCAGGAAGGTCATTGCGGCTGTGTCTCTGAGGGTCATCTTTTCGGCCCGTGTACTCGCACATTAAGCTGGGGCGGCAGCTTAATGGGATCACCCTCCAGGAGATCCAGACCCGGACCAGGTCGATTCCGTTCAGACCATTGCCCAGGAGAGCCCTGATCTTGTTGATGGTGGGGAGCAGAGGTTGGCGCTCCGCTTGAGTCAGTTTGTCTGACAGTGGGTGAGTCGGCTCCAGACGCGAGGGGCGAAAGCCGGGCAACGGACTCTCATCAGCCGGCGACGTGTCTTGGCAGTAGAACCACGTCAGGTTCCAATCTTTAGGGTGGCTTGGCGGCTCTGCGTAGGGGAAAAGGCAGTCCCTCCGCCGCTGAATAGAGATGCCACCTAGCTCCAGACTTGGCCCGTTGGCACACTCATTCTGACGGTTTAAATAAAAAAGCTCTCTGAAGAGCAGCAGACTAGGTTCTTCTCCAAGGTAAACCTCGCAGAACACTTGGAAGTTGCAGATGTTGGACACTGAGTTGGGGCCTATGTCCTGAGGCCGCAGATCGAAGAAATTCAGAACGTCTCTGAAAAACTTTGAACCGGGCGGTGCGAAGCCCCGGCTCATGTGATCCGCGAAAATAACCACCTCCCCTTCCCTTGGCTGCGGTCTCTCCTCTGATGGGTCGGGGGCACGGTATGACATGACATCCTTCTTGGGCAGGTGGCCTGACTTTACAAAGTCTGCCAGGGTTTCGTTGGTGACATTGGACTTCATCCAGTTGCAAGTGATGGGGGCCTTAGGAGTTTTGGGAGGCATGGTGAAAGTCGGCAGCCTATGATAAAAGGAAATGTCCGGTTTAAGTATAAGCCGGAGGAAAGTAAAATTCAGTATTAAGTGGCGGTTTACGGAGGGGACTAATGACATATATTTAAATGTGCATGGTTATTTAAGCCGCCCGAGGTATTCAGAGTAATTCGGTTAGCTACGGCCTTGTCACAGATGAGCCGGAGAAAATTCTATGGCGCATGATCTCCTTTAAATCGGAAGGTTCTGTGGCATGTGTTTTAAGCCGGAAATGTAAACCGCCATGGTTCCATGCGTGCAGTTTTTTACTAAGTGTGGTGAAAACAAGTTTTACACATTGAGGTAAATAATTCGGATCAAGTGGTCAGCTGAAAAAGAAAATTTCTAGACCTAAAAGCAGACGCGAGGGAAGTTCTTGGGCTTGAATGGAGCTTTTTGGCAGTTAAAGGGGGTCGGTTTGCATCTAAAAGGAGCGCCGAACAGCTACCGCGGCAGGTCTACATAGTCCAAGATCAAGGAGGGCAGTAAGAATAAAAACTACCGAAGAACCTACGGGCGACGGCGAAGAACGCAGACGAACTACTCGAACCCTACCGCAGATCTGGTCTAGCGGGGCAGAAGAAACTTACAGAGGCTGGGGACTCACGGAAGTCGTCGTTTTCTCTGGGGACTTACCGTGGCTACCGAGACCCCCTCGTCCAACCACCGTATCCCCGAGCTCCGCCGTCCCTCTCTTCCTCTCCTCGTCGACGCAACTCCAGGAGCAGCAGAACACCGCCCCCGTCGTCTTCATCACCGCTTCTGTCCGGTGATCCCCGTGGTCGATTCGCCGTCGCAGACGCTTCCCCGAGCACGCTGGCCATCTCTACGGCACCGCTGTGAGCCCCCGAGCGTTTTCCCCCTCTCCCCGTAGTCAATCCCCTCCCCTAGCCAGTCTAGCCACCCGAGCCGAGAGCTCCGTGTCGCCGGCCATGGCGCCGCCGTTGCCAGGGCACCCAACGCTTGCGTCCGAGCACATGGTTGTGCTCCTACTGGTCCGTAGCTGCCGCCCCGCTGCTTAACTTGCTCCGCCACATGCTCTAGCCGCAGCTGCCGCACACACCGAACTCTGGCGGCCGCCCAAGTGCTCGCCGCCGGCGAACCAGGCCACCCCGCGACCTTCTGACACCTCCCCTGGATGCGGAAGAGCGTGGGCTACCTCCTGGTGGTTTCCGCGCGTCCAACCGCCGTCTGTAGCTCAAGTCCGGCGAGTTGCCGCCGCAGTTTTGGTTGTCGCCGGCGAAACTCCGGCGAGGACCGACGTGGCGGAGTCATTAGCGCTAATCCCTGCCAGCTCAGCCGCCCTTAGCCACTGACAATGGGCCCCGCAGCAGGTCAAAGTGCTAGTCAACGCGGGTTAGCACCAGGTGTCACTGACGTGTGGACCCCACACGTCAGGTTTGACCCTGGTCAGCGCTGCTGACCTGCTGACACAGGCATGACGCAGTGCTGACGCAATTAATCCTTTTCTGGATTAAAAATAATTCAGGAATTTCAGAAAATGCCCTAAACTTCTAAAATTCATAGAAATTCAAACGTAGCTCCAAATGAAACAAATTATATATGGAAAATGATCAGAAAAATCCAATCTATCCATCTGCACTGGTTTCATGCATGTTAGAGCAACTTAACCTTGCTGTTTAGGACAAATGATGTAAATGGCATTTGAATTTCCAGATATGGAGTTTGAATTTGAATCTTGGATTCAAACCAACTCCATTTAATATGTTGCTAGTTGCATTAGCTCAAAACACATTCATATTGCCATGTCATAGCATGCATCATATTGTGCATTGCATTAATCGTGTTTCTTCTCTGTTTGCCGGTATTGTCCCCTCTCGATAGCCGTGTTTCCGACGATGAGTTCGATGACACCGATGAAGAACTATAATATCTTCGGAAGTGTCAGGCAAGCAAAACCCCTTGTTCATTCTGATACAATCCCACTCTCTCGCTCCTGCTCTCTTTTATTGCATTAGGACAACAATGATTCATCTGTTACATGCTGCGGTAGTTGAACCCCTTTCCTCTGCATGACCTGTCATTGCCACAGTAAATAGATGAAACCCACTAGCATGAGTAGGAGTTGTCTGAGCCCTGATGTGCCTACTCATTCATGCTTGCTTGTCATGCCTGCTATTGCTTAGAGTTGTGTCAGGTCTGATTCATTGGGAATGAATTGGAAAGTGGTGAACATGTCCTACTGTGTGAGAGCTAAGGGTGTGAACACGATTTGGTAAAGGTAGCGGTGAGAGGCCATGTAGGAGTACATAGTGGGTTGTCTCATTGAAACCGTCCTCAGGAACTGAGTTCTGTGTTTGTGATCCATGAACAGTTACTACCACACATTGGAATGCTTAAGTGCCCCTCTCGACTTATTAATCAACTTGATCTCTGTCCAGGAGTTGCAACTAGTTTCTGGTGTTTGTAGGTAGTGTTAGTAGTCTACCAAGTGGCACCCGGTACAGGTGGGCTTGGGAGAGACTAGGCACCGTGGCACGGTGTACCAAGCGTAGATCCATCCGTCGAGGTGGGCTTGGGAACCCTGTTCACATCGTTTGGGGCCGTGAGCGACACCCCGGCCGGATCTCCTTGCGGATGGAACCCGAATAGGCGATAAACCTGGACTAGAGACTTGTGTGGTTAGTCAGGTCGTGGCCGACTCCCTCGCCAGGCTTCCGCTTGAAGGTTGCCGAGGTACACGACGTGTACATGGTGGTAAGTGGCGAGAGCGTGTGTGACGAAGTACACCCCTGCAGGGTTAATATGATCTATTCGAATAGCCGTGTCCGCGGTAAAGGACTTCTGGGTTGCCTATAACAGTTCATAGACAAGTGAAAGTGGATACTCTAAAATGCGCAAGAGAAGCGTGAGTGCTATGGATGGCGTTCTCGTAGGGAGACGGGAGCGGATCCATAGTGGAGTATTGATATGGTGAATTTGTGGACTCGTGTGCGCCACCTCAAAAGAGTTACTTGCAGTCATAGTTCAGGATAGCCTCCGAGTCAAAGCTGGCTTGCTGCAGTTAAACTCCACCACCCCCTTTGTTGATACCGATGCATATGTAGCTAGTTCTGATGTAAGTCTTGCTGGGTACATTTGTACTCACGTTTGCCTATTTTATGTTTTGCAGAGAGACGTCAGTCTCGCTAGTAGTTCCGTGTGGACTTCGACGTTTAGCTTGATACCTCAGCTACGATCTTGTGCCCTCGGCAGGATCTGGTAGATAGTCAGGCTTCTCAGCCTTTTTCATTTGTAGATGTCTGTACTCAGACATGTTAAGCTTCCGCATGTGCTTTGACATGTATGCTCTGAATGTTGGGCCATGAGACCCATGTTTGTAATATCTCGCTCTTCGGAGCCTAATGAATAAATACTCTGAGTCGTAGAGTCTTGTTGTGACGCCATGTTGTATTTGCACATATCGAGCATATTGAGTGTATGATTGAAATGCTTGGTATGTGTGGGATCCGACAATCTAGTTGTCTATCCTTAGCAGCCTCTCTTATGGGGAAATGTAGTCTAGTGCCTCCTTGAGCCATAGTAGTCCGCTACAGCCCGGTTCACCGGAGTCCTGCTAGCCCAGCACTACTGCTCTGGACACTTGACTGACCGGCATGTGTTTCATATCGTTCCTGTGTCTGTCCCTTCGGGGAAATGTCACGCGGTGACATCCGGAGTCCTGCCTAGCCTGCTACAGCCCGGGTTTCCGGAGTCCTGTTAGCCCAGTGCTACAGCCCGGATTCGCACGCTGTTGACCGACAAGTTCGATGTTGATTCATGTATGCCTGTCCCCATACGTTAGTGCCGCTTTGGGTTCACGACTAGCCATGTCGGCCCGGGTTCTCTGTCATATGGATGCTAGCGACATTATCATATACGTGAGCCAAAAGGCGCAAACGGTCCCGGGCCATGGTAGGCGACACCCGTGGGAATACCGTGCGTGAGGCCGCAAAGTGATATGAGGTGTTACAGGCTAGATCGGTGTGACTTAGAATCGGGGTCCCGACAGCTTTGGTATCAGAGCCTGACTGCCTGTAGGTTTACGAAGCCAAACTGGTCGAAGTTGAGTCTAGAAATGCTTTAGTTATATAAGGGAATTGATTGTGGAAGGGAACGTAAGGCTCTTTTACTCCTTTACCTTATAGCCTTCTGATCTGAGTCATCCTCTTCTCTTCTATGGGGATTAAGAACTAGGCTTCTCATCTCTCTATCAGGATCACGTGTTACTAATCCGTAGACTCGTAGGATTGTTGATCTGAAGCCTCAGTTCAGTTTCTACTACTTCCATGAGTTGACAGTTCATCCCAGAACCTTGATATGATGTTGTTAAGTGACTATGCAAATCCTTGTGAATGTCTCAAATCCTTTCTGAGCATTTACAGCCGTTATGCTGTCCGAGTCATCCCAGGCTTCTAAACAATCTGATGCATTTGCAAAATCCTTTCCCTCTGTTTTGCGTCCCTTGGGCCAGATTAACCACACTAATCGTTGAGTTGAGGTACTCTGTTGCCTTGACATATATGTTGGAGTTATTATTATGACCCTAGGTGTCTTAGAGGACCACTTAGCAATCTAGCAATTCTTGCACCCCCAGTGTGATGATTCTGGCCATTACTCACGAAAGCATTCCGTGATGCCATTTAGTTAGTAGGCTTTCTATTTCTGGGTACTTGAACCCAAGATTCACTCTACTTAATTCGTGTAGATAGTGTTGCTCGTTCCTTTAGAATATTGGTAACCTTGGTGATAGTCTTCGAGGTCCGTGGTATATCGTTCTTCCAAATACCATGAACCCTTCTTGGCAGGAGTTCTTTGAACCAAAAGATCACAACCAGGGCACTCTTGAGGAGTACTCCACTCATATTGTGACTCTGCCAGTCCTTCCTCCTCTGCATGGATTATCTGGAAGAAATATGTGAACTTGTTGACATACTAAATCTATGCATCCGCAACTCAGAAAACCATATGTCCCTTTGAGTTGTCTCTCTTTAGTTGTATTCTGACCTCTGTCTATCAATTGATAGTCAGGACTAGTTGTACATCCGTGTTATCGATGCGTACTATCCTTGTGGCCCGTCAAGCCGTTTTATTTCAGAATGACTAGGAGAAACAAACTCCAGAACCTCGTCCATATCTAGGATTGGGTCAAAGCAAGTGTATTCCGCAGGCCAAAATGCCAATCCAGCTTTTGCTCTGCTCTACCTTGGAGCGTCACCATCTTTATGTCAAGAGTGTCATGAGAATTGCACCACCTCTTATGAATTCTTGATTAAGTGATACTTCTCTCCATCATTATTCATTCCTCGGTTCCGTGTTGTCACAACCGGAATACCGACAAGTGAACCGTGATGTGTGAAATCAATACTCTGAGCAACTCGTTGCTTGGTAGTTAATGGCAATACTCTCATCCTTAGCGTGCTGGTTATTCAATCATCATCCTGAGATTGATCGTGTTACCTAGTCCATTTTTCCTAGTGCACTCTTTGGTCAACGAGTTAGGATTGTATCAATTCCTCGCTCTTTTTGATCACATCGTCTTGCCCTGAAAAGCAAGTTTGTTCTCGAGCTTAGTAACATATCGGTGGTTCGTGATTTCTCGAATATCTTCTCGGAAGTGTTACCAGGTTGACACCTGACCGCTATGTTGAGCTCGTGATCAAATGGTTTTCCTATAAACCACTCTTTCTCCAAGAATCTGTGTTGGATACCTTGAGCTAGTTGGTTAAGCTAAACAACAACTTGGAGAGTTGGAAGATAAAAGCTTGCCTGACTTAGTTCTCTCCAAAGGATATCTCTTGTGTGTGTGTTTGTTGTAGAAAGATGATTTCATCATTGATTGGTCCTCGTGATCAATTAATGGACCTATCATCTTAACCAAACTTTGATTTGAGTATGGGCTATCATCAAATCAAATCAGAGCCAACGATGTTCATAATGTTGTCTTACTCGTGGTTGAACCCTCGAGCATACACCATTATATCTTTTTGGTCTGACCAACGCTATCACTTGTTCACATAATTATGGAAGTCCATCTCCATTGGAATTTTGATAACTTGTTGTTGAGCCCATCAGCAACATTTTATCTCGTCCATGATTCATGTTGCACATTAAGCTAGTGTTGGAAACTTTTGAAAGCATTTCTTCATGCCAGCTCATGAAGCATATGTTTGGGGTGAAAGAAGTGACCCTCTCCAAGTTCACGTGCATTAGGTGTAAGTCGCCGCCATGAATTTGAGAAAGGCTTGTTTGTTTCCCCTGGAATCACCCCAAGTCAGCCATGCACGTGCAAAGTATTCTGTGGTCTGTTAGACTGATCATCTTCGTTCCATATGAATTCTGTAGCACATCAAGCCACTAACTGATTTGTTCAAGGAGAAGAAGTTCCTTCTTAAGAGCAAGACTTATACTAGGACTTCAATATCCTCGATGATGGTTCCCCACCTGAATTCGGTAGTGTTTTATTATAAGACTACTACGTGGTCATGCTTGTCTGGGACAGCGTGTTCACATGTGTGTAGCAGAACCAGCTCATATTTTGGAGCTTGCTATCGTAGTTCATTTCCCGAGAATCTTGCAACGTCATCTCGTTGATTTGTGTTGCAACCTTTCACTTTCAGACATGCTGAGTCTGGATATCCTGGCGCCAACCAGATCTGAATCTCAGGCAGATGTGATGGTTGAATGTTTCCCAAGAACTATACTAATGGCCTCTCTGTTACCGATAAGTGGATGTCATGGCCAACACACCCAGCCAGAAGACCTATTATTGTAGTATCTTGATTGAGAAAGTTGGCCACCTCCCCATAAGGATTTCGTAGGATTTACTTCCGTAGTTTTTCCTTATGGATTCTTGTGCTCCCGAAGTCCGACCTTTACTTGATGGCCATGTTGAGCTTTTAAGCATGACAATGGTAGCTAGAACATCAAGGAGAACATTAGAAGCGGAGTGCTAAATGTCTCTCGATCGATCATCCAGATTTCGTTCCCTTGGCCTCGCTAAGGTCAATCTGAGAAAGTGTTGTCCTCCTCTGCACCTGCATCCTCCATCACCGTTCATCATGATAGTATGATGTGTTGCCAGGATCCTCGGCACGGATGTTGGTAAAACCTTGATGAATATGGAAATGCTCAAGTTCTTGAAAGCACGCTCAGTCACTAGGTTATATCCTTGGTATCAACTGGAATGTGCCTTCCATTTGCCGAGTTGTTCTATAACCATAGTTTCCTTTCCAAATTGAGTGTGCCATTCTTTGAATTCTTTCAAACGATCATTTGTAAATTGCCTTACGCTGGTATGAAGAGTTTCAATGATCTCTGAATCAAAAGTAATTCTTTTTGCCACTTAAGGGATATTTCTACGAGCCACCTTCCCTAAGGTGCCCCGTTATGGAATCGTGGCAACTATCCCCTCGCTACTTTGAAACCATGCAACATCCTACCTAAGCGTGGGATTGTTGCCCACCAAATCAAATCTCATCGTTTGCTCTTCCTTCCCTCTCGATATGTTTTGTGTCTCAACTCGAGATGTTTCAACATCTCATTCCGCGAGTTGATCTTGTATAGTTTGATCTTCGAGAAGATCAATCCTGTAGAGTTTCCCTCTCTTTCGTCATCATAGTTGGATGAAGCTCTCGAAAGAAGATGTCAAGATCAAGATGATGCAATGAATCAACATCTTCGAGAAGAACAATTGGATCGTGAAGATTGTGTTAGCTTTTGTGTTCCCTCTTCCTCTTACCCTACGCCTGAATCTCGGGACAAGATTCTTGTTTAGTGGGGGCGAGTTGTCACATCCCTAATTCTAGTAATGCCTAGTGCTAGTATCTGGTGTTGCATCATGTTCAAATTTTATGTAAAGTTGAAATGGGGATTGATCAAACCCTAGCACCAGAAAGAATTCAAATAGGTTTAAATAAAATCTGGTGCAAAGAACCCAAAATGTCATGGAAAATGTTCATGATTTCTAATAAAGGTGAAAACCTCTGCCAGAAATGATGAGCATATTTCTTGGCCATTTATGGATTTTTGAGCTAAATCATATTGTATTTGAATTGGAGCATTTAATGCCTATAAATATTTTAAATGCTTCAATACTTCTGAAAACAATTGGGGGCTGTTGGAAATAATTCAAATAGTGCCCACAATTGTTATCAGGATTTAACAAAATGAATTAGCATTTTCACTAATTCAAAGTAGAGGAAAGAAATAGAAAGCAGAAACAAATAAGAGAGAGAGAGGAAAGGACTGACCTGCCCTACCTGGCCCGTCCCTGTAGCCGGCCCAGCTCGCTGGCCCAGCCCACCTCCACCTCCCCTGTCGTCTTCCTCCCCAGGCCAGTAGGCAGGGCGTGTGGCCGCCGTGCGCGCACACGCGCGCGCCACCTCCACCCTGCTCGCCTGCCTCCTCGACGGCCTGGACGCCTCTGGCGTCGCCACGCACCCCCCCTCGACCGCTCTCCCTCTCCCCCGTTCTCCTCCTCTGTCTCGCTCTCTCACGCCCACCGAGCACGCCCGTCACCACCGTCGCCGTCCACCGTGGCTACCGAGACCCCCTCGTCCAACCACCGTATCCCCGAGCTCCGCCGTCCCTCTCTTCCTCTCCTCGTCGACGCAACTCCAGGAGCAGCAGAACACTGCCCCCGTCGTCTTCATCACCGCTTCTGTCCGGTGATCCCCGTGGTCGATTGGCCGTCGCAGACGCTTCCCCGAGCACGCTGGCCATCTCTACGGCACCGTTGTGAGCCCCCGAGCGTTTCCCCCCTCTCCCCGCAGTCAATCCCCTCCTCTAGCCAGTCTAGCCACCCGAGCCTAGAGCTCCGTGTCGCCGGCCATGGCGCCGCCGTGGCCAGGGCACCCAACGCTTGCGTCCGAGCACATGGTTGTGCTCCTACTGGTCCGTAGCTGCCGCCCCGCTGCTTAACTTGCTCCGCCACATGCTCTAGCCGCAGCTGCCGCACACACCGAACTCTGGCGGCCGCCCAGTGCTCGCCGCCGGCGAACCAGGCCACCCCGCGACCTTCTGACACCTCCCCTGGATGCGGAAGAGCGTGGGCTACCTCCTGGTGGTTTCCGCGCGTCCAACCGCCGTCTGTAGCTCAAGTCCAGCGAGTTGCCGCCGCAGTTTTGGTTGTCGCCGGCGAAACTCCGGCGAGGACCGATGTGGCGCAGTCATTAGCGCTAATCCCTGCCAGCTCAGCCGCCCTTAGCCACTGACAATGGGCCCCGCAGCAGGTCAAAGTGCTAGTCAACGCGGGTTAGCACCAGGTGTCACTGACGTGTGGACCCCACACGTCAGGTTTGACCCTGGTCAGCGCTGCTGACCTGCTGACACAGGCATGACGCAGTGCTGACGCAATTAATCCTTTTCTGGATTAAAAATAATTCAGGAATTTCAGAAAATGCCCTAAACTTCTAAAATTCATAGAAATTCAACCGTAGCTCCAAATGAAACAAATTATATATGGAAAATGATCAAAAAAATCCAATCTATCCATCTGCACTGGTTTCATGCATGTTAGAGCAACTTAACCTTGCTGTTTAGGACAAATCATGTAAATGGCATTTGAATTTCCACATATGGAGTTTGAATTTGAATCTTGGATTCAAACCAACTCCATTTAATATGTTGCTAGTTGCATTAGCTCAAAAAACATTCATATTGCCATGTCATAGCATGCATCATATTGTGCATTGCATTGATCGTGGTTCTTCTCTGTTTGCCGGTATTGTCCCCTCTCGATAGCCGTGTTTCCGACGATGAGTTCGATGACACCGATGAAGAACTATAATATCTTCGGAAGTGTCAGGCAAGAAAAACCCCCTTGTTCATTCCGATACAATCCCACTCTCTCGCTCCTGCTCTCTTTTATTGCATTAGGACAACAACGATTCATCTGTTACATGCTACGGTAGTTGAACCCCTTTCCTCTGCATGACCTGTCATTGCCACGGTAAATAGATGAAACCCACTAGCATGAGTAGGAGTTGTCTGAGCCCTGATGTGCCTACTCATTCATGCTTGCTTGTCATGCCTGCTATTGCTTAGAGTTGTGTCAGGTCTGATTCATTGGGAATGAATTGGAAAGTGGTGAACATGTCCTACTGTGTGAGAGCTAAGGGTGTGAACACGATTTGGTAAAGGTAGCGGTGAGAGGCCATGTAGGAGTACATGGTGGGTTGTCTCATTGAAACCGTCCTCAGGAACTGAGTTCTGTGTTTGTGATCCATGAACAGTTACTACCACACATTGGAATGCTTAAGTGCCCCTCTCGACTTATTAATCAACTTGATCTCTGTCCAGGAGTTGCAACTAGTTTCTGGTGTTTGTAGGTAGTGTTAGTAGTCTACCAAGTGGCACCCGGTACAGGTGGGCTTGGGAGAGACTAGGCACCGTGGCACGGTGTACCAAGCGTAGATCCATCCGTCGAGGTGGGCTTGGGAACCCTGTTCACATCGTTTGGGGCCGTGAGCGACACCCCGGCCGGATCTCCTTGCGGATGGAACCCGAATAGGCGATAAACCTGGACTAGAGACTTGTGTGGTTAGTCAGGTCGTGGCCGACTCCCTCGCCAGGCTTCCGCTTGAAGGTTGCCGAGGTACACGACGTGTACATGGTGGTAAGTGGCGAGAGCGTGTGTGACGAAGTACACCCCTGCAGGGTTAATATGATCTATTCGAATAGCCGTGTCCGCGGTAAAGGACTTCTGAGTTGCCTATAACAGTTCATAGACAAGTGAAAGTGGATACTCTAAAATGCGCAAGATAAGCGTGAGTGCTATGGATGGCGTTCTCGTAGGGAGACGGGAGCGGATCCATAGTGGAGTATTGATATGGTGAATTTGTGGACTCGTGTGCGCCACCTCAAAAGAGTTACTTGCAGTCATAGTTCAGGATAGCCTCCGAGTCAAAGCTGGCTTGCTGCAGTTAAACTCCACCACCCCCTTTGTTGATACCGATGCATATGTAGCTAGTTCTGATGTAAGTCTTGCTAGGTACATTTGTACTCACGTTTGCCTATTTTATGTTTTGCAGAGAGACGTTAGTCTCGCTAGTAGTTTCGTGTGGACTTCGACGTTTAGCTTGATGCCTCAGCTACGATCTTGTGCCCTCGGCAGGATCTGGTAGATAGTCAGGCTTCTCAGCCTTTTTCATTTGTAGATGTCTGTACTCAGACATGTTAAGCTTCCGCATGTGCTTTGACTTGTATGCTCCGAATGTTGGGTCATGAGACCCATGTTTGTAATATCTCGCTCTTCGGAGCCTAATGAATAAATACTCTGAGTCGTAGAGTCTTGTTGTGACGCCATGTTGTATTTGCACATATCGAGCATATTGTGTGTATGATTGAAATGCTTGGTATGTGTGGGATCCGACAATCTAGTTGTCTATCCTTAGCAGCCTCTCTTATGGGGAAATGTAGTCTAGTGCCTCCTTGAGCCATAGTAGTCCGCTACAGCCCGGTTCACCGGAGTCCTGCTAGCCCAGCACTACTGCTCTGGACACTTGACTGACCGGCATGTGTTTCATATCGTTCCTGTGTCTGTCCCTTCGGGGAAATGTCACGCGGTGACATCCGGAGTCCTGCCTAGCCTGCTACAGCCCGGGTTCCCGGAGTCCTGTTAGCCCAGTGCTACAGCCCGGATTCGCACGCTGCTGACCGACACGTTTGATGTTGATTCATGTATGCCTGTCCCCATACGTTAGTGCCGCTTTGGGTTCACGACTAGCCATGTCGGCCCGGGTTCTCTGTCATATGGATGCTAGCGACATTATCATATACGTGAGCCAAAAGGCGCAAACGGTCCCAGGCCATGGTAGGCGACACCCGTGGGAATACCGTGCGTGAGGCCGCAAAGTGATATGAGGTGTTACAGGCTAGATCGGTGTGACTTAGAATCGGGGTCCCGACACTGGGTGTCAGCCTCCCTATATAAAGGGATGACCCGGCAACGGTTTAGGGGAGAGAAAAGATCTCGTTGAGAGCCAGGCATAGCGGTTTAGCTCCCTGGTTACCGAAACCCTAATCAATACCACCTCAAACTGGACGTAGGCTTTTACCTTCACCGTAAGGGGCCGAACTAGTATAAACCCTCGTGTTCCTTGTCCCGTTTAACCCCTTTAAGCTTCCTAGCGGCAATGGCTCCACGACTAAGTCCTAGCTCGAGGACATCTACCGTGACAATTCCACGGCACTTATGCTGAGCCGCCAAGCCACCCAAAGGACTGGAACCAGACATGGTTCTACTGCCAGGATACTTCTCCGGCTGATGAGAACCCTCTGCCCGGCTTTCGCGCCCTGCGTCTGGAGTCAAATCACCCCCTGCCAGACAAATTTTCTCAAGCTGAGCGTCAACCACTTATCCCCACCATCAACAAGATTAAAGCTCTTCTGGGAAACGGCCTTAACGGCTTTGATCTGGTCCGGGTCTGGATTGCTTGGCGGGTGATTCCTCTAAGCCGCCGCCCCGGCTTAATGTGTGATTACACGGGCCGGAAGGATGATCCTCTTCGGCACAGCCCCAACGACTTACCTGAGGACATCGTTGATGACATGACCAAGTCCCTTCTAAACGAGAGTGTAGCAGATTGCGGGAGGACAGGCTTAAGTCCCTTCTGCAAAGCTAACCCGGCTCCGGCGGTAAGCTACTGATCTGAGCACCTTACTTTCCATTTTAACAATTTTCGTCTTAACTTCAAGAAACCTTTGTTGTATTTTTCAGGCTAATGATAAGTTCTGGAAGGTCAGGTATGACCATGAGGCTGCTAAAAAAGCCAGGAAGGTCAAAAAAGCCGCCAGGAGAGCCGCTCCCCGCAAGAAGGGGAGTAAACCTAGCGCCTCAGACCTGCTTCAGCTGGATGACACCTCCGATTCAGAGGTAGCCCTTGATTCTTTAGGCTCTTCTTTTGTTTTTTTGTCTGTTTTTAACCACCTTATTGACACTGATATCAGCAGGATGATACCGGAGCGAGTAACCCGGTGATTGAAGAGGTAACTATACTTTCCTCCGACTCGGAGCCCTTGCCAAGGCTGAAAGTTCGAAGAGTAACCCGGAAAGTAAGATTTTCACATCCTTTAGCTTATCAAGATCCTCAATTTCTTTTGAAGCGACAGATTCATGAGAGCCGGAGGCAAACCCGGACCAACAAGGATGCAGACCTCTCCTCCGGCTTACCTGAAGCATCAAGGAAGCGCCGGACCGAGGTTATCTCCAACTTATATCCTTTTCATCCTTTGGCGGGCGTCACTCGTCAACCGCTCAATTCTTCTGATTCAAACTATCAGGAAACTTCACCTTCCTCCGGGGACTCCATGCAATCTAACTTGCCGGCTTTCAAGACCGCACCCGGGTAATGATGATCAGCTTATGTTGTGCTTATCTTACTCATGTTTTTGCACTAACCTTTTGACTTTTAGTGCACAAGCAAAGCTCAGCAAGAGGGCAAAGAAAAGTAACCCGGTCGAAGAGCCGGTCTTGACTGAACCCAATGCCTCTGCCTCTGAGCCACCGTCTGCACCAGCTCCAGAAACCACCGCTCCAACTGAAGAACAAGCCATGGAGGGTTCTGATAACCCGGAGATTCCCAGCCCAGCTCAACCGGCCAATGACCCGGATGTGGTGATTACCCGGACCGAATTTGTTGAACCGGGAAGACCCACCGTGCTGGCTAAATGCTCTGCTAAGGAGGAACTTCTGGAACGCCGCAGAGCCAGGCTGGACATTACTAACTATGCCAATCTGAGCATTGGAGATATTGTCGCTGGTTATATTGGTCAACTGCACAACAGCCGGGACCTGGAAATTGACATGGTGAAGCAGATACAGCAAAAATCTGAGGTACAACTCTCTTGCTTACTCCATAGTCATCCTTACCATGCTAGCCCCCCAAGTCTATTACTTATGATAGAATATGTTGTAGACTTAATACCGGCTTACCTGGTAACACTCAAGGGCCGGCTTAAACATCATAGTTCACCTGATTCTTTCCTTACTTTAACCAAGTAGTTGAGCAATTTGACACATTAGCCCCCAAGTGCCAAGTACCTTTGCCTACAAAGTGCTTGGGACTTACTTTCATGAACCGGCACTGTAAATAAAGCTTCTCAGCCTACATTAGCCCCCAAGTGCCAAGTGTCTTTGCTTGCAAAGTGCTTGGGACTTTAGTGTTGCATGATAATCACTCAAACTGTAACCCGGAACTTGTACAGGCTGCCTGCAAGAAACTTGAATCGGAAATCTCTGATTTGAAGACCCGCCTGAAGACTCAGGAAAATGAGACCCAGAAGGCCAATGCCAAATTTGAGTTCAGTGTCTCTGCACAAGAAAAACTGAAGAAAAAATTTGAAACAGAAAGAAAAGCCTGGGCCGATGAGAAGACTGCCTTGCTCAGCCGGGCTGAACAAGCGGAGGCTGCTCTTACTGAAAGAACCGCCGAACTCTCCGGCTTAAAACGCCATGTATCGCAGATGGTCGCCGCAATCTTCGGTAAGTTACTCTGTAAGCTTCTAACAAGTTTACATCATTCACGTCTGATAAGTCCCAAGATTGCCATCTGCTCACCTAACTTTGTAATGCAGGTCCCAGGAGTTCCAACCTCAACCAGAACGTGCTGACCAAGCTGAAGGCGGTTTACACTTTGGTGGAGCAACTTTACACCGGGTCACAACGTGCTTTAGCCGTTGTGGCTCTGTCCAATGAAGTTCCCACTCACCTGGCAGATGTACTCAGGCGGCTTGCCGTACTTCCTCAGCGCTTCCAAGAGCTGAGACGGGCTTCTGGAAGAGCTGGAGCTATAGCTGCTCTGAGCCGGGCCAAGGCGTTTCTCCCGGAGCTAGACCCGGCCGACATCGCTCTTGGATACCCCAGCCTGAAGGAAGACGGCACCCCCTTTGACCAGAAAGACTTCGCCGCCTGTGTGAAGAGCGTGCGCCCGGTGGCGACCTTGATTGGGAATGACACAGAACTTACCAAGTATCAGCCGGGCTATGACGCGGAGAATCAGAGGATCCCAACTCCACGCTATGAAGCAGTCAGCCTGATCCCTCCGACTCATAAGCATACCTTCGCCCCAGAAGTTGACCCGGCCGGGTTAATTGATGATGAGGCTCAATTTGAAGCTTTGAGCGGCATTGACTGGAAATCATCAACCTTCCAGGTCATGGAAACAGCCGGAGGAGCGGAGAGGGATGAGCCAGGAGCTTCAACCCAACAAGCACCTTGATTTCTTAGGCGGCTCACGGTTACGCCTTTAAAACAATGACTCACCTTTTGGACTCGGGGAGTACTGTAATAAAGTAGGACAAACACTTAATTTTGTCGTGCCATCATGCACGTGTGGAGTGCTTAACTCCGTTGAAGCTGCTCTTTTACATTCCTCCGGGTTATGTTTGATCATTTACTTTCCTTAAGTTTAAAGAACTGTCTTTCATTGTCCTGCAAGCCTTCAAGTACACTTCCGGTTTATGTAACCCAAATAATGAGGTTGAGAACTCAACTCCGGTTCACCAGCATCGATAATGCTTATTGTGTGCTATCAACATTGTTAATCAAAGTTAAGCCGGCGGAGTAAGAACCGCCCTTGCACACTGTTAATATGATCAAAAGAACTTGTTGCAAACCAAAAGATCAAAACTTAGGGGCTTCTGGTTCGAATACGACCAGAGAACCGTCCCAAAGGGGTTAAGCTAAGATTCGAATGCGATCATATAGCCCCCAGTGGCTTTGGAGTTGCCTATCAAGAGGGTACCGACAACTATGTTCTCTTAGGTTCGAATACGACCCATGTTTGAACAGGAAGCCCCCAAATGACCTTAAGAGTTGTTTAACGACGCTGATTCGAATATGATCCACGTCGGTTCCCAAAGGGGGTTGAGCTATGATTCAAATATGATCAAGAAAAACTCCCCAATGAGCTCGGCAATTTGCCAATCAAGTGGGTATCGACAGCTATGTTCTCTTTGGTTCGAATACGACCTATGTTTGAATAGGAAGCCCCCAAGTGATCATATTGTTAACGGCTAGATTCGAATACGATCATAAGCCGGATCTACCTCCAAGTGACCATGTAATGTTGTAATGGAAATAACACATTTACCTTTGGAGGAGAAAAGGACAGAGGTCATGCTTTATTATTTATCATAATATATACATGGCTATAGAAATATGTACATTATGAGAGCCGGTGGCTCAAGTGTAATAAGGCCGAAGCTAAGCTATGTTCCACGGCCGACGTGAATCTTTGTGCTCCCGAACATCGATAAGGTAGTATGACCCGTTGTGCAAGTTCTTGCTGACCACAAAGGGCCCTTCCCAAGGTGGGGATAACTTGTGTGCATCCGTTTGATCTTGGATGAGCCGGAGCACCAGATCACCTTCCTGGAAGACCCTGGACTTAACCCGGCGGCTGTGATAGCGGCGCAGGTCTTGTTGGTAAATCGCCGAGCGAGCTGCTGCCACATCACGCTGTTCGTCCAACAAGTCAAGAGCATCTTGGCGCGCCCGCTCATTATCCGCCTCAACATAAGCCGCCACTCGAGGCGAGTCATGACGGATGTCGCTAGGGAGGACCGCCTCCGCTCCATAAACCATGAAGAAAGGCGTGTAACCCGTAGACCTGTTAGGAGTAGTATTGATGCTCCATAACACGGAGGGTAACTCCTCCACCCAACAACCCGGCGTCCGTTGCAAAGGGACCAAAAGCCGGGGCTTGATGCCCTTCAAGATTTCCTGATTGGCTCTCTCAGCTTGACCATTGGACTGAGGGTGAGCCACTGATGAAACATCAAGCCGAATATGCCCTCGTTGACAAAACTCCTTCATGGCGCCTTTAGATAGATTGGTACCATTATCAGTTATAATGCTGTGTGAAAAACCAAAGCAAAATATCACCCTTTTCATGAACTGAACCGCTGTGGCTGCGTCACACTTACTAACTGGCTCTGCTTCAACCCACTTTGTGAACTTGTCGACCGCTACCAAGAGGTGGGTCTTCTTATCCTTGGATCTTTTAAAAGGTCCAACCATATCAAGCCCCCAGACCGCAAATGGCCAAGTGATTGGAATCATCCTCAATTCTTGAGCCGGCACATGAGCCCGTCGCGAGAACCTCTGACAACCGTCGCATTTACTGACCAAGTCCTCTGCATCAGCATGAGCCGTTAGCCAATAAAAACCATGACGAAAAGCCTTGGCCACAAGGGATTTTGAGCCGGCATGATGGCCACAATTCCCCTCGTGAATCTCACGTAAAATTTCTTGACCTTCCTCAGGGGAAACACAACGCTGCAAAGTTCCAGTGATACTGCGACGATGCAGCTCGCCATTGATAATTATCATTGACTTAGACCGCCGGGTTATTTGTCTGGCCAAAGTTTCATCCTCAGGCAATTCTCCCCGGGTCATGTAAGCCAAGTATGGTACTGTCCAGTCTGGGTTAATGTGGAGAGCCGCCACCAACTGTGCCTCCGGGTCAGGAACAGCCAAGCCTTCCTCTGTAGGCAACTTAACATAAGGGTTATGCAAAATGTCCAAGAACGTATTAGGCGGCACCGGCTTTCGCTGAGAGCCCAGTCGGCATAATGCATCAGCCGCCTCGTTCTTCCTGCGATCGATGTGCTCTACTTGGTAACCCTGAAAATGTCCAGCAATGGCATCAACTTCGCGGCGATAAGCCGCCATGAGAGGGTCCTTCGAATCCCACTTGCCTAACACTTGTTGGGCCACTAAATCTGAGTCGCCAAAGCACCTTACCCGGCTCAAGCTCATCTCCTTAGCCATCCGAAGACCATGGATCAAGGCCTCGTACTCAGCTGCATTGTTAGTACAGGGAAACATCAACCGTAGCACATAGCAAAACTTGTCACCTCGAGGAGAAGTTAATACAACTCCAGCCCCCGAGCCCTCCAACTGCCTAGACCCATCGAAGTGAATAGTCCAGTATGTATTGTCCGGTCTCTCTTCAGGCACCTGCAGCTCTGTCCAATCGTTGATGAAATCCACCAATGCTTGAGACTTGATGGCAGTGCGTGGCACGTACTTTAGACCATGAGGCCCAAGTTCTATAGCACACTTAGCAACTCTTCCTGTGGCTTCTCTGTTTTGGATGATATCTCCTAGGGGAGCAGAACTAACCACAGTGATAGGGTGACCCTGGAAATAATGCTTAAGCTTCCGGCTTGCCATGAATACCCCATAAACAAGCTTCTGCCAATGTGGATACCGTTGTTTGGACTCAATGAGTACTTCGCTGACGTAGTAAACCGGCCGCTGAACCGGATACTCCTTACCCGTTTCCTTATGCTCCACCACCACAGCCACACTGACGGCTCGTGTGATAGCAGCTACATACAGCAATAAGGGCTCCTTGTCAACAGGAGCAGCAAGGACTGGGGGCTCAGCCAGCTGTCTCTTCAAATCCTCAAACGCAGCATCAGCAACATCATTCCAAATAAAGTCATCTGTTTTCTTCATCATCTGGTACAGCGGCATGGCCTTTTCACCCAAGAGGCTTATAAACCGGCTCAAAGCAGCGATGCGACCCGCCAGACGCTGGGCGTCGTTTATGCACGCCGGCTTAGCCAGAGAGGTGATTGCCTTGATCTTTTCCGGGTTAGCTTCAATGCCTGTAGGAACACCAAAAACACACTTGGCCGGGTTAAGCATCATCTTGTAGACCCAGAGATTATCAAAGGTCTCTTTCAGATCATCTATCAAGGTCTCCTTCTCCCTAGATTTAACCACGATATCATCCACATAGGCATGAACATTGCGCCCAATCTGGTTATGAAGACAATTCTGCACGCAACGCTGGTAAGTCGCCTATGCACTCTTGAGCCCAAAGGGCATAGACACATAACAGAAGGCTCCAAAGGGAGTAATGAACGCCGTCTTCTCCTGGTCCTTAACTGCCATTTTAATCTGATGGTATCCAGAATAAGCATCCAAAAAACTTAAGCGCTCACAACACGCCGTAGCATCAATAATTTGATCAATACGGGGGAGAGCAAAAGGATCAGCCGGACAAGCTTTGTTTAAATCCGTGTAGTCCACACACATCCGCCAGGTGCCGTTCTTCTTGAGCACAAGCACCGGGTTAGCTAACCATTCTGGATGAAAAACTTCAACAATAAACCCGGCCGCCAAGAGCCGGGCTACCTCCTCACCAATGGCTTTCCGCCTCTCCTCATTAAACCGCCGGAGGAATTGCCTGACCGGCTTAAATTTCGGATCAATATTGAGAGTGTGCTCAGCGAGTTCTCTAGGTACACCCGGCATGTCAGAAGGCTTCCATGCAAAAATGTCCCTGTTCTCACGGATGAACTCGATGAGCGCGCCTTCCTATTTCGGAGCCAGATTGGCACTGATGTTGAACTGCTGAGATGAGTCACCTGGAACAAAGTCAACAAGTTTAGTCTCATCAGCGGACTTAAATTTCATTACCGGCTCATGCTCCGTGGTTGGCTTTTTCAAAGACGTCATATCTGCCTGGTCAACATTGTCCTTGTAAAACTTCAACTCCTCTGTTGCACAAACAGATTCAGCGTAAGCCGTGTCACCTTCCTCACACTCCAAGGCTATCCTTAGGCTGCCATAAACCGTAATGGTCCCATTGTGACCCGGCATCTTGAGCTGCAAATACACGTAACACGGCCGTGCCATGAACTTGGCGTAAGACAACCGCCCAAATAAAGCATGATACGGACTTCTTATCTTAACCACCTCAAAGGTTAGTTTTTCCGCCCTGTAGTTGTACTCATCTCCAAAGGCCACTTCCAGCTCGATCTTACCGACCGGATATGCCGACTTGCCGGGCACCACGCCATGGAAAACAGTATTGGACTGGCTGAGGTTTTTATCAGTTAAACCCATACGACGGAAGGTGTCATTATAGAGGATGTTGATGCTGCTGCCTCCGTCCATGAGCACTTTAGTGAATTTATACCCCCCAACCTGAGGAGCCACCACCAAGGCCAGGTGACCCGGATTATCAACCCGGGGAGGATGATCTTCCCTACTCCACACAATAGGCTGCTCAGACCATCTTAAATAGCGTGGAACCGCCGGCTCAATAGCATTCACAGCCCTTTTATGGAGCTTCTGCTCTCGCTTGCACAGACTGGTAGTAAACACGTGATACTGCCCGCCATTGAGCTGCTTTGGATTAGTCTGGTATCCCCCCTGCTGCTGCTGATGATGACCTTGGCCGGACTGCTGATTAAAGCCCCCTTGAACATTCTGAGAATTGGAATTTGAACCGCCGCCCGGGCCATGAAAGCCGCTAGCGCCTGAGCCGCCGTCCGGGCCGCTGTTGCCATTGAAAGCATTGGAATTTTTAAAGGCCTTCATGATTGCGCAGTCCTTCCATAGATGAGTGGCCGGCTTTTCCCTAGAGCCATGCCTTGGACAAGGCTCATTCAACAACTGCTCAAGCGTCGGGCCTGACCCGCCGGCACGGGGGGGGGGTGGTCTCCCCTTACGCCGGAGGTTGTTACCCTGTGAATTGGCGTTCGCCACAAACTCCATACTGCCATCAGCCTTACGCTTGTTACCTCCCTGGTTCACCGGGTTATGCTGGGGGCCCTTGCCATTGCCATTCCGTTTTCCCTTCCCTGTCCTTTCATCATCCGACGCGGGATCCTTGGTACTATCAGAATCGGCGTACTTGACCAGAGCCGCCATCAGCGTACCCATATCATTGCAATCGCGCTTGAGCCGCCCGAGCTTCATCTTCAGGGGCACAAAACGACAATTCTGCTCCAACATTAAGACTGCAGAGTCGGCATCCATCTTATCAGATGAATGTATTATCTCTTTGACCCGGCGAACCCAATGGGTTGTAGACTCACCCTCCTGCTGCTTGCAGTTAGTCAAATCCACAATTGACATAGATTGCCTACATGTATCTTTAAAGTTTTGGATGAACCGGGCTTTTAGCTCAGCCCAAGACCCGATAGAGTTAGGCGGCAGTCCTTTCAACCAAGTGCGGGCAGTCCCATCTAACATCATGGTGAAGTACTTGGCCATTGCCGCTTCACTGACCTCCAGCAACTCCATAGCCATCTCGTAACTCTCGATCCATGCTCCGGGTTGTAAATCAGCTGTGTAATTAGGCACCTTCCTAGGCCATTTGAAATCCTTGGGCAGACGTTCATTACGGAGAGCCGGCACCAGACAAGGGACACCTCCAGTCCTCGTAGGTATACCCGCATCGACAGAAGCCGTCGGATAAGCCGGGGGTGGCTGGTAAGCCGTCAACTGAGGAGCCTGCTCCGCCTCTTGCCGTGCTCTGTCTTGGTCTACCGCGTGAAAGGCTCCATTATGAGCCGGGCCGTGGCCAGGAGGCAAGTCATGGCGTCGGACATTGCTTGAGCCGGTCGCTGAGACCATGTGTCTGTTATAACTCGGGCTCCGGCCTGGACGAGGGGTGGAATGAATCCTGTCCCGGCTATAAGAATATGCCTCCTGTTGCGCCAGAGCCGTCTGAAGGAGTTCTCTGACCCGGCGGGTTTCAACCGCCGTTGGAGAGTCGCCCTCGATTGGGAGAGCCGCCAGTCGTGTCGCCACGACAACCATGTTTTCCAACGGGTTGGCATAATGACCCGGCGGTATCGGCACGTACTGAGGCGGGGCAGTGTTCACCCGGAGAGGTCCCATCACTTGGGGCTGAATTGGCGTTCCAGCCCCGGGCGTCGTGATCTCTGGAGGGTTACTGGGCCCTGCACCAGGCGTGTTGAAGAGGTTTCGAGGATCGTAAACCGGAGGGAGTCGAGATTGAGCCTTTTGATGCCTCCTTCTCATGACCTCATTGGACGCGTTCTGATCCATCATGAGCCGGAAAGACTGCACTTGAATCAGCTGAGTCCGGGCGTCGAGAGCCGCCCTCTCCGCAGCCATCCTGATCCCTTCCGCCGCCAGGTCCTCCTTGGCTTTTGCTAGATCCAGCTTTAACTGTGCCACCTCCGCATCATGCTGAGCTTGATCTGCTGGGGCGACCGTGGCGGTTAACAGGGCCGTCATCTTGTCTGTAAGATCCATCAGCACCTGAGCCGGCGAGTGCACAGGGCCTCCTGCCCCAGTGGTGGAGTTTTGAACAGGTTGTGCGCCGGCCATGAAGATTCCAACCCGGCTCGGCGGCTCAAAGGGGTCCGGAATACTGTCGCCATTGGAGCAACCCCTGAGCATGCCATCTTGAAGTTGATATAACGAGTTTGTCTCATCCGTGGACGACTCGCCGTCAGAGCGGGCGGCCGTCTCATCGCCAGATCCAGATCCTTCAGAGAGTCCTCCATGGACGCATCCCATGAAAGCACGCTTCAAGGCAGGCAGAGCCCAGGCGGGTCGTGCACGCTGAGCCGTCTCGATGAGATCGGCGCAGAGGTCCGGCTCAGGGCCCAGCTCACCGATCTTGCCAATGAAGACATGGATTCTGCCGAAGGGGACCCGGTACCCGTGCTCGATTGAGCCGGCGTCGGGGCCCCAGTTTGCATCGTCGATGTAGAGCTTGCCGCGGCGACTCTTGGTCATCCGGCCCACAGCGTATCCCTTGAGCCCTTCGAAGCTGCCCTTCAAGAACTCAAATCCACCGTGCGCTGGCCCCACGGTGGGCGCCAACTGTCGTGGAATTGTCACGGCAGATGTCCTCGTGCAAGGACTTAGTCGTGGAGCCATCGCAGCTAGGAAGCTTAAAGGGGTTAAACGGGACAAGGGACATGAGAATTATACTGGTTCGGCCCCTTACGGTGAAGGTAAAAGCCTACGTCCAGTTGAGGTGGTATTACTTAAGGTTTCGATGACCAGGGAGCTTAATCGCTATGCCTGGCTATCGATCTGTCGTCCCCCCTGAACCGCCGTCGGGTCGTCCCTTTATATAGAGAGGTTAACGCCCCCGGCGGCTCTCAGAGTTCCGGCCTGCTTATAACAGTATCTGGCTCGGACTCTTAGCTATTCTTGCATTACACTACAAGTCTTGCCATAACGGCGGTTCATCACTACGGGCCTTAAGCCGCCTCCGGGTCTTAAGCCCATTACCGACCCGCCTTCCGCAAACTTGGTACTGGGCTTCGCGTGATGATCATTATAACGTAACCCGGCCCCTCCTGGGCGGGTGACTCTAATGGTTATATCCTCAACAGAAGAGAATATGAAATAAATTTCCAGGGCCACCTCATCTTGATGAAGATAGTTTTCAGAGAGGTCCAAGGCCTTTTGATGGTTTCTGTTGAGGATATAACCATTAGAGTCACCCGCCCAGGAGGGGCCGGGTTACTCATAATGGTCATCACGCGAAGCCCAGCACCCAGCTTGAAGACGGCGGGCCAAAGATGGGCTTAAGACCCGGAGATGGCTTAAGGCCCGTAGTTACAAACCGTCGTTATGGCAAGACTTGTAGTGTAAGGCAAGAATAGTTAGGAGTCCGAGCTGGACACTGTTATGAGCCGGCCGGGAATCTGAGAGCCGCTGGGCGTCAACCTCCCTATATAAAGGGACGACCCGGCGGCGGTTCAGGGACAAGTAAGACCAGATCGATAACCAGGCAGGGCGGTTTAGCTCCTGGTCGTCGAAACCTCAAGCAATACAACCTCAACTGGACGTAGGCTTTTACCTTCACCGTAAGGGGCCGAACCAGTATAACCCTCGTGTTCCTTGTCCCGTTTAACCCCTTTAAGCATCCTAGCTGCGATGGCTCCACGACTAAGTCCTAGCTCAAGGACATCTGCCGTGACAATTCCACGACAGTTGGCGCCCACCGTGGGGCCAGCGCACAGTGGATTTGAGTTCTTGAAGGGCAGCTTCGAAGGGCTCAAGGGATACGCTGTGGGCCGGATGACCAAGAGTCATCGCGGCAAGCTCTACATCGACGATGCGACCTGGGGCCCCGACGCCGGCTCAATCGAGTACGGGTACCGGGTCCCCTTTGGCGGAATCCACGTCTTCATTGGCAAAATTGGTGAGCTGGGCCCTGAGCCGGAGCTCTGCACCGATTCATCGAGACGGCTTAGCGTGCACGGCCCGCCCGGGCTCTACCTGCCTTGAAGCATGCTTTCGTGGGGTGTGTCCATGGAGGACTCTCTCAAGGATCTGGATCTGGTGATGAGACGGCCGCTGGCTGTGACGGCGAGTCGGCTACGGATGAGTCAAACTCGTTACATCAACTCCAGGATGGCAGGCTCGGGGGCTGTTCCGACGGCGACAGTATTCCGGACCCTTTTGAGCCGCCGAGCCGGGTTGGAATCTTCATGGCCGATGCACAGCCTGTTCAAAACCCTGCCGCCGGGTCAGGAAACCTGGTGCCCTCGCCGGCTCAGGTGCTGATGGATCTCACGGACAAGATGACGTCCCTGTTGACCGCTACGGTTGACCCGGCGGATCAAGCTCAGCATGACGCGGAGGTGGCACAGTTAAAGTTAGATCTAGTAAAAGCCAAGGAGGATCTGGCGGCGGAAGGGATCAGGATGGCTGCAGAGAGGGCGGCTCTCGACGCCCAGACTCAGCTGATTCAGGCACAATCTTTCCGTCCCACGATGGATCAAAACGCGTCCAATAAGGTCATGAGAAGGAGGCACCACAAGACCCAATCTCAACTCCCTCCGGTTTACGATCCTCGAAACCTCTTCAACACGCCTGGTGCAGGGCCTAGTAACCCGCCAGAGATCATAGCACCCGGGACTGGAACACCAATTCAACCCCAAGTGATGGGGCCTCCCCGGGTGAACCCTGCCCCGCCTCAGTATGTGCCAATACCCCCGGGTCATTATGCCAACCCGTTGGAAAACATGGTCGCCGCGGCTGGCGGCTCTCCCAATTGACGGTGACTCTCCAACGGCGGTTGAAACCCGCCGGGTCAGGGAACTCCTTCAGACGGCTCTGGCGCAGCAAGAGGCGTATTCCTACAGCCGGGACAGGATTCATTCAACCCCTCGTCCAGGCCGGAGTCCGAGTTATAGCAGACACATAGCCTCAGCGACCGGCTCAAGTAATGTCCGACGCCATAACTTGCCTCCTGGCCACGGCCCGGCTCATAATGGAGCTCTTCATGCGGTAGACCAAGACCGAGCACGGCAAGAGGCGGAGCAGATGCCTCAGTTGACGGCTTACCAACCACCCCCGGCTTTCCCGACGGCTTCCGTCGACGTGGGTATACCTACGAGGACCGGAGGTGTCCCTTCTCTGGTTCTGGCTCTTCGCAATGAACGCCTACCCAAGGACTTCAAAGGGCCTAGGAAGGTGCCTAATTACATGGCTGATTTACAACCCGGAGCCTGGATCGAGAGTTATGAGATGGCCATGGAATTGCTGGAGGTCAGCGAAGCGGCGATGGCCAAGTACTTCACCATGATGTTAGATGGGATTGCCCGCACTTGGTTGAAAGGGGTGCCACCGAATTCCATCGGGTCTTGGGCTGAGCTGAAAGCCCGGTTCATCCAAAACTTCAAAGATACCTGTAGGCAGTCTATGTCAATTGTGGATTTGACTAACTGTAAACAGCAGGAGGGTGAGTCTACGACACATTGGGTTCGCCGGGTCAAAGAGATAATACATTCATCTGATAAGATGGACGCCGGCTCTGCAGTATTAATGTTGGAACAGAATTGTCGTTTCTTGCCCCTGAAGATGAAACTCGGGCGCCTCAAACGTGATTGCAATGATATGGGTACGCTGATGGCGGCTCTCGTCAAGTATGCCGACTCTGATAGTACCAAGGACCCCGCGTCGGATGATGAAAGGACAGGGAAGGGAAAGAAGAATGGCAATGGCAAGGGTCCTCAGCATAACCCGGCGAACCAAGGAGGTGGCAAGCGTAAGGCCGACAGCAGCCTAGAGTTTGTGGCCAACGCCAGCTCACTGGGTAACAACCAGCGACGCAAGAGGAGGCCACCTCCCCGAGCCGGCGGGTCAGGCCCGATGCTTGAGCAGTTGTTGAATGAGCCTTGTCCAAGGCATGGCTCTAGGGAGAAGCCAGCTACTCATCTATGGAAGGATTGTGCAATCATGAAGGCCTTTAAGAATTCCAATGCCTTTAATGGCAACAATGGCCCGGGCGGCGGCTCAGGCGCTGGCGGTTTTCATGGCCCTGGTGCCGGCTCAAATTCCAATCTTCAGAATATTCAAGGGGGCTTTAACCAGCAGTCCGGCCAGGGTCATCAACAGCAGCAGGGGGGTTACCAGACCAATCCAAAGCAACTCAATGGTGGACAGTATCATGTGTTTACCACCAGTCTGTGTAAGCGAGATCAGAAGCTTCATAAGAGGGCTGTGAATGCTGTTGAGCCGACGGTTCCACGCTATTTAAGATGGTCTGAGCAGCCTATTGTGTGGAGTAGGGAGGATCACCCTCCCCGGGTTGATAATCCGGGTCACCTGGCCCTGGTGGTGGCCCCTCAGGTGGGAGGATATAAATTCACTAAGGTGCTCATGGACGGAGGCAGCAGCATCAACATCCTCTATTATGAGACTTTCCGTCGTATCGGATTGATTGATAAGAATCTCAGCCAGTCCAATACTGTTTTCCATGGCGTGGTGCCTGGTAAGTCGGCATATCCAGTGGGCAAGATTGAGCTGGAAGTGGCTTTTGGAGATGAGTACAACTACAGGGTGGAAATATTAACCTTTGAGGTAGTTAAGATAAGAAGTCCGTATCATGCTATATTTGGGCGGCCGGCTTACGCTAAGTTCATGGCACGGCCGTGTTACGTGTATTTGCAGCTCAAGATGCCGGGTCACAATGGGACCATTACGGTTCATGGCAGCCGGAAGGTACCCTTGGAGTGTGAGGAAGGCGATGCGGCTTATGCAGAATCTGTTTGTGCAACAGAGGAGTTGAAGTTTTACAAGGACAATATTGACCCAACAGATATGACCTCTCTGAAAAAGCCGACTACGGAGCATGAGCCGACAATGAAATTTAAGTCAGCTGATGAGACTAAACTTGTTGATTTCGTTCCAGGCGACTCATCTCAGCAGTTTAGCATCAGTGCCAATCTGGATCCAAAATAGGAAAGCGCGCTCATCGAGTTCATCCGTGAGAATAGGGACATTTTTGCATGGAAACCTTCTGACATGCCAGGTGTACCTAGAGAACTCGCTGAGCACACTCTCAATGTTGATCCGAAATTCAAGCCGGTCAGGCAATTCCTTCGGCGGTTTAATGAGGAGAGGCGGAAAGCCATTGGAGAAGAGGTGGCCCGGCTCTTGGCGGCCGGTTTTATTGTTGAAGTCTTTCACCCAGAGTGGTTAGCTAACCCGGTGCTCGTGCTCAAGAAGAATGGCACCTGGCGGATGTGTGTGGACTACACGGACTTAAACAAGGCATGTCCGGTTGATCCTTTTGCCCTCCCCCGTATTGATCAAATCATTGATGCTACAGCGGGTTGTGAGCGCTTAAGTTTCTTGGATGCTTATTCTGGATACCATCAGATTAAAATGGCAGTTAAAGACCAGGAGAAAACAACGTTCATCACTCCCTTTGGAGCCTTCTGTTATGTGTCTATGCCTTTTGGACTCAAGAGTGCACAGGCGACTTATCAGTGTTGCGTGCAGAACTGTCTTCATAACCAGATTGGGCGCAATGTTCATGCCTATGTGGATGATATTGTGGTTAAGTCCAGAGAGAAGGAAACCTTGATAGATGATCTGAGAGAAACCTTTGATAATCTCCGGGTCTACAAGATGATGCTTAACCCGGCCAAGTGTGTTTTTGGTGTTCCTGCAGGCAAGCTCTTGGGTTTTCTGGTTTCTCACAGAGGTATTGAAGCTAACCCGGAGAAGATCAAGGCAATCACCTCTCTGGCTAAGCCGGCGTGTATAAATGACGTCCAGCGCCTGGGTGAAAAGGCCATGCCACTGTACCAGTTAATGAAGAAAGCTGATGACTTTATCTGGAATGATGCTGCTGATGCTGCTTTTGAGGATTTGAAGAGACAGCTGGCTGAGCCCCCAGTCCTTGCTGCTCCGGTTGATAAGGAGCCCTTATTACTGTATGTAGCTGCTAACACATGAGCCGTCAGCGTGGCTGTGGTGGTGGAGCGCAAGGAAGAGGGTAAAGAGTATCCGGTTCAGCGGCCGGTTTACTACGTCAGCGAAGTGCTCATATAGTCCAAACAACGGTATCCACATTGGCAGAAGCTTGTTTATGGGGTGTTCATGGCAAGCCGGAAGCTTAAGCATTATTTTCAGGGCCACCCCATCACCGTGGTTAGTTCTGCTCCCCTTGGAGATATCATCCAAAACAGAGAAGCCACAGGAAGAGTGGCTAAGTGGGCTATAGAGCTTGGGCCTCATGGTCTGAAATACGTACCACGCACTGCCGTCAAATCTCAAGCTTTGGTGGATTTCATCAACGATTGGACAGAGCTATAGGTACCTGAAGAAAAGCCGGATAATACATATTGGACTATTCACTTTGATGGGTCTAGGCAATTGGAGGGCTCGGGGGCTGGAGTTGTATTGGCTTCCCCTAAGTGTGACAAGTTTCATTATGTGCTACGATTGATGTTTCCTTGTACTAACAATGCGACTGAGTATGAGGCCTTGCTCCATGGTCTTCGGATGGCTAAGGAGATGAGTTTGAGCCGGGTAAGAAGCTTTGGTGATTCAGATTGAGTGGCTCAACAAGTGTCGGGCAAGTGGGACTCCAAGGACCCTCTCATGGCGGCTTATCGCCGTGAAGTCGATGCTATCGCTGGACACTTTCAGGGTTACCAAGTAGAGCACATCGATCGCAGGAAGAACGAGGCGGCGGATGCTTTAAGCCGGCTGGGTTCTCAGCGAAAGCCGGTACCGCCTAATACTTTCTTGGACGTCCTACATAACCCTTCTGTTAAGTTACCTACAGAGGAAGACTTGGCTATCCCTGATCCGGAGGCACAGTTGGTGGCGGCTCTCCACATCACCCCAGACTGGACGGTACCATATTTGGCATACATGACCCGGGGAGATTTGCCTGAGGATGAAACTTTGGCCAGACAAATAACCCGGCGGTCGAAGTCAATGATCATTATCAATGGTGAGCTGCATCGCCGCAGCGTTACTGGAACGTTCCAGCACTGTGTTTCCCCTGAGGAGGGTCAAGAAATCTTACGTGAGATTCACGAAGGGGATTGTGGCCATCATGCCGGCTCAAAATCCCTTGTGGCCAAGGCTTTTCGTCATGGTTTTTACTGGTTGACGGCTCATGCTGATGCAGAGGACTTGGTCAGTAAATGTGACGGTTGTCAGAGGTTCTCACGACGGGCTCACGTACCGGCTCAGGAGCTGAGGATGATTCCAATTACCTGGCCATTTGCGGTCTGGGGGCTTGATATGGTTGGGCCTTTTAAGAGGTCTAAGGATAAGAAGACCCACCTCTTGGTGGCGGTTGATAAGTTCACAAAGTGGGTTGAGGCAGAGCCAGTTAGCAAGGGTGACGCGGCCACTGCGGTTCAGTTCATGAAAAGGGTGATATTTCGCTTTGGTTTTCCACACAGCATCATAACTGACAATGGTACCAATCTATCTAAAGGCGCCATGGAGGATTTTTATCAACGAGAGCATATTCGACTTGATGTTTCATCAGTGGCTCACCCTCAATCCAATGGTCAAGCTGAGAGAGCTAATCAGGAGATTCTGAAAGGCATCAAGCCCCGGCTTTTGGTCCCTTTGCAACGGACGCCGGGTTGTTGGGTGGAGGAGTTACCCTCCGTGTTATGGAGCATCAATACTACTCCTAATAGATCTACGGGTTACACGCCTTTCTTCATGGTTTACGGAGCCGGAAGCAGTCCTCCCTAGCGACATCCGTCATGACTCACCTCGAGTGGCGGCTTATGTTGAGGCGGATAATGAGCAGGCGTGGCAAGATGCTCTTGACTTGTTGGACGAGCAGCGTGATGTGGCAGCAGCTCGTTCGGCGATTTACCAACAAGACCTGCGCCGTTATCACAGCCGCCGGGTTAAGTCCCAGGTCTTCCAGGAAGGTGATCTGGTGCTCCGGCTCATCCAAGATCAAACAGATGCGCACAAGTTATCCCCGCCTTGGGAAGGGCCCTTTGTGGTCAGCAAGAATTTGCACAACGGGTCATACTACCTCATCGACATTCGGGAGCACAAAGATTCACGCAAGTCGGAGGAAGAGACCCGTCGGCCGTGGAACATAGCTCAGCTTCGGCCTTATTACACTTGAGCCACCGGCTCTCATAATGTACATATTTCTATAGCCATGTATATATTATGATAAGTAATAAAGCAGGACCTCTGTCCTTTTTCTCCTCCAAAGGTAAATGTGTCATTTCCATTGCAAGATCACATGGTAACTTGGAGGTGGATCCGGCTTACGATCGTATTCGAATCTAGCCATTAACAATATAATCACTTGGGGGCTTCCTGTTCAAACATAGGTCGTATTCGAACCAAAGAGAACATAGCTGTCGATACCCACTTGATTGGCACACTGCCGAGCTCATCGGGGAGTTTCCTTGATCATATTTGAATCATAGCTTAACCCCCTTTGGGAACCGACGTGGATCGTATTCGAATCAGCGTCGTTAAACAACTTTTAAGGTCATTTGGGGGCTTCCTGTTCAAACATGGGTCGTATTCGAACCAAAGAGAACATAGCTGTCGGTACCCTCTTGATCGGCATCGCCAAACCCACTGGGGGCTATATGATCGCATTCGAATCTTAGCTTAACCCCTTTGGGACGGGTCTCTAGTTGTATTCGAACCGGAAGCCCCTAAGTTTTGATTTTCTGATTTACAACAAGTTCTTCTGGTTGTATCAACAGTGTGCACGGCGGTTCTTACTCCGCTGACTTAACTTTGATTCACAGCGTTAGTCGCACACAATAAGCATTATCAAAACTGGTAAACCGGAGTTGAGGTACCAACCTTATTATCCGGGTTACATGAACCGGAAGTATACTTGAAGGCCTGTAAGTATGCTATTATGGTTATATCAAGGATATAATTGAGGGCCAGTCTTTAGTGACTTTGGTTCATATTCCGGGTTATATATATAAGGTCTATGATTCTCAGTGCGGTAAGCCGCCTGGAGACTTGTGACTTGTTTTCTATGCAGGATGGTTAAAGACAGCTATTCGCACTTAGGGAAAATAACTGATCAATTATAACCCGGAGGAATAAGAAGAAGCAGCTTCAATGGAGTTAAGCATTCAACACGTGCACGATGGCATGACAAAATTAAGTGTTTATCTTACTCTATTACAAGACTCCCCGAGTCCAAAAGGTGAGGCATTGCTTTAAGGTGCAACCATAAGCCGCCTAAAGTTCAAGGTGCTTGTGGAGTCGAAGCTTCCGGCTCATCCCTCTCCGCTCCTGCGGCTGTTCCCATGACCTGGAAGGTTGACGATTTCCAGTCAATGCCGCTCAAAGCTTCAAATTGAGCCTCCTCGTCAATTAACCCGGCCGGGTCAATTTCTGGGGCAAAGGTGTGCTTACGAGTCGGCGGGACCAAGCTGATGGCTTCATAACGCAGAGTGGGGATCCTCCGATTCTCTGCGTCGTAGCCCGGCTGGTACTTGGTAAGGTCGGTGTCATTCCCAATCAGGGTGGCCACCGGGCGCACGATCTTCACACAGGCAGCAAAGTCTTTTTGGTCGAAGGGGGTGCCGTCTTCCTTCAGGCTGGGGTATCCAAGTGCGATGTTAGCCGGGTCTAGCTCTGGAAGGAAAGCCTTGGCCCGGCTCAGAGCAGCTATGGCTCCAGCTCTTGCAGAGGCCCGTCGCAGCTCTTGGAAACGCTGAGGAAGAACAGCAAGCCGGCGAAGTACGTCCGCCAGGTGAGTCGGAACCTCATTGGACAGGGCCACAACGGCCAAGGCGCGCTGTGACCCGGTGTAGAGTTGCTCCACCAAAGTGTACACGGCCTTCAGCTTGGTCAGCACATTTTGATTGAGGTTGGCGCTTCTGGGACCTGTTTTACAACGTCAGGTAAGCCGCTAGCAATGATGGGAATTATGAGACATAGAGAATGTAAACTTGTTGAAAGTCTGCAGAATGACTTACCGAAGATTGCGGTGACCATCTGTGACACATGGTGCTTTAATCCGAAGAGTTCGGCGGTTCTCTCCGTCAGAGCCGCCTCCGCCTATTCGGCCCAGCTGACCAGAGCAGTCTTCTCTTTGGCCCAAGTCTTCCTTTCGGTTTCAAACTTTTTCTTCAGCTTCTCTTGAGCAACAACACTGGATTCAAATTTAGCGTTGGCCTTCCGGGTCTCAGTTTCCTGAGTCTTTAGGCGGTTCTTCAGCTCAGAGATATCAGCCTCAAATTTCTTGCAAGCAGCCTGTACAATTTCCGGGTTATAGTATGAATAATTATTATACAACTTTAAAGTCCCAAGCACTTTCCAAGCAAATACACTTGGCACTTGGGGGCTAATGTATGCTGAAAGGTTCTATCTACAAATTGCCGGTTCGTGGAAGTAAGCCGGAAGTTAAGTCTACAACATATTCTATCATAAGAAGTAGATTTGGGGGCTAAGTATGGTAAAGATGACTATGCAGTAAGCAAGAGAGTGGTACCTCAGACTTCTGATGTATCTACTTCACCATGTTAATCTCCAGGTCCCGGCTGTTGTGCACCTGATTGACATAGCCGGAGATGATATCTCCAATGCTCAAGTTAGCAAAGTTGGTGATGTCCAGCTTGGCCCTGCGGCGCTCTAGCAACTCTTCCTTGGCAGAGCACTTAGCCAGTGCAGTGGGTCTCCCCGGCTCGACAAACTCCGTCCGGGTCATCGGCCGGCTGAGCTGGGCTGGAGATGTCCAGATTGGTAGAAGTCTCTATGACTGGCTCGTCGGTTGGAGCGGTGGCTTCAGGAGCAGAGGCAGCTGGCGGCTCTTGAGCTGAAACCTCCGGCTCAGTCGAGACCGGCTCTTCGACTGGTTTATTCTTTTTCGCCCTCTTGCTGAGCTTTGCCTGGGCACTGAAAGGACAAAAGGTTAGTAAAAAAGCATGAGTAAAGATAAGCACAACACAAGATGATCATCGTTACCCCGGTGCGGTCTTGAAAGCCGGCAGGTTAGATTGCATAGAATCACCAGAGGAAGGTGAAGTTTCCTGATAATTTGAATCAGAAGAATTGAGCGGTTGACGAGTAATGCCCGCCAAAGTATGAAAAGGATATAAGTTGGAGATAACCTCGGTCCGGCGCTTCCTTGATGCTTCAGGTAAGCCGGAGGAGAGGTCTGCATCCTTGTTGGTCCGGGTGTGCCGCCGGCTCTCATGAATCTGTTGCTTCAAAAGAAATTGAGGATCTTGATAAGCTAAAGGATGTGAAAATCTTACTTTCCGAGTTACTCTTCGGACTTCCAGACTTGGCAAGAGCTCCGAGTCGGAGGAAAGTGTCGTTACCTCTTCAATCACCGGGTTACTTGGTCCGGTGTCATCCTACTGATGATCAGTATCGATAAGGTGGATAGGATAAACAAGAAACAAAACAAGAGCCTACAGATTCAGGGGTTACCTCTGACTCGGAGTTGTCGCTTAGCTGAAGCAGCTCTGAGGCAGTAGGCCTGCTTCCCTTCTTGCGGGGAGCGGCTCTCCTGGCGGCTTTCTTAGCTTTCCTGGCTTTTTTGGCCGCCTCATGGTCATATTTGACCTTCCAGAACTTGTCATTAGCCTGAAACATACAACAAAGATTTCTTAAGGTTCAGATGAAAGCTATTAAAAGGAAAACCAAGGTGTTTAGGTCAGTGACTTACCGCCGGAGCCGGGTTAGCTCGGTAGAAGGGGTTTAAGCCGGTTTTCCCACAGTCGGCTAAGCTCTCATTCAGGAGAGACTTGGTCAGGTCGTCCACGACGTCCTCAGGAAGATCGTTGGGGCTGTGCCGCAGAGGGTCATCCTTCCGGCCTGTGTAATCGCACATTAAGCCGGGGCGGCGGCTCAAGGGGATAATCCGCCAAGAGATCCAAACCCAGACCAGATCAATGCCGTTGAGGCCGTTTCCCAGGAGAGCCTTGATCTTATTGATGGTGGGGATCAGAGGTTGACGTTCAGCCTGAAAGAGTTTGTCTGGCAAAGAATGATTTGGCTCCAGACGCAGGGCACGAAAGCCGGGCAGAGGGCTCTCGTCAGCCGGAGAGGTGTCCTGGCAGTAGAACCACGTCTGGTTCCAGTCCTTTGGATGGCTTGGCGGTTCAGCGTAAGGAAAAAGGCAGTCTCTCCGTCGTTGAATGGAGATTCCACCAAGTTCCAAGCTCGGCCCGTTGGCGCACTCGTTCTGGCGGTTCAGATAAAACAACTCCCTAAAAAGCAGTAGGCTGGGCTCTTCTCCAAGATAGACTTCGGAGAATACTTGGAAGTTGCAAATATTTGACACGGAATTGGGTCCTATGTCTTGCGGCCGCAGATCAAAGAAGTTCAGAACCTCTCTAAAGAATTTTGAGCCGGGCGGTGCGAAGCCCCGGCTCATGTGATCAGCAAATATCACTACCTCACCATCTCTTGGTTGAGGTCTCTCCTCCGACGGGTCAGGGGCACGATAAGACATGATCTCCTTCTTGGGCAAGTAACCCGTCTTCACGAAGTCGGCTAAAGTGTCGTCGGTAACATTGGATCTCATCCAGTTGCACGTGATGGGTGCCTTGGGAGCTTTGGGTGACATTGTGAAAGATGAAGCCTATGACAAAAGGAAAATGTCCGGTTCAATTATAAGCCGGCAGATGTCTACAGTTCAATACTCAAATGGCGGCTTATGAAGGGGCCTAATGACATATGGCTAAGTGCATCGGGTTATCTAAGCCGCTGAGGGCATCGTGAGTAATTCAAATTGTCTACGGCTTTATCATAAATGAGCCGGAAATTTTACAGTGTGTGGTTTCTTTTAAGCCGGAAACGTGAGCCGCCATAACTAAACAGATGCTATTTTTTACTAAGTGTGGCGCAAACAAGTTTCACAGATCGCAGTAATTGTTTTGGATCAAAACGGTCGGCTAAAAAGAAAATTTTCTAGACCTAGAACTGACGTAGAAGAAGTTCATGGATTCAGAACGAGATCTTATTCCAGACAAAGGGGATCTACTATCATAAAAACGGATGCGCAACAACTACCGCAGGAGCTCTGTACTACTCTTGGATCAAACGTGACTGTAGTGGAAGAACTACAGGGAACTCGAGAAGAATAGCGAAGAACAGAGGAAGAACAGTAGAACCCTAATGTGGATCTACGGTGGAGAGGAGCAGGGACTTACAGATGCGGAGTTACTGCGGAGGTTCGTCGCGTTTCTCTGGTCACGTCAGGTTGATGCAGCGGCCTGAGTTGGTGAAGACAAGGAAACCCGCGGCGGCGGCGGCGGAGCTCGGGCGGCAACACAGTGGCGAGAGGAGGAAGAAGATGGAGGCGATGAATAACTGGAGGCTCATGGGCCGGGCTATTTATAAGGTGAGGCTCATAAGTGGGCGCGAGAAACGAGGAGGTCACGGCGTGATTATCTCGCCACAGAAGCGCCTCGATTTTCGGGATGACCATTAAAGATAAGATCCGTTGGGATTTAACGGAATAAAGAAATGAACTTAATGGAAGATGACGTCATGGCAGGTTATCAGGAATCCAGAAGATGACGTCACGGCGGGTTAAAACCTTCGCACAGATGTAAGCCGGAAAATTTTCTTTCAAGGGGATTGAAGATTGACATGAACCGGTTCAAATCAATCTGGGGCCTAATGTTGAGGATATAACCATTAGAGTCACCCGCCCAGGAGGGGCCGGGTTACTCATAATGGTCATCACACGAAGCCCAGCACCCAGCTTGAAGACGGCGGGCCAAAGATGGGCTTAAGACCCGAAGATGGCTTAAGGCCCGTAGTTACAAACCGCCGTTATGGCAAGACTTGTAGTGTAAGGCAAGAATAGTTAGGAGTCCCAGCTAGACACTGTTATGAGCTGGCCGGGACTCTGAGAGCCGCTGGGCGTCAACCTCCCTATATAAAGGGACGACCCGGCGGCGGTTCAGGGACAAGTAAGACCAGATCGATAACCAGGCAGGGCGGTTTAGCTCCTGGTCGTCGAAACCTCAAGCAATACAACCTCAACTGGACGTAGGCTTTTACCTTCACCGTAAGGGGCCGAACCAGTATAACCCTCGTGTTCCTTGTCCCGTTTAACCCCTTTAAGCTTCCTAGCTGCGATGGCTCCACGACTAAGTCCTAGCTCAAGGACATCTGCCGTGACAATTCCACGACAGTTTCAATTCATTACCTTGAAGGCCTCCATTCCCAAACAAGCCAGGTCCATATCCTATAGGCTTCCCTGAAGATTTATCAAGGAAACCACATTCAGTTGTTGGTCATCTTGACTTTGTGTCACCTGGTGCAGAATTTGGCCATCACAGGACTGATGGTGCCTCGAAACCCAGGTAAAGGATTATAAGATGGTTCTAATAAGTCAATGCTTGATTTGAAACTTCATCTTCAGCATGTCTTCATGGTGACTATTCTTAACATGGTTTTCCACAAGAATCTGTCCGCTTCAGTTTGGTGTGTTATGAGTATTGAATTCATAAAATTATTTTCCTTTTTGTGTTTATTGCTGATGCATTATGAGTTTCCATATGCTATATACTTGATGTACCTAATAATTCTGAACTGCGGTTGTTATACTGTCCAGGGTGGATTCTTCAGTAACAGAGATGTTGGTTGGTGTGCCGGATATGCATGGGAGTGCAGATGACCTGGGTCTATATGTGCATTCAGTGGACATTGTTCTGAAAATGAAGCATGATGTTGCAAAAAGACAGAAGATGTGAGTATATTTTTGTACTAATTTGAATTTGAACATCGTAGGTGAAACATTTCTTTGATTTGAAACCCTGGCCATTTCTCAGGAATCCTGGAGGCCCCAAATCATTAAACAAAAATGTAACCACAACTTCCATGGGAATAGGCGTTGGACCTCCTGGTATCTAGTTCAACATTTGAAGAGATCTAAATGTAGGGTTTCGTGGTTGCATCTCCCCCTCAAGTGCAACGATAAGTTCAGTAGTTCAATTAGTTGCTTTGCCTCCCGTCCTTTCGCCTGGTAGCCGCCAGTGCTGTTCGGATCTACATTTCTAACCACTGAACTGAGACCTGTCATGCATTTGGGTTCAGGTAGTTCTGCATGCTTGGAATAGAATATTCAGTAGCCCCAAACAATTGTTATTACACTGCAGACTATTTTGCTTTATATTATGTTTTGTTGCTATTTTGGATATTCAATTCCTGAAGTTATACAGACTCTGGGGATGCTTCTATTTCCGAGCTTGCAACCTTCCAGTTTTGCATATGTGATAGTTGTTACTATCTCCATTTCAATTTCTAAGGTGTATTCTGGTCTAGCACGAGATTGAGAAAGCAATTAATAGTAGAGGAAATGACCATGTTACCCTGATGTTATTGTCTTGAAAATATGAGAAATAATTCGTCCATCATTTCTACATGAATGCCTTGTATTTTGGAAGGACATTGCAAAAATATTGACCATATGCTTTGAAATGGACGGAGTACTTGACTTCAACGTATTATTACACAAATTCCTTGATTTCAGTTCTTATTAGGATGAACTTGTACCATCCATGTTAAATTGTTCTAAACATGGTATTAAATATTTTCTATTTTCCGTTGGATGTAGTGATGTACATAACATGTAATAGCTCTGAAGCACTCATTGCTTGTTTATGCCAGAGGGTTTAGGAAATGATTTTTTTTGCCAGAGGGGTTAGTGCTATTTTTTTCCTTATTTTCAGTAAGTCTTCTTTGGAGGGGTAGAAGACATTCTAGTAAAACAGTTAGCATAAGAATCATTTTCACAAGCTGTTGGGGATATTACCCATGGGCGTAAACTGGCCAGGAGAGGCCGGGTTAACCCCGCATGTGGTTCATCATGACAGAAGCCCATGAAGATAGACGGTGGCATTTTACGAAGGCCCAGGGCCCAAGGCCGGTTTAAGGCCTGTAGATATAAATCAGTATTAGTATGAATAACTTGTATTGTAAGATAGAGAGAGCAGAGACCGAGCCGGATACGTGTATGAGCCGGCCTCGGGACTCTGCAAACCGACGGGCGTCAACCCGTGTATATAAGGGGACGACCCGGCGGTGGTTCAGGACAAGAAACAACAACTCGAGACTCAGGCAAAGCGTGTTTGCTCCCTGACGATCGAAACCCTAGCAATTCCATCGCAACTAGACGTAGGCTTTTACCTTCATCGTAAGGGGCCGAACTAGTATAAAACTCTCCCGCGTCCCTTGTCCGCTTTAACCCCTTTAAGCTGACCCATGACGATGGCTCCGCGACTAAGACCTTTCACGAGGACATCTGCCGTGACAATTCCACGACAGTTGGCGCCCACCGTGGGGCTATCGCATGATGGTTTCAAGTTCTTAGAGGGTAGCTTCGAAGGACTCAAGGGTTACGCTGTGGGCCGGATGACCAAGAGTCGTCGTGGCAAGATCTACATCGACGATGCAGGCTGGGGCCCCGAGGCTGGCTCAATTGAGTACGGGTACCGGGTCCCCTTTGGTGGCATACACGTTTTCATTGGCAAGATTGGCGGACCGGGCCCTGAGCCGGACATCTCCACCGACCTCGTCGAAACGGCTCAGCGTGCGAGATCTGCCCGGGTCAAGCCTGTCATGAAGCGTGCTTTCATGGGAGTCATCCATGGAAGGGAATCTGAGGATAGATCGGAGTCTGCCGGTGAGACCGTCATCTATTCCGATGGCGAGTCGTCAACCGGAGAGACCGAGTCACTGTATCAGCTACAAGATGGTTAGATTGGGGGTTGTTCCGACGGCGACAGTATTCCGGACTCCCTTGATTTGCCAAACCCGGTCGCGATCTTCATGGCCGGTACGCAACCAGCGCTCCACTCTTCGACCACAGCGGCAATGGTTTCCTGATCAGCAGCGGCAACAGCAGCCAGGGTAGGAGGCTCTGTGCGACCGCCGGCCCAAGTTTTGTCTGATTTGTTTGACGCATTGGCGACGCTGATGGCGGAGGTTAACCCGGCAGGTCAGGATGCACGCAATGCGGAGATTGCAAAGGTAAAAGATCAGATCACCCAAGCTAAAGCTGATTTAGCAGCGGAGGATGCCAGGTTGGCCGCGGAGCGAGCCGCTTTGGATGCCCAGGCTTATTGGATTATGCTGGATTAGAGCGCCTCAAACGAGGTCCTGAAAAGGAGATACCGATCCCGCCTGCCGCCGGTTTATGATGCTAGGAATCTCTTCAACACCCCAGGAGCAGGGCCAGCGGTAAACCGAGCGGAGGCGCCAGTTCGGCCACGTGTAGTAGATCCACCTCGTCAAAACAACATTGCGGTACAGCATGCCCCGACACCGCCAGGTCATTACTCTAACCCGATGGACAACATTGTTGCTGCCGCTTCACGACTGGTTGCCATCCTGATCAAAGGCGACTCCCCGGCGGCGATCGAGACGCGTCGGGTGAGAGAGCTTCTTCAGACAGCTTTGGTTCAGCAGGAGGCTTACTCATATAGTCGCGACCAAATCCACTCCACTCCCCGCCCAAGCCGGAGTTACAGTAGGCGTATGGAGGAGCCAGCAGTATCAAGCAACACACGGAGCCGTGATCCGACCTGTAACCCGGTGGGTGGCGCTGGTGACGCTCAGGAAGTGGTGGACCGTGCCAGAGCACGAAGAGAGGCCGAGTTAGCGGCACCGCAGGATGCCCGCCAGCTTACTCCGGTTCATCCAATCACATCAACGGAACCAGGGGTTACTACTAGCTCTTTGGGAGTGCCGTGTCTAGTCCCAGCACTGCGAAACGTGCATCTGCCCAAGGATTTCAAGGGCCCGCGCAAGGTGCCGAATTACACTGCCGACCTGTCCCCCGAGACGTGGGTTGAAAGCTATGAGATGGCCATGGAGATGCTGGACGTGGACGATGCGGCATGTGCGAAATACTTCACCATGATGTTAGAGGGTACGGCCCGCACTTGGCTGAAAGGTTTACCAGCGAATTCTATCAGATCATGTGCCGTGTTGAGAGCCCGGTTTATCCAGAATTTCAAGGATACGTGCAAGCAGCCAATGTCGATTGTGGATCTATCTGCCTATGTCCAAGAGGAAGGAGAATCAACAACCCGTTGGGTGCGCTGTTCTCGGAAATTTTGCATTCATCGGACCGCATCAACGCTGATACCGCAGTTTTAACTTTGGAAGGCAATTGCCGGTTTGAACCTCTGAAGTTGAAGTTGGGACGGCTCAAACGTCACTGCAATGACATGGGAACCCTTATGGCGGCTCTTGTGAAGTATGCTGACTCTGATAGTACCAAGGATCCCGAATCTGACGATGAGAAGACGGGGAAGGGAAAAAGGAGCGGCAACACCACAACCCAGCAGGTCATGGGAACGGTGGCAAGCGCAAAGCGGATCATAATACAAACTTTGTGGCTAATACCAGCGCACAGGGCAAGGGCCAACGGCGTAAGGGTAAGCCGCCTCAGAGCGGTGGGGGACCAAGTCCTAACCCGGACCGCCTGTCTTATTTGTTGAATCAGCCTTGCCCAAAGCACGGGACGAAGGAGAATCCGTCCACACACCTCTGGAAAGATTGCTATATCATGCAGGAGTTCAAAAATTCTAATTCCTTCCGGTATGATCACGGACCGGGTGGCGGTTCAGGCAACGGGTCTCATGGGCCGGGCCATGATGGGGGCAGCTCCGGTTCAGATTTTCACGGCAACCAGAATGGGCATGGAAATCAAGGCAATCAGGGAAACCAAGGTGGTTATCACAATCAAGGAAATCAGCAACAGCAGCAGCAGCAGTCTGGTTACCGAAGCAACCCAAAGCAGCTGAATAGCGGGCAGTACCATGTCTTCACCACTAGCCTGGACAGGCGCGATCAGAAGCTTCATAAGAGGTCAGTAAATTCAGTTGATCCGGCAGTCCCGCGGTACTTACGCTGGTCTGAGCAGCCTATTCTGTGGAGTCGAGAGGATCATCCTCCCCGGGTTGACAATCAGGGTCATCTAGCGCTGGTGGTGGCACCTCAGGTGGGAGGTTATAAGTTCACTAAGGTACTCATGGATGGAGGGAGTAGTATCAATATCCTCTATTATGAAACTTTCCGTCGCATGGGGTTAACAGACAAGGATCTTAAACCGTCCGGTACCGTGTTCCATGGTGTGGTGCCTGGTAAATCGGCATATCCTGTTGGTAATATAGCTCTAGAGGTGGCTTTTGGAGATGAATATAACTCAAGAGCAGAAGTTTTGACCTTTGAGGTGGTAAAAATCAAAAGCCGGTATCATGCTCTGTTTGGACGGCCGGCTTATGCTAGGTTTATGGCGCGGCCTTGTTATGTCTATCTGCAGCTCAAGATGCCAGGTCACAAGGGGACTATAACTGTGCATGGGAGCCACAAGATTGCTCTGGAATGTGAAGAAGGTGATGCGGCTTATGCTGAGTCGGTTTGTGCGACAGAAGAGTTGAAATATTACAAGGACAATGTTGATCCGGCAGATATGACTTCATTGAAGAAACCAACTACAGAGCAGGATCAGGCTTTAAAGTTTCAAACGGCTGATGAGACTAAGCTTGTTGATTTTGTCCCCGGCGATTCGTCCAAGCAGTTCAGCATCAGCGCTAACCTGGATCCGAAATAGGAAAGCGCGCTCATCGAGTTCGTCCGTGAGAATCGGGACATCTTTGCATGGAAGCCTTCTGACATGCCAGGTGTACCGAGAGGACTCGCTGAGCACACTCTTAATGTTGATCCCAAGTATAAACCGGTCAAGCAGTTTCTCCGCCGGTTCAATGAAGAAAGATGCAAGGCTATCGGAGAGGAAGTAGCTAGGCTCTTGGCGGCTGGATTTATTGTGGAAGTTTTTCACCCTGACTGGTTGGCTAATCTGGTGCTGGTTCTTAAAAAGAACGGTACTTGGCGTATGTGTGTGGACTATACTGATCTTAACAAGGCTTGTCCAGCAGATCCTTTTGCCCTCCCCCGTATTGATCAAATTATTGATGCTACGGCGGGTTGCGAGCGTTTGAGTTTTTTGGATGCATACTCTGGTTATCATCAGATCAAGATGGCGGTTAAGGACCAGGAGAAAACAGCCTTCATAACTCCCTTTGGAGCCTTCTGCTATGTGTCTATGCCCTTTGGGCTCAAGAGTGCCCAGGCAACTTATCAACGGTGTGTACAGAATTGTCTTCATGAACAGATCGGCTGCAATGTTCATGCCTATGTGGATGATATCATGGTGAAGTCAAGGAAGAAGGAGACGCTGATTGATGACTTGAAGGAAACCTTCAATAACCTGCGGATTTACAAGATGATGCTCAACCCGGCCAAGTGCATTTTTGGTGTACCTGCGGGCAAGCTCCTGGGTTTTCTGGTGTCTAACAGGGGTATCGAAGCTAATCCAGAAAAGATCAAAGCCATCACCTCTCTGGCTAAACCAAAGTGTATTAACGATGTTCAGTGCCTGGCAGGCCGGATTGCCGCGTTGAGCCGTTTTATCAGTCGCCTTGGCGAGAAGGCCATCCCTTTGTATCAGATGCTGAAGAAAACGGATGATTTTGTCTGGAGTAATGCTGCTAATGAAGCGTTTGAGGACTTAAAGTGGCAGCTGGCCAATCCGCCGGTTCTTGCTGCTCCAGTTGACAAAGAGCCATTGTTGTTATATGTGGCAGCTAACGCCCGGGCGGTTAGTGTGGCTATTGTGGTGGAGCGCAAGGAGGAAGGAAAGGAACATCGGTTCAGCGTCCGGTTTACTATATTAGTGAGGTACTTATCGAGTCTAAGCAAAGGTACCCACATTGGCAAAAATTGGTGTATGGGGTTTTTATGGCAAGCCGGAAGCTTAAGCATTACTTCCAAGAGCATCCCATCACGGTGGTCAGTTCTGCTCCGTTGGGGGATATAATCCAGAACAGGGAGGCAACTGGCCGGATCGCTAAGTGGGCTATCGAACTCGGGCCTCACGGGTTGAAGTATATACCTCGCACGGCGATCAAATCTCAGGCACTTGTGGGTTTCATCAATGATTGGACGGAACTACAAGCACCAGAGGAGAAACCGGATCATACTTATTGGACTATTCATTTTGATGGGTCCCGGCAATTGGAGGGCTCGGGGGCTGGAGTCGTACTAACTTCCCCACGAGGTGATAAGTTTTGTTATGTTCTCTGTTTGATGTTCCCTTGCACTAATAATGCAGCTGAGTATGAGGCATTACTCCATGATCTTTGGATGGCTAAGGAGATGAATCTAGGCCGAGTTAAGTGCTTCGGTGACTCAGATCTGGTGGCCCAACAGGTCTCCGGCACTTGGGATTCCAGAGACCCAATCATGGCAGCGTATCGTCGTGAGGTGGATATTGTTGCATGTCACTTTAAAGGCTTTTAGGTGGATCATGTGGACCGGCGCAAGAATGAAGCGGCAGAAGCTTTGAGCCGTCTGGGTTCCCAGCGTAAACCGGTGCCACCTAATGTTTTCCTGGATGTGTTGTACAATCCGTCTGTCAAGCTCCCTGGAGAAGAAGATCTAGCTATTCCTGATCCGGAGGCCCAGTTGGTGGCAGCTCTTCACGTTATTCCGGATTGGACGGTACCATATCTGGCGTATAAGAACCGCGGTGAGTTACCAGAGGATGAAACTTTGGCCAGACAGATAATCCGGCGGTCTAAGTCTATGACTATTATCAATGGAGAGTTGCATCATTGCAGTGTGACAGGGGTGTTTCAACGTTGTATCTCTCCCGAAGAAGGCTGTGCGATTTTGCGTGAGATCCACGAAGGAGACTGTGGTCACCATGCCGGTTTAAAATCTTTGGTGGCCAAGGCGTTTCGTCACGGTTTTTACTGGTTGATAGCTCATGATGATGCCAAGGACTTGGTGAAAAGATGTGCTGGCTGTCAAAAATTCTCAAGTCGTGCTCATGTGTCGGCTCAAGAGTTGAGGATGATTCCAATCACCTGGACGTTTGCGACTTGGGGGCTCGACATGGTTGGGCCCTTCAAGAGATCCAAGGACAAGAAGACCCACCTTTGGTGGCGGTTGATAAGTTTAAAAAGTGGGTAGAGGCAGAGCCAGTTAGCAAGTGTGATGCAGCCACGGCGGTCCAGTTTATCAAAAAGGTGATCTTCCGGTTTGGTTTTCCACACAGCATTATAACTGACAATGGTACCAATCTGTCAAAGGGTGCCATGGAGGAGTTCTATCAACGTGAGCACATCCGGCTTGATGTATCGTCGGTGGCTCATCCCCAATCCAATTGTCAAGCAGAAAGAGCCAATCAAGAAATTCTGAGAGGCATCAAACCCCGGCTTGTGGTTCCTTTGCAACGGACGCTGGCTTGTTGGGTTGAGGAGCTGCCTTTGGTGTTATGGAGCATCAATACTACACCCAATAGATCGACGGGATACACGCCGTTTTTCATGGTTTATGGAGCGGAAGCAGTTCTCCCTAGTGACATCCGTCATGACTCGCCTCGGGTAGCAGCGTACGTTGAAGCTGACAACGAGCAGGCATGGCAGGACGCCCTTGACCTGTTGGATGAAGAGCGAGACTTGGCAGCGGCCCGTTCGGCGATTTATCAGCAGGACCTGCGTCGGTATCTGTAACGCCCCGGATTCGATGCGCCAGGTGTCTTCCAGTATTCACTGTCCTTGAAATGTCAGCTGCTTGTGTGTTGCATTTTGCCATGTCATCATCTACATTGCATCATCATGTTTTGCAAAACTTGCATCCGGTCCTTTTCCCCGTTGTCCGTTTCGCGTTCCGACACTCTCGCCGCGCCCGTCGCCCCTCTCAGACCTTGTTTCGTGAGCGGGAGAAAAACCTTCTCGGAATGGGCCGAGATTTGCCGAGTGGCCTTGGTATAGCACTGACAGATCGCCCGTCAATTTCCGTTCCATTTGGAGGTCGTTTGATGCCCCAACGGTTAACCGCGTAGCCCGAAACCCCCTTCTCCTTGCAGCCCAGCACCCCTTGACCTCAGCCCACTAACCCAGCAAAAACCCCTCCATGCTCTCGGTCGTTCGATCACGATCGTGTGGGCGAAAACCGCACTTCATTTGGAGTCTCCTAGCTCCCTCTACCTATATATATATGTGATCCCCCTCCGAATTCGCGGTGCAAACCCTAGTCCCCTTCCCCTCTCCGCAGCCGGACGTGTCCGGCCCGAGCCGGACGAAATCCCGCCGCCGCCCCGGGCCTATCTGCAGCCGCCACGTGGCAGCGCCGCCGCCCCACCGCCCGCGGCCCGGGGAGCCCGCTTCCGGCCCCCGCGGCCCGAACCGCCGCCGCCTGTGCCCGCGTCCCCGCGCCGCCTCCTCCCGCGTCCCGCCTCGCCGCCGTTCCCGCCGGCGCCGGCGCTCGTCCCCGCGGCCACCCGCCGCCGTCGCGCCGACCTCGCCGTCCTCGCTGGCGACCGCGCCCGTCTCCGCCGTTCCCCGCCGCCGGCGCCTCCTCCCCCGACCCGAGCTCCGGCCGCCGCCATCTCCCTCCTCTTCACTCCGGTCGCCGCCTCCTCTTCTTCTCTGGCGCGAGCTCCAGCGAGCCCGAGCCGCGCCCGATCCAGATCTCGTTCGAAGGTTGACTTCTCCCCTCCCCCAAAATTCTCCAAGTCCCGTATATTTCACTTTATGTGCTCATGTTCATTGCATCATAACTCCGTGCATACTGCTCCGTTTCGTGCGTGTAATATATCGAAATGTTTGCCTCGAGATGCTTCTCATTTTGTTCCATTGTTCCATGCTCGTTTGAGTCCATCTTGATGCCCAAATCTCTGGTGCAAGAGTGCTACATGCTGTTAACTGTTGTTACTTATCAGAACTTGGTGATTTGTTATTTTTGTTGCATTTAATGTGTGCATCTTATGAGTATGAGCTCTACATATGTTTTGATCTATGCCATGCCATCTTTACAGAGGTGTATGCCATATATTTTTGTGATCTATGTGGTGACTAGCACAAGCATGCAAACTAGGCTTCGTGATGTTGCTGATTTCTGTGACAGTGATTTCTGCTAAGTCCGAGTCTGTTATATTTTGTTGCCATATAAACCTGCTGCTACAAGTCATTCTATGCATGATCTGGAGATGTTCACTAAGGATGTTTTTTTTATGTTATGCTCTATCCATCCATGCCCTTGGTTGCATTTATAGCCTGCTGTAGCTTGTTGTGATCGTGCTCTCAAGTTGCTAAATAATGTTTCTGTCAGCCTGTTAACATGAAGTTCGTTGTTGCCATGTGTTTTACTAGTGATCCATGTACCCTATGACTATTCTATTGAAATTCTTAGCTTCATAATAATGCCTTCTTACTTTTGGTTACCTTGCCATGTCATGTAATGCTCTGTGGTGAGTGGTTCAAGCTCACCAACATGTCTACTTATCGTTGTTTCTGCCATGAACTGTCTGTTATTTCACCAAGTCTGAATCTGTCATGCCACTTGCTATGTTTACATGGGTTCCATCATTTCTTCTGTGCTTTTTTGGCTCGTGATCAGTAAGGGACATTTATTTTATGCTATTATTAGATTCATGCCATGCCTTTGGTTGCTATGATATGTTCCTGTAGCTTGTCGTTTGATAGCTCTAAACTTTGCAACCTGATGTTATTTCTGCCATGTCCAGTGATTTCTGCCGAGTCTGTGAAACTGTTATTATTTGCAATCTTGCCATGTCCTTTTGAGCATGTTCTATTGATTTCTTGAGATAGCTCAGTGTTCATGTTTTGTAATGCTTTATCTGTACTTCATGTCCATGCCTTTTGTTATCATGTTGAGGTGCTTTAGTATATTGTATTGATGCTTGCAAGATGCCTAGTTGCTGTTATGGACAGATTGTTGTTATATCTTATTTGGAGTGCATGTGTTGCACCGTTGCTCCGTTTTGAGCATGCTCCATATGAAACTTGCTTAGTTTTGTTTGTAGTTTCATGTTACCTTGTTGCATCCTTGTTTTGAGTGTGTTTGCTCGATGTTTGAATGCATTTTTGCATCAATGCCATGTTTAACTTGTTTTGCTCATATTTTCTAGGCCGTAGCTCCGAATCTAATGAACTTTATATGTAACTTGACTAGAATTTCGTGTAGATAATCTTGGTGCATCTTAACTTGCTGTTTAAAAACTTGAACATAAGGTTTATTCAGATCTGGACCAATTTCGAAATTTGCATATGAGGACTTACCGGATTGGTTATATGTTGTTTCCGGCCTCTTTTAAACTTGCTTTGATGTGTTGTTCTTGTATGCATCATCTCTTGCCATTAGTAGCTTCATGTAGCCTTGTCATGCATCATACTTGATTGAGCAGCATGCCTTGTTCGTGTGTGGTGTGTTTACCATGTTGTGTGCTTCTTCTCGATAGTTCCCGTGTCGTTGCGATCGTCAGGATTCGTTCGTCTTCGTGGCTTCATCTTCTTCATGGACTCGTTCTTCTTCCTAGCGGGATTCCAGGCAAGATGACCGTCACCTTGGATCTCATTACTATCATTGCTATGCTAGTTGCTTCGTTCTATCGCTATGCTGCGCTACCTATCACTTGCTCTTCAAGCCTCCCACATTGCCATGAACCTCTAACCTTTGTCACCCTTCCTAGCAAACCGTTGTTTGGCTATGTTACCGCTTTGCTCAGCCCCTCTTATAGCGTTGCTAGTTGCAGGTGAAGATGACGATTGCTCCATGTTGGATTATGTTTATGTTGGGATATCACAATATCTCTTATTTAATTAATGCATCTATATACTTGGTAAAGGGTGGAAGGCTCGGCCTTATGCCTGGTGTTTTGTTCCACTCTTGCCGCCCTAGTTTCCGTCATACCGGTGTTATGTTCCTTGATTTTGCGTCCCTTACGCGGTTGGGTGATTTATGGGACCCCCTTGACAGTTCGCTTTGAACAAAACTCTTCCAACAAGGCCCAACCTTGGTTTTACATTTGCCTCACCTAGCCTTTTTCCCTTGGGAGTCGCGCATCCCGAGGGTCATCTTTATTTTACCCCCCCCCCCCCGGGCCAGTGCTTGTCTAAGTGTTGGTCCAACCTAGAGCACCGTGCGGGAACATCCCTTGGCAACTTGGGTTACGTCGGTACCTGTACGCTTCGCTTATCCGGTGTGACCTGAGAACGAGATGCGTGCGACTCCTATCGGGATTGTCGACACATCGGGCGGCTTTGCTGGTTTTGTTTTACCATTGTCGAAATGTCTTGTAACCGGGATTCCGAGACTGATCGGGTCTTCCCGGGAGAAGGAATATCCTTCGTTGACCGTGAGAGCTTATAATGGGCTAAGTTGGGACACCCCTGCAGGGTATAAACGTTCAAGAGCCGTGCCCGCGGTTATGTGGCTGATGGGAATTTGTTAATATCCGGTTGTAGAGAACTTGACACTTGACTTAATTAAAACGCATCAACCGCGTGTGTAGCCGTGATGGTCTCTTCTCGGCAGAGTCCGCGAAGTGAACACGGTTTCTTGGTTATGTTTGACGTAAGTAGGAGTTCAGGATCACTTCTTGATCATTGCTAGTTTCACGACCGTTCCGTTGCTTCTCTTCTCGCTCTTATTTGCGTATGTTAGCCACCATACACGCTTAGTCGCTGCTGCAACCTCACCACTTATCCTTTCCATAGCCATTAAGCTTTGCTAGTCTTGATACCCATGGTAATGGGATTGCTGAGTCCTCGTGGCTCACAGATTACTACAACACCAGTTGCAGATACAGGTTTGCGATGATCATGACGCGAGAGTGATGTTACTTGTTTTGGAGTTCTTCTTCTGCTTCTTCTTCGATCAGGGGATAGGTTCCAGGTCGGCAGCCTGGGCTAGCAGGGTGGATGTCGTTTGAGTTTCTGTTTGTGTTCGTCCGTAGTCGGATGTTGATCTTATGTATGTTGTATTGATGTATTCTTGCGGCATTTGTATGTCTTGTATGTATCCCCTTCTATGATGTAATGACGATGTAATGATATCCACCTTGCAAAAGCGTTTCAATATGCGGTTCTATCCTTGGTGGGACCTTCGAGTCTCTTTAGGATAGTATCGCATATTGGGTGTGACAAGTTGGTATCAGAGCCTCGACCGACCCTAGGAGCCCCCTTGATTGATCGTGTAGTTTGGCCGTTGTTGAGTCTAGAAGAAAACTGTTTTTGGAGTCTAGTTATATCGGAGAGTAGGAATTCTTTTTACTCCTCTGCCCCTTCGTCGCTCTGGTGAGAAATCTTGACGTAGGTGTTTCTAACTATTCCTCTTCCCCTTCAAATTTTTTTAGGATCTCGCGGTTAGTTTTCGTTCGTTGTCCATCCTCTTTTCAATCTGGCGCATTTCTCTTCAAGTGTTTTCGATCCTCGTCATCTTTGGCAAGACCAGTCCTCAATGCTTTCTCAACCGGGGAAGACACGATGGCGCCTCCCACCTCTCTCCTCTCCGCCTCTGGCGACTCCGATGGCGATTCTAGGGCTTAACCCTACGATCTCCTCCTGGCGAACCCAATGCATGGCCTCCTCCATTGGGACTTTTCCCCCGGCCTTAAGGTCGAGGCACAGGTGCGTGCACGGTTTGGATCTACGGTCCACTTCGTCCCAAACTCCGGCTCCAAGGAATTCTTCCTTGAAGTTTCCTTCTCCTCGGCCTCTTTTCCCCTTTCGGTGGATTCGGTTGGTTTGGCTCTTCAGTCTTGTATTGGAGGGCTTAGTGATAGTTTCAATGTTGTTCGCTTGGGGGATCGTCATTTCCGGTTCTCGGTGGCATCAAATCGAGTGGGGCATTTTATCTTTGGTCTACGAGACCGTATTTGGCCGGACTTTATTTGTCATTTTCATTTGCATCGCGGTATGGACAAGCGCCCCAGGATTCAATCATGGCATACGGACTCTGAGCTGACTGGTTTGGCTTCTTCACCTGGTCCGGCGATCAAATCTAAATGGTTATCCTCTCAACATAATGTGCCTATGGATCCTGCATCTATTCCAGTGTTTCAGAATTTGGGTTTGATCCCGCCGCCGACGGACTTGCATTCCGGCGAGCCTCCGACTGTAATCTCTTTTGGTAGTTTTCGGGCTCCGGTTTCTCCGGATATTTTTCGGATTGGATCCTTATCCCTACCTATCTCCTCCGATATTCCGGCCAAGTTGCCTTCTTTTCGAGGTGAGTTGTTTGACTGGGGATTATGGGAGTCCATCCCAGATGATACTCTTTATTCCATATTGGATGGATGGCAGGCTGGTTATGATAATGACAGTGTCAAGCAAATGGTACAAATCTCATCAGTTCCTACCAAAGAGTATATACAAGCGGCTTAAGCATTGTTCTATATGTGATCGGCTTGGTCATGTCGCTGACAGTTGCACTGGGTATTTTTATCAGTCTTGCGGGGATGCTTCTGTGCATGGTTCCTGTTTTTCTTCACGTAGAAACTCCAATAACCATGTGCCATGCAAGGTGGGCCCGGACCCTTTAGGCCATCCATGCAATGCCTATTCTGCAATTGATCACATGACTAGCCTTTGTCCTGGGCTTCGTCGTTGCACGTTTTGCCACCGTCTGGGTCATGCGGCCCGTAAGCCCAGATCTTGCAATTTTTTACCTCATTTGGTTTGGGCACAAAAATCATTACCAGTAACAAAATCTGAGAGGATCTTGCCTCGGGGTGAGTTGGGGGTGTCTGTGTTTGGTAATTCTATGGTTGTTGGTATGGCCCGTGTTGAGAGGGATACGCGGGCCCGTTGGGTTTGGAAACAGAAACAGAAAATCCCACGCTCCTCGGAAGTGGCCACCGCTCATTGCTTGACGATACGCCTCCCTGGTTAGGGTGTAGTCACTTCAGCCTGCCAAAAACCCCAATCGAGTGAGCCGGCGTCCTCGAGCTCACCACCCCAACCTTCATTGCCCCCGCTCCCATCGCCTTCTTGTTGTCCGTCATCGGCGATTCCTCTTTCGGCGGATTCCACACCTCCGGCAACTCTAGCTATGGCGAACTTTCCAGTGCGCCCGTTCGCCTTCGCTCCGGTTGGATCGACCTTCGACCGTGGCCCTGCTCATCGCGTTCAGCGCCATGTCATGGTGGTAGATGATCCGCCCCTCAACCATGACAGGTATGCCATTGTCTCAGCCCATCCTCCAGTCCCTGATCATCAAAAGGAGCTCTGGTTGGCCGAGGTCTGTCGCATCATCACTGGGGATCTAGAGTACGATTTGGCGGATGATTTTATTTACCCATTAGGAATTGGCTGTGTGGTTTTTGCGGATATGGAGAGTCGGGATGCTGCAATTAGGGAGGGACCTCACGCTCTGACTGAGGATTCTACTTTCTCTTTAGTACCTCATGATGAATGTCTCAATATGCGCATGCCTGCTTTTGAATATGAGGTTTGGGTTATGTTTCTAGCTTTCCCAATGGATTACCAGACTGAGCACTATATTCATAAGGCCGTTTCTAATTTTGGAAAGCTCCTTGTCTGGCCACGCCCGGGTCACAACAAAGCTAGAGTTCTGGTTAAGTGTCATATCAAAGATGTTGCTGAAGTGCCACACAGTCTGTTGGTTACCAGGGTTGGTTTGTTGCCAGGGCTTGCCCGATCCTGGTCTGTACTAGTGTATGTTCTGAATGGCAGGAATACTATTCCCAGTTTAGTTGGCAACGAAGATGCTCCTCCGCTTCTGAATGCATCACCCCACCCATATGAGCTTCCTTACTACACTCTCATGCAGCAGGCAAGAATTGATGAGATGGCTACTCAAGAGGCTCTGAATGAAGCGGCATGGAACGCCCCAGATCCTGCCGAGGTGCAAATTCAGGATAATGGTTGGCCTATGTGGCCTGTGGTTCCTCCGCCATACACAGGGTTCAGTTTCAGAACGTTCTTCAAGTACGACAGGCCGTCTCTGATGGATGGTGTGGACCCTGAAAACAATGTACAGGACAACCTGTCGGATGTTTGGTCTTCTGACTCAGAGTTTCAAGCGGTGGAAGCGTTGGCTGATGGCTTTGTGCTTGGGAATCCTACTGCACGACTTGCGTTTGTCAGAGCTGGAGGAGATTCAGCTAATTTCTTTGTGGTCGTCGATCATGAGTTGTTGCTCTGGATGGGAGGGATGCTCAAACGCATATATACGCCGACCCTCACCTTTCAGACATCTGAGGCTGTTATGTTTCCCCTTAATCCTTTCAAGTTTCTACAGAATCAATTGAATGTTGCTGTGATTGTCTGGCTTGAAGGCATAGTCCCAGAGCGTGATGTTATGTCAGAGGTGTTCAGTTCAATCTTTCAGTTGGGGGCTGACATCATACCATCGTCTCGGCTACAGGAGGCCGCTGAGTGCAGGTTTGCAGCGTTTGACACTGATTGGGAGAGGGCGGCACGCTCTCCTGGTCTCAAGGCGATCTCACGACTTGCTCCCCAAGATGCAGAGTTACAGCCATCGCCCCTGTCTGTTCAAGAGACTGCTCTTCAGGTGATTGCTTCTACTTCTCTTTATAATGCTCCCCAATCCCGCAATGTGCTTGTGCCTCTTGACACCACCACTGTCAGAAGAAGCACTCGATCTAATAAGTATGATGGTTTCAAGATCAATCACGTCTCTGACACCAAGCGCTCTAAGTCACGGGTGAAACCATGCGAGACTTCTTTCATCATAGCTGTTTCTTTGGCTGCTGCCCCCGTGCAGGTTCGGTCTGATGATTGTCCCCCTCCTATGACGATTGAAGATCTTCAACAGATGGGCAAACGCTGCGGGATTGCGCGGGATGTTCTTTCTCCCGAGAAGCTGCTGGATGATCAGCGCTCGTCCACGGGAGCTGGAGACTGAGCTTTCGCTTGTTCATGAATAAGTCATGGAATGTTCTGTCGTGGAACATCAGGGGCATCAACTCTGATGCTAAAACTTTGGCTCTTAGGAATGCTATCGATACTAGTGGTTGCTCTGTGGTATGTATCCAGGAAACAAAGCGTGACTCTTTTGATCTGGCGTTTATTAAAACTTTCTGCCCTAAGCGTTTTGATAAATTTGTGTTTGCCCTATCTGTGGGTGCCTCTGGTGGTCTTATTATCATTTGGAATAGCTCCGTGTTTGTGGGCACACCTTGGTATGTTGACTCGTTCGCTGTGGGTGTCTCTTTTGTTGCTACTCAGTCTAGTGATTCTTGGAAATTGATCAATGTCTATGGTCCATGCTCTGGTCAGCGTCGGGTGGATTTTACTAACTGGTTATTTGACCTAAATATACCTGATGATGAGAACTGGTTGATCCTTGGAGATTTCAACTTTATTCGTTCCACGAATAACAGAAACAAACCTGGGGGTGACGCTGCGGACATGTTGCTATTTAACGAAATCATTCGAGCGCAGTCTCTGATGGAGTTACCTGTGAAGGGCCGAACATATACCTGGAGTAATATGCAAGACGACCCCTTACTTGAGCAGCTTGATTGGTTCTTTTCGTCCTCTTGTTGGACTACCTCGTTCCCAAACACAATGGTCTTGCCATTGGGAAAACCGGTGTCTGATCATATTCCATGTGTGGTTACAATTGAATCACTATCCCCAAGTCCAAACTCTTCCGTTTTGAGAATTTTTGGATTAACCATTCTGGGTTTATGGATGTGGTTGCCACCTCTTGGTCCAAGGCATGCCATGCCCCGAACGCTGCTGCCCGCATTTGTAAAAAACTGAAAACTCTGATATATGATCTCAAGAGATGGAGCAGAGATATCTCAAAGCTGAAAATCATGATCCAGAACAGTAATGAATCTTTAGCTATGATGGATAATCTCGAGGACAAGAGACCTCTATTTATCCAGGAGTCAAACTTCCGGAAGATTTTGAAATCTCACTTGCAGACATTGTTACAGTTTCAGAATGAATACTGGAGGAAAAGATGCACCATCAGATACTTCAGATTTGTGGATGAAAATACTAAGCTCTTTCAATCCCTGGCCATGGAGAGATATAGACATAATTCTATCGCCATGCTTCGTGATGGTGCTGTGGAAATACATGACCACATTGGCAAGGAAGGGGTGTTGTTCAAAACCTATAAGGAACGTTTGGGTTCTTCTAAACCCACTAACATGCGTTTTGATCTTTCTAGAATCATCCGTCGGATTGAGGGACTGGATCACTTGTCGGCACCTTTTTCCAATGAAGAGATTGACACTGTTATTAAGGAAATGCCGAGTGATCGGGCTCCGGGTCCTGATGGTTTTAACGGTTGTTTCCTTAAGAGCTGTTGGCAGATCATCAAGTCGGACTTCTATGAGTTGTGCCATGCCTTTCATGCCGGAGGACTAGATATCACCAGTATTAGTGAGGGGTACATCACCTTGATTCCTAAGAACTCTTCTCCAGAAACTGCAAATGATTATAGACCAATTACTTTACTGAATTGTTGTCTGAAAATCATCACTAAGATCTTGGCTAACCGGCTACAGAAAGTCATCCTCAAAATCATCCACAGAAATCAGTACGGTTTCCTCAAAGGGAGGACAATTCAAGATTGCCTAGCATGGTCGTTTGAATATATCCATCAATGCCATACCTCAGCGAGGGAAAACATCCTCCTCAAGTTAGACTTTGCCAAGGCGTTTGACACTATTGAGCACGCCCCCATGATGGAGATCATGAAGCACATGGGTTTTAACGACAAATGGCTTGGATGGATGAAAACGATCTTTGGCTCGGGGGTTTCTTCTGTACTCCTTAATGGAGTCCCTGGTCGAAAATTCAACTGTAAGTGTGGGGTGCGACAGGGGCACCCTCTCTCACCGTTGATCTTTGTCCTTGCGGCAGATCTCCTCCAAGCAGCAGTTAACGATGCTTTTACTCGAGGACTAGTTGAGCTTCCTCTCCCTCGTGACAGGGCGGGTGACTTCCCTGTTATCCAATACGCTGACGACACGATTTTAGTTATGCAGGCATGTCCCGTGCAGGCTGCCCGTATGAAAGCTATCTTGGAAGATTATGCTACTTCGATTAGGCTGAAGATCAATTTTCAGAAATCAACTCTTATACCCATTAACATTGATCACCGACGTGCCTGTGAACTGGCTGGGGTTTTTGGTTGCTCTGTTGGTTCCATGCCCTTCACATACCTCGGCCTGCCAATGGGCACAACGAGGCCTAGTGTTCTTGATCTTATGCCGCTAGTTAATGCAGTTGAGAGGAAGACATCCACTGCGTTGTCGCTGATGTCATCCGGGGCTAAACTGACCTTGGTCAATTCGGTTGTGACTTCGATGCTGATATATGCAATGTGCACAATCAAACTGCACCCAAAGGTGATTGAACATGTGGACAAACTACGTAGATATTGCCTCTGGGCTAAAAACTCTGACGATGGGGTCAAGAATAACTCTCTCGCGGCCTGGGAACTTGTCTGCCGCCCAAAATGCTGCGGAGGCCTTGGTGTTATTGATATTAAAACATAGAATGCAGCCCTCCTCCTAAAACATCTATTCAAATTCTATAATCATGAAGATGTTCCCTGGGTGGAGCTTGTTTGGGATGCCTACTACAGAAACAGAATACCGCACGCAACTGAGGCAGTGGGCTCTTTCTGGTGGAAGGACGTGATGCAACTCAGTGGGATCTTCCGAGGGATCACTAAAGTCACCTCGGGGGATGGCTCTAGTGCTCTATTCTGGAAAGATGTTTGGTTTGATAATACTCAGGATTCCCCAATAATGGATATATACCCACGAGCCTTTTCATTTTGCTTGAATGAGGACGACTCCATTGCTAAAGTTCTTACTGCAACTGACCCAGCCATGATTTTCAGTCTACCTCTCTCGATCCAGGCGAGGGAGGAAATCAAAGAGATCCAAGAGGGGTTGACACAAAATCGGGTGGCCACCGATCACTGTGACATCTGGGAATGCACGCTCGGGCGTTTCTCGTCCAAGAAATTCTATAACCATTGCTACAAACAGGTGGTGGCAGATGAGGCGTTCGGATGGCTCTGGAAAGCCAAAAGCCTGATCAAATTCAAGATGTTTGGGTGGATACTCCTAGTTGATCGTCTGAATACCAGGAATATGCTCAAACGCAGACATTTTGTTGTCGTGGGGGGCAACTATGCATGCATGTTCTGTCAAAACCCTCCAGAGGAAACGGTAGAACATCTGTTGTTCAATTGCCCCTTTAGTCAACGCTGCTGGGATGAAGTTGGAATGACATGGCCGATAGATGACAACAGATTGGCTCTACTGCGTGGGGGTAGGGATAACTGGAGACAACCTCTTTTCATGGATATTTTTCTTTTGGCTGCTTGGAGTCTATGGATGGAGAGAAACAACCAACACTTTAGAGGGATTCAGCACTCCTACGGAGCATGGCTGGCTAGATTCAAGCATCTCTTGGAGCTGCTAACACATAACTGCCGAGAGGAACTTCGCCCCTTCCTGTCTAATTACATTGTAAACTTGGGTCACTAGGACTGTGGATAGCTTGCATGGCCAGGGGGCCACAAAAACCCTTTGTAACACATATGTAATTGTTCCTATGTGAGTAATACAAAAGTCAGTGGGAGCCTCTCCCACTGTCATTCTCTTTCAAAAAATGCTTTCTCAACCGACGTTGTTTCCCATCCGAAGTTGTCCTTGTTTTTCCCACCCGCCATCCCTTCTTCTTCTCGGAACCGGAGTCCGTAATCGAGTATCCATCCTACTCATGTGAAGCCTTTGCATTCTCTCCTCAATTATTTCAATCGGTGCTTTCTCTTCAAGTTTTTCTTCGGTTCTCCCTTCCAAGTTGCCTTTGTTTTTTTTCCCGCCCTCCCACCCCTTTTATTCCCGAAGTCTGAGCCTCTATTCGAGCATCTATTTCATTCGTGCGGAGTATCTTCAGTCTTCCCTCAATTATTTCAACCGGTGAATTCGCGTCTCGTTTGACATTCTTCATCTCTTTTCTTCTCCGGTGGATTCAATTCCAATTTTCGGTAGTGATTATATTCTTTCCTCGGCTCAAATATTTTCCGTTGCTTGTTCCCCTCTCGTCATTTAATCGTTCTGGAGTGATGAAGACATCTCAGGAGATTCGTCTGTGTTCGAATTAATTCGAGGTTGTCACCTCATGCAAATATTTCAATTGTTCCGGTGCATCATCTATCTCTTCAACAATCCTTTTTCAACGGTGATTTCTCTTCAGTGGGCCCTAACCCACAGGTCTTTTCCCAGGATCTTACCTAACTCTTCTAATTTTCCTGGAGTTATTCTCAAATTCTTTTCGAAGTTGACGTAAGAATGAATTTCATCAGTCAGATGCCTTTCCGAGATCGATTTCAAAATATTTTCATTGTTGGCTCAACCTCTTCGCTTTTCATTCTCCCGGAGTATCTCAACAATTTTGGTGTCCTTCTCGTCGTCGTTCTCAACATTTGAGGACCGAAGTAGAGTTTTCCCTAAATCTTGTCCATTCTCCCGAAGATTCGCGGTGCTAGATCGATGTTACCCTATCAAATTGTTTCCAGTCGTGCAATTATTTTCACCCATCCGGAGTATTTCAGGAGTTGTTTTTCGTCTCAAGTATCCGGAGGCCTCCATTTCAGAATATTTCTTCGTTCTAAGTTTTCAAATCCGTTCTCTGATTATTCTATATTCGTGCCCCTTCGTTCGTTTACATATTCCTCCGGTGCTTCGTTCAAGTATGCTTCAATAAGCTCGCGATCTCTTCTTTCAATTGCATCTTGTTTCCCTCAAGCATATTCGTGCTTTTCCTATTTTTTCCGGTGATTCATTCTCTTTTCGTCATTCGTTTCAATTCCTACGGTGGCTCGTTCAAGATTTTTTCTGTTGTTATCATTTCATTCGTTCTTTCCAGCCCTACCGGTGGTTCACGAAGACTTTCTCAAGTTTTGCGTTATATCCCCCCTTAATCTTTCCAACGAGAATAAGTAGTATGCAAATCCATTGTTCTCATTAATTTAATTGGTGGAGGATAAGCATGACGTAATCCTTATTCTTCTTTCTTCATGTGGATTAATCGCTTCTTTTCGGAGATTGTTCATCTTATCACATTCTCGGTTCAAAGTGTTTTCATCTTTTCTTTTCCGGAGTTCCAAGCTTCCTCGGCCATCTCGTCGGAACCTCCATTGGAATCATCGCAAGGATTTAATCTTACCCCTTTCATCCTTCTATTTTCTCTCGTCATTCTTTTGTTACCGGAGTTCATCACGGTGGCTCGTCATGATTTAATTCATTCCTCAAGTGTTCATCAATATTCTTATCGAAGGAGCTCAAGTATCTTTCCTTCTTGCTTTTCGAAGTGCAATCAATTCTCCATATTCTTCTGAAGTGGAGTTTTGTATTTCCTCATTCTTCTCAGCTTTTCAATCTTTTCCACTTGTGGTAGGTTACCACCTCATAATTTTGAGATGTTATCCATAAGTCCACAACAATCTTATTCTTTTGTTGTTGAATTTCCAACAACTCCGTTCAATGTTTCCTTCTAAGGATGCTCTCTATTTCATTCATGGTAGAAGTTGTAATCTTCTTCCCCGTTCTTCTCATTCCACTCTTTCAAGTATTCCGGAGGTTTTGTGTCGTTCCTCAAGTCAAGTATCGTTCCATTTCTCAAGTTCATGTTCTATTCTTTCCTTGTTTCAGCCGGAGTGCTGCCTAAATCCTTTCAGTCTTATCCGTTTCTTATCTCGTTCTAACTGGAGTGGTTTCAGAGTCTATCTGATTCCGCGAGCATTTGATTCTCGTCATTCTCGTCGTTCCTCTCTTCTTCTCGAGTGTTCTTGACATTGTTCGTCCTCACTGTTTTGTTCTTATTTCACCTCATCCCTTTTTTCTTCCGTCTCGGTCCTAAGATCTCGGGACGAGATCTCTTGTTAGTGGAGGAGTGTTGTAACGCCCCGGATTCGATGCGCCAGGTGTCTTCCAGTATTCGCCGTCCTTGCCATGTCAGCTGCTTGTGTGTTGCATTTTGCCATGTCATCATCTGCATTGCATCATCATGTTTTCCAAAACTTGCATCTGGTCCTTTTCCCCGTTGTCCGTTTCGTGTTCCGACACTCTCGCCGCGCCCGTCGCCCCTCTCAGACCTTGTTTCGTGAGCGGGAGAAAAACCTTCTCGGAATGGGCCGAGATTTTCCGAGTAGCCTTGGTATAGCACCGACTGATCGCCCGTCAAATTCCGTTCCATTTGGAGGTCGTTTGATGCCCCAACGGTTAACCGCGTAGCCCGAAACCCCCTTCTCCTTGCAGCCCAGCACCCCTTGACCTCAGCCCACTAACCCAGCAAAAAACCCTCCATGCTCTCGGTCGTTCGATCACGATCGTGTGGGCGAAAACTGCACTCCATTTGGAGTCTCCTAGCTCCCTCTACCTATATATATGTGATCCCCCTCCGAATTCGCGGTGCAAACCCTAGTCCCCTTCCCCTCTCCGCAGCCGGACGTGTCCGGCCCGAGCCGGACGAAATCCCGCCGCCGCCCCGGGCCTATCTGCAGCCGCCACGTGGCAGCGCCGCCGCCCCATCGCCCGCGGCCCGGGGAGCCCGCTTCCGGCCCCCGCGGCCCGAACCGCCGCCGCCTGCGCCCGCGTCCCCGCGCCGCCTCCTCCCGCGTCCCGCCTCGCCGCCGTTCCCACCGGCGCCGGCGCTCGTCCCCGCGGCCACCCGCCGCCGTCGCGCCGACCTCGCCGTCCTCGCTGGCGACCGCGCCCGTCTCCGCCGTTCCCCGCCGCCGGCGCCTCCTCCCCCGACCCGAGCTCCGGCCGCCGCCATCTCCCTCCTCTTCACTCCGGTCGCCGCCTCCTCTTCTTCTCTGGCGCGAGCTCCAGCGAGCCCGAGCCGCGCCCGATCCAGATCTCGTTCGAAGGTTGACTTCTCCCCTCCCCCAAAATTCTCCAAGTCCCGTATACTTCACTTTATGTGCTCATGTTCATTGCATCATAACTCCGTGCATACTGCTCCGTTTCGTGCGTGTAATATATCGAAATGTTTGCCTCGAGATGCTTCTCATTTTGTTCCATTGTTCCATGCTCGTTTGAGTCCATCTTGATGCCCAAATCTCTGGTGCAAGAGTGCTATATGCTGTTAACTGTTGTTACTTATCAGAACTTGGTGATTTGTTATTTTTGTTGCATTTAATGTGTGCATCTTATGATTATGAGCTCTACATATGTTTTGATCTATGCCATGCCATCTTTACAGAGGTGTATGCCATATATTTTTGTGATCTATGTGGTGACTAGCACAAGCATGCAAACTAGGCTTCGTGATGTTGCTGATTTCTGTGACAGTGATTTCTGCTAAGTCCGAGTCTGTTATATTTTGTTGCCATATAAACCTGCTGCTACAAGTCATTCTATGCATGATCTGGAGATGTTCACTAAGGATGTTTTTTTGATGTTATGCTCTATCCATCCATGCCCTTGGTTGCATTTATAGCCTGCTGTAGCTTGTTGTGATCGTGCTCTCAAGTTGCTAAATAATGTTTTTGTCAGCCTGTTAACATGAAGTTCGTTGTTGCCATGTGTTTTACTAGTGATTCATGTACCCTATGACTATTCTATTGAAATTCTTAGCTTCATAATAATGCCTTCTTACTTTTGGTTACCTTGCCATGTCATGTAATGCTCTGTGGTGAGTGGTTCAAGCTCACCAACATGTCTACTTATCGTTGTTTCTGCCATGAACTGTCTGTTATTTCACCAAGTCTGAATCTGTCATGCCACTTGCTATGTTTACATGGGTTCCATCATTTCTTCTGTGCCTTTTTGGCTCGTGATCAGTAAGGGACATTTATTTTATGCTTTTATTAGATTCATGCCATGCCTTTGGTTGCTATGATATGTTCCTGTAGCTTGTCGTTTGATAGCTCTAAACTTTGCAACCTGATGTTATTTCTGCCATGTCCAGTGATTTCTGCCGAGTCTGTGAAACTGTTATTATTTGCAATCTTGCCATGTCCTTTTGAGCATGTTCTATTGATTTCTGGAGATAGCTCAGTGTTCATGTTTTGTAATGCTTTATCTGTACTTCATGTCCATGCCTTTTGTTATCATGTTGAGGTGCTTTAGTATATTGTATTGATGCTTGCAAGATGCCTAGTTGCTGTTATGGACAGATTGTTGTTATATCTTATTTGGAGTGTATGTGTTGCACCGTTGCTCCGTTTTGAGCATGCTCCATATGAAACTTGCTTAGTTTTGTTTGTAGTTTCATGTTACCTTGTTGCATCCTTGTTTTGAGTGTGTTTGCTTGATGTTTGAATGCATTTTTGCATCAATGCCATGTTTAACTTGTTTTGCTCATATCTTCTAGGCCGTAGCTCCGAATCTAATGAACTTTATATGTAACTTGACTAGAATTTCATGTAGATAATCTTGGTGCATCTTAACTTGCTGTTTAAAAACTTGAACATAAGGTTTATTCAGATCTGGACCAATTTCGAAATTTGCATATGAGGACTTACCGGATTGGTTATATGTTGTTTCTGGCCTCTTTTAAACTTGCTTTGATGTGTTGTTCTTGTATGCATCATCTCTTGCCATTAGTAGCTTCATGTAGCCTTGTCATGCATCATACTTGATTGAGCAGCATGCCTTGTTCGTGTGTGGTGTGTTTACCATGTTGTGTGCTTCTTCTCGATAGTTCCCGTGTCGTTGCGATCGTCAGGATTCGTTCGTCTTCATGGCTTCATCTTCTTCATGGACTCGTTCTTCTTCCTAGCGGGATTCCAGGCAAGATGACCGTCACCTTGGATCTCATTACTATCATTGCTATGCTAGTTGCTTCGTTCTATCGCTATGTTGTGCTACCTATCACTTGCTCTTCAAGCCTCCCACATTGCCATGAACCTCTAACCTTTGTCACCCTTCCTAGCAAACCGTTGTTTGGCTATGTTACCGCTTTGCTCAGCCCCTCTTATAGCGTTGCTAGTTGCAGGTGAAGATGACGATTGCTCCATGTTGGATTATGTTTATGTTGGGATATCACAATATCTCTTATTTAATTAATGCATCTATATACTTGGTAAAGGGTGGAAGGCTCAGCCTTATGCCTGGTGTTTTGTTCCACTCTTGCCGCCCTAGTTTCCGTCATACCGGTGTTATGTTCCTTGATTTTGCGTCCCTTACGCGGTTGGGTGATTTATGGGACCCCCTTGACAGTTCGCTTTGAATAAAACTCTTCCGGCAAGGCCCAACCTTGGTTTTACATTTGCCTCACCTAGCCTTTTTCCCTTGGGAGTCGCGCATCCCGAGGGTCATCTTTATTTTACCCCCCCCCCCCGGGCCAGTGCTTGTCTAAGTGTTGGTCCAACCTAGAGCACCGTGCGGGAACATCCCTTGGCAACTTGGGTTACGTCGGTACCTGTACGCTTCGCTTATCCGGTGTGTCCTGAGAACAAGATACGTGCGACTCCTATCGGGATTGTCGACACATCGGGCGGCTTTGCTGGTTTTGTTTTACCATTGTCGAAATGTCTTGTAACCGGGATTTCGAGACTGATCGGGTCTTCCCGGGAGAAGGAATATCCTTCGTTGACCGTGAGAGCTTATAATGGGCTAAGTTGGGACACCCCTGCAGGGTATAAACTTTCGAGAGCCGTGCCCGCGGTTATGTGGCAGATGGGAATTTGTTAATATCCGGTTGTAGAGAACTTGACACTTGACTTAATTAAAACGCATCAACCGCGTGTGTAGCCGTGATGGTCTCTTCTCGGCGGAGTCCGCGAAGTGAACACGGTTTCTTGGTTATGTTTGACGTAAGTAGGAGTTCAGGATCACTTCTTGATCATTGCTAGTTTCACGACCGTTCCGTTGCTTCTCTTCTCGCTCTTATTTGCGTATGTTAGCCACCATACACGCTTAGTCGCTGCTGCAACCTCACCACTTATCCTTTCCATACCCATTAAGCTTTGCTAGTCTTGATACCCATGGTAATGGGATTGCTGAGTCCTCGTGGCTCACAGATTACTACAACACCAGTTGCAGGTACAGGTTTGCGATGATCATGACGCGAGAGCGATGTTACTTGTTTTGGAGTTCTTCTTCTGCTTCTTCTTCGATCAGGGGATAGGTTCCAGGTCAGCAGGGTGGATGTCGTTTGAGTTTCTGTTTGTGTTCGTCCGTAGTCGGATGTTGATCTTATGTATGTTGTATTGATGTATTCTTGCGGCATTTGTATGTCTTGTATGTATCCCCTTCTATGATGTAATGACGATGTAATGATATCCACCTTGCAAAAGCGTTTCAATATGCGGTTCTATCCTTGGTGGGACCTTCGAGTCTCTTTAGGATAGTATCGCATATTGGGCGTGACAGTATCACAGCCGCCGGGTTAGAACCAGAACCTTTCAAGAAGGAGACTTGGTGCTTCGACTCATCCAGGATCAGACGGATGCGCACAAGCTGTCCCCCCCTTGGGAAGGGCCCTTTGTGGTCAGCAAAAATCTACACAACGGATCATACTACCTAATCGATGTTCGAGAGCGCAAAGACTCACGTAAATCGGAGAAGGAGACCAATCGGCCATGGAATATTACTCATCTTCGGCCTTACTATACTTGAGCTATAGGCTCTATTTCTTGTACATATTATGACAATGTATATAATAAAGCGGGGTATCCGTTGTTTTCTTATATCAAGCTTCTTCTAAAGCGGTGTCCGGTTTACCCTTCAATCTAGCTTCTCAAAGCTTTACATTACATCACTTGGGGCTTGGTCGTATCCGAACCATAGCTACACCTCTTGATCGGCGCAATGCCACAACATCACTTGGGGGCTTGGTCGTATCCGAACCATAGTTATACCTCTTGATCGGCGCAATGCCACAGCGTCACTTGGGGGCTTGGTCGTATCCGAACCATAGTCACACCTTTTGATGGGCTCAAAGCCAAAGAAATCTGGGGCCAAAGAGAGTGTTGTATCACAACAACTCAAACATAGGCACCTACTAAGCACAGCTCAAAATGTTACTTGGGGATTCTTTGCTGTCGTAATGAACTTAGAATCTACACTTGTAATGGGCTATCAAGCCGTGGCTTGGAAGCCTTGTGTATACACCTAAAACCCCGGTTTAACCTGCCTCTTTAAGTAAGTCACTCCGCCCAGGTAAACCTGGTATGACCCTTCGAACTTTGACAAGTTACTCTAAAATAAGACCCTGAACTTGTCAAGTTAAAACGATGATTGGTTAAGGATTGAGGACCATCTTAAAAGGCTTTGCAAAAATGGTTTAACTCAGTGGCCTGGCAGCCCATGAAAAGCCTCGAATTTGGGGCCTGGCAGCCCGTGAAAAGGCTCGACTACAATGGTTTTATTTGCCTTTCTGGTAAGATTTGCTTTCTTTTGATGGAAATTTGTGATGATTTTAAACCGGTGTTTATCAGCCCGGTCGAGCTGTCAACTACAAGTTGCCCATACATGCTCGAATCATAATCCAGAGACTATCAGCCCGGTCTGGTTTTGACTCAAAGTCACCAGTATGGAATAAACCGGTGTTTATTACAACCCGGAACGGTTCTATTACAAACCGACAGTATATAGCAGGAGTTACTTATTCTCCGGAGCAGGGTTATGACCCTCATCACAACGTTGGTCAGCCAGCATTGGGACTAAAGGTCACACAAACAGCTTGAATAAATAGCTATGGATGATCATATCGGATTAAAGTAAGCATCAGTCACAGATAAAGATGCACGAAGGCATACCAGACAAAAGTATGTTACTAGCCTATTACAAGGCATTTCAGAGCCCAAAAGGATAAATTGTTTTTCTTAAAGACGGGATGAAGCATATAGACGGCCAAACCGACCACCGGTTCATTGTTGGTCACCAGCTTGGCCCGATGGCTGCGGATCATCTCGTGCCGGTTCAGCTTCTTCTTCCCTACCCAGTAGCTGGAAGTCCACAGTTGCCCAGTCGATCCCAGTTAGGGCTGGGAATACAGCTTCGTCGCTTATAAGCAGGGACGGTTCAATGTCAGGGGCATAAGTATGCTTACGGATTGGCGGAATAAGATTATGCGCCTCTGGAATCGGTGCAGCCACCCGCTTGTTCTTGTCGTCATAATTTGCCTGATAGTATGACAGATCTGCCTCCTCAACAAGTTGACAGGCTAATGGGCGCACTTCCCGGTTTATGGTCCGGAGATCCTCTTTGCCAAATTCTGTCCCGTCTTCTTTCAGGCTGGGGTAACCCTGGGCTGCCTCCACTGGATCAAAGTCAGGTACCCACGCATTTGCCCGGGTCAGAGCGGCCGAAGCGCCGGTTCTCGCGGCAGAATTTTTTAACTCGTTAACCCGGGCAGGAAGCATGGATAACCTTTCTAAGGTATCCTTGATCAAAGTAGGGGGAGGATTGTTGTGGGAAGCAGTGCAGATGATCCGTTGGGCACCGGTGTACAGCTGCTCTATCAGAGTGTACGCCGCTTTCAGCTTCTTCTGTACATCCGAGCCTAGATGGCTAATGCGAGTTCCTGCATAATTACAAGTATTGGTAAACCGGCAATGCATCAAAGGATATGCTGAAAGTATAAATCCAGAATATTTACCGAACACAGCAGCCATCATGGCATGAACCTGCCGCTGCACACTGGTTAGCTCATCAACAACCGGCTTCAGAGCCGCTTCGGCATTTTCAGCCCTTTTGGTCAAACCGGCCTTCTCAGCTTCCCAATCCGCCCGCTCTTTGTTGAAGCCCTCTTTAAGCTTCTCCATAGCGCCTAGAGCACTGATTAGCTCTTCCTTGGCCTTGGAGGTTTCGGCTTGTTGGGATCGGAGGTTCTTGCGCAGATCAGCGGTTTGGTTTTCCTTCTTGCTCAGCTCAGCCTATAAAGAGACAACCACACAATGAGTACACAAGATATATTTGAAGTCCCAAGCAGAATACAAGTATTAAACTTGGCACTTGGGGGCTAATGCATATTTGCTGTTTATCAGAAATTTTTACAAAGTCCCAAGCAGAATACAGGTATTAAACTTGGCACTTGGGGGCTAATGCGTATTTGCTCAGAAAATCTTCTACAAAGTCCAGGTTCATCTTCTTAAGGTTAAACCGACCCTTGGGGGCTATAGCAGTAAAATTAAGATTGTTGAGAGCATGAAACTATTACTAAAGTCCCGATTTCGAATGATATTCTAAACCGTCACTTGAGGGCTACTGGAGTTCATAAAGCGGCAATGGAATACAAAGGGAGAACAGTTATGATAGTTACCTCATATCGTTCCTTCATTAGGTTTACCAGGCTAGCTTCATAGTATCGACTGGAATACAGCCGGTTCAGGAAGCCAGAGTGAATGTCTTGAGTGCTGAGCTGGGCATAACTCGATAAATCAGTGCTCCACTTGTCTTTGCTAAAATTTGAGGATTCCTCCTTGCCAGTATGCTTCGACAAAGCAACAGGACGGACATGAGAGGTATGGCCAGTGCCAGTAATCATCACATCATCATCTTTTTCTTCTGGGGCCCTCATTAGGCTAGCCGGTTTATCATGAGCTTGAACAGGGCTCGCGGGCGGATCAACACGATTCATGGTGTCGGTCTCCATTGGTTCTGCAGCAAAGTCGTGGTCTTCAGGAAGTGGATCATTGAGCATAGCATCAACATCAGCTTCTTCCAGGTTCAGAGTCTCCTCCGGAACAGCAACATCTTCATCAGCAGTTTTGCTTGGCCGAGCCTTCTTGCTGGGTCTGGGCTTGGCGCTGAGAAAAATACAACATGAGGGTCAGTACAGTACATTTAAATGATCTGAAAGCATAAAACAAGTATAACTCACCCAAGAACCGTCTTGAGAGGTGGAAGTTGACTGGCTGACGACTTGCCAAAGGACGAGTGAGAAGTGCCCTGGTAAACCGAAAACAAACGGATTAAGAGATTGACGAAAACAATCCATTTTGAGGTAAAAAGTACCAAAGAGACAAGAGACCTCTGAGCGACGTTTCCGAACCGGAGTGGTCGGTAAACCGGCAGAGGTAACTACCTGGCCGCTGTGGTGAGTTGTGCGACGGGCCTCATGTTGCTATGTCTTCACAAGAAGGTTTGGATCCAGATAAGCAAGAGGATGAGAGAATTTTACTTTCCGGTTTACACGACGGGTTCTTAATATTGGCAAAGGATCTGAGTCAGAGGAAAGGACGATTACCTCAACAACATCAGGCTGGCTGACTTCAGTATCCTCCTAACCATAATCATTATCAATGAGATGTACGAAAAACGAACCAAGAGAATCAAGTTGTACTTCTAAATCCGAGTTACCCACATTTTCATCAGCTGGCTGGTTGGAGGAGGCAGTGGTTCTTCTCTTAGCAGGTTTCTTCACAACCTTGCTTTTTGGGCGTTGTGGCTTAGCCGGTTTGTCCTGGGTTTTCTTGTTCCAGAACGGATCGTCACCCTGTCAAGAAGATAGTCAAGTTTGCAGAAAATATTTGGATAAAGTAAATTAAGATGAAAGATTGTATGATTCTTACAGCAGGCGGTTTGTTCAAGGTGCAGAAAGGGAGAAGTCCGGTCTGTGCGCAGGCAGCTTCTGACTCATTTAGCATCTTTTTCACGGCTTCAGTAACCTCTGCGTCTATCACCTGGATGTCTATGTGCCGCTGAGCATCTTGCAGACTCCCAGTGTAGTTACACATCAAACCGGAGCGCCGGCTTAGGGGCAGAATCCTCCAGCTTATCCAGCAGCGAGCGAAATCTATTCCCGTCAAACCGTTCGCCATGAAGGCTCTAAGTTTTGATAACTGAGGGGCATAATTGGCTCTCTCCTTTGCAGTCAGTCTGGAAGGAAACGGGTGTGTATTGCTGAGACGTTCCGGACGGTAACCCGGCAGAGGATTTTCTTCAGATGGCGAGGTATCTTTGCAGTAAAACTAGGTCTGATTCCACTCTTTGGGGTGACTATGCAGCTTAGGATGGGTCAATTCGGTGTTGGGTCCATCTGGAAACTCTATGCGGCGGTTTAGGTGAAAGAAATCCCTAAACAGTTCTACCGTAGGCTCTTCCTGCAGGTAGGCTTCGCAGAAAACTTGAAAGTGACAGATGTTGGTCACAGAATTGGGCCCGATGTCTTGGGGGCGCAGTTGGAAGCTAGCAAGCACGTCTCGGAAAAACTTGGAACCAGGAGGGCTGAAACCCCGGTTTAAGTGATCCGCGAAGACGACTACTTCTCCATCCTCAGGAGTGGGAAGGTTTTCCGGGCCAGGAACCCTCCAGTGGATGACCTCTTTCTTGGCTAGCACGCCCGTGGCAACAAAATTGTTCAGCAGTTCTTCGGTCACTCGCGAAGGAGCCCAGTTGCGTTCGTAAACTTGCTTAGCCATGGTGATGAAAGTCTGAAATATTATTATCGCCGGTTTAAGATCTACAGTGAATAACTATGCAGTGGTATAAGGGTGCATGTATACTAGTAAACCGGAGTTTACTGATGAGGACAGTATGGCAGTGAGGTATATCAGCGGTTCAACTAGGGGACTAATGGTATCTACCGGGTCGTCTTTTTCTCAAGGGTTAAACCGCCGGATTTAGTATCGAAGATATAAGTCTAAGGATGTGTAAGTAAAGGAAAAACACGTTCTGCAGTTCAGTACAGGAATTTTGGATCTAGCGGCTTGCAATATTACGGAAAAATATCAGCCTCAAGTAGTGAAGAACACCGAACCCTAGGAAACGGATCTAGGGCGAAGAAGTAAGGACTCACGAGTGCAGGAGGTGACAGCGGAGGATCGCCGCGGGTGTCTGGTGCGAACAGGTTGATGCAGTGGCCTTGGTCGGAGCAGAGGGCGACGGCGGCGGCAGAGCTCCAGAGGTTCGGCGGCGCGAGGAAAATGACGACGCGAAGAAGCACGAGGGGGAAAGGGACAGAGACCCCTCGGCCTTATTTATAAAACGGGTGGATAAAAACGGCAGGCGCGAGAATCGCGGAACCCGGAAAATGAGGAGTTGATAAGTCGGATTGCCTCAATCTTCGGATGCCTAGTAACAAAGATGGACTATGCGCAGTTTTGAAAGACAGATAACGTCATGGCGGTTTACTACGGTTTTGGAAGGTGACGTCACGGCGGTTTACAGGATTATATGAAGAGACTGAAGAAGGAATTTTCTTAAGTAGGAATGATTGACATGAACCAGTTCAAATCAATCTGGGGCCTAATGTTGGGGATATTACCCATGGGCGTAAACCAGCCAGGAGAGGCCGGGTTAACCTCGCATGTGGTTCATCATGACAGAAGCCCATGAAGACAGACGGTGGCGTTTTACGAAGGCCCAGGGCCCAAGGCCGGTTTAAGGCATGTAGATATAAATCAGTATTAGTATGAATAACTTGTATTGTAAGATAGAGAGAGCAGAGACCGAGCCGGATACGTGTATGAGCTGGCCTCGGGACTCTGCAAACCGACGGGCGTCAACCCGTGTATATAAAGGGACGACCCAGCGGCAGTTCAGGACAAGAAACAACAACTCGAGACTCAGGCAAAGCGTGTTTGCTCCCTGACGATCGAAACCCTAGCAATTCCATCGCAACTAGACGTAGGCTTTTACCTTCATCGTAAGGGGCCGAACTAGTATAAAACTCTCCCGCGTCCCTTGTCCGCTTTAACCCCTTTAAGCTAACCCATGACGATGCCTCCGCGACTAAGTCCTTTCACGAGGACATCTGCCGTGACAATTCCACGACACAAGCCCCTAACCAATCTTTGATAGTACTATAGGAGTGGTGATTAACCACTCTAATCTGAATAATTAAAATGATATTCACAGTCAAAGTTTTAAAAGTTTGGCCCAAGACATGTCAAAACCTTCATGTTATGGCATATGGTTAATTGAATTTCTCCTTGTGAAACAGACATGAGTGTGACGGTCAAAACCGATGATAGAACCTTATCAATGAAGATGCTGATTCATTTGCAGGGAGAGCGGAAATGCACTATAAAGAACACTGTGAGCTCATGAAACATGTGGAAGAGTACAGAGCATACCATGCCTGAGTATAAAGGTATGATCTAGCCACTGGTACACTCCGGCGTGCCATCAATGTCTGACGACTCGCCCTCCTCAAGCCAAGAAGGGAAGCCACATATATCAGAAATGCCGGCACCCTTGCGTGCACCGTTTGATCATGATGATCTGCCCAAGGATGCGCTTGGTGTGTCACCACAGTTATTTATTGTCAAGACTCAAGAAGGTGGAAGTTAACCCGGAGGACGCATTCTGCGAGCTGAAGAAGGGAGTCGTTAGACTGTCTGAACAAAACCGTTGGTCTGAGCTTTTGATAGAAGAACTTCATGGTGACATGTGTCTCTGGTGGATTCGAAGAGAAATTTTGAGAGTGAGATCCAAGCCCTTAGGAGCACTGTCTCACAAATAATAAATACTGAAAAAGATTTGGCTCTACTACAATATCTGCAGTGCGTCTGATGTGGGGCTCTTGAAGTCACAGTCCGAGCAGGAGAAGACTGAACTGAACTACTGAAGGTGTACAAATGCTGGTGCAAGAACTTGAACAGAAGAGAGAAGAGGTTGGTGCCATACATACTCTGGCTCTTCAATCACATGCAAAAGGAAGCAGCTCTCCTTGCAATGGAAGACCTGCATTCCCGGTCTCGGGAAGAGGTTAAAAAAGCTGGCACGAGGTGCTGAACAGTCGAACAAGGAATTGAGTGACGGATGCATGCCGAATCAGAAGTTCAGAACTTAGGGTAGTGAAAGACCTGCATTCTGAATCTCAGGAAGAAAAAGAGGGTAGTGAAAGACCTGCATTCTGAATCTCAGGAAGAAAAAGAGTTGATTGATCTCAGGATCAAGAAATTAAACCGATTTGCTTACTGTCTTTTACTTGTGGAAAGTAGGCTCAATCTGTACTAATAGACACTTGGTAACTTTGCTATCTCCATGTGCTAGTTTTGTTAGGCCGGGAGACTTTCGGACTGTCTTGGTTCCTGGGAAACCTTCTACTCCCTCCGTTCCAAAATACTTGACTTCCATTTATTCAAAAATGTATGTACCTATATACTAAAATATGTCTAAATACATCTATATTTTGACAAATGGAAGGCATGTATTATGGAACGGAGGGAGTATTATTCTAAAAAAAATATTATCCTTAGAAGGATTGTAGTTATGTAGTATGAGGTGGCTGGTTAATTGCATCCAAAGCATTGTTATGATTTCATTATGCATGGCCTAGAACATGCTGTTAGTGCTCATGCTTTTATGTGTGTAGCTTTATTGAAAAGCAATAAAGAAAAACAATATCTTCAGCTTGCGGCCAGGTCTGTCAGAACTTGTTAGTTGTATGCTCGAATGTTTGTCAAATCTGGAGGATCAAATGTTAAACTACGTCGTGGTATGCTACTTTTGATGGTTTCTTTGTATGAAAGTTGATGTTCTATTACTACTTATTAGTCTACCGTGTTATATCTGTTCCGCAATCACGCTTGTATTTGGACCAAAGGTGCATGCAGGAAATGCTGGCATCCAAACCGGGAAGCCAAAAAGATCATGTGCTGCAGTTTCGATATATGCCAGCCAATCTCAGGCTCAGAAACTTATTGAAGATACCGCTTCCTATGCATTTAGGTGAATTTTTTTCTTAGTTATCTGGTGCAGTTATTATTAAATCCTACTTGAGCAATGAAGTAAATGTTATTAGTTGATATACATTTTTTTATATTGTATACATATTTTTAAAGTTTCACGGATATTTTTTTGGAAAGACTAGAATATTTTTAAACATTTTCTTAACCTATGCAAACAATTGTTTTAATTGTAACATTTTTTTAAACGATGGAATATTTACATAAAATGTCATGTACATTTTTTAATGGTACGAAATATTTTTATATTACACATAAATTTCTTCTTAGTTTGTACAATTTTTTTAAAAAAAAATCGCATGCAAAATTTTGAAACATGGGAACATTTTTTCATTCTCATAAACATTTTATTTAAGTTATCAAAAAAATTCTGAGCGAACGTTTTCTTTATCATATCTTAACATTAAAATTTTCGGTTTTAAATATCTTAACTTCATTTATGTTTTTCAAATATATACAAAATAAAAAAGAAAAGAAACAAAATAATTTCGAGTGATGATAGCATGACGTCAGTGTGCGGCCCAAGTTCCTACTTGGCCGGCCCACTATGTGCCCCCTTTCAGGCCACACTAGCTACTGTCTCGCTGCCAAGCAAGGGCAAATAATATGGCGCCTTAAGCAAACTGGCGCACAGCCCTCCACGCCACTAGTTCCTATATGGGCCGAAACAATTTGTTTTTTCTTTCCTTTTTCTTTTTCCCCTTTCCGTTTTCATTTTCCTTTTTCATCTTTTTTACCTTTTATATTTTATAATTCTTTAAATGCATGAAATGTTCCAAATTTAATAAAGGTATTTCCAAAATTTATGAACTTTTTCAATATCGATGAACTTTTTCTAAATTTGTGCACATTAAAATTGATGATTTTTTTTCAAATTCATAAACTTTTTAATTGTTTGTGATGTTTCTTCAAAATTTATGATTTTTTTCAAAAATATCGAACAATTTCCAAAATCAATGAACGTTTATCAATTGTGTTATTTTTTTTCAAAATTGCTGAACTTTTTTAAAAAATCGATGAATTTATTTTAATTTTTCCTATTTTTCCAAAAAGTCAATGGTCCACTGGTTGAACCAGGCGACCGAGGGCGAGCAAGCGAGCCTCTTTTAGCGAGCCAATGAGCTGATATTAGCTGGGCCGACCCATAGCGCTAGCTGAGGTTGCTAACACCACAAGCGTCGTATAAGAGGTCGCGCAAGCAAAACATAGCCGCGGCCTTCGTTGAAGCGTTATTCATACACAACACACAATCGGAGTGTTCTCTACCTGATAAATGACCCGGCTGATACTAGTCTCCCCCTGTGAGGTTTTGGGTTGGTTTCGGGTCAGTCTCTTGGGTTTCGGGATATTTTAGTCTGTTTTTTAATCTTTTTTCTTTTCCGTTTTCCTTCCTTTTTTTCATTTTGTTTTATTTTATTTTCAGTTCGAAATTTCTTATGTATTTCGCAAAAAAAATTCTTGTACTTTTTTCAAATCCCCGAGCATACCTCATATTCATGATTTGTTTTCTAAATTTTGATCTTTCTTTAAATTTGTGAACATTTTCCAATGCATATTTTTTTGCCAAAATTGGTGAGTTTTTATAAAATCCCTGAACATTTTCTAAAGTTCATTAGAAACATTTTTCAAATTCTTGATTTTTTTAAATTTGGTGAACATGTTGAAATTCATTAAAAAAATCGAAATTACTTTGTTTTTTCTTTTGAAAATCATGATTAATTTTCAAAGCAGTGATCTTTCTTCAAATCTGAGAAACCTTTTGAATTCTTGATTTCAATAAATTCATGAACAGTTTTTGAATTTCCAAATTATTTAATTCCTGAACTTTCTAAAGTTTTCTTTAATGAAAGTCATAGGTCAACTATTGCCGGTCAACGGTCAGAGATTAGCTTTACACACTGATAGTTGGAGCGAGCGGTCTGCCTTCATGCAAGCGAGCAAGCTGAGCTAAACTTTCCACGCGGGAACGCTATTGGACTGTATCCCATCTAGCTATGGGCGTAAGCGCTAGGGAGGAGGGGTTGTACCCACCTGCTCGCGATTGATGATTGCCTGACATAGGGTGGCTCATCCCATTAGCACCAATCGTGGGTTTTTTCATTGTCCGTCAAAAGCTCAAAAAAGTTTGTGAATTCAAAATCGTTCATTATTTTTTTTAAATCCTGAATTCAAAGAAATTGGAAAAATGTTTGTGAATTCAAAAATTGAACACGGACTTGAATAATTGTTCGTGAATTCAAAAAATCATGGATTTTAAGAAATGTCTGTGAATTCAAAAAATATCATGAATTCCAAACATGTTTTTGGAAATATGAATATATTTTTCTAAATGTGAAAAAAATAAATAACGTTTGATAAAAATATGCATGTTTGTTTTAAAATATGCGAACAATTTTTTAAATTCCAAATTTTCTTGAAAAATGCAATCATTTTTTGAAAAAATGGACAAGTGTTAAAATCCTGAAAAATTTGAAAAAACACAATTAATATTTGAAAATTTTGAACAATATTTCAAATTTGTGAACATTGTTTTAAATTGTGAAGTGATTTTGGATTCCGAACATTTTCCGGAAAACATGAACATTCTTGAAACAACGTGAACAATGTTTGAATTCCGGAATGTTTTTTCAAAAAAGCAAGCAACTTATGAAATTTCGAACAAGTTTTGAAGATTGTGGGAAATTTCCTTTTTTTAAAAGGAAAAAATGAAAGAGAAACAGGAAAACCGAGAAAGAAAAAGAAAACACGGGACAAAAAACCGAAAAACCATAAACGAAAGGAAAATGGTTGGGGAACCTTTTAAACGACCCTCCTGCTAGCTTCGCTAGAATGGGTCGGCGATTGGAGGTTTAGCGCTCGCAACGTGCGATATATATCACTGCGGGGGAGTAGGTCTCTCCCAAGCTTCCTAAAAGAATGCGCATCCCCTCTTATCCACAGCCCAGTTGGGATCTTCAGCCACCAATAGATTTTATATGTAGAAAACGCCATAGTAAGTAAACTCACCGAATTGTATCACAGAGAGGAGATTATGCAACACCAACGGTGTCGAGTTTAGTGGTTGGCTGAAGGAGACCAGAACACAAAATACTTTCAGCAGCAGGCTTCTCGTCGAAGAAAGAAGAACAAGATTGAGTGGCTGCAATTGCCGGATCGGTCTTTCAGCGAGGACGCGCAACAGCTGTAGGCACATGAAGTTGAGTTCTATAGAAACCTTTACAGCACAGAAGGAACCACATGGATTGACAGGGTTCTCTCCAGTGTGTTAGTGATGGTTACACCAATCATGAATGAGCGTCTGGATGCACCGTACACTGAGGTGGAAGTGAAGAGTTCCTTATTTCAGATGTACCCGACAAAGGCACCGGGACCGGATGGTTTCCTAGCGCATTTTTTCAGCATCACCGGGACATTTGTGGTGGCAAAGTAACACGTGCAGTACTGAATATTCTTAATGGAGTTGAGGAGATTGGAGAGGTAAACCAGATGTTGCTTATTTGAATTCCCAAAGTTGTAGGTGCCTCCTCTTTAATCCAGTACACGCCTATAAGCCTATGCAAGTAATCCTAAAGATGGCGTCCTAAGTGCAAGCAAACAGGTTGAAGGGGATCCTTCCAGACATCATCTCAGAGGAACAGTCGGCTTTTGTTCCTGGGAGACTGATCACAGATAATATACTGACGGCCTATAAGTGCTTCCATTTCATTAAGAAGAAAGAAGGGAGGCAAGAATGCTCAGTATTGTGAACTAAAGTTGGACATGATGAAGGCTTATGACAGGGTCAAGTGGAGCTACTTGAAAGCAATTATGCTGAAATTGGGCTTCAGTGAACGTTGAGTCACGTCCATTACGAATGTTCTCACATCGGCATCTTTCTCGGTGTTGTTCAATGGGGAACGTACAAAGGTATTTAAACCCACCAATGGAATCCGTCAGGGAGACCCTATCCGTACTTGTTTTTGCTAGCAGCTGAAGGTTTGTCTTGCCTGTTAAGGAGCAGGGGAACTTGGAAAATCTATAAGGCATTGTAGTGGCACCCACAACTCCCCCCGGTCAATCATCTCTCATTTATGTCAACTTGCTATTTGCGAGAGCTAGTACAACGGGACCAGCTATATTAGAGAGGTACTTTATATTTATTGTCGGGCATCGGGCTAGCGTGTTAATTTGGCAAAGAGCTTTATTCATTTTAGCAAAGGCTTCCCAAACAGCACGAGCGAAGCCATGAAAGTAGCACTTGAAGTCCCAGCTGAATCATTGAATGACAGGTATCTTGGCCTACTGTCTGAAGTTGGGTAGAGTAAAAACAGAATCTTCCAATAGTCGTAGGATAAAGTTTGGAAGAATATACAAGGGTGGATTGAACATATACGTTCTGTAGGAGGAAAGGATGTACTAATCAAGTCAGTAGCCCAGGCTGTTCCTGTTGGGGAACGTAGTAATTTCAAAAAATTCCCTACGCACACGCAAGATCATGGTGATGCATAGCAACGAGATGGGAGAGTGTTGTCTACGTACCCTCGTAGACCGTAAGCGGAAGCGTTATGACAATGCGGTTGATGTAGTCGTACGTCTTCACGATCGACCGATCCCAGCACCGAAGTTACGGCACCTCCGCCGACTGCACACGTTCAGCTCGGCGACGTCCCACGAACTCACGATCTAGTAGAGCTTCGAGGGAGAGCTTAGTCAGCACGACGGCGTGATGACGGTGTTGATGAAGTTACCGACGCAGGGCTTCGCCTAAGGACCACTACGATATGACCGAGGTGGATTATGGTGGAGGGGGGCACCGCACACGGCTAAGAGAGATCAATGATCAACTTGTGTGTCTATGGGGTGCCTCGCTCCCCCGTATATAAAGGAGTGGAGGAGGGGAGGGGCCGGCCCTCTCTATGGCGCGCCCTAGGGGAGTCCTACTCCCACCGGGAGTAGGATTCCCCCCTTCCCTAGTTGGAGTAGGAGAGGAAGGTAAGGAGGAGTAGGAGAGAAGGAAAGGGGGCTGCCGCCCCCCAAACCTATTCCAATTCGGCCTCATGCCCAAGGGGGGCGCATCAGCCCCTTGTGGGCTGGTGTGCTTCCTTCTTATGGCCCATAAGGCCCATTACTTCTCCCGGGGAGTTCCGGTAACCTCCCGGTACTCTGAAAAATACCCGAATCACTCGGAACCTTTCCGATGTCCGAATATAGTTGTCCAATATATCGATCTTTACGTCTCGACCATTTCGAGACTCCTCGTCATGTCCCCGATCTCATCCGGGACTCCGAACTACCTTCGGTACATCAAAACACATAAACTCATAATACCGATCGTCACCGAACGTTAAGCGTGCGGACCCTACGGGTTCGAGAACTATGTAGACATGACCGAGACATGTTTCCGGTCAATAACCAATAGCGGAACATGGATGCTCATATTGGCTCCCACATATTCTACGAAGATCTTTATCGGTCAAACCGCATAACAACATACGTTGTTCCCTTTGTCATCGGTATGTTACTTGCCCGAGATTCGATCGTCGGTATCTCAATACCTAGTTCAATCTCGTTACCGGCAAGTCTCTTTACTCGTTCGGTAATACATCATTCCGCAACTAACTCATTAGTTGCATTGCTTGCAAGGCTTATAGTGATGTGCATTACCGAGAGGGCCCAGTGATACCTCTCCGACAATCGGAGTGACAAATCCTAATCTCGATCTATGCCAACTCAACAAGTACCATCGGAGACACCTGTAGAGTACCATCGATCTATGCCAACTCGTCACAACGTAACTGGGTGATTATAAAGGTGCTCTACAGGTGTCTCCGAAGGTACTTGTTGGGTTGGCGTATTTCGAGATTAGGATTTGTCACTCCGATTGTCGGAGAGGTATCTCTGGGCCCACTCGGTAATGCACATCACTATAAGCCTTGCAAGCATTGAAACTAATGAGTTAGTTGCGGGATGATGTATTACGGAACGAGTAAAGAGACTTGCCGGTAACGAGATTGAACTAGGTATTAAGATACCGACGATCGAATCTCAGGCAAGTAACATACCGATGACAAAGGGAACAACGTATGTTGTTATGCGGTTTGACCGATAAAGATCTTCATAGAATATGTAGGAGCCAATATGAGCATCCAGGTTACGCTATTGGTTATTGACCGGAGACGTGTCTCGGTCATGTCTACATAGTTCTCGAACCCGTAGGGTCCGCACGCTTAAAGTTCGATGATGATTATATTATGAGTTTATGTGTTTTGATGTACCGAAGATAGTTCGGAGTCCCGGATGTGATCACGGACATGACGAGGAGTCGCGAAATGGTCGAGACATCAAGATTGATATATTGGAAGCCTATATTTGGATATCGGAAGTGTTTCGGGTGAAATCGGGATTTTACCGGAGTACCGGGGGTTACCGGAACCCCCCCGGGGGTTTAATGGGCCAAGATGGGCCTAAGTGGAGAAGAGGAGGGGCGGACAGGGCAGGCCGCGCGCCCCCTCCCCCTCTAGTCCGAATTGGACAAGGAGGGGGGCGGCGCCCCCCTTTCCTTCCTCTCTCCCTCCTCCTTCCCCCTTCTCCTACTCCAACTAGGAAAGGAGGGAGTCCTACTCCCGGTGGGAGTAGGACTCCTCCCTGGCGCGCCTCCTCCTGGCCGGCCGCCTCTCCCCCCTTGCTCCTTTATATACGGGGGCAGGGGAGCACCTCTAGAGACAAGAATTGATCTCTTGATCTCTTAGCCGTGTGCGGTGCCCCCCTCCACCATAATCCACCTCGATAATATCGTAGCGGTGCTTAGGCGAAGCCCTGTGTCGGTAGAACATCATCATCGTCACCACGCCGTCGTGCTGACGGAACTCTCCCTCAAAGCTCGGCTGGATCAGAGTTCGAGGGACGTCATCGAGCTGAACGTGTGCTGAACTCGGAGGTTCCGTACGTTCGGTACTTGATCGGTCGGATCGTGAAGACGTACGACTACATCAACCGCGTTGTGCTAACGCTCCCGCTTTCGGTCTACGAGGGTACGTGGACAACACTCTCCCCTCTCGTTGCTATACATCACCATGATCCTGTGTGTGCGTAGGAATTTTTTTGAAATTACTACGTTCCCCAACAATGGCATCCGAGCCAGGTTTTATGCGTAGATGTTATATGCACGAGTAGAACACAAGTGAGTTGTGGGCGATATAAGTCATACTGCTTACCAGCATGTCATACTTTGGTTCGGCGGTATTGTTGGATGAAGCGGCCCGGACCAACATTACGCGTACGCTTACGCGAGACTGGTTCTACCGACGTGCTTTGCACACAGGTGGCTGGCGGGTGTCAGTTTCTCCAACTTTAGTTGAACCAAGTGTGGCTACACCCGGTCCTTGAGAAGGTTAAAACATCACTAACTTGACAAACTATCATTGTTGTTTTGATGCGTAGGTAAGAACGGTTCTTGCTTAGCCCGTAGCAGCCACGTAAAACTTGCAACAACAAAGTAGAGGACGTCTAACTTGTTTTTGCAGGGCATGTTGTGATGTGATGATCATGTTTTGTATGAGATGATCATGTTTTGTAACCGAGTTATCGGCAACTGGTAGGAGCCATATGGTTGTCGCTTTATTGTATGCAATGCAAACGCCCTGTAATGCTTTACTTTATCACTAAGCGATAGCGATAGTTGTAGAAGCATAAGTTGGCGAGACGACAACGATGCTACGATGGAGATCAAGCTGTCGCGCCGGTGACGATGGTGATCATGACGGTGCTTCGGAGATGGAGATCACAAGCACAAGATGATGATGGCCATATCATATCACGTATATTGATTGCATGTGATGTTTATCTTTTATGCATCTTATCTTGCTTTGATTGATGGTAGCATTATAAGATGAGCTCTCACTAAATTATCAAGGTATAAGTGTTCTCCCTGAGTATGCACCGTTGCGAAAGTTCTTTGTGCTGAGACACCACGTGATGATCGGGTGTGATAGGCTCTACGTTCAAATACAATGGGTGCAAAACAGTTGCACACGCGGAATACTCAGGTTAAACTTGACGAGCCTAGCATATGCAGATATGGCCTCGGAACACTGAGACCGAAAGGTCGAGCGTGAATCATATAGTAGATATGATCAACATAGTGATGTTCACCATTGAAACTACTCCATCTCACCTGCTGATCGGACATGGTTTAGTTGATTTGGATCACGTGATCACTTAGATGATTAGAGGGGTGTCTGTCTAAGTGGGAGTTCTTAAGTAATATGATTAGCTGAACTTAAATTTATCATGAACTTAGTACCTGATAGTATCTTGCTTGTCTATTTTGTTGTAGATAGATGGCCCGTGCTGTTGTTCCATTGAATTTTAATGCGTTCCTTGAGAAAGCAAAGTTGAAAGATGATGGTAGCAATTACACGGACTGGGTCCGTAACTTGAGGATCATCCTCATTGCTACACAGAAGAATTACGTCCTGGAAGCACCGCTAGGTGCCAGACCTGCTGCAGGAGCAACACCAGATGTTATGAACGTCTGGCAGAGCAAAGCTGATGACTACTCGATAGTTCAGTGTGCCATGCTTTACGGCTTAGAACCGGGACTTCAACGACGTTTTGAACGTCATGGAGCATATGAGATGTTCCAGGAGTTGAAGTTAATATTTCAAGCAAATTCCCGGATTGAGAGATATGAAGTCTCCAATAAGTTCTACAGCTGTAAGATGGAGGAGAATAGTTCTGTCAGTGAGCATATACTCAGAATGTCTGGGTATAACAATCACTTCATTCAACTGGGAGTTAATCTTCCGGATGATAGCGTCATTGACAAAATTCTTCAATCACTGCCACCAAGCTATAAAAGCTTCGTGATGAACTATAACATGCAAGGGATGGATAAGACGATTCCCGAGCTCGTCGCAATGCTAAAGGCTGCGGAGGTAGAAATCAAGAAGGAGCATCAAGTGTTGATGGTCAACAAGACCACCAGTTTCAAGAAAAAGGGCAAAGGGAAGAAGAAGGGGAACTTCAAAAAGAACAGCAAACAAGTTGCTGCTCAAGAGAAGAAACCCAAGTCTGGACCTAAGCCTAAGACTGAGTGCTTCTACTGCAAGCAGACTGGTCACTGTAAGCGGAACTGCCCCAAGTATTTGGCGGATAAGAAGGATGGCAAGATGAACAAAGGTATATGTGATATACATGTTATTGATGTGTACCTTACTAATGCTCGCAGTAGTACCTGGGTATTTGATACTGGTTCTGTTGCTACTATTTGCAACTCGAAACAGGGGCTACGGATTAAGTGAAGATTGGCTAAGGACGAGGTGACGATGCGTGTGGGAAATGGTTCCAAAGTCGATGTGATCGCGGTCGGCACGCTACCTCTACATCTACCTTCGGGATTAGTTTTAGACCTAAATAATTGTTATTTGGTGCCAGCGTTGAGCATGAACATTATATCTGGATCTTGTTTGATGCAAGACGGTTATTCATTTAAATCAGAGAATAATGGTTGTTCTATTTATATGAGTAATATCTTTTATGGTCATGCACCCTTGAAGGGTGGTCTATTTTTGTTGAATCTCGATAGTAGTGATACACATATTCATAATATTGAAGCCAAAAGATGCAGAGTTGATAATGATAGTGCAACTTATTTGTGGCATTGCCGTTTAGGTCATATTGGTGTAAAGCGCATGAAGAAACTCCATACTGATGGACTTTTGGAATCACTTGGTACTTGCGAACCATGCCTCATGGGCAAGATGACTAAAACGCCGTTCTCCGGAACAATGGAGCGAGCAACAGATTTGTTGGAGATCATACATACTGATGTATGTGGTCCAATGAATGTTGAGGCTCGCGGAGGGTATCGTTATTTTCTCACGTTCACAAATGATTTGAGCAGATATGGGTATATCTACTTAATGAAACATATGTCTGAAACATTTGAAAAGTTCAAAGAATTTCAGAGTGAAGTGGAAAATCATCGTAACAAGAAAATAAAGTTTCTACGATCTGATCGTGGAGGAGAATATTTGAGTTACGAGTTTGGTCAACATTTGAAACAATGCAGAATAGTTTCGCAACTCACGCCACCCGGAACACCACAGCGTAATGGTGTGTCCGAACGTCGTAATCGTACTTTACTAGATATGGTGCGATCTATGATGTCTCTTATTGATTTACCGCTATCATTTTGGGGTTATGCTTTAGAGACGGCTGCATTCACGCTAAATAAGGCACCATCGAAATCCGTTGAGACGACGTCTTATGAACTGTGGTTTGGCAAGAAACCAAAGTTGTCGTTTCTTAAAGTTTGGGGCTGCGATGCTTATATGAAAAAGCTTCAACCTGATAAGCTCGAACCCAAATCGGAGAAATGTGTCTTCATAGGATACCCAAAGGAAACTGTTGGGTACACCTTCTATCACAGATCTGAAGGCAAGACTTTTGTTGCTAAATTTGGATCCTTTCTAGAGAAGGAGTTTTTCTCGAAAGAAGTGAGTGGAAGGAAAGTAGAACTTGATGAGGTAACTGTACCTTCTCCCTTATTGGAAAGTAGTTCATCACGGAAACCGGTTCCTGTGACACCTACACCAATTAGTGAGGAATCTAATGATATTGATCATGAAACTTCAGATCAAGTTACTACTGAACCTCGTAGGTCAACCAGAGTAAGATCCGCACCAGAGTGGTACGCTAATCCTGTTCTAGAGGTCATGTTACTAGACCATGACGAACCTACGAACTATGAGGAAGCGATGATGAGCCCAGATTCCGCAAAATGGCTTGAGGCCATGAAATCTGAGATGGGATCCATGTATGAGAACAAAGTGTGGACTTTGGTTGACTTGCCCGATGTTAGGCAAGCCATTGAGAATAAATGGATCTTCAAGAAGAATACTGACGTTGACGGTAATGTTACTGTCTATAAAGCTCGACTTGTTGCGAAAGGTTTTCGACAAGTTCAATGGATTGACTACGATGAGACTTTCTCACCCGTAACGATGCTTAAGTCTGTTCGAATCATGTTAGCAATTGCCGCATTTTATGATTATGAAATTTGGCAAATGGATGTCAAAACTGCATTCCTGAATGGATTTCTGGAAGAAGAGTTGTATATGATGCAACCAGAAGGTTTTGTCGATCCAAAGGGAGCTAACATAGTGTGCAAGCTCCACAGCGATCCATTTATGGACTGGTGCAAGCCTCTCGGAGTTGGAATAAACGTTTTGATAGTGTGATCAAAGCATATGGTTTTATACAGACTTTTGGAGAAGCCTGTATTTACAAGAAAGTGAGTGGGAGCTCTGTAGCTTTTCTGATATTATATGTGGATGACATATTGCTGATTGGAAATGATATAGAATTTCTGGATAGCATAAAAGGATACTTGAATAAGAGTTTTTCAATGAAAGACCTCGGTGAAGCTGCTTACATATTAGGCATCAAGATCTATAGAGATAGATCAAGACGCTTGATAGGACTTTCACAAAGCACATACCTTGACAAAGTTTTGAAGAAGTTCAAAATGGATCAAGCAAAGAAAGGGTTCTTGCTTGTGTCACAAGGTGTGAAGTTGAGTCAGACTCAATGCCCGACCACTGCAGAAGATAGAGAGAAAATGAAAGATGTTCCCTATGCTTCAGCCATAGGCTCTATCATAATTGCAATGATGTGTACCAGACCTGATGTGTGCCTTCCTATAAGTTTAGCAGGGAGGTACCAAAGTAATCCTGGAGTGGATCACTGGACAGCGGTCAAGAACATTCTGAAATACCTGAAAAGGACTAAGGATATGTTTCTCATTTATGGAGGTGACAAAGAGCTAGTTGTAAAGGGTTACGTCGATGCAAGCTTTGACACTGATCCGGACGATTTTAAATCGCAAACCGGATACGTGTTTACATTGAATGGTGGAGTTGTCAGTTGGTGCAGTTCTAAACAAAGCGTTGTGGCGGGATCTACGTGTGAAGCGGAGTACATAGCTGCTTCGGAAGCAGCAAATGAAGGAGTCTGGATGAAGGAGTTCATATCCGATCTAGGTGTCATATCTAGTGCATCGGGTCCAATGAAAATCTTTTGTGACAATACTGGTGCAATTGCCTTGGCAAAGGAATCCAGATTTCACAAGAGAACCAAGCACATCAAGAAATGCTTCAACTCTATTCGGGATCAAGTCCAGGTGGGAGACATAGAAATTTGCAAGATACATACGGATCTAAATGTTGCAGGCACGTTGACTAAGCCTCTTCCACGAGCAAAACATGATCAGCACCAAGGCTCCATGGGTGTTAGAATCATTATTGTGTAATCTAGATTATTGACTCTAGTGCAAGTGGGAGACTGAAGGAAATATGCCCTAGAGGCAATAATAAAGTTATTATTTATTTCCTCATATCATGATAAATGTTTATTATTCATGCTAGAATTGTATTAACCGGAAACATAATACTTGTGTGAATACATAGATAAACAGAGTGTCACTAGTATGCCTCTACTTGACTAGCCTGTTGATCAAAGATGGTTATGTTTCCTAGCCATAGACATGAGTTGTCATTTGATTAACGGGATCACATCATTAGGAGAATGGTGTGATTGAATTGACCCATTCCGTTAGCTTAGCACTTGATCGTTTAGTATTCTTCTATTGCTTTCTTCATGACTTATACATGTTCCTATGACTATGAGATTATGCAACTCCCGTTTACCGGAGGAACACTTTGTGTGCTACCAAACGTCACAACGTAACTGGGCGATAATAAAGGTGCTCTGCAGGTGTCTCCAAAGGTACTTGTTGGGTTGGCGTATTTCGAGATTAGGATTTGTCACTCTGATTGTCGGAGAGGTATCTCTGGGCCCACTCGGTAATGCACACCACTATAAGCCTTGCAAGCATTGTAACTAATGAGTTAGTTGTGGGATGATGTATTACGGAACGAGTAAAGAGACTTGCCGGTAACGAGATTGAACTAGGTATTGAGATACCGACGATCGAATCTCGGGCAAGTAACATACCGATGACAAAGGGAACAACGTATGTTGTTATGCGGTTTGACCGATAAAGATCTTCGTAGAATATGTAGGAGCCAATATGAGCATCCAGGTTCCGCTATTGGTTATTGACCGGAGACGTGTCTCGGTCATGTCTACATAGTTCTCGAACCCGTAGGGTCCGCACGCTTAAAGTTAGATGACGATCGGTATTATGAGTTTTGTGTTTTGATGTACCAAAGGTAGTTCAGAGTCCCAGATATGATCACGGACATGATGAGGAGTCTCGATGGTCGAGATGTAAAGATCGATATATTGGACGACTATGTTCGGACACCGGAATGGTTTCGGGGAGTTTCGGACATATACCGGAGTACCGGGGGGTTACCGGAAACCCCCGGGGAGTTTAATGGGCCAAGATGGGCCTTAGTGGAGAAGAGGAGGGGCGACTAGGGCTGGCCGCGCGCCCCCTCCCTCTCTAGTCCGAATTGGACAAGGAGGGGGGGGCGGCGCCCCCTTTCCTTCCCCCTCTCTCCTTCCCTTCCTTTCCCCCTCCTACTCCAACTAGGAAAAGAGGGAGTCCTACTCCCGGTGGGAGTAGGACTCCTCCCTGGCGCGCCCTCCTCCTGGTCGGCTGCCTCCTCCCCCTGGTCCTTTATATACGGGGGCAGGGGGCACCTCTAGACACACAAGTTGATCTGTTGATCTATTCCAGCCGTGTGCAGTGCCCCCCTCCACAATATTCCACCTCGGTCATATCGTAGCAGTGCTTAGGCGAAGCCCTGCGTCGGTAGCAACATCATCACCGTCACCACGCCGTCGTGCTGATGGAACTCTCCCGTGAAGCTCTGCTGGATCAAAGTTCGCGGGACGTCATCGAGCTGAACGTGTGCTGAACTCGGAGGTGCCGTACGTTCGGTACTTGGATCGGTCGGATCGTGAAGACGTACGACTACATCAACCGCGTTGTGCTAACGCTTCCGCTTTCGGTCTACGAGGGTACGTGGACAACACTCTCCCCTCTCGTTGCTATGCATCGCCATGATCCTGTGTGTGCGTAGGAAATTTTTTGAAATTACTACGTTCCCCAACAATACTTTATAGAACCTATGGCTGAGGCATAGGGAATGACTTTCATTCTCTTTCTATCTTCTGCCGTGGTCGGACTTTGAGTCTTACTCAATTTCACACCTTGTAACACAGGCAAGAACTCTTTCTTTGACTGTTCCATTTTGAACTACTTCAAAATCTTGTTAAGGTATGTACTCATTGAAAAAACTTATCAAGCGTCTTGATCTGTCTCTATAGATCTTGATGCTCAATATGTAAGCAGCTTCACCGAGGTCTTTCTTTGAAAAACTCCTTTCAAAAACTCCTTTATGCTTTCTAGAAAATTCTACATTATTTCCGATCAACAATATGTCATTCACATATACTTATCAGAAGTGTTGTAGTGCTCCCACTCACTTTCTTGTAGATACAGGTTTCACCGCAAGTCTGTATAGAACTATATGCTTTGATCAACTCATCAAAGCGTATATTCCAACTCCGAGATGCTTGCACCAGTCCATAGATGGATCGCTGGATCTTGCACATTTTGTTAGCACCTTTAGGATCGACAAAACCTTCTGGTTGCATCATATACAACTCTTTTTAAAGAAATCCATTAAGGAATGTAGTTTTGACATCCATTTTCCAGATTTCATAAAATGTGGCAATTTGCTAACATGATTCGGACAGACTTAAGCATCGCTACAAGTGAGAAAATCTCATCGTAGTCAACACCTTGATCTTTCTCAAAACCTTTTTCGACAAGTCTAGCTTTGTAGATAGTAACACTACTATCAGCGTCCGTCTTCCTCTTGAAGATCCATTTATTTTTTATGGCATGCCGATCATCGGGCAAGTCAACCAAAGTCCACACTTTGTTCTCATATATGGATCCCATCTCAGATTTCATGGCCTCAAGCCATTTTGCGGAATCTGCGCTCATCATCGCTTCGTCATAGCTCATAGGTTCGTCATGGTCAAGTAACATGACCTCCAGAACAGGATTACCGTACCACTCTGGTGCGGATCTCACTCTAGTTGACCTACGAGGTTCGGTAGTAACCTTATCTGAAGTTACATGATCATCATCATTAGCTTCCTCACTAATTGGTGTAGGAGTCACACGAACAGATTTCTGTGATGAACTACTTTCCAATAAGGGAGCAGGTACAGTTACCTCATCAAGTTCTACTTTCCTCCCACTCACTTCTTTCGAGAGAAACTCCTTCTCTAGAAAGGATCCATTCTTAGCACAGAATGTCTTGCCTTCGGATCTGTGATAGAAGGTGTACCCAACTGTCTCCTTTGGGTATCCTATGAAGACACATTTCTCCGATTTGGGTTTGAGTTTATCAGGATGAAACTTTTTCACATAAGCATCGCAACCCCAAACTTTAAGAAACGAGAATTTGGGTTTCTTGCTAAACCACAGTTCATACAGTATCGTCTCAACGGATTTAGATGGTGCCCTATTTAACGTGAATGCAGCTGTCTCTAATGCATAACCCCAAAACGATAGTGGTAAATCGGTAAGAGGCATCATAGATTGCACTATATATATCCAATAAAGTACGGCTATGACGTTCGGACACACCATTATGCTGTGGTGTTCTAGGTGGCATGAGTTTGTGAAACTATTCCACATTGTTTTAATTGAAGGCCAAACTCGTAACTCAAATATTTGCCTCTACGATTAGATCGTAGAAAATTTATTTTCTTGTTACGATGATTCTCTATTTCACTCTGAAATTCTTTGAACTTTTCAAATGTTTCAGACTTATGGTTCATCAAGTAGATATACCCATATCTGCTCAAATCATTTGTGAAGATCAGAAAATAACGATACCTGCCGCGAGCCTCAACACTCATCGGAATGCATACATCAGTATGTATTATTTCCAACAAGTCTGTTGCTTGCTCCATTGTTCCGGAGAACGGAGTCTTAGTCATCTTGCCCATGAGGCATGGTTCGCAAGCATCAACTGATTCATAATCAAGTGATCCAAAATCCCATCAGCATGGAGTTTCTTCATGCGCTTTACACCAATATGACCTAAACGGCAGTGCCACAAATAAGTTGCACTGTCATTATTAACTTTGCATCTTTTGGCTTTAATATTATGAATATGTGTATCACTACGATCGAGATCCAACAAACCATTTTCATTGGGTGTATGACCATAGAAGGTTTTATTCATGTAAACAGAACAACAATTATTCTCTAACTTAAATGAATAACCGTATTGCAATAAACATGATCAAATCATATTCATGCTCAACGCAAACACCAAATAACACTTATTTAGGTTCAACACTAATCCCGAAAGTATAGGGAGTGAGCGATGATGATCATATCAATCTTGGAACTACTTCCAACACACATCGTCACCTCGCCCTTAACTAGTTTCTGTTCATTCTGCAACTCCCGTTTCGAGTTACTAATCTTAGCAACTGAACTAGTATCAAATACTGAGGGGTTGCTATAAACACTAGTAAAGTACACATCAATAACATGTATATCAAATATACCTTTGTTCACTTTGCCATCCTTCTTATCCGCCAAATACTTGGGGCAGTTCCTCTTCCAGTGACCAGTCCCTTTGCAGTAGAAGCACTCAGTTTCAGGCTTAGGTCCAGACTTGGGTTTCTTCACTTGAGCAGCAACTTGCTTGCCGTTCTTCTTGAAGTTCCCCTTCTTCCCTTTGCCCTTTTCTTGAAACTAGTGGTCTTGTCAACCATCAACACTTGATGCTTTTCTTGACTTCTACCTTCATCGATTTCAGCATCACGAAGAGCTTGGGAATCGTTTCCGTTATCCCTTGCATATTATAGTTCATCACGAAGTTCTAGTAACTTGGTGATAGTGACTAGAGAACTTTGTCAATTACTATCTTATCTGGAAGATTAACTCCCACTTGATTCAAGCAATTGTAGTACCCAGACAATCTAAGCACATGCTCACTGGTTGAGCTATTCTCCTCCATCTTGTAGGCAAAGTACTGTCAGAGGTCTCATACCTCTTGACACGGGAATTAGTATGAAATACCAATTTCAACTCTTGGAACATCTCATATGCTCCGTGGCATTTCAAAAACGTCTTTGAAGCCCTGATTCTAAGCCGTAAAGCATGGTGCACTAAACTATCAAGTAGTCATCATATCGAGCTTCCAAACGTTCATAACGTCTGCATTTGCTCTTGCAATCGGTCTGTCACCTAGCGGTGCATCAAGGACATAATTCTTCTGTGCAGCAATGAGGATAATCCTCAGATCACGGATCCAATCCGTATCATTGCTACTAACATCTTTCAACTTAGTTTTCTCTAGGAACATATCAAAAATAAAACAGGGGAGCTAAACGCGAGCTATTGATCTACAACATAGATATGCTAATACTACCAGGACTAAGTTCAATTAATCATATTACTTAAGAACTCCCACTTAGATAGACATCCCTCTAATCATCTAAGTGATCGCGCGATCCAAATCAACTAAACCATGTCCGATCATCACGTGAAATGGAGTAGTTTTCAATGGTGAACATCACTATGTTGATCATATCTACTATATGATTCACGCTCGACCTTTTGGTCTCAGTGTTCCGAGGCCATATCTGCATATGCTAGGCTCATCAAGTTTAACCCGAGTATTCTGCGTGTGCAAAACTGGCTTGCACCCGTTGTATAAGAATGTTGAGCTTATCACACCCGATCATCACGTGGTGTCTCGGCACGACGAACTTTGGAAACGGTGCATACTCAGGGAGAACACTTGTACCTTGAAATTTTGTGAGAGATCATCTTATAATGCTACCGTCAATCAAAGAAGAATAAGATGCATAAAGGATAAACATCACATGCAATCAATATAAGTGATATGATATGGCCATCATCATCTTGTGCCTTTGATCTCCATCTCCAAAGCACCGTCATGATCACCATCGTCACCGGCGCGACACCTTGATCTCCATCGTAGCATCGTTGTCGTCTCGCCAACTATTGCTTCTACGACTATCGCTACCGCTTAGTGATAAAGTAAAACAATTACATGGCGATTGCATTTCATACAATAAAGCGACAACCATATGGCTCCTGCCAGTTGCTGATAACTCGGTTACAAAACATGATCATCTCATACAATAAAATATAGCATCGTGCCTTGACCATATCACATCACAACATGCCCTGCAAAAACAAGTTTTACGTGGCTGCTACGGGCTGAGCAAGAACCGTTCTTACCTATGCATCAAAACCACAACGATAGTTCGTCAAGTTGCTGCTGTTCTAACCTTCGGAAGGACCGGGCGTAGCCACACTCGATTCAACTAAAGTTGGAGAAACTGACACCCGCCAGCCACCTGTGTGCGAAGCACGTCGGTAGAACCAGTCTCGCGTAAGCGTACGCGTAATGTCGGTCCGGGTCGCTTCATCCAACAATACCGCCGAATCAAAGTATGACATGCTCGTAAGCAGTATGACTTGTATCGCCCACAACTCACTTGTGTTCTACTCGTGCATATAACATCTACGCATAAACCTAGCTCGGATGCCACTGTTGGGGAACGTAGTAATTTCAAAAAAATTCCTACGCACACGCAAGATCATGGTGATGCATAACAACGAGAGGGGAGAGTGTTGTCTATGTACCCTCGTAGACCATAAGCGGAAGCGTTATGAAAACGCGGTTGATGTAGTCGTACGTCTTCACGATCGACCGATCCCAGCACCGAAGTTACGGCTCGGCGACGTCCCACGAACTCACGATCTAGTAGAGCTTCAAGGGAGAGCTTCGTCAGCACGATGGCGTGATGACGGTGTTGATGAAGTTACCTACGCAGGGCTTCGCCTAAGCACCACTACGATATGACCGAGGTGGATTATGGTGGAGGGGGGCACCGCACACGGCTAAGAGAGATCAATGATCAACTTGTGTGTCTATGGGGTGCCTCGCTCCCCCGTATATAAAGGAGTGGAGGAGGGGAGGGGCTGGCCCTCTCTATGGCGCGCCCTAGGGGAGTCCTACTCCCACCGGGAGTAGGATTCCCCCCTTCCCTAGTTGGAGTAGGAGAGGAAGGGAAGGAGGAGTAGGAGAGAAGGAAAGGGGGGCCGCCGCCCCCCAAACATATTCCAATTTGACCTCCTGCCCAAGCGGGGTGCACCAGCCCCTTGTGGGCTGGTGTGCTTCCTTCTTATGGCCCATAAGGCCCATAACTTCCCCCGGGGGGTTCCGGTAACCTCCCAGTACTCCGAAAAATACCCGAATCACTCGGAACCTTTCCGATGTCCGAATATAGTCGTCCAATATATCGATCTTTATGTCTCGACCATTTCGAGACTCCTCGTCATGTCCCCGATCTCATCCGGGACTCCGAACTACCTTCGGTACATCAAAACACATAAACTCATAATACCGATCGTCACCGAACGTTAAGCGTGCGGACCCTATGGGTTCGCCAACTATGTAGACATGACCGAGACATGTTTCCGGTCAATAACCAATAGCGGAACCTGGATGCTCATATTGACCCCCACATATTCTACGAAGATCTTTATCGGTCAAACCGCATAACAACATACGTTGGTCCCTTTGTCATCGGTATGTTACTTGCCCGAGATTCGATCGTCGCTATCTCAATACCTAGTTCAATCTCGTTACCGGGAAGTCTCTTTACTCGTTTTGTAATACATCATTCCGCAAGTAACTCATTAGTTGCATTGCTTGCAAGGCTTATAGTGATGTGCATTACCGAGAGGGCCCAGAGATACCTCTCAGACAATCGGAGTGACAAATCTGTCGTGGAATTGTCACGGCAGATGTCCTCGAGCTAGGACTTAGTCGTGGAGCCATCGCAGCTAGGAAGCTTGAAGGGGTTAATGTGGGACAAGGAACACGAGGGTTTATACTGGTTCGGCCCCTTACGGTGAAGGTAAAAGCCTACGTCCAGTTGAGGTGGTATTGATTAGGGTTACGATCACCAGGGAGCTAAACTGCTATGCCCGGCTCTCGATGAGATTGTTGTCGCCCCTCAACCGCTGCCGGGTCGTCCCTTTATATAGGGAGGCTGACGCCCAGCAGCTCTCAGAGTCCCGGCCGGCTCATAAGAGTGTCCGGCTCGGACTCTCAACTATACTTGCCTTACACTACAAGTTCTACCATAATAATGATTGTACTACGGGCCTTAAGCCATATCCGGGTCTTAGGCCCATCTCTGGCCCATCGTCTTCAAGCTTGGCTCCGGGCTTCTGGCAACGACCATATGAGTAACCCGGCCCCTCCTGGCGGGTGACTCTAAGGTCTATATCCTCAACATTAGGCCCCAGATTGATTTGAGCCGGCTCATGTCAATCTTCAATTCTTTCGACAGAAAAAATCTCCGGCTTACCATTTGTGTGAAGGCCATAACCCGGCGTGGCGTCATCCTCTGGACTCCGAATAATCCGCCGTGACGTCATCTTCCATTAAGCCCATTGTTTACTTCGCCAGATCCGCAACGGATCTTTTCATTTACTGTCATCCCAAAAATCGAGGCGTTTCGTGAGGAGATAACCACGCCGTGGACTCCTTGATCCTCGCGCCCACTCATGAGCTTGCCTTATAAATAGGCCGGCCCGACGGGCCTCCAGCCACCTCTCTGTCCTTCGTCTTCTTCCTCGCGCCACTGCTCCCCTTCCTGATCTCTGCTGCTGTCGCCGCCGCGGGTCTCCTCGTCGTCATCAACTCAGGCCGCTCCATCACCCTGATCGGACCAGAGAAACGCGACAACCTCCGCAGCTCTCCAGCTCCTGTAAGTCCCGCTTGTCCTGTAGAATAGATCTGCCGTAGGGTTCGTCCGCGTTCTTCGTGTTCGTCGCCATTGCCACAAACTCCGGTAATTTTCTTTCTTACTGCTCCTTTTGATCTAAGATCTGCATAGAACTAGTGCGGCGGTTGTTTGGTACTTATTTCAAATGCCAGTAGGTCTCTTTCCACTGCATAACGGCTTCGTTCGAGCTCAAGAACATCCGCGCGTCTGTTTCTAGGTCTAGAAGCTTTTATTTTACCCGACCATTCTGATCCAAAAGTTTTACTGCAATGTGCGAAACCTGTTTTACCACACTTAATAAAAAACTGCAATCATTGAGCCTCGGCGGTTTACATTTCCGGTTTAAAGAAACCACGCGCCGTAGAACCTTCCGGCTTAAAGAAAACCATGCTTCGTAGAATCCTCCGGCTTAGCTGTGATAAGGCCGTAGATAATCAATTTATTCTGAATGCCCCTGCGGCTTAAATAACCCACTGTACGTAGGTATATACCATTAGTCCCCTTCATAAGCCGCCACCTTAGCTTTGAACTGTAGATCTCCTCCGGTTTATAATTAACCCGGACATTTTCCTTTTTGTCATAGACTGCCGACTTTCACCATGCCTCCCAAAGCTCCCATTACTTGCAACTGGATGAGGTCCAATGTCACCAATGAGACCCTAGCAGATTTTGTCAAGTCCGGATATCTGCCCAAGAAGGACATCATGTCCTACCGTGCCCCTGACCCGTCAGAAGAGAGACCACAGCCAAAGGACGGGGAGGTAGTGATTTTTGCGGATCATATGAGCCGGGGCTTCGCACCGCCCGGCTCAAAGTTTTTTAGGGACGTTCTAAACTTCTTCGACTTGCAGCCTCAAGATATAGGACCCAACTCAGTGTCCAACATCTGCAATTTCCAAGTCTTCTGCGAGGTTTACCTGGGAGAAGAACCTAGTCTGCTGCTCTTCAGAGAGCTTTTTTATTTGAACCGTCAGAATGAGTGCGCCAATGGACCAAGTCTAGAGCTAGGTGGCATCTCTATTCAGCGGCGAAGAGACTGTCTTTTCCCTTATGCCGAGCCGCCGAGCCACCCAAAGGACTGGAACATGACTTGGTTCTATTGTCAAGATACATCACCGGCTGATGAAAGTCCGATGCCCGGCTTTCGCCCATCACGTCTGGAGCCAACTCACCCACTGTCGGATAAGCTGACTCAAGCGGAGCGCCAGCCTCTGCTCCCCACTATCAACAAGATCAAGGCTCTCCTGGGCAATGGTCTAAATGGAATCGACCTGGTCCGGGTCTGGATCTCATGGCGGGTGATCCCATTGAGCCGCCGCCCCGGCTTAATGTGTGAGTACACGGGCCGAAAAGATGACCCTCAGAGACACAGCCGCAACGATCTTCCTGAAGATGTTGCAGAAGAAATGACCAAGGCTCTTTTAAACGAGAGCCTGGCAGACTGCGGAAGGACCGGGCTAGCCCCCTTCTGCAAGACCAACCCAGCCCGAGCGGTAAGCCGCTGATCTGAACATTTTATCTGTACATGACTTTCATCTGACTTGTTTTAAGAAAACCTCATGGCACCTTTCAGGCTGATGATAAGTTCTGGCGGGTCAAGTATGACCATGAAGCGGCCAAGAAGGCCAGAAAGGCGAAGAAAGCCGCCAAGAAAGCCGCCCCTCGCAAGAAAGGAAGCAGGCCTACTGCTTCAGAGCTGATGCAATTAAGCGACAGCTCCAAGTCAGAGGTAACCCCTGAACCTTTAAGTCTTTGCTGTATTTGTTGTTTGTTGCTGTCCGCCTTATCAATACTTGCTTATTGTCAGGATGACACCGGCGCAAGTAACCCGGTGGTTGAAGAGGTAATGTCACTTTCCTCCGACTCGGAGCCCTTGCCAAGGCTGAAAGTCCGAAGGGTAACCCGGAAAGTAAGCTTTTCACATCCTTTAGCTCATCAAGATCCTCAATTTATTTTGAAGCGACAGGTTCATGAGAGCCGGTGTCACACCCGGACCAGCAAGGACACCGACCTCTCAGCCGGGTTACCCGACGCATCAAGGAAGCGCCGAACTGAGGTTATTTCCCACTTGTACCCTTTTCATCCGTTGGCGGGTGTTATCCGTCAGCCACTCAATTCTTCTGACTCAAATTATCAGGAGACCTCCCCCTCTTCGGGCGACTCTATGCAGTCGAGTCTTCCGGCTTTCAAGACCGCGCCCGGGTAATGACAACCATCTCATATTATACTTGTTTGTACTTACCCTTTTTGTGCTTAACGTTTCTGTCCTTTCAGTGCCCAGGCGAAGCTCACCAAGAGAGCGAAGAAGACCAAGTCAGCCGGAGTGCCGGATTTGCCTGAACCGGAAGTGACGGCTCAAGAACCACCAGCTGCCGCTGCCCCCGAAGCCATCATTCCAACCGACAAGGCACCTGAGGCCGCTGCCCCGACTACCAAGGCAACTACAGAAGCTTCTGTTAACCCGGAGGCCTCCAGCTCGGCTCCACCAGCAGACGACCCGGACGTGGTAATCACCCGGACGGAGTTCGTTGAGCCAGGGAGACCTACCGTACTGGCCAAGTGCTCCGCTAAGGGGGAGTTGCTGCAGCCCCACCGGGTGAACCTGGACCTCTCCGACTACACCAACCTGAGCATTGGAGAGCTCGTCTCTGGCTACATCAGCCAAGTGCACAAGAGCCGGGACGCAGAGGTCGCCATGGTGAACCAGATCCAGCAAAAATCTGAGGTATCATTCTGTTGTCCTCTTACTTACTGCATAGTTACCTTTACCATGCTAGCCCCCAAGTCAACGACTTATGATTGAATATGTTGTAGACTTAGGTTCCGGCTTACTCCATTGAGCCGGCAGTTTGTAGATAGATACGTTCAATATGCATTAGCCCCCAAGTGCCAAGTGTCTTTGCTTGGAAAATGCTTGGGACTTATATAGTAACTGTTCATGCCATAACCCAGAAACTTATATAGGCTGCTGGCAAGAAGCTTGAGGCTGACCTTGCTGATGTCAAGAGCTGGCTAAAGATGCAAGAGATGGAGACTCGGAAGGCAAACGCCAAGTTTGTATCCAGCATCGCCGCTCAAGAGAAGCTGAAGACAGAATTTGATGCTGAGCGGAAAGCCTGGGCCGAAGAGAAGGCCGCATTGGTGACCCGGGCTGAACAGGCGGAGAAGACTCTCTCCGAGAAGACCGCCGAGCTCTCCGGCCTAAAGCGCCAGGTTTCCCAGATGGTGGCCGCCATCTTCGGTAAGTCGCCTCACCGGCTTTCATCAAGTTTAGAATGTTTATATCTCATAATTCATCCTTGTCGCCGGCTTATCTGATTCTGTTAAACAGGTCCCAGAAGTGCCAACCTCAACCAGAGCGTGGTCACCAAGCTGAAGGCCGTGTATACCCTGGTGGAGCAGCTCTACACCGGGTCACAGCGTGCCTTAGCTGTGGTGGCCCTATCCAACGAGGTGCCGACTCACCTGGCAGAAGTCCTGCGCCGGCTCGCCGTTCTGCCTCAGCGGATCCAAGAGCTGCGACGGGCCTCTGCGAGAGCCGGAGCGATTGCCGCGCTGAGCCGGGCCAAAGCATTCCTGCCGGAGTTAGACCCGGCGGACATCGCCCTTGGCTATCCAAGCCTGAAGGAAGACGGCTCAGCTTTCGATCAGAAGGACTTCGCAGCTTGCGTGAAGGCTGTACGCCCGGTGGCCACCCTTATCGGAAACGACACAGATCTAACCAAGTACCAGCCGGGTTACAATGCGGAGAATCAGAGGATTCCAACCCCTCGCTATGAAGCCCTCAACTTGATCCCGTCGGCTCGTCAGCACACTTTCGCCCCGGAGATTGACCCGGCCGGGTTAATTGACGAGGAAGCCCAATTCGAAGCTCTCAGCGGCATCGACTGGAAGTCATCAACTTTCCAGGTCTTGGGATCAGCCGGAGGAGAGGATAGGAACGAGCCGGAGACTTCAACTCAGCAAGCATCATAACTCGGCTGGCGGTTTACCAAACAATGCTCCACCCTTTTAGACTTGATGAATTTTGTAATAGAGTAGGTGCAACATTTTATCTCTGCCGTGCCATCGTGCACGTATTGAATGCTAAATTCTTTTGAAGTTGTCTCTTTGATATTTCTCCGGGTCATAATCAATCATTTGTTGTTCTTAACCTCAAAAGAGGTGCCTTTAATTATCCTGCATAGAAAGGCAAATCACAAGTCTCGAGGCGGCTTACCGCCCTGAGAATCATAAGTTTTAGATAACCCGGAATATGAATCAAAAAGGACTTATCTTCAATGATATCCTTAATACAGCCGTAAAAACATACTTAACGGCCTGCAAGCATACTTCCGGTTTAGATAACCCGGATAAGAAGGTTGGTACCGCAACTCCGGTTTACCTGTCTTACAACACCCATTGTGTTCAGCAATACTGTAAACCCAAGTTAAGCCGGCAAGGTGAAACCCGGCCGTACACACTTTGAAATAATCAGAAGAAACTTGTTATAAAGCAGAGGAACGTAGGGGCTTCCAGTTCGGATACGACCAGAGACCCGGCCCAAAGAGGGTTATGCTAAGATTCGTATACGATCATATAGCCCCCAGTGGGTGTGGCGATGCCAATCAAGAGGGTATCGACAGCTATGTTCTCTTTGGTTCGAATACGACCCATGTTTGAACAGGAAGCCCCCAAGTGATTTTAAGAATTGTTTAACGACGCTGATTCGGATACAATCCACGTCGGTTCTCAGAGGGGCTAAACTATGATTCAAATATGACCAAAGGTAACCTCCCAATGAGCTCGGCACTTTGCCAATCAAATGGGTATCGGCAGCTATGTTCTCTTTGGTTCGAATACGACCCATGTTTGAACAGGAAGCCCCCAAGTGACCTTATTGCTTATGGCTAGATTCGAATACGATCATAAGCCGGATCCTCCTTTTAGTAATCATGTAATCTTGCAATGAAAACAACACGTGCATATTTGGAGGAGAAAAAAGGACAGAGGTCCTGCTTTATTGCTTATCATAATATATACATGGCTGAGAGAAATATGTACACCACGAGAGCCGGTGACTCAAGTGTAGTAAGGCCGAAGCTGAGCTATGTTCCACGGCCGACGGGTCTCTTCCTCCGACTTACGTGAATCTTTGTGCTCCCGGATGTCAATGAGGTAATATGACCCGTTGTGCAAGTTCTTGCTGACCAAAAAGGGCCCTTCCCAAGGCGGGGATAACTTGTGTGCATCTGTTTGATCCTGGATGAGCCGGAGCACGAGATCGCCTTCCTGGAAGACCCGGGATTTGACCCGGCGGCTATGATAGCGGCGCAGGTCTTGTTGGTAAATCGCTGAACGGGCTGCTGCCACATCATGCTGTTCGTCCAACAAGTCAAGAGCATCTTGGCACGCCTGTTCATTATCCGCCTCAACGTAAGCTGCCACTCGAGGTGAGTCATGACGGATGTCACTGGGGAGGACTGCTTCTGCTCCATAAACCATGAAGAAAGGCGTAAAACCTGTAGACCTATTAGGATTAGTGTTGATGCTCCATAACACGGAGGGCAACTCCTCCACCCAACAACCCGGCGTCCGTTGCAAAGGGACCAAAAGCGGGGCTTGATACCCTTCAAAATCTCCTGATTAGCTCTCTCAGCTTGACCATTGGATTGAGGATGAGCCACTGAGGAAACATCAAGTCGGATATGCTCTCGTTGACAAAACTCCTCCATGGCGCCTTTGGAGAGATTGGTGCCATTGTCAGTTATAATGCTGTGTGGAAAACCAAAGCGAAAGATCACCTTTTTCATAAACTGAACCGCCGTGGCTGCATCACACTTGCTAACGGGCTCCGCTTCAACCCACTTGGCAAACTTGTCAACTGCCACCAAAAGGTGGGTCTTCTTATCCTTGGACCTTTTGAAAGGCCCAACCATATCAAGCCCCCAGACCGCAAAGGGCCAAGTAATCGGGATCATCCTCAGCTCCTGAGCCGGCACATGAGCCCGTCGTGAGAACCTCTGGCAACCATCACATTTACTGACCAAGTCCTCTGCATCGGCATGAGCCGTCAGCCAATAAAAACCATGGCGAAAAGCCTTGGCCACAAGAGACTTTGAGCCGGCGTGATGGCCACAATCCCCTTCGTGAATCTCACGCAAGGTCTCTTGACCTTCCTCAGGGGAGACACAACGCTGAAATGCTCCTGTAACACTGCGATGATGCAACTCGCCATCGATAACGATCATTGACTTAGCCCGCCGGGTTATTTGCCTGGCCAAAGTTTCATCCTCAGGCAACTCGCCCCGGGTCATGTAAGCCAGATACGGCATTGTCCAGTCCAGTATGACGTGGAGAGCCGCCACCAGTCGTGCCTCCGGGTCAGGGACAGCCAAATCTTCCTCAGTAGGCAACTTAACAGAAGGGCTATACAGGACGTCCAGGAAAGTGTTAGGCGGCACCGGCTTTCGCTGAGAGCCCAGCTGGCTTAAGGCATCCGCCGCCTCGTTCTTCCTGCGATCGATGTGTTCCACTTGATAACCCTGAAAGTGCCCAGCAATGGCATCAACCTCGCGGCGATAAGCCGCCATGAGAGGGTCCTTAGAGTCCCACTTGCCCGATACTTGTTGAGCCACCAAGTCTGAGTCACCGAAACACCTTACCCGGCTCAAACTCATCTCCTTAGACATCCGAAGACCGTGGAGCAAGGCCTCGTACTCAGCCGCATTGTTAGTGCAAGGAAACATCAACCATAGCACATAATGGAATTTGTCACCTTTAGGGGAAGCCAATACAACTCCAGCCCCCGAGCCCTCCAACTGCCTGGACCCGTCAAAGTGGATAGTCCAATATGTGTTATCCGGCTTCTGCTCGGGCACTTGTGACTCTGTCCAATCATTGACGAAATCCACCAAGGCCTGAGATTTAACAGCAGTGCGTGGCACGTACTTGAGACCATGAGGTCCGAGCTCGATAGCCCACTTAGCCACTCTCCCTGTGGCCTCTCTGTTTTGAATGATATCACCAAGAGGGGCAGAACTGACCACGGTTATGGGATGACCCTGGAAATAATGCTTAAGTTTCCAGCTCGCCATGAACACACCATAAACAAGCTTCTGCCAATGCGGATATCGCTGCTTGGACTAAATGAGCACTTTGCTGACATAATAAACCGGCCGCTGAACCGGATGCTCCTTACCCTCCTCCTTGCGCTCCACCACCATAGCCACACTGACGGCTCGTGTGTTCGCCGCCACATATAATAATAAGGGCTCTTTGTCAACCGGAGCAGCAAGGACTGGAGGCTCTGCCAGCTGCTTCTTCAAATCCTCAAAGGCAGTATTAGCTGCATCATTCCAAACAAAGTTATCAGTTTTCTTCATCAACTGATATAATGGCATGGCTTTCCCGCCCAAACGGCTTATAAACCAGCTTAAAGCAGCGATGCGACCCGCCAAGCGCTGAACGTCATTTATACACGCCGGCTTAGCCAGGGAGGTGATGGCCTTGATCTTCTCCGGGTTAGCTTCAATGCCTCTGTCAGAAACCAAAAAACCCAAGAGTTTGCCTGCAGGAACACCAAAGACACACTTGGCCGGGTTAAGCATCATCTTGTAGACCCGGAGATTATCAAAGGTTTCCCTTAAATCATCTATCAGGGTTTCCTCTTTTATGGACTTAACCACGATATCGTCCACATAAGCGTGAACATTGCGCCCAATCTGTTTATGAAGACAGTTCTGTACACAACGCTGGTAAGTCGCCTGTGCACACTTGAGTCCAAAGGGCATAGACACATAACAGAAGGCTCCAAAGGGAGTGATGAACACCGTCTTCTCCTGGTCCTTAACTGCCATCTTAATCTGATGATATCCGGAGTAAGCATCCAAGAAACTTAAGCGTGCACAACCTGCCGTAGCATCAATGATTTGATCAATATGGGGGAGGGCAAAAGGATCAGCCGGACACGCCTTGTTTAAGTCTGTGTAGTCCACACACATTCGCCAAGTGCCGTTCTTCTTGAGTACGAGCACCGGGTTAGCTAACCACTCTGGGTGAAAGACTTCAACGATGAACCCGGCCGCCAAGAGCCGGGCCACCTCTTCACCAATAGCTTTCCGCCTCTCTTCATTAAACCGCCGAAGGAACTGCCTGACCGGCTTAAATTTCGGATCAACATTGAGAGTATGCTCAGCGAGTTCTCTAGGTACACCTGGCATGTCAGAAGGTTTCCATGCGAAGATGTCCCTATTCTCACGGATGAACTCGATGAGCGCGCTTTCCTATTTTGGATCCAGGTTGGCACTGATGCTAAACTGCTGAGATGAATCCCCTGGAACAAAGTCAACAAGCTTAGTTTCATCAGCCGACTTAAATTTCATCGCCGGCTCATTCTCCGTAGTCGGCTTTTTCAGAGAGGTCATATCTGTTGGGTCAACATTGTCTTTGTAAAAACTCAACTCCTCTGTAGCACAAACAGATTCTGCATAAGCCGCATCGCCTTCCTCACACTCCAGAGCCACTTTCCGGCTGCCGTGAACCGTAATGGTCCCATTGTGACCCGGCATCTTGAGTTGTAAGTACACATAACACGGCCGTGCCATGAACTTGGCGTAAGCCGGCCGTCCAAATATAGCATGGTATAGACTTCTTATCTTGACCACCTCAAAGGTCAATTTCTCCACCCTGTAGTTGTTCTCATCACCAAAGGCCACTTCCAACTCAATCTTGCCGACTGGATAAGCCGACTTACCAGGTACCACACCATGGAAGATAGTGTTCGACTGGCTGAGGTTCTTATCAACCAACCCCATACGGCAAAAAGTCTCATAATAGAGGATGTTGATGCTGCTGCCTCGATCCATGAGCACCTTTGTGAACTTATATCCTCCCACTTGGGGAGCCACCACTAAGGCCAAGTGGCCCGGGTTATCCACCCGGGGAGGGTGATCCTCCCTACTCCACACTATAGGCTGCTCAGACCACCGCAAGTAGCGCGGAACCGCCGGCTCAACAGCATTCACGGCCCTCTTATGAAGCTTCTGATCTCGCTTGCACAGACTGGTGGTAAACACATGATATTGTCCACCGCTAAGCTGCTTTGGATTGGTCTGATAACCCCCCTGCTGCTGTTGATGACCCTGGCCAGACTGTTGATTAAAGCCCCCTTGACCGTTCTGAGGACCAGAATTTGAGCCGCCCCCCGGGGCCATGAAAGCCGCCGGCGCCTGAGCCGCCGCCCGGGCCATTGTAATTCTTAAAAGCCTTCATGATTGCACAATCCTTCCATAGATGAGTCGCCGGCCTCTCTCTAGAGCCATGCCTTGGACAAGGCTCATTCAACAGCTGCTCCAGCGTCGGACCTGACCCGCCGCCTCGGGGAGGGGGCCTCCCCTTACGTCGCTGGTTATTCCCTTGTGAGCTGGCGTTGGCCACAAACTCTAGGCTGCCATCGGCCTTGCGCTTGCCTCCTCCTTGGCTCCCCGGGTTATGCTGAGGACCCTTGCCATTGCCATTCTTCTTTCCCTTCCCTGCCCTTTCATCATCTGAAGGGGGATCCTTGGTACCATCAGAATTGGCGTACTTGACAAGAGCCGCCACTAGGGTGCCCATATCACTGCAGTCGCGCTTAAGCCGCCCGAGTTTCATCTTCAGGGGCACGAAATGACAATTCTGCTCCAGCATTAAGACTGCAGAGCCGGCATCCATCTTATCTGACGAATGTATGATCTCCTTGACCCGGCGAACCCAATGCGTCGTGGATTCACCCTCCTGCTGCTTACAGTTAGTCAAATCCACAATTGACATCGACTGCCTGCAGGTATCCTTGAAGTTTTGGATGAACCGGGCTTTCAGCTCAGCCCAAGACCCGATGGAGTTCGGTGGTAGCCCTTTCAACCAAGTGCGGGCAGTCCCATCCAACATCATGGTAAAGTACTTGGCCATTGCCGCCTCACTGACCTCCAGTAGTTCCATGGCCATCTCGTAACTCTCGATCCAGGCTGCGGGTTGTAAGTCAGCCGTGTAATTGGGCACCTTCCTAGGGCCTTTAAAGTCCTTGGGTAGACGTTCATTGCGGATAGCTGGCACTAGGCAAGGGACACCCCCGGTCCTGGTAGGGATACCCACATCGACGGACGTCGTCGGATAAGCCGGTGGAGTCTGGTAAGCCGTCAACTGAGGCACCTGCTCCGCCTCTTGCCGCGCTCTGTCTTGGTCTGCTGCGTGAAAGGCTCCATTATAAGCCGGGCCATGGCCAGGAGGCGGGTCATGGCGTCGGACGTTACTTGAGCCGGTCGCTGAGACCATGTGTCTGCTATAACTCGGGCTCTGGCCTGGACGAGGGGTCGAGTGGATCCTGTCCCGGCTGTAGGAGTACGCCTCTTGCTACGCCAGTGCTGTCTGAAGGAGTTCCCTGACCCGGCGGGTTTCAATAGCCGTCGGAGAGTCGCCGTCAACTGGGAGAGCCGCCAGCCGTGCTGCCGCAGCGACCATGTTCTCCAGCGGGTTATTATAATGACCCGGGGGTATTGGCACGTACTGAGGCGGGGCAGGGGGCGCCTGGGGAGGCCCCATCACTCGTGGCTGAATAGGGGCTCCAGACCCGGGCACTATGACCCCTGGCGGGTTACTAGACCCTGCACCTGGCGTGTTGAAGAGGTTACGTGGATCGTAAACCGGAGGGAGTCGGGATTGGGTCTTTTGATGCCTCCTTCTCATGACCTCATTGGCCGCGTTCTGATCCATCGTGAGTTGGAAGGACTGCGCCTGGATCAGCTGAGTTTGGGCATCGAGAGCCGCCCTCTCCGCAGCCAGCCTGATCCCTTCTGCTGCAAGATCCTCTTTAGCTTTCACTAGATCCAATTTTAACTGTGCCACCTCCGCATCGTGCTGAGCTTGATCTGCCGGGTCAACCGTGGCGGTTAATAGGGCCGTCATCTTGTCCGTGAGATCCATCAGCACCTGAGCCGGAGAAGGCACCGGGTTTCCCGCTCCAGCAGCGGGGTTCTGAACAGGCTGCGCATCGGTCATAAAGACCCCAACCTGACTTGGCGGCTCAAACGGGTCCGGAATACTGTCACCATCGGAATAACCCATGAGCCGACCATCTTGAAGTTGATACAACGAGTTTGACTCATCGGTGGCCGACTCGCCGTCAGAGCCGGCGGCCGTCTCATCACCAGATCTAGATCGATCAGAGAGTCCTCCATGGATACATCCCACAAAAGCATGCCTTAAGGCAGGCCGGGCCCGGGCGGGTCGCACACGCTGGGCCATCTCGATGAGATCGGCGCAGAGATCCGGCTCAGGGCCCGGCTCACCAATCTTGCCGATGAAAACATGAATTCCGCCGAAGGGGACCCGATACCCGTACTCAATTGAGCCGGCGTCGGGCCCCAGTTTGCATCGTCGATGTAGAGCTTGCCGCGACGACTCTTGGTCATCCGGCCCACAGCGTATCCCTTGAGCCCTTTGAAGCTGCCCTTCAAGAACTCAAATCCACCGTGCGCTGGCCCCACGGTGGGCGCCAACTGTCGTGGAATTGTCACGGCAGATGTCCTCGAGCTAGGACTTAGTCGTGGAGCCATCGCAGCTAGGAAGCTTGAAGGGGTTAATGTGGGACAAGGAACACGAGGGTTTATACTGGTTCGGCCCCTTATGGTGAAGGTAAAAGCCTACGTCCAGTTGAGGTGGTATTGATTAGGGTTACGATCACCAGGGAGCTAAACTGCTATGCCCGGCTCTCGATGAGATTGTTGTCGCCCCTCAACCGCTGCCGGGTCGTCCCTTTATATAGGGAGGCTGACGCCCAGCAACTCTCAGAGTCCCGGCCGGCTCATAAGAGTGCCCGGCTCGGACTCTCAACTATACTTGCCTTACACTACAAGTTCTACCATAATAATGATTGTACTACGGGCCTTAAGCCATATCCGGGTCTTAGGCCCATCTCTGGCCCATCGTCTTCAAGCTTGGCTCCGGGCTTCTGGCAACGACCATATGAGTAACCCGGCCCCTCCTGGCGGGTGACTCTAAGGTCTATATCCTCAACAAAATCCTAATCTCGATCTATGCCAACTCAACAAGTACCATCGGAGACACCTGTAGAGCACCTTTATAATCACCCAGTTACGTTGTGACATTTGGTAGCACACAAAGTGTTCCTCCGGTATTCGGGAGTTGCATAATCTCATAGTCATAGGAACATGTATAAGTCATGAAGAAAGCAATATCAATATACTAAACAATCAAGTGCTAAGTTAACGGAATGGGTCAAGTCAATCACATCATTCTCTAATGATGTGATCCCGTTAATCAAATGACAACTCATGTCTATGGCTAGGAAACTTAACCATCTTTGATTCAACGAGCTAGTCAAGTAGAGGCATACTAGTGACACTCTGTTTGTCTATGTATTCACACATGTACTAAGTTTCCGGTTAATACAATTCTAGCATGAATAATAAACATTTATCATGATATAAGGAAATAAATAATAAGTTTATTATTGCCTCTAGGGCATATTTCCTTTAGTTCCCACATACTCGATGGTGGTCTTTAAACTCCCACGGGGATTATGTGAAAAAATGAATAGTTTGACTAGAAGCTTTTGGTGGGGCAGCAAGCAGAGCAAGAGGAAACATCATTTGGTATCTTGGGATACACTAACTATGCTGAAACATATGGGACGACTCGGCTTCCGAGACATCAAGCTATTCAATCTAGCATTATTGACTCGTCAAGTGTGGAGGATTTTGCAGTTACCGAACTTCCTAGGTGCTAGAATCTTAAAAGAGATCTGCTTCCCTAAAATAGATATCAAGCATGCTTCCTTCGGATCAATGCCATCTCAGGTATGGAGATCACTAATTGAGGGCAGAAATATTCGGAAGTTGGGACTTATACGTAGAATTGGGAATGGCCAGTGCACTGAGTGTGGCTAGACAACTGGATACCGCGGAGCGAATGCTTGATCCATGTGGCGACCATCTCAGATTCGCCTCCGGAATTGGTCTCGGAGCTCATTGATGTCACCATGGGCTGGTGGGACAGAACTGCTCTGGACACATTTTTTACCTATGGATATTGAGGATGTAACATTCCCATCAGTTCAGTGCAACAGGAAGACTTTTGGCATGGCACCATGAATCAACTGGGTCTCCTTGGTGTGATCATGCTACAAAATGTTGGTTACAACTAAGAAAGTTAGAGAGTACTGGCTTGAGGGAAGACAAAGCACGAGTTCGAACCACGAGGAGAAAGATTGGACTACATTATGGAAGACCAAGGTCCCTCGAAAGTGAGGGTATTCGCCTGGTGTTTGGCCAATAGATCGATGCCTTTGGCCGCTATTTGCACCACCGGCATGTGGCAAACATGTCGTAATGTGAAATCTATGGGGCGAGCGATGATACATGGAGACATTCATTGATTAACTACACTATGTCGAGGTGTGTGTGGGCACTCCTGGACGGCATGCCAACTGAACACATGTGCTTAACTATATGCCCTAACCCGAAAGAATGGTTCTTCCACATGCTCGATACATTATCGCATGGGGAATTCACACGGCTCATCATCACTTTGTGGGCAATTTGGAGTGCACGACAGAAAGCAATACATGAGGTTGTCTTTCATAGTCCCAAGGCCATTCACGGGTTCATTTTGAGATATCTAGCAGTCTTGGAGATACTTAGCAACACGGCACACAAACAAAGTCCGCAGACGCATCATGGATGGAGGCCTCCAAGGTGGATACCATGGACTGAAGGTATGGCAAAAATAAATGTAGATGGTGGTCTAGCAAAAATCACAGAAATGGTGTCGCTGGAGTGATCTGCAAAGATGCCCAGGGGGTTTACATGGGATTTTTAGTTTGTGTCTTGAGTGATTGAATTGATCCATGGCATGTTTAAAGGCTCTAGCCCTGGCAACTGATCTGAACTTACAGAATGTTACGCATGTGATGTTGAACAAGTGATCAAGCAAATCAGAGAAGGGAGCAAGGGAGTTTATAGTGCTATCATTCAGGAGATTGTAGTTCGAAGAAATCTTCAGCCACTTTTATGGTGTTCCATCTGACGGATCGTTGGCCACTTTGCCTGGGTTGATGTTATTTTTCAAGGCGTGGTCTGGTACGTTGGTTAAATCTTCGATAGTGCCGACTTCGTGGGTGGCGGGTGTGGCCAAATTTCCCATGCCTTTAGACTTACCTTCGATCCTGTCATAGACCGAAGTCTGACCATCCAAGAGGCTGAGAGTCAGGATTCTGCTTAACATCCCGTTTAAAGCGGAAGTTCGGCTTCACCCATATCTTGGCGGTAGGGAGAGCCGACCTGTAGGAGAGCAGAGACGTGGCCAGATGCTACCTCGGGATCTTTGTTGGAAGGGTTTGTAGCCTGATCTAGAAGAGTGATGTTCGTAACCGAGCTCAAAGCTAGGTTCGAGGGACAGATCTCGTCGTAGGCCTGCTCCAGATTGAATCTGGGTTGTGAGTGACGACACCTGTAGGTTCATTGGGATGGTATGACACCCAGCCTAAGAAGATGAGTTCGCCGCGATAATCTGTGGCATATTCCAGATTGCCAAACCAAAGGGCTTGGCCTGGGGGGACTCTCCACCTGGTCGAGGTGGCCAATGGAGTCGGCGTGCAGTGCGATGCCGCCGAAAGTGAAAATCTGGCCAGGGACAAAAGACGTCGCCACAACCAATGTTATCATCGATTCGAAGACCCTCCATCGAGCTCTCGTGATCACCTCACAGGACCTATATGGGCCACTAATGTCGGTGCTAAAACCGACAGATCTCGGATAGGGGGGTTCCAAGCATGATGATCTGAGCTAGATGGTAACAAGGAGAGTAGGGACACAATGTTTTACCCAGCTTCGGGCTCTCTTGATGTGGTAAAACTCTATGTCCTATATATATATATTGTGATTGATCTACCTCGAGATTGTATGAGTTTGTCTAAGCTCTAAACCTTGTGAGAATGAATGCCTCTACGGACTAAACCCCGTGGCTTATATAGATGCCAGAGGTACCTAAGGTTAACACATGGTCGGTTACAATGTAGGGATAACATGCCAACTATTCAAAGTATGCCTCAAGTGTACACCAAGCCTCCAAGAGATCTTTGTCTTGACTACGCCGAGGGTCAGAGCCAAAAAGGCCCACATTGGTCCTTGATGGGTCCTCGGCCCGGCCCATAGCTGGCAAACCGACGTGGAAAACACCCCCTAACTCGGGACACCGGCCCCCCACCCCCACCCCACACACACACACACACACTTTGTCTCCAATTTGCAAGCGAAAACACGTCCGGACCGCTCGGCGGACCGATACAGGCCCGCGTTGGATGGTTTCCATGGTCCGGACAGGCGGTCCGGACTTATGCAGACGGTTTGAGGGTCGGCGTTGGAGATGCCCTAACACATACACATCTAATATATTTATTCCACCTACATTTTTAAGTTGACCTAACACATCAATTTCTCACACATCAAAGACCAAATATGTCACTTTACGATGTCGTTACCCTGAACAATGACCTTAGAACATGAAACCTTTGGCACAAGGTCTTCCTTTCAGAGCCAAGTTATTGATGACACACCTTCTCGTAGCGCCGCGTTTCCGCTGACGAGAAATGGTGCTCTATTTAGCTCTATCAGCACACATGTAGCATAAATCACTTGAGTTCTACCTTGGCTATCTCCTCTAAATTATCTGAGTCATAGTCAAGTTGATGTATTAAGAAAGGGAAGTTATTCGTACTTACCGGTTCATCTATTTTACAGTGGGACTCAAATATAAAAACATGTTAAAATATAAAGGAAATTATATTAGTCTTGTGTTAAAAATTGTCAGTTAGCAATATTTTCATAGCATCTTTAATGATGCAAGTGTAATTACCATAGTTTGATTGTTTGCACTTCATAAGTTCACATATGCCCCTTTAAGATGATCTTTGAGGCCAATGCAACATATCCAAATGAGGGTTGTGTTTCTACAATTCTCTTCAGGCACAAAAGCTTCCCCCTTGTCCCCCAAAAGTTTATCTTTAGGGAGAACAACTCCCCTTCTTTTTTTGGGGGTGGTGGGGGGGGGGGCTTCCCTTCAGGAAGGAGAGCCTCATGCAGGACAACTCAAACCCATGCAATTTTTTTTAAGTGCTACAAAAATTCATCTCTACTCATAAAAGTAAAACGAAAGGAGAACTGAAACATACAAAAGGTTGTAACTCAAATAAATGTAGACAATGAAAGGAAATTTTAGTAATAAATAGTAGTATATACCGACCTCTAGAAACGTAATGAACCTTACAAACATATGCATATGTGTAAAGGAGTAGAAGTTATTCCTCAACACTTGCATCGAATGTTGCCATACATTTAGTATGACAAGTAGATTCCAAGTTTCAGCATTACTTCGTGGGCAAGTCTAACACTTTCCTAGTTATATGTTATCCGTAGTATTACACATGGACCATACACTAACTATTTCATCGCATAAGATTATTGCGAGATGTAGCGTGTCCTCGCTTGCTGGGGCGCTCATGTCTCCAGTCGGCCAGCCCATTAAAACGGTTTTGAGAAGGTTCTTTAGAACGACACTACCATTTTAGAACCTTCCACGTGATTTTTCTTTTTTCTCATTTTTTAGTGTTTCTTATCGGGTTTTTTTGTTTTCATAGGATTTTTTTTCGTTTTTTCATTTTTAATACATATCTAGTTTTTGCAATACACATTGTTTATTTTTCTGATGCAGGTTGAACATTTTTCAAATACATGACAAATATTTTGTTAAAATAGATGTTTGAACATGTTTTAATACATGTCAAACATTTTTCATATACATGTTGAACATTTTTTGAATGGTACGAAACATTTATTTTTTAAACTATGAGAACACTTTTTTTACATTGTATAAACATCTTTTGAAATGTCATGCAGATATTTTTGAAACACGTAATTTTTTTTGAAATATCATGAAACATATCTATGAATTACGCGAACATTTTTTTACATTATATATACTTTTTTAGAAAAATCACAAATATTTTCTGAAAATACATGAAAGATATTGAAACATCATGGATATTTTTTTAATGTTATCAGAATTTTTAATAAATTACGGGAAAACAATTTACAATGTATGAAATTTTTTTTATATTTCTTGATTTATTTTGGAAAGTTAAGTGAAGTAATTTATTTTCTTCATGGGCCTAGTCTAGTAGGAAATGCTCGTTGGCAGCTCTTGCATGTGTGTACAAAAGAAAATAAATTACTAGAAATGCACAACCATATCGCCAAGAAACCCGACAAAACAAACTAAACATGCTAAAAGTACTAGAAATGCACAACTCGACGCCTCAAGCATGTCGCTGAAAAGAAGTACAGGAGACAATCCGAAAACGCCCCCAGATTGGTATCACACACGCCTGACGATGACGCCCCCAAAAGGGGCACAACACACCGTGTCGCTGTTCTTGCGTCTACTCGAGATGAACGAGAAATTTCAACTCGAGTGCTAGCTAAAAGAGTGGGGAGAGAGGCAAAGGCACTGCCCCAAAGGCTCCAAGTGTGACACGATACCTACTGAAAGGGCCAAGATGTTGCCTAGAGGGGGTGAGTAGGCATTTTATTTTATTTACGGATTTGGCTTTATCTGAATGCAAAAATAAACTAAGCCGATACTTTTCAAGCACAAAATCTAAATATAATAGACTCCGCTAAGTGCACCAAAGGCTTACTCTAAACAAGATGAGAACAACAATAATACTAACGAGCCCAGGTAAGCTGCGCAAACTTACTTGGGCAATACAGAGATGTATGATACGAGTTAGCAATTCACACTAAGTGCATGATATATCAATACTAAAAAGTATGAGTAGCGGTCTATAAAGGTAGGCCTAAATAATCTCTACGATGGATAGCTAACACAATGTAATGAAGACAACAAGATATATGAATGCAAAGTCAAGGCCTAAATAATCTCTACAATGGGATAGCTAACACAATGTAATGAGGACAACAAGATATATGAATGCAAAGTCAACTAGTCAAGTGACCAAAGTATACCCCAAGTAAGGAGCTAGATTTAGGGATAACCGAATACACGCAGACGAAGATGTATCCTGATGTTCACTTCCTTGGAGGGAAACTAGTCACCATTGGAGGATGTGTATTACCACGAAGGCACACCAACACCACGAAGGCTCACCCTATTCCCCTTGAAATATCACCATGAAGGCGATTCTCAACCACTAGTGGTAGACCTTGAGGCGGTCTCCAAACCTTCACAAACTTTTTCCGGGGGTAAGACACAAGAAGATTCCTCACCGGAGCACTCCTACCGCCTATGAGTATCGAACCTCCAAGAGTAACAAGATCAAAGGAAAGTGCTCAAGATTTGCTCAAATCACAAATTACCTTGGTCAAAAGTGGGCGAAGGAGTGCAATGCCGGAAACCTCTCTCAAGAACTCTCATAAATCAATCCAAATATATGATTTGGTGTAGGAGTAAGGAGAGGGATCTTCTTATCATATCTAAGTGAAAAGTGTGTGTGCTGCTCAACCCCTCTATGACGTGGTGAAGGGGTATAAGTAGACTAGAAGAAAACTAGCCATTTGAGAAAGTTTTCTACAAGGGCTGGACGCCCGGGTAGGAACCTGGACGTCTAGTTGTTGTAGCTTTGCACTAAGAAGCCTGGAGGATAGGGGAAACTGAAGGAAATATGCCCTAGAGACAATAATAAAGTTGTTATTTTATATTTCCTTATATCATGATAACTGTTTATCATTCATGCTAGAATTGTATTAACCGGAAACTTGATACATGTGTGGATACATAGACAAAACACCGTGTCTCTAGTAAGCCTCTACTAGACTAGCTCGTTAATCAAAGATGGTTAAGTTTCCTAACCATAGACATGTGTTGTCATTTGATGAACGGGATCACATCATTAGGAGAATGATGTGATTGACAAGACCCATTCGTTAGCTTAGCATAATGATCGTTCAGTTTTATTGCTATAGCTTTCTTCATGTCATATACATATTCCTTTGACTATGAGATTATGCAACTCCCGGATACCGGAGGAATGCCATGTGTGCTATCAAAAGTCACAACGTAACTGGGTGATTATAAAGATGCTCTACAGGTATCTTCGAAGGTATTTGTTGGGTTGGCATAGATCAAGATTATGATTTGTCACTCGAAGTATCAGAGAGGTATCTCTGGGCCCTCTTGGTAATGCACATCATAATAAGCCTTGCAAGCAATGTTACTAATGAGTTAGTTGCGGGATGATGCATTATGCAACGAGTAAAGAGACTTGCCGGTAACGAGATTGAACTAGGTATTGAGATACCGACGATCGAATCTCGGGCAAGTAACATACCGATGACAAAGGGAACAACGTATGTTGTTATGCGGTTTGACCGGTAAAGATCTTCGTAGAATATGTAGGAGCCAATATGAGCATCCAGGTTCCGCTATTGGTTATTGACCGGAGACGTGTCTCGGTCCTGTCTACATAGTTCTCGAACCCGTAGGGTCCGCACGCTTAACGTTCGATGACGATTTTGTATTATATGAGTTATGTGATTTGGTGACCGAATGTTGTTCGGAGTCCCGGATGATATCATGTACATGACGAGGAGTCTCGAAATGGTCGAGAGGTAAATATTGATATATAGGACGATAGTATTCGGACAACGGAAGTGTTCCGGGGGTACCGAGTACGTATCGGGTCACCGGAAGGGGTTCCGGGCATCCCCGGCAAAGATATGGGCCTTATTGGGCCTAGGGCGGGACAGACCAGCCCCTTGTGGGCTGGTGCGCCCCCATATGGGCCGATCTAAGTGGAGAAAGGAAAAGGGGAGGAGGAAAGGAAATAGAGGGAATAGGATTCCCCCTTCCTTTCCCCTCTCCCCTCTTTCCTTCCCCCTCCGAAGATAAGGAAAGTGGGAGGCCGAATTGGAGGAGGCCCCCAAGTAGGATTCCTCCTACTTGGGGCACCCCAAGGCTGCTCCTCTCCCTCTCCCACCTATATATACATGGGGAGGGGGCGCCTAGAACACACACCAACAATTGTTAGCAGTGTGCGGCGCCTCCCTCCATAGTTTACGCCTCCGGTCATATTCACGTAGTGCTTAGGCGAAGCCTTGCGCGGATCACTTCACCATCACCGTCACCACGCCGTCGTGCTGACGGAACTCTCCCTCGACACTTTGCTAGATCAAGAGTTCGAGGGACGTCATTGAGCTGAACGTGTGCAGAACTCGGATGTGCCGTACGTTCGGCGCTTGATCGGTCGGAACGAGAAGAAGTTCGACTACATCAACCGTTTTGTCAAACCTTCCGCTTTCGGTCTACGAGGGTACGTGGACACACTCTCCCCCTCTCGTTGCTATGCATATCCTAGATAGATCTTGCGTGAGCGTAGGAATTTTTTTAAAATTGCATGCTACGTTTCCCAACAGAAACATGGCACACATGGCACCAGGGCGGACATCTAGGAAGTTTGATCTGGATAGGCTTATTCGGCTTTGGACTTTTGTGAGTGATACAAATCAAATGGTGTATATGAGATGTTGACTTGAGCAAGTCCATCACAAACCCTTTTGATCCCCTCTTGACAGTTTGGGATCTCTATAACTCAAGAGCATGTATCCTTTTGTAAATCCATTCTTGAGCATATATGCTTTTCGACGGTCATCGATCGACACATCTAAAACCAAAGACACTGATGCCTTTGACTTGAGATTGATGTTGACGTTTATATTTGGCTTAAGTTGGGAAGACAATCTTGGTCATGTTACTTGGTGAAGACTTCAAATGCCTCCCACGTATACCATGGGAAGCCTCTTCTCATAGATTATCTTCATACATCTATTATGTGATCATTTGCGAACTTCAAGTATATAATCTTTTGGGATGCCTATCTTGAACTTGCCCTTGTCAACCATGATCATCAACACTTGATGCCATCCTCTCTCATGGGCACTTTGAACCTCTCTCTTGACACAGACCCATGAGAATCATCTAACCAACATAGATATGAAAAATACAAAGTATGTGTCAGTACACAAAGCATGATTGAAAAATGCTTACCATACCAAGATCCCATGTGGTACATGGTTTGCGCTTATGTGTTGACCATTTAGAATTCGATCTTCAAGCTTTATCTTGGTCAACCTTTTTATCTTTACTCCATGATCCGAACTTGATGTCTAGAAATTCATTTCTTTTTTATCATGATAACATCCTCAAAACGACCTCCAATGGAAAATTGTTCAACATGAAGTTTCCTTGTTTTATCGAGGCAAAGGGTTTTGCTTTTTGAATCATCTCAAATTGATGTCGTATGCAAATTCTGTAGCCAAAACTGTCCAACCTGATAATGACCAGAAAAGTGACGCCCGACCCCAGACAACCATGTTTGATACCTGGCGCCAGTTATTCGGCCCCTAAGATTACCTCGGATAGAAAATCGTTCAGCACAAAAAAGTTTACGTATTATTAAGTAGAACAACTTTGCTTTTTGAGGCATTTCCATCCGAGGTCATATGCGGCCTATGGGTCCGAAAAACTAACTGGTGTTGATGATATTCATTGCAAAATTGAACAATCTCCATACTGCATCATCAATGGAATACTGGCATGATGTCACTGTTGCTGCCTGGAAATTCTCATTCATTACCAAGTGTCAATGTGTGTGTGTGTGTGTGTGTGTGTGTGTTTGTGTGTGTGTGTGTGTGTAACCAGCACTCTAGCTAGTGTTGATACCAAGTACATATTAGGGGAAGGCCACCATCAAAGACAACTTCCTTGCCGGGATCACCCGCCATTGGGCACCTTGTCATCCACATGACTAAGGAGAAAGCCAATGACGTAACATGACCAATGATGATGCCCCGTCATCCGAGGGCGAAGTCCCCTGCACCACCACCAGACTTCACCTGAATCAACCACTATAAGAAGTCACCACATTGCATTTGAAACCCTAGATCGCCCCTAGCCATTGCCATGGTCAAACCTGGCCACCGACTAGTCTTCAAGCCATCCCCACCTGGTCACAGACGGAGCAGAGCAAGGATGAACCTCCCGGCAGTGGTCTTCGCCATCGAGTACGAGGATGGCGACCATGGTCCTTCAGGTCGCGACCAACAACCTAGGACAACCTCCCCCTCTTCCCTCCCCTGTCCTGCCCAAAAACTGGGCAGGGACAAGTTCCCTGCCGACAGTCCATGGCAAGGTGAGACGAGGCCGTAGATCCACCTTGTTGTGACCCCCCCCCCCCCCCCCCCCCCCCCCCCCAAGTCGGCGATAACCACCCCTGCATGGCGTCACTGAGGCCCCTGGCAGAGGCACAGATCTAGGCCAAAGGGGAGCGGAGAGGGAAAGAGCGCCCCGCCTTCGTGTGCCACTGCCTGAGGCTTTGCCGGCGACGAAGATGGGAAGGGTCACGACATGAGGGGGTCTGGCAGCGGGCGGCTAGTGGGGGCGCCCAAACGTTATTTTGCTGATCGTTCCAAGTGCTAAAAGTTGCCCTCTTCTTAAAAAAAGGTTCATCTCATGTTACGCTAGAGTTTATGTTATTTTTGTGTCATTTAGAACTACTATGTCTGGTCTATATCTCGAGGAGTAGATGATACAAAAAATGTTTGAATTGTTTTATATGACAAACACATACATTAATAGCCAACTGAGTGTAGCTTAAATGGCTAGATTCCTTGTGGTGGAACCAGCCCAAGTTCTAAACTTGACACCACTGCACGCATTTTTTTAGATTCATTTCAGTCATTCCGACGATATTTGTTCAGTCAAAGGAGACGTTCTGGTTGGGCAACACGACTTTGATGACTTCGTCAATTTCAAAATGTTATGCTGCATTAATATCTTGAAGCAGCTTATAGGAGTAGGATGTATTATGGACATGCGGATGCCGTACATCCCTAATCGTCATACATTTGCAAATGGATAGAGGATGACAAACTGGCTTGATTGAAAAACCGCTAATGTGTCAACTTACCTTAAAAATCCTCAGTGGTACGAGTTTGTACCGAAATCTTTTTTGGCCAATCGCATGAGAAGATGGCATTTTAAACATTTTTGTTAGCAGTTTTATTTGTGTCGGGGTGACAGTTTCTTCTGAGCATTTTTCGAGAGGATGGCCTTCATCCCAAAAATATAATGTTGTTCCAAAAAACTACCAGTCCACACACAGTTAAAAGTGCCATTAAAATGTTCACAAATGTCACCCGGGGAACGTTCTCGGGCTAAGAGGGTCAATGTTAGTAATATATTTCCGCCGTCCCAACATAAATGTCTTAAGTTAAGTTGTAGTAGTAGTTGAGACAGAACTACTCCAGAACCTAATCAGCATAGGTAGGTTAATACATAAAAATAATTTACTGTACCAAAATTTTGGCCAAGGTAATAAATACTTTAATCCAAACGCGGCTCGTACAAGTACTGCCACCCTCTTCCCGCAAAAAAAAAAGTACTGCCACCCTCAGTACAGTGGCCGCCCGGCACTTCGTACTCCTCGAAATCGCTGCGAAAGAAGAAGCGTCCCACCGACGAAACACGGGCACCAAGCAACCAGAGGAAGCACACCACGTCAAGCCAGCCAATGAGAGCACGCCGCGCGGAATCGGTGACGTGGTGTGGCCAATCCGGTGCCATCCCGCGCCCAACTCGGCAACTCCCCATGCATTGCTCGGAGCCACAAGCGGCAACCACTCTCAGCAGCATCGACGAGAGATATTTATTCTACTGCGAAAAAAATAAGCGTCGGCGAGAGCTTAGTGTCCACGTCCAACAACGAGACCACCAACGGTAAGAAAAAGTGGATGCGTCACAGGAGGAGCACTCCGCTGGATTCTCTTTCTCGCCCATCCGGCTGACCGGTTGTGTGGGTCCGCCGCTGCCTCTGCCCCGTCCCGTGCTGTGACACTGGCGCGTGCGCGTGGTGTGTTGGGCCGATCGAGCGGCGCGACGAGGGAATCCTCGCACGCAGACGCAGGCAAGGAAGGTATCGAAAGGAGTAATGACGAGAAGCAAATAAAGCCGCAGGGAGGTGGAAAAGTCATGAGATGGGCGCGCTGCTGCCTTTGCTGCTTGCTGGCTGGGACCTCTTCCCCACACGCGCTGGTCGGGCATCTCTGCGCTGTAGAGGCAGACTGGCCGGCCGGCTAGTCCAGGAGGCAACCGAGTAGATTCGATTCTCACGGTAAATCCTGGTCCTTTTACGTTGTTTTTGCAGTAATAACGTGCCAGATCCATGGCCATTCTGGAGCATTTTGGGCAGAATCACAGCTAGTTTTCTTTAAGAACCATGCCCGTCGTATGAACCGGATTTTCCCTTAAAAAAATTTGTGGACCGAATTTGTGTCCCGTGTAGCCAACCCGAGCCATAATTAATAAGAGCATCTACACCCGGAAGCTACGCCTCCGCGGTCAGTCCGATCACTCACGGGTAAAAAAAACTCAGCCCACCTGAGCGCCTCAAACTGGCCTCAAATGTCTGAGTTAACGGGCGCACCTCATATTCAATCCGAATGTACGATCGATATGAGGTGGCCCGAGCGCGTCTGCCATGTCGTGCTGGCAGTTGGATCCCTCACGTAAACGCCCGGAAACCCATCGGTCTGGCGGGCATCTCCTCCGGTGAGGGTGCAAATGTCGTGTGGCACTGCTCCGACTCGCTGCCCAGGGGCCAAGGCCCGGCTGTTTAAGCCGAACGGTGTCCCAACCCTAGCCACATCCGCTCCCACCCTCCTCGCGCCTCTAGGCGGAGCTGGAGGAGGAGGAGGAGGAGTCGAAGCATAAGGAGGATGAGGAGGAGGCGGCGGCGGAGCTAAGCCGGTTGCTGGCTTCGCCATGGTGGAGTACGAGGGCGCCCAAGCTAGCGTCCATCCAGGATGAGGCCTATGTCGAGGCCAACTGACCGTTTATCCAACAAGAACAGGTGGCGATTGACGTGCTTTTCGCTGAACTGGAGCCGGAGGAGTAGGAGGAGGCCGACGCGGAGAAGTTGTATGAGCCGAAGTTGCAACTGTTGCCAGTACCCGAAGCCGGGCATGGAGATCGTGGACATCTCCTACTATAAGTAGTGTAGTGTAGGTTTTAATCGATTCACGTAGTACTTAGATGTTTTTTCCATGCTTTGTATGGTTTTAATGATTGAACTATGAGGTGTCCGGATGCATACAGGGAAATTTGAGAATTTTCCGGTCACTTTCCACGGACGTGCCTGTCCACTCGGGCGCTTCCGCGATCGTTTGAGGGGCTAGATTTGTTGTCCGTGCCTGTAGATGCTCTAAAAAACACAACAACTTTGAGTAGTAGTTTCAATCTTTTTCAATCGCACAACGAGGCTCTCAATGAAAACAACAATATCGATACTAAAATCGATTGACCTCGGATCAGGGGCCCCGAGTTGTGGATCTCGGATCGACAGGTGAAAATAGACGAAGGGGACAATATTTACCCAGGTTCTGGCCCTCTCGAAGAAGTAAAACCCTACGCCCTGCTTCGATTATATTGATGATGGTGTTTCGAGTACATGCTTGATCTACCTCGAGATCGTATGTTGTGTTCTAACCCTAAGATGAGTAATGATAAATCTAACCTCTATGGACTAAACCCCTCAGCTTATATAGATGTTGGGGGTATCTAGGGTTACATATGGTCGGTTGTCATCTGGGGATAAGCACGCCGATAACTGAAGCCATCCTTGAGAAACACGTCAAGTCTTCGGCAGAGTCCATTGTCGGTGTCAAAACCGGCGGATCTCGGGTAGGGGGTCCCGAACTGTGCGTCTAAGGTCGATGGTTAACAGGAGACGGGGGACAGGATGTTACCCAGGTTCGGGTCCTCTCTATGGAGGTAATACCCTACTTCCTGCTTGATTGATCTTGGTGAATATGAGTATTACAAGAGTTGATCTACCACGAGATCGTAATGGCTAAACCCTAGGAGCCTAGCCTGTATGACTATGGTAATGAGTGTATACTTTCCGGACTACCCCCTCCGGTTTATATAGACACCGGGGGGGATCTAGGGTTACATAGTCGGTTACATAAGAAGAAATCTTCATAGTCGGTCGCCAAGCTTGCCTTCCACGCCAAGGAGAGTCCAGTCCGGACATGGGTACAGTCTTCACCCTTCATGTCTTCACAGCCCATCAGTCCGGCCCACGGATAACAGGTCGGACGCCCGAGGACCCCTTAGTCCAGGACTCCCTCAATAGCCCCTGAACCTGGCTTCAATGACGAGGAGTCCGGCGCGCAGATTGTCTTCGGCATTGCAAGGCGGGTTCCCTTTTTCCGAACTCCAAGATAGTCTTCGGACGCGTTGATAGTATCCGGACCTGTCACACACACCATACACAACCACAGAGAGAATATAATTTTACACGAGTCCAATCCGCTGACAAATTTTTGTAGCATGACATCACGTCCAACTGGTCATAATTCTGGACCGTCCTGTGTCCGTCGCTCCACGTCCCAAGACGCGGTTGCTATTGGCATGTCTTGTCAGTGCAGAGATCGTGCCCCCTAATTGTGGGATTCTCATCAATGCGGGTATAGGTAACCCAACCGTGCCGTTTACACAGGCCTTGGGAATAGGCGAGCTTTTAGGGCGAGTGGGGAGGCACTTGACATTCACAACCTTTATAAGGGGATAAGGATTCCCTTTTGTCACCCACGCCCTTTCACTCCCTCAGCCCTTCCGTCCATGAGCTCCAGCGCCCAAGCTTTAGCTTTTCCTCGTTCGAGAGAGCACTCCAAACATTTCCGTATCCGGAGCTGGAGGCAAGTGGATGGCCTCCTCCGTGAAGAAGAAGGACATCAAGGAGCTCTGGGAGGCCGGATACCTGGCCAAGGAGATCGCTCACCGACTCCCGGTCAAAGGTCAGATCGTCCCTACTCTAGAGCCCATGAGAGGGTGGTGTTTCTTACACATTTTGTCCGCGGGCTGGGATTCCCTCTCCACCCGTTCGTCCGCGGACTGATGTTTTACTATGGGCTAGATTTCCATGACCTAGCCCCCAACTTCATTCTCAACATCACGGCGTTCATCGTTGTGTGCGAGGCCTTTCTCCGCATCCCACCTCATTTCGGCCTATGGCTGAGGACCTTCAATGTGAAGCCGAAGGTGGTGAGTGGTCAACAAGCAGAGTGCGGAGGCGCCATGGTGGGCAAGATGCCCAACGTTACTTGGCCCGAAGGCTCTTTCATGGAGACGGTGAAGGGGTGGCAATCGGGGTGATTCTATATCACCGAGCCGCGCGACAATGACTGGGCGGCGGCCCCCAAATTCCGATCCGAACCCCGATGAGGCTTACCTCCTGGCAAGAGAGGGGTCTAACCTGGGGTCCCTCGGACGAGCTGACTGGGCTCCAGACGTGCGTCCAAAACATGATAGACAAGAAAATCAAGCTTGTCAACGTGATCCAGGTCATGCTCATTCGTCGTGTCCTTCCGTGCCAACACCGAGCTTGCTATTTGTGGGAGTACGATCCGGCCAAGCACCAGACGCTACTAGAGCTCTTCGGCACGACGCACAAAGACATCTGGAAAGTGCTTTTCAAGGCCGGCGAGACGTCACCGCCCACGACCGAGGATCGCAGCTCAACTTAAAACGCCAAGCTAATTCGGTAAGTTCTTTCATGTTTTCAAGGTATACCCTTCATCAGCACATTTTGAGGAAAAAGCCTAAGCCTTCCTATCCATGTTTTCCGGCCTGGATCGAGGTGGCAAGGGGGATTAACTGTCCGGCTCCGCTGCCCGAAGACAAAGAATTCCCATTACTAACGAAAATGTTGTTTCCAGCACCTTACGAGGTGCCGAAGAAGACGGCCAAGAAAGCGGCCAAAGGGGCCCGGAGGGGCACTCGCCGAAAAGGCGCTTCGGACGTGATGTCCGAAGACGAGACTCACTCTTCGTCCGCCGACGACGATGACGAGGAGGAGGAAGAAGAAGACTCCCCACCCGAGGTGGGGAGGAAGAAGAGAGCGGCCTCCACGGATCTGGAGGCGGAAGCGCCCAAGAAGGGGAGGGGCTCCCGCGCGGATAACTCCGCATGGGATATCGATAGTAGTCCGGAGCGACCTCCCCGGGCCAAGCCTCGGGCTGCATCGTAAGTACCAAAATCCTTATGCGTGCCCAAACGTCTGGCCTTTCCGGTTTTAATATTTATACGTGTGAATTGTGCTATTTCAGTCCGGCCCGTGACGGCTCCCCGCGATCCTCAACAGAGGGTTCGCTAGACTCTAAGGAGATGGCTAGCATGTCTCCCCCACCTGCTGTCTCGCCCAATGGTGATGACGAGGCAGTGTCCCAAAGGACCTTCCCAGACTGGGGGAAGGTTCCGGAGATCGTCAGGGCGGCGCCCCAGGATGACTCCTTGGCCGCCGGACACGTGGGGAAAAAAGCCCCCATGGGGATAATCTACTGGAAATGTTGCGAGGCGCTTCCCTTATGGATGAACACCGTACCCTTATGGGTACGGTGATTGAGAAGGTTCAGTTCGCCAAAAGCGGACTGACCGAAGCCTGCACTAGCCTTCTAATAGGCTTTGAGGTAAGTGATGTAATTGTAGGAGGAGTATCACAGTGTAGACAGTAGCCCCTGATGCTTTGTTCGGTGTTCGAAAAGGAAGAGCCGAACGGAGGATCAAAAATAATTTCCGCAGGAGTCTAACATAAGGTGTCTATGTGAATGAGCAGGCATCGCTGCAGGCTGCTACCGCTCATACTGCGGAGGTCTCCGGACTGAAGCAGAAACTGGAGCAGGCCGAGGAAGAGCTTGGCCTCGTGAAGAAGCAGCTGGAGGACAGCTAAGGTGTGCAGTAACCTGCGTGTTCATTTAATAAGGATGAGTGGTCTGTGCGGACTAAAGTGTCATGAACTTTATTAGGGGCCACGACGAGGTGGCAGCCCTCAAGAAGGCGTTAGCCGAGGCCGAGGACAAAGCGGCCAAGGAACGCGCTGCGCGCGAGGAGCACGAGGCCCTGGTTAGCAAGGCCCAGCAAGAGCTCCAGGACGCTGTTGAGAAGCTTGAGTCCTTGGAGCGCGATTTTTTGGGACGCAGGAGTCCGAGCTTGCGAAGGCCTGCCAGAGCGCGCAGGATGCTCGAGCCGAAGCCCAGAGCGCCCTCCAGGAGATTCAGGCGGCCAAGAAGATTGCGGCGGGTAAGTTTTTCGCTATGCGAAGGAAACATTCCTTGTATTTACCCGAATTTGTGTCTCTCCAGGGGCGTTTATGAATCTGCCGCGTAGCATATCAGATGCTGCCGAGTTTTATCGAGTCGAAGAGGGGGCGTCTACGGAGAAGTTATTCTGGTCTCAATATTTTGTACCAGAACATCCAGTGCCCTTTAGCGACCAGCTGAAACAGCTGGTCGAGCTGCACCGGTTGGCCGAGCTAGCCATGAAGGACCTAATAGTCCGGCTGTGGCCTGCCGAGCCCATACCGAGCAGCTACTTCAGACTCGTGAAGCGGCTTGTGAGTGCCTGCCCACGGCTCGAAGCCGTGAAGCGATCGGTCTACATTGAAGGTGCACGAATGGCGTTTGCCCGCGTCAAGACACATTGGGAAAAGCTGGATGCCAAGAAACTGATGACCGAGGGGCCGTCGGAGGGCAAGGAGCATCGTCGACCCGAGCTGTATTTTGACGGAGTCCTGGAGGGGTCCCGCCTTGTGGCGGAGCAATGTTCGAAGGACGTGATATTCCCATTGGAACATTCAGGTTGTCCTGTAATATGAAACAAAATCGGTATGTAATATGATGTTTGTAATGGAAGTTTTACCTCCTGTGCGGTCGTTTATTAGAATCTGAGGGTTGACCAGTCATTGGCTTCTGCCCCCATGTAAATAGTACGGGGGTGTTCGGGATAAATCTAAACACTCTTTACTCCATATTCTGGTCCTTAAAGGAGGTGTTTAGCGCAACGAACAAGGCAATCAGACTATACGGTCTTTATTACCCTCACTTAGCCATAGGAGTTTGACAATGAAAATTTCGGCGAAGCCCCTGGTGTTCGGAAGGCCGAACTAGGGGTGCTATACACGCTTAATCGGAGAAAAACCAATTCCTCGCATGAAGCGGATAAAAATCTCTAGGGATTTGAGACCTCTCGAACAGCTGACCAGCTCTCGCCGTATCATGACAGTCAGTTTTCGGCTTTCTCTACTGAGGTGCTCGTCCGAAAGAACCGGGACACAATCGCAGTAGTTCTCCCTTTACTACCCTAGCCGATATAGCGGAATGTAAGGTAGTAAGCACAGGAGCCGGGCAACCCAACTATTGACCAAAGACATGATTCGGAGCCGATGCATATAATGCTATAAGTTCGGGGTGCCGAACTGTACTGTAAAAGTGTTCGGACTTTATTGCCGTAATGCGGGGTGTGATGAAGCCCCTGGCACAGTCGTATGTACCAAAGTGTACATGTGCAATGAGTAACAAATACAAAGGTAAGGAAAAAGAGCAGTAGACCAAGTAATAAGCTGATACTACCCTTTGTTGTAATGTGATTAATATGTCAAGGCATACTTGTACAAGTTAATGCAATAAGCAAGAAAGGCTATTTAACATGCCACGACCAAGAGCGAGCGACGTGCGGGTATGTAAAACAGGTATAGCGGTCGTTAGCAAAGACCACCTGGGGATTTCCTTGTACGTCAAAACTCCTCGCCTCCTTGGTGTGTCCGACGAACGGGTTGTCGGAAGGAACCTCGAAAAGAGAAAATCCCGAAATAAAAAGGAAAAGTGAGATTGTGGGGATCCAGGGTAGGTCGAGCCGTACTGTGGATCGCGAGCTGGCGATGCCTCCATTGATGCCCAAGGAATTTTGAGTGCGTAGTTATGTACGCGCGGTACGAATGCCGCCATTCGATCGGGACTTGGACAGAGGCATAATTGCTAGTTAAGCTCTTGACGAGCCGGGCTATCTCGCCGCAGAACGGTCCGAACTCTCTTAATAGTGTCCGAGAGTCCAGCTGCCGAATTAAAGTTCTGCTGAAAGAGGCCACGTTGTACTTCTGCTGCTAAGGCCGCGGTATGCTCCCCGGTACGGAGGGAACGTTCTGTATTTCCATTGATTGTTATGACTCCACGGGGTCCGGGCATCTTGAGCTTGAGATAAGCGTAATGAGGTACCGCATTGAATCGGGCAAACGTGGTTTGTCCAAGCAGTGCGTGGTAGCCGCTGCGGAAGGAGACGATGTCGAAGAGTAACTCCTCGCTTTGGAAGTTGTCCGGGAATCCGAAGACAACTTCAAGTGTGATTGAGCCCGTACAGTGGGCCTCAACACCGGGGATGACTCCTTTAAAGGTAGTCCTTGTGGGCTTGATCCGTGATGGGTTGATGCCCATTTTCGCACTGTATCCTGATAGAGCAGGTTGAGGCTGCTACCCCCGTCCATTAAGACTCGTGTAAGGTAAAATCCGTCGATGATTGGGTCGAGGACCAGTGCGGCCGAACTGCCATGACGGATACTAGTTGGATGATCTCGACGATCAAAGGTGATCGGGGATGACCACCATGGATTGAATTTTGGGACGACCGGCTCTACCGCATAGACATCCCTGAGTGCGCGCTTGCGCTCCCTTTTGGGGATGTGTGTAGCATATATCATATTCACCGCTTTGACTCGGAGGGGAAACTTTTTCTGTCCTCCCGTATCTGGCTGCCGGGGTTCTTCGTCGTCGTCCTCGCTTTGCGATCCCATTTCCTTGCTCTCGGCATTTGACTTGCTAGCTTGCTTGAAAACCCGGCAATCTCTGTTGGTATGATTGGCTTGTTTATCTGGGGTGCCATGTATCTGGCACGGACGATCGAGTATGCGGTCCAAGCTGGATGGTCCCTCGCTGTTCCTTTTATAAGGCTTCTTCCGCTGACCGGACTTGGAGCCCCTGAATCCGGCGTGAACTGCCGTGTCATTGGTGTTATCACCATTACTTTGGCGTTTGTGTTTATTGCGCCGGAGCTTGCCGGTGCTGTTTTTGGCCTCGGAGGGGCCTGCCTCGTTGGCTGTGTTTTTACTACGAGCCAGCCAACTGTCCTCGCCCGCGCAAAAGCGGGTCATGAGTGCCGTGAGGGCTGCCATAGATTTCGGCTTTTCTTGGCCGAGGTGGCGGGCGAGCCATTCGTCACGGATGCTATGTTTAAAGGCCGCTAGGGCTTCGGCATCCGGACGGTCAACGATCTGGTTCTTTTTGGTTTGGAACCTAGTCCAGAATTTTCTGGCTGATTCTCCAGGTTGTTGAACTATATGACTTAAGCCATCGGCGTCTGGTGGCCGGACATAAGTGCCTTGGAAGTTGTCAAGAAAAGCTTCTTCCAGGTCCTCCCAGCTGCCGATGGAATTTTCAGGCAGGCTATTTAACCAGTGTCTAGCTGGCCCTTTTAGCTTTAGTGGGAGGTATTTGATGGCATGGAGATCGTCTCCTCGGGCCATATGGATATGGAGAATAAAATCCTTGATCCATAGTGCAGGATCCGTTGTTCCGTTGTATGATTCAATATTGACGGGCTTGAACCCCTTGGGGAATTCATGATCCAGTAATTCATCTGTGAAGTAGAGAGGGTGTGCGGCGCCTCTATATCGGGCCGCGTCGCGGCGTACCTCTGATGAAGTCCGCCTGTGGTTATCGGCCCGGGTGTGACTGGGTTTGTCACGTCCGACTAGGTAGCCGTTATTCCTAGTCGGAAAGCGTCCTCGTGATCCGTAGATTGATCTGGTGTGTCCTGCTTTACTGTCCAGTTCCCGCCGAAGGTCGTACGTATAGTCCCGAGATGTTTTGTCTTTGTTTTTGCGAGGCGGTGGGGCGGGCTGCTGTTCGGCATGGGTTGCCGCTTTGTCCCAACCGCGGGGTGGTCGGTCCGCCGCACTGTCCCGACCACGTGGTGGCCGTTCCACATTGCGCGAGGGAGGTATGGGCTTCGGCGCCTCCTCATCAAACTGAGGTAGCAGTCTGTGCTTCGGGTAACTCTTGGCCGGACGCTTGAGGCCGTATTCTTCGGCTGCCAGGACATCAGTCCATCTGTCAATGAGTAGGTCTTGATCGGCTTGAAGCTGCTGCTGCTTTTTCTTCAGGATTCTTGCAGTGGCGATTAGCTGGCGCTTGAAGCGCTCCTGCTCGAGGGGTGCCTCAGGCATGATGAAGTCCTCGCTGCCGAGTCTCTCCTCATCCTCGGAGAGTGGACGATAACTATCGTCATCCGGGTCGTTGGGCATGGCCTGTTTATCAGGGTTAACATGCCCGTTGTCTTGTTCTTCCTGTTCGGATGTTGCTCCAACAGGGTCTTCGTTGTTTTCGGCATCATCCAGAGTATTATTTTCTCTGGTGCCAGTGTTGATGTCTTTTAAGTGACGTGGCTTAGAACGGCGTTCAGGGCGCCGGCGCTTGGGCTGTGTCTCAGGAGGTTTATTCTCAACTGGATCTTCTTTGTCATCGTCGCTACCCTTTTTGGGTGTGTCGACCATGTACGCATCGTACGAAGAGGTGGCCGTCCAACGTCCAGTGAATGGCGGGTTTTGACCCTGCTCCTCATCGTCATCATCGTCCATGTCTTCGATGTCTTCGGAGCCGTAATCGAGCGTGTCGGTTAAGTCATCGACAGTGGCTATGAAGTGGGTGGCGGGTGGGAAGCAAAATTCTCCGTTGTCAGCCCTTAGTTCGAACCGGACATAGTTCGGCTGTGAGTCCCCCGCCAAGGACAGGTTTTTTAACGAGTTTAGCACGTCGCCCAGGGGCGAGTGTTGGAAGATGTCTGCGGCGTCGAATTCGAAAATCGATAACCGATCTAGATCGGTGTCCGCAGGCGTACGTGGTTCAGAACTTGTAGCCGGAGACGAGTCCGGAGTTCCGTTGACGCAAATATTGCAAGGTGTCGAGTCTGTGTGCGGCTCCAATGCCGCGGACTCTGTGGCCTCGAATGGCGCAATCTGCTCCGGATTAAGGGCCGTTGCAGCGACAGGAACCATCTCCTGGATGTGATCCGATGACAGATTTAAGTCATGTTGATCGGAGCGAGGGGGAGCGATCGCCGTGGTCTCGAATCCGTTGAAGATCAGGTCTCCACGGATGTCTGCGACGTAGTTCAAGCTTCCAAATCTGACTCGATGGCCAGGGGCATAGCTGTCGATCTGCTCCAGATGGCCAAGCGAGTTGGCCCGCAGTACGAAGCCGCCGAATACGAAGATCTGTCCAGGGAGGAAGGTTTCTCCCTGGACCGCGTCACTATCGACGATTGAAGGGGCCGTCGAACCTTTCGTCGACGACACAGTGGAACTCTCAATGAAAGCACCAATGTCAGTGTCAAAATCGGCGGATCTCGGGTAGGGGTCCCGAATTGTGCGTCTAAGGTCGATGGTTAACGGGAGACGGGGGACACGATGTTTACCTAGGTTCGAGCCCTCTCTATGGAGGTAATACCCTACTTCCTGCTTGATTGATCTTGATGAATATGAGTATTACAAGAGTTGATCTACCACGAGATCGTAATGGCTAAACCCTAGGAGCCTAGCCTGTATGACTATGGTAATGAGTGTATCCTTTCCGGACTACCCACTCCGGTTTATATAGACACCGGGGGGGATCTAGGGTTACATAGAGTCGGTTACATAAGAAGGAATCTTCATAGTCGGTCGCCAAGCTTGCCTTCCACGCCAAGGAGAGTCCAGTCCGGACATGGGTACAGTCTTCGGCCTTCATGTCTTCACAGCCCATCAGTCCGGCCCACGGATAACAGGCCGGACGCCCGAGGACCGCTTAGTCCAGGACTCCCTCATCCATCTTCACCACGCCAAGGTTCGAGCCTTCCGAAGTCCTTCCTTGCGATATCGGTGCATCATAAGCTCGGCCAACGGACAGTAGGTCAACTAGGTTGGTACCCCCTAATCCAGGATAATGTCATCATTCCTTAGCTTTTCCTCTCAAAGAGAAAGGAGATAGACGCAATTTCAGAGTGTCAGAATCATAATCCTTTATGCGTGTCATGTTGTACAATTCAGTGAAATTGTGTAAGTGCATACCGGCATCCTCAGAAGCAGATCCTCCAAATTGGTCATGTTAAACCACGGAAACTAAGTTCGGTTTAATCTCATACTCAATAGTTGCTACCTAAGGTTGTGCTATAGGTTCACGCATAAGTTGTTGCTAGGAGTAGCAAAAATCCCAAGATTACGAGCCATAGTAATCTTTTTGTTTATCAACTGACAAGACTTGCAACAAGAATAAAACTTAAACTTAAAACAGAAAAGTAAAAACTGAAACTGAAAATTAACTTTAACAAATACTCTAGCACAAAGACTAGGAATGTTAAACTCCTCCCCGGCAACGGCGCCAGAACAAGGGCTTGATACCTCCTTTTATTGATCCGGTATTGGAACAGAAAAGAGTATCCCGCACCTATTTCCTCAGAGGTGTCCCTGGGTTATTGAACCCACGAAAAGAAGATTCCCTTGAAGCAATGGTCTCTAGCAAGCTTTTGTCAAAGTGTCAATTCTAGTTTTTGACCGGATCAACAAGCAAATAGTGATACAAACACTTATAATAAAGAGAGGTACGGGTATGAGGTCTTATGCTTACAACCTTGTATTTGTGCTGGGATCAAATAGGATATTATTTTGTGCACTAGAAGTCACCCATCGAGATGTGCTTGTTACAGATCGAAGTGGGGATATGTCCAAATAACATCTTGACCGGCACGAGTCCTGCATCAAGAATCAGTTGTCCTACCGCAGGCCCTATCCATCGCGCGGGGTTGCCTTGATAACTAAGATAATAAAATCACATAGGAGTTTTGGGCGTTTAATGACTACACCTCATTTATCCCCAAGGATATGATCCATGTTACCCTACTGAACCTTACTGTCACTGGTGTTTGGTATAACACTTCACGGTCTCCTTGCTCCTAACCTCAGTGGTGCTCGATCTCCATGATTCTGGGTACCTGCAGGGATGAAGATCGCGGACAAGACAAGAGACATCTTCACGGAAATTTTTTATTTCACAAATACGGGAAATTATTTCAAAGTCTTCCATTGATCCCCACAACAAATACCTCGGGTTGCAAGGCTCATGCCTCAACCCATACCTTACCGAACTACTCACACATGGAGATCAGATCGCGTGAAGAAAACATTTAAGAACATATCTTGAGATTGATTGATTGCAATATGTCTTACAATAGATGCCTTGTGTGATGCATGATTACAAATATGAACTAGATGGGAGAGCACTGCTTGCCTGCAAGGCACAGGGCTATTGCAATTCGTGGTAAGTAGAGCATGTCGATCCCACAGGGAGCGGTGGTTGCATTGGTAACTACCAACCCCGCAGCTACATCCTCGCACACGCGACTACGTTCACACCCGGACCATTGTCTAGAAATAGTCTATTCGTAGGTTACTAATGGAACAATAATAAGGGTGGCTTTGTCTAAATAAGTAAGCAAAGTAGAAACATAAATAAAACATTGAATAAAATAAGGGGGCAATACTTAAATAAAAGGAGTTCTCGAGGCGTTCAGAATCATTACTACCCGCACGTCCTACGGATACTGAAGCCACTTTTCATGTAGTTATTTGTGGGTGGAGCCTGGTGCAGAACACATTCTACTCGTGGTAGACTTTGTGCCATATCGAATTGGTAGAGACGGGATAGGTAGAGGATACTATTGTCACTTCTTCTCCTCCATTTTCCCTAGAGATTGTGCTATCACTTGCTTTCTTCACTCTCTACTTCATCCAATAGTAATATCCTTGAGTCCAAATGGAAAATGTTGGTGGACTTCACCCAACATCACGAAGAACATTAACAATACATGAAAATCTTATTTCATATCGCGCAAAATTAGTCGGTGCTAGTACAAACCAGAGTTCATCCTATTCCCCAAGAACTAGTAATCCACTCAAACATGTAGATGGAGTACATAGAGGATTGAGACAAGTTATAAGCCAACATGATGTTGGAGATGGAGAGGAGCATGGTGGTGGCGGCGATGGAGATGGCACCGGCCCTCTGGCTGGCGCCGGGTGTAGGGGGCGCCTCCTCCCTTCCTTCTTCCTTGGCTTTGTTGGGGAACGTAGTAATTTCAAAAAATTTCCTACGCACACGCAAGATCATGGTGATGCATAGCAACGAGAGGGGAGAGTGTTGTCCACGTACCCTCGTAGACCGACAGCGGAAGCGTTATCACAACGCGGTTGATGCAGTCATACGTCTTCACGATCCGACCGATCAAGTACCGAACGTACGGCACCTCCAAGTTCTACACACGTTCATCTCGATGACGTCCCTCGAACTCCGATCCAGCCAAGTGTTGAGGGAGAGTTTCGTCAGCACGACGGCGTGGTGACGATGATGATGTTCCACCGACGCAGGGCTTCGCCTAAGCTCTGTAACGGTATTATCGAGGTGTAATATGGTGGAGGGGGGCACCGCACACGGCTAAGAGATCTCAAGGATCAATTGTTGTGTCTCTGGGGTGCCCCCCTGGCCCCGTATATAAAGGAGCAAGGAGGAGGCAGCCGGCCAAGGGAAGAGGCGCGCCAAAGGGGGGAGTCCTACTCCCACCGGGAGTAGGACTCCTCCTTTCCTTGTGGGAGTAGGAGAAGGGAAGGGGGAAGGAGAAAGAAGGAAGGGGGCGCCCCCCTTCCCTAGTCCAATTCGGACCAGATCATGGGGAGGGGCGCGGCCACCTTTTGAGGCCTTTCTCTCCTTTCCCGTATGGCCCATTAAGGCCCAATACGAATTCCCGTAACTCTCCGGTACTCCGAAAAATATCCGAATCACTCGGAACCTTTCCGAAGTCCGAATATAGTCGTCCAATATATTGATTTTTACGTCTCGGCCATTTCGAGACTCCTTGTCATATCCCCGATCTCATCCGGGACTCCGAACTCCTTCGGTACATCAAAACTCAATAAAACTGTCATCGTAATGTTAAGCGTGCGGACCCTACGGGTTCGAGAACTATGTAGGCATGACCGATACACGTCTCCGGTCAATAACCAATAGCGGGACCTGGATGCCCATATTGGCTCCCACATATTCTACGAAGATCTTTATCGGTCAAACCGCATAACAACATACGTTGTTCCCTTTGTCACCGGTATGTTACTTGCCCGAGATTTGATCGTTGGTATCTCGATACCTAGTTCAATCTCGTTACCGGCAAGTCTCTTTACTCGTTCCGTAACACATCATCCCGCAACTAACTCATTAGTCACAATGCTTGCAAGGCTTATAGTGATGTGCATTACCGAGTGGGCCCAGAGATACCTCTCCGACAATTGGAGTGACAAATCCTAATCTCGAAATACGCCAACCCAACAAGTACCTTTGGAGACACCTGTAGAGCACCTTTATAATCACCCATTTACGTTGTGACGTTTGGTAGCACACAAAGTGTTCCTCCGGTAAACGGGAGTTGCATAATCTCATAGTCAGAGGAACATGTATAAGTCATGAGGAAAGCAATAGCAACATACTAAACGATCGGGTGCTAAGCTAACGGAATGGGTCAAGTCAATCACGTCATTCTCCTAATGAGGTGATCTCGTTAATCAAATGACAACTCATGTCTATGGCTAGGAAACATAACCATCTTTGATTAACGAGCTAGTCAAGTAGAGGCATACTAGTGACACTCTGTTTGTCTATGTATTCACACATGTATTATGTTTCCGGTTAATACAATTCTAGCATGAATAATAAACATTTATCATGATATAAGGAAATATATAATACTTTATTATTGCCTCTAGGGCATATTTCCTTCAGTCTCCCACTTGCACTAGAGTCAATAATCTAGTTCACATCGCCATGCGATTTAACATCAATAATTCACATCACCATGTGATTAACACCCATAGTTCACATCTCTATGTGACCAACACTCAAAGGGTTTACTAGAGTCAATAATCTAGTTCACATCGCTATGTGATTAACACCCAAAGAGTACTAAGGTGTGATCATGTTTTGATTGTGAGATAATTTTAGTCAACGGGTTTGTCACATTCAGATCCGTAAGGATTTTGCAAATTCCTATGTCTACAATGCTATGCACGGAGCTACTCTAGCTAATTGCTCCCACTTTCAATATGTATCTAGACCGAGACTTAGAGTCATCTAGATTTAGTGTCAAAACTTGCATCGAAGTAACCCTTTACGACGAACCTTTTGTCACTTCCATAATCGAGAAACATTTCCTTATTCCACTAAGGATAATTTTGACCGCTGTCCAGTGATCTACTCCTAGATCACTATTGTACTCCCTTGCCAAAATCAGTGTAGGGTATACAATAGATCTGGTACACAGCATGGCATACTTTATAGAACCTACAGCCAAGGCATAGGGAATGACTTTCATTCTCTTTCTATCTTCTGCCGTGGTCGAGCTTTGAGTATTTACTCAATTTCACACCTTGTAACACAGGCAAGAACTCTTTCTTTGACTGTTCTATTTTGAACTACTTCAAAATCTTGTTAAGGTATGTACTCATTGAAAAACTTATCAAGCGTCTTCATCTATATCTATAGATCTTGATGCTCAATATGTAAGCAGCTTCACCGAGGTCTATCTTTGAAAAACTCCTTTCAAACACTCCTTTATGCTTGCAGAATAATTCTACATTATTTCTGATTAACAATATGTCATTCACATATACTTATCAGAAATGTTGTAGTGCTCCCACTCACTTTCTTGTAAATACAGGCTTCACCGCAAGTCTGTATACAACTATATGCTTTGATCAACTTATCAAAGCGTATATTCAACCTCCGAGATGCTTGCACCAGTCCATAGATGGATCGCTGGAGCTTGCATATTTTGTTAGCACCTTTAGGATTGACAAAACCTTCTGGTTGCATCATATACAACTCTTCTTTAATAAATCCATTAAGGAATGCAGTTTTGTTTATCCATTTGTCATATTTCATAAAATGCGGCAATTGCTAACATGATTCAGACAGACTTAAGCATAAATACGAGTGAGAAACTCTCATCGTAGTCAACACCTTGAACTTGTCGAAAAACCTTTTTGCAACAATTCTAGCTTTGTAGATAGTAACACTACTATCAGCGTCCGTCTTCCTCTTGACGATCCATTTATTCTCAATGTCTTGCCGATCATCGGGCAAGTCAACCAAAGTCCATACTTTGTTCTCATATATGGATCTTATCTCAGATTTCATGGCCTCAAGCCATTTCGCGGAATCTGGGCTCACCATCGCTTCTTCATAGTTCGTAGGTTCGTCATGGTCTAGTAACATAACCTCCAGAACATGATTATCGTACCACTCTGGTGCGGATCTTACTCTGGTTTACCTACGAGGTTTGGTAGTAACTTGATCTGAAGTTACATGATCATCATCATTAACTTCCTCACTAATTGGTGTAGGAGTCACAGGAACAGATTTCTGTGATGAACTACTTTCCAATAAGGGAGCAGGTACAGTTACCTCATCAAGTTCTACTTTCCTCCCACTCACTTCTTTCGAGAGAAACTCCTTCTCTAGAAAGGATCCATACTAAGCAACGAATGTCTTGCCTTCGGATCTGTGATAGAAGGTGTACCCAACTGTCTCCTTTGGGTATCCTATGAAGACACATTTCTCCGATTTGGGTTTGAGCTTATCAGGATGAAAGTTTTTCACATAAGCATCGCAACCCCAAACTTTAAGAAACGACAACTTTGGTTTCTTGCCAAACCACAGTTCATAAGGCGTCGTCTCAACGGATTTTGATGGTGCCCTATTTAACGTGAATGTAGCTGTCTCTAATGCATAACCCCAAAACGATAGTGGTAAATTGGTAAGAGACATCATAGATTGCACTATATCCAATAAAGTACGGTTATGACGTTCGGACACACCATTACACTGTGGTGTTCCAGGTGGCGTGAGTAGTGAAACTATTTCACATTGTTTTAACTGAAGGCCAAACTCGTAACTCAAATATTTTACCTCTGCGATCATATCGTAGAAACTTTTATTTTCTTGTTACGATGATTCTCCACTTCACTCTGAAATTCTTTGAACTTTTCAAATGTTTCAGACTTTGTGTTTCATCAAGTAGATATACCCATATCTGCTCAAATCATCTGTGAAGGTCAGAAAATAATGATAACTGCTACGAGCCTCAATATTCATCGGACCACATACATCTGTATGTATGATTTCCAACAAATCTATTGCTCTCTCCATAGTTCCGGAGAACGGCGTTTCAGTCATCTTGCCCATGAGGCACGGTTCGCAAGCATCAAGTGATTCATAATCAAGTGATTCCAAAATCCCATCAGTATGGAGTTTCTTCATGCGCTTTACACCAATATGACCTAAACGGCAGTACCACAAATAAGTTGCACTATCATTATTAACTTTGCATCTTTTGGCTTCAATATTATGAATATGTGTATCACTACGATTGAGATCCAGCAAACCATTTTTCGTTGGTGTGTATGACCATAAAGGTTTTATTCATGTAAACAGAACAACAATTGTTCTCTAACTTAAATGAATAACCGTATTGCAATAAACATGATCAAATCATATTCATGCTCAACGCAAACACCAAATAACACTTATTTAGTTTCAACACTAATCCCGAAAGCACAGGGAGTGTGCGATGATGATCATATCAATCTTGGAACTACTTCCAACACACATCGTCACCTCGCCTTTTACTAGTCTCTGTTTATTCTGCAACTCCCGTTTTCGAGTTACTACTCTTTAGCAACTGAACCAGTATCAATTACCGAGGGGTTGCTATAAACACTAGTAAAGTACACATCAATAATCTGTATATCAAATATACCTTTGTTCACTTTTACTAGTCTCTGTTTATTCTGCAACTCCCGTTTCGAGTTACTACTCTTAGCAACTGAACCAGTATCAATTACCGAGGGGTTGCTATAAACACTAGTAAAGTACACATCAATAATCTGTATATCAAATATACCTTTGTTCACTTTGCCATCCTTCTTATCCACCAAATAGTTGGGGTAGTTCCGCTTCCAGTGACCAGTCCCTTTGCAGTAGAAGCACTTAGTCTCAGGCTTAGGACCAGACTTAGGCTTCTTCACTTGAGTAGCAACTTGCTTGCCGTTCTTTTTGAAGTTCCCCTTCTTCCCTTTGCCCTTTTCTTGAAACTAGTGGTCTTGTCAACCATCAACACTTGAAGTGGTCTTGTCAACCATCAACACTTGATGTTTTTCTTGATTTCTACCTTTGTCGATTTCCGCATCACGTAGAGCTCGGGAATTACTTTCGTCATCCCTTGCATACCATAGTTCATCACGAAGTTCTACTAACTTGGTGATGGTGACTAGAGAATTCTGTCAATCACTATTTTATCTGGAAGATAAACTCCCACTTGATTCAAGCGATTGTAGTACCCAGACAATCTGAGCACATGCTCACTAGTTGAGCGATTCTCCTCCATCTTTTTGCTATAGAACTTGTTGGAGATTTCATAAACTCGGGTATTTGCTTGAAATATTAACTTCAACTCCTGGAACATCTCATATGGTCCATGACGTTCAAAACGTCTTTGAAGTCCCGATTCTAAGCCGTTAAGCATGGTGCACTAAACTATCAAGTAGTCATCATATTGAGCTAGCCAAACGTTCATAACGTCTGCATCTGCTCCTGCAATAGGTCTGTCACCTAGCGGTGCATCAAGGACATAATTTTTCTGTGCAGCAATGAGGATAATCCTCAGATCACAGATCCAATCCGCATCTTTGCTACTAACATCTTTCAACATAATTTTTCTCTAGGAACATATCAAAAATAAACACAGGGAAGCAACAACGCGAGCTATTGATCTACAGCATAATTTGCAAAATACTATCAGGACTAAGTTCATGATAAATTTAAGTTCAATTAATCATATTACTTAAGAACTCCCACTTAGATAGACATCCCTTTAATCCTCTAAGTGATCACGTGATCCATATCAACTAAACCATGTCCGATCATCACGTGAGATGGAGTAGTTTCAATGGTGAACATCACTATGTTGATCATATCTACTATATGATTCACGCTCGACCTTTCGGTCTCCGTGTTCCGAGGCCATATCTGTTATATGCTAGGCTCGTCAAGTTTAACCTGAGTATTCCGCGTGTGCAACTGTTTTGCACCCGTTGTATTTGAACGTAGAGCCTATCACACCCGATCATCATGTGGTGTCTTAGCACGAAGAACTCTCGCAACGGTGCATACTCAGGGAGAACACTTATACTTTGATAATTTAGTGAAGGATCATCTTATAATGCTACCGTCAAACAAAGCAAGATAAGATGCATAGAGGATTAACATCACATGCAATAAATATAAGTGATATGATATGGCCATCATCATCTTGTGCTTGTGATCTCCATCTCCGAAGCACCGTGCTTGTGATCACCATCGTCACCGGCGCGACACCTTGATCTCCATCGTAGCATCGTTGTCGTCTCGCCAACTTATTGCTTTTACGACTATCGCTACCGCTTAGTGATAAAGTAAAACTATTACATGGCGATTGCATCTCATACAATAAAGCGACAACCATATGGCTCCTGCCAGTTGCCGATAACTCGGTTACAAAACATGATCATCTCATACAACACATTATATCACATCATGTCTTGACCATATCACATCACAACATGCCCTGCAAAAACAAGTTAGACGTCCTCTACTTTGTTGTTGCATATTTTACGTGGCTGCTACGGGCTTAGCAAGAACCGTTTTTACCTACGCATCAAAACCACAACGATAGTTTGTCAAGTTGGTGCTGTTTTAACCTTCGCAAGGACCGGGCGTAGCCACACTCGGTTCAACTAAAGTGAGAGAGACAGACACCCGCCGGTCACCTTTAAGCAACGAGTGCTCGCAACGGTGAAACCAGTCTCGCGTAAGCGTACGCGTAATGTCGGTCCGGGCCGCTTCATCTCACAATACCGCTGAACCAAAGTATGACATGCTGGTAAGCAGTATGACTTATATCGCCCACAACTCACTTGTGTTCTACTCGTGCATAGCATCAACGCATAAAACCAGGCTCGGATGCCACTGTTGGGGAACGTAGTAATTTCAAAAAAATTCCTACGCACACGCAAGATCATGGTGATGCATAGCAACGAGAGGGGAGAGTGTTGTCCACGTACCCTCGTAGACCGACAGCGGAAGCGTTATCACAACGCGGTTGATGCAGTCATACGTCTTCAGGATCCGACCGATCAAGTACCGAACGTACGGCACCTCCAAGTTCTACACACGTTCAGCTCGATGACGTCCCTCGAACTCCGATCCAGCCGAGTGTTGAGGGAGAGTTTCGTCAGCACGACGGCGTGGTGACGATGATGATGTTCCACCGACGTAGGGCTTCGCCTAAGCTCCGCAATGGTATTATCGAGGTGTACTATGGTGGAGGGGGGCACCGCACACGGCTAAGAGATCTCAAGGATCAATTGTTGTGTCTCTGGGGTGCCCCCTGCCCCCGTATATAAAGGAGCAAGGAGGAGGCAGCCGGCCAAGGGAAGAGGCGCGCCAAAGGGGGGAGTCCTACTCCCACTGGGAGTAGGACTCCTCCTTTCCTTGTGGGAGTAGGAGAAGGGAAGGGGGAAGGAGAAAGAAGGAAGGGGATGCCCCCCTTCCCTAGTCCAATTCGGACCAGATCATGGGGAGGGGCGCGGCCACCTTTTGAGGCCTTTCTCTCCTTTCCCGTATGGCCCATTAAGGCCCAATACGAATTCCCGTAACTCTCCGGTACTCCGAAAAATACCCGAATAACTCGGAACCTTTCCGAAGTCCGAATATAGTCGTCCAATATATCGATGTTTACGTCTCGGCCATTTCAAGACTCCTCATCATATCCCCGATCTCATCCGGGACTCCGAACTTCCTCGGTACATCAAAACTCAATAAAACTGTCATCGTAACGTTAAGCGTGCGGACCCTACTGGTTCGAGAACTATGTAGACATGACCGATACACGTCTCCGGTCAATAACCAATAGCGGGACCTGGATTCCCATATTGGCTCCCACATATTCTATGAAGTTCTTTATCGGTCAGACCGCATAACAACATACGTTGTTCCCTTTGTCACCGGTATGTTACTTGCCCGAGATTTGATCGTCAGTATCTCGATACCTAGTTCAATCTCGTTACCGGCAAGTCTCTTTACTCGTTCCGTAACACATCATCCCGCAACTAACTCATTAGTAACAATGCTTGCAAGGCTTATAGTGATGTGCATTACCGAGTGGGCCCAGAGACACCTCTCCGACAATTGGAGTGACAAATCCTAATCTCGAAATATGCCAACCCAACAAGTACCTTTGGAGACACCTGTAGAGCACCTTTATAATCACCCATTTACGTTGTGACGTTTGGTAGCACACAAAGTGTTCCTCCGGTAAACGGGAGTTGCATAATCTCATAGTCAAAGGAACATGTATAAGTCATGAGGAAAGCAATAACAACATACTAAACGATCGGGTGCTAAGCTAACGGAATGGGTCAAGTCAATCACGTCATTCTCCTAATGAGGTGATCTCGTTAATCAAATGACAACTCATGTCTATGGCTAGGAAACATAACCATCTTTGATTAACGAGCTAGTCAAGTAGAGGCATACTAGTGACACTCTGTTTGTCTATGTATTCACACATGTATTATGTTTCCGGTTAATACAATTCTAGCATGAATAATAAACATTTATCATGATATAAGGAAATATATAATACTTTATTATTGCCTCTAGGGCATATTTCCTTCAGGCTTGACCCTTCTCTCTATGGTGGAGTTGCTGAAATGGAGATGTGGTGGCCGTAGATGAGACTTGTGGAGGATGGAGATGGTGTATGCCGGCGGCTAAGGTTGGAGGTCTTCATATAGGAGTCCTCCTCAGGTCTCCTCCGTTGATCTAGCCTCCTCCATTTCATCCAAGGGCTCAAGGGGAGCCAAATCCACGTCTAATAGAAGCCTTGGTCGTCAAGGATCTCGTAGGAAAAATAGGGATGAAATTGGAGCAAAATTTGGAAAGTTCTGACCAATTTTCGTGGTTGTCTGGAGCTCAAACAACCGCTCAAACGGGCGGCTCCAGTCGTATGAAAGGCCATCTTTCACTCTGGACTTCGGGAGCTGCTTCGTATTTCGGTCGCCATTTCTTCACACGAACTCCGATTTTGACGTTTTTAGGCTCGTTCGATTGTTAGAAAAAATCCCTATGCGTTTGTGGCCTTGGATCTTCATTTTGGACACTTTGATAAATGTAAAATGATCAAACTCTCCAAAGGGCCTTGATCTGGTGCCTGGAACTTCTCCGGTTTGATCTAGCCTGATTCTTTTGATGTCCCAAGTCCATGAACACGCCAACACACTTACAAAGACCACAAAACAAAGAAAACTAATAAAAACTAAATAAAAATAAAAAGTGTGCAATGAACTTGGTAAAACAAGTAAATACCAAAAACTATGCATTGGAGACATGAATAAGTGCTAGATGGATATGATATGAGGGATTTTCGCACTAGAATATACTCTAAATAATATGCATGAAATCCACTCATCAACATCCCCAAGCTTAAACCTTGCTCATTCTCCAGCAAAAAGGTTGATAAACCAAAGTTATCCATCTAGCTCGTCAATCACAATATTGCCCAAAGGCGTATCCTTGTCTTTTATGCAAGCTATAAGCAAGATAGAACATATTTGTACAAGGTATCACATGCTCAACTAGGTAACATATATACATTCCGATAACCAAACCACTAGAGCTTTAGTAAAAATGTCTATGCCCCTTGTCAAAGTTTAATCTAGCATGACAACAAATATTTGGACTCTCTTACTTATTAGCTTATTCATTTCTTTTTATTTCTTTTCTTTTTAAACAAACTTGAACGCAGAGAGTTGTCAAAAAGTCAAGATATGGAGTTTTTCATCCATGCCCACTAACATTCTCAACTCAAGGCTCTCAGCCACATACTTCAATCATTGTTTGCTAAAACTTTTATTGTCAGGCGATGGGATCATGCCAAAGAAATGATGATGCTTGAGTTTCGCAGTGGCTTAAGTTTGAGTACTATGGACCAATATGTTGTCTCTTTCGAGACCTTGCGATCAGTACTCATTTATTACCACATACCACACTCACTCAAGAGAAAAGCCAAATAATATTTGCTGCAGTGTTGCCACTACGAACATTAACCAACTTATAGCCGAAATCCGAGCCAAAACTCTGGTGGATCGTTTATTGGCCAGCAGAGTTCTCAGCATAACATCAAGAGAGGTGACGAAGTCACATTTACACGGCATAAAAGCAGCATATAGCAACAAGGCCATGGAACCAACGAGAAGCTGAAGCGCCTTGTATTGCAACACATATTTTGGCACAATATCAATCACTTCTCAACTAAGTTCCTCTGTACAAGTTTATTCACAAGGGAAATTGAGTCTATTATATCAAACACCATGGGGTTAAGCTACTCCATAACCTTTTCTTTTAAAACAATTCTAACAAGTGTCAAAAATTTTATTCAACTATCATCATCATTATTTTAAAGTAGAGATTGTGGCAATGTCTTTCGGTGGATCACAAGATTGTTCCCACGCTAAGCAAAAACTTGAACAAAGTGCATAAAAACAATTAACTTGGCAATATGGGGCCTAACTTGAGCAAGTGATTCCCTTATACAAATACAAAGCAATCATACTTAAGCAAGCATAACAAACAGTGGGACACATGATTGCATAGTATTCATAAAATGAAGATCATTGCACAAAACTCTACACATGCAAAAATAACTTCCGCAAGTTTAGAACTTTGCAAGAACTAATCTCAAGAAAATCATGAAACGAAAAGAGAAAGTGCAGATTATTAAAGGAGGGTATGGAAAGTGGTTACCTCCCCAAGCTTAAACATAAGCAAGGGTAATAAAACTTTTTACTGATGAGGTGTGAATAACCTCTCTTTTAAAACGGACATGGACCTAGGCTTCATCAACATTTGTGATATGGCCTGGTAGAACCGGGCAATTGTAGTTGAAGACTTTGTTGAATCGAAGTGCCCGAGCGGCTTGTGTGGATTTGCATACGGTTGACACCATACCGTACATGTCACCACACTAGGTCCAGACCACTACGAAAATAACTCACACGATAAAAAGAACACGGTTCAGTATATGATTGTAGTCTGTGTACCCAACCGGGCATAAGGAATAAAAGAAAACATGAAGAATTACAATGTTTATTGGTTCGGAGGCTTCAAAGGTAAATAATAAACATTGAAGTGCAAAGAGACGTCAAAATATGACCCACTAACCTTGGCTCGAAGAAATAAGCAAAATAAGTAATTTCCGACCTTCATACGAGCGCTCGTACGACTGCTTGCGGCCGTACGGTCTGCCATCTTTTGATCTATCATGATACACGGCATTGGTAACCAACCAAAAGAGCGCTCATACGAGTGCTCGTGCTCGTATAAAACACCGTCTTGCAATCTGGATCTTTAGTCACTTTTTGCCCGAATGTCATACGAGCACCCATACGAGCGCATGAGTCTGTACGATATGCCGTCGTTGGGTCTGATTCCTATGGTTGTGTGTGTTGGTGCCTCCCGGGCTCGATACGACTGTGCATACAACCGTGAGCAGTCGTATAGAACGATGTCTTTTGCCCTATTTTGTCTGGAGCTTCCTTTTCTTCAAAAATTCCTGCGGGGTTAGCTCCAACACTTGTACTAGGCATATATTAAGAAGATCCAATATTGCAATTGTACTACGTATAAAATTTTGAGCAGACGAAATTTTTCACCTAGTGAAGACTTAAACCAAACCAACTTTAATAGCAATTCATGCAAAGTGCCAATGCAAAAAATATGAATGCAAACTAAACTATAAACACCCACTAGTAAAGACCCCTACTTACTTCCGGGATGCCTCCTGATAGCGCTTTCTTTAGAGCCATATAGCTAGGCTTCAATGCTCCATAAATCCACCCAGATCCCAAGGGATATCGACCCGGTGTGTAGTTGGACTTGCCTCCGGCCACTGTTTGGAGCATCTCAAAGCAAAATGTGGTCGAAGTCGTACCCTCTTGCGGTGCATCGGCATCATATATCTGAAGAGGTCCTCACCCTCAAGCGAGAACCGATGCACCAAAGAATCATAGTTGGACATTAGTGTAGATAAATCAAGAGTATTTCCTTCATCTAGTTTGTCACTATAGCTAATACTAGGCTCTTCAAATAAGATGCTTAGTGACTCATGATCATTGTCCCCCTCACTTGGAGGATGACTTCATTAGCATCAAGTTCATTCAAACTAGAATTATCATACTCTCATTCTGGTATCTCAAAGGGATTGCATAAATTGGGGGGGGGGGGTGTACAGAAGCAATTTATTTATTGTGAACTCCTTTTCTTCGTGTTCTTCTTCTTCCTCCTCCTCCTCTTCTTCCTCTTGTTCAAAATGAGGCTCTTGACAATAATCGTATATGCAGTACATTTTATCGTACATCCATTCAATTATGGCATCATTGTTGTGGGCTCGAGCAACATCTTGCAGCTCAGCAAATAATATACCTGCACTTTTCCTTACTACGTACCATAGGAGTTCATCGATGACATCTGTCATATTATTTTTATAATTTCCTATCACTTGGTCATAAGCATTCATGCACTGAAAGTCAACGTGCTCGTGAGAACGACATTATAAGCAACGACTTTGATACAAATAACACATCATACCTACACATTCGTCTATGAATAACTGTAGTTCTTTAATATCCATGGAAGTTATATCTTTTCCAAGAGTTGCTTCATCAAAAACATATAAAGAGCATGGAAAAGGTTACTCTCATGGGTGGAAGATGAGGGTGGGTGATCAATCTGTTCCCCCTCTTCATTTTCCTTGGTGTTCCCTTCCTCTGGGCACACTTCATCCAAGATAGATGGTTCTTTGGCATCCCCATTTGTTTGCTACAAGTTAGTATGGAGAATATTTAATTCATGTTCTTTACCCATTCTTGCAACATGTCATCAATATTGGGGTGTTTGTTCTTAAGCTTGTACATCCCTTTCTTTATTATTTTTGTTAGTCATGCAAAAGATTAGTCTCTCCCATGGCGGATGCGAGTTGCTCTGGGCCATTTTTCACTAATACATTATCACAAAAGTTATCCAGGCAAAAGCAAGTTCTTTCAGGTCAGAGGAAGTATAAATATTTGTCACCTGTTGACAGTGATGAGAATCGTTACGGTTTCTGTTCTATCATTGGATCTATCGTTTGGTGATTGTTTCTCCAAAGCATGGGACAATTTAACCTGTCAAGCCTCTTCTTCATCCTCTGGTCATCTCCCGTCCCCTCGTCTCTCCCTCTCGTCTACACACCAATACTACCGCGAATTCACGTGCACCATCTGTATCTATAATAAGCTTTAATACATGTTTATAAGTCACTTTTTTAATTAGAGTCATAGCTAATTATTGTGATAAAATTAAACTATATTTTCTTTAAATTTTTCGGTACAATATGCCTTGAACCTTATTTGAATAAATCCCACTTAAATGTGTAATTTTAGAAAATAAAAATTTCATGTCTTTCTTAATTTATTTTTGAATCTTACAGTAATTTAGTTTCCATATATGTGTCTATCGTTAACTATCTTAGTAAATACTTCTAAATCATGTGTTATAAATATTATCTTGATAGCGACGTCTATAATTAGATATATGCAAAGAGAAGAATCCAGGGTACACAAGATGTTTACAAGGAGCTTGATACCTAATAATGGTCGCGTTGCTTGCTTTATTTATTTTTACTGGTCAACTGTGTCCAACATATTACTGTGGGTTTAATAGTTTGTTGATGATGTGTATATGCTATGTACTTGGTACTAAGATAACCTTTAAAATAATTTAAGCGCACCATTAGTATTTATAATAAACTTTAATACATGTTCATAAGTCTTCTTTTTTGTCAAATAGAGCTATAGTAAATTATTGTGATAAAATTAAACTATATTTTCTTTACATTTTTTGGTACAATATGCCTTAAACCTTGTTTTAATAAATCCCACTTAAATATGTAAATTTAGAAAATAAAATTTGCATGTCTTCCTTAATTTACTTTTGAATCTTACAGTAATATAGTGTATATGTATGTGTGTGTCGTTAAATATCTTAATAAATACTTCTAAATCATGTGGTGTAAATAATATCTTGATAGTCACGTTTATAATTAAACATATGCAAATAGAAGAATCTGGGGTACATAAGATGTTTACAAGGAGCTTGGTACCTAATAAAGGTGGCATTGCTTTATTTATTTTTACATGTAGGTTTTAATATTGATCTATGTAGTACGTAAATGTGTTTTTCCATGCTTTGTATAGTTTTAATGATTGATTTATGAGGTGTCCGGATGCATACATGGAAATTTGAGGATTTCACAATCACTTTCCGCGGACGTGCCCGTCCACTCGGGCGCTTCCGCGGTCATTTGAGGGGCTAGATTTGTTGTCAGTGTGTGTAGATGCTATAAAAACACAACAAGTTGGAGTAGTAGTTTCAGTCTTTTTCCGATCACACAATGAGGCTCTCAATGGAAGCGCCAATGTCGATACTAAAATCGGCAGACCTCAGGTAGGGCCCCCCAGGATGTGGATCTCGGATCGACGGGTAACAGGAGACGAAGGGGACAATATTTACCCAGGTTCGGGCCCTCTCGAAGAGGTAAAACCCTACGTCCTGCTTTGATTATATTGATGATGGTGTGTCGGGTACATGCTTGATCTACCTCGAGATCGTATGTTGCGTTCTAACACTAAGGTGAGTAATGATAAATCTAACCTCTACGGACTAAACCCCTCAGCTTATATAGATGTTGGAGGTATCTAGGGTTACATATGGTCGGTTGACATCTGGGGATAAGCATGCCGATAACTGAAGCCATCCTTGAGAAACACGTCAAGTCTTGGGCAGGGTCCATCTTCACCACGCCAAGGTTCGAGGCTTCCGAAGTCCTTCCTTGTGATATTGGTGGACCATAAGCTCAGCCCGCGGACAGCAGGTTAACTAGGTTGGTACCCCATAATCCAGGATACCATCGACATTCCTTAGCTTTTCCTCTCAAAGAGAAAGGAAATAGACACAATTTCAGAGTGTCAGGATCATAATCCTTTATGCGTGTCATGTTGCACAATTCAGTGAAATTGTGTAAGTGAATACCGGCATCCCCAGAAGTAGATCCTCCAAATTGGTCCTGCTGAACCATGAAAACTAAGTTTGCTATAATCCCATACTCAGTGGCTACTACCTAAGGCTGTGCTATAGGTTCACGCATGAAGTTGCTGCTGGGAGTAGCAAAACTCTCAAGATTACGAGCCATAGTAATCTTTTTGTTTCTCAACTGACAAGACTTGCAACAAGAATAAAACTTATACTAAACACAGAAACTGAAAATTAACTTTAACAAAAACGCTAACACAAAGACTAGGAATACTAAACTCCTCCCCGGCAATGGCGCCAGAAAAAGGGCTTGATTGTGATAGCCTGGCTTAATAGGGATGATAGACTACTCATATCAATAAGGAATTCCTTCTTTTCCAGAAGCCCATTCGGACAGAACTCCAAAGTTAAGTGTGATCAGCTTGGGATAGTTTCAGGATGGGTGGCCGACCGGAAAGTTGCTCCCGGGTGTGCACGAGTGAGGACAAAGTGCACAGAAAAGACTAATATTGATATGTGGGGCCAATCTAGGTCCCGCCAGGAGTAACAACCACCGGCGGGTGTGTCCGGGGCGTTGCAAGTTGGTATCAAAGCCGGCCCTCGTGGTTACACGGATGTTTGCGGACAGGTGCGCGGTCATGTTGTTCATGACGTTTGTGACCAGTCGTGGCACACGGCATGGCACATGTACCAGACTGGATATACAGACGTATGTGCCAAGAGGGAACGTTCCTGTGGCCCGACGAGGACGTCGGTTCCTCTGAGTGGGGGTGTATGTGATAGCCTGGCTTAATAGGGATGATAGACTACTCATATCAATAAGGAATTCCTTCTTTTCCGGAAGCCCATTCGGACAAAACTCCAAAGTTGAGCATGCTCAGCTTGGGGTAGTTTCAGGATGGGTGACCGACCAGGAAGTTGCTCCCGAGTGTGCACGAGTGAGGACAAAGTGCGCAGAAAAGACTAGTATTGATCTGTGGGGGCCAGTCTAGATCCCGCCAGGAGTAACGACCACCGACGGGTGTGTCCGGGGCGTTACATTGATACTCCTTTTATTGATCCTATTGGGGATATTACCACTGGGCGTAAACCGGCCAGGAGAGGCCGGGTTAACCCCATAAGTAGTTCATCTGTATCTAAAGTCCATGAAGACAGACGGTGACACTTTATGAAGGCCCAGGGCCCAAAGCCGGTTTAAGGCCTGTAGACATAAACCGGCAGTAATATGTAAACTTGTGTTGTAAGATAGAAGTAGTAGAGACCGAGCCGGACACGATTATGAGCCGGCCTCGGGATTCTGTAAACCGACGGGCGTCAACCCATGTATATAAGGGGACGACCCGGCGGCGGTTCAGGGACAACAGACAACAACTCGATACTAAGGTAAAGCGTATTCGCTCCCTGGTCATCGAAACCCCATCAATTCCATCACAACTAGACGTAGGCTTTTACCTTCATTGTAAGGGGCCGAACTAGTATAAAACTGTCTTGCGTCCCTTGTCCGCTTTAACCCCTTTAAGCTAACCCGTAGCGATGGCTCCACGACTAAGTCCTTTCTCTTGGAGCTGCTAACACATAACTGCCGAGAGGAACTTCATCCTTTCCTGTCTGATTACATTGTAAATTTGGGTCACTAGGACCGTGGAAAGCTCGCATGGCCGGGGGGCCACAAAAACCCCTTGTAACACATATGTAATTGTTCCTTTGTGAGTAATACAAAGTCAGTGGGAGCCTCTCCCACTGTCGATCTCCCTAAAAAAAAGACAAAACCACGACAGTTTGCGCCCACCGTGGGGCTATCGCATGATGGTTTCAAGTTCTTGGAGGGCAACTTCGAAGGACTCAAGGGTTACGCTGTGGGCCGGATGACCAAGAGTCGTGGCGGCAAGCTCTACATCGACGATGCAGGCTGGGGCCCCGAGGCCGATTCAATCGAGTACGGTTACCGGGTCCCCTTTGGTGGCATACACGTTTTCATTGGCAAGATCGGCGAATCGGGCCCTGAGCCGGACATCTGCACCGACCTCGTCGAAATGGCTCAGCGTGCGAGATCTGCCCGGGTCAAGCCTGTCATGAAGCGTTCCTTCATGGGAGTTATCCATGGAGGGGAATCTGAGGATAGATCAGAATCTGGTGGTGAGACCGTCGTTTATTCCGGCGATGAGTCATCGACCGGAGAGACCGAATCATTATATCAGTTACAAGATGGCCGGATTGGGGGCTGTTCCGATGGCGACAGTATTCTGGACCCCTTTGATCTGCCAAACCAGGTTGCGATCTTCATGGCCAGTACGCAACCGGCGCTCCACTCTTCGACCGCAGCGGCGATGATTTCTGGATCGGCAGCAGCAGCAGCGGCCGGGGCAGGAGGCCGTGTGCGACCGCCAGCTCAGGTTCTATCTGATTTGTTTGATGCGTTGGCAACGCTGATGGCGGAGGTTAACCTAACGGATCAGGATGCGCACAATGCGGAAATCGTGAAAGTGAAAGATCAGATCACCCAAGCCAAAGCCGACTTAGCAGCTGAGGATACCAGGATAGCCGCGGAGCGGGCCGCTTTGGATGCACAAGCTTACCAGATTATGCTGGATCAGAGTGTGTCGAACGAAGTCCTGGAGAGGAGGCACCGATCTCGCCTGCCGCCGGTTTATGACGCTAGAAATCTCTTTAACACCCCAGGAGCAGGGACCAGTAATCCGCCGGTGGTAAACCGGGCGGAGGCACCTAGAGCAGGAGCGCCGGTTCAGCCACGTTTGGTGGATCCGCCTCGTCAGAACAACATTGTAGCACCGCATGTCCCCAAGCTACCGGGTCATTATTCTAACCCGATGGACAACATTGTCGCTGCCGCTTGACGGCTGGCGGCCATCCCGATCGAAGGCGATTCTCCAGCGGCGGTTGAGACACGTCGGGTTAAGGAGCTTCTTCAGACAGCCTTAGTTCAACATGAGGCTTATTCATACAGTCTCGATCGGATTCATTCCACTCCCCGTCCAAGCCGGAGTTACAGCAGGCGTATGGATCAACCGACAGTGTCAAGCAATGCGCGGAACCGTGATCCGCCTCGCGGCAATAACCCGGCGGGTGGTGCTGGTGATGCCCAGGAGGTGGTGGACCGGGCTCGGGCACGCAGAGAGGCCGAGTTAGCGGCGCAGCATGAAGCCCGTCAGCCTACTCCGGTTTGTCCAACCACATCGGTGGAACCAGGAGTTACCTCTAGTTCTTTGGGAGTGCCATGTCTTGTCCCAGCGTTGCGCAATCTGCGCCTGCCCAAGGATTTCAAGGGCCCGCGCAAGGTGCCGAATTACACCGCCGATTTATCCCCTGAAACATGGGTCGAAAGCTATGAGATGGCCATGGAGATGCTGGATGTGGATGATGCGGCATGTGCAAAATACTTCACCATGATGCTAGAAGGGACGGCCCGCACTTGGCTAAAGAGCTTACCGGTTAATTCTATCATGTCATGGGCCGAATTGAGAGCCCGGTTTATTCAGAATTTCAAGGATACATGCAAGCAGCCCATGTCGATTGTGGACTTAGCTGCCTGTGTCCAGGAGGAAGGAGAGTCAACAACCCACTGGGTGCGCCGGGTTTCGGAGATTTTGCATTCGTCGGACCGCATCAACGCTGACACCGCGAATTTAACATTGGAAGGCAATTGCCGGTTTGAACCACTGAAGTTGAAGTTGGGACGGCTCAAACGTCATTGTAATGACATGGGAACCCTCATGGCTACACTGGTGAAGTATGCCAACTCTGATAGTACCAAGGATCCCGAGTCTGACGATGAGAAGACAGGGAAGGGAAAGAAGAGCGGCAACGCCAAGGGGCAGCACCACAACCTGGCGGGTCATGGAAACGGCGGCAAGCATAAGGCGGACCACAGTTTAGACTTTGTGGCTAATACTAATGCACATGACAAGGGCCAGCGGCGTAAGGGTAAACCGCCCCAGCGCGGGGGAAGGCCAAGTCCTAATTCGGACCGTTTGTCTTATCTGTTGAACCAGCCCTGTCCAAAGCATGGGACAAAGGAGGAACCGTCCACGCACCTCTGGAAAGATTGTTACATCATGAAAGAATTCAAAAATTCTGATTCTGTCCGGTATGATCACGGACCAGGAGGCGGTTCGGGCCCCGAGTCTCATGGGCCGGGTTATGGTGGAGGAAATTCCGGTTTAGGCTTCCATGGTAATCAGAATGGACATAGCAATCAAAGTAATCAGGGTAACCAAGGTGGTAATAATCATCAGGGCAATCAGCAGCAGCAGCAATCGGGTTACCAGAGCAACCCGAAGCAATTGAATAGCGAATAGTATCATGTCTTCACCACTAGCTTGGACAAGCGCGATCAGAAGCTTCATAAAAGGGCGGTGAATGCCGTTGAACCGGCGGTGCCCCGTTACTTGCGCTGGTCCGAGCAGCCGTATGGAGTAGAGAAGATCATCCACCCCAGGTTGACAATCCGGGTCATCTGGGTCTGGTGGTGGCACCTCAGGTGGGAGGTTATAAGTTCACTAAGGTACTCATGGATGGAGGGAGTAGTATCAATATCCTTTATCATGAAACTTTCCTCGCATGGGGTTAACAGATAAAAATCTTAAACCGTCCAATACGGTATTCCATGGCGTGGTGCCTGGTAAATCGGCATATCCTGTTGGTAAGATAGCTCTGGAGGTGGCTTTTGGAGATGAGCATGACTCAAGATCAGAAACTTTGACCTTTGAAGTGGTGAAAATCAAAAGCCCGTATCATGCTCTGTTTGGACGGCCAGCTTATGCTAAGTTTATGGCACGACCTTGTTATGTTTATCTGCAGCTCAAGATGTCGGGTCACAAGGGAACTATAACCATGCATGGGAGCCGCAAGATTGCTCTGGAGTGTGAAGAAGGTGATGCGGCTTATGCTGAGTCGATTTGTGCAACAGAAGAGTTGAAATTTTACAAAGACAATGTTGATCCGGCAGACATGACTTCGTTGAAGAAACCAACTACAGAGCATGATCCGGCCCTGAAGTTTAAATCGGCTGATGAGACTAAGCTTGTTGGCTTCGTGCCTGGCGATTCGTCCAAGCAGTTTAGCATGAGCGCTAACTTGGATCCAAAATAGGAAAGCGCGCTCATCGAGTTCATCCGTGAGAATCGAGACATCTTTGCATGGAAGCCTTCTGACATGCCAGGTGTACCGAGAGAACTCGCTGAGCACACTCTCAACATTGATCCCAAGTATAAACCGGTCAAGGAGTTTCTCCGCCGGTTCAATGAAGAAAGACGCAAAGCTATTGGAGAAGAAGTAGCCAGACTCTTGGCAGCTGGATTTATCGTTGAAGTATTCCATCCTGAGTGGTTGGCTAATCCGGTGCTGGTCCTCAAGAAGAATGGCACTTGGCGTATGTGTGTGGACTACACAGATCTCAACAAAGCTTGTCCAGCAGATCCTTTTGCCCTTCCCCGTATTGATCAAATTATTGATGATACGGCGGGTTTCGAGCGTTTAAGCTTTTTGGATGCATACTATGGTTATCATCAGATCAAAATGGCATTTAAGGACCAGGAGAAGACAACTTTCATAACTCCCTTTGGACCCTTCTGCTATGTGTCCATGCCCTTTGGGCTCAATAGTGCCTAGGCGACTTATCAACGGTGTGTGCAGAATTGTCTTCATAAGCAGATCGGCTGCAATGTTCACGCCTATGTGGATGATATTGTGGTAAAATCAAGGAAGAAGGAGACGTTGATTGATGACTTGAAAGAAACCTTTGATAACCTGCGGGTTTATAAAATGATGCTTAATCCGGCCAAGTGTGTCTTTGGTGTACCTGCAGGTAAGCTCTTGGGTTTTTTGGTGTCTAACAGGGGCATTGAAGCTAATCCGGAAAAGATCAAAGCCATCACCTCCTTGGCTAAACCGAAGTGTATCAATGATGTTCAACGCCTGGCAGGCCGGATTGCCGCGTTGAGCCGGTTTGTTAGTCGCCTTGGTGAGAAGGCCATCCCTTTATATCAGATGCTGAAGAAAACGGATAACTTCATCTGGAGTGACGCCGCTAATGAAGCATTTGAGGACTTAAAGCGGCAGCTGGCTAATCCGCCGATTCTCGCTGCTCCAGTGGACAAAGAACCATTGCTGTTATATGTGGCAGCTAATGCTCGGGCTGTTAGTGTGGCTATTGTGGTGGAGCGCAAGGAGGCAGGAAAGGAATATCTGGTTCAGCGGCCGGTTTACTATATCAGTGAGGTACTTATTGAGTCCAAGCAGAGGTACCCGCATTGGCAAAAACTGGTTGATGGGGTTTTCATGGCAAGCCGGAAGCTTAAGAAGTATTTCCAAGGTCATCCCATCACGGTGGTCAGCTCTGCTCCTTTGGGGGATATAATCCAATACAGGGAAGCACCTGGTCGGATTGCTAAGTGGGCTATCGAGCTCGGGCCTCACGGGTCAAAAGATGTGATGGTTGTCAGAAATACTCAAGGCGCGCTCATGTACTGGCTCAAGAATTGAGGACGATTCCAATCACCTGGCCGTTTGCAACTTGGGAGTTGGATATGGTTGGGCCTTTCAAGAGGTCCAAGGACAAGAAGACCCACCTTTTGGTGGCGGTTGATAAGTTCACAAAATGGGTGGAGGCAGAGCCAGTTAGTAAGTGTGACGCAGCCACGGCGGTTCAATTCATCAAAAAGGTAATCTTCCGGTTTGGCTTTCCACACAACATTATAACAGACAATGGTACCAATCTTTCAAAGGGCGCCATGAAGGAGTTCTGTCAACGTGAGCACATCCGGCTTGACGTGTCATCAGTGGCTCACCCCCAGTCCAATGGTCAAGCGGAGAGGGCCAATCAAGAGATATTGAGAGGCATCAAACCCCGGCTTATGGTTCCTTTGCAACGGACGCCGGGTTGTTGGGTTGAGGAGTTACCTTCTGTGCTGTGGAGCATCAATACCACACCCAACAGATCGACAGGATACACACCATGCTTCATGGTTTATGGAGCGGAAGCAGTTCTTCCTAGTGACATCCGTCATGACTCACCTCGTGTAGCGGCATATGTTGAGGCTGACAACGAAAAGGCACCGCAGGAAGCTCTTGACCTGTTAGATGAGGAACGTGACATGGCGGCAGCCCGTTCGGCGATTTATCAGCAAGATCTGCTATCATAGCCGTCGGGTTAGAACCAGAACCTTTCAAGAAGGTGATTTGGTGCTTCGGCTCATCCAGGATCAGACGGATATGCACAAGCTATCCCCCCTTGGGAAGGACCCTTTGTGGTCACCAAGAATCTACACAACGGGTCGTACTACCTAATCGATGTTCGAGAGCGCAAAGACTCACGTAAATCGGAGGAGGAGACTCACCGGCCGTGGAATATTGCTCATCTTCGGCCTTACTATACTTGAGCTATAGGCTCTGCTTATGTACATATTATGACAATGTATATATTATGATCAATACAATAAACCGGAACCTTAGCTAAAGCAGGGTATATGTTGTTTTTCTTACATCATGTGTGGTTACATGGAGCTTACAAAACGGCGTCCGGTTTACCCCTTGATTTAGCTTCTCAAAGCTTCATATTAGATCACTTGGGGGCTTGGTCGTATCCGAACCATAGCTACACCTCTTGATCGGCGTAATGCCACAGCATCAGTTGGGGGCTTGGTCATATCCGAACCATAGCTACACCTCTTGATCGGCGTAATGCCACAGCATCACTTGGGGGCTTGGTCGTATCCGAACCATAGCTACACCTCTTGATCGGCGTAATGCCACAACATCACTTGGGGGCTTGGTTGTATCCGAACCATAGCTACACCTCTTGATCGGCATAATGCCACAGCATCACTTGGGGGCTTGGTCGAACCCGAACCATAGCTACACCTCTTGATCGGTGCAATACCACAGCATCACTTGGGGGCTTGGTCGTATCCGAACCACAGTCACACCTCTTGATCGGCTCAAAGCCACATCAGTCCGGGGCCAAAGAGAGTGTTGTAAAACAACATCTCAAACATAGGCACCCACTGAGCACAGCTAACAATGTTGCTTGGGGATTCTTTGCTGTCAAATTTAGGGCCTGGCAGCCCGTAAAAAGCCTCGACTACAACAGTTTTTCATTTGCCTTTTTCTAAGCTTTCTTTGTTTTCCTAAGATTTGTGATGTTTTTTAAACCGGTGTTTATCAAACCGGTTAGGCTGTCAACTACAAGTTGTCAGTACACGATCAAGTTATAATCCGGAGACTATCAGCCCGGTCTGGTTTTGACTCAAAGTCACCAGTATGGAATAAACCGGTGTTTATCACAGCCCAGAACGGTTTTCTGATAAACCGGCATCATATAACAGGAGTTACTTCTACTCCGGATTAGGGTTATTACCCTCATTACAAAGTTGGTCAGCCAACACTATCCCTAAAGGTCACAGGTATCATATATTTCCATATGTGGTTATCTTTTACAACCTTGGTTATAAACCTTGGTCATATATATATATATTGGGGTATCATGACCCGCCCGGTTGTAAACTGCCAGGGCGCTTTAAGCTTCTTATCTGCAGGAGCAACTTGAACAAATAGCTATGGATTATGAACATTATATCTTAAGCATGGTGGATTAGCACGCATCAATTGCAGATAAATATGCACGAAGGCATAACAGACCAAGTGTTTTAACTAGTCTATTACAAGGCGTTTCAGTACCCAAAGGGATAATTGTTTCTCAATAAGCATTACAACACGAGAAAAACTAAACCGACCCCCGGACTATGATTGCTTATCAGCTTGACCTGACGGCTGCGGATCATCTTGCACCGGTTCATCTTCTTCATCCCTACCCAGCGGCTGGAAGTCAACAGTTGTCCAGTCGATCCCAGTTAAAGCTTGGAACACAGCTTCGTCGCTTATAAGGCTGGACGGTTCAATGTCAGGGGCATAAGTGTGCTTATGGATTGGAGGGATCAGGTTTTGAGCCTCAGAAGTTGGTGCAGCAACCCGCTTGTTATTGGTATCATAACTCGCCTGGTCAAATGAAAGATTAGCCTCTTTAGCAAGTTGACAAGCCAGTGGACGTACTTCCCGGTTTATGGCACGGAGATCTTCAGTGCCAAATTTTGATCCGTCTTGTTTTAAGCTTGGGTAGCCTTTAGCCACATCCGTCGGATCAAGGTCAGGCACCCATGCTTTTGCCCGGGTTAGTGCGGTCAGAGCACCAGCCCTTGCAGCAGACCTCTTCAGCTCTTCCACCCGGGCAGGCAGCATAGATAGCCTGTCTAAGGTATCCTTGATTAACGTCGGGGGCGGCTTGTTGTGAGAAGCGGTGCAGATAATTCGTTGTGCGCCGGTATACAGTTGCTCTATCAACGTGTAGGCAGCCTTCAGCTTCTTCTGAATGTCAGAGCCCAGATGACTAATGCAAGTTCCTGCATCATTGCAAACATCAGTAAACCGGCAATACATGGGAAGATATGTTGAAAGTATAAAGCAAGGGTGCTTATCAAACACAGCAGCAGTCATGGCATGTATCTGCCGCTTTACACCAGTCAGCTCGTCTACCACCGGTTTGAGAGCTGCTTCTGCGTCTTCAGCTCTTTTATGCAAAGCGGATTTCTCTATGTTCCAATCCACCCGCTCCTTGGCGAAGCTCTCCTTAAGCTTCTCCATAGCGGCTAAGGCGCTCGTCAGCTCATTTTTTGCTTTGGAAGTTTCGGCCTGTTGGGACTTGATGTTCTCTTGCAGATCAGCAGTTTGGCTTTCTTTCTTGCTGAGTTCAGCCTATAAAGAGACAGATACATAATGAGTTGACAGTAAATATTTGAAGTACCAAGCACAAAACAAGTTATGCCCTTGATACTTGGGGGCTAATGCATATTTGCTCCTTATCAGAAATTTCTACAAGTCCCAAGCACAATACAAGTATTAAGCTTGGCACTTGGGGGCTAATGAGTATTTGCTCATAAAATGCTGATATGGGAATTTTTCTACAAAGTCTCGGTTCATCTTTATAAAGTTAAACCGGCCCTTGGGGGCTACATCAGTGAAGTTAAGATGCATTGTTGCAAACATGAAATTGTTACTAAGTCCCAGTTTAAATTGGTATCTTAAACCGTCACTTGGGGGCTACTGGAGTTGATAAGCTGCAATTAAATATAGGAGAGAAAACATTTGTGAAGTTACCTCATATCGCTCCTTCATCATATTTACCAAACCGGCTTCATAGTCACAGCTGGTGTACAGACGGTTCAGGAAGCCAGAGTGAAGGTCTTGAACGTTCAAATGGGCATAATTTGACAAATCGGTGTTCCATTTGCCTTTGCCAATTGCAGAGAGCCCATCTTTGGCAGTATGCTTTGAGAAAGCGACAGGATTGCCCGGAGCGGTATGGCCAGTGCCAGTAATCATAAGGTCATCGTCTTTGTCATCAGCAGCCGTTACTGGAGTTGGCGGTTTGTCAGTATTTTTGACTGGACTTGCCGGTTTAGTGCCAGTTCGGACAGGGCTGGTTGGCTGGTCAGCATGGCTTGTGGTGTCAACTTCTGCCTGCTCAGCAACGAAGTCATGATCTTGAGGCGGTGGGTCATTCAGCATGCCATCAACGTTGGTTTCTTCAGGATCTGGAGTTTTCTCCGGTTCAACAGCCACGTCTTCATCAGCCGGTATATTCAACCGAGCTTTCTTGCTGGGTCTGGGCTTGGCGCTGAGAAAAATAAACATGAGGGTCAGTACAGTATATCAAAATAGCAACATCAAGGATAACAACAAGTGTATAGCTCACCCGAGAACTGTTTTGAGGGGTGGAAGCTGTGTGGCCGATGACTCGCCAGAAGATGAGTGAGAAGTACCCTGATAATTTGAATAAGACGGGTTAAGAGGCTGGCAGAAACAACCGGCTTTGGGGTATGAAGTATCAATGGGATAAGAGACCTCTGATCGGCGTTTCTTAACCGGACTGTTCGGTAAACCGCGGAGGTAACTACCTGGCCGCTGTGCTGGGTTGTACGGCGAGCCTCGTGCTGCTGCGTCTTCAAAAGAAAGTTTGGGTCCAAATAAGCAAGAGGGTGAGAAAATTTTACTTTCCGGTTTGCTTGATGGATTTTTGATGTTGGCAGAGGATCTGAATCGGACGAAAGAATGGTACCTCTACGTCCTCAGCATGACTGCCTTCAGCGTCGTCCTGATAATAATCATTGTCAATGAGATGTACGAAAAATGAACCAAGAGAGTCAAGTTCTACCTCTGGTTCCGGATTACCCACATCGTCATCAGCTGGTAGATCGGAGGATGCAGTGGTCCTCTTCTTGGCAGGTTTTTTAACAACCTTGGTCTTTGGACGAACTGGTTTGACCGGTTTGTCTTGTGGCTTCACCGGTTTGTCCTATGATGGTTTCTTGTTCCAGAATGGATCATCACCCTGTCAGAAAATAATCACACTTTCAGAGAATATTTGGACAGAAGCAACTTCAGATAAAAAGATTATATGATTCTTACAGCTGGTGGTTTGTTTAAGGTGCAGAAAGGGAGTAGTCCGGTTTGAGCACAGACAGCCTCCGGTTCGTTCAATATCTTTTTTACAGCCTCAGTGACTTCTGCATCTGTAAGTTGAATATCAATGTGCCGCTGAGCTTTCTTCAAGCTCCCCGTATACTCACACATTAAACCGGAGCGCTGGCTTAAGGGCAAAATACTCTAGCTTATCCAGCAACGAGCAAGATCAACTCCTGTCAAACCGTTCGCCATGAAGGCTCTAAGCTTTGATAATTCGGGAGCATAGTTGGCCCTTTCTCTTGCCATCAACCTCTGAGGGAAAGGATGTGTGTTGCTAAGACGTTCAGGGCGGTAACCCGGCAGGGGGTTTTCATCAGGTGGAGATGTATCCATGCAATAAAACCAAGTCTGGTTCCACTCTTTGGGGTGACTGTGGAGTTTGGGATGAGGGAAGGTGACTTCTTTCCTTTTTTGAACCGCCATTCCGCCCAGTTCCGTATTGGGTCCATCCGAGAACTCTGTGCGACGGTTTAAGTGAAAGAAATCCCTAAACAGTTCGACTGTAGGTTCCTCTTGCAGATAAACCTCACAAAAGACTTGGAAGTGGCAGATGTTGGTCACAGAATTGGGACCGATGTCTTGAGGGCGTAGCTGAAAATTGGCTAGTACATCTCGGAAAAAATTTGAACCGGGAGGACTAAAACCTCGTCCGAGATGATCAGCAAACATGACTACCTCTCCATCCTTGGGTGTAGGAGGATTTTCCGGGCTAGGGACCCTCCAGTGGATGACATCTTTCTTGGCTAAAGCACCCGTTTTAACAAGATTGTTCAATTGTTCTTCGGTTACTCGAGAAGGAGCCCAATTGCATTCATAGACTTGCTTGGCCATGGCAATGGAAATCTGAAACATGATTATTGCCGGTTTAAAATTTACAGTGGACAACTATACAACGGCATAAGGATACAAGCATATTGATAAACCGGATTTGATTATTCGTAAACCGGAGTCTGACAATGGAAACAGTATAATGCGTTGGCGGTTCAACAGGGGACTAATGGTATCTACATGGTTCATCATTTTGTATATGAAGTTAAACCGCCTACATTAATATTGAAGGAACAGATCTGAAATAACTAAGTGATGGAACAACAGGTTTCGCAAGATAGTATTACAAATCTGGATCTACCGCGCATTAGAAAGTAGAAAAATATTCAGGGTTAAATATTCTGGTACTTGAACAATTGAAGGATACAGATGAGATTTTCTCCTTAGATGAGATGCACTAATGGAAAGAAGGACTATGGATATTGCTATACGGATAAAAGTCAAGGTTTGAGTCAGGATTTATTGCGCAGCAATGAACATCGACGAACACCGAAGAACACCGTTGAACACTAAAACCCTAGTAGCAGATCTGGGGTGGAAAGAAAGAAGGCTTACTGATGCTAATGGAACAGCGGAGTGGCGTCGCGATTCTCTAGTACGATCAGGGTGATGCAGCGGCCGGAGTTGAGGTCAAAGACGAAGGCTTGACGGCGGCGGCTGAGCTTGAAACGCTGGGGCGGCGCGAGGAAGACGACGAGGCGAAGAGGTATGAAGGGGAAAAGTGAAAATAACCCCGGTCCTATTTATAAGGGCAGAAAGATAAGCGTCAGACGCGAAAATCGAGGAGCCTAAATTTTGGATATGAGGCGGAGCTGTCGCCTCGATTGTCGGAGGCTCGTTAATGACAGGTGACGTCACGGCGGTTTACCATGATCCTAGAAGATGATGTCACGGCGGTTTACAAGATTATGTGAAGATGTTGAAGAAGAAATTTTCTTAAGTATTGAGGATTGACATGAACCAGTTCAAATCAATATGGGGCCTTATGTTGGGGATATTACCACTGGGCGTAAACCAGCCAGGAGAGGCCGGGTTAACCCCATAAGTAGTTCATCTGTATATGAAGTCCATTAAGACAGACGGTGACTCTTTATGAAGGCCCAGGGCCCGAAGCCGGTTTAAGGCCTGTAGACATAAACCGGCAGTAATATGTAAACTTGTGTTGTAAGATAGAAGTAGTAGAGACCGAGCCAGACACGATTATGAGCCGGCCTCGGGATTCTGTAAACCGACGGGCGTCAACCCATGTATATAAGGGGACGACCCGGCGGCGGTTCAGGGACAACAGACAACAACTCAAGACTCAGGCAAAGCGTATTCGCTCCTTGGTCATCGAAACCCCATCAATTCCATCACAACTAGATGTAGGCTTTTACCTTCATCGTAAGGGGCCGAACTAGTATAAAACTCTCTTGCGTCCCTTTTCCGCTTTAACCCCTTTAAGCTAACCTGTAGCGTTGGCTCCACGACTAAGTCCTTTCTCTAGGACATCTGCCGTGACAAAACCATGACATGTCCTATATTGGAACAAAAAAGAGTATCACGCACCTATTTCCCGAGAGGTGACCTTTTTTGCGAAACACTAAAATAGGCAAAAAAGTAGCAATTTGGACTGGGCCTCCGGTTAGTAGGTTAGTCCCAAAAATAATATAAAAGTGTATAATAAAGCCCATTAAACATCCAAAACAGATAATATAATAGCATGGAACAATCAAAAATTATAGATACGTTGGAGACGTATCAATAATGTGATTTTGCAATGTGTACACAAGAACCAGTATGATTTTATCAAAAGGAGAACAATTCAGGATTGCATTGGCTAGATATTTGAGTATTTACACCAGTGCCATCAATTCAAGAGGCCCATTGTTATTCTTAATTTAGACATTGAGAAGGCTTTTGATTCCCTGGAGCATGAGGCTATTATTCAAATTCTGAGGCACAAAGGTTTCAATGATAAGTGGATATTGTGGATGAAGCAGCTCCTATGTAATGGAACCTCTTCTGTGCTTCTTAATGGTGTTCCTAAAAGAAAGTTCATCTGCAAGAAGGGAGTGAGGCAGGGGGATCCTGTCTCTCCTCTTCTTTTTGTTATAGCTGTAGATCTTTTACAGACAGTAATCAATGATATGTTCAGAAAGGGGATTCTTAAGCTACCTATTCCTTGCCATGACCAGGATTATCCAGTGATCCAATTTGCAGATGACACTTTGATAATTCTACCTGCTGACAGGGCTCAACTTATTGCTCTGAAGGCTATGCTTAAGGTTTTCTCACAGTCCACTGGTCTTGATGTGAATTATCATAAGTCCTTCATCATCCCAATTAATGTTCACCCCGCTCACATGTCTGATCTAGCTGCTGCTTTTGGTTGTCAAATTGGGAAAATGCCTTTCACCTATGTTGGGTTGCCAGTGGGTACCACAAGGCCAAAGATGATTGATTTTATGCCCATGGTTGACTGTATGGAGAGAAGAATGACTGCTAGTTCTTCATTTTTAAATCAAGGAGAAAGATTATGGTTTCTAAACTCTGCACTATCTTCTATGCCCATATTATTTCTCTGCAGTTTGGCTATTCATGCTGGGATTTTGAAGCAGCTGGAGAGAATACAGAGACAATACGTCTGGAGAAAACAAAGGGATGAGCCTGCTCCCTCTCTTGCTGCTTGGGAGCTTATTTGTAGGCCAAAAAATAGAGGAGGACTTGGTATCCTAAACTTGGGGGTGCAAAATGTTGCTCTTCTTTTAAAGCATGCAAATAATTTCCCGAATAAGAAAGATCTCCCTTGGGTGTCTTTATTTTGGGACACATACTACCATGGCAGGGTGCCCCAAGGAACTTCAGACTGTGGTTCTTTCTGGTGGAGGGATATTTGCAAAACAATGCAAAGCTTCAGATATTGTTCTTGGGTCCAGATTAATGAGGGAGACACTGCACTGTTTTGGTCTGACCAATGGAAGCTAGGTCAAGAGGTTACTACCCCGCAGTCTAGATATCCTAGGCTCTTTTCTTATGCCAAGGATCCTTGGATTACTATCAAGGAGCTTTTTGAGACTCAAGACATCTACCAAAACTTCCACCTACCTCTCTCGGCACAGGCCTATGAGGATATGATCAATTTGCAATCCCTGATGGAGAGCCATAACAGAGTACCTGGGTCCAAAGATGTCTGGTTCTGGCAAGGCTCTACCAAAGAGTACGAACCAAAGATGTTTTACTCTCACACTTTTGCATCCGAATCTTTTAATCCATTGACCACTTGGATATGGAAATCCTCTTGCACCATGAAAATTAAAGTGTTTGCCTAGATGCTAACCATGGATAGATTAAACACTAAAGATATGGTGGAGAGGAGACATTGGCATTTGGATGATGGAGTGACTTGTGTGTTGTGCCCTTTGCAAGCAAAAGAAACCAGGGACCATCTCTTTTTTAACTGGAATTTCAGCGTGAGAGTGTGGAATTATCTTCAGATTGATTGGTCTGCTGGGGATTCAATGGCTGAATTGGTTATTCAGGCCAGGAGAAGTTTTGGTAAGCCTTTCTTCACTGAAGTGGTGTTCATTGTCTGCTGGAATATTTGGATCACTAGAAATGCCAAAGTCTTTAGGATTGAAAGGGCTAGTTTCAACAAATGGAGACGTGCTTTCATCCATGACATCAACCTCATGCAATACATAATCGAGGATGCATACAAGGATGATCTTTTGAGATGAGTTTCTTTTTTGCCTCCTTGAGGCCTAGTTTTTTGTTGTTTTAGCTTCTTTTTCTTCTGTAGGCTAGCCTGCTTGATTACCACTTGTAATTCCTGTTATGTTTTTGTAACTCCTTTTATTTATTGATAAAGCTCTTGATAGGCTGTGGGGGTTTTGCCCCACAGTTCCGAGTCAAAAAATAGACCAGTTCCACCACATTTCCCATTCTTGAAGCTGGAGCTATATGGAAGCCAAACATTCTTTTTGGTAGTGCTAGAACTTCTGTATGAAACTGCTCCAAAGTGAATTTAGTGGAGTGAAACTGATTTTGGTAAAAACGGAGTAGTCCCAAAGAAGCCCTAATTCTTGGATTTTGAGAAAGCACACCGGCAGAGTGAACCACTGATCGTCCAATGAAAGCATTCCTCGTGGATTGCTGGCGTGGCATGCTCTTCTCGGTTTGTCACATCACTCGGGCCCTGCATAATAAATCATCCCGGCCCCACTTGTAATTGGCTTTGCGGGTACCCCACCATGTGCTCGAGCATGCGTAGCACCCACCAGCTACTTAGCTGTCATGATTGTATTTTAGTATGTGTTGTAGATGGAAAGCTTTCAATTTGATGCTATTTTAGTGGTGCATACACCATGCTCAAGGAAAGGGTTAAAATGTTGCTATTTACAAAAGGGTTGATTCCCTGCTAAAAATCTGGTGACGTGGCGTTTAATCCTTGCCCAAAAGTGAGAGGAGCACATACCACGCACGATAATAGGAGCGGCTGGTGGGTGTTGGGTGCCGTGTCCACCCATGATGCCTGGCCTATATAAGCGACTATACCGTACTTGTTGTTGTTCCCCTATTCCTCATAGAGCCAAAGTTTTTCTCACATGTCTTCATCATCGTTCGTCCAATATCACGTTCTAGCTGTTCATGCGTTCCAACCAAGTTGTGTTCATGTGTCCACCCAGCAGGTTTCAAACTTTCTTTTTCTTTGCGCAGGAGGGAGTAATCTGCCTCGCTGTTGGATGAGTTCTCTCCTCTTTGTGAGGAGAAAGAAAGGTTCGATGGATTCCATCCACAAGGGAGGAAAGAATTTTTTTCTTCTATAAAAGGGGCCACACGGCCCCATTTTCATTATGAAAATAGGAGTCTGGATACAACAAAATGCAACACCACACCACTTTTTCATCAGGCCTATGCATCACCTCATCAACTGATAAACAACCTACATCATAGATTTATAACCATATCTATAGAATGCCAAACCACCCACTACTAGAGAGAGAGAGCAGACTTTTAACATCTTTTTACAATTTGCACATATGCCAAAACAATAAGCAAGTAGAGAGAAAACACAGTCTTTAAGCAGAAGGATTCCATCCATACGCTCTTCTGTAGACGGGAGGGAAGAAATTAGAAAGAGAGAATAAATTAGAAAGAGAGAACAATGGATTCCTTCAATGAGAGCGAAGAAACTTGTGTGGGCAGCATCCAACGGAGTAATTTTGGTAAAAATCAGTAAAGGCAGTGGTACAATTTCTTCTTCTTAATTTCCTTGCATTTTTTCTTCAGCCAAGAAGAACAACCTTGCTGCCGGCTCCTATCCCCAACCAAACCAAGCCGGCACAAGACGTCGTCAGGCCTCCCGCCGTCAACGCAACTCTAACAGTGTTGGGCCTCCCGATCGCCGTCTGCATAACTCAACCATGCCGAATACCGCCTATCAGGCCTCCACGGCGTTCGGCCCGTAGCTCAACAAGGCCAGCCCCTCGATGCATTTCCAGAGCCCACCGCCGAAACCCTAAAGAGGCGGTGGCCATACATAAGCCGTACTGCTTTGCCCCTCCCCCTCCTCCCTTCCCGCCGCCTTCGAACAGCCTGCCACCTTTGTCTCGAACTAGGTTTTCCTCGATCTAGATCCCTTTCTAGATCCATGGTGGATTCTAGCTCCCTTTCTAGATCCTTGGATGTGTTGTTCGTCTCGTACTTATGATCCGCTTTGTGCTTGTTTGTTGCGCAGGTTCCTTCCCATGGATGGTGATCGTTGGCGAGTTGGAGGCCCTGATCGGTGTCGTGGACGCCACCGTCGACTGCACCAAGGTATCCCACGCCCCCTCTCTGTGATTGCGACGGTTTCGATATCCCCGCACCCTTCCCTTTTGGATTGATTGATCTGTTCGAACTGATTAGGGTTATGTGATGTATCCTTGTCCCCTTTGCCCTTCTGGATTGATCTGTTCGATGCGATTAGGGTTATGTGATGTGTCCCTGCAGGTATCTGCCGTCCCCTTCACCCTCTCGCCGCCAGGGACCGCTGCCGCCAGGCTCAGAGCGCTACCCTCCCCAACACTAACGCCAACACACGTCAATTCACACGCACCATCACTATTTATAATAAGCTTTGATACATGTTTATAAGTCATTTTTAAAAAGAGCCATAGCTAATTATTGTGATAAAATTAAACTATATTTTCTTTACATGTTTTGGTATAATATTCCTTAAACTTATATGAATAATCTCACTTAAATGTGTAAATTTAGAAAATAAAAGTTGCATGTCTTCCTTAATTTATTTTTGAATCTTACTATAATTTAGTGTATTTGTATGAGTGTGTTGTTAATTATCTTAGTAAATACTTCTAAATCATGTGGTGTAAATATTATCTTGATAGCGATATTTATAATTAGATATACGCAAATAGAAGAATCTAGGGTACACTAGATGCTTACAAGGAGCTTGATACCTAATAAAGGTCACGCTCCTTTATTTATTTTTACCGGTCAACTGTGTCCAGCATATTACAAGGTAGATGTGTATATGCAATTTACTTGGTACCAACATAACCTTTAGCACAACTTGTAAAGCATTCATCAAAGAGAAAAACTACAAGCTAACTAAAATTGGTCGAAGTGTGATTTGCTATTATAAAGTGTGTCCTATTTTTTAAATATTAAATTATTTGTATATATGTACTAGGCTTTTGGATGTAACATTTTTCATTAGTAATAGGTGATTAATATACACAAATATTTTTTCGGGTGGATTAATATACACAATTAGTATGTGTGTATGTGCCTCCGCCGTGAAATTTTATATTGTCATCTTGTTCGTGTTGTTGGGCCGCAAAGCGTAAGGGTATGTAGCGACCTAGGGACCCGGCTAGTATATAAAGGGGTCCCTAGGTCATCCAAGGGGACAAGTTTGATAATTCCCGAGGTCTAAGTAGTGAAACAACACCCTTGTAATCGAGATCTTCATACACAAGAAGCAAAACCAGCAGGAGTAGGTTTTTACGTCATTAGAGGGGCTGAACCTGGGTAAACTCGCATCTCTCGTTTTCGATCAACCCCATCCGAAGCTTCACCTAGCAACTATGACCTCACAACTTAGTTCTCATATGGGGACATCTGTCGTGTTAACCCCATGACGGGTTGCACACCACATCGGCTAGCCAGTCATGGGCTGGGCCGAGGACCCACCAACAACTGAAGAATGTGCCACGCATATGTCCTGGCCCTCACCGTACTTAAGATGGAATTTTTGAAGAGTTGATGTACACTTCAATTTGTGCTTGAATGGTCAGCATGTTATCCCTAGTTGTAGCCGACCTACTTGTAACCCCAACCCCGGTGCCTATATAAGCTGAGGGGTTTTAGTCTATTGGGACAAGATTTTTAGAGGTTAGAACTCGCTCATAACTTTGTACCCCATCCACAATCAATACAATACAAGCGAGACTGATGTCTACTACAACTTGTTCTTGTAGACTCGTGTTGGGCCTCCAAGCGTAGAGTTTTGTAGGACAGTAGCAAATTTCCCTCAAGTGGATGACCTAAGGTTTATTAATCCGTGGGAGGCGTAGGATGAAGATGGTCTCTTTCAAACGACCCTGCAACCGAATAACACAGACTCTCTTGTGTCCCCAACACACCAAATACAATGGTAATTTGTATAGGTGCACTAATTCGGCGAAGAGATGGTGATAGAAGTGTAGTAATGATAGTAGATGGTGATTTTTGTAATAGTAACAACAAAAAAAAGCAGTGTTGCAAGTAACAAAATGAGCACAAACGGTATTGAAATGCTTGAAAATGAGGCCTAGGGTCCGTACTTTCGCTAGTGCAATCTCTCAACAATGCTAATATAATTGGATCACATAACCATCCCTCAACGTGCGATGAAGAATCATTCCAAAGTTCTTATCTAGCAGAGACCATAAGAAGAAATTGTTTGTAGGGTACAAAACCACCTCAAAGTTATCCTTTCCGATCGATCTATCCAAGAGTTCATACTAAAATAACAACAGGTTATCCTTTCCGATCGATCTATCTAAGAGTTCATACTAAAATAACACCATATGATACGCATCAACCAACTCTAATGTCACGTAGATACTCTCATATCACCACAAGTATCCATGAGTTAATTATATGATACGCATCAAACAATTTCAGATTCATAATACTCAATCCAACACAAAGAACCTCAAAGAGTTCCCCAAGATTTCTACCGGAGAAAGTAGGACGAAAACGTGCATCAACCCCTATGCATAGATTACCCCAATGTCACCTCGGGAATCCGCGAGTTGAGTGCCCGAACATACATCAAGTGCTCTCAATTCCTAAAAATATTCAATCCGATAAAGAAAAATCTCAAAGGGAAAACTCAATTCATCACAACAAGATAGAGAGGGGAAAACACCATATGATCCAACTATATTAACAAAGCCCGCGATACATCAAGATCGTGCCAAATCAAGAACACGAGAGAGAGAGAGAGAGCTCAATTCCTTTTGTTCTTGTAGACTCGCCTTGGGCCTCCAAGCGCAGAATTTTGTAGGACAGTAGCAAATTTCCCTCAAGTGGACGACCTAAGGTTTATCAATCTGTGGGAGGCGTAGGATGAAGATGGTCTCTCTCAAACGACCCTGCAGCCGAATAACAAAGACTCTCTTGTGTCCCCAACACACCAGATACAATGGTAATTTGTATAGGTGCACTAGTTCGGCGAAGAGATGGTGATACAAGTGTAGTAATGATAGTAGATATTGATTTTTGTAATAGTAACAATAAAAAACATCAAGGTAGGAAATAACAAAATGAGCACAAACGGTATTGAAATGCTTGAAAACGAGGCCTAGGTTCCATACTTTCGCTAGTGCAATCTTTCAACAATGCTAATATAATTGGATCACATAACCATCCCTCAACGTGCGATGAAGAATCACTCCAAAGTTCTTATCTAGTGGAGAACATAAGAAGAAATTGTTTGTAGGGTACGAAACCACCTCAAAGTTATCCTTTTCGATCGATCTATCCAAGAGTTCGTACTAAAATAACAGCAGGTTATCCTTTCCGGTTGATCTCTCTAAGAGTTCGTACTAAAATAACACCATATGATACGCATCAACCAACTCTAATGTCACCTAGATACTCCAATGTCACCACAAGTATCCATGAGTTAATTATACGATATGCATCAAACAATTTTAGATTCATAATACTCAATGCAACACAAAGAACCTCAAAGAGTGCCCCAAGATTTCTACCGGAGAAAGTTGGACGAAAACGTGCATCAACCCCTATGCATAGATTACCCAATGTCACCTCGGGAATGCGCGACTTGAGTGCCAATACATACATCAAGTGCTCTCAAGTCCATAAAAATATTCAATCCGATAAAAGTGAAATCTCAAAGGAAAAAACTCAACTCATCACAACAAGATAGAGAGGGGAAAGCACCATATGATCCAACTATATTAACAAAGCCCGCGATACATCAAGATCGTGTGAAATCAAGAACACGGGGGGGAGAGAGAGATTAAACACATAGCTACTGGTGCAAAACCACAGCCCCGAGGGTGGACTACTCCCTCCTCATCATAGAGACCATAGGGATGATGAAGATGGCCTCCGGTGATGATTTCCCCTCCGGCAGGGTGCCGGAACAACCCGATTGGTTTTTCGTGGCTACAGAGGCTTGCGGCGGCGGAACTTCCGATCTATGGTTATTTGTAGGGGTTTCTATATATATATATAGGATTTTTCAGCGTTGGAATTACGCGAAGATGGGCCTCAGGGGTCCCACCACCCATCAGGGTGCGCCAGAGGGGGGTTGCGCGCCCTTGTGTCTTGTGAACAGCAGGCCCCCCCTCTGGTGGTACTTTGCTCCATTATTTCTCTTTTATTCCAAAAAAATCGTCAAAAAGTTCCGTCCAATTTCGAGAACTTTTATTCCTGCACAAAAACAACACCACAGTAGTTCTGCTGAAAACAGCGTCAGTCCGGGTTAGTTCCATGCAAATCATACCAAAACCATATAGAATTGTTGTAAACATGGCATCAATACTTCATAAATTATAGGGACGTTGGAGACGTATCGGGGATGTATGGTTTTACCTCTTCGAGAGGGCCTGAATCTGGGTAAAACGGTGTCCCCTTTACTTCGTATTACCATCGTACCTAGATCACCAACTCGGGACCCCCTACCCGAGATCCACCGGTTTTAGCACCGATAGGTGAGGGTTGCATGTGAGCTACTATCTTGTCTAGATCTCGAATTCAAGGTCAGTTTGCCATGGATACAACTAGTTCTCTATCACACGCTGCCATGAGCTATGGCCGAAGCCACCTAATCGTTCCCCAAGTCTTCCACACACAAGCAATGGCTATTTGAACACATCGTACACCCTTTGCGAGCCCAGTTCGGGCATGCAAGCCACCGAGGAGGATTTTGGTTGCGAGTGGGTGGCACGTCCGGCCCACAAGTTGAACTCTGGCCTTTCCGTGCCTTGGTTTGATCAACCTCCTTGCTTGAGTTGTTGACATTGCGGACGTCCTATGATGCATGGGCGATGATCGGAGAGGTACATCGATGACGTCAGGTGGGAGGAGTGCGGATGCAAAGTAAGGGGAAAGTAGGAACAGATTGGAAGAAAAGTAGACCGGAAAGGGGATTTGAGTGGGTCGGAGGTGTCAGAGTCCTACGCGATGACGGTCCAGACTTCCGCAAAGACCTCCTCCTTGTTGGAATTATGTGTCCTGCAACTATATTCAAATTACTAGGAATTGCTTATATTCGGAATACTTCATTATGGAACCATACATGTATTTATACATGGAATTACTTTACATGATTATCATGGAATTATCACTTTTTGGAACATACTTAAGTTATATGCTTAAGGAAGCTAGTCAATTATAAATGGAATACAATATATTATTTATATTGGAAAGACTACCCGGGTACACTCATTACCGGAAGGAGCTATATCGTATCGTTAGATTATAGCCCTAATGTTGATCTGCATAACTAGAGGAATTTACACTTTATTATGACGCGTTGCTCACAAGCGCGTGCTCCGGGGACACAATGGGTAGAATCCGTTAACAAATAAATTTGATCGTGGTTGGTAATTTGGTCCGGAGTCTATCCTGGAAACTAGTTGAAAAGACTAGGAATCTTATCTGTATAAGAGGTGGACTCTTTGGAAAGACAGTAGAAGAAGGTCCCTACACCCTTGTCTCAGATATGCGAATTGTGAGCGGCACCACGGATAAGCGCAGAGGAATAGGGGTAGACCGTAAACCCTTAATTTCTAACACTCCTCCCCTAGTTTGCCACTTGTTCACTGAAAAACTAACGTTCATATTAGTCTGCGGTTGGTAAATTGCTTTTAGGAAGCTCGGTTCGGACGGATGTTGTTTTAGGGTTGAAGATGCCTTTAAATGTGGCCAGAGTGTGTGGGTTTCCTACTGCTTTAGTACCCACCTGCGAGCATTTCAATCGAGACAAACAAAATAGTTCGTGCGAGCCCCGGTTGCAAGCACGCGAGAGCACAAGGTCGTAGTAAGACAAGATCACACGTCTCCTGCATGCGCCCCCCCTGCACGCATCGTAGCAAGACGAGATTGTTAGGATTTAATTATTAGAGATTAACCTTGTTGTAAATAACAACATGCACGGGATCCTCTCGAGGCAACCGCTGCCTCGTTCATGCGAGAGCCTCTCCAGGCAACCGTCGCATCCGCTGCTCGCATCCCCTTGAACAGGCGCATCTTCTCGTAGCACCGGTTCCCCTTGTATAAATGTGTGATCATCAATGGAATAAGATAGTTCGATCAATTTGTTCTTCCACACGTTATCAGCACTTCGACTCTGCCTAGAGCACGCATAGGCAAATCACGCTAGCGACAATCGCCGGAGAAAGTAAACTAGAAGGGAATAAAGGAGAAGAAAACTTCGAGAAACAATCCAATGGAGGAGGAAATTTGTTTAGTGGACAGTGGTGCCTCTAACACAATTCTACGGGAGGTTAAATACTTCCAAAGTCTCAAAAAGAGTAAGGGAAGTGTTATGACAATTGGTGGTCATGACACGGTAGTTGTTGGTTCTGGTCAAGCCACATTTACACTCCCGAATGGCACAAAACTTGAAATCCAGGAGGATTTATTGTATCCGGATTCAACTCGTACCCTGTTGAGTTTTAAGGATATCCGCATGAATGGCTACCACATTGAAACTCATGAAGACAATGCGGTTGAAAGCCTGCTCATAACTCAGCAGAAGGGATCCGACAAGGAAACCCTTGAGAGACTGCCTGCTCTATCTTCTGGACTGTATTACACATACATCAAGCCAGAGCAACATTTGGCATACAAAATAATTTTTCAGAATCTTGACAAGTTCGAGATATGGCATGATCGCCTGGGTCATCCTGATGTGGGGATGATGAGAAAAAATATTGATGGTTCAACTGGACACAACATAACGGTTGTTAATTTCCCCAAATCCTCGGATTTCGTATGCAGTGCATGTGCAACTGGGAAATTAATTACAAGTCCTTCATATCTGAAGATCAAGAATGAACCACTTAATTTTCTTGAACGCATTCAAGGAGATATATGTGGTCCAATTCAACCGTTATCGGGACCATTTAGATATTTTATGGTACTCATAGATGCATCAACAAGATGGTCCAATGTGTGTATATTATCAACAAGGAACCATGCTTTTGCAAAGCTGATCACTCAAATCATTAAACTGAGGGCAAATCATCCTGAACATAGGATAAAATCCATCAGAATGGATAATGCTGCTGAATTTAGTTCACGAGCATTCAATGATTACTGCCTAGCTTTGGGCACAACTGTGGAGCATTTTGTACCATATGTACACACAAAAAATGGTCTTGCGGAATCACTTATCAAGAGGATCAAGTTGATAGCAAGACCACTCCTACAGAACTGTAATCTTCCAACATCTTGTTGGGGACTAATAACCCACAAGTATAGGGGATCGCAACAGTTTTTGAGGGTAGAGTATTCAACCCAAATTTATAGATTCAACACAAGGGGAGCCAAAGAATATTTGTAAGTATTAGCAGCTGAGTTGTCAATTCAGCCACACCTGGAGATTAATTATCTGCAGCAAGGTGATCAGTAGCAAAGTAGTTTGATAGTTTTGATAGTAGTAACAGTAGCAACGGTGACAGTAAAAGTGATGATAGTAGTAGTAACTTAGCAAGAACAATATAAGGTAAATTCATAGGCATTGGATCGGTGACTTGTTGGATGATATTCATCATGAGACGGTTATAACCTAGGGCGATACGGCACTAGCTCCAGTTCATCGATATAATGTAGGCATGTATTCCGTAAATAGTCATACGTGCTTATGGAAAGAACTTGCATGACATCTTTTGTCCTAGCCTCCTGTGGCATCAAGCCCTAACAAAACTAACTCGAATACATGATGAATCTCATCCAACTCCTCACCGACCAGCGAGCCTACGAAGGAATTACTCACTCCCGGTGGGGAGCATCATGGAATTGGTGATGGAGAAGGGTTGGTGATGATGAAGAACGAAGATCCCCCTCTCCGGATCCCCGAATGGACTCCAGATCTGGCCTCCCGATGAAGAACAGGAGTTGATGGCGGCTCCGTTTCGTGGATCGCGATAATTCTTTCTCCTTGATTTTTTTTTTCTGGAAAAATAGGATTTTATAGCGTCGGTTTCAGGGTCTGCGGGGCCACCATGTGGGGACAACCCACCTAGGCGCGCCTGGTGAGGGGGGCGTGCCGTGGTGGGTTGTACCCACCCACGTGCCCCCCTTCAGTAGGTCTTGGCTCTAGAAGTTCTTATTTATTATATAAAAATTCCTCGCAAAGTTTCGTTCCATTCCGAGAACTTCCATTTCTGCACAAAAACAACACCATGGTAGTTCTGCTAAAAACAACGTCAGTCCGGGGTTAGTTTCATTCAAATCATGCAAATTAGAGTCCAAAACAAGAGGAAAAGCGTTAGGAAAAGTAGATACGTTGGAGACGTATCAACTCCCCCAAGCTTAAACCTTTGCTTGTCCTCAAGCAATTCAGTTGATAAACTGAAAGTGAAAAAGAAAAACTTTTACGAACTCTTTTACTCTTGTTTGCATAAATAAGCTTAAACAACACCGAGGTTTTCAGCCAATCATTATAACTAACCATGTCGACAATAACTCTTAAAGAGTATATTGACTCATATCAATGACATAATCAGCTAGCGAGCAATAATATGACATCTCAAACAGCAACACGTTGTCAAAACAACCATGATATAATATGAAAATAGTGGTATCTTGCTAGCCCTTTCTGAGACCGCAAAACATAAATGCAGAGCACCTCCAAAGTTCAAGCAGCCACTAGACATTATAATTCATGGTAGAAAAGATCCAGTCATGATGCACCCAACATTAGCTACACACAATGCATAAGTCATGACAGCTGTGCTCTCAGGTTCTAGCGCTTGTTTTAGAAGGTGATGACACAACATAAAAGTAAATAGATAGTCCCTTCGCAGAGGGAAGCAGTGATTTGTAGAGGTGCCAGAGCTCAAGTTTTTAAAACAGAGGTAAATGATATTTTGAGACATGCACCCTTCTTATTCACTTCATGACCATCAGTTATCAATATCTTCCATGCTAAACACGCTAGTGGCGGTTCCCAAGCGATAAAAGTAAAGGTTTTGACTCCATTGGGAGTTTTTGTTTGATTATTTGAGAGATGAACTCTTTTTCATATTTGCAGTTTGGGACTGGGCATCCCTATTACCGCCCTTTTCTCGTGCGATGGCGAGTGAATAAACACTCGACCTGAGAATAACCCGCTTAGCATGGAAGATACCGACCACCTCCTGTCGTTCCATGAACGATCCAGGCACACAAAAAGGATATTTATTTGAAGTTTTTAGAGGTGGCACATGCAAATTTACTTAGGACGGCAGGGTTATACCGCATATAGGTAGGTATGGTGGACTCATCTGGAATAACTTGGGTTCAAGGTTTTTGATGTACAAGCAGAATTCCCACATAGTACAGGCGAAGGCTAGCAAATAGATTGAGAAGCGGCCAGCTAGAGAGCAACAACGGTCATGAACATGAATTATGCATAAGTAACATTGGATTGGACACTAGCATGAGTATTATATGAACACCATGAACATAAATATCATAGAGGCTATGTTGGTTTTTATTCAACTACATGCATGAACATGTGCCAAGTCAAGCCACTCAAACATTCAGAGGAGGATACCATATCATCATACTACATCACAATCATTTTAACGCAATGTTGATATCCAATATAAATTATTATCCACTCCCAGCTACTTATGCATGGCATGAGAAACTATAATATCTAATTGTCATTACAAACATGTTTAATCGTAATGGGCTGAATCATGGATACTAGGTTAAACATATTTACACAAACAGAACAAGTCGAGTTCATACCAGTTTCTCTCCGCCACGGCCAGTTCATCGAATATCATTATTGCCTTTCACTTGCACGACCGAATGATGTGAAAATAATAATAGTGCAAGAGTGCCATGGACTAAGCTGGAATCTGCAAACATTTTATTCAACAGGAGAAGACAAGTAAAAATGGGCTCTTTATTAGATCAACAGTTATTCATATGAGAGCCACCCAACATTTTCATCGTGGTCTTCTCCTTGGTACGACTCAAATAAAAAGAAAAGAAATTCAGAGAAACACACTAAAATATTTTTTGAGTTTTTGGTTTTCTTGAACAAGCAAATTAAAGGGAAAAGCAAAAACGAGTAAAACTATTTACACGGGAAAGCTCCCAACAAGCACAAGAAGAACAAAGAAATCCTTTTGGGTTTTCTTTTTAGTAATGCTACTAAGCATGCAGAGAAAGTAAACTACTACAATTAATTTTTTGGTTTTTCTAAAGTTTTTCAAACACACAAGAAGAAAGCAAGAGAATAAATCTAAGCATGGATGATACAATGAAAAAGTGTGAACACCGGCAAATGAAATGAAATGTGTGAACGTGAATGTAATGTCGGTGAGAGACACGTACTCCCCCAAGCTTAGGATTTGGCCTAACTTGGTAATCGATCAGTAGCCTGGATAGTAGATGACGTGGTAGCTCACGGAGGCTCTCGGTGCGGATGTCTCGGCTTGTCGCGCTGCCTCCACTGCTGCGTTGTGAGCTCGGGCCTCGCTCTCAAGAACAAAGTATCTTCCTTTACTGTGATAGTAAAAAAGAGCAGGCGCAGGCAAATATGTGTGCACAATAGACTTTTAGTTAAACAACAGATTGTAAGTGAAATTATGGACTTTTCCTGTGAGGATCTTATGACTTTTCAAAACATCGAAATCTAAATACTGCGTGGGTAGGATAGGGTCAAAGGGCAAAGGTGAAACACCCAGCCCTCGTGCTAAATGCATGGCATATATTCCGCCATAGAAATAGCCACTGTTTGCGTTATGCTGGAGTCTGCGTGCAACAATTGCTCCTAGGTTATAACTCCTATCACCGGTTAAGGCAGTGTGTATGAGGCTCAAGTCTGGAGTACAAAGTGTACTACAGTCTTGCTTGCCTACTATACATTTCCCGTTAAATAATGCAAAGTACTGAATTGCGGGAAAATGAATACTCTTTATTCTACCTTGTGTCACTCCCCTCCTTTCACCGTAACAAAGACTAGTCAAGAAAGATTTGAACTCAGCCTTTGGTGGTTCGTCAAGCGAACCCCAAAATGGAAGTTTGCAATGGTAAGCAAAGTTCTCCAGTGAGATAGTAAATGGATTACCATAAAGCATAAAAGACACCCTAGACTCACGAGGGAAGAATTTAAAACCTTTGACAAACGATTCAGCGAGAAGTTGGCGTTGTTCGCACTTATCTGAAATGTAGGGACCGAGGCCGGCATTGTGAACATATTGCTCAAATTCCTCCTTAATGCCCACACGCACCATATAATCATTGCAAGGCCATAAGCATGTTTTGGTCCCAGCATCTCGTGTGGAACTTTCACTTGGTTCAATATAAGACCGGCGAGCAGAACTGTCACTAGAAGATGCCCCCGAGGATCACCTCCTCGAAGAAGTCCTTCCAAATAAGTTCATCATGTCGCGTACAATTTTCTGAAAATTTTTGGGTGACAAAAATTTGTCAACAAAACTTTACTAAATTGATAGCAACTACTCATAGGGATACATAGAGGCCATAACAAGCATTCAAACTACTTAGAACTCTATGAATTTAACATGCAAACTCATCTACAGCAGCACCAAGAGTAGCTAATTATTCAAAATATAAACCACTAAAACAAAAACTAATTGGACGAATGGTGTAGTCACATACCAAGCAACAATTTCCCAAAACAGTTTCGGAAACGGAGCTTCGAGCAAAGAGATCGAAATCCGCGGGTTTGAGAGCAAGAACACGGGAGAGAGAGCAATGGAGAATTTTTTCTGGAGGTAAGTGATGATGTGGGCTAAAGGGGTAAGTGAGGGGCCCACGTGGGGACCCCAACCCACCAGGGCGCGCCAGGAGGTCCTGGTGCGCCCAGGTGGGTTGTGCCCACGTGGTGCACCTCCCTCTGATATTATTTGCACTAGAAATTCAGAAATATTCAGAAAAAATCGTATTAAATTTTCAGAGCATTCTGAGAACTTTTATTTTTGGGTCATTTTTTATTGTACGGGAAATTCAGAAAACAGACAAAACATTTATTTTATTTAACTAACAAAAACAGAAGAAAAAAGGTAGGGACAGAAGGTAGTGCTTACTAAATTCATCAACTTCATACTGCTCAAAAATGATTCATTAATAAGGTTGATCATGTCTTATTAACAATACCTTTCGATTAGCATGAAACCGAAGAACTTTCGTAAATCACTAAGTTACCTCAATGGGGATATGAATGTCCCCAACAATAAGCATCTCATATTTCTTTTTGACAGTAGGAAGAGGTATTTGAAAACTTCCAATAGTGATTGTCGGAGATTTTTCAATAACATTAATACCATTCACTTGGAATTGTTTCTTCGGAAAGTGCACCGTATGTTCATTACCATTGATATGAAAAGTGACCTTGCTTTTTATTGCAATCAATAACAGCCCCTGCAGTATTCAAGAAGGGTCTACCAAGGATAATCGACATGTTGTCGTCCTCGGGCATCTCAAGTATAACAAAGTCAGTCAAAATAGTAACATGAGCAACAACAACGGGCACATCCGCACAAATACCGATAGGTATGGCGGTTGATTTGTCAGCCATTTGCAAAGATATTTCAGTAGGTGTGAGTTTATTCAAGTCAAGTCTTTTATATAAAGAGAAAGGCATAACACTAACACTAGCTCCTAAATCACACAAAGCAGTTTTCACATAATTCTTTTTGATGGATCAAGGTATAGTTGGTATTCCCGGATCTCCAAGTTTTTTAGGTACTCCATCCTTGAAAGTATAATTAGCAAGCATAGTGGAGATTTCAGCTTCCGGTATTTTTCTCTTATTAGTGATGATGTCTTTCATATAATTTGCATAAGGAGGCATTTTCAAGATATCAGTCAAGCGAGTACGCAAAAAGACTGGCCTCAGCCTTTCAGCAAAGCGTTCAAATTCTTCATCATCTTTCTTTTAGTTGACTTGGGTGGAAAAGGCATTGGTTTTTAAACCCATGGTTCTCTTTCTCTACCGTATTTTCTAGCAATGAAGTCTCTTTTATCATATCTTTTGTTCTTAGGTTGTGGGTTATCAAGATCAACATGTGGCTCTATCTCAACATCATTATCTGGTTCTTTTTCATTGTTTGGTTGAGAATCTTCATGAACATCAGCATTATCTTTTTCATTATCACTAGGTGGATGTTCATTACCAGATTGAGTTTCAGCATCAGAGATAGAAGTTTCATTATCATTATCAGGACGTTTTTCTATTTCAGCTTCACTATAAGCATGCAAAGTCTTATCATTTTTCTTTTTCTTTTTTCCTTTTAGAAGGACTAGGTACATTAGTATTAGCTCTTTGGGAGTCTTGTTCAATTCTTTTTGGGTGTCACTACTGGAATCAGCTAATTTGCCATCTGCCGGCTCTTTGCCGTCTGCTAGGTGACGGCAAAGAAGCTCTTTGCCATCAGCTACCCAAAAGCAGACGGCAAAGAAACGGCAGACGGCAAAGAAGCTCTTTGCCATCTGCGAGCTCTTTGCCGTCAGCCAGCAGACGGCAAAGAATCTTTGCCGTCCGCTGGCAGACGACAAAGAGTGAGGTGGCCCCCACCCCCCGCCCGTTTGGAAAAAACTTAACGGCCCACCTCTTTGCCGTCCGCCCGCAGACGACAAAGAGGCAAAAAGGGCGGACGGCAAAGATAGGCGGACGGCAAAGAGGGCACTACCTAACGGCCCGTACCCCCTCGCCCGTTACTCACTTCTTCTCTCCTCGCCGTTCTCTCCTCCCACCCCGCCGCCGCCGCCGCCAGCCCGCCCCGCCCCGGCCCCCCGCCACCCCGGCCCGACCTCCACCGCACCCTCGCCGCCTCTTCGACATCGCCCCGCCCACACCAGCCCGTGTCGCCGCCGCCGACCCCGTCCGGCGTAGCCGGCCTCCCCGCCGCCCCGCACCCCTCCCCAACCTCCATCGCGGCCCCGCCGCTCCTTCCACGTCGGCCAGCCGCGCCGCGGCCGTCCAAGCCCCGTACCGCCGCGCCCGTCCCCGCCCCCGACGCCCGACCAACCGCCGCTGCCGCTGCAGCCACGGGTCGACCGCCCCCCGAGGAGCGCCGCCCATCGCTGCCCCTCCCCTCCCCATCGCTGCGCCGCCTTGCTGCCGCCCCGTCGCCGACCCCTCCCCAACCCATCGCCGCCCCCCACGGTGAGCCCCTGCCGCCCCCCTGTGTCCTATTTTTTTCTTCTGTTTTTTTGTTTTTCTTTTCTGTTTAGATAAGGTTTTTTAGTTTAAGTTTTTTCAGTTTAGAATTAATTAGTTTAGGTTATTTAGTTTAATTAGTTTAGGTTTAATTAGTTTAAATAGTTTAGTTTTAATTAGTTTAGGTTTTTAGTTTAGGTTTAGGTTATATAGTTAGCTAGATTAGATTAATTAGATTGGATTATATTACACTAGTGTTAGGTTTTAGTTAAATAGTCATAATTAAAGGAAGTGAAAAAAGATGAAAAAAGAAGACGAAAAGTAGAATAAGTAGAAGGGGGAAGAAGAAGAAGAAGAAGAAGAAGAAGAAGAAGAAGAAGAAGAGAAGGAGGAGGAGGAGGAGGAGGAGGAGAAAGAAGAAGAAGAAGACCCCGGAGGAGCACACGAGCCTCGGGTCGACTGGCCTTCGGCCCACGAGACCCCGGAGGAGCACACATCCGGATGGGGTACCTGGCCGGATCAGCCCGAGGAGCCGAGTGGCCATGCTGATGATGGCGGGGAGCCGACTGATCTTGAGGAGGAGGGTGGCACCGTCTAGCAGCGTGGTGCTACACGGCTCCCGTCCGTGCCGGCGACCCGCGAGCAGAGGTGGTTGATCTTCCCTGATGGGGAGAGGTATGTAAGTGCATTTAATATTTTTGTACCTTCTGCATTCACGTTTCTTCAAATAACTAATGCGTTGGCCTTGTCATGCTGCAGGGGTTGGGACCACCATCATAGTGTCCGCCGGCCCAACTCCGTCCTTGGAGTTCTTTGCCGGCAAAACTTCCCGGGGTTTGTCACGTTGCCTGGTGAGGGTCGGCTTCCAGAGCTTGGGTTGAGCTGGGAGCACTACGTGGCTGCCCCGGCCCCGCCGGATGTCATTATCGACGGTGTCGTGTGCGACACGAGGGCAGACATGGTGATCAGGACGTTCTGGGTAATTTCTCCTTTACACATTTCAAAATCTTCAACTAGCTAGTTATTAATTGTACTAATCAATATTGTCTCATTTGATTGCAGACATTCTACAGGTGTGAGGAGGGATACGAGGAGGACGCGGCAAATGTTATCCTGAACGTCTGCAAGCGCCTACTCCAGAACTTACGGCACGAGGCTCGGGTGCAGGCTGTTCGAGACTACTACGCCTTGCGTGGTATCAAGAAGACCAAGCCGGCGTGCCGCGATAAGTTCCTGAGTAAGGAGCAGTACATGAAGGTAATTCTTAAGGCCTTCTACTTAAGTTCCTTCATTTAGTAATTCTTAGCCGTAGCGCTCAAGTTTCTATTTGCTAACTTAGGCGCCTCCGAGATGGTGTGCGGATCGGATGGATTGTTGGGAGGTGTGGGTCGATGAGTGGTGCTCAAAAGAATGGCTAGCCCTCCACAACGAGGCCAAGCACAAACGTGCCCAAATGGAAGGTGTGCCACACCATCAAGGCAGCTCCAACTTATATCAGTTCGGGCACAACTGGGTATGTGGTTTGCTTCATGATTCATGCAATTCATTCGTCATGCTAGCTTGAGCCCTTTAATTACTAATTTTCATTGTTTCTCTCTTTCAGGCACGCTACAATAAGGCGGATAAGGTGCCAGAGGTGTACGACCTGTATGCCATGGCCCACACTGGCTCTTTCAAGAAAGTCAAGGCTTTCTCTCAGTCTGACCTCGATGATGCAAACAACTTCACCAACATCTCCTCCCACAACAAGCTCGTGAGATATAGAGATGAGGGGAAGGCGAGGAAAGGGGAGGACTTTAACCCGAGCCAGGGTCCCATTGATCCAGAGCTGGTGTTGATATCTGTTGGCGGGAGGTCCCATGGCTCCATAGCCATTGGAGATGGACTTATCCGTTGTCCTAGCACTCTCCTGGAGATCAAGGCGCGCCAGTCGAGCTCCGCTCCTGAGATAAGGCCTCGTGAACGGCCAGTGCAACTCGCCATCAAGGTTAGTGATACGTACTCAGTTATCTTTCTCCATTACATTGTGTGTGCTTCCATCAATGATTACAAATGGTCATGTGAGTGGTGTTGCAGGCTGCTATACAGACTGAGAGAGATAGAACGGAGAAACTTCTGGCGGAGGCGGCGGAGAGGCAGCGGGAGATGGAGGAGAGGACGAGAAAGATGATGGAGGAGGAGAGGGCACGGAGTGACATGCAGGCAAGGGCCATGTACGAGCTCCTTGTGGTAAGTTTCTTCTGCAGATTACTTGCTAGTCTTAACATTTGAGTCTCATTACTAACTAGTATGACTCTGTTCTGAAAACCAAATGTGCAGTCTGTGTGCGAGAAGTCCGGTCAGCCCGCTCCGTCGATGCCAGTGATTGCTCCTGGGAGCATGGTGAGTTTAATTTGAATGGAAATTACTTGCTAGTCTTAACATTTGAGTGTCGTAATGCTAACGAGACATTGGAAATGATCTTTGGTGCAGCTTAACTCCAGAAACGCATCGCACGATCCTTCTCCAGGTAGCGGCACTAGCCACCCCGCTCCTACACCTCCCTGATCACGGTAAGTTTCTCTAGTGTTTTGCTTAACAAATGCATAAAGACCTAGACTTAGCTTTATTTCCTCCAATATGCTTACCATAATGACCTAGAGTTAGCTTCTTTTCCTCCAAAATGACTTAATAAGCTTACTGACCTCGTAAACCATCCATTTTACCTAAGTTAGCTCTAAAACGATATGTACTTAGCTAACTTATGTCAAAAATTGCATAATTAGCTCATAAACGACCCATTTCACCTAGGTTAACTCATAAACGACCCATTTCACCTAGGTTAACTCATAAACGACCCATTTCACCTAGGTTAACTCATAAACGACCCATTTCACCTATGTGCAACCTACTATGTATGTATGGATATATATGTGCTGGATATTTATGATGTTGGATATATATGTGCTGGCTCCTGTGATATATTTGCTGTGATATATTTCCTGTGATAATTGTTGGATATAAGAAAAACAGAATAAAAAGAGGCAATGCAGGCTCTTTGCCGTCCGCCGCGGACGGCAAAGACACCTTTGCCATCGGCGGCAGATGGCAAAGGCGGCACGTGGCGCCCACCTGTGCTTCCTGAGAGATGGGCCATTTGGCAAATTTGCCTACCGTGGCGGACGGCAAAGCTAAGCTGATGGCAAAGACTTTGCCTTTGCCGTCCGCCGTGGCAGACGGCAAAAAACAGCGGGCGCTGACGCATTGCTGACGTCAACTGGCGGACGGCAAAGAGGCGCTCAAATTTGCCATCCGCTGGCGGACGGCAAAGGCCGCCGTTAGGCGCCTAACGGACTAACGCTGGCGGACGTCCAATATTTTTGCCGTCCCTCCTCTTTGCCGTCCGCCGCTGTAGGCAAAGGACTCTTTGCCGTCCGCCATAAAAAGCAGACGGCAAAGGACCTGTTTACCGTAGCCTACTTTGCCGGAGCCTTTTGCCGTCCGCGGCTGACGACAAAGGCCTTTGCCGTCCGCCGTGGAAGACGGCAAAATTAGCTGTTTCCTGTAGTGTGTCCCTCGGGATAAAGTGGTTCCTGAGTCATTTTACCTCCTCTAGTTGCAACTCTAACAGCAAAGTCATTTATATTATGATTCATTTCATCGATTAATTCCCTTTGAGATTTAGCAACTTGTTCTAGTTGGGTTTGTACCATAGAAGCATGCTTTCCAACACCTCTAACATCATTTGAGATTCTAAATAACAAGTCACTCAAGCAAGCAATCATCTCAGAATTATATTTCAACTGTTTGATAACATTTGCATTGAAGTGATCTTGTTTTCTAATATAATTTTCAAACTCATAAAGGCATTGGCTAGGATGCATATTGTGAGGATTATCATTATCATTGAACTTCATTAAAGAATTTACCTCTACCACCTTAGGCAGTGGTGGTGCATTAAGCCCATGTATTTCTTCAATAGGGGTAAATTTTTAACATCCTCAGCTTTAATACCTTTTTCCTTCATAGATTTCTTTGCCTCTTGCATATCTTCAGGACTGAGATATAATATACCCCTCTTCTTTGGAGTGGGTTTAGGCGGTGGTTCAGGATGAGTCCAATCATCATAATTTTCAATATATTATTCAATAATTCTTCAGCTTGTCCAACAGTTCGTTCCCTGAAGACACAACCAGCACAACTATCTAGGAAGTCCCTAGAAGTGTCGGTTAGTCCATTATAGAAGATATCAGGTATTTCATTTTTCTTAAGAGGATGATCAGGCAAAGCATTAAGTAACTGGCAAAGCCTCCCCAAGCTTGTGGGAGACTCTCTTCTTTAGTTTGCACAAAGTTATATATTTCCTGTATGGCGGCTTGTTTCTTATGAGCAGGAAAATATTTTTCAGAGAAGTAATAAATCATATCCTGGGGACTACGCACACAACCAGGAGCAAGAGTATTGTACCAAGCTTTAGCATCACCCTTTAATGAGAACGGAAATAATTTAAGAATAAAGTAATAGCGAGTCTTCTCATCATGTGTAAGAAGGGTGGCTATGTCATTCAACTTAATAAGATGTGCCACAACAGTTTCAGTTTCATAACCATGGAAAGGATCAGATTCAACCAAAGTAATTAACTCTGGGTCAACAGAGAATTCATAATCCTTATCATCAATAAAGATAGGTGAGGTAGCAAACTTAGGATCATATTTCATTCTAGCATTCAGAGATTTTTCTTTATACTTGCATAACAATTTCTCTAGATCATCTCTATCCTTACAAGCAAGAATATATCTAGTTGTCTCCTCATTCATAACATAACCTTCCGGTACTGTCGTGGAATTATCACGGCAGATGTCCTTAGTGTCAGGACTTAGTCGTGAGGCCAACACATCTATGTGGTAGCTTGAGAGGGGTTGAGCGGAATCGAGAAACGCAACACAAGACAAGGATTTAGACAGCTTCGGGCCCCGGGAAACATCATCCGGTAACAACCCTACATGCTGTTTGAGGCTAGGTCTCATTATGATCACGGTAGAGTCGCCGGGAACCGGCTCTCGGTGTCTAGCCCTATCGATTCTTTCTTGTCCCCTCTTGGGGTGCCCCGCCCCTCCTTATATAAGCTGAAGGGGCGGGTTACATGTAGAGTCCAACTCGGACTTAAGACTTAACCTTACTTTGACGTCTCACCATGGGCTTCTTAACGTCTTGGGCTTCTTACAATCTGGCTTACGATCTGACTTACCATCTGGCTTACCATCTGGCTTACCGTCTGGCTTACGATCTGCCTTACCATCTGGCTTACCATCTGGCTTACCATCTGCCGGGTTACATGACTGTGTCTGCCGGGTTATATGACCATGTCTGCCGGGTTACAATGCTCAACTGTTCCCGCGAGCTTAACCTACTTAACTGTTCCTGCCGGCTTATAGTCTGCCTGGTCATCAATGAAACACCCAATCCCAGCCGGGTTATATCTCCAGCTGGGTCATACTGTGGGGTATATCCCCGACATTAGCCCCCCAGTTTAATTTGGATTCATCCATGTTAAACTGATCCTGTAAAACAACACAAAAACAATTTTAACAGGTTACGCTCCGGGTTAAAACATCTTTGTAAGCCAGCACCTGATCATCCTTAATTCCTTGTTATTTTCTTCTTCAAAAATCCGGGTCAAATAAGCCAACTTCATAATCAATTTGCTGACCCGGCTTAAATCCTGGTCTTGAAATACTCATGTGACCTTCAACCGGCTTAAAGATGAAAAAACTTTCCAGGTTATAAATAGATGATGCCGAGTCATAATTGTCGCCGATGCTGGGTCAAAACTGAGAATTTTGAAGACTTCTCTCCCGCATATCCATATTACCTGTAGCCCCCAAGTCTTGAGGGGAGCAAAGCGATGACTTAAGACTTGCCTCAATATAAATATTAGCACTTTGAAGAAATCCATGTTGCTCATCTCAATCACTAGTCAAAACTGAGTATTCCACATATGTAGCCCCCAAGTACTGGGTCATTATACAATAATGAGCAGGGACTTTATAGATATGATCATGTAGACTTGAGCAGCAACGTGTAGTCCCCAAGGGCCGGCTCATTAAGATAATACTGAGCTGGGACTTTGTATATAATTTATTGATGATAACATCACATGATGTAATCTCCACCATGGGGCTTGAACCCACGTCCATAAGGTTAAGAGCTTTGTACTCTACCAACTGAGTAATGGACCTTTCAATATAATGAACTGAGGCTTGTGTACCTTGAATTTTTGACATGAGCAATTGGTAGCCTCCGAGGGCCGGCTCATTACAATGGGATGAGTCGGGTCTCCAATAAGTTGAACAAAAAATGTCTTTACATTAGCCCCCAAGTGCCATGGTGCATGCCGGCAGTGACATGGGACTTGCATGATGTAATCTCAACTTGAATAATGTAGCCCCCAAGTGCCGGGTTGTAAGCCTGCAGCGACTCGGGACCACTCCTTTCGTTGTAGAATAAATCGTATCCATTGATAAAATAATTGCACTGAAGCAACTTTGAAAACCTCAACCATAATATTAGTTTATGATAACCATAATAAAAATCCAGCCATGTTGGTTATTAAAGATTTGACTAACCCGGTTTGAAACCTCAGTCATTCAATATCATAGTGAAAATCCAGCCAAGTTTGGCTATTTAAAGATTCAAATACCTTATCTGTTGACAAGTAAACCCGGAGTTTAAATACCCGGCTACTCTTGGCCGATGGCGATTTATTACGCCTCCATTGTAAGCCAGAATTTTTACACCCGGCGGCTTATAGCCTTTGAGAAAACCAAGAATTGATAACCCTTTTGAGACACCAATTTCGATCTTCGATGATGGGCTTGAACTTAATCATTTATGTAAGTCATAGCCCTGTAAATCCTGCACAAAGTTCAAACAACATATGCCCTGGCGACTTAACGTTAAAAGCCAGGGCGGGTAACCACCCAAATGTAGTCTTATCCTACACACAAGTAGATCACAATATCCCTTGGCGGTTTACTGCAGGGCGAGTCATAATATCTCACATATAACCACTGTGATATTGAATTTGTACTGCCGGTTTACATGACCTGTGCAGTAAGGGTGATAACCCAATCCTTAGAAGCCAATGCTTCCACATAGATGATGATTGTCATAAGCTGGCGATTTATCATCGAAAAATCAAGCCGGGTTAAATAGCAACCACTCATATACACTTTTCATATGAAAAAGAGCTTCAGATAAAATCCCAAAAATTATTTGTCAAAAGAAACTTCAAAAAATCTTGGGGCTTCTGATTCGAATACGATCAGAAAACCGTCCCAAAGGGGTTAAGCTAAGATTCGAATACGATCATATAGCCCCCAGTGGCTTTGGCGTTGCCGATCAAGAGGGTACCGACAGCTATGTTCTCTTTGGTTCGAATACGACCTATGTTTGAACAGGAAGCCCCCAAATGACCTTGAGAGTTGTTTAACGACACTGATTCAAATACGATCCACGTCGGTTCCCAAAAGGGGTTGAGCTATGGTTCAAATATGACCAAGAAACTCCCCAATGAGCTCAGCAGTGTGCCGATCAAAAGGGTATCGACAGCTATGTTCTCTTTGGTCCGAATACGACCTATGTTTGAACAGGAAGCCCCCTAGTGATCATGAGAATATTTAACGACTCTGATTCGAATACGATCAGGGTCACACAAAAAGGGTTAAGCTAAATTTTGCGGGAGAAAGATATCTCTTGAACCGGATTTTATACCGGAATTTTTATTTGAACCGGCAATTTTCTGACGGCCTTTAAAGTTTCCTCAATATGGTAGCAGCCTCCGAAACCGGTTTATCATTTCCTCTAACGATCCGGGGTTCCCGAGTCATGTCACTGTAGCCCCCGAGTCTCAAGATGACTCGAGGAGTTGGCTTGAGATTCTCCATATTTAACCGTGATATAAACCGGTTTGAGTCCTACATGGGAAAATTTGCAAGCCAAAGTAATTGCTCTTTTAAATAAAATATACTGGATGGATTTCACCTGATATGTCAGGCTAGTGATTATCAACCGCAGAGTTGTAAGCCAGCGTGGACGGGAGAGTCGGCCGCGGAAGCGGACTGGTGAGTTATCTGTGGTATTGTAAACCGGCACAAATGGGAGAGCCGGCGCGGTGTTGTTGTTGCAGACTGAGCCACGGAGGCGGCGGTTTGCACCCACATTTATTCATAACATGACATCGCTTTTATAATGAACATCAGTCCTGCATGATTAAAATATACTGGCCGGAATATTTGTTCCTCAAATAAAATAACCTGTTATGAAACAGTTTGGACAGATATCACCTGAACGGACGACAGATGATTTGGTCCACGCGCAGTCTGGTGCAGATACATGTACTTTGAACTCCGTACATTGTAATTAGTAGTATGTATCGAGGTATTTTTGTGTTGACCTGTGAGAATCCTGGCAGATACTGCCACAACTGACCGGCCACTGATTTTTGTCCTCATTAGAGCCAATGAACAATTTAATATTGTGCCCTTTGATGAAAACCTTGTAGGGCCCACCTTGTCTGGTGATATGCTAACAGTATTGTTACCAACAGCAAGCAGAATCTCCAATATATCCCTTGACTTCTTTTTCTCCTAACCCGCCCCCTCCTGTCCCTACCTTAATTCAGCAGAGGAGTGGGCGAGAGCAGAGACAAGCAGTTAAGCCGGCGGTGAGGGCAGTGACCAGGCGGAGGCAAAGCAGCGCAGCTGGACTCGGTGAGTTAGCAAGCACGGGCCCCGGGAGGTACAAGATCCGGCGCTGGGAGGCAGTTCGGAAGCGCTGGCGACGTGAGGCCACATCGGTGAGACGGGGCCACAATCGCGACGGGTCGCAGCGGCGGCAGATGTGGTTCGGTGGCCCGGCGAAGGCGGCGGCTCAAGGACGCGCCGGTGAGAAACAACCACAGCAGAGGGCGAGGCCGGCCACAGCGGGGGTGCATCGGCGGAGGCTGGTGGCTTGGCGAGGCCGGATCGAGGCGGCTCTCAAGCGGGCTTTTGACCACGTCTGCGGCGAAGGCGAGAGGCGGGTCATGGTTGCGCCGGCGGCTCGTCTGATGGCGGTCGAGGAAAAGACACGAGGTGTACGGGCAGCCAGCATGGGCGGCTCGGCCCGGCTCCGCACCGGCGGTGGATCCAGGCGGCTCGGCGGAGCCAGAACTGTGGTCGACCGGGATGGCGGCTCAGACGGGCCATGGGATCATTGGCTGGTCGGCAGCCGGCAACGGGTCGACGGAGCTATGACTGGTCGACAGAAACACAACAGCAGCTCGGCGTCGGGGGGCGAGCTTAACGGCAGACGGGCCGGGTCACGGTGCAGCAACTTGATGGCGACTTAGAGACCGACGAGGCGGCTTACAGCAGGGGCTTGATCCGGCGGCGGTTCAAGGGAGCATGCGGCCGGAGTGGAGGTGGCGACGGGGAAGCCGGAGCCGGCCAATCAGGGGCGCGAGCCAGTGCGGTGATCCGGCGATGCGAAGATGGCAAATTAGCGGCGACGCGGCTGACAGGTGACGCAGGGTGTGCGGTGGCTGCAGCAACACCTCGCCTCCTCGCCCGGCAGCGCAACACGGCGGGTTAGCACGCCGGTGAAGGGGACTCCTGGTGCGGCACGAGGCCTTGGCGAATCGAAGATGGGTTGAGCTTTTGAACCGGCGGGTGCGGTTGACGGAGTGAGGCGGCGCTTGGCAGCTCGTCTCACAGTGGTAATTGCAGTAGAGGGCCGGCTCGGGGCACAACGGCCGGCGGCGACGATGGAGGCGACTCTCCGGCGGTGGCGACTCGCGTCCAAAACCGAGGCGGTGACTCGGCGAAGGCAGGCGAGCGGCGGAAGGCCATGGCAGCTCGACTGCGGTGGAGATCAGGCGGTGACTCAATGGAGGCGGACGAGACGGAGATGGCGGAGATGAGCCGATGCGACGGCTCATAGTAGTTCTGCGAGGACGGCGACTTGAGGCCGGCGGTCCGAGGTTGTGGCGACTTGTGACACAAGTAGGCGGGTCGTGGCACTTGGCGGTTTGGGGACGCATCCAGGATGGCCCGGCGCCGGTTCATTGGCAGCGAGACGAGCAGGGCCGGCTCACGGGGCTCGGGAGCCGGGTCGCCTGAATGGAGGCGCGGCGCAGAGGACCGCGGCGGTCTGGGCGTCGAGGGTTGAGAAGCCGGTGCAGAGCAAACCGGCGCCGTGGCAGAACAACAGAGGTCGGCGACTCGGCCAGGGCGCCTTGGGGGCTCAAAATCCAAGGCGGCGGCTCACGGGCGGTTCGTCCGGCTTGCAGGTGACGGCCGGGGCACGAGCACGACCCGCCGGTGTGGTGAAGCGGCGGAGGTGGGCAGAGGCAGCCGGTGATCTGAGGCCGCATCCGCGGTCGCGAGCTGACAGCCGCGGCGGAGATGAGCCACCGTCTCGATGCAAGACCCGGTCGACACCCGGGCGGGTCAACGAAGGAGCCCGGGTCCAAAGACAGTTCGCCCCCAGATCGTGGGCTCTCCCCTTTTTTTGCTTCATCTGATTCCAACAGATAAAATAACTTTCTTTTCCTCCTGGTCCCAGTGGGTTGCCTGAATCCGTACCGGACTTCTTTTTCCTTTTCTTTCAATGTAATATGAGCAACGCAGGGCACACGGACTGTAGTCGCCGCTTTAGAACTTGGCGCTCTCTGGGCCTTGTACATCAGTATAGTATTCCTACGTCGTGAACACCACTTAAGGGAAAAAAAAACCTCGGATGATTGATCTATTCTTTTGCTGCCACCGAAAACCTTTTTGATCTCGATCGATGAAGTCAAAATCAATGTAGATACTTTAGTGCCGGTTTAATCACGAGCTTCTTCATAGTAACCCGGTGCCCGGCGGTTCAACAGAATTCTTGTTGGTCTCGGCGACCCGGGGATAATTGAATCATCCACATGACGACGGTGGACAGCGCAATTTTAATCTCAGTAGAACTTAAATCTCTCGAATCGTAAATCTGAATTGATGAACTCAAAAACTGATGTAGATCCTTTCGAACCAAGCCTTCTTCAACTGGCTAATCTTGTTGAGCTGGAAAATTGCGAACTTCTCGAACCCTAGAAAGATCCCTCCAAGAACTCAACACCACCATGCGCGAGCCCCACGGTGGGCGCCAACTGTCGTGGAATTGTCACGGCAGATGTCCTTAGTGTCAGGACTTAGTCGTGAGGCCAACGCATCTATGTGGTAGCTTGAGAGGGGTTGAGCGGAATCGAGAAACGCAACACAAGACAAGGATTTAGACAGCTTCGGGCCCCGGGAAACATCATCCGGTAACAACCCTACATGTTGTTTGAGGCTAGGTCTCATTATGATCACGGGAGAGTCGCCGGGAACCGGCTCTCGGTGTCTAGCCCTATCGATTCTTTCTTGTCCCCTCTTGGGGTGCCCCGCCCCTCCTTATATAAGCTGAAGGGGCGGGTTACATGTAGAGTCCAACTCGGACTTAAGACTTAACCTTACTTTGACGTCTCACCATGGGCTTCTTAACGTCTTGGGCTTCTTACAATCTGGCTTACGATCTGACTTACCATCTGGCTTACCATCTGGCTTACTGTCTGGCTTACGATCTGCCTTACCATCTGGCTTACCATCTGCCGGGTTACATGACTGTGTCTGCCGGGTTATATGACCATGTCTGCTGGGTTACAATGCTCAACTGTTCCCGCGAGCTTAACCTACTTAACTGTTCCTGCCGGCTTATAGTCTGCCGGGTCATCAATGAAACACCCAATCCCAGCCGGGTTATATCTCCAGCCGGGTCATACTGTGGGGTATATCCCCGACAGGTACCTTAGGCAATTCATATCTAGGAAGGCTAATTCTAGCAGGTGTTTCAAGATTTTCAGTTTCAAGCTCATCATCAGATTCAACAACATCATGTTGTATTACTCTAGCAATTTGTTTATCAAGAAATTCAGCAAGTGGCACATCATCATTATCAAGCATGGTACTAGCATCATCATAAGCATCATTCAGAGTAGAAGTAGCATCATCAATAACTTGCGACATATTAGAATTGATAACATGTGGTGGTGTTGCAAGTTTACTTATAATAGAAGGTGAATCTAAAGCATAACTAGATTGCAGTTCCTTACCTCCCCTTGTCTTAGAGGGAAATATCTTGGTCTTAGCGTCCTTCAGATTCCTCATAGTGATAATATGATAATAATCCCAAGTGACTCAACAAATATAGCTATGCTCCCCGACAACGGCACCAGAAAATTGTCTTGATAACACACAAGTATAGGGGATCGCAACAGTTTTCGAGGGTAGAGTATTCAACCCAAATTTATAAATTTGTCACAAGGGGAGCCAAAGAATATTTGTGAGTATTAGCAGCTGAGTTGTCAATTCAGCCACACCTAGAGATTAATTATCTGCAGCAAGGTGATCAGTAGCAAAGTAGTTTGATAGTTTTGATAGTAGTAACAGTATCAACGGTGACAGTAAAAGTGATGATAGTAGTAGTAACTTAGCAAGAACAATATAAGGTAAATTCATAGGCATTGGATTGGTGACTTGTTGGATGATATTCATCATGAGACAGTTATAACCTAGGGTGATACGGCACTAGCTCCAGTTCATCGATATAATGTAGGCATGTATTCCGTAAATAGTCATACGTGCTTATGGAAAGAACTTGCATGACATCTTTTGTCCTACCCTCCCGTGGCAGCAGGGTCCATATTGGAAACTAAGGGATATTAAGGCCTCCTTTTAATAGAGAACTGGAACAAAGCATTAACACATAGTAAATACATGAACTCCTCAAACTACGGTCATCACTAGGAGTGGGCCCGGTTATTGTCACTCCGGGGTTGCCGGATCATAACACGTAGTAGGTGACTATAACTTGCAAGATCGGATCTAAAACATGGATATAATTATGATAACATAGACGGCTCAGATTTGAGTTCATGGCACCCGGGCCCAAAGTGACAAGCATTAAGCATAGCAAAGTCATAGCAACATCAATCTAAGAACATAGTGGATACTAGCACTACTAGGAAAAGGCCTACTAATGGCGCACCTAATTTGGCCATTAATGGCGCATTAGTGGTGCGCCATTAGTGCCACGCCATTAGTATCTGGTATACTAATGGCGCACCCCGGATGCGCCATTAGTATATACAACAGTGCGCCATTAGTATGCCTCCCAGGGGGCCATCTATACCCAGGTGCTTTGGCATACTAATGGCGCACAACAACAGGATGCGCCATTAGTAACTTCGGCATACTAATGGCGCACTGTTTAGTGATGCGCCATTAGTATCCTTTGGCAGACTAATGGCGCACTATGATGTGATGCGCCATTAGTATGAATATTAGGTTTTTTTTATTTTTTTTATTTTCTGTTTTTTGCACAGGTTACAAAATTTATAATTGGACAAAATATAGACAGCACACATCAACAACAGATTCATCGAATACAATAGAAGATTAGTCTCTGAATACAATTCATCATTTTAGTCTCCGAATACAATTCATCATATTAGTCTCCGAATTGAAAAGACCGAACAAAGATAGAACATTATATTACAAGTCTCGAGACCGCGAGTTTGTCTTCACATTACAAGTCGATATCGATCATCTAAACTACCATCACATAGAAGAGAGCTGCGGTCATCACGATGAGCATCATCACGATGAAACTCGTCTTCATCCGGTTCCTCCAACGCTCCCTCCCCTCTCCCGCTAGATAGCGGGCGTATCTAGATTCGGCCTCGGCCCTAGTGGCGTACCCTTTGTAACTGTTACCGCTGAATCGGTGAACCTGTCTCCGACACTCCTCCCAGTCGTCGTAGACTCCGGGAACCTTACCCTTGTACACGACATACCACGACATCGCTATGCAGTAGCCAAACGAAACGTTAGTACCAATTCACAGACAATACATAAGCAATATATAAGTATGCAACAGAACGATCGGAAGAGAAAAGCAAGACATTAATAGCATCGATTACATCTAAGTTGAACGACTCTCGAAACCAAAGAGACATACTACAAGTTCATTAAAGTTTAATTACAACATGAGCCAATCGATGTTTCAGAACTAGACACAGCATCACTGCTTTCGACTCGACTCAAGGGACCGGAGCGTGGATGAAGCCGCCGTCTATCGTGGGAGTCATGAAACAACGGGCGTTGTCAGCCTGCATTTGTAGGATTGTGTCGATGTCACTGTTGGACGGTTGATTTCTGAGGTAGAACTGCCCCGAGGTACGAAGGACATCTTGATGGATGATTTCCGCAAACTCCGACTGGATGCGAAAGAATTCTTGTCTGATGTCCGCGTCCTGGATTGCCGACACGCTCGCGGCCCAATCTTTGAGTCTACTCGGTAGCAGAAGTTGATGATGGTCCCGTACGATCGCCCGCATGTGATGGATGGCGTAGTAGGCACCCTTCTGACCGCCAGGCGGCTGCTTGACGCAGCAGAACGTCGTATTGTGGGAGAACACGTGCTTGCCATACTTACGAATAGGCCTGGTGAAGGTGCCTCCAGATTTGACGTAGCCGGGGAGAACATCATCAAGAACCTTCTTGACATTTGTGTAGTCTACGTTCGACTGACGGTCCGGGTCGAAATACGTGGCCATGGAATATTTGGGGCTTAGGAGGATGAGCGTGCAATGTGTGTCACTGCAGAAAACACGGAATGTTAAAAGAAAAACGATCGAAATCTAAGAATTCATATGTTACGGGGTGGTTGAGGGGAGGACTTACTCGGGAAAGTAAGGCACGAGGAAGTTATCCTTATCTTGGTTTGCCAGAATGACGCCTTCGAGGTAAGAACTCGCGACTTGCCGGTCCCCAGCGCTGCCCAAGATCTTGGCACACATGTAGAAGGGGTCGACTGTCACGATGTCCGGGGTCTTGTCGCGAATGATCCGCATCTCCATACTCAGCGAAAATAGCCGAACGAAGGTGTAGTGCAGCGGATGAAGGTTCAACATAGCGTGGATGTCATCAAACCACAGGACGATCGTACCCCCGATGGAGTTATCCACAAAGCCCTTGCCCTCTGGCACCTTGGCCGCGAAAACCGGGTATGCCACATCCTTCTCTCCGAGACGCCGCTTCTCCAAAGAAAGAACACTGTCATGCAGACTCCACATAGCACCGGTTGCAGCATCGAGCATATTTCTCGGTAGCATCGGCCTACCCGCCACATGCACCCTCCTCGAGATATCCTCAGTTGAAGGTGGCCCGTCCTGAGCACGGATCGTACTCGGTGCCGGCTGGCCCGCACCCTTGTTAGTCTTTCTTTTGCGTGCCTTCTTCTTCTCCTGTAATGGGACCGAGTTCTGCTCACAGACCGCCTTCTTGAGTGTGTTGGGGCTGATCATATTTCGCACCTCGCCTATCTGAGGCTCGGTGAAGTCGGCAGCTGGAGGCGTCTCCTGAGAGCTGAACTGCAGACGATGCCTGTTGCAACTTGGCTTCTCCGCGGTACCAGCTAGATCGCGCACGTCTTTTGTTGGGTTGGGTTCTTGAGAAGGAGGCCCCATGAAGTCGCCACCGTACCCATGATCGGCAAAGTACTGATCGACGTTGGCTAATGTATCGTCGTCGTCGTCGTTCTGATCCTGTGCCATATGCATGTTTGGATCCAGTGGCATAGGGATGTCCGGCACCGTTGCGGCGGTCTTGCCATGGGGCCGACTTGGCGCCGGCACGACTGGCGGTGTTGTCTTTGGGGTGGTGTCCCCCGCCCCCAAACGAATCTGGCTCTTCGGCCAAAGCAGGGGCCAGCTCAGGCACGCGCTGAGGGTCATCACGTCATCATCGTCGGTCCCGATGGGTCGAATCGGAGGTAACAACTCGTCGCAGCCTGGCAGCACCCGAACCAGTTGAACCCTAAACAAGTTGGGTGGCATCTGGGTACCGTGGAACAAGGGGTTTCCCGGTTGAACGATTTTGTCCTTGGCGACATCGACCAACTCATTGTTCACGAAGTGCAGGAGAGTGCACGGAACGTCGGCGGCGCCCTGCGAAAACATGTAGGGCGTTAGGGATGCCCAGTCAAAGGCAAGGAGATGAAGTCCTCGGCCGAGAGAGGCTTAATTAGTTACCGTGATGATGGCGTCGAGCTCGGCTAATGTCGAGGCACCGCCAACGGCGGGCGTGCAGTTGACGGAGGGGCCGCTTGCTGCAGAGGTGCCGGCGGGCGTACACCCGGGTGCATTAAGCTCCCGTGCCGGCGTCGGAGACACCAATGCCGCCTCCGCCGGAGACACCAATGGCCCCGCCATCGCGTTCTGCGAGTTGCTGGCCGTGAAGCTAGGAATCGGGGGCGGCCCCTGTTGGCCGCCCGCAATCCACGCACTAATCCCCTGGATCAAGGTAGGCACAATGGCGGTGATCGTCACTCCGAGTTGTTGTTGCACTTGCTCTTGGACAATCTCCGGAATCCGCGCCACCTGTGCCCTGAGTTCTTGAACCTCGCGCGCCTGGCTTTCCGAGCTGGTCTTTTTCTCCTTTCGTCCACCAGTGTTATAGTATGACGACCATTTTGTCGACAAGCCTTTGCCGGCCACACAACTAGCTGACGTCGGCTTACTGAGCTTATCCTTGTTCTTCATTACATTCAACGCCCTATTTAGAGTGGTGTCCCAAGGGTTGCTCTTAGTCGACCCCGCGCTACTGCTTTCAGTCGCCTGCGGAAGGAATGTGAACCATTTAGAAATTTGGCTTCATTAATTAGAATGCAACCATATGGAGCTCATTACGCGGGGGTGTATTCCTTACCAGAACAAGCTCAAGCGCCCTGGTCTTCGGATCCGTGGTAAGCTCCTTTTTTTTCGGGTCCTTCTTGTACCGGGCCCTGACAAAGTTCCTGGTCTGCTTGTCACCGTATTTATCGAAGAGGGGCGGTAGGCCTTGCTCGGCACGGTCCGCCTCCTCCTTGTCCCATATAGGCTCCGCCACTCTGTAACCGCCGGGACCGAGTGTGTGTTCCCCTAAGTTCAGCTCCCGCATTTCTTTCCCCCACTTACTTGATTCGGAGTTTGCGGTGCTCGAGCAATTGATCTTGAAGTCGTTGTAGTCATCTTCGGTGATCGAAGGATTTTTCTCCGTGATCTTCTCATAACTCTCACCTTTCTCGATCATTCTCTTCACATTGCTTTTCCAAGTAGACAGGGCCTTGCTCATCTTCGTGAGGGCAGCATTGTTCACTTTATTCCCTTTGAGGCTTGTGTTTTCAAATTCAGCGGGGAACTTGTATTGTTCGTGCAGCTTCGTGAAGAGGAGGTTGCGCAAATTCCCTCGGTCAGGATGCCTCAGGTTCTCGGTGTTGATCGAGACGGTTCTCCGGAGAATGCACCCGAGCTGAAGCGAGTACCCCTTGACTATTCGTTCGGGCGCCGTTGGATTCCCGTCGCAGTCCACTTCAGTAACTTCCTCCTTGAGGGTGCGGAGCACGGTCGGGCGCCGGTCCTTCCGTTGCCTCTTCGGTTGGCTGCCATCTGTGCGTGCGCCGCCATCATCAGTGGTGGCATCCTCGGCGGCACCATCAGTGGTGGCATCAGTGGGGTCATCCTCGGCGGTACCATCAGTGGTCTCAGGATCGGTGGGGAAGGCGGCGTCCTCATACAACTGAGGTTGTTCCTCCATCTCCTGGGACAGCTTCCAGAATGCCTTGACGCCCGAACCCCCGGCCTCATCGTTGTTGGCCATGTTTCTCTCTAAATAGGAACAAAGTTTGGTCAAAAAGTTGGTTATTGTCAAGGAACAAGATCTCTCATCATTTAGGGTTTGTCGACACCGAGGCATCCTAAAAGCTAAGCTTTTATCATTGAGGGTTTTTCGACGCCGAGGCACCCTAAAAGCCTAAGCTTTCATCATTTCGGTTTTTATCGACACCGAGGCACCCTAAAAGCCATGCATTAGTCACAAGTACGCCGGGGCACTTGATCCTACTTAATTAACTACTAAGATATCCCGGCCCATGCATTAGTCACAAGTACCCCATATGTCCTATTTTTAGCAAAGTCATGCTAAAATTCACGGAAAATTTCAGCATGACCTTTGCTGAAAATAGGACATATGGAGTACCCGAATTTCCCGGATCGGAAGTTAATCGACATTCCGGCAAACTCAAGGGCCTCTCAGGTGGACAAGGCAAAAAAGGCCTCCATCACAACATGGAAAATACATTGGCATGTGAAGAGGTGAAACAATATATGCATCTCCAAGCAGTATCATTCCACATTTTGGACAAAACACTACAAGCAACATGAGACACTGAAAACAATTGCTACCAATGAATCTACACTTCTATAACAAAATAAATCAGAAACTTAGTCTGTCATCATTAGGCAGCCACCATTAGTTATTCCGTTATGTTAAAGCAGAAATAGAAAAATAGACTGAAAACACTAAAATCAGAAACAAATCCAACTGTACAGGCCAATGCATATAGGAAAAGTGAGGGGTTGAACTTCATTTTTTTCAGGTTTTCTTGGGTGTATGAGGTCTGCAGATCATATGATCCATTTGACTTATTATACTAACACTAGCATTTGACATATCTAATCCCGACTAACTGAGCTATGATTCACTTTTGTTATTGTGTTGTTCATGCAAAGACAGGCCGGGTGCGGCATTGTCGTGATTTGGTTTATGCCTCAATCAAACAATCAAGAGCAAAAGTTTACCTAAATACTAAACCGAAGACTCAAAAAACATGGTGCCATGGTCGATGCGGTTTATGCAATGCCCAATCAAATAATCAAGAGCAAATGTGGCCACAGCCACTGGACACGCAAAATAAACAACAAGAGTGGCGCGCTTGAGTTGGGATCGAAGGAATAGCATACGAAAAGGATCTGCACTGAAATGAGAACAAGAGTGGCGCACTTGACTGAAGAGAAACCCAACAATGTTTAGCTTTTGCACAGTTGAATGAATTGGATCACCCGCCACATGCAGATCAATACAAATTCAGAACAGGGCAAAGCGGAAAGACAGGCTGTGTGCGGAGACTATCTATTTAGTCGCAATTCAGGAAGGACTAAACTGAAGATTCCAAAAAAACATGGTACCATGATCGATACAGTAGATTCATTGCCTGATCAAAACAACCAAGAACAAATGCGGCGCGCTTGTAAGGGGATCACAGCAATAGCATCCGAAACAGCTCACCCGCTAAACCGAGAACTGGGCGCACTGCCGTCGGTTCAGCAAGAGGGAAATGATTTGACCTGAAACACGGGCATAAACTGGACTGGTGATTAACAAATCCCCTTCCCGTGGACACAGCTGAACAGCTACTGGACATGCAAAATCAAGAAGAAATGTGGCGTGTTCGAGTGGGGATCACAGCAGTAGTACACGACACGGGTTTCCACTGAACTGATAATAGGGCGCGCTGCCAATTTGGGCGAGGTGGGGAACAAAACCTAAATTGCATGTGTACGGACGGAGTGGGTTAACGTTAAACGTATGCCGCGGGCACGAGCGCCGGGGCGGGTGGCGGGGTACCTGGAGGAAGGCGGGAGGAGCGCGAACTTGTCGACGGGGCTGGCCACGGGCGCGGCCAGCGGGGAGGAGGCGAGGAGAGCGGCGCCGAGGAGACGAGGACGACGGGGCGGCAGGGCGGCGGCGTCGGGAGAGGAAAGGGCGGCGTCGCGGAGTCGGGGCGTCGGGGCGGAGACGAGGACGACGGAGCGGCGTCGAGGCGGCGGGGCAGCGGCGTCGGGAGAAGAGAGGGGAAGGGGATCGAGGGCGAGGGCGAGGGAGAGAGAGGGGATAGGTTTGGGCCGGGGATAGGAGAGGGGAAGGGGATCGAGGGCGAGGGCACAATACTAATGGCGCACCACCCCTCGGTGCGCCATAAGTACATCCATACTAATGGCGCACCTCACCCTGGTGCGCCATTAGTATTTTTTTTGATTTCTGCTCGAGCCAACAGGTTATCTTCCACCTGACCTGATCCACACCAAGTTCCCTCTACTAGCTCGACTGGTCAGCAGCTAGTTCTCACACCAGGAGGTCCTGGGTTCGATTCCCAGGCTCCACAATTTTTTTATGCATTTAAAATGCTGTTTGATATTTATTTGTGTTTAAATATGTTCAAACTTGTTTAAATCATAACAGTAATATTTTTTATAAGACAGTAATAATTTTTTAAAAAATATCATCAAACAGTAATGCCGGTGGAGCGGGGGAGGGTGCGCGGGGTGCGGCGGGCCGGTGGACCGGGGGGTGCTCGGCGGCGAGGGGGACCGGATCTGGCGAGGTGGGATAGCGATCGAGATGGAGGGGGATCGAGATCGAGTGTCCATGAAATTTAAAAATATTCATGATAGTTCAAAAAGTGCCCATGAAATACAATCGAGAAATGAAGGCTACGATTTAAATACAATCGATCTTAGCTAGCTATCTGTTCACAATCTTCTTGCCCTTCTTTTTCGCAAATGGAGTTCTTCTGTGGAACGGACGTCCTTTAGGTAGGGTGGTCCTGCTTCTTCTTGTGGTGTATGCTGCTACTGCATCATCGTCGTCATGTTCGATTCTCGGGTCGCCGTACTTGTCGAAGTCTTGCTCATTGGCTACTCCATCCATTCCGATGATCTTCCTTTTGCCTCTCCTCACGACAACACGACTGGGCTTTGACGGGTCGGTAATGAAGAAGCATTGGTCCACTTGGGAAGCCAGTACCCATGGCTCATTTTTCGCGGTGACGTTTGCGCCTGCGGTCTTGGATTTGGCTTCAGGTATAACCATGGTGGTGAAATACCGGTCTTCTTTTAGGACGCTCTTGGCCCATCTGACACGGAACATCGGGACCTTCTCTCCAGCGTAGCTCAGCTCCCAGATCTCCTCGATCCTTCCGTAGTACCTGTCCTTGTCGTTACCGGTGTAGGATTCCATCATTACCCCGGAGTTCTGATAACCATCGCTCTTCATGTCCTTGGCCTCGGTGTAGAATGTGTAGCCGTTGATATCGTACGCCTCATAGGTCATCAGGTTGTGCTCGGCGCCCTGTGACAAGGCAAATATGAGTTGTTCTTCCGCGGAAGAATCCTCATGTAAAGGGTACGACAGAAGCTTCTGCTTGAACCAACGCGTGAAACATGAGTTGTGCTCTTTGAGTATATCTCCGTCCGTCCTCTGTTGGCCTCGGTCATTGTACGTCTTCTTAATAAAGGTTTTGTGCTCTACCACCCAAGGATCGACCACGTCTATGTGTTGTAGCGCGACTAGGTTTGCTCTTTCAAAGTCGGCGAGTCGACCCTCGAAGTCGACATGCATTTCACGGCGACCCTCACGGTGACCCCATCCAGCGAGCCTGCCGAGGTGCCTGTTGACGGGCAGACCAACGGGGTTCTCGATGCCTAGATAATTCGTGCAGTAGGAGATGCACTCTTCGGTCAGAAAGCCCCTGGCTATGCTTCCCTCTGGACGTGACATGTTGCGAACGTATCCTTTGATGACACCATTCATCCTTTCGAACGGCATCATGCTGTGCAGGAACGTCGGCCTGAGTTGGATGATATCGTCCACGATATGGACCAGCAGATGCACCATAACGTCGAAGAATGTGGGCGGGAAGTACATCTCAAGCTCGCATAGTATCACCATGATCTCTTCCTGTAGCCTTCTGAGTTGCCTCACGCCAACAGACTTCCGAGAGATGACGTCGAAAAAGTTGCATAGGCCAAATAGCGTTTCACGGACGTGCGCGTCCATGATCCCACGGATTGCAACTGGAAGTAACTGCGTCATCAGCACGTGACAGTCGTGAGACTTCATCCCGCTGAACTTCAGCTTCGCTAGGTCTAGGTATCTGCTTATCTTCCGCGCGTAACCGTAAGGAAGTTTTACTCCTACGAGGCAGGTGAAAAACTGCTCGATCTCCTCCTGACTTAGAGTGAAGCACGCGGGAGGGTAGTCATTTCCGGTCTTCTTGGCCTTTTTGCCTTTGCGACAACTTTCCGTGTCCTGCTTCGCCTCATCATCATCATCATCATCATCATCATCATCATCATCATCATCATCATATATAGCGTGAAGCTCCTGCCTGATGCCCATTGATTTCAAGTCTGCCCTTGCTTTCGGCCCATCTTTGGTCCTCTCTGGCATGTTGAGCAGGGTACCAAGCAGACTCTCGCACACGTTCTTCGTGATATGCATGACATCAAGGCTGTGAGGGACACGGTGGATCTTCCAGTACGGCAAGTCCCAGAAAACAGACCTCGTTTTCCATACCTTCAGCAGCGGCTCTGGCGCCTTTCACTTCTTTCCCAGCTCTGGCGCCTTTTGCTTCTTTCCCGGCAGTGGGTAGTCTTTCCAATTTTTCAATAGCTCGTCTATTTCCTCGCCGCTCCTCGTACGCGGGCGTCCTCGGGGTTCGGTTTCACCATCGAATAGATCCTTGCGTTTTCTCCACGGGTCATCGTCGCGAAGCCACCTTCGATGTCCCATGAACACGGTTTTCGAAGACCCGGGATCTCTATCTAGCTGGCGATACGTTGTGTCATCCATGCACCTGACGCATCCAGAAAATCCGTGGACCACCTGCCCCGCGACATATCCGTAACCGAGATAGTCGTGCACCGTCGTGAGCTGCGCGGCTCTCATAGGGAAATATTCTTTCTCTGCGGCGTCCCACGTATTGGCTGGCGTTTTCCACAGCGTGTCAAGCTCCACTTTCAGCAGCCCCAGATACAGATTGATGTCGTTCCCTGGTTGTTTCGGTCCTTCAATTAGCATACTCATGTGAATGTACTTCCTCTTCATGCACAACCAGGGGGGAAGGTTGTACATCCACACAAACACAGGCCAGGTGCTATGTGTGCTTCTCTGGCTGCCAAACGGATTGACTCCATCGGTGCTCGCGCCCAGCACGATGTTCCTTGGATCGTTCCCAAATTCTAGGTCTTCGAAGTTCAACGCTTGCCACTGGCTCGCATCCTTAGGGTGACTCAGCATCTTGTCTTTTTTATCTATCTCCGGATCATTTGCGTCATCTTCTCACTTCTTCTCCTCCCTATCCGCGTGCCAACGCAGGAGCTTTGCTACCTTAGGGTCCGCGAAATACCGCTGCAGACGAGGAGTGATCGGAAAGTACCACACCACTTTTCGAGGAGCTTTCTTCCTCTTCTTGTATCGAGTGACGCCGCACACCGGACATATGGTAGACTCCGCGTGCTCGTCCCGGTAAATGATGCAATTGTTCATGCACACATGGTATTTCACGTGCGGTAAATCCAGAGGACACACGATTTTCTTCGCCTCCTCCAAACTGGCCGGGCACTTGTTCCCCTTGGGAAGACGTTCGTGCCAGAATGACATGTTCTCGTCGAAGCATGCGTCGGTCATTTTGTGTTTTACCTTCATCTCCAGAGCCATGAGCGTTACTTTCAGGCGGGTATCCTCGGGCCTGCATCCTTCATACAATGGAGTAACCGCGTCTAACTCAAGTTGAACCATCTTGGCTTTCTCTCGGGCGGCAGCTCTTGCGTTATCCGTCTGCTTGAGAAGTAGCTCTTGAATATGAGGGTCCTGCACCCAGCCCATCGATGGTCCAGCGTCGTCTGCTCTGCCGGCATCATCATCTTCATGATCATGCCCGTCGTCTGCTCCGGCATCTTCCTCATCATCATGTCCTGCATCTTCTACATGATGACTGTGTACAGCATCACCGTCGTGATCATCTCCTGGGGTTTCTTCGTCTTCTCGCCCGCCCGAGCCGCGGTGGTTGTCTTGCTGCCCTTCCTCATTTCTTGCCCGGCCCCCATGGACGACTTCGTAGTCATCTTCATCACCTTGCCACCGATAGCCATCCATGAAACCACGCAAGAGCAGGTGGTCCCGCACCTGCCCGGATTTCGGGTCCGCAATAAGGCTCTTCAGCTTGCATCTTCGACACGGACATCTTATCTCCGTCTCGTTCTTTTGAAGCATCTCGGCCTTCGCGGACCTCAAAAACCTATTCATGATGCCTTCGGTCATCATGCGGACCAAGGTCGCCTGCGGGGTAGAGCAAAACGATATTTTAGAACCAAGAAAAAATTTGGCATGACTTTCCCTAAAAATAGGACCAAAAAGAATGCTTAATGCCAAAATTCTCGCCGAAACGGAAATGAATCAACATTCCGGCAAAATATTGGCAACTATCGCATTTCAAATACTGGTACACCTCCAAACACAAACACATATGCAACACCACAAACATATGCAACACCATGAACATACATAGATCTAGCTAGGCCATAGAAAGTGCATGTGCACATTGTTGTAGGGAGAACAACATAAATATAGCTTCCCCCCTTACTTACCTATCAAAACAAGGTAATTTAACCACTTAAATTGAATGAATATATGGTGGAAATGAGGTGAAAAAGAGGAGGCACCCGAGACAAGGAGGAGGTGGAGAGAATGAAGTGGGTAGAAAGTGAGTGTGGGTAGGAGAGGCTGTCCAAAATATCTTGTTGCTGCCCACTTACTAATGGCGCACCAACTCTAAATGCGCCATTAGTAATCCAGGTTACTAATGGCGCACCTTCTGGTGGTGCGCCATTAGTAGTTTTGCAAAAAAAAACATACTAATGGCGCACTGTTCCACAGTGCGCCATTACTAGTTTAAACTAGTAATGGCGCACGGTGGAAAAGTGCGCCATTAGTAGTTTTGCAAAAAAGGGAATAAAAAATATAATAGAAAAAACAACATTAGTGGCACACTTTCCGGCAGGTGCGCCATTACTAGTTACAACTAGTAATGGCGCACTGTGTCTGGATGCACCATTAGTATGTTTGGACAGGCGCACTAGTTAAAAAAAATTGATACTAATGGCGCACCCTGGGCCAGGTGCGCCATTAGTAGTTTCAACTCTAATGGCGTATCAGAAGGTGGTGCGCCATTAGTATATACTAATGGCGCACCGCTTGTCTGGTGCGCCATTAGTGTCAATCCCATCTATAGCCCTTTTTCTAGTAGTGCTAGGGATCAAGCCCTAACAAAACTAACTCGATTACATGATGAATCTCATCCAACTCCTCACCGACCAGCGAGCCTAAAAGGAATTACTCACTCCCGGTGGGGAGCATCATGGAATTGGCGATGGAGAAGGGTTGGTGATGATGAAGAACGAAGATCCCCCTCTCCGGAGCCCCGAATGGACTCCAGATCTGGCCTCCCGATGAAGAAGAGGAGGTGATGGCGGCTCCGTTTCGTGGATCGTGATAATTCTTTCTCCCTGATTTTTCCTGGAAAAATAGGATTTTATAGCGTCGGTTTCAAGGTCTGCGGGGCCACCAGGTGGGGACAACCCACCTGGGCACGCCTCGTGAGGGGGGCGCGCCGTGGTGGGTTGTGCCCACCCAAGTGCCCCCCTTCGATAGGTCTTGGCTCCATAAATTCTTATTTATTATATAAAAGTTCCTCGCAAAGTTTCGTTCCATTCCGGGAACTTCTATTTCTGCACAAAAACAACACCATGGTAGTTCTGCTGAAAACATCGTCAGTCCGGGGTTAGTTTCATTCAAGTCATGCAAATTAGAGTCCAAAACAAGAGGAAAAGCGTTAGGAAAAGTAGATACGTTGGAGACGTATCAGGGACATGCGGTATTGCATGTCGCGGAGTTGATAAAAATTCGACCAACTGCATATCATACGGCCTCCCCGTTGCAGTTAGTACGTGGAAATCAACCAAGTGTTTCCCATCTTCGAAGATTCGGTTGCGCTGTGTACGTACCGATATCACCACCACAACGTACATCGATGGGCCCACCTAGAAAAATGGGGATCTATGTGGGGTACAAATCTTCGTAGATTATAAAGTACCCGAAACCTCTAATAGGGGATCTATTTACAGCCTGGTACGCTAATTGTATATTCGATGAGGACAATTTTCCGGCATTAGGGGCAGAAAATAACCACAAAGAATGCCGGGAAATAGATTGGAATGTCAAAGGCATTCAGTCCTTAGATCCACGTACAAATGAATCTGAACTGGAAGTTCAGAAGATTATTAATTTGCAAAATATTGCAAATAATTTGCGAGATGCATTTACTGATTATAAAGGTGTCACTAAATCCAATGTTTCCTCTATGAATGTTCCAGAGAGATTTGAGATATCTGATAAGACCACTCAACCGCCCAAGAGGGGGAGAAAACTGGACAAAAAGGACAAGGCTTCTCAGAAGCGTCCGCGGGAAGTGGGGATCCCTCAAATAGTAAATGCAGATCAACCACGAGTTGATATTCAACCTAGTGGTGAAAGACACCTAAAGGATGTTATGCATCCAGAACCCAGCACAACTGTGCACATGAATATTGGTGCTGGGTCATCGGTACACCTTGACTCGATTGTTGTGGGAAATCACGATGAGTCAGAAGGTATTGATGAGATTTCCATCAACTATGTTGAATCAGGAGAATCATTCAACAGAAAGACTACAATTGTCGACATATTTTTTGCCTCAAAGATTGCAGATGACCTGGCATTGGATCGTGAACCTAAGTCCATGGCAGAGTGTATGAAACGCTCAGACTGGTCCAATTGGAAGGTTGTAATAGAGGATGAATTGTGCTCGCTTGGCAAGAGAGGGGTATTTACTGCAGTAATACCTACTCCTCATAATGTTTTCCCCGTGGGGGCAAAATGGGTTTTTGTTCATAAAAGGAACGAAAACAATGAGGTGGTGAGATATAAAGCGAGACTTGTAGCACAAGGTTTTATACGGAGACCTGGTATTGATTATGATGAAACATATGCTCCTGTGATGAGTGGAATCACGTATCGATACTTTATATCACTGGCAGTGCAAATGAATTTGTATATCCAATTGATGGATGTGGTGACAGCATATTTATATTTTTCACTGAAGACGGATATCTATATCAAAGTTCCCGAGGGACTGAAGATTCCGGATCCGAAAGCTAACCGCAACATGTATTGCATAAAGCTACTGAAGTCGTTATATGGCTTGAGACAGTCGGGTAGAATGTGGTATAACCGACTAAGTGAGTTCCTTCTAACACTACAAAAAAATACACTTCCGTGATGATACGTGTTTGTCACAGTAGGTCACGTTTTCTGCCATGCATGTACATCCATGAGAAATTTATGATAGAATGAAGATAGTCATACCTGTGCTGTCGTAAGTGTTCCATGACATTACCAAAATTATCATCACGGAAGTGTCCACTTCCATGACGATAAATCGCGTGTCATAGAAGTGCTTTCGTCAAGGGCGACCGACACATGGCATCCACCGTAACGGGACGCCGTTAAGCTATCGGGTCCGGTTTTGGATCCAATAACCCGCTAACAGCCACGACCAATGCCGATTTTCCACGTGTAAAATTCTCACTGGCTGACGGAACCACGCGTCAGCTCCGCGTTGGCACAGGTGTCACTCATCCAATAGTCGAGATGGGCCTATGATATGTTGACACGTGGACGGGCCCAAAAGTGGCCCATAAAGTTTAAATGGGCCGACCCATCTAAAGGCCCACAAGATTTAGCAGACCATAATGGGCCGGCCCAGCTAAAGGCCCACAAGATTTTGCAGAACATAATGGGCCGGCCCAGCTAAAGGCCCACAAGATTTTGCAGCCATAATGGGCCGGCCCAGCTAAAGGCCCAACATTCTCAGTTAAGGCCCGTACGGCTAGTGTCAAATCGGCCTGTCAACAGCCTGTCCTAAACTTGTCATCATCGCGGCCCATGGTCACTTCTGGCTCGTTAACAGTCCGCTAAGTAGATGGGCTGAATTACGGCCCGGTGTATTTCTGGCGTGTTAAAGGTTCTGCTTCATTTGGGCCCATTTATAGGCCATTGAAACTTCCGGCCCATAAACGACCGTGAAGGATTTGGGTCATATTTGCCCATGTCTGACATTCAGCCTATTAGAGGCCACTATAGATTTGGGCCACTTTCGGCCTGTTGTGATTTTCGGCCTGTTAACGTCGGACGAAATCCATGGGCCATATGTGGCCCAACGTCACATCGGGCCCATTAACGGCCCATATAAAAAAGACGATAATCTAGCCCGACCGAACTTCCGGCCTGTTAAAGGCCCGTGTATTAGGTCGGTGCATTTACGGCCCGTGCGAATTTCGGCCTGTGAAAGATCCGCATCGTAAATGGGCCACCATTTCGGCCTGCTAAGATGAGTGGGTTATTTGGCACAATCAGGGCCCAATCTCACTTTCGGTCTATTAAAGGCCCATGTTTTTTATGGGCTCGAGATATTTACACCTGTAAACGGCCTATTGTTACTGAGGGCCCAAATTATGTTTAGGCCTGTTAAAGGCCCACTATGGGCATAGGCCTACCAGAAAAATATGAAAGCTTATGCTGATTTAGGCCCAGATATTTTTAGTGGGCTACATGCAAATTTCGGCCGATAATCGTTTTTAGCCCAATTGGAATGGGCCCGACGAATGTTGGCATGTTGGGCTCCTACGAAGCTTTCGGCCGAATACATTACTAAGATAAACCTACACTATACAAAAATAGCGTCGTAATTATTGCAGTCTTTGGCAGCATCAAAAATGTTGTATCACAAAAAAAAAAAATCCAACCATACAACAAAAGGCCTGTTGGCATAAAGTTTACAGTCCTTGCAGATAAAAGCACCATCAGATGTATAGAAGCACAGATCATTTGACCTGAGTGCTAATGTTTCAGGCTGTAGAATCTGATGGAGCAGCATGATCTTCACCTTTTTCCACCATTGCTCTTGAACAACAAAGCGAATGTCTGATAGTCTGGTTTCAAAACCATTCATATCTTGACGACATTTGTCAACCACTATTCTTGTTTCCAAAACGACGTCCATTAGGGATTGGACTTGTGTCTGGAGCATAGATATATCACTCTGTCTAGCAGGAAGATTTTGTTCAGTAGGCGATTTGGATGAGGTTACCTTGACAACCAACCCAGAATTACACAGGAAGGTGCTTTTTGCACGGTTAGTGGAGAGATACTGACGCACTGCAGCAAGAGGTGACATTGTGCCTGTGGTAGCCTCGTCACTTTCAGGTGGTTGTGGCTGTTCAATCATTTGTTCCATAGCTTCCTGAAAGTTTGAACTTGTAGATTAGTGTACCAGATAAGTTACTAATGAGACAAAAACAAACAAAGTAGGTTACACGTTTATACATAACTTATTTTGGTGAACTACTGTAATACATTGGCATGTATTGTAGTGCCAACTACATAATAAAATCACTTTCGGAACATATGTCCATGTAGCATGCCTATTGTATTGTCTATTTCCTCACATTCGTTGACATCTAAGGATAAAGAGACATGGTTTAAAGTAGGATGAACATAGTATGACATCATTCATATAATGGGCAAACAGATATAAAACAAACAGGCTATTTTATCATTCTGTGCGCACGTGAACATAACAACTAGATTACAGATCAAGACCAAAAGAATGTCCTTCATCTCTTTTAAATCATGTAAGGTGAAATGATACGTTAAGACAACTGTGTATAAAAGTGAACAGAGTAACTAACATTGGCTGCAAACCAAGTAGTTAAATGAACACATCACAGTACCAATCAGTTCAAAGGCAGGAGGAGTAAGGACTTACAACAGCGGCTTGAACTGGTGTGCTCATGCCCTTCATCTTGCTGGTGTGGCAATCCTTGAAGATTTGCACTGCATTCGGTTCAGATTCTTTTTGGTCCGCACAGGCTTTCCTCTGTATTTGGAACGAGTCAATATAGATACGATAATATGGCACAGAAAAAAGAAGGAAGTAGCAGCTATTTACAAGAGCCTCGCAGTGTGCAATATAGCTACGAGATCCTGTTGTCTATTGGAATTTCAGTTTAGAACGGTTGGTCTTGTTCTTCAAACAGTTAGCCTAGAAGAAGATACACTTGTAAGGCACATACAGAAATACAAGTTCACTATGTGGTCTGATCAAATACATATAGCCTACCTGATACTTTGGATCAGACCAGTGTTTAACTAGGGTTGTCCAGTCTTCATCTGTAATATATTCCACTGGAGATGTTTGGGCGATTTCATTGTTAGCCTTGCCTTCAAAGTGAGAATTTCTAAGGTGGTACCGATAGTGTCGCAGAGCAGACTGAAAAACATGAGTGCATGATTGTTTAGGTGCATCATCTTTCGGATCCAACTTGAACCTCATCTGTTGAAAAAAGAATGTGAGTCTTATTAGGAGGAAGCTAGAAAGTATGGGACATAGCAAGACAATATTACTAATTGTGATGAATAATATTACTTACGGATAAATGGTCAAGGAAGGTGTTAAACTGGGTATTGTCTTTCTCATTCCTGTACTGGATCCACGTTGGGAGGATACGTGCATGACACCTAACGGCAACGACTGCCTCTGGTACTAACTTGGCTGACTCTGTACCATCACGTGGCCTTTTTAAACCTGCCTCAAAATGGATCTCCATTCTTCCTCCTTTAGATTTTGTTAATCTGTCAAGCATTATCTCTGATGTCTGTTTCCGCTTGTGCCGTGGTGCTAGTTCAACAACGAATATGGAAAGTGTTAGTGTACATCAAACTGTGAGAGTACATATAAAGGAGCATGCAACTGCAACTTGACTCGGTCAGGTACCGTCTTGGTGTTGATGCTCATGAGGTTCATCTGATCTTGCCAAGTCCTGTTGTGTAAGTAGTGCTTTGGAAGTAGTGTTAGGTGTGAAGGCAGCTTGGGAACTGGCCAGTTCCGGAGCAAACGAACGAGTAACTCGTTGAGATGCTGGTACAGTTGAAGCGGATGCTGCAGCTGGTGGAGCAGGTGATATTGTGTTTGTAGATTTAGCCGGTGGACTTGGACCTTCTACTGCACTATAAGTACCAGCAGAATCTGGACGGCAGATCCTTTTCCGTTTCACCAGACGAGTAACACCACTCCCTACTATATTATTTTCCTTGCTCTTTTTTGACTTTGCCATGTCAAGCCGTACCCACAACACAAAAGAATAAAATCGCTCTTGAGAACTCATTGATGCATGATACAGACAAGCAATACTTTGATGTAAGACAACCGTATGAGGATGGAATATGTAAGAAAAACAGGACGGCATGACATATTCACATCTACGATGTGTAAACTAAGCAGAAGGATTTTCAAGAAAATAGAAGTAATGCAAGCTAGACACCATATGAAAGATGCAACCAATATTACTCTGCCAAGTTAAAAGTGTCTTTTCATAAGTGGCAATTTGAAAAATTAGCAGTATAACGTAGAAGTCAATGCAAGATGCAACCACTATCAAACTGCCATGTTAAAAGCGTCCAAGAGTGGCTGATGCGGGATACACAACAGCAGTACTTTGATGTAAGAACATGGTATGATATATAGATGCAGTGTATTCTAGACACAGAACGCCATGTCATATGCACATGTATAACGTATAAACTCAGCAGGTGCAATTTAATCAAAATAGAAGAAATACAGGCTAGACAACATATGCAACATGAAACCAATTATCACACTGTCAACTTAGAGCAAGCACCTGCGATGGTGGAGTAAGGGAGATGAACTCATCATGTAGACTTGGGACTTCAACTTCATTAGCAGTAGCAGTGGCAAAACTAGAGAGTCTCTATTTGCGTCAGTGCGGAGGACCACCAACATCCCCTAACTTACTCTTTTCCTTCCTATTTTCTGATATTTCCTTATGAAGTCAAAACCACAAGAAGATGAATAAAATTAGCTCTGCATAACTGGTTGATGCATGATACAGACGAACACTACTTTGATGTAAGGCAAGCGCAGGATAGGAGGATGGAATATATACAAAAAAAGACAGTGTTTCATATTCACACGTACAATAGGAGGATGGAATATGTATGAAAAAATAGTAAGCGGAAGGCATTTCAAAAAAATTAGAAGAAATGAAAGCTAGGCACCATATGAACATGCAACCAATATCACTCTATCAGGTAAAAAGTGTCTCGTCGTAAGTGCCATTTCAAGAAATTAGAAGCAGTACAAGCTAGAAGACAATGCAAGATGCAACCTACATCACAGACCCAAGTTAAGTGTGTCTTATGGGTAAGTGATCGTTGCAGGTAGAAGTTGTAAGCTACGCAGATGCAATTCAACATAATCAAAAGCAATACAAACTAGACATCGTACGGAAAACGCAACCACATATAACAGTTCCAAGTTAGAGCAAGCACCTGTGATGGTGGAGTAGGGGAGATGTGCTCATCATGTACACGTAATTTCTAGAAACAGGAACACGTGTCATATTCATAGGCATTATGTGTAAATAAGCAGATGCAATTCAACAAAGTTAGAAGCAATACAAGCTAGACATCATATGCAACATGCAACCACATATAATAGTGCCAAGTTAGAGCAAGCACCTGTGATGGTGGAGTAGGGGAGATGTGCTCATCGTGTACACGTATGTTCTAGAAACAGGAACATGTGTCATATTCATAGGCATTATGTGTAAAGTAAGCAGATGCAATTCAACAAAGTTAGAAGCAATACAAGCTAGACATCATACGCAACATGCAACCACATATAATAGTGCCAAGTTAGAGCAAGCACCTGTGATGGTGGTCTAGGGGAGATGTGCTCATCATCTACACAGCTACGTTGACTGTCTAGCCTTGCGTTGTCTTGCGAATCTTGTTGGGAGGATGGCGGAGTAGAATCTGTAGAGAACCTCTGTTTCAGTTGCTCGGAAGGACCACCATCATCCAATGCCTTGCCAATTTCCTTTAGCTTTATTGATTTTGCATTGTGAGGTCAAACCGACAAGAAAAAGGAATATAATTCGCTCTTCAGAACTCATTCATGCATGATACTGACGAACACTACTCTGATGAAAGGCAAAGTCATGATACGAGGATGGAATATGTACGAAAAAATGGACGGCTTGACATATTCACACCTATGATGTGGTAACTAAGCAGAAGGCACTTCAACAAATTAGAAGCACTGCAAACTAGACACCATATGAAAGGTGCAATCAATATCACTCTGCCAAGTTAAAACTATCTCGTCATAGGTGGCGTTCATCAAACTAGAAGCAATACATGCTAGAAATCATATTCAAGACGCAAACCAATATCACACTGCCAACTTAAAGGTGTCCCATCATAAGTGACTGATGCAGGATACACAAGAAGAGTAGTTCCATGTAAGAACATGGTGTGATAGACAGATATAGTATGTACCAAAAACAGGAAAGCGTGTCATATTCACACGTATCATGTGTAAGCTAAGAAGATGCAATTTACACTAATTAGGAGCAATACAAGCTAGACACCATATGCAACATGCAACCAGATATCACAGTGCCAAGTTAGAGCAAGCACCTTGGATGGTGGAGTAGGGGAGCGGAGACTTGGACCTTGTAATGCACTATAAGTACAAGGAGAATCGGTACAGGTGCTCCGTTTACGTTGCTGCAGAGGACCACCATCATCGCCTTCTTTACTCTTTTCCTTCCTCTTTCTTGATTTTGCCTTGTCAAGTCAAACCCACAAGAAAAAGGAATAAAATTTGCTCTTCAGAACTCATTGATGCATGATACTGACGAACACTACTTTCATGTAAGGCATCCGCATGATAGGAGGATGGAATATGTATGAAAAACAGGACGGCGTGACATATTGACATGTATGATGTATAAAGTGTAAACTAAGCACAAGGTGCTTGAACTTGTTAGATTCAATGCAAGCTAGAAACCATATGAAAGATGAAACCAATATTACTCTGCCAAATTAAAAGGGTGCCCTAACAAATGTATTTGACCAAATTAGAAGCAATACATGGCAACAGGCTAGAAATAATATGCAATATGCAACGAATAAAGGTGACTCATCGTAAGTGATTGATGCAGGATACAGAAGAGAGGTAGTTTCATGTAAGAACAAGGTTAACACATAGATGTAGTGTGTACCAAAAATAGGAAGGCATGTCATATTCACAGGTATAATGTGTAAACTAATCAGATGCAATTTACCCTAATTAGAAGCATTACAAGCTAGACACCGTATGCAACATGCAACCACATATCACACTGCGAAGTTAGAGCAAGCACCTGTGATGGTGGTGTGGGGGAATTGCGGTCATCAACTAGATAGCTACGTTGACTATCTTCATTTAGCCTTGCTGTTTCTTGAGAATCATGTGGGGAGGATCACACTGCACTCTTTAAATGAGTATGGCGTCTCACAATAACCCACTCGAGTGACTGTCTCATCATAAGTGATTGACGAGGGATACAAAAGAGCATTAGTTTGATGTACGAACATGGTTAATAGACATATGTAGTATGTATCAAAAACAGGAAGGCATGTCATTATCAAAGGTATAATGTGTAAAGTAAGCAGATGCAATTTAACCAATTTGGAAGCAATACAAGCTAGACACCATATGCAACATGCAACCACATTTGACAGCGCGAAGTTAAAGCAAGCACCTGTGATGGTTGTGTGTGGCAATTGAGATCATCAACTGCAGAGCTATGTTTACTGTCTCCAACTGCTGACACTGCACCCTTTAGAGTGCTGAAACGCTTAGTGCTTATCTTCGAATTACACTGGAGCGATTTCTGTCTTTTCTTTTCAGCATTCATCAACACCGCGTCAGAGTCTGAAATACCCATGCATAAAAAAACAATAGTGTGAGTATGGGTGAAGTGTGTGCACAATTAGTACAGTGTAAAGGTAGCAGATAGCAGGTCGGTGAGAAATAAATGACGGGAGACATATGATAGCTCTACAACATGCATGGCACACTAAATTACTACAGGATTCTGTGAAAATAACATTCGACTGAAAACAAATAGGTCAGTCAATTTTTTCTGCATCGTCCGATGTACAAAGAACGGGCAGATCGCCTTCATCTACCTCCATCTAGTCAGTGTTGACGATCTTCCTTGAAACGGCAGCGACCACCGGCCCAGTCCCCTGCCTGCACCCTCCCCTCGACCTCACTGCACCGTCATGCTTGGCACCGCCCCCCGCCATCCATTCAAGCCCCGTCGACCTCCAGATTGGGCGCAAGCAGATCCTTTGCCCCACACCCCTATGATAGACACCGGTGCGCCGCTTCCCCGGCGAACAGGTGGACTAGGTGCTCTGCGCGCCTAAGCGGGTGCTGCTTCTTTTAATTGCGGTTCGATTGACCCTGAATTGAAATACAGGCGGGCTACTGACCTCTAGCAAAGGTGAAATAGTAAAGGGAGGAAACCTTGTGCATTTAGTATCACGAAGAAGATGCAGTAAGAAGCGCTCAACTAGTTTCTTTCGTGGGATGAATACGGTTTGAGCAGAGACGTAAGGTTTGCACGAATAAGGGAAGAGGAGTACTTCTTTCTGCTGGCAGTGCTATGTCCTCCTTCTGTTTTTCCAACGATCTTCTTGTGGTTCGCTGGAAACGAGAAGTTACGGAGGACAGTGGAGCCTTGGACGAACCCTTGGCCAAGTTGTTGAGTGTGGTGCGGTGGCCGTCTGTCGGCGGCGGGGAACCAGATCTGAGGCGGCGAACGACGGCGTAGCGGGAACAGCTCCGGTGCAGTGGACGGTTGCGACAGTGGAGCGGCAGCAGTGAGGCGCAGGACGGCGTGGTCGGAGTGGTTCTGGTACGGCGCACGTCGGCGTCGGCTTCGTGGAGGCAGCTCTACCTCGGCTTCAGCTGCTAAGCCCTTGAGGGTGTTGCGGTTGCGGTTGCGTTGGACGACGACGTCGGGGTACCGGCTCCGGCGTGATGGAGGAGGGCGGCAGTGGATTGGGCGCTATGGGGTGGAGGACGAAGGAGGCTGGGGTTTCGCAGCTGGTGGAGAGGGCGTTTTGGCGCCCACGGAGTATGAATGGGGAAACGGAGGGAGGCGGGGAACTAAGGGGGGACAATGTTTTGGTTTGGGACGCGCTTGTTTGAAATTTGGGGAAAGTTAAAAACTTTGCCCCCATCTAAAATTTCGGACATATTGCGGGTTGGGGGTAGGATAGTAATCTCAGGTGTCCCAAATGTGGGCGGGATAGATTTCGGCCGAGCACATGGGTGTTTAGGCGCCCACGGCATATGAATGCTTCTCGGAGGCAGTTGAGACTGGCGTCTTGGTGAAGTTACAAACCTACCCTGGTTTAGACCTTTGGACATCGGGCCGATAGGCTACACGGGCCAGAGTCATGACAGTAATTTCCTACCGCCAAACATTAGTCTCGCGTGGTTTCGGGTGACCAGAGGCCTATTCGGCGCTTCGTTCAATATTTGGGAGCAGAAGCATTAATATTTTCAGTTCTCTTGAATTGAACTTTCAGGATTTGTCAAACTTCATAAATCTTTACTCTTGAAAATCCTAAAGCTACGATTATTTTGGAACGGAGGGGGTACATTTGAATATATATTGTACACGAGTATATATTAAAAAATATGCAACTAACCTCAGTTCATGCATGGTTCCAGATATAATTTCCTTGGTTGCCAAAAAAAGTTAGACATGCGTATGAATATATATAGCATGTTCAAACGCACAACAAAGATTGATGCCCCCTTTTACAGCTGATTTACAAATTCCATTTTCTCGGGTTCAAATAGATGAATGCACCTCCTATGAATTCGAATCTTCGAAACCCCCTTTATGTTGAATTTGACATGTATTCTATTTCGTAGCTAGCAATTTGGAATGTATCCATGCAAGTGATGAATGTATAAAGTGCTTCACAGTAACAACATGGAGTGCAGTAATTAATGTTTATATATGAATTGCAAAAGCATCCATTGTCTGTATTTCAAACCGCTCTCACTCTATGGATCGATATTATGAAATAACATGCACATGCTAGAATTCAATAGAGTATGGGTGTCTGATAGACCGATTTTCGTCCATACGCAATTTGAAAAATTCATGATCTCATCCAAAAATAATAATGACATTTATATTGTAATTTAATGCGTTCACCTAGATGCACTATGCCTCGGCCCGTTCTCACAAACGCGCTATATATCTCTCTATCTACCGCATAAGTGCACACACTTTATATGCATCGGCATTTCTCTTTCACACATGCTCACAATCTCTCTCGGGGTGTCGGGGAGTCTCAGGCACATGCTCTCTCTATATCTCTCTCTCTTTCTGACTACTATGTACCACTCTTTTCACTAATCTCTGTTTCTCTCACATGCATATATACACACGCACGGTCTCTACTAGCCCTCTATACGCACATATATGTGCCCACGTGTCTCCCGCACGCACATTATCTTTAGACCTCTCTCGCACACATTGCCCCCCAGACACACCTCTCTCTTAGTAGTTGGCAGATATGATTCCATCATATCATTCGGTAGGATATCCCTGACTGTTAGGCTGGATGGTAATACGAGGCAAAGTTTTACCCTAGTTCGGACCCTTGCAGTTGAGGAAAAAGCCTACTCCTGGTAATGTATATTAGTGATAGGGGCAAAGTACACGTGAATACCAGGCATTGTGCGTGTGTGTATACTATCGACGAACTAGCCCCCAAGCTTCTATAACATACTTGGGGCCTAGGGTTACAAATCATATATAGTCGGCTTATCACTAGTGGGGATAGAGTCCTCCACGACTCTGGTAGCTAGCTTCGTGTTGTACGCCGAGTCCTCCACATGGGTCTTCGTATAACGCGTCTCGATCCAACCTATGTGGCGCAGGATGGAACCGACCCATGAGTCCTCATGTTGACCCACCACAACTAGAAATGATGTGCCCACCACACCACACACGCAATCGGCCACTAAGAAAATAAGCATATACAATAGTACAATGTTATAGATGAAAGTAAATTGCATGGTGCATCCAAAAATATTTGTTCTGCATTGTGAATGTTTATATATTCTCCTAAAATATTAGTCACGGGAAAGAGAAACGAAGGGCATATCTCCCCTTGTCTCCACCGGACATCCCCTCTTTCTACACCACTTTCACGTACGCACACAAACTATCTCTCGGCCCTCTAAAAGTATGCATGCCCATGGCACATTCACGCGTGACGGTCACTGTATTTCAAGCTAAAGCACTATACGGTCAATGGACATCAGAATATGCTCATTACGGTCACCGTATACATTCTCGTGGTGATCATACGGTATCTAGCTCACGATACGTCTCCGTATTTTCTTGAAGACACTGACGGACTTTGCATTTGATGCGTGCTCCGTATTTTGTTGACGACACTTACGGTCATTGTATTTGAAGCGAAAGCACGATATGGTCACTGGACTTCAGAATAAGCTCATCACGGTCACCACATACATTTTGTCGTGCTAACCAAGCTGTGGTTGGATGGTTAGGAGGACAGTGGTTTCTCGAGCCAACCAGGCTTAAAGTCCCGGTGCTCGCATTTATCCTGGGTTAATTTCAGTATTTTCCGGCGATGTGCGTTCAGTGGGAGGAGACGTTCCACTCGACTGCGAGGCACCTATGGTGACTTCGTAAAATCTCAAGATCATATGCTGGCTCACTCTCTCGAAGGTGCTCATAGGGGTAGGGTCTGCGTGTGCGCGCTTATAGCGGTGAGTGCTTGCGCGTATATATGAGCCCTTGCGTCCGTAACGTGTTAAAAAAATACATGTCATGATTATACGGTCACTGGCTCACCCGTACAACTCCGTATTTTGTTGATGACACAATCAATTGACCAGTCAAACGTTCCACGTGGCGCAACTAGTGTTGCACCATCGGGGCGCGTAACCGTGGGGCCCACCTATCAGCCCATATATGAAAGAAAGAAATGGTAGTTTGTGTCTGTACTGTGTTAATAAAATACATTTTAGGGTGATCATACGGTCACTGGCTCACCATACAGCTCCGTAATTTGTTGATGACACGATCAATTGACCAGTCAAACGGTCCACATTCAGCAGCGCACATTAGCATAGGGCCCACCCGTCAGCGCGTATATGAAGGACAGAAATGGTAATAAATTAGTGGTCGGTGGGTACTCAAAGTCGTGAGACCTCTGGTTGGCAGTCGCCGGCGGTGGGGGGCGCGTTGATTGGGCGGTGGGGTGGGGATTGCCGGAGAAAAAGCTCGGCGCGGGGGGGGGGGGGGGGGCTTGAGGGATGGCCGGTGCGGCGGCGGACTGACTGTGGGGAGTGGTTTCGGGGCGGGCGGGGCGGCGTGGCGGCGCAGGCCGGCCGCGGGCGGCAGGGGCCGGCGGTTCGGCCGGTGGTGGCTGGCGGCTCAGGGGGGTGGGGTTTGATGATAAACTCCAGGCCCTTGATTTCGTATCCAACGGCTGGAAAATCTAATGACCGGAGATGAAAAAGTCAATCGACTGACGTGTAGCCTCACCCCGCACGTACACATGCACGCACGCAAGACACGCACGCATGCAGGCGTGCAATACTTACACATACACAAAACAAACACACGCACGCATGCAAGCGTGCAACACTGACACATACACATGCACTCACGAACACACGCACGTACGCAGACATGCATGCAACACTGAAACGTACCCTTGCACGCACGCAACACTCGCACGCCTGCATGCACACAACACACGACGCAAGACACACGCTCAACATATACGTGCATGCACCCTTTCTTAAGGACAGGGATTGTTACGGGTATTAATCAATCTTATCTGTGATAAGCAGAACATTGATGTTTGCAGCGGTCTTTATGAATCACAACATATCGAACGGGCTATCAACATAGTAGGCTTATCTACATGAAAAGGATGACATCACACTCAATGAACAATCATCGGTTTATGAAATGCCCGCTTCTAACCGCCCTGGCCCACCAAGGGTTCCTCTGCTGTGCGCTGCCTGCGTTGGGACATTGACATGCAGGCCATGTACCCAAAGATCCCACACGTCAGTGGAAGAACGGTGCGGTGTCCTACATCAAAGTCGAGGGCGCCACTCGCTGCACGCCCGGCTGAACACGCCTCCTTGCCGCATTCAAACGCCTCCATGAAACCCGCCCGTGTGGAAGCCAAGAAACCCACTCTAGACACACGTCCGCTCATGACCAGACCGGCATTAAACACAACGCCGGCCGAGCTCCTCCCGTCCGCCGTCTATTTAATCTCCTATTTAAACGAGGCCAAACACCGGCCAAGAATCGCACACCTCCGCCGCTCCCCTGTCTCCTCCTTCACCATTTTGTCCACTCTTACAATGGCTTACGAAGAGTAGTTATTCCGCACAAGCCATTTGTCTAGGTTTGTATCTCTCACACACACCCACGTAGGTGGGGGACGTGCCCGAAGAGAAGAGGTGCACGCACGGCGCACGTACTCCCGTATCTTTCCCAAACACACCCGCGTGGGTACACGGTGGAGCTCATTTCTGTACGAAAAGGCAGCCCACGTGGTAATTTGACCGTTTACTGGTTGTCCACTTGGTGGAGGGAGGATCGTCTATCACGGGTGAACAGACAAATTGCGACTTGACGTGTTATGTTAAAAAAGAGGCAAACCATGTGGGGCCTACCTTAGAGGCAAGGCTCTATACAATGGAGTACTTTTGATGTGTCCCGTCAACCCGCAGAACGAGGAGAAGCTTGCTTAGTACGCTGTCTCCCCCGCCGACGGGCGTGGTGGCTCGTAGGATGAGGTGAAGCTTGCTTACTAGTAGTAGTAATGTACGCCTTACGCCCGCTCCCTCGCCCACGCGCGCGGTGGCTCGCGGGACGAGGAGAAAATTTTACTACTCCCTCCGTTTACTCCTCGTCCCTACTACCTTGGTTAGAGAGATTATCATATTGTTTGGAATATATATGTCCTTTAGTACTCCCTCCATTTACTTATACAAGGCCACTATAAAAAAATACATTTTGCATATATACAAGGCCACAAATAGTAATCAAAAACAAAAGTTACTACTCCCTCCTTTCCAGTTTATGGCTCAATTTCAAAATCTCTCCAACCAAGGTAGACGGTGAGTGGTCGAATTAATTTCATACTCCTAGTTTGCACAAGTAATTAGTACGCTCGTTTTTCTCAAGAAGTTATGTTTACCGAGGCATAAATTAGAACGAATGCATGAATGACCACTAAATTTCCATGAACTTCTACATGCATTGGTGAGTTTTCTCTTGACACTGCTTGCATCGGGTGATCTAACGCACCTCGAAATCCAACATGTGATGGTACTACTACTAGTAGTAGAATTGAGACTTATAAAACGGAAAAATGAATGTTTTTTTGATGAGCCCTATAAACCCTAGTGGGTACGTACTCCGTAAAATCAGACTTTCCGAAAACTAAGTCGCTCAACCTTTATTTGGTTGTTTCCCTTCCTGCCTCCTTGCCTCGAACAGACTATGCCAAACTCCCCTGCCTGCCGCGTGGGAAAAGACCCGCCCTCGCCTTTTTTAGTCCGGGTTTGTATCGATGGATCGCGCGAAGCAGCAAAACCCCAAGCCGTGTCTTGTACTCCTCCGTCGACGCTCGCTTTCATGAATTCTGTACTTCGTGTCGCTGACATGTGGGACATATAGCAACCGTGTCGACATGTCAAGCACCAAATAACAGTGCAGAACAGCAGGGGGCGCACCCCAGTCGTACCGCCCCAGTAGTAGTAGTAATGAGCAATGAGACGTCAAATCACAATGTCGCACCTTCCTAGACGGACGAAGCAACCATTATTTCACACTTCGGTTCGCCATCATCTCAAACCACATAGTATTGCTTCTGCCTCAAGAGGGACACGCGCATCGCCTTGGTACATCATGACACGTGGGACCACATGACAGGCCATGCTCCCCCACCGATCGCTCGGTAAAATCACCTCATTTTTACTACTATACTTCCTCCGTATCGGTTTACATGGCATGCACGTCGCTCTAGGTTGATAATTTAACTGGCTATATATGTGATGAACAGTATATGTTTAGAAACTACATCCGCTTAATAATCCAATGATATACTTTTTGTGACATAGTAACTCATATTTAGTTAGTCAAATGGATGACCTAGAACTACGTGCACGCCCTATAAACTGAGACGCCTAAAAAAAGAGACAGAGAGGGTAGTTCAGTATGTATCTTTTTAGATCAATATAGTCGGGATTCACCTAGGAGCAAAACCAGGTGGTAGGCTGCACCTGTCGTGTTGGCGTAGCGACTCAAGCAGGGTCAGTCCGCACACGAAATGGCGACACACTTAACAGGACCCCTTTGGCCGACATGTGGCTCATCCACCGTCTTGTTCCACGTGCGATGCACCAAATTACAGTTCGGAGCAGCGGTGGGAATTGGAGGCACCCCGGTCGTAGCACCGCAGTAGTAGAAAATGAGCGATGAGGGGTCAAATCACAAAGCCCCACCTTTCCCGCATTAAGCTGGACGGACGTAGCAACCATCATTTCACTCTAGGGCGCAAGAGCATAAAGAAAAGAGAAAACCAATGATGGGTGCGGCAGCTACCTAGGGCACCCTAGGGTAGGGGTCTCCACTATAGATCATTTTTTTCAAAGCGCCTCCACTACAAATCGGCTTCTCCGCCGTCCTCTTGAAGAAAACCGATGATGTGTGCGGCCGTAGGATTTGTAGGAGTACTACTATGGCGTGCGGGGCCACGTCATAGTAAACGGGAGAGGGATTGAGTTCGAGTCGACGCCTTAAATATAGTACGTACAAAAAATTATGGTTTTAGGGGAACGAGGCAGCATTTTGGGCTCGGGGACCAGTGGAGATATAGTACGTACAAAAAATTATGGACGTAGGTTCGACCGAAAGGCAATGATGCATGGGCCCTGCATTTTGATATACCCGGGGCCGCGTGAAATTTGCTACTCTACTCAAAACTAGTAAGGTACACATGCATTGAATGCATGAGATTTCGAAACCAAATTATGAATAAATACACACTATAGCATGTAAAGCTTTGAGTCATATATGCATGATGTAGATGTTCGTTTAGTTCTTATAGTTCATCTCATTCAAAATCAATTAGTTTTATAAAAATGTTAAGATTCATGGGATTGTGCATTGTAAAGAATAAAGTAAAAAACAAATAATGGCAATTCATTTAGAAAAAAATAGTTATGATACGGAAGATTCTAGAACAAAGGAGAAGTGCTGGTGTTTTGAGGTTTGTACATTATGCTTAAGTTCAACCATGGAGTCTTCTAAATTGTACATGTGGCCAGGGGCGGAGCTAGGCTAATGCAAGGGTATGCAATGCATACCCAATGTTGTTTGCAATTTTGTTTCAGTATACAAGCTCCTATATGCATGTGGTGATTTGAAGTGTTTGTGTGACAGAGCTTCGAAGATGTTGTACGATTGCTTGGTTACTTTTCTTGAGCGTAAATTCGCCATGCAAGTAAATGAAGACACCATCATTTCTCGCTTCCAAAAAGGTGATCGTAGAGTTATATTATGATTCTCCTGATTCTTGCAAAATGTAACTGAATTGTTGGACACATTGTTGCTACAAAGAATAATTTTTTTAACTCCGCATACCCATGTTAAAAATCCTGGCTCCGCCACTTCATGTGGCAGATCTGGTGGAATGTTGATGATATCCAATGGCCAGTAGTGCTTGGATTTTCCATCTCTGCACTGTCGAATTAGCTTCATCCAGCGACCATCTTTCAAGTTATTCGCACACTATATAGTTCTTGTGCCATAGTTGCATGTCTTGGAAAAAAGCTACTAGTGGGTTGTACTAGCTATTTAGGAATAGAAGATGTATACATGGAAGTTGTAGGGAAAGAGATGACATGGAGTATCTCAATTCCTATGAGTAGGGATTGGAAAAGAGATGTCATTTGGTTCACATCATAGGAACTTTCCTATTGAATCTAGAGATGACATGTATCTCAATTCCTATGAGGAGGGATTAGAAAAGAGATGTAATTTGGTTCATATCATAGGAACTTTTCTATTGACTATATGCTAATGTTTATTTTCCTTTGAAATTATGGGAGTATAGGAATCCATTCATATGAACCAAGTGGCTCTAAATCTATAGAAATGATATCATGTTTATTTCCTTTGAAATGTGGAGTATATGAATCTATTCCTATGAACCAATTGGCTCTAAAGGAAAAAAACTTATAAAAATCATATCATATAGAGTTCCTATGATATTCCTCCACACCAACGGATGGTTGAAATTGCTGCAGGTGATACGATGATCTTTCTTTGTAGACTCCTCCCCCATCTCTATAGTTATCTCTTGAAGATGAATGAAATGATATATACAGGGTATTCTACATGTGCAATTTGGTACACGAAAACTCGGTAAAAGTTTGCGAGGTTCGAATTTTCAATAAAGCTATATGCACTGCATTTTGGAACGGAGGGAGCATACGGCAGTTGCTAACACTCACGTGGAAGATTTGTGTGTAGGAGGAGTGGCTGTTTTGTTAAATGACATGGCAAAACTGACACTGTCGGATGCCGATCTAACGGTTCTTACGGCGTTCGTCAGGAAAGGCTTGTGGCGAACATTTGCCGGATAATGATTTACGGACACATGCATTGCATTGATACGTGCCCCCCTCTCTCTCACGCACACGCACCCTCCCGAGTCCTCTCGCACCCACCGTCTATCTGCAGGTAGACATCACACACATATGTGCTCTTCACACCCTACCCTCAAAACTTCTAAAAAACAATAGACGTCGCGCACATTTTATTTTAGCTCACACGTCACACAGTTATACTATTACTCTTGTGGCGAACGTTCTTTGGGCATAGTATATTGTACTCTCACGAAGAGAAGCGGTGCACGCACGCACTAGTTCTCTCACACCCACTTGCGGGTACACGTAGGAGCGCATTTTTTGAAGCTGGTACAACAAAATCACTCCACTATATATATAAGCAGGAGCCTTAGTGCTTGCTTTACTAGGCTTCCTCTCGTTCACTCTGTCATCCTCTCCAGATCTAAGCAAGACATAGGTGGCCACTCTCTCTCTCAGCTCACGGCTGGTCACAAATCCGGCCGGACAACCTCGACCGGGGCAGGGGTGTAGGTGCATCGTTCACGCTATCGTCGGCGGCGAGGGAGGAGACCAACGGCTGCCCGCGCGTCCCGATCGGCGGCCGTGCCGTTCTCTCCGAGAGAGCGCCGGCTCGGGAGGGCCTCCGACCCCTTCTTCCTCCCTACGGTATTGTGGCCAAGATGCGGCCTCCCGACGCCGTCTTTGCCACATGCCGATGACCCTCAGGTATATATTCCTTCGAAACCTGCCTTGCTCTACTGCCCCAGCTCCCCACTTGGCTTCGTGTGGATCTTTTTCTACTTCCGTCCTCTGTTCCAAAGCCACCTAGACTTTTACTATTATTAGAGGTAAAGCTAGTTCATACAGTCGACTCTAAGAGTTGGTTCAAACAGGGAAGAAAGTGGGAAAGCTGTAGCATGAATCTAGGACTTGGTTCTAAGAGGAAACGGGGGAAAGTAGTAGATACTGGCTACCCAACCGGTCTCTTGGTTGAAAAGGCGAAGAAAGCATGGTGGATGGTGAAGGGTGGGGGGAAGTGGACCTATCTCTTGGTTGAAAAAGGAAACAAAGTGACGGGTGTTGGGGAAAATGCAAATGAGAATGAGCAGGTCTAGATTTCCTGTGCTCACATAGGAAAATGTCGCCGAGGAGATAAAAAATGGGACAAATGCAGACATGCTACCTGAGTGTTTGCCGCTCTCGGCAACCACATCTGCCTCACCACTTTATGCCCCTACTGTCCCTACGCCCATATCGCTACCGTTAATGTAAAATCACATGAAGCATTAAGCAATGCCACCTAATGTCACTATAAGTAATGGTCTAGTGCCGTCGATAAATTGCAGCAATTCCACCACCATTTTATGAAGTGCTTCCATCTTGCTTTATTTCCCATGAATTGTGTTTTTGCAGTTACACTTAAATCTCACACCTCTAACATTGCTTCATCCCAGCGGAACTTCACAAATTTGATTGCACATTTAATGACCATGTGCTACTCTCATGACAGTAATACTAATGCTATTGTTCTGCATGTTAATCTAGTGGCAGTGTTGATGTGATGTGATGCTACTTACTTAAGGACACTTTCATACTGTCAATCTAGTGCCAATTATAACACAATAGATGTTGTTGTTAATCATACGCCACTGCAAATATCTGTCACTGTTTAAATAACCGTATTTCGTATTTACGCAAACAGGGATGTCTGTCTCCATATTGTTTCGGGATGTCTTTCTCTGTATCGTTTCTATCCGCGCAATCAAAAGCACACACCTCAGTTTTAGTAGAACTGCGCAAAATGAGATGGCTATCCCTCGTTGTCGTCGTCTAACCACCCATCTTCCAGGTATTCCTACATTGGTAGTTACTAGGTAGAATAACCAACGCAATATAAAAGAAGTTGATTCGTACATTTTACATCCTGGTTGCGCTGTAGGGACGAGCGAAAACAACTGCATCCTAGTCCGGAATGCACTTTCTACCAGTTCATCCATGGACCAAGGACTAGCTGGCACGGCTGCACGACGGTTTTTTGGACAGGTGCCCGGACAAGAGGCATCGTGGTCTGCTTATTTCTGCAAATAGCGGTGCTCGAATTTAGTGGAATGCACAAGACTTTCAGCTGGTCAGTACACCACATGGTTCAGTTCAGCATTCCAGCTGAGAACACAATTATAATTGGTTATTCTGGAATAAGAGAACCTAACCCTGGATGGTGGCAACAAGAAAAAACCAGAGTGAACTCCAGGAAATTTAAGCCTGCCGGGAGGCCCTTTGCTCAGAGAAGCCTTGCTTGTTTTTTCCTGATTTGTAAACCTTCTCACAACTTTGTCTTTTGCTGTGAACTAGTATATGTTTGTTATGTTCTATGAATCATTGAGATGTATAAAATTGCTTAACTTATGCTTTTCAAGTTTTTTTATGAAGCCGAGTTTAATCTAAGTGTTCCACATGAACGCTGGACTAGCGTGAGAACGATTGGAATTTACATTGTGGCCTCAGTTAACTGCATGAACCACTGTAACAAGATACATAGTTGCTTATATGTCAGACAACAGATTGTTGATTGTTAGCTGGTCGATAGCCTAGTGTTGAAGCGAGCAGAGCAAATGTGCCGTGTTTTGCACAACTGCTTACAAGTGGGGTAGCACCAACAGTGTTTACAAGTACTTATGTATATGCAGGCGCACAGTTCTTGAACGAGTGCTCTATTTCATCAAAACACACACTGCTCGTATGATAAACCGTGACAACTTATGTCTTACCATGCCATATTCATGAAAAAACTAGTGAGGACGCATCTGTTTCGGCAACAATTACGATGGTTCTCACATGATTCACGGGCACACAAAAGTAGCAGCAGTTCCCATAGACAGATTCAAACAGATTACTAGCCCCAGAGGGCTCGATAACAGGCAAGGTTCGGATAATTAGACACAATCCAAACTACTATTAAACACTAGCTGGGGCAACTATTTCATGCCTCGATCTAATTTGGGCTGGACACAAGACAGACCTTGCCATGAACATCATCGAGGACGTCCGGCAGCAGCTCAATCATGTGAACCTTCATGAAGACAACCTTGTGGGCCTTGCCACTCATAAACTTGTTTGTGGAGGCATGCCACATCATCTTCCTGCGTAAGCTTAACAAGAACAGTATGCCTCACAAACGAAGGAGTAGCTTTGAACTTCTTGTGCTTCAGTACACCCTGGACAACATGCCTGACAACAGTGAGGCTAGAATACAACTCTTCATTGGTATAAGCGCAAATGGCTTCCAGGATCCAACAGCCTAAAAATTATGTTTTCCCAGTGCGTATATTCAAGTCATCTGCCTCATAGCGAGTGACATGTACAACCACACAATCCTTGTCTGCATCAGGGCTCTAATTGAAACAGAAACAAATTTTGAATTACTTTCCAGTATAAGAAACACAAGTTATTTAAACCACTATGTATAGCATGGTATCGAAGCTAATAAAATTTTGCATTATTCATCACCACATACTTAGATGAAAAACCACGATCGAGATCGGAAAAGAAGAAAATCACCTTAGGCAGCTCAGCGGGGGGGGGGGGCACATCTCGAAGGGGGGAAACTGCTCCTGCAGTGCCACGGGGGCTGTAACCTCAAACGGGGCGTTGACCATCTCAGTAGTGGCCGTGAGCGTATCTGGGGTCGGCTTGGTGGCTGCCTCCATCTTCTTGGAGCTGTCTGTCTCGTGGGGATCAGCCTCCCGCGTCTGCTCCAATATCGGTAGCTCTTTGTGAAGGAAATATGCCTTAGAGGCAATAATAAAGTATTATATATTTCCTTATATCATGATAAATGTTTATTATTCATGCTAGAATTGTATTAACCGGAAACATAATACATGTGTGAATACATAGACAAACAGAGTGTCACTAGTATGCCTCTCCTTGACTAGCTCGTTAATCAAAGATGGTTATGTTTCCTAGCCATAGACATGAGTTTTCATTTGATTAACGAGATCACCTCATTAGGAGAATGACGTGATTGACTTGACCCATTCCGTTAGCTTAGCACCCGACCGTTTAGTATGTTGCTATTGCTTTCTTCATGACTTATACATGTTCCTATGACTATGAGATTATGCAACTCCCGTTTACCGGAGGAACACTTTGTGTGCTACCAAACGTCACAACATAACTGGGTGATTATAAAGGTGCTCTACAGGTGTCTCCAAAGGTACTTGTTGGGTTGGCGTATTTCGAGATTAGGATTTGTCACTCCGATTGTCGGAGAGGTATCTCTGGGCCCACTCGGTAATGCACATCACTATAAGCCTTGCAAGCATTGTGACTAATGAGTTAGTTGCGGGATGATGTATTACGGAACGAGTAAAGAGACTTGCCGGTAACGAGATTGAACTAGGTATCGAGATACCGACGATCGAATCTCGGGCAAGTAACATACCAATGACAAAGGGAACAACGTATGTTGTTATGCGGTCTGACCGATAAAGATCTTCGTAGAATATGTGGGAGCCAATATGGGCATCCAGGTCCCGCTATTGGTTATTGACCGGAGACGTGTCTCGGTCATGTCTACATAGTTCTCGAACCCGTAGGGTTTGCACGCGTAAAGTCACGATGACAGTTTTATTATGAGTTTATGTATGTTGATGTACCGAAGGAGTTCGGAGTCCCGGATGAGATCGGGCACATGACGAGGAGTCTCGAAATGGTCGAGACGTAAAGATCGATATATTGGACGACTATATTCGGACTTCGGAAAGGTTCCGAGTGATTCGGGTATTTTTCGGAGTACCGGAGAGTTACGGGAATACGTATTGGGCCTTATTGGGCCATACGGGAAAGAAGAAAAAGGGCCTCAAGGGTGGCCGCACCCCTCCCCTTGGTCTGGTCCGAATTGGACTAGGGAAGGGGGGCGCCCCCTTCCTTCCTTCTCCTTTTCCCTTCCTCTTTTCCTATTCCATATGGGAGGTGGAATCCTACTAGGACTAGGGAGTCCTAGTAGGACTCCACACTTGGTGCGCCCCCTCCTAGGGCCGGCCTCCTCCTCCCTTGCTCCTTTATATACGGGGGCAGGGGGCACCCCAGAGACACAACAATTGATCCTTGAGATCTCTTAGCCGTGTGCGGTGCCCCCTCCACCATATTACACCTCGATAATACCGTTGTGGAGCTTAGGCGAAGCTCTGCGCCGGTGGAACATCATCATCGTCACCACGCCGTCGTGCTGACGAAACTCTCCCTCAACACTCGGCTGGATCGGAGTTCGAGGGACGTCATCGAGCTGAACGTGTGTAGAACTCGGAGGTGCCGTGCGTTCGGTACTTGATCGGTCGGATCGTGAAGACGTATGACTACATCAACCGCGTTGTGATAACGCTTCTGCTGTCGGTCTATGAGGGTACGTGGACAACACTATCCCCTCTCGTTGCAATGCATCACCATGATCTTGCGTGTGCGTAGGAAATTTTTTGAAATTACTACGTTCCCCAACAGTGGCATCCGAGCCTGGTTTTATGCGTTGATGCTATGCACGAGTAGAACACAAGTGAGTTGTGGGCGATATAAGTCATACTGCTTACCAGCATGTCATACTTTGGTTCAGCGGTATTGTGAGATGAAGCGGCCCGGACCGACATTACGCTTACGCTTACGCGAGACTGGTTTCACCGTTTGGAGCACTCGTTGCTTAAAGGTGACTGGCGGGTGTCTGTCTCTCTCACTTTAGTTGAACCGAGTGTGGCTACGCCCGGTCCTTGCGTAGGTTAAAACAGCACCAACTTGACAAACTATCGTTGTGGTTTTGATGCGTAGGTAAGAACGGTTCTTGCTAAGCCCGTAGCAGCCACGTAAAACTTGCAACAACAAAGTAGAGGACGTCTAACTTGTTCTTGCAGGGCATGTTGTGATGTGATATGGTCAAGACATCATGTGATATAGTGTGTTGTATGAGATGATCATGTTTTGTAACCGAGTTATCGGCAACTGGCAGGAGCCATATGGTTGTCGCTTTATTGTATGAGATGCAATCGCCATGTAATAGTTTTACTTTATCACTAAACGGTAGCGATAGTCGTAAAAGCAATAAGTTGGCGAGACGACAACGATGCTACGATGGAGATCAAGGCGTCGCGCCGGTGACGATGGTGATCATGACGGTGCTTCGGAGATGGAGATCACGAGCACGGTGCTTCGGAGATGGAGATCACAAGCACAAGATGATGATGGCCATATCATATGACTTATATTGATTGCATGTGATGTTAATCCTTAATGCATCTTATCTTGCTTTGATTGACGGTAGCATTATAAGATGATCTCTCACTAAAATTTCAAGATAAAAGTGTTCTCCCTGAGTATGCACCGTTGCAAAAGTTCTTCGTGCTGAGACACCACGTGTTAATCGGGTGTGATAGGCTCTACGTTCAAATACAACGGGTGCAAAACAGTTGCACACGCGGAATACTCAGGTTAAACTTGACGAGCCTAGCATATACAGATATGGCCTCGGAACACAGAGACCGAAAGGTCGAGCGTGAATCATATAGTAGATATGATCAACATAGTGATGTTCACCATTGAAACTACTCCATCTCACGTGTTAATCGGACATGGTTTAGTTGCTTTGGATCACGTAATCACTTAGATGATTAGAGGGATGTCTATCTAAGTGGGAGTTCTTAAGTAATATGATTAATTGAACTTAAATTTATCATGAACTTAGTCCTGATAGTTTTTTGCAAATTATGTTGTAGATCAATAGCTCGCGTTTTTGCTTCCCTGTGTTTATTTTTGATATGTTCCTAGAGAAAAATTATGTTGAAAAATGTTAGTAGCAAAGATGCGGATTGGATCCGTGATCTGAGGATTATCCTGATTGCTGCACAGAAAAATTATGTCCTTGATGCACCGCTAGGTGACAGACCTATTGCAGGAGCAGATGCAGACGTTATGAACGTTTGGCTATCTCAATATGATGACTACTTGATAGTTTAGTGCACCATGCTTAATGGCTTAGAATCGGGACTTCAAAGACGTTTGAACGTCATGGACCATATAAGATGTTCCAGGAGTTGAAGTTAATATTTCAAGCAAATACCCGAGTTGAGAGATATGAAGTCTCCACCAAGTTCTATGGCTAAAAGATGGAGGAGAATCGCTCAACTAGTGAGCATGTGCTTAGATTGTCTGGGTACTACAATCGCTTGAATCAAGTGGGAGTTAATCTTCCAGATAAAATAGTGATTGACAGAATTCTCTAGTCACCATCACCAAGTTAGTAGAACTTCGTGATGAACTATAATATGCAAGGGATGACGAAAGTAATTCCCGAGCTCTTCGTGATGCTGAAATCGACGAAGGTAGAAATCAAGAAAAACATCAAGTGTTGATGGTTAACAAGACAACTAGTTTCAAGAAAAGGGCAAAGGGAAGAAGGGGAACTTCAAAAAGAATGGCAAGCAAGTTGCTACTCAAGTGAAGAAGCCCAAGTTTGTACATAAGCCTGAGACTAAGTGCTTCTACTGCAAAGGGACTGGTCACTGGAGGCGGAACTACCCCAACTATTTGGTGGATAAGAAGGATGGCGAAGTGAACAAAGGTATATTTGATATACAGATTATTGATGTGTACTTTACTAGTGTTCATAGCAACCCCTCGGTAATTGATACTGGTTCAGTTGCTAAGAGTAGTAACTCAAAACGGGAGTTGCAGAATAAACAGAGACTAGTAAAAGTGAACAAAGGTATATTTGATATACAGATTATTGATGTGTACTTTACTAGTGTTTATAGCAACCCCTCGGTAATTGATACTGGTTCAGTTGCTAAAGAGTAGGAACTCGAAAACGGGAGTATCAGAATAAACAGAGACTAGTAAAAGGCGAGGTGACGATGTGTGTTGGAAGTAGTTCCAAGATTGATATGATCATCATCGCACACTCCCTATACTTTCGGGATTAGTGTTGAAACTAAATAAGTGTTATTTGGTGTTTGCGTTGAGCATGAATATGATTTGATCATGTTTATTGCAATACGGTTATTCATTTAAATTAGAGAACAATTATTGTTCTGTTTACATGAATAAAACCTTCTATGGTCATACACACCAACAAAAATGGTTTGTTGGATCTCGATCGTAGTGATACACATATTCATAATCTTGATGCCAAAAGATGCAAAGTTAATAATGATAGTGCAACTTATTTGTGGTACTGCCGTTTAGGTCATATTGGTGTAAAGCGCATGAAGAAACTCCATACTGATGGGATTTTGGAATCACTTGATTATGAATCACTTGATGCTTGCGAACCGTGCCTCATGGGCAAGATGGCTAAAACGCAGTTCTCCGGAACTATGGAGAGAGCAATAGATTTGATGGAAATCATACATACAGATGTATGTGGTCCGATGAATATTAAGGCTCGTAGCAGGTATCATTATTTTCTGACCTTCACAGATGATTTGAAGAGATATGGGTATATCTACTTGATGAAACACAAAGTCTGAAACATTTGAAAAGTTCAAAGAATTTCAGAGTGAAGTGGAAAATCATCGTGACAAGAAAATAAAGTTTCTATGATCTGATCGTAGAGAAGAGTATTTGAGTTACGAGTTTGGCCTTCAGTTAAAACAATGTGAAATAGTTTCACTACTCACGCCACCTGGAAACCACAGTGTAATGGTGTGTGTTATTGGATATAGTGCAATCTATGATGTCTCTTACCAATTTACCACTGTCGTTTTGGGTTATGCATTAGAGACAGCTACATTCACGTTAAATAGGGCAACATCAAAATCCGTTGAGACGACGCCTTATGAACTGTGGTTTGGCAAGAAACCAAAGTTGTCGTTTCTTAAAGTTTGGGGTTGCGATGCTTATGTGAAAAATTTTCATCCTGATAAGCTCAAACCCAAATTGGAGAAATGTGTCTTCATAGGATACCCAAAGGAGACAGTTGGGTACACCTTCTATCATAGATCCGAAGGCAAGACATTCGTTGCTAAGAATGGATCATTTCTAGAGAAGGAGTTTCTCTCGAAAGAAGTGAGTGGGAGGAAAGTAGAACTTGATGAGGTAACTGTACCTGCTCTCTTATTGGAAAGTAGTTCATCATAGAAATCTGTTTCTGTGACACCTACACCAAGTAGTGAGGAAGTTAATGATAATGATCATGAAAATTCAGATCAAGTTATTACTGAAGTTCGTAGGTCAACTAGATCAAGATCCGCACCAGAGTGGTACGGTAATCCTGTTCTGGAGGTTATGTTACTAGACCATGACGAACCTACGAACTATGAAGAAGCGATGGTGAGCCCAGATTCCGCAAAATGGCTTGAGGCCATGAAATCTGAGATGAGATCCATGTATGAGAACAAAGTGTGGACTTTGGTTGACTTGCCCGATGATCGGCAAGCAATTGAGAATAAATGGATCATCAAGAGGAAGACGGACGCTGATAGTAGTGTTACTATCTACAAAGCTAGAATTGTCGAAAAAAGGTTTTCGACAAGTTCAAAGTGTTGACTATGATGAGAGTTTCTCACTCGTATCTATGCTTAAGTCTGTCCGAATCATGTTAGCAATTGCCGCATTTTATGAAATATGGCAAATGGATAAACAAAACTGCATTCCTTAATGGATTTATTAAAGAAGAGTTGTATATGATGCAACCAGAAGGTTTTGTCAATCCTAAAGGTGCTAACAAAATATGCAAGCTCCAGCGATCCATCTATGGACTGGTGCAAGCATCTCGGAGTTGGAATATACACTTTGATAAGTTGATCGAAGAATATAGTGTTATACAGACTTGCGGTGAAGCCTGTTTTTGCAAGAAAGTGAGTGGGAGCACTACAGCATTTCTGATAAGTATATGTGAATAACATATTGTTGATCGGAAATAATGTAGAATTATTCTGCAAAGCATAAAGGAGTGTTTGAAAGAAGTTTTTCAAAGATAGACCTCGGTAAAGCTGCTTACATATTGAGCATCAAGATCTATAGAGATAGATCAAGACGCTTGATAAGTTTTTTCAATGAATACATACCTTAACAAGATTTTGAAGTAGTTCACAATAGAACAGTCAAAGAAAGAGTTCTTGCCTGTGTTACAAGGTGTGAAATTGAGTAAGACTCAAAGCCCGACCACGGCGGAAGATAGAAAGAGAATGAAAGTCATTCCCTATGCCTTGGCCATAGGTTCTATAAAGTATGCCATGCTGTGTACCAGATCTATTGTATACCCTACACTGATTTTGGCAAGGGAGTACAATAGTGATCTAGGAGTAGATCACTGGACAGCGGTCAAAATTATCCTTAGTGGAATAAGGAAATGTTTCTCGATTATGGAAGTGACAAAAGGTTCGTCGTAAAGGGTTACGTCGATGCAAGTTTTGACACTAAATCTAGATGACTCTAAGTCTCGGATAAGATACATATTGAAAGTGGGAGCAATTAGCTAGAGTAGCTCCGTGAAGAGCATTGTAGACATAGATATTTGCAAAATACTTACGGATCTGAATGTGACAGACCCGTTGACTAAAATTATCTCACAATCAAAACATGATCACACCTTAGTACTCTGTGGGTGTCAATCACATAGCGATGTGAACTAGATTATTGACTCTAGTAAACCCTTTGATAGTTGGTCACATAGAGATGTGAACTATGGGTGTTAAATCACATGGTGATGTGAATTATTGATGTTAAATCACATGGCGATGTGAACTAGATTATTGACTCTAGTGCAAGTGGGAGACTGAAGGAAATATGCCCTAGAGGCAATAATAAAGTATTATATATTTCCTTATATCATGATAAATGTTTATTATTCATGCTAGAATTGTATTAAACGGAAACATAATACATGTGTGAATACAAAGACAAACAGAGTGTCACTAGTATGCCTCTACTTGACTAGCTCGTTAATCAAAGATGGTTTTGTTTCCTAGCCATAGACATGAGTTGTCATTTGATTAACGAGATCACCTCATTAGGAGAATGACGTGATTGACTTGACCCATTCCGTTAGCTTAGCACCCGACCGTTTAGTATGTTGCTATTGCTTTCTTCATGACTTATACATGTTCCTATGACTATGAGATTATGCAACTCCCGTTTACCGGAGGAACACTTTGTGTGCTACCAAACGTCACAACATAACTGGGTGATTATAAAGGTGCTCTACATGTGTCTCCAAAGGTACTTGTTGGGTTGGCGTATTTCGAGATTAGGATTTGTCACTCCGATAGTCGGAGAGGTATCTCTGGGCCCACTCGGTAATGCACATCACTATAAGCCTTGCAAGCATTGTGACTAATGAGTTAGTTGCGGGATGATGTATTACGGAACGAGTAAAGAGACTTGCCGGTAACGAGATTGAACTAGGTATCAAGATACCGACGATCGAATCTCGGGCAAGTAACATACCAATGACAAAGGGAACAACGTATGTTGTTATGCGGTCTGACCGATAAAGATCTTCGTAGAATATGTGGGAGCCAATATGGGCATCCAGTTCCCGCTATTGGTTATTGACCGGAGACGTGTCTCGGTCATGTCTACATAGTTCTCGAACCCGTAGGCGAAGCTCTGCGCCGGTGGAACATCATCATCGTCACCACGCCGTCGTGCTGACGAAACTCTCCCTCAACACTCGGCTGGATCGGAGTTCGAGGGACGTCATCGAGCTGAACGTGTGTAGAACTCGGAGGTGCCGTGCGTTCGGTACTTGATCGGTCGGATCGTGAAGACGTACGACTACATCAACCGCGTTGTGATAACACTTCCGCTGTCGGTCTACGAGGGTACGTGGACAACACTATCCCCTCTCGTTGGTATGCATCACCATGATCTTGCGTGTGCGTAGGATTTTTTTTGAAATTACTACGTTCCCCAACACTTTGCCTGGTTCTCCTTGGTCCATCATGAGACTGACGAATACTAGGAGACCACTAAAAGGAAAACACAATCGCACTGACAATGAAACAAAAAAGAGAGTGAGGATCGGTTACTGCTTTGCAAAAGTTCTTTTTTTCTCTCTGAACGAAAATATACCAACATCACGGATCCACTTACCTTCCCTTCATTGGGAGAGAAGAACAGTGGCAGATGCGAGTGTTGCCTTTCTTGAAGACGGCGAGGGAGAAGGGGATTCGGCGAAGAGTGAAATGATGGTTGCTTCGTCCGTCAAACTTAGACTGCGGGGAGGTGGGGTTTTGTGATACGACGGCTCATTATTGCCGTGCTACGACCGGGGTGACTCTCCTCCTGCATACTGCCTTCTAATTTGGTGGATGGCATTTGGGCCCGCGCGCTGCATGGCCCGCATGTCGGTGAACAAAAGTATAATGGCATTCAGTAGAGGGAGACGTTTCAATGACCTAGGAGGAGCCAAAAGCGGTATTGTATCCACTGCATTGTTGAGGAAATCGTTAACTGGTAACTGCTCGGTTGGCTGGCGAGTAGGGGATTAATAGGCTAATCGGCAAGTTAATCGGCCATTTAATCAATTAATCGAACGATTTATCATTTTATCGACTACTCGGTGACCCTACGAGTAGGGATTAATCGGCAAGTTAACTGGTTAATCGGATGAATTCTTGAACAGGGATCCACTGTACTAGTAGTAATTGTTTTTCTGGGAATGTGTAGAGTGTCTCCACTGTACTAGTAGTAATTGTTTCTCTCGGCCCAAGACAAAACAGCCCATCCACCCTAGTAAATAGTAAAATCATTTCAAAAGTCCATATATTTACTGAATGAGAGGCGCTACCCACACCCAGCACAACGCCCCCCAAAAAAACCTGGGTGTTCTTCTTCCTCCTCACTCCCACCCACCTCACGTCAACTCGCTCCACTCGTACCCCCAAATTCCTCACCTCACTCCTATAGAAAACCCCAGCTCCCCTTCTTCCTCACTATTACAGAAAAACCCCAGCTCCTCTTCTTCTTCACTCGCACTACAACTATGCTCGTCATTCGTTACTCTGCTCAAATCTGTGAGCGCGACGCGACGCCCTCGAGGAAAATGGAGTCGGCTGACCCCAGCACCAAGAAGATGAGGCTCCCGCCAGCGGCGACACCTGTTGTAGATCCCGCACCCGGCAGCGCGGGGAGAAGCGGCGACCCTGCCCCCACCGGATCCCAGGAACCCGTAGAATCTCGAGTGGACCGCATCAGCGATCTCCCGAACGCCGTCCTTGGGGAGATCATCTCGCTTCTCCCCACCAAGGATTGCTGCCGCACCCAAGTCCTCTCAGTTCGGTGGCGCGCGTCAGCTATCTCTCTTCAATGATTTTGAAATCCTCAGAGCCATCATCTCCTCCCACCAGGGCTCCGTTCAAAGCCTCTACATCCCGTCATGCTACCTGAGCAAGCATACCATGCCCTGCATGGTGGACGCCTGGCTGAAATCCCCTGAATTCATAGAACTACAGCTGCTTGAGTTCTACTATTCCCCTGGAAATCACCTACCAGATACCGAACGCCATCTACCTGTGCCCTCAGCACCGATGTCCCTCTCGCGGTTTTCCTCCTCTCTCCACACCGCCACCTTTGCGCTGTGTGACCTACCAGACAATCTGGTACTAAACCTTCGACTCCCATTTCTGAAGAAACTTTCACTTGTGCGGGTTCGTATATCGGAGGCCTCATTGCACAGCATCATCCACTCCAGTTGCCCTGCCCTGGAGTGCTTGGTGCTTGTTTTCACAGTTAGAATCGGTTGTCTCCAAATAAAGTCACCTAACCTTGAAAGAATTGGAATTTCTTTTGACGGAAGGCAGCTCATCATCCAAGATGCCCCTTCACTTCAAAGGTTGATCCTTGATTCTAGTTATTCACCGCTGCAAATAATCGTCCTCTCTGCGCCTAAACTGGAGACCTTGGGTGTAATACATGATCTGATAGGTGGGAACCCGTTGAACGAGTTCACGCCCGAGGGTGGCCCGATCTTCATGTCGTAGGATCGAATCGGGAGGGATAACTAGCTGCAAGCAGCCGGGATAACTAGCTTTATACCTGCCAAGGTTGGATGCAACCCGTACGTTGGGGATGGCTGACCGAAGCTACAAGAACTCCAACCCGCTGTCCGAACAATCGCAGAACCACAAACCGGGACTAATCCACATAAAACGGCCGGAACCGTAGAGCACGAACTAGGGGGAACCAGAGGCTCCTTCTCGCGAATCCGAATGAACTCACAAAAGCAAAGGTAGCAAGATCTCTCGGATCTCTCTAGCAGTCTTGCTGCCTAAGCCTGTAGCTGAATGGTTTGACAAAAAGTTTTTCCTAGAGGATGGGGGAGATGGGGTTTTATAGCAGGGACAACCCCCTTAGCTAGGTGTGAAAATGGTCTCGAAAGTAAACAGGTTTGCATGGCTTCCTTGGGTGAATAAGCAGTCAACTTTGGAAGTTGTTGGAGAGCTCCTCGGAAATTCGCGAAGTCTTGACAGCCTGGACACCTTCCACGAGAATGACTACAGCTTTTGACTCACAACTCCAAATGATGTGAGGTTTTTTGCATTGGAAAGATAATTTGATGGAACTTCTGTTGATGTACGCATATTTCCCCGTCTCTCCACCACATGGGTGTGGCACACCAAAACATCAGAGGTAAAAACTGACAGCATTAGCTTCACTTGAAACTTGTTTTCTCCAAACTTGTTCCTCCAAACCGGTTTCTTCAAGAGCTCATAAGTTGCTTGATTCGGCTTAGTAATTCCTTCCAACTAAATTGTGCACTTTTATGAAATGGCATGTATGATGTTCCCATGTGCTCATCATCCTCCCCCCCCCCCCCCCTTGATGAAGAGTCATCCTCGACTCTCTTTTATCTGCAAAAGGTAAGTAGAAGGGAAGTAGATAATATCCATGCAAAGAAATGATGCAATCCTCATTTGTATCTTTCACCTTTGAGTTGTGTTGCATCTGATCATGTACTTGTTTGTCACAATTTGGAGTTTGTCCTGGGATGATTGGTGTTGTTTCAATGACCGAGATGTCCTCATCATGATCTCTATGCTCATTTCAATATGGTGTTTGGCTCCACAGTTCTTCAGGTACTTTATATTATCATCTACACTTGTAACCATAAGCTGCATTTTAAATTTCTACGCATAAGTTATATGTCATCTTGGAGTACACATTTTGTACTAATATTATGTTCTATGCTCAATGAAGAGTTTCTCCATGGATGGCCTATCAATGGTGCTGGATTCTGTCAAGATCTTATATATCCAAATGAATAGTTTTGATCTGAACAAGATTATTGGCTTGCTGCAATGCTTTCCATGTCTGGAGAAGTTGTATATAAAGGTGATAATTTCAGGCACATTGGAAGCCCGCATATAGTGTACTAGAATTAACCGTTCACACTACATGAATCAGCTAATTTGCCGTCCGCCAAGGCGGACGACAAAGGCACGGACGGCGGACGGCAAAGGCCTTTGTCGTCCGCCGCGGAAGGCAAAATGCACCGGCATAGAAAGGATTGGTAAAGACCTTCTTCGCCGTCTGCTTTCTGAAGCGGACGGCAAAGGGGCCTTTGCCATCAGCGGCTGACGGCAAAGAAAGCCGACGACAATAAATTCACCGTTAGTCCGTTAGGTGGCTAACGGCAGTATTTGTCATCCGCGGCTGACGGCAAATAGCATCAGGCCTTTTTCGTCTGCCTAATGACGTCAGTTGGACGTCACTGCCCACCAAGGCTTTGTCGTCCGCCGCTATAGTCAAAGGCTTTGCCGTCCGCCACTGTAGGCAAACTGACCAAATGGGTCAGCTCCTAGGAAGCACAGTTGGCTGACATGTGCCTTCTTTGCTGTCTGTCGCGGACGGCAAAGAGCCCATTGCCGTCGGTGGCTGACAGCAAAGAGCCTGCATTGGCTCTTTTTCTGTTTTTTTTTTAAATCCAACAATTTTCACAGCAAATATATATGACATATATAGATATATTTCACAGGGTTACTTCACAGCAAACATATGACATATCCAGCACATAAGTTTCATCGTACATACATATATAGTTCCATCCATTCATACATAGCAAGTTGCACATACACATTGCTCCATCATAGCAAGCTAAGAATACTAGAAAAGAATGAAAGAAAAAACAAGCACTCCATCATAGCAAGCTAGCTTCCGTGAAGTGAATGAGATCTGCAAAATGGCAAATAAGAAAGTTAGAAAAAGGTGACTAGAAGAAGAAGACTAGAAGAAGGAGTGTATGTCATTTATGAGCTAACTTAGGTGAAATGGATCATTTATGAGCTAACTTGGGTGAAATGGATCATTTATGAGGTAACTAAGGTGAAATGGATCGTTTATGAGCTAACTAAGGTGAAATGGATCGTTTATGCGCTAATTAAGGTGAAATGGATCATTTGTGAGCTAACTTAGTTGAAATGGATCATTTGTGAGCTAACCTAGGTGAAATGGATCGTTTATGAGCTAACCTAGGTGAAATGGATCGTTTATGAGCTAACTTAGGTAAAATGCATCATTTTAGAGCTAACCTAGGTAAGATGGGTCATTTTGGAGCTAACCTAGGTAAAATGGGTCATTTTAGAGCTAACTTGGGTAAAATGGATCATTTATGAGCTAACTAAGGTAAAATGGGTCATTTTAGAGCTAACTTAGGTAAAATGGATCGTTTATGAGCTAACTAAGGTAAAATGGATAATTTTAGAGCTAACTTAGGTGAAATGGATCGTTTATGAGCTAACTAAGCTAATTATGCCATTTTTGACATAAGTAAGCTAAGTACATGTCATTTTGGAGGAAACAAAGCTACGTATAGATCGTTTTAGAGCTAACTTAGGTAAAATAGATGGTTTTGGAGGTCAATAAGCTTATTAAGTCATTTTGGAGGAAATAAAGCTAAGTCTAGGTCTTTATGCATTTGTTAAGCAAAACACTAGAGAAACTTACCGTGATCATGGAGGTGTAGGAGCGGGCTACTAATAATCTCGATCACTATCATCAATAAATGCGTAATCATCATCATCACTATCATCAATGACGTGCTCATAGGGTTGAGCGGCATCAACATGTGGAAGGCCACCTTGACGTAATCGGTCAAGCATTGACAGGTCATCCGCAGCAGTAACCTCTTCTTGTTCCGGCTCTTCTTGTTCCTCCTTTGGGGTGATGCCGGATTCACTGTCGCTGTCTACTTCAATGTTTTGGGGTGAAGTATAGAGGTTCTTGAAATGTTTTTTTGGAAAGACGTGTCTCTTGGAAGAATTCTCCTTCATATGTGTCTGGGTTAATGTGAGGTTCATAATCCTCTTCCTTTGGGGGAGATAGTCTAGCACGTGGCGGCACTTCATAAACAACATCCCAACCTTTCAGATTTGGATTAGTTTGGCAGGCCCACGGTAGATAGAATACTTGGGTCTCCTGTTAAGCCGTAATATAGACATCAGGAACATCTAAATGGGTGCTTTGTTTGATTTCAACTAGCCCTATATATTCATGAGTCCTTCTAGTCTCCTTCGGCTGAAACCAATAACATTTGAAGAGTACGACATTCGGTGGGTTTTCACCATAGAATAGAAGTTCATAAATTGCTTCAACTCTCCCATAATACTCGGTACCTCCTTCGCCGGTAGTAGATACACAACAATTTGTACACTTTCGGTCGGCCATAGATAGCGCTTTGCCATAGGTACGAAAGCGATACCCGTTGATGTCGTATTTGTCAAATGAACGGACCTTATAGTCAAAACCATTAGCGACTTGTCTCAATTCGGCGTCCATAGACTCTGAATTAGCCTACAAGTTTAATATGAAAGGATTCTTGCATTAGGCACAAATTAGTGAATGAAATGAAATGGTCTAATAGAAATTACCGTTTGTTTGAACCAAGAGATGAAACCGGGATAGCCACCTCCTTGCTTTGCGAGAAGCTCATACTCTTCGACGGAATCCTTTTGGATCACCGCTCCATAAGAGAATATGGCGACGTATCGACTGTATGAAATATCCAGGAATAAGAGCAGTTCAAAGGAAATAGAAGTTGCGACACAATGTACCGAGAACCTACTCGATGTACGACCGCACTTCTGTCAGGTTGTTGAAGATATACAACGTAATGGTCCGCCATTCTTCGTTATCCAAAGATACTGGTTTCGAACCACTGGCTGGTGCGAGATTCCCTTTGAATAGGCTGAGGTTGGACCCACCCTTTTGAGGTTCATCAGCATTGTACCGAGGCTTCGGATTATGCAAATGACGATTTTTGGCTTCGTAGTGTGCTGTCATGAAGTTTGCCGCCTCCTCAGTGATGAATGCCTCAGCCATCGATGCTTCAATTCTACGTTTATTTTTACATATTTGTCGAAGCGTCTTCTGCATCCTCTCAGTTGGGTAGCACCAACGATTTTGCACGGGCCTCCCAAATCTTTCCTCGGTCGGGAGATGCAAAATCAAATGCTGGGATTAAATAAGCCCGGTGGAAAGATCTTCTCTAACTTGCAGATCAACTCCGGCGCCAACTCTTCCATTTCTTCTAGCACGCCAGGCGATAGTTCTTTCGCACAAAGAACACGGAAGAAATAGCTGAGTTCTGCCAGTACTAGCCATTCATCCTCAGGGATGAAGCCACGCAACATCACTGGCATTACCCGCTCAATCCATATGTGCCAATCATGACTCTTGAGACCAAATATCTTTAATTTATCAAGATTCTCTCCCCTCTTTAGATTCGCTGCATACCCATCGGGGAACATCAACTGCTGTTGCACCCACAAGATAATTTCCCTCATAGTTGGCCTTCCAAGATTGAACCATGCCTTTGGCTTCGTCCAGTTCTGCTTTCCTTTCGGTTCTTTCATGTTTTGTAACGGCCTATCACATAGCGCCTCCAGATCGACTCTAGCCTTAGTATTATCCTTTGACTTCCCATCTATGCCGAACAATGTACCAAAAAGTGCCTCGGCTATATTCTTCTCAGTGTGCATCACGTCGATGTTGTGTGGGCAAAGGAGGTCTTTGAAGTAAGGCAGATCCCATAAGCATGTCTTGTGAGTCCAGGCGTGTTTAGAATTATACCCCTTGAAGTACCCTAGACGCTCTGGATCTGGCTCGAGAGCGTTTAACTGATCCAGGGTCTGTTGGCCTGTCAACGCAGGTGGTGCAGAGTTTTTGACAACTCTACCTCTGATGAAGTTCTTCTTGTCTTTCCTAAACTTATGGCGAGGATCCAGGAACTGTCTATGCATGTCGAAGCAAGAAAACTTGCGACCGTCCTGAAGCCAACAAAACTCAAGAGCTCCCTTGCATGTGGGGCACGGGAACCTTCCATGCACACACCAGCCAACGAATAGCGCATACGCCGGCAAGTCATGCGTCGAGTACATGTACCAGCCAGGCATTATGAAGTTCCGTTTGATATAGGCATTGTATGTCTTGAACCCATTATCCCAGGCTTCTTGCAATTCGTCCTTAAGCGACTGCATGTACACATTCATATTTTTCCCCGGATAGTTGGGCCCTGGAATTATCAACGTCAGGAAAATGTTCTTTCTTTGCCTAATCTGTCCGGGGGGGAGATTGAGTGGAAAGACAAATACGGGCCAACAACTGTATTGGGTTGCCGTCAGACCAAACACACTGAACCCATTCGTGCTGACGCCGACTCGAGGATGCCTCGGATCTGCCGCTTTGTCATCATGTAATTCATCAAACTTCTTCCACGCAACACCATCCGATGTGTGTACCATCATCAGATTCCCATCTGCATCTAGTTCGGTTCTTTTGCCCATTTTGTGCCATGTCATATGTCTGGCCATCTCTTCAACCATGAAAAGATGTTGAAGTCTTGGTACGATTGGCATATACCGAAGAACACTAACGGGGATTTTGGTCTATGTCTTCTCACCCATACCGTTGTCTACCACAACATACTTGGAAGACTTGCAAATGGGACAATAGTTCAAGTCCGCATATTCAAGCCTAAATAAGGCACATCCTTTCTCACAGGCATGTATCTTCTCATAGGGCATCTTCAGTGCACGGAGGATTTTGTCCGACTGGTACAGGTTTGCAGGCATTACATGGCCTTTGGGTAGAAAGCGTCCAAATACTGTCATAATTGCGTCGTAGCATTCTCTGCCCAAGTTGAACTGAGCCTTCAGAGCCATTATTTTTGAAATGGCATCCAACTGACAAAGCTCAGTGTGCTTGTGGAGCGGACGTTTCGAAGACTCCAACATTTCATTGAAGGCCTTTGCAGATTCCTCCATCTCCTTGTCCGAATCCCGAGCATCATCCAAGTCTTGCACCATGTTTTCCATCCCGGTACCATGCTCGTCGGTGCGACGACGAACCACCTCAGCTCGGTCACGTTGGGCAGACTCACCATGAAATGTCCACACCGTATAATTGGGCGTAAAACCACTCTTCTGGAGGTGTTTGCCCATTTCAGCCTTTGTCCTCTTTTCCCAATTGTCGCACCGGGAACAGGGGCATCAGGTTTTCCTCTGGCCATTTGCAAATGGGGCTTGCACAAACGCCTTGGTTTTTGTGAACCATTCAGTGCTCCATTTGTTCTGACCAGTGTGACCGGTGTACATCCACGCACGATCACTCATCTTGACTTTCAGAGATACTGGACACACAACAAATATATATATAATTCACCATGTATATATTCATCAGTTGATCTAGTTTGTCAATTTTATTACGTCCATGCAACCTACACTCTAATAGGTAATGATAGGTCCTAATCCCACCCGAGTATGTGTAGATTGGGTTCCTTTTCCCATGCTATGCTCCGAATCCGACGGAAAATTTTGGCAGCACCTCCCCAATATTCTCCTGATACATGTCTCTGCAATAAACAGAGAGGATGTGTACCCGGAGAACAACAGGGGAGGCACAGATGAAACTTATGCGTCGAATCCGGAGCAAAGCAAATGGGAAAACGAACCCAATCTACACATACTCGGGCTGTCCATGGATAGCGTTGGACAATTTGAAAGAATCACGGTTATAAATATGCAAATGCATGCATATTTCTAGATGTAACCCTTTCGAACGGGAGACGCATAGTGGTTACGCATACTGATGATTGACACCTATAGCTAGCAAGTTTCATCGGCACGAAGACCGGAACAGAGCAAATGAAGGGGGGAGGAGGAGATGTCATTTGTGCTCACCAACGAACGCAGGGGCGGAGCTCGTCGAACGCACGGGGAGGTCGTGAAAAACCACACCCTCGCAGCGACGAAACAACTGCACACTTGAATCCACTAGATAAACACAAATATGTATGATGTTTTGCATAACAAAATCGAAAAATATACGACCTAACTAATAATTCACAAATATATGACCCCGTTGGCCTCTGGAAGGCCAAAGAGCACCTTCTACATATTCTTCTTTTCTTCTTCTTCTTCTCCCCTCCTCTTCTTCTCCTACACTTTCTTCTTCTTCTTCTCCCCTCCTCTTCTTCTTCTTCTTCTTCTCCCCTCCTCTTCTTCTCCTACACATTCTTCTTCTTCTTCTTCCCCTTCTACATATTCTTCTTTTCTTCTTCTTCTTCTTTCATCTTTTTTCTACTTCTTTTAATTATAGGACTAATTATCTAAAACCCATGCACTAAATCTAACACTAAAACATATATATCTAGCACTAAACCTAACACTAACAATTAAACAGCAAAAAAAGAAAAAAAGAAATAACTCACCAGAGCCGACGGGGGCCGGGGCTTCGCAACGGCAGGGTGGCGGTGGCGACGGGGGTCGCAGGGCTCTAGCCGGGGCGGTGGAGCTCATCACGGGGGAGGGGCAGTGGAGCTCATCAGGGGGAGGGGTGTTGGAAATATGCCCTAGAGGCAATAATAAATGGTTATTATTATATTTCTTTGTTCATGGTAATTGTCTATTGTTCATGCTATAATTGTATTGTCCGAAAATCGTAATACATGTGTGAATACATAGACCACAAAGTGTCCCTAGTATGCCTCTAGTTGACTAGCTCGTTGATCAACAGATAGTCATGGTTTCCTGACTATGGACATTGGATGTCATTGATAACGGGATCACGTCATTAGGAGAATGATGTGATGGACAAGACCCAATCCTAAGCATAGCATAAAAGATCGTGTAGTTTCGTTTGCTAGAGCTTTTCCAATGTCAAGTATCTTTTCCTTAGACCATGAGATCGTGCAACTCCCGGATACCGTAGGAGTGCTTTGGGTGTGCCAAACGTCACAACGTAACTGGGTGACTACAATGGTGCACTACGGGTATCTCCGAAAGTGTCTGTTGGGTTGGCACGGATCGAGACTGGGATTTGTCACTCCGTATGACGGAGAGGTATCTCTGGGCCCACTCGGTAATGCATCATCATAATGAGCTCAATGTGACTAAGACGTTAGTCACGGGATCATGCATTGCGGTACGAGTAAAGAGACTTGCCGGTAACGAGATTGAACAAGGTATTGGGATACCGACGATCGAATCTCGGGCAAGTAACATACCGATTGACAAAGGGAATTGTATACGGGATTGATTGAATCCTCGACACCGTGGTTCATCCGATGAGATCATCGTGGAACATGTGGGAGCCAACATGGGTATCCAGATCCCGCTGTTGGTTATTGACCGGAGAGGCGTCTCGGTCATGTCTGCATGTCTCCCGAACCCGTAGGGTCTACACACTTAAAGTCCGGTGACGCTAGGGTTGTAGAGATATATGTATGCGGAAACCCAAAAGTTGTTCGGAGTCCCGGATGAGATCCCGGACGTCACGAGAGGTTCCGGAATGGTCCGGAGGTGAAGAATTATATATAGGAAGTCCAGTTTCGGCCACCGGGAAAGTTTCGGGGGTTATCGGTATTGTACCGGGACCACCGGAAGGGTCCCGGGGGTCCACCGGGTGGGGCCACCTTAATCGGAGGGCCCCGTGGGCTGAAAGTGGAAGGGAACCAGCCCCTAGTGGGCTGGGGCGCCCCCCTTGGGCCTCCCCCCATGCGCCTAGGGTTGGGAACCCTAGGGGGGAGTTCCCCCTTGCCTTGGGGGGCAAGGCAACCCCTTCCCCCCTTGTGGCCGCCGCCCCCCTTGAGATCCCATCTCTTGGGGCTGGCGCACCCCCCCCAGGGTCCTATATAAAGGGGGGGAGGGAGGGCAGCAGACAACAGCCTTGGGCGCCTCCCTCCTCCCCTGCAACACCTCTCTCTCTCTCGTAGAAGCTCGGCGAAGCCCTGCACGAGACCCGCTACATCCACCACCACGCCGTCGTGCTGCTGGATCTCCATCAACCTCTCCTTCCCCCTTGCTGGATCAAGAAGGAGGAGACGTCGCTGCACCGTACGTGTGTTGAACGCGGAGGTGCCGTCCGTTCGGCACTCGGTCATCGGTGATTTGGATCACGGCGAGTACGACTCCGTCATCCACGTTCATTGGAACGCTTCCGCTCGCGATCTACAAGGGTATGTAGATGCACTCCCTTCCCCTCGTTGCTAGTACACTCCATAGATGCATCTTGGTGAACGTAGGAAAATTTTAAAATTATGCTACGATTCCCAACAAGAGGCGGTGAGCGGCGGCCCCGAGCCGGCAGGGAGGCGGGGGTGATGGGGCCACGGTGGCGGGTGGCGGGGGCGGCGGCGGCGCCGGGGTGGTGGGGCACGGGGCGGCGGGGTGGTGGGGCGACGGCCGGGGCGTTGGCGGGTGGGTGAGGCGGCGGGGTGGTGGGGCGACGGGGCAAGCGGCGGCGGGTGGCAGGGCGACGGCAGGGGGTGGGAGCGGCGGCAGGTGGCGGGGGCGGCGGCAGGTGGTGGGGGCGGCGGCCGGCGGCGGCGGCGGCGGCGTGGTGGCTCGGGGAGGAGAGAGGGAGAGAAACAGAGAGATGGATCCGGGGTGGGGTGGGTCTCACCGTTAGTTAGGTTAGTTCTTTGCCGTCCGCCAAACCTTTGTCGTCAGCTTTTTTTTCCTCTTTGTCGTCCGCTAGCTGACGGCAAAGAGGGGGGCCGTTAAGTTTTTTTGAATCAGCTCATTAGTGGGGACCACCACTCTCTTTGCCGTCTGCTACCTGACGGCAAAAATTATTTGTCGTCTGCTAGCTGACGGCAAAGAGTTGGCTGATGGCAAAGACCGTTCTTTGCCATCAGCCAGTTCTTTGCCGTCCGTTTTATGTAAGCGGACGGCAAAGACCTTCTTTGCCGTCAGCCAGCAGACGGCAAAGACTTGGCTGACGTCAAATAAGCTAATTCCAGTAGTGTCAGCTGTTGCTCTTTCGAGACTCTTTTTTTAGACCTTAACTATTTTCAATCTTCATGTCTATTTAGGCAACATGACGGGGTAAGAAAGTTATAACCAATCGGTGGATTCGTATGAAGGAAATATGCCCTAGAGGCAATAATAAAGTATTATTTATTTCCTTGTATCATGATAAATGTTTATTATTCATGCTAGAATTGTATTAACCGGAAACATAATACATGTGTGAATATATAGACAAACAGAGTGTCACTAGTATGCCTCTACTTGACTAGCTCGTTAATCAAAGATGGTTATGTTTCCTAGCCATAGACATAAGTTGTCATTTGATTAACGAGATCACCTCATTAGGAGAATGACGTGATTGACTTGACCCATTCCGTTAGCTTAGCACTCGATCCTTTAGTATGTTGCTATTGCTTTCTTCATGACTTATACATGTTCCTATGACTATGAGATTATGCAACTCCCGTTTACCGGAGGAACACTTTGTGTGCTACCAAACGTCACAACGTAAATGTGTGATTATAAAGGTGCTCTACAGGTGTCTCCAAAGGTACTTGTTGGGTTGGCGTATTTCGAGATTAGGATTTGTCACTCCAATTGTCGGAGAGGTATCTCTGGGCCCACTCGGTAATGCACATCACTATAAGCCTTGCAAGCATTGTGACTAATGAGTTAGTTGCGGGATGATGTATTACGGAACGAGTAAAGAGACTTGCCGGTAACGAGATTGAACTAGGTATCGAGATACCAACGATCGAATCTCGGGCAAGTAACATACCGATGACAAAGGGAACAACGTATGTTGTTATGCGGTCTGACCAATAAAGATCTTCGTAGAATATGTGGGAGCCAATAGGGGCATCCAGGTCCCGCTATTGGTTATTGAACGGAGATGTGTCTCGGTCATGTCTACATAGATCTCGAACCCGTAGGGTCTGCACGCTTAAAGTTACGATGACAGTTTTATTATGAGTTTATGTATGTTGATGTACCGAAGGAGTTCGGAGTCCCGGATGAGATCGGGGATATGACGAGGAGTCTCGAAATGGTCGAGACATAAAGATCGATATATTGGACGACTATATTCGGACTTCGGAAAGGTTCCGAGTGATTCGGGTATTTTTCGGAATACCGGAGAGTTACGGGAATACGTATTGGGCCTTATTGGGCCATAAGGGAAAGAAGGAAAAGGGCCTCAAGGGTGGCCGCACCCCTCCCCTTGGTCTGGTCCGAATTGGACTAGGGAAGGGGGGCGCACCCTTCCTTCTTTCTCCTTCCCCCTTCCCTTCTCCTACTCCCACAAGGAAAGGAGGAGTCCTACTCCCGGTGGGAGTAGGACTCCCCACTATGGCGCGCCTCTCCCCTTGGCCGGCTGCCTCCCCCTTGGTCCTTTATATACGGGGGCAGGGGGCACCCCAGAGACACAACAATTGATCCTTGAGATCTCTTAGACGAGTGCGGTGCCCCCCTCCACCAAATTACACCTCGATAATACCGTTGCGGAGCTTAGGCGAAGCCCTGCGTCGGTGGAACATCATCATCGTCACCACGCCGTCGTGCTGACGAAACTCTCCCTCAACACTCGGCTGGATCAAAGTTCGAGGATCATCATCGAGCTGAACGTGTGTAGAACTCGGAGGTGCCGTACGTTCGGTACTTGATCGGTCGGATCGTGAAGACGTACGACTACATCAACCGCGTTGTGATAACGCTTCCGCTGTCGGTCTACGAGGGTACGTGGACAACACTCTCCCCTCTCGTTGCTATGCATCACCATGATCTTGCGTGTGCGTAGGAAATTTCTTGAAATTACTACGTTCCCCAACAGTGGTATCAGAGCCTGGTTTTATGCGTTGATGCTATGCACGAGTAGAACACAAGTGAGTTGTGGGCGATATAAGTCATACTATTTACCAGCATGTCATACTTTGGTTCAGCGGTATTGTGAGATGAAGCGGCCCGGACCGACATTGAACCACTCGTTGCTTAAAGGTGACTGGCGGGTGTCGGTCTCTCTCACTTTAGTTGAACCGAGTGTGGCTACGCCCGGTCCTTGCGAAGGTTAAAACAGCACCAACTTGACAAACTATCGTTGTGGTTTTGATGCGTAGGTAAGAACGGTTCTTGCTAAGCCCGTAGCAGCCACGTAAAATATGCAACAACAAAGTAGAGGACGTCTAACTTGTTTTTGCAGGGCATGTTGTGATGTAATATGGTCAAGACATGATGTGATATAATGTGTTGTATGAGATGATCATGTTTTGTAACCGAGTTATCGGCAACTGGCAGGAGCCATATGGTTGTCGCTTTATTGTATGAGATGCAATCGCCATGTAATAGTATTACTTTATCACTAAGCGGTAGCGATAGTCGTAAAAGCAATAAGTTGGCAAGACGACGACGATGCTACGATGGAGATCAAGGTGTCGCGCCGGTGACGATGGTGATCATGACGGTGCTTCGGAGATGGAGATCACAAGCACGGTGCTTTAGAGATGGAGATCACAAGCACGGTGCTTTAGAGATGGAGATCACAAGCACGGTGCTTCAGAGATGGAGATCACAAGCACGGTGCTTCGGAGATGGAGATCACAAGCACAAGATGATGATGGCCATATCATATCACTTATATTGATTGCATGTGATGTTAATCCTTTATGCATCTTATCTTGCTTTGTTTGACGGTAGCATTATAAAATAATCCTTCACTAAATTATCAAAGTATAAGTGTTCTCCCTGAGTATGCACCGTTGCAAAAGTTCTTCGTGCTGAGACACCACGTGATGATCGGGTGTGATAGGCTCTACGTTCAAATACAACGGGTGCAAAATAGTTGCACACGCGGAATACTCAGGTTAAACTTGACGAGCCTAGCATATGCAGATATGGCCTCGGAACACGGAGACCGAAAGGTCGAGCGTGAATCATATAGTAGATATGATCAACATAGTGATGTTCACCATTGAAAGTACTCCATCTCATGTGATGATCGGACATGGTTTAGTTGATATGGATCACGTGATCACTTAGAGGATTAGAGGGATGTCTATCTAAGTGGGAGTTCTTAAGTAATATGATTAATTGAACTTAAATTTATCATGAACTTAGTCCTGATAGTATTTTGCAAATTATGTTGTAGATCAATAGCTCGCGTTGTTGCTTCCCTGTGTTTATTTTTGATATGTTCCTTGAGAAAAATCGTGTTGAAAGATGTTAGTAGCAAAGATGCGGATTGGATCCGTGATCTGAGGATTATCCTCATTGCTGCATAGAAAAAAATATGTCCTTGATACACCGCTAGGTGACAGACCTATTGCAGGAGCAGATGCAGACGTTATGAACGTTTGGCTAGCTCAATATGATGACTACTTGATAGTTTAGTGCACCATGCTTAACGGCTTAGAATCGGGACTTCAGAGACGTTTTGAACGTCATGGACCATATAAGATGTTCCAGGAGTTGAAGTTAGTATTTCAAGCAAATACCCGAGTTGAGAGATATGAAGTCTCCAACAAGTTCTATAGCTAAAAGATGGAGGAGAATCGCTCAACTAGTGAGCATGTGCTCAGATTGTCTGGGTACTACAATCGCTTGAATCAAGTGGGAGTTAATCTTCCAGATAAAATAGTGATTGACAGAACTCTCTAGTCACCATCACCAAGTTAGTAGAACTTCGTGATGAACTATAGTATGCAAGGGATGACGAATGTAATTCCCGAGCTCTTCGTGATGCTGAAATCGACGAAGGTAGAAATCAAGAAAAACATCAAGTGTTGATGGTTGACGAGACCACTAGTTTCAAGAAAAGGGCAGAGGGATAGAAGGGGAACTTCAAAAGAACGGCAAGCAAGTTGCTACTCAAGTGAAGAAGCCCAAGTCTGTACCTAAGCCTGAGACTAAGTACTTCTACTGCAAAGGGACTGGTCACTGGAAGCGGAACTACCCCAACTATTTGGTGGATAAGAAGGATGGCAAAGTGAACAAAGGTATATTGGATATACATGTTATTGATGTGTACTTTACTAGTGTTTATAGCAACCCCTCGGTATTTGATACTGGTTCAGTTGCTAAGAGTAGTAACTCGAAACGGGAGTTGCAGAATAAACAGAGACTAGTAAAAGGCGAGGTGACGATGTGTGTTGGAAGTAGTTCCAAGATTGATATGATCATCATCGACACTCCCTATACTTTCGGGATTAGTGTTGAAACTAAATAAGTGTTATTTGGTGTTTGCGTTGAGCATGAATATGATTTGATCATGTTTGTTGCAATACGGTTATTCATTTAAATTAGAGAATAATTGTTGTTCTGTTTACATGAATAAAACCTTCTAGGGTCATACACCCAATAAAATGGTTTGTTGGATCTCGATCGTAGTGATACACATATTCATAATAATGAAGCCAAAAGATGCAAAGTTAATAATGATAGTGCAACTTATTTGGGGCACTGCTGTTTAGGTCATATTGGTGTAAAGCGCATGAAGAAACTCCATGCTGATGGGCTTTTGGAATCACTTGATGCTTGCGAACCATGCCTTATGGGCAAGATGACTAAGACTCCGTTCTCCGGAACAATGGAGGGAGCAACTGACTTATTGGAAATAATACATACTGATGTATGCGATCCAATGAATATTGAGGCTCGTGGCGGATATCGTTATTTTCTCACCTTCACAGATGATTTGAGCAGATATGGGTATATCTGCTTGATGAAACACAAGTCTGAAACATTTAAAAAGTTCAAAGAATTTCAGAGTGAAAGTGGAGAATCATCGTAACAAGAAAATAAAAGTTTCTACGATATGATCGCAGAGGTAAAATATTTGAGTTACGAGTTTGGCCTTCAGTTAAAACAATGTGAAATAGTTAAACTACTCACGCCACCTGGAACACCACAGCGTAATGGTGTGTCCGAACGTCATAAACATGCTTTATTAGATATGGTGCGATATATGATGTCTCTTACCGATCTACCACTATCGTTTTTGGGGTTATGCATTAGAGACAGCTACATTCACGTTAAATAGGGCACCATCTAAATCCGTTGAGACGACATCTTATGAACTTTGGTTTGGCAAGAAACCAAATTGTCGTTTCTTAAAGTTTGGGGTTGCGATGCTTATGTGAAAAAGTTTCATCCTGATAAGCTCAAACCCAAATCGGAGAAATGTGTCTTCATAGGATACCCAAAGGAGACAGTTGGGTACACCTTCTATCACAGATCCGAAGGCAAGACATTCGTTGCTTAGTATGGATCCTTTCCAGAGAAGGAGTTTCTCTCGAAAGAAGTGAGTGGGAGGAAAGTAGAACTTGATGAGGTAACTGTACCTGCTCCCTTATTGGAAAGTAGTTCATCACAGAAATCTGTTCCTGTGACTCCTACACCAATTAGTGAGGAAGTTAATGATGATGATCATGTAACTTCAGATCAAGTTACTACCAAACCTCGTAGGTAAACCAGAGTAAGATCCGCACCAGAGTGGTACGGTAATCCTGTTCTGGAGGTTATGTTACTAGACCATGACAAACCTACGAACTATGAGGAAGCGATGATGAGCCCAGATTCCGGGAAATGGCTTGAGGCCATGAAATCTGAGATGAGATCCATGTATAAGAACAAAGTATGGACTTTGATTGACTTGCCCAATGATCGGCGAGTCATTGAGAATAAATGGATCTTCAAGAGGAAGACGGACGCTGATAGTAGTGTCACTATCTACAAAGCTAGAATTGTCGCAAAAAGGTTTTCGACAAGTTCAAGATGTTGACTACGATGAGAGTTTCTCACTCGTATCTATGCTTAAGTCTGTCTGAATCATGTTAGCAATTGCCGCATTTTATGAAATATGGCAAATGGATAAACAAAACTGCATTCCTTAATGGATTTATTAAAGAAGAGTTGTATATGATGCAACCAGGAGGTTTTGTCAATCCTAAAAGTGCTAACAAAATATGCAAGCTCCAGCGATCCATCTATGGACTAGTGCAAGCATCTCGGAGTTGGAATATACGCTTTGATAAGTTGATCAAAACATATAGTTTTATACAGACTTGCGGTGAAGCATGTATTTACAAGAAAGTGAGTGGGAGCACTACAGCATTTCTGATAAGTATATGTGAATGACATATTGTTGATCGGAAATAATGTAGAATTATTCTGCAAAGCATAAAGGAGTGTTTGAAAGGAGTTTTTCAAAGAAAGACCTCGGTGAAGCTGCTTGCATATTGAGCATAAAGATCTATAGAGATAGATCAAGACGCTTGATAAGTTTTTTCAATGAGTACATACCTTAACAAGATTTTGAAGTGGTTCAAAATGGAACAGTCAAAGAAAGAGTTTCTTGCCTGTGTTACAAGGTGTGAAATTGAGTAAGACTCAAAGCCCGACCACGGCAGAAGATAGAAAAAGAATGAAAGTCATTCCCTATGCCTCGGCCATAGGATTCTATAAAGTATGCCATGCTGTGTACCAGATCTATTGTATACCCTACACTGATTTTGGCAAGGGAGTACAATAGTGATCTAGGAGTAGATCACTGGACAGCGGTCAAAATTATCCTTACTGGAATAAGGATGTTTCTCGATTATGGAAGTGACAAAAGGTTCGTCGTAAAAGGTTACGTCGATACAAGTTTTTGACACTAATCTAGATGACTCTAAGTCTCGGTCTAGATACATATTGAAAGTGGGAGCAATTAGCTAGAGTAGCACCGTGCAGAGCATTGTAGACATAGAAATTTGCAATATACTTACGGATCTGAATGTGACAGACCAGTTGACTAAAATTATCTCACAAGCAAAACATGATCACACCTTAGTACTCTTTGGTTGTTAATCACATAGCGATGTGAACTAGATTACTGACTCTGGTTAACCCTTTGAGTGTTGGTCACATAGAGATGTGAACTATGGGTGTTAATCACATGGTGATGTAAATTATTGATGTTAAATCACATGGCGGTGTGAACTAGATTATTGACTCTAGTGCAAGTGGGAGACTGAAGGAAATATGCCCTAGAGGCAATAATAAAGCATTATTTATTTCCTTGTATCATGATAAATGTTTATTATTCATGCTAGAATTGTATTAACCGGAAACATAATACATGTGTGAATATATAGACAAACAGAGTGTCACTAGTATGCCTCTACTTGACTAGCTCGTTAATCAAAGATGGTTATGTTTCCTAGCCATAGACATAAGTTGTCATTTGATTAACGAGATCACCTCATTAGGAGAATGACGTGATTGACTTGACCCATTCCGTTAGCTTAGCACTCGATCGTTTAGTATGTTGCTATTGCTTTCTTCATGACTTACACATGTTCCTATGACTATGAGATTATGCAACTCCCATTTACCGGAGGAACACTTTGTGTGCTACCAAACGTCACAACGTAAATGGGTGATTATAAAGGTGCTCTACAGGTGTCTCCAAAGGTACTTGTTGGGTTGGCGTATTTCGAGATTAGGATTTGTCACTCCAATTGTCGGAGAGGTATCTCTGGGCCCACTCGGTAATGCACATCACTATAAGCCTTGCAAGCATTGTGACTAATGAGTTAGTTGCGGGATGATGTATTACGGAACGAGTAAAGAGACTTGCCGGTAACGAGATTGAACTAGGTATCGAGATACCGACGATCGAATCTCGGGAGAGTAACATACCGATGACAAAGGGAACAACGTATGTTGTTATGCGGTCTGACCGATAAAGATCTTCGTAGAATATGTGGGAGCCAATATGGGCATCCAGGTCCCGTTATTGGTTATTGACCGGACACGTGTCTCGGTCATGTCTACATAGTTCTCGAACCCGTAGGGTCCGCACGCTTAAAGTTACGATGACAGTTTTATTATGAGTTTATGTATGTTGATGTACCGAAGGAGTTCGGAGTCCCGGATGAGATCGGGGACATGACGAGGAGTCTCGAAATGGTCAAGACATAAAGATCGATATATTGGACGACTATATTCGGACTTCGGAAAGGTTCCGAGTGTTCGGGTATTTTTCGGAGTACCGGAGAGTTACGGGAATACGTATTGGGCCTTATTGGGCCATACGGGAAAGAAGGAAAAGGGCCTCAAGGGTGGCCGCTCCCCTCCCCTTGGGCTGGTCCGAATTGGACTAGGGAAGGGGGGCGCACCCTTCCTTCTTTCTCCTTCCCCCTTCCCTTCTCCTACTCCCACAAGGAAAGGAGGAGTCCTACTCCCGGTGGGAGTAGGACTCCCCCCTATGGCGCGCCTCTCCCCTTGGCCGGCTGCCTCCCCCTTGCTCCTTTATATACGGGGGCAGGGGGGACCCCAGAGACACAACAATAGATCCTTGAGATCTCTTAGCCGTGTGCGGTGCCCCCCTCCACCAAATTACACCTCGATAATACCGTTGCGGAGCTTAGGCGAAGCCCTGCGTCGGTGGAACATCATCATCGTCACCACGCCGTCGTGCTGACGAAACTCTCCCTCAACACTCGTCTGGATCGGAGTTCGAGGGACGTCATCGAGCTGAACGTGTGTAGAAATCGGAGGTGCCGTACGTTCGGTACTTGATCGGTCGGATCGTGAAGACGTACGACTACATCAACCGCGTTGTGATAACACTTCCGCTGTCGGTCTACGAGGGTACGTGGACAACACTCTCCCCTCTCGTTGCTATGCATCACCATGATCTTTCGTGTGCGTAGGAAAATTCTTGAAATTACTACGTTCCCCAACATCGTAAGCATCAGGATTTTCTCACTTCTCATGAGATTCGATTGAAGACAATAACGCTAAAACTATATGTAGCCAACCGTGCAAACACTAAATTTGTCACATTCTTCCTGCTGAATGCGAGGTTACTATTGTCGATCAGGCTTAAGTTTATCAGCAGCATGGTTTTGACGGATGGGTATGTGGAAGAGCAAAAAAGGAGTTTCAGGTGCGCAAAAGAGCTTCTGAAAGTGCCGGCCTTCTATTTACAACATATTGTGGTCATAATCTAGTAAATTTTACAACCCATGATGTTCATTCTATGGTCCTGACCAATCCATTTGACTGTGACTGCCGAAAACAGTGCTGGAGTTAGATGTTGTTGCCCTTTTCAACCTGGGTTTTTTTATAAACCTGATGAACAGTTAACCCTCATGCTTTTGTACAGTTTGTAAGCTGGAGTTAGATGTTCTTGCCCTTTTCAACTCGGCTGTGACTGTCATATTTTCTTTGAAGCAAGGCAAATGGCTTGCCAGTCGTTTAATTTAGAGTGAAATATTGTAACAACTAACAAATGCCAACCAAGGGAAATAACATCACTCTCGCCGGCTGCTTGAGCTCACTGTGCATTACAAAAGCCAAGTGATTAGCCCCCACCAGCACCCACAAACTTATTTCAAACTAGCACATCAAATGGGCTGTAAATTTTCATAGGAAAGGCTGCATGACCATGATAGATTTGGATTCTTACATTTGGGACCCGCGAGGAAATAGCCTATCCAAGGTGGTGTCGACTTACTAGCCAGTCAACAAACGATTCTGCCTACCAGCCGTTGGATTGACATCCAACATATTTTGTGTATCTTCTATCTCTTGTCTTCTTCTTCCTCCAGCCACCCAAACCAAACCACCCCGTCGGCTCCGCCTGCTCCCGCCTCCCATGGCTGGCTGCGCCTCCGCCGCCCTACCGTACGTACCCTCCAATGTTGGCCAGTCCCTCCCTCTATTCCCCCACACGTCCTGTTATTCTCCGGCGACGTCAGCCCCAACATGCACCCGCACCCGAACCAGTCAACCCTCGTACTCCCCTCCGCCTATGACTGGACCGGCGCATTCCACGGCTCCTGTTCGTTCCGTCCGAGGCCTCGCCGTCGTCCTCCACCTTGTGGCCTTGGTTCGCTCGCCGTGCGCGGTGTGCTGCCCTCTTGCATTGTCAACGTCGTCAACAACCGAGAGGAACAAGGAGACGACTGTACGTGGAGAGGATGACAGTAGGGACCCACCAACGTCATGGCAGTACGCAAGCAAGTGCCTCTATATTACAAGCCCAAAAATATGGTTCCTCCTAATGGTTGGACATCTGGGGCTCACGCCATTGTCAACGTAGTCAATAAACTAGAGAATTACACTACGAGCGGCTGACACCAGGGACCCAGCAGGCCGCGTAGTTTTTTTTGTTGAGGAACAAGCAGTTGTTATTTATACTCGTTTTAGCGACGGATCAGGGTAACAACGGGGCTGTGCGGGTGCTGTGGCCCGTCTAGCCAGGGTTTTATTTATGTTTACCACATCATGAGCCCAGTTGTGTTTTTTCTTGCTGAAAATGGCTAGCCCAATTCTATTTTTTTAAAGAAATGCTCAAACGAGGCCTACTTGCTTTATCAGCCCTGCTGGGCTACAAATCTTTCAAGACGAGGAGAGTTTCATTCGGTTTGCCCAGAAATGGGCTGTACATTTTTAAAACACATCAAACCGGGAATTAGTTTCAATTTTCTTTTCATGAATTTTTATGCGTGGACAATTTTAAATTCCATTGATTTTTATGCATGGACAATTATTCGGATTTTATATTTATATAAATCATTTTTCAAAATAGTTTGAATGTGAATCGATATTTCGGGATTAAAAACAGTTGACCGCACCGAAATATGCAAAATTTTGTATACTTTTTTACCGTGGCCACAATATGGGGTGTAATGCTAACAAAAAGAAGATGGGCTCCAAATAAATTCTTAAGAATTAGCAAATGGGCTGTACATTATTAGAAATAATGCACACGAGAGCAGTGATTGTTGGATGTCCATCCAACGGCTGTCGTGCTTCTTCAATCTCTGCTCTTCCTGCTCCAGCTGCTCAAACAAGCGCCGGCGGGACTGCCTGCTCCCTCCTCTCGCGGCCGGCTATGCTGCCGCGCTGGCCTCACCGCCCCACCGTACTCCCATCGCTGGCCTAGCCATCCCTCTACTCACCCACACCTGTTGTTATTCTTCGGGGACGGTGAACGAACCAGTAAAACCTCGTACTCCTCCGCGTGGGAAACAACTACCAAGTCTTTCCTGGCTCCGTGTCGTTCCCTTCCTAGGCCTCGCCGTCGTCCACCGTCCTGGTGCTCTCGGCACGGCCTGGTCAACGTAGTCAATGAACGACATCCATCGGAAGTGGACTGTACGTGGAGAGGCTGACAGCTGGGTCCACGGTCGCACGCAAGGAAATGCCTCCTTATTACGCGCAAAATAATGATTCATCCACCTGACAGCTAGGACCCACGGGAAGGGCTTCTGTATTTCACGAAAAAAACGTCCCCCCCCACTGATCGGTCGGACCCACCAGCTATATCTTCGCACGCAAGGAAGTGCCTCCTTATTACGCACAAAAAATGAATACCCCCTGCTAGCTGGGACCCACCATAGTGGGTGGCTGACTTGTGGGCCTACTAAGTTGACGGGGATGGAGGGCTTTGTCAACTTAGTCAATATGAACGATTCTAGCTCCAGTGACCTTACGATGTCCATCCAACGGCCATAGTGCTTCTTCAACCTCTGGTCTTCTTGCTCCAGCCGCCCAAAGCAACACCGGTCGTGTCGCCTGCTCCTGCCTCTCGTGGCGGGCTGTGCTATCGCGGAGGCCTCACCGCCCCCATACTACTCCCACCGCTGGCCAGGCCATCTCTCCACTCACCCACACCCCCTGTTATTCTGTGGCGACGACAACCTCACACCGCAGCCGAACCAGTGAACCCTCGTACTCCTCTCCGCATGGGCATCCACTGCCGCGTCTTCCCTAGGTCCGCATCGTCCCCTTCCTAGGCCTCGCCGTCGTCCACCGCCTTGGTGCTCTCGGCGCGGCGTGGTCAATGTGGTCAACGACCGACTTCCATCGGAAGAGTACTGACAGTTGGGTCCGCGGCCGCAGCTGGGTCCACGGCCACAGCCCAGTTTTTTTTGTGATTTGCCAAGTAAGTCGCTTTGTCAGGCCTGTTGGGCTGCAAATCTTTCAAGACGAGGAGACCTTCATTCGGCTGGCCGAGAAAATGGCCTATCAGTAATGAGAAATGGGTTGTACATTTTTAAAACACATCAAACCGGCAATTAGTTTCAAATTTCTTTTTTCATTTCAAGATTTTAAATTGCATTGATTTTTATGAGCGGACAATTTGTTGGATTTTATATTGATATACATTTATTTTTAAATTCAGTTTGAATGTGACTCGAAATTTCGGGATTAAAAACAGTTCGGACCGCACCGAAATATGCAAAATTTCGTATAATTTTTTAACCGTGGCCACAATATGGGCTGTAATGCTAACAAAAAGAATATGGGCTCCAAAAAACCTTAAGAATTAGCAAATGGGCTGTAAATTATTAGAAATAATGGCAGATGGGCTGTATGCTGTTTTCCACAAATTTGAGGCTTTCCTAAAAAGAGGTTGACACACAAGTAGTGACTGTTGGATGTCCATCCAACGGCCGTCGTGCTTCTTCAATCTCTGCTCTTCCTACCCCAGACGCTTAAACAAGCGCCGGCGGGACTGCCTGCTCCCTCCTCCCCGCGTCCGGCTGTGCTGCCGCGCAGGCCTCACCGCCCCACCGTACTCCCATCGCTGGCCTAGCCATCCCTCTACTCACCCACACCTGCTGTTATTCTCCGGCGACGGCAGACGAACCAGTAAACCCTCGTACAGTCATACTCCCCTCCGTGTGGGAAACAACTGCCGAGTCTTCCCTGGCTCCGTGTCGTTCCCTTCCTAGGCCTCGCCGTCGTCCACCGCCCTGGTGCTCTCGGCGCGTCCTGGTCAACGTGGTCAACGTGGTCAACGACCGACATGCATCTGAAGTGGACTATACGTGGAGAGGCTGACAGCTGGGTCCACGGCCGCACGCAATGAAATGCCTCCTTATTACACGCAAAATAATGATTCCTCCACCTGACATCTGGGGCCCACCGAAAGGGCCTCTGTATTTCACAAAAAAACGTTCCGCTGATAGCTCGGACCCACCAGCTATATCTTCACACGCAAGGAAGTGCCTCCTTATTACGCACAAAAAAATGAATACTCCCCCTGGTAGCTGGGACCCAGTATAGTGGCAGACTGACTTGTGGGCCTACTAAGTTGACGGGGATGGAGGGCTTTGTGAACTTAGTCAATATGCATGATTCTAGCTCCAGTGACCGTACGATGTCCATCCAACGGCCGTAGTGCTTCTTCAACCTCTGGTCTTCTTGCTCCAGCCGCCCAAACCAGCGCCAGTCGTGCCTCGTGCTCCTGCCTCCCGTGGTCGGCTGTGATGCGGCGGAGGCCTCACCGCCCCTACTACTCCCACCGCTGGCCAGGCCATCCCTCTACTCACCCAGACCCCCTGTTATTCTACGGCGACGGCAGCCTCACACCGCAGCAAACCAGTGAACCCTCATACTCCTCTACGCGTGGGCATCCACTACCGCGTCTTCCCCAGCTCCGCGTCATCCCCTTCCTAGGCCTCGCCGTCGTCCACCGCCCTGGTGCTCTCGGCGCGGCGTGGTCAACGTGGTCAAGGAATGGCTTCCATCGGACGTGGACTATACGTGGAGAGGCTGACAGCTGGGTCCACAGCCGCAGCTAGGAAGTGCCACCTTATTACGCGGAAAATAATGATTCCTCCACCTGACAGTAGGGACCCACCGGACGGGCAACCGTATTTTGCGAAAAAAACGTTTCCCGCCTGACTGCTGGGACCTACCAGCTACATCTTCGCATGCAAGGAAGTGCGTTCGGGCAAAAAAAACGATTCGCCCCCCAGACTGCTGGGACCTACCAGCTACATCTTTGCACACAAGGAAGTGCCTGACAGTCGGGACCCACCTGGTCGAAGCATACGTAGCATTGTCATTCTGGTCATGAATGTGTACGTACATACTGGTCGATGTAGAGGCGCGCACGTAGCATGTACACGTACGTACATCGGCCAGTGTGCAAGAAAGAAAACACGGCCACGTACGTACATACGGCCAGGGTCTCGAACGCCTACTCGCGCATACGTATGGCCAGGGCTCGTGTACATAGCTGGGTCAGAACGGAGAAACTGCGTTGTCGTTGTTTTCATGGGGAGGCAACGGAATGCGCCGTGTTCATCGGGAGGCAACAGAACGCGTGGGAGCCAACCGGCTTGGACGGAACAGCCGATGGAAACGAGGCCTGGCGTACCGCACAATGGAGGAAACGGCCTTGTGTTCCACCGGCCACGTTCGAAACGGGGTCCTGTTCATCGGGAGGGGTCTGGCGTACCGCAAAACGTTGGAAACGAACCTCCTGCGGTCGAAACGGGGGTCCTGTTGATCGGGAGGGGTGTGGCGTACCGCAAAACGGAGGAAACGGACTTGTGTTGGAGCGCTACGATCGAAACGGGGGTCCTGTTCATCGGGAGGGGTGTGGCGTACCGCAAAGCGGGACTCCACGGGATACTATTCATCTCCACCGTCGACCCCCTCCAGCCTCCACGGGCTACTGTTCATCCACCGTCGACCTCCTCCAGCATCCACCTGCGACTGTTCATCCACGGGCTCCTGTTCATCCAGCCTCCATCGCGCGCTACTCCACCGGCTACTGTTCAACCAGCCCTCTCCACGTGCTCCTGTTCAACCACCCCTCCACGGGCTACTGTTCATCCAACCCTCCACCGTCTACTGTTCATCCAGCCCTCCACGGGGTGGTCCTGTTCATCCAGCCCTCGACGGGGTCCTGTTCATCCAGCCCCAACCGGCTCGATCGATCGGGGTCCTGTTCATCCAGAGGCAACACCACAGGGTCATGTTCATCCACCCCCACCGGGAACTGTTCATCCAACCCCCCCCCCAAGCAACGCTCACTGTTCATCCAGAGGCAGCATCGATCGGCTTCAGTTAGCAGCAGTAGCGAAGGAATTGCTCGATCGGGTTTAGTTAACAGCCATCGATCGATCGCTCGGGTTCAGTAATGAGTAGCTTGCAGTGCAATCGCTCGGGTTCAGTTATAGCCCAACGCCTCACACACATGCGCGTACGTGTACGAGAGAAACGCGCATCGCTCGGCCCCCGACCACCCACCGTAACCCGGAACTCCCCGAAATTTTCCTCGCCCTCGCTTCTACCACGGTTTTTTTCGTCATGGACGGCCCAAAGAATGTCATGCAGCTGCGTCTCCGGCCCGCCCAGGACGAAAAGCCCATTTTCTGTCATGATTTTTTGTCATAGAAGTAGGAGCCCACCACATCTATGATGATACCGGGTTTTGTCACAGTTATCGTCATAGAAGTGTCATAAGTATGACAGAAAAAAATTCGTTCAGCCCAAAATGTCACGGATGTGCCTTTTTTTGTAGTGTAAAGAAGGGTTACTCAAACAATAATGATTGCCCATGTGTGTTCATCAAGAAATCCACTGATGGATTTTGCATAATTTCCGCGTATGTTGATGACTTGAACATCATTGGGACTACACGAGAAATACATGAGGCATGTAATCATTTTAAGATCGAATTCGAGATTGTAAGTGCATCTAGTGCCCCTTAGTGATTTTGGTGAATTGAAGACTTATAGGTTAAGGGACTAATGTGTTTGTGAGTGTACATAGGTCTATAAGTGTATGAGGAGTTTGATATTTACAGAGAAAATCGACCCCTAAAAATGATTATCTTCAACTGAAGACTTTGGAATTGTGAAGACTTTCTGAAGACTTTGAAAGTGAAGAAATTGGTGTGACCGTGAAGACTTGGATTTCACGCAAGGAACATGAAGCGTGAAGACTTTTGTCTTCGTAGTATCATTTTCTCTTTCTTGAGTCATAGGAAACACTGTACTGTTAAAGGGGATCGAGGAAAAACTAAGGAAAAGTTTCCAAGTGATGCTCAACTCAAAATCCTACACCTACCAATCCTTTCGAGTGAAGCCATTGGAAATCTCATACAGTTCAGTCAATTTCTTCAGTGACAGAGATGAAGTTATTTTGGTCTGTGAGGAATTTGTTCTGACTGAGTAGTTAGGAATTCGCCAGTGCGGATTGCCTACAAGTGAGGAACATGATAGCCCTGAGGAATTTGATAGTCAAATTTCCGACCGTTGTTGTGCTATGCGCCAGCTGTCCCAAAATATCTACCCACCTAACGGTCATGTCATTGAAGGGCATTTATGTCTTATCATGTCGGGCTGCTCCCTAGGCTATAAATAGCCGCCCCCTACAACCACTAGCTGGTTGGCTGCTCCGAGAGAAACTGACACTTGTCATTGAGAGCATCCCATCCTCCGAGGACTTTGAGCGAAAATCATCAAGTGAGGAAAACCCAAACCCAAACACCTACAAACCCAAAGTGATTGAGCATCACTGAAGAGATTGATCCTGCGTGGATCCGACGCTTGTTACCTTGAAGACTATGCATCTTCCAAACGGTTAGGCGTCATGGTCTAGAGCATCCAAGAGGAAATTGTGGATCGCCGAGTGACCGAGTTTGTGAAGGTTTGGAAGTCACCTGAAGACTTACCACGAGTGATTGGACGAGGTCTGTGTGACCTTAGTTCAAGGAGAATACGGTGATGACTGTGTGTCCGGGACTGTGTGTCCTCACGTTTAAATACCTAGCCGCTCCAACCAGACGTACAACTGTCACAGCAGTTGGAACTGGTCTACCAAATCATTGTCTTCACCAAGCCAACTAGTTCTATTTCCTCAACTCTTTCATTTCCTCATTATTGTGTTGTGTACTTGTTCATATCTGTTAGAAGACTTTGACTGAAGACTTTCTCAATTTCCTCAGTTCAATTTCTTCAGTCTGTTTATCTTCTTCCAGTTTATCCTGTGTTTATGCTTTCTGTACTCCGTGCTTGTTTTCATTTCATCATGATGACCATGCGTATGTTCTGTTATGTTTGCATCTGAGTACTTATTCCGCTACAAGTAGTTCTTCGCTAAGGAATTTCCTCACCCTGAAATTCCTTAGTGAAGAATTTATAAAAATCGCCTATTCACCCCCCCTCTAGTCGACTTGACGCACTTTCAATTGGTATCAGAGCAAGGTACTCCCTTGTTCTGTGTGATTTTGGTTTAATCACCTGGAGTTTTAGTTATGTCGACTGCAGGTATGATCAAAGTCTCTGTTGGGTGTCCTACCTTCGATGGGACGGACTACCCCTACTGGAAGAATAAGATGTGTATTCATCTTGAGGCAATTGACAACGATCTCTGGTATGTTGTGGAGAATGGAGTTCCCACTGTCTCACCTTCCCTGAACGCTACTGATGTGAAGAGATTCAAGCAACTCGATTCTCAAGCGAAGAACATCATATGTGGCCATCTGAGCAAAGGGCAGTATGGCAGAGTGAGTGCTTTGGAGACAGCTAAGCTCATCTGGGATAGGCTATCCAAGGTCAATGAAGGAGTCTCAACACAACGTGACTCTCGTGTTGACGTTCTTCGCAATCTCTTCAACCGCTTCAAAAGACTCGACAATGAAAATGTTCAGCAAACCTTCAATTGCCTCACTGACATCTCAAATGAGCTTCAAGCACTTGGTGCTACTGACATCACCGATCATGAGGTGGTGAAGAAATTGCTGAGATCGCTTGATTCCTCATTTGATACCCTTGCACTGATACAAGAACATGGAGATTACAAGTCACTTGATCCCGCTGATATCCTCGAGAGGCTAAACACTCATGAGTTCCAGCTTGCTGAGAAGAGAGATCTCTATGGACCGAGCTACGGTAGATCACGCGCTCTGAAGGCCAAGGCAGTATCTGAATCTGAAGGTGAGGATTCTGGTAGCAGCCTTGGTGATCCTGAAGAACTGAGCCAGGAGCTAGCAATGCTCGTGAGGAAATTCTAGTAGTTCTCAAGACGTGGTCGCTTTGGAAAATCCTCAAGAAGTGATGATTCCTCATCTCGTGACTACAAGAAGAGGCTGTGCCACAAATGCAAGAAACCTGGTCACTACATTCAAGATTGTCCTCAGTGGGAAAAGGAATCAAAGAAGAAGAAATACAAGGACTACAGTTCTGATGACTCAAAGAAGAAGAAGAAATCTTCAAAGTCTTCATCATCAAAGTCCTCGAAGTCTTCATCTCACAAGAAGAGCAGCTCTAAGAAGGCTCGGGAATTCATTGGCAAGGAAATGGACTCTGAAGCTGAATTTGAGGAACATGAGGAAGAGGAGGCATCTGAGGAGTCAGAATCTGGTGTGGCGAGCTTAGCCCTCGCTACTACGTTCGTCAGCAAGTCCATCTTCAACTCTGAGGAGAATGACTTCCTCAACAAGGCTGATGACGGAGATGATGGCTACGCTCCCACCTATTGCTTCATGGCAAAGGGTGCCAAGGTACTCAAATATCCCTCCTCTGAATCATCTGAGAATGAATCTGATGAAAACCTCAAGCCCAGCTACTCTAAACTTGCTAAGATTGCTGTGAAACAACAAAAGGCTTTTGAAAAGGTTCAAAATATGCTAGACAAAAGTGATGATATGTTGGGTGAAGAAATGGACCGCACTAAAACTTTGACTGAAAATCTTCAGAGACTGCAGTCTAAGTTTGACAACCTTCAAAGTCATCATAACACTCTCTTACCTGATCATGAGAAGCTTTCTTATGAATTTCTTCACAGAATGCAAGATCTTGAGAAGAAGATCTTCAGAAGGAGCGTGATCCATTACTTGCTCAACAAATCAGCGCTGCTCAGGAAGAATTTATTCCACCATGTTTGAAGTGCATTGAACGTGAATCTGCTAATTCTTCACCTGAATGTTCAAATGCTTCTACTGTTACAAATTCTTCACCTATCTCTGCTATCACTAATCCCTCATCTGAGGATATTTCTATTATCATTGACAATGCAGGGCTGAAGGAATTGTATATGACAGGCATGTACAAAAGCCTCAAAGGGCATCAAGCTCTTTGTGATGTGCTTAAAAAGTAGATCCTCAACAGGAACCCTAGGAAAGAGGGTATTTCCTTTGAGAGGAAACTCAATGCTGATGGGACATACTGGAAGCCTGAGCAGTATCCCAAAACCTCATGGGTTGCTACAAAAGGACCTCCAGTAGATCCATCTACTGTATCTGGCTTTACATGTGAATCTCCTCATTTTTCTGATGAGTCATTTGACTCCAGCTATAAACTGTTCAAAAATCAGAATGGTGAAGTATTTGCTAGATATGTTGGCACTAACTGCAGGAACGGTTCCCCTATGAAGAAAATCTGGGTTCCCAAAAGATCCCTTGAAAGTCTTCACGTGAATGTCATCATGACCCCACCTGTGAAGAATAGGAACCCAGATCAAATTCTTCATATGGATCCAAGTCCTCGTATGGACCAAATTCCTCACGTGGATCAAATTCCTCAAAAGGATCAAAGTCCTCATATGAACATCATCGTGCTAACACTTCTGTTTCGCAGGGAAGAACTAAGGACAATGAATATGTGCATTATTCTTCTAATCATTATGTTCATAAGTCCTCGAAGAATTTCTCTGCTTATTCATATGCTTACCCTAACTCCTCTTATGTGAAACGAAGTGGACTGGCTTCTATGCCACCTTTCTCTTTTGGAGCTCCTAGAATGATGAACTCTTTGCCACCCATTCAGATGTGGGTGGTGAAGAAAAAGAACTAATCTCTTACGCAGGGTCAGGTCTCCAGACGTGCTTAAACGTCTGAAGAATTTGCTGGAGACCTGAAAATGCCTGAAAGAATGCAGGCTAATCATGAAGAAATGAATCCTCATTTCTCACATCCTCAAACTGCTTTATCTGTCTTATTGCTTGATGAAATTGATCTGATGAAATTGATGTCATATTCTTCACTGATGAAGTATATGAGTTCGCAAGTTGCACTAATTCATCTGTAGGATGATCTACCCAAAGCCACTGAGTGGGTCCTTGTCGTGGGTTTGTCATGGCAGATGTCCTAGCGAAAGGACTTAGCCGTGGAGCCATCGCAACGGGTTAGCTTAAAGGGGTTAAAACGGACAAAGGACATGAGGGTTTATACTGGTTCGGCCCCTTGCGATGAAGGTAAAAGCCTACGTCCAGTTGTGGTGGAATTGCTGTGGTCTCGAGGATCAAGGAGCGGAATCGCTTTACCTAGATCTCGAGTTGTTGTTTCTCGTCCTTGAACCGCCGCCGGGTCGTGCCTTTATATACACAGGTCGACGCCCGCTGACTTACAGAGTCCCGATGTCGGTTTATACACATACCGGCTCGGTCTCTACTTTGTCATACCTTACAATACAAGTCATGAATTACATGGCGGTTTATAGCTACAGGCCTTAATCTACCTTTGGGCCTTGGGCCTTCGAGTCTCTGTAGTAAACCGCTTTATTCCTTGTCTTCATGGGCTTTAAGTATAAACAATCCATTATGGGGATAACCCGGCTTCCTTGGCCGGTTTACACCTAGTAGTAATATCCCCAACATTAGGCCCCGGATTGATTTGAACTGGTTCATGTCAATCTGCAAAACCTTGAGAAAATTTCTTCTTCCATATCTTCGCATAAATCTTGTAAACCGCCATGACGTCATCATCCAGAATCATAATAAACCGCCATGACGTCACATGTTATTTTAAATGGTATATTCCTCACCTTCATTAATGAGCCTCCGACAATCGAGGCGACAAATATGTCACATATCCGTTTGTTAGGCTCCTCGATTCTTGCGCTTGACCCTTATCCTTTCGTCTTTATAAATACGGCCGAGGGTCCTTTCCATTTCCCCCCTTCTCTTCGTCCCCTTCTTCTTTCTCGCGACGGCTCAGAACCCGAGCTCTGCCGCCGCCGTCGACCTTCGTATCTGCATCAACCAAGGCCGCTGCATCAACCTGATTGAACCAGAGCAACGCGGCGCTCCTCCACTGTTCCGCAACACCGGTGAGTTCATTTCCTTTTCATCCTCAGATCTGCATTAGGGTTCCGCCGTTCGTCGGTGTTCTTCCCTGTTCATCTTCTTTCTGTTCTTAGATCTCATAACTTGATTTGCAACTGATAGTAGAAGTAGGCGATGATAGTCCAGCGTCCTTTGCCAACCTCAGAAAACACCTTTTACTGCCTGAGATCCAATCAAACAAACGTGTTCTTCCACTGCACCATTTTAGGTTAAATTTATTTCCTCTTTTTAGAACGGTGGCAGATCCAAATTTATACCACCGAACTGTGAAATCTGTTTGCGCCATACTTAGAAATTTTTGTAAATCTGTAGCCTCTATACCATTGTGGGCGGTTTATCCTTTAAACTTTGATAACTCATCATATACCATTAGCCCTCTGTTAAACCGCCAACCTGCTTTAAATGCTGAAATCCGGTTCAGTACACCCAAATGCTTGAAATATCATCGTCTTCCATCATTGCACCGGTTTGTAAGTTGTAACCATGAACTTTAAACCGGATATCGTGCTTTTTTCCAGCTTGTCACCAGAAATGGCCAAACAATTCTGTTCCTGTAATTGGGTTCCTTCCAGGGTTACGGAAGCGCAGCTAGCTGGTTGTGTTGCAACGGGCGCTTTAGCAAATAAAGACACTATCCATTGGCGAGTCCCCGGTCCAGAATTTCCTCCTGAACCCCAAGACGGAGAAGTTATTGTATTTACTGATCACCTGAGCCAAGGCTTCACTCCTCCCGGATCAAAAAATTTCCGTGATGTGCTCGCCGACTTTAAAATCCATCCCCAAGATATCAGTCCAAACTCCATATCCAATATTTGTGACTGGCAAGTATTCTGTGAAGTGTACCTACAAGAGGAACCTACTGTTGATCTGTTCCGGGATTTCTTTTATCTAAACCGATGTACTGAGTTTACGGATGGCCCCAATACTAAACTAGGCGGGGCTTCAATTCAGAAGAGGAGAGATGTTGATTTCCCTCATGCCAAGCTTCATAGTCATCCTAAGGACTGGAATCAGACTTGGTTCTACTGCCGCAACACAGCCCCAGCCAATGAAAATCCGTTGCCGGGTTACCGTCCACACCGGCTTACCCAAGCTCATCCCTTTCCTGAACGGTTGAACGCCCAAGAGCGAGCAAAATATGCCCCTCAACTGGCAAAGCTCAGAGCCTTTGTTGCAAATGGGCTGACAGGCGTGCATTTTGTCCGATGATGGGTTTCATGGAGCGTTTTACCTTTAAGCCGGTGGCCCGGTTTAATGTGTGAATACAAAGGGGATCTGAAAGACCCGCAATGCCATATTAACATCCAGCTGACTGATGATGAAGTCACCGAAGCTGTTAAAAAGATGCTTAATGAGCCAATAGATGTATGCAGCAAAACCGGGCTCACTCCTTTCTACACTGCCAATAAACCGCCAAAGGTATAATCTACCGTATTTCTGCCTTTATCCATCCTTTGTTAAATTTCTCCTTTGATGACTTACTCTTTGTCTATGTAGGCCGATGATCCATTCTGGAAGAAAAAATCACAAGATAAACCGGTAAAGAATCCTCGGCTTAAGACCAAGGCTTCAAAAAAGCCTGCGAAAAGAAGGAACGTTGAACTGTCCGAGCCCATTATTGATGATGATATGTATAATCCGGATTCAGAGGTAGAACTTGACTCTCTCGGTTCATTTTTATAGACCTTATTGACAATGATCATTATCAGGATGAAGCGGAAGCCAGCCATGCTGATGAGGTAATTATTCTTTCTTCTGATTCTGATCCTGTGCCAGTACCAAGAATCCGTCGAGCCATTCGGAAAGTAAAATTTTCATGCCCTCTTTCTTATTTGGACGCACACCTTCTTTTAAAGACGCAGCATCATGAAGCTCGCCGCAGAACTCGACATAGCGGCCAAGTGGTGACCTCCTCCGGTTTACCAAATTCGCCAGTTCGCAAATGCCGCCAAGAGGTTGCTTATACTCCTGACACCCTTTACCCTAAGGCGGGTTATATCCGATATCCTCTTAATATGTCTGACTCAAATTATCAGGGAACTTCCCATTCATCTTCCGGCGAGTCGTCAGCGACACAACTTCCTCCTCTGAAAACCATCCCTGGGTAAGCATAACATACTTTTAACTTTTTGGTCTTGTATTATATTGTTATATTGATCTTTGTGTCTGCTCTTTTTAGTGCTAAAGCCAGACCAAGCAAGAAGGCTCGATTGGATTCACCAACCGACCATGAACCGGCTACTGAGCCGGAGAAAACCCCAGAGGCTATTGACCCGGAGGCTAACACTGTTATTGATAATCCGGAACCTAAAGCAACCGAGACGCTTGTTGAACCGGTAAAAAATAATCCAACAAGCCAGTCAGCTGATCCACTAAGTCCAACTGTTGATCCGCCGAGTCCGGCTAAAGCATACGATAAGCCGCCAAGCCCTGGCAAGACTACGGACGACGATGTTGTCATAACTGGCCTTTGTTTCAGCTCCCCTGGTCGTCCTGTCGCTTCATCAAAGCATAGCGCCAGAGAAGAAATTTCTGCTATGGACAAAGGGAAATGGAAATCCGAGTTATTCAACTATACCAACCTCAGCGCTCAAGACCTTCATTCTGGTTTTTTAAACCGCCTGTATACAATCCGCAACTTTGAAGCCGGTTTAGTAGGCCTGATGAAGGAGCGGTATGAGGTAAGTGTCACTTTCCCTTTGCATAAATATTCCAATAGTCCTTTTGTCAGAACTGGTCTAACGTATCAACTCCAGTAGCCCCCAAGGGCCAGTTCATAATATTGGTTTGAACCGGGTCTTGAATCGATATTTACATTTTGCTGGTGTAGCCCCCATGAACCGGCTTATATCTTTTTAGAATGAACCGGTACATCCTATTAATCTCACCACTTATAATGATGACAATCCATCTGAATCTGAATGAATACGCATTAGCCCCCAACTGTCAAGTAGATAACTTGTTATGTGCTTGAGACTTTAAATTAATAGCTAATAAGAAGCAATCCGCATTAGCCCCCAAGTGTCAAGTAGATAACTTGTTATGTGGTTGGGACTTCAATGTTGCAATGCTAACTTATTATCTGCATTTTGCAGGCTGAGTTGTCCAAAAAAGACTCCCAAATCACTGATCTCCAAGGGAACATCAAGACTCAGCAAGACGAAACTTGCAAAGCTAAGAGCACGCTAACCACCGCTTTAACAACCATGGAGCAGCTGAAGGAATTCTTCAAAGGCGAACGGGCAGATTGGGAAACTGAAAAAGCCACCTTATTAAAGCAGGCAGAAGATGCAGAAAACGCCCTTAAACCGGCCACAGAAGAGCTGAGCAGCCTGAAGCGGCAGATTGATGCCATGACCTCTGCCATCTTTGGTAACAATCTCTTCACCAATATGTAACAACACCAGTTATAAAAACTTCCGGTTTAATAATAATTTGATCCTTTTGCAGGTAGCCGTGTTACTCATCTTAGCGCAGATATGCACAAAAAATTGAAGGCCGTCTATACTTTGGTAGAGCAGCTTTATACCGGCGCGCAACGAGCCATCTGCACAGCTTCCAATAACCATCCGCCCCCGTCGCTAATCAAGGAAACACTGGAAAAATTGTCTATGATGCCTGCCCGGATTGTGGAATTGAAGAAATCCGCTGCTAGGTCCGGTGCCCTTACTGCACTAACGCGCGCCAAGGCCTGGATCTCTGACCTTGATCCGGAAGACGTTGGAAATGGTTACCCAAGCCAAAAAGAGGACGGTTCAGAATTTAGCAATGATGATCTCCGGGCTATCACAAGAGAGATGCGACCACTGGCAAGTAAGTTGGCTGAAGATACTAACTTGTCAATTTACCAAAATGTATATGACGCCAGCGGCAAGCGAATAAGTGCTCCAACTTATGACGTGGAAAATCGGATCCCGCCGATCCGTAAGCACACTTACGCTCCTGATGTTGAACCGTCTGATCTTATACACGACGAAGCTGTCTTTCAAGCCTTAACAGGAATTGATTGGACAACTATTGACTTCCAGCCACTGGGTGGAGAGAAGGAGGATGAACCGGCGCAGGAAGATGCAACCTTCACATCAACCTGAGGCAGAATCATAATTCGGAAGCTGGTTTAACTTGTGCCTATTGTCCTCCTTGTGAAAAACAATCATTCTTTTGGGCACTCGAAACGCCTTGTAATAGGCTAGCTTGAACAGCTGATCTGATATGCCATCGAGCATACTTGTTGCACACAATATTGTTAATCCGTCATGCTATATTTGCTTATGATCTTTATTGGTTTTATACAGCCCTGTTTCAGCATAAAACAAAGTGAAAACTGTCCTGGTGGTTTATCGCCGGATGGGTCATAATGCCCAATATATAGCCAAGGTTGATAACCATAGCTTTAAATAATGAAAGATGAAATATATCATACCTGTGATATTGACTCACTTTGTTGGTTTACCAATATTCTTGTAATAAGGGTGACGACCCAAATATTGAGTATTGATAACTCCAACCATGTTATGCTGGTATATAATAAGTGATGCCGGGTTATGATAAACACCGAATGATCATCCTGGCAACTTATAATTAACTCCAGGCCGGGTTAAATAAACACCGGTTTATACGAATGACTTATAATCAGGCCGGGCCATTGGACGCCGGTTTAGCTCAAAACTTTAACAAGGGAGAAAAAAGAAAACTGATCAATAAAAACCAGAGAAAAAACTTGTAGTCGAGGCTTTTCAAGGGCTGCTAGGCCGAAATGCGAGGCTTTTCATGGGCTGCCAGGCCACTGAGTTAAACCGTTTTACAAAGCCTTTTAAGATGGTCCTCAATCCTTAACCAATCGCCGGTCTATCATTGACAAGTTCAGGGTCATATGCGATTGACTTGTCAAGTTGGCGGGTCATACCAGGCTTACCTAGGTGGAGTGACTTACTTAATGAAGGCAGGTTAACCCGGGGTTTTAGGTGTATACACCAGGCTTCCAAGCCACGGCTTGATAGCCTATTGTAAGTGTAGATTTCTTTGTTCATTGCGATAGCAAAGAATCCCCAAGCAACATTTTGAGTTGTGCTCAACGGGTGCCTATGTTTGAGTTTTTCTTGACAACACTCTTTGGCCCCTAAGTAATGGCGTTGCGCCAGCCAAAAGGTGTAGCTATGGTTGAACACAACCAAGCCCCCAAGTGACTTACTGTCGTGGCTTTTGAGCCAGCCAAGAGGTTTAGATATGGTTTGAATACAACCAAGCCCCCAAGTGACTTACTGTCGTGGCTTTTGAGCCAGCCAAGAGGTGTAGCTATGGTTTGAATACAACCAAGCCCCCAAGTGACTTTCTGTCGTGGCTTTTGAGCCAGCCAAGAGGTGTAGCTATGGTTTGAATACAACCAAGCCCCCAAGTGACTTTCTTTTGTGGCCTTGAGCCAGCCAAGAGGTGTAGCTATGGTTTAAATACGACCAAGCCCCCAAGTGACTTATATTGATAGATAGCTGTAGAAGCTGAATCAATGGGTAAACCGGATGTCGCTTTACAAACAGAAACCTCCGTGTAACCACTCATGATATGAGAACAGCAGATACCCCGCTTTAGTTGGGGCTCCGATTTATTATATTGATCATGATATATACATCGTCAAAATATGTACATGATAGGACCCTATGGCTCAGGTGTAGTAAGGCCGTAGATGAGCTATGTTCCACGCCCGGATCGTCTCCTCCTCTGACTTGCGTGAGTGTTTATGCTCTCAAACATCAATGAGGTAATATGATCCGTTGTTCAGATTCTTGCTGATCACAAAGGGCCCTTCCCAAGGCAGGGATAACTTGTGCATATCGGTCTGATCTTGGATAAGCCGGAGCACCAGGTCGCCTTCTTGAAAAGTTCTGGTTTTAACCCGGCGACTGTGATAACGCCGCAGGTCTTGCTGATAAATCGCCGAGCGAGCCGCCGCTACATCCCGTTTCTCATCCAACAGGTCCAACGCATCCTGGCGTGCTCTTTCATTATCTGCTTCAACATAAGCTGCCACTCGTGGTGAGTCATGACGAATATCACTTGGAAGGACAGCTTCCGCTCCATAAACCATGAAGAAGGGTGTATAACCCGTAGATCTATTGGGGGTGGTGTTAATGCTCCATAAAACGGAAGGTAACTCTTCAACCCAACAACCCGGTGTCCTCTGCAAAGGAACCATAAGCCGGGGCTTGATCCCCTTCAAGATTTCCTGATTAGCTCTCTCTGCTTGACCATTAGACTAGGGGTGGGCTACTGAAGACACATCAAGACGGATGTGCTCTCTTTGACAGAACTCCTCCATAGCACCCTTGGAAAGATTCATGCCATTGTCTGTTATAATGTTGTGTGGAAAACAAAAACGGAATATCACTTTCTTCATAAATTGAACCATCGTGGCTGCATCACACTTGCTAACTGGCTCTGCCTCCACCCACTTGGTAAATTTATCAACCGCCACCAAGAGGTGGGTCTTCTTATCCTTAGACATCTTAAAGGGTCCAACCATATCAAGCCCCCAGGTTGCAAATGGCCAGGTAATTGGAATCATCCTCAGCTCCTAAGCCGGAGCATGAGCCCGGCGTGCAAACTTCTGACAGCCATCGCACCTTTTGACCAAGTCCTCAGCATCAGCATAAGCCGTCAGCCAATAGAAACCGTGACGGAAAGCCTTAGCCACCAGGGACTTTGAACCGGCATGATGACCACAATCACCTTCGTGAATTTCGCGTAAAATCTCACGACCTTCTTCAGGAGAAACACAACGTTGAAAAGCCCCTGAAACACTGCAATGATGTAGCTCGCCATTGACAATAGTCATGGACTTGGAACGCCGGATTATCTGCCTGGCCAGAACTTCATCCTCTGGTAACTCACCCCGGTTCATATACGCCAGATATGGGATCGTCCAATCCGGGGTGACATGAAGCGCCACCACCAACTGAGCCTCCGGATCAGGAATAGCCAAGTCCTCTTCCGTGGGTAGCTTGACCAACGGGTTATGCAAAACATCAAGAAAAGCATTGGGCGGCACCTGTTTACGCTGGGAGCCCAACCGGCTTAAAGCGTCCGCCGCTTCGTTCTTTCGCCGGTCCACATGACCAACCTGATAACCCTTGAAATGACCTGCAACAATATCCACCTCTCGACGATACGCTGCCATGAGGGGGTCCTTGGAATCCCAAGTACCAAAAACTTGTTGAGCCACTAGGTCCGAGTCACCAAAACATTTAACCCGGCTCAGATTCATCTCCTTAGCCATCCGAAGACCATGGAGCAGGGCCTCGTACTCAGCTGCATTATTAGTACAAGGAAACATCAAGCGGAGAACATAACAAAATTTGTCACCTCGAGGGGAGGTAAGAACCACTCCAGCCCCCGAGCCCTCCAATTGCCTGGATCCGTCGAAATGAATTGTCCAGTATGTGTTATCCGGTCTGTCATCCGGCGCCTGCAACTCTGTCCAGTCATTGATGAAATCCGCGAGTGCTTGAGACTTGATGGCCGTGCGAGGCATATATTTTAATCCGTGAGGCCCAAGCTCAATAGCCCACTTAGCAACCCGGCCAGTCGCTTCTTTCTTCTGGATGATATCTCCCAAAGTAGCAGAACTGACCATAGTAATGGGATGGCCCTGAAAGTATTGCTTCAGCTTCCAGCTCGCCATAAAAACCCCATGTACAAGCTTCTGCCAATGTGGATATCTCTGTTTTGACTCAATGAGCACCTCACTGATATAATAAACCAGTCGTTGAACCGAATACTCCTTTCCTGCCTCCTTGCGCTCCACCACAGTAGCCACGCTGACAGCCCGAGCATTAGCAGCCACATATAACATCAATGGTTCCTTGTCAATGGGAGCAGCAAGAACGGGTGGTTCGGCAGGCTGCCGCTTTAGAGCCTCAAACACTTCATTAGCCGCATCACTCCAGACAAAGTTGTTCGTTTTCTTCAGCATTTGATATAAAGGGATGGCCTTATCCCCGAGACGACTTATAAACCAGCTCAACGCTGCAATCCGGCCTGCTAGTCGATGAACATCATTGATGCACTTCGGTTTAGCCAGTGAAGTAATAGCCTTGATCCTCTCCGGATTAGCTTCAATGCCCCTGTTAGACACCAGAAAACCCAAAAGCTTGCCTGCTGGCATGCCAAAAACACACTTGGCCGGGTTGAGCATCATCTTATAAACCCGGAGGTTATCAAAGGTCTCCTTTAAGTCATCTATTAATGTTTCCTCCTTCCTGGACTTCACCACAATATCATCCACATAAGCATGAACGTTGCGCCCAGTCTGGTTATGAAGACAATTCTGAACACAACGCTGATAAGTTGCCTGGGCACTCTTGAGCCCAAAGGGCATAGACACATAGCAGAAGGATCCAAAGGGAGTTATAAAAGTTGTCTTCTCCTGGTCCTTAACTGCCATCTTAATCTGATGATAACCTGAATAAGCATCCAGAAAACTCAAACGCTCACAACCCGCCGTAGCATCAATGATTTGATCGATACGGGGGAGGGCAAAAGGATCAGTCGGACACGCTTTGTTTTAATCCGTGTAATCCACACACATACGCCAGGTGCCATTCTTCTTAAGCACCAGCATCGGATTAGCCAACCACTCCGGATGAAAACCATCAACAATGAACCCTGCCGCCAGGAGCCGGCTACCTCCTCACCAATAGCCTTGCGCCTATCTTCATTGAACCGACGAAGGAATTGTCGGACCGGTTTAAACTTGGGATCAATATTAAGGGTGTGCTCGGTGAGTTCCCTCGGTACACCTGGCATGTCAGAAGGCTTCCATGCAAAGATATCCCGATTCTCACGGATGAACTCGATGAGCGCGCTTTCCTATTTCGGATCCAGATTTGCACTGATAACGAACTGTTTGGATGAATCGCCGGGCACAAAATCAACCATCCTAGTCTCATCAGCCGATTTAAACTTCAAGGCCGGATCATGCTCCGTGGTTGGTTTCTTCAATGAAGTCATGTCCGCCGGATCAACGTTGTCCTTATAGAACTTCAACTCCTCTGTTGCACAACCGACTCAGCATAGGCCGCATCACCTTCCTCACACTCCAAAGCGATCTTGCGGCTTCCATGTACTGTGATAGTCCCGTTATGACCCGGCATCTTGAGCTGCAGATAAACATAACAGGGTCGTGCCATGAACTTAGCATAAGCCGGCCGTCCAAACAGGGCATGATACGGGCTTTGGATTTTCACCACTTCGTAAGTCAATGTCTCTAATCTTGAGTCATACTCATCTCCAAAAGCGACTTCCAGAGCTATTTTACCAACCGGATAAGCTGATTTGCCAGGCACCACACCATGGAAAACAGTGTTCGACGGTTTAAGATTCTTATTATCAACCCCATACGACAGAAGGTGTCATAATATAAGATGTTGATACTGCTGCCTCCATCCATGAGCACCTTAGTGAACTTATAACCTCCAACCTGAGGCGCCACCACCAACGCCAAATGACCCGGATAGTCAACCCGGGGCGGGTGATCCTCTCGGCTCCAAACAATAGGCTGCTCAGACCATCGCAAATAACAAGGCACCGCCGGTTCAACCGAGTTCACCGCTCGTTTATGAAGCTTCTGATTGCATTTGCATAAGCTGGTGGTGAAAACGTGGTATTGTCCACTATTCAACTGCTTTGGGTGACTTTGGTACCCTGACTGTTGCTGTTGCGGTCCCTGTTGGTTATAACCACCCTGGTTGCTCTGATTGCCTTGATTGCCATGTCCACCCTGATTGCCTTGGAATCCTGAACCGGAGTTGCCTCCTCCATAACCCGGCCCATAGGACCCGGATCCTGAACCGCCGGATGGTCCATGATCATGCCAGAAGAAATCTGAATTTTTTAATTCTCGCATGATATAACAATCTTTCCAGAGGTGCGTGGCCGGTTTGTCCTGTGTTCCATGTTTTGGGCAGGGCTGGTTCAACAGGTAATTCAGGCGCTCCGGATTAGGACTGGGCTCTGCCCTTCTTGGGGGTAGCTTTCCTTTACGTCACTGACCATTACTCTGTGTATTGGTGTTAGCCACAAAATCTGAATTATGATCTGCTTTCCGCTTACCATTATTATTGTGGCCCGTCGGGTTATGCTGCTGCCCCTTGGTGTTGGCGCTCTTCTTTCCCTTTCCCGGTTTGTCATCATCAGACTCGGGGTCCTTGGTACTATCAGAATCAGCATACTTAACCAGAGCAGCCATAAGTGTTCCCATGTCATTGCAGTGACGCTTGAGCCGTCCCAACTTCAACTTTAAAGGCTGGAACCGACAATTACCCTCCAATGTTATAACCGCCGAGTCAGCATTGATGCGATCCGAAGAATGTAAGATCTCTGAAACCCGGCGCACCCAATGGGTTGTTGACTCGCCTTCTCCCTGGACGCAGGCGGCTAAGTCCACAATTGACATAGGCTGCTTGCACGTGTCTTTGAAGTTTGTTATAAACCGGGCTTTTAACTCAGCCCATGACCCAATGGAATTAACTGGTAAGCTTTTCAACCACGTGTGAGCTGTTCCATCCAACATCATAGCGAAATATTTCGCGCAGGCTGCTTCATCCACGTCTAACATCTCCATAGCTATCTCATAACTCTCAATCCATGACTCGGGAGGCACATCAGCGGTGTAATTAGGCACCTTACGAGGGCCCTTGAAATCCTTGGGCAGCCGTACATTGCGCAAAGCCGGGACGAGGCAGGGCACCCCCAAGAGCGGAAAGTAAGGCCTTGCTCTACGGAGGCCACCGGACGAACCGGAGTGAGCTGACGGTCCTGCGCTGCTAACTCGGTTTCTCGACGTGCTCCGTTGTTCACCACATCCTGCGCATTTGCCCCACTACGTGCCGGATTAGGTCCTCGAGGAGCGTCTCGGTTCCGCGCACTGCTTGACACAGCCGGTTCATCGAGTGCCTGCTGTAACTCCGTCTCGGGCATGGGGTTGAATGAATTCTATCTCGGCTATATGAATAAGCCTGCTACTACATCATGGCCGTCTAAAGAAGATCCCTAGCACGCCGCGTCTCAACCGCCGCTGGGGATTCATCCTCCATTGGAATAGCGGCTAATCGTGATGCGGCGGCGATCATGTTATCCAAAGGGGTGGAGAAGTGACCCGGCGGCGCCGGTACATCCTGCAGCGGGTTATGGGTCCGTCGAGGGGGATCCGTCACCCGTGGCTGATCCGGCGCTCCGGTCCTCGGCGTCTCAATCCGGTTCACCGCTGCCGGATTACTGGTTCCTGCTCCTGGCGTGCCAAAGAGATTCATTGCCTCATAAACCGGTGGTAGTCGTGACCGATGCCTTCTCCTTAACACGTCGTTTGAAGCGTTTTGATCCAACAGGAGTCGATAATTTTCTGCCTGAATCTGCTGTGCTTGTGCCTCTAAAGCGGCCCGCTCCTCAGCCATCCTGGTTTCTTCAGCCGCTAAGTCCTCCTTAGCTTGAGTTATCTGATCCTGCAGCTTAGCCACCTTCGCATTGTGCTGATCTTGGGTGTCGGCGGTAACTTGTGGTCAGTAAGGTCATCCAGGCGTCCAATAAATCGGACAAGATTTGGGCCGGCCGGCGCGCGGGGCCTCCCGCCCCAGTTGCCGATCCTGAAATTATTGTTGCCGCGGATGAAGATTGCAACATGGGCTGAGTTCCAGCCATGAAGATCGCAACCCGGTAAGATGGTTCAAAGGGGTCCGGAATACTGTCGCCATCGGAATAGCCCCCAAACTGGCCATCTTGCAGTTGGTACAGTGACTCGGTCTCCCCGGTGGACGACTCGCCATCTGAGTAGACGACGGTCTCGCCATCGGACGTCGGTTCAAGTTCCGCACCATTGATGTATCCTACGAGCGCACGCTTCACGGCGGGCTGAACCCGGGCAGGGCTTGCACGCTAAGCCGTCTCGACGAGGTCGGTGCAGATGTCCGGCTCAGGGCCCGGTTCGCCGATCTTGCCGATGAAGACGTGAATTCCTCCAAAGGGGACCCAGTACCTGTACTCGATTGAGCCGGCCTCAGGGCCCCAGCCTGCGTCGTCGATGTAGAGCTTGCCGCGACGACTCTTGGTCATCCGGCCCACGGCGTATCCCTTGTGCCCTTCAAAATTGCCCTTCAAGAACTCGAAACCATCGCGCGATAGCCCCACGGTGGGTGCCAACTGTCGTGGGTTTGTCATGGCAGATGTCCTAGCGAAAGGACTTAGTCGTGGAGCTATCGCAACGGGTTAGCTTAAAGGGGTTAAAACGGACAAAGGACACGAGGGTTTATACTGGTTCGGCCCCTTGCGATGAAGGTAAAAGCCTACGTCCAGTTGTGGTGGAATTGTTGTGGTCTCGAGGATCAAGGAGCAGAATCGCTTTACCTAGATCTCGAGTTGTTGTTTCTCGTCCTTGAACCGCCGCCGGGTCGTGCCTTTATATACACAGGTCAACGCCCGCCGGCTTACAGAGTCCCGATGCAGGTTTATACACATACCGGGTCGGTCTCTATTTGTCATACCTTACAATACAAGTCATGAATTACATGGCGGTTTATAGCTACAGGCCTTAATCTACCTTTGGGCCTTGGGCCTTCGAGTCTCTGTAGTAAACCGCTTTATTCCTTGTCTTCATGGGCTTTAAGTATAAACAATCCATTATGGGGTTAACCCGGCTTCCTTGGCCGGTTTACACCTAGTAGTAATATCCCCAACAGTCCTCAATAGTGGATGTACGAATCACATGACTGGTGACAAGAATCTATTGATGGATGCTCCCTTATCTCCATCGCATCTGAAGCATATCACCTACGCTGACAAAGGAAAAAGCAAGGTATTGGGTCTAGGTAAGGTTGCCATCTCAAAGGATCGACACATGGACAAAGTCATGCTTGTCGAATCCTTAGGATTCAACCTCATGTCAGTCTCAATGCTTTGTGATCTTGATATGGTTGTTATCTTTGGCAAGTATCGTTGTGTTGTGATCATGGAAGCTGACAATTCCAAAGTCTTCGAAGGCTTTAGGAGAGGAGATTTGTATATTGTTGATTTCTCTACAGGACCACAACCAGCTATATGTCTACTTGCAAAAGCTTCAGAAGGCTGGCTATGGCATCGATGACTTGGTCATGCTGGCATGAGGAACTTGCACACGCTTGCGAAGAAGAAGCATGTCATTGGCATTGAGAATGTCAAATTCCTCAAGGATAACTTGTGCGGAGCCTGTGTAGCTGGAAAAATGACCAAGGCCAAGCATCCAGCGAAGACTATCATGACTACCACTCAACCATTTGAATTGCTTCACATGGATCTCTTTGGTCCTAACCACTATTCTGCATTCACAAATGAAGCATCTCTATATGGCTTTGTTATTGTTGATGATTACTCTCGTTACACATGGGTGCATATTGTCACTTACAAACGTGAAGTGCAGGAAGTCTTCAAACGATTTTCCTTGAGAGCTTCAACCAACTTTGGTGTGAAGATCAAACACATCAGAAGTGACAACGGAACTAAGTTCAAGAATACTGGTCTTGATGACTATCTTGATGAACTTGGTATTACTCATGAGTTATCTGCTCCTTATACTCCTCAGCAGAATGGCATCATGGAGCACAAGAACAGGACTCTTGTTGAGATGGCTCGCACTATGCTTGATGAATACAAGACACCTCGTCATTTCTGGACTGAGGCAATTGATACTGCGTGCCACATCATCAAGAGGGTATATCTTCACAAATTCTTCAAGAAGACTGCATATGAACTCCTCACTGACAAGAAACCCAATGTGAGTTATTTCAAAGTCTTCGGTGCTAAATGTTGGATTAGAGATCCTCATCACAATTCTAAATTTGCACCGAAAGCACATGAAGGTTTTATGCTTGGTTACAGAAAGAACTCGCACACCTACAGAGTCTTCAACAACGTTCACCACAAAGTTGTTGAAACTGTAGATGTGCGGTTTGATGGAACTAATGGCTCGCAAAGAGAGCACCTACCTCCTGTGCTAGATGAAAAGTCACCCGAGGAAACCATCAAGTTCAAGGCTACTGAGGATGTCATCCCTACTGAAGAAGCTGCTGAAGAAGTCATTCCAGAACATGAAGAACATCATGCTGATGCACCTGAGGAAAATGGTGCTGAAGAAAACCCGCTCATCCTCTTGTTGCGAATGAAGTGCAGATTGAGAAAATCATCAGCGACATCAACATACCAGGTCCTCTCACACGCTCAAGAGCTTCACTAACTTTTGTGGGCACTTTGCTTTCGTCTCTATCACAGAGCCCACTAAGGTAGATGAAACATTTCTGGAGCCTAAATGGATTCAAGCTATGCAAGAGGAATTACATCAATTCGAGCTTAACAACGTCTGGGAACTGGTCAAACTTCCAGACCCTCGCAAGCACAATATCATTGGCACAAAGTGGATCTACCGCAACAAGCAAGATGAAAATGGCCTTGTGGTGAGGAATAAGGCACGGCTTGTAGCTCAAGGCTACACACAGGTTGAAGGAATTGATTTCGATGAAGCTTTTGCACATGTTGCAAGACTTGAGGCTATTCGCATATTACTTGCTTATGCTAACCATCATGACATCATCTTATATCAAATGGATGTGAAAAGTGCATTCCTCAATGGTAAGCTTGAGGAAGAAGTATATGTTGCTCAACCCCCAGGTTTTGAAGATCCAAAGAATCCTAACAAAGTCTACAGACTCAATAAGGCCCTCTATGGCCTCAGGCAGGCCCCTCGGGCGTGGTATGATACTTTGAAGGAATTCCTCATGAAGAAAGGCTTCAAACCCGGTTCACTTGACCCAACTCTTTTCACTAAATCTTATGATGGTGAATTGTTTATGTGCCAAATATATGTTGATGATATCATCTTTGGCTGTACTGACCAACGTTACAGTGATGAATTTGCCTATATGATGAGTGAAGAATATCAAATGTCTATGATGGGAGAATTGAAATTCTTCTTAGGTCTTCAAATTCGTCAACAGCGCAATTGCATATTCATATCTCAGGAGAAATACCTCAAGGATGTACTGAGGAAATTCGACATGCAAGATTGCAAAGGCGTCAAAATCCCTATGCCCACAAATGGCCATCTATGCACTGATGAAAATGGTATTGACTTTGATCAAAAGGTATACCGCTCCATGATTGGTTCTTTATTGTATTTATCTGCATCTAGGCCAGATATTATGCTTAGTGTTTGCATGTGTGCCCGCTTTCAAGGTACACCGGAGGAATCACACCATAAGGCTGTGAAGCATATTCTTTAATATCTAGCTCACACACCAACACTTGGATTATGGTATCCCGGGCTCGGCTTTTGATCTCATTGGATATTCAGACTCTGACTATGCTGGTGACCGTGTGGACCGCAAGTCAACATCAGGCACATGCCATTTCCTCGGACGATCCTTGGTTTCCTCAAAGAAACAGAACAGCGTATCACTATCTACTGCTGAACCTGAGTACATTGCTATTGGTTCGTGCTATGCACAATTGCTATGGATGAAGCAAACCCTCAAGGACTATGGCATCAACCTGAAGAATGTGCCTCTCTACTGTGACAATGAGAGTGCCATCAAGATTTCTCATAACCCAGTTCAGTACTCGAAGACAAAGCACATTCAGATTCGTCATCATTTTCTTCGTGATCATGTGTTGAAGGGCGACATCTCCATCGAGCACGTGAAGACTGAAGAGCAGCTAGCCGATATCTTCACAAAGCCCTTGGATGAGAAGAGATTTAGCAAGTTGCGGTGTGAGCTAAATATCTTAGAATCTTTGAATGTCCTTTGAAAAGGACACACATCCTAACACTTCTGCAAAATTGATGACTTAGATGTGCAACACATGAAGTAACATTTTTCTTCAATCAATGAAGACTAACCCTCTAAGTGTGAAGAAATTAATGAAGAATTTGATTCTCAGAGCCCGACGACAATTGTACGCGGTGTCTGAAATCATCATTCTTATACAGTGGGTCACGCCACCACCAAAAGTTGAAAATCTTCAATTTGAGTTTTTCTTCATTTTGAATTTCCTCAGTTGTTCGATTTCTTCAACTTGGCATTATCTTCACTAGTTCCGTCGTTTTTTTTCATTGGCTATATATATATATATATATATATATATATATATATATATATATATATATATATATATATATATATATATATATATATATATATATATACAAGTTTATGTCCTCTACCGCATTCACTTATTGCTAATTCCTCATGTTGCCTTTTCTGCTAAGTGAATGTGATCGGACCCTTCCCCCTCTATGCTAAACTCAAACCAGTCTATTCACAAATTCTTCACGTGCGTCCTATTTGAAACTCGTTCAAAATCTTCACTGTGTCCTTGTCAGCTGAAGAATTTGCGAACGAAACTTTAAAATTATCTTATCTAAATTTTTCGGCGTTTGCCGCTCAAACCGTTCCACATTCCACGATGGATTTATCTATTCACCCACGATCTCGCACGATCGCCACCTCTCAGTACGTGGGTGACACATGTCACGCGAATGAGGAGGGTCAGGGGCACTGAGGGAGTCCTGGACTAAGGGGTCCTCGGGCGTCCGGCCTATTATCAGTGGGCCGGACTGGTGGGCTATGAAGACATGGAGGCCGAAGACTGTACCCGTCTCCGGATTGGACTCTACTTGGCATGGAAGGCAAGCTTGGCGACCAATTATGAAGATTCCTTTCTATGTAACCGACTCCATGTAACCCTAGATCTCTCCGATGTCTATATAAACCGGAGAGCGTAGTCCGGATAGGCGGATACTCATTACCATAGTTATACAGGCTAGGCCTCTAGGGTTTTAGCCATTACGGTATCATGGTAGATCAACTCTTGTAGCACTCATATTCATCAAGATCAATCAAGCAAGAAGTAGGGTATTACCTCCATAGAGAGGGCCCAAACCTGGGTAAAACATCGTGTCCCCCGTCTCCTGTTACCATCGATCCTAGACGCATAGTTCGGGACCCCCTACCCGAGATCCGCCGGTTTTGACACCGACATTGGTGCTTTCATTGAGAGTTCCACTGTGTCGTCAACAAAAGGTTCAATGGCTCCTTCAATCGTCGATAGTGACGCTGTCCAGGGAGAAACCTTCCTCCCCGGGCAGATCTTCGTATTTGGCTGCTTCGTACTGCGGGCCAACTCGCTTGGCCATCTGCAGCAGATCGACAGCCACGCCTCTGGCCATCAGGTCAGATTTGGAAGCTTGAATTCTGTCGCGGACATCCGTGGAGACTTAATCTTCACCGGGTTCGAGACCGCGGCGATCACTCACCCCGATGAACATGACCTAAATCTGTCATCGGATCACATCCAAGAGATAGCTCCTGTAACGACTCTGGCCTTAGATCCGGAGCAGATTGAGTCATCCGAAGATGGGAAGCTCAACCCCATCACGGAGGCCACCGATTCCGCGGCGTTGAAGCCGCACACAGATTCTACTTCATACGATATCTGCATCAACGGAACCTCGGCCGGACTCGTCCCCGGCGACCAGTTCCGAACCCTACGAGTCCGCGGATACCGAGCTCGATCGGTTATCGATCTTCAAGTTCAGCGCCGCAGATGTCTTCCAACACTCGCCCATGGGCGACATACTAAACTCACTAAAAAACCTATCCCTGGCAGGTGACTCATCGCCGGACTATGTCCGGCTCGAACCGGCGGCGGATGATGGAGAATTTCGCTTCCCACGCGCCACCCACTTCATAGCCACTATCGAAAACCCAACCAACACGCTTGACCCCAGCTCCAAAGACATCGACGGTATGGACGACAACGAGGGGCAAGGCCAGAACCCACTATTCACCAGACGCGGGACGGCCACTTCCTGGTATGACGAACACCCAACGACGCTCTCGACAATGACAAGGAGGTTCCAGTTGAGGATAAGCCTCCTGTGACATAGTCCGAACACCGGCGCCTCCGGCGCCGCTCTAAGTCATGTCGCTCAAGACAAAACAATACTAGCACCAGAGAAGATAACACTCCGGACAATGAAGATCCTGTTGAGGTAGGATCCGAACAGGAAAACGAGCATGTAACACCCCGGATGTAAACTTTCCATATTTGTAACTCCAACTCTTGCCATTTTCGGCTATGTGTTATGATATTCCCTCCGTGGTCGGGTTTTGTTTTTCATTTTGCATTTTTTTCATGTCATGCATCTCATATCATGTCATCATGTGCATTGCATTTGCATACGTGTTCGTCTCTTGGATCCGAGCATTTTCCCCGTTGTCCGTTTTGCAGTCTGGCACTCCCACCTCCTCCGGCGCACCCCTCTTGTTTCTTCTCATGAGCGGGTGTTGAACGTTCTCGAAATGGACCGAGGTTTTTCAAGTGGCCTTGGTATACCACCCGTAGACCACCGGTCAAGTTTCATTCCATTTGGAGGTCGTTTGGTGCTCCAACGGTTAACCGGGCAACCACAAAGTCCTTTTGTGTGATGCAGCAAAACCCCCCTCTAAACAGCCCAAAAACCCCTCTAAGTCACTTCCATGCTCTAGGTCGTTCGATCACGATCATGTGGGCGAAAACCGCACTCCATTTGGAGTCTCCTAGCTCCCTCTAGCTATTTAAACACCTCCCCCCTCCGAAATTCCGGATCCCCGAAACCCTAACCCTCTCCCTCCGCGCGCCGGACACGTCCGTCCCGCGCCGGACGAAACGCGCCGCCGCCCCCGCCCAACGGGCGCCTGCCACGTGGCCCCGCGCCGTGCCCCGCGCCGCCGGCCCGCCGGGCCCGTACGCCGCCCCCGCGGCCCGAGCCCGCGCCGCCGCCGGATCCCGTCGCCCCGCCGCCGTCCTCCGCCGCCCTCCCGCACCGGCCGGTGAGCTCCGCCGGCACCGCCGCCGTCCAACGCCGGCGCCTCGCCCGCCGGCGCCGCGCCCGTCGTTGCTCCTCCTCCGCGCTGCCCCACGCCGGCGCGGCCTCCTTCCTCTCCCTCCGCCCGAGCTCCGGCCCCTGCCTCGCAAGCTCCGGCGAGAGCTCCAGCTCCGGCGAGCCGAGCCCGAGCCGGCCCGGTCCCGATCCGATCTAAGTGACGGTTGACTTTTTCTCTCCCCCGTTTTTCTCTGTCTTTATTTTCTTACCCTATGTTGCATACTTTGACGCATCATAACTCTCTGCATATAGCTCTGTTTCGTGCGTGTAATATATAGAAATGTTCGTCTCGAGATGATCTTCATTTTGTTCCATTGCACCATGTTCATTTGAGTCCATCTTGATGCCCAAATCTCTGGTGCAAGAGTGCTATTTGCTGTTAACTGCTGTTACTTATCAGAACTTGAGGATTTGTTATTTTTGTTGCATTTAATATGTGCATCTTTTGGGCATGAGCTCTACATGTGTTTTGATATATTCCATGCCATCTTTACAGAGGTGTATGCCATGTATTTGTGTGATCTCTGTGGTGACTAGCACAAGCATGCAAACTAGGCTTCGTGATGTTTCTGATTTCAGGGACTTAGTAATTACTAAGTCTGTGACTGCTGATATTTTATTGCTATGTATCCTTGTGCCTACAGAGAGATCCATACTTATTTTGGTGATGTCCACTAAGGATGTTTTGTAGATATAGTTGTGATCTATCCATTCATGGCCTTGTTTGCAATTATGGAGTGCCATAGCATGACTCAATCTTGCTCTACTTTTGCTATAAAATGTTCCTGGCAGATTGTTTACGTGTTATTCAATTTTGCCAAGCTAGTTGTAGTTGATCCTTTCATGCTATGTATTTGCTCTTGCCATGGATAGCTTCATAAACATGCCATCTTGATAAAGGTATGCTTGTTTTATCATTCATTGATTTTTGATGAGTGCATCAAGCTCACAAAGATGCCTTCATATTACTGTTTCTGCCATGCCCTGTTTTCTGCTAAGTCTGAAACCTGTTAACGAAACTTGCTATGTTTACATGGTTGCCATCATATCTTCTGGTCCTTTTTGGCTTATGGTCAGTAAGGGACTTTTGTTCTATGCATTCAGTAGATTCATGCCATGCCTTGTTTTGCTAGGTTAAGTTCCTGTAGCATGTTGGTTGCTTGCTCTGAACATTGCTACCTGATGCTGTTTCAGTCATGTCCAGTAATTTCACTAAGTCTGTGAACCTGATATCTTTTGCACTTTTGCCATGCTTGTTTGAACCTGTTATGTTGTGATCTAGCCGTAGCCCATTGTTCATCTTTTGTCAAGCATCTCCTTTAGATTACTGCCATATGCTTTGTTGCTATGTTGGAGTGCTGTAGCATAGTTACTTGATGTATTCTAAGTGCTATCATGCTGTTAATCACAGATTCGTGTCATTCTTGTTTTGCTTGCCATTTGCAAACCGTGCATCCGTTTCCGGTGATCTTTATATCGATTTCGACCAAAATCTTCTCATCTTTCCAGTGGCATACTTGGTTTGCCAAGTTACTACCTTGTTCATCATTTTTCTTCCGGAGCACGCATATGCATCGCATATCATATCTTGCATATCATTCATGTATTGCATCATGTTGCTTGTGCATTTCCCGTGATTGATTCTGGTTTCATTGCTTGTGTCCTTGTTTTGGGTAGAGCCGGGAGACGAGTTCATGAACGAGGAACCTGTTGAGTACGCTTACGCGGATCAAGCTTTCGACAACTCTGAGAACCTTGCAGGCAAGATGACCATACCCTCGAAATCACTTCTATCTTTGCTTTGCAAGTTGTTCGTTCTTTTGCCATGCTGCGCTACCTACCACTTGCTATATCATGCCTCCCATATTGCCATGTCAAGCCTCTAACCATCCTTTCCTAGCAAACCGTTGTTTGGCTAAGTTACCGCTTTTGCTCAGCCCTTCTTATAGAGTTGCTAGTTGCAGGTGAAGTTGAAGTTGGTTCCATGTTGGAACATGGATATTTTTGGAATATCATAATATCTCTTATTTAATTAATGCATCTATATATTTGGTAAAGGGTGGAAGGCTCGGCCTTATGCCTGGTGATTTGTTCCACTCTTGCTGCCCTAGTTTCTGTCATACCGGTACTATGTTCCTTGAGTTTGCGTTCCTTACACGGTTAGGTGATTTATGGGACCCCCTTGACAGTTCGCCTTGAATAAAACTCCTCCAGCAAGGCCCAACTTTGGTTTTACCATTTGCCACCTAAGCCTTTTTCCCTCGGGTTTTCGCGAGCCTGAGGGTCATCTTTATTTAAACCCCCGGGCCAGTGTTCCTCTGAGTGCTAGTCCAAACTAGAGCCACTTGCAGTGCCACCTTGGGGAAACTCGAGGATTGGTTTTAGTTGTACGTACTGTTCATCCGGTGTGCCCTGAGAACGAGATATGTGCAGCTCCTATCGGGATTTGTCGGCACATTCGGGCGGCTTTGCTGGTCTTGTTTTACCATTGTCGAAATGTCTTGTAAACCGGGATTCCGAGACTGATCGGGTCTTCCTGGGAGAACGTTTATCCTTCATTGACCGTGAGAGCTTATGATGGGCTAAGTTGGGACACCCCTGCAGGGTATTATCTTTCGAAAGCCGTGCCCGCGGTTATGAGGCAGATGGGAATTTGTTAATGTCCGGTTGTAGAGAACTTGTCACTTGACTTAATTAAAATACATCAACCGTGTGTGTAGCCGTGATGGTCTCTTCTCGGCGGAGTCCGGGAAGTGAACACGATTTGAGTTATGCATGAACGTAAGTAGTTTCAGGATCACTTCTTGATCATATCTAGCTTCGCGACCGTTGCGTTGCTTCTCTTCTCGCTCTCTTTTGCGTATGTTAGCCACCATATATGCTTAGTGCCTGCTGCAACTCCACCTCATTACACCGACCTTTCCTATAAGCTTAAATAGACTTGATCTCGCGGCTGTGAGATTGCTGAGTCCTCGTGACTCACAGATTCTACCAAAACAGTTGCAGGTGCCGATGATGGCAGTGCAGATGACGCAACCGAGCTCAAGTGGGAGTTCGACGAGGAACGTGGTCGTTACTATGTTTCTTTTCCTGATGATCAGTAGTGGAGCCCAGTTGGGATGATCGGGGATCTAGCATTTGGGGTTATCTTATTTTCATTTGGATTTGACCGTAGTCGGTCTATGTGTGTATTTTGGATGATGTATGAATTATATTTATGTATTGTGTGAAGTGGCGATTGTAAGCCAACTCTCGTTATCCCATTCTTGTTCATTACATGGGATTGTGTGAAGATAACCCTTCTTGCGACAATACCACAATGCGGTTATGCCTCTAAGTCGTGCCTCGACACGTGGGAGATATAGCCGCATCGTGGGCGTTACAAGTTGGTAATCAGAGCCATCCCCGATTTAGGAGCCCCCTGCTTCATTGAATCGCTGGCGTTGTTGAGTCTAGAAAAAAAATGTTTTGAGTCTTAGGATTATATATATCGGAGAGTAGGATTCTTTTTACTCCTCAGTCCCTTCGTCGCTCTGGTGAGGTCTCCTGACGTAGAAGTTTTGACTCTTCTCTCCTCAAATTTCACTAAAAAAATTTAGGATCACGCGGGTATCTTGGAATCGTTCCGATGGTTTTGTGATGAGAACATTGTTCTTGGTGCCTCCTGACATTTAGGGGTTGTGGCACTGTCCCGGGGAGTTGAGCTCCGAGGTGTTGTCGTCACAATTTTATCGTTGCAGTTCTGGAATACCTGAGTTTTGCCGACATCGAAAATCTCTTTTATGCAGTTGTTGGTGAGATCTCCTCGACGCCACCCAGTACTGGGGCGGGAGTTCGTGAGTATGGCCATAACTCGTATAACGGATGCTTTTCGAAGGTTGAGGTACACGATTTCCGAAGGTTTCTTGGTTATGTGTTGACGGATGGATACAGCTAGATCTAGGGACTGCTAGTTTGGGTGATATATTTTGTGTCCCCTGTATCCCCAACACCAGATTGCATAACCAGAAAGTTTCGGGAGTTTATAGGTGGGATTCATGTAGCTCTTAGCATTTCTTCCCGCAGATATTTGGTTTGTGATTGGGTAATCCTTACCACTTATTTGTTCCACTCATACCTTTTTATTTTATTCATCAATCTCTTATCAAGTGGCTTCTCACCTTATTGGAACTGTGATGATTTACTATGGAATTCATTCGTTCATCCTCGTTCGAATGTTTATTGTGAAGACTATACGTTGCAATTTCTATCCGTTGATTCAATTTGCCTATCTGTCTATCAAGATGCTAACGGATGTCACCCTCTTCAGGATGGCTCCGCCAACGCGTCAGAATCCGGAACGCAATGAAGGGAGTCAAGCGAACCCTCCGCCACCACCTCCGCCTCCGGAGGCATGGCAAGCTATCATGGCAGCCACCAACGCCAATGCTCAGATGATTCTGCAACTCTTGCAAGAACGCACCCAAGGGCAAGGCAATCAAGGAAATCAAGGCCAAGGCAACAATCAGCCTCACTTCGCTACCCTCAACCAGTTTCTCGCAAATCAGCCCAAGTCTTTCAGCTACTGTGCCGAGGCCACGGATGCCGATGATTGGCTTGTGGACATCAACAAGCATTTTGAATGTAGCAATGTCAGGCCTGAGGACTTTGTCAAGTTCGCTTCTTTTCAACTCAAGGATCAAGCTGCCGAGTGGTATCAACAATACAAAGATTCCAGAGGAGGTCGTGTGATTACCTGGGATGATTTCCGTCGAGACTTCAAAGCTCACCACATTCCACAAAGTGTTGTTGAGAGCAAGCGTGAGGAGTTCCGCAATCTCAAGCAAGGCAGCATGTCCGTGTATCAATACAATACTCAGTTTCAATGATAGATGGACCGAGGTCCTGGCCGCCGAATACGGCCCTAGCGGCCCAGACAAAAGCCACCCCAAGTATAGATGGGTGCTGGAGCCCGCACCACCATCGCATAATTAACGTGGTAGGTCGACCACGGTTCGGTCCGAATAAAACAGCAGCCCAAGCAGAACACCATACCACCCCACCCGGCCGTCAAGGCAAGAACAAAATAGCTCGGGGGAACACTCGCGACATCCAACAAGACTCGGAGGGCAGAGCAAGACACACAAGATCGATATACATATCGCGGGGACATGCCCCGACTGGCGATAATGGTTACCTATTCGAACACAACAGACCCGACCACGCCCGGTCCGAAAACCGCAAACGGAGTCCACCGGAGGTGCTTCACTGTGTGGCCCAACATAGAGGAGCCGCACACCCCATCTGCTTCACCAACGAGGTAATGGAGCATGAATTTCCAGACGGGTTCAAACCCATTAATATCGAATCATACGATGGAAAAACAGATCCCGTGGTATGGATTGAGTATTTCCTCCTCCATATTCACATGGCTCGCGGAGACGACCTTCATGCCGTTAAGTACCTACCTCTCAAGCTCAAAGGGCCAGCGCGGTACTGGTTAAACAGTTTGCCAGAAAATTCCATTGGCAGCTAGGAAGATTTGGAAGACGCCTTTCGAGACAACTTCCAAGGAACATATGTCCGGCCACCAGATGCCGATGACTTAAGTCATATTGTCCAGCAGTCCGGCGAATCAGCTAGGGAGCTCTGGACTAGGTTCTTAGTCAAAAAGAACCAAATTGTCGACTGTCCGGACGCGGAAGCCCTTGCGGCCTTCAAACATAGCGTCCGGGATGAATGGCTAGCACGTCACCTCGGCCAGGGAGGACCCAAATCCATGACAGCACTTACTGCTCTAATGACTCGCTTTTGCGCGGGAGAAGACAATTGGCTCGCTCGTAAAAGCAACAACGCCAGCGACCCGGGCACTTCCGAAATCCGAGACGGCAACGGCAAGCCACCACGAACCAAACATAACAGTCGCAGTAACAATGAAAGATCACGCGACATAGCGGTCAACGCCGGATTCAACTATCCGAAACCCGGTCAATGGAAGAAGCCATTGAAGGCAAACCAAGACGGGCCATCCACCCTTGATAGGATATTGGACCGACCATGCCAGATTCACGGCCACCCTGATAAGCCAGCTAATCATACCAACAGAAACTGTTGGGTCTTCAAGCAGGCAGGCAGGCAAGCTCAACGCCAAACACAAGGGGAGGAGGCTGCCAGGCGATAAAGATGACGGAGCAGCTCACCAGCCAAATACCAGGGGCCAGAAAAAGTTTCCCTCCAAAGTTCGACCACTCCCAGAACGGAAATAGCAGTTCGGCTTCCGCCGCCCACCTCTTATTCCGGCAAGATTTACACCGCGCGTACATCACTACGCACTCAAGATACCATGGGCGTCGACGGAAGCACAATACGGACAACCCTGCGAGCATTCCCGTAACGTTTTTTATCTGTTTTTTGCCTTTCTTTCTTTATTATCTCTTAAAAAACAGGTGACGAAGAGGACAACATCTACAACGGACTCTATCGGAGTACAGATCCGTACACTCACCTAAGGGGCTACTTCCATTAAGGATCCCCCTCCCCGAGGACGGGCGGCGCAGACGTGCGACAGGAGGTCCAAAATCACTTTTTGTAGACCTTACTATTTATTTTGAGCCTGTAATATGCCTTTTTCCTCCATCCCTGACCCCCGAGCATGTCAAATAGCCGGTTTTGTGGTTTTATATATATATATATATATATATGAATTTATCATTGGCATATTGCTCCGCTCCCAGTAAATTTTATCCGAACTAATCTTCCATACTCTTTCAACAATGAGTACGGCCTTAACGGCTGTTTTACAGATGCGCCTTGGCATAACCTGCCAGGGGCTCGGTACGGGAACAAATGAGTTGCCACCAAAAGCTCGAACAGCTCTACAGCGTACTTTGGCGTCGCAAGTCTGGCCTTATATGCATCAGCTCCGAATCATTGTCTTGGGTCAATAGTTGGGTTGCCCGGCTCCTGTGCTTGCTACCGTATGTTCCGCTCTATCGGCTAGGGTAGTAAAGGGAGAACTACTGCGATTGTGCCCTGGTCTAAACCGGATGAGCACCTTAGTAGAGAAAGCCGAAAACTGACTGTCATGATGCGGCGAGAGCTGGTCAACCACTTGACGACTTATTGGAATCTTTAGTGATTCTCCATGTCACACGAAGGATCTTTTCTCAGATGAAATATGTAAGGCAACATACGCCGCATACATACCAGGGGCTATGTCGTAGCCCCACCATAAAACTCCTATGGCTAAGTGAAAGTGTTAACGCCTTATAGTCCGATTGCCTGGTTCGCCGCATTATCGCCTCCTTCATGGACCAAGACGTTGGATAAAGAGCGATTAAATGCTTTTCCGAACACCCCCGTACTTCCTACGAGGGGGCTGAAGCCGACGACTGGAAAACTTTCAGATTATATTCAAACGACAGTACAGGAGGAATTCACGCTTTCGAGCAAAACATACAAATAGATTAACTATAAAGTTGTCTTTTACAATTATCATACACATCACTCGAACATTATGTCTTTTGAGCATTGACCCTGTATCAAGCGGGCAGCCTCTAGGACGTCTTCAAAATAATGCTCCGGTTCCGGACGGTCCTTGCCTTTGGGTGGACCCTTCATCGCAATCTCGATGGCCTTCATCTTCCCCCAGAACGTCTTGACTCGGGCAAAGGCCATCCGTGCACCCTCAATGCACGTTGACCGCTTCACAGCGTCGATACGCGGCACCGCATCAACAATCCTTTGTACCAAACCGAAATAGCTATTCAGAACAGGCTCGGTTGGCCACAACCGGATTATGACATCCTTCATGGCAGCGCCGGATATCCTATGAAGTTCGGCCCATTGGGACATCTGTTCATTGAGCAATAGGGGGCGCTTTGATGCGCCAAACTACGACCAAAAAAGCTTCTCCGTTGCATGCCCATCTCGCGCTTGGTAATACTGCGCCGCATTAGAAGAACTCTTCGACAAGTCCAAGAACTCATTCGGAGAACTCCACACTTGGTTAAGCTGGGCATAGTTCGGGTCGCCGAACTTAGTTTGCAGCAGAAAGGGCTTTCCAGCCGCAATCTCCCTTGCCTGTCGAATCTCCTCACGGGCTGCTCTGGATTCCGACCGCGCTTCTCTCGCCTCTTATAAGGCCTTATCCAGATCAGCCGTTAAGGCTTTGCTCTCCTTCTCCAGAAATTCACAGCGGCCGGTAGCATTCTCCCGTTCGAGCGTCATCATGGACATCTTCTCCTCGTCTTGGCGCCGTACAGCTTGTTCAGCTTTTAGCTCAACCAACACCTTTTCGGCAGCCGCATTGCTACATCGGGCCTGCTCCTTTGCCCGGGCCAGCTCCGCTCGAAGTGCTTCAACGGCGGCAGCACCATCTGCAGCCATGCATATTCCAGCATCTAAATTTCAGCATCATGCTTATTACACAAAAGCGTATGGGGATTGCCCCGAATACATACCTTGCGACTCGTCAAGACGCATATTGATTAACGCAAGATCATCCCCTGCCACATCAATCTTCCGCTGTAGCTCGGCAATTTCCATAGTCCGGGAAGTGGCCAAGGGGGAAGCAGCCTGTGTTCAAATTCATCAGGTTAGTCCTCAAACGATCTTTTTCGATCCTCCGTTTGCCTCCTAGTGGAAGGCAACCCGACTCTCAGGGGCTACTACCTATACACAGGCGCATCTTTGCAAATAAAACATAACTGTAAACATTATGTCACAAACCTCGAAGCCCTTCAGTAAGCTCATGAAGGCTTCATTTAAACCGCTTTTTGCGCCCAAAATCTTCTCGATCACCGTACCCATCAAGGTACGCTGTTCCCCCAAGACAGATGCTTTTTGCAACATGTCCCGCAATATATCCGGAGCCTCCTGGTCTCCGGAATCCGCTCTAGGAGCACCTCCGTCCTCTAAAGGAATCTGTTCACCCATCCCCAAAATCACTATCGACTGCGAGCCAGACAGTCCGGGGCCTTTGTTATCATCAGCCCCGGGTTCCCGGACGGTCAGAGATCCGCCTTTGGGTGAGGCCTCTTTTGTCCCCTGATTAAGAGGGACTCTCCGCGACGACACTTCAGAGTCATCCGCCTTATTGGGCGAGGAGGTTGGAGGAGGTGTCTCGCTCTCCATCATCTCTGGAAGGAGGCTCCCCAAAGACGAAGATCGCCCAGATAAATTATGTGCCGACCTGTAAAAATGCATAAATATGTTACGTGTATCTTCGGTAACAACAATGGAGCGGGACACTATCAAAGTACTCCGGATTCTCTTACAGTTCGGCCGAGGGCTTGTTCCCTCGCCGGAGCTGTTCGACGGCGTCACTTCCCGAACCTAGGCCACTCGATGGTGGCATCTTGCCCTTCTTGAAAGACCGCCCCTCCCGATCTTCGGAGGCGGCCCTTTTCCTCCTGCTTGGAGAAGGGATATTGGGTCCTTTTCCGCCTTTGTCTTCGGGCGAGGAAAGGTCGATTCTCCGAACTCAGTGTCCGAGTTACCTCTGGAACCAAGGTTGTTGAGGATATAGACCTGGGAGTCACCCGCCAGGAGGGCCGGGTTATACTAAGGGTCATTGCCCGAAGCCCGGAGCTAAGTTTCAAGATAGTGGGCCAGAGATGGGCTGAGACCCGGCCATGGCTTAAAGCCCGTAGTACAATCTTTATTGTTATAGTAGACTTGTAGTGTAAGGCAAGTATTGTTTAGAGTCCGAGCCGGACACTCTTATGAGCCGGCCGGGACTCTAAGGGCCGCTGGGCGTCAGCCTCCCTATATAGAGGGACGACCCGGCAGCGGTTTAGGGGCGACAACAATCTCATCGAGAGCCGGGCATAGCTGTTTAGCTCCCTGGCGATCGTAACCCTAATCAATAACACCTCGAACTGGATGTAGGCTTTTACCTTCACCGTAAGGGGCCGAACCGGTATAAACCCTTGTGTTTCTTGTCCCGCATAACCCCTTCAAGCTTCCTAGTTGCGATGGCTCCACGACTAAGTCCTAGCTCAAGGACATCTGCCGTGACAATTCCACGACAGTTGGCGCCCACCGTGGGGCAGGCGCACGGTGGATTTGAGTTCTTGAAGGGCAGCTTCGAAGGGCTCAAGGGATACGCTGTGGGCCGGATGACCAAGAGTCGTCGCGGCAAGCTCTACGTCGACGATGCGGACTGGGGCCCCGACGCTGGCTCAGTGGAGTACGGGTACCGGGTCCCCTTCGGTGGAATTCATGTCTTCATCGGCAAGATTGGTGAGCCGGGCCCCGAGCCGGATCCCCGCGCCGATCTCGTCGAAACGGCTCAGCGCGCACGACCCGCCCGGGCCCGGCCTGCCTTAAGGCGCGCTTTTGTGGGATGCATCCACGGAGGGCCCTCTGATCCATCCGGGTCTGGTGATGAGGCGGTCGCCGGCTCTGACGGCGAGTCGGCCGCTGATGAGTCAAACTCGTTGTACCAACTTCAAGACGGCAGGCTCATCAGTTATTCCGATGGCGACAGTATTCCGGACCTTTTTGAGCCGCCAAGTCAGGTTGGAGTTTTTATGGCCGGCGCGCAGCCTGTTCAGGACCCCGTTGCCGGATCAGGAAACCCGGTGCCTTCCCCGGTTCAGGTGCTGATGGATCTCACGGACAAGATGACGGCCCTGTTAACTGCCACGGTTGACCCGGCAGATCAAGCTCAGCATGATGCGGAGGTGGCACAGTTAAAATTGGATCTGAGGAAAGCTAAAGAAGATCTTGCAGCAGAAGGGATCAGGCTGGCGGCAGAGCGGGCGGCTCTCGACGCCCGGACTCAGTTGATTCAGGCGCCGTCCTTCCAACTCACGATGGATCAAAACGCGGCCAACGAGGTCATGAGAAGGAGGCATCAGAAGGCCCAGTCTCGACTCCCGCCGGTTTATGATCCGCGCAATCTCTTCAACACGCCAGGTGCGGGATCCAGTAACCCACCAGGAGTCATTGCGCCCGGGTCAGGACCCCTTATTCAGCCACGAGTGATGGGGCCTCCCCAGGTGCCCCCTGCCCCGCCTCAATATGTGCCAATACCCCCGGGCCATTATAATAACCCGCTGGAGAACATGGTCGCCGCGGCGGCACGGCTGGCGGCTCTGCCCGTTGGTGGCGACTCTCCAACGGCTATTGAGACCCGCCGGGTCAGAGAACTCCTTCATACAGCACTGGCGCAACAAGAGGCGTACTCCTACAGCCGGGATAGGATCCACTCAACCCCTCGTCCAGGGCAGAGCCCGAGTTACAGCCGGCACATGGTCTCGGCGACCGGCTCAAGTAATGTCCAACGCCATGACCCGCCCCCTGGTCATGGCCCGGCTCATAAGGGAGCCTTCTACGTAGCAGACCAAGCACGCCAGGAGGCGGAGCAGGCGCCTCAATTGACGGCTTACCAGACCCCCCCGGCTTACCCGACGACGTCCGTTGATGCGGGTATCCCTACCAGAATCGGGGGTGTCCCTTGTTTGGTGCCAGCTATCCGTAATGAACGTCTACCCAAGGACTTCAAAGGACCTAGGAAGGTGCCTAACTATACAGCAGACTTACAGCCTGCAGCCTGGATTGAGAGTTATGAGATGGCTATGGAATTATTGGAAGTCAGTGAGGCGGCCATGGCCAAATATTTCACCATGATGTTAGATGGAACTGCCCGCACGTGGTTGAAAGGGTTACCGCCGAACTCCATTGGGTCTTGGGCTGAGCTGAAAGCCCGGTTCATTCAAAACTTCAAAGATACCTGCAGGCAATCTATGTCAATCGTGGATCTGACTAACTGTAAGCAGCAGGAGGGTGAATCCACGACCCATTGGGTTCGCCGGGTCAAGGAGATCATACATTCATCGGATAAGATGGATGCCGGCTCTGCAGTCTTAATGTTGGAACAAAACTGTCGCTTTGTGCCCCTAAAGATGAAACTCGGGCGGCTTAAGCGTGACTGTACTGATATGGGTACACTAATGGCGGCTCTTGTCAAGTACGCCGATTCTGATGGTACCAAGGATCCCCCTTCAGATGAGGAAAGGACAGGAAAGGGAAAGAAGAACGGCAATGGCAAGAGTCCTCAGTTTAACCCGGGGAATCAAGGAGGAGGCAAGCGCAAGGCCGATGGCAGCCTAGAGTTTGTAGCCAACACCAACTCTCAAGGTAATAACCAGCGACGCAAGGGGAGGCCCCCTCCCCGAGGCGGCGGGTCAGGACCTTCTCTGGAACAGCTGTTGAATGAACCTTGTCCGAGACACGGTTCTAGAGAGAAGCCAGCGACTCATCTGTGGAAGGATTGTGCTATCATGAAGGCCTTTAAAAACTACAATGGTCCGGGTGGCGGCTCAGGCTCCGGCGGCTTCCATGGCCCGGGCGGCGGGTCAAATTCCGATCCTCAGAACGGTCAAGGGGGCTTTAATCAACAGTCTGGTCAGGGTCATCAACAGCAACAGGGGGGCTATCAGACCAACCCAAAGCAGCTTAGCGGTGGACAGTATCACGTGTTCACCACTAGTTTGTGCAAACGAGACGAGAAGCTTCACAAGAGGGCTGTTAATGCTGTTGAGCCGGCGGTTCCACGCTACTTACGGTGGTCGGAGCAGCCCATAGTGTGGAGTAGGGAGGATCACCCTCCCCGGGTGGATAACCCGGGCCACCTGGCCTTAGTGGTGGCTCCTCAAGTGGGAGGCTATAAGTTCACAAAGGTCCTCATGGATGGAGGCAGCAGCATCAACATCCTCTATTATGAGACTTTCCGTCGTATGGGACTAGTCGATAAGAACCTCAGCCAGTCAAATACTATCTTCCATGGTGTGGTACCCGGTAAATCGGCTTATCCAGTCGGCAAGATCGAACTGGAAGTGGCCTTCGGTGATGAGAACAACTACAGGGTGGAGAAGTTGACCTTTGAGGTGGTCAAGATAAGAAGTCCTTACCACGCCATATTTGGACGGCCGGCTTACGCCAAGTTCATGGCACGGCCGTGTTATGTGTACTTACAGCTCAAGATGCCGGGTCACAACGGGACCATTACGGTTCACGGCAGCCGGAAAGTGGCTCTGGAGTGTGAGGAAGGTGACGCGGCTTATGCAGAGTCTGTTTGTGCCACAGAGGAGTTGAAATTTTATAAAGACAATGTCGACCCAACAGATATGACCTCTCTGAAAAAGCCGACCACGGAGAATGAACCAGCAATGAAGTTTAAATCAGCTGATGAGACTAAACTTGTTGATTTTGTTCCAGGTGACTCGTCTCAGCAGTTCAGCATCAGTGCAAATCTGGACCCGAAATAGGAAGGCGCGCTCATCGAGTTCATCCGTGAGAATAGGGACATCTTCGCATGGAAACCTTCTGACATGCCAGGTGTACCTAGAGAACTCGCTGAGCACACTCTCAATGTTGATCCAAAATTTAAGCCGGTCAGACAGTTCCTTCGACGGTTTAACGAAGAGAGGCGGAAGGCTATTGGTGAAGAAGTGGCCCGGCTTTTGGCGGCCGGGTTCATTGTTGAGGTTTTTCACCCAGAGTGGTTGGCTAACCCGGTGCTTGTACTTAAGAAGAACGGCACCTGGCGGATGTGTGTGGACTACACGGACTTGAACAAGGCGTGTCCGGCTGATCCTTTTGCTCTCCCCCGTATTGATCAGATCATTGATGCTTCGGCAGGTTGTGCACGCTTAAGTTTCTTAGATGCCTATTCCGGGTATTATCAGATTAAGATGGCAGTTAAGGACCAGGAGAAGACGGCGTTCATCACTCCCTTTGGAGCCTTCTGCTATGTCTCTATGCCCTTTGGGCTCAAGTGTGCGCAGGCGACTTACCAGCGTTGTGTACAGAATTGTCTCCATAAACAGATCGGGCGCAATGTTCACGCTTACGTGCACGATATTGTGGTTAAGTCCATCAAGGAGGAAACCCTGATAGATGACTTAAGGGAAACCTTCGATAATCTCCGGGTCTACAAGATGATGCTTAACCCGGCCAAATGTGTTTTTGGTGTTCCTGCGGGCAAGCTATTGGGCTTCTTGGTTTCTGACAGAGGAATTGAAGCTAACCCGGAGAAGATCAAAGCTATCACTTCTCTAGCTAAGCCGGCATGTATAAACGATGTTCAGCGTTTGGCCGGTCGCATCGCTGCTTTAAGCCGGTTCATAAGCCGCTTGGGTGAGAAGGCTATGCCCTTATATCAGTTGATGAAGAAAACTGACAACTTTGTCTGGAATGATGCAGCTAATACCGCTTTTGAGGATTTGAAAAAGCAACTGGTGGAGCCCCCCGTCCTTGCTGCTCCGGTTGATAAGGAGCCCTTGCTACTGTATGTGGCGGCAAACGCACGAGCCGTCAGCGTGGCTATTGTGGTGGAGCGCAAGGAGACGGGTAAGGAGCATCCGGTTCAGCGGCCGGTTTATTATGTCAGTGAGGTGCTCATTGAGTCCAAGCAGCGGTATCCGCATTGGCAGAAGCTCGTATATGGGGTGTTTATGGCGAGCCGGAAGCTTAAGCATTATTTTCAGGGTCATCCCGTCACTGTGGTCAGTTCCGCCCCTCTCGGTGACATTATCCAGAACAGAGAGGCTACAGGGAGAATTGCTAAGTGGGCTATAGAACTTGGACCTCATGACCTTAAATATGTGCCACGCACTGCTGTTAAGTCTCAGGCCTTGGTAGATTTCATCAATGATTGGACAGAGTCGCAAGTACCTGAGCAAAAGCCGGATAACACTTATTGGACTATTCACTTTGATGGGTCCAGGCAGCTGGAGGGCTCGGGAGCTGGTGTTGTCTTGGCTTCCCCTAAAGGTGAAAAATTCCATTCTGTGCTACGGTTGATGTTTCCTTGCACTAACAATACGGCTGAATACGAGGCTTTGCTCCACGGTCTTCGGGTGGCTAAGGAGATGAGCTTAAGCCGGGTGAGGTGCTTTGGTGACTCAGACTTGGTGGCTCAACAAGTATCAGGCACCTGGGATTCTAAGGATCCTCTAATGGCGGCTTATCGCCGCGAGGTTGATGCCATTGCTGGGCAGTTCCAGGGGTACCAAGTGGAGCATATTGATCGCCGGAGGAACGAGGCGGCGGATGCGTTAAGCCGGCTAGGCTCTCAGCGAAAGCCGGTGCCGCCTAACACTTTCCTGGATGTCCTGTATAATCCTTCGGTCAAGTTGCCTACAGAACAAGATTTGGTCATCCCTGACCCGGAGGCGCAACTGGTGGCAGCTCTTCATGTCATACCAGACTGGACAATGCCATATCTGGCATATATAACCCGGGGAGAATTGCCTGAAGAGGAAATTCTGGCCAGGCAAATAACCCGGCGGGCTAAGTCAATGATTGTTATCGATGGCGAGTTGTATCATCGCAGTGTTTCAGGGGCATTTCAGCGTTGTATCTCCCCTGAGGAAGGTCAAGAGATCTTGCGCGAGATCCATGAAGGGGATTGTGGCCATCATGCCGGTTCAAAATCTGTTGTGGCCAAGGCTTTCCGTCATGGTTTTTACTGGCTGACGGCTCACGCTGATGCAGAGGACTTGGTCAGTAAATGTGATGGCTGCCAAAGGTTCTCACGACGGGCTCATGTGCCGGCTCAGGAGTTGAGGATGATTCCAATCGCCTGGCCCTTTGCGGTCTGGGGGCTTGATATGGTTGGGCCTTTTAAACGGTCCAAGGATAAGAAGACCCACCTCTTGGTGGCAGTGGACAAATTCACGAAGTGGGTGGAAGCTGAGCCAGTTAGCAAGTGTGATGCAGCCACGGCGGTTCAATTTATGAAAAAGGTGATCTTCCGCTTCGGCTTTCCGCACAGCATCATAACAGACAATGGCACTAATCTGTCCAAAGGCGCTATGCAGGAGTTTTGTCAACGAGAGCATATCCGGCTTGATGTTTCTTCAGTAGCTCATCCCCAGTCTAATGGTCAAGCTGAGAGAGCTAACCAGGAGATTCTGAAGGGCATCAAACCCCGGCTTTTGGTCCCTTTGCAACGGACGCCGGGTTGTTGGGTGGAGGAATTGCCCTCCGTCTTATGGAGCATCAACACTACTCCTAACAGGTCTACAGGCTTCACGCCTTTCTTCATGGTTTATGGAGCAGAAGCGGTTCTCCTCAGCGACATCCGTCATGATTCACCTCGTGTGGCGGCTTATGTTGAGACGGATAATGAACAGGCGCGCCAAGATGCTCTGGACTTGTTGGACGAACAGCGTGATGTGGCAGCCGCCCGTTCAGCGATTTACCAACAAGACCTGCGCCGTTATCATAGCCGCCGGGTCAAGTCACGGGTCTTTCAGGAAGGCGACCTGGTGCTCCGGCTCATCTAGGATCAAACAGATGCACACAAGTTATCCCCACCTTGGGAAGGGCCTTTTGTGGTCAGTAAGAACTTGCACAATGGGTCATATTACCTCATTGATATCCGGGAGCATAAAGACTCGCGTAAATCTGAGGAGGAGACCCGTCGGCCGTGGAACATAGCTCAGCTTCGGCCTTACTACACTTGAGCTACCGGCTCTTGTGGTGTATATATTTATCTCAGCCATGTATATATTATGATAAGCAATAAAGCAGGACCTCTGTCCTTTTTTCTTCTCCAAATATACGTGTCATACTAATTTGAAAGGAGGATCCGGCTTATGATCGCATTCGAGTCTAGCCGTAAGCAGTAAGATCACTTGGGGGCTTCCTGTTCAAACATGGGTCGTCTTCGAACCAAAGAGAACATAGATGTCGATACCCATTTGATTGGCAAAGTGCCGAGCTCATTGGGAGGTTGCCTTTGGTCATATTTGAATCATAGTGTAACCCCTCTGAGAACCGACGTGGATCGTATTCGAATCAGCGTCGTTAAACAATTTTCAGAATCACTTGGGGGCTTCCTGTTCAAACATGGGTCGTATTCGAACCCAAGAGAACATAGCTGTCGGTACCCTCTTGATTGGCATCGCCACACCCATTGGGGGCTATATGATCGTATCCGAATCTTGGCTTAAACCCCTTTCGGGCCGGGTCTCTGGTCGTATTCGAACTGGAAGCCCCTAAGTTCCGATTTATCGCAAAGTCTACTCTGATTATGACAACGTATGCATGGCCGGGTTTCACTTGCCGGCTTAATTTTGGTTTATCTTGTTAGTTGAGCATCATGGATGTCATCAAGACAAGTAAATTCGAGTTAAGATACCAACCGTGCTACCCGGGTTATTTAACCCGGAAGTATGCTTACAGGCTGTTGAGTGTGTTATCACGACTGTGTTCAGAATATAGTTAAGGACCAGTCTTTTTGGTTTGTATTCCGGGTTATCCATCTCAAACACCTGATTGTCAGGGCGGTAAGCCGCCTTGCGACTTGTGATTTGCCTTTCTACGCAGATACTTAAAGGTATTTTTTAAGGTTGAGAAGGGCAAAGGGATAATTACGACCCGGAGGAACACAAAGGATAATTTCAAGAGTTTCCAGCATTCATTACGTGCACGATGGCACGGCAGAGATAAAATGTTGCACCTAGTCTATTACAAAATTCTTCAAGTCTCAGGGTTGGAGCGTTGTTCGGTGAACCGCCAGCCGCTTTACGATGCCTGCTGGGTTGAAGTCCCCGGCTCGTCTTCTGCTCCGGTTGCTCCCAAGACCTCGAAGGTTGATGACTTCCAGTCGATGCCGCTGAGAGCTTCGAACTGGGCTTCTTCGTCAATTAACCCGGCCGGGTCAATCTCGGGGGCGAAGGTGTGCTGACGAGCCGGAGGAATCAGACTAAGAGCTTCGTAGCGAGGGGTTGGAATCCTCTGATTCTCTGCGTTGTACCCCGGCTGATACTTGGTTAAGTCGGTGTCGTTCCCGATGATGGTGGCCACCGGGCGTACAGCCTTAACACACGCCGCGAAGTCCTTCTGGTCGAAGGTGGAGCCGTCTTCCTTCAAGCTCGGGTAACCCAGTGCGATGTCTGCCGGGTCTAGCTCCGGCAGGAATGCTTTGGCCCGGCTCAGCGCGGCAATTGCTCCGGATCTTGCGGAGGCTCGGCGTAGCTCCTGAATCCGCTGTGGCAGAACAGCAAGCCGGCGCAAGACTTCGGCCAGATGGGTTGGCACCTCGTTGGATAGGGCCACCACAGCTAAAGCGCGCTGTGACCCGGTGTAGAGTTGTTCCACCAGGGTGTACACGGCCTTTAGCTTGGTGACCACGCTCTGGTTCAAGTTGGCGCTTCTGGAACCTGTTTAACAACATCAGATGACCCGGTGACAAGGATGAATCAGGAGATGTAAACATTCTAACATGAATGAAAGCCGGTGAGGCGACTTACCGAAGATGGCGGCTACCATTTGGGACACTTGGCGCTTTAGGCTGGAGAGTTCGGCGGTTTTTTCAGAGAGTGCCTTCTCCGCCTGTTCCGCCCGGGTCATCAGTGCGGCTTTCTCCTCAGCCCAGGCCTTTCGCTCAGCGTCGAATTCAGTCTTCAATTTCTCCTGAGCGGCGATGCTGGAGACAAACTTGGCATTCGCCTTCCGGGTCTCCATCTCTTGAGTCTTTAACCGGCTCTTGAGATCCGCCAGGTCCGACTCTAATTTCTTGCCAACAGCCTGCATATTTTTCCGGGTTATTGACAGTCATTCTATAAAGTCCCAAGCGCTTTCCAAGCAAAGACACTTGGCACTTGGGGGCTAATGCATATTGAACGTATCTATCTATGTACGGCCGGCTCAGTTGAAGTATAAGTGCTAGACTTGGGGGCTAGGATGACAAGGATCACTATGCAGAAATAAGAAAACAGCAGAAGGTTACCTCAGATTTCTATTGGATCTGGTTGACCATGGCGATCTCGGCGTCTCGGCTCTTGTGAACTTGGCTGATGTAGCCTGAGACAAGCTCTCCAATGCTTAAATCGGTGTAGCTGGAGAGATCCAGATTCACCCGATGGGGTTGCAGCAACTCCCCCTTCGCGGAGCATTTGGCCAGTGCGGTCGGCCTCCCCGGCTCAACATACTCCGTCCGGGTAATTACCACGTCCGGGTCGTTAGCTGGTGGGGCTGAGCCGGACGCCTCCGGATTAGCTGACGCTTCGGTCGTTGTCTTGGTGGTCGGGGCAGGGGCTTCAGGCGCCGTATCCATGGGAATGGTGGCCTCGGAGGCGGCTGGCGGATCTTGAGCCGTCGTCTTCGGCTCAGGCAAGTCCGGCACTCCGGCTGACCTGGTCTTCTTTGTTCTTTTGGTGAGCTTTGCCTGGGCACTGAAAAGACAGAAGTGTTAGGCATACAAAGAGTAAATACAAACAGATAATGTAAGGTGATTGTTATTACCCGGGTGCAGTCTTGAAGGCCGGCAGACTTGATTGCAGGGAGTCACCCGAAGAGGGGGAGGTCTCCTGGTAATTGGAGTCAGAAGAATTAAGTGGTTGACGGATAACACCCGCCAACGGATGAAAAGGGTACAAGTGAGAAAAGACCTCGGTGCGACGTTTCTTTGTCGCGTCGGGTAGCCCGGCGGAGAGGTCGGTGTCCTTGCGGGCCCGGGTGAGACGCCGGCTTTCGTGAACCTGCTGCTTCAAAAGAAAGTGAGGGTCTTGATGAGCTAATGGATGAGAAAAGCTTACTTTCCGGGTTACCCTTCGGACTTTCAGCTGTGGCAAAGGCTCCGAGTCGGAGGGGAGTAATGTTACCTCTTCAATCACCGGGTTACTGGCGCCGGTGTCATCCTGTCAATAAGCAAAATGATGGTAAAGTGGACAGCAGCAACCAGTAAATACGGCAAGAGTTTAAAGGTTTAAGGGTTACCTCTGACTCGGAGCTATCGCTTAATTGCAGCAGCTCCGAAGCAGTGGGTCTGTTTCCCTTTTTGCGAGGGGCGGCTCTCTTGGCGGCTTTCTTCGCCTTCCTGGCCTTCTTGGCCGCCTCATGGTCATACTTGACCCGCTAGAATTTATCATCAGCCTGAAAAATACAGTAATGAGTTCTTAGTAAGATGACAGGTAAAAAATGGAAAGGTTAAAGTCAGCGGCTTACCGCTGGGGCTGGATTGGTCTTGCAGAACGGGGCTAGCCCGGTTCTTCCACAGTCTGCCAGGCTCTCGTTTAACAGAGCCTTGGTCTCTTCTTCCGCAACGTCTTCTGGAAGATCATTGCGACTGTGCCTCTGCGGGTCATCCTTTCGCCCGGTCTACTCACACATTAAGCCGGGGCAGCGGCTCAATGGGATCACCCGCCATGAGATCCAGACCCGGACCAGATCAATTCCGTTCAGACCATTGCCTAGCAGGGCCTTGATCTTGTTGATCGTTGGAAGCAAAGGTTGGCGTTCCGCGGCAGTAAGTTTGTCGGATAACGGGTGAGTCGGCTCCAGGCGTGTTGGGCGAAAGCCGGGCAGTGGATTCTCGTCAGCCGGGGATGTATCCTGGCAGTAGAACCAAGTCATATTCCAGTCCTTAGGGTGACTCGGCGGCTCTGCGTAAGGGAACAGACAGTCCCTACGTCGCTGGATGGAGATGCCGCCTAACTCTAGACTTGGCCCGTTGGCGCACTCATTTTGGCGGTTCAAATAAAACAGCTCTCTGAAGAGCAGTAGACTCGGCTCTTCTCCAAGATATACTTCACAAAAGACTTGGAAGTTGCAGATGTTGGATATGGAATTGGGTCCTATATCCTGAGGTCGAAGGTCAAAGAAGTTGAGCACATCCCGGAAGAATTTTGAGCCGGGCGGTGCAAAGCCCCGGCTCATATGGTCCGCAAAGATCACTACCTCCCCCTCCCTCGGCTGTGGTCTTTCTTCGGACGGATCAGGGGCACGGTAGGACATCACTTCCTTCCTGGGAAGATATCCGGACTTAACGAAGTTGGCCAGGGTCTCATCAGTGACGTTGGATCTCATCCAGTTGCAAGTGATGGGAGCTTTGGGAGGCATGGTGACGGTTGGTGATCTATGATAAAGAAGAAGGTGTCCGGGTTAATTATAAGCCGGAGTATATCATTCAAACTACAATGACGGCTTATGAAGGGGACTAATGGTATGTATTGATACGGTGGGTTATCTAAGCCGTCGGGGCATTCAGGATGAGTTGGTCATCTACGGCTTACTGCGGTTAAGTCGGAAGATACTACAGAGCATGGTTCTCTTTAAACCGAAAAGTTCTACGGCGCGTGTTTTCTTTAAGTCGGAAACATAAGCCGCCAAGATTCAAGGGCTGCAGTTTTTACTAAGTGTGGTAAAACAGATTTCATATATTACAGTAACTTTTTCGGATCAAAATGGTTGGGCAAGATGAAAATTTTCTAGACCTAAAGAAACAGAAACAGGAGAAGTTCTTAAGGTGGAACATGGTCTTTAAGCAGTAAAAAGAGGATTTTTTGCAGATGGAATGGATCTCGAACATTTACCGCAAAGGTTCTACGAAGAGTTAAGATCAACGGGGGCAGTGACTACAGGGGTTACTGAAACTTGCGGCAATGGAGAAGAACGCGAAGAACACAAGATGAACCCTACCACAGATTGGTTCTAGCAAGGCAGGGAAGACTCACCGGAGTTGAGGAAGAGCGAAGGTCGCCGCCGTTATCTGGTCCGGGTCAGGGTGATGCAGCGGCCGGGTCGATGAAGATCAGGGGCGCGACGGCGGCGGCGGCGGCAGAAGCTCGGGCAGAAGAACGACAGCGCGAGGAAGAAGAAGGAAAGTGTGAGAAGAGAGTGCCGGGCCGGCCTATTTATAAGGCAAGTCATAAGTGGGCGCGATATTCAAGGAGACCACGGCGTGGTTATCTCCCCCTCACGGCGCCTCGATTTTCGGAAAGACAGTAACAGCAGAGATCCGTTGCGGATCTGGCGGAGTAAAAAACGGACTTAATGGAGGATGACGTCACGGCGGATTATCCGGAGTCCGGAGAATGACGTCACACCGGGTTATGGCCTTCACACGAACGGTAAGCCGGAGATTTTTTCTGTCGGCAGAGTTGAAGATTGACACGAGCCGGCTCAAGTCAATCTGGGGCCTAATGTTGAGGATATAGACCTGGGAGTCACCCGCCAGGAGGGCCGGGTTATACTAAGGGTCATTGCCCGAAGCCCGGAGCTAAGTTTCAAGATAGTGGGCCAGAGATGGGCTGAGACCCGGCCATGGCTTAAAGCCCGTAGTACAATCTTTATTGTTATAGTAGACTTGTAGTGTAAGGCAAGTATTGTTTAGAGTCCGAGCCGGACACTCTTATGAGCCGGCCGGGACTCTAAGGGCCGCTGGGCGTCAGCCTCCCTATATAAAGGGACGACCCGGCAGCGGTTTAGGGGCGACAACAATCTCATCGAGAGCCGGGCATAGCTGTTTAGCTCCCTGGAGATCGTAACCCTAATCAATAACACCTCGAACTGGACGTAGGCTTTTACCTTCACCGTAAGGGGCCGAACCAGTATAAACCCTTGTGTTTCTTGTCCCGCATAACCCCTTCAAGCTTCCTAGTTGCGATGGCTCCACGACTAAGTCCTAGCTCAAGGACATCTGCCGTGACAATTCCACGACAGTTGGCGCCCACCGTGGGGCAGGCGCACGGTGGATTTGAGTTCTTGAAGGGCAGCTTCGAAGGGCTCAAGGGATACGCTGTGGGCCGGATGACCAAGAGTCGTCGCGGCAAGCTCTACGTCGACGATGCGGACTGGGGCCCCGACGCTGGCTCAGTGGAGTACGGGTACCGGGTCCCCTTCGGTGGAATTCATGTCTTCATCGGCAAGATTGGTGAGCCGGGCCCCGAGCCGGATCCCCGCGCCGATCTCGTCGAAACGGCTTAGCGCGCACGACCCGCCCGGGCCCGGCCTGCCTTAAGGCGCGCTTTTGTGGGATGCATCCACGGAGGGCCCTCTGATCCATCCGGGTCTGGTGATGAGGCGGCCGCCGGCTCTGACGGCGAGTCGGCCGCTGATGAGTCAAACTCGTTGTACCAACTTCAAGACGGCAGGCTCATGAGTTATTCCGATGGCGACAGTATTCCGGACCTTTTTGAGCCGCCAAGTCAGGTTGGAGTTTTTATGGCCAGCGCGCAGCCTGTTCAGGACCCCGTTGCCGGATCAGGAAACCCGGTGCCTTCCCCGGCTCAGGTGCTGATGGATCTCACGGACAAGATGACGGCCCTGTTAACTGCCACGGTTCACCCTGCAGGTGACGAAGAGGACAACATCTACAACGGACTCTATCGGAGTACAGATCCGTACACTCACCTAAGGGGCTACTTCCATTAAGGATCCCCCTCCCCGAGGACGGGCGGCGCAGACGTGCGACAGGAGGTCCAAAATCACTTTTTGTAGACCTTACTCTTTATTTTGAGCCTGTAATATGCCTTTTTCCTCCATCCCTGACCCCCGAGCATGTCAAATAGCCGGTTTTGTGGTTTTATATATATATATATATATATATATATATATATATATATATATGAATTTATCATTGGCATATTGCTCCGCTCCCAGTAAATTTTATCCGAACTAATCTTCCATACTCTTTCAACAATGAGTACGGCCTTAACGGCTGTTTTACAGATGCGCCTTGGCATAACCTGCCAGGGGCTCGGTACGGGAACAAATGAGTTGCCACCAAAAGCTCGAACAGCTCTACAGCGTACTTTGGCGTCGCAAGTCTGGCCTTATATGCATCAGCTCCGAATCATTGTCTTGGGTCAATAGTTGGGTTGCCCGGCTCCTGTGCTTGCTACCGTATGTTCCGCTCTATCGGCTAGGGTAGTAAAGGGAGAACTACTGCGATTGTGCCCTGGTCTAAACCAGATGAGCACCTTAGTAGAGAAAGCCGAAAACTGACTGTCATGATTCGGCGAGAGCTGGTCAACCACTTGACGACTTATTGGAATCTTTAGTGATTCTCCATGTCACACGAAGGATCTTTTCTCAGATGAAATATGTAAGGCAACATACGCCGCATACATACCAGGGGCTATGTCGTAGCCCCACCATAAAACTCCTATGGCTAAGTGAAAGTGTTAACGCCTTATAGTCCGATTGCCTGGTTCGCCGCATTATCGCCTCCTTCATGGACCAAGACGTTGGATAAAGAGCGATTAAATGCTTTTCCGAACACCCCCGTACTTCCTACGAGGGGGCTGAAGCCGACGACTAGAAAACTTTCAGATTATATTCAAACGACAGCACAGGAGGAATTCACGCTTTCGAGCAAAACATACAAATAGATTAACTATAAAGTTGTCTTTTACAATTATCATACACATCACTCGAACATTATGTCTTTTGAGCATTGACCCTGTATCAAGCGGGCAGCCTCTAGGACGTCTTCAAAATAATGCTCCGGTTCCGGACGGTCCTTGCCTTTGGGTGGACCCTTCATCGCAATCTCGATGGCCTTCATCTTCCCCCAGAACGTCTTGACTCGGGCAAAGGCCATCCGTGCACCCTCAATGCACGTTGACCGCTTCACAGCGTCGATACGCGGCACCGCATCAACAATCCTTTGTACCAAACCGAAATAGCTATTCAGAACAGGCTCGGTTGGCCACAACCGGATTATGACATCCTTCATGGCAGCGCCGGATATCCTATGAAGTTCGGCCCATTGGGACATCTGTTCATTGAGCAATAGGGGGCGCTTTGATGCGCCAAACTACGACCAAAAAAGCTTCTCCGTTGCATGCCCATCTCGCGCTTGGTAATACTGCGCCGCATTAGAAGAACTCTTCGACAAGTCCAAGAACTCATTCGGAGAACTCCACACTTGGTTAAGCTGGGCATAGTTCGGGTCGCCGAACTTAGTTTGCAGCAGAAAGGGCTTTCCAGCCGCAATCTCCCTTGCCTGTCGAATCTCCTCACGGGCTGCTCTGGATTCCGACCGCGCTTCTCTCGCCTCTTATAAGGCCTTATCCAGATCAGCCGTTAAGGCTTTGCTCTCCTTCTCCAGAAATTCACAGCGGCCGGTAGCATTCTCCCGTTCGAGCGTCATCATGGACATCTTCTCCTCGTCTTGGCGCCGTACAGCTTGTTCAGCTTTTAGCTCAACCAACACCTTTTCGGCAGCCGCATTGCTACATCGGGCCTGCTCCTTTGCCCGGGCCAGCTCCGCTCGAAGTGCTTCAACGGCGGCAGCACCATCTGCAGCCATGCATATTCCAGCATCTAAATTTCAGCATCATGCTTATTACACAAAAGCGTATGGGGATTGCCCCGAATACATACCTTGCGACTCGTCAAGACGCATATTGATTAACGCAAGATCATCCCCTGCCACATCAATCTTCCGCTGTAGCTCGGCAATTTCCATAGTCCGGGAAGTGGCCAAGGGGGAAGCAGCCTGTGTTCAAATTCATCAGGTTAGTCCTCAAACGATCTTTTTCGATCCTCCGTTTGCCTCCTAGTGGAAGGCAACCCGACTCTCAGGGGCTACTACCTATACACAGGCGCATCTTTGCAAATAAAACATAACTGTAAACATTATGTCACAAACCTCGAAGCCCTTCAGTAAGCTCATGAAGGCTTCATTTAAACCGCTTTTTGCGCCCAAAATCTTCTCGATCACCGTACCCATCAAGGTACGCTGTTCCCCCAAGACAGATGCTTTTTGCAACATGTCCCGCAATATATCCGGAGCCTCCTGGTCTCCGGAATCCGCTCTAGGAGCACCTCCGTCCTCTAAAGGAATCTGTTCACCCATCCCCAAAATCACTATCGACTGCGAGCCAGACAGTCCGGGGCCTTTGTTATCATCAGCCCCGGGTTCCCGGACGGTCAGAGATCCGCCTTTGGGTGAGGCCTCTTTTGTCCCCTGATTAAGAGGGACTCTCCGCGACGACACTTCAGAGTCATCCGCCTTATTGGGCGAGGAGGTTGGAGGAGGTGTCTCGCTCTCCATCATCTCTGGAAGGAGGCTCCCCAAAGACGAAGATCGCCCAGATAAATTATGTGCCGACCTGTAAAAATGCATAAATATGTTACGTGTATCTTCGGTAACAACAATGGAGCGGGACACTATCAAAGTACTCCGGATTCTCTTACAGTTCGGCCGAGGGCATGTTCCCTCGCCGGAGCTGTTCGACGGCGTCACTTCCCGAACCTAGGCCACTCGATGGTGGCATCTTGCCCTTCTTGAAAGACCGCCCCTCCCGATCTTCGGAGGCGGCCCTTTTCCTCCTGCTTGGAGAAGGGATATTGGGTCCTTTTCCGCCTTTGTCTTCGGGCGAGGAAAGGTCGATTTCTCCGAACTCAGTGTCCGAGTTACCTCTGGAACCAAGGTTGTTGAGGATATAGACCTGGGAGTCACCCGCCAGGAGGGCCGGGTTATACTAAGGGTCATTGCCCGAAGCCCAGAGCTAAGTTTCAAGATAGTGGGCCAGAGATGGGCTGAGACCCGGCCATGGCTTAAAGCCCGTAGTACAATCTTTATTGTTATAGTAGACTTGTAGTGTAAGGCAAGTATTGTTTAGAGTCCGAGCCGGACACTCTTATGAGCCGGCCGGGACTCTAAGGGCCGCTAGGCGTCAGCCTCCCTATATAAAGGGACGACCCGGCAGCGGTTTAGGGGCGACAACAATCTCATCGAGAGCCGGGCATAGCTGTTTAGCTCCCTGGCGATCGTAACCCTAATCAATAACACCTCGAACTGGACGTAGGCTTTTACCTTCACCGTAAGGGGCCGAACCAGTATAAACCCTTGTGTTTCTTGTCCCGCATAACCCCTTCAAGCTTCCTAGTTGCGATGGCTTCACGACTAAGTCCTAGCTCAAGGACATCTGCCGTGACAATTCCACGACAAAGGTCATCTTGGATTTTCGCACCCTCCCCTGCTGGTGCCTGGTACGGTGCCGAGGCCAGCATCCTTGTTAGCACAGGAGTAGCTGAGTCGTCGAGAAGGGGAGCTGGAAACCTGATCCGCTCCACCTTCTTTATCCAGTCCTAAAACTGTCGGTACCTTGCCACTGGGTATCTAATTATAAGGTATTCGGCAAACGGGTACTTACCGGGGTATCCGGATGGTTACAGTTTAGGCCAACATCTTCGGTGGTGTCCGTCCATTGCCTTCGTTTCCCGAAGAATAACCTCCACATTCCTTTGTGCGTAGTGCCGAAGAAGTGCTGAAGAGCCCGCGGCCCTTTTGGATTGAACTCCCACATGTGGAGTGGCCCTCGCTGGCACGGCAGGGTCCGGCGGACCAGCATTACTTGAACAACGTTGACGGTGTTGATGCCCCTCTCAATGAGGTTTCGGATGCGACTTTGCAAAGTCTGCACCTCGTCCGTTGATCCCCAGTCCAACCCCTTATTAATCCACGACGCAAGCTGAGTTGGGGGTCGGATCGAAATGCAGGCGCTGCTGCCCACTTGGAGCCACGGGGCTCGGTGATGTAGAACCACCCCTGCTGCCACAGATCGGAGGACTTAGCGAAGGATCCTTTCAGCCAAACAGCGCTGGCGAGCTTGCTCACTATGGTGCCGCCGCACTCTGCCTGCTCCCCCTCTATCACTCGCGGCTCCACATTGAAAGTCTTGAGCCACAAGCCGAAGTGCGAAGGAGTTCGGATGAAGGCTTCACACGTGACGATAAACGTCGAGATAAGAAGAATAGAGTCCGGGGCCAGATCGTGAAAGTCTAGCCCATAATAGAACATGAGCCCTCGGACAAAGGGATTAAGCGCAAACCCTAACCCGTGGAGGAAGTGGGACACGAATACGACCCTCTCGCCGGATCTGGGGGTGGGAATAACCTGCCCCTCGGCGGGAAGCCGATGGAGAATCTCTGTGGTCAGATACCTCGCCGCCCGAAGCTTTGCAATGTCACTCTCCGTGACGGAAGAAGCCACCCACCGGCCTTGACGGCTGGATCCGGACATGATTGGAGCCTGCGGTGGTCTAAATCCGGGTGTTGGAACTCGGGGAAGCAAGGGTCGAGGAAGAAGCAAGCGTAAAGGAACAAGACGTGCCTGTGCCCGTATATAAAGGCCGCGAATATCAAACGTCTCCTCCTGGGCCTCAAAACTTACCTATTCCCAAGAGTTGTACCCAGGCAACGGTTGGGTCGCCCACGTCCGGGTTGATAAGAATCCCTTAAGAAAAAAAAGTGAGACACGATCTCCGCTTGGATAAGACATGCCAATGAAACCACGCCTCGAGACGTGGGACGACGGGCCAGCCAAACGGCTCAAAAATAATTGCCGTGCAGGCATGATGTCATACTACCCAAAAAGTCGTCAGCGGATTGGACTCATGAAATATTATATCCTCTGCAATTGTGTACACAGGTCCGGATACAATCATTACATCTAAAGATTACCTTGGAGTTCGGGAAAGGGAACCCGCCTTGCAATGTCGAAGACAATCTGCGCGTCGGACTCCTCGTCATTGAAGCCAGGTTCAGGGGCTACTGAGGGAGTCCTGGACTAAGGGGTCCTCGGGCGTCCGGCCTATTATCAGTGGGCCGGACCGGTGGGCTGTGAAGACATGGAGGCCGAAGACTGTACCCGTGTCCGGATTGGACTCTACTTGGCATGGAAGGCAAGCTTGGCGACCAATTATGAAGATTCCTTTCTATGTAACTGACTCCATGTAACCCTAGATCTCTCTGGTGTCTATATAAATTGGAGAGCATAGTCCGGATAGGCGGATACTCATTACCATAGTTATACAGGCTAGGCCTCTAGGGTTTTAGCCATTACGGTCTCGTGGTAGATCAACTCTTGTAACACTCATATTCATCAAGATCAATCAAGCAGGAATTAGGGTATTACCTCCATAGAGAGGGCCCGAACCTGGGTAAAACATCGTGTACCCCGTCTCCTGTTACCATCGATCCTAGACGCACAGTTCGGGACCCCCTACTCGAGATCCGCTGGTTTTGACACCGACAGGCATGTTCGTCCAATTTCCTCGGGCGAACAGTTTTTCACCACGGCTATAAATACCCCCCTCCCTTCCTCACTTCGTTTTTACTCCGCTCGACCTCACTCCCTCGCTCGAGCTCTCAAAACCCTAGCGCCGCCGCTGCTTCCATCATCGCCGGTGAGGAAGAGCTTCACTGTCTCGACCTCGTCGCCGTCGTACTCGCGCCGGCCGCGGATTTCTTCACTCCGCCGCCGCCGTAGCTGTCTTCCTCTGCCAAGTTAGGGTGTGGAAGATCTGAACTGACGAACTTCTAAATATACACTTCCCAGTTCGTCGTGTTCTTTGTCAAGGGTAATTAAAAGTTACTTTTACTGCCCTTGTTGATTCTGATGATTTCTACAAAATCTTCAAAAGGTGTTTATTCTTTAAATCCTCACACACTAAACACCTCACATAACATATGTTCTTGATCTGTTTCCTAAGCAACATTTTTCTTCAAGATTCCTCAATTGTGTGGATTTTCAATCTGTACAACTCTGGAATCTAAGTCAAACAACACTTAGTGAAATTCCTCAAGACACATCTGGTCAAATTCCTCCAACTTGTTCTATTTGCAAAAACTTCTGAGAACGCATATGACCTCTCCAAATTCTTTGCAACTATATTCTGTTCATAGGTACACATGTCCGTGGTTGAATCTCTAGGTTCTCATCAACTTAACTCATTTGCAGCGTTCCTCGAACAAAAGTTGCACACCTATTCAGAGAATTCTATCGTTCAGGTTCCTTAGCTGGAGAAAATGGCTGACGGCAAGAAACCTCAGAAGGGAGGAAAGAAATTGGGAGTCAACATAGCGTTTGAAATTCCTGAGGATATCTATGATGAATATTGCACTCCTGATGAGGCCAAACATGGCAAGGAGACCAAGAATGATTGCAAAGTGCGCATTCAGAGGATAGAGAGGAGATGGGCCAGAGAATGGAGGGAATATCGCTACGTCAATCCTAACTACATGAAGAAATTCGCTGTACACCCTCCATGCCCAAGACCTCCATTGGCACCTGGCCAAGAAGCTGATCCCTCTAGCATCAGAAGAGGTGAAGAATTTTCAAAGGAATGGGCTAAGCGTCAAGCCAAGCTGGCCAAAGTGGCAAAAGAAGTAGTGAAGAAATTCAATGACGATTCTGCTGCTACTGCTGTTGAGGCCTCTGCTAGCAAGCCTAAGAAGGCCATGCCCAAGAAGCCTGCATACAAGCCCATGGCTTCTGCACCAATGTCCTCACCACCAAGCTCATCTGCAATGCCCTCACGGCCGAGCTCCGCAAAGCCCTCACGGAAAATTCCTCAAGCTGCACCAGCTCCTCCAAAGTTCTCAGCTCCTCCTTCAAAATCCTTAGCACCTGTGCATCTCGCCTCGTGCCAAAGGACAACTGGCATCTCTATTGCCTCAGGAGCCTCTGCAAGTTCTTCGGCTCCTCCGCATTCCTCAACTGGCCCCACTCTGCTAAAGACTAAGGCCACTGCTGGACGAGGTTCTCGACCAAGTCCTCACAAGAAGCAGGTCGCCTTCCAAGTGCCGTCTGATGACGACGAAGCTGATGATGAGGAACTCGCTGAAATCATCAGAGATAGACAGCACAGGGCCGCTAGAGCCAAAGGCAGTAATGTGCCATTGATTCTGGATCCAAAGTTGATCCTCGACTTCATCGACTTGTGGCACAAGGACCCCAACACACCTCTGCCTGAGATGAACCTCACTCCTGGTCAAAGTCATGTGTTGACTGCCTTCATTAATAAGGAGAAATGAAAAAATGAACAGGGGAGGAAGGTGAAGAAAGCACAGTACAAGAAAGAGCGCTTTCTGAAGCAAAACGTTTTGAAGCTTTCACCTGAAGAACTTGTAGCTCTGCAATCAGAGATCAAGAGTCTAAGTGATGAATTTGATCACTACTATGTTGACTGGCTTGGAGCCAAGGTCAGATTTGCGAAGTTATCTGAGAAATTCACTACCAATGTTGCTGCCCCAACGTAACAAGAAATTCCTCAAGCTGAAGAATCTACTTAGCCTACTGAAGAACATGCCAGCATCGTTGATGAAAATCAAGCTGCTGATGAAATTGCCAGGGCAACCACTAGTGTTGCGCCTGAAGAACAAGTCAGGCCAGCTGAAGCTTCAACCGCTGTGCCTGAAGAAACTGACCATGCCAGGGCAACTGCATCAGTTGTGCCTGAAGAAAATGAACCAATTTCCTCTGCTCCTCCTGCACCTACACCAAGTCCATTTCTTCCTTCTGCATCAGATGCGAAGAAGACCAAGGCTGCAGAGCATGCAACAGTGAAGAAAAGGAAAGCATCAACTTCATCAGGATCTTCAGCTCCGAAGAAGATGAAGACATTGACATGCTCTTTTGAGAATCCAATTGATGTTGTTCCGGTCACATGCATGCCATCAAAGGAACTCATTCCCTTTGGTGAAGATTATGCGATCCCAAGCGGATCTAATGAAGACATTCCTTCTGCTGCTTCTTCAGAGCAGTTGGATGAAGAGATTGAAGTGGATACAATCCCTTCGACCCCAGTTGTCTCATCGCCCATGCCTCGGTTCACAGCTAAAGAGGCAGGCGTTGAAGAATTGAGTGAAGAAGATGAGGACGTGGACATTGGGAGTACAACACCTATGATGAATGATGACTTTTGGGAAAGTCAGCACCCCAATTCTCCATTGTTCACTCCTCTGCAACAAATTCCTCAGTCCCCAGTGCATACTGAAGTTCACATGGGCTCTGAAGAACCTCGCACCACTCCGTCCATTCATGAAGAGATTCCAGCCACTAGTGCTGATGAAATTGCTACTGAAGAATTGAAGAACTAGGCTGCAACTGAAGAAGAAACTGAAATTCCTCAGCCTGTGGTTCCTGAGATTGTGATTCCTGAGGTTGTGATGCAATTGACTAATACTCCTCAGCCCAAGCCAAAGGATCCTTTCTCTAAGAAGCAAAAATTCAAGGCTGATGACTTCTTTCACGAGCATGTGTTCTTCACAGATTACAACCCTTATGACTCTGCTTGTCTTAGAAGGAAGCGTTTCTGGACTCCCAGCCAAGCCAACTTCTATTCTTCACTACTTTTCAACAAAGACAAAGTCTTCGACCAGGAGCATATTCCTCACGTGGACATGGAATCGCTGCCTTGCTTCACGCCAGTCCTCAGTGTTCTTCATGACACTGGACTGCTCAACTTCTGCACTGATATTGTTGATTGGAATGAAGAGCTAATTCTTCAGTTCTATGCAACGCTGCACATCACAGGAAATGCTGAAGATGTGAACTCTTGGGTATTGGACTGGATGACAGAAAACACTCACTTCAAAGCACCGGCCTCTGAACTGCTTCATGCCCTACCTGTCAGTCATCCCCTTGAAGGTGCTCATTGTATATATCATGAACCTGAGCTTACAGATCACTACATGCAAGTGTTGATGAAGCTGCTGAAGCCCGGTCAAGCCCCAAGCACAAAATTCCTCGTGAAGGAATTGCAGTATGTGCCTCGGACTGTCTATCGCATTCTGACGAAGACTTTGAGTCCAATCAAAGGCCCCGACTCGAATGATGAAGAGGTCGTTGGCATCATGAAGAATCTGCTTTGCAACATCATTCATGGCGTTCCTGTCAACTACCATGATTTCTTCATGAGGACTCTGGCCAATGTTGCATTATCTCCATTTGAGTTGAAGCCTTACGCTCCTTGGATTATGAGATTCCTCAGAACAAGGTCTTCACTCAACTACAAGGCTGACTTTCAAAACCATCTCAGCTACTTGCCCCCCATTGAAGTCTTCAAATGGACATTTTCCTCAGCTGATGAAAAGGGCAAGGCCACTGCTGTTATTGATGAAGGCATTCGTCCATTGAATGGTCAGTTCCGCAAAGCTGCATTCTACTCCACCAATGATGACTCTGCCACTCATGACTCTGCCTCCAATGCTTCAAAGCAAAATCCTCAAGCCACAGCTCCAAGAGTGATGACTGATCGTGAGCTTCTCCTCAGTCTTCACCAGAAGGTCGATCGCAACCACAAATGGGTTAAGCATCAGTTTGGTTCAATTCCTCACAACATGACTACGACAAACAATGCAGTGAAGAAGAACCACTACTACCTCCATGAAGTCTTCGGTCGCACCTGGGCTGTTCTGTCTCATCTTTATAGCGAAGAAGATCTGAAGCAAATCGGCCTCCAACAAGACTTTGACTGGTCTCAACCACCAGCGAAAAATTCAAAGTTCCTTCAACGGTAGCCAGCTCATATTCTTCATCACGCGACACGGATGAGCATGAAGATTTGGACGACACTGCGGCAGGCCCTACTACAACAACCGACCCCAACAACGCTGACGCTCCTCCATCAACATGATATTCTTCAGGGGCGTTAGTCCTCATTTTTCGAACCTTTTGGTCATTCAATGACAAAGGGGGAGAAATTTGAGTTAGTCTTCAAGCGGGTCTCTCTATATGGATCGAGTTGTAAACTTAAACCCGATGGTGGTCTGATACTTTTGTTGTGTTCTTCTGCATGCTATTTCCTCATATATGTTAATGCACGCATGCTGAATTACATCAGTCACCATATTTCATCAAGCATTTCAAATTCTTCATATCATATGTTAAATGCGTTTATGAATTACAAGATATAGGGGGAGATCTCCATGATTCTACTCTTCAAATGTGCATTGCTTCAAAAGCAAATTCCTCACTATGCAGATCTTCAGGGGGAGTTCTTCTATATCTTGCAATCAAATTTCTCAATATCAGTATTTACACTTCATATGTTTATCCCTGTTGAAAAATTAACCTATATTGTCATCAATCGCCAAAAAGGGGGAGATTGTAAGTGCATCTAGTGCCCCTTAGTGATTTTGGTGTATTGAAGACTTATAGGTTAAGGGACTAATGTGTTTGTGAGTGTACACATGTCTATAAGTCTATGAGGAGTTTGATATTTACAGAGAAAGTCGACCCCTAAAAATAATTATCTTCAACTGAAGACTTTGGAATTGTGAAAACTTTCTGAAGACTTTGAAAGTGAAGAAATTGGTGTGACCGTGAAGACTTGGATTTCACGCGAGGAACATGAAGCGTGAAGATTTTTGTTTTCGTAGTATCATTTTCTCTTTCTTGAGTCATAGGAAACGTCGTACTGTTAAAGGGGGTCGAGGAAAAACTAAGGAAAAGTTTCCAAGTGATGCTCAACTCAAAACCCTACACCTACCAATCCTTTCGAGTGAAGCCATTGGAAATCTCATACAGTTCAGTCAGTTTCTTCAGTGACAGAGACGAAGTTCTTATGGTCTCTGAGGAATTTGTTCTGACTGAGTAGTTAGGAATTCGCCAGTGCGGATTGCCTACAAGTGAGGAACATGATAGCCCTGAGGAATTTGATAGTCAAATTTTGGACCGTTGCTGTGCTATGCGCCAGCTGTCCCAAAATATCTACCCACCTAACGGTCATGTCATTGAAGGGCATTATGTCTTATCATGTCGGGCTGCTCCCTAGGCTATAAATAGCTGGCCCCTACAACCATTAGCTAGTTGGCTGCTCCGAGAGAAACTGACACTTGTCATTGAGAGCATCCCGTCCTCCGAGGACTTTGAGCGAAAATCATCAAGTGAGGAAAACCCAAACCCAAACACCTACAAACCCAAAGTGATTGAGCATCACTGAAGAGATTGATCCTGCATGGATCCGACGCTTGTTACCTTTGAAGACTGTGCATCTTCCAGACGGTTAGGCGTCATGGTCTAGAGCATCCAAGAGGAAATTGTGGATCACCGAGTGACCGAGTTTGTGAAGGTTTGGAAGTCACCTGAAGACTTACCACGAGTAATTGGACGAGGTCTGTGTGACCTTAGTTCAAGGAGAATACGGTGAGGACTGTGTGTCCGGGACTGTGTGTCCTCAGGTTTAAATACCTAGCCGCTCCAACCAGACGTACAATTGTCACAGCAGTTGGAACTGGTCTACCAAATCATTGTCTTCACCAAGCCAACTGGTTCTATTTCCTCAACTCTTTCATTTTCTCATTACCGTGTTGTGTACTTGTTCATATCTGTTAGAAGACTTTGACTGAAGACTTTCTTAATTTCCTCAGTTCAATTTCTTCAGTCTGTTTGTCTTCTTCCTGTTTATCCTGTGTTTACGCTTTCTGTACTCCGTGCTTGTTTTCATTTCATCATGATAACCATGCGTATGTTCTGTTATGTTTGCATCTGAGTACTTATTCCGCTGCAAGTAGTTCTTCGCTAAGGAATTTCCTCACCCTGAAATTCCTCAGTGAAGAATTTCTAAAAATCGCCTATTCACCCCCCCCCCCTCTAGTCGACTTAACGCACTTTCTGAGATGAAAGATTTGGGTAAAACCAAATTTTGTCTTGGTTTGCAACTTGAACATTTTTCTTCAGGAATACTTGTTCACTAGTCTGCTTATATCCAAAAGATATTGGAAAAGTTCAACATGGATAAAGCATACCCGTCAAAAACACCTATGGTTGTCAGATCTCTTGATAGAGATAAAGACCCATTTAGACCTAAGGGTGGTGATGAAGAGGTATTAGGACCTGAGTTTCCTTACCTCAGTGCTATTGGAGCGCTAATGTATCTAGCGAACTGCACCAGGCCTGCCATAGCATTTGCAGTTAATTTACTGGCTAGATACAATGCATCACCAACGAAAAGGCATTGGGTTGGTGTGAAGAATATTTTCAGATATCTTCCGGGCACCAAAGATCTTGGTTTAGTCTATCAGAAGAATCAAGAGAGAACCATGGTGGGGTATTGTGATGCTGGATACTTGTCAGATCCCATGATGCCAGATAGCAGACTGGTTTTGCCTTCTTACCAGAGGTACAGCCCTCTCTTGGAAGTCAACAAAGCAAACCTTAGTGGCAACGTCCACCAATCATTCTGAGATAATTGCTTTGTTCGAAGCATCATGTGAATGTGTATGGCTTCGCAGAATGATGAACTTTGTCCAAAGTTCAAGTGGGATTTGTTCTTTGAAATCACCCACCATTATCTATGAAGATAATGCTGCTTGTATTGCACAAATGCAAACGGGTTATATTAAGATCAATATTACAAAGCATATTTCTCCTAAATTATTTTATCCCCATGATCTGCAAGAAAAGGGGGAGATAAGTATTTTGCAAACGAAGTCATGCGATAATCTCGCTGATCTATTTACTAAGTCCTTACTAAGCTCTCTGTTCCATAAATATGTATCTGGAATTGGTATGAGACGACTTCGAGATTTGCAAAATTCAGGGGGAGAAATATTCTAGGATATAACCTGTTGAGATTTTTAGTATTGCACTCTTTTCCCTTTGTGAGTTTTTCCAAATGGTTTCTCATGTAAGGTTTTTTAATGAGGCAATATCAATGCAAGCATGGACGATATATGTCGCTTTCTCCTTATTTTCCCACTGAGTTTTAGAAGGAGTTTTCCATGGCATATTGTATATTTCTCCTCAATTTTTCCCGCAGGGTTTTTGCAGGAGATGATTCCAAAGGCTGATCAGTCACAAGGACAAGCAAGGATTAGGGGGAATGTTAGGATTTAACTATTAGAGATAATCCTTGTTGTAAATAACAGCATGCACGGGATCCTCTCGAGGCAACCGCTGCCTCGTTCGTGCGTGAGCCTCTCCAGGCAACCATCGCATCCGCTCCTCGCATCCCCTCGAACGGGCGCATCTTCTCGTAGCGTCGGTTCCCCTTGTATAAATGTGTGGTCATCAATGGAATAAGATAGTTCGATCAATTCGTTCTTCCACAGAGATCACACGTCACCACTTACATATGGGCTCGATGTCGGGTTGGCCCCGCATTTTAGTGAATCTGCGAAGGGCCAGTGATACGCGCTAGCGCGCCGGCCCAAATTTGGGTCGGTCGCAGTGCATGCTTTGGATGCGTACACGTACGACCGTCAGATCTGGACTTCTCCCTATCATTTTTCCTCCCAAAAAGTAATCCGGTGACGCCAGCGGAGAACTAGAGCAGCGGTGCCGCAGGTACTCGCCATGGATGACCGCCTCCCAAGCCGCCGCTTCCAGTGGCGGAGCCAGGATTGAAGCAAAGCCCGGGCCCCAAAAAAGTTCCGGCAACATGGGATAACTTTGGCACTTATAACTACCCAAAAAACATTATGACATTTAATATAAAAAAGCCATATGTGGTAACAAACGAAAAATCTCAATTCTTCAGTAACTCTAGATTTTAATCTCAGTGCTTAACAATCCAACAGAAGAGATAAAACATGCAAAACTAGAAATAATACCAGGATACAAAAGAGCACCAAATCAGTTGTTTATTTCATTTGCGCCTCCCATAACATGATCAACGGCAGAAGAAGAAGAAGAAGAAGAAGAAGAAGCAACACCTTCAAGACATGAAAAGTGCAATTTCATAAGAAAAGACATAAACATAGTGAAATAATAATGATTAATTAAAACCTAAAACTTACCTCTATGAGGAGGTAAAAACCCTCTGCGATCCCTATACGCTTGAAAGCGATATAAAATATCTCTTCATCTTCTATTTCTGCAATATGAAATTTAGTGACATAAAAATGTTTCAGTTTCAAATCAAAAATATATATAGACTTAGGCAGGACAGAGTTGGTTCAAGGTTCAGTTATTTTTTTTCATATCATACATAGACAGGGGTTATACATCAATTAAATTGTAGTTCGGAGTCGGGCAGTGGCCGGAGTAGAGCAGCGGCAGGGTCCTAGAGAGATGAGGAGTCCGGAGTTAGGAAGTGGCCGCTGGCCGGAGTACAGCGGCGCCGCCGCGCGGCTAGATCAACAGCCAGCAGCGGCAGTCCAGCGGGGAGCAGCCGAGCATGGGAACTTGGGGGCCCTACCGGCCGCCTTGGGGGTGGGGGAGTTCTGGGAGCAGTCGCTGGCGGCGCGGCAGCGGCGCACAGGAGGGGAGGCAGTAGTCCCGGTCACTTAGCTCCTGAGTCGCGTACGAGCAAACTGGTGTCTAGGTCGTGGTCGCTTCGCTCTTGCATTCGGGCCTTGACTATGTTCTTGGGCTAGGCCCCGGGCCCATGTGAAAAACATAGCATAGTAATAGCTATGAAAAAATTCACGCCTCGGCCTGGGCCTTGGGGGCCTGGGGTGTAGATTCGCCATGGCTGCTTTGCCGCTAGTCTCTGCCGGTCGCCGCCCTTACCGGTGATCGGCGCCTCCCATACGTTTCTCGTCGGCTTCACGCATGCAACACCTAGTGATTGCAGGTTGCAGCCAAAATTTGGCATGGGTGCAGCTCCGATTAACAACGTGGCGCAGCTCTGATGGCGGTGGTCGCTGGCTGCAGCGCTCCATGGATGAGCTCGCAGTCTACCTTCCTTAGTTGCTGGTTGCAGCAAAACCGCCTACCGGTTGTAGCAAACGCCAACAACAGTTGCAGCAAAAAATGTAGTCGCCATTCGCCGCCGCTGACCGTCGCAGCAACTCGGCTTGCTGGTTCTAGCTCGCCGTGCTGATTGTAGCAAAACACGACACTGGCTGTAGTAGGACGTGACGCTGATTGAAGCAAAATCGATCGCCGGTTGTAGCTTTTGTGATTGCCGGTTGTAGCTTTTGTGATTGCCGGTTGCAGCAAAAACAATTTATGGTTCCAGCTCAGGTCGGTACTTCCAGCAAAATTCTTGTCTGCCGCCCTCCGCGGTTTCAGCATCTTTTCAACATGGTTGTAGCACTGATTCTACTGGTTCCAGCAAATCTCGCTTCGCAAAATCCACCGCCCTTTGTTTTCAACTTTTTTATTCGTCGGTTCTAGCTTTTTATTTCATCGGTTGCACGCAAAAGAGATAACTAAGGGAGAAAAAGAAGGGCGGTCACTTTGGGCCCATAACATACGCGTCAGACGTAGGGAGCAGTTTGCCTGGGACTACCGAGGCGAGCATGGTGCGCGTATTATACGCGCGAGTCAGCGCGTCCGGCCGAAAGTTGCGCCGGCGAGTCCTATAGGGCATGTTTGGTTACATTGCCGATTCATTCTGGCCCGGCGAGCCTGGCTCTATTGAGCCGGTTTGAGGGGATGCAGGCCAAAAAAAACCAGATGCACATAGTTTGGTTGTCTGCATGCCCCTAATTGCATGAGACAACCATTTTCGACCCGGCGTTTGGTTGCCCGCATTGCATTAGGTGCACATATGACATGGTGTTTGGTTGCAACCTGCATAAGGTGTTGTCACCACTTCTAACTAGTGGTGAGCTTACCACACAGAATCTGAACATGTAGCGCCATCTACTTAAACAAATGACAGTTCATCCTAACTACTATCAAATGACAGTTCAAGTTATTAAGAGCCATTGGCTAAATAGGGGATAGTTCATCGGTGCTACCAGATCTTCCTCTTCCTCTCCTCTTCTTCTACTTCTGCTTCTGCTTCAGCTGGTGCTTCTGCTACTGCTGCTTCTTGTTCTTCTTCTATCTTCTTCAAATCCTGCACTGACCTCTGTTAAGCCACATCGCCTCTGCCCACTCCAACCTCTTGTTCTTCCAAGCGTCATTGTCAAATGCCTCCACACCATGGCCGGAGCTAACAACATTGCCAGGCTCGACATCTTCCTCCTCAGGCACGTGTTCATCAAAGCCCCACTGGAGGATCAAGTTATGCAGAATGCAACAAGCAAGAACTAGGTTAACCTGAGTGGAGTATGGGTGGAATGGCTTCTGATCCAGGATCTTAAACCTATTCTTCAGAGCTCCAAATGCCCTCTCAACAGTTACTCTAAGGCTGGAGTGTCTGGGATTAAACAGCTCCTGTGCAGTTCTAGGATAGTTCCTACCAGAGAACTCGTTGAGATGGTACCTTGTTTTCTTGAAGGGTGGAAGAATACCCGGCCGACATGCATAGCCAGCATCTCCAAGGTAGAACTTGCCGTCGGGGATGTTGATCCCATCAGGTCGACTCATGCTGTCAGTGAGAATGTTAGCATCATGCGCTGTCCCCTCCCAGCCAGCCAACACATATGTGAACTTCAGATCAAAGTCAACAGCAGCAAGCACATTCTGGCTTGTGTAGTGCTTCCTCCCCCTGTATGCTGCTGACTGTGACCTAGGAACTCTTGCAGTGACATGAGTACCATCTATTGCCCCAATGCAATCCTGAAAATGGCATCACAAGCCTGTGTTAGTGCTCAACTTGAACAATACAAGCATATCAAGCCATGAAAAGTGTATATTGTAAATGCTCACCTTGAAGTATGGATACCATCTTGGGCTTCCGTGAATCTTGCGTGGAGTCTGGCCAGATGGTCTCCTGATCATCTCTCCTCTAAGCTCCCCAACAGCATAAAGCACCTGCTTGAAGTACCTAGAGATGGTCTCCATTGATCTCCTGAACGTGTTGTGAATGACCCTGAACCTCTGGTTATGGCCAACAACATGGAGGAACATGGCCACTTGCTCTTCGACACTGGTGTTGATGCTATCTTGTAACAGTCCCCTGCTCCTGAAGGTCTCGACAAGCCTAGCAAATGGCGCTCTTTTCATTCTAAGCATCCACAGAGCCTCGACGTCATTGCAGTTGTAGATGTAGTTCAGATTTTGGATCCTCTCCTCTTCCCGGGGAAACAATGGACCATAGCGGATCAAAGGTCTCCCAGCACGACGAACAACTCTCTGGTGCATGAACATGACCCATGCATGAATCACACTAATCAGTGCTGCTGCTTGGATTATCAGCCTCATTCGTGCGTCCATAACCTAGTCGACATCGACGGTTCGTTCAGTGGGAAATCGATCCTACACCTAGCTTAACGGCCTAACCACTGAGCTAACAAAGGGGGGAGGGGGTGCTGCTTACCGGCATCGGAGACGAGGACGGCGGGGGAGCCATGGCACAAACTAGGTCGACCAGACGGTGGCCAACAGCAAGGGCAGCACCAGATTCGCCGCAAACGCCGCCGCCGCCTATAGCGCAGATCTGAAATCGCAGCCGCCGCCGGTGGTGAGGCAGTAGGGAAAAAGGGGGGCAGTGGCTATGGGTGAGCGAGTGAAAGGGGGTAAGGCAAATTTGGCGCCGGGACGGCACGCCAGATTTCCATCTCCCGCCATCCCCCTCGCCTCGCTCCCGCCCATGCGACCTCGCGCCGCACTCAGCCGGGCTCGCGAGAAACGGCCGATCCGAGCGTTTCCAGCGAGTCAGGCTTTGGGCTGCTTTGAGGAGCGTGTGATGCAGGCCCAACAGGAAAACCAGGCAACCAAACAGGCTTTTCCCTTCCCGCGCGGTCCTGGTTGGGCTCGATGCGGGCAACCAAACACGCCCATATAAACGTTTCCCATCCGTGAATGTGTCTCCCCCAGCGTCCCAGAGAAGAAAAGTCGTCGATCCCATCTCCACAATTATACCGGACCAAACTAACCTCCGAAAGCCGTGTGTCACTGTTGGCACGGCTGCGGCACACCAGCGCGTGCATGCACGTCTAGCTGGGTGCAGGTTTGGCGCACACGCATATACGCATGCACTTTGACTGTATCGCTCTTACGTGTATTACGTGTAGGCCGAGTCCTCGGTGTAAAAATTTCTCCAACTATACAACTTTCCTTAACACGAACAAACCTCCTCTTCAACCAACCGAAAACCAAGAACAAACTCATCTCCGAATCACTCGGTAGACCACTATTTCAACGGGCTCATGACAAGCCAGGTCATACACATAGAGATAAAACACACGTAGACAAACGCTACCCCTTTTTAAAGCTAAATAGAACGCTACTCGACACATTATTTAGAAAAAAACGTAACATGAATGTCACTGTCAACGTTAGCCCCGTGTCCGCCACGTGCCCTCAACGCCGGTCACCGGACAGCCGGGGGGCTGACCCGCAGCCATCGACCACCCTAAACATTCAAAAGCGATCGCCACAGAGGAATGAAATGACCGGCGACAATATCTTCAGCGTGACGAACCAAGCAAAATGAGCTCGGGACATGGTTGCCTCGGGCAAAGCGAGGATAAAAAGCTTGGCACATGGTCGCCGCTGGCAAGGCAACGATAACAAGCCTGGGGCATGGTCACCACGGGCAAAAAGATGATACTGGGCTTCGGACATTGTCGCTCGAGTAAGGCAATGATCACAAGCTTGGTGCCTGGTAGCCACGGACAAACATATGATAACGAGACCAGGACATAGTCGTCGACACCAGGGTAACTGAGACTACGATGAGACGATGATGCCTTGAGGAATGGGCTGAAGAGCGTCTTGTGGAGCCTTGAGCACTTCACATCGTCGAGTATGGCCTGACGGCCTCAGCACGAAGCTTGAAGGCAAGGCCATGCTCGTGGCAATTTTTGGCCTAAACTACCTACATTATTTAATATGCATAATGCTGGTATATATAACCCAATCAAATTCTTTTAAGCTACCACTGTACAATATATATGTATTTTTTGAAACCAGGACAGGACGGGCTTATGTTGAGGTTGTGGGGTCGGGCATTTTATGGTCTTGTTTGAGAGTCAATACAAACTTTGTGAAGTGTCGGATCTGCCTACCGCCGTGATACGCTTTGTTCATCCAAAAACTACGCATGGCACTATTGTGAACTAACCGACCGTAACTTATTCAAAGTAGAGTCGATATATAACTCACTGAATTAAAGTGAATCGAACCATGACAAGGTTTTTCTCACCATTACATGGTCGCATAGCTTGTTTGGTCCTTCATGACCATCGTGTGGCGAGCCGTGATGGACGATTTCAGGTCGACCATAAGCATGACCATCCATCTCCGGACGAGCAACCATGCCGAACACATGACCAAGGAAGCCAACATCAAACTCATGACAATTTTTTTTAAACAGGCAAAAAATAATATTTTCAAATATTTATTTTTGGATTTCGAGAAAGCACACCGACAGAATGAACCACTAATCGTTCAATGAAAGCATTCCACGCGGATCGCTGGCGTGGCGTGCTCGTCTCGGCATGTCACATCACTCAGGCCCTGCATAATAAATCACCCCGGCCCCACTTGTAATTGGCTTTGTGGGTACCCCTCCATGTGCTCGAGCATGCGTAGCACCCCACCAGCAACGTAGCGGTCAAGATTGTATTTTAGTACGTGTTGTAGATGGAAAGCTTTCAATTTGGTGCTATTTTAGTGGTGCATGCGCCATGCACAGGGAAAGAGTCAAAAGATTTGCTATTTAAAAGGGTTATTCCCTGCTAAACCTGGTGACGTGGCGTTTAATACTTGCCCGAAAGTGAGCGGCGCATATACCACGGCACGATAATAGGAGCGGCTGGTGGGCGTTCGGTGCCGTGTCCACCGATGATGCGTGGCCTATATAAGCATCTGTTCCGTACTCGTTGTTCCCCTCTTCCTAGAGCCAAAGTCTTGCTCAGACGTCTTCTTCATCGTTCGTCCAATATCACGCTCTAGCTGCTCATGCGTTCCAACCAAGTTGTGTTCATGTGTCCACCCAACAGATGGCAGACTTTCTTTTTCTTTGCGCAGAAGGGAGTAATCTGCCTCGCTGTTGGCTGATTTCTCTCCTCTTTGAGAAGAGAAAGAAAGGTTCCATGGATTCCATCCACAAGGGAGGGAAGAATTTATTTTCGATAAAAGGGGTCACATGGCCCCATTTTCATTATGAAAATAGAAGTCTGGATACAACAAAACACAACATCACACCAATTTTTCATCAGACCTGATGCATCACCTCACCAACAGATAAACAACCTACATTCTAGCTAGACATATAACCATATCTATAGGATGCCAAACCACCCACTACTGGAGAGAGAGCAGACTTTTAACATCTCTTTTACAATTTGCACATCAGCCAAAACAATAAGCAAGTAGAGAGAAAACACAGTCTTTGAGCAGAAGGATTCCATCCATACACTCTTCTGTAGATTGGAGGGAAGAAATTAGAAAGAGAGAATAAATTAGAAAGAGAGAACGATGGATTCCTTCAACGAGAGCGAAGAAACTTGTGTGGGCAGCATCCAATGGGGTAATTTTGGTACAAATCAGTAAGAGGTAGTGGTACAATTTCTTCTTCTTAATTTCCTTGCGTTTTTTCTTCAGCCAAGAAGAACAACCTTGCCACTTGCTCCTATCCCCAACCAAACCAAGCCAGCACAAGACGTCGTCAAGCCTCCCGCCATCAACGCAGCACTAACAGAGTTGGGCCTCCCGGTCACCGTCCGCATAACTCAGCCATGCCGACATACATCTCGTCAGGCCTCCACGCCGTCCGGCCCGTAGCTCAACCAAGCCAGCCCCTCGATGCATTTCCAGAGCCCACCGCCGAAAACCTACAGAGACGACGGCCATACATAAGCCGTACTGCTTTGCCCCCTCCCCCTCCTCCCTTCCCGCCGCCTCCGAACAACCTGCCACCATCGTCTCGAACTAGGTTTTCCTCGATCTAGATCCCTTTCTAGATCCATGGTGGATTCTAGCTCCCTTTCTAGATCCTTGGATGTGTGTCTGCTACTTATGATCCACTTCGTGCTCGTTTGTTGCGCCGGTTCCTTCCCACACATGGCGATCGTTGGCGAGTTGGAGGCCCCGGTCGGTGTCGTGGACGCCACCGTCGACTGCACCAATGTATCCCTCGCCCCTTCTGTGTGATTGCAAATGTTCCAGTATCCCCACGCCCTTCCCTTTTGGATTGATTGATCTGTTCGAATTGATTAGGGTTATGTGATGTATCGCCCTTCTGGATTGATCTATTCAATGCGATTAGGGTTACGTGATGTATCCCTTCCCCCTTTGCCCTTCTGGATCCGGTTAGGGTTATGTGATGTGGTCTGATGGTTTTGATTGCGTAGATAGATTTAACCTTTGATCTGTGTGTAGGGCATGTGCTTGTTGGACCTGGAACGAGATCCTCTTACTTATCAAGGGATGTCAGGGTAGCTAAAGTATCCTAACATTCCTTCCTTGGATTGAATAAACAGAGCTCTAAAACAACAATATCAACAGTAAATTGTATACAGTAATTTGTGGATAGGGTTATCTCTCTGACTTCCCTTCTCTATTTTGCACATGAAGGCCTCTATAGCTACCTAACTTGCCTCGTCAATGTTAGAGGATCCAGTTCCGTTGACCTTGGGGATTGGGTCTGGCTGGACATCTTATTTTTGCAACTGATCTAGCAATCACAACATAGTATCTTAAATCTACTTATTGTGTAAATCAATGCTAACTATGTTTTGACTCAATGTTGTTGCAACATGTTTTGGATTTAATTAATTAATTAATTGTGCAATGCTTACGAAAAAAGAAGGGTGTTTTAGCTATCGATTGGTGGTCTTTGTATTTCTTATGGTGTATTGCTTCAGCGGCTGTTGATCTTGCTATTATCTAAAATCTATTAAATTTATGCACCATATTTGTTAGGGCGATGCTGGTCGTGCTCTGGATACGGCAGGCTTTCGTCCTTATGCGAAGTCTGGTGCGAAATCCTCCGCATAGGCTGGTGTGAACTTCAATGCCAAGGCTACCACTGGGAAGAAGGCGAAGGCTGATAAGGAGCGCTCTGGGAAGACTTTCTCATTTGTAATACCTGGTGAGTAGCTGCTGAACTCATGCCATTACCATTCATTTCAATAGCAGTGACTTGTTCTCAGTCTTAATATCCTCCTTTGCTCATTTGTTGCAGGGTTAAGGATGCCTGAAGGTGCAAAACAAAAGGAGTTTGAGGACTCTATCAACCAGTCTTTGGTAAATACTTTTTGGATTGTGTTACAGTTCTTTCTCGTTTGGAAGACAACTATATGTGTGCTTCTTTGCTGTAGATTCATTTGCAGGTCAAGTTGCCGACTAAGATCGAGCTCACTTAACACCAAACCTGTTAACAACTGCTTTTCAAGCTGCGTATGAATTGAACCAGTGTATTACTGACCTCGTAGAAAACTTGAACCCATAGTAGTAAGTAGTATTCTCAGGATGCATTGATTACCTATCTTACTTTAGATCACCTTCTTTTCTTCCTTTTTCTTAAGTGGCATGCTCACCCTCTGTTGTAATCTGAGTTCCGTATTTTGCTTCAGAAAAATTACAGGAAACCTCTATCTATTAGATTAGAAGAGTTGTATTTTGCTTCAAAGATTTTGTTAAACTGTTTCTTGTATCTTCCTATTTCCAACTCTTACAGGTACCTCCTTTATGTCAAGTTAAATCTGAAAGACCTAACCGACCGTGTCTGCTACAAAGTGAATCTGGAAATGGGTTCTCCTATGAAATTTGCCGTTGATTCTGTTGAGCTTCCTGGAGGAATTTGTTTTACTGTCACTATCATAGTAGCAGATTGCAGCAATAAAATTTCAACTTAATGCAACACCCCCTGTTATCTTAATTTTGTAGAGGCTACAATATCTACCATTTTCCAAGAAATATGAGGGTGATGATGGATTTCTGCATCTTTTTTGTGATATTGGTAATTTCCTGACTATCTTATTTTGCATGTATCGTTTTGCGCTCTAATGATTCATATATATATCTTAAACTCAAATTTCTCATATAGCAAGTCAATGTTGTCTAAGTTTTACAAAATATATAAAAGAAAATATCAACAACTAAAATATTGAATGAATACATTATAAAAATATATCTAATGGTGAATATATTAATATTGATTTCGTATTGTTTCTCTTAATATTTTTGTATATAGGTTTGTTCAAACTTAGAAAGCATTGATTTTTTACTTAGTTTATAGGCCATGTGTTTTCGACCGCTGGGAGTAATTATTAACATAAATTTAAACTACATTATGTAATAAATTTATAAGTTTCAATAGAATACGCCTTAAAACATATTTACATCAATTTCACTTAAATATGAGAAAATAAGAAACGACAAAATTGCATGTCTTCTTGGTTTAATTCGTGAATATTGCATTGGTATAGTGTATATTTATGTTTGTTTGTGAACTATCTTACTAAATACTTCCAAAGTGTGGTATAAAATGTATATTGATAGTGATCGTTATGATTAGACATATGCAAATAGAAAAATCTAGAGTACACAAGAGTACAAAGAGCTTTGCACCTGATAATTGGCACACTATTTAATACGTTGGTGATGTGTACTAACTCCAGTCCTAAATATAAGTCTTCTTAGGGATTCCACTATAGAGACTACATTCAGATGTATATAGACGCCTTTTAGAGTATATGTTCATTTATTCTGGTCCATATGTAGTCTATAAATATCTTAAAACACTTATATTTAGGAACGGAGGGGGCATATATTTAACATAGTTCCAGCTAAGATAACCTTCACCAGAGAGAGAAACTAGTGGGCTAACTAAAATTGCTTGGTAGGGGAACTTGCTATTACAAATTAGGTCTGTTATTTTGTTTTTAGATATTAAATTATTTATATGTGTTTAGTAGGCTCTTGGATATAACTATTTTTTCTAATAATGTGATTGCGATGATTATGTAATTATTATGTGTGTATATGCCTCCACCGCGGGTCTAAGATTGTTGTTGTCAGGAGAAGTCTTTTTTTAGGTTTGTTTCCCAGTTTTCCCATGTCACCTTTTCCCCATTTGGGCCATCCCGCCCAAAAGAGATGACTAGAGTGGACCATGCCAAAATCACCAACCCCGTGGACATGGTACCCCTGGTTACCCTACCCAGAGGGGTCGCAAGACTACAAAGGGCCAATTCTTTTAGTTAATAGCTAGTAAGCTTCATAAAATTAATTTTGGTTGGGCTTCTATAATAAGCTGGGTAGGGGGCACCTTATTCTAGAAGCCAAGAAAAAGAACGGGCCCAAAAGACTCTGAGGCAAATAAGAACAAGGAGATCAAGCTCTGGCATATTGCCGTTATACCCTGGTGGCTTCCGTTAGGGCAGTGATAGGCGCCAGTCGTCCAACCAAAATTTCGGCAGGTTGTCGCGCACCCGTCTAATTGGCCCATTAACACCCATTGGATCGATCATTTCCTACCGCACAGGTCAACCCTCTACCCTTGGCCCATATGACTTGCACTCGATGGAAAAGAGCAGCCTCCATGAGCAGCTCCCTCCTGCTGGCGACCCTTTGTCCTCGCCGGCCATCGCCCTCTCGTCGGCGCTCCCAGCACCCCGCCACCCTCCGACCCAATTCGGTTCAGGCATATCCGTTGGCATCCCATTAGTTTGAACATGCACACACACACACACACACATAGAGAGAGAGAGAGACAGAGAGAGAGAGAGAGAGAGAGAGAGAGAGAAAGATTCCCCCATGTTCCTGTTCTAACTTGTGCAAACCGAAGACGAATGGATGTGCGTCGAACTCCGACCTGCAGCACCCGCACTGCCATGCCTTTTGGTCGAAGCCCCTTGCTCTCCCCTGTTCCCGCGGTTTTAGTGTCCTGGACTAGGGGGTGCGTACCTCTACGTGTCTATCCTAGCTAGGCAGGGCCGACAACCCCCAAGATAATTTATAAGTGGGCCATGTTCTTTGGGCCCAAGAGTGCCAAGAGGGAAACTTTCGAAAACTTGGCACATACTCCAAGATTTAGAGGTCATCTACACAACGATTACCCTAGGTGTAACTGACATATGTGTAAACCCTAGACAACCCTTGTATCTATATAAACCAAGGGACAAAGCTCATAGACGACAACTCTCATAGACACACATATCTCGTGGTAGATTAACCTGTAACCTGTACTCCCTCGAAATCAATACAATCAAAGCAGGACGTCGGGTATTATCTCTTCAAGAGAGCCCGAACTAGGGTAAAATCATGTTTCCCTATTACCATCATGCTAAGCCTAGCAGCCTGGGACCCCCTACCCGAGATCTGCTGGATTTGAATCCATCATTGATGCCCATACAGGTCCATCCGAGTAGTCAAAGCAGTTTGATGTCGCACCTCCAAATCGACGATCAGGTTGGTTGTGGCATGAATTTCCAGCCAGGACAACGCTTTGTCTTTGGTAGCATCACCCTCCACGCTGATTCAGCTGTCACACCTTCACCCCAGGATGAATTATCAGATTCGGAAACCTGGAATACGCCATGGATTCCCGCGGTGAACTTGTGTTCTCGAACTGGGTGTCATACCAGATTGAAGAATGCAACAACACGCCTGTCCAGACATCAGAATCAATCCTAGCTCAGAGTCAAGATAATAGCGAAGTCCATACCTCAGATCCGGCCTTGAGTATATCCGAGCACCACTCCTTAGGATCAGGTATCGAGCCCTAGTCTACAAAGAAGAACCTGTGACCATGTCAGATCAGATCTTAGAGAGATTCCCATTAGTCTCGACTCTCGATCGGTCCATGGGTGAAGGCAAGAAGAAACTTTTGAATGAGATGTTAGATTGGATTAAAAAGCTCGCGATCTTGGATGAACCCACCTAGTTGCCAATGTCGAAGATTTAATTGACATCCTCGCAAGTGCCCCCAAGGAGACAACTGACATGGATAACGACGTGGGAGATGATATGTCCATTTTGCATCATGTTTTCCTACTGTTATTTATATTATTTTATCCATAATAATGTTTTTTGGAGTAATTATAATGTCTTTTCTCTCATAATATGCAAGGTACACACAAAGAGGGAGAATTCCGGCAGCTAGAAATCTGGACCTGGAAAAGCTACGTCAGGCCACCTATTCTGCACAACTCCAAATGAGTTGAAACTTCAAGGGGATTTTTTATGGGATATTTGAGAAATATTTAAGCCAATAATTACCAGAGGGGGGCCACCAAGTGGGCACAACCAACCTGGGTGCGCCAGGGAGCCCAGGCACACCCTGGTGGGTTGTGCTCCCCTCGGCCCACCTCCAGTGCCCATCTTCTGGTATATAAGTCATTTTGACCTAGAAAAAAATAAGGAGAGGACTTTCGAGACGGAGCGCCGCCGTCTCGAGGCGGAACTAGGGCAGGAGCACTTTTGCCCTCCGGCGGAGCGATTCCGCCGGGGGAACTTCCCTCCCGGAGGGGGAAATCGTCGTCATCATCATCACCAACAACTCTCCCATCTTGGGGAGGGTAATCTCCATCAACATCTTCAACAGCACCATCTCCTCTCAAACCCTATTTCATCGCTTGTGTTCAATCTTTGTACCGGAACTATAGATTGGTGCTTGTGGGTGACTAGTAGTGTTGATTACATCTTGTAGTTGATTACTATATGGTTTATTTGGTGGAAGATTATATATTCAGATCCAATATGCTATTTAATACCCCTTTGATCTTGAGCATGATTAACATTTGTGAGTAGTTACTTTTGTTCTTGAGGTCACGGGAGAAATCATGTTGCAAGTAATCATGTGAACTTGATATGTGTTTGATATTTTGATAGTATGTATGTTGTGATTCCCTTAGTGGTGTCATGTGAACGTCGACTAAATGACACTTCACCATATTTGGGCCTAAAGGAATGCATTATGGAGTAGTTATTAGATGATGGGTTGCGAGAGTGACAGAAGCTTAAACCCTAGTTTATGCGCTATTCCGTAAGGGACCGATTGGATCCAAAAGTTTAATGCTATGGTTAGAATCTATTCTTAATACTTTTCTCGTAGTTGCGGATGCTTGCGAGGGGGTTAATCATAAGTAGGAGGTTTTTTCAAGTAAGAACAGCACCTAAGCACCGGTCCACCCACATATCAAATTATCAAAGTAGCGAACCCGAATCGAATCAACATGATGAAAGTGACTAGATGAAATTCCTGTGTACCCTCAAGAACGCTTTGCTTATCCTAAGAGACCGTTTTGGCCTGTCCTTTGCCTCAAAAGGATTGGGCTACCTTGCTGCACTTTTGTTACTACTATTGGTACTTGCTCGTTACAAAATTATCTTGCTATCAAACTACTCTGCTACTTACAATTTTAGCACTTGCAGACATTACCTTTCTGAATACCACTTGTCATTTCCTTCTGCTCCTCGTTGGGTTCGACACTCTTACTTATCGAAAAGAGCTACAATTGATCCCCTATACTTGTGGGTCATCAAGGCTATTTTCTGGCGTTGTTGCCGGGGAGTGAAGCGCCTTTGGTAAGTGAAATTTGGTAAGGAAACATTTATATAGTGTGCTGAAATTTATTGCAACTTGTTACTATGGAAAACAATCCTTTGAGGGGTTTGTTCGGGGTATCTTCACCTCGACCAGAACCACAATTAGCTACCCCTCAACCTACTGCACCTACTGAAAATATTTAATATGAAATTCCTTCGGGTATGATAGAACAACTGCTAGCTAATCCTTATCCAGGAGATGGAACCGATCATCCAGATATGCACTTGATATATGTAGAACAAATTTGTGGATTGTTCAAGCTTGCAGGTTTACCCGGAGATGAAATTATGAAAAAGGTTTTCCCTTTATCTTTGAAGGGAAAAGCATTGGCATGGTATAGGCTATGCGATGATATTGGATCTTGGAATTGTAATCGTTTGAAATTGGAGTTCCATCAAAAAAATTATCCTATTCATCTAGTTCATCGTGATCGGAATTATAGATATAATTTTTGGCCTCGTGAAGCGGAAAGTATCGCTCTAGATTGGGGGAGGCTTAAGTTAATGTTATATTCATGCCCCAATCATTAGCTCTCAAGAGAAATTATTGTCCGAAACTTGTATGCTCGGCTTTCTCGTAATGATCAAACCATGCTTGATACTTCTTGTGCTGGTTCTTTTATGAAGAAGACTATTGAATTCCGGTGAGATCTTTTGGACGGAATTAAACGCAACTCTAAAGATTGGGAACTCAACGAAGAACATGAAGAAGAAAGATTATTCAAAGTTCTAAGGAAGCACCGAGCTGCTATTGGATACAGATGATTTAAAGGGCATTAGTCCCACTCTATGTCAGCACAAAATTAATATGGAACCTGATGCTAAACCCGTTGTTGATCACGAACGTCAGTTAAACCCGAAGATGAAAGAAGTGGTAAGAATGGAAATATTAAAACTTCTGGAAGCAGGTATAATCTATCCTATAGCTGATAGTAGATGGGTAAGTCATGTTCATTGTGTCCCTAAGAAAGGAGGTATAACTGTTGTTCCTAATGATAAGAATGAACTTATTCCACAAAGAATTGTTACAGGTTATAGAATGGTAATTGATCTTAGAAAATTAAAAAAAAGCAACTAGAAAAGATCAATACCCTCTACCTTTTATTGATCAAATGCTTGAAGATTATCTAAGCACAAACCTTTTTGCTTCCTTGATGGATATTTTGTTTTTTCACAAATACCTGTTTCTCAACCTGATCAAGAAAAGACCACTTTCACTTGTCCCTTTGGAACCTATGCTTATAGACGTATGCCTTTCGGTTTATGTAATGCACCTGCTACCTTTCAAAGATGTATGACTGCTATATTCTCTTGACTTTTGTGAAAAGATTGTTGAGGTTTTCATGGATGACTTCTCTATTTATGGGAAGTCTTTTGATGATTGTTTAAGCAATCTTAATCGAGTTTTGCAGAGATGTGAACAAACAACTCTTGTCTTTAATTGGAAGAAGTGCCACTTTATGGTTAATGAAGGCATTGTCTTGGGTCATAAAATTTCTAAAAGAGGTATGGAAGTGGACAAAGCTAAGGTTGATGCAATTGAGAAAATGCCATGTCCTAAAGATATAAAAGGTATTCGTAGTTTCTTAGGTCATGCTGGTTTCTATAGGAGTTTATCAAAGACTTCTCTAAAATTTCTAGGCCTCTTACGAGTCTCTTGCAAAAGGATGTTCCTTTTGTTTTTGATGATGATTGCTTAGAAGCCTTTGAAACACTCAAGAAAGCCTTAATTTCTGCACCTATTGTTCAAGCACCTGATTGGAACTTTCCTTTTGAAATTATGTGTGATGCTAGTGATTATGCTGTTGGTGTTGTTCTAGGACAAAGAGTTGATAAGAAATTGAATGTTATTCATTATGCTAGTAAGACTCTAGATAGTGCTCAACGAAACTATGGTACTACTGAAAAAGAATTCTTAGCAGTGGTGTTTGCTTGTGATAAATTTAGACCTTATATTGTTGATTCCAAAGTAACTGTTCACACAGACCGTGCTGCTATTAAATATCTTATGGAAAAGAAAGATGCTAAACCTAGACTTATTCGATGGGTTCTCTTGCTCCAAGAATTTGATTTACATATCACTGATAGAAAAGGAGCTGAGAACCCCGTAGCTGATAATTTATCTAGGCTTGAAAATGTGCCTGATGACCCACTACCTATTTATGATAGTTTTCCCGATGAGCAGTTAGCTGCAATAAATATTGCTCACAGTACTCCATGGTATGCTGATTAAGCTAATTACATTGTTGCTAAATATTTACCACCTAGCTTTACATACCAACAAAAGAAAAAATTATTCTATGATTTAAGACATTACTTTTGGGATAATCCACATCTTTATAAAGAAGGAGTAGATGGTATTATTAGACATTGTGTACCCGAGCATGAACAGGGACAAATACTACGGAAATGTCACTCTGAAGATTATGGAGGGCATCATGCTGGAGATAGAACTGCTCACAAGGTATTGCAGTCTGGGTTTTATTGGCCTACTCTTTTCAAGGATGCTCATAAGTTCGTCTTATCTTGTGATGAATGTCAGAGAATAGGTAATATCGGTAAGCGTCAAGAAATGCCTATGAATTATTCACTTGCTGTTGAACCATTTGATGTTTGGGGTTTTGATTACATGGAACCTTTTCCTTCCTCTAATGGGTATACACATATTTTGGTTGTTGTTGATTATGTTACTAATTGGGTAGAAGCTATTCCAACTAGTAGTGATGATCACAACACCTCTATTAAAATGCTTAAGGAAGTTATTTTCCCAAGGTTTGGAGTCCCTAGATATTTAATGGCTGTTGGTGGTTCTCACTTTATTCATGGAGCTTTCCATAAAATGCTTGCCAAGTATGATGTTAACCATAGAATTGCATCATCCTATCATCCTCAGTCTAGTGGTCAAGTTGAACTTAGCAATAGAGAAATAAAATTAATTTGCAAAAGACTGTTAACAGGTCCAGGAAGAATTGGTCTAAGAAATTAGATGATGCACTTTGGGCTTATAGAACAACATATAAAAATCCGATGGGTATGTCTCCTTATAAAATGGTTTATGGAAAAGCTTGTCATTTGCCTCTTGAGTTAGAACATAAAGCATATTGGGCAATCAAAGAACTCAATTATGATTTCAAACTTGCCGGTGAAAAGAGGTTATTTGATATTAGCTCTTTAGATGAATGGAGAACCCAAGCTTAGGAAAATGCAAAATTATTCAAAGAAAAAGTTAAAAGATGGCATGACAAAAGAATCCAAAATCGTGAGTTTAAAGTCGGAGAATATGTTATTTTGTACAACTCTCATTTCAAATTCTTTGCAGGAAAACTCCTCTCAAAATGGGAAGGCCCATATGTCATCGAGGAGGTTTATCGGTCTGGAGCCATCAAAATAAATAATGCTAAAGGTACTAACCCGAAGGTTGTCAATGGGCAACGAATAAAGCATTATATCTTAGGTATGCCCATTAATGTTGATAGTACTAATATTATCCAAACTTTGACACCAGAAGAACACATAAAAGAGTCCTTCCAGAACACTCCAGAATTGTGAAAATAAGGAGGTATGTGATACGGTAAGTAAACGAACTCCAAAAAATCCGCAGAAATAATTTTTTTCAGTTTTGGAATATTTAGAAAATTAGGTAAATAAGAAACTTCCAGGAAGCGTACCCTGGTGGGCACAAGACGCCATGGCACGCCAGGCTTGCCTGGCGCGCCCAGGTGGGTTGTGCCCACCTGGGACACCTTCCGGACTCTGTTTTTCTACAGCTTGCTTGTCCTCCAAGATAAAAAATCTATATATACTTCCCGAACCTGTAAACCACCGTATCATGGAGAAATCCTCTGTTTTCTTTTCCTTGTTGTTTCCTGTCAGATCCCATCTACCATGGCTGCTTCAAGCTCCTCCATGGACAAGTTCTTCAGGAACGTCATCAACCCATGTCTGCGGGAGGTGGTGCAGCACCCTCAAACCATCCAGATGCATGAGGGGGTGCTTCACCTCCGCGATGTGCAAGGACCCAAAGGGGACCGAAACCGTGGAGGCCAGGCTTGAAGCTATGGAGTAGGAAGTCTTCCGGTGCAAGGGGATGGTGGAGCGTGGACTCAACGTCAATCACCTCATGATCATAGACCTCTCCCATGATCTCAAGGTGTATGGAAAGCCCATGAAGGACATCGTCTTCGCCCTCAACAAGCAAATCAACTTCCTCCAAAGCCAGATCTATGATCTCCAAAACCAAGTCTTTGAATATGAGGCGAGGTTTAAAGGTATGAGTTTGGCTGCTAGTTGCAGGACCCGTGAGACTCACTCCTCCTCTTATGATGGTGGACCACTGCCATGGAAATCCGAGGACAAGATCTCTTCTTCATCACCACCACCTTCTTCTTTGTCACCAAAGGAGAATTGAGTATCAGGTATGGGCACTCCCCTTGGCTTCCGCCAAGCTTGGGGGAGGTGCCCCGGTATCGTATCATCCCACTATCTTTTTGCCTTTACTTATTTTAGTTCGATATTTTGCTTTAGAAGAATAAAGTTTAGTTCTAACCTTTCTTCTTTGAAAGTTTGCGTAGTGATCTATCCTTGTAATCGTCTGCAAGTTATATAATAAAGTTTAGTTTGAGTTTTTGCTTTCTTTACTTTCATGTTGCAAATAAAAAAAGAAATAAGAAAGAAAAGGAGAAAGGAAATAAATCAAGAAGATCATATACTAATCTTATGGTAGGTGATGACACCACATAAGGAAAAGTATAAGTAGAACATTTTATTAGAGATTGACAAAACATAGCATTAGTCAATGATGCAACTCATGAAAGAATTAATAAGGGAAGAGAAGATTCACATATAAATATACTATCCTAGAAATCTTTTGTGATTGTGAGCCCTCATCAAAATATTATATGCCAAAATTATTGACGTTGGAAAAGGAAGACAACTTAATGGTTTATGTTTGTTTATATTCACATAGAGGTCATATTATCATAGATCCTTCAACATGTGGTGCTTGCCCCCTATCTTTGCTAGCCAAAAAATCCGCACTAAGTAGAGATACTACTTGTGCATCCAAAAACCCTTAAACCCGAATCTTATTTTCAAGTGTCCGCCATACTTACCTAGGGATTGAGCAAGATCCCTAAAGTAAGTTTTCATCGGTGCAAAAAGGCAATAAAAATTGCTTCTAAATGTGTAAGATAAAACCGAGCATTGCACGAACTTGTGATGGTGAAGAATAAAAGCGACAAACTGCATAATAAAGGTCACTATCACAAGGGGCAATGTAACGAGATGTTCTTTTGCACTAAGGGGTTGAGCATTCAAAAAAATAAGCGCATGGCAACCTCTGCTTCCCTCTGCGAAGGGCATATCTTTTACTTTTATGTATTTACTTCTATGCAAAGAGTCAAAGTTTTCCTTCTATTCCTTTTTATTTTTCTCCTTTGGCAAGCATCATGTGGTGAGGAAAGATATAGGCACATATGTCCAGTTGAATATAGATAGCATGAGTTATTATTCTTGACATCACCCTTGAGGTGAATACGTTGGGAGGCAAAACTATAAGCCCCTATCTTTCTATGTGTTCGGTTGAAACGTTTTGCTTATGTGTACGCGGTGAGTGTTAGCAATCATAGAAGACTATATGATGGTTGAGTATGTGGACTTGCCTAAAGGCTCTGATATGTGACCCTTCCTGGAAAGATGATGAATTGTAGTTGCAAAATTAACTGATAGCATAGTTTGTTGGTTTTTAATAGAGTTTTTGCTTTATACTTCAATTGTGTGATGAATTGTTACTTATTCATGAGAAGTCCATGATAAAAGTTCTATGATAAAAGTCTTATGTTTAAATTTGTTGCTGTTGTAATAATGAACATGATGCTTCTATGTCCGTATTTTTTTTATCGACACCTCTCTCTCTCAAAGCATGTGGACATGTTTTTCGATTTTGGTTTTTGCTTGAGGACAGGCGAGGTCTAAGCTTGGGGGATTTGATATGTCCATTTTGCATCATGTTTTCCTACTGTTATTTATGATGTTTTTATCCATAATAATGCCTTTTGGAGTAATTCTAATGCCTTTTCTCTCATAATATGCAAGGTATACACAAAGAGGGAGAATTCCCGGCAGCTGGAAATCTGGACCATAAAAAGCTACGTCAGGCTACTTATTCTGCACAACTCCAAATGAGCTGAAACTTCATGAGGATTTTTTATGGAATATTTGAGAATTATTGGAGCAAATAACTACCAGAGGGGGCCCACCAGGTGGGCACAACCCACCTGGGAGCGCCAGGGATCCCAGGCGCGCCCTGGTGGGTTGTGCTCACCCAGGCCCACCTCCGGTGCCCATCTTATGGTATATAGGCCATTTTGACCTAGAAAAAAGGAGAGGACTTTTGGGATGGATCGCCGCTGTCTCGAGGCGGAACTTGGGCAGGAGCACTTTTGCCCTCTGGCGGAGCGATTTCGCCGGGGGAACTTCCCTCCCGGAGGGGAAATTATCATCATCACCAACAACTCTCCCATCTTGGGGAGGGAAATCTCTATCAACATCTTCAAAAGCACCATCTCATATCAAACCCTAGTTCATCTCTTGTGTTCAATCTTGTTACCGAAACTATAGATTGGTGCTTGTGGGTGACTAGTAGTGTTGATTACATCTTGTGGTTGATTACTATAGGTTTATTTGGTGGAAGATTATTCTTCAGATCCTGTGCTATTTAATACCCCTCTGATCTTGAGCATGATTATTATTTGTGAGTACTTACTTTTGTTCTTGAGGTCACGGGAGAAATCATGTTGCAAGTAATCATGTGAACTTGATATGTGTTCGATATTTTGATAGTATGTATGTTGTGATTCCCTTAGTGGTGTCATGTGAATGTCGACTACATGACACTTCACCATATTTGGGACTAAGGGAATGCATTTTTTTAGGAAATACAGTAGGGGGAAAACCCCTACTGCAATATCATATATCTATATAAATGGGAGGTTTACATAGACATATCAACTTACAACACATCACACAAGGAGTCAGCTCAGCCTGATGTGTGGCTGCTCCATCAAAATGAAAAAATATGCTATACAATAGAAGTACAAAAGGTGATGAGAGCAGCTCTATGCGCTGCTTTAACTCTATGTTGCAGAAGAGAGAAGTCTTCCTTGAACCGTGTGAGCCAGGACCCAACACTGGGGACTAAGGGAATGCATTGTGGACTAGCAATTAAACGATGGGTTGCGAGAGTGACAGAAGCTTAAACCCCAGTTTATGCGCTATTCCGTAAGGGTCCGATTGGATCCAAAAGTTTAATGCTTTGGTTAGAATTTATTCTTAATACTTTTCTCGTAGTTGCGGATGCTTGCGGGAGGGTTAATCATAAGTAGGAGGTTTGCTCAAGTAAGAACAACACCTAAGCACCGGTCCACCCACATATCAAATTATCAAAGTAGTGAACACAAATCGAACCAACATGATGAAAGTGACAAGATGAAATTCCCGTGTACCCTCAAGAACTCTTTGCTTATCATAAGAGACCATTTTGGTCTGTCCTTTGCCTCAAAAGGATTGGGCTACCTTGCTGCACTTTTGTTACTACTATCGTTACTTGCTCGTTACAAAATTATCTTGCTATCAAACTACTCCGCTACTTACAATTTCAGCACTTGCAGACATTACCTTACTGAAAACCACTTGTCATTTCCTTCTGCTCCTTGTTGGGTTCGACACTCTTACTTATTGATAAGAGCTACAATTGATCCCCTATACTTGTGGGTCATCACTATGCGATGATATTGGATCTCGGAATTGGAATCGATTGAAATTGGAGTTTCACCAAAAAAATATCCTATGCATCTAGTTCGTCGTGATCGGAATTATATATATAATTTTTGGCCTCGTGGAGGAGAAAGTATCGCTCTAGCTTGGGGGAGGCTTAAGTAAATGTTATATTCATGCCCCAATCATGAGCTCTCAAGAGAAATTATTATCCAGAATATTTATGCTCGGCTTTCTCATAATGATCGATCCATGCATGATACTTCTTATGTTGGTTCTTTTATGAAGAAAACTATTGAATTCCGGTGGGATCTTTTGGAAAGAATTAAACGCAACTCTGAAGATTGGGAACACGACGAAGGTAAAGAATCAGGTATAAGCTTAAGTATGGTTGTGTTAAATCTTTTATGAATATTGGTGGCTTTCAAAAATTTAGCACACTAAATATGGACTTGACTCTGAGATAGCAGCCTCCGTTTGTGAATCATTTGCTACTCATGTTGATCTCCCTAAAGAGAAGTGGTTTAAATATCACCCACCTATTAAAGAAGAAATTAAAGAACCGGTACCAGCTAAAGAGGAAACTATTGTTCATAATGTTGATCCCATTGTTCCTACTGCTTATATTGAGAAACCACCTTTCCCTGTTAGGATAAAGGAACATGCTAAAGTTTCAACGGTGGTCAACAAAAGTTATATTAGAACACCTAAACCTAATGAACAAATCAAAGTAGGACCTAGTGTTGTTATGGTTAAGGATCTCATGGAAGAAAATATAGATGGGCATGTTATTTACTTCTGTAATGAAGCTACTAGAATTGCCAAACCTGGTAAAGAGGATAAACATAGACCCATTGTTGACATGCGTGTTGTCTCAGTTAAAATAGGAGATCACTGTTATCATGGTTTATGTGACATAGGTGCTAGCGTGAGTGCTATTCCCTTTACCTTATATCAAGAAATTATGAATGACATATAGCACCCGCTGAAATAGAAGAAATAGATGCCACTATTAAACTTGCTAATAGAGACACCATCACACCACTTGGGATTGTTAGAGATGTTGAAGTCTTGTGTGGGAAAATAAAATACCCTACTGATTTTCTTGTTCTTGGTTCCCACAAGATGACTTTTGTCCCATTATCTTTGGTAGACCTTTCTTGAACACCGTTAATGCTAAAATAGATTGTAAGAAACAAACTGACGGTGTTAGCTTTGGTGATGAGTCTCATGAGTTTAATTTTTCCAAGTTTAGTAGAAAACCTCATAAAAAAGAATTGCCTAGTAAGGATGAAATAATTGGTATTGCTTCTATATTGTTGTGCCTCCTACTGATCCTCTAGAGCAATATCTGCTAGACCATGAAAATGATTTACATAAGCATGAAAGAAATGAATTAGATAAGATTTTCTTTGAACAACGTCCTCTGCTGAAACACAATTTGCCTATTGAAACTCTAGGAGGTCCACCTCCACCTAAGGGTGATCCTGTGTTTAAATTAAAACAAATGCCAGACACTTTGAAATATGATTATCTTGATGAGAAAAAGATATATCCTGTTATTATTAGTGCTAACCTTTCAGAACGTGAAGAAGAAAGATTATTGAAAGTTCTAAGGAAGAACCGACCTACTATTGGATATACTCTTGATGATCTTAAGGGCATTAGGCCCACTCTATGTCAGCACAAAATTAATATGGAACCTGATGCTAAACCTGTTGTTGATCACCAACATCGGTTAAACCCGAAGATGAAGGAAGTGGTAAGAAAGGAAATATTAAAACTTCTGGAAGCAGGTATAATCTAACTTATAGCTGATAGTAGATGGGTAAGTCATGTTCATTGTGTCCCTAAGAAGGGAGGAATTACTGTTGTTCCTAATGATAAAAATGAACTCATCCCACAAAGAATTGTTACAGTCTATAGCATGGTAATTGATTTTAGAAAAATAAACAAAGCAACTAGAAAAGATCATTACCCTTTGCCTTTTATTGATCAAATGCTAGAAAGATTGTCAAAGCACACACATTTTTGCTTCCTTGATGGATATTCTGGTTTTTCACAAATACCTGTTTCTCAACCTGATCAAGAAAAGACCACTTTCACTTGTCCCATTGGAACTTATGCTTATAGACGTATGCCTTTTGGTTTATGCAATGCACCCGCTACCTTTCAAAGATGTATGACTGCTATATTCTTTGACTTTTATGAAAAGATTGTTGAGGCTTTCATGGATGAGTTTTCTGTTTATGGGAAGTCTTTTGATGGTTGTTTAAGCAATCTTGATCGAGTTTTGCAGAGATGTGAGCAAACAAATCTTGTCTTAAATTGGGAGAAGTGCCACTTTATGGTTAATGAAGGTATTGTTTTGGGCCATAAAATATCTAAAAGAGGTATTCAGGTGGACAAAGCTAAGGTTGATGCAATTGAGAAAATGCCATGTCCTAAAGATATCAAAGGTATTCGTAGTTTCTTAGGTCATGCTGGTTTCTATAGGAGATTTATCAAAGACATTTCTAAAATTTCTAGGCCTCTTACAAATCTTTTGCAAAAGGATGTTCCTTTCATCTTTGATGATGATTGTTTAGAAGCCTTTAAAACACTCAAGAAAGCCTTAATTCTGCACCTATTGTTCAACCACCTGACTGGAACTTACCTTTTGAAATTACATGTGATGGTAGTGATTATGTTGTTGGTGTTGTTCTATGACAAAGAGTTGATAAGAAACTAAATGCTATTCATTATGCTAGTAAAACTCTAGACAGTGCACAACGAAATTATGCTACTACTGAAAAATAATTTCTAGAAGTGGTATTTGCTTGTGACAAATTTAGATCTTACATTGTTGACTCTAAAGTTGTCGTTCACACCGACCATGCTGCTATTAAATATCTTATGCAAAATAAAGATGCTAAACCTAGACTTATTCGATGGGTTCTCTTGTTACAAGAATTTGATTTACACATCACTGATAGAAAAGGAGCAGAGAACCCCGTAGATGATAACTTGTCTAGGCTTGAAAATGTCCTTGATGACCCACTACCTATTGATGATAGCTTTCCTGATGAGCAGTTAGCTGCAATAAATGTTTCTCATAACACTCCTTGGTATGCTGATTATGCTAATTACATAGTTGATAAATATTTACCACCTAGCTTTACATACCAACAAAAGAAAAAATTCTTCTATGATTTAAGACATTACTTTTGGGATGACCCACATCTTTATAAAGAAGGAGTAGATGGTATTATTAGACATTGTGTACCCGAGCATGAACAGGGACAAATCCTACGAAAATGTCACTCTGAAGCTTATGTAGGACATCATGCGGGAGACAGAACTGCTCACAAGGTATTGCAGTCTGGGTTTTATTTGCCTACTCTTTTTAAGGATGCTCATAAGTTCGTCTTATCTTGTGATGAATGTCAGAGAATAGGTAATATCGGTAAGCGTCAAGAAATGCCTATGAATTATTCACTTGCTGTTGAACCATTTGATGTTTGGGGTTTTGATTACATGGGACCTTTTCCTTCCTCTAATGGGTAGACACATATTTTGGTTGTTGTTGATTATGTTACTAAGTGGGTAGAAGCTATTCCAACTAGTAGTGATGATCACAACACCTCTATTAAAATGCTTAAGGAAGTTATTTTCCCAAGGTTTGGAGTCCCTAGATATTTAATGGTTGTTGGTGGTTCTCACTTTATTCATGGAGCTTTCCATAAAATGCTTGCCAAGTATGATGTTAACCATAGAATTGCATCATCCTATCATCCTCAGTCTAGTGGTCAAGTTGAACTTAGCAATAGAGAAATAAAATTAATTTTGCAAAAGACTATCAATAGGTCCCGAAGAATTGGTCTAAGAAATTAGATGATGCACTTTGGGCTTATAGGACAGCATATAAAAATCCTATGGGTATTGATACGTCTCCAATGTATCTATAATTTTTTTATTGTTCCATGCTATTATATTATCTTTTTTGGATGTTCAATGGGCTTTATTATACACTTTTATATTATTTTTGGGACTAATCTATTAACCGGAGTCCCAGCCCAAATTGTTGTTTTTTTGCCTATTTCAGTGTTTCAAAGGAAAGGAATATCAAACGGAGTCCAAACGGAATGAAACCTTCGGGAACGTGATTTTCGGAACAAACGTGATCCAGAGGACTTGGAGTGGACGTCAAGCAATCAACGAGGAGGCCACGAGACAGGGAGGCGCGCCTGCCCCCCTGGGCGCGCCCCCCACCCTCGTGGGCCCCTGTAGCTCTCCTGACGGACCTCTTTCGCCTATATATACTCATATAACCTGGAAACATCAGAACAGGAGCCGAAACCCTATTTCCACCGCCGTAACTCTCTGTACTCGTGAGATCCCATCTTCGGGCCTTTTCCGGCGCTCCGCCGGAGGGGCCTTTATCATGGAGGGCTTCTACATCAACACCATAGCCTCTCCGATGATGTGTGAGTAGTTTACCTCAGACCTTCGGGTCCATAGTTATTAGCTAGATGGCTTCTTCTCTCTCTTTGGATCTCAATACAAAGTTCTCCTCGATCTTATTGGAGATCTATTCGATGTAATCTTCTTTTGCGGTGTGTTTGTCGAGATCTGATGAATTGTGGGTTTATGATCAAGATTATCTATGAACAATATTTGAATCTCCTCTGAATTCTTTTATGTATGATTGGTTATCTTTGCAAGTCTCTTCGAATTATCAGTCTGGTTTGGCCTACTAGATTGATCTTTCTTGCAATGGGAGAAGTGCTTAGCTTTGGGTTCAATCTTGCGGTGCTCAATCCTAGTGACAGTAGGGGAAACGACACGTATTGTATTGTTGCCATCGAGGATAAAAAGATAGGGTTTATATCATATTGCTTGAGTTTATCCCTCTACATCATGTCATCTTGCTTAAAGCGTTACTCTGTTCTTATGAACTTAATACTCTAGATGCATGCTGGATAGCAGTCGATGTGTGGAGTAATAGTGTAGATGCAGGCAGGAGTCGGTCTACTTGTCGCGGACGTGATGCCTATATACATGATCATGCCTAGATATTCTCATAATTATGCACTTTTATACCAATTGCTCGACAGTAATTTGTTCACCCACCGTAATACTTGTGTTGTCTTGAGAGAAGCCACTAGTGAAACCTATGGCCCCCGGGTCTATTTTCCATCATATTAATCTCCCGTCAACTAGTTATTTCCGTCGCTGTTTATTTTGCAATCTTTACTTTTACTCTTTATCATAAAAATACCAAAAATGTTATCTTATCATCTCTATCAGATCTCACTTTTGCAAGCGGTCGTGAAGGGATTGACAACCCCTTTATCGCGTTAGTTGCAAGGTTCTTATTTATTTGTGTAGGTACGAGGGACTTGAGCGTGGTCTCCTACTGGATTGATACCTTGGTTCTTAAAAACTGAGGGAAAAACTTATGCTACTTTACTGCATCACCCTTTCCTCTTCAAGGGAAAAACCAACATAGTGCTCAAGAGGTAGCAAGAAGGATTTCTGGCGCCGTTGCCGGGGAGTCTACGCACAAGTCAAGACATACCAAGTACCCATCACAAACTCTTATCCCCCGCATTACATTATTTGCCATTTGCCTCTCGTTTTCCTCTCCCCCACTTCACCCTTGTCGTTTTATTCGCCCTCTCTTTCCATGTGCCTCCTATTTGCTTGCATCTTTGCTTGCTAAAAATCTATTGATATGGATCCACTTAAATTCTTCTACTTGGATCATCTTCGATCCTTATGCGCTCGTGTTGAAACCCCAACCAGCCTAGTTGATGGGAAATCTTTAAATGAGCATGCTCATTTTGTGCGTCACTGTTTGTCTGAAAAAGGGAGACTCTTATGGGATCAAATAAACAGATTGTTGTGTTATGCTTGGAATCTTTGTGAAATTTGTGATTTAACTTGTTGCTCCAAGAACCCTAAAAAACACCTTCCCTACCTATGTGAGTTTAATGATAATGAAATCTTATCTTCTTATGCAAAGGGTGTTTATAGTTACTATGATATCGAACAAATTGAAGAACTTGTTGCTTTTAAGGGTGCTTATGAAGTTGCTTCTTTGATTGAAAATTATGATATTACTCTCTATGAATCTGAAAATTTTGACATACTTAAATATTGCTATGAAAACTATGCTCATAATGTCTATGTCAAAGAATTTATTAAGAGAATGACCGTTGCTTCTGAAGAAAATAATGATATGCATGAATCTATAGATAACTATGATTCCGATGATTTGATTGAAATATCCCTTGATGAACATGATGCTTGCTATTCTTGTGGCCATGATGCCAACACTTATGAGGACAAATTTGCTATAGTTCCTTATGTTAAACATGAGATCGTTGCTATTGCACCCATACTTGATAGTTCCTTTGATGAAAAGCATGATTGCAATGATTTTACTATAAATTCTCTTGATGTCAATTGTGCTAATAATATGCAAAACCCTAAGCTTGGGGATGCTAGTTTTGCTATGTCTACTACTTGTTGCAATGATCATGATTGGGGTGATTCTTCTTATGATCTTGAAAATTTATTTAAGCCCCATGATGAATATGAGATTGATAATAGTGTTTGCAACAATATTGAAAGTGGGTTTGGAAGAGTGTCAACTTTAGATCCCACATATTTTGAGAATGTCCAATCTTATGAAATTTTTGATAAAAGTGGGTTTGGAGAGGTCATGACTTTAGCTAATGTTAATCCCACTATTTTGGAAGAGTGTCAACTTTGCATACATGTGGATCGTGTTAAGAATATGTTTTGTGATATCTATATTTTTGAATTTTCTTATGATCCTACATGTAATTATTATGAGAGAGGAAAATATGGCTGTAGAAATTTTCATGTCACTAAAATTCCTCTCGTTATGTTGAGATTGCTATTGTTTCTTTCTTCTTCCTTGCATATGCTGGATCTTGCTTGTCTTGCTAATTTGTTTTCCTATAAAATGTCTATGCATAGGAATTATGTTAGACTTAGATATGTTTGTCACGTGTTTCATGATGCTCTCTTTGCGCTTCAATTTTTGTCTTTCATGTGAGCATCATCGAAATCTCAATGCCTAGCTTAGGGCGTTAAACGATAGCGCTTGTTGGGAGGCAACCCAATTTTATTTTTGTTTCTGTTTAGTAATAAATAATTGATCTAGCCTCTGGTTAGATGTGGTTTTATGTTTTAATTAGTGTTTGTGCCAAGTTAAACCTATAGGATCTTCTTGGATGATAGTTATTTGATCTTACTGAAAATTCCAGAAACTTTTTGTTCATGAAAACAATTGTTTAAAATCACCAGAACGTGATAAAATACTGATTCCAATTGCAGTAGATCAATAAACAAATTTTCTAGGACGTCCTATTTGGTAGATTTTTGTGAGTTACAGAAGTTTGCGTTAGATACAGATTACTACACACTGTTCTATTTTTGACAGATTCTATTTTTCGTGTGTTGTTTGCTTATTTTGATGAATCTATGGCTAGTAAAAGAGTTTATAAACCATAGAGAAGTTGAAATGCAGTGGGTTTAACACCAATATAAATAAAGAATGATTTCAATACAGTACCTTAAAGTGGTGGTTTGTTTTATTTCGCTAACGGAGCTCATGAGATTTTCTGTTGAGTTTTGTGTTGTGAAGTTTTCAAGTTTTGGGTAAAGATTTGATGGATTATGGAACAAGGAGTGGCAAGAGCCTAAGCTTGGGGATGCCCAAGGCAAACCAAGGTAAAATTCAAGGACAACCAAAAGCTTAAGCTTGGGGATACCCCGGAAGGCATCCCCTCTTTCGTCTTTGTCTATCGGTAACTTTACTTGGGACTATATTTTTATTCACCACATGATATGTGTTTTGCTTGGAGCGTCTTGTATGATTTGAGTCTTTGCTTTTTAGTTTACCACAATCATCCTTGCTGTACACACCTTTTGAGAGAGACACACATGATTCGGAATTTATTAGAATACTCTATGTGCTTCACTTATATCTTTTGAGCTATATAGTTTTTGCTCTAGTGCTTCACTTATATCTTTTAGAGCACGGTGGTGGTTTAATTTTATAGAAATTATTGATCTCTCATGCTTCACTTATATTATTTTGAGAATCTTAAACAGCATGGTAATTTGCTTTAATTGTGAAATTAGTCCTAATATGATAGGCATCCAAGATGAGTATAATAAAAACTTCCATATTGAGTTCATTGTATATCGTGAGAAGTTTGATACTTGATAAGTGTTTTGAGATATAAAGGTGGTAATATTAGAGTGTGCTAGTTGAGTAATTGTGAAATTGAGAAATACTTGCGTTAAGGTTGGCAAGTCCCGTAGCATGCACGTATGGTAAAAGTTGTGTGACAAATTTGACACATAAGGCGTTCTTTTATTGCTTTCCTTATGAGTGGCGGTCGGGGACGAGCGATGGTCTTTTCCTACCAATCTATCCCTCTGGGGGCATGCGTAGTAGTACTTTGCTTTGAGGGCTAATAAACTTTTGCAATAAGTATATGAGTTCTTTATGACCAATGTGAGTCCATGGATTATACGCACTCTCACCCTTCCACAATTTTCTAGCCTCTACGGTACCGTGCATTGCCCTTTCTCACCTTGAGAGTTGGGGCAAACTTCGCCGGTGCATCCAAACCCCGTGATATGATACGCTCTATCACACATAAACCTCCTTATATCTTCCTCAAAACAACCACCATACCTACCTATCATGGCATTTCCATAGCCATTCCGAGATATATTGCCATGCAACTTTCCACCGTTTCGTTTATTATGACACGCTCCATCATTGTCATATTGCTTTGCATGATCATGTACTTGACATTGTATTTGTGGCAAAGCCACCATTCATAATTTTCATACATGACACTCTTGATTCATATCCCGGTACACCGCCGGAGGCATTCACATAGAGTCATATTTTGTTCTAATTCTTGAGTTGTAAGTAATAAAAGTGTGATGATCATCATAATTAGAGCATTGTCCCATGTGAGGGAAGGATGATGGAGACTATGATTCCCCCACAAGTCGGGATGAGATTCCGGACTAAATAAAAAAGAGAGAAAAAAAAAGAGGCCAAAGAAAAAAAAAGAAGGCCCAAGAAAAAAAAGAAAAAAAAGAGAGAAAAAGAGAGAAGGGACAATGTTACTATCCTTTTTCCACACTTGTGCTTCAAAGTAGCACCGTGATCTTCATGGTAGAGAGTCTCCTATGTTGTCACTTCCATATACTAGTGGGAATTTTTCATTATAGAACTTGGCTTGTATATTCCAATGATGGGCTTCCTCAAAATGCCCTAGGTCTTCGTGAGCAAGCAAGTTGGATGCACACCCACTTAGTTTCTTTTATTGAGCTTTCATGTATTTATAGCTCTAGTGCATCCGTTGCATGGCAATCCCTACTCCTCACATTGACATCAATTGATGGGCATCTCCATAGCCTATTGATTAGCCGCGTCAATGTGAGACTTTCTACCTTTTGTCTTCTCACATAACCCCCATCATTGTACTTTATTCCACCCATAGTGTTATATCCATGGCTTGCGCTCATGTATTGCATAAGGGTTGAAAAGGCTGAAGCGCGTTAAAAAGTATGAACCAATTGCTCGGCTTGTCATCGGGTTATGCATGATGACAACGTTTTGTGTGACGAAATTGAAACATGGCCTAACTATATGATTTTGTAGGGATAAGCTTTCTTTCGCTATGTTATTTTGATAAGACATAATTGCTTGGTTAGCACGTTTGAACTATTATTGTTTTTATATCAACATTAAACTTTTATCTTGAATCTTTCGGATCTAAATATTCATGCCACAATAAAAAGAATTACGTTGAAAATTATGCTAAGTAGCATTCCACATCAAAAATTCTGTTTTTATCATTTACCTACTCGAGCACGAGCAGGAATTAAGCTTGGGGATGCTTGATACGTCTCCAACGTATCTATAATTTTTTTGTTGTTCCATGCTATTATATTATCTGTTTTGGATGTTCAATGGGCTTTATTATACACTTTTATATTATTTTTGGGACTAACCTATTAACCGGAGGCCCAGCCCAAATTGCTGTTTTTTTGCCTATTTCAGTGTTTCAAAGGAAAGGAATATCAAACGGAGTCCAAACGGAATGAAACCTTCGGGAACGTGATTTTCGGAACAACATGATCCAGAGGACTTGGAGTGGACATCAAGCAATCAACGAGGAGGCCACGAGGTAGGGAGGCGCGCCTGCCCCCCTGGGCGCGCCCCCACCCTCGTGGGCCCCTGTAGCTCTCCTGACCGGCCTCTTTCGCCTATATATACTCATATAACCTGGAAACATCAGAACAGGAGCCGAAACCCTATTTCCACCGCCGCAACTCTCTGTACCCGTGAGATCCCATCTTGGGGCCTTTTCCGGCGCTCCGCCGGAGGGGGCATTGATCATGGAGGGCTTCTAAATCAACACCATAGCCTCTCCGATGATGTGTGAGTAGTTTACCTCAGACCTTCGGGTCCATAGTTATTAGCTAGATGGCTTCTTCTCTCTCTTTGGATCTCAATACAAAGTTCTCCTCGATCTTCTTGGAAATCTATTCGATGTAATCTTCTTTTGCGGTGTGTTTGTCGAGATCCGATGAATTGTGGGTTTATGATCAAGATTATCTATGAACAATATTTGAATCTCCTCTGAATTCTTTTATGTATGATTGGTTATCTTTGCAAGTCTCTTCGAATTATCAGTTTGGTTTGGCCTACTAGATTGATCTTTCTTGCAATGGGAGAAGTGCTTAGCTTTGGGTTCAATCTTGCGGTGCTCGATCCTAGTGACAGTAGGGGAAACGACACGTATTGTATTGTTGCCATCGAGGATAAAAAGATGGGGTTTATATCATATTACTTGAGTTTATCCCTCTACATCATGTCATCTTGCTTAAAGCGTTACCCTGTTCTTATGAACTTAATACTCTAGATGCATGCTGGATAGCGGTCGATGTGTGGAGTAATAGTAGTAGATGCAGGCAGGAGTCGGTCTACTTGTCGCGGACGTGATGCCTATATACATGATGATGCCTAGATATTCTCATAATTATGCACTTTTCTATCAATTGCTCGACAGTAATTTGTTCACCCACCGAAATACTTATGCTATCTTGAGAGAAGCCACTAGTGAAACCTATGGCCCCGGGTCTATTTTCGATTTTTTTTGAAAGTATGATGATTTTTATAGCAAATTCGGAAACTATACACCCTAATGCATAAAAATCAAAAGTATCACCCCGTCGGCCTCCTATTGGCCGAAGAGGGACTTTTCGGCCAACCGTTGGCCAAAGAGGACTTTTTGGCCAACCGTTGGCCAAGAAGTCCCTCTTCAGCCAACTGTAGGCTGAAAAGTGGTCTTCGGCCAACACCTGCTCTCCTATTTTAGAAAATTCATATGAATTAGGATTTTTAATATTTTAATTTGATTCTTTTTGCATTAGATTAGAAATTTTATGAAGTTTCTTTAGATATCAAGTTTGACTAGATTTGAAACTTTGAATTTGAATTTTCATGAATTTGTTCAAATCACTAGATTGCCTATAATTTGAGCTAGGAGTATTTTTTAGATGATTCTTTTAATTTGAGCTATTTCTTTTAATTTTAATTGCTTTAAATTGTTTTCTTTATTTTTTTGACATATTCTTTTAGTTTCTGTTAAGTTAACACTAGATATTTTATTTTTAATATTTTTTTGTATTTTATTTCTTTTATCCTCCATTTTCTTTCCCGTCGTTCTTTCCCTCCATTTCTCCCGCTATTTTCTTTCCCGCCATTCTTTGCCGCCTTTTTCTCCCGCCATTTGCTCCTGCCATTTTCTTTCCCGCCATTTTCTTTCACGCCATTCTATCCCGCCATTTTCTTTCCCGCCATTCTCCCCTACCATTTTCTTTCCCGCCATTCTCTCCCGCCATCTTCTTTCTCGCCATCTTCTCTTCTCAACTTATAAAACAAGCCTCACAGTGTCCACGACCGTAGATAACATCGTCTGACACGGTCTGTGTCTCCTGCGTCGGTGCTGGTGGTGGAGTGTGAAAACAACTACGATCAAAAGGATAACCGGACATCTTGAAGAGACTACACTGGCCTCCTTAATGTGGCGGGAGAGAATGGCGGGAGAAAATGGCAGCAGAGAAAATGGCGGGAAAAAATGGAGGGAAAAATATTGTGGGAAAGTATAGTTTTTTCATGTATAAAACGACAATGGTTGTACAGGATTTATAAGGCACTTTTAAATATAAACTCCTATCAAGCTCAAAGTTTTCTAGTAGGATAAAAAAAGACAAAAAAATACTACAAATAAAATAGCTACTGATAAATTAACAGAAACTAAAAGAATATGTCAAAAAAGCTAAATAAAACAATTTAGAGTAATTAAAATTAAAAGAAATAGCACAAAACCTATAAAACACTAAAACAGAACTGTTTTCATAAAAACCTAATTTTAAATAATCTTAAAATTTGCCAATTAATTACTACTGATAAACAAAGTCACAAAGAACCAGTAGCAAAAAAGAATCATCTAAAAAATACTCCTAGCTCAAATTATAGGCAATCTAGTGATTTGAGCAAATTCATGAAAAATCAATTTCAAATTTTCAAATCTAGTCAAACTTGATATTTACAGAAACTTCATAAAATTTCTAATCTAATGCAAAAAGAATTAAATTAAAATACTAAAAATCCTAATTGATATGAGTTTTTTAAAACAGGAGAGCACGTGTTGACCGAAGACCACTTTTTGGCCTACCATTGGCTGAAGAGGGACTTTTTGGCCAACGGTTGGCCGAAAAGTCCTCTTTGGCCAACGGTTGGCCGAAAAGTCCTCTTTGGCCAACAGTTGGCCAAAAAGACCCTCTTCGACCAACAGTAGACCGAAGAGTCCCTCTTCGGCCAACAGGAGGCCGACAGGGTGATACTTTTGATTTTTATGCATTAGGGTGTATAGTTTCCGAATTTGCTATAAAAATCATCATAGTTTCAAAAAAAAACTCTATTTTCCATCATATTAATCTCCCGTCAACTAGTTATTTCCGTCACCATTTATTTTGCAATCTTTACTTTTACTCTTTATCATAAAAATACCAAAAATATTATCTTATCATCTCTATCAGATCTCACTTTTGCAAGTGGCCGTGAAGGGATTGACAACCCCTTTATCGCGTTGGTTGCAAGGTTCTTATTTGTTTGTGTAGGTACGAGGGACTTGAGCGTGGTCTCCTACTGGATTGATACGTTGGTTCTCAAAAACTGAGGGAAATACTTACGCTACTTTACTGCATCACCCTTTCCTCTTCAAGGGAAAAACCAACGCAGTGCTCAAGAGGTAGCAGGTATGTCTCCTTATAAAATGGCTTATGCGAAAGCTTGTCATTTGCCTCTTGAGTTAGAACATAAAACATATTGGGCAATTAAAGAACTCAACTATGATTTCAAACTTGCCAGTGAAAAGAGGTTATTTGATATTAGCTCACTAGATGAATGGAGCACCCAAGCTTATGAAAATGCCAAGTTATTTAAAGAAAAGGTTAAAAGATGGCATGATAAAAGAATCCAAAAGCGTGAGATCAAGGTTGGAGAATATGTTCTTTTGTACAACTCTTGTTTCAGATTCTTTGCAGGAAAACTCCTCTCTAAATGGGAAGGACCCTATGTTATCGAGGAGGTTTATCGGTCTGGAGCTGTCAAAATAAATAATGCCAAAGGTACTAACCCAAAAGTTGTTAATGGGCAACGAATAAAACATTATATCTCAGGTACACCCATTAGTATTGAAAGTAATATTATCCAAACTATGACACCAGAAGAACACATAAAAGAGTCCTTCCGGAACACTCCAGAATCGTGAAAAAGAGGAGGTATGTGATACGGTAAGTAACGGACTCCGAATCATCCGCAAAAATATTTTTCGCCAGTTTTGGAATATTTAGAAAATTAGGAAAATAAGAAACTACCGGGAAAGTCACCCTGGTGGGCACAAGACACCAGGGTGCGCCTAGGTGGGTTGTGCCCACCTCGGGTACCTTCCGGACTCCTTCTTTCTTCCGTTTACTTGTGTCCCAAGATAAAAAATCTTTATATACCCCGTGAACCTATTAAGCACCGTATCGCGGAGAAATCTTCTGTTCTCTTTTCTTGCTGTTTTCGGTCAGATCTATTAAGCCAGGCATCATGTCTTCTTCCTCCTCCAACAACGTGGAAGAGGATGCTTGCTTCATGAAGATCGAGCTGAAGAGAGAAGAGCCAGTAGAAGCCGTCAAGGGAGACAAGAGTAAGAAGGCCACCGTAGATCAAGCCCCAGGGGTCGAGCAAGCATTGCCGACTAAGGAGGAAGAAGAAGATATCCTTGAACCTTATTATGCTCATCTTACCCCTACTGAGATTGAAGCCTTTTGGATCATTGAAATGGTTCATGTGCAAAATAAATATCTCACTCGTGAAAATATTCTGCATCAAGAGCACATCATCTTCCTCCGGAGCGTCATCCGTAGATTGGAGAATCTCTTGATCTTGAAGGACAGGATCGCCTCTACGTCACCACCACCTCCTTCTTCATCACCAAAAGAAAATTGAGTATCGGGTATGGGCACTCCCCTTGGTTTCCGCCAAGCTTTGGGGAGGTGCCCCGGTATCGTATCACCCCCACTATCTTTTGCCTTTACTTATATTAGTTTGATCTTTTGCTTTAGCTGAATAAAAGTTTAGTTCAATCCTTTCTTTTTGAAAGTTTGCTTAGTGATCTATCCTTGTAATCGTGTGCGAGATATATAATAAAGTTTAGTTTGAGTTTTTGCTTTCTTTATTTTCATGTTTCAATAAAAAGAAAGGAAATAAATGAAAATATCATATGCTAATCTTATGGTAGGTGATGACACCACATAAGGAAAAGTATAAGTAGAAAATTTTATTAGAGATTGACAAACATAGTATTAGTCAATGATGCAACTCATGAAAGACTTAATAAGGGAAGAGAAGATTCACATATAAATACACTATCATGGAAATCTTTTGAGATTGTGAGCCCCCATCAAAATATTATATGCCAAAATTGTTGACGTTGGACAAGGAAGACAATTTAATAATTTATGTTTGTTTATATTCACATAGAAGTTATATTGTCATAGATCCTTCAACATGCGGTGCTTGCCCCCCATCTTTGCTAGCCAAAAATTCTGCACCAAGTAGAGATACTACTTGTGCATCCAAAAACCCTTAAACCCAAATCTTATTTTCAAGAGTCCACCATACCTACCTAAGGATTGAGTAAGATCCTTCAAGTAAGTTGTCATCGGTGCACAAGGCAAAAAAAATGCTTCTAAAAGTGTAAGATCATTTAGTGTAAGAGAAAATTGAGCGTTGTACGAACTTGTGATGGTGAAGAAATAAAAGCGACAGACTGCATAATAGATGTTGCCATCACAAGGGGCAATATAATGTGGCATTCTCTTGCATTAAGGGGTTGAGCATACAAACAAATAAGCGCATGGCAACCTCTCCTTCCCTCTGCGAAGGGCCTATCTTTTACTTTCTATGTATTTACTTTTATGCAAGAATCAAAGTTCTTCTCTCTATTCTTTTTTTTATTTTTCTCCTTTGTCAAGCATCATGTGGTGAGGAAAGATCTAGGCACATATGTCCAGTTGAATATGGGTAGCATGAGTTATTATTGTTGACATCACCCTTGAGGTGAATACATTGGGAGGCGAAACTATAAGCCCCTATCTTTATATGTGTCTGGTTGAAATGTTTTGCTCATGTGTATGCGGTGAGTGTTAGCAATCATACAAGACTATATGATGGTTGAGTATGTGGACTTGCCTAAAGGCTCCGATACGTGACCCTTCCTGGAAAGATGATGAATTGTAGTTGCAAAGTTGGCTCAGAACATACTTTGTTGGTTTCTAATAGAATTTATGCTTTATACTTCGATAATGTGATGAATTTTTACTTATTCAAGAGAAGTCTATGATAAAATTTTTATGTTCAAGTTTGTTGTTGTTATAATAATTCACATGATGCTTCTATGTCCGTATTTTGTTTTTATCGATACCTCTCTCTCTAAGAATGTGGACATGTTTTTCGATTTCGGTTTTCGCTTGAGGACAAGCAAGAGCTAAGCTTGGGGGAGTTGATACGTCCATTTTGCATCATGTTTTCCTACTGTTATTTATATTGTTTTTATCCATAATAATTCTTTTTGGAGTAATTCTAATGCCTTTTCTCTCATAATATGCAAGGTACACACAAAAAGGAAGAATTCCGGCAGCTGGAAATCTGGACCTGAAAAAGCTACGTCAGGCCACCTATTCTGCACAACTCCCAATGAGCTGAGACTTCACGGGAATTTTTATGGAATGTTTGAGAAATGTTGGAGCCAATAATTACCAGAGGGGGGCCACCAGGTGGGCGCAACCCACCTGGGCGCTAGGGAGCCCAGGCGCACCCTGGTGGGTTGTGCTCCCCTCGGCCCACCTCTGGTGCCCATCTTCTGGTATATAAGTCATTTTGACCTAGAAAAAAATAAGGAGAGGACTTTCGAGATGGAGCGCCACCGTCTCGAGGCGGAACTTGGACCCTAGTTCATCTCTTGTGTTCAATCTTTGTACCGGAACTATAGATTGGTGCTTGTGGGTGACTAGTAGTGTTGATTACATCTTGTAGTTGATTACTATATGGTTTATTTGGTGGAACATTATATGTTCAAATCCAGTATGCTATTTAATACCCCTGTGATCTTGAGCATGATTATCATTTGTGAGTAGTTACTTCTGTTCTTGAGGTCACGGGAGAAATCATGTTGCAAGTAATCATGTGAACTTGATATGTGTTCGATATTTTGATAGTATGTATGTTGTGATTCCCTTAGTGGTGTCATGTGAACGTCGAATACATGGCACTTCACCATATTTGGGCCTAAGGGAATGCATTGTGAAGTAGTTATTAGATGATGGGTTGTGAGAGTGACAGAAGCTTAAACCCTAGTTTATGCGCTATTTCGTAAGGGACCGATTGAATCCAAAAGTTTAATCCTATGGTTAGAATTTATTCTTAATACCTTTATCGTAGTTGCGGATGCCTGCGAGGGGGTTAATCATAAGTAGGAGGTTTGTTCAAGTAAGAACAGCACCTAAGAACCGATCCACCCACATATCAAATTATCAAAGTAGCGAACACGAATCGAATCAACATGATGAAAGTGACTAGATGAAATTCCCGTGTACCCTCAAGAATGCTTTGCTTATTATAAGAGACCGTTTTGGCCTGTCCTTTGCCTCAAAAGGATTGGGCTACCTTGCTGCACTTTTGTTACCGTTACCGTTACTTGCTCATTACAAATTATCTTGCTATCAAACTACTCTGCTACTTACAATTTCAGCACTTGCAGACATTACCTTGCTGAAAACCACTTGTCATTTCCTTCTGCTCCTCGTTGGGTTCGACACTCTTACTTATCGAAAAGGCTACAATTGATCCCATATACTTGTGGGTCATCAGGAGAATCTTCCGAAAACGCACCACCGACAACCGCCCGCACAGGCCATTGGACTGCAACCTCCACATATGGCGTCTACATGGTAGACACCCCCAAGAAAGGAGGGGAGATAGCCTGAAGAATGGGGACGACGGTCCCCTATACACAGAGATGGCAACAACAATAGTGGTGGTGGCGGCAAAGGCAATAACAACGAGAAGGGAGGCGACGATGACGTGGAAGATTAAGACCCCGACAATGTTGAAAGCATGTCCAAGAAAGGCAACATCAAACTCATGACAATTTTTAAAAATAGATGAATAACAATATTTAAATATTTATTTTTGTATTTCGAGAAAGCACACTTGCCATTGAGAACCTTACTTGCGGATCGATGGTGTGGCGTGCTTGTCTCCTCGTGACACATCGTTTGGAACAATGAAAGACCTTGCACTTCGACTGTATCGCTCTCACGTGTAGCCTGTAGGTTGAGTCCTCGGAGTAAAAATCTCTACTCTTAATGGAGCAATTGGTAGTCTCCATTTCGGGGTTTTTTCGTCCCACCTTCGTCTGATTTTTTTCATCTGGTTTTTTTTCGTCTCACCTCCCACCACCATCTTCTCACAATGGTTTTTTCACCCTCCCAATAAAAATGTTCCTGACCTTTTTAACTTTCCTAACCAGACACGATACAAACGGGCAGGGAGTGATTCATTTCTGATCCACCTCGATCTCCTTCCAGATCCATTCTGGATTCTAATTTTGCTTTCCAACCCAAACCCCCACGCGATCTGGAGTGGTTCTCTCTTCGTCCGTCGTGTGATACCTTCGTCTGTCCCTCCTTCCGCGACTCTTTCTTCTCCCTTTCTCTTCTCTCTCATTGGAATCTCGATCCAGAAAAAGTCAGCGGCATGGCGAGGTGGTATGAATGACGACGGCATCCATACTTGCCTCCTCAATGCTGGACTCCAGTGGGAGCAGCAGCGCGGTACCACCAGGCGAGGGAAGCTCGTCCCCACAGGTCTCCTCCTCCACACGGCGTGCCAATCCTTGAGTCCCTCTCACCTTAGTCCGCCTCCTCCTCCTGAAGTAGGACTTCGCCGTTGGCCCGCCTCCATTCATCACTAATGATCTAGAGGCTAGTCTTGAATCACCACTGATTTATTCTTTCCAAACCTAACCCCTGTCCGATCTGGATCAAGTGGTTGTCTCCTGTCCGTCCTGTCCTTTGTGTCAGCCATGGAAGAGAGAATGAGGGAGAGCACAAAAGAGCGTTGTGAGTCAAGGGGATCCCTGCATCTGTGGTGGTCGTTGAGCCAAGGAAGAGTAGCCGGACGTGAAACTGATGGGAGGGACATCACGCCTTGGCTCGTCTTCCTCTATTCCTTGTGTGCCTCTCCGCACGGTTCCGCATCTGCAAGGCTGGTGAGTACAACTTCAGCCTCGTCGCCATGGACGACAAGGTTTGCCACATCGCCATGGATGGCAAGGTCTGCCTCGTCGCGACGACCACATGCAAGTACACACATATACATACCAAGATCAGTATTGATCTATCAATACAATTTTATATCCTGTCGATGTTGATCAATACATTTTCAAATCTTCAAAGTTATGCTTTGAAAGTGAGGAACATGTAAAGAAGCTTCTCAATCAAACATGGAGGTGATTTCTTGGGCATAATTCCTAATGCATATAAAATATGGATTTGCTGTCAGGAGTTGTTGTCATGAATTGTAAATAAGCTTTACAATCAAACCTCGAGATGATTTGTTAGGCATAGTTCCTAATGCATATAAAATATGGTATGACCTCCTCATGGATTTGCTGTCAGGAGTTAATGTATTTTTTCTGGACACTAGCATGGGCCCACAACCTACTTGAAGTAAAATTTAAATTTAGTTTGGACACCTCTATTCCAATTCTTTATGAGTTGCAGGATCATTTTAATTTTGTAGGACGAAATATCAAAAGAATGCCTCCCATCGCCGTAGCCATGCACAGGAGGACTGTTGCTGCTGTCTTACCGTCCCCCTCTCCCTGTTTTGTTAAATCCATGACGCGTGAGTATTAATCTTCACATGTCACACTCCAATCTAGCCCAATGTAATTAGTATTTCCCTTCATGTCACGTTGCCTATGTTTGTTTATATATGCATGCCCCTGTTGCTGTCATGAGTTGATATTTATTTTTCTACATCTTTATTCATGAGCTTATTTGGTGGAATTTACTCTTGAACAGAATTTCATATTGTCAGGGGAAAGAATAATTTGGCTTTTGGAGGCAATTTCATATCTGGATTAGTGCATAAGTTATTCCTGTTCTTGAGTTCTTTCAATAAAAAAATCACAAGATGTAGTACTAATTGTTTCAAGTTTTATTTTTGTCTTACTGGAATTCCAAACATGCTAAGGTTGTTAGCTCATTGTTTGGTGGATTTGGTTTTTGGGAATCTTCTCACATACTATATTTGAGTGCTTTTGTTCTTTTGTTCTCAAGTTCTTCTGGTGGGGGGAATCAGAAGTGCAATGTGATAGATCTCAATCAATCCAGCCTCCGGGAAAACAGAGCAAGTAGTATATCTCTACCCATACGAGTTGAATATGAATGACCCGGACATCGGTGTACCAATCTGTTGGAGCCCCTTTAGTGTCCATAATTTTGGTGACCTGCGCGGTTCACCCTTTTTTTTGTTATCCCTACTTTGTATAATTTTTTCTTGGTGTAGTTTAGGCACCAGTTCGTATCAAAGACGATTTTAATCAGGTGGAGGGTAATGGAGAAGGATGCATGCATTCAAATTTACTGTGTGATACGTGTTCTGTATATGCAAAAGATATATGCCCTGAGTGCAATGCTTCACATGCTATTCTCTTTGAATTTTTTTCCTTAGGTGAATCCATAGTGTACCTCTACCTGGGCTGCAATTTTTTTGTCTTTGCTCTCCCTGTATTTTTTTCATGTTCATATGTTTATCTCCAGGCGAGTTTATATGTTTATCTCCTCTTTTGCATATATTTGCAGGTGGTGCTACTGTTTGCATGCAACAACACCAACAACCTAGGTTATTACTCCAGCCTACATGCAAACAAGCAGAGAACAAATGCCAAGAACCTAGGTTATGCTCCAGCCTACATGCAAGCAGGCATGGCTCCGACGCACGGCCTGATTAGCGGTTAAGCACATGTATGATCCATAACTGATATATATACTTGTCAATCATATGTGTATCGACAAATTGTGATTAGTTGGTTAATATATGGATAGCTTCTTAATTGGTGCATTGGAGGAAACCAATTTAAAAACAAGAACAAACCTCATCTCCGATTTACAAAGGCTTGGTAGACCACTATTTCAATGGGATCGTGACAAACCAGGTCATACACATAGAGATAAAACACGTAGACAAACACACCTTTTTCTAAAGCCAAACAAAATGCTACTCGACACATTATTAGGAAAAAACCTTAACATGGACGTCACTGTCAACGTTAGCAGCTTGTCCACCACATGCCCTCAACGCCGGTCATCGGACGGCCAGGGAGCTCGCCCGCAGCCATCGACCATCCTAAACATTCGAAAGCGACCGCCCAGGAGGAATGAAATGACCGATGAAAATATCTTCACCATGATGAACCGAGCATAATGAGCTCCGGACATGGTTGCCACGTGCGAAGCGAGGATAACAAACTTGACACATGGTCGTTGTGGGCAAGGCAATGGTAACAAGCTTGGGCTATGGTCACCACGGGCAAAAAGATGGTAATGAGCTTCGGACATTGTCACCGCGAGTAAGGCAACGATCACAAGCTTGGTGCGTGGTCACCACGGGCAAACATATGATAACAAGCTCAAGACATAGTCATCGACACCAAGGTAATGAGACTACGATGAGACGATGATGGCTTGAGGTATGGACTGAAAAGCATTTCGTGCAGCCTCGAGCACTTTCCATCGTCGAGTATGGCTTAACGGCCCGAGCACGAAGCTTGACGCCAAGGCCATGCTCATGGCAATTTTTGGCCTAAACTACCTATATTTTTTTAATATGCATATAATGCTGGTATATATGCCCCAATCAAATTCTTTTAAGCTACCATTGTACAATATATATGTATTTTTTGAACCAGGATAGGACGGGCTCATGTGGGTTGGGCATTTTAATGTCTTGTTTGAGAGTCAATACAAAAGTCATGAAGTGTCGGATCGATGCGTGCTACAAGTAATACTATCGACGTGATACATTTTGCTTATCCAAAAACTATGCATGTCACTATTGTGACATAACGACCGTAAATTCTTCAAAGTAGAACCAACAACTCACTAAACTAAAGTGAAGCGAACCATGACAAGGTTTTCTCACCATTACACGGTGACATAGCTTGTTCGGTCCTTCATGCCCGTTGTGTGGCGAGCGTGATGCACGATTTCTGAGCGACCAAAAGCATGATCATCCATCTCCGAACAACCAACCACGCCGAAAGCATGGCCAAGAAAGCCAACATCAAACTCGTGTAAAAAATTTAAAGACATGCGAATGACAATATTTTCAAATATTTAATTTTGGATTCCGAGAAAGCACACTGCCCGAGTGAACCACTGATCGTCCAATGAAAGCATTCCTCATGGATCGCTGCGTGGCATGCTCGTCTCGGGCGGCGTGTCACATCAATCGGGCCCAGCATAATAAATCACCCCGGGCCCACCTGTAATTTGCTTTGTGGGTAGCCCTACCATGTGTGTTGGAATATGCACTAGTAGAAAACAGGGTTTGGTTTAGGCCTGGCTAGCCCATTAGTCCCGGTTCAGTCACGAACCGGGACCCATGGGGCATACGTCCCGGTTCGTGAGCCCAGGGGGCCGGCCGGGGCCTCGTGGGCATTGGTCCCGGTTCGTCTGGACCCATTTGTCCCGGTTATATGCATGAACCGGGACCAATGGGCCTCGCTCCTAGCCCACATACATTGGTCCCGGTTCATGGCTCGAACTGGGACAGCATATGGAGCTTTAGTCCCGGTTCCAGCCACGAACCGGGATAAATGAGCTGCCTATATATACCCCACCGCCGCAGTAGAGCACTCCACAGTGCTCTGTTTTTTTTTGGCCGGCAAGGGGAGGGCATTTGGGTGCTCTAGCTCACCTCCTATGCACATGAGGTGTTCGATGAAATGCCCGAGCCACACTAGTTAAGCTTTCTCCTCTCGAAGCTCGACCTCCAAGCTCCATTTTCCCCGAGATTTGCATAGGTTTAGCGGTCCGTCACGTCCCGTCCCCGTCTTCACCGCCGTCGATCGCCTGCGCCGATCTCGTTGCCGGCACCACCGTGGTGAGCCTCTTGTTCTTATCTTCTTTCTGAAAGAAAAAATATTCTTACTTTAGATAGATACTTGTCTAATTTTCTTACTTTTATTATTGCTTGTTATTATATAGTGCGATGGTTTTGGTATCCGTCCCCATCGGCCCTCGTCTTGTCTATGATTCGGAGTGGTATATATTATCTTTTTATAACTTCATTTATTGTTTATGACAATTATGCCGACCAATGTAACATAGATTTTATTTATGCCGACCATGATGCTTTGAAAGAAGACATTGTCCCTTTTGTACACGAGGTGCATCTAGTTTTTGCCGTAACCCTCTCAACATTTTAGCACATGCTATGTGGGTGAAATGATGATACCATGCCAACTTTCAACCTTTTTAGAGTTCATTTGAAATGCTTTTGAATTTCAGGGTCTTATAGCTAAAAAATCAATAAATGCATGAAAAATAACAAATGAAGTCAGAAAGGGTTGAAAATTGATGATGTGTCTTTGAATGGTGCATTTTGAACACACAAAAAGTTTGGATTTCAAATAAGTTCAAAAAAATGAAATCCCTTTGTAACAGATGAGTTTCCGTCCGAAACCCTAATACTTCGAAAGAAGACATTGTCCGTTTTGTACACGAGGTGCATCTAGTTTTTGCCGTAACCCTCTCAACTTTTTAGCACATGCTATGTGGGTGAAATGATGATACCATGCCAACTTTCAACCTTTTCAGAGTTCATTTGAAATGCTTTTGAATTTAAAGGTCTTATAGCTAAAAAAATCAGTAAATGCATAAAAATAACAAATGAAGTCAGAAAGGGTTGAAAATTGATGATGTGGCTTTGAATGGTGCATTTTGAACACACAAAAAGTCTGGAGTTCAAATAAGTTCAGAAAAATGAAATCCCTTTGTAACAGAATTTCCGTCCGAAACCCTAATACTTTGAAAGAAGACATTGATTGTTTTATACACGAGGTGCATCTAGTTTTTGCCGTAACCCTCTCAACATTTTAGCACATGCTATGTGGGAGAAATGATGATACCATGCCAACTTTCAACCTTTTCAGAGTTCATTTGAAATGCTTTTGAATTTCAGGGTCTTATAGCTCAAAAAAAATCAGTAAATGCAGGAAAAATAACAAATGAAGTCAGAAAGGGTTGAAAATTGATGATGTGGCTTTGAATGGTGCATTTTGAGCACACAAAAAGTCTGGAGTTCAAATAAGTTCAAAAAACGAAATCCCTTTGTAACAGATGAGTTTCCGTCCAAAACCATGATACTTCGAAAGAAGACATTGTCCGTTTTGTACACGAGGTGCATCTAGTTTTTGCCGTAACCCTCTCAACTTTTTAGCACATGCTATGTGGGTGAAATGATGATACCATGCCAACTTTCAACCTTTTCAGAGTTCATTTGAAATGCTTTTGAATTTCAGGGTCTTATAGCTAAAAAAATCAGTAAATGCATGAAAAGTAACAAGTGAAGTCAGAAAGGGTTGAAAATTGATGATGTGGCTTTCAATGGTGCATTTTGAGCACACAAAAAAATCAGTAAATGCATGAAAAATAACAAATGAAATCCCTTTGTAACAGATGAGTTTCAGTATAAAACCCTGATCAACTAAAAGGCCACATCATTTAGCTAAAAAATAATCAATTAAAATATTCTGTTATGATCAACTAAAACAAAACTATAATATTCTTTAATAGCAAAAATAAAATTAACTAAAAAACTTTTATAAAACTCTAATAGCAAAAGGAATCAACTAAAAAGCTTTTATAAACCTCTAGTATTTTTTAAACTAAAATTACATAAAATTCATGCCACTGAAATTATCAAAGTATTTTCTGTCCAAAACATGAAAAGCAGAAAGAAACAAAATAAACTTAATAAATAAGTAGAAACAAAATAAAATAAAATAAAATTTAATAAAATAAATAAGTATAAACAAAATAAAATAAAATTTAATTAATAAATAAGTAGAAACAAAATAAACTTTAATAAAGCAAATTAAATAAACTTTAATAAATAAGTAGAAAAAATAAATTAAATTAAAATTTAATACAATAAATAAGTAGAAACAAAATAAAATAAAATAAACTTTAATAAAATAAATAAGTAGAAACAAAATAAACTTTATAAAAGTAAAATAAATAAACTTTAATAAAATAAATAAAAATAGCAACAGTAAGTTTTTTGTTGTAAGTAGAAACAAAATAAAATAAATAAAGCAACAAAAAAATAAAAAAAAGTGCCACCTACTGGGCCACCACGACCTGAATACGACTAGAAACCCAACCATGGGCCAGGATTCAGGCCCGCAGGAGGCCCAGTACGCCCACAAGCACATCGTGACAAATTAGGTCTGAAAGCCTACAGTTGAGAGGAGCTCGAGAGGGTTGGCGCAGCAGCGCTTATAAACCACTCTTGAGCTCTCTCAACTAGCGAGGTGGGACTAAACTTTTGGCCGCGACGCTGGCAGCACAGGGCCTTTGGTCCCGGTTGGTGCCACCAACCGGGACTAAAGTGGTGCACTGGTATCGGTTCGTGGCACCAACCGGAACCACTGCCCCCCCCCCTTTAGTCCCGGTTGATGCCACCAACCGGTACCAAAGGCCGCCGCTTCCTGCCCTTTGGGCTGCTGAAAAGAGACTTTGGTCCCGATTGGTGGCACCAACCGGGACGAAAGGGGGGCATTGGTCTCGGTTGGTGCCACGAACCGGGACCAAAGCTCTGGGTATATAAGTAGCACTTAGGAATTTTGCAGAGTTCATCACTTAAGAAGAGGAGAAGAAGAAAGGAATAGAGGAGAAGAAGAAAAAATAGAAAACTCTTTTTTTCTTTTTTTTCTTCGATCTTCTCCTCTATTCCCTTCTTCTTCTCCTCTTTTTATTTCTTCTTCGTCTTCTTATTTTTTATCGGGTATGTCATTGTCTATATACCCCGTCCAGATAACTTCAACACGAGGGGGCTCGATATACCCCCTCCCCGATAACATTATTTTACCATGTATGTAAGTCGTCATTGTCGATATAACCCCCTCCCGGATAACTTTGACATGAGGGGCGGTCGATATATATACCCCCTCTCGACCGTGATAACTTATACCACGGGAGCACCCCCCAGCCCTCTCACTTGACCAAAACTCTCGAGGACACCCAAACCCTAGAAAAAAATGATGCCGGTCTCCTACCCCCTCCCGCTGCGCCCCTACCCGACAAACTCTCTTGAGGCCACCCAAATTTACCAAGTTAAAAGAGCGTTGTCGTCGAGGACACCCCAAACCCTTGAAGCGTTGTCGAGGCCACCCCAAACCCTTGAAGCATTGCTGAGGCCACCCCAAACCCTAGAGAAACAGCATCGAGGCCACTAATATGATTCCTTATTGTGATTAGCTAGCTAGTTCTACGTTTGCCACTAATATATCCATCTGTCATGTTTGAATAATAATTGCCATGTTGTAAATATTTGCAGAAACTATGGAGCACCCCCGAGACAAAGCAACAGAAGCGGTGTTGGGGGACATAATCGCACAAGGAAGTGATGTCGTCTTGTCGTTTCTCAACGACACTGATGGTCTGGAAGGACAGGGTGAAGAAGCAGGCTATGATTTTGCTCCGGTGACCCAATGCCGGTGCAAGAAGGAGACCATGATGACGGCTCCGGTGACCGAACCGAGTCCGGCCAGGTATATATATTAGTTAAGCATGTGCTGACTAGCTAATTGATGCATTCATTGTTTTGGTATGTACACATATTAATTAACTCTCGTCTTTCTTCTTTTTTCTAGCCCTCCAGATCGAGCACAACTTCGGTAAAGAGACGAGGCCTGAAGAAAAAGTTGCGCTCGGATGAAAGGTTTGAGATCACAGCAATCGCGCGCGATGGCATGCCGATTGAACCCATCCTGACAAAGAAAGCATTTGCTGCTCAGTGCGGGGTTCTAGTTAGGGACAAGATCCCGATCAGCATCCACCAATGGTTTAAGCCTAAGAAGGAAGACCCTGAGGTGTCTTATGTCGACGATATGCAGAAAGATGATCTTTGCACCGCGCTGAAGGCAAATTTCACCCTACCGCCATAGGAGGATCCGGAGAAGCCAGTTAAAGAGCAATTGATCAAGTCTCATGCTCTTAAGAAGATGGCAGAACTATTCAGGAGGTAGAAGAATGAGCTGAAAATATCGTTTGTCGACCAAGAAAAGACACCAGAATTCATCGGCCGGTATGAGAAGATCAGAGATCACTGGCCCGCATTTGTGGCCCACAAGACATCAGACAAGAGTAAGAAGATGTCAATGACAAACAAGAAAAATGCTGCGAAGAAGAAGCTTCACCATTTCACGGGGTCAGGTGGCTACCTCAAAGCCCGGCCGTTGTGGGCCAAGGCTGAGAATGACCTGGTTGATAAAGGGGTCGAACTAGAGACATTGAACTGGCCAGACTGTTGCCGAACTTGGTTCTTCGGGGTTGGCGGAACCTTGCACCCTGTATCAGGGAAGTGCGTTTGGACGAACGAGCAACTGAGACTACCCGTCATGAGGCTTCAGGAGTATATCGATGCAGCGCAGCAAGGGACGTTCGTTCCAGACAAAGAGAACGACAAGCTCACAATGGCCCTCGGGAATCCTGAGCACCCTAGACGGACACGAGGCACGCCAGGCTCCGTTCCGTGGAAGGCTGGGTTTCCGGACGCAGGCGGTTACAAATGCCAGGAGAGGAGGAAGAAAGTGGAGCATACCCAACTGCAGGCGCTGCACGCAAGGGTACAAGCTATAGAGGAACGAGAAGCAGATCGCAGCAAACGACCTGCCGAAGCTTCCCTCGAAGCTACCCCGCCATCTCAGCGGAGAAGCAGCATGGCTTCCACCAAGCTGCTTCAGCAGGAGCCTGTCTTCACGGCTCCTGCTAGCTACCCCGTGGATGCTATCACGGAGTCTCAACATTGCCACCTTATGATGCAATGGATGAAATTGAAAGTCAAGGCGGCTGTTGGCTCTGTTGCACCTCCTGAACCTGGCGCAACCTATCACTGTCGGCCGATTCCAGAAGGATATGCTAGGGTGATGGTGGATGAAATAATGGACGGATTTGAGGACTTTGAGCTTGACCACCCTACAGGTGAAGGGGAGACTCGGCTGGGTTCTTCTCTGAAGACTCCATGCCTATGGCGGAAGGAGCTCATCAACCTTCCGAACTGGACGCCTCCGCCTCCTCCTCCTCCTCCGGCGAGTCAGGGCACTCCGCCTCCTCCTCCGGCGAGTGATCAAGGCACTCAGCCTCCTTCTCCGGCGCGTGGCGGCACTCCGCCTCCTTCTCCGTCTGCACCGGCACACCCGAGCAGCCAGCCTTCTCCTTCTCCGCCTCATCAGCAAGGGCAGAAGAGACCTGCCGCCGCTCCAGATGCTCCGGCGCGTCGTAGTCCTTCTCCTCCACCTCGTAAGCAAGGAAAGAAGACAGCCACAGCCGCTCTGTCTGCTCCGGCGTCTAGCAGTACAGCCAGAGGCGGGAGGCAATACAGATTCGGTCCTTCTCTGAACACTCCAGAGAAGTTACCATACGAGAGGGCCCTGGAGGAAAACACGAAGATCGTGCGAGACAAAGTGATGAACTTCTTTGAAGGGGTGAAAGCAAAGAAACATCCACCTCCGGAGGAGAAGATAGATCCGGTGAAAGCGAAGCGCACTGTGGATGCCCTGAAGAAACCACCAAAGTCTCCGCCGAAAGGCAACTATGAGCACATTATTGAAAGTTCATTTATCGAAGCAGAGCGGTCGGGAAGTACTATCAGTGATCAAAGGTTAGCAGAACGACGATCTGGGAAAAAAATTGCCTAGCTCGGCGAACAAGCGAACCAATCGTGCCCCCCGCTCAAGGTGTCTAGCGATATCGTCGCTAATGATACGAGGATGGTGCCTGGTTATACCAATCTTGGAGATTACCTGCCCGACGATGTACATTATGATTTCTTGGAGGTGGACGAACACAAATACGAGTACGGGAAGCCTCTCGTCAAATATTAAAGATCTCTAACAACGATGATGCGAAGATTCCATGATTGGTACATGAAAACCTGCAGAGAGTCTGGGGGGAGGAATATTTTGACGCTGAGAGTTAAAGAGGAGCATGACCTCGTTGGAACTGATCTGTTGAATGTTCCATTTGAGGAGTTCTTCCAGTTTTTCAATCAGAAGGCCCTCGATAAATTAACGGTCACTTGCTACTGTCTGTAAGTACTACTTCTGTCATTAAGTCTCTATATATAGGTCAGCTCTTTCATTGCATGTATTTATAATTATCCTCACTATATTATGCAGATTGAAGATCGCCGAATTGAAGAAAAGACAAATTGGTGATACATTAACACAAATCTCATAGATGCATATACGGTTGAATTTCAGGAAAAAGATATCGAGGCCAACTTGCTACGATCATTGGTATTAAATCAAAACAAAGCTATAATACTCTTTCCTTACAACTTCAAGTGAGTGTTACTTTCTTGTGCATATTGGGTTTCCCTTATTAGTCGAGGTTATAGTAATGTAATTGATGAGTTATGCATGCGTGCGCAAGTTCCACTATATTCTCTTGGAGATTAAGCTTGAGCAGGGACTAGTAACTGTCTTAGACTCGAGACGAAAAGATCCCCAAGAGTATGCGGACATGACTCAAATGCTCAAGAAGTAAGTTAAATCGATCATTATCGCACCATATCGGCAACTTTTTTCATTTCCTAATATCAAGTAATTGTTTTCTTTGTCTGGCAGGGTTTGAAAAAAATTCACCTCAAAAGCTCCGGGACTGCCGAAGAAGCTGCAATTTAAACACCCGAAAGTAAGTACTACTAGCATGTTCCGTGCATCTCCCAGTGATTCAAGCGCTAGTTTCATCAATACCATTTAGCATGCTTGCTTATCAGTTTGATTGACCTCTATTTCTTGCAAAGAGGTTGTGGCAGGATGCCGGGAATAATTATTGTGGATACTACATTTGCGAGTCCATCCGCCACATGACTTGTGAGTGGGGCTACAATGAAAAACAATATGAAGTGCGTAAGCAATAATATTCACAATTTTATTTTATTACCATCATTTGTGTTGAGTTTCATTCATTCATATATATGTATTGACCCCCTTCTTCAAATTACATGTTTCGGATGCGGGATGAACTCCTAGCACCAGATCGCATGCGAGCAATTCAAGAAGAATTGGCGGCATTCTTTCTTGACCACGTGATCGATAAAGATGGAGAATACCATGTGGACCCTGAGTTCATATATAATTAGGGGATTATATTGTAAGAGATATTATATTGTATATATGTAGCCAATAGCGTCGGATAGATATACGAAAACTTGTTGTTCGACCAATCTCTCGGAGAAGGAGAGGTCGATATCACTTCTCTCTGTATGCATATGTTGATGACGATCTTCTGTTTCCTTCATTTTTGCTTACTAGCTAGCGTGTCGAGTCCTCTCTATACGTATAGTACGTAGCGTCGACCAAGCACGGAGATAAGAGAGGACACTTCTCTCTATTAATTAGCTAACTAACACAATATATGGAACACCTAAATTACCCCCCCAAAACCCACTAAACCCACCCCTTAAAAAAACAAAAACCTCAGCTCCTGCGAGCTGCTGACGTGTGGATGCCTATTGGTCCCGGTTGGTGCCACCAACCGGGACCAAAGGGCCTCCTTCCTGGGCTCGCCGCAATGGCCATGAGGAGGCCCATCTATCCCGGTTCGTGTAAGAACCGGGACTAAAGGCCTAGGGCTTTAGTAATGACCCTTTAGTCCCGGTTCAACAACCGGGACAAATGGCCCTTACGAACCGGGACAAATGGCCTTTTTTCTACTAGTGATGCTTGCCGCCCACAGCTGCGGCGATTGTATTTTAGTACGTAGCAAGTACGTGTTGTAGATGGAAAGTGTTTAATATTTGGATAATTTGGTGGTGCATGCGCCTTGCACAAGGAAGGGTCAAAAATCTGCTAGCTATTTAAAAGGGCGATTAGCTGCTAAAAACAGGGTGGCGTGGCATGTAATATTGGAAACATGCACGATTGTAGGGAGTGATTGGTGGGGGTTGGACGCGTTCCTTGGCCTATATAAGCCACCCCCATTGAGCCGTACGCTTGTTCCCCTCCCCTCCCTCTCCCTCCCTCCATAGCCAGCAACTTCCTCACAAGCAAATACCATGTTCTTGGAGCAAAAAGTTCAAGTAGGCAAGCTGTTCCTCCTCCTCCAAAGCTATGTAGTATCTCATAGACAAAATCAGTCTTCATCTTAGCAATATTCCCTCCCTTGTGCACAAGGGACGAACCAGTCGCGCAGCTGATTTCTCTCTTGTCCGTAAAGAGAGAAAAATTATTGCATGTTCCATGGACAAGGTAAGAAGAAGATTTTCGTGGGGGGCATCTGACCCAGAGTAAGTTTTCTTCTTGATCCGTTTGTGAAGAGAAGGAAATATGGTTTGGTTTCTCTCTTGTTCCCTTTTTTCATTCAACTTTTCTTCGTGTAATCTCCCGACTTGTTGTCTTTTCCTTGTCGCCTGCAGGGATCTGATGTGCTTCCATCACCCCTCTAGCCGCCGACGAGGAAGAGCAGCCGTCGTTCTCGGTGAGTCCTGCCCTCCCCTTCCCCCCCCCCTCTCCCTCTCGATTGAAGCTATGGACGTGGTATGCACTGAATTTGCGGTCGGATCTTATTATTCGGAACCAATCCATGCTGATGAACTCGTCGTTGCTTTGTCCAGATCTGGTCTAGGGTTACGTTCCCCCCCTTTCGGATCCACCTAGTACTGTTGTTTATCGGTGGGGTCATCTAGTGAACTTGGGGTGGTCGATTCAGTCCCCTCTATGTGGTTGATTTGTCCAGATCCGGTCTAGGGTTACGTTTTCTCCCCTTTCGGATCCACTTAGTCCTTGGAGTTGTGTATTGGTGGGGTGGTTAGTCGATTTGTTCCCTCTTGAGTGTTGGTCTAGTTGTTCCAGTTCCCACGAGTCGGATTAGATCCGTCGATTTGGTAATTTCAACTTAATGCAAAACCCCTGTTATCTTAATTTTGTAGAGGCTACAATATCTACCATTTTCCAAGAAATATGAGGGTGATGATGGATTTCTGCATCTCTTTTGTGATATTGGTAATTTCCTTACTATCTTATTTTGCATGTATCGTTTTGCGCTCTGATGATTCATATATATCTTAAACTCAAATTTCTCATATAGCAAGTCATTCTTGTCTAAGTTTTACAAAAAATATATATAATATATCAACAACTAAAATATTGAATGAATACATTATAAAAATATATCTAATGGCGAATATATTGATATTGATTTCGTATTGTTTCTCTTAATATTTTTGTATATAGGTTTGGTCAAACTTAGAAAGCATTGACTTTTTGACTTAGTTTATAGGCCATGTATTTTCGGTCAGAGGGAGTAATTATTAAGGTAAATTTAAACTACATTATGTAATAAATTTATAAGTTTCAATAGAATACGCCTTAAAACATATTTACATCAATTTCACTTAAATGTGAGAAAATAATAAATGACAAAATTGCATGTCTTCTTGGTTTAATTCGTGAATCCTGCATTGATATAGTGTATATTTATGTTTGTTCATGAAATATCTTAGTAAATACTTCTAAAGTGTGGTATAAAATGTATATTGATAGTGATCTTTACGATTAGACATATGCAAACAGAAAAATCTAGAGTACACAAGAGTACAAGGAGCTTTGCACATTGGCACACTATTTAATATGTTGGTGATGTGTACTAACTCCAGTCCTAAATATAAGTCTTTTTAGGGATTCAACTATAGAGACTACATTCAGATGTATATATACAGATTTTAGAGTATAGGTTCATTTATTTTGCTCCGTATGTAGTCTATAGTGGAATATCTTAAAACACTTATATTCAGGAACGGAGGGGATATATATATTTAACATAGTTCTAGCTAAGATAACCTTCACCAGAGAGAGAAACTAGTGGGCCAACTAAAATTTCTTGGTAGGGGAACTTGCTATTACGAATTAGGTCTTTTATTTTGTTTAGATATTAAGTTATTTATATGTGTTTAGTAGGCTCTTGGATATAACTATTTTTTCTTACCCAGAGGGGCCTCAAGACTACAAAGGGCCAGTTCTTTCAGTTAATAGCTAGTAAGCTTCAAAAAAATTAATTTTGGTTTGGGCTTCTGTAATAAGCTGGGTAGGGGGCAGCTTATTCTAGAAACCAAGAAAAAGAACTGGCCCAAAAGAATCTGAGGCGAATACGAACAAGGAGAGCAAGCTCTGACATATTGCCCTTATTCCCTGGTGGCTTCCGTTAGGGCGGTGATAGGCGCTAGTCATCCAACTGAAATATCGGCAGGTCGTCGCGCACCCGTCCGATTGGCCCATTAACACCCATTTTGTCGATCATTTCCTACCGCACGGGTCAACCCTCTAACCCTTGGCCCATATGACTTGCACTCGATGGAAAAGAGCAGACTCCACGAGCAGATCTCTCCTGCTGGCTACCCCTTGTCCTCGCCGGCCATCGCCCTCTCGCCAGTGCTCCCGGCGCCCCGCTGCCCTTCGACCCAGTTCAGTTCAGGCATGTCCGTCGGCATCCCATTAGTTTGAACACACACACACACACACACACAGAGAGAGAGAGAGAGAGATTCCCCTATGTTCCTGTTCTAACTTGTGCAAAGCGAAGACAAATGGATGTGCGTTGAACTCCGACCTGCAGCACCCGCACTGCCACACCTTTTGGTCGAAGCCCCTTGCTCTCCCCTGTTCCCGCGGTGTTGGTGTCCTGGACTAGGGGGTGTGTACCCCGACGTGTCTTGGCCAGCTAGGTAGGGCCGGCAACCCCCAAGATTATTTACAAGTGGGCCATGTTCTTCGGGGCCAAGAGTGCCAAGAGGGACACTTTCGAAAACTTGGCACATGATCGAAGATTTAGAGGTCATGCATCTAGCCCTGGTCTACAAAGAAGAACCTAAGACCATGTGAGATCAGATCTTAGAGAGATTCTCATTAGTCCCGACTCTCGATCGGTCCATTGGTGAAGGTGTGAAGAAACTTTTGAACGTGATGATAGATCGGATTAAAAAGCTCGCGATCTCAGAAGAACAAACATCGGTTTACGATCGAGTCTAAGAAAATCCGGGGAAGGTGGGAATTTGCAACCCACCCACCACCCACCTAGTCGCCAATGTCAAAGATTTAATTGACATCCTCGCAAGTTCCCCCAAGGAGTCAACTGACATGGATGACGAGATGGGAGAATCTTCCGGATACGCACCACCGGCAGCCGTCCACACAGGCCATTGGACTGCAACCTCCACATATGACGTCTACATGGTAGACACCCCTAAGAATGGAGGGGGAGATAGCCCGAAGAATGGGGACGATGGTCCCCCATTGGTGGAGATGGCAACAACAATAGTGGTGGTGGCAGCAAAGGCAATAACAATGGGAAGGGAGGCGACGATGACGTGGAAGATTAAGACTACGACAACGCTGAAAGCATGTCCAAGAAAGGCAACATCAAACTGATGGAAATTTTTTAAAATAGATGAAAAACAATATTTTTAAATATTAATTTTTGGATTTCGAGAAAGCACACTGGCCATTGAGAACCTTACTTGCGGATCGATGGTGTGGCGTTCTTGTCTCCTCGTGACACGTCGTTCCGAACAATGAAAGACCTTGCACTTTGACTGTATCGCTCTCACGTGTAGCCTGTAGGTCGAGTCCTCGGAGTAAAAGTCTTTACTCCTAATGATTCAGTTGGTAGTCTCCATTCCGGGGTTTTTTTGTCCCACCTCCCCCCTTCATCTGATTTTTTTGGTCTTTGTTTTTTCGTCTCAGCTCCCACCACCATCTTCTCACAATGGTTTTTTTACCCTCCTAATAAAAATGTTCCTGACCTTTTAAACTTTCCTAACCAGACACATTACAAATGGACAGGGAGTGATTCTTTTCTGATCCACCTCGATCTCCTTCCCGCTACATTATGGATTCTGATTTTGCTTTCCAAACCCAACCCCCACACTATCTGGAGTGATTCTCTCTTGGTCCGTCGTGTGATACCTTCGTCTGTCCCTCCTTCTGCGACTCTTTCTTCTCCCTTTCTCTTCTCTTGCATTAGAATCCCGATCCAGAAAAAGGCGGCGACATGGTGAGGTGGTACGAATGACGACGGCATCCATACTTGCCTCCTCGACGCTGGACTCATGTGGGAGCAGCAGCGCGGTACCACCAGGCGGGGGAAGCTCGTCCCCACAGGTCTCACTAAAGACACATCCGTGACATTTTGAGCCGAACGATTTTTTTTCTATCATGCTTATGACACTTCTATGACGATAATTGTGACAAAACCCGGTATCATCATAGATGTGGTGGGCTCCTACTTCTATGACAAAAAATCATGATAGAAAATGGGCTTTTCATCCTGGGCGGGCCGGAGACGCAGCTGCATGACATTCTTTGGGTCATCCATGACGGAGAAAACCGTGGTAGAAGCGAGGGCGAGGAAACTATCGGCGGAGTTCCTGGTTACGGTCGGTGGTCGGGGGCCGAGCGATGCGCGTTTCTCTCATACGTATGTACGCGCGTGTGTGCGAGGCCTTGCTCTCTAACTGAACCCGAGCGATTGCACTGCAGGCTACGCGTTACTGAACCCGAGCGATCGATCGATTCCTTGCTGTTAACTGAACCCGAGTGATTCCTTCGCTACTGCTGCTAACTGAAGCCGATCGATGCTGCCTCATGATGAACAGTGAGTGTTGTTGGGGGGTTTGGATGAACAGTTTCCGGTGGGGGTTGGATGAACAGGACCCCGTGGTATTAGAGGCCGTTGCCGCCGGATGAACAGGACCCCGATCGATCGAGCTGGTGGATGAACAGGACCCTGTGGAGGGCTGGATGAACAGGACCTCGTGGAGGGCTGGTTGAACAGTAGCCGGTGGAGGGCTGGATGAACAGTAGCCCGTGGAGGGGTGGTTGAACAGGACCCCGTGGAGAGGGCTGGTTGAACAGTAGCCGGTGGAGGAGCGCGCGGTGGAGGCTGGAGGAGGTCGACGGTGGATGAACAGTAGCCCGTGGAGGCTGGAGGAGGTCGACGGTGGAGATGAACAGTATCACGTGGAGTCCCGTTTTGCGGTACGCCACACCCCTCCCGATGAACTGGACCCCTGTTTCGACCGTAGCGCTCCAAAACAAGTCTGTTTCCTCCGTTTTGCGGTACGCCACACCCCTCCCGATCAACAGGACCCCGTTTCGACCATAGGAGGTCCGTTTCCTCCGTTTTGCGGTATGCCAAACCCCTCCCGATGAACAGGATCCCGTTTCGACCTTGGCCAGTCGAACACAAGGTTGTTTCCTCCGTTCTGCAGTACGCCAGGCCTCATTTCCATCGGATGTTCCGTCCAAGCCGGTTGGCTCCCGATAAACAGCACGCGTTCCATTGCCTCCCGATGAACACGACCATTCCGTTGCCACCCCATGAACACGATGACGACACAATTTCTCCGTTCTGACCCAGCCATGTACACGAGCCCTGGTCATACGTATGCGCGAGTAGGCGTTCGAGACCCCGCCCGTATGTACGTATGTGGCCGTATTTACTTTCTTGCACCCTGGCCACTGTACGTATGTGTATATGCTACGTGCGCGCCTCTAGTACGACACGTGCCCTTCCTTACACAGCCACGATTCATCGCTGCAGCCTACAAACAGATCGATCGACCAGTATGTACATACACGTTCGCGGCCAGAATGACAATGCTACGTACGCTTTGACCGGGTGGGTCCTGACTGTCAGGCACTTCCTTGCGTGCGAAGATGTAGCTAGTGGGTCCCAGCAGTCAGGGGGCGAATCATTTTTTTCCCCGTAATATGGATGCACTTCCTTGCATGCGAAGATGTATAGCTGGTGGGTCCCAGCAGTCAGGGGGAGAAAACATTATTTTTCAGGGTAAAAAGGATGCAGTTGCATGCATGTGTCCATGGGCGTGGTGCGTCCCCACTGTCAGCCTCTCACGTACAGTCATCTTCTGATGACTCTCGTTTGTTGACCACGTTGACCACACCGTGCCAAGCGCACCAAGGCTGGTGGACGACGGCGAGGCCCCAGACTGGAACGACCCGGAGATGGGGAAGACGCGACAGTGGAGTCACAGATTGAGAGGAGTGGGAAACTTGACTGGTTCGGGTGCGCGGCAGCACTGCCGCCCACGGGAGACATGAGTAAGAACAGAGGTTGAAAAAGGAGCACGGCTGTTGGATCAACATCCAAGGTCCAGCTGCTAGAATCCTTTGTTGATTAAGTTGACATAGCCCTGCGTACACGTCCGCTTAGTCGGCCCACAAGTCAGCCACCAAATCTGACGGGTCCCAGCTGTCAACGGGAGGAATAGTTTTTTCGCATAACAAGGAGGCACTTCCTTCCGTGCGAAGATACAACCGGTGGGTCCCAGCTGTCAGGGGGAGGAAACATTTTTTTCAGCTTAATAAGGAGGAACTTTCCTTGCGTGCAACCATGCACCTCGTGGGTCCCAGCCGTCAGCTCTCCACGTACAGTCCTTTTCTGATGACTCTCTTTTGTTGACCACGCCGCGTTGAGCGCAGCGAGGCGGTGGACGACGGCGAGGCCCCAGACGGGAACGCCCCAGAGATGGGAAGACACGGCAGTGGAGTCGCAGATTGAGAGGAGTACAAGGGTTATAAGTGGTTCTGGTGCGGCATGGGGCTGTAGTCGGTAGAGAATAACAGGAGGTATGGAGGTGTGGAGGGATAGCCTGGCCGACGGTGGGGTAGCGCTTTGCAGCGGTGCGTGCTAAGCAGAGCCGCTAGCTGCCGGAGGCCGGACCGGGCGGTTTCGGTGACGCTGGAGAAAGAAGACGAGAGATTGAAGGTGCATGTCGGCCGTTGGATATAGATCCAATGGTTGTGGATGCTATAATCATTTGTTGACCAAGTTGACAATGCCCTGCGTAGGCTTTGACCTATTGGCCCACATGTTAGCCTGCAAAAATGTGGCATATATTTAACCCATGTTTTCTAGAATGTACAGTCCATTTGTTAGGCTGGGTGAACAAATAATTTCGCGTCAATGCGGCTCATTTAATATTTTCTAAGAAATCCCAGCCCATTTGCACTTTTTTGAAATACACGAATTAGCTAGGCTCGTTCTATATACATTATAATGTTAGGTCAGAAGGAGCAATTAATATCAAAAAATAAAGCATTGCGACACATTTTTTTATATATAAAATTAACAAATTAGTGAGTTATTTCTCAAAATAAAAATGAGCGCGTTATTATTAGATTGGTCCTTAAAATCTTCGCAGTTTTTGTACGCAATCACCAGGATTTTCCTACCTGTTAGTCAAAAACAACCAGGATTTTCCTTGCCAACTTCTGTTAAACATTTACTTTTATAAGTTAATAACACGTGGGATTTTTTTATAATGTATATATAAGTCTCTATATAATATACGATAATAGTAAATATATAAATATATATAATGTGGTTAGAAGGGAAAACATAAATTGGACACAGCATTAGTATTCTTATATATAGATAAATAGAACAGAGATCTGCGTTTTATTAAGAAAATACATTGGGTTGCCGATCTTTAAGAAATAGTAAAACCAATGCTGGGAGGCCCATAGGCCGGTATGGACCACAAAAAATAAGTTGAAACCATTGTCTCTGTATGTCGTGGGCTACGCATACCTAGTCCTAGCTGATACTTGTTCGCCCTTTGGAAAAAAATGATACCAGCTAGATCCCCGAGCGAACTGGATTAAAGAGGGGGTCGGCGGCGAGACTGAAGAAGCACATCAGACGCGTTTTGTTTTCTTCAGTGGATTGCTCTCGATGGCTTTTTTTACTTGCCTCTGCACCATACAACTTGTATTTTTAGCCTCCAAGTCCATGGTGGACCAGCAGCCCATTTGATGGGCGGACCAACCTACAGAAACCAGCACTTGATTTTTCATCACGTCCCAAAAACAACGTAGTACTATGCTTGTTTTGAGGCCGAAAACATTACGGCATGGGTTGAGAAGGGGAGGGGGAAGACAGAGCAAAAATATTAAAAAGAGCTGATGGCCGTTGCTACCCTAACAAAGCAGGTGCAATTCTTCTCGGGAAGAAGGTGTGCCGTTGACACCCACACGTCACAAATCCCACAGTAGACATACTAACAAGTTCACACACAAGTACAACAGAACAGGTAAACATTTGTATCAAACTTAGGTTCACAGGACACGTTCATATTCATAGCCAACATTCACAATCAACAACTCAAAAGATTCATATATACACAAGTTCAGCATGTCTATGCATCCAAATGATTGATAGATCACACGACAATATTCATAGATAATTCACAAAAAGATTCAGATATACACATGTTAGGTATGTTTATGCAACCAAATGATTGAGATCACAGCCAATATCATCCATGGACAAACTTTAATTACCTAGGGTACAGACTGGTAAATGGTGTTCAGCCGGAAGTACTTCTTGCTAAAATTAATGCTTGTACGAGTAAACTTTCGAGTACATAACAGGCAGCACAGACAATCTGAACTTTGTTTGTAGGTTTATCCTCAAATAGTGGCCTCGTGCCGAGGAAGGTTTCAGCAACTTGGCCACTACTTTCATCCAACTAGTTTACTGGCTCATCTTGGTCCTGTAGCTCGCCAAAATTCAACATTGCAGACAAGAAAGGAGGCGGTTGAGAAAATGAACCACCCAAATTTTTTGTGCAGTTCAACTGAAATTGAGCATCCCTGGCGTGCAGGTACTTCTTGCTAAAATTAATGCTTGTACAAGTAAACTTTCGAGTACATAAGAGGCAGCACAGACAATCTGAACTTTGCTTGTAGGTTTATCCTCACATAGTAGCCTCGTGCCGAGGGAGGTTTGAGCAACTTGGCCACTACTTTCATCAAACTAGTTTACTGGCTCATCTTGGTCATGTAGCTCGCCAAAATTCTACATTGCAGACAAGAAAGGAGGCGGTTGAGAAAATGAATAACCCAAATTTTTTGTGCAGTTCAACTGAAATGGAGCATCCCTGGTGTGCAGACTGATTAAGTGCCAGATGAATATGCGCGTCAACCAACTTGTCTGGAATCTTTAGACTCCATGCCATATAGTTCGCTACCATATGTGTCGATAACCAAAAGGCACAAGTTGGGACCAAAGACTGGACTGCATTTTTCTGGGCTATGCGCCAAGCAATATTTTTAGCGTTCACTCTCCTAATACTTGGAGTTTGACAACTGGTTGACGCCGGTTGATACTCGAATGAATATAGGCACTTCTTCTTGTCAACATCGATGCTTCTCTGAGTGAACTTTGGAGTGCATAGCTGCAGCATAAGTACCTGTCCATCTGATCTTTTTGTGCGGTTCTACTGAAATCACCCAATGTAATGATTTGCATGCGAGTTTAGGCTCCAAGTTACTCCTTTATGAAATCGGCAAACGGTAGCATAATACCAAATTACCAATACATATGAAAAGCATAATAATCAGGATAAAGACCAGTACCAACCTGTGTGAGGTAGCATATCAATTACTATTTCCTTTGACTAGAAGCCGAGATAAGCCAAGCGACTGACAGCAAAGGAAGGAAGCAAGCCCAGATTAGCGGCTGACATGAAAGGAAGGAAGCTGTAGAGGCAATGAAGCACCCAAAGTTTTTGTGCAGTTCCACCAAAATTGAGCATCCCTGTTGGCACATATGTTGAGAGAGTGAGATTATTGTAATAGTGGCACTAGTTGATGAAACACACACTAACAAATAGAAGCACCCTCATTATCTTAATGGGTAAAGTTAGCAACATAGTAGTCTTGCTTAAAGAGAGGTACTAGTTTATTTAATCAATGCCAATTAGCTCAACACTCAAAGCATTGCCATGTATCATAGGTTGCAAAACTTTAACGTGCAAAGATAAAGGAGTTTCTCATGACAGTAGCACGATACAAATAGAGATGACAGCAAACTAATATGGATGAAGGCCTTAGGCCGGTACCAACCTGAGCAAAAAAGCTTATTCATGTAGTCCCAAAAGAGATGATAAAGCACTCACTGGAATCACTCAATAGTATATATTTTTGTGCACTTCAAATGTATGGTTGAAATCACTCTTGTTTACCAGTGCTGAGATTATATCGAAAGATTATCAAGAACTTCCAGCAGAGTTAAAGCACTGGCTGGGATACAGTTCATTGTATTGTCTTGTGTAGTTCCACTAAAATGTATGATTGGCACAACATGATCCCTGTTTGCACAAGTAGGAACAAGGTGAAACCTTCATTAGCTTAGTGAGAAAGGATAGAAATACATTAGCATATTACTCTAACAGTAGCATCAAATTCATCATGGACAATACGCAGAAGTGGAAGGGCTCCCTGGAGGATCGTCTCACAAGTAAGGTAGACGTTGCCGGAGCCCTTGAATGGCCTCGACTGAGGCCTCGGCTTCAGCAATATCACCTTGGCACTGTTTACTCTTCTTCATCTTGCTCTTCATGCTCTATTTCTCTTTCTCCTCACCAGTTGGTGAAACCAAGTACATGATTGGCCTTCTATTTCATAATTGGTTTTGTTAGTGAGGGAGTACAAGTGTACTATAGTAAACAATAGCATTATTTTCTCATGGCAGTCGCAAAATAGAGATGAACACATGCATTAAGTATCATTCTTACCTAAAGGACGGTTATGGTGCCAATATGGATGATGAGGATTGGAACACAGATCTCCCTTTGTGCAGTTCCACCGAAATGAACCAACTGTTCCATTCTGACATTCCAGTTAAACAGCACAAAAGTCACTTCTTTTAAGAAGTGTTTTGTGTAGTGCACCAAAAGGTCACAACAGCAACCAGGTGAAATGGATATCCCTGTTTGCACAAATAGCTACAGAGGAAACAGTCAGAGTCCCAAACAATTACAGGAAAAAACATTCGGCTAAACTTGTCATGGCTTATAATAGTGGCATGGCTTCATTTTACCAGGGGCATTAGATTAAGAACAGCTAAATATTTGATATAAGGGCATGGGACAATGGGTGCACCAGCAGTCCAGCACCATGTACCTAAACCGGGGCATAAAGTGGTGATTCAGAGTTTGTTGCCCCGAGAAACAAACATCCAAGAAACATATCTGGGTTGGTCCCATTTTTGTTCACTCTAGCCACCTACTCCTATGTTTTTTTGGAACTGGAGGCGTGCCCCCAGCCTGCGCGTATGTATGAGCGCTTGTGTCTGTACTGATGTTAAAAAAAAATGATGCATGCAGCCATCTTATGTGTAGATAGCAAATCTAGTCCTGGTCATACACCACTGTGTACATCGTTTCCCCTATATTTCCCTTTTCGACCAAGAGACCGGTTGGATGACCAGTCTGTGCTACTTTCACCCCCTATCCTTCCTGTTTGTATCAAGTCTGATGTACATACTAAATTCCCCCACCCCCACTTTATTTCTTGTTTGAACCAAGTACAAGATTCGACTTCATGAAGTAGCTTTACCTAACAATAGAAGAAAAAAATATGTGTCGTTGGACCATCCGATCGAGAGGGGCTGAGAGGTAGAAAATGATGCACATGCAGCGACGTAGCAAGCTGGGGAAGTGGAGCTAGGGCGGTTTCGAAGGAAGATATACCTGAAGGTCGTCGGGATGTGGATAGGTGGGCGGCAGGAGGCCGGATCCGCCCACACTAGGGAAACGACGAGGGGTTTGGAGGACCTCCCGCGCTGGCGCTCGGCCAGAGATAACGGTGCGGCCGACAGTCGGTCTCCTCCCTCGCTGTCGACGACGGCCTAAACGCTGCCCCTCCTCCCCTTCACCGGCGGAGGGGGATACATCCGGATCTGTAACCAGCAGTGAGGATAGAAAGACGGTGTTTTTTGAAGGGAGAAAGACAGTGTTACCACCGCTATCTTGTTTAGATCTGGAGAGAATGAAAGTGTGTGAATAGAGCAACCCTAGCAAGCAAGCGCGGAGGCTCCGGCCTATATATACGTAGTGGGGTAGTTTTCCTTTTTCACTCCATGAAAACAATCATTTAAAATTGTGTGCGTGCCAGGTCGCCATTTTTTTGAGTTGTTGGTTGTTTTTTGAGATAGCTACCCGCTTATTCCAAGTGGTGTTACGGTGTGCCAGGTCGCACTTTGTATCGTTCAAGTCTGGTACAAGACCCTCCATTAAATGAACAACCACCCCTCGTAAACTTTGTGAACAAGCCCATGGCTAAAATTATCGGAAACGTGGGCTGCCCCAATATGCATTATTATTTATATTTTCTATGTGGGAGTATCCTCAAAACAAAATGTGATAGTACAACATGTATTGGGCCCCTTTGTAATTGGTGCTAAATTTTGACCAAAGATTTAACCGATAAAATGTTAGTGCATGTTAACAAAAATTATATCGTTTGATTCGTATTTGAACATAGTTTTCAATTATGTAATTTTTTGTGACATGCATGAACATTTGGTTAGTTAAATTTATAGTCAAAATTTGGCAAGGTGCATTAAATCAAGACATGCAAGTATCAAAAGGAGAGTCACGGCATGCATGCATGCATTGTAATTAATGCATCGGTAAACGCAAATTATTGAAATATATCGAGTGCAGTGCTTTGATCTGTCGCGTCAAATCGTACAAGACCGAGAAGTTTGATTACTACAACGCCCTCTCCCTCGCGGACTGAGCTCCGGTGCCTTAACTGCACCTGCCTTTGGCTGCATGACAGGTGGGCCACCCGCCTGTTGGGCCCACATGTCATGCACACAAAGGCAGGAGCAGTAAGTCAATGAAGTTGCGTCCCTCCCTCGCCCATGAGTGTGATGGCTGGCAGGACTAGGAGAAGCTTTCGTTCGCTACACGCTCTCCCTCCCGCACGCGGTGGACATGCAGCAGTTCAATCGGTGTCAGATGGCCAGAAGCATGCAGTAGTACTCCATCATTGTTCGACTTCCCGAAGAGGCGAAGAGCCAAGCGCAGCCCAGACGCTCGTGTGGCAGTTTCATGTGTAGAGTAGTCTAAGATAGCGTGTACCATGCCTGTAAGCTTAAAATTGTTGGGGTCGGCTCCATGCTTTTTTTATTAAAATAATCTTATGGCCCTACCTGTCATCCAGGTGATTGTAGTTTGCATGCTCATCTGGTCAAGACAGGAATATATATTTTAATTTGTGGTGGGGTAAATGTTAGAGGTTGCAGCAAATGGAGTATTGTACACTGCGGGACTTTCAGCCAAGTTTAGAGGCAACCATGTGGGGCCAGTGCTATGATGTGTCGCGTCAACTCGTACAACCAGGAGAAGCTTGATTTTACTACTACACGCCTTCTCCCTCACCCATGCGTGCGGTGGCTCGCAGACGAGGACAGGCTTTTGCTTAGGCTGGTCGTAATGGAATACTAGTATCATGCATATGATACTAGTGTATGATACTACACATCCGTAGTGCATAGTATCGTATGTTAGTATCATCGATGACTTCATTTATTAGAATGCATGACACATAGTAGGACGACATTTAATATGATACGGTATCATGATATGATACTCAACCCTCTCTTTCTTCATTTACTTCTATGCCACCTCATCAAATTTGCCTAGTTGGCATGCATGATACTCCCCCGTTCCTAAATATTTGGCTTTTTAGATTTTCAAATGGACTACCACATAAAGATGTATATATACATATTTTAGAGTGTAGATTCACTCATTTTGCTCCCTATATAGTCACTTGTTAAAATCTCTAGAAAGACAAATACTTAGGAACGGAGGGAGTACTACCTATGATACTCCCATTACAACTAGCCTTATAGAGTACTACAACAAGCTATCCCTCCCGCACGCGGTGGACGGACATGCAGCAGTGGATACGATATTGTAGAAGTAGTAGTAACATCATTGTTCGTCTTCTCGAAGAGGCGAAGAGCCAAGCGCAACCCGTACATGGCAGTTGCAAACGCTCGCCACAGTGTGTTTGGTTGCATTCTCATCTCAGCATAGTTCTTCCCTCTTCGTGCATGCTCATTCCAGCACCCCTCTTCATGCATGGTCTTATCATGCATGCTCCTAGTGTATTTGTGTTAAGCTAGTGTGTACTCATGCACCCTTCATACACCCTACCAAACACCCAAAAGTGGGTCGAGAAGGGCTTGGAGCACGCATATAGCCAGGCTCTTGCATGAGACAAAATTGCCATTTGAGCCCACTATTGTAGTACTACTTGCTAGTATAGCCCTGTAAACTAGAAAGGAGTATTTGCCTTTCTAGAGATTTCAACAAGTGACTACACTACACCCTAAATGAGTAGTACTAGAGCAAAATGAGTGAATCTACACCGTAAATAAATGCGTAGTTCTCTCGTTCTTCTCTCCGCCTTGGTCGCGGTGCACAATATTGAGTACTCCTATATGACTAGCCGCTCTATCTACATGCGGGACATCAAAGCATCCGGGCCCGCGTGCCATCCACCAAATCACAGCGAGGTGCTATAATCGAGACTCACCGGTCACCCCGGTGTGGCCTCGAAGTTGGACTGGACGAAGCAACCATCATTTCACTGGAACGCTCGTTGAAGCCCTTTCTCCCCTTTCTTGAAGAAAACCTCACTCCAGGCTACTCACTTCTGCCATTTTTCTTCTGTACCAACGAAGGAAAGATGGGCAAATCAGTGATGCTACTATATTTTCATTCCAAGAATCTTCTTTTTGCGAAGCACCAACCGATTCTCACAGCCTATTCTGTTACCGTTTTCATTGCGAATGTGGTTTCCTTTCGATTGCTTTTTGTTTGTCAGTTCATTGATGGATCCTGGAGCACTAGGCAAAGAGTTGTCGGCGGACAACCCACTAGAGACAGCGATCTCCAGGAAGCGAGCACCGACCAACGTGTTGACCATGTTGACGGGCCAACCCATGGAGACGAAGAACTCCACGAAACAAGCACTGGACAAAGAGTTGACGACGTTGGCGAACAAACTCCTCAAAGAAAGTTAGAAGAACAGCAAGGGCCCCACCGTGCCTACCCCAGAAACTCTAATGGCCACCTATGCGAGGCTCAAGGCCGAGTTTGAGGAGATAGTCGCCGTTGAGAAGTAGTATTCCCCTGGCAAGGTGATGGCCCCCATCGAGGACGAAGAGATGCCCTTGGAGGGATGGGATCCCCCGGTGAGCTGCACAAGGTAAAAAATAATGGCTTACCATAGTTGTGGTTTTTGATTATTTGCAATGTGCTTGCTAATGTGTTAGGGTTCTGCAGGTGCGGGTGGACGTCCTTGATGATTCCTATGTCGCCGCCCGTCCTGTGGACAACGCCCCAGAGATCGTTTTCGATATCGCGGTCCATCCTGTTTACATCGCCCCGGAGATCGATTCCGATGCTCCTGTCCATCCTGTGGACATCGCCCCAGAGATCGATTCCGATGTCGAGGTGGACATCACCCCAGAGATCGATTCCCATGCCGTTGTCCGTGCTGTGGTCATTGCCCGAGAGATCGATGACAAGAAATAGTTGGTTGCGCTAATCCTTCAGGGTAGTTTGCATTGTGTTTAATTACCAGAATGATGCATGTTATCAAACCATCTTAGGGCTAGTGCACTGTCTTGTGTGGGCGGTACTTGCTACTTTTGTTTGATAGTGAATCATGCGAACCCTCTCTGAGTTGTGGAAACAAATGTATCCTCACCAGCTTTTGATGTAATATGGCATGCTTAGATATAAGTTTCAACTGTTTATCATATCAGCAGGGCTTGTTTGATGATTCTTGGTGTTAGTAGGCTAGCTACTGTGCGAGCTATAGTACTTGCAAAACACTCACCAAAGAGAAACGTTGGGGCTGATGAGCTCGTGGTACGCTTATACTGATCCGTCGTCGATCGGCCAATAGCCCAAGCTCCTAAAATTGTAGGCTTAGCGATTAATCAGACAATAGTCGACACAGATACATTCAGGCCTCATTTGGTTCATAGGGTAGGAAAATCGTAGCAAAAGTACAGAGACGTACAACACAAAATCATAGTAGTACAGAGACGTACTCACTCCGTTCCAAAATAGATGAGTCAACTTTGTACTACTAACTTTGAAACGGAGGGAGTACAAATCCTAGGCGGGCTAGTTTGGCCTAGTGGGTTTCAGTGATATGACGTGGTACAGTGTCGTCCAGTCTTCGCGTGTGGTAGCAGTACTGTGGGTACAGTAAGTTTTCTTGAAGAAGCGGAATTCAACGAAGTCATGATGGTTCCTTCGTCCGACCAACTTACAGTGGGAAAGGTTGGGCCTGCGCTACGACCGGGGTGGACCGGGATAATTTTGTGCATGGCAGGTGGACCAGGGTGGTCGACGTCCCACATGTCGGCGAATGAAAGTATTCTTCCCGATATAGCGGAGAGCAACCAGTATTCATTGTTTATTTTTGATGAAACCTATTGTCTCCACTGTTACGACGGAGGAGTGTGAAACACGGCAGCCCAGTGAACTTGGCATGTGCACCACTCCCTCCTTCCTCATGTAATACTATAGTGTTGACTATAAGGTTGGCTATAAGGTTACAATTTTTTCTCACTTTATCACTATCTATTTCCTCTCAAATGTTTTTACCTTTCTTTTTTTAGACAGAATTGTTTTTATGCCTCTTTTTTTAGAATTAGTTTTTTATACCTAGGAGCACGTGTAGAGACGGGCTCCTGCAGATCCCACTCCTTGACTTTGTCAATGCCTCTCTCTCCTCCACATAAGCGGGCTTAGGGCATGTACAATGGTTCTATTGTAGGGATGCCACATAGGATAAATGATGAGGTGGAGGAAAGAGAAATCATAAGAAAAGGCTTGTCTTTTCTTATTTAAGAGAAATAAGAGAAGACAAGAGATGATCTCTTAGCACAATATGTTTCACCATGTTTTTAGGAATAACTAGTTATTGAAGATAAGGCTAAGAGATGATCCATTGTACACATGTTTTTTGTCATCTCTAAATTATATGCAAGACTTATGATAAGACTATGTTATCAACCATTGTACATGCCCTTATAGCCCAGAATTTTACTGGTACTACTTGCTATGAATGCGGGCAGCTGGCGTCTGAGGGGGAGCGCGCGCAGGGAGGTGGTGGGGTAAGGGGTGTTCTGGTGGGCCAGGGCGGTCAGAAGCGGGCTTGGAAGCGGTTCGAACTCCCGCATGGCCCACCTCACATTATCATCATATATTTCTTGGTGTCCATGCGCGGCGGGCGTGCGATCTCTTCTCCCTTCCCCGTCTCTCTCTTCTCAGCCGACGCCCGCCGAGCGATTAGATTTCGGCTATTGACGGTTTATTCAATTGCAGTCCCACATGTCAGTAAAAATGCAAGACAACGCGTGTCCCCTCTGGTGAGCGGCGTGCGAGCCGGACTGTTGGCGGTGCGACGCGAAAGCGACGCGTACAAATCGTAAGTGTGCCGCCTTTTCCTTTTGAACTTGCAAAGCGTAACATTTTCATGCCGATCGATGGAAATCTAGAACAAAATGATGAGGGCGGTGCTTTCCCGCGCGTTAGGCGGGCTAGTTTGAGTGATATGACGTGCTACAGTGTCGTCAACTTGCTCCATTTTTATGTAAGCAAGAGTCTACACTCTTATGTGGGAGGAGTGTGAAACACGGCGGATCTGATTTTGATTGAGGGATAACTGTTCCGTGCGAAATAATGGAGCATTGTTAGCGATTATAGCATGATAGTTAGGGCATCTCCAGTGCTGGCCCTCAAACTTACACCGACATCTGTCCGAGGACACTGATGGATTCCATCCAATGCTGCCGCATACCTTTCGACAACTATATGAACTAATCGGACGAAATTCATGCAAAAAAAGCAAATTTCAAATTAACCGGATGAAATTCATTACATTTCGAAAACTTTTCCTATAAACTAGACAAAATTCATTACATATTTCGCACAAACCATACTAAAACCTACTGTAAACCTAATCTAAACGATCGACGGCGCCCGACCACCATGTCCGGCCATGAACCCGAGAAAGCCGGCCATTGCCTTTGCCTCCTCCTCATCCGCCTCGATAACCTCCTCCTCTAAAGCACAAGGTTATGATGATTTCCGCCTCCACGTCGCCGTCAAGTGGCTAATCGGCCGCCAATGTTTATCCCACCAAGCTTGGCGTTGACTGAGTGGAGGAGCGGTGGCCTTCCTAGGACCAGAGCGGCGGCGACCTACCGTGTACTACTCTTCCTCTCTACCGGCTGCGCCCTCGCATGCGCGCCGGCTTCATGGTCGTGGCGGCGGAGGGCGGCCGGGGGGAGCCGGCGATCTCCTTTGTCTGCTCCTGCGACAGTATGTCCAAGAGAGCTTTGGAGTGCTAGGAGGCCATGGTTGGAGTGGTGCCAATAGAAGGAAGGGACCGAAGGAGAATGAGTGTGGGTCTTTGGCTATGGCTGGGAGCTGGGGCAGGTTAATATAGCGAGCGAATGGCAATGAGCCGCGGCAGATGGATGGACGGCTGGCGTCGGAGTAGGTTCATCGACAGCCGCGTGTCATTAATGTGGGCGGCGGACGGAAGGATGGCCATGGTGTCGTTAACGCGGAGCAGTCGCTTGCATCGGGATGCCGCGTGGGCGGCGCTCTCTTGGCCGTCGCGCTACTGCAATGCCGGCACTAGTAAGAGGTCGCGTCGGGCGTGAATGCGGATGCTGCTTCAGTGACTTAGCCGCAGGTGCGTTGGGTCACTGACATGTGGGCCCAATGGGCATCTGGCCCGCATGTCAGTGTAACAACTGCACCTGCAGTTAAGTCCGGTGAACGCGGCATTGACGTTCTGAAGAGATGGTGACCGTTTCAGGCGGGAAGCGCGCGCTAGCGATGGAAGGGGTTTCGGTAGGCCAGGGCGGTCAGACACTGGCATGGTGGTAAAATGTGAACTCATGGATGACGAGCCTTTGAAGCGTATGCGGCACGTATTGACAACCAGGCGTCCATGCAACCGCTCTTGTCGCCAGCTAGCCTTCGACGACCACCATTAGACACCACACAACCATGCATAACTTACGAATAATGGATGAATCGATTAGACACACACTCGTGTGCAGTGGCACTATGATCGGTTGCTCACGATAGTACATACTCCGTACCATAGTACCCTCTCTAGCTAGGCTGTTTTATAGATTGTCGTTGTGATGGACGATATACATGAGCAAGGCACCGAGTCACGAGTATGACCGTTGGTGTTGAGCCAGGAGAATACATGCTCGGTGTTCGCGGAGGCCTCCAGCAAACGTCTAAACAGTAATGTCAGGCACCGCCGGGGCGCGCAGGTGACAGGCTCGCCGTTTGCGTTGCGCCATGAGCAGGACTTTGATTGAGAGGGCGACATGCATGCATTAGCATGGTTTGATAGCGTGAGCGTGAGTGTCTGGCTGTCTGCACACGTACATGCTACTTGCCTCTATGGACGGTGTGCGCTAATGTGTGCATCACGTATAATATAAAAAAACCCGTTTGTGCATTTAACGCAAAGTATTTCATTTTCATTTGGCTGACGAGTGTGCGTTGCAGCGACGAGTCCGTGGTTTGATTCCTCACATACGCATAATTTTGGTTTTTATTTCTTTCTCCACTGACAGGTAGGCCCGCATAGATAGATAGATAAAGAACACGAGCCGATGAGGCGCACGCGGACTGTTTGACTGGTCAACCAGACAAATATAGAGCTATACGCTGAGCCAGTGACCGTATAATCACCATATCTCGTATACAATGATCAAAGTGAGCTATCAAGACAAGTTCGATGACCGCCAATGCATTTTACTCGGTAATAAATGACCAGGGTTGAAGGGGAATCCAAATTTCCTTCGTCTTCTGTCCTTGAGCTCTTGACAAACCAACGCACTATACGGTTGTCCGGCCACTCCACCCCAGAGCTGTCACCAAGCGTCGTTCATGCCACCGTGTCGCACACTAACCGGTAAGGAAGCGATGGCATCCCGCCGCGCCGAGTTCCTCGCCGCCCACGACCGCACACAGAATGGTAGGGAAGCAATGGCATCCCGCCGTGGCGAGTTCATCGCCGCTCACGACCTCACACCTATGTGGGCGGAATTTGAAGCTGCCAAGGCCGAATGGGCAGTAGAGCAAGAGGCGGCCAAAGCCGCACAGAGGGAGCGGAAAAGTCAGAAAGCACTCAAGAAAAGAGAGGCCTGCCGCCGCAAGAAAGAAGAGGACGCACGCGCTGCTGCGGAAAGGTTGGCGGAGATCCAAGCATGGTGGGGTGTCGCCGACAAAGCCGGGAAGGAAAATGACGGCGTCTGGCCAACATGTGAGAAGTAGTAGTACTAGTAGTTAGTGTGTGTGTGTCTGCGTCGCCCGTACGTTTGTTTAATTAATTACGAGCATGTACCAGTACTACTCCCTCCGTCTAGGTGTATAAGTCGTCTTAGGTTGTGCATGGCGACCAAGGCGGAGGGGGAAACGAGAGAACTTAATGGTTTTGCTAATTAATAGCATTGCATGCAATGAACTAACCACTACATGTCATATTTGGTAGTCTCAAGTAATTGAAAACATGCACTGCCCACATCTCTTATTGGTTGATGTGTCCCGAAACAAGAAACGAGAAGGGAGTTAATGTACCGTGCCTAAGTGTTTTGGGATTATTTGGTTTTCGTAAGGTGACTTACACACCTAGACGGAGGGACTAGTTACTACTGTAGTTTTTAGAGCAAATTACCAGTACATTACCTAGACTCAATGGAAAATTCCTATCCTATGCATCAAATGGCATCTCTTTCTCTATAGGAATTGAGATGCATGTCATCTCACTTCCTATGATTTTCATATTCCTATAAAATTCCTATCCTATGAACCAAAGGAGGCCTCTGCTGGAGTAAATACTGTAGCTAGCAGTACTGCTGGTATAGTAGTTTTCTAAAAGAAGCGGAATTCAACGAAGTCATGATGGTTCCTTCGTCCGAGCAACTTCACAGTGGGAAAGGTTGGGCCTGTGATTTGATGGCTCATTAGTAATTACTACGACGCGACGACCGGGGTGACTCTCCCTTGGAGTTCAGCGGGCATGGTAAGTGGACCAGGATGGTCGACGTCCCACATGTCGGCGAACGGAAGTATTCTTTCCGATATCGAGGAGCAAGGAAACCGAGTGGTATAGTATCACTGCTGATTTATATTTATTTTTTATTTCTGGTGAATGCTAGCATTTCAACTCTTACGACGAAGGAGTGCCAAACACGGCACGTGCTGGATGTCCCACATGTCAGCGGAAGGAGTGGGACATGAACAGCATGGTAGAGTGTCTCCACTTCTGGGTCGGAGACTACACGTAGTAGTACTAGTGGTATGAATGATACAAAGTGCGACCCGGAGAGAAAGACACGTCTAGTTGGAAGGTCTCGGGGCATACACGTAAACAAATATAAAACCTAATATGTGCCTCCAATTAATATAGTAGTAGTAGAGTAGGCACGTACTCCATAACATCACCGGGCATTGCACGTACAACATTTTTTTTGAGATCAACATTTAGTGGTAGTAAGAGACAAATGCCTATATTTCACGCATGTTCATACTATTTGTGCCTTTCTACTTCACTTACTGCACTACATTACTCAGGTTCGTACGTCCACTCCTGGGTACATGTCCATCTCGTAGTTCCAGTCCCATGTGTTCTTTATAGATGGACCGATCCATAAATGTGGGCAACAGGAGTCCATATCATCGCAGTTAGTGTGGCTCCCCACGATGGAGACTCATCCAAACTATGGCCAGCCTTGACGCGGAGCAGTCGCGTGCACCGGGAAGCGGCGCTCTCTCGGTCGTCGTGCTGCTTCAAAGCCGGCACCAGTGAGAGGTCGCCTCCGCTCCGGCCGGGCATTAAAGCGGCACTGAGTTTCGGGGCAACGCTGACCGTTTCATGCGGGAAGCACGCGCCGGCAAGGAAGGGGGGTTGGGTCGGCTAGGGCGGTCAGACGCGGGCGTGGTGGTGGTACTGGTAGTTTGCAAAACTACTCAATTATTGCACTCAGTTTCCTAAAAAATGTGGTAAAAAAACGTTACTCCACAGCCCACTTCCCTTCTCATTCCTCTTCCACCGCCTGCGCACGTCCGTGGGAAGCGACCGGTCAACCCTTATATAGGAGTGCTAGCACAAAAAGATGCATGCATGACCACTAAAATTTCCAGATTAAAGCGCCGCTCCGGCGGGAGTATGGCGTATGTTGTTACCTTCGGCTGGGCCATGGCTGCCGGGCTACGACGACCAGAGAAGAGGCGGCGGGAGGGGAATGAATGCGGCTACTGTTTGGGCTCCCCGTCCGTCTTAAATAAATGCGCACCATCATGTGTACCCGCGGGTGCACAAATTGTAACATACTTGTCTGCTTAAGTGGGCGTCACGTAACTGGTGTGTGTGTGAGAGATTCTGAGAGACAGAGTGCGTGTGTGCGACTCTACTCTTCGGACATGTACCTAACCTTTTGCATCGGGATATAAGTATAATGGTATTACACTTTAGCTAGTGATTTACGTGGCCATGTTAACGTGGTTGTGTAAAAAAATGTCTCTTCCTGCTCGTGATTTGCGCTATATAATTACTAGCAAGATGCTCGTGCATTGCACAGAACATCAATATGCATTTTATTACAAAACACCTGTTGTGATTGACCCATGCAGGAGTAATCCCATGTGTAAAAATAATGATATCTCGAGAATTTTATCAAAAAACTGGTATCTCGACAATTTCATCGAAAAAATGAAAGATGAGAGATAAGATGAGGAGGAGTGGAGCGTGGTGGTGACTAGTGGTCGGACTGGGCGGAGGCATGGGGATGGACGACGCCGGTAGGCGGCAGCGGCCACCATGCTAGATTATTCCAGAGTCTTCCTTTTTTAATTGCTTAGCAATGAGGTTGTGGGAGATAAGGATGATGAACGAGGCAAGGCCTTGTCTGTAAATGTGGAGAGAGGTGCGGGTATCTTTTATAAAATTGTCATAGTTTGCTTTATATCCGTAAGATATAGATCGGACGGTCTATATTACAAGATGGCAGGCACACCATCATCACCAACTCGTTTTTTATAAGAGTAGAGATGATAAGTTTGCTAACTACTAAAGTAAAGTGGAATTTGTCCATGTTATACAAGTAAATTAAGGTGATTACTTATCATATGGGTAAGGTTGGGCGAAGGGTGGTAGGAACAAATGCTCCGCCTAGAGCATGTGTGTGTGAGATAGAGTCTTAGTGTGTGTGGGGGGTGTGTGTGTGTGACGCGGGGTCCTCGATGGTGGATGTAATTTAAGTGTGTGTGGCTTCATCATAGTGTATGACAGAGGCCACCAACGAGGGGGTGCGAGAGGGAAAAGGCCCGTAGAGAGGGAAGAGAAGGCGTGTGCGCATGAGAGGAGTCGACATCGAGAGAACGTGTTTGTTCGAGAGACACCGAGGAAGACTACTATATATCGATGGTGCATGTAGGCGGGAATTAAACGAAGGGATGGTCTTATTGGTTTCGGGGATATTGGGGAAGAGTGAGAGGGGGGTAGCTAGAAGGAGATTGTTAAGTGTGAGTGTGTGTTTTACCCATCCAGGCGGAAGTTATGTGCACACAAGAAGAGAACGATTCGATGTGGCGTTAGGGTTGAGGGTAATTAACTATGTATGGAGACATAGGAGACCTTGACCGTGCATGTGCGAGAGGTATACGTGTATACGTTGGATGTGTGTGTGTGCGCACGAGCATGATAGAAAGAAGACATAAGTCATAAGATCAACGATATGGGAGAGATCGGTATGACAATATGCATGCATGTGAGAGTGCAGGGAAGAAGGCTCGATAATTGAGCATATGTTTTTGTCTTTAAGAGATAGTGGTGTGGGCTGGAGCATGCATCTATGGCGAGCAGAGGGAGCGAGACACAACGATTGTGCAAAAGAGATCAACCTATAAATGCATGTATGGAGAGACATATATAGTGTGGGTGATAGGAAGTAAGAGTGCGTGCGAGAAAGAAATGTTGACGGAGAAACTACAAATAGATACAAAGACAGAGATGCTAGCTAGAGGGACATCGGCTAGTTTGAGTGTTGGAGATGATGGCCAGGTGGTTCAGAGGGTGAAGTTATGTGTGTATGAGAGAAAGATAAAATGAGGGCACTTGACTGCATGTAGAGATAAACATATATAGTGTGCATGATAGGAAGCAAGAGTGAGGGCGAGAAAGAAGGTTGATGGAGAAACAGATAAATAGAAAGATAAAGATGCTAGCTATTGTGTGTTAGAGATAGGAGTCGAGTGGATCAGAAGGCTGAGTTATGTGTGTGGGTGTGAGAGAGATAGAGAGAGTGTGCATGTGAGTCACATACAAACAAATATCAGAGAGAAATTAGATCTCGAGAGACGGATTTTTGTGTCTGTGAGAGAGAAAGATATTTCACAACGGGAGTGATAGCTAGAGAGACATATGAGGGAACGCAAGATATTTCTAGGGAGAGAGAGTGTGTGTGAGCGACATACAAGATAATGGTGGAGAGATATGAGACTCTGGGAGACAGAGTTTGTGTTTGTGTGTGAGAAAGAGATATTTAAGAGGAAGAGTCATAGCTTCTCATATGTAAGGAGCGAAAGACATCGCTGTGTGAGAGTGGGTGTGCGAGTGGCACACAGGGGAATAGTAGAGATAAATGAGACCCCGGGAGACGAAGTTTGTGTTTGTGTGAGAGAAAGAGATTTCACATGGAGAATCATAGTTAGAGACACATAGCAGGGAGCGAGATATACTTAGAGAGAGATAGAGTGATGAAGGTCGAGGGAGAGAGTATCGTCAGTGTGTTGCGAAGATAAAAGATCATTGTCAACATACAGGTAGCACGAGAGATACCCGAGACGATGAACGGGTATAGGTCTAGAGAGATACTCTTATATAAGCATGAGTGATATCTATATGAGATAAATATTTGTATTGAAGGGGATTCAATATTTAAACTGGAGATCACGACATCGATAATATCATGACGCAAATTGGTGTATCAAACATGCATATTCATTTGAATTTGGGGACACGTGTAATGTTATATAGTTTATCAATATTAGTGATTCATATATTCTTTAATTAGAGACAATGCATGATTTATATGCAACTAATGTCTAAATGGGATTACACTATATGTTGCGTGTGTGAAATACATTATACATGTTTAAGAAGTAAAAAAATGCATGAAACACACATTAATTGGAGACAGTTAGCGAGGAATGCATACATTGTATTTCAACATAAAGTGGTTTCAAATATTTGGAAATCCAAATTAAGATGAATACAGCCTTATGAATCTGAGATCATGCCATTTGTAAACAATATTTATGTATAAAGGGTGTTGTGCTTTTGAAAGTATATATATAAAAAATGATGTATATAGAATTTTATTCGAATCGCAAATGGATCCTGGCCGAACAAAAATAGAATACAAACTGGATTCGAATTGAGTTGGCATGGTAAATGTGCACTCTTGCTCTGCAAAAATATGAACGAAGCGGGGAAAGTTGCAGTAACCGTCCGAAATCAAAATCTACGAGATGGAAATTACTGCCTATCCCTGACACGCAAAGCCTATCGGGTCGATTTCTATAGGTTTTGATAGGGGTAGGTTTGTAATTTCACTCAAACGTGACATAACCGCCTCTCACACGGATTCATACACGGTGGGCGCCAAAACATAGTGTCTCCTCGACCGAAATCGACTCCCTCCCCGATTCATACACGGTGGGCGCCAAAAAGAAACTCTCATCGGCAAATATTTGGTGTATGCAAGATTACCGTCCTATCCCCAACCGACTAATATTGCTGTGATGTAGGAAATTTTAAACGGGGGCTAAGTTTGTAAATTTCCTCGAATTTGGGACAAGCGCGCCCTGAAGAGATGGTTCCCCCTTCCTCTCTCCCTCCGTTTCCCCATTCGTACTCCGTGGGCGCCAAAACAGCCTCTCCACCCCAGCCTCCTCCGTCCACCACCCCATCCACCGCCGTCCTCCTCCACCATGCCGCAGCTGATACCCCGACGCCGTCGTCCATTACAAGAGATCAACCTCTCTCATCCGCGGCTTCGGACCGGGATCCTTGCATCCCATCCTCTCGCTTCATCCCCGCCGTCGTCCACCTTGCCGGCGCCGCTCCTACGACCGTCTCGTCCACCGCGCCCCGCCGCCACCGTCTACCCTCCTAGATCTACTTCCACGCCGCCGACAGCCATCGCTATCGCGGCATCGTCGATTTCTCAGCAGATGCATACACGGCGCCGCACCAGAGGCGGTACTCTTTCGTATCTGCTCAACTTATTTATCGCAACAAAAAAATAGATCGTCACTGCTTTACTCTGATTTCCTTGTCCATCACTTACTTGCTAGTTGAAAGCAAACATTGGTTGCGAAATTGCCTTTGTCTGGTTTGCACCTTCAGATTCGCCATGGCACGCTCAACACTATACTCGCAATGCTTATGGTTTTCCCCTTTTATATTCCACAATAGTTAAATGACAGTCGACTAAATTTCAAAATTGGGCCAGTCAATTTTTCAGAGCTCGCCGGTGCGAATGAAGGGGCTCGTGTGGGGACGGTGGTTGTGGGGGCGGTGGTGGGGCCTCGCCGAATGAAGAAAACTCGATGCTGGTGGGGGCAGGGGTGGGGGTGGGGGTGGCGGAGGAACACAGGCGGTGGGGGCGGTTCAGGGGAGGGCGGGGGGGTTGGGGCCGGCGGCCCGTGCGGTGTTTTGTATGGGAAGAATCAGAGACGAGGAAGAAGAAGGGTTAGGAGACGTAGGATCTTCATCCAACCGCCTGAAATGGTCGACTGGCCCAAATGACAAAAGTCACGCGACTTGCATGCAGACATGCAGAATATGCTTCCTCTTCTGTTCTTTAACATGTTCCTCTTCTGTTCTTCTTTAGTAAGCACAGTATGTTCCTTGTCAGGAAGGAGAGCAGGGACATCTGCAGTCGACACCTCTACTGCGCCAGTTCTGCTAAATGATTTCGCACTTCGAGTTGGTCTGCCATAATACCCCGGAAATGGTGGGAGCCGTGCGGTCTTTGATAGACTAAACTGATAGTAACAGTTGTGCGCCTTCAGATGAATAGAGCTAGCCTGTAGGTGATCGATAGGCTGCATATTAGTAGCGGCAAAACCCTATGTTTTCCAGCCAGTTCCGCTTTCCCGATTTATTTATGGTGGTTATGGTGTACCCCTATTATCTACACTACGATCTGCCTACTGGCTCTGCGCTCTCGTTATCATACTTTGGCAATAAACTTTCTATATGGTATATTATGAACCTATCCTCGGCCAACTATCCTTACATCTGGGGCCCCCAACAGGGAGCTTATTTTTTTGTGTAGTTGTGCCAGATTATATTAATCTACTCACCATATATAGCACACATGGGCTCTCTCATCAGAATCCAGTGATAGCACATAAGGGTTTACAGGGAGCCTCTATTATATTACAATATCCTCTGCATTACAAAGATAATCTCACTACTATTAGTGTTTTCATGCTTTACAGATATTGTACGTAATCACGATGAATATAAGAATGCGCACATCAGAAGAATATTGCGGAGCAGTTCATTGGGTAACAAACTTGGCATCAAGGGATTGAGGTCCATTGTGGAAGCAATGAAACCCACATGCTCCCGACCTATAGATTTGTATTCAGAATATGATCCTAATGACTATTCTGAGCTCAAGGAGTCAAAGGAAGATGGCCTATCCTGTTCACCCAATAAGGTTCCTGTTCTAATTTGGTAAGGTTTTATTGGTTGCACATATCTTGCATAAGGTGTCTTGCATTTCTTTTGCTTCGTTGCACCGCCATCTGCTTAGTTTACTCGTGATATATGTGAAGATGCCATGCCCATCCATTATCAACACCTATTCCATTTGTCGCCATACCATGTTTTTCCATTCAAGTGATGTTCTTGTGTTTCAGACATCCAAAAAGAAGAGGGTGATTGCAGAACCTGAAGGAGTACAAGCAAAGTCCTTGAAAAAGGTGGTGCTACCGGAGAAATCACATAGCACCCGACGTGTATTGGCGATAGAACCAGCGCCGCAAAACCTAGGATATCGTAACTATGCTGGTCGCTGCTTTGCTCTTGTGAGTACGTATTGTCCTATCGCTATCCTTACATTCATACCTGGTGGATTATGTGACATCATTGTGCATTATAGCTTGCTTATCCACTGTTCGCTCCAAATTATCTGATCTATATTAATGCTTAAATTAATGTAGAATAAACCCAATGCCTATGAAGAAATTTAGTTCTGCACTGTTCTTGTAAGTATCTGTTGTCCTTCATCACTGTACTTATATTTGTCAGCTAGTTCTCCATGTACACTTTGCAGCTTATTTTCCCTTGTCCTCCATTTTTCTACACATTAGATCTACATTTACTCTTGCCAAAATATTGAATAAAACCAATGTTACTGAAGAAGTTTAGCTCCGCATTGCTCTTGTCAGTGCCTTCTGCCTGTATGCTGTATTTACATTTGTACTCTGCATCTTAAGTTAAATAATTGTCATTTGTTCCTATATTTTCACATTTATATTTACTCTTAACAAAATGTAGAATAAAGACAATACTCTTGAAGAAGAGTGTGCGGTAAACTTCTTGAATTGCCCCCCCCCCCCCCATCAATATGGACAAGGCCTTTATAGAGCCTGTCTTCACTACTAATGTAAGTTTGTCCTCCTCCAGCCTTCAAACTTTGTTGTTTATATTTGGATAGCTATGGGTGCAAATGTTGTTTATTTTTGTCGTCTGCATCAAATTGCTTGTTCAAAGTTTATAAAGTAGAAGTACATAAACATAAGTTTGTCGTTCTCAATTTCAGTCCTTAGTTGTACAATCTAGTTCCTTACTCGTACCATGTAAATTAAACTAAACATAGCAAGTTATCTTCTTTAGCACTATGTGTATGCTTGTGTTCTTGATCTGTAATCCAGTGGTGTGGTGAGACTACCAACAACAGCACAATGTCATATCCTGCTATGTCTCCACTATGAACAATGCCATATTATATTAATGTTATTTAAATCGTGTCTCTTTATTTACCAATCTGAAATGGTATAAATTGACAGTGCACTCACCATTCATGCTTATACATTGTTTAGAACTACATCTATGCTTGTGTTCTTGATCTGTAATCCAGTGGGCTGGTGAAGCTGGCCGCTCCTACACAATGCCATTTCTTGCCGTCTTAACTATGAACAATGCCTATTATGTTAATGCTATTTTAAACCGTGTCTCTTTATTTTTGACAAAGAAATGAGATGAATTGACAGCGCTGATGCCTCCCATCGTTGTAGCCATGCACAGGAGGACCGTTGCTGCCGTCTAAGTGTCTTCCTCTCCCCTCCTCTCCCTGTTTTGTTAAATCCATGACGTGTGAGTATTAATCTTCACATGTCACGCTCCAATCTAGCTCAATGTAATTAGTATTGCCCTTCATGTCACGTTGCTATGTTTGTTTATATATGCATGCCCTTGTTGCTATCATGAGTTGATATATATTTTTCTACATCTTTATTCATGAGCTTATTTGGTGGAATTTACTCTTGAACAGAATTACATATTGTCAGGGGAAAGAATAATTTGGCTTTTGGAGGCAATTTCATATCTGGATTAGTGCATAAGTTATTCCTGTTCTTGAGATCTTTCAATAAAAAAAATCACAAGATGTAGTACTAATTGTTTCAAGTTTTATTTTTGTCTTACTGGAATTCTAATCATGCTAAGGTTGTTAGCTCATTGTTTGGTGGATTTGGTTTTTGGGAATCTTCTCACATACTATACTCGAGTGCTTTTGTTCTTTTGTTCTCGAGTTCTTCTGGTGGGGGAATCAGAAGTGCAATGTGATAGATCTCAATCAATCCAGCCTCCGGGAAAAGAGAGCAAGTAGTATATCTCTACCCATACGAGTTGAATATGAATGACCCAGACAACGATTCACCCATTTTTGTATTATCCCTACTTTGTATAATTTTGTCTTGGTGTAGTTTAGGCACCAGTTCGTGTCAAAGACGATTTTAATCAGGTGGAGAGTAATGGAGAAGGATGCATGCATTCAAATTTACTGTGTGATACGTGTTCTGTATATGCAGAAGATATGCCCCGAGTGCAATGTTTCACATGCTATTCTCTTTGATTTTTTTTTTTCCTTTAATAGGTGAATCCATATTGTACCTCTACCTGGGCTGCAATTCTTGTCTTTGCTCTCCCTGTATTTTTTTCATGTTCATATGCTTATCTCCAGGCGAGTTTATATGTTTATCTCCTCTTCTGCATATATTTGCAGGTGGTGCTACTGTTTGCATGCAAAAACACCAATAACCTAGGTTATTACTCCAGCCTACATGCAAACAAGCAGACAACAACGCCAAAAACCTAGGTTATACTCCAGCCTACATGCAAGCAGGCATGGCTCCGACGCATGGCCTGATTAGCGGTTAAGCACATGTATGATCCATAACTGATACCCATATATACTTGTCAATCATATGTGTATCAACAAATTGTGATTATTTGGTTAGTATATGGACAGTTTCTTAATTTGTGCATTGGAGGAATTTATTTAAAAACAAGAACAAACCTCATCTCCGATTTACAAAGGCTCGTAGACCACTATTTCAATGGGATCGTGACAAACCAGGTCATACACATAGAGATAAAACACGTAGACAAACACACCTTTTTCTAAGGCCAAACAAAATGCTACTTGACACATTATTAGGAAAAAACATTAACATGGACGTCACTGTCAACGTTAGCAGCTTGTCCACCACATGCCCTCAACGCCGGTCATCGGACGGCCAGGGAGCTCGCCCGCAGCCATCGACCATCCTAAACATTCGAAAGCGACCGCCCAGGAGGAATGAAATGACCGATGACAATATCTTCACCATGACGAACCGAGCATAATGAGCTCGGGACATGGTTGCCACGTGCGAAGCGAGGATAACAAACTTGACACATGGTCGTTGCGGGCAAGGCAACGGTAACAAGCTTGGGCCATGGTCACCACGGGCAAAAAGATGGTAATGAGCTTCGGACATTGTCGCCGCGAGTAAGGCAACGATCACAAGCTTGGTGCGTGGCCACCACGGGCAAACATATGATAACAAGCTCAAGACATAGTCATCAACACCAAGGTAACGAGACTACGACGAGACGATGATGGCTTGAGGAATGGACTGAAAAGCATCTCGTGCAGTCTCGAGCACTTTACATCGTCGAGTATGGCCTAACGGCCCGAGCACGAAGCTTGACGGCAACGTCATGCTCATGGCAATTTTTGGCCTAAAATACCTACATTTTTTAATATATGCATAATGCTGGTATATATACCCCAATCATATTCTTTTAAGCTATCATTGTACAGTATATATGTATTTTTTGAACCAGGATAGGACGGGCTCATGTTGAGGTGTAGGGTTGGGCATTTTGAGGTCTTGTTGAGAGTCAATACAAAAGTCGTGAAGTTTCGGATCGATGCGGGCTACAAGTAATTCTGTCGACGTGATACATTTTGCTCATCCAAAAACTATGCATGTCACCTATTCGCAAAAAAAAAACTATGCATGTCACCATTGTGACATAACGACCGTAAATTTTTCAAAGCAGAACCAACGACTCACTAAACTAAAGTGAATCGAACCATGACAAGGTTTTCTCACCATTACACGGTCACATAGCTTGTTTGGTCCTTCATGCCCGTCGTGTGGCGAGCGTGATGGACGATTTCTGGTCGACCAAAAGCATGATCATTCATCTTCGAACGACCAACCATGCCGAACGCATGACCAAGGAAGCCAACATCGAACTCGTGACAAAAAAAATTAAACAGGCGAAAAAAAGTATTTTTAAATATTTATTTTTGGGTTTCGAGAAAGCACACCGGGCAGACTGAACCACAGATCGTCCAATGAAAGCATTCGTCGCGGATCGCTGGTGTGGCGTGCTCGTCTCGGCGTGTCACATCACTCGAGGCCCCGCATAATAAATTACCCGGTCCCACTTGTAATTGGCTTTTGTGGGTACGCCACCATGTGGTCGAGCATGCACAGCACCCACCAGCAACTTAGCTGTCACGATTGTATTTTAGTAAGTGTTATAGATGGAAAGCTTTCAATTTGGTGATACTCCAGTATTTTAGTGGTGCATGCGGCATGCAAAATCTTGGCTAGTATTAAAAAAGGGTAATTGCCTGCTAAAAAGAGGGTGCGGTGGCGTGTAATACCGGGTAGATGCACATATGAAGCCGCGATTGTAGGGACGGACGGTTGGTGGGTGCGTGTCCACCGGGTTCTCCTCTCCTATATAAGCTGCCCTCGCACCCCCCACATTGAGCCTTGGTTCCGTACCCCTGTAGTTCTTCTTCTTCCTCCTCCCTCAAAGTCCAAAGCAAAGCAAGTTCTTGCTTCCTCTTCCCATGCAAGGCTCTGCTCGTGGGTCAAAGCAAGGCCGAGTTGTTGGTTCTCATCCGGTTCAATGTTCTTGGTTCTCATGTGTTCTTGGGTATGTGTTGAGCACCACGGCGCCAGTCCATCTTTCTCTCGCCCACAACGGAGAAACCGGCCAGCCTCTGTGTCGTGCCGGCCGGTTCCTCTTTTGTTTGCCAAGAGAAAGATAGATGGCTTGGTTTCACCGGTTCAAGAGGGAAGAAATTGGGAAGAAGATGTTTGTTGTTGAAGCATGTGCAAAACAGGTCTGAGGGAAGCTCAATTTTTCCTTCTAATTTCTGTTCTTTTTTCAGCGATGAACAAGGGACCGGCTCCCTCCGATCCGATCCGGTGCACCCAAACCCAACCCGACGCCCGGCTCCCTCCGATCCGATGCACCCAAACCCAACCCGACGCCCCTCGGATCCGTGCCGCGACCGACCCGGCTGGACTGGACCCATCGGGCCGCACCAGTCCCACCGGAACGGCGCCTTGAGCTAACGCCGTTCCTCTCAGCCCCGGAGCGAGAAAGCAGCGAGCGACCCTCTGCGACTGGAACGCCGTTACCCCGCTCCCCGCCCCAACCGTTAGGGTTTCGTCGCCATGCATATAGGCGTCGCCGTACGCCCAGCCTCCCCCCTCCTCCCCCGCAACAGAAACGCCCCCTCGCCGCCGCCGCCCCGAGCGCCTCACGGTTGGTTTCGATCTGATCTCTGCCGCTCTCTCTCTCTCCCCCCAAATCGATGGCGTCGTCTGGATCTAATCATCCGTTGGTTTCTGAATGTTCTCCAGGTACGATTGGAGCGATCCGCCGTTCCCCTTCCCCCTCTCGCCATCACCGACGAGGAGCCCGCAGGTGAGACCATCTTTCCCTTCCCCCGTTCTTCGCCCCGTTGTGTCGATAGATCCGAGGTTCTAGGTCGTTCCCTTCCCCCGTTCGTCGCCCCGTTGTGCCGATAGATCCGAGGTTCTAGGTCGTTCCCTTCCCCGTTCGTAGCCCCGTTGTGCCGATAGATCCGAGGTTCTAGGTCGTTCCCTTCCCCGTTCGTAGCCCCGTTGTGTCGATAGATCCGAGGTTCTAGGTCGTTCCCTTCCCCGTTCGTCGCCCCGTGGTGTCGATAGATCCGAGGTTATAGGTCTTTCCATTACCCCGTTCGTCGCCCTGACCTAACTTCCATGTGTCTGCTGGTCTGTTCGTCCGTTCAGGACAACCAGGGCGAAATGATTGTTGAGATCTGTTAGTTAGAGTTCCTGTTTAGCTTCTGTGATTTTTTGTATGAGACCTGCAATTTGTTCTCAGCATCATCGTTAGACAGATCGTCATGTTGAACTCCTCTGAAGATATTGCATCCTTTTCGTTTTGTCAAATCGTCTGATTGATTTCATTGGTCTGGGATCTAGTTCTGGCAGGTTTTGTTTCAACAGATTGCAGAATTTCCATTCATTCCATAGATAGAATTGCCAAATCGTCTAGATTGATTTCATTGATTTAGGATCTTGATCTGCCAGGTTGTAACATGCTTTTTTTTCATGAATTTGTAGGTATGTCCAGGAGGAAGCAGCTGAGGCGGGGGTATGTAATACCACTCATTTCTCATATTAGAGCAGTCTCCATTGCACTCTCTTTAACGTTGTTATTTTGCAGGGATAGGCAGTTGCCTACTGACAGGCCAGCCCATACCCGGAGGACAAGGCCAGTGGACATCAGAGAGGTCACTGCAGACGCAATTGTCATGGCAGCAGAAGGTTAATTTTGGGTCCTTCTTTTCTTATGTGGATAGATGCCGCTGTACTAACATCTAATTAGTTTGTCTCTTTAAATTTCAGTCTCTTTTGATGAGGTTATGCCTCATGCCAGGACTGGACGGCTAATAAGTTGGTCTCTTTAAATTTCAGTCTCTTTTGATGAGGTCATGCCTAACGCCAGGACTGAACGGCAGCTGCGCAGGCGCCGCCGCATTCAGAAGAGTGGCCACTATGGTGACGCTGTTATCATTTACCCACTTACTGAGATAGAAACAGAGTTGTACGATTAATAACTCTGATCTTTGTAAATACTGTTCATGTTTCTTATTACATCTCTGTGTATCTGATACTTAGTTGGCTGATCCTTTTCAGTCTCAGTGGAATCGAAGCCGTGCAAGATCAGGAAGAAGTCTGAAGTTTTAATTCTCCAAATATGAGTTCGAAGGTTAGTTATTGACAGAAGTATTGTCTATCTGTGTAGCTTGTGTAGATCAAAACATGCTTATCTTTTTCTGCAAGTGTCTGGATTTTGTTGGTGCTTGTTGAGGGCTATCTAGGTTGCATTGTAGAAACTTCTTTCCGTTTTTACCTAAATCTGTCTGAATATCTGACAACAATGTCTTTTCTAATTACAACATTAGAAAACCTGACTCATGTGTACTTATTCAAGTTTTATCTGTAATCATCAAGACTTGTTTCTGAAATCATCTACTTGCATTCTAATTATAAGAATGCACAAGGTTGCACCTGTGCTGCCAGTAAAGATTGTATTTCTTTAGCATAACTTCCCTTATACTCCCTCCGTTCCTAAATACTTGTCTTTCTAGGCATTTCAAATGACTATCACATACGGATGTATGTAGACATATTTAGGAACGGAGGGAGTAGTATTTTGTTTGTACAGTCGAGTGTCATAAGCTCATTTGTAATGTTCTTTAGCATAACTTCCCTTATAGACCATTGTTTAGTTTATTCCTTTTATTTGCACACTAAATTGTCATAACTTTTGAGTGGCTGCTGCATATCATTATGTTTCTTGATTTAATTTCTCTTTCCTGATATATGTTTTTATTCACTTTTCAGGTTAAGTTCCTATCTTTTTCGTCATGAAAGCTGCTAAATCTCAAGTCTACGCCAGTTTATATGCCTCTTAATTTTCAAATGGCTGTTTTGTCCTATGTTATAACTTAATGAATCTCAAGTCTACGCCAGTATATGCCACTATGCCATTTATGATGTAATGTTAATGACTGCTTGACTATGTGATAATATGCTCTGATATTGTCGGGTTTAAAAGTCAAAAAATGCTTATTTCCCTTTGATTTTGCCTTTTGGAGTGCTGGAGTAGGTAGTCCTGCGTATTGGTAAAGAGGCGTTTCTGTTATTGGATGGCAGTAGCTGGTTCTTTTTGGAAATATACTCGTCTTGGTACTGTGAATCATGTATGTATTTGGTATCTGCCAATGCCAATGTTCCGGCCACTGCCAATGCCAATCTTCGGGTAATGTTTCTGGGTTAGTGTTTGTAACCATAACCATATTGCTTATTTGAGACCAGCCGACTGGGAGTTGAGTTAACCTTTTCGGCAAACTCATCCTAAGCACATAATGGTGATGCCGTGCAAGAACTAATGCAAAAGCAAGGAATACACGCAAAAGAGATGGACAAGCTGAACAACCTGAACGTTTAGTGCACTATCCAAACTCACAGCATCTTCCGATGTCTCTGTATGGGGAGTCTGGATGGTTAATACCGCACACTTCTACTATTTCCTTTCTTTTTCGCGCCTGTGGCCTGCTGCCAGCAGCTTGAAGTTTAAAAAACCAAAACCAAGTGTTGAGAGCAAAATATTTTCCGGACGGGAATATACTTAAGGCAGGATTTAAGAGAGGTTCTTCTTACACATGGCAAAGCATCTGGGCGGGACTGCAACGTTTAAAAGAATCTGGAGGGTGAGAAAATTGATATATGGGATGGTCATTGGATTCCCTCGAGTCCCACAAGGATGGTCTTCACAAGAAGAGGTAATTCACTGTTGAGAATAGTAAATGAATGGATGATCCCGGACACGAGGATTTACAGCAATCAAGGTTCAGTTTCAGTTAATCCGGTGTGGGATCTAGTCTGGAAGCTAGAGGTCCCTAGCAAAATTAAAATATTCATTTGGCGGGCACTTCACGGCCTCATTCCGGGTATGGCCGTGCTTGCCCATAGACACATAGAGGTCTCGCCGATCTGCCCAGTATGTCAAACAGGTCTTGAGGATATGAAGCATCTGTTGTCTACCTGCCCACGTGCCTCCCAGGTTTGGCGTGCTCTTGGACTGGATCTGGATGAAATCATAGAACAAGCAGTGCAGGTTGATCGCTCTGGCTCAGTTGTACTGGAGGACATTCTCAGGAGGCCGAGAGGTCCCTCTCCGGTTCTTGGTCAGCTGGGACTACATGAAACAGTAGCAGTGGCATCTTGGTACATTTGGTGGGAGCGTCGTCAGATGCGCAAAGGGGAAACAGTGAAAACTCCAGAAAGTACAGCGTTTGCTATTCATGCGATCACTACTAATTCAGCACTGAAGCAGTCAAGTGTCCCCGTTAAAGCTGTCTGGGTTAAACCCATCATCGGATCATATAAACTGAATACAGACGCATCGTTGTTCGAAAAGAAGCAGTTGCAGGTGTGGCTAAACCGTTTGATTTTGCTGCAAGTGCAGCGACAGCAGAAGCTCTGGCTGTCCAAAGTGGCCTTCAGCTTGTTCATCATATTGGATGCTTGAGGGTACTAGGTGAATCAGATTGTCTGGAGGTCATCAACGCTTGCAATGGAGATGCAGACATCCTGGCTCCATATACACCAATACTTGCAGATTGCTTCCATTTGGCTCATGACATACTCTCTCCGTTTCAAAATAGATGACTCAACTGCAATGATCTTGCGTCACCGTGAGCACTCCGGGTACAGAATTTTTGCTTGATGATCATCCCTCACCATCTTGCTGGAGTGAATTATGGCAAAGGACTCGATCCCCACAGTTATTCTCTTCTTCAATGAAATCCTCTGCCTTTTAGTCCAGGGGAACCTGATCTTCTTCTCGTCTTTGCAGTTGTCACAGTCCAACCTACTATACAGGAACACATCCTCCAGATTCACGGCCGCTGTCATAACACGTCTGACATAATTCACAAAGCAATCTTCAGATTCAAAGCCACAGATGACAAGTGTAACCAAACTCCGGTGTTGGAAATCAGCTGCGGCCTCATCCCACTCTACACCCTTGTCCTCGCTATATAATTCTTTTTTCCTCTTCTCCTCATCCATCTCCATTGAACACGCATGATCCCATACCTGCATGACAAAAACAACAAAGATGAAAATATATTTTCAATAGAGCAGACATTTGTACTAACATTAAGACCATGTTGCAAAATGAGATGTTTAGGTAAGCACATACTGTGATGTATAGATCCTTCAGTAAGGGTGCAGCTTCAAGAATAAACATTGTCCAGGTGAGATCATACCCTTCAGGAATATTAACCAGATTCACAAACCTTAGTTGGCGAAACACAGACGCCAGACTTTGCGTTGGACATTCTGGTTGAACCCAAATCTGCAAGGAAAAAACACATGATGAGATGAGCGGAGAAGAAGTGAAGCCACGGCTCACAAAGCGACAATCTTGACATACCTTTTCGGATTTAAATCCCAACTTCAGATTTTGTACAGACGTACTGCTAAGAAACTCACTTAACTTGAACATTTTGTTGGAACTAAGGGCAACATTTGTGAGGCTTACAGCCTTGAGCAATGGGACATGACCAATAAATAGTGGATCGTCATAATCTATCCAGCCGTCAAACACTAACTGTGTGAGTTGAGGGAGCCAGCTGAGCTTAACATGAGAGAGAAGACACTGGACAATACAAAGCTCACTGAGATGAGCATGGTCAACTTGCAGCGTGCTGTGTTCACCACAGTCACAATTGTACAAGTGCAGATGCTTCAACTGCTTGCAGGAGACTAGGATGCTGGATATGTCTGATTCACCAAATCTCAAATTCTCTAGGTCAAGGCTAGTGAGACCACCAAATGCATTTGAACAAGCATCAAAGAACACCATGAATTTTCTAGCACAGGTGATTAGTTCATCATCATCTATTTCAGCGATGTCATCCTTCCCTGTCCTAACAGTGAATTTGGCAACCTCAACCAAGTGTGTTGCCATGACATGACCAACAGCACGTCCGATGGATAGGGGGGCATCATCTCTCAAGTAGAATGTTGTAGATAGAAGGCGGATGGTGTGTTCACCTGGATTTCTGCGTGCCAGTATGCTCTCTGTCGCTTGAACCACAGCCGCATTGGTCCGGACCAATTCTTCAACAGAGACGTTGGTGTGTAACACACCCTCGGGCAGGAAGTCCTGCACGCTTATTATAAGCCGAGACAGCTTGGCGCAGAGCTGACCCCACCGTCTGGCAAGGATGCTGGTTCTTGCAGCCTCTGGGACATTGAGTCGGTCAAGAATGTTGACCAGAATGTCGTCAGGCAATGCACTGAGCCTATCATCTCTACTGCCTTTCTGCATTTGGCATGGAAACAAATAGGAGTTGATTTCAGTAGTCGCAAATATTCTCAGTTAATGCAATTACAATTGCAGAAGACATAACTTCAATGTAGTACAAATATTACAAACTTGGCATATTTCTGCAATATTAAAGAAGCAATTTTTATACAATCGCAAAGTTGCAAGTTTCTTAGAATAACAGGAGGCTCCATTGCATAATTTTTAACTCCGACTAAAGGGTTCTCTCTGAAAACAATATATATTATGTAAAGGAAGGGCAATTCCAATGTAGTACAAGCCACACAGACTTGCATATTTTTTGGCACGCAAAAATTGCAATTATCAAATTTTGATTCAGTTTCGAAGATGTTAAATTTTATACAATTGCAGAGATGCGATTTGATGTAGTCCAAGAGCAAAAAAAAAAACTATTCCCTGTAATAAGACTTCAAATAGATGCAATTTGGAGTACAATTTTTAGACAGAAGACCTAGAGGAGAAGAGGACAGTGAACTCACCCCCATGGCTCCTGCGTAGATCCGCCGAGGCCCGAGAAGAATTGGATAATTGGTCACCGTGAATTGGCTCACGAGTTGCCGTCTCCTCCGAAGATTGGAGGCGAGAAGCGCGGTGTCCGCCCGGCCAGATATGTATATATCTGCTGGGTTGCCGCCACCAATGGAGACTCGGATAATGAATTCAAAACAGGACCTGCTTCTGATTGTAATCCGGAAAGGACTGCTTTGATTCCGGATTAGCCACTAAAAAAGGGAGCCGCTTTGATTTCCGACTGCGGCTCAGAGAGGAGCCGTTTGATTGCTTGGATTGCCGGTTGCAGCTCGAAGAGGAGCCGCTTGATTGCAGATCGCCGCTCCCAAAAGAGCTGCTGCTCTTGCTGATTCGATTGGGGACTGCAGCTCCCAAAGGGGGGGCTGCTTATTTGGTCGCCTGTTCGCAAGCAGCACTGGATCCTCATTCGAGGCATCCGACGGCGATTGCGACGGCGAGAGGGGGAAGATGGGCGCACGGCAGGCGGTGGCGCATAACTGACACCCGATCCCCTTTGCTCTCTGGTGGAACCCTAGGTGGGAGGAGGGGGCGGCGTGGAAGGGAGGATCGCCATTTATATGTGCCGTCTGCTGCGATGGGCGAATGATGGGCTAAGGCCCATTGTTCCTGACGTGAGGCCGAGCTGGGCCGAGCGGTGGATGGCGGTGGGGGAGATGAGTAGTCCAGTCCAATATTCCTGACTTTGTATGTGTATGTATCACACTTTGTATGTAGAAGCTCCTAGATTAGCCAGATTTGCTCTTAAATGTGAACGTTATCCCACTCTCTGTGGTCTTTGATCAATAAAGATTAGGCCTTACCCAAAAAAAAAATGTATCACACTTTGTTGATGCCAGCTTTTTGGCTGATTCTAATGAAGGTGCAACTGGGCCGATTCTAATCTAATTGCGAGTATTAATAAAAAGAATCCTCATCTTACCCGCCTGAGATCAGAGAATCCATTGCATTCCGTAGAGTTGCATAGTGCGTAGCCATCCACTTTCATCTGCACACACAATCAAAGACTCAGAAATAGAGCTGAAATATTATTTCAGCATTATTGGAAAACAACGGTTCCTAAAATTCTGAATTCATCCAGGGCAGGAAACAACATAGACAAATGACCACAGACAGAAAGGTTCGCTTTCTTTATTTATCAAGGAAATTGTTTCCTTGGGGGGCAAAATGCTGACTTACCAGAAGAATGATCTATCCACAAACTTCCTTGCTTGATCCTGCAAAAGAATATCATGTATTGTATCATGTAGCTCATAGAGATCAAGAGGCATTACACTAGGAAAACTAATAAATTAGATCATAAACAGTGCTCACATAATTGGAAAGATTAGCAATGTGAGGGTGCTCATCTCCTGATATCATTTCAACAGCTATATGATGGCCATCCGGTGATTCAGACTCGAGAAGGCAAAGTATGTAGTGAGATTGATCAACTATACCTGCCATGTGTGAAGTATTAAGAGAAGCGCAATAACATTATGCATGCACAGGCAGAAACAAACCCACCTCTACAGAAATTCTGTGCACGGTGAAAAACAAGTCTTCTAATATTTCAAGTATTTTGCATTATCCTGGTCGGATAGCTTGTTCAAGGCCACTGACACTATCTTCAATCCCACAAGTCTCCCACTGACACTATATTCAAGGCCCGCTGCCGAATCCCACCTTACAAAAATCAAACTTTACATCCTACCTAAGGCATCATCTCAACCACATTCCTCCTACTCCGGCATCTACACTACTCCGCACGAGCTACACATTCTCCTCCGTGCGACGGGGGGCTGTTCATCAAGTCATCAGACACTAATCTACCTCCTCCAATGAGTTAGTTCGCAGACGCAAAATAAAGGTCATTCTCCTACTCTTCTAAAACTTGAAGTCCATCTTCTTGCTCCCTTCCCCGCGGATCTTCCCCCTCCTCTTCCTCTTGCCCGCGCTCTCTCCCTCCCCCCGTAACTCCCTGTACCTGTCAACCGAAACACATACATGGTAGGTCACCAAAACATGTCGCACCATGCATAATATCCCTGCAGTCTGCAGCAGAAAATGGCCGGTGAGGCGGTCTTACTTTGCCGCCAGAGTGTCGTGCACGGCATCGAGCTGGTCCAGGTGGATGGTGATGTCCACTCTCTCCAGCACCTGGTTCTTAAGCAGCAAAGACTCAATATCAGGCAAGGAAATTGTTTAATAACACGTGGCGACAACTCCACTGCTCACCCTTTTTGGGCCTGATGACGACGACGATGGTGGTTTATCTTGTGCTCCCACCAGCACATACCTATGATTAAAGTGAGTGCGCGCATGCAGCTTGTGAGTTGTCACTTTATGGCTGACAAGCTAAGCATGAATCGAGGGAGGACTGCATGATAGGGGTTTGGTTAGGAAAGCATTCATACGCATGGTTCAACCTGTATAGTGCCCCGGCAGAGGCGGTCCTTTCTTCCTTCTGTTCAAGAACCTACAGAGGGAGGAAAGAGCAAACTGACGATTATCAGCACCGACTAGCAAACCCAAACAGGGAGCACTTTGTTAATTATCAACAACTTGATGATCCATAGCACTTTGCTTTCTTGGACACAGAGAGCACTTTACATCACCTGGTATAGTGGCCTTTCTGCCTGGTCATTATCTGCTTCCTTCATCTGTGACTTTCGAAGGTCAATGACATCAGGCATTTCCATGCCAGCTGGAGTCCTGTCACAACAACAAGGACAGGTGAGTACCTAGTGTCTACTGCATTATTAAATTGGAAAATAAAATGGCAACTGACAATAGAATAACACAAGTATAGATAATTACCTTAAGATGGCGTCAACAGAGCAAATGCCTTCTACTATTTCCCCATCTTCCAGTTCCTCCTCTTCTTCCTCTTGCTGCCCATCTTCCAGCTCCTCCTCTTCCTCCTCTTGCTGAATGTCTTCCACTATTTCCCATCTTCCAGTTCCTCCCCCTCCTCTTGCCGAAATACCTTGTACTATTTCCCCATCGTCCAGCTCCTCCTCTTCCTCTTGCTGAGTAGCTTCTTCTATTTCCCTGTCTTCCAGTTCCTCCTCCTCTTCTACGTGTTCCCGAGTAGCTTCTTCTATTTCCCCATCTTCCAGTTCATCCTTCTCATCTTCCTCTTCCTGAGTGCCTTTTTCTATTTTCCCATCTTCCAGTTCCTCCTCCTCTTCTTCGTCCAATTCCTCTCCGGCTCTCCCTGCATAATTGCAGAAAGCAAATGTTAGTTCTGCTGAGAAACCATACTGCAGTACGACTAGCTTAACTTACAAGGTCCATCATGATGCAGGAATCCAAAAACATATAATATACTGGGTTGGGTGCCTATCCGCCACGGTAACAGAATGGAGAGCTTACACATTTTCACAGTAGTGACCTTACGCCACGTGTAGATTGTGATAAGTAGGCATTACATGACCGCTTCTTTGAACAGTTTCCACAGATGAATAGAGCAGGAAATTGTGCAGTATAAACTAGATGACAAAACCAGTGGTCAGTACAGTGAAGGACATTAATCATAGATAGTCATAGTCTAAGGCAGGAAGGTGATCTTGAGCAAATGAAGGTGACCTTGAGCAAAATGTTGAATTACATGCTCAAAGTTCTCACTCATGTTTGAATAATAAAGTGTAAGGTAGGAAGAAATTCATATTGTATACTGCCGGAAATACATCTTCCACTCAATAAAAATGTTCACTGCTTAACATAGATAAATCATACTTTGCATCAGCTGTCATGAGCTAATGTTTTTCTTAACAAAGATATACCTTTTTTGAACATGTACAAATGAAGACATTATGGAAATTAAAATAGTTAGGTTTATCATATAAGTGACTTATCAAGATATTATGAATGAATCATTGAGGTCTGAGGAGTAAGAAGATACCATAAAAGATGTTCAACAGATTCTTGCGGAGCATGTAATAAAGATTCTGAAACAAGTCTTCCCAGTCCTGATACCTTTTGAGAAGGAACTCATTTTCTACAAGCCAGAAGGGGGGAAACGTAAGGAGTTACATCCACAGGAATTACAGGGATGTTTATTTTTAAAATACAGGAATCATTCAGTTCTACTTCTAGTGATTACCTCATGTATTTGATGAGAGCATAGCAGATATGATGGAAGCAGGTAACATGGACTGTGGAAATAGCCATGATTGCAGTGCCCTTGAGAACAACAACTCCTTCTTGCTCTCAGGCCTTATGAATCGTGAACTTTGAGACCCACCATGATAACTCTGAGTGATGGGCCCAGCAATACTCAAATTTGACACCTGTTAAATAGAAGAGTTCTTAGCAGGCGTATTTCATACTTTGGGTCTTTGAGGCAGATAATCTAAACAAAAAAAAGACAATATAGTTTCTGAAATTTATCAGCTTGCCAAAGGACTGCACCAACATACAATATTTCCCATGATAGAACAGACACTGACACTAGCTCACCAATTTAACACTGGATTTACCAGCCAGTGAGCCAATAAACCCAAATAGTAGCTTCACGGAAACCAACATAAACAGTCCATGTATGTTCCTCAACTCCAAGAAAGTAAGTTACCTGTCTTATTTTTTCAATTCCAGATGCAGCAATGAAGTCTGGAAGCTGGAACTGTTGTTTTTCAATATCCCTCTTTCCCTGAAACAACAGCATAATGCATGAATCCAAGAATATGAACAGAGCAATAGGTTAAAATTGGTAGTGCTAGATGCTATCTTGAGTTTAGAATTTTTTAGTCTTCAACAAAAACATAACAGTTCAAGAAGTGCGATCTGATTCTAATGCACGAAATATCAAAGGCGATGGACTCTAGTTGGACTCTAATTTGTACAGCAGAAGAGGCATCAAATAAATACACAGTAGATTCAACTATCCTATATACACTACAGAAACCATTCAAGCAGTGCAACACCATTTCCAGCTTCCTTGGATGTTACAGGAGTCCCTGCAAGAATTGCACATCCATATAAGAAGGGTGAAACATGTTGGACATCATGGGCATGTTTAGTTTGTTGCCCCAAATAGCCAAGCCGCAAATTTGGTAAAGCATAATCAAGAGTTCAAGACGTCTCCAAAATGCCAGTAAAGTTGAGATGATAGGATTGCAGACGATGGCAACTTCTCTAATTGTTGCTGCACATGGGTTCCACATGTCATATAGCACTTTGCACCAAAACATAGTCAACGTAGGCCTTAGTTTATTGATTAAATCACAAGGGATATATCTATTCAAACGGATCACAAACTGGTTTGACATTTCAGAAGAATTGATGTTTGAAGCCAGTTACTCAAATAAATAACTACTTGGTACAGCCAACTATCTCTAGACATGTCAGAAAAAGGGGACCTCAAATAAATAAATAATTAGTATAGCCAACTATCCCTAGCCATGTCACCAAAAGGGCACAAGCAGCAGGCGTGACAATGTGTTTAGAGTTTTCCTACTATGCACCAACAAAAGCCTTGGCACAACCAAAATATTGCGAGCATGCTAAATATAGGAATTAGGCCAAGCGACCAAATTTTAGGGACACTACAAAATTATGGTAGGATAAAACTGGGCAAACAAGCCTCCCCAGTGCACATGCTCCCACACAGCCACTCCCTGGCTGACTTGCAATGCAACCATCTTCTGCATACAGACTTACCAAGCAACTAGTTTCACAAACATGTTTATCATACTTAAAGATAGTTGCTTCAAAACTCACAAACCTGCAGGAACTTTCGTTTCTGGCAGCAGTGTCTTGGAACAGGGACCGTGTTCCTGCAGGAACTTTCAGATATACAAGCAACTTCGGATCAGGGGCATTACCATCCCAGACCTAGCAAGGGAAACAAACAACAAAGCACATGTGAGATGAAGAGCACATTCATGCAAAGATACCGTAGATAGATGTCCACATAGACGTGGCAACGGCATGGGACAGTTATAGGCATTGCACCCCAACAGCATCGGGCTTGTCGCACATCTGCTTCAGCTCTGCAATCTTCATCCTCTGCAACTGCTTCTTCTGCAGCTTCACTATCAGTGGCATCTGACCCCTTCTTCGTGGCATTTGGGGCGCGCCTTCATTCTCCTTCTCCTCGCCCTACCAGCAACAAAATGTTAGTAGGTTCCGATTCCAGTTCAACCAGAAAATATGTTTGCTGTTCCCAGGCACGCACAAACAAATCACCGAAACCCCGCCATAAACCCTACAGAAAGGAGGAGGAAGACTGGGATACCTCGGCGGGAGGAGAGGAGGACCCGGAAACCGCGGGAGGTGCGGCGGCGGGGGCTCCTTGAAGCCGAATTTCTCGAAGACGGTAGCGGAGGCGCCGAGGAGGGGGGTCGCCGGCGTCGAGGCCGGGCTTCTCCGGCACGTACTCCGCCCCCATCTGCGGGAAACACAGGCGTTAGGCGCGGTCCGAGCAGACTATGGAGCGGCGGCACCGGAACTCGCCTGGGGGCAGGGTCGGGGCCGGGGCTCTCCTTGGAGCCCTCGCCCGCCGCGGCATTGGCACCCGCGGCCCTGCTCTTCCCGGCCCTTCCGCGGCAGCGGCGGAGGTGGCGGCCGCGCCCGGCGTCCCTCGGCTTGGGGCGCGCGGCATCAGCCGCCGCGGCGACGGTGGCGGCGGTGGCTGTTTGCTGTCGACGTCGGCAGAAGCAAGGCGACGAGAGCGAGAGGAGAGACGGGCTTTGCAGTGGCCTCGACGCGCGGCTATGTGCCGCCCACTGCTCGAGTTGAGCCGGCCCGATAACCGCGCGCCATCTGTCATCATGTTCTTTTTGTTTTTTCTTCCTTTCTTACTCACATTTCCCCCTTTTTTGTTTTTTATTTCAAATTTTATATTTACAAATATTATGAATACATATATTACAAAACATACTTCACATAAAATATTGAAAAATGTAACCATGTATGAAAAATGTTAATCATCTCTAGCAAAATGTTTGTGACATTTTTAAAATGTGACATGTTTAAAAAGCATGTACATGACATTTTAAGAAATGTTTATATTATGTACCAAAAATGTTTGCATAATTCAAAATCATTTTTTGAACATTAAAAAAAATCACAACTTTCAAAATTTTATTTGCGACATTTAAAAAAAACTGTAAGCAATATAAAAAAAATTGTGTTCAAATGTTACAAAATGTTTCATCCCATTAAAAAAAGTACATGTCATTTTAAAGAAAACTTCTACTGTGTCCAAAAAAGTTCATGACTTTTCTAAAAATATGTTTATACAATGTAAAAAAAATCTACATGTAGGTTTAAAAAATTGTTTATGTCCATTAACAAAATGTAGGTGACATTTGAAAGAAAGATTCACATGTTTCCAAAAAATGTCAATGGAAATTTCAAAAAACTTTATACAATGTAAAAAAAATTGCGCAATCTAAAAAAAGTAAAACGTGTATTTGGAAAATGTTACCGTGTATTCAGAAAAGTGTTCAAAACATGGCTGTCATGTGTTTGGAAAATGTTTGAAGTGTATTAAAAAAAATGTTTCACATGTGCGCTATAACTGTACATTGTGTAATGAGAAAAAGAAGACATGTGTTAAAAAAATCAACCACGCAGATAGCTGTGTCAGACCAGTATGCATATGGTTGACGTTTTCTCACATCTTCTTTCAGATACTTATTATCCTGACAGGTTTGGGTTTGACAATTGGTCTGAAACCAACCACGCAGTTCTTCGCAATGCCTAAGATACATGGTTTGGCAACCACAAAATGTTGACATCTACAACTGTTCCTATTCAACATTTGTAGTATTTTATGTTTTGAGAAAACCTAGAAAATGTTGCTACGATTTTATCTCCAAAGAAAAAAAACCAATGTGTTGACTAGAAAGAAGAATCTATATGAACAACCATTTGTCACATCGGTATGGACATCACATCACATCAGAGGACAAAACATTCTCCTTTTTTGACCTCCCGGTTTCATATTCTGACTAGTCTTGTTGCTTCATGCACCGCTGCAGAAGGAAACGAGTGCCGGTCTTGAAGTAGAAGCTATGTATATATTCTCTGTTATCTTTTGAACCCCTATTAAGCTCGTGTTGGTTTTATTTCTTAATAGCCTAAAAAATGAAAACGTGCTGGAATCAAATCAAACTTAATTCATGATCCATACACAAACCTGCAGTTAACAATTGTGTGTGTTCTCTGTTAGTTGTTGCATGAGGTTTGTAACATCAAATTTCTGGTTAATCCTAGACCATAACCGACATAGCAACAAGACCACTGTTTTGCTAACATTGCTCTGTCACATACACCGATTCTGTCCTCCATATGTACCAATTTTAGAGGTACAAAAAAACACTGAAACAAGCTCTCAACCAAAGATAACAACACTTGACTACTGTAAAATCAACACCTTTTAGCCTCACGCAAAACCCCTTTTTGCCTTGAGCATTGAGCACTTTGGGTGCTCCATTTTTGCTAGATGACCAGGTCTCATCTCACCATAGTGCAATATGGCAACCGACTCGATCCCAGCGTTGAGTCTCTCATTCAGGGAGATCCTCTGCCATTCAGTCCAGGGGTACCTGACAAGCTTCTTGTCCGGGCAACTGCGACACTTCAACCCGCTATACAAGAAGACATCCTCTAGATTGACGGCCGCCACCAGAACACGTCTCACATAACTCACAAAGCAATCTTCAGATTCAAAGCCAAAAATGACGAGTGTGACCAAACTGTGTGTGTTGGAAATCTGCTGCGACCAAGTCCCACTCTACACCCTTGTCCTCACTATATGCTTCTTCTTTCCTCTTCGTCTCGTCCATTTCCATATTGCACGCATGATCCCATACCTGCATGCCGGCAAAAAGGTCCAAGATAAAAATAAATTGTCAATAGAGCAGCCATCTTTTGTATCTATCTGGTGAAAGAATCTTGCAAAACCTAACATTAAGCCCATGTGGCTAAAAAGAGATCTTAAGGTAAACACATACCGTCATGTATAGCTCCTTCAGTAAGGGTGCAGCTTCAAGAATATACATTGTCCAGGTGAGATCATGCCCTTCAGGAAGATGAAGTAGATTCACAAACCTTAGTTGGCGGAAAACAGATGCCAGACATGGCGTCGGAAATTCTGGCTGCACCCAAATCTGCAACGAATAAACACATGATGAGATGGGCAGAGAAGGAAGTCAAGCCACAGCTCACAAAGTGAAAATCTCGACATACCTTTTCCGAATTAAATGCCAACTTCAGATCTCGTATAGAGGTACCGCTAAGAAACTCACTTAAGAACACCGTCTTGTCGTAACGAAGGGCAAGATTTGTGAGGCTTACAACCTCCAGCAATGGGACATGACCAATGAACAGTGGATCTTGGAATTGTAGCCAACCTTCAAAGACCATCGTTGTGAGTTGAGGGAGCCACTTCAGTTCAACTCGTTCAACCATACATTGGACTATACTAAGCTCCCTGAGACGAGCGTGTTCAACTTGCAGCGTGCTGCAAACACCAGTGTCACAATTGTACAAACGCAGATGCCTCAAGCACTTGCAAGTGATGAGGACGTTGGATATGTCTGATTCACCAAATCTCAAATTCTCTAGGTCGAGGGTAGTGAGACCACCAAATGCACTTGGACAGGCATCAAAGAACAACATGAAATTTCTCGCAGAGGTGATCAGATCATCCTCAGCCATGTCACTGATCTCATACTTCCCTGTCATAACACTGAATTTGGCATTGTCAACCAAGTGTGCCGCCATGGCATGACCAACAGCACGCCCAATGGATATGGGGACATCATCTCTCAAGTAGAACCTTGTGGACAGAAGGCGGATCGTGTGCTCTCCAGGATTTCTGCGTGTCAATATGCTATCTGTCGCTTGAACCACAGCTGCATTGATGCGGACCAATTCATCATCAGAGATGTTGGTGCACAACACACCCTTTGGCAGGAAATCCAGAGCGCTTATCATAAGCCGAGACAGCTTGGCGCAGAGCTGAGTCCACCGCCTTGAGAGGATGCTGGTTCTTGCAGCCTCACGGACATTGAGTCGGTCAAGAATGTTGACCAGAACGTCATCAGGCAATGCGCTGAGCCTATCAACTTTCTTGCCCTTCGGAGTTTGGCATCAAGACAAATAAGAGTTTATTCCACACTAATTGTAAAAATATATATGATATTTTAAGATGTGCAACTTCTATGCAATTGCAAACATGTAATTTCGATGGTATCAGACACCCAGACTCTGAAAGTAAAATAAACAAAGAAAAATCTTCGACTTCAAGAACGATTACTGATAACTAAACTTTGATTTTTGTCTTGTTGTTATAAAAATCTAATAATTCTTTATTAAACTATAAAGAAAAACGAACAACTACTGCTTATTGGAAATTGTTTCTTATTTTAAATCAGACTAGATTTTCTTTGTGCAGAAATTGCAATTATCAAACATGTAATTTTGATTCAGTGCAAATTTTCAACTTTGATCAGATCTAATCTAATCTATATAAAGGGTTCTCTCTGAAAACAGAAGATCGGTTAAGGAAAAACTAAAATTTGATAGACTCAAAAGATTTAATTTTTATGCTGTCTAATAGGCTGAAATTTGACCCCTGTCTGCTAAGTATATACTCTCAGGAAAATAAGATATTCAGAGGAAGGAGAGGACAAGGAACTCACCTTAGCATTCAATTTGGAAGCCCGACGCCGACGACTAGACTTCGCCATCGCCCGAGTTGCTGGTCACTCCGAAAACTGATGTTTAGGGAGTTGTTGCTCGTATCCTCTTGAAATTGGCGGGTACTGATGTCTTGGCTGTCCAGATATTTATATATAGCCGCGAATTGAGACTCGGAGACTGAATTCGAAAGAGGGCCTGTTTCTGATTGTAATCCGGAAAGGACTGCTTTGATTCCGGATTAGCCACTAAAAAAGGGAGCCGCTTCGATTGCGGATTGCGGCTCAGAGAGGAGCCGCTTGATTGCTTGGACTGCCGGTTGCAGCTCGGAGAGGAGCCGCTTGATTGCGGATCGCCGCTCCCTAAAGAGCTGCTGCTCTTGCTGATTCGATTGGGGGCTGCAGCTCCCAAAGGGGGAGCTGCTTATTTGGTCGCCTACTCGCAAGCAGCACCGGATCCTCATTCGAGGCATCCGACGGCGACAGCAATTGCGGCGGCGAGATTGGGAAGATGGGCGCACGGCAGGAGGCGGCGGCGCATAACTGACACCCGATCCCCTTTTCCTCTCTGGTGGAAGGGAGGATCGCCATTTATATATGCGGCCTGCGATGGAGGAATGATGGGCTAAGGCCCATTGTTCATCACCCCTAAAAAAATGTGTACATGCGGCCTGCCATGGAGGGATGATGTGCTAAAGCCCAATGTTCATCACCATTTATATAAGCAATCTGCTAATGAGAGAAAGTTGCAAGCAAAAACATCCCTAGTGTGCGTCTGCATCACCCCTAAAAAAATGTGTATGTGCATCCCTTTCTTGTAGTACTTACTTCGCAAAAATGTAGCCATTCGACTACTGACACAGATCCCTTTTAGAAATCACCATTTTGTCATTTGTGTATAGCTCACATGTTTACTTATTTCATCACCAAACTTTACATGTGTGTAATATATATCCATATGATCATGAAGAATTCTTTTTATTTTTTATTTTTTAACTATTTAAATTAAATTCCTCCAATGCACCCGTGCAAAAAAAAAAAATTCCACTCTCGCAAGTACTTCCCTGCATTGTTTGTTTTTCACATGTAGCCTGCATGAAAAGCACACCCACGAAACCACACTGGATACGATCGCCCTTTGTGGATGCGAGCTTTTTGGCTGATTCTAATAAATGTGCAATTGCGAGTATTACAAGGAATCCTCATCTTACCTGTCTAAGATCAGAGAATCCATTGCCGACCGTAAAATTGCATAGCGTGTAGTCATCCCGTTTCATCTGCATAGATAATCCAAGACTCGGAAATAGAGCTGAAATATTCTTTCAGTATCAGAAAACAACGGTTCCTAAAAATTTAAATTCATCCATGGCAGCAACTAGTTTAGCACGCACACTCCACAACAAGAAACAATGTAGTATTTAAACATATCAACAGCCTGTTACTGCCTAAGAGGCAGATCAAGAGGTATTACACTAGGAAAACTAAAATAGATCGTAAATAGTACTCACAGAAGTGGGAAGATTAGTAATGTGAGACAGTGAGAGTGCCCATCTCCTGATATCATTTCAACAGCTATTTGATGGCCATCCGGTGCTTCAGACTCAATAAGGCAAAGTATGAAGTGAGATTGATCAACTATACCTGCCATGTGTGAAGTTTTTAAGACAAGGGTAAAACTAAGAGCAAAAAAATAAGATTATGCGTGCACAAGCAACAAACCCACCTCTATAGAAATACTGTAGACGGTGAAAAACAAGTCTTCTAACATTTCGAGTATTTTGCATTCTCCTAGTCGGATAGCTTGTTCAAGGCTACTGACACTATCTTCAAGGCCAGCAGCCGAATCCCACCTTACAAAAATCAAACTTTACATCCTACCTAAGGCATCACCTAAAGCACATTCCTCCTACTCCAGCATCTACACTACTCCGCATGAGCTACACATTCTCCTCCGTGTGACGGGAGCTGTTCGTCAGGTCGTCAGACACTAATCTACCTCCTCCAATGAGTTAGTTCGCAGACGAAAAATAAAGATCATTCTCCTACTCTTCTAAAACTTTAAGTCCATCTTCTTGCTCTTCTTCCAAGAAAACCGCGACGGCCAGCTCCCTTCCCTGCCGATCTCCCCCTCCTCTTCCTCTTGCCTGCACCTCTCTCCCTCCTCCCATAACTCCCTGCACCTGTCAACCGAAACACATAGGTAGGTAATCAAAACATGCCGCACCATGCATAATATCCCTGCACTCTGCAGCAGAAAATGGCCGGTGAGACGGTCTTACTTTGCCACCAGAGCTGGTCCAGGTGGATGGTGACGTCCACTCTGTCCAGCCCCTGGTTCTTAAGCAGCAAAGACTCAATATCAGGCAAGGAACATGTTTAAATAACATGTGACAACAACTACACTGCACGTTTATCGTTTATCTTGTGCTCCCACCAGCACGTACCTGTGATTAACGCGAGAATGCGCATGCAGCTTGTGAGTTGTGACTTTATGGCTGACAAGCTAAGCGTGAATCGAGGGAGGACTGCATGATAGGGGTTTGGTTAGGAAAGCATTCATACGCATGGTTCGACATGTACAGTGCCCCCGGCAGAGGCGGTCCTTTCTTCCTTCTGTTCAAGAACCTACAGAGGGAGGAAAGAGCAAACTGACGGTTATCAGCACCGACTAGCAAACTGACGGTTAATTACCAACAACTTGATGATCAATAGCACTTTTCTTTCTCGGACACAGAGAGCACATTACATCACCTGGTATAATGGCCTTTCTGCCTGGTTATTATCTGCTTCCTTCATCGATGGCTTCCGAAGGTCAATGACATCAGGTGTTTCCACGCCAGCTGGAGTACTGTCACAGTAACAAGGACAAGTGAATACCTAGTGTCTACTGCACTATTAAATTGGAAAATAAAATGGCAACTGACAGTAGAAGAACACACGTTACATAATTGTTGGGGAACGTAGTAATTTCAAAAAATTTCCTACGCACACGCAAGATCATGGTGATGCATAGCAACGAGAGGGGAGAGTGTTGTCCACGTACCCTCGTAGACCGAAAGCGGAAGCGTTAGCACAACGCGGTTGATGTAGTCGTACGTCTTCACGATCCGACCGATCAAGTACTGAACGTACGACACCTCAGAGTTCAGCACACGTTCAGCCCGATGACGTCCCTCGAACTCCGATCCAGCCAAGTGTTGAGGGAGAGTTTCGTCAACAAGACGGTGTGGTGACGATGTTGATGTTCTACCGACGCAGGGCTTCGCCTAAGCACCGTTACAGTATTATCGAGGTGGACTATGGTGGAGGGGGGCACCGCACACGGCTAAAAGATCAATCAGATCAATTGTTGTGTCTCTAGGGTGCCCCCGTATATAAAGGAGCACCCTTGGGGGGAGGCCGGCCGGCCCTTGGGGCGCGCCAAGGAGGGGGGGAGTCCTCCTCCTAGTAGGAGTAGGACTCCCCTTTCCTAGTCCAACTAGGAAGAGAGAAGGGGGAAGGAAAGAGAGGGAGAGGGAGAGGGAAAGAGGGGCCGCGCCCCCCTCCCCTAGTCCAATTCGGACTCCCCATGGGAGGGGGCGCGCCACCTCCTGGGCTGCTGCCCTCTCTCTCCCCTCAGGCCCACCAAGGCCCAATACTTCCCCGGGGGGTTCCGATAACCCCTCCGGCACTCCGGTTTTATCCGAAACTTCTCCGGAACACTTCCGGTGTCCGAATATAGTCGTCCAATATATCAATCTTTATGTCTCGACCATTTCGAGACTCCTCGTCATGTCCGTGATCACATCCGGGACTCCGAACAACCTTCGGTACATCAAAACATATAAACTCATAATAAAACTATCATCGTAACGTTAAGCGTGCGGACCCTACGGGTTCGAGAACTATGTAGACATGACCGAGACACGTCTCTGGTCAATAACCAATAGCGGAACCTGGATGCTCATATTGGCTCCCACATATTCTACAAAGATCTTTATCGGTCAGAGCGCATAACAACATACGTTGTTCCCTTTGTCAACGGTATGTGACTTGCCCGAGATTCGATCGTCGGTATCTCAATACCTAGTTCAATCTCGTTACCGGCAAGTCTCTTTACTCGTACTGTAATACATCATCCCGCAACCAACTCATTAGTTGCAATGCTTGCAAGGCTTAAGTGATGTGCATTACCGAGAGGGCCCAGAGATACCTCTCCGACAATCGGAGTGACAAATCCTAATCTCGAAATACACCAACCCAACAAGTACCTTCGGAGACACCTGAAATGCTCCTTTATAATCACCCAGTTACGTTGTGACGTTTGGTAGCACACAAAGTGTCGTGGAATTGTCACGGCAGATGTCCTCGAGCTAGGACTTAGTCGTGGAGCCATCGCAGCTAGGAAGCTTGAAGGGGTTAATGCGGGACAAGGAACACGAGGGTTTATATTGGTTCGGCCCCTTACGGTGAAGGTAAAAGCCTACGTCCAGTTTGAGGTGGTATTGATTAGGGTTACGATTACCAGGGAGCTAAACTGTTATGCCCGGCTCTCGATGAGATTGTTCTCTGCCTTAAACCGCTGCCGGGTCGTCCCTTTATATAGGGAGGCTGACGCCCTGCAGCTCTCAGAGCCCCGGCCGGCTCATAAGAGTGTCCGGCTCGGACTCTCAACTATTCTTGCCTTACACTACAAGTTCTAGCATAATAGAGATTGCAACTACGGGCTTTAAGCCATATCCGGGTCTTAAGCCCATCTTTGGCCCACCGTCTTCAGGCTTGGCACCGGGCTTCTGGCAATGACCATATGAGTAACCCGGCCCCTCCTGGCGGGTGACTCTAAGGTCTATATCCTCAACATTAGGCCCCAGATTGATTTGAGCCGGCTCACGTCAATCTCCCATTCCTTCGACAGAAAACCTCCGGCTTACAATTGTGTGAAGGCCATAACCTGGCGTGACATCATCCTCTGGACTCCGGGTAATCCGTCGTGACGTCATCTTCCATTAAGCCCGTTTTTTACTCCGCCAGATTCGCAACGGATCTTTACATTTACTGTCATCCCGAAAATCGAGGCGTTTTGTGGGGAGATAACCACGCCGTGGTCTCCTTGATTCTCACGCCCACTTATGAGCTCGCCTTATAAATAGGCCGGCCCGACGGGCTTTCAGCCACTTCTCTCTCCTTCATCTTCTTCCTCGCGCCACTGCTCCCCTGCCCGAGCTCTGCTACTGCCGCCGCCGCCGCGCCCCCGGTCTTCGTCAACCTTGGCCGCTGCATCACCCTGACTCGGTCCAGACAAACGGCGGCAACCTCCGCTCCTCTTCAGCTCCGGTGAGTCCTCGCTACTCCATAGGGCAGATCCGCACTAGGGCTTCATAGTTCCTCCTCTGTTCTTCGTAGTTCATCGCGGCCCTCAGTAGATTTGAATTTTACTGCCCCTTTTTGATCTTAGCTCTGTATAGACTCACTGCGGTAGATGTTTAAGACCCATTTCACATGCAAATAGCCCTCCTTTTTACTGCATAAGAGCCTTGTTTGAGCTCAAGAACCTCCTCGCGTCTGTTTCTAGGTCTAGAAACTTTTCTTTTGCCCGACCATTTTGATCCAAAATATTCACTGCGATGTGTGAAACCTGTTTTACCACACTTAGTAAAAAACTACAATCATTGAATCTCGGCGGTTTACATTCCCGGTTTAAAGAAACCACGCGCCGTAGAACCTTCCGGCTTAAAGAAAACCATGCGCCATAAAAATTTCCGGCTTAGCTATGATAAGGCCTGTAGACAATCAAATTACTCTCAATCCCTCGACGGCTTAAATAGCCCGATGCACTTAGGTGTATACCATTAGTCCCCTTCATAAACCGCCACCTTAACATTGAACTGTAGATTTCTTCCGGCTTATAATTAACCCGGACGTTTTTCCTTTTATCATAGACTGCCGACTTTCACCATGCCTCCCAAAGCTCCCAAAGCCTCCATTACTTGCAACTGGATGAGGTCCAATGTCACCAATGAGACCCTAGCAGATTTTGTCAAGTCTGGATATCTGCCCAAGAAGGACGTCATGTCCTACCGTGCCCCTGACCCGTCAGAAGAGAGACCACAGCCAAAGGACGGGGAGGTAGTAATTTTTGCGGATCATATGAGCCGGGGCTTCGCACCGCCCGGTTCAAAGTTTTTCAGAGACGTTCTGAATTTCTTCGATCTGCGGCCTCAGGACATAGGACCCAACTCAGTGTCCAATATCTGCAACTTCCAAGTGTTCTGCGAGGTTTACCTTGGAGAAGAACCTAGTCTGCTGCTCTTCAGAGAGCTTTTTTACTTGAACCGTCAGAATGAGTGCGCCAATGGGCCAAGTCTAGAGCTAGGTGGCATCTCCATTCAGCGGCGAAGGGACTGCCTTTTCCCTTACGCAGAGCCGCCCAGCCACCCCAAGGACTGGAATCTGACGTGGTTTTACTGCCAAGACACGTCGCCGGCTGATGAAAGTCCGTTGCCCGGCTTTCGCCCCTCACGTCTGGAGCCGACTCACCCACTGTCGGACAAGCTGACCCAAGCGGAGCGCCAACCTCTGCTCCCCACTATCAACAAGATCAAAGCTCTCCTGGGTAATGGTCTAAATGGAATCGATCTGGTTCGGGTCTGGATCTCGTGGCGGGTGATCCCATTGAGCCGCCGCCCCGGCTTAATGTGTGAGTACACGGGCCGAAAGGACGACCCTCAGAGACACAGCCGCAATGATCTTCCTGAAGACGTTGCAGAGGAGATGACCAAGGCTCTCTTGAACGAGAGCCTGGCAGACTACGGAAGGACCGGGTTAGCCCCCTTCTGCAAGACCAACCCAGCCCCAGCGGTAAGCTACTGATCTGAACATCTTATCTGTACATAACTTTCATCTGAATCATTGTAAGAAAACCTCATTGTATTCTTTCAGGCTGATGACAAGTTCTGGCGGGTCAAATATGACCACGAAGCGGCTAAGAAGGCCAGAAAGGCGAAGAAAGCCGCCAAGAAAGCCGCTCCCCGCAAGAAGGGGAGTAGGCCAACTGCTTCGGAGCTGATGCAATTAAGCGACAGCTCCGAGTCAGAGGTAACCCCTGAACCTGTAAGCTCTTTGTTGCGTTTATTGTTTATTTCTTGTCCGCCTTACCAACACTTGTTCATCAACAGGATGACACCGGAGCCAGTAACCCGGTGGTTGAAGAGGTAATGTCACTTTCCTCCGACTCGGAGCCCTTGCCAAGGCTGAAAGTCCGAAGGGTAACCCGGAAAGTAAGCTTTTCACATCCTTTAGCTTATCAAGATCCTCAATTTATTTTGAAGCGACAGGTTCATGAGAGTCGGCGTCACACCCGGACCAACAAGGACACCGACCTCTCCTCCGGGCTACCTGACGCATCGAGGAAGCGCCGAACTGAGGTTATTTCCCATTTGTACCCTTTTCATCCGTTGGCGGGTGTTATCCGTCAGCCACTCAATTCTTCTGACTCAAATTATTAGGAGACCTCCCCCTCTTCGGGCGACTCCATGCAGTCGAGTCTTCCGGCTTTCAAGACCGCGCCCGGGTAATGACAACCATCTCATGTTATACTTGTCTTTACTTACCCTTTTTGTGCTTAACGTTTCTGTCCTTTCAGTGCCCAAGCCAAACTCACCAAGAGGGCGAAGAAAGCCAAGCCAATCGAAGAGCCGGAGTTGCCTGAGCCGGAGGCAGCAGATCAAGAACCGCCAGCTGCCTCCGCTCCCGAAGCCGCCGCTCCAACTAACAAGGCAGCTGCCGAAGCGTCTGCTAACCCGGAGGCCTCCGGCTCGGCTCAACCAGCAAATGATCCGGACGTGGTAATCACCCGGACGGAATTTGTTGAGCCGGGGAGACCTACCGCACTGGCTAAGTGCTCCGCTAAGGGGGAGTTGCTGCAGCCCCACCAGGTGAACCTGGACCTCTCCGACCACACCAACCTGAGCATTGGAGAGCTCGTCTCTGGCTACATCAGCCAAGTGCACAAGAGCCGGGACGCATAGGTTGCCATGGTGAACCAGATCCAACAGAAATCTGAGGTATCATTCTGCTGTCCTCGTACTTACTGCATAGTTACCTTTACCATGCCAGCCCCCAAGTCGACGACTTATGATTGAATATGTTGTAGACTTAGGTTCCGGCTTACCCAATTGAACCGGCCATTTGTAGATAGAAACGTTCAATATGCATTAGCCCCCAAATGCCAAGTGTCTTTGCTTGGAAAACGCTTGGGACTTGAAATTTATATAGTAACTGTTCATGTCATAACCCGGAAATGTATGCAGGCTGCTGGCAAGAAGCTAGAGGCTGACATGGCTGATCTCAAGAATCGGCTGAAGATGCAAGAGATGGAGACCCGGAAGGCAAATGCCAAATTTGTGTCTAGCATCACCGCTCAAGAGAAGCTGAAGACGGAGTTTGACGCTGAGCGGAAGGCATGGGCCGAAGAGAAGGCCGCATTGGTGAACCGGGCTGAACAGGCGGAGAAGACTCTCTCCGAGAAGACCGCCGAGCTCTCCGGCCTAAAGCGCCAGGTGTCCCAGATGGTGGCCGCAATCTTCGGTAAGTCGCCTCACCGGCTTTCATCAAGTTTAGAATTTTTATATCTCATAATTCATCCTTGTCGGCGGCTTATCTGATTCTGTTAAACAGGTCCCAGAAGTGCCAACCTCAACCAGAGCGTGGTAACCAAGCTGAAGGCCGTGTATACCCTGGTGGAGCAGCTCTACACCGGGTCACAGCGTGCCTTAGCTGTGGTGGCCCTATCCAACGAGGTGCCGACTCACCTGGCAGAAGTCCTTCGCCGGCTCGCTGTACTGCCTCAATGGATCCAAGAGCTGCGACGGGCCTCTGCAAGAGCCGGAGCGATCGCCGCGCTGAGCCGGGCCAAGGCGTTCCTGCCGGAGTTAGACCCGGTGGACATCGCCCTTGGCTATCCAAGCCTGAAGGAAGACGGCTCCGCTTTCGATCAGAAGGACTTCGCAGCTTGCGTGAAGGCCGTACGCCCGGTGGCCACTCTGATTGGCAATGATACAGATCTGACTAAGTACCAGCCGGGCTACGATACAGAAAATCAGAGGATCCCTACTCCGCGCTATGAAGCCCTCAACTTGATCCCGCCGGCTCGTCAGCACACCTTCGCCCCGGAGATTGACCCGGCCAGGTTAATTGACGAGGAAGCCCAATTCGAAGCTCTCAGCGGCATCGACTGGAAGTCATCAACTTTCCAGGTCTTGGGATCAGCCGGAGGAGAAGATAGGAACGAGCCGGAGACTTCAACTCAACAAGCATCGTAACTCGGCTGGCGGCTTAGCAAACAATGCCTCATCCTTTTGGACTCAATGAGTCTTGTAATAGAGTAGAACCAGTACTTTATCTTTGTCATGCCATTGTGCACGCCTTGAATGCTGAAGTCTGCTGAAATTGTCTCCTTTATGTTTCTCCGGGTCACAATTAATCATTCGTTTTCCTTACTCTCAAAATAGTTGCCTGTAACTATCCTGCAGAGAAAGACAAATCACAAGCCTCGAGGTGGCTTACCGCCCTGAGAAGCATAGGTTTTTTAGATGACCCGGAATATGAATAAAAAAAGGACTGGTCTTCAATAATATCCTAAATACAGCCGTAATAACATACTTAGCGGCCTGCAAGCATACTTTCGGCTTAGATAACCCGGGTAGGAAGGTTGACACCGCAATTCCGGTTTACCTATCTTTAAAACACCCAGTGTGTTCAGCTAATACTGTAAACCAAAGTTAAGCCGGCAAAATGAGACCCTGCCGTACACACTTGGAAATAAACAGACGGAACTTGCTATAAAGCAGAGGAACTTAGGGGCTTCCGGTTCGAATACGACCAGAGACCCGGCCCAAAGGGGTTATGCTAGGATTCGAATGCGATCATATAGCCCCCAGTGGGTGTGGCGATGCCAATCAAGAGGGTACCGACAGCTATGTTCTCTTCGGTTCGAATACGACCCATGTTTGAACAGGAAGCCCCCAAGTGATTTTAAGAATTGTTTAACGACGCTGATTCGAATACGATCCACGTCGGTTCTCAGAGGGGTTAAACTATGATTCAAATATGACCAAAGGAAACCTCCTAATGAGCTCGGCACTTTGCCAATCAAATGGGTATCGACAGCTATGTTCTCTTTGGTTCGAATACGACCCATGTTTGAATAGGAAGCCCCCAAGTGACCTTATTGCTTATAGCTAGATTCGAACACGATCATAAGCTGGATCCTCCTTTAAGTTATCATGTAATCTTGTAATGAAAAACAACACGTACATCTTTGGAGGAGGAAAAAGGACAGAAGTCCTGCTTTATTGCTTATCATAATATATACATGACTGAGAGAAATATGTACATTACGAGAGCCGGTGGCTCAAGTGTAGTAAGGCCGAAGCTGAGCTATGTTCCACGGCCGACGGGTCTCTTCCTCCGACTTACGTGAATCTTTGCGCTCCCGTATGTCAATGAGGTAATATGACCCATTGTGCAAGTTCTTGCTGACCACAAAGGGCCCTTCCCAAGGCGGGGACAGCTTGTGTGTATCTGTTTGATCCTGGATGAGCCGGAGCACGAGATCGCCTTCCTGGAAGACCCGGGATTTAACCCGGCGGCTATGATAACGGCGCAGGTCTTGTTGGTAAATTGCCGAACGGGCTGCTGCCACATCACGCTGTTCGTCCAACAAGTCAAGAGCATCTTGGCGCGCCTGTTCATTATCCGTCTCAACATAATCCGCCACTCGAGGTGAGTCATGACGGATGTCACTGGGGAGGACTGCTTCTGCCCCATAAACCATGAAGAAAGGCGTAAAACCTGTATACCTGTTAGGAGTAGTGTTGATGCTCCATAACACGGAGGGCAACTCCTCCACCCAACAACCCGGCGTCCGTTGCAAAGGGACCAAAAGCCGGGGCTTGATACCCTTCAGAATCTCCTGATTAGCTCTCTCAGCTTGACCATTGGATTGAGGATGAGCCACTGAGGAAACATCAAGTCGGATATGCTCTCGTTGACAAAACTCGTCTATGGCACCTTTGGAGAGATTGGTGCCATTGTCAGTGATAATGCTGTGCGGAAAACCAAAGCGAAAGATCACCTTTTTCATAAACTGAACCGCCGTGGCTGCATCGCACTTGCTAACTGGCTCCGCTTCAACCCACTTGCTAAACTTGTCAACTGCCACCAAAAGGTGGGTCTTCTTATCCTTGGACCTTTTGAAAGGCCCAACCATATCAACCCCCCAGACCGCAAAGGGCCAAGTAATTGGGATCATCCTCAGTTCTTGAGCCGGTACATGAGCTCGTCGCGAGAACCTTTGGCAACCGTCACACTTACTGACCAAGTCCTCTGCATCAGCATGAGCCGTCAACCAATAAAAACCATGACGAAAAGCCTTGGCCACAAGAGACTTTGAGCCGGCGTGATGGCCGCAATCCCCTTCACGGATCTCACGCAAGATCTCTTGACCTTCCTCAGGGGAAACACAACGCTGAAACGCTCCCGTAACACTGCGGTGGTGCAACTCACCATTGATAACGATCATTGACTTAGCCTGCCGGGTTATTTGCCTGGCCAAAGTTTCATCCTCTGGTAACTCGCCCCGGGTCATGTAAGCCAGATAGGGCATTGTCCAGTCTGGTATGATATGGAGGGCCGCCACCAGTCGTGCCTCTGGGTCGGGGACAGCCAAGTTTTCCTCTGTAGGCAGCTTAACAGAAGGATTATACAGGACATCCAAGAAAGTATTAGGCGGCACCGGCTTTCGCTGAGAGCCTAGCCGGCTTAAAGCATCAGCCGCCTCGTTCTTCCTGTGATCAATGTGCTCTACTTGGTAGCCCTGAAAGTGCCCAGCAATGGCATCAAGTTCGCGGCGATAAGCCGCCATGAGAGGGTCCTTAGAGTCCCACTTGCCTGATACTTGTTGAGCCACCAAGTCTGAGTCACCGAAACACCTGATCCGGCTCAAGCTCATCTCCTTAGCCATCCGAAGACCGTGGAGCAAGGCCTCGTACTCAGCCGCATTGTTAGTGCAAGGAAACATCAATTGTAGCACATAATGGAACTTGTCACCTTGAGGGGAAGCCAATACAACTCCAGCCCCCGAGCCCTCCAACTGCCTGGACCCATCGAAGTGAATAGTCCAATATGTGTTATCCGGCTTTTGCTCGGGCACTTGTGACTCTGTCCAATCATTGATGAAATCCACCAAGGCCTGAGATTTGACAGCAGTGCGTGGCACATATTTGAGACCATGAGGTCCGAGCTCGATAGCCCACTTAGCCACTCTCCCTGTGGCCTCTCTATTTTGAATGATATCACCAAGAGGAGCAGAACTGACCACGGTTATGGGATGGCCCTGGAAATAATGCTTAAGCTTCCGGCTTGCCATGAACACACCATAAACAAGCTTCTGCCAATGTGGATACCGCTGTTTGGACTCGATAAGCACTTCGCTGACATAATAAACCGGCCGCTGAACCGGATGCTCCTTACCCTCTTCCTTGCGTTCCACCACCACAACCACACTGACGGCTCGTGTGTTCGCCGCCACGTACAGTAATAAGGGCTCCTTATGCACCGGAGCAGCAAGGACTGGGGGCTCTGCCAGCTGCTTCTTCAAGTCCTCAAAAGCGGTATTAGCTGCATCATTCCAGACAAAGTTATCAGTTTTCTTCATCAACTGATATAATGGCATGGCCTTCTCACCCAAACGGCTTATAAACCGGCTTAAAGCAGCGATGCGACCCGCCAAGCGCTGAACATCATTTATACACGCCGGCTTAGCTAGGGAGGTGATGGCTTTGATCTTCTCCGGGTTAGCTTCAATGCCTCTGTCAGAAACCAAGAAACCCAAAAGTTTGCCTGCAGGAACACCAAAAACACACTTGGCCGGGTTAAGCATCATCTTGTAGACCCGGAGATTATCAAAGGTTTCCCTTAAATCATCTATCAGGGTTTCCTCTTTTATGGACTTGACCACAATATCGTCCACATAAGCGTGAACATTGCGCCCAATTTGTTTATGAAGGCAGTTCTGTACACAACGCTGGTAAGTCGCCTGTGCACACTTGAGTCCAAAGGGCATAGATACATAGCAGAAGGCTCCAAAGGGAGTGATGAACGCCGTCTTCTCCTGGTCCTTAACTGCCATTTTAATCTGATGATATCCGGAATAAGCATCCAAGAAACTTAAGTGCGCACAACCTGCCGTAGCATCAATAATTTGATCAATACGGGGGAGGGCAAAAGGATCAGCCGGACATGCCTTGTTTAAGTCCGTATAATCCACACACATCCGCCAAGTGCCGTTCTTCTTGAGCACGAGCACCGGGTTAGCCAACCACTCCGGGTGAAAGACTTCAACAATAAACCCGGCCGCCAAGAGCCGGGCCACCTCTTCACCAATAGCTTTCCGCCGCTCCTCATTGAACCGCCGAAGGAACTGCCTGACCGGCTTAAATTTCGGATCAACATTGAGAGTGTGCTCAGCGAGTTCTCTAGGTACACCCGGCATGTCCGAAGGTTTCCATGCGAAGATGTCCCTATTCTCACGGATGAACTCGATGAGCGTGCTTTCCTATTTTGGATCCAGGTTGGCACTGATGCTAAACTGCTGAGATGAATCTCCTGGAGTGAAATCAACGAGTTTAGTCTCATCAGCCGACTTAAATTTCATTGCCGGCTCATGCTCCGTAGTCGGCTTTTTCAAAGAGGTCATATCAGTGGGGTCAACATTGTCCTTGTAAAACTTCAACTCCTCTGTTGCGCAAACATATTCTACATAAGCTGCATCGCCTTCCTCACATTCCAAGGCCACCTTCCGGCTGCCGTGAACCGTAATGGTCCCATTATGACCCGGCATCTTGAGCTGTAAGTAAACATAACACGGCCGTGCCATGAATTTGGCGTAAGCCGGCCGCCCAAATATAGCATGGTACGGACTTCTTATCTTGACCACCTCAAAGGTCAATTTTTCCACCCTGTAGTTGTTTTCATCTCCGAAGGCCACTTCCAACTCGATCTTGCCGACTGGATAAGCCGACTTACCAGGTACCACACCATGGAAGATAGTGTTTGACTGGCTGAGGTTCTTATCAACCAATCCCATACGGCGAAAAGTCTCATAATAGAGGATGTTGATGCTGCTGCCTCCATCCATGAGCACCTTAGTGAACTTATATCCTCCCACCTGAGGAGCCACCACTAAGGCCAAGTGACCCGGATTGTCTACCCGGGGTGGGTGATCCTCTCTACTCCACACTATAGGCTGCTCAGACCACCGCAAGTAGCGTGGAACCGCCGGCTCGACAGCATTCACGACCCTCTTATGAAGCTTCTGGTCTCGCTTACACAGACTGGTGGTGAATACATGGTACTATCCACCGCTAAGCTGCTTGGGATTGGTCTGATAACCCCCTGCTGCTGTTGGTGACCCTGGCCAGACTGCTGATTAAAGCCCCCTTGACCGTTCGGAGGATTGGAATTTGAGCCGCCGCCCGGGCCATGAAAACCGCCGGCGCCTGAGCCGCCGCCTGGGCCATTGTAATTCTTAAAGGCCTTCATGATTGCACAGTCCTTCCATAGATGAGTCGCTGGCTTCTCTCTAGAGCCATGCCTCAGACAAGGCTCATTCAACAGCTGCTCCAGAGTCGGGCCTGACCCGCCGCCTCGGGGAGGGGGCCTCCCCTTACGTCGCTGGTTTTTCCCTTGTGAGCTGGCGTTGGCCACAAACTCTAGGCTGCCGTCGGCCTTGCGCTTGCCTCCTCCTTGGTTCCCCGGGTTATGCTGAGGACCCTTGCCATTGCCGTTCTTCTTTCCCTTCCCTGTCCTTTCATCATCTGAAGCGGGGTCCTTGGTACCATCAGAATCGGCGTACTTGACAAGAGCCGCCATCAGTGTACCCATATCATTGCAGTCGCGCTTAAGCCGCCCGAGTTTCATTTTTAGGGGCACAAAACGACAATTCTGCTCCAACATCAAGACTGCAGAGCCGGCGTCCATCTTATCCGAGGAGTGTATTATCTCCTTAACCCGGCGAACCCAATGTGTCGTAGACTCCCCTTCCTGCTGCTTGCAGTTAGTCAAATCCACAATTGACATAGATTGCCTACAGGTATCCTTGAAGTTTTGGATGAACCGGGCTTTCAGCTCAGCCCAAGACCCAATGGAATTCGGTGGTAGCCCTTTCAACCAAGTGCGGGCAGTCCCATCTAACATCATGGTAAAATACTTAGCCATGGCCGCCTCACTGACCTCCAGCAGCTCCATAGCCATCTCATAACTCTTGATCCAGGCTGCAGGTTGTAAGTCTGCTGTGTAATTAGGCACCTTCCTAGGGCCTTTGAAGTCCTTGGGTAGACGCTCATTGCGGATAGCTGGCACTAGACAAGGGACACCCCCAGTCCTGGTAGGGATACCCACGTCGACGAAAGTCGTCGGATAAGCCGGGGGGGGGGGTCTGGTAAGCCGTCAATTGAGGCACCTGCTCTGCCTCTTGCCGCGCTCTGTCCTGGTCTGCTGCGTGAAAGGCTCCGTTATGAACCGGGCCATGGCCAGGGGGCAGGTCATGGCGTCGGACGTTACTTGAACCGGTCGCTGAGACCATGTGTCTGCTGTAACTCGGGCTCCGGCCTGGATGAGGGGTCGAGTGGATCCTGTCTCGGCTGTAGGAATACGCCTCTTGCTGCGCCAGTGCTGTCTGAAGGAGTTCCCTGACCCGACTGGTTTCAATAGCCGTCGGAGAGTCGCCGTCAACTGGGAGAGCCGCCAGCCGTGCCGCCGCGGCGACCATGTTCTCCAGCGGGTTATTATAATGACCCGGGGGTATTGGTACGTACTGAGGCGGGGCAGGGGGCACCTGGGGTGGCCCCATCACTTGTGGCTGAATAGGGGTCCCAGACCCGGGCACTATGACCCCTGGCGGGTTACTAGACCCTGCACCTGGCGTGTTGAAGAGGTTTCGCGGATCGTAAACCGGAGGGAGTCGAGATTGGGCCTTTTGATGCCTCCTTCTCAGGACCTCATTGGACGCGTTTTGATCCATCGTTAGCCAGAAGGACTGCGCTTGAATCAACTGGGTTTGGGCGTCGAGAGCCGCCCTTTCCGCAGCCATCCTGATCCCCTCTGCTGCCAGATCCTCCTTGGCTTTCACTAGATCCAATTTTAACTGCGCCACCTCCGCATCATGCTGAGCTTGATCTGCCGGGTCAACCGTAGCGGTTAACAGCACCGTCATCTTGTCCGTGAGATCCATTAGCACCTGAGCCGGAGAAGGCACCGGGTTTCCCGCTCCAGCAGCGGGGTTCTGAACAGGCTGCGCACCGGCCATAAAGACTCCAACCTGACTTGGCGGCTCAAACGGGTCCGGAATACTGTCACCATCGGAACAACCCATGAGCCTGCCATCTTGGAGTTGATACAACGAGTTTGACTCATCGGTGGACGACTCGCCGTCAGAGCCGGCGGCCGCCTCATCACCAGATCCAGATTGATCAAAGGGCCCTCCATGGATACATCCCACAAAAGCGTGCTGTAAGGCAGGCCGGGCCCGGGCGGGTCGTGCACGCTGAGCCGTCTCGATGAGATCGGCGCAGAGATCCGGCTCAGGGCCTGGCTCACCAATCCTGCCAATGAAAACATGAATTCCGCCGAAGGGGACCCGGTACCCGTACTCAATTGAGCCGGCGTCGGGGCCCCAGTTTGCATCGTCGATATAGAGCTTGCCGCGAAGACTCTTGGTCATCCGGCCCACAGCGTATCCCTTGAGCCCTTCGAAGCTGCCCTTCAAGAACTCAAATCCACCGTGCGCTGGCCCCACGGTGGGCGCCAACTGTCGTGGAATTGTCACGGCAGATGTCCTCGAGCTAGGACTTAGTCGTGGAGCCATCGCAGCTAGGAAGCTTGAAGGGGTTAATGCGGGACAAGGAACACGAGGGTTTATACTGGTTCGGTCCCTTACGGTGAAGGTAAAAGCCTACGTCCAGTTTGAGGTGGTATTGATTAGGGTTACGATTACCAGGGAGCTAAACTGTTATGCCCGGCTCTCGATGAGATTGTTCTCTGCCTTAAACCGCTGCCGGGTCATCCCTTTATATAGGGAGGCTGACGCCCTGCAGCTCTCAGAGCCCCGGCCGGCTCATAAGAGTGTCCGGCTCGGACTCTCAACTATTCTTGCCTTACACTACAAGTTCTAGCATAATAAAGATTGCAACTACGGGCTTTAAGCCATATTCGGGTCTTAAGCCCATCTTTGGCCCACCGTCTTCAGGCTTGGCACCTGGCTTCTGGCAATGACCATATGAGTAACCCGGCCCCTCCTGGCGGGTGACTCTAAGGTCTATATCCTCAACACAAAGTGTTCCTCCGGTAAACGGGAGTTGCATAATCTCATAGTCATAGGAACATGTATAAGTCATGAAGAAAGCAATAGCAACATACTAAACGATCGTGTGCTAAGCTAACGGAATGGGTCATGTCAATCACATCATTCTTCTAATGATGTGATCCCGTTAATCAAATGACAACTCATGTCTATGGCTAGGAAACATAACCATCTTTGATTAACAAGCTAGTCAAGTAGAGGCATACTAGTGACACTCTGTTTGTCTATGTATTCACACATGTATTATGTTTCCGGTTAATACAATTCTAGCATGAATAATAAACATTTATCATGATATAAGGAAATAAATAATAGCTTTATTATTGCCTCTAGGGCATATTTCCTTAAATAATTACCTTAAGATGGTGTCAACAGAGTGAATGCCTTCTACTATTTCCCCATCTTCCAGCTCCTCCTCCTCTTCTTCCTTTTGCCTATGCCTTCCACTTCCACTATTTCCTCAACTTCCAGTCCCCCCTTCTCTTCTTGCCGAAATACCTTGTACTATTTCCCCATCTTCCGGCTCCTCTTCTTTGTCTTGCTGAGTAGCTTCTTCTATTTCCCCGCCTTCCTCCAGTTCCTCCTCCTCTTCTACGTCTTCCCGAATAGCTTCTTCTATTTAACCATCTTCCAGTTCATCCTCCATCTTCCTCTTCCTGAGTGCCTTCTTCTTCTTCTATTTCCCCATCTTCCAGTACCTCTTCCTCTTTTAGAATGCTTTTTTCTATTTTCCCATCTTCCGGTTCCTTCTCTTCTTCGTCCAATTCCTCTCCCTACATAATTGCAGAAAGCAAATGTTAGTTCTGCTCAAGAGAAACCATACTTCAATGCGACTAACTTAATTTACAAGGTTCATCGTGATGCAGGAATCCAAAAACATTTTCATATACTGGGTTGGGTGCCTATGCGGTTGGAAAGAAACAATAGTAGGTTTACAAAGGAAATGTAGCAATTATTAGATGGTGTAAAAAGAAACTTTTTAATAGGTAAGTTACCTGTCACTTGGAGGCTTTCCCAATTCCCCAGGTCCATCACCAATACTGCCGCCTGATGACACGGTTTATCTTGAGCTGCCACCAGCACATACCAGCAAAGTGAGGCCATGCGGCGTGTGACTTTTATGGTTGACAAACTATATGGGAATCGAGGGAGAACTACGCGATAGGTTTGGCTAGGGAAGCATATGGGTGGCTCGACGCGAACAGCGCCCGTGGGGTGATCATTTCTTCTTTCTGTTCAAGAACTTTCAGAGGGAAGAAACAGCATGTTGATGATTAACAGCAACGACTAGCCAAGCTAAGCGGTGCCATAACAGAATGATTTGTCAACCATCAAGACATTGATGATTAACACCACTTTACTTTCTCGTACACAGAGAGCAGTTTACTGACCTGGCTGATTATCTGGATCCTTCCTCTGCAGCTTCGAAGGTTGATAACATCAGGTGTTTCCATAGTAGCTGGAGTACTATTACAGCAACAACGAAAATTAGAAACTAAGTGTCTACTGCACTATTTAATTGAAATAAGAAAACTGGTAACTGGCACTTAAAATAACTGGCAACAAAAGAACAGGAGTATAGAGAATTACCTTGAGATGGTGTCAACAGACCGAATGCCTTCTTCTATTTCCGCATGAATAATTAGTTCCTCCTCTTCTTCCTCTTCATCCTCTTCGTCGTCTGAATCTACCCAGTGTTTGCTGCGATTGAGAGGTTCTTCCTAGATACAGAAAGCAAATGTTAGTTCTGCTCACGAAAACCACAATACACTGCAACTAACTTTATTGACAAGATTTGACTTGCTGCAGGAATCCAAAAAACATGTTCATATACTGGGATATGGTACAAAGAAATAATAGATTAATAGCAGGTTTGGTTTAGGTAAGGTACCATCCTCAAAACTGCCTCCAGGAGAGATTGGGGCATTTAAACCTGGGATCTTCAGATAAGGATAAAAGGGTGGAGGACCAATGAACTGGCAAAATGAAGCGGGGTCAACTGGCTAATGATGAAAGCATTGCCAATAAGAAAACCTGATGAACATAGGTTAGTTAATACATACCTGCATCCGGTAAGCCATGGGGGCAGGGCACCATCAGGCATACCAAGAGCTTTCTTAAGCTCCTGGGACAACATACCTGGTTTCATTATCTTAAGCTTCAGTTGTAGAATGTGCAAGTAGAACTTAGCATCAGAACCATAAATGGACTCATGGATGGTCTCTGCCTTTTTTGCTGTGTAAATATTGTAGAGTACGTACCTCAAACTCTTTCCCTTCATAATGCAGATCACCATGACTAGTCAACTTGGGTTTTGTTTGATATTTGAAGAATGCATCATGAAAAACCTGTGGAAAACAAAACATTATTAGCCTTGAATGACAACCATGGTACAAACTGATAACTGGGTAGATCTAATATATTAAAGTTACATCAAATATCAATTACACACCAGCACTAGCATTATTAGTTGTGTAAGTTCCCTAAACATTAGAATGACACCCAGGGAGTTACTCTGATGGGTTCATATTTGCAGATAACTCAGGGAGGATTTAGGTTTGCATCAACAAGAGGGTCTAAAATACAAACACGGCGATAAAACTAGAGAAGGCACTATAAAGTAGCAATATATGTACTCATGGTTGGATGGAAGAAAGCAGAGGAAGCATGATCCACAAATTGCTTCAAAAATGCAGCTTTGGCAACGTAACTGAACTACTATGATATGCAGCTGGAGATGTTGACTGATAATCCATATCCATATTACCCATCTTGGGCTTCATATGGTCGCACTGCTTCTGTTCAACGTCTTGTTGTTCTCCTTCTCAATGTATGCCTGCATAAACATTTATCAATTAAGCTTTCCTTTTTGTGCAGGAAATAACTGGACATAAACATGAGTACGCAAATCATTTGGCTGCCCACAGTAGCCAAATGAAAACAGAGTCTACAGAAATGAAAGGACCTCTGGAATATGGAGGCAACCATTTTGAAATGGCACCAGTGAATATAACACTGGGACGTATGTGGCAGATAATGAATTCAGAAAGAACCTGAAAATCACAAAATTAGATTATACAACATAAAATTCTGGCAGGTTAAAAGGAACAGAATAATAACTAGAGACTAAGCACCCTACTTGTAGTTCAACAAGACATAATATAAGCCATGAATGCTCTTATTGCCAGTAAATGAAAGGAGTGACTGTTTAGTGTTGTCCACCTCAGATAAAGCATCTATATGAAGTGTCTGCAAGTTCATGAAAAATAAAAAACAATCTGTCACTAACTGCAGCCTGACTAGCAAATAAGGGGAAAGGTTGATAAGCAAATAGAACCTGTCCCAGATAGAGTGCTTGGATTTTTGAAGATTCGTCAGCAGCCTGCTCCACTTCAGCATTGCAAAGAGGCATAGAAAAGCGAACGCCCTGTGACAATCCAGTCACATAGTCACACAATCATAACCCAAACAGTAAAGATGATTTTGAGCTAGTAGAAAGCTCAAAAGAAAAGCTTGAACTGTCTTAAGCAGTTGGATGACTTAGAGACCATCATACCAATATTATATATCTCACTCCTGTTAGGGTACCACATACGGGTAGAAAAATCACTTAAACTACTGAAGCAATGTTACTTTCAGCAAAATGGGGAATCGAAAGCAATTATTACATAACAAAATATGATGTTTTATTCCCATGTAGAACTAGAAAGCCATAAGTTCTCAGAAAATTAAAACAAGACTCAAAGAGTAGCCTTGGTAACCAATAAGTTGATCTACTTGATTAAAGTGACACAAAATTGCAAGCAAGATCATAGTGAAAATAATGATTGGTCAATGATAGAAATATGTCATAGTAACTTGCAGGCATGAAAGGGGTTCATTGTAATGTGGAAATTAAACCAAAGTAGAAACAGAAACAGAATGGAGAGCTTACGCATTTTCGCAGTAGTGACCTTACGCCATGTGTAGATTGTGATAAGTAGGCATTACAGGACCGCTTCTTTGAACAGTTTCCACAGATGAATAGAGCAGGAAATTGTGTAGTATAAACTAGATGACAAAACCAGTGGTCAGTACAGTGAAGGACATTAATCATAGATAGTCATAGTCTAAGGCAGGAAGGTGATCTTGAGCAAATGAAGGTGACCTTGAGCAAAATGTTGAATTACATGCTCAAAGTTCTCACTCATGTTTGAATAACAAAGTGTAAGGCAGGAAGAAATTCATATTGTATACTGCCGGAAATACATCTTCACTCAATAAAAATGTTCTCTGCTTAACATAGATAAATCATAATTTGCATCAGCTGTCATAAGCTAATGTTTTTCTTAACAAAGATATAACTTTTTTGAACATGTACAAATGAAGACATTATGGAAATTAAAATAGTTAGGTTTATCATATAAGTGACTTATCAAGATATTATGAATGAATCATTGAGGTTTGAGGAGTAAGAAGATACCATAAAAGATGTTCAACAGATTCTTGCGGAGCATGTAATAAAGATTCTAAAACAAGTCTTCCCAGTCCTGATAACTTTTGAGAAGGAACTCATTTTCTACAAGCCAGAAGGGGGGAAACGTAAGGAGTTACATCCGCAGGAATTACAGGGATGTTTATTTTTAAAATACAGGAATCATTCAGTTCTACTTCTAGTGATTACCTCATGTATTTGATGAGAGCATAGCAGATATGATGGAAGTAGGTAACATGGATTGTGGATATAGCCATGATTGCAGTGCCCTTGAGAACAACAATTCCTTCTTGCTCTCAGGCCTTATGAATCGTGAACTTTGAGACCCACCACGATAACTCTGAGTGATGGGCCCAGCATGTAACGCCCCGGATTCGATGCGCCAGGTGTCTTCCAGCTATTCGTCGTTATTGCCATGTAATTTTCTTGCGTGTTGCATTTTTCCATGTCATCATCTGCATTTCATCTGCATGTTTTTCAAAACTTGCATCCGTTCGGGTTCCGCCGTTTCCCTCCGTTGTCCGTTCTGAGCACAACCACACTCGCACGCACCCGTCGCCTCTCTCAGACCTTGTTACGTGAGCGGGAAAAAAATGTTCTCGGAATGGGCCGAGATTTGCCGAGTGGCCTTGGTATATCACCGGCAGACCGCCCGTCAAATTTCGTTCCATTTGGAGGTCGTTTGATGCCCCAACAGTTAACCGCGTACCCCGAAAGCCCCTTTTGTCTTGCAGCCCAACACCCCTCCAAATCAGCCCACTAACCCAGCAAAACCCCCTCCATGCTCTCCGCCGTTCGATCACGATCGTGTGGGCGAAAATCGCTCCTCATTTGGACACTCCTAGCTCCCTCTACCTATAAATAGACCTCCCTCTCCGAAATCCCGCAGTCCAAACCCTAAAAATGTTGGAAATATGCCCTAGAGGCAATAATAAAGGGTTATTATTATATTTATTTGTTCATGGTAATTGTCTATTGTTCATGCTATAATTGTATTGTCCGGAAATCATAATACATGTGTGAATACATAGACCACAAAGTGTCCCTAGTAAGCCTCTAGTTGACTAGCTCGTTGATCAACAAATAGTCATGGTTTCCTGACTATGGACATTGGATGTCATTGATAACGGGATCACATCATTAGGAGAATGATGTGATGGACAAGACCCAATCCTAAGCATAGCATACAAGATCGTGTAGTTTCGTTTGCTAGAGCTTTTCCAATGTCAAGTATCTTTTCCTTAGACCATGAGATCGTGCAACTCCCGGATACCGTAGGAGTGCTTTGGGTGTGCCAAACGTCACAACGTAACTGGGTGACTATAAAGGTGCATTACGGGTATCTCCGAAAGTGTCTGTTGGGTTGGCACGGATCGAGACTGGGATTTGTCACTCCGTGTGACGGAGAGGTATCTCTGGGCCCACTCGGTAATGCATCATCATAATGAGCTCAATGTGACTAAGGCGTTAGTCACGGGATCATGCATTGCGGTACGAGTAAAGAGACTTGCCGGTAACGAGATTGAACAAGGTATTGGGATACCGACGATCGAATCTCGGGCAAGTAACACACCGATTGACAAAGGGAATTGCATACGGATTGATTGAATCCTCGACACCGTGGTTCATCCGATGAGATCATCGTGGAACATGTGGGAGCCAACATGGGTATCCAGATCCCGCTATTGGTTATTGACCGGAGAGGCGTCTCGGTCATGTCTGCATGTCTCCCGAACCCGTAGGGTCTACACACTTAAGGTCCGGTGACGCTAGGGTTGTAGAGATATATGTATGCGGAAACCCGAAAGTTGTTCGGAGTCCCGGATGAGATCCCGGACGTCACGAGAGGTTCCGGAATGGTCCGTAGGTGAAGAATTATATATAGGAAGTCAAGTTTCGGCCACCGGGAAAGTTTCGGGGGTTACCGGTATTGTACCGGGACCACCGGAAGGGTCCCGGGGGTCCACCGGGTGGGGCCACCTATCCTGGAGGGCCCCGTGGGCTGAAAGTGGAAGGGAACCAGCCCTTAGTGGGCTGGGGCGCCCCCCTTGGGCCTCCCCCATGCGCCTAGGGTTAGGAACCCTAGGGGGGGAGCTTCCCCCTTGCCTTGGGGGGCAAGGCACCCCTTCCCCCCCACTTGGCCGCCGCCCCCCTTGGAGATCTGATCTCCCAAGGGCTGGCGCCCCCCCAGGGGTCCTATAAATAGTGGGGGGGAGGGAGGGCAGCAAACTACAGCCTTGGGCGCCTCCCTCTCCCCCTGCAACACCTCTCTCTCTCTCTCTCTCTCTCTCTCTCTCTCTCTCTCTCTCGCAGAAGCTCGGCGAAGCCCTGCCGGAGACCCGCTATATCCACCACCACATCGTCGTGCTGTTGGATCTCCATCAACCTCTCCTTCCCCCTTGCTGGATCAAGAAGGAGGAGACGTCGCTGCACCGTATGTGTGTTGAACGCGGAGGTGCCGTCCGTTCGGCACTCGATCATCGGTGATTTGGATCACGGCGAGTACGACTCCGTCATCCACGTTCATTGGAACGCTTCCGCTCGCGATCTACAAGGGTATGTAGATGCACTCCCTTCCCCTCGTTGCTAGTACACTCCATAGATGCATCTTGGTGAGCGTAGGAATTTTTTTAAATTATGCTACGATTCCCAACAGTGGCATCATGAGCCAGGTCTATGCGTAGTTACTATGCACGAGTAGAACACAAAGAAGTTGTGGGCGTTGAGTTTGCCAATTCTTCTTGCCGCTACTAGTCTTTTCTTGTTTCGGCGGCATTGTAGGATGAAGTGGCCCGGACCGACCTTACACGTACACTTACGTGAGACAGGTTCCACCGACTGACATGCACTAGATGCATAAGGTGGCTAGCGGGTGTCTGTCTCTCCTACTTTAGTCGGAACGGATTCGACGAAAAGGGTCCTTATGAAGGGTAAATAGAAATTGGCAAATCACGTTGTGGTTAGACATAGGTAAGAAACGTTCTTGCTAGAAACCTACAAACCACGTAAAAACTTGCAACAACAATTAGAGGACGTCTGACTTGTTTTTGCAGCAAGTGCTATGTGATGTGATATGGCCAGAAGATGTGATGAATGATATATGTGATGTATGAGATTGATCATATTCTTGTAATAGGAATCACGACTTGCATGTCGATGAGTATGACAACCGGCAGGAGCCATAGGAGTTGTCTTTATTATTTTGTATGACCTGCGTGTCATTGAATAACGCCATGTAAATTACTTTACTTTATTGCTAAACGCGTTAGCCATAGAAGTAGAAGTAATCGTTGGCGTGACGACTTCATGAAGACACAATGATGGAGATCATGATGATGGAGATCATGGTGTCATGCCAGTGACGAAGATGATCATGGTGCCCCGAAGATGGAGATCAAAGGAGCATAATGATATTGGCCATATCATGTCACTATTTGATTGCATGTGATGTTTATCATGTTTTTGCATCTTATTTGCTTAGAACGACGGTAGTAAGTAAGATGATCCCTTATAATAATTTCAAGAAAGTGTTCACCTTAACTGTGCACCGTTGCGAAGGTTCGTTGTTTCGAAGCACCACGTGATGATCGGGTGTGATAGATTCTAACGTTCGAATACAACGGGTGTTGACGAGCCTAGCATGTACAGACATGGCCTCGGAACACACGCAATACACTTAGGTTGACTTGACGAGCCTAGCATGTACAGACATGGCCTCGGAACACGGAGGACCGAAAGGTCGAGCATGAGTCGTATAGAAGATACGATCAACATGGAGATGTTCACCGATCTTGACTAGTCCGTCTCACGTGATGATCGGACACGGCCTAGTTAAGCTCGGATCATGTTTCACTTAGATGATGAGAGGGATGTCTATCTGAGTGGGAGTTCATTAAATAATTTGATTAGATGAACTCAATTATCATGAACTTAGTCTAAAATCTTTACACTATGTCTTGTAGATCAAATGGCCAACGTTGTCCTCAATTTCAACGCGTTCCTAGAGAAAACCAAGCTGAAAGATGATGGCAGCAATTATACGGACTGGGTCCGGAACCTGAGGCTCATCCTCATAGTAGCCAAGAAAAATTATGTCTTAGAAGCACCGCTAGGTGATGCACCAATCCCACAGAACCAAGACGTTATGAACGCTTGGCAATCACGTGTTGATGATTACTCCCTCGTTCAGTGCGGCTTGCTTTACAGCTTAGAACCGGGTCTCCAAAAGCGTTTTGAGAAACATGGAGCATATGAGATGTTCGAGGAGCTGAAACTTGTTTTTCAAGCTCATGCCCGGGTCGAGAGATATGATGTCTCCGACAAGTTCTTCAGCTGTAAAATGGAGAACAGTTCCGTTAGTGAGCACATACTCAGAATGTCTGGGTTGCACAACCGCTTGTCTCAGCTGGGAGTTAATCTCCCGGATGACGCGGTCATTGACAGAATCCTCCAGTCGCTTCCACCAAGCTACAAGAGCTTTGTGATGAACTACAATATGCAGGGGATGGAAAAGACCATTCCCGAGGTATATTCAATGCTGAAATCAGCGGAAGGGGAGATCAGAAAAGAACATCAAGTGTTGATGGTGAATAAAACCACCAAGTTCAAGAAGGGCAAGGGTAAGAAGAACTTCAAGAAGGACGGCAAGGGAGTTGCCGCGCCCGGTAAACCAGTTACTGGGAAGAAGTCAAAGAATGGACCCAAACCCGGGACTGAGTGCTTTTATTGCAAGGGAAGTGGTCACTGGAAGCGGAACTGCCCCAAATATTTAGCGGACAAGAAGAAGGACGGCAACACCCAAGGTATATGTGATATACAAGTAATTGATGTGTACCTTACCAATACTCGTAGTAGCTCCTGGGTATTTGATACCGGTGCGGTTGCTCATATTTGTAACTCAAAGCAGGAACTACGGAATAAACGGAGACTAGCAAAGGACGAGGTGACGATGCGCGTCGGGAATGGTTCCAAGGTTGATGTGATCGCCGTCGGCACGCTACCTCTGCATCTACCCACGGGATTAGTTTTAAACCTCAATAATTGTTATTTAGTGCCAGCTTTGAGCATGAACATTGTGTCTGGATCTCGTTTAATTCGAGATGGCTACTCATTTAAATCCGAGAATAATGGTTGTTCTATTTATTTGAGAGATATGTTTTATGGTCATGCCCCGCTGGTCAATGGTTTATTTTTGATGAATCTCGAACGTGATGTTACACATGTTCATAGTGTGAATACCAAAAGATGTAAAGTTGATAACGATAGTCCCACATACTTGTGGCACTGCCGCCTTGGTCACATTGGTGTCAAGCGCATGAAGAAGCTCCATGCAGATGGACTTTTGGAGTCTCTTGATTACGAATCATTTGACACGTGCGAACCATGCCTCATGGGTAAGATGACCAAGACTCCGTTCTCCGGAACAATGGAGCGAGCAACCAACTTATTGGAAATCATACATACCGATGTGTGTGGTCCAATGAGTGTTGAGGCTCGCGGAGGATATTGTTATGTTCTCACTCTCACTGATGATTTAAGTAGATATGGATATGTCTACCTGATGAAACACAAGTCTGAAACCTTTGAAAAGTTCAAAGAATTTCAGAGTGAGGTTGAGAATCAACGTGACAGGAGAATAAAATTCCTACGATCAGATCGTGGTGGAGAATATTTAAGTCACGAGTTTGGTGCACACTTAAGGAAATGTGGAATAGTTTCACAACTCACGCCGCCTGGAACACCTCAGAGAAATGGTGTGTCCGAACGTCGTAATCGCACTCTATTGGATATGGTGCGATCTATGATGTCTCTTACCGATTTACCGCTCTCATTTTGGGGTTATGCTTTAGAGACTGCCGCATTCACTTTAAATAGGGCTCCATCGAAATCCGTTGAGACGACACCGTATGAATTATGGTTTGGGAAGAAACCTAAGCTGTCGTTTCTAAAAGTTTGGGGATGCGATGCTTATGTCAAGAAACTTCAACCTGAAAAGCTCGAACCCAAATCGGAAAAATGCGTCTTCATAGGATACCCTAAGGAAACTATTGGGTATACCTTCTACCTCAGATCCGAAGGCAAGATCTTCGTTGCCAAGAACGGGTCCTTTCTGGAGAAGGAGTTTCTCTCGAAAGAATTGAGTGGGAGGAAAGTGGAACTTGATGAGGTGATAGTCACCCCTTCCGAACCGGAAAGTAGCGCAGCGCGGGAAAATGTTCCTGTGGTGCCTACACCGACTGGGGAGGAAGTTAATGATGATGATCATGAAGCTTCGGATCAAGTTCCTGAACTTCGTAGGTCCACAAGGACACGTTCCGCACCAGAGTGGTACGGCAACCCTGTCCTAGAAATCATGTTGTTAGACAACGGTGAACCTTCGAACTATGAAGAAGCGATGGCAGGCCCGGATTCCGACAAATGGCTAGAAGCCATGAAATCCGAGATAGAATCCATGTATGAAAACAAAGTATGGACTTTGACTGACTTGCCCGATGAGCGGCGAGCCATAGAAAACAAATGGATCTTTAAGAAGAAGACGGACGCGGATGGTAATGTGACCATCTACAAAGCTCGACTTGTCGCTAAGGGTTATCGACAAGTTCAAGGGGTTGACTACGATGAGACTTTCTCACCCGTAGCAAAGCTGAAGTCCGTCTGAATCATGTTAGCAATTGCCGCATACTATGATTATGAGATATGGCAGACGGACGTCAAAACGGCATTCCTTAACGGCTTCCTTAAGGAAGAGTTGTATATGATGCAGCCGGAAGGTTTTGTCGATCCTAAGAATGCTAACAAAGTATGCAAGCTCCAGCGCTCAATCTATGGGTTGGTGCAAGCATCTCGGAGTTGGAACATTCGCTTTGATGAGATGATCAAAGCGTTTGGGTTTACACAGACTTATGGAGAAGCCTGTGTTTACAAGAAAGTGAGTGGGAGCTCTGTAGCATTTCTCATATTATATGTGGATGACATATTATTGATGGGAAATGATATAGAATTCTTGGAAAGTATAAAGGCCTATTTGAATAAGTGTTTTTCAATGAAGGACCTTGGAGAAGCTGCTTATATATTAGGCATCAAGATCTATAGAGATAGATCAAGACGCCTCATTGGTCTTTCACAGAGTACATACCTTGACAAGATATTGAAGAAGCTCAGTATGGATCAGTCCAAGAAGGGGTTCTTACCTGTATTGCAAGGTGTGCAATTGAGCACGGCTCAATGCCCGACCATGGCAGAAGATATAGAAGAGATGAGTGTCATCCCCTATGCCTCGGCCATAGGGTCTATTATGTATGCCATGCTGTGTACCAGACCTGATGTAAACCTTGCCGTAAGTCTGGTAGGAAGGTACCAAAGTAATCCCGGCAAGGAACACTGGACATCGGTCAAGAATATCCTGAAGTACCTGAAGAGGACTAAGGATATGTTTCTCGTTTATGGAGGTGACGAAGAGCTCGTCGTAAAGGGTTACGTCGACGCTAGCTTCGACACAGATCTGGATGACTCGAAGTCACAGACCGGATACATGTATATTTTGAATGGAGGAGCAGTAAGCTGGTGCAGTTGCAAGCAAAGCGTCGTGGCGGGATCTACATGTGAAGCGGAATACATGGTAGCCTCGGAGGCAGCACAGGAAGCAGTCTAGATGAAGGAGTTCATTACCGACCTAGGGGTGATTCCCAATGCGTCGGGCCCAATGACTCTCTTCTGTGACAACACTGGAGCTATTGCCCTTGCGAAGGAGCCCAGGTTTCACAGGAAGACCAGGCATATCAAGCGTCGCTTCAACTCCATTCGTGAAAGTGTTCAAAATGGAGACATAGATATTTTTAAAGTACACACGGACCTGAATGTAGCAGATCCGTTGACTAAACCTCTCCCTAGGGCAAAACATGATCAACACCAGGACGCAATGGGTGTTCGATTCATCACAATGTAACTAGATTATTGACTCTAGTGCAAGTGGGAGACTGTTGGAAATATGCCCTAGAGGCAATAATAAATGGTTATTATTATATTTCTTTGTTCATGGTAATTGTCTATTGTTCATGCTATAATTGTATTGTCCGGAAATCGTAATACATGTGTGAATACATAGACCACAAAGTGTCCCTAGTAAGCCTCTAGTTGACTAGCTCGTTGATCAACAGATAGTCATGGTTTCCTGACTATGGACATTGGATGTCATTGATAACGGGATCACATCATTAGGAGAATGATGTGACGGACAAGACCCAATCCTAAGCATAGCATAAAAGATCGTGTAGTTTCGTTTGCTAGAGCTTTTCCAATGTCAAGTATCTTTTCCTTAGACCATGAGATCGTTTACTAGAGCTTTTCCAATGTCAAGTACCAACCAAACGCGCTCCCACGTCCCGGATCTGGTCATCCCCGTATCTCCCCGTCCCGTTTTCTGCGAGGTCTTTCTACTAAGTCCCAGTAATTTTGCATCATGTCTGCATCTTTGCCATGCCATATCTCCGTGCATATAGCTCCGTTTTGCATGTATAATATATCAAAATGTTCATCATGAGATTCTATTCATTTTTTTCCATTGTGCCATGCTTGTTTGAGTCCATCTTGATGCCCTAATCATCGTTGCAAGAGTGCTAGTTGATGTTAACTACTGTCTGTTATCAGAACTTGGTGATTTGTCTTTTTCATTGCATCTTGTGTGTGCATCCTATGAGCATAAGCTCTACATGTGTCGTGAACTACATCATGCCATCTTTACAGGGGTGCTTATCTTGTATTTTTGTGATCTATGTGGTGACTAGGACAAGCATGCAAAGTAGCCTCCGTGATGTTGCTGATTTCTGTGACTTAAGTCATTTCTGCTAAGTCCGAGTCTGTTATATTTTGTTGCTATGTAAACCTGCTGTTACCAGGAGTTCTATGCATAATATGGAGATGTTAACTAAGGGTGTTTTTTTCTACATGTTATGATCTATCCATCCATGCCCTTTGTTGCATTTATGGCCTGCTGTAGCTTGTTGTAATCTTGCTCTCAATTTGCTAAATAATGTTGCTGTCAGTCTGTTAACATTAAGTTCAGTATTGCCATGTGTTTTGCTAGTGATCCATGCACCCTATGAACTTTCTCTTGCCATGCTTAGCTCCATAATTATGTCTTCTTACTGTTGGTTGACTTCACATGCCATGATATGCTCTGTGGTGAGTGGTACAAGCTCACCAACATGCCTACTTATCATTATTTCTGCCATGAACCGTTATTTTCTCCAAGTCTGAATCTGTCATATTACTTGCCATGGTTGCGTGGATGCTACCATATTTTCTGTTGATCTTTGGAATTAGTTAAGTAAGGGAGTTTTGTTCTTTGTCTTTAGTACTAGCATGTCATGCCTTTGTTTGCCATGATAAGTTCCTGTAGCATGTTGTTTCATAGCTCTAAACAGTGCAACCTGATGTTATTTCTGTCATGCCCAGTGATTTCTGCCAAGTCTGTGAAACTGTTATTATTTGCAATCTTGCCATGTCATTTTGAGCATGTTCTATTGATTTCTGGAGATATCTCACTGTTCATGTTTTGTCATGCTTTACCTGTACATCATGTCCATGCCTTTTGTTATCATGTTGGGGTGCTGTAGCATATTTTAATGATGCTTGCAAGATGCCAAGTTGCTGTTTTGGACAGATTGTTGTTATATCTTGTTTGGAGTGTATGTGTTGCACCGTTGCTCCGTTTTGAGCATGCTCTATATGAAACTTGCTTAGAATTTCATGTAGTTTCATATTATCATGTTGCATCCTTGTTTTGAGGTGTTTTCTTGATGTTTGGGTGTATTTTGCATCAATGCCATGTTTAACTTGTTTTGCTCATATCTTCTAGGCCGTAGCTCCGAACCTAATGAACTTTATATGTAACTTGACTAGAATTTCGTGTAGATTGTCTTGGTGCATCTTAACTTGCTGTTTAACAACTTGAACATAAGGTTTATTCAGATCTGTGAAATTTGCATATGAGGACTTACCGGAATTGTTATATGTTGTTTCGGGCCTCATTTAAACTTGCTTTGATGTGTTGCTCTTGTATGCATCATCTCTTGCCATGAGTAGCTTCATATAGCCTTGTCATGCATCATGCTTGGTTGAGCATCATGTCATGTTTATGTGTTGTGTGTTTACCGTGTTGTTTGCTTCTTTCCGGTTGTGCTTCTTCTCGATAGTTCACATTTCGTTGCGTTCGTGAGGATTCGTTCGACTACGCTTGGTTCGTCTTCGTGGCTTCATCTTCTTTATGGACTCGTTCTTCTTCCTAGCGGGATTTCAGGCAAGATGACCGTCACCTTGGATCTCATTACTATCATTGCTATGTTAGTTGCTTCGTTCTATCGCTATGCTGCGCTACCTACCACTTGCTTATCAAGCCTCCCAAATTGCCATGAAACCACCTCTAACCTTTGTCACCCTTTCTAGCAAACCACTATTTGGCTATGTTATCGCTTTGCTCAGCCCCTCTTATAGCGTTTGTCGTGGAATTGTCACGGCAGATGTCCTTGAGCTAGGACTTAGTCGTGGAGCCATCGCAACTAGGAAGCTTGAAGGGGTTATGCGGGACAAGAAACACGAGGGTTTATACTGGTTCGGCCCCTTACGGTGAAGGTAAAAGCCTACGTCCAGTTCGAGGTGTTATTGATTAGGGTTACGATCGCCAGGGAGCTAAACAGCAATGCCCGGTTCTCGATGAGATTGTTGTCGCCCCTAAACCGCTGCCGGGTCGTCCCTTTATATAGGGAGGCTGACGCCCAGCAGCCCTTAGAGTCCCGGCCGGCTCATGAGTGTCCGGCTCGGACTCTAAACAATACTTGCCTTACACTACAAGTTCTATTATAATAATGATTGTAACTACGGGCCTTAAGCCATATCCGGGTCTCAGCCCATCTCTGGCCCATCGTCTTCAAACTTGGCTCCGGGCTTCTGGCAATGACCACGCGAGTAACCCGGCCCTCCTGGCGGGTGACTCCCAGGTCTATATCCTCAACATTAGGCCCCAGATTGACTTGAGCCGGCTCGTGTCAATCTTCAACTCTGCCAACAGAAAAAATCTCCGGCTTACTGTTCGCGTGAAGGCCATAACCCGGTGTGACGTCATTCTCCGGACTCCGGATAATCCGCCGTGACGTCATCCTCCATTAAGTCCGTTTTTTACTCCGCCAGATCCGCAACGGATCTCTGCTTTTACTGTCTTTGCGAAAATCGAGGCGCCGTGAGGGGGAGATAACCACGCCGTGGTCTCCTTGAATCTCGCGCCCACTTATGACTTACCTTATAAATAGGCCGGCCCGGCACTCTCTTCTCACACTCTCCTTCTTCCTCGCGCTGTCGTTCCTCTGCCCGAGCTTCTGCCGCCGCCGCCGCCGTCGCGCCCCTGATCTTCATCGACCCGGCCGCTGCATCACCCTGACCCGGACCAGATAACGGCGGCGACCTTCGCTCTTCCTCAACTCCGGTGAGTCTTCTCTGCCTTGCTAGAACAGATCTGCGGTAGGGTTCTTTCAGTTCTTCGTGTTCATCACCATTGCCCACAGACTCGGTAGTTCTTGTTGCCACTGTAGTTAGTTGATCTTTAACCTCGCGTAGAACCACTGCGGTAGAGGTTCGAGACCCTTTTCATCTATAAGAAAACCCTCTTTTTACTGCATAAGAATTGTGTTCAACCTCAAGAACTTCTTCTGCCTCTGTTTTTTAGGTCTAGAAAATTTTCACCTCGCCCGACCATTTTGATCCAAAAAGTTACTGCAATATGTGAAATCCGTTTTACCATACTTAGTAAAAACTGCAACCCTTGAATCTTGGCGGCTTACATGTCCGGTTTAAAGAGAACCATGCTCTGTAAAATCCTCCGACTTAACTGCAGTAAGCCGTAGATGACCAACTTAACCTGAAAGCCCCGATAGCTTAGATAACCCACCATATCAATATATATCATTAGTCCCCTTCATAAGCCGTCACTGTAGTTTGAATGATAATCCCCGGCTTATAATTAACCCGGACATTTTTCTCTTCCTCATAGACCACCAACCGTCACCATGCCTCCCAAGGCTCCCATCACTTGCAACTGGATGAAATCCAACATCACCGAAGAGACCCTGGCCAACTTTGTTAAGTCCGGATATTTGCCCAAGAAGGAAGTGATGTCCTACCGTGCCCCTGACCCGTCCGAAGAGAGACCTCAGCCGAGGGACGGGGAGGTAGTGATCTTTGCAGACCATATGAGCCGCGGCTTCGCACCGCCCGGCTCAAAATTCTTCCGGGACGTGCTCAACTTCTTTGACCTTCGGCCTCAGGATATAGGACCCAATTCCATATCCAACATCAGCAACTTCCAAGTTTTTTGTGAAGTATATCTTGGAGAAGAGCCGAGTCTGCTGCTCTTCAGAGAGCTGTTTTATTTGAACCGCCAAACCGAGTGCGCAAACGGTCCAAGTCTAGAGTTAGGCGGCATCTCCATCCAACGGCGCAGGGACTGTCTATTTCCTTACGCAGAACCGCCAAGTCACCCTAAGGACTGGAACATGACTTGGTTCTACTGCCAAGACACGTCCCCGGCTGATGAGAGCCCACTGCCCGGCTTTCGCCCAACGCGCCTGGAGCCGACTCATCCGCTATCTGACAAGCTGACTGCCGCGGAACGCCAGCCTCTGCTTCCAACGATCAATAAGATCAAGGCCCTGCTAGGCAACGGTCTGAACGGAATAGACCTGGTCCGGGTCTGGATCTCATGGCGGGTGATCCCATTGAGCCGCCGCCCCGGCTTAATGTGTGAGTACACCGGGCGAAAGGATGACCCGCAGAGGCACAGTCGCAACGACCTTCCAGAAGACGTTGCCGAAGAAGAGACCAAGGCTCTATTAAACGAGAGCCTGGCAGACTGTGGAAAAACCGGGCTAGCCCCGTTCTGCAAGACCAATCCAGCCCCAGCGGTAAGCCGCTGACTTTAACCTTTCCATTTTTTCTTTTACCTGTCATCTTACTAAGAACTCATTACTGTATTTCTCAGGCTGATGATAAATTCTGGCGGGTCAAGTATGACCATGAGGCGGCCAAGAAGGCCAGGAAGGCGAAGAAAGCCGCCAAGAGAGCCGCCCCTCGCAAAAAGGAAACAGACCCACTGCTTCAGAGCTGCTGCAATTAAGCGATAGCTCCGAGTCAGAGGTAACCCTTAAACCTTTAAACTCTTGCCATATTTATTGTTTGCTGCTGTCCACTTTACCATCATTTTGCTTATTGACAGGATGACACCGGCGCCAGTAACCCGGTGATTGAAGAGGTAACATTACTCCCCTCCGACTCGGAGCCTTTGCCACAGCTGAAAGTCCGAAGGGTAACCCGGAAAGTAAGCTTTTCTCATCCATTAGCTCATCAAGACCCTCAATTTCTTTTGAAGCAGCAGGTTCACGAAAGCCGGCGTCTCACCCGGGCCCGCAAGGACACCGACCTCTCCGCCGGGTTACCCGACGCGACAAGAAAACGTCGCACCGAGGTTTTTTTCTCACCTGTACCCTTTTCATCCGTTGGCGGGTGTCATCCGTCAGCCACTCAACTCTTCTGACTCCAATTACCAGGAGACCTCCCCCTCTTCGGGTGACTCCATGCAGTCAAGTCTGCCGGCCTTCAAGACTGCACCCGGGTAATAACAATCTCCTTACATTATCTGTCTGTACTTACTTTTTGTATACCTAACACTTCTGTCTTTTCAGTGCCCAGGCAAAGCTCACCAAAAGAGCAAAAAAGACCAGGTCAGCCGGAGTGCCAGACGTGCCTGAGCCGGAGACGACGGCTCAAGAGCCGCCAGCCGCCTCCGCCCCCGAAGCCACCATTCCCATGGACACGGCGCCTGAAGCCCCTGCCCCGACCATCAAGAGAACAACCGAAGCGTCAGCTAACCCGGAGGCCTCCGGCTCAGCCCCACCAGCTAACGACCCGGACGTGGTAATTACCCGGACGGAGTATGTTGAGCCGGGGAGGCCGACCGCACTGGCCAAATGCTCCGCGAAGGGGGAGTTGCTGCAACCCCATCGGGTGAATCTGGATCTCTCCAGCTACACCGATTTAAGCATTGGAGAGCTTGTCTCAGGCTACATCAGCCAAGTCCACAAGAGCCGGGACGCCGAGATCGCCATGGTCAACCAGATCCAACAAAAATCTGAGGTAACCTTCTGCTGTTTTCTTACTTTCTGCGTAGTGATCCTTGTCATTCTAGCCCCCAAGTCTAGGACTTATACTTGAATATGTTGTAGACTTAGATTCCGGCTTACTGAACTGAGCCGGCCGTGCATAGATAGATACGTTCAATATGCATTAGCCCCCAAGTGCCAAGTGTCTTTGCTTGGAAAGCGCTTGGGACTTTATAGAATGACTGTTAATAACCCGGAAATATATGCAGGCTGTTGGCAAGAAATTAGAGTCGGACCTGGCGGATCTCAAGAGCCGGCTGAAGGCACAAGAGATGGAGACCCGGAAGGCAAACGCCAAGTTTGTCTCCAGCATCGCTGCTCAAGAAAAGCTGAAGACCGAATTTGATGCTGAGCGGAAGGCCTGGGCTGAAGAGAAAGCCGCACTGGTAACCCGGGCGGAACAGGCGGAGAAGGCACTCTCTGAAAAAACCGCCGAACTCTCCAGCCTAAAGCGCCAAGTGTCCCAAATGGTAGCTGCCATCTTCGGTAAGTCGCCTCACCGGCTTTCATTCATGTTAGAAAGTTTACATCTCCTGATTCATCCTTGTCACCGAATCATCTGATGTTGTTAAACAGGTTCCAGAAGCGCCAACTTGAACCAGAGCGTGGTCACCAAGCTAAAGGCCGTGTACACCCTGGTGGAACAACTCTACACCGGGTCACAGCGCGCTTTAGCTGTGGTGGCCCTATCCAACGAGGTGCCAACCCATCTGGCCGAAGTCCTGCGCCGGCTCGCTGTTCTGCCACAGCAGATCCAGGAGCTACGCCGAGCCTCCGCAAGATCCGGAGCAATTGCCGCACTGAGCCGGGCCAAAGCATTCCTGCCGGAGCTAGACCCGGCAGACATCGCACTGGGTTACCCGAGCTTGAAGGAAGACGGCTCCACCTTCGACCAGAAGGACTTCGCGGCATGTGTTAAGGCTGTACGCCCGGTGGCCACCATCATCGGGAATGACACCGACTTAACCAAGTATCAGCCGGGGTACAACGCGGAGAATCAGAGGATTCCAACCCCTCGCTATGAAGCTCTTAGTCTGATTCCTCCGGCTCGTCAGCACACCTTCGCCCCCGAGATTGACCCGGCCGGGTTAATTGACGAAGAAGCCCAGTTCGAAGCTCTCAGCGGCATCGACTGGAAGTCGTCAACCTTCGAGGTCTTGGGATCAACCGGAGCAGAAGACGAGCCGGGGACTTCAACCCAGCAGGCATCGTAAAGCGGCTGGCGGTTCACCGAACAACGCTCCAACCTTGAGACTTGAGGAATTTTGTAATAGACTAGGTGCAACATTTTATCTCTGCCGTGCCATCGTGCACGTAATGAATGCTGGAAACACTTGAAATTATCCTTTGTGTTCCTCCGGGTCGTAATTATCCCTTTGTCCTTCTCAACCTTAAAAGTGCCTTTAAGTATCTGCATAGAAAGGCAAATCACAAGTCGCAAGGCGGCTTACCGCCCTAAAAATCAGGTGTTTGAGATGGATAACCCGGAATACAAACCAAAAAGACTGGTCCTTAACTATATTCTGAACACAGTCGTGATAACACACTCAACAGCCTGTAAGCATACTTCCGGGTTAAATAACCCGGGTAGCACGGTTGGTATCTTAACTCGAATTTACTTGTCTTGATGACATCCATGATGCTCAACTAACAAGATAAACCAAAATTAAGCCGGCAAGTGAAACCCGGCCATGCACACGTTGTCATAATCAGAGTAGACTTTGCGATAAATCGGAACTTAGGGGCTTCCAGTTCGAATACGACCAGAGACCCGGCCCGAAAGGGGTTTAAGCCAAGATTCGGATACGATCATATAGCCCCCAATGGGTGTGGCGATGCCAATCAAGAGGGTACCGACAGCTATGTTCTCTTGGGTTCGAATACGACCCATGTTTGAACAGGAAGCCCCCAAGTGAGTCTGAAAATTGTTTAACGACGCTGATTCGAATACGATCCACGTCGGTTCTCAGAGGGGTTACACTATGATTCAAATATGACCAAAGGCAACCTCCCAATGAGCTCGGCACTTTGCCAATCAAATGGGTATCGACAGCTATGTTCTCTTTGGTTCGAATACGACCCATGTTTGAACAGGAAGCTCCCAAGTGATCTTACTGCTTACGGCTAGACTCGAATGCGATCATAAGCCGGATCCTCCTTTCAAATTAGTATGACACGTATATTTGGAGGAGAAAAAAGGACAGAGGTCCTGCTTTATTGCTTATCATAATATATATATATGTCTGAGATAAATATGTACACCACAAGAGCTGGTAGTTCAAGTGTAATAAGGCCGAAGCTGAGCGATATTCCACGGCCGACGGGTCTCCTCCTCAGATTTACGCGAATCTTTACGCTCCCGAACATCAATGAGGTAATATGACCCGTTGTGCAAGTTCTTACTGACCACAAAGGGCCCTTCCCAAGGTGGGGATAATTTGTGTGCATCTGTTTGATCCTGGATGAGCCGGAGCACAAGGTCGCCTTCCTGGAAGACCCGGGTTTTGACCCGGCGGCTATGATAACGGCGCAGGTCTTGTTGGTAAATCGCTGAACGGGCTGCTGCCACATCATGCTGTTCATCCAACAAGTCCAGAGCAACTTGGCGCGCCTGTTCATTGTCCGTCTCAACATAAGCCGCCACACGAGGTGAATCGTGACGGATGTCACTAGGGAGGACCGCTTCTGCCCCATAAACCATGAAGAAAGGCGTGAAGCCAGTAGACCTGTTAGGAGTAGTGTTGATGCTCCATAAGACGGAGGGCAACTCCTCCACCCAACAACCCGGCGTCCGTTGCAAAGGGACCAAAAGCCGGGGCTTGATGCCCTTCAGAATCTCCTGGTTAGCTCTCTCAGCTTGACCATTGGATTGGGGATGAGCCACTGAGGAAACATCAAGCCGGATATGCTCTCGTTGACAAAACTCTTCCATAGCGCCTTTGGACAGATTAGTGCCATTGTCTGTTATGATGCTGTGCGGAAAGCCGAAGCGGAAGATCACCTTTTTCAGAAATTGAACCGCCGTGGCTGCATCACACTTGCTAACTGGCTCAGCTTCCACCCACTTCGTGAATTTGTCCACTGCCACCAAGAGGTGGGTCTTCTTATCCTTGGACCGCTTAAAAGGCCCGACCATATCAAGCCCCCAGACCGCAAAGGGCCAAGTGATCGGGATCATCCTCAATTCCTGAGCCGGCACATGAGCCCGTCGGGAGAACCTCTGACAACCATCACACTTACTGACCAAGTCCTCCGCATCAGCGTGAGCCGTCAACCAATAAAAACCATGACGGAATGCCTTGGCCACAAGGGATTTTGAGCCGGCATGATGGCCGCAATCCCCTTCATGGATCTCGCGCAAGATCTCTTGACCTTCCTCAGGGGAAATACAACGCTGAAATACCCCTGAAACACTGCGATGATGCAACTCGCCGTTGATAACAATCATTGACTTGGCCCGCCGGATTATTTGCCTGGCCAAAGTTTCATCCTCAGGCAACTCTCCCCGGGTTATATAAACCAAGTACGACATTGTCCAGTCTGGTATGACATGAAGAGCCGCCACCAGTCGTGCCTCCGGGTCAGGGATAGCCAAGTCCTCCTCTGTAGGCAACTTAACCGAAGGGTTATATAGGACATCCAGGGAAGTGTTAGGCGGCACCGGCTTTCGCTGAGAGCCGAGCCGGCTTAAAGCATCAGCCGCCTCGTTCTTCCTGCGATCAATGTGCTCCACTTGATATCCCTGAAAGTGCCTGGCAATGGCATCAACCTCGCGGCGATAAGCCGCCATGAGGGGATCCTTAGAATCCCAAGTGCCTGATACTTGTTGAACCACCAAATCTGAGTCCCCAAAGCACCGTACCCGGCTTAAGCTCATCTCCTTAGCCACCCGAAGACCGTGGAGTAAGGCCTCGTATTCAGCCGCATTGTTAGTGCAAGGAAACATCAATTGTAGCACATACTGGAACTTGTCACCCCTAGGGGAAGCCAATACAACACCAGCCCCCGAGCCCTCCAGCTGCCTGGACCCATCAAAGTGAATAGTCCAATAGGTGTTATCCGGCTTCTGCTCAGGCACTTGCGACTCTGTCCAATCATTAATAAAATTGACCAAAGCCTGAGACTTAACAGCAGTGCGTGGCACATATTTGAGGCCATGAGGCCCAAGCTCAATAGCCCACTTAGCAATTCTCCCTGTAGCCTCTCGGTTCTGGATAATATCCCCAAGAGGGGTAGAACTGACCACAGTGATGGGATGACCCTGAAAATAATGCTTGAGTTTCCGGCTCGCCATGAACACACCATATACAAGCTTCTGCCAGTGCGGGTACCGCTGCTTGGACTCAAGAAGCACCTCACTGACATAATAAACCGGCCGCTGAACCGAATGCTCCTTACCCGTCTCCTTACGCTCCACCACCATAGCCACACTGACGGCTCGCGTGTTTGCCGCCACATACAGTAGCAAGGGCTCCTTATCAACCGGAGCAGCAAGGACGGGGGGCTCTGCCAGTTGCTTTTTCAAATCCTCGAAGGCGGTATTAGCTGCATCATTCCAGACAAAGTTATCCGTTTTCTTCATCAACTGATACAAGGGCATAGCCTTCTCACCCAAGCGGCTTATGAACCGGCTTAAAGCAGCGATGCGACCTGCCAAACGCTGAACATCATTTATACATGCCGGCTTAGCTAGAGAAGTGATAGCTTTGATCTTCTCCGGGTTAGCTTCAATTCCTCTGTCAGAAACCAAGAAGCCCAATAGCTTGCCCGCAGGAACACCAAAAACACATTTGGCCGGGTTAAGCATCATCTTGTAGACCCGGAGATTATCGAAGGTTTCCCTTAAGTCATCTATCAGGGTTTCCTCCTTGATGGACTTAACCACAATATCGTCCACGTAAGCGTGAACATTGCGCCCGATCTGTTTATGGAGACAATTCTGTACACAACGCTGGTAAGTCGCCTGCGCACACTTGAGCCCAAAGGGCATAGAGACATAGCAGAAGGCTCCAAAGGGAGTGATGAACACCGTCTTCTCCTGGTCCTTAACTGCCATCTTAATCTGATGATACCCGGAATAGGCATCCAAGAAACTTAAGCGTGCACAACCTGCCGTAGCATCAATGATCTGATCAATACGGGGGAGAGCAAAAGGGTCAGCCGGACACGCCTTGTTCAAGTCCGTGTAGTCCACACACATCCGCCAGGTGCCGTTCTTCTTAAGTACAAGCACCGGGTTAGCCAACCACTCTGGGTGAAAATCCTCAACAATGAACCCGGCCGCCAAAAGCCGGGCCACTTCTTCACCAATGGCCTTCCGCCTCTCTTCGTTAAACCGTCGAAGGAACTGTCTGACCGGCTTAAATTTTGGATCAACATTGAGAGTGTGCTCAGCGAGTTCTCTAGGTACACCTGGCATGTCAGAAGGTTTCCATGCGAAGATGTCCCTATTCTCACGGATGAACTCGATGAGCGCGCCTTCCTATTTCGGGTCCAGATTTGCACTGATGCTGAACTGCTGAGACGAGTCACCTGGAACAAAATTAACAAGTTTAGTCTCATCAGCTGATTTAAACTTCATTGCTGGTTCATTCTCCGTGGTTGGCTTTTTCAGGGAGGTCATATCTGTTGGGTCAACATTGTCTTTATAAAATTTCAACTCTTCTGTGGCACAAACAGACTCTGCATAAGCCGCGTCACCTTCCTCACACTCCAGAGCCACTTTCCGGCTGCCGTGAACCGTAATGGTCCCGTTGTGACCCGGCATCTTGAGTTGTAAGTACACATAACACGGCCGTTCCATGAACTTGGCGTAAGCCGGCCGTCCAAATATGGCGTGGTAAGGACTTCTTATCTTGACCACCTCAAAGGTCAACTTCTCCACCCTGTAGTTGTTCTCATCACCGAAGGCCACTTCCAGTTCGATCTTGCCGACTGGATAAGCCGATTTACCGGGTACCACACCATGGAAGATAGTATTTGACTGGCTGAGGTTCTTATCAACTAGCCCCATACGACGGAAAGTCTCATAATAGAGGATGTTGATGCTGCTGCCTCCATCCATGAGTACCTTTGTGAACTTATAGCCTCCCACTTGAGGAGCCACCACTAAGGCCAGGTGGCCCGGGTTATCCACCCGGGGAGGGTGATCCTCCCTACTCCACACTATGGGCTGCTCCGACCACCGTAAGTAGCGTGGAACCGCCGGCTCAACAGCATTAACAGCCCTCTCGTGAAGCTTCTCGTCTCGTTTGCACAAACTAGTGGTGAACACGTGATACTGTCCACCGCTAAGCTGCTTTGGGTTGGTCTGATAGCCCCCCTGTTGCTGTTGATGACCCTGACCAGACTGTCGATTAAAGCCCCCTTGACCGTTCTGAGGACCGGAATTTGACCCGCCGCCCGGGCCATGAAAGCCGCCGGCGCCTGAGCCGCCACCCGGACCATTGTAGTTTTTAAAGGCCTTCATGATAGCACAATCCTTCCACAGATGAGTCGCCGGCTTCTCTCTAGAACCGTGTCTCGGACAAGGTTCATTCAACAGCTGTTCCAGAGAAGGTCCTGACCCGCCGCCTCGGGGAGGGGGCCTCCCCTTGCGTCGCTGGTTATTACCTTGAGAGTTGGTGTTGGCTACAAACTCTAGGCTGCCATCGGCCTTGCGCTTGCCTCCTCCTTGATTCCCCGGGTTAAACTGAGGACCCTTGCCATTGCCGTTCTTCTTTCCCTTCCCTGTCCTTTCATCATCTGAAGGGGGATCCTTGGTACCATCAGAATCGGCGTACTTGACAAGAGCCGCCATTAGTGTACCCATATCCGTGCAGTCACGTTTAAGCCGCCCAAGTTTCATCCTTAGGGGCACAAAGCGACAGTTCTGTTCCAACATCAAGACTGCAGAGCCGGCATCCATCTTATCTGATGAATGTATGATCTCCTTGACCCGGCGAACCCAATGGGTCGTGGATTCACCCTCCTGCTGCTTACAGTTAGTCAAATCCACAATTGACATAGACTGCCTACAGGTATCCTTGAAGTTTTGAATGAACCGGGCTTTCAGCTCAGCCCAAGACCCAATGGAGTTCGGTGGTAGCCCTTTTAACCACGTGCGGGCAGTTCCATCTAACATCATGGTGAAATATTTGGCCATGGCCGCCTCGCTGACCTCTAGCAATTCCATAGCCATCTCATAACTCTCAATCCAGGCCGCAGGCTGTAAGTCAGCTGTATAGTTAGGCACCTTCCTAGGGCCCTTGAAGTCCTTAGGTAGACGTTCATTACGGATGGCCGGCACCAAACAAGGGACACCCCCGGTCCTGGTAGAAATACCCACATCAACGGACGCCGTCGGATAAGCCGGGGGGGTCTGGTAAGCCGTCAATTGCGGCACCTGCTCCGCCTCTTGCCGTGCTTGGTCTGCTGCGTAGAAGGCTCCAACATGAGCCGGGCCATGGCCAGGGGGTGGGTCATGGCGTCGGACATTACTTGAGCCGGTTGCTGAGACCATGCGCCGGCTGTAACTCGGGCTCTGGCCTGGGCGAGGAGTCGAGTGGATCCTGTCCCGGCTGTAGGAGTACACCTCTTGCTGTGCCAGCGCTGTCTGGAGGAGTTCTCTGACCCGGCGGGTCTCAATAGCCGTCGGAGAATCGCCATCAACGGGCAGAGCCGCCAGCCGTGCTGCTGCGGCGACCATGTTCTCCAGCGGGTTATTATAATGGCCCGGGGGTATTGGCACATACTGAGGCGGGGCGGGGGGCCCCTGGGGAGGCCCCATCACTCGTGGTTGAATAAGGGGTCCAGATCCGGGTGCTACGACCCCCGGCGGGTGACTAGACCCTGCACCCGGTGTGTTGAAGAGGTTGCGCGGATCGTAAACCGGTGGGAGTCGAGATTGGGCCTTTTGATGCCTCCTTCTCATGACCTCATTGGCCGCGTTCTGATCCATCGTGAGTTGGAAGGACTGCGCCTGAATTAGCTGAGTCCGGGCATCGAGAGCCGCCTGCTCCACAGCCAGTCTGATCCCTTCCGCCGCAAGGTCCTCTTTAGCTTTTATCAGATCCAATTTTAGCTGTGCCACCTCCGCATCATGCTGAGCTTGATCTGCCGGGTCACCCGTGGCAGTTAACAGGGCCGTCATCTTGTCCGTGAGATCCATCAGCACCTGAGCCGGGGAAGGCACCGGGTTTTCCGATCCGGCAGCGGGGTTCTGAACAGGCTGCGCACCAGCCATAAAAACTCCGACCTGACTTGGCGGCTCAAAAAGGTCCGGAATACTATTGCCATCGGAATAACTCATGAGCCTGCCATCTTGAAGTTGGTACAACGAGTTTGACTCATCAGCGGCCGACTCGCCGTCAGAGCCGGCGGCCGCCTCATCACCAGACCCGGATGGATCAGAGGGCCCTCCGTGGATGCATCCCACAAAAGCGCGCCTTAAGGCAGGCCGGGCCCGGGCGGGTCGTGCGCGCTGAGCCGTTTCGATGAGATCGGCGCGGGGATCCGGCTCGGGGCCCGGCTCACCAATCTTGCTGATGAAGACATGAATTCCACCGAAGGGGACCCGGTACCCGTACTCCACTGAGCCGGCGTCGGGGCCCCAGTCCGCATCGTCGATGTAGAGCTTGCCGCGACGACTCTTGGTCATCCGGCCCACAGCGTATCCCTTGAGCCCTTCGAAGCTGCCCTTCAAGAACTCAAATCCACCGTGCGCCGGCCCCACGGTGGGCGCCAACTGTCGTGGAATTGTCACGGCAGATGTCCTTGAGCTAGGACTTAGTCGTGGAGCCATCGCAACTAGGAAGCTTGAAGGGGTTATGCGGGACAAGAAACACGAGGGTTTATACTGGTTCGGCCCCTTACGGTGAAGGTAAAAGCCTACGTCCAGTTCGAGGTGTTATTGATTAGGGTTACGATCGCCAGGGAGCTAAACAGCAATGCCCGGCTCTCGATGAGATTGTTGTCGCCCCTAAACCGCTGTCGGGTCGTCCCTTTATATAGGGAGGCTGACGCCCAGCAGCCCTTAGAGTCCCGGCCGGCTCATAAGAGTGTCCGGCTCGGACTCTAAACAATACTTGCCTTACACTACAAGTTCTATTATAATAATGATTGTAACTACGGGCCTTAAGCCATATCCGGGTCTCAGCCCATCTCTGGCCCATCGTCTTCAAACTTGGCTCCGGGCTTCTGGCAATGACCACGCGAGTAACCCGGCCCTCCTGGCGGGTGACTCCCAGGTCTATATCCTCAACAGCGTTGCTAGTTGCAGGTGAAGATGAAGGTTGTTCCATGTTGGGACATGGATATCAGGAACTTTGTTGGGATATCACAATATCTCTTATATTTAATTAATGCATCTATATACTTGGTAAAGGGCGGAAGGCTCGGCCTTATGCTTGGTGTTTTGTTCCACTCTTGCCGCCCTAGTTTCCGTCATACCGGTGTTATGTTCCTTGATTTTGCGTTTCTTACGCGGTTGGGTTGTTATGGGGACCCCTTGACAGTTCGCTTTGAATAAAACTCCTCCAGCAAGGCCCAACCTTGGTCTTACCATTTGCCTATCACCTATTTATTTTCACTTGGGAGTCGCGCTCCCGAGGGTCATCTTTATTTTAAGCCCCCCGGGCCAGTGCTTCTCTAAGTGTTGGTTCGAACCGAGCTGCCTGCGGGGCCACCTTGGGGAAACTTGAGGGCTGGTTTTACTCGTAGCTAGTCTCATCCGGTGTTGCCCTGAGAACGAGATATGTGCAGCTCCTATCGGGATTGTCGGCACATCGGGCCGCTTTGCTGGTCTTGTTTTACCATTGTCGAAATGTCTTGTAAACCGGGATTCCGAGACTGATCGGGTCTTCCCGGGAGAAGGAATATCCTTCCTTGACCGTGAGAGCTTATAATGGGCTAAGTTGGGACACCCCTGCAGGGTATAAACTTTCGAGAGCCATGCCCGCGGTTATGTGGCAGATGGGAGTTTGTTAATGTCCGGTTGTAGAGAACTTGACACTTGACTTCATTAAAACGCATCAACTGCGTGTGTAGCCGTGATGGTCTCTTTTCGGCGGAGCCCGGGAAGTGAACCCGATTTTTGGGTTATGTTTGACGTAAGTAGGAGTTCAGGATCACTTCTTGATCATTGCTAGTTTCACGACCGTTCTGTTGCTTCTCTTCTCGCTCTTATTTGCGTATGTTAGCCACCATATATGCTTAGTCGCTGCTGCAACCTCACCACTTTACCCCTTCCTTACCCATTAAGCTTTGCTAGTTTTGATACCCATGGTAATGGGATTGCTGAGTCCTCGTGGCTCACAGATTACTACAACAATAGTTGCAGGTATAGGTTTTTGCGATGATCATGACGCGGTAGCGATGTTGCTTGTTTTGGAGTTCTTTTTCTGCTTCTTCTTCGATCAGGGGATAGGTTCCAGGTCGGCAGCCTGGGCTAGCAGGGTGGATGCCGTTCGAGCTTTTGTTTGTGTTTCATCCGTAGTCGGGATTTGGTCTTATGTATGATGTATTGATGTATTCTTGCGGCATTTGTATGCCTTGTATGTATCCCCATCTATTATGTAATGTTGATGTAATGATATCCACCTTGCAAAAGCGTTTCAATATGCGGGTCTATCCTTGGTGGGACCTTCGAGTTCCTCTCGGATAGGGTCGCATATTGGGCGTGACAAGTTGGTATCAGAGCCTCGACCGACCCTAGGAGCCCCCTTGATTGTTCGTAGCTAGCCGTTGTTGAGTCTAGAAGAAAACTGTTTTCGGAGTCTAGTTATATCGGAGAGTAGGAATTCTTTTTACTCCTTAGCCCCTTCGTCGCTCTGGTGAGGAATCTTGACATAGGTGTTTTGAATTACTTCTCTTCCCCTTCAAATTTTCTTTAGGATCACGCGGTTAGTTTGTCGTTCGTTGGTTCTCAGCTCTTTTCATCCGGTGCATTTCTCGTCCAGTTGACTCGAGCCTCTTCATCTTTGCCAAGTTCAATCCTCAGTTGTTTTCTTTTCCCACCCACCCACCCCTTTTCTTCTCGGAGCCGGAGTCCGTAATCGAGTATCCATCCTACTCGTGCAAAGCCTTTGCATTCTTTCACCCGGTGTTTTCTCTTCAAGTTATTCGTCGGTTCTACCTTCCAAGTTGCCTTTATTTCCCGCCCTCCCATCCTCTTCTTCCCGGAGCCTGAGTCTCTTTCGAGCATCAATTTTATTCGTGCGGAACCTCTTCAATCTTTCGTAAATTAGTTCAACCGGTGAATTCTCGTCTCGGTGGACATTCTTCATCTCTTTTTCTTCTCCGATGGATTCAATTCAAATTTTCAGTAGTGATTATATTCTTTCCCTTGGATCAAGTGTTTTCCCTGCCCGTTCGCCTCTCGCCAGCTTATCCTTCCGGAGTGCTCAAGACATCTCAGGAGATTCGGCTGTGTTCCAATTAATTCGAGGTTATCACCTCATTCAAATATTTCAATTGTTCCGATGCATCATCTCTCTCTCCTACGATCCTTTTCCAACGGTGTTTATTTTTAGTGGGCCCTAACCCACAGGTCTTTCCCAGGATCTTACCTGACTCTTCTAATTATTCTGGAGCCATTCCCAATTCTTTCAATTCTTCCGGAGGCATTGCATTGTTCATCTTCTCTCTTGCGTTTCTTGTTTCACCTCATCCTTTTCTCTCCCGTCTTGTTCCTAAGATCTCGGGACGAGATCTCTTGTTAGTGGAGGAGTGTTGTAACGCCCCGGATTTGATGCGCCAGGTGTCCTCCAGCTATTCGTCGTTGTTGCCATGTCATTTGCTTGCGTGTTGCATTTTGCCATGTCACCATCTGCATTTCATCTGCATGTTTTTCAAAACTTGCATCCGTTCGGGTTCCGCCGGTTCCCTCCGTTGTCCGTTCTGAGCACAACCACACTCGCACGCACCCGTCGCCCCTCTCAGACCTTGTTTTGAACTACATCATGCCATATTTACAGGGGTGCTTGTCTTGTATTTTTGTGATCTATGTGGTGACTAGCACAAGCATGCAAAGTAGCCTCCGTGATGTTGCTGATTTCTGTGACGGTCATTTCTGCTAAGTCTGAGTCTGTTATATTTTGTTGCTATGTAAACCTGCTGTTACCATGAGTTCTATGCATAATCTGGAGATGTTCACTAAAGGTGTTTTGTTCTACACGTTATGATCCATCCATCCATGCCCTTTGTTGCATTTATGGCCTGCTGTAGCTTGTGGTTATCTTGCTCTCAATTTGCTAAATAATGTTGATGTCAGTCTGTTAACATTAAGTTCAGTATTGCCATGTGTTTTGCTAGTGATCCATGCACCCTATGAACTTGCTCTTGCCATGCTTAGCTCCATAATTATGTCTCCTTACTGTTGGTTGACTTCACATACCATGATATGCTCTGTGGTGAGTGGTACAAACTCACCAACATGCCTACTTATCATTGTTTCTGCCATGAACCGTTATTTTCTCCAAGTCTGAATCTGTCATATTACTTGCCATGGTTGCATGGATGCTACCATGTTTTCTGTTGATCTTTGGAATTAGCTAAGTAAGGGAGTTTTGTTCTTTGTATTTAGTACTAGCATGCCATGCCTTTGTTTGCCATGATAAGTTCCTGTAGCATGTTGTTTCATAGCTCTAAACAATGCAACCTGATGTTATTTCTGTCATGCCCAGTGATTTCTGCCAAGTCTGTGAAACTGTTATTATTTGCAATCTTGCCATCTCATTTTGAGCATGTTTTATTGATTTCTGGAGATAGCTCAATGTTCATGTTTTGTCATGCTTTACCTGTACATCATGTCCATGCCTTTTGTTATCATGTTGGGGTGCTGTAGCATATTTTAATGATGCTTGCAAGATGCCTAGTTGCTGTTTTGGACAGATTGTTGTTATATCTTGTTTGGAGTGTATGTGTTGCACTGTTGCTCCGTTTTGAGCATGCTCTATATGAAACTTGCTTAGAATTGCATGTAGTTTCATATTATCATGTTGCATCCTTGTTTTGAGGTGTTTGCTTGATGTTTGGGTGTATTTTGCATCAATGCCATGTTTAACTTGTTTTGCTCATATCTTCTAGGCCGTAGCTCCGAACCTAATGAACTTTATATGTGTCGTGGTTTTGTCACGGCAGATGTCCTTAGTGTCAGGACTTAGTCGCGAGGCCAGCGCATCTATGTGGTAGCTTGAGAGGGGTTGAACGGAATCGAGAGATGCAACACAAGACAAGGATTTAGACAGCTTCGGGCCCCGGGAAACATCATCCGGTAATAGCCCTACATGCTGTTTGAGGCTAGGTCTCATTATGATCATGAGGGAGTCACCGTAAACCGGCTCCCCTTTGTTGTGTCTAGCCCTAAGACTATTGCTTCTTTCTGCTCCTCCCCTTTGGGGAGCCCTGCCCCTCCTTATATATGTTGAAGGGGCGGGTTACATGTGGAGTCCTGTTAGGATTAGGACTAGTCTATCTCTAATACAAACCGGATACAAGTCCAGGTCTTAACTCCTTGTAAGGTAAATATTCTTCACGCCTTTCCTTGTAAACCGGCCCACCATAGTGTGAACCGGCCTTCTAGGCCTTGGGCCTTGTCATCCGTCTGACCCGCCCGCCGGGTCACCAGTGAGTCATAATGACCAGGCGGGTTGCTTGTAAACCGTCAGGTCAGGGCGGGTCGCCAGTAAATCGCCAAGTGTCAGCGGGGTCTCAAATAAACCGCCAAGTCCGGCCGGGTTATACTTCCATCCGGTTTACGCCGCGGGGTATATCCCCGACATTAGCCCCAGTTTAATTTGGATTTATCCATGTTAAACTGATCCTGTAAAATAAACACAAGAACAAACTTGACAGATTATACTCCGGGTTAAGAATTCTTGTAAACCGGCACCTGATCATTATTAATTCCTTATCATTTCCCTCTTCTAGAAAATCCAGGTCAATAAGCCAGCTTCATACTCAATTTGCTGACATTGGTTTCTCACATTGAAATATTGTGAAGAATAATACACTTGAGTCGGCTCCCAAAGCGTCGGCTGAAGAAATATTTGGTCTTGAAATACTCATCTGATATTCAGCCGGTTTGAAGATGTAAAACTTCCCGATCTATGATTTCCAAAAATCGCCGGGTTATAAAAACTGATAATTCCGGGTTATGATTGTTTCCAATGCCGGTTCATAATTGTTGCCAACGCCGGTTCATGATTGTTGCAGACACCGGGTCAATCTGGTCTGTTCAAAACTGAGAATTTGAAGATTTTTTCTCCCTTGTATATCACCTGTAGCCCCCAAGTCTTGAACAGAACAAAGTGATGATTTAAGACTTGTCTCCATATAATTACTGTCACTTTGAAGAAATCCATGTTGTTCATCTCAGTCACTAGTAAAAACTGAATACTCCATATATGTAGCCCCCAAGTGCCGGGTTGTCATGCTGACAGCAACCTGGGACTTGAAATTGCCTTATGCTCATAAAACTTCAACCAGTGTAGCCCCCAAGGGCCGGGTCATTATGCAATAATGAGCAGGGACTTTGTAAATATAATCATGTAAACTTTTGAACATCAACGTGTAGCCCCCAAGGGCCGGCTCAGTAAGATAATATTGAGTTGGGCTTGATATATACTTCAATGAGAATGACATCATATGATGTAACCTCCATCATGGGGCTTGAATCCACGTGCACAAGGTTAAGATCCTTGTGCTTTACCAATTGAGCAGTGGGCCCTTCAATATAATAGATAAAAAAACCTTGTACCTTGAATTGTTGATAGGAGCTTTTGGTAGCCCCAAGGGCCGACTCATTATAATGTGATGAGTCGGGTCTTCAATAAGATAAGTAAAATATGACTTTGCATTAGCCCCCAAGTGCCATGGTGTATGCTGGCAGTGACATGAGACTTGCATATTTGAGTAATCTCAATTTGAAAACAAAGGCAAATAAAAACCATTGTAGGCAAGGCTTTTCACGAGCTGCCAGGCCCCAAATTTGATCAAGAGGTGTTGCTATGGTTCGGGTTCGATCAAGCCCCCAAATGATGTTGTGGCATTACGCTGATCAAAAGGCATTGCTATGGTTCGGGTTCGACCAAGCCCCCAAGTGATTCTGTGGCTTTACGCCGATCAAGAGGCGTAGTCATGGTTCGGGTTCGACCATGCTCCCAAGTGATGCTGTGGCATTACGCCGATCAAGAGGCGTGGCTATGGTTCGGATACGACCAAGCCCCCAAGTGATTCTGTGGCTTTACGCCGATCAAGAGGCGTAGTCATGGTTCGGATACGACCAAGCCCCCAAATGATCAATGATATAATAAACCAATAAGGCATGATACCCATGTTTGAACCGCGCATCATGGCAGCAGGTCCTCTTTGGCACCCTTTAACTTTTTGCAAGAGATAAATCCTTCTTGAACGGGGATTTTGAACCGAATATTGAGAGCTTCAAAGCTTTGTGGGAGAACAGATTTCCCTTAAACCGGATTGCAAACCGGATTCTTCATTTTCAGCCGGAAATTTTCTGACAGCCTTTCAACTCGAACTTGCGAGAAGTTAATTCCTTTTTGAACCGGACATTTTTAAACCGGATTTGAGCGCTTCAGAGCTTTGTGGGAGAATGGATTTCCCTTGAACCGGATTGTAAACCGGATATTGAGAGCTTTAGTGAGACTGACTTCCCTTGAGCCGGATTTTAAACCGGAATCCTTTCTGATGACCCGGAACTTCTTTATTGAGCCGGGATTTTGTAACTGTCATATACTTTCTAAGCCGGAAATTTTCTGACGGCCTTTAAATTTTCATCAATATAACAGTAGCCTCCGGGACCGGGTTATCTTTCCTCCATCGTCCTGGGGTTCTTAAATTTGCTGAAACTGGCAAGATTTGCTTGAGTCATATCATTGTAGCCCCCGAGTCTCAAGGCGACTCGAGGAGTTGGCTTGAGATTCTTCATATTTGACCGTGATATAATCCGGCATAACTTGTATATCATTGGTGTTGACAGCACAATGTGAATCCATAAAAGGTTGAGGTGACTGTTGTGGGTTATAAATGATCCCGTACGAGCCGTGTCAGCAACTCGGCCAATGGTTCCTTCCAACTGGCGATTTGAAGTTAGCAAAAACTGTACTGGCGGCGACTTGTGCGCCTGCCCATTGGGCCATCCAGTGCAAACGGCGGTTGATGATAATTTGCCTCCAATTTGAAAGAAAACTGGGCTACCCAAGCTGTGACTTGCTCATACCCAATAAACAGCTCATGCAGACAGGTGCGGCCCAGTATGCTGATGTAGACCAGGCCGCGAGAGACAGACGACAAGGACGACCGCAACATCAGAGGCGGCACAAATAAATGAATCGGCCGCGGCGTTATAAACCGGTGCGGACAAGCAAGTTGTCCTCCGTGTTGTAAACTGGTGCGGATGCGTGAACCGGCCGTCCGTTTATCGGGTAATGTGACACGGAGGAAAACGCCATTGTAGAACGTTGCCAATGCGTGCTCTATACCCGTAGTATAAACATAATCGTCCTGCGTACAAAAAGTACAACAAGGCAGAGTAGTTGGTTGTCAAAAGAAATGAACATGTATTTAACAAAAATATATATAGGATAAATATCACCTGATTTACTTGGGCGACAGTTCTGTACGCAGACCCTGTCTCGAGGTCCACTTGGTCCTTAAAATATTCGACCCGGTGACTCAGGAGGCGGACGGGGACTTGACGGAGACCAGACCCTCTCTCGCGGAAGTGTGCGAGGAACGGGCCGCAGCGGCAGATCAGCCACTTGTCTGCAGCTTAACGGGGGTGCTGGCTGGTGAAGCGGAGAGGCGGCCCGATGTGGCAGAGACAAAGGGCGGGCGATGGCGTGGTGGCCCAGCGTCTCAAGAGACGAGCCACGACAGGGGCAAACCGGCGAATCGCTACGGTGATGTGAGCCGGTGGAGGTGACCGACAAAACTGCATGCATGCTGACATGACGTTTTCCCCGGAGCCGGCGTAGTGCAAAGACGTGGTTGTACTATGTGTCAATTGAACTTTGAAATCCGTGTAGCATTAGTACTAGATGTACTTGTAGTTGTATTTGAGTCCCCACGTGAGGAGTTCTTGGAGCATCCCACTGTGCACCACAATCAACAGTGCCTTTGGGGAAATTAACCGTGGGGACGTGGGATCGTGGCTGGCCTGCTGCCAGTCCTTTTTGCCTTGATCTGCATATACAAATTTGGTTGTCCAAGTCTTCAGTCTTTGAACCTGACTTCCTTTGTTTTCTCTGCTTCGTCTTGTACATTCTTGACTAAAATACACAACTCATTGCACTCATCTTCCCAGTCGAAGAACCAGCTTCCTCATCAAATAGCATTTGCTCCGTTTCAACATTGTTTGCAATTTTTCCACAGCCCCAGCGGGTCTTAGCAACGGCGGATCACAGCAGTAGCAGGCCGATGGTTCAGGCACGGCGAGCAGCGCGTCCCTAATGGCGGGAACCGGCGGTTTGGCACAGCAGCTCAAGGTTAACCAACGGACGGCTCACAAGACCCGGCAGCCGCGGCTCAACTTGGTGGCGGCGATGGCAGGGCCGGTTTAAACCGGCGGCAAACACCAGCAGATTGCGACCACTTGGACGGGCAGTGGCGATGGTGGTTTAAAGGCAAGGGCGGCCGGTGCGCAGCTACGGTTGCCGAAGGCGGTGACTCGGTGACGGCGGAGGCGGCTCCAGGCGCGGATGACGGAGCTGGTCAGGCCCCCGGTGACTCGAGGTGCTGCGGCGAACAGGGGAATTGCAACAATTTTTAACGAGCCAACAACCGCGGTCGACGCGCAGTAGGCCGTCGCGGCGTCCGAGGCGAGGCCAGTCCGGGCTGGGAACAGAGAAAGGCCAGGTGGCTCTTGGACCAATCCGGACCGTCTTTGACTCCCTTCAGGTAATTGGTAAAATCCCTCGTGACTTGCTAAAATAGTGGATTGCCTTGGGACTTTAGATTGGCATTGCCTTGGTTGATGCTGCCGTAACACACGGCGGGACTTGACAGCAGTTGTCGCTCAGAACTTGACGATCCGGCGAAAAAGGTTGCAGCAGAAAACGCTGGTCTCGACGACTTTTCTATTTGACCGCTCATCCAGACGAACGACGATTGATTTCTTTTGAATCCAAATCTCATGATCCCAGATCCAAAGTTGAACAACAAATTTAATTCACCCAGCAATTGCTCAGATCTGACTTAAACTGCTCTCGATCCTTGAAAAAGATCCCTTCAAGAAACTCAACACCACCGTACGCAGGCCCCACGGTGGGCGCCAACTGTCGTGGTTTTGTCACGGCAGATGTCCTTAGTGTCAGGACATAGTCGCGAGGCCAGCACATCTATGTGGTAGCTTGAGAGGGGTTGAACGGAATCGAGAGACGCAAACAAGACAAGGATTTAGACAGCTTCGGGCCCCGGGAAACATCATCCGGTAATAGCCCTACATGCTGTTTGAGGCTAGGTCTCATTATGATCATGAGGGAGTCGCCGTAAACCGGCTCCCCTTTGTTGTGTCTAGCCCTAAGACTATTGCTTCTTTCTGCTCCTCCCCTTTGGGGAGCCCTACCCCTCCTTATATATGTTGAAGGGGCGGGTTACATGTGGAGTCCTGTTAGGATTAGGACTAGTCTATCTCTAATACAAACCGGATACAAGTCCAGGTCTTAACTCCTTGTAAGGTAAATATTCTTCACGCCTTTCCTTGTAAACCGGCCCACCATAGTGTGAACCGGCCTTCTAGGCCTTGGGCCTTGTCATCCGTCTGACCCGCCCGCCGGGTCACCAGTGAGTCATAATGACCAGGCGGGTTGCTTGTAAACCATCAGGTCAGGGCGGGTCGCCAGTAAATCGCCAAGTGTCAGCGGGGTCTCAAATAATCCGCCAAGTCTGGCCGGGTTATACTTCCGGCCGGTTTACGCCGCGGGTTATATCCCCGACAATATGTAACTTGACTAGAATTTCGTGTAGATTGTCTTGGTGCATCTTAACTTGCTGTTTAACAACTTGAACATAAGGTTTATTCAGATCTGGACCAATTTCGAAATTTGCATATGAGACTTACTGGAATTGTTATATGTTGTTTCCGGCCTCATTTAAACTTGCTTTGATGTGTTGCTCTTGTATGCATCATCTCTTCCCATAATTATGTCTCCTTACTGTTGGTTGACTTCACATGCCATGATATCCTCTATGGTGAGTGGTACAAGCTCACCAACATGCCTACTTATCATTGTTTCTGCCATGAACCGTTATTTTCTCTAAGTCTGAATCTGTCATATTACTTGCCATGGTTGCATGGATGCTACCATGTTTTATGTTGATCTTTGGAATTGGTTCAGTAAGGGACTTTTGTTCTTTGTCTTTAGTACTAGCATGCCATGTCTTTTTTTGCCATGATAAGTTCCTGTAGCATGTTGTTTCATAGCTCTAAACAGTGCAACCTGATGTTATTTCTGTCATGTAAATTGATTTCTACCAAGTCTGTGAAACTGTTATTATTTGCAATCTTGCCATGTCATTTTGAGCATGTTCTATTGATTTCTGGAGATAGCTCAGTGTTCATGTTTTGTCATCCTTTACCTGTACATCATGCCATTCGTTTTGTTATCATGTTGGGGTGCTGTAGTATATTTTAATGATGCTTGCAAGATGCCAAGTTGCTATTTTGGACAGATTGTTGTTATATCTTGTTTGGAGTGTATGTGTTGCACCGTTGCTCCGTTTTCAGCATGCTCTATATGAAACTTGCTTAGAATTGCATGTAGTTTCATATTATCATGTTGCATCCTTGTTCTGAGGTGTTTGCTTGATGTTTGGGTGTATTTTGCATCAATGCCATGTTTAACTTGTTTTGCTCATATCTTCTAGGCCGTAGCTCCGAACCTAATGAACTTTATATGTAACTTGACTAGAATTTCGTGTAGATTGTCTTGGTGCATCTTAACTTGCTGTTTAACAACTTGAACATAAGGTTATTCAGATCTGGACCAATTTCGAAATTTGCATATGAGACTTACCGGAATTGTTATATGTTGTTTCGGGCCTCATTTAAACTTGCTTTGATGTGTTGCTCTTGTATGCATCATCTCTTGCCATAATTATGTCTCCTTACTGTTGTTGACTTCACATGCCATGATATCCTCTATGGTGAGTGGTACAAGCTCACCAACATGCCTACTTATCATTGTTTCTGCCATGAACCGTTATTTTCTCTAAGTCTGAATCTGTCATATTACTTGCCATGGTTGCATGGATGCTACCATGTTTTATGTTGATCTTTGGAATTAGTTCAGTAAGGGACTTTTGTTCTTTGTCTTTAGTACTAGCATGCCATGTCTTTTTTTGCCATGATAAGTTCCTGTAGCATGTTGTTTCATAGCTCTAAACAGTGCAACCTGATGTTATTTCTGTCATGTAAATTGATTTCAACCAAGTCTGTGAAACTGTTATTATTTGCAATCTTGCCATGTCATTTTGAGCATGTTCTATTGATTTCTGGAGATAGCTCAGTGTTCATGTTTTGTCATCCTTTACCTGTACATCATGCCATTCCTTTTGTTATCATGTTGGGGTGCTGTAGTATATTTTAATGATGCTCGCAAGATGCCAAGTTGCTATTTTGGACAGATTGTTGTTATATCTTGTTTGGAGTGTATGTGTTGCACCGTTGCTCCGTTTTCAGCATGCTCTATATGAAACTTGCTTAGAATTGCATGTAGTTTCATATTATCATGTTGCATCCTTATTTTGAGGTGTTTGCTTGATGTTTGGGTGTATTTTGCATCAATGCCATGTTTAACTTGTTTTGCTCATATCTTCTAGGCCGTAGCTTCGAACCTAATGAACTTTATATGTAACTTGACTAGAATTTCGTGTAGATTGTCTTGGTGCATCTTAACTTGCTGTTTAACAACTTGAACATAAGGTTTATTCAGATCTGGACCAATTTTGAAATTTGCATATGAGACTTACCGGAATTGTTATATGTTGTTTCCGGCCTCATTTAAACTTGCTTTGATGTGTTGCTCTTGTATGCATCATCTCTTGCCATAATTATGTCTCCTTACTGTTGGTTGACTTCACATGCCATGATATCCTCTATGGTGAGTGGTACAAGCTCACCAACATGCCTACTTATCATTGTTTCTGCCATGAACCGTTATTTTCTCCAAGTCTGAATCTGTCATATTACTTGCCATGGTTGCATGGATGCTACCATGTTTTATGTTGATCTTTGGAATTAGTTCAGTAAGGGACTTTTGTTCTTTGTCTTTAGTACTAGCATGCCATGTCTTTTTTTGCCATGATAAGTTCCTGTAGCATGTTGTTTCATAGCTCTAAACAGTGCAACCTGATGTTATTTCTGTCATGTAAATTGATTTCTACCAAGTCTGTGAAACTGTTATTATTTGCAATCTTGCCATGTCATTTTGAGCATGTTCTATTGATTTCTGGAGATAGCTCAGTGTTCATGTTTTGTCATCCTTTACCTGTACATCATGCCATTCCTTTTGTTATCATGTTGGGGTGCTGTAGTATATTTTAATGATGCTCGCAAGATGCCAAGTTGCTATTTTGGACAGATTGTTGTTATATCTTGTTTGGAGTGTATGTGTTGCACCGTTGCTCCGTTTTCAGCATGCTCTATATGAAACTTGCTTAGAATTGCATGTAGTTTCATATTATCATGTTGCATCCTTGTTTTGAGGTGTTTGCTTGATGTTTGGGTGTATTTTGCATCAATGCCATGTTTAACTTGTTTTGCTCATATCTTCTAGGCCGTAGCTCCGAACCTAATGAACTTTATATGTAACTTGACTAGAATTTCGTGTAGATTGTCTTGGTGCATCTTAACTTGCTGTTTAACAACTTGAACATAAGGTTTATTCAGATCTGAACCAATTTTGAAATTTGCATATGAGACTTACCGGAATTGTTATATGTTGTTTCCGGCCTCATTTAAACTTGCTTTGATGTGTTGCTCTTGTATGCATCATCTCTTGCCATAATTATGTCTCCTTACTGTTGGTTGACTTCACATGCCATGATATCCTCTATGGTGAGTGGTACAAGCTCACCAACATGCCTACTTATCATTGTTTCTGCCATGAACCGTTATTTTCTCCAAGTCTGAATCTGTCATATTACTTGCCATGGTTGCATGGATGCTACCATGTTTTATGTTGATCTTTGGAATTAGTTCAGTAAGGGACTTTTGTTCTTTGTCTTTAGTACTAGCATGCCATGTCTTTTTTTGCCATGATAAGTTCCTGTAGCATGTTGTTTCATAGCTCTAAACAGTGCAACCTGATGTTATTTCTGTCATGTAAATTGATTTCAACCAAGTCTGTGAAACTGTTATTATTTGCAATCTTGCCATGTCATTTTGAGCATGTTCTATTGTTTTCTGGAGATAGCTCAGTGTTCATGTTTTGTCATCCTTTACCTGTACATCATGCCATTCCTTTTGTTATCATGTTGGGGTGCTGTAGTATATTTTAATGATGCTTGCAAGATGCCAAGTTGCTATTTTGGACAGATTGTTGTTATATCTTGTTTGGAGTGTATGTGTTGCACCGTTGCTCCGTTTTCAGCATGCTCTATATGAAACTTGCTTAGAATTGCATGTAGTTTCATATTATCATGTTGCATCCTTGTTTTGAGGTGTTTGCTTGATGTTTGGGTGTATTTTGCATCAATGCCATGTTTAACTTGTTTTGCTCATATATTCTAGGCCGTAGCTCCGAACCTAATGAACTTTATATGTAACTTGACTAGAATTTCGTGTAGATTGTCTTGGTGCATCTTAACTTGCTGTTTAACAACTTGAACATAAGGTTTATTCAGATCTGGACCAATTTCGAAATTTGCATATGACGACTTACCGGAATTGTTATATGTTGTTTCGGGCGTCATTTAAACTTGCTTTGATGTGTTGTTCTTGTATGCATCATCTCTTCCCATGAGTAGCTTCATATAGCCTTGTAATGCATCATGCTTGGTTGAGCATCATGTCATGTTTATGTGTTGTGTGTTTACCATGTTGTTTGCTTCTTTCCGGTTGTGCTTCTTCTCGATAGTTCCCGTTTCGTTGCGTTCGTGAGGATTCGTTCGACTACGCTTGGTTCGTCTTCGTGGCTTCATCTTCTTAATGGACTCGTTCTTCTTCCTAGCGGGATTTCAGGCAAGATGACCGTCACCTTGGATCTCATTACTATCATTGCTATGTTAGTTGCTTCGTTCTATCGCTATGCTGCGCTACCTACCACGTGCTTATCAAGCCTCCTAAATTGCCATGAAACCACCTCTAACCTTTGTCACCCTTCCTAGCAAACCACTGTTTGGCTATGTTACCGCTTTGCTCAGCCCCTCTTATAGTGTTGCTAGTTGCAGGTGAAGATGAAGGTTGTTCCATGTTGGGACATGGATATCAGGAACTTTGTTGGGATATCACAATATCTCTTATATTTAATTAATGCATCTATATACTTGGTAAAGGGTGGAAGGCTCGGCCTTATGCCTGGTGTTTTGTTCCACTCTTGCCGCCCTAGTTTCCATCATACCGGTGTTATGTTCCTTGATTTTGCGTTCCTTACGCGGTTGGGTTGTTGTGGGGACCCCTTTACAGTTCACTTTGAATAAAACTCCTCCAGCAAGGCCCAACCTTGGTCTTACCATTTTCCTATCACCTATTTCTTTTCCCTTGGGAGTCGCGCTCCCAGGTCATCTTTATTTTAACCCCCCGGGCCAGTGCTTCTCTAAGTGTTGGTCCGAACCGAGCTGCCTGCGGGGCCACCTTGGGGAAACTTGAGGGCTGGTTTTACTCGTAGCTAGTCTCATCCGGTGTTGCCCTGAGAACGAGATATGTGCAGCTCCTATCGGGATTGTCGGCACATCGGGCGGTTTGCTGGTCTTGTTTTACCATTGTCGAAATGTCTTGTAACCCGGGATTCCGAGACTGATCGGGTCTTCCCGGGAGAAGGAATATCCTTCGTTGACCGTGAGAACTTATAATGGGCTAAGTTGGGACACCCCTGCAGGGTATAAACTTTCGAGAGCCGTGCGTGCGGTTATGTGGCAGATGGGAATTTGTTAATGTCCGGTTGTAGAGAACTTGACACTTGACTTAATTAAAACGCATCAACTGCGTGTGTAGCTGTGATGGTCTCTTTTCGGCGGAGCCCGGGAAGTGAACACGGTTTTTGGGTTATGTTGGACGTAAGTTGGAGTTCAGGATCACTTCTTGATCATTGCTAGTTTCACGACCGTTCCGTTGCTTCTCTTCTCGCTCTTATTTGCATATGTTAGCCACCATATATGCTTAGTCGCTGCTGCAACCTCACCACTTTACCCCTTCCTTACCCATTAAGCTTTGCTAGTCTTGATACCCATGGTAATGGGATTGCTGAGTCCTCGTGGCTCACAGATTACTACAACAATAGTTGCAGGTACAGGTTTTTGCGATGATCATGACGTGAGAGCGATGTTGCTTGTTTTGGAGTTCTTTTCCTGCTTCTTCTTCGATCAGGGGATAGGTTCCAGGTCGGCAGCCTGGGCTAGCAAGGTGGATGTCGTTCGAGCTTTTGTTTGTGTTTCATCCGCAGTGGGATGTTGATCTTATGTATGATGTATTGATGTATTCTTGTGGCATTTGTATGCCTTGTATGTATCCCCATCTATTATGTAATGCTGATGTAATGATATCCACCTTGCAAAAGCGTTTCAATATGCGGGTCTATCCTTGGTGGGACCTTCGAGTTCCTCTCGGATAGGGTCGCATATTGGGCATGACAAGTTAGTATCAGAGCCTCGACCGACCCTAGGAGCCCCCTTGATTGTTCGTAGCTGGTCGTTGTTGAGTCTAGAAGAAAACTGTTTTCGGAGTCTAGTTATATCGGAGAGTAGGAATTCTTTTTACTCCTTAGCCCCTTCGTCGCTCTGGTGAGGAATCTTGACGTAGGCGTTTTGAATTACTTCTCTTCCCCTTCAAATTTTCTTTAGGATCACGCGGTTAGTTTGTCGTTCGTTGGTTCTCAGCTCTTTTCATCCGGTGCATTTCTCGTCCAGTTGACTCGAGCCTCTTCATATTTGCCAAGTTCAATCCTCAGTTGTTTTCTTTTCCCACCCGCCCACCCCTTTTCTTCTCGGAGCCGGAGTCCATAATCGAGTATCCATCCTACTCATGCGAAGCCTTTGCATTCTTTCACCCAGTGTTTTCTCTTCAAGTTATTCGTCGGTTCTACCTTCCAAGTTGCCTTTATTTCCCGCCCTCCCACCCTCTTCTTCCCGGAGCCTGAGTCTCTTTCGAGCATCAATTTCATTCGTGCGGAACCTCTTCAATCTTCCGTAAATTAGTTCAACCGGTGAATTCTCGTCTCGGTGGACATTCTTCATCTCTTTTTCTTCTCCGGTGGATTCAATTCAAATTTTCGGTAGTGATTATATTATTTCCTTTGGATCAAGTGTTTTCCCTGCCCGTTCGCCTCTCGCCAGCTTATCCTTCCTGTCGTGGAATTGTCATGGCAGATGTCCTAGTGTAAGGACTTAGTCGCGAGGCCAACGCATCTATGTGGTAGCTTGAGAGGGGTTGAGCGGAATCGAGAGACGCAACACAAGACGAGGATTTAGATAGCTTCGGGCCCCGGGAAACATCATCCGGTAACAACCCTACATGCTGTTTGAGGCTAGGTCTCATTATGCTCATCATGGAGTCGCCGGTAAACCGGCTCTTTGTGTCTAGCCCTAGAGATTATTTCTTCTTGCTTGTCCCTCTCTGGGGAGCCCTGCCCCTCCTTATATAAGTTAGATGGGCGGGTTACATGTGGAGTCCTATTAGGATTAGGACTAGTCTACCTTCTAATACAAACCGGATACAAGTCATGGTCTTAACTTCTTGTAAGGTAAATATTCCTCATGCCTTTCCCCTTAAACCGGCCCACCATTAACATAAACCGGCCTTCCATAAACCGCCAATTGGGCCACCGGGTCTTGTCGCTCCTCTAACCCGCCTGCCGGATTACCAATGAATCGTAAACCGCCAGGTCCAACCGGGTCGCCAGTAAATCGTCAAGTCCGGCCGGGTTATACTTCCGGCCGGGTTACGCCTCGGGGTATATCCCTGACATTAGCCCCCGGTTTAATTTGGATTTATCCATGTTAAACTGATCTGCAACATAAACACAAGAACAAATTTGACAGGTTGTGCTCCGGGTTAAGAATTTTTGTAAACCGGCACCTGCATATCCTTAAGTCCTTGTCATTTTCTCCTGGAAAATCCGGGTCAATAGGCCAGCTTCATAATCAATTTGCTTATAGAAAAAATATTGTAAATAAAGAATCCATTTGATTCGGCCTTCAATGCTCTGATTTGACAAAAAATATTGGTCTTCAAATATTCAACTGATATTCAATCGGCTTGAAAATATAAAACTTGTCGATCTATGATTTCCAAAATCGCCGGGTTATAAAAACTGATAATTTCGGGTCATGATTGTTTCCAAGGCCGGTTCATGATTGTTGCCAACGCCGGTTCATGATTATTGATGACACCTGGTGATGATTGTTGCAGACATCGGGTCATAATGATTGGTGATGCCGGGTCATTAATTGTTGGTGACGCCGGGTCAATAATTGTTGGTGACGCCATGTCATAATTGTTGGTGACGCTGGGTCATAATTGTTTGCAGACACCGGGTCAATCTAGTTAGCTCAACTCAGAAAATCGGAAGATATTTCTCCCTTATATCCATATTACCTGTAGCCCCCAAGTCTTGAACAGAACAAAGTGATGATTTGAGACTTGTTTCCATATAATTACTGCCACTTTGAAGAAATCCATGTTGTTCATCTCCAGTAAAAACTGAATACTCCATATATGTAGCCCCCAAGTACCGGGTTGGCATGCTTGCAGCAACCTGGGACTTGTAATTGCTTATAAAAACTTCAATCAGTGTAGCCCCCAAGGGCCGGGTTACGCCTCGGGGTATATCCCCGACACTTCCGGAGTGCTCAAGACATCTCAGGAGATTCGGCTGTGTTCCAATTAATTCGAGGTTATCACCTCATTCAAATATTTCAATTGTTCCGATGCATCATCTCTCTCTCTCCTACGATCCTTTTCCAACGGTGTTTATTTTTAGTGGGCCCTAACCCATAGGTCTTTCCCAGGATCTTACCTGACTCTTCTAATTATTCCGGGGGCATTCCCAATTCTTTCAATTCTTCCGGAGGCATTGCATTGTTCATCTTCTCTCTTGCGTTTCTTGTTTCACCTCATCCTTTTCTCTCCCGTCTTGTTCCTAAGATCTCGGGACGAGATCTCTTGTTAGTGGAGGAGTGTTGTAACGCCCCGGATTTGATGCGCCAGGTGTCTTCCAGCTATTCGTCATTGTTGCCATGTCATTTGCTTGCGTGTTGCATTTTACCATGTCATCATCTGCATGTTTTTCAAAACTTGCATCCGTTCGGGTTCCGCCGGTTCCCTCCGTTGTCCGTTCTGAGCACAACCACACTCGCACGCACCCGTCGCCCCTCTCAGACCTTGTTTCATGAGCGGGAGAAAAACGTTCTCGGAATAGGCCGAGATTTGCCGAGTGGCCTTGGTATATCACCGGCAGACCGCCCGTCAAATTTCGTTCCATTTGAAGGTCGTTTGATGCCCCAACGGTTAACCGCGTACCCCGAAAGCCCCTTTTGTCTTGCAGCCCAACACCCTCCAAATCAGCCCACTAACCCATCAAAACCCCCTCCATGCTCTTCGCCGTTCGATCACGATCGTGTGGGCGAAAATCGCTCCTCATTTGGACACTCCTAGCTCCCTCTACCTATAAATAGACCTCCCCCTCCGAAATCCCGCAGTCCAAACCCTAAAAATTCCCCTCTCTGCGCCGGACGTGTCCGTCCGCGCCGGACAAAGCCCGCGCCACCGCCTCCGCTCCAACCGGCGTCCCCACGTGGCCCCGGCCACCGCGCGCCGCCGCCGGCCCGCCAGGCCCGCGCGGGGCCCCCGAAGCCCATCGCGCCCCGCCGCCCGTTCGCCCGCACCTCCGCTGCCGTACTCTAGCCCCGCCGTCCCGCCGGCGATCCCGACCGCCCGGAGGACCCCGCCGCAGCCGTGCCCCGCTCCGCCGCCGCCTCGCCGGACTTCCCCGACCCCGCCGCCTCGGAGCTCCGCCCGACCCCGCCGGTGACCGCCGCCGCCGGGCGCCGCCAGCCGTGTCCCCGCCGACCCGCGCCTCTCCCCTCGCCGCCTCGCCGGAAGATCACCGGAACGCCACCGTCCTCGTCGGATCTGGTCAGGTGGACCAGATCCACCAGCTCAACCAACCAAACGCGCTCCCGCGGCCCGGATCTGGTCATCCCCGTATCTCCCCGTCCCGTTTTCTGCGAGGTCTTTCTACTAAGTCCCAGTAATTTTGCCTCATGTATGCATCTTTGCCATGCCATATCTCCGTGCATATAGCTCCGTTTTGCATGTATAATATATCAAAATGTTCATCATGAGATTCTATTCATTTTTTTTCCATTGTGCCATGCTTGTTTGAGTCCATCTTGATGCCCTAATCATCGTTGCAAGAGTGCTAGTTGATGTTAACTACTGTCTGTTATCAGAACTTGGTGATTTGTCTTTTTCATTGCATCTTGTGTGTGGATCCTATGAGCATAAGCTCTACATGTGTTGTGAACTACATCATGCCATCTTTACAGGGGTGCTTGTCTTGTATTTTTGTGATCTATGTGGTGACTAGCACAAGCATGCAAAGTAGCCTCCGTGATGTTGCGGATTTCTGTGACTTAAGTCATTTCTGCTAAGTCTGAGTCTGTTATATTTTGTTGCTATGTAAACCTGCTGTTACCATGAGTTCTATGCATAATCTGGAGATGTTCACTAAAGGTGTTTTGTTCTACACGTTATGATCTATCCATCCATGCCCTTTGTTGCATTTATGGCCTGCTGTAGCTTGTGGTTATCTTGCTCTCAATTTGCTAAATAATGTTGCTGTCAGTCTGTTAACATTAAGTTCAGTATTGCCATGTGTTTTGCTAGTGATCCATGCACCCTATGAACTTGCTCTTGCCATGCTTAGCTCCATAATTATGTCTCCTTACTGTTGGTTGACTTCACATACCATGATATGCTCTGTGGTGAGTGGTACAAGCTCACCAACATGCCTACTTATCATTGTTTCTGCCATGAACCGTTATTTTCTCTCAAGTTTGAATCTGTCATATTACTTGCCATGGTTGCATGAATGCTACCATGTTTTCTGTTAGTCTTTAGAATTAGTTCAGTAAGAGACTTTTATTCTTTGTCTTTAGTACTAGCATGCCATGTCTTTTTTTTGCCATGATAAGCTCCTGTAGCATGTTGTTTCATAGCTCTAAACAGTGCAACCTGATGTTTTTTCTGTCATGTACAGTGATTTCTGCCAAGTCTGTGAAACTGTTATTATTTGCAATCTTGCCATGTCATTTTGAGCATGTACTATTGATTTCTGGAGATAGCTCAGTGTTCATGTTTTGTCATGCTTTACCTGTACATCATGTACGTACCTTTTGTTATCATGTTGGGGTGCTGTAGTATATTTTAATGATGCTTGCAAGATGCCAAGTTGCTATTTTGGACAGATTGTTGTTATATCTTGTTTGGAGTGTATGTGTTGCACCGTTGCTCCGTTTTGAGCATCCTCTATATGAAACTTGCTTAGAATTGCATGTAGTTTCATATTATCATGTTGCATCCTTGTTTTGAGGTGTTTGATTGATGTTTGGGTGTATTTTGCATCAATGCCATGTTTAACTTGTTTTGCTCATATCTTCTAGGCCGTAGCTCCGAACCTAATGAACTTTATATGTAACTTGACTAGAATTTTGTGTAGATTGTCTTGGTGCATATTAACTTGCTGTTTAACAACTTAAACATAAGGTTTATTCAGATCTGGACCAATTTCGAAATTTGCATATGAGGACTTACCGGAATTGTTATATGTTGTTTCGGGCCTCATTTAAACTTGCTTTGATGTGTTGCTCTTGTATGCATCATCTCTTGCCATGAGTAACTTCATATAGCCTTGTCATGCATCATGCTTGGTTGAGCATCATGTCATGTTTATGTGTTGTGTGTTACCATGTTGTTTGCTTCTTTCCGGTTGTGCTTCTTCTCGATAGTTCCCGTTTCGTTGCGTTCGTGAGGATTCGTTCGACTACGCTTGGTTTGTCTTCGTGGCTTCATCTTCTTCATGGACTCGTTCTTCTTCCTAGCGGGATTTCAGGCAAGATGACCGTCACCTTGGATCTCATTACTATCATTGCTATGTTAGTTGCTTCGTTCTATCGCTATGCTGCGCTACCTACCACTTGCTTATCAAGCCTCCCAAATTGCCATGAAACCACCTCTAACCTTTGTCACCCTTCCTAGCAAACCATTGTTTGGCTATGTTACCGCTTTGCTCAGCCCCTCTTATAGCGTTGCTAGTTGCAGGTGAACATGAAGGTTGTTCCATGTTGGGACATGGATATCAGGAACTTTGTTGGGATATCACAATATCTCTTATATTTAATTAATGCATCTATATACTTGGTAAAGGGTGGAAGGCTCGGCCTTATGCCTGGTGTTTTATTCCACTCTTGCCGCCCTAGTTTCCGTCATACCGGTGTTATGTTCCTTGATTTTGCGTTCCTTACGCGGTTGGGTTGTTGTGGGGACCCCTTGATAGTTCGCTTTGAATAAAACTCCTTCAGCAAGGCCCAACCTTGGTCTTACCATTTGCCTATCACCTATTTCTTTTCCCTTGGGATTCGCGCTCCCGAGGGTCATCTTTATTTTAACCCCCCCCCCCCCCCCCCCGCGGGCCAGTGCTTCTCTAAGTGTTGGTCCGAACCGAGCTGACTGCGGGGCCACCTTGGGGAAACTTGAGGGCTGGTTTTACTCGCAGCTAGTCTCATCCGGTGTTGCCCTGAGAACGAGATATGTGCAGCTCCTATCGGGATTGTCGGCACATCGGGCGGCTTTGCTGGTCTTGTTTTACCATTGTCGAAATGTCTTGTAAGCCGGGATTCCGAGACTGATCGGGTCTTCCCGGGAGAAGGAATATCCTTCGTTGACCGTGAGAGCTTATAATGGGCTAAGTTGGGACACCCCTGCAGGGTATAAACTTTCGAGAGCCATGCCCGTGGTTATGTGGCAGATGGGAATTTGTTAATGTCCGGCTGTAGAGAACTTGACACTTGACTTAACTAAAACGCATCAACTGCGTGTGTAGCCGTGATGGTCTTTTTTTGGCGGAGTCCAAAAAATGAACACGGTTTTTGGGTTATGTTTGACGTAAGTAGGAGTTCAGGATCACTTCTTGATCATTGCTAGTTTCACGACCGTTCCGTTGCTTCTCTTCTCGCTCTTATTTGCGTATGTTAACCACCATATATGCTTAGTCGCTGCTGCAACCTCACCACTTTAGCCCTTCCTTACCCATTAAGCTTTGCTAGTCTTGATACCCATGGTAATGGGATTGCTGAGTCCTCGTGGCTCACAGATTACTACAACAACAGTTGCAGGTACAGGTTTTTGCAATGATCATGACGCGAGAGCGATGTTGCTTGTTTTGGAGTTCTTTTTCTGCTTCTTCGATCAGGGGATAGGTTCCAGGTCGGCAGCCTGGGCTAGCAGGGTGGTTGTCGTTCAAGCTTTTGTTTGTGTTTCATCCGTAGTCTGATGTTGATCTTATGTATGATGTATTGATGTATTCTTGCGGCATTTGTATGCCTTGTATGTATCCCCATCTATTATGTAATGTTGATGTAATAATATCCACCTTGCAAAAGCGTTTCAATATGCGGGTCTATCCTTGATGGGACCTTCGAGTTCCTCTCGGATAGGGTCGCATATTGGGCGTGACACATCAATACTCAAATTTGACACCTGTTAAATAGAAGAGTTCTTAGCAGGCGTATTTCATACTTTGGGTCTTTGAGGCAGATAATCTATACAAAAAAAAGACAATACAGTTTCTGAAATTTATCAGTTTGCCAAAGGACTGCACCAACATGCAATATTTCCCATGATAGAACAGACACTGACACTAGCTCACCAATTTAACACTGGATTTACCAGCCAGTGAGCCAATAAACCCAAATAGTAGCTTCACGGAAACCAACATAAACAGTCCATATATGTTCCTCAACTCCAAGAAAGTAAGTTACCTGTGTTATTTTTTCAATTCCAGATGCAGCAATGAAGTCTGGAAGCTGGAACTGTTGTTTTTCAATACCCCTCTTTCCCTGAAACAACAGCATAATGCATGAATCCAAGAATATGAACAAAGCAATAGGATAAAATTGGCAGTGCTAGATGCTATCTTGAGTTCAGAATTTTTTAGTCTTCAACAAAAACATAACAGTTCAAGAAGTGCGATCTGATTCTAATGCACGAAATATCAAAGGCGACAGAGTCTAGTTGGACTCTAACTTGTACAGCAGAAGAGGAATCAAATAAATACACAGTAGATTCAACTATCCTATATACACTACAGAAACCATTCAAGCAATGCAACACCATTTCCAGCTTTCTTGGATGTTACAGGAGTCCCTGCAAGAATTGCACATCCATATAAGAAGGGTGAAACATGTTGGACATCATGGGCATGTTTAGTTTGTTGCCCCAGATAGCCAAGCCGCAAATTCGGTAAAGCATAATCAAGAGTTCAAGACGTCTCCAAAATGCCAGTAAAGTTGAGATGATAGGATTGCAGACGATGACAACTTCTCTAATTGTTGCTGCACATGGGTTCCACATGTCATATAGTACTTGACGCCAAAACATAGTCAATGTAGGTCTTAGTTTACTGATTAAATCACAAGGGATATAGCTATTCAAACGGATCACAAACTGGATTGACATTTCAGAAGAACTAATGTTTGAAGCCTGTTACTCAAATAAATAACTACTTGGGTACAACCAACTATCTCGTCATGTCAGCAAAAGGGGACCTCAAATAAATAACTAATTAGTATAGCCAACTATTCCTAGCCATGTCAGCAAACGGGCACAAGCAGCAGGCGTGACAATGTGTTGAGAGTTTTCCTACTATACACCAACAAAAGCCTTGGCACAACCAAAATATTGCAGAGCGTGCTAAATATAGGAATTAGGCCAAGCGACCAAATTTTAGGGACACTACAAATTTATGGTAGGATAAAACTGGGCAAACAAGCCTCCCCAATGCACATGCTCTCACACCCACTCCCTGGCTGACTTGCAAGAAAATGCAACCATCTTCTGCATACAGACTTACCGAGCAACTAGTTTCACAAACATGTTTATCATACTTAAAGATAGTTGTTTCAAAACTCACAAACCTGCAGGAACTTTCGTTTCTGGCGCCAGTGTCTTGGAACAGGGATGGTGTTCCTGTAGGACTTCAGCTATACGAGCAACTTTGGATCAGGGGAATTACCATCCCAGACCTAGCAAGGGAAACATACAACAAAGTACATGTGAGATGAAGAGCGCATTCATGTAATGTAAACACACCAAACATAGCCAACAGCATCAATATGTTGACATAGACGGCGCAGCGCAACAGCATGGCAGCTCGACAATTCTAGGCATTATATTGCATTGTTATGCTTATGCAAGAGTGGTCGAAGAGGAAAAGCACCTCAGCAACATCAGGCTTGTCGCACATCTGCTTCAGCTTTCTGTGACTTCCATCCTCCACAGCTGCTTCTTCTGCTCCTTCCGTATGGGCACATCTGCCCCTTCTTCGTGGCATTTGGGGCGACTTGATTCTCCTTCTCGTGGCCCTACCAGCAACAGAATTTTGGTCCTTCAAGTCTGAATTCCAGTTCAACCAGAAAACATACCGCAGCATAAACCCCATATAAAGCACCGAAATTTCTTAGAAATGGGCGGAAAGGGAGGAGGAATACTCGGATACCTCGGCGGGAGCAGAGGAGGACCCGGATGCCTCGGCGGGGGCGGATTTCTCGAAGACGGCCGCGAAGGCGCCGATGAGAGGGTCGGCCGGCGTCGAGGCTGGGCTTCTCCGCCACGTCCTCCACATCCATCTGCGGGAAACACAGGCATTAGGCGCGGCCCGAGCAGACTATGGAGCGGTGGAACCGGAACTCGCCTGGGGGCAGGGTCGGGGCCGGTGCTCTCCTTGGAGTTCTCGCCCGCCGCGGCATTGGCATCCGCGGCCCTACTTTCCCGGACCTTCCGCGGCAGCGGCGGAGGTGGCGGCCGCGCCCGGCGTCCCTCGGCTTGGGGCGACGGTGGGCGGCGACGGTGACCGCGTCGTCGGCAGAAGCGTTTGAAAAATGTTAAATGTCTATAGAGAAAATGTTTCTCATGTATACAATATACAATGTGTCTAAAAGAAATTGATCACGTATTAAAAAAATGTTAACCAAGAATTTGAAAAGAATTCAAAATTTTATTAAAAAATGTTATCAAGCATTTGGAAAAAGTTAAATATATATAGAAAAATGTATTCAAAATTTTTTAAACAAGTATATGAAAATGGTAATCAAACATTTGAAAAATGTTTAATGTGTATAGAAAAAATGTATTAAAAATGTTAAACAAGTATTTGGAAAATGGTAACCAAGCATTTGATTTTTTTTCAAATTTGTATAGAAAAATTGTTGACCATGTACTAAAACAAATGCTAATATTGTATTTAAAAAATGTAAATCAAGCATTTGAAAAATGCTAAATGCATATTGAAAAAATGTGGACCATGTATTTAAACAAATCTTAAATTATACTAGCACATGTGCCCGTGCGTTGCAACGGGAGGAAAAATAGTGTGCACTTAATGTAGTGAGAATTATATGTGCAAGAAAAACCATGTGTGCAAGTCAAGAAGGAATATTTTGGTTCTGGGTTTCGCCGCGTGTGAAGTAATCAATCCGCTATTTTTTCATCCATTGATCGAGTGGATTTAAGGGTTTTATTAGGTCATCGCACGCTAGAGAAGGTCCGTGAATTATTCAATCTATTTTTTCATTCATTCGAGGAGATTTTAAGGCATGAAGTTCAATGATATGGAAATGAGGCGGGCCTTCTCTTTTCCATGTACAAGCCACCGATATGTACAACCGGAGTTAATTGTACTCCCCTAATTTTGCGTTCCTTGGTCGAGGGGATTTAAGGTTGAAGTTCCATAATGTGGGAGATCGTCGGATCTTTTTCTTTTCCATGTATCTAGCTCACGTAGTCGGGTCTTCTCTTCTCTTTGCCTCGAGTAAGAATCCTTGAGAAATATAGGGCCCTTTTGTAGATAGTTCAGCTAGCAATCCATCCATCTAGCTCACCTACTGGATTTAATTTCTTTTTCAGAAAGCTCACGTACTAATCCATCCATCCTTCATCGGGCTTAATTCATCCATCCTTCATTCAGTTTACTACATATAGTTTCGCACTCGTATATAAATTGTTACGACTGTATTTAAACGAGCAATATGGGACTATTGAAAATATTTTACTTTCCTTATTTCCTAGGTAGTTGGGCTGGCTAAACTACGTGGGGTGTGAAATTCTCAGACACCGAATCGACATGTGTTTGTAAGACGTGAGTAAAAATCCAGAAAGAAAGATGAGTAGAAGGATCGTACTCACGATCTCAAACACCCGACCCAATGCTGTCATTCACTCGAACAAACATATCATGCTAACCAATGGCCAACATAAATATTTAAGAACATACCGCATCGTCAGATTCGAAACATTCTATGATTACTTTTGTTTTTTTCAACTTTTCAAAAAATAATTATTATTATGAATTGCCAAATATTCTTGGAAACATGAACAATTTTTGAAATCCCGAGCAGTTTTCTAAACAGCAATTTGTTTTTTGTAAGTTTCATACATTTTCAGAAATACAGAAATAAAATTTGAAACAGGAACATTTGCTAAAATTCACAAACATTTTTCAAAAACATGAACTTTTTATAAGAATACGACCATTTTTTGAATTTGTGGACAATTTTAAAAAAACCGGAACCATGATTACCATACAGAACAATTTTAGAAAATGTGCAATTTTTAAACGCGAACATTATTTGAATTTGTGAACATTCCTCTAAAACAAGAGCATTGTTCAAATTAGGATCATTTTTTTAAATGCAATTTTTTTAAGAATCTTGGACAATTTTGGAAAATACAATTTTTTTGGAAAAATGGGAACATTACTTTTCATTTAAAAATTCCAGTGTCCTTTCCAGCTAGCTCACGTGCAAATTCATCCATCCTTCGTCTGGCATAATAGATCCGCATAATAGATCCATACTTCATACATCTTTATACTACATGTAATTTTACACACATTTATAAATTGTATGATTGTATGTAAAGAGCAATATGGGGATATTTAAAATATTTTTATATAGAATTCGTGAACATTTCAGTAAAATAAGAACATTTTTCGAATTTGAAACATTTTTGAAACTATTTTTTGAAATGTCGAACAATTTTGTAAAACACAAACATTTTTGGAGTTTTGTACAAATTTTAGAACGAGATTTTCTTAATATCCGAACGTTTTTAAAACAGATATTAAATTTTGAAATTCCAAACATTTTGCAAAAAAAAAATTGGTGAAAAAAGTAAAAAAAAAATTAAACTTAAAAATAATAAAAAAGAATTAGTAAAGAAAATAGAAAGGAACATAAAATGTTAAATAGAAAAAATACACAGAAAAAATGAAAACGGACTGGCCCAGTCCAGGGCTTTCTTTGAGAAGCTCCAACTATCTGTCGCCACGGCCGTCAAATAGCATTTTCCCAGCTACTTGGGCAGGGAAATAAATGGGCTGGCTTATTGGGCTATAGCGCGCAACCCATGTACGAAATTCTGCACAAACCATGTTTGTTTTTATAGCACATCGATGCACAAAAAATTAGTACCACCTCGGATAGTAAAAAAAAATTTCACTGGTGAGGGGATGAAAAAACTTGGAGAAATGCACCTTGCTTTATTAGTAGGTACTAGTAAAAGGGCCCATGCGTTGCAACGGGAGAAAAAAAATCGTAATTCCCAATAGGTATGACCACATTTTGTTCACATCTCAATTTTGAAAATTTGTGTACAAATGCAAGAAAATGTATCTTCTTTTAATTTATTCACAAATTGAAGCAGTGTTCACATTTTCAAAAAAATAGTGGTTGTCAAGAAACTTAGTAATTCAAATAATTATTCTGAATTTGAAGAAATGTTTAAAAATATATTATAATATTCCGATCTACCCGGCAGTTAATACTTCAAAATTCACGCTGGTATAGTCACAAAGACTCAGAAACATTACTATTTAACGACATACTTCCAATCATTCGTGAACATTTTTTCCAATTTTGGAACATTTTCTTTTGAATCGGCGAACAATTCTAGAAGAGACGAACACTTTTTTTTCTAAAGTGGTGGATTTATTTGGCCAAAATTACTATTCTGACCTTGTCTAAAAACTATGACATAAAATGAACTCTGCACGAAACTATTTCACAATCTGGCCCTTTTCACTACGTCACCGACCGTGGCGTTTCTCCTCCACATAGAAACGCCGACCTAATCCGCGTTTCTGCTCCGCATGGAAACGCCAAGGTAGCCCGTGTTGCCGTCCAGGCCGAGCTGGCGTCGCTCGCTGACGTGGCAGGCCGAAAACGCCGGAACTATTGGCGTTTCTAACTCGTCTACAAACGCCAGAGGGCATGGCGTTTCTGGCCCGACGGGAGATCGAGATCGATTTCTGCTGTGCGCCGCCGCCGCTTGTGCGATCTGTCCTATCAAGGATCGATTCCGTTGAAAGCTGGGTACGCTGCCGCTGCATCCGCACGTCACCGTTGACAGAGTTCCATTGCACTGCCACGTGTTCAGAAGTGCGGCCACGTCTTCACCGTCCACTACCGCAACTAGTACTGTCACGTCAAGTATTGGTCGGCTTGTACTACCTCAACTAGTACTAGTCACGTGAAGCTACAGCACACTTTGGTCCTAATTGCTACAGATTTAATCTTCAACCTGGTAGAACAACCTGCTGTTGTCTGTATGGTAGTGCCAGGTCACATAAAGCCTTGGTAAAAATAGACTCATATAATAGATTGGCTATAGGTTAACTACTAGACTGACTATAGCATTAAATGATTGCATGTGATGGAGGCAGAAAGAAGCGAACCGATCTGGGAGGAGGAAACGCCGGCCTAAGACAACCCACAATGGGAGTAACATAGGTAGTAACATCACACATATCTAGATAAAATAGATGATGTGGCAAGCAATAAATGAAGAAAGAGAGGCATGTGGTAACATAGCTAGTTACTACTAGTATGGGTAACATCACACATATCAAGGCAAGATGAGTCTATAGCCTAATAAATGAAGTGTTGCATGTTACCATACATATGTTACTCCTCACTATAGGGATAGTAACATAGAGTAGTAACATTAGTAACATGGACAATGTTACTACTCTATGTTACTACCCATTGTGGCTAGTCTAAAGCCATCACACAGGCTGCATGCAAGCTCTCGTTACTTGGTTATTGTGCTACAGCCGGTCTGCAGACATAGCGCCCGCTCTCTTCTCTCTCATCCCTTCTCTTCCCTCCAGCACAGATTTTGTTGACGTGGAGCAGCTTATAGCCAGCTGACAAGGACCTATTATACTTGCTCAAAGAAGGCTACGCAAGAATTTCGTACTCGTATAAGAGAGTAGGAGCAGTGAAGGCTACACAGGGTAGGTAGGTTAGCTTTGTGGGATACTGGACCTAGTGACTAGCTAGCCAGCTGCATGAAGGCCAAAATCACTGTATCATGGGCAGCAACGCCATGACCTTTGGCGTTCGCAGCCTGGCCAGAAACGCCAACAGTAGCGGCGTTTCTAGAAACGCAGGAAACCTCAGCGTTTCTGCCTGCCACGTCAACAGAGCAGAAACGCAGCATACCTCGATGTTTTTATGTGGAGCAGCAACGCCGCGTGCTGTGGCGTTTCTGAAAATGTTAGATTGTGAAATACTTTTAAGTCGAGTTCATTTTGTGACGAAGATTGCTGATAAGGTCAAAATAGTGATTTCGGCCGATTTATTTTTGGAAATTCATGAACATTTTTTGAATCAGCGAACATTATAAGAATCAATAAACTCTTTTGTAATTCATGAACTGTTTTTAAATTTTTAGAACATTTTTAAAAATTCACACACATTTTTTAATTAGCAAAAATTTTGTTCAATTTTGTTCAATTTTATTAATTTTTTAATACACATACTGTTTTCAAAATCATATATTTTTTAATTTTACGAACATTTTCTTGGCAAAATTTATAATTTTTTTAATATGTGCACATGTTTAGAAAAATTCCGAGCATTTTTTATTCACAAACATTTTATGTTTTCTTGAACCTTTTATTTAAAAATTCTAAGTTTTTTTAAATGTGGAAGTTTTTTGAATTTCCAAATTAGTTAAAGTAGAAAAAGAAAACGGAAAATAAAAAAAAATAAAAACAGGCCACCAACACATGGGTCAGGCCGAACAGGATGCTGCGTATTCTCTCGCGCACAGAGCGCAGTATAGGAGGTCCTAATGTAGCGACCAGACCTCAGACGGTCAAGTCTCTGTGCATCAGTGTCATCCCTGGATCAGTAATGCTGACACGCACAGTACTCGAAGGATTTATAACAGAGTAGCAATCACACACTTATTACATCGAATGTCTCAAAAGAGAACTTATTACAATAAATATGGCTTAAGGCCATCTAATAACGATAACAGCGGAAGGCTTGGAAGATAAGTGAGTCCATCAACTCCAACGGCATCACTGAGTATAGCACCACGACCTAAGGCACCTTACTCGTCGTTTGAAAAGTCTGCAACATGAAACGTTGCAGCCCAAAAACGGGTCAACACATGGAATATGCTGGCAAAGTAACACATAGAGAGTAATGAAGAGAATAATGCTATACTACATGCATATATGGCTGGTAGAAGGCTCTATGGTTACAGTTTTGCGAAAAGCCAATTTTTCCCTACTACAAAGGAATAAATTTATTTAACTATCAAGGTGGTTGTTAAACATTGAGAATGGTCGACAGCATTCTCAATCCCAATTAAGTATCATCAACAAACCCAACAAAATTAATTAAAGTAACATGATGAGATTCACATGATAATCCAGGTACTAGATACCCAAGATGTCCATAACCGGGGACACGGCTAACCATGATTAGTTTGTACACTCTACAGAGGTTTGCGCACTTTTCCCCACAAGACTCGATCTCCTCCGTTGGGATTCTCGCACTTCATGGTGTTTGAGAAACGGATGACCGAGACACAGTCTTTCAGAAGCGTTAACTCTCTACTCCGGGTAGATAGTACCACCTACATCCCCTACATCTGCTAGTCTACCTCTTCAAGAGCTCACACAACCTACTCAACTATGCTAGAGCCCATAATAGCTTGTGGCTGCACACGAAAGTTTCTAGCATGAATAATCTCATGATCCCTTTGAGCCAGGGTGGCGGTCCAAAAGAAAAACAGGCAATCCTGGAATACCCAGGTACCTCAATCCACCTAGATGTGTGTTTTAGTTGCCACCTTAAGTTAACCATTAAATTAACAATCTCACATCTGTCATGGAATCACTCAAACCCAATCCACGTCTACTAGCATAGCATAGCAATATAAGCAAACGTAGAAGTAACTCCCAAGGGTTTGATAATAAACAGGGCAATAGGTACTACCTCATCTACTTCCCAAACCCACAATTTAATTAGATCCTAATCATGCAATGTTTGAGGGTTGATCTAATGCAATAAAACTGGGTAGTAAAAGGGGTATGATCAAAGTGTTACTTGCCTTCCTGATGATCCGTGAAACCTAGCGATTCGAAGTAGCAAGCGGCCACTAGTAGAAAAGAGGGCTTTGGTCCAGGCCGGGTCAACCCATTAGTCCCGGTTCAGTCCAGAATCGGGACCCATGGGGCATTGGTCCCGGTTCGTGAGCCCAGGGGGCCGGCCGGGCCACGTGGGCCATTGGTCCTGGTTCGTCTGGACCTTTTGGTCCCGGTTGGTGGGACGAACCGGGACCAATGGGCCTGGTGTTCGGGATCGTAGCAGAATTTTAAAATTTTCTACGCATCACCAAGATCCATCTATGGAGTATACTAGCAACGAGTGGAAAGGAGTGCATCTACATACCCTTATAGATCGCGAGCGGAAGCGTTCCAATGAACGGGGTTGATGGAGTCGTACTCGCCGTGATCCAAATCACCGATGACCGAGTGCCGAACGGACGGCACCTCCGCGTTCAACACACGTACGGAGCAGCGACGTCTCCTCCTTCTTGATCCAGCAAGGGGGAAGGAGAGGTTGATGGAGATCCAGCAGCATGACGGCGTGGTGGTGGATGTAGCGGGATCTCGGCAGGGCTTCGCCAAGCTTCTGCGAGAGGGAGAGGTGTTGTAGGGGAGGAGGGAGGCGCCAAAGGCTGTTCTATTGCTGCCCTCCCTCCCCCCTTTTATATAGGCCCCCTGGGAGGGGGAGCGCCGGCCAAGAACCCATCTATGGGGGGGCGGCGGCCAAGGGGGGGAAACTTCCCCCCAAGTCAAGTGGGGCGCCCCCCCACCCTAGGGTTTCCAACCCTAGGCGCAGGGGCAAGGCCCATGGGGGGCGCCCCAGCCCACTAAGGGCTGGTTCCCTTCCCACTTCAGCCCATGGGGCCCTCCGGGACAGGTGGCCCCACCCGGTGGACCCCCGGGACCCTTCCGGTGGTCCCGGTACAATACCGATAACCCCCGAAACTTTCCCGGTGGCCGAAACTGGACTTCCTATATATAATTCTTCACCTCCGGACCATTCCAGAACTCCTCATGACGTCCGGGATCTCATCCGGGACTCCGAACAACTTTCGGGTTACCGCATACTCATATCTCTACAACCCTAGCGTCACCGAACCTTAAGTGTGTAGACCCTACGGGTTCGGGAGACATGCAGACATGACCGAGACGCCTCTCCGGTCAATAACCAACAGCGGGATCTGGATACCCATGTTGGCTCCCACATGTTCCACGATGATCTCATCGGATGAACCACGATGTCGAGGATTCAATCAATCCCGTATACAATTCCCTTTGTCAATCGGTATGTCACTTGCCCGAGATTCAATCGTCGGTATCCCAATACCTTGTTCAATCTCGTTACCGGCAAGTCTCTTTACTCGTACCGCAATGCATGATCCCGTGACTAACTCCTTAGTCACATTGAGCTCATTATGATGATGCATTACCGAGTGGGCCCAGAGATACCTCTCTGTCATACGGAGTGACAAATCCCAGTCTCGATCCGTGCCAACCCAACAGACACTTTCGGAGATACCCGTAGTGTACCTTTATAGTCACCCAGTTACGTTGTGACGTTTGGCACACCCAAAGCACTCCTACGGTATCCGGGAGTTGCACGATCTCATGGTCTAAGGAAAAGATACTTGACATTGGAAAAGCTCTAGCAAACGAACTACACGATCTTTGAGCTATGCTTAGGATTGGGTCTTGCCCATCACATCATTCTCCTAATGATGTGATCCCATTATCAATGACATCCAATGTCCATAGTCAGGAAACCATGACTACCTTTTGATCAACGAGCTAGTCAACTAGAGGCTTACTAGGGACACGTTGTGGTCTATGTATTCACACATGTATTGCGATTTCCGGATAACACAATTATAGCATGAACAATAGACAATTATCATGAACAAAGAAATATAATAATAACCATTTATTATTGCCTCTAGGGCATATTTCCAACACCTGGCTCCTGGCCCACCACCATTGGTCCCGGTTGGTGGCTTGAACCGGGACAACAGGCTGCCATTTAGTCCCGGTTCGTGGCACGAACCGGGACCATTGAGGTGCCTATATATACCCCTCGCCCGCGAGCAGAGCACTTCAGTGCTCTGTTTTTCTCTGGCCGGGGAGGGGAGGGCTTTGTGGTGCTCTAGCTCACCTCCTATGCACATGAGGTGTTCGATGAAATGCCCGAGCCACACTAGTTAAGCTTTCTCCTCTCGAAGCACGACCTTCGAACTGTATTTTTCCCGAGATTTGTCTAGGTTTATATTAGCGGCCCGTCACGCCCCGTCCCCGTCTTCACTGTCGTCGATCGCCCGCGCCGATCTCGTCGCCGGCACCACCGTGGTGAGCCTCTTGTTCTTATCTTCTTTCTGAAAGAAAAAAATTCTTGCTTTAGAGATATATACTTGTCTAATTTTCTTACTATTTTATTGCTTGTTATTATATAGTGCGATAGTTTTGGTATCCGCCCCCGTCGGCCCTCGTCCTGTCTATGATTCGGATGTGGTATATATTATCTTTATAACTATTGCTTCATTTATTGTTTATGAAAATTATGCCGACCAACGTGACATAGATTTTATTTATCTAGGAGGTATGTGAACCGGAAATTCCAACCGACCCTATTGTCGAGAGGTTAAATTTAGTTGAAGAAGAAAAGAATTTCTTGAAGGAAAAAAATAAAAAAAATTGAGGAGGAGAAGATGATATTGGAGTTGCATGTTGCGGATGTCGTCGATGATCACAAGATCAAGATGGATGCAATGCGCTTGAAGATTAGAAAGATTAGAAAATATGCCATTCATACCGAGGCTTGGTATCATTATGCCGTTGGATCAATTGTTACCTTGGTTGCGATTATGATCGCATTTGTTTTCGCATTGAAATGTTTTACATAGTTTCAATGTATGGTTTAATTAATTTAGATGCTCTGGAGAGCTTTATGTTGTTAGATGAGAACTATGTATGTACTTTTGTTTTAATGTGATGATGAACTTCTATTAATTTGGTCACTTAATTATCTAATCATGATGTTCTGTAATGGTTTTTGACACACTTAATTATATATAATGCACGCAGATGAACCGACAATGGATGTACGGTGACAGACACACCTCCGAGTACATTAAGGGCGTGCATGATTTTCTCGAAGTGGCTGAGGCAAACAAGCAGAATGGTTTTATGTGTTGTCCATGCCCTATATGTGGGAATACGAAGTCTTACTCTGACCGGAAAATCCTTCACACCCACCTGCTTTACAAGGGTTTCCTGCCACACTATAATGTTTGGACGAGGCACGGAGAAATAGGGGTCATGATGGAAGACGGCGAAGAAGAAGAGTACGATGACAACTATGTGCCCCCTGAATATGGTGATGCTACTGAACATCAAGAGGAACCAGACGATGTGCACGATGATGCTGCAACGGGTGAAGCTGCTGAAGATCAAGAGGAACCAGACGATGTGCCCGATGATGATGATCTCCGCCGGGTCATTGTCGATGCAAGGACGCAATGCGAAAGTCAAAAGGAGAAGCTGAAGTTCGATCGCATGTTAGAGGATCACAAAAAAGGGTTGTACCCCAATTGCGAAGATGGCAACACAAAGCTCGGTACCATATTGGAATTGCTGCAGTGGAAGGCAGAGAATGCTGTGTCTGACAAAGGATTTGAGAAGCTACTGAAAATATTGAAGAAGAAGCTTCCAAAGGATAATGAATTGCCCGACAGTACATACGCAACAAAGAAGGTCGTATGCCCTCTAGGATTGGAGGTGCAGAAGATACATGCATGCCCTAATGACTGCATCCTCTACCGCGGTGCGTACAAGGATCTGAACGCATGCCCGGTATGCGGTGCATTATGGTATAAGATCAGACGAGATGACCCTGGTGATGTTGACGGCGAGCCCCCCAAGAAGAGGGTTCCTACGAAGGTGATGTGGTATGCTCCTATAATACCACGGTTGAAACGTCTGTTCAGAAATGGAGAGCATGCCAAGTTGATGCGATGGCACAGTGAGGATCGTAAGAAAGACGGGAAGTTGAGAGCACCCGCTGACGGGTCGCAGTGGAGAAAAATCGAGAGAAAGTACTGGGATGAGTTTGCAAGTGACCCAAGGAACGTATGGTTTGCTTTAAGCGCGGATGGCATTAATCCTTTCGGGGAGCAGAGCAGCAATCACAGCACCTGGCCCGTGACTCTATGTATGTATAGCCTTCCTCCTTGGATGTGCATGAAGCGGAAGTTCATTATGATGCCAGTTCTCATCCAAGGCCCTAAGCAACCCGGCAACGACATTGATGTGTACCTAAGGCCATTAGTTGAAGAACTTTTACAGCTGTGGAATGGAAACGGTGTACGTACGTGGGATGAGCACAAACAGGAGGAATTTGACCTAAAGGCGTTGCTGTTCGTGACCATCAACGATTGGCCCGCTCTCAGTAACCTTTCAGGACAGACAAACAAGGGATACCACGCATGCACGCACTGTTTAGATGACACTGAAAGTACATACCTGGACGAATGCAGGAAGAATGTGTACTGGGCCATCGTCGATTTCTTCCGACCAACCATCAATGTCGAAAGAAAGGCAAGCATTTCAAAGGCGAGGCAGATCACCGGAAGAAGCCCGCCATGCGTACCGGTGATCACGTACTTGCTATGGTTAATGATTTACGTAATCTTTGGAATGGGTCCCGGCAGACTAGCTGTTCCGAATGACGCTGAGAAACACGCACCCATGTGGAAGAAGAAATCTATATTTTGGGACCTACCCTACTGGAAAGACCTAGAGGTCCGCTCTTCAATCGACGTGATGCACGTGACGAAGAACCTTTGCGTGAACCTGCTAGGCTTCTTGGGCGTGTATGGGAAGACAAAAGATACACCTGAGGCACGGGAGGACCTGCAATGCTTGCACGAAAAAGACGGCATGCCTCCGAAGCACTATGAAGGTCCTGCCAGCTACGCTCTTACGAAAGAAGAGAAAGAAATCTTCTTTGAATGCCTGCTCAGTATGAAGGTCCCGACTGGCTTCTCGTCGAATATAAAGGGAATAATAAATATGCCAGAGAAAAAGTTCCAGAACCTAAAGTCTCATGACTGCCACGTGATTATGATGCAACTGCTTCTGGTTGTATTGAGGGGGCTTCTACCGGAAAACATCCGATTAGCCATTGTGAAGCTATGTGCATTCCTCAATGCAATCTCTCAGAAGGTGATCGATCCAGAAATCATACCAACACTAAGGAGTGATGTGGCGCAATGTCTTGTCAGTTTTGAGCTGGTGTTCCCACCATCCTTCTTCAATATCATGACGCACATCCTGGTTCATCTAGTTGACGAGATTGTCATTCTGGGCCCCGTATTTCTACACAATATGTACCCCTTTGAGAGGTTCATGGGAGTCCTAAAGAAATATGTCCGTAACCGCGCTAGGCCAGAAGGAAGCATCTCCATGGGCCACCAAACAGAGGATGTCATTGGGTTTTGTGTTGACTTCATTCCTGGCCTTAAGAAGATAGGTCTCCCTAAATCGCGGTATGAGGGGAGACTAACTGGAAAAGGCACGCTTGGAGGGTACCCAATAATATGCAGGGACGGATATTCTTGGTCTCAAGCACACTACACAGTTCTACAGAACTCTACCTTGGTGACCCCGTATGTCGATGAACACAAGAACAGTCTGCGCTCCAAACACCCGGAGCAGTGCGACAACTGGATTACATGTGAACACATCAGGACTTTCAGCAGTTGGTTGGAAACACGTCTTAGATGTGACAACACTATTTGTGATGAGCTGTACTCGTTGTCCAGGGGACCATCTTCGACTGTAATGACTTACAAAGGATACGAGATAAATGGGAACACATTTTACACGATCGACCAAGATCAAAAGAGCACCAACCAAAACAGCGGTGTCCGCTTTGATGCAGCAACCGAGAGGGGAAATGACACATATTATGGTTACATAGTGGACATATGGGAACTTGACTACGGAGTAGATTTTAGGTCCTTTTGTTTAAGTGCAAATGGGTCAATCTGTCAGGAGGCGGGGTACAGGTAGACCCACAGTACGGAATGACAAGAGTGGATCTGAAAAATCTTGGGTACACTAACGAACCGTTCGTCCTAGCCAATGATGTGGCACAGGTTATCTATGTGAAGGACATGTCTACCAAACCGAGAAAAAGAAAAGATAAGGAAGCGAATACATCATACGATGAGCCAAAGTGCCACATAGTTCTTTCAGGAAAAAGGGACATCGTGGGAGTGGAGGGCAGGACAGACATGTCTGAAGATTATGAAAAGTTTCATGAAATTCCCTCCCTTCAAAGTCAAGGCTGACCCAAGCATCCTGATAAATGATGAAGATTATCCATGGTTACGATGCAATAAGCAAATGACACAAGCGAAGAAAAAGTGAAGACTTTCTCATGCAACTATTATGATGATACCATGCCAACTTTGTAACAGACGAGTATGATACCATTGTCCGCTTTGTACATGCACATGCTATGTGTGTGAAATTATGATACCATGCCAACTTTCAACTTTTTCAGAGTTCATTTGAAATGCTTTAATGTCTTATGGTTCGGCCCTCGTAATACCATTAATCCCGGTTCGCCACTTGTCAACTATGTTCTCACCAAGAACACTCAAGAGGGCAGCCACGTGGGCCATTGGTCTCGGTTCGTCCGGACCTTTTGGTCCCGGTTCCACGCACGAACCGGGACCAATGCGCCTCGCCCCTGGCCCATGACCATTAGTCCCGGTTTGTGCCACAAACCGGGACTAAAGGGTTGGTCCTCGTTGCGGTTAGAGTTTAGTCCCACCTCGCCAACCGAAGGGCGCTCACACCGGTTTATAAGCCCCTCCCTCTCTGCCTTGTTGAGCCCCTCTCAAAGTGAAAATAGATGCCCTTATACAGGGAATTTAACCTAAATTCATACTGAATTTCTCTGAAATTCATATAAATTTATTATGAATTTAGGTTGAATTCTCTCTATAGGCGCATCTATGCTCATTTTTTAGTAAAGTTAATCACAAACTTGTGATTCACACAAATTTCAAAGATTTCAAATTTTAACTATTCAAATTTGAAAACTAATGGCACTAACAGAAAGTTTATAATTTTTGTGACTTAAAAGAAAAATAATTAAAAATAAACTTTAATAAAATAAATAAAATAGCAACAATAAGTATTTTGTTGTAAGTAGAAACAAAATAAAATAAATAAAGCAACAAAGAAAACAAAAAAACAAAATAATTTTTCTAAAACTAATGGCACTAAAAGAAAGTTTATAATTTTGCTGACCTAAAAGCAAAAAGAATTAAAAAATAAAGCAAAAAACAAAAGAAAATAAATAATGCAAAAAACAAAACAAAAAAACTGGAAAAAAACTTTGAATTTTAAACACAGTAATTTTAACTATTCAAATTTGAAAACTAATGGCACTAACAGAAAGTTTATAATTTTTCTGACCTAAAAGCAAAAATAGTTAAAAAATAAAGCAAAAAACAAAAGAAAATAAATAAAACAAAAATCAAAACAGAAAAACTAGAAAAAAACAAAAAAAACTGCCACCTATTGGGCCACTACGGCCTGAATACGACTAGAAACCCAACTTGGGCCAGGATTCAGGCCCGCAGAAGGCCCAATAGGCCCACAGACAGCATAGTGTGAGATTAGGCCCGTAAGCCTGCATTTGAGAGGAGCTCGAGAGGGCAGCCGCAGCGGGGCTTATATGCCACTCCGAGCCCCTCTCAACTAGCGAGGTGGGACTAAACTTTTGTCGCGGGGCAGCACAAGGCCTTTAGTCCCGGTTCGTGGCACCAACCGGGACCAATGCCACCCTTTAGTCCCGTTTGGTGCCACCAAGCGGGACCAAAGGCCTCTGCTTCCCGCCGTTTGGGCTGCTGAAAAGAGACCTTTGGTCCCGGTTGGTGCCACCAACCGGGACTAAAGGGGGCATTGGTCCCGGTTGGTGCGACGAACCGGGACCAATGGCTTTGCTATATAAGCAAACACTTAGTAAAATTTTCAGAGTTCATCAGCAGTTTTCCCTGACGACACCGAGCACATCGACGCCGCCAGGCTGCCCGACGCCGTCGCCGCCCCGCCCCTGCCCCGGCCCCTCCGTCGCCGTCGCCGAGCCCGTCCCCGCGCCCCAGCCCCTCCGTCGCGCCGTCGCCGAGCCCGCGCCCCTGCCCCGGCCCCGCCGTCGCTGTCGACGTCACCGGCCCCGAGCCCGCGACCCTGCCCCGCCACCGCCGTCGTCGTTGCCGTCACCGAGCCCGCTCCCCTGCCCCGCCACCGCCGTTGTCGTCGCCGTCACCGCCCCCGAGCCCGCGCCCTGCCCCGCCCCCGCCGCCGTCGTCGCCGCTCCCGAGCCCGCGCCCCTGCCCTGCCACCGTCGTCGTCGTCGCCGTACGTCACCGCCCCAGAGCCCGCGCCCTGCCCCGCCCCCGCCGTCGCCGTCGCCGTCGCCACCCACGCTGTGAGCTGCTGCCGCCCCGACCCGCTGTCTTTTTTTATTAGTAAAGTTTATGTATTTTTTTGTTCATATATAATGTAGATGTATATATATATGGATGTATGTATGTATATATGGATGCATGAAAATATTGATGTGATGTTTTTTTTCATAGACCTTTTTATGTTCATAGAATTAGTATTTTTTGTTCATATATATATATATATATATATAATTAATGTAGATGTATATGTATGTGTATGTATGTATGGATGGATGTATGTATATAGAAAATATTGATATTGTGATATATAGATTATTTTTTCTTTAGAATTTTTCTCTAGATGATATGATGATGATGATGATGATGATATATAGAGTTCTTTGATTGTGATGATAGATGATGATGATATATATAGAGTTCTTTGATTGTATGAAAACTTTGTAAAATTTACCCCCTCCCCGATAATTCACTTGTTCTTCGCTCCGACGCCCCACGAACCGGGACCAAAGCCTTTTCTATATAAGCAAACACTTAGCAGTTTGTTGAGAGGGGGTACATTTTAGGTTAGTTTCATTTTATGTTTTATCGGGTCTGTCGTCGTCGATATACCCCTCTCCCGATAACTTCAACACGAGGGGGGGGGGTCGATATACCCCTTCCCCGATAATATTATTTTCCCATGTACGTATGTCATCGTTGTCGATATAACCCCCTCCCGATAACTTCAACACGTGGGGGGGGGGGGGTCGATATACCCCCTCCCCGATAACATTATTTTCCCGTGTATGTATGTCGTCGTTGTCGATATTACCCCCTCTCGACTGTGATAACTTATACCAAAACTCTCGAGGACACCCAAACCCTAGAAAAAACGATGTCGGTCTCCTACCACCTCCCGCCGCGCCCCTACCCGGCAAACTCTCTCGAGGCCACCCCCTCTCGCTCGACCAAAACTCTCGAGGACACCCAAACCCTAGAAAAAAACGATGTCGGTCTCCTACCCCTCCCGCCGCGCCCCTACCCTTGAAGCGTTGCCGAGGCAACCCCAAACCCGGAATAAGCTCGGTCTACGTTTGCCACTAACATATCCACCTGCTGTCATGTTTGTGTAATAATTGCCATGTTGTAATATTTGCAGAAACAATGGAGCACATACGAGACGAGGAAGCAGAAGAGGTGTTGGGGGACATAATCTTAGCCGGAGGTGATATCTTCTCGTGTCTTAACGACAATGATGGTCTGGAAGAACAGGGTGAAGAAGCAGGCTACGGTTCGAAGAATGGAGGAGGAAAGACATGATTATGATGGCTCCAGTGACCCAATGACGGTGCAAGAAGGAGACCGTGATGATGGCTCCGGTGACCGAACCGAGTCCGGCCAGGTATATATATTAGTTAAGCCTGTGCTGACTAGCTAATTGATGCATTCATTGTTTTGGTATATGTACACATATTAATTAACTCTCGTCTTTCTTCTTTTTTCTAGCCCTCCGGATCGAGCACAACTTCGGTAAGGAGACGAGGCCCGAAGAAAAAGTTGAGCTCGGATGAAAGGTTTGAGATCACAGCAATCGCGCGCGACGGCGAACCGATTGAACCCATCTCGACAAAGAACGCATTTGCTGCTCAGTGCAGGGTTCTTGTTAGGGACAAGATCCCGATCAGCATCCACCAATGGTATAAGCCTAAGAAGGAAGACCCTGAGGTGTCTTATGTCAATGATATGCAAAAAGATGATCTTTGGACTGAGCTGAAGGCAAATTTCACCCTACCGCCAGAGGATGATCCGGAGAAGCCAGTTAAAGAGCAATTAATCAAGTCTTTTGCTCTTAAGAAGATGGCAGACCTATTCAGGAGGTGGAGGAAAGAGCTGAAAATGTTTGTCGACAAAGAAGAGACACCAGAATTCATCGGCAAATATGAGAAGATCAGAGATCACTGGCTCGCATTTGTGGCCCACAAGACATCGGAAAAGAGTAAGAAGATGTCGGCGACAAACAAGTAAAATGCTGCGAAGAAGATGTTGGGGATCATAGAAGAATTTTATTATTTTCTACGCATCACCAAGATCCATCTATGGAGTTTACTAGCAACGAGAGGGAAGGAGTGCATCTACATACCCTTGTAGATCGCGAGCAGAAGCGTTCAAGTGAACGGGGTTGATGGAGTCGTACTCGTCGTGATCCACATCACCGATGACCGAGCGCCGAACGGACGGCACCTCTGCGTTCAACACACGTACGGTTGGGGAAGACGTCTCCTCCTTCTTGATCCAGCAAGGGGGAAGGAGAGGTTCATGGAGATCCAGCAGCACGACGGGTGGTGGTGGAAGTAGCGGGGATCCCGGCAGGGCTTCGCCAAGCACTAACGGGAGGGAGAGGTGTCACGAGAGGGAGAGGGAGGCGCCAGGGGCTAGGGTACTGCTGTCCTCCCTCCCCCCACTATATATAGGCCCCCTGGGGGGGCGCCGGCCCTGGGATCCCATCTACATGGGGGGGGGCGGCCAAGGGGGGAAACTTGCCCCCCAAGCCAGGTGGGGCGCCCCCACCCCCAGGGTTTCCAACCCTAGGCGCAGGGGAGGCCCATGGGGGGCGCACCAGCCAACCAGGGGCTGGTTCCCCTCCCACTTCAGCCCATGGGGCCCTCCAGGATAGGTGGCCCCACCCGGTGGACCCTCGGGACCCTTCCGGTGGTCCCAGTACAATACCGATAACCCCCGAAACTTTCCCGGTGGCCGAAACTGGACTTCCTATATATAATTCTTCACCTCCGAACCATTCCGGAACTCCTCGTGACGTCCGGGATCTCATCCAGGACTCCGAACAACTTTTGGATTTCCGCATACTAATATCTCTACAACCCTAGCGTCACCGAACCTTAAGTGTGTAGACCCTACGGGTTCGGGAGACATGCAGACATGACCGAGACGACTCTCTGGTCAATAACCAACAGCGGGATCTGGATACCCATGTTGGCTCCCACATGTTCCACGATGATCTCATCGGATGAACCACGATGTCGAGGATTCAATCAATCCCGTATACAATTCCCTTTGTCAATCGGTACATTACTTGCCCGAGATTCGATCGTCGGTATCCCAATACCTCGTTCAATCTCGTTACCGGCAAGTCTCTTTACTCGTCCGTAGTGCATGATCCCGTGGCTAACTCCTTAGCCACATTGAGCTCATTATGATGATGCATTACCGAGTGGGCCCAGAGATAGCTCTCCGTCACACGGAGTGACAAATCCCAGTCTCGATCCGTGTCAACCCAACAGACACTTTCAGAGATACCTGTAGTGTACCTTTATAGTCACCCAGTTACGTTGTGACGTTTGGTACACCCAAAGCACTCCTACGGCATCCGGGAGTTACACGACCTCATGGTCTAAGGAAATGATACTTGACATTGGAAAAGCTCTAGCAAACGAACTACACAATCTTTGTGCTATGCTTAGGATTGGGTCTTGTCCATCACATCATTCTCCTAATGATGTGATCCCGTTATCAATGACATCCAATGTCCATAGTCAGGAAACCATGACTATCTGTTGATCAACGAGCTAGTCAACTAGAGGCTTACTAAGGACACGTTGTGGTCTATGTATTCACACATGTATTACGATTTTCGGATAACACAATTATAGCATGAACAATAGACAATTATCATGAACAAGGAAATATAATAATAACCATTTTATTATTGCCTCTAGGGCATATTTCCAACAGAAGAAGCTTCACTATCGCACGGGGTCAGGTGGCTACCTCAAAGCCCGGCCTAAGTGGGCCAAGGCTGAGAATGATCTGCTTGATAAAGGGATCGAACCAGAGACAATGAACTGGCCAGACCGTTGCCGGACTTGGTTCTTCGGGGCTGGCGGAACCTTGGACCCTGTATCAGGGAAGTGCCGGTGGACGGACGAGCAATTGAAAATACCAGTCAAGAGGCTTCAGCACTATATCAATGCAGCGCAGCAAGGGACGTTCGTTCCAGACAGAGAGAAGGATGAGCTCACAATGGCCCTCGGGAATCCTGAGCACCCTGGACGGACACTAGGCACGCCAGGCTTCGTTCCGTGGAAGGTTGGTTTTCCGGACGCAGGCGGTTACAAATGCCAGGAGAGGAGGAAGAAAGTGCAGCTGACCGAACTGCAGGCGCTGCACGAAAGGGTACAAGGGCTAGAGGAACGAGAAGCCGAAGCAAATCGCAGCAAACGAACTGCCGAAGCTTCCCCCGAAGCTACCCCGCCATCTCAGCGGAGAAGCAGCGTGGCTTCCACTGAGCTGCTTCAGCCGGAGCATGTCTTGACGGCTCCTGCTAGCTACCCCCTGGATTTTATCACGGAGTCTCAAACTTGCCACCTCATGGCGCAATGGATGAATTTGAAAGTCAAGGCGGCTGTTGGCTCTGTTTTACCTAATGAACCTGGCGCAACCTACCACTGCCGGTCGATTCCTGAAGGATATGCTAGGGTGATGGTAGATGAAATAATGGACGGATTTGAGGACCTCCGGCTTGACCACCCTACCGGTGAAGGGGAGACTCAGCTGGGTTCTGCTCTGAAGACTCCATGCCTATGACGGAAGGAGTTCATCAACCTTCCGAAATGGACGCCTCCGCCTCCTCCTCCTCCTCCGGCGAGTCAGGGCACTCCGCCTCTTCCACCGCCTCCTCCTCCGGCGAGTGACGATCAGGGCAGTCAGCCTCCTTCTCCGGCGCATGGCGGCACTCCGCCTCCTTCTCCGCCTGCGCCGGCGCGCCCGAGCAGCCAGCAGCCTCCTCCTTCTCCGCCTCGCCAGCAAGGGCGGAAGAGACCCGCCGCCGCCCCGGCTGCTCCGGCGCGTCGTAGTCCTTCTCCTCCGCCTCGTAAGCAAGCACGAAAGAAGACAGCCGCAGCCGCTCCGTCTGCTCCGGCGTCTAGCAGTACAGCCAGAGGCGGGAGGCAATACAGATACGGTCCACCTCTCAAGCCTCTAGAGAAGTTACCGTACGAGAGGACCGAGGAGGAAAACGTGAAGATCGTGCGGACCGAAGTGAAGGACTTTTTTGAAGGGTTGAAAGCAGCGAGACATCCACCTCCGGAGGAGAAGGTAGATCCGGTGAAAGCAAAGCGCACTATCGATGCCCTGAGGAAACCACCAAAGTCTCCGCCGAAAACCAACTATGAGCGCATTACTGAAAAGACATATCTTGAAGCGGTGCGGTCGGGAAGTACTGTCAGTGATCAAAGGTTAAAAGAACGAGCAGCTAGGAAAAAAATTGCCCAGCTCGGCGAACAAGCAAAGCAATCGTGCCCCCCGCTCAATGTGTCTAGCGACATCGTCGCTGATGCTCCGGGGACGGTGGCCGGTTATAGCAATCTTGGAGATTACCTGCCTGACAATGTACATTTTGATTTCTTGGAGGTGGACGAACACAGATACGAGTACGGGAAGCCTCTCGTCAAAGATGAAAAATCTCTATCAACGATGATGCGAAGATTCCATAATTGGTACATGAAAACCTGCAGAGAGTCTGGGGGGACGAATACTTTGTATCTGAGAATTAAAGAGGAGCACGACCTCGTTGGAACTGATCTGTTGCCTGTTCCATTTGAGGAGTTCTTTGAGTTCTTCAATCAAAAGGCCCTCGATAAATTAACGGTCTTTTGCTACTGTCTGTAAGTACTATTTCTGTCATTAAGTCTCTATATATAGCTCAGCTCTTTCATTGCATGTATTTATAATTAATTATCCTCACTATATTATGCAGATTGAAGATCGTCGAGTGCAGAAAACAAGAAATGTATGATATTGGGTTCATTAACACAAATATCATAGATGAAATTCAAGTTAAAAAGCACGCAGAAGAGGCCGAGGCCAACTTGCTACAATCGTTGATCAAAAATCAAAACAAAGATACCATACTCTTTCCTTACAACTTCAAGTGAGTGTTACTGTTGTGTGCATATTCGATTTCCCTTATTACTCGAGCGAGGTTATAGTAATGTAATTGATGAGTTATGCATGCGTGCGCAGCTTCCACTATGTTCTTCTGGAGATTAAGCTTGAGCGGGGACTAGTAACCGTCTTAGACTCGAGACGAAAAGATCCCGAAACCTATGCGGACATGACTAAATTACTCAACAAGTAAGTTCACTCGATCATTATATATCGCACCATATCGGCAACTTTTTGTTCATTTCCTGATATCTCAAGTAATAATTATTATTTTCTTTGTCTTGCAGGGTTTGGAAACAGTTCACCGCAGAAGCTCCGGGACTGCCGAAGGAGCTGCGATATACATACCCGAAAGTAAGTACTACTAGCTAGCTAGTTGCGCGCATCTCCCGTTGATTCTATAGCTATACTTTCATCAATGCCATTTATAATGCTTCATTATCAGTTTGATTGACCTCTATTTCTCGTAAAGTGCTTGTGGCAGGAACAAGGGAATAATTACTGTGGATACTACATGTGCGAGTTCATCTACAACGCGACTTTGAAAAATAAGCGGGGCTACTCTAAAAGACAATATGAAGTGCGTAAGCAATAATATTCACAATTTCATTTTATTACACCATCATTTCTGTTGAGTTTCATTCATATATATGTATAATTAACCCCCTTCTTCAAATTAGACGTGGCAGATGCGGAATGAACTCCTAGAACAAGATCGCATGAAAGCAATTCAAGAGGAATTGGCGGGATTCTTTCTTGACCACGTCATCAATAAAGCCGGAGAATACCATGTGGAAGTTGATTTCAAATGCTAGGGGATTGTAAGAGATCTTACATATTGTATATGTATGTAGCCAGTAGCGTCGGATAGATAATACGAAAACTTATTGTTCGACCAATCTCTCGGAGAAGGGGAGGTCGATCGATCACTTCTCTCGGTATGCATGACGAACTTCTGTACTTAATGGTTTCCTTCATTTTCTTACTAGCTAGCGTGTCGAGGGCCTCTCTATGTATAGTACGTAGCGTCGACCAAGCACAGACATAAGAGAGGACACTTCTCTCTATTAATTAGCTAGCTAACACAATATATGAAACACCTAAATTAACCCCCCAAAACCCCCACCCCCCTTTAAAAAAACAAAAACCCCAGCCCCTGAAATGCTGACGCGTGGATGCCTTTTGGTCCCGGTTGGTGCCACCAACCGGGACCAAAGGCCCTCCTGCCCGGGCTCGCCGCACCGGCCACGTGGAGGCCCATCTGTCCCGGTTCATGTTTGAACTAGGACTAAAGGTCTAGGGCATTAGTACCGACCCTTTAGTCCCGGTTCAAGAACCGGGACAAAAGGCCCTTACCAACCGGGACGATAGGGGTTTTTTCTACTAGTGGGCGCACTCCGGGTACTCTATCGCAAACAAACAAGCATACAATAAGTACTCATCTAATGCACAGGTAAAACTCAAATAAGAGATCTAACCAGAAAGTTCAACTTAAAAACTCCGGTTTGCAAAAAGAATCAAATCAAACGAAGCAACGAAAGTCAAACGGCGAAAGAAACAAGCTTTGTTTACTAATCTGGACCTAAGTCAAATTTTACAGAAGAAAAATCTTGTTTGAGTTGGTTAAACAAGAAGAGGGCTTTGAGACGAAACTCTAGGTGCTTGAATCGCCTGATTCTGATAAACGAGCGAAGAGAAAAATGAAAATGAAAAACAGATCGGAAATCGCGATCTGGAAAAATTGCAGAAAATCCGAGAAAAAGAAAAACTGACGAACAGTTTAACGAACGGACGTTCGTTAACTGTAACTAAACGAAGAACACGTTCGTTAAAACGAACGAACGAGCGAACGCTCGCTAAATAAGAAAACTAAAAAAATGAAACAAAACCAATCTAAAAAAACAAAACTAGGGTTTTTCAAAAAAAAACCGAAGCGGTTTTCTAAAAAAAACCGAACCGGGCGGCGGCGGCGGTATACCTCCGGCGAGGCGCTCCGGCGGGGCGGGGCGGCTCCGGTGGGGCGGCGAGGGGGCGGTGGGGCTCCGGCGGCGGCGGGGGGCTCCGGGCGGCGGCGGGCGAAGGCGGCTCGGCTTCGGCGGCGGCGACGTCGGGCGAGGTGGCGGGGTGAGGGGGGCGGCGGTGGTATTTAAGAGGGGGGTGGTGGCTTGGAGGAGGGGGCAAGGCGACTGGGAGGAGTCCCGGCCGGACTCGGCGTCGCGGCGGCGGCGCGGCTGCGGTCTCCTGGTAGGAGACGGCGGCGCGGGGCTGGGCCGGCTCGGCTGGGCTTCGGCCCAGTCGGGCGCGCGGGTTTTTTTTAAAACAATTCCGCCGAAACAAAAAAAATCCTAGAAAATAATATAAAAATCTAAAAATGCCAAAATAAAATATTTAGAACGAGATGAACATTGTCTTGGCCCTAAAATGCAATTTTGAAAAACGTGCAATTTTCCTAAATTCAAATAAAATAGCCAAAACTCCAAATAAAATAAAATATTTGATTTTCTATTAAATCCTCAATATTTCTTATTTTTGGGAAAGTCATTTTATTCCCTCTCTCTTATTTTTATAAATGAAATAATTGAGGATAAAATAAATAAAATCAATGATCCTATTTTCAAAAATCGAGAAAAACTCAAATATGAAAATAACGAAATCCCCAACTCTCTCCGTGGGTCCTTGAGTTGCGTAGAATTTCTAGGATCAACCAAAATGCAAATAAAATATGATATGCAAAGATGCTCTAATGTATAACATTCCAAATTGAAAATTTGGGATGTTACAAACCTACCCCCTTAAGATGAATCTCGCCCTCGAGATTCGGGTTGGCTAGAAAATGGGTGAGGGTGGTCCTTCCGTAGATCTTCCTCTCGCTCCTAGGTGGCTTCATCCTCGGTATGGTGGCTCCACTTTGCAAAACTTGATAACCTTGCTGCGTGTGACTCGGCTGGCATGTTCGAGAATCTTAACTAGCTTCTCCTCGTAAGTCAAATCACTATCCAACTGAATCGCTTCCAGTGGCACGGTATCTCTCAGCGGTATATCAGCCATCTCTGCGTGGCACTTCTTCAACTGAGAAACGTGGAACACATCGTGAACTCCTGACAATCCTTCGGGTAATTCCAACTTGTAAGCAACTTCTCCCATACGTTCCAAAACTTTGTATGGTCCTACAAATCGTGGCGCTAACTTTCCCTTAACTCCAAAGCGCTTAACTCCTCGAAGTGGGGATACACGAAGATAAACTCTATCTCCGACTTCGTAAACTGTCTCCTTGCGTTTAGAATCCGCATAGCTCTTCTGCCTGGATTGGGCTACCTTGAGCCTATCGCGAATCAACTTCACCTTCTGTTCAGACTCCTTAATCAGGTCTGGTCCAAACAACTGACGGTCTCCTACTTCATCCCATAACAATGGTGTTCTACACCTCCTTCCATACAAAGCTTCGAAAGGGGCCATCTTCAGACTGGATTGATAACTGTTGTTGTAAGAGAACTCTGCATATGGCAAATTATCGTCCCAACTAGATCCATAATCTAGCGCACAAGCTCTCAACATGTCCTCCAAAATCTGATTCACTCTTTTGGTCTGTCCATCTGTCTGTGGATGAAAGGCTGTACTGAACTCTAGCCTGGTACCCAAGGTTTCATGTAATTGATGCCAGAACTTTGAGGTAAACTGGGTTCCTCTATCTGATACAATGCTCCTTGGAACTCCATGCAGACATACGATCCTGGTCATGTATATCTTTGCCAACTTAGCACTGCTGTAAGTGGTCTTCACTGGGATGAAATGAGCTACTTTCGTCAAACGATCGACTACAACCCATATTGAGTCATAGCCTGAACGAGTCCTGGGCAATCCCGTGATAAAATCCATACCTAGCTTATCCCACTTCCATTCCGGTATCGGCAATGGCTGTAGCAATCCTGCTGGCTTCTGATGCTCTGCCTTCACTCTCTGACATACATCACAAACTGCTACATACTCGGCAATATCCTTCTTCATTCCGGTCCACCAGAAAGTATCCTTCAAATCGAAATACATCTCGGTATTTCCTGGGTGAATCGAATACGGCAAATCATGGTCCTCTTGCAGAATCAACTTCCTGATCTCCGGGTCATTAGGAACATAAACACGATCCTCAAACCATAAGGTATCGTGCTCATCCTCACGAAATCCTTTGGCTTTTCCTTTTCTCATGTTCTCCTTTATCTTAGCAATCTCCTTGTCGGTCTTCTGAGCTTCCCTGATCTTATCCATCAGAGTAGACTGAATTTCCAATGCTGCAACATAGCCTCTCAGAACTATCTCCAAACATAGCTCGCGTAGATCCTTGGCTAATTCCTTCGGTAACTCTCCGGTCATGAGTGTGTTGACATGGCTATTGCGGCTCAACGCATCTGCTACTATGTTAGCCTTTCCGGGGTGATAATGCAATCTCATATCATAATCCTTTATGAGCTCCAACCATCTCCTTTGCCTGAGATTCAACTCCTTCTGCGTGAAGATGTATTTCAAACTCTTGTGATCCATGTACACCTCGCAGTGGTTTCCGATGAGAAAATGTCTCCATGTCTTTAGCGCATGCACTACGGCTGCTAACTCCAAATCATGCGTAGCGTAATTCAGCTCATGGGGCTTAAGCTGTCGTGAGGCATATGAAACAACTCTTCCTTCCTGCATAAGCACTGCTCCAAGTCCTCGACGTGAAGCATCGCAGTAAACTTCATAATCCTTGTGCTAATCTGGCAAGATCAACACTGGTGATGTAACTAAACGTTTCTTCAACTCCTGGAAACTAGCTTCACATTCCTCAGTCCAATTGAACTTGGTGTCCTTCTTCAACAGTTCCGTCATGGGCTTTGCAATCTTTGAGAAATTCTCAATGAATCTCTGGTAGTATCCTGCAAGTCCAAGAAAACTCCGGATCTCTCCAACTGATGTGGGTGATTCCCAGCTTGTTACTGTGTCAACTTTGGTGGGGTCTACTGCTATTCCTTCTCCAGATATAACGTGTCCGAGGAATCCAACTTCCTTTAACCAAAACTCACATTTGCTGAACTTGGCGTATAACTGATGTTCTCCGCAAATGCTCCTTATGTTCCTCTTCGTTCTTTGAGTAGACCAAAATATCATCAATGAACACTACGACGAACTTATCCAGAAACTCCATAAACACCTTGTTCATCAGGTTCATGAAATAGGCAGGGGCGTTAGTCAGACCAAACGACATAACGGTATACTCGTACAGCCCATACCTGGTGGTAAAAGCCGTCTTAGGTATATCCTGCTCTCGAATCTTCAACTGATGGTATCCCGATCGCAGGTCGATCTTGGAAAATACCTTAGCTCCTTGCAATCGGTCAAACAGATCATTGATCATCGGCAGTGGGTACTTGTTCTTGATGGTCACTTCATTCAGTCCTCGATAATCAACAACCATCCTTAACGATCCATCCTTCTTCTCTACTAGAAGCACTGGCGATCCCCAAGGTGAAGAACTTGGGCGAATATAGCCTTTATCCAATAACTCCTTAATCTGCTTCTTAATCTCCTCCAAATCTTTTGCGGGCATCCTGTACGGTCTCTTAGATATTGGTCCTGTGCCTGGCAAAAGCTCAATCAAAAACTCAATGTCTCTATCCGGTGGCATGCCTGGCAACTCTTCTGGAAATACGTCAGGGAAATCCTTCACCACTGGTACTTCCTCCTGTACAACTCCTGATAAGGAATTCACCTAAGTCCTCTTCGGCATATGCCGGGATACATACTTAATCCTTCTTCCTTCTGGGGTGGTAAGCAAAATCGACTTACTGGCGCACTCAATGTGCTCTCCATACTTCGATAACCAATCCATGACTAATATCACATCCAATCCTTGCGATTCCAATACTATTAGGTCCGAGGGAAACACGTAGTTACCAATCCTTAATGGTAACCGATCACACCATAAACTAGCCATATACTCCGCTCCTGGCGAGGTTACTAACATGGGTGACCTAAGGGCTTGGGTTGGCAGTTTATACTTATCCATAAATCCCCTTGATATGTATGAATGCGATGCACCAGTATCAAAAAGAATGAGTGCAGTAAATGACTTAACCAAAAACTTACCTATTACTGCATCTGGCTGAGCTTCAACCTCCTCCACGCTAACATGGTTCACATGTCCTTTGTTGAAAGGGTTCGGCTTCTTCCCAGAGCTTCCATTGCCATTTCCATTCTGGGCTTCAGGACAGTCATTGGCATAATGTCCAGTCTTCTGACACTTAAAGCAAGTGACTTGGCTCAGGTCTCTCTTAGCTGGGGTTGAAGGGTTGGTACGGTTCTGGCCGTTTCTTCCTCCATTCCCATTACCATTCTTAGGGCCATTATGGTTGTGCAAACCTCCTCCATGGGTATGCTGAAATGGTCCTCCAGATTTTGGGGTAAAACGTGGCTTCTGCTAAGCTCCAGAATTGTACTTCCCTTGTCCATACTTCCTCTTACGGTTTTCAATCTACTGCTGCTTCCCTTCAATCATGAGAGCTCTATCTACCAATTCCTGGTAGTTGTTGAAGGTTGCTACCATCAACTGCATGCTCAGCTCATCATTCAGTCCTTCCAGAAACTTCTCCTGCTTGGCTGCATCTGTAGTAACGTCATCTAGGGCATAACGTGCTAGTTTACTAAAGTCCTCCACATACTGTCCTACGGTGCGTCCTCCTTGGCGTAAGTTGCGAAACTCACGCTTCTTCATGGCCATAGCTCCTGCTGAAACATGGGCGGTACGAAAAGCTTGCTGAAACTGGTCCCATGTGACAGTGTCAATAGGGTGTGTGGCTGTGTAATTCTCCCACCATGATGCTGCGGGTCCATCGAGCTGATGTGCGGCAAAACGCACTCTTTCCGCATCTGTGCATCCTGCAGTGGTCAACTCCCTTCCAACTATGCGGAGCCAATCATCTGCAACAATCGGCTCGGTGCTACTGGAATACACCGGCGGATTCAGTCTAAGGAAACGGGTTAAGTGATCAACAGGTGGTGGAGGTGGTGGGTTGTTGTTGTTGTTCCCCTGATTCTGATTCTGGACTAGTAGCTGCATCAACGCATTCTGCTGCTGGATCAACTGGGTGAGCTCCGGCGGGAAAGCAAATCCATTGTCACGTCTCGGAGGCATCTGAGGGTTTTTAGAAAAGATGAGAGTCAGAATAGAATGAGGTCTAGAGAGAAAACACTACCCATATGCACATGAGACAAAAACAAACAATATCACTCATATCAATTCAAACAAGGGCATACAATCGATCTAACTATCGTTACAAAGTGCTCGGACTATACTATATACATGGGGGTATACTACTACTGATATGGTGGTCTACTAAAAATTTTGATCGGTCGAAGACTCCATAATATCTGCTCCAGCTTCATCAACAAAGTCATCTTCACTTGGGTCGGAGTCGGTGTCGTCGATGATGATGTAGTTATCCGGGCAAGTGCAATCATCGTCTTCTCCTCCTAGTGCTGGGTCTCCCATGAATACTCCGATCTTCTTTACCAGGTCGTCATTCTTCTCCAATAACGTGGCTATCTCCTCCTCATATCCATCGCGTGTAGACTTGAGTTCTTCCTCCAGCTCCGTGATCTTGGCCAATGCCTTCTTCAGATCCGTCATGCCTGCGCACATCTGGTTCTCCTGGCGACGAATGTGCTGGTTTAACTCCTGGATGAAAGCTGCAATTGATCTATCCTTTTTGGTGCTGATCATCTCCCATTGCTCATCTCAGCGCCCACAAATCTGGTAGATAGTATCATTAAGCTCCTTGTGGTAAACTTCTCCAATGCGTCCCATGGTGATGTGGGCTGCCATGCTCTTTCCTAGACTCCAGGTTGGTGCATCAAAGGAAAACTCTATGGGTTCAGTGACGGGCATGAACGTCCTTCCTGGAACTTGAACTTGAATCAACCAACGCTCCTCTTCTAGTAGTGTGGCGTTGTAGGTTCCGGTGAAGCTTGGAATTCCGATGTTAGGTATCTAGTGACTTCCATCAAGTGGCGTCCAAAGGGTGTATCCTCATCTGGTTGCATGAACTTGTTCCTTGCGTCCGCCATCCTAAAAGAGTAGAAAATGGAGAGGAGTCAGAAATGAGAAGAGAGTAGTGATCTATGGTTTAAGCTTAGTGGTCGTGTCCTATAGTCAGCGTGTGCTCTGATACCATCTTGTAGCGACCAGACCTCATAGGGTCAAGTCTTTGTGCATCAGTGTCATCCCTGGATCAGTAATGCTGACACGCACAGTACTCGAAGGATTTATAACAGAGTAGCAATCACACACTTATTACATCATGTCTCAAAAGAGAACTTATTACAATAAATATGGCTTAAGGCCATCTAATAACGATAACAGCGGAAGGCTTGGAAGATAAGTGAGTCCATCAACTCCAACGGCATCACTGAGTATAGAACCACGACCTAAGGCACCTTACTCGTCGTTTGAAAAGTCTGCAACATGAAACGTTGCAGCCCGAAAATGGGTCAGCACATGGAATATGCTGGCAAAGTAACACATAGAGAGTAATGAACAGAATAATGCTATACTACATGCATATATGGCTGGTAGAAGGCTCTATGGTTACAGTTTTGCGAAAAGCCAATTTTTCCCTACTACAAAGGAATAAATTTATTTAACTATCAAGGTGGTTGTTAAACATTGAGAATGGTTGACAGCATTCTCAATCCCAATTAAGTATCATCAACAAACCCAACAAAATTAATTAAAGTAACATGATGAGATTCACATGATAATCTAGGTACTAGATACCCAAGATGTCCATAACCGGGGACACGACTAACCATGATTAGTTTGTACACTCTGCAGAGGTTTGCGCACTTTTCCCCACAAGACTCGATCTCCTCCGTTGGGATTCTCGCACTTCATGGTGTTTGAGAAATGGATGACCGAGACACAGTCTTTCAGAAGCGTTAACTCTCTACTCCGGGTAGATAGTACCACCTACATCCCCTACATCTGCTAGTCTACCTCTTCAAGAGCTCACACAACCTACTCAACTATGCTAGAGCCCATAATAGCTTGTGGCTGCACACGGAAGTTTCTAGCATGAATAATCTCATGATCCCTTTGAGCCTGGGTGGCGGTCCAAAAGAAAAACAGGTAATCCTGGAATACCCAGGTACCTCAATCCACCCAGATGTGTGTTTTAGTTGCCACCTTAAGTTAACCATTAAATTAACAATCTCACATCTGTCATGGAATCACTCAAACCCAATCCACGTCTACTAGCATAGCATAGCAATATAAGCAAACGTAGAAGTAACTCCCAAGGGTTTGATAATAAACAGGGCAATAGGTACTACCTCATCTACTTCCCAAACCCACAATTTAATTAGATCCTAATCTTGCAATGTTTGAGGGTTGATCTAATGCAATAAAACTGGGTAGTAAAAGGGGTATGATCAAAGTGTTACTTGCCTTGCTGATGATCCGTGAAACCTAGCGATTCGAAGTAGCAAGCGGCGCACTCCGGTCACTCTATCGCAAACAAACAAGCATACAATAAGTACTAATCTAATGCACAGGTAAAACTCAAATAAGAGATCTAACCAGAAAGTTCAACTTAAGAACTCCGGTTTGCAAAAAGAATCAAATCAAACGAAGCAACGAAAGTCAAACGGCGAAAGAAACAAGCTTCGTTTACTAATCTGGACCTAAGTCAAATTTTATAGAAGAAAAATCTTGTTTGAGTTGGTTAAACGAAAAGAGGGCTTCGAGACGAAACTCTAGGCGCTTGAATCGCCTGATTCCGATAAACGAGCGAAGAGAAAAACGAAAACGAAAAACAGATCGGAAATCGCGATCTGGAAAAATCGCAGAAAATCCGAGAAAAAGAAAAACTGACGAACAGTTTAACGAACGGACGTTCGTTAACTGTAACTAAATGAAGAATGCGTTCGTTAAAACGAACGAACGAGCGAATGCTCGCTAAATAAGAAAACCGAAAAAACGAAACAAAACAGATCTACAAAAACAAAATTAGGGTTTTTCTAAAAAAAACTGAAGCGGTTTTCTAAAAAAACCGAACCGGGCGGCGGTGGCGGTGTACCTGCGGCGAGGCACTCCGGCGGGGCGGGGCGACTCCGGCGGGGCGGCGAGGGGGCGGCGGGGCTCCGGCGGCGGGCGAAGGCGGTGGCGGCTCGGCTTCGGCGGCGGCGGGCGAAGGCGGTGGCGGCGTCGGGCGAGGTGGCGGGGTGAGGGGGGGGGGGGGCGGCGGCGGTGGTATTTAAGAGGGGGGGTGGTGGCTTGGAGGAGGGGGCAAGGCGGTGGGGAGGAGTCCCGGCCGTACTCGGCGTCGCGGCGGCGGCGCGGTTGCGGTCTCCTGGTAGGAGACGGCGGCGCGGGGCTGGGCCGGCTCGGCTGGGCTTCGGCCCAGTCGGGCGTGCGGGTTTTTTTTAAAACAATTCCGCCGAAACAAAAAAATCCTAGAAAATAAAATAAAAATCTAAAAATGCCAAAATAAATTTTCACCGTCTGAATAAAATATTTAGAACAAGATGAACATTTCTTGGCCCTAAAATGTAATTTTGAAAAACGTGCAATTTTCCTAAATTCAAATAAAATAGCCAAAACTCCAAATAAAATAAAATATTTGATTTTTTATTAAATCCTCAATATTTATTATTTTTGGGAAAGTCATTTTATTCCCTCTCTCTTATTTTTATAAATGAAATAATTGAGGATAAAATAAATAAAATCAAATGATCCTATTTTCAAAATTCGAGAAAAACTCAAATATGAAAATAACGAAATCCCCAACTCTCTCTGTGGGTCCTTGAGTTGCGTAGAATTTCTAGGATCAACCAAAATGCAAATAAAATATGATATGCAAAGATGCTCTAATGTATAACATTCCAAATTGAAAATTTGGGATGTTACACCTAATGCGTGGCCGGCCCAGACGGGGGATTCTCTGCAAATCGTTTTTTTGTCACTTATAGGTGGGCACGTGGCATTGGTGGGTAGTATTTTGCAACTTTATCGGCAACTTTAACGATGTAGCGCCAGAAGCACTATTTGCTTTATTATTATAGGGGTAGATAGATTTGAAAATTGTTAATCAAGCATCTGGAAAATGTTAAACTTGTATTTGAAAAATGTTAAGCGTGTAGTATAAAAATGTACTAGACATATACCAAAAATATACAATGTGTATGGAAAAACTAGACATCAAAATTAAACTTTCAGAAAATGTTAATCATGTATTTCAAAATACTTAAAATGTATACAAAAATGTTTCTGATCTACACAAAAATGTCGAATGTGTACTGAAATCGAGAAAAACTGGAAAAAAATAAAAGGAAACAAAGAAACAAGAAAAACCAAAGAAAACTGTGAAAGAAACAAAATAACTAAAGAAAAGAATATATATAAGAAAACCCCCAGTGAAAACCTAGAAATAAACAAATAAAACCAAAAAACAAGGAAACCTATGAAGAAACATAGAAAACCGGTAAGAACCATGTTTTTTTGAAGAAATACAGTGAAAAACCAAAGAAAAATAGAAAACTAAAGAAAACCATAAAGAAAACGAAAAAGAGAAATAACAAAGGGAAGAAAAGTGGAATAAATAAGTGCAGCAAGCGACAGTGAGCGATGGGGGAGAAGAAATGGGCCGGCCCAATACCAAGGCAACAAAGAAAGCCCCTCAAGTGAGAGAAGCTACCGTCTCACTATAAGCGAGCCATAGATCTCGCGGACTTTGGTTAGTCCTATGTAGTGGGTTTGTTTTTTGGGCCCAAAGTGTAGGCAATATCCAATTTTTTTCTTCGACCCATAATGGATTTGTTTGTTGGCCTAAGTGTAGGCAATCTCTAATTATTTTTGTAACACAAAGATGCCGAAATCAATAATTAAGGGGTACCTCTTGTAAAAGTCACTCCCACCTGCTCAGGCCATGACAAGTGGCACATCATATGTGCGTCACTTATCGTAATTAGAAAGTTTGATGTAATTTCTTCCCACACGAGGGTTTATTTGTGTTTTTTATATATTTATTTTTAAACGATTTATCCCTTGAACAGTGTGTACAAATCATGAACCATTTTCTCCGTTGTGTTCCTAGTTTCAAGATCTTCAAACTAGATCCAATGTATAAACATAGTTTGCCTACTCATTTTCTTCCATTATCAGCGTAACTTTGTTTCGAACATGTTCCATTGTGTGCATGAGTCTTGTAGTTTTAATTTTGCATTCATTAGCATTGGCTGCATCACATGCACTAACAATCAATTATACCTTTTAGTTGGTTGTGCGAGGAAACAAGTCAACGAATGAAAAGTTATTCCCCTAATTTTGTCACCTCTAATATAATGTCATGCTTTGCTTGATTGGTCATAGCATCAACTTCTCTAACTATTCATCCTATTTCTCGCAGATGATTCATTTTGCATTATTAAGAAATCCAGTGTCTTTGTTTTAGTGATGGTTACATGATTTGTCATTCTGCAGGCCAAACTTGTTGGTGTGCCAAAGCACTTATATTTCTTTTGTTGGTTCATCCATGCCTTGCTGACCCCTCCCCCCTATGTCCCTGATACGTATCAAATGTATCTACTTTTTCAAACACTTTTGCTATTGTTTTGTCATCTAATTTCCATGATTTGAATAAAACTAACCCGGAGTGATGTTGTTTTCAGTAGAGTTGCCACAGTGTTATTTTTGTCCAGAAATAGAAGTGCTCCAAGTAGGATGGGAAATTTTGTGAATTATTTCTACAAAATTAGAAGACCGAAGGACCGAATGTAGACCAGAAGAGGGCCAATAGGGCTCCAATGGATTGGCCACATGCCCCTGGCCCCGTGGTGGGGTCGTCTAGAGGCCCCGTGGCTTCTCCACCAACCTCTTTTGGATATAAAATCACATATTTCTAAAAAATACAGAAAATCCACGACAGTGTTTATGATACGAAGTCGCCGCCACCTCTGTTCTTCCTCCAGAGATCCGATCTGGAGTTAGTTTGGGATTCCGGGGAGGGGGATTCATCGTCGCATCATCACCAACCCTTCTCCAACATCTCATGATGCTTCCACTCATGTGTCAGTAATTCCTTTGTAGGCACAGGGAGGTAGATGGGAATTGGATGATATTTATTATGTAATAGATGTCAGATTTGTTAGGGTTTGATGTCTAGTATCCACTATGTTCTAAGATTGATGTTTCTATGACTTTGCAATGCTTAATGCTTGTTAGTAAGGCCTGAGTGACATGATTTTAGATCTAAACCCTTTAAGTTTTCATGAATATATCTCTGTTTTGGAGCATACCGGAATGTTGTATGCACCTGTTATCGTTCTGAACTCGAGATCCCAAGGTGACAATAATTGAGATATCACTGGGGATGACTTTACCTTGAGAATTACATGTATTAATTGATTATTAATGCTTTGGTCCAGCTCTCTATTAAAAGGAGCACATTAATTGTCCTTAATTTACATTAGGATCTCGCTGAAACAGGACAGTAGGACAAAAGATGTTGTGCAAGTTCTTACTACAAGTAAGTACAACTATATATGGAATACATGCCTACATATGATTGAGGAATTTGAGCTAGTTTGTTGTCGATCTATGGTATGGCTATCACATAAGTGATCATATCCGAACAACACCCATTATTAAATTCCATGCCTCTACCTCCTATCATTGTTGCTCTCTTTACAATTGCTACTATTGCATTTTGTTACTTTGTTGCAATACTATTACTGCTACTATTTCGCGGTTGTTGCTATTATATTACTTTGCTACTAATAAATTGTGCAAAGCAAGTTATTTATCGTGGTGTGGTTGAATTGAAGAATCAACTGCTAGGGCTTATAAATATTCTTTGTCTTCCCTTTTCGAATCAATAAATTTGGATTGAAATACTTCCCTCGAAGACTGTTGCGGTCCACTACACTTATTGGCCGTCAAGACTATTTTCTGACGCCGTTGCTGGGGAGCATAGCTCTATTTATTAAGTTCACTTGGTATTTATTTGTTTGCTGCAATTTATCATTCACTATGGAAAAAATAATCAAGGATCCCAAACCAAATATCATGCCTTTCAAGACAAGGCAAGGTACTAGACTTACCCATTAGCGCTACTCTTCATTCACTACCGTTTTGAGTCAACTTGTGACACCACCACATCCACACACATCTATGTCAAATACAAATAAGGATTACTTCTACTTCTAATGATACTACATGATCTTTTGCGCTAATTGGGGAAGAGACCAACTGCAACATGCAAGTTAAGCGAACTATATGAAACATAAAATGGAAGTCAAGTGCAGTATTTGAAGAGATGTAACAACCCAGGAGTAAACCTTGTAATATAGATGAGCCCTTGCCCCAATTGGCACAAAGACCAACTTCAGCCCTGGAGTTAAGCAAACTATTCAAAAGATTTTTTCCTTAACCGTCTTCAGTTGTTTGTGTTCATACTGCGTTTCTATTTTCCTAGACAATGATCATTGACATAGCTTTCTTTGGTGATTTGTTTTTTAAAGCGAAGTGACTTATGAACAACATATTTAAGGAATGACCGGTAAGAGGGGGAAACAAACACAATCAATAACTTAGTCAAGCTATCTGTAGGATGCTTTCGTGAAATGTCTGTAAGGGATTATGTTCTATTGCTTTCGTGTTTTGTTCGTATAGATGAACCATTCACTGCTACAGCGAGGTGCTATACAAACAATTTTTAACCCCTTTCCGCGACGGCATTTGGCACCGTCGCCAAGTGAGTGACTGCGATAGGGGAGTCCTTCCCACACGACCCAGAAATCGTCGGGGATATGCCCTCCTAACAGACAAGCTCGGCAAAATGAGGTCGTGTGCGACCGGCGAGCAATCAAATACGGTTATACATACAAGAGTGCTAAAAAATAGGATTATACAGGCGAAATCGTTTCTGGTCGTAAGTACATCCCACACAGTCAGTCCCCGCTAAATGTTTCTGTTCGTATGTACATTCCACACTGTCAATCCAAGGAATATGTTTCCGTTAGTATGTACATTCCACACAGTTAATCCAAGAAGTACGTTTCCATTGGTATATACATCCCACACAGTCACTCCAAGGAAAACATTTCCGTTCGCAGGTACATCACACACAATTTCCCCCATTAAATCGTTCATGATGGCGTTGCTATTGCACACGATATTAACAATTTTATCATTTGCGTTATTGAATGCATCACACACGGTGCGTAGAAGAAACTGTGTGGCAAAGGCTACCCATCACACACACTTTTTATGTGGTAAAGGTTTGCGCAAGGTGGCCTAACACAAACAGTTTTCAAGAGGATGTCGTGTGTGATTGTTCATTGATCCAACACGGTTTATTCCTAAAAACTGTGTGCGTTGCGTGAGGTCATCGCCGACGGTGTTTTCTCAATAACTGTTTGCAATAAAAAAACCCAATTAGCAGGCTAATTGTCCTATTATTAATAATCCATTTATTAATCTAATTGACATTTCATATTCAGCACATAATATATTTCATTTTCATATTAAGGAAGGAATGATTTCATAATTGAAATACATCAGAGTACAACATCATATAGCTTCAGCACTCAGCTACCCCATTACACAACTGCACCAGCACCAAGTTTCACATGCAACACTTATCACCTTTCAAAATTAGCATCATAGACGATACATAGACAGATGAATCTCATCCGGAAAACTGCTGAAGCCGAAGGCGAATATTGAGCCTTCATTGACGTTGAAGGTCTTTGCAACTTTAGGCCAGTGCCCATGGATGATTGACCGTCCATCCTTCGTCCTCTTCAGGAACACTTTAATATTGAACCATGGGTGTCGTATGAATACCTTCCTTGCCTCCTGACCATACAGGTGGTTTGAGAGGTAATCATCAGTGAACTGCTTTGGAAAGGCCTCAAAACAAGGAGATGCATAAATATCTTCTCTATATTGGAAATGGGGCAAAGGAATAAAAAAGGCAAGGTATAATAGTTAGTACCATCCTGTAGTGAACTGATGTCTTTTTCATTGTGCAGACAAAGATCTTGTTGTTTTTTGTCACTAATTTCTTTATCCTAACAATCTTTCCGAGTTTCTTGACTTGACTAATATTCATGGACAACTCATTTCCCCATATGCAAAAAGGGTCGAATAGTGGGTCAAAATCTCTGACAGCAGGACCTACATGTGCAAGACCAAATTGTTAAAACCTAAATATTAGAATGGTTCCTACATTTGCACAATAATATGCTATTAGACAAAGCACCATGCATGTGCAAACCTCGATTGTAAACCTCAGTGCTTCCCATTGTTTCCCCGCAACACATATAAGGTAGTTAGTGATCAGGTTAAGTGAGGGTTCACATGCTATTAGTGAAATATGCTGATGAAAAATAAGCACATTACAGATTCATCAGATTAATTCAAGCCACATGGAAAACCCATTTATCCAAACCAAGCATTATTAAGAACTAGGAAATATAACAATTGTATATGTTTCTCATGTATTAAGTGCAACCAAATTCGATTTATTCCTCACATGCACAACAATACAAAGTTCCACCCACGACAATTGGACATCACATTGCATAATTGAACCAAGCAGTTAACTAAACACCACAACAAATGAACAAAACATTAACTGAGCACCACATTGCACAATATAACATACTCCTAATAGAAGATCAGACAATTAACCAAACCAAGAATGCTTAACAACTTGGAAATATAGCAATTGTACTTGTTTCTCATGTATTTAGTACAACCAAATTCGATTTATTTCTCACATGGTATACAAGAACAGAATGCACCCACAACAATTGAACAACGCATTGCAGAATTGAACCAAAAAGTTATCTAAACACCACAACAAATGAATCAAACATTAACTGAGCACCACATTGCATAATGTATAACATACTAGAAGATCAGACAGTTAACCAAACCAAGCATGCTTGGCAACTTGGAAATATAGCAACTATATTTGTTTCTCATGTATTTTGTAAAGAGAAATTCAATTTATTTATCAAATGGAAGACAATACATTGAACATCACATTTGCAGAATTGCACCCTGAAGAATTGAACAACACATTTATAGAATTGAACCAAACAGTTAACTGAACATGACAACTAATTAACCAAACAGTTAATAAGTGAGCACCACATTGCACGACATATAGAACATATACACTAGAGCAACAAATTGCATGGTAAAAGTAGATAGCACAATTCACTAGAATTTGTTAAGGAAAGGCAGGAGCAGCGCTGATACATCTCCAACGTATCTACAATTTTTGATTGTTCCATGTTGTTATATTATCATTCTTGGATGTTTTACAATATTTTTATAGCAACTTTATATCATTTTTTGGAACTAACCTATCATAGTGCCCAGTGCTAGTTGTTGTTTTTTGCTTGTTTTTTACTTCGCAGAATATCAGTACCAAACGGAGTCCAAGCACAACGAAACTTTTTGGAGATTTTTTTGGACCAGAAGACATCCAGTGGGCCAAAGAAGTACCGAAGAGGGAGCCCGAGGTGAGCACAAGATACCAGGGCGCGCCAGGAGGCCCAGGCGCGCCCTGGTGGGTTGTGCCAACCTCGGTGGCCTCCCGCACCACCTCTCCGCTCTATAAATACCCAAATATTCCAGAAACCCTAGGGGAGACGACGAAAATCAATTCCAGCCGCCGCAAGTTCCAGAAACCACAGATCCAATCTAGACACCATCACGGAGGGGTTCATCATCCTCATTGGTGCCCCTCCGATGATGCGTGAGTAGTTCATTGTAGACCTACGGGTCCGTAGTTAGTAGCTAGATGGCTTCCTCTCTCTCTTTTGATTCTAAATACAATGGATCTTGGAGATCTATTTGATGTAACTCTTTTTTTGCGGTGTGTTTGTTGGGATCCGATGAACTTTGAGTTTATGATCAGATCTATGTTTTTATCCATGAAAGTTATTTGAGCCTTTTGATCTCTTATATGCATGATTACTTATAACCTTGTATTTCTTCTTCGAATCTTTGGTTTAGTTAGGCCAACTAGATTGATTTTTCTTGCCATGGGAAGAGGTGCTTTGTGATGGGTTCGGTCGTGCGGTGTTCTTTCCCAGTGACAGAAGGGGCAGCAAGGCATGTATTGATCATTGCCATTAAGGAAAACAAGATGGGGTCTATTTCTACATCAATAGATCTTGTCTACATCATGTCATCCTTCTTATTGCATTACTCAGTTTCTCCATGAACTTAATACACTAGATGCATGCTGGATAGCGGTCGATGTGTGGAGTAATAGTAGTAGATGCAGGCAGGAGTCGGTCTACTAATCTTGGATGTGATGCCTATATAATGATCATTGCGTGGATATCATCATGATTATTTGAAGTTCTATCAATTGCCCAACAGTAATTTGTTTACCCACCGTATGCTATTTTTCTCGAGAGAAGCCACTAGTGAAACCTACGGCCCCCGGGTCTCTTCTTTATTATCTTCGCGATCTATTTTTCCTTGCTTTTATTTTTAGATCTATTAATCCAAAAACACAAAAATACCTTGCTGTAATTTTTGTTTATTTATTTAATTTCGCATTCCCGTGAGATCTATTTATCCAATCTACTACAATTTTACCTATGTTTCTACCCGTGAGGGATTGACAACCCCTCTCTTACGTCGGGTTGCAAGTATTTGTTCTTTGTGTGCAGGAGCTGTTTACGTGGTGTTGCATGGTTCTCCTACTGGTTCGATAACCTTGGTCTCATCACTAAGGGAAATACCTACCGTTGCTGTGCTGCATCATCCCTTCCTCTTTGGGGAAATACTGATGTAGTTCAAGCCAACATCAAAAGGAATTTCTGGCACCGTTGCCGGGGAGACATCATCAACACATACCAGGTTCCTAATCACAAATCTCATCTCCTTGCAATTTACATTATTTGCCATTTGCCTCTCGTTTTCCTCTCCCCCACTTCATAAAAATTTGCCGTTTTATTTGCCCTCTTTTTTCGTTCCCGTTTTTCTCGTCAGCTCTGTTTTTGAGTGCAATCTTGTTGCGTAGTCATGATGCCTCAGAGAAAATATTATGATGTTCCTTACCCTAATGTTTTTCTTGAAATTGAGAAAAGTACTAAGGAATATATGACTACACAATTTGAGCATAATAAATATTTTACCGAAGAACTCAAGGAGCATTCTGGCTCGGGGTCGGGGTGTCGGGTCGGGGTGCCGGGTCGGGGGCGGGGTGCCGTGTCGGTGTCGGGGTAAGGGTGGGTGTGGTGTCATGGTGTCGGTGTCGGGGTGTCGTGTCGTGTCGGGGTGTCGTGTCGTGTCGTGTCGGGGTGTCGTGCTGGGGTGTCGTGTCGGGGTGTCGTGTCGGGGTCGGGATGTCATGTCGGGGTGTCGCGTCGGGGTGGGGGTGTCGGTCGTCGAGGTCGGGGTGTCGGTGGTCGGGGTGTCAGGGTGTCGGGGTCGGGGTCGGGGTGTCGGTGGTCGGGGTCGGGGTGTCGGTGGTCTTCTTCTTCTCCTCCTCTCCTCTAGCTTTCTCCTCCTCCTCCTCCTCCTCCTCCTCCTCCTCTCCTCTCCTCTTTCTTCTTCTTCTTCTTCTTCTTCTTCTTCTTCTTCTTCTTCTTCTTCTTCTTCTTCTTCTTCTTCTTCTTTCTTCTCCTCCTCCTCCTCCTCCTCCTCCTCCTCTTCTTCTTCTTCTTCTTCTTCTTCTCCTTTTTCCTCTTCTTAAACCTAGCACTAAGTAACCTAAAACAAAACTAAAACTAAACTAAAAGTAATCTAAACTAAAAAACAGAAAAACAGAAAAAAAATCTAAAACTAAAAAACTAAACTAAACTAAATCTAAAACTAAACTAACAGTAATCTAAACTAAAAACAGAAAAATCAGAAAAAAAAGGAGAAGAGGGGTGGGGCTCACCTGCGGCAGGGGTGGGGCGCTCGCCGACGGAGGGGCGGCGGGGTGGCGCTGGCCGGGCGTAGGTGTGGGGGGGCGACGGGGCGGAGGGGGCGACGGGGCGGAGGGGTGGGGGCGACGGGGCGGAGGGGGCGACGGGGCGGCGGCGGGGCGACGGGGCGGCGGCGGCGGGCGGCGGTGGGATGGGATGTGGTGGCGGGGCGCGTCGGGGAGGAGAGAGAGGGAGGGAACAGAGAGTAACGGGCGGGGGGGGGGGGGGGTACGGGCCGTTAGGTACTCTCCTCTTTGCCGTCCGCCAATCTTTGCCGTCCGCCTTTTTGTCTCTTTGCCGTCTGCTAGCACGGCAAAGAGGTGGGGCGTTAAGTTTTTTCCAAACGGGCGGGGGGTGGGGGCCACCTCTCTCTTTGCCGTCTGCGAGCGGACGGCAAAGATTCTTTGCCGTCTACTAGCAGACGGCAAAGAGCTCGCAGATGGCAAAGACCTGTTTTGGCGTCTGCTATTTCTTTGCCGTCTGCTTTTAGGTAGCTGATGGCAAAGAGCTTCTTTGCCGTCAGCTAGCAGACGGCAAAGAGCTGACAGATGGCAAATTAGCTGATTCCAGTAGTGTAGATGCTATAACAAAACAACTTGATGATATTAGTGGAGAAGTTTGCAATCTCCAATCTAAGTATGCTTTTGCTGAAAGTTTGCTAGAAAAAATATCCGATGCACAAGCTACCTTAGTAAATCAAATGGCCGCTAAACCAATCTCGTTAGAAGATAAAAGTGATAAAGATCTTAAAGTGATTGGTGTTTCTTCTATTGGTTCCTTGTTTAGTAAGATTAAAATTGATGATAAAGGGATTGGAGAAGAGTCAACTTTAGCTAGAAGGCGTCCCGATAATTTGGAGGGTGAAAATCTTGTTGAGAAAATTGATAAAAGTGGCTTTGGAGAGGTCAAAACTTTAACTAGTGATGTGCCCACTCTTTTGGATTACAAAGACTTAATTATGATAGTTGCTCATTGATTGATTGTATTTCTTTGTTGCAATCCATGATAAATTCACCCCATGCTTATGAACAAAAGAAAGCTTTTACTAAACATATTGTTGATGCTATGATGAAAGCTTTAGAAGAAAAGTTGGAATTGGAAGTTTCAATTCCTATAAAATTACATGATGAATGGGAACCTACTATCAAAGTCAAGATTAAAAGTTATGAGTGTTTTGCTTTATTTGACTTGGGTGCTAGTGTTTCTACAATCCCGAAATATTTATGTGATGTGCTTGGTCTTACCGATATTGAAGAGTGTTCTCTAAATTTGCACTTGGCGGATTCTACTATTAAAAAGCCTATGGGAAGAATTAATGATGTTCTTATTCTTGCAAATAGGAATTATGTTCCCATAGATTTTATTGTTCTTGATATTGATTGCAATCCGTCTTGTCCAATTATTCTTGGTAGACCGTTTTTGCGCACTATTGGTGCCGTGATTGATATGAAAGAAGGCAATATTAAATTTCAATTTCCACTAATGAAGGGTATGGAACACTTCCTAGAACTAGAATTAAGCCACCATATGAATCAATCATGAGGGCATCATATGGATCTAGAAACAAAGATGACAACACTTAGATCCTTTGGATTATGCCTAGCTAGGGGCATAAAACGATAGCGCTTGTTGGGAGGCAACCCAATGAATAAAATTTATTTTTGTATTTTTCTTTCTGTTCTTGAGTGTTCGCACAATTATGCTACTGTTATGATTGTGTTTTTTGTGTTTTAATTAGTGTTTGTGCCAAGCAAAGCCTTTGGGATGATTTGGGTGATAGTTGATCCGATCTTGTTGGAAAACAGAAACTTTTTTCGCTCAGAAAAATAATTTACATAAATCACAGAAACGTGCTTTTGCTCTGAATTTTTTACACAAAATTGATATACAAATTGCCCACGTTTTCCTAATTTTTGAGAATGTTTGGAGTTACAGAAGTATTCGAAATATTCAGATTGCTATAGACTGTTCTGTTTTTGATAGATTCTGTTTTCTTTGTGTTGTGTGCTTATTTTGATGAATCTATGGACTCTATCGGGGGGTATGAGCCATAGGAAAGTTGGAATACAGTAGATATAATGCAAAAATAAAATATGAATGGGTTTGCAACGGTACTTATAGTAGTGATTTGCTTTCTTATACTAACAGATCTCACGAAGGTTTTGTTGAGTTTTGTGTGATTGAAGTTTTCAAGTTTTGGGTGAGACCGCGATGGATGAAGGAATAAGGATTATCAAAAGGCTAAGCTTGGGGATGCCCGAGGCACCCCAAGATAATATTCAAGAAGTATCAAGAAACTAAGCTTTGGGATGCCCCCGAGTGGCATCCCCTCTTTCTTCTAACAACCATCGGTATTTTACTTGGAGCTATATTTTTATTCGTCACATATTATGAGTTTTGCTTGGAGCGTCTTGTATGATATGAGTCTTTGCTTGTTTTGATTTTTGTTTTGAGTCATCTATCCTTGCTGGACACACCTATTTCAGAGAGCCAAAACTATGCTATGACATGTTAGAATTACTCTCCATGCTTCACTTAAATCTTTATGAGCTATGGAATTGCTCTAGTGCTTCACTTATATCTTTTTGAGCATGGTGTGCTTTAGTATTTTTGAAGAAATGCTCTCATGCTTCACTTAGATTTATTTGAGAGTTAGTAATTTTTTTAAGAAATTCTCTCTTGCTTCACTTAGATTATTTTGAGAGAAAGAAATATGATGCTCATTGTCTTAACTTATATTTGTTTGAGCTTACTAAAAGCAACATATGAAATTAGTCCCAAAGTGATAGATATCCAAGAGGGATATAATAAAAAATTTAATGAAGATCATTGGACAAAATAAACTTGATTCTTTGTAATAGTTTTGCGATATGTTGATATAATATGTGAGTCATGTTGACGAGTAATTATGCTTTAGTAAGAATATTGGTGTTAAGGTTTGTGATTCCCTATGCAAGCAAGAAAGTCAATAGTTATGCAATAAAATTACATCCTACTTGTGGTGCATTATTCGGTGTTAGTTATGCTTAATGCTCGCTTATGAGATTATTCATTCCTTGGTTGGATGACTCCCAGTCTTTTGCTAGCCTTCACTTGCACTAAGTATGATTACTAATTGTGCATCCAAAATCCTTAAACCCAGTTTTGCCACATGAGTCCACTATACCTACCTATATGTGGTATTTTCGTGCCGTTCTAAGCAAATTTGTATGTGCCATCTCTAATTTTCAAAATAAATTTCTCTTTTGCGTGCTCGTACCGCTCATGAAACGGTAGGGGGTGGCTAATATATTTCCATGCTAGATATGTTATTCTCAAGATGAGTGTTTATTCACTTGTCATTGCACGCGAGTAAGGCAAAGGTATTAGGGATGCCCAGTCCTGAAATGAAAAATGAATTTACTTTATGTTGTCAAATAATAAATTCCTTGGAAAGTGTTGGTATGGACGGTACCCGTGGATTCAGTTAGCCGTGGATGTAAAAGTATGGTGGAAAAGGAATAAACTTTATTTTCTATTTGGGAACCGCCTATGATATATCTAGCATGGAAAGTATTGGGAACTACTCGATCGTTTTCGTTGACAGGAAAAGCATGCCACCCAAAATGTTTTATCTCTATCTTTTTCGCTTTGAGCTCTGGCACCTCTACAAATCCCTACTTCCCTCTACGAAGGGCCTTTCTTTTACTTTATGCAATTTTTTTATTTGAGTCTCCATCTTCTCTTATAAAGCACCAACTAAGGGGCACTATGATCGTACTTGAGCATTGGGTGTAGCTAATATGCGAGTGTGTTTCATGAATGGATCAATGATTGAGCATAATGGGCTAGGGATAACTTGCTTTAGCGTTGATATTTTGAGAGACATGGTTGCTTGTTGATATGCTTGAGTATTGAAATCTTCATGTCAAAACTAGACTATTGCTTTGAACCATATAAAATTCCAAATGTCCATGCTACAAAGAAAAGAATATGTGATGAACATGTTAGGCAGCATTACACATCAAAAATTCTGTTTTTATCATTTACCTACTCGAGGACGAGTAGGAATTAAGCTTGGGGATGCTGATTCGTCTCCAACGTATCTATAATTTTTTATTGTTCCATGGTTTTATATTATCATTCTTGGATGTTTTATAATCATTTTATAGCAACTTTATATCATTTTTTGGGACTAACCTATTGACATAGTGCCCAGTGCCAGTTGCTATTTTTTGCTTGTTTTTTACTTTGAAGAATGTCAGTACCAAACAGAGTCCAAACACAGCGAAACTTTTTGGAGATTTTTTTTTGGACCAAAAGACATCCAGTGGGCCAAAGAAGTACCGAAGAGGGAGCCCGAGGTGAGCACAAGACACCAGGGCGTGCCAGGAGGCCCAGGCGCACCCTGGTGGGTTGTGCCCACCTCAGTGGCCTCCCGCACCGCCTCTTTGCTCTATAAATACCCCAATATTCCAAAAACCCTAGGGAGATGACGAAAATCAATTCCAGCCACCGCAAGTTCCAGAAACCACAGATCCAATCTAGACACCATCACGGAGGGGTTCATCATCCTCATTGGTGCCTCTTCGATGATGCGTGAGTAGTTTTGTAGACCTACGGGTCCGTAGTTAGCAGCTCTAGATGGCTTCCTCTCTCTCTCGTTTGATTGTCAATACAACGGTCTCTTGGAGATCGATTCACTACAAAAAAATACATTTCCGTGATGATACGTGTTTGTCATAGTAGGTCACGTTTTCGTTCATTTATGTACATCCATGACAAATTTATGACAGAATCAAGATAGTCATACCTGTGCTGTCGTAGAAGTGTTCCATGACATTACCAAAATTATCATCATGAAAGTGTCCACTTCCATGACGATAAATCGCGCGTCATAGAAGTGCTTTCGTCAAGGGTGACTGACACGTGGCATCGACCGTAATGGCTCGCCGTTAAGCTATCGGGTGCAGTTTTGGATCCGATAACCCATTAATAGTCCGGACCAATGGGGATTTTCCACGTGTAAAATTCTCATTGGCCGACGGAACCACGTGTCAGCTCCTCGTTGGGACAAATGTCATCCACTCATTGGACAGGAGGCGCCTATGATATGTCGACACGTGGCACGGCCCAATAGAGGCCCATTCTAGTGAAAAGGCTGGCCCAACTAAAGGCCCACCATGTTTTTTCAGACACTAGTGGGCTGGCCCGTTAACCGCCTGCCATGTTTTGGGTCAAATTGAGGCCCATATCAGATTAGGCCCGTTCACAGCCTGCCGAGTTTTGGGCCAAATTACGGACCATATCGGATCAGGCCCGTTAACAGGCCACTGTACCTTTGGGCCCATTCTAAGACATGTTTGTATTTTAGCCTGTTAAATGCCCGTTTACCAGTTCGGCCCGATAATAGTTTCGGCCTGTTAGCGGCCCGTGGAGTATCTGGGACGTTGTCAGCCCGATTTAACTTTAGGCCATTTAACGGCCCACACAGAAACTAGGCTATTTAATGGCCCGTAGTCTTCGTGGATAAATTTTAGCCCAACTAGCCTATCGGCCTGTTAATGGCCCATGTAACAGTTGGGCCTAATTACAGCCCGCGTTGAATCCGGCCTGCTTACAGCCCATCTGATAATGGCCCGTGACACTTTTGGGCCTATGGCCCACGTGGATACCGGCCTGCTTAAAGCCCATAATTTTATTGGGCCAAACAGGCCCGAGATATATTTTGGCCTGTTAACTGCTCGTCCTATTTGGGCCCAACATGGGCCTTAGGCAGTTTCGGCCTGTATTTGCCCGTGAATTTTTCGGCTCAACGCTAGCCCAATCTAGGTTTTAGCCTATTAAAAGCCCATGGTATTCTCTGGCCCAGCTGGCCAGAACTTTACTAGGCCTGTTAAAGGCGGGAAACTACTATAGGTTTAGACCTGCTAATGGCCCAAGATGATTATAGGCCCACGTTTTGGCCTATATGAGTAACGGGCCGGCCTGAAGGCCAACAACAATGAGATCCACTGAACCTTCCGGCCTAAATTACAGCATACCGGCCAAAGAATAAACCTAGACTATACAATAAAGAAATTACGGCATATTACATCCACTGGGAACCAAAGTTCGCTACCGGTGATAATAAAGCGCAACATGACCGTGGATTACATACACTGGGCATCAAAGGTCGCCACCAGTGCATATATACGCGCCGACAAAAGAATACATGAAACTGAGGGCACTTTAGAAGGCACTAGGCCTGGCAAGGTCGGGCCCCGCAAGCAGCCGAACAAGCTGATGAGACCTCAGTTGTGTCAACGATAGATGCTTCATCCCTAGTTGTATGGCACCATAGTGCGCATGGCAGTCCCCTAACATCTTCATTATATCTTTGACTTCAAGTCGGAGCTGAGCTGAAGCAAGCCTTTCCGCCTTAAGTTGAGACTGAAGAAGTCGAACTGATTGAGGCAGCGACTGCACAGAGGATGTCTCACACCTGCTGGTGAGTAGCTTCAACTCACTGTCTTCATCAAGACAGGACCTTGGGGTCATCTCGCTGTCCTCAAGATGGTTTGGCTCACTATCTTCCCTAAAGTTCTGCCTGGCATAAGAGATACGACTCTGAAAGAGAAATAAGGAGACACATAACAAGTTTCACAATTATATAAGCAAGTAAATGGATCGGTTCTGCATAAGGAACATGTTTTTACAACTACAATTTAAAACTGGTAGTTGTTGCAAACATCCAATCAGATGTAAACAACAAAGTAAACAGAAGTGGAGGAAATGATGCCTATCCAAATCTATACTAGAACAAAGTTTGAAGGCTTGAGAAGGATGAACTTACATTACATGTTAACACGGGATGGACAAAGCCCTTCTCCATGTTGATGGAAGGATAATTCAATAAATTCCCCAAAGAAAATTCTTTATAAGCGTTGCCATTATTCTACATTTTGCAAAGAGTAAATATAGATCGAATAATATTGGAAGAAACAGAGGATAATGAAGCTCAGGTGGAGACTGATGATACATAATCAAATAGCAGTTAATTAAGTACAACATTACAAGGCAAAAGGTACTGACAAGAGGAATGCAAACATCAACGTGTGCAGTGGCATTGGCTTTATTCAACATTTTGGTAAGAGTAAATGTAGATATGATAATTTGGAGAAAGTGGAGGGCAGGGCAGACAAGATGCAGAGTAATGCTAGACAATCAACTATCTCGCGATGCAAGTACAGTAATACCACCACCGTCCGTTATTACTTGTCGCTCAATTGGATGTATCTAGCACTACTAAGTTCTAAATACATCCAATTAATCAACAATTAATTCGATACAGAGGGAGTTCATGACAACAGGTACTTACATGAGCAATCCAAAACTTCATAACCATTGTGTTAATTCTACATTTATCTAAGAGTAAATATAGATCTTATAATTTCAAGCAAAGGGAGGATAAAGAAGCGAACATTTACAGTGATGCTACATAATCAAACAGCAATGAGTGTAAGTATGTTGACAAAGGGCAAGAGGTACTGACAAGAGCAATGCAGAGCCCAGTATTGTCATGAGATCCTATGATCCTTTGAGCAAGGAGATTCATCTGAAATTAGTTTTCATACAAGAGAGAAAGTAAGGCACATGCAGAAATTTAGGAGATCAAATTTTGAATTGATATCATAGACAGTACCTGACGCTGGGCTCTCTGCAGTTCTAATAGGGGTTTGGCCACTGGAGTAGGGGTAAAGTGTGGTACAGTTGGGTATGTGTTTTTTGTGGCTGCTGATTTATCTGATTTAACAGGTATCACTATCTTTTCCAAATACCTAGTTTGTACTCCTTGAGGATCTGCACTCACGCTCTTCCTTTTGGACATCTATTACGAAAGAACAACATTTGACTGGAAAAACATAGTATGACGACACATGGAATAGGTACAGAAAATGGATAGGTATGGCATATACTCATATATGATGCTTAAACTAAGCAGATGGTGTAACAAAGTAGAAGTAATGCAAGAGGTCAGATGCAAAATATGTGCGACCAATACAACCTTGCCAAGTTAGCACCTTGATGGTGAATAAGATAGGCCATCCTCCACCATGCCAAGTTTGTTAGCCAGTGGATTGTTCCGCAATATTCCTCTCGTGCGCCCATTCTCATATTCATTTTGATAATGTTCAATACCTCACATGCATGAAAACATAAAAAGCAAGTGAGATTATCTTTGTAATGCAGAAGTGATTCTAATCCAATACTTTCTCCCTGTAAACCACTTTGTGCTATCTCTGCAATTCTTCTAAGAGGTGCCATGCATGCTGTAATTTGGTATGTGCATTAATATAATGTGGCCTACTACTGAAAATATGATAGCTCCAGAAGTGATGATACTTCGCAGATGACAGCTTCAACATATAGTAAAGAAGGACAAGTCGACTTGACCTAACAGATTCAAAATATACTAAGGGAGAATAACTTGACCTGACCAGTCGACCGCAAGAGAAGAGGATCATCTTAAAGAAGAGCAGAAGAGCAAGCAGATTGAAGATATTACAAGTCTTTCTATACAATGTCGGTTGGCCACCCATGATGAACCAGAGCGCACCGAGAAATACTATTCCTTCCGGTCTCTCCATATGTGGCTCACGTGCATTTCAAAACTAAAGTAGGAACATTTAGCTGACCAATTAAACATCTCTCAGTTTTACTAATATCAGCATAATATCATATTTGAATTTGTACAACTAAACTTGTTTAGCTCGATGGGTGGAGTAGTGCTATTACGACATGAACCACGTAGGCTGATTGTGGTCATCATAAAATGGGGAAACCGTAAGCATGATGAGTATAGTGTTGACCGTGTCAGTGGGATGGCAGATCTGAAGCTGCAAACCGCGCAAAGGGTAGTTAGCAACTGATTTTTGCTTTGAAATAACAACTAAGATTTGGTATGGACAAGAAAGTACAGTCAACAAGTGAAAATGAAATGCAATTCTGCTATCTCTCTATATGTCGCGACATGCATTTGGAAACTCAAGTGGGACCTTTAGCTAACCAATTAAATGTGTCTGTTAACTAATATCAGTATCACATCACAATCATATTTGAGCAACTAAGCTTTGGATTTTTGAGTGTTTGTTGTTTAGCTTGAAGGGTGGAGTAATGCTAGTACGACAGAAAGCACGTACGCAGATCATAGTAGAGTAGATAAAAGGGGAAAACCCTGAGCATCAAGAGTAAAATCAGGAAAGTGGAACTAGCTGGACCAGTGGGTGGCACACATGCTTTTCGAAACGAATATAGGAACATTAGGTGACCAATTAAACATTCTCTGTTTTAGTAATATGAGCATCATATTAGATTCGTATTTCAACACGTAAGCTTTGGAATTATGAGTGGCATGTTGTTTCGCTTGATGGGTTGAGGTCTCGAGGAGCAGTGCTAGCACGACACAAAGCAGTGAAGCACCTACGATGATGGTAGTGAATACAAAGGGGGGAAACCATAAGCTTTACTAGTATAGTGACCGTGCCATGGCGGATCTGAAGGTGCAAACCGGACAAAGCTACTTCGCAACCAATGTTTGCTTTCAACTAGCCACTATGATTTGGTACGGACAAGAAAAGTATAGTAAACAATTTACGATCTATTTTTCGGGTGAGATCAATAACTTAAGCACATATGGAAGAGTACCACCTCTCTTGCGACGCCGTGTAGGCCCCTGCTGATTCGTTGAGGGTGCTGCGGGTGCGATGGCTGTCGGCGCCGGGGAAGAAGACTTTAGACGGCAGACGGCCGGGTCGGGGGATAAATCTGTTGGGAATCGTAGCATAATTTAAAATTTTCCTACGCTCACCAAGATGCATCTATGGAGTCTACTAGCAACGAGGGGAAAGGAGTGGATCTACATACCCTTGTAGATCGCGAGCGGAAGCGTTCCAATGAACGTGGATGACGGAGTCGTACTCGCCGTGATCCAAATCACCGATGACCGAGTGCCGAACGGACGGCACCTCCGCGTTCAACACACGTACGGTGCAGCGACGTCTCCTCCTTCTTGATCCAGCAAGGGGGGAGGAGAGGTTGATGGAGATCCAACAGCACGACGGCGTGGTGGTGGATGTAGCGGCTCTCCGGCAGGGCTTTGCAAGCTTCTGAGAGAGAGAGAGGTGTTGCAGGGGAGGAGGGAGGCGCCCAAGGCTTAGATGTTGCTGCCCTCCCTTCCCCCCACTATATATAGGGCCAAGGGAGAGGGGGGGGCGCAGCCTTGCCCCTTCCTCCAAGGAAGGGTGCGGCCAGGGGGGAGTCCTTCCCCCCCAAGGCACCTCGGAGGTGCCTTCCCCCTTTAGGACTCTCCCTTTTTCTCTTATCTCTTGCGCATGGGCCTCTTGGGGCTGGTGCCCTTGGCCCATATAGGCCAAGGCGCACCCCTTACAGCCCATGTGGCCCCCCGGGGCTGGTGGACCCCCTTGGTGGACCCCCGGACCCCTTTCGGCACTCCCGGTACAATACCGATAAAGCGCGAAACTTTTCCGGCGACCAAAATAAGACTTCCCATATATAAATCTTTACCTCCGGACCATTCCGGAACCTCTCGTGACGTCCGGGACTCCGAACAACTTTCGGTTTTCCGCATACATATATCTCTACAACCCTAGCGTCACCGGACCTTAAGTGTGTAGACCCTACGGGTTCGGGAGACATGCAGACATGACCGAGACGCCTCTCCGGTCAATAACCAACAGCGGGATCTGGATACCCATGTTGGCTCCCACATGTTCCACGATGATATCATCGGATGAACCACGGTGTCGAGGATTCAATCAATCCGTATGCAATTCCCTTTGTCAATCGGTATGTTACTTGCCCGAGATTCGATCGTCGGTATCCCAATACCTTGTTCAATCTCGTTACCGGCAAGTCTCTTTACTCGTACCGCAATGCATGATCCCGTGACTAACGCTTTAGTCACATTGAGCTCATTATGATGATGCATTACCGAGTGGGCCCAGAGATACCTCTCCGTCACACGGAGTGACAAATCCCAGTCTCGATCCCTGCCAACCCAACAGACACTTTCGGAGATACCCATAATGCACCTTTATAGTCACCCAGTTACGTTGTGACGTTTGGCACACCCAAAGCACTCCTACGGTATCCGGGAGTTGCACGATCTCATGGTCCAAGGAAAAGATACTTGACATTGGAAAAGCTCTAGCAAACGAAACTACACGATCTTTTATGCTATGCTTAGGATTGGGTCTTGTCCATCACATCATTCTCCTAATGATGTGATCCCGTTATCAACGACATCCAATGTCCATGGTCAGGAAACCGTAACCATCTATTGATCAACGAGCTAGTCAACTAGAGGCTCACTAGGGACATGGTGTTGTCTATGTATTCACACATGTATTACGATTTCCGGACAATACAATTATAGCATGAATAATGGACAATTACCATGAACAAAGAAATATAATAATAACCATTTATTATTGCCTCTAGGGCATATTTCCAACAGTCTCCCACTTGCACTAGAGTCAATAATCTAGTTCACATCACCATGTGATTAACACTCACTGGTCACATCACCATGTGACCAACATCTAAAGAGTTTACTAGAGTCAACAATCTAGTTCACATCACTATGTGATTATCACTCAATGTGTTCTGGTTTGGTCATGTTATGCTTGTGAGAGAGGTTATTAGTCAACGGGTCTGAACCTTTCAGAACCGTGTGCTTTACGAATATCTATGTCATCTTGTGGATGCTACCACGCGCTATTTGGAGCCATTTCAAATAATTGCTCTACTATACGAATCCGGTTTTCTACTCAGAGTCATCCGGATTAGTGTCAAAGTTCGCATCGACGTAACCATTTACGACGAACTCCTTTCCACCTCCATAATCGAGAAAATTCCTTAATCCACTAGGTACTAAGGATAAGTTCGACCGCTGTCATGAGATCCTTTCCCGGATCACCATTGTACCCTCTTGACCAACTCATGGCAAGGCACACTACATGTGCGGTACACAGCATAGCATACTATAGAGCCTATGTCTAAAGCATAGGGGACGACCTTCGTCCTTTCTCTATCTTCCGCTGTGGTCAGGTCTTGAGTCTCACTCAATACTCACACCTTGTAACACAGCCAAGAACTCCTTCTTTGCTGATCTATTTTGAACTCTTTCAAAATCATGTCAAGGTGTGCTGTCTTTTGAAAGTATCATCAGGCGTCTTGATCTATCTCTATGGATCTTGATGCCCAATATGTAAGCAGCTTTATCCAGGTCTTCCTTTGAAAAACTCCTTTCAAACAACCCTTTATGCTTGCCAGAAATTTTACATCATTTTGGATCAACAATATGTCATTCACATATACTTATCAGAAATGTTGTAGCGCTCCCACTCACTTTATTGTAAATACAAGTTTCCAACAAACTTTGTATAAACCCAAAAACTTTGATCACTCCATCAAAGCGTATATTCTGACTCCGAGATGCTTGCTCTAATCCATGGAAGGATCGCTGGAGCTAGCATACCTTTTAGCATCCTTAGGATCGACAAAACCTTTCTGATTGTATCACATACAACCTTTCCTTACGAAAACTGGTAAGGAAACTTGTTTTGACATCCATCTGCCAGATTTCATAAATGCAGCTAATGCTAACATGATTCCGACGGACCTAAGCATCGCTACGGATGAGAAAAACTCATCGTAGTCAACTCCTTGAACTTGTGAAAATACTCTTTGCCACAAGTCGAGCTTCATAGACGGTAACATTACCGTCCATGTCCGTCTTCTTCTTAAAGATCCATTTATCTCAATGGCTTGCCGATCATCGGGCAAGTTCACCAAAGTCCATGCTTTGTTCTGATACATGGATTCTATCTCGGATTTCATGGCCTCGAGCCATTCGTCGGAATATGGGCCCACCATCGCTTCTCCATAGCTCGTAGGTTCATTGTTGCCTAGCAACATGACTTCCAAGACATGATCACGCATTACTCTGAACTAGTGCGCATCCTCGTCGTCCTACGAGGTTTGGTAGTGACTTGATCCGAAGTTTTATGATCACTATCATAAGCTTCCACTTCAATTGGTGTAGGTGCCACAGGAACAACTTCCTGTGCCCTGCTACACACTAGTTGAAGCGACGGTTCAATAACCTTATCAAGTCTCCACCATCCTCCCACTCAATTCTTTCGAGAGAAACTTTTCCTCGAGAAAGGACTCGTTTCTAGAAGCAATTACTTTTGCTTCCAGATCTGAAATAGGAGGTATACCCAACTGTTTTTGGGTATTCTATGAAGATGCATTTATCCGCTTTGGGTTCAAGCTTATCACCTGAAACTTTTTCACATAAGCATCGCAGCCCCAAACTTTTAAGAAACGACAACTTAGGTTTCTATAAACGGTGTCGTCTCAACGGAATTGCGTGGTGCCCCTTTTAAAGTGAATGCGGTTGTCTCTAATGCCTAACCCATAAACGATAGTGGTAATTTGATAAGAAACATCATGGTATGCACCATATCCAATAGGGTGCAGTTATGATGTTCGGACACACCATCACATTATGGTGTTCCAGGCGGTATTAATTGTGAAACACTTTCCACAATGTCTCAATTGTGTGCCAAACTCGTATCTCAGATACTCATCTCTATGATCATATCACAGACATTTTATCCTCTTGTTACGACGATCTTCAACTTCACTCTGAAATTACTTGAACCTTTCAATAATTCAGACTAGTGTTTCATCAAGTAAATACACTCAGCATCTACTCAAATCATCTGTGAAGTAAGAACATAACGATATCCACTGCATGCCTCAACACTCATTGGACTGCGTACATCAAAATGTATTACTTCCAATAAGTTGCTCTCTTGTTCCATCTTACTGAAACGAGGCCTTTCAGTCATCTTGCCCATGTGGTATGATTTGCATGTCTCAAGTGATTCATAATCAAGTGGGTCCAAACGATCCATCTGTATGGAGTTTCTTCATGTATATATACCAATAGACATGGTTCGCATGTCTCAATCTTTTCAAAAATGAGTGAGTCCAAAGATCCACCTACATGGAGCTTCTTCATGCGTTCTACACCAATATGACTCAAGTGGTAGTGCCACAAGTATGTGGTACTATCATTACTATCTTATATCTTTTGGCATGAACATGTGTATCACTACGATCGAGATTCATTTTAGGTGCAAGACCATTGAAGGTATTATTCAAATAAACAGAGTAACCATTATTCTCCTTAAATGAATAACCGTTTTGCGGTAAACATAATCCAATCATGTTCAGCGCAACCACCAAATCTCGATGGTAGAGGGAGCATGCGATGCTTGATCACATCAACCTTGGAAACACTTCCAACACATATCGTCATCTCACCTTTAGCTAGTCTCCATTTATTCCGCAGCTTTTATTTCGAGTTACTAACACTTAGCAACCGAACCAGTATCTAATACCCTGGTGCTGCTAGGAGTACTAGTAAAGTACACATTCATATAACGTATATCCAATATACTTTGTCGACCTTGCCTGCCTTCTCATCTACCAAGTATCTAGGGTAGTACTGCTTCAGTGACCGTTCCTCTCATTACAGAAGCACTTAGTCTCGGGTTTGGGTTCAACCTTGGGATTCTTCACTAGAGCAGCAAACGACTTGCTGTTTCATGAAGTATCCCTTTTGCCCTTGCCCTTCTTAAACTAGTGGTTTTACTAACCATCAACAATTGATGCTCCTTCTTGATTTCTACTCTCGCGGTGTCAAACATCGCGAATAGCTCAAGGATCATCATAACTATCCTTGATATGTTATAGTTCATCACGAAGCTCTACTGGCTTGGTGGCAGTGACTATGGAGAACTATCACTATCTCATCTGGGAGATTAACTCCCACTCGATTCAAGCGATTGTGGCACTCAGACAATCTGAGCACACGCTCAACGATTGAGCTTTTCTCCCTTAGTTTGCAGGCTTAAGAAACTTGTCAGAGGTCTCATACCTCTTGACGTGGGCACTAGTCTGAAATCCCAATTTCAGTCTTCGGAACATCTCACATGTTCTGCGACGTTTCAGAACGTCTTTGGTGCCACAATTCTAAACCGCACTGAACTATCACATAGTCATCAAAACGTGTATGTCAGATGTTTCGTAACATCTACAGACGACGCTGAGGTTCAGCACACCGAGCGGTGCATTAAGGACATAAGCCTTCTGTGCAGCAATGAGGACAATCCTCAGTTTACGAACCCAGTCCGCATAATTGCTACTACCAACTTTCAACTAAATTTTCTCTAGGAACATATCTTAACCAGTAGAACTAAAGCGCAAGCCATGACATAATTTGCAAATACTTTTTGACTATGTTCATGATAATGAAGTTCATCTGATTATGAACTCCCACTCAGATAGACATCCCTCTAGTCATCTAAGTGAAACATGATCCGAGTTCAACTAGGCCGTGTCCGATCATCACGTGAGACGGACTAGTCAAGATCGGTGAACATCTCCATGTTGATCGTATCTTCTATACGACTCATGCTCGACCTTTCGGTCCTCCGTGTTCCGAGGCCATGTCTGTACATGCCAGGCTCGTCAAGTCAACCTAAGTGTATTGCGTGTGTTCGGAGGCCATGTCTGTACATGCTAGGCTCGTCAACACCCGTTGTATTCGAACGTAAGAAGCTATCACACCCGATCATCACGTGGTGCTTCGAAACGACGAACCTTCGCAACGGTGCACAGTTAGGGTGAACACTTTCTTGAAATTATTATAAGGGATCATCCTACTTGCTACCGTCGTTCTAAGCAAATAAGATGCAAAAACATGATAAACATCACATGCAATCAAATAGTGACATGATATGGCCAATATCATCATGCTCCTTTGATCTCCATCTTCGGGGCACCATGATCATCTTTATCACCGGCATGACACCATGATCTCCATCATCATGATCTCCATCATTGTGTCTTCATGAAGTCGTCACGCCAACGATTACTTCTACTTCTATGGCCAACTCGTTTAGCAACAAAGTAAAGTAATTTACATGGCGTTATTCAATGACTCGCAGGTCATGCAAAATAATAAAGACAACTCCTATGGCTCCTGCCGGTTGTCATACTCATCGACATGCAAGTCGTGATTCCTATTACAAGAATATGATCAATCTCATACATCACATATATCTTTCATCACATCTTCTGGCCATATCACATCACATAGCACTTGCTGCAAAAACAAGTTAGACGTCCTCTAATTGTTGTTGCAAGTTTTTACGTGGTTTGTAGGTTTCTAGCAAGAACGTTTCTTACCTACGTATGACCACAACGTGATTTGCCAATTTCTATTTACCCTTCATAAGGACCCTTTTCATCGAATCCGTTCCGACTAAAGTAGGAGAGACAGACACCCGCTAGCCACCTTATGCAACTTGTGCATGTCAGTCGGTGGAACCTGTCTCACGTAAGTGTACGTGTAAGGTCGGTCCGGGCCACTTCATCCTACAATGCCGCCGAAACAAGAAAAGACTAGTAGCGGCAAGAAGAATTGGCAAACTCAACGCCCACAACTTCTTTGTGTTCTACTCGTGCATAGTAACTACGCATAGACCTGGCTCATGATGCCACTGTTGGGAATCGTAGCATAATTTAAAATTTTCCTACGCTCACCAAGATGCATCTATGGAGTCTACTAGCAACGAGGGGAAAGGAGTGGATCTACATACCCTTGTAGATCGCGAGCGGAAGCGTTCCAATGAACGTGGATGACGGAGTCGTACTCGCCGTGATCCAAATCACCGATGACCGAGTGCCGAACGGACGGCACCTCCGCGTTCAACACACGTACGGTGCAGCGACGTCTCCTCCTTCTTGATCCAGCAAGGGGGGAGGAGAGGTTGATGGAGATCCAACAGCACGACGGCGTGGTGGTGGATGTAGCGGCTCTCCGGCAGGGCTTTGCAAGCTTCTGAGAGAGAGAGAGGTGTTGCAGGGGAGGAGGGAGGCGCCCAAGGCTTAGATGTTGCTGCCCTCCCTTCCCCCCACTATATATAGGGCCAAGGGAGAGGGGGGGCGCAGCCTTGCCCCTTCCTCCAAGGAAGGGTGCGGCCAGGGGGGAGTCCTTCCCCCCCAAGGCACCTCGGAGGTGCCTTCCCCCTTTAGGACTCTCCCTTTTTCTCTTATCTCTTGCGCATGGGCCTCTTGGGGCTGGTGCCCTTGGCCCATATAGGCCAAGGCGCACCCCTTACAGCCCATGTGGCCCCCCGGGGCTGGTGGACCCCCTTGGTGGACCCCCGGACCCCTTTCGGCACTCCCGGTACAATACCGATAAAGCGCGAAACTTTTCCGGCGACCAAAATAAGACTTCCCATATATAAATCTTTACCTCCGGACCATTCCGGAACCTCTCGTGACGTCCGGGATCTCATCCGGGACTCCGAACAACTTTCGGGTTTCCGCATACATATATCTCTACAACCCTAGCGTCACCGGACCTTAAGTGTGTAGACCCTACGGGTTCGGGAGACATGCAGACATGACCGAGACGCCTCTCCGGTCAATAACCAACAGCGGGATCTGGATACCCATGTTGGCTCCCACATGTTCCACGATGATATCATCGGATGAACCACGGTGTCGAGGATTCAATCAATCCGTATGCAATTCCCTTTGTCAATCGGTATGTTACTTGCCCGAGATTCGATCGTCGGTATCCCAATACCTTGTTCAATCTCGTTACCGGCAAGTCTCTTTACTCGTACCGCAATGCATGATCCCGTGACTAACGCTTTAGTCACATTGAGCTCATTATGATGATGCATTACCGAGTGGGCCCAGAGATACCTCTCCGTCACACGGAGTGACAAATCCCAGTCTCGATCCGTGCCAACCCAACAGACACTTTCGGAGATACCCGTAATGCACCTTTATAGTCACCCAGTTACGTTGTGACGTTTGGCACACCCAAAGCACTCCTACGGTATCCGGGAGTTGCACGATCTCATGGTCCAAGGAAAAGATACTTGACATTGGAAAAGCTCTAGCAAACGAAACTACACGATCTTTTATGCTATGCTTAGGATTGGGTCTTGTCCATCACATCATTCTCCTAATGATGTGATCCCGTTATCAACGACATCCAATGTCCATGGTCAGGAAACCGTAACCATCTATTGATCAACGAGCTAGTCAACTAGAGGCTCACTAGGGACATGGTGTTGTCTATGTATTCACACATGTATTACGATTTTCGGACAATACAATTATAGCATGAATAATGGACAATTACCATGAACAAAGAAATATAATAATAACCATTTATTATTGCCTCTAGGGCATATTTCCAACAAAATCATGTTGCCGTGGAGGAGACGGTCGTAGTAGCGGCAACGGCAAGGTGGACGACGGCGCCGATGAAGCGAGATGACGCGATGAAAGGATCCTGGTTCGGCGCCGTGGATGAGAGACGCCCATCTCTTGCAGTGGACGACGGGGTAGAGTAGCGGCTCCGGCAAGGTGGAGGATGGGGTGGCGGACAGAGGAGGCTGGCCGTAGTGGGGAGGTTGTCGTGGCGCCGATGGTGTATGAATGGGGAAATGGAGGGGGAAGGGGTGATCTCAAACTTTGGGACGCATTTGTCTGAAATGTGGGAAAGTTACGAACTTATCCCCCGTTTAAAATTTCGGACATCACACCGGTTGGGGATAGGACGGTAATCTCGCATCTCCCAAATATTTGCCGGTAACGATTTCTGGCGAGGAGAGGGTGTTTTGCCGCCCACGGTTGGCGCCCATGGTGTATGAACGGGGCCGACAGGTAAGGCGGTTGTGTCACGTCTGAGGGAAGTTACACATCTGCCCCTATTTAAAATATTAGCCTACATCGATTTCGGACGAGGAGAGTTTGTTTTGCCGCCCGCCGTGGATGAACGGGGAAATGGAGGGAGAGACACATGTCTTTCGGATGAGCTTGAATCAAATGTGTTTTGCCGCCCAGGTTTGACGCCCACCGTGTCTGAATGGGCTGAGAGGCCGTCGTGTCACGTCTGATTGAAGTTACAAGTCTACCCCTATCGACAGCAGTGTAAACACTTGCTTCGGGCAGCCCAAAAATGATAGTGGGTGTTTAGCCGCTTCGTTCAAAACTTGGGAGAATTAGCATTCATGTTTGCCCTGGGCCCTGGCAACTAAATCCAAATCCAATTTTTATTTGATTACGAATATCCATAGATAATTCTACGTTTTGTTATTAATTTCTTCAAAACCACAACAAAGATTTATTCCACCTTTATATATGATTATGATTTAGAAATGCCATGATCTTCGAATTCAGTAGGTTGGATACACTTTGAGTCAAACAGTTATTTCATCCAATACAATATGCTCACACGAAAAATAGTTCACCTTATGTCAATCATACAAGTACTGAGGATTACCTCGCCTACAAAATTCGGATCATTACAACTAATGGACAACATAGGGGGTCTTACAACATAATCCATTCAGAGACATGACACAACATGCAAGTACAATAATCTAATGACAATTTCAACTGGTGTCTAAAGAAGAACTGAGATTACCCTGGGCTTCAGATAGCAGAAGCAGCAGGACCTCCTCCGTCTTCAAATGCAACATTCTTACTTCCTCCAATTCTTCAGATAGCATAATGCGTGCAGCTAATTGCATGATTTCCAGCTTCAAGATCGAGATTACCTCATTCATGGCAGCCACACCATCTCTTTTTGCCTCTAGTAGAGACTCGAGAACTATAATATCTATGCTCAGACTGCTCTCCGACGGTGTTGCCTCTGAACTGCTACCATCTGGTAACATGGATGGCGCACTGCTTCCACAAATAGATTCTGGGGTTGTACATTGTGTCCTAGTGTGAACGGCATCCTGAAAGGTTTCCGCTGGACATAAGTAAGAGATGGTTATCGCATGATCCAGGCAGTAAGCTTACATGGTAAACGACATACGAATTATTGCCGAGCATGGCAAGCTATATTTAAATGGTTCGAAGCAGCATCAGCCGAAAGAGATTAAAATGGTAAGATGAAACTGGGGATGTAAGTGGCAAATAAACGACACCCGCCAGTCCCATCTAGTTAGTTTTTGCTAGCTCCCTAGTTCATTTTCCTCAAAAAACAAAAACTCTTTTGAACTATCATACCACTAGTGGACTTTAATCGGGATTAAACGGGACCTAGTTGACATCCCTAGTTGAAAGGGAGTGTACCACCGCTATATTTAAGTTGCCGAGGCATCTAAGCAGTTGAAATAATATGAGAAAGCACTTAACAGTGTGGCCTCATATAAACTACGAAGACAGTCTTGTGATGAAGTTCAGAGGAAAAGTTAAGGACTCAGATGAACTAGGCATGCATTTCTTTACGATAGTACAGCAGGCACTGCTGACATATTGGCCAACTCAGGTATAGCGCAACAAGTAACAAACAAGCATTCGAATCAAGCAATATAGCAAAGCAGACAACTGAACTATTTGTAATTCTGTAGGATTACAGGTTGAGGGCACAAGCCAAGAAAGCAGCCCACACACATTACATTTCACATGTACTAAAACACACTGGCTTAGCATATGTTGCTGTGAAGCCTCGCTGCTGTTGCAATGTTCTTTGAAGATATCGTCAACATCCCATGGTTGCAAATCTAGTTGTTGTAGTTTATTCTGCACCCTATATTTAGGTAAAATTAATTTTAATCGCATGCACTGGTTTGAATTGATTATCAATGGTTCATCTAAACTAATGAAAGAAGGGTCTGTGCATACACGACAATATATCTGCTTCCCTCTATTTTTATGCTTGTTCGAGGTGCCAGCCCCAAAAGAACAAATATTTTGCTTGATGGGGTTGGCAGGTCCATAATTAATAGAAGCATCAAATTATTCATGCAACTTGGGAAGATCAAGAACACACAAAAAAAGTAATGAACAGAGGCTCGGAGCAGTGATGTAATAGCTAGCATCAGAAAATGTAGGGTAAAACGAACAAAAAGCAGCGGAACCACATGCTAGTTTGCTGATGTGTAATTAAGCATAGATAACATGAAGCAGTCTGATGGAACCAACAGGTGGCATCAGAACAACACCATTATCATAAATATAGCACGCAAGAGGTAAAATAGTAGGCAGTGATATCTAGGAAGTACAGTAATACTTAGGACAAAACTAAAGCATATTAACTATATGTGCACTGGTATGTAATTTAGCACATGTAACATGTTCACTCCCAGAAGTATGGCCCTACAGGGGCAAGCAGAATAACGCGTCTCATGAAAAATTGAATGATGTCCTGAAGAAATTCAAAGGTGCGGTGCTTATGCTAAGAAAGTGAACGTAGGCGCCGGCCGTTGGATAATAGTACCTGATTCTCGGCGGCGTATGGGTATTGTTGTCATACTTGATAGCTAAGGATCGTCGATGGTTCTCGTGTTGCGGTTGAGTTTGGGCCGGCTGTCACCGTCGCTCAAGCGGCTCCGGTGCTTCGGTTGCGGCGCCTGTCGACATGCAAGAAAGCTCATCTGTGGTAAGTGAACAGTTGCATGATCAAGAAGAGAAAAACCTAAGGAATACAAATGAAAATAGCCTGATGAGGCTGCGGCGTCAGTAAAGCAGGGCCGGTGGAGTTGAATATGGCGTCCGTGGAGCGGGTCTGGTACAGTGGACGAAGGCTTCGACGGCGTGGTGTACAGTGCTTTCCGTGAGGCGGATCTGTTGCGGCGTTCGAGAGCTTGTATGAAGGGCTAGCGATGGGGCGGACGAGGGAGTCAGTGAAGGGCCTACACTGTGGTGGACGAGGGCGCCGGTTAAGCAGATCCGGTGCGGTGGACCATGATGGCGGTCAAGGAGATCTGGAGCAGTGGACAAGCCAGTCGCTGAAGCGGCTCCGGTGAAGTGGTGAGTTGGCAGTTGGGGGTTCCAAGGTGCTGAAGGTAGATACGGCGGGGTGTGAGGTCCAACGCTGCGGCGGAGGACTAGATTCGGCGGCTTGCCGGGGTTGGGGGGAGGGGGGAGGGGAGGGGCTTTGGGGAAGAATGTTGGGGGCAAAGAGGGGAAAACAATGGAGTTACCAAAGCAGCCCTTTTTCGTTCATGTGACAGGGGTAAAACAGGAATATTGCAGGGCTAAACTTTCGGGCGTGAGATATTTCGATGTGAGCGGGAAGTTTCAAAGCTTTTGGCGCCTGAAATTATAAGTGTTCTGCTCTTGTACGGCCGACTATGATATCATGGCCGAGAATTTATTTGTTTTGCACGCAAAAAAAGTGCAAGTTTTGAAAATCAATGTCTCCAACTCGAAACTTAGATTGTCCATTCAATTCAAATATGGATCATTCAGCTAGTACAAGCAAATACCATCATACGGTCCAATTCAACTGAAATTCCAAATGTGTTTATCCTAAATATGACGACTAAAGCAAAAATGTGTATGTGTATGAATAAAGTGGATGATTATAAAGTTTGAACATGCCCGTATGTGTATATCTCTAGGTTTGATATATGAATTTGAAATCACGAAATCCCGGCTTAAAAAATGTACCTCTGTTTAAATGAATTACAAAAGCTAATGATGGATTCGAATTCCAAAATTCCAATCTTAGCTTTGTAATTCTGGTGCATCAAGGTATATCACGCATGTTCAAAAGTAGTTATCTCATAGTCCAAACTGTGAAACAAATTGGTCAACCATGAGTGCACACACTATTGACCATATATATCTCAATTACACAAGTCGTTCTCTCCCCCAGACATGAACACATGAGCACATTAACGCCCCCTCTCTTCTAAAGTCCGGACCCCAATATAGGTCTCTATCTTGTCTCTCGAGCATGCACACATCTCTTCCCCCACTCTCTAGGTCTCCCGGCATCTCTCTTTGCCAAGCACACGCACTATGTAGAGTGTATCTTTCCCATACACACAAAACGTCGCCCCCAAACGTCTATCTCCCTAGTTATGTGGTTCTCGCACACTCACCTCACACACCACCCCCACTGCAAACAAGCACACTTTGTCTCCTTGTGCACCACTCTCCTCTTTCTATCTCTCCCACATGCGGACCCGCCCCAGCTCCTTCCTTTATACATATATGCCGTGACTCTTTCCATAGCTCCCTAATGTATCATCGTTCTCAATCTCGCACGTTGTTCTCTACACCGTCTATTCTAGATCTCTCATGAAGTCCCTATCACACACACGATGACTCGCTTCCCTTGCGTCTCCGTACATAGGCCAATTTCGAACAACATCAACATTGTCTCCCTATCTATACGCCATTTATGGACACAAACGACCCCTCCCCCCTCTCCTCCTCTCTCTCTCCGTCGCTCCCTCTCTCTCTCTCACTCGCTCGCTCGCTCTCACACCCCTCTCCCACACACACTCAATGTCTCTTCCAAATAGTCTGCTCCCCGCCCGCACCCATGCTATCCCGCTACTACACATGCCTTTATCTCTCTGTGACACACATGTCACACCATTCCCCCTTCCCTTATACTAGGTTTACATCATTAGTGGTCTCTCTACTCCACATACACACACTCCCTCTCACACACAAACGCGCACACAAACACACACAGACATGCACAAACACCCATTTATCTGGATCCTCATCTCTCCCCATGTCCGCATGTGTATCTCACACACTCACTCTCCGATTATGTCTATGTGTCTCCACGTTACACAACACAAAGCCCCATGTACATGTCTCTCTCTATCCTCCACACACATAGACACAAAGAATCTCTTATCATTACCTCAGTCTCTAGACATATCACACACGCACACTGTCTCTCTCTCTCTCTCGCAAACACGCCCAACAAGGGTTTCCCCATGAATAACTTACCGTCTATTCATCAACAGTCGTGGCAGTACGACGAACACGAGACGTGAAAAAGAATAAATCTACACGTGCGTAGACCACCTAGTATGACTAGGACTAGAGCAAGCCGAAAACGCGCCGCCGTCACCCCCTCCTTATCGGCGACAGGAAAACCTTTGTTTTACACAATCGAGAAGTCATTGTGCTAAGGACCCACATGCTGAGGCGTTGAATAGAATGTAGATCCTAGTTTACAGAAACAAGTATCGATAATACGTTTGTATCTCTTATATTTCTTCTCTTATAAAAAATCGAGTTGGTGATGATGGTACGCGTGCCATCTTACAATATAGACCGTCCGATCTATATCTGACGGATGGAAAATAAACTAAAAGATCCCCGCACCTCTCTCCACACTTGCACACAAGGCCTTCTCTCGTTCATCCTTATCTCCAACAACCTCATTGTTGAGCAATTAAAAAAGGAAGCCTTTGGAACAAACTGGCCTGGTGGCCGCTGCCGGCGTCGTCCATGCCCATGCCTCCGCTCAGTCCGACCACCAATCACCACCACGCCCCACTCCTCTTCACCTTATCTCCTATTTCTTGAGATATCATTAGTTTTTACACATGGGATTACTCCCGCATGGGTCAATCACAACAAGTATTTTATAAAAAAAATGCATCTTGATGTTCCGTGCAATGCACGGACATCTTGCTGGTACTCCTACAGAAGACTAAGTTGGTATTGATGGTGTGTCTGCCATCCGTCATTTCTGACCATTAGATCTACATCTAACGACTGTGAGGTAAGTTGTTGCCTTTTCTCACCAACATCCCACTTCTCTACCAATTTGCAGAAAAACCCATAATTAGCATCTTAAAACCAACCACATCCCTCCCTCACCTCACCAAAACAGCCCAAGGAATATATCCTGATTGAAACATAATATATCTCTAGTGATATATGTATATCAAAATTAGAGTGTTTTGTATCAAGTTTGTGAATAAGTATTATTCTAATTATGATCCGTTGCAATGTGAACATTGCTAGTATTTCCAACCATGCAAAAAATGCTTTTCTATAGTTCCGAGTTTTCCATCAAGATATTAGTCACTCATGGTTGATATTTACTTTCAATCACGTACACATATGCACTATGTAACTAGCCTTGCTTATTGGCTTCCAAAACTTAACTTTCACTCCTACTTACAATATGTAGAGTATTTAACAAAAAACTACCACTTTCAACCAACCCTAGGAAGAAACTATTGTACAAAAAATAGCAAAAACATACCCAAAATTTCTTAATCCGCGCCAAAAACTACTACCTAGTGCCGATTAGGCTCGTTTAAACCCGTTTATGATAGGGTTGGCCCACACGTCCGTGCTGTCGAGGTAGCTTAAACCAACACATTTTGTTTGACCGTTGACATGAGGGACCTACATCTGACCTTCTATCCTGTTATTCCCCCTCAAATCATTATTTTTCCTGAACATTACTTCAAACAGTACTGATGCGTGTTCGTCGGTGGCGCCGGTGATGAGCGATTTGGCCGCCGCTCCGTCGGACGGGCCGGACGCTGCGCTGGCCTCCGCACGGGTTGGCAGGCTGGCCCGAGCGTGACTCACGAGCGAGCAAGCCGCCGCGCTGGTCTTCGCTCGAGCCAGATGGCTGGCCTTAGCGCCGCCGCGCCACCGTGCCAATCTAGCTAGCAAACCTTGCAGACAAGCAGCTGGACGGAGCTATCTTGGCTAGCTAGCGGCCGCGAGCGCTGGACGGAGCTGGCATCCGGGCTGCCGCAAGATGGGCTCCGCACCACCGGCGGTTTTGACCTCGCCTTCTTCCGACGGCGGTAGCTGCGTCCCATGGCCGAGGATGACTAGGTGGACGGGCCGGAGGTAGGAGGTCACTCGGGGATTTTTTTGCAGACTGACATGTAGGTCCCACAAGTCATAACGCCAAACTTGCCGGTCGAATAGAAGGCGTTGACTTAAGGGGCGACATGGGTTGAAACATGCCTATAACGGCACTTTTAGAGTAGTCGTTTCTTGGTAGGGCTGGTTGGTAAGAGCAAGTATAATAAGCTTATGTAAGTAGGCTGTAAGGATTAAAATATTATATTTTTGCTGACATGGAGGGGAGAGAAGAGGAGAGAGAAGAGGAGCCGGCTACAGAATAAGAGCCAGCTGCAGCACGTGCTCCTAGGCACTATGTGAGAGTGGGAGGTGGGCCGTATACTAATGAACTAGCTCATCTTTGTATCTTACTATTATACTTGAAGGCTACAAGGTTGGCTATAGATGACATGGCAATGTCATATAGCCATCAACTGGCTGTACTATTAACCATGCTCTTAGGGCATGTACAATGGTTGATAAGGTAGTCTTATCTTAAGTCTGCCACGTATGCATGTGGTAGTAGTTTCTTGGCATTATTAGTGGTTTCTTGTAAGGAACAATGTACTACTAGTGACAAAAGGCGATTCTAGGTTGCGTTGCACTCCAACGAGTACTACTAGTGGTCGCGGGAGTGTATACCTCGTTTTGTGGGTTCGATCTCGGCCGAATGCATGACGGCCTTTTTTTAAATAGTAACTTCGCTGCGAGCCAATATTGTACATGAGTAGTTTGAGTTTTGAAGTCGAACGGATGTGTTGCACCACAATCTGGGTGCACTGGATAGGCCAGCCATGTGAACGGGTTTTCCTTCCCATCATCTCGTGGCTCGCGTGCTCGCCCTAGTAGCATATTTAAACTAGCGCCTCCCAATTAAGCCCGAGGAGCTGGAAAAGCCTGGTGCGGCATTGGGAACTGTGCGTGAGAGGAGCGGCTGAGTATGCCAGCTATGCGCTTGAATAGAGCACGGAGAGTACCCACTATGCAGGTGTACTTTCTCTGCATTGATAGTACAATGATGTTTCTAGAGAACAGTAGTACCCTCCACTTGCAATTGTAGCTCCTTGGCCTTGAGATTCAAGAGTTCAAAACTAGTGCACTATAGAAGTACAGTACATCGCACTACTAGTTGAGAAAGTAGTAGTACTACTGCTACAGTACGAGTACGTAGTAAATAATAGCCTCACCCCTTCCTAAGGAACGATCGAGGAGCTACAGTTGGAAGGGGCGAGGCCCTGCGGTTACTACGCTCTTATCTCCTCCTCGCCAGTTCGCCTTCCCCCGAAGAGAAGGCAGTTCGTTGCTGCTCCCATGGATTCGCCAGGCGGTTCTCCTCCTCGTCGGGGCTGGGAGACCTTGGATGACGATCCTCTGGGAGAAATCGCACGCCGCTCCGATGTCCTCACCGCCGCAAGACTCAGTGCTTCCTGCACCAACTTTTTCAAGATGGTGCTTAAACGGGCTTGGGAAAAGGCCATGCTTGTTGGTCTTCCATGCGTCCTCGAGGAGAAGGTTCTTCTATGGGACAATCCTTTGAATAGTCCACCTCTCCCTGGCCATGGTTGCACGTTGACTCCGGGAGAGTTGCCCATGTTGAGAGGTAGTCGGATTTTGTCCGATGAGCAGGTCAGTCATGGAGTTTGATCATGTAGTACTTAGTTATTCCATTTCCATCCCGTAATTTCTCCGCTGCCCACCATCTTATATATAGGTCTGGGTCGGTGCCAACGAAGATTGGCTTGCATACCTCCGGCCGGATACCACCATCATTTTGCACAACATCCACAACAGTGCGGCTGTTCCCGTAGACCCCTTCTCAACCATTGGGATCAGCCTTCCGGACTGGCCGGGCTTGAATACGTATGATGATGCCTACATGAGATTGAAGAAGATAGCAATTGTGGACCCGCCAGCAAAGCGACGCGGCTACGACGATTACTATCTCATCGCAGTGTTCGACATAAGGATTGCCATCAATGCAAGAGGCAGTAACGGCAGAGGCTGGTGCATGTTGGCCGCAGCAGATTTGTACCCCTACACGTTCGAAGATGCCGTGCGCCATCTAGGCCGCATCTTCGCGGTGACAAGCCAGGGGACTTGTTTCATCTGGTTGCCATCCTACGGTACGGGAGATTACAAACGGAATGCACAAACCATCATTTGCATCCCTAACGATACTCCACAATTTTGCAGGGACCAGTCATCCCCCAATCAAAATAAGATCGCCGATCCTGGATGTGCATTTGCATCCGTGATTCGGTCTCACCTGGAACCTTGTAGCTGACTTTGGCATATTGGGATCAACTATCTTAACAGTCATTACACATGGTACCACTGATGTGCAACATGGTCACACAATCTACCACGATCGGGCCGTCACCATCTACATAGGTATTCCATTTAGTATTATATTTTTTAACCCTCTCGCCTTCTCTTTCGTTGTTGTACTACTTACTTGTAGGAGTAGTTTTTACCTTGGAGGACGCGTATATCTAGCTAGGCCCTTGAAGACTTGAACCCACTAGCTGCCACCATTTTTGTTTTTCCATGTCTTACTATCTCATCCATGTAGCCAAGAGTGGCTATATATAATAAGCTGGTTATTTTACTTCCTCTATACCAGAGTAGTACTATTTGCTGCACAGTATTATTGACCGCCATATTTGAGCACAATATTATTATGCATGGACGTTGACTGTGTATGTTACCATGTGTCCAGATCTGATATGCCGCGTGTACTGGATGAACGGCGCCGAGTTTGACCCCCGTGATGCTACGTGGGTGCCGAGGAACACTCTTGGAGAGTACTCGCTTTTCATTGGGGACATCTACCCCATTGTGAAGCGGATACCACCTTTCGTGCACGACACCGAAGGCCTGCCGTTCATGAAGCATGGTTGTGTCTTTAGTGCGCACCGCTGGATGAACGACATGCTGGGACACCTATCCCTGATTTATGCCGCTTCAGCTTGGATGAGTATCCATCGTGTGGAACCGGACTAGAAAGCTATGACAATGATTCCCATTGCCCACCGCTATGGATCGTGCCATCCATGAAGAACACCTGGGACTGGAACCTGGAGGAGGACATGTAGCCCATCTATAACGTGTAAGTGGGGTATGGTAAATTGTGAACGGTAGCGCTGTGAATATATGTAGACTAGTCGTGCAAAAATTTATCTAATGAATGTGTGGCATACTGGCATTTGTCCTTTAGAATTTATTACTAGTAAATGTGTTATGTGTATGTGCAACTTGTGTGGTTGTTGCATGGGATCCAACACGCTCATTGAGAAAAAAAGGTGGCACAACTTTGGATATAGGTGACATGGCAGCATCATACAGTAGCATCGTTCGCTATAGTTGTAATACTCCTACTAGGAAGACAACTCCTATAAACCTTGCGCTTGGCTCTTTGCCTCTTCGGGAGGTTCAACAATTCATACTCGTGTGAACCTTGCACTTGGCTCTTCGCCTCTTCAGAAGGTCCAACAATGATGATACTACAGTACAATATGCTTCTGGCAATCTGACACCGATTGAATTGCTGCACGTCCACCGCGAGGGCGAGGGCGAGTGAGAGGGAGAGGGAGAAGGCGCTGTAGTCAAAACCCTCTCCTCGTTTTGCAAGCCACCGCGCACGTGGGCGAGGGAGAGGCGTAGTAAGCAAGCTTCTCCTCGTTTGGCGAGTTGACGGGACACATCAAAGCAGTACAAGTACTAGTCCTTTCCTGTTAAATATGGCTTAATTTGAAACAAGAAAAATACACTGGCGGTCAACGTATGTAACAATACGCTCTTTACGGTCACTATACATAGTTTTGCGGTGATTATACGATCACTAGCTCATCGTAGAGCATCGTATTGCACCCTACTGACCGGCCACATAGTCGACGTGGCACTTTGTTGACTGGTTAAATTGCCACCTGGTTTCTGGGTCCCACCTATCAGTTGGCAGAGCAAAGAAATCAGTTGAACAAAACTTTACGCAGGCGCGACAGGAGTCCAACCCTTGCGCGCGAACCACCCTGGCTGTGTATGTGAGTGCATGCACGTGTACTCCCTCGGTCTTCCAACAAAGAGTGTACATCGGCTAAAAAATAAAGAGTGTACATCTACACTTCCAATGCATTTAGCCTTTAATCTAAAATCGATATTGATTGACTAATGCACCAACTTGTGCTCTAGCTATAGGCTACATGTCTATCCTTAATTACAGCATGCAACAACCTTCATTCAATCTTCTTCTCTCAATGGTCGCATGCACACATAAATCTGCTACTTTTGGGTGTTAATTATGCCTTGGTCAATGTGTAAATCTCTAAATGTACAGTCTTTCACGGATGTAGGGAGTAGGTTGAGCACTTGAGCGTGAGCGTGTGTGTTGCATCGCGTGCTGTACGCAGCATGGGTGCGTGAGTGTTGCGTGCGTCCATGTGTATGTGTGAGTGTTGCATGTTGCATGGATGCATGCATGCATGAGGCTTTTACTCCCTCCCATTGACATGTTCATATTTCAAGCTTCCTCTGTTCCCTCCATATTGTGATACTCCCTCTGTTCCCAAATACGGAGTAAAAGCCTCCCTCTGTTCCCATGGAATATTTGTCTCTCTAGAGATTTCAACAAGTGACTACGTACGGAGCAAAATGAGTGAATCTACACTCTAAAATATGTCTACATACATCCGTATGTTGTATTCCATTTGAATATCTAAAAAGACAATATTTAGGAACGGAGGGAGTTGCAAATAAACATTAAGTTCACTTGTTTTTCCCTCCTTGGTCAAGGTGCACAACCAAAAATGACTCACCTGCATGGAGGGAGTAGATGGTCAAAGTTTGACACAAAATTAATGCATTGGTAAACATAATTTTGTGAGGAAAACGAGTGCATTAGTTGAGTGTTTTTGCAAACTACAAGAATTATTCCAACACTCATCATCTACCTTGGTTGATGAGATTTTTGAATTGAGCCGGGTGCCTTGGCCAATGTTTCATCTTGTTGGACAGGATGCATCGATGCTTACAGGGGTGCTAAGCATATTAAAAACTTTAGCAACTAAAGCTCCCAATGCTTACATGTACAGGTGCTTAACTTGTTGGTGCTAAGCATCCTTTATTTAATGATTTTGTAAATAAAGTTCTTCATGCATTGGTGGGATAATTCCATTTAAGTCTTTTGTCTAGGTTCTAGCGCTTAGTACTGAGGTCACCACACTTATCTCTCCTCTTAATTACCTTGCCACATCAGACTTTTTGCCTACATGGCAGTCTTAGCACCTGTACAAGATGGAGCATTGGGAGGGGCCCGAGCATACAGGCATAGGGATACTGTAGATAGGAAGTCTTCGCGATCCATTATTCCCCATCTTGGTCAGAGAGAACTATTCAACTAGTCTTCACAGTGAAGTGACAATACACGCTGTAGCAGATGGGGCACTTGATTAATAAGCTGAACCAGCGTGTTGGTGTTACTAAATCAGCCTTACCCAATACTGCCATCATCTTTGCCGGTGGAGCACGCTTCCGCAAATACGACTACGCACCTCTCTCCTCCATTAACTGACATATGGGCCCTCTTGAGGTAGACCCACATGTCATCGGCGTAACTATTTACACTCCGAAGGACGGTATATCCTGGTAGTAGTACTAGTAGAATTGAGATTTAATGCACTTTCTTCCCCGTCTTTCACTCTTCTTCCTCCTCTTTTCTTCTTTCTCCTCTCTTCCCCATCGTCGTCCGCACACCATTTCCCCCCGCTCACTGCTCGCTCGCCCGCGCCATCTTCCTTGGTAGCTCGCGCATACCATACCCCCCACTCACTGCTCGGCCACACACGCCATCTTCTTCGCTCGCCCGCCCGAATCCACTTCCCCGCTGGCTCGCAGGCACCGAAAACCCCAGTCACTCAGCGCCCTAAAAAACCCTATGGCAGAACCGACTGACACGCAGAGCCGCGATTGGAATTCCCTCCCCGATGTTCTCTTGGAGCAGATCTATAATCGTATGGACCTGCTCAGCACCGTCCGTCTGGCCGCATGCTCGATGTCTTTGTACCGTCTACTCGTCTGCAACCGGTCGGCTCTTTTCAAGACACCCTGCTTGCTGATGCCCGATCCTCGCAGGTGGCCCAGACACTGACTTGGCGATCCTACGAAGGTTGTCGTGGTGCCCCTCGGCATGCTACCACTACCCGTCCACCTTTCCTTCATGCGCGACCACTACTGGGCGGGCATGAAGGCCAACTGGATCGTCCCCATCCACCAATCCGGTAGTCAGTGGCGTCTCGTGGATATCTACACCCAGCGGGAGATCACCCTTCCATCATTTGATACCGCCGCCATCGAGCCTCGCGGCCCGCCGGACACTCCTGCCTACTACGCACGAGACGCGTCGAGCTTTTGGCTCGACCTCTGTTTGCTTTTTTGTTGTAATCTGCGAAGTGCCCACACCATCACAAGACTACATGGATTACAAGCTCATTGCCGTGTTCAACATGGGATTAGTCTATCTGGAATCCGGTCGCCATACATGGTTATGGCTCATCGTCGATCCTCTTCATCCAACATTTCTGTCTGATGCTATAGTGCACGATGGCATCGTTTATGCGGCCGACTCATAGATTGGCTGCCTATACTGGTGGAATCTATCGTCGTGTAATTGTTCTATCTCATCTCATCTTTACCTTAAGAATACGACTGCCTGTTCATTGTTACAAATTTAGAATATATAGTATGTCTATAACCACATCATTGCTATATGTTCCTCTCATTTCCTAGATTTTTATGACCACACATGTTATTGTTAGAGTTGATATGAGAACAATTGGCATCTAATGATTGTTAGAATAGATATTATGAGTATAACCTCATGATTGCTATATGTTACTATCATTTCTAGGATTTTTTATAACAACGCATGTTATTGCTTAGAGTTGATATGATAACTGTAGTAAGTGCTATGGTAGAATATGAGTAGGCCCTGTCATATCTGTTTTCCTCTCATAGTTACATGATGTTTGAACCATGATATATTGCTAGAATATGAAAGCCTTTAGCTTATTTTTTTAACTTGGGGTATGATTATGACCACGACATTGCAATTCTCTGTCTATGATATGTGTCACTGTTATAATAATCTTAATTCCACACATACTCTGAACATGATTGTTTATTTTTGTCCTTTTGGTCTCCAATTTGAATTGTTGCAGCAGACGCAAATGCGCCGGCCTTCATGATTCCAGGACCTGGAATCATACCAGCCGATGCGTGGTGGTTTATCGCTTGTTCAGCTGACGGCAGTCATTTGATGCTCATTTGCATGTACCAAATTGACCAAACCATTTCATCAAACCACATGCAGTACAATGCCTGGGGCGTTCGTGACATTGATGGCTATGGCTGCTTCGTGTTCGAGAAAGATCCCAACTCCGTTGGGCCAGGCGTATTCAACTGGAGGCGGGTTTACAGCCTCAGCAACCACTCCATGTTCCTCGGGCTCAATTATCCGATCATCCAACCAATCATCGATCATATCACCGGTGATGATTACCATGCTATGCAACTTCCATTCGCCAGGGGGAACTGTGTTTACACATCATACCATGGGTTTCATGAATCACCATATCCAGAGATTCGTCGACACAGCTTGTTGCCAGATAATCTTCAATGTGTGAAAGGCATCAAGCTTCCATGTGATGGATGGCTTTTGCAAACCCGACATGCGGCGATGTAGTTCAAGCCAACAGCAAATATGCACAACTTGATTCGTACCGATATCTAGACTGAGCCATGTGTCCTGCTGCTGTAACATGATCCTCTTTTGTTGGATATTATGTACTGTTGTTAGTTTGAAGCACTCCTCTGGTTAGAAGGATAGATACCTTTCTGGGATCAAGTGCATCCCAACTCACCTGCGTAGGATGTACTGATAATGATGATGGAGATGCTGTGCAGAAGCCATATATATATATATATATATATATATATATATATATATATATATATATATATATATATATATATATATCAATTAGGATTCAAGTGTGTACTTGTTGGTGAAAGTGTTGTCCAATGGGAATTATATTTTGTATTACTCATGTAGCCTACAAAGTCTGTCGCACAGCCTTTTAACTTCTTACCCCATTTCTAAATTTGTACTAGTCCTCTATACCGTATATTGCGCTACTCGTACTACTACCTCCCTCCTGGTTTACTGGTCCCCTTCGTAATTTGTGTCAAATTTTGACCATAAATTTCACTAACTAAATGTTAATGCATGTCACAAAAAATTATATCGTTTTATTCGTATTTGAACATAGTTTCCAATGGAATAATTTTCGGTGACATGCATTGACATTTTGTTAGTTAAACCTATGGTTAAAATGTGACACTAAATACGACTAGTAAGTAGTACAGTAGCAGTACTAGTATACATCGGTCAAATTATTCATCATGTCCACACATTGAATTGACGTGACAACACACTGCGTGTGAGGTGACACAAGATTCCCGGCGGCGTCTTTGGGTATTGTGGACTTCAGATTTGGAGTACCACTTATCTGCCGAAATCTTTCATCATTCACTTAAAACAGTCGATTGATCATACATTGAGTACCATATAACTGGAATTAACCGATGCAAGTCCAAGAAGGATTGGCCGGTGCTACCGGCTGGCGTCAAGTTCGATCCCACGGATAAGGAGCTGATCGAGCACCTTGAGGCCAAAGTGACTGCTGACAGCGCGAGATCTCACTCTCTCATCGATTTGTTGATACCAACCATCGACAGCGAGCACGGCATATGCTACACCCATCCTGAGAAACTTCCAGGTAAGACACCGATTGGCCGTCTACTTGCACAAACATATTCCTTTGTTTATAGCTCTATTTTTCTTTTTAGACGCAAACCTAGTGAAGCAATTACAATTTGACAGTTAATAAAAAGTGAAACAAGTGACTGCAACATGCCAAAGATGTTATGAAAATGCCAACCACGTACACTAAAACCTGTATTCGACAATACTGCAGGTATCACACTGAGTGGCCTAAGCAAACATTTATTCCAGCGCAATTCCAGGGTGTTCAAAAGGGGCACGTGGACGCGTCGCAAGATACAGTCGGAGTGTGGCATGTGACACCCCAAAATTTTGGCCTTGTTTCATTTATTAAAACGTTGCCAGGAAATAAAAAATTTCCAATTGTCAAGTTTTACCTTTTATGATTTTGGATTTTTGCTTCAAGTGGGAAAAGACCTTCAAAGGTATGGTTGGACTTGATTGCTCTCTATGACAAAACAATTATTTATCAGTGGATTCAAATGTTGCAAGATTTATTTCTTCAAAGTTTTCTTCCTTTAAAATGGTTTCTTTTGCATTTGGAGCCTATTTGCACTACAACCTCTTGACAAATGCTTTTAAAAATTCCACCAAAAATTGGGGATGTCATGTGAGGGTTCCACATCACTTTTATGCAAAAATACCTGCTGGCTATTGGAGATTTTGAGCTCTTCACCAACTTTTTCAATTTGGTCCAGTAGGCACTTTTGCACTGCAACCCTTTTAAATATTTCTTTAAAAATTCTTCCAAGTGTTTGGAGATGTCAATGGATGCATACAATTCATCTTCAAGCAAAAACCCAATGTTGTTCTTTGGAAAATTTGAGTGGATCAACCTCTTTTGCATTTTGGCTCACTTTGGTGATTTGTACTGCAACCATATTTTTCCTTGCTCCAGTGACCCTGGGCTTTTTCCTACTTGTAGCCCTTCCTACCAAACTCTTAAGTCCAGGAGATTGGGCTCATTGGAGGTTTTGAAGTGCATGTTCTAAACCCTTCTTCTTTCTGTCCAAAACTGGAGTTTTGCAAAACTTGCACTAGCAACTTTCTGTTTTTGCCAAACTAATTGTACCACCATCTCCTGCATCTAAAGAGACACTTATCTGGAGATTTTGGCCACTCCAAGAGTTGCCTAAGTGCACTTGGCTTTCTGTCGAACACCTGGTGTGCACAGTCTGTATTGGCATGAGTTCTTTTTTTTGCACTGTGGACTTGCTCCTAGGACACATCAATCATGTCCACTGATCTCCTAGCCACCACTATCCTTGTTCTGTTCCTTGCCAGCTACACCCTCGGGCTCTAGAGCGCGCTGGCATTTCGTCGAACAGGTGCCGTGCGTGCTCTGGGCGCGCCCAGAGCGCACGTTTTGCACGCGCGCGCACTGCGCCGACACGCCGCACTGCCACACTCGACGCGACCCGACCCTGGCTCCCTCTGCATCGCTGAGCCGCGCACTAGCCGCCCCCCTGCTCCACGATCCCTCTGGCGTCCTGCTGCGCCGCTGGCCGTGCCCTTGGCGGCACGCCGGCGTCGGCAGCGGATTCCGCCGCGGACGGCGCCGCCCAAGCCACCAGCGCACGACAGCTGCCTCAGAGCACAGGCCGTGCTTATCCTCCCACTCGTCGGAACGTGTTCGTCGCCGCCAAGATGCCCTGCAACTACAGTAACGGCTGTCGCCGGTGATCCTATCTTCTTCCGCCACGGTCCAGCCTCGCCACGATATATAAAGGGTCCCCGAGCCCCTCTGAGCACTCACGCGACCTCAGAACCACCCCGTAGAGCTCCCCTAGCAGTAGATTGACCGGAGAGGACCGTCCTCCCCAACTCCGGCCAGCTCGGCCGCCGCCAAGCCCCGGCGCGATTCGTCTCAACCAGCCACCCTTTCGCCAATCCAGCGCCACCAAGATCTTCCCCGTAGTCTCGCGGAGCTGCCCAGCTACCCAACTCCGGTCGGAGACCCCCGGAGCCCCAAAATCACTTCACCACCGTAGCCTTTCTCCGCCGCGAAGCTCGCCGCCGGCGATTCCTGCCACCTCCGTCGACCCATCAACCACCCCGAGGACCGCCTCGGTCTTGCCGTTCCATCCCCGCCCTTGGATGCCCTCGAGGAGCCGCCGTTCGTCGCCGGCGATCGCCGGAGCCTCGCCACCGTTCGGGCACAGAAAAGGGAGGGAGAGGGAGACCAGTCAAACCTGACTAGTGGGCCCTCTGGACCCACTGTCAGCGACCCGCACGTCCGCCCTCCCTTTGTTTAAGTGGAGGCGCAAAACCGCGAATGCATTTTCCCTGCTGCGTAAGCGTATTTCTCTTCTGAAGCGTTTTCCTTTTTCTGGTTTTATTTAAAAACAGAGTTGACCAAACTTTGACTGGCTATAACTTTTAAAATAATACTCCAAATAAGTTGATTCTTTTTCCTATCTCTCTCAAATTTCATCTAGTTTATTTTAAGATTTATTTCAAAAATATTTGAGACAAGTTTTGGTACTGTGTTTGAAATATTTGTAATTGTGTATTTTTCAAAATAGGATTTTTGGAGGGAAAGGAAAGCTTCCAATAAGTGCATCCTTTGCATACTCTTGAAGGCAAGCATTTCTGAACTCTGGCATAATATTTTGTTGTGGTGTTTGGATGTGATCACAACACCTTTGACTTGGAGTATGTGATAGTTTATGTACCGATATAGTCTCGTGCATGAGTGCACTTTGGAGTTGTTTTGTGGTCAGCAATGGATACACTAGTGATTTGGGTCATCCTCGTGAGCTTCTCTTGCATACCGGTAGGAAGCCGGGAAAGTCGTGGTCTTGGGTAGACACGAGCTTGTCCCTAATCCCTCGTTGAGACGAGTATGCCCGGCATAGCATGGTGAGGCTCGAGGAGTGATGATTTATTTCACTAGTGGTGATATGTTTGGTGGGTGCCTGGACCACCTGAGTCGGTTGTAGACCGAGTTTGGGTCAATAGCTTCCTTTTGTTGGTACCACCACTTGTTCTTGCAGGGGACAGGGTATGGTTCAGTAGGTTGTCAACCCCTGTCCAAAGCACACACCGTACAGAGAGGCCGTGATGAAGGTCCCGTGGCCACGGATTAAAGCCTGTCATTCGGTCCGGGGGCATGGGTGTTTTGGTTGTAGCCGAAGGGGATAGCTTCCCCAGTTTGCGCGCGGTATAAATTTTGTGATCCCATGCTACGTCGAGGTTGTAGCCTCCCCACTTAGAGTTTTGCTTGGCAGGTGTCGTGGGTGATTCCAGGCACTGGTGAGTTAAGCTGGTGTGTGCAAGTCGGGCGTGTTTTCAATCAAAAGACCGTAGACGGAATTAGTCCAGAGGGACTAAGTAAACCCGTTACTCGTGGAAAATGGTACTCCCTCTGGAGAGGATACATCCTGTCAGATAGTCATGTTCTTGAGTAGAAACCACAGTCTGAGTTGAGTCTTGTAACGGTGTTCGGATGGAGAACGATTCATCTAGAACTCTGTAACGGTATTCGGATGGAGATACGGCCTGATTAAATTATCGGTTTTCGGATGGAGAAACGACTCTACTAAATTTTGTTTATGACTATGACACGTATGGATTGTGATCTTTATTATTTTTGGACTAACCATTTATATTATGTATATTATTGAGTATCCCTGGGATGGTCCTACCTCCTGGATATTCACTGTAATTATTTTTCTTATAAGCCCTTTATGCGGTATCGCTCAGACGCCCGACTGCGGCGTGCTTGTTTTTCATTATATCTTTTATAAGCCCTTTATGCGGTGTCGCTCAGACGCCCGACTGCGGCATGCGTGTTATTCATTTATCTTTTATAAGCCCTTTATGTGGTGTCGCTCAGACGCCCGACTGCGGCATTATTTTTATTTCTGCATTTTCCGCTCGAGGAGTCATTCAGACACTCGTTTGGCACCAGTAATATTATTTCTGCATTTTCCGCTCGAGGAGTCATTCAGACACTCGTTTGGCACCAGTATTATTATTTCTGCATTTTCCGCTCGAGGAGTCATTCAGACACTCGCTTGGCACCCAGTATTTTATTTTGGTATATTTTAACCATATGTGTGCATCATGACCTTTCATATATTTCGTGGCAGATGTGTGTTTTATCTAGTTTAACTCGGAGCATGTTTGATATATTATACCCGTGTTCCTAATGTTTGCGAGTACATTCAAACGTACTCAATGGCTTGTCCCTGGCTATTGTCTTGGCCAGATTTCTCGCTCGGAGACGAGCCACGCGGTGACAACCTCGAAGCCTACGTGTTGACGTTTGCAGCCTCGCGAAGATAGGAATTATCCTGGTCAGCTGTTCTTGTGGGAAATGGAGTCCCATAGACGCAGATGTACCCAATCGCTTCCACCCTCAACCACTAGCAAACCAAATGTTGTACTCCTAGGCCTGAATGGTCTTGTACTACATATTTTTGTACTTGCTTGGAATTCTTGTATCAAGTTGGTACCTCATCAGCTAACAGAAATCCTGGGGTTGATGAGCACACAGGCCGTTTTTCTGGGAATTTATATCCCAAAATCCGGTCGTGACATGGCATGCACGCGATGTGGCACAAGACCAGCAATACCTTGCCGATGGTGGTCAACGGCCGGCAGACGGGCAGCAAAAAGGTTCTGGTGGTGCACACCAAGAAGAACTTCAACCAGCAGAGGACCAACTGGGTGATGCACCAGTACCACCTCGGGGACCTGGAGCAAGAGAAGGAGCGGGAGCTGGTCCTCTGCAAGATTTTCTACCAGACGAACACTAGGGCCAGGAGTAAAAAGATTATAAGTTAGTTTGGTATTGGTACTTGTACTACCTTGTCGTCCGCAAGTTGGTATTGTTGTTAACGATCTTTCGGTATGAACTTGGCATTTGCTTCCAACCATCATGCCGAGGGTCCGCAAGCTGAATCATTTGTTTCGAAACGAATTTTCAGGCACCTGATTTTTATTTGATGGGTAGCATAAGCACCTGCCGTTCGAATTCCCGGTTCTCCAATTTTTTTTGAAACAAGTGCATGCACTTATTATCACGATGAAAAAACAATATACCTGTTGCATCCCAGTTACCAGTCCGTACTTGCAGAATTCTCTCGTTTGTTGAGCAGGTATATTGTTTTTTTAGGTCGAGCAAGTTTCAACTGGGCTATAGACTGCCCAGGCTTGGTTTTGTTTTCAACAGGCCCAGCCCATAACGACAACGGGGCACAAAGATGCAGCAGGTATCTACTAGCCTCTGGCCCGCCATCGTTAGTTATATTTTGTCTTACAACATCCACAGGCAGTTTTTTTACTAAATCAAACACACAACCCAGTTCTGTTTTCCTCTTGAAACGCCATGTCCTACATCCGTTTTCTAATCTCTACCTATAGTTTTACTAGTTCATATACACGTATCATTATATTGAAAATACATAAAGTTCCCTTTTCATATTTACATCCTTATTTTTGTTGTTGTTCTCCCTCCCAGCGCTGATTTCTTTACCACTGGTTTTCCCTTAAACCAACTCAATTGTCCCATGTCTTATTTGCTTACAAAAGCAAAACGATTTTTTTGGAAAATCAATAAGTTCTTAAAAACATGTTTATCATTTCGGGATTACAACAGTTCGGACTCCACCGAAATATGCAAAATAAGGTTGAACTTTTTGACCGTGGTCCTGGGCAGAAAATGGGCTGTAATAAATTACTTAAGAATTAGCAAATGGGCTGCAAATTATATTTTTTTTAGCAAATGGGCTCTATGTTGTCTGCCACAGATTTGGAGGCTGACTTGTGGGCCTACTAAGTTCATGCGTACACAAGGTTTCACAAAAAAAGAAACTTAGTCAACAATCAACTCTACTAGCGTCAGACCGTTAGATTTCAATCTAACGGCAATCGTGCTTCTTCAGTCTCTGATCTTCCTGCTCCAACCGCCCAAACCAGTGCCGGTGGAACCGCCTGCTCCCGCCTCCCGTCGCCGACTGCGCTGCCGGGCAGGCCTCACGGTCCCACCATACTCGCATCCCTGGCCTGTCTATCCCTCTACTCACCCACACCTCCTGTTATTTTTCGGCGACGGCAGCCGAACCAATCAACCCTCGTACTCCCCACCGCGTGGGCAGCCACTGCCATGTCTTCCCCGGCTCCATGTCATTCCCTTCATAGGCCTCGCCGTCGTCCACCGCCCTGGTGCTCTCGGCGCGGCGTGGTCAACGTGGTCAACGAACGACATCCATCAGAAGTGGACTGTACGTGGAGAGGCTGACAGCTGGGTCCACGGCCGCACACAAGGAAATGCCTCCTTATTACGCGAAAATAATGATTCCTCCACCTAACATCTGGGACCAACCGGAAGGGCCTCTGTATTTCGCGAAAAAAACGTTCCCCCCGCTGACAGCTCGGACCCACCACTATATCTTCGCACGCAAGGAAGTGCATCCTTATTACGCACAAAAAAATGAATACGCCCCTGCTTGGGAGGCTGACTTGTGGGCCTACTAAGTTGACGGGGACGGAGGGCTTTGTCAACTTAGTCAATATGAATGATTCTAGCTCCAGTGACCATACGATGTCCATCCAATGGTCGTAGTGCTTCTTCAACCTCTGGTCTTCTTGCTCCAGCCGCCCAAACCAGCGCCGGTCGTGCCGCGTGCTCCTGCCTCCCGTGGCCGGTTGTGATGCCGCGGAGGCCTCACCGCCCCCTACTACTCCCACCGCTGGCCAGGCCATCCGCCACTACTCACCCACACCCCCTGTTATTCTGCGGCGATGGCAGCCTCACACCGCAGCCGAACCAGTGAACCCTTGTACTCCTCTCCGCGTGGGCTTCCACTGCCGCGTCTTCCCCGGCTCTGCGTCGTCCCCTTCCTAGATCTCGCCGTCGTCCACCACCTTGGTGCTCTTGGCGTGGCGTGGTCAACATGGTCAAGGAACGACTTCCATCGAAAGAGTACTGTATGTGGAGAGGCTGACAGCCGCGTCCACGGCCGCAGCAAGGAAGTGCCTCCTTATTACGCGCAAAATAATTATTCCTCCACCAGACAGCAGGGACCCACCAGACGGGCCACCGTATTTCGCAAAAAAACATTTCCCCCCTGACTGCTGGGACCCATCAGCTACATCTTCGCACGCAAGGAAGTGCCTGACAGTCGGGACCCACCTGGTCGAAGCATATGTAGCGATGTCATTCTGGTCGCGAACGTGTACGTATATACTGGTCGATGTAGAGGCGCGCACGTGTCGTAGTAGAGGCGCGCACGTGTCGTAGTAGAGGCGCGCACGTGTCATAGTAGAGGTGCGCACGTAGCATGTACACGTACGTACAGCAGCCAGGGTGCAAGAAAGTAAATACGACCACGTACGTACATACAGGCAGGGTCTCGAACGCCTACTCGCGCATACATACGGCCAGGGCTCGTGTACATGGCTGTGGCTGGGTTAGAACGGAGAAACTGCATCGTCGTCGTGTTCATGGGGAGGCAACAAAATGTGTCGTGTTCATCGGGAGGCAACGGAATGCGTTCTGTTCATCGGGAGCCAACCGGCTTGGACGGAACAAGCGATGGAAACGAGGCCTGGTGTACCGCAGAACGGAGGAAACGGCCTTGTGTTCGACCGACCACGATGGAAACGGGATCCTGTTCATCGGCAGGGGTCTGGCGTACCGCAAAACGGCGGAAACGGACCTCCTACGGTCGAAACAGGGTCCTGTTGATCGGGAGGGGTGTGGCGTACCGCGAAACGAAGGAATCGGACTTGTGTTGGAGCGCTACGGTCGAAACGGGGGTCCTGTTCATCGGGAGGGGTGTGGCGTACCGCAAAACGGGACTCCACGGGATACTGTTCATCTCCACCGTCGTCGTCCTCCAGCCTCCACGGGCTCCTGTTCATCCACCGTCGACCTCCTCCAGCCTCCACCTGCGACTGTTCATCCACGGGCTCATGTTCATCCAGCCTCCACCACGCGCTCCTCCACCGGCTACTGTTCAACCAGCCCTCTCAACGGGGGTCCTGTTCAACCACCCCTCCATGGGCTACTGTTCATCCGGCCCTCCACCGGCTACTGTTCAACCAGCCCTCCACCGGCTACTGTTCAACCAGCCCTCCACGGGGTCCTGTTCATCCAGCCCTCCACGGGGTCCTGTTCATCCACCGGCTCGATCGATCAGGGTCCTGTTCATCTAGCGGCAACGGCCTCTACTACCACGGGGTCCTGTTCATCCAACCCCCACCGGGAACTGTTCATCCAAACCCCCCAATAACGCTCACTGTTCATCAAGGGAAGGAGGCAGCAGTGCTCGATCGGCTTCAGTTAGCAGCAGTAGTGAAGGAATCACTCGAGTTCCGTTAACAACAAGGGATCGATCGATCACTCGGGTTCAGTAACGCGTAGCCTGCAGTGTAATCGCTCGGGTTCAGTTAGAGCCCAACGTGTCGCGCACACGTGCGTACGTACGAGAGAAACGCGCATCGCCCGGCCCCCGACCACCCACCTTAACCGGGAACTCCCTGATATTTTTCTCTCCCTCGCTTCTACCACGGTTTTTTCCGTCATGGATGGCCCAAAAATGTCATGCAGCCGCGTCTCCGGCCCGCCCAGGATGAAAATCCCATTTTCTGTCATGATTTTTTGTCATAGAAGTAGGACCCTACCCCGGGTTTTGTCACAATTATCATCATAGAAGTGTCATAAGTATGACAATTTTTTTCGTTCGGCCCAAAATGTCACGGATTGTCTTTTTTTGTAGTGATTTGATGTAACTTTTTTTTGTGGTGTTTGTTGGGATCCGATGAACTTTGAGTTTATGATTAGATCTATGTTTTTATCCATGAAAGTTATTTGAGCCTTTTGATCTCTTATATGCATGATTACTTATAGCCTCGTATTTCTTCTTCGAATCTTTGGTTTAGTTAGGCCAACTAGATCGATTTTTCTAGCCATGGGAAGAGGTGCTTTGTGATGGGTTTGGTCGTGTGTAGTTCTTTCCCAGTGACAGAAGGGGTAGCAAGACACGTATTGATCATTGCCATTAAGGATAACAAGATGGGGTCTATTTCTACATAAAAAGATCTTGTCTACATCATGTCATCATTCTTATTGCAATACTCCGTTTCTCCATGAACTTAATACACTAGATGCATGCTGGATAGCGGTCGGTGTGTGGAGCACTAGTGAAACCTACGGCCCCCGGTTCTCTTCTTTATTATATTTGTCTTCGTGATCTATTTTTCCTTGCTTTTATTTTCAGATCTATTAATCCAAAAACACAAAAATACCTTGATGCAATTTTTGTTTATTTATTTTATTTCGCGTTCCCGCGAGATCTATTTATCCAATATACTACAATTTTACCTTTCTTTCTACCCGTGAGGGATTGACAACCCCTCTCTCATGTCGGGTTGCAAGTATTTGTTCTTTGTGTGCAGGAGTTGTTTATGTGGTGTTGCGTGGTTCTCCTACTGGTTCGATAACCTTGGTCTCATCACTGAGGGAAATACCTACCGTTGCTGTGCTGCATCATCTGTTCCTCTTTGGGGAAATACCGATATAGTTCAAACCAACATCAAGCACATGCAACGGGTAAACCGAGCATGCTTAACCGGCGTAGCTAGCAAACTGAACATGGGTCCTTATAGTGAGCTAATAAGACAAGATACTCCTCATCGTCGGAGATATCGATGATGATTGGCTCCTTCGACATGGAATGTTGGGGAACATAGTATTTCAAAATTTTACTACGATCACGCAAGATCTATCTAGGATAAGCATAGCAACGAGTGGGGAGAGTGTGTCCACGTACCCTCGTAGACCGAAAGCGGAAGCGTTTAGTAACGCGGTTGATGTAGTCGAACCTCTTCGTGATCCAACCGATCCAAGAACCGAATGTACGGCACCTCTGCGTTCGGCACACGTTCAGCTCGATGACGTCCCTCGAGATCTTGATCCAGTTGAGGCCGAGGGAGAGTTTCGTTATCAAGACGGTGTGGCGATGGTGATGATGAAGTTATCAGCGCAGGGCTTCGCCTAAGCACTACGACGATATGACTGAGGTGTGTAACTGTGGAGGGGGGCACCGCACACGGCTAAGAGAAACTTGTGTGTTCTAGGGTGCCCCCTGCCCCCGTATATAAAGGAGGGGAGGGGGAGGCCGGTCGTCCCCGGTAGGGCGCGCCATGAGAAGGGAGTCCTACTAGGACTCCAAGTCCTAGTAGGATTCCACTTGGAGGAAAGGGGGAAGAAGGAAGGGAGAGGTGGAAGGGAAGGAAAGGGGGGCGCCGCCCCCTTTCCCTAGTCCAATTTGGACCCAAGGGGGGCGTGGCGCGGCCAGCCCCTTGTGGCCCTTCCTATCTTCCCACTAAGGCCCATGAAGGCCCATTAGTTCCCCCGGGGGTCCTGATAACCCTTCGGCACTCAATTTATCCGGTAACCCCCGAAACTCATCCGGTGTCCGAATAACATCGTCCAATATATGAATCTTCATGTCTCGACCATTTCGAGACTCCTAGTCATGTCCGTGATCTCATCCGGGACTCCGAACAAACTTCGGTCATCAAATCACATAACTCAAAATACAAATCATCATCGAACGTTAAGCGTGCGGACCCTACGGGTTCGAGAACTATGTAGACATGACCGAGACACATCTCCGGTCAATAACCAATAGCAGAACCTGGATGCTCATATTGGCTCCTACATATTCTACGAAGATTTTTATCGGTCAAACCGCATAACAACATACCTTGTTCCCTTTGTCATCAGTATGTTACTTGCCCGAGATTCGATCGTCGGTATCATCATACCTAGTTCAATCGTGTTACCGGCAAGTCTCTTTACTCGTTCCATAATGTATCATCCCGCAACTAACTCATTAGTCACATTGCTTGCAAGGCTTATAGTGATGAGCATTACCGAGAGGGCCCAGAGATACCTCTCCGATACACGGAGTGACAAATCCTAATCTCTTTCTATGCCAACCCAACAAACAGCACCAGAGACACATATAGAGCATCTTTATAATCACCTAGCTACATTGTGATGTTTGATAGCACACTAAGTGTTCCTCCAGTATTCGGGAGTTGCACAATCTCATAGTCAGAGGAACATGTATAAGTCATGATGAAAGCAATAGCAATAAACTAAACGATCATAGTGCTAAGCTAACGGATGGGTCTTGTCCATCACATCATTCTCTAATGATGTGATCCCGTTGATCAAATGACAACACATGTCTATGGCTAGGAAACTTAACCATCTTTGTTTAACGAGCTAGTCAAGTAGAGGCATAATAGGGACACTCTGTTTGTCTATGTATCCACACATGTACTAAGTTTCCGGTTAATACAATTTTAGCATGAATAATAAAAATTTACCATGATATAAGGAAATATAAATAACAACTTTATTATTGCCTCTAGGGCATATTTTCTTCAGTCTCCCACTTGCACCAGAGTCAATAATCTAGATACATATTAATGATTCTAACACCCATGGAGTCTTGGTGCTGATCATGTTTTGCTCGTGGAAGAGGCTTAGTCAATGGGTCTACAACATTCAGATCCGTATGTATTTTGCAAACTTCTATGTCTCCCTCCTTGACTAGATCGCGGATGGAATTGAAGCATCTCTTGATGTGCTTGGTTCTCTTGTGAAATCTGGATTCCTTCGCCAAGGCAATTGCTCCAGTATTGTCACAAAAGATTTTCATTGGACCCGATGCACTAGGTATTACACCTAGATCGGATATGAACTCCTTCATCCAGACTCCTTCATTTGCTGCTTCCGAAGCAGCTATGTACTCCACTTCACACGTTGATCACGCCACGACGCTCTACTTGGAACTGCACCAACTGACAGGTCCACCATTCAATATAACTACGTATCCGGTTTGCGACTTAGAGTCATCCGGATCAGAGTCAAAGCTTGCATCGACGTAACCATTTACGACGAGCTCTTTGTCTCCTCCATAAACGAGAAACATATCCTTAGTCCTTTTCAGGTATTTCAGGATGTTCTTGACCGTTGTCCAGTGATCCACTCCTGGATTACGTTGGTACCTCCCTACTATACTTATAGCAAGACACACATCAAGTCTGGTACACAACATTGCATACCTGATAGAACCTATGGCTGAAGCATTGGGAATGACTTTCATTTTCTCTCTATCTTCTGCAGTGGTCGGGCAATGAGTCTCACTCAACTTCACACCTTGTAACATAGGCAAGAACCCTTTCTTTGACTGATCCATTTTGAGCTTCTTCCAAATCTTGTCAAGGTATGTGCTTTGTGAAAGTCCAATTAAGCGTCTTGATCTATCTCTACAGATCTTGATGCCCAATATATAAGCAGTTTCACCGAGGTCTTTCATTGAAAAAATCTTATTCAAGTATCCTTTTATGTTATTCAGAAATTTTGTATCATTTGCAATCAACAATATGTCATCCACATATAATACTAGAAATGCTACAGAGCTCCCACTCACTTTCTTGTAAATACAGGCTTTTAAGTCTGTATAAAACCATATGCTTTGATCACACTATCAAAACGTATATTCCAACTCTCAGAGGCTTGCACCAATCCATAAATGGATCACTAGAGCTTGCACACTTTGTTAGCACCTTTAGGATCGACAAAACCTTCTGGTTGCATCATATACAACTCTTCTTTAAGATATCCATTAAGGAATGCAGTTTTGACATCCATTTGCCAGATTTCATAATCATAAAATGCGGCAATTGCTAACATGATTCGGACAGACTTAAGCATCGCTACGGGTGAGAAGGTCTCATCGTAGTCAACTCCTTGAACTTGTCGAAAACCTTTCGCGACAAGCCGAGCTTTGTAGACAGTAACATTACTGTCAGCGTCAGTCTTCTTCTTGAAGATCCATTTATTTTCTATTGCTTGCCGATCATCGGGCAAGTCAACCAAATTCCACACTTTGTTCCCATACATGGATCCCATCTCAGATTTCATGGCCTCAAGCCATTTCGCGGAATCTGGGCTCATCATTGCTTCCTCATAGTTCGTAGGTTCTTCATGGTCTAGTAACATGATGTCCAGAACAGGATTACCGTACCACTCTAGTGCGGAACATACTCTGGTTGACCTACGAGGTTCGGTAGTAACTTGATTTGAAGTTTCATGATCATCATCATTAGCTTCCTCACTAATTGGTGTAGGAATCACTGGAACTGATTTCTGTGATGAACTACTTTCCAATTCAGGAGCAGGTACAGTTACCTCATCAAGTTCTACTTTCCTCCCACTCACTCCTTTCGAGAGAAACTCCTTCTCTAGAAAGGATCCATTCTAAGCAACGAATATCTTGCCTTCGGATCTGTGATAGAAGCTGTACCCAACAGTCTCCTTTGGGTATCCTATGAAGACACATTTCTCCGATTTGGGTTCGAGCTTATCAGGTTGAAGCTTTTTCACATAAGCATCGCGGCCCCAAACTTTAAGAAACGACAACTTGGGTTTCTTGCCAACCAAAGTTCGTATGGTGTCGTCTCAACGAATTTATATGGTGCCCTATTTAACGTGAATGCAGCCGTCTCTAAAGCATAACCCCAAAACGATAGCGGTAAATCAGTAAGAGACATCATAGATCGCACCATATCTAATAAAGTGTGGTTACGATGTTCGGACACACCATTACGCTGTGGTGTTCCGGGTGGCGTGAGTTGCAAAGCTATTCTGCATTGTTTCAAATGAAGACCAAACTCGTAACTCAAATATTCACCTCCACGATCAGATCATAGAAACTTTATTATCTTGTTACGATGATTTTCCACTTCACTCGGAAATTCTTTGAACTTTTCAAATGTTTCCGACTTATGTTTCATCAAGTAGATATACCCATATCTGCTCAAATCATCTGTAATGGTCAGAAAATAACGATACCCGCCACAAGCCTCAACACTCATCGGACCGCATACATTATTATGTATTATTTCCAACAAGTCTGTTGCTCGCTCCATTGTTTCGGAGAACGTAGTCTTAGTCATCTTGCCCATGAGGCATGGTTCGCAAGTATCAAGTGATTCATAATCAAGTGATTCCAAAAGCCCATCAGCATGGAGTTTCTTCATGCGCTTTACACCAATATGACCTAAACGGCAGTGCCACAAATAAGTTGCACTATCATTATTAAACTTATATCTTTTGGCTTCAATACTATGAATATGCGTGTCACTACTATCGAGATTCAACAAAAATAGACCACTCATCAAGGGTGCTTGACCATAAAAGATATTACTCATATAAATAGAACAACCATTATTCTCTGATTTAAATGAATAACCGTCTCGCATCAAACAAGATCCAGATATAATGTTCATGCTTAACGCTGGCACCAAATAACAATTATTCAGGTCTAAAACTAACCGCGAAGGTAGATATAGAGGTAGCATGCCGACAGCGATCACATCGAATTTGGAACCATTTCCCACGCGCATCGTCACCTCGTCCTTAGCCAATCTTTGTTTAATCCGTAGTCCCTGTTTCGAGTTGCAAATATGAGCAATAGAACCAGTATCAAATACCTAGGCGCTACTACGAGAATTAGTAAGGTACACATCAATAACATGTATATCAAATATACCTTTCACTTTGCCATCCTTCTTATCCGCCAAATACTTGGGGCAATTCCGCTTCCAGTGACCAGTCCCTTTGCAGTAGAAGCACTCAGTCTCAGGCTTAGGTCCAGACTTGGGCTTCTTCACTTGAGCAGCAACTTGCTTGCCGTTCTTCTTGAAGTTCCCCTTCTTCCCTTTGCCCTTTTTCTTGAAACTAGTGGTCTGGTTAACCATCAACACTTGATGCTCCTTCTTGATTTCTACCTCCGCAGCCTTTAGCATTGCGAAGACCTCATGAATTGTCCTATTCATCCCTTGCATATTATAGTTCATCACGAAGCTTTTGTAGCTTGGTGGCAGTGATTGAAGAACTCTGTCAATGACACTATCATCAGGAAGATTATCTCCCAGTTGAGTCATGTGGTTGTGGTACCCAGACATTCTGAGTATATGTTCACTGACAGAACTATTCTCCTCCATTTTGCAGCTATACAATTTATTGGAGACTTCATATCCCTCAATCCGGGCATTTGCTTGAAATATTAACTTCAACTCCTGGAACATCTCATATGCTCCATGACGTTCAAAACGTCATTGAAGTCCCGGTTCTAAGCCGTAAAGCATGGCACACTGAACTATCGAGTAGTCACCAGTTTGCTCTGCTAGATGTTCATAACGTCTGGTGTTGCTCCTGCAGCGGGTCTTGCACCTAGCGGTGCTTCCATGACGTAATTCTTCTGTGCAGCAATGAGGATAATCCTCAAGTTACGAACCCAGTCCGTGTAGTTGCTACCATCATCTTTCAACTTAGCTTTCTCTAGGAACGCATTAAAATTCAAAGGAACGGTAGCACGGGCCATTGATCTACAACAACATAGACATGCAAAATACTATCAGGTACTAAGTTCATGATAAAATAAAGTTCAATTAATCATATTACTTAAGAACTCCCACTTAGATAGACATCCCTCTAGTCATCTAAATGATCATGTGATCCATATCAACTAAACCATGTCCGATCATCACGTGAGATGGAGTAGCTTTCAATGGAGAACAACACTATGTTGATCATATCTACTATATGGTTCACGTTCGACCATTCGGTCTCAGTGTTCCGAGGCCATATCTGCATATGCTAGGCTCGTCAAGTTTAACCCAAGTATTCTACGTGTGCAAAACTGGCTTGCACCTGTTGTATGTGAACGTAGAGCTTATCACACCCGATCATCACGTGGCGTCTCGGCACGACGAACTGTAGCAATGGTACATACTCAGGGAGAACACTTATACCTTGAAATTTAGTGAGAGATCATCTTATAATGCTATCACCGTACTAAGCAAAATAAGATGCATAAAGGATAAACATCACATGCAATCAAAATAAGTGATATGATATGACCATCATCATCTTGTGCCTTTAATCTCCATCTCCAAAGCACCGTCATGATCACCATCGTCACCGGTTTGACACCTTGATCTCCATCGTAGCATCGTTGTCGTTCGCCACCTATTGCTTCTATGACTATTGCTACCGCTTAGTTGCCGATTGCTTCTACACCTTGATATCCAAAGCAATTACATGGGGATTGCATTTCATACAATAAAGTGACAACCATAAGGCTCCTTCCAGTTGCCGATAACTTCTACAAAACATGATCATCTCATACAACAATTTATATATCATCATGCCTTGACCATATCACATCACAGCAAGCACTGCAAAAACAAGTTAGACGTCCTCTACTTTGTTGTTGCAAGTTTTACGTGGCTGCTGCAGGCTTAGCAAGAACCGTTCTTACCTACGCATCAAAACCACAACGATTTTTCATCAATTGTGCTATTTTAACCTTCAACCAGGACCGGGCGTAGTCAAACTCGATTCAACTAAAGTTGGAGAAACAGACACCCGCTAGCCACCTGTGTGCGAAGCACGTCGGTAGAACCAGTCTCATGAACATGGTCATGTAATGTTGGTCCGGGCCGCTTCATCCAACAATGCCGCCAAATCAAAGTAAGACGTTGCTGGTAAGAATGACTATTATCGCCCACAACTCTTTGTGTTACACTCGTGCATATAACATCTACGCATAGACCTGGCTCGGATGCCACTGTTGGGGAACATAGTATTTCAAAAAAATTCTACGATCACGCAAGATCTATCTAGGAGAAGCATAGCAACGAGCGGGGAGAGTGTGTCCACGTACCCTCGTAGACCGAAAGCGGAAGCGTTTAGTAACGCGGTTGATGTAGTCGAACGTCTTCGCGATCCAACCGATCCAAGTACCGAATGTACGGCACCTCCGCATTCAGCACAGGTTCAGCTAGATGACGTCCCTCAAGCTCTTGATCCAGTTGAGGCCGAGGGAGAGTTCCGTGAGCACGACGGCGTGGCGATGGTGATGATGAACTTACCGGCATAGGGCTTCGCCTAAGCACTACGATGATATGACCAAGGTGTGTAACTGTGGAGGGGGGCACCGCACATGGCTAAGAGAAACTTGTGTGTTCTAGGGTGCCCCCTGCCCCCGTATATAAAGGAGGTGAGGCCGAGGCCGGCCGGCCCCTGTAGGGCGCGCCAGGAGAAGGGAGTCCTACTAGGGCTCTAAGTCCTAGTAGGATTCCACCTGGAGGAAGGGGGCAAGAAGGAAGGGAGAGGGGGAAGGGAAGGAAAGGGGGGCGCCGCCCCCTTTCCCTAGTCCAATTCAGACCGAACGGGGGGGTGGCCAGCCCCTTGTGGCCCTTCCTCTCTCCCCTCTAAGGCCCATGAAGGCCCATTAGTTCCCCCGGGGGTCCTGATAACCCTTCGGCACTCAATTTATCCGGTAACCCCCGGAACTCATCCGGTGTCCGAATAACATCGTCCAATATATGAATCTTCATGTCTCGACCATTTCGAGACTCCTAGTCATGTCCGTGATCTCATCCGGGACTCCGAACAAACTTCGGTCATCAAATCACATAACTCAAAATACAAATCTTCATCGAACGTTAAGCGTGCGGACCCTACGGGTTCGAGAACTATGTAGACATGACCGAGACACATCTCCGGTCAATAACCAATAGCGGAACCTGGATGCTCATATTGACTCCTACATATTCTATGAAGATCTTTATCGGTCAAACCGCATAACAACATACCTTGTTCCCTTTGTCATCGGTATGTTACTTACCCGAGATTCGATCGTCGGTATCATCATACCTAGTTCAATCTCATTACCGGCAAGTCTCTTTACTCGTTCCGTAATGTATCATCCCGCAACTAACTCATTAGTCACATTGCTTGCAAGGCTGATAGTGATGAGCATTACCGAGAGGGCCCAGAGATACCTCTCTGATACACGGAGTGACAAATCCTAATCTCGATCTATGCCAACCCAACAAACACCATCGGAGACACCTATAGAGCATCTTTATAATCACCTAGCTACATTGTGATGTTTGATAGCACACTAAGTGTTCCTCCGGTATTCGGGAGTTGCACAATCTCATAGTCAGAGGAACATGTATAAGTCATGATGAAAGAAATAGCAATAAACTAAACGATCATTGTGCTAAGCTAACGGATGGGTCTTGTCCATCACATTATTCTCTAATGATGTGATCCCGTTGATCAAATGACAACACATGTCTATGGCTAGGAAACTTAACCATCTTTGATTAACGAGCTAGTCAAGTAGAGGCATACTAGGGACACTTTGTTTGTCTATGTATCCACACATGTACTAAGTTTGCAGTTAATACAATTTTAGCATGAATAATAAACATTTATCATGATATAAGGAAGTATAAATAACAGCTTTATTATTGCCTCTATGGCATATTTCCTTCATGGAAGAGGGCGAGGCCTCCGCATTGTGGGTGCCCTCGTCGTAGTGGTGAGTTGCCTCAGCCGCTCCGGGCACCAACCTGCTGGCTCTCAAGTTAAGGTAAGCACGTGCACGCTAAGAAAACACCTCGTAGTCTTCGTCGAAGGCACCGAGAGTGGCCTCAAGAAAACGCCACGAATTGTCGTTTAAAGCAGCCAACCGTGTCGTGGCGTCGATGCGCGATGCGTCGATGGTGGCCCTGATGTCTACTACACAACCTTCTTCTTGTAGACGTTGTTGGGCCTCCAGTGCAGAGGTTTGTAGGACAGTAGCTAATTTCCCTCAAGTGGATGACCTAAGGTTTATCAATCCGTGGGAGGCGTAGGATGAAGATGGTCTCTCTCAAGCAACCCTGCAACCGAATAACAAAGAGTCTCTTGTGTCCCCAACACACCCAATACAATGGTAAATTGTATAGGTGCACTAGTTCGGCGAAGAGATGGTGATACAAGTGCAATATGGATGGTAGATATAGGTTTTTGTAATCTGAAAATATAAAAACTGCAAGGTAGCAAGTGATAAAAGTGAGCGTAAATGGTATTGCAATGCTAGGAAACAAGGCCTAAGGTTCATACTTTCACTATATAGTGCAAGTTCTCTCAACAATAATAACATAATTGAATCATATAACTATCCCTCAACATGCAACAAAGAGTCACTCCAAATTAACTAATAGCGGAGAACAAACGAAGAGATTATTGTAGGGTACGAAACCAACTCAAAGTTATTCTTTCTGATCGATCTATTCAAGAGTCCGTAGTAAAATAACACGAAGCTATGCTTTCCGTTCGATCTATCCTAGAGTTCGTACTAGAATAACACCTTAAGACACAAATCAACCAAAACCCTAATGTCACCGAGATACTCCAATGTCACCTCAAGTACCCGTGGGTATGATTATACGATATGCATCACACAATCTCAGATTCATCTATTCAAACCAACACAAAGAACTTCAAAGAGTGCCCCAAAGTTTCTACCGGAGAGTCAAGACGAAAATGTGTGCCAACCCCTATGCATAAGTTCACAAGGTCACTGAAGCCGCAAGTTGATAACCAAAACATACATCAAGTGGATCACGTGAATATCCCATTGTCACCACAGATAAACACATGCAAGACATACATCAAGTGTTCTCAAATCCTTAAAGACTCAATCCGATAAGATAAATTCAAAGGGAAAACTCAATCCATTACAAGAGAGTAGAGGGGGGAACATCATAAGATCCAACTATAATAGCAAAGCTCGCGATACATCAAGATCGTGCCGAATCAAGAACACGAGAGAGAAAGAGAGAGATCAAACACATAGCTACTGGTACATACCCTCAGCCCCGAGGGTGAACTACTCCCTCCTCGTCATGGAGAGTGTCGGGATGATGAAGATGGCCACCGGTGAGGGATGCCCCCTCTGGCAGGGTGCCGAAACAGGGTTTCGACTGGATTTTGGTGGCTACAGAGGCTTGCGGCGGCGGAACTCCCGATCTAGGTTATGTTCTGGAAGTTTGGGGATATATAAGAGGTGTTGGCGTTGGGAACAAGTCAAGGGGGGCCACGAGGCGGCCACGAGGTAGGGGGGCGCGCCCAGGGGGTAGGGCACACCCCCACCGTCATGGTGGCCTCGGGACTCTTCTGGTCCATCTCCGGTACTCCGTGGGCTTCTTCTAGTCCAAAAACAATCTCCGTGAGTTTTCAGGTCAATTGGACTCCGTTTGGTATTCCTTTTCTGCGATACCCAAAAACAAGGAAAAAACAAAAACTGGCACTAGGCTCTAGGTTAATAGGTTAGTTCCAAAAATCATATAAAATAGCATATAAATGCATATAAAACATCCTAGATGGATAATATAATAGCATAGAACAATCAAAAATTATAGATACGTTGGAGACGTATCAGGCCTCGACGGCGAGGTGCTCCTCCAAGATCTGGGGATCGGCACGAATGGCAGCCATCGTGACCTCATCCGCGCGTGTGACCGCGATTTGGTTCTCCGCAGCCAAATGCTCCTTGATAACCCACAAGTATAGGGGATCACAACAGTTTTCGAGGGTAGAGTATTCAACCCAAATTTATTGATTCGACACAAGGGGAGCCAAAGAATATTCTCAAGTATTAGCAGTTGAGTTGTCAATTCAACCACACTTGGAAAACTTAATATATGCAGCAAAGTATTTAGTAGCAAAGTAGTATGGAAGTAACGGTAACGGTGGCAAAAGTAACGGAGCAGTTTTGTAGTAATTGCAACAGTGGCAACGGTAAAGTAACTAAGCAAAGATCAATATGTGAAAAGCTCGTAGGCATTGGATCAATGATGGATAATTATGTCAGATGCGATTCCTCATGCAACAGTTATAACATAGGGTGACACAGAACTAGCTCCAGTTCATCAATGTAATGTAGGCATGTATTCTGAATATAGTCATACGTGCTTATGGAAAAGAACTTGCATGACATCCTTTGTCCTACCCTCCCGTGGCAGCGGGGTCCTATTGGAAACTAAGGGATATTAAGGCCTCCTTTTAATAGAGTACCGGACCAAAGCATTAACACTTAGTGAATACATGAACTCCTCAAACTACGGTCATCACCGGGAGTGGTCCCGATTATTGTCACTTCGGGGTTGCCGGATCATAACACATAGTAGGTGACTATTGACTTGCAAGATAGGATTAAGAACTCACATATATTCATGAAAACATAATAGGTTCGGATTTGAATTCATGGAACTCGGGCCCTAGTGACAAGCATTAAGCATATCAAAGTCATAACAACATCGGTCTCAGAACATAATTGTTGGGGATGGTACTACTGAGTATAAACCGGCCAGGAGGGGCCGGGTTATGCCCATAAGGAGTTAGTCATATTTGATGCCCATGAAGGCAAGGAGTATGGCGCTTTATGGAGGAGATCTAACACGGAGGCCCAGGGCCCAAAGGCGGATTAGGGCCCGTAGACATAAACCGCCAGGTGATATGTAACTTGTGTTGTAAGATAAGAAAGGGTAGAAACCGAGCCGGACACGTTTATGAGCCGGCCTCGGGATTCTATAAACCATCGGGCATCAACCTGTGTATATAAAGGGACAACCCGGCGGCGGTTTAGGAGAATGGACAACAACTCGAGAGCCAGGCATAGCGGATTCGCTCCCTGGTCATGGAAACCCTAGCAATTCCACAACAACTGGATTAGGCCTTTACCTTCACCGCAAGGGGCCTTACCAGTATAAACTCCTTGTGACCTTTGTCCCGCTTTAACCCCTTTAAGCTAACCCATCGCGATGGCTCCACGACTAAGTCCTTTCACTAGGACATCTGTCGTGACAAAACCACGACAGTTGGCGCCCACCGTGGGGCTATCGCACGATGGTTTCAAGTTCTTAGAGGGCAGCTTCGAAGGGCTCAAGGGATACGTGGTGGGCCGGATGACCAAGAGTCGTCGTGGCAAGCTGACGCAGGCTGGGGCCCCGAGCCCGGCTCAATTGAGTACGGGTACCGGGTCCCATTCGGCGGCATTCATGTCTTCATTGGCAAGATCGGCGAACCGGGCCCTGAGCCGGACATCTGCACCGACATCGTCGAAACGGCTCAGTGTGCAAGACCCGCCCGGGTTCGGCCTGCTATGAAACATGCCTTCGTGGGAGTTATCCACGGAGCGGAATCTGAGGATAGATCGACATCTGGTGGTGAAACCGTCGTTTACTCTAATGACGAGTCATCTACCGGAGAGACTGAGTCATTGTACCAGCTGCAAGATGGCTGGTTTGGGGTTGTTTCGATGGCGACAGTATTTTGGACCCCTTTTGTCGGTGGGAAACGACACCTATGAGATCACGAGGATCCCTTCTGCGGTTGCGGGGTGCTGGGTGGTGAGGAGAGCAGGATTAGGAGTCAGTACAAGCACGCGAATAGTTTACCCAGGTTCGGGCCGCAGAGATGCGTAATACCCTAGTCCTGCTTGGATGTGTATATCTGTGTTCTTGAGGTTCTCAAACTAGCTACCAGGGGCGTAACTTGTCCAATAGTCCGAATCCTTCTCATGGATGCCCTGGGTCTCCTTTTATAGACAAAGGGATCGCCACAGTGGCACCAGGAGGTGGCATCGGGGTACTGTGGTTAAGCTTATCGCTAGCTATTACGGGACAAGACGCATTTAATGCGTAGCTTAGGTGTCCTCTTGCTTTATCGGGGACGGGAGCGAGGCCCGTCCCGTCCGTCGCCGCTCCTCCTCGCTTCGACACGCGCCCTGGCCAGCGATGCATGCGGCGCCATGTAGGCAGGCAAGCAGCTGAGGTGGCACAGTGGTGGAGCCTTCACGAAGATCTGCATGCCGCCACGCAGGCGTGTGCTGAGTTGGCCTGGAAGCTGCATGTTGCCACGCAGGTGCCTGCCCAGCTGGTTGAGCTGGCAGCTGCATGTGAACGGCGGTGGAGACTTGGTTGGTGCAGGCCTGGCAGTGGCCCCGCTGACGCCGTTGGCAATGGCCTTGCCGGGTGGCCCGGCAAGGGTCTTTCTGTGGCGCGCTGTCGTCTCTGGCAAGGATCTTGCCGGGGGTCTCGTGGGTTTCCTCGGCAGGAATCTTGTCGAGGATCGTTGCCTCCCAATCCTCATCTGATCTTGAATATTCTTTCTTCACAAAGATCTGCATGCCACCATGGAGGTGCCTCCCGAGCCCTGGCCCAACGTGGTTGATGGTGTTGGAGGCGGTGAGCTCGAGGGTGGCTCACTCCGCTGGTGTGGGCGAGCCGCCCCGGCAAGGGTCTTGCCGGGAAACCTGCTTCGTCCATCTGCTCTCTGTGGTCTCGGTCTTTGGCGTTGTGCTGATTGTTTCTGTGGCTCCGGCCCTCTCCCTTGCCCTGCTTAGCGTGGTCGTGGCCGCGCAGCTCCGACTGCCCGTGCACTTAGTAAGGGGTACTAAAATAGAACCCCTATTTTAGTACACCGACAGGAGCCCCCGGGCCTGGGCCACACATAAGCGCGGTGCGGTTGTTGGGCTAGGCCCAAAAACAGTGTGCGGGCAGGCGGGGTGGTTTTTACCACGGTAATTTTCCGTCCGCTGCGCTTCCCCACGACCCGCTTTGATTGTGTGACGTGGGGGTTGCGCGCGCGGGTGACCGAAGCATGCTGACGCCATCTGTGGCGAACAGTAAAGAGGCGGCCTACGTGTCTCTTCGAGACCGCAGGGCCGCTGCTCATTTACTCTCCGCACTTGGGGAACCGCTGCTCCACGCGTCCCATTACGCCCGTCTCTTGCGCCACGTTCGCTACATGCATGACGCAGAGCGAATGACAGGCGCACGGGATACGGGAAGTCGCGCGCGCGTGGGTCAATTCCCACGCGCCTTCAATTGGGCGGGGAGGGTGGTCGACGGCCCCGCCCGCTGTCACTTCAATGAGCCGGATTGGCCGAAAGGGGCGGCCAAGCCCCGCCCCCTCCCCTTTATAAAGAGGGGAGCAGGAGGAACGGTGCCTCTCAATCCTTCGGCACCTGCTTCTCTCCATTCCTGCTCCCTCCTTCCTTCTGCCATGGCGAGGGGGCGCGGCGACGCTTTATCGGTGGCTGCGAGGGTCTCGGCTAGATAACGCGTCGCTCCTCCCCAAGAGCTCGTGGTGGCAGAGCCAGCCATTAGAGGAAGGGGGAGGGGGCCGAGGTCGAGGCCGTCGCGGTGCTCGGGGAAGAGGAGGATGGGGCGGCGCATCGGCCTCGCCTCCACCAGCGGCCCCTCCCCCGGCGGAGGGCCACGTCCAAGCTGCGCCAGCCGCCACGCTGTCGTCTTCGTCTCCCGACCCCATTTGCGCGGGAGATGGAGCTGGACCCGCTGCAGGCACTGCGGCTGCATATGAGGGGCTACGGGAACAGCGGTACATGGGCCGACGTCGAGTTCCCCGCCCCTCACGTCATGTATCTTCGCCGAGGGTGGAAGACCTTTTCCCGCATCCACAGCCTGACGGAGGGGCTCACTCTCCATTTCAAGTTAATGGAGGGCGGCCTCCTCTCCGTCAAGGTCTTTGGGAACTTCGGTACTCGCGTAAGGTGCTGCGTGGAGAGCTCCTCTGATGACGAAAACTCCTCCTCGAGCGAGACTGACAAGGAGGACAGCGGCAGCGACGACGAGGGTAACGAGCGGCAGGACGACGGGTCCGACTAGGCGTCGGGCGCGCCGCTACGGGGTGATACTGGCGACCCCATCGTCCGTGTCGCTAGCTCCTTGAACTTCTCGGGGTCGCCTCCTTGGGCGGCTGGCTTGGGAGGCCGGAGAAGACAAAGAGGGCAGGTGGCGGGCCGTCAAGCCGGAGTACGCGGGCACCGACGCCTTCGTCGCGTATTGCCGGTCCTGCCGCCTCGTCTTCTAGCTCTTCTCCCGTCATCATCATCACCAGCTTCCCTTTGGGGTGGCCACCGGGATGTTCTCCTGGTGCCTTCTGCTGCTCATACATCGCCTAGGCGCCCCTTTTGCTTTATTGTTTCATTTCCTGAGGAGAGGGACAAGAAAGGGGTTACGGGCACCTTATCTTTTTTTAACTTATAAGCTTGCAGGCCTTATTTAGATCTAAAACCTGTAATCTCCCTGTTCATGTTTTTCACTCCGTATGAACTGTACCTGTACGGGATGTTTTAAAAAAAAGGGATGTTTGCCGGGTCTTTCGTTCATGGGTGAAACCCGCGACAAGGAGCGAATCCTTGTTATTATTCAAGATAAACGTTTTTCGCCCGGCAAGGCATGTAACCCTCTGTACAAAGCCAGGCGCTTGTACAAAAGGTGGCTTGCCGGGAGGCCCAGCAGCCGCGCCTTATGGGTAAAACTTGCGAAGATGCTCGATGTTCCAGGAGTTGCTCACTGGAATGGCATCTTCGGTCTCCAGGCAGACTGCGCCGGGCCTGGTGACTTGTGTTACCCGATAAGGGCTTTCCCACTTCGGCGTCAACTTGTTGGAATTCTTGGCCGACTGAATGTGCCGAAGAACAAGGTCGCCTTCCTCAAGGCTCCGGGCATGAACCTCACGGCTATGGTAGCGGCGCAAGGCTTGCTGGTAGCGTACTGCTCTCACAGCCGCCCGGAGACGATCTTCCTCAAGGAACGTTGCGTCATCTTGCCGCAATCTCTCTTGCTCAAGCTCATCATAGGCGAGCACTCGAGGTGACCCGTATATGAGTTCCGTGGGGAGAACTGCTTCTGCCCCGTAGACCAGGGCAAAGGGTGTCTGGCCGGTGGCTCGATTTGGCGTTGTTCTGATCGACCAAAGAACCGCCGGCAACTCGTCAATCCAGCGCCTTCCACTCTTGCGCAGCCTATCAAAGGTCTTCGTTCTTAAGCCTCACAGAACTTCAGCATTTGCTCTCTCTGCTTGGCCGTTGCTCCGTGGGTGTGCCACGGAAGCAAAACAGACCTTGCTGCCGAGATCCTCAATGTACTGCATGAAGGCGTGGCTTGTGAACTGTGTGCCGCTATCGGTGATGATCCTGTTGGGTACACCAAAGCGGCAAACCAGCCCTTTGAAGAACTTGATGGCTGACTGCGTTGTCACCTTCCTCACCGCTTCCACCTCTGGCCACTTTGTGAACTTGTCGATTGCAACGTACAAGTACTCAAAGCCCCTGACGGCACGAGGGAAAGGGCCCAATATGTCGAGCCCCCAGACCGAGAAGGGCCAGGAGAGAGGGATGGTTTGAAGGGCTTGAGCTGGTTGATGGAGCTTCTTCGAATGGAACTGGCACGCTTCACACTTGGTTACTAGTGCCGTCGCATCCTGGAGGGCAGTGGGCCAGAAGAAACCTTGCCGGAAAGCCTTGCCGGCAAGGGCCCTCGACCCTATGTGGGAGCCACATATGCCTCCATGTATCTCTGCCAACAGCTCTAGTCCTTCCTCCCGGGAGATGCACTTCAATTTCACCCCATTCGGCCTTTTTCTGTACAAGACATTGTCAACGAATTGGTACAGAGGAGACCGGCGGGCTACTCTCTCTGCCTCTTCCAGCTCCTCAGGAAGCTCTCCTATTTGGAGGAATCGGACGGTGTACTACGCCCATGCCAGAGCCTGTGGCTCGACGGCAAGGACCGAAGGCATCTCTTCTACTATGGGAGCGGCTGTCTCTACGGCCATGGCCTCAGGCCCTGCCGGAGTCGGTTGCCCTGCGGCAGGATCGGCATCCATGGCAACATCTTCGCCAGCGGCTCCGGGGAGCTCGGTGGGGAAGTACTTGCCGGGGCCTAGCTTCCTCCGCTTGTTCTGCCCGGTTGATGGTTCGATGGATGGTTGAGTTAACTGAAGCACAAAAGTACCTAGTTCCACAGGTAGCTTGAGGGCAGCATGCTTTGACAGGTAGTCGGCGATGTTGTTCTCCGTCCGAGGGACATGCTCTGCTTGTATACCGTCAGAGCGCTCCTCTAGTTTCCTCACTTCATCCATGTAAGCTTCCATCAACGGGCTTTGATAATCTTTGTTGATCTGCCTGACGACGAGCTGCGAATCACCCCTGACGATGAGCTTTTTGACTCTGAGGTCCGCTGCGATCCTGAGACCGGCAAGCAAGCCCTCGTACTCGGCGGTGTTGTTAGTTGACATCTCCCGGGGAAGTGCATTTGGATGACATACTTGAGGTGCTCTCCGGTGGGTGCGACAAGCAGCACGCCAGCACCGGCGCCTTGCAGCGAAAAAGCCCCATCAAAGTACATGATCCAGTTGCGGCTCGTTTCCTTGCCGGGGAGAGTGGTCTCATGTACCTCTTCGTCGGGCGTCGAGGTCCATTCTGCAACGAACTCCGCCAAGACTCTGCTCTGAATTGTCGAGGTGCTTTCGAACTTTAAACCGAAACTTGACAGCTCCAGGGCCCATTCCACGATCCTCCTCATTGCATCTGGGTTATGCAGTATCCGCTGCAACGGGAGGCAGGTGACCACGATGATCTCATGCGCTTGGAAGTAATGACACAGCTTCCTCGAGGCCATAAGGAGGCCGAAGAGCAATTTTTGCACACCTGAGTACCTCGACCTAGCCCCCTGCAAGAGGGAGCAGACGAAGTAAACTGGGTGCTGCACCATTTTCTTCTTCTGCGTCACTTCACCTAGTCGCGCGGGCCCTGTCGCACTGGCATCAGCCTCTGCTGGGGACTCAGTCTTGCCGGGACCGAGCCCTGCCGGGGAGGGTTCCAGCTCGCCATCCGTTGATTCTGCCGCCGCCGCTGCCTCTTCGTCGACCTCTCTCTGCGCCATGAGTGCGGTGCTAACTACCTGATTCGTTGCCGCTAGGTACAGCAGCAACGGTTCTTATGGTTTGGGCGCAACCAGCACTGGGGTAGAGGAGAGGTACCTCTTCAAATCCTGCAGCGCTACCTCGGCCTCCGGGGTCCACTCCATTGGGCCCGTCTTCTTCAAGATCTTGAAAAAGGGAAGGGCACGCTCCGCGGACTTGGAGATGAATCTGCTCATGGCGGCAACGCAGCCAGTGAGCCGACACATGTCTTTGATTCGCTTAGGTGCCTCAATCTACTCGATGGCCTTGATCTTATCTGGGTTTGCCTCAATCCCGCGCTGCGACACAAAGAACCCGAGAAGCTTGCCGGACGGGACACTGAAGACACACTTCTCAGGGTTCAGCTTGAGGTTGATCTTGCGCAGGTTTGCAAATGTTTCCTCCAGATCTTGCACAAGTGTTGCTTTGTCCTTGGTTTTGACCACTATGTCATCCATATAAGCTTCCATATTTCTATGTAGCTGGGGCTCAAAACCAATTTGGACTTCTCTTGCAAAGGTTGAGCCAGCACTCTTCAACCCGAAAGGCATCCGTAAAAAGAAATACCTACCACATGGGGTGATGAATGCTGTCTTCTCCTCGTCTTCTTTTGTCATGAAGATCCGGTGGTACCCTGAGTAGGCGTCGAGGAATGATAACAGGTCACACCCAGCTGTGGAGTCAACAATCTGGTCGATGCGCGGTAACGGGAAGGGATCCTTTGGACAAGCTTTATTGATGTCTGTGTAATCAATACACAGTCTCCACTTCCCGTTTGCCTTGCGCACCACTACCGGGTTGGCCAACCATGTCGGATGGAGCACCCCCCCTTACCAAGCCTGCTGCCTCTAGTTTCCTGATCTCCTCCGTGATGAACTCCTGCCTCTCCGGAGCTTGCTTCCTGACCTTCTGCTTGACGGGCCGTGCATGAGGACAGACAGCAAGATGGTGCTCAATCACTTCCCTGGGAACGTCGAGGATGTCGGAGACTTGCCATGGAAACACATCAACATTCGCCCGCAGGAAAGTGACGAGCTCGCTTTCCTATTTGCCATCGAGGGTGGAGCTTATGGTAAAAGCTCCCCCCGTGCCGTCCTCCTTGACGGACACCTTCTTGGTCTCTGGTGGTGCAGCTCTGGACTTCTTGCTCTTGCCGGTGGAGCTCTCTGGCACGTCCTCAACGGGAGCGCAACACCCCGAAGAGGTGCGCTTGCCGGAGTGGGTGCGAGGGGTCTCGCCGGTCTTTTTCCCTCCCGGGACTCAGTCGGCAGGAGCAGGTGCCTTGGCGGCAGCTGCTGCAACTGCTTCCCGGTAGAGTTGGTCGGCGCAAATCAACGCGTCTTTCTTGTCGGAGGGGACGGTGATGATGTTCATCGGCCCGGGCATCTTCAGCGTGTTGTAGGCGTAGTGAGAAGCCGCCATGAACTTGGCTAGTGCCGGGCGGCCGAGGATCCCGTTGTAGGGCAAGGGGATCTCGGCTACATCAAAGACAATCCTCTCCGTCCGGTAGTTCAGCTCGCCCCCGAACATCACGGGCAGCGTGACCTTTCCCTTCGGCTGGCTCCTCCTCGGATTGACCCCTTGGAACATGCCCGTATCCTCGAGGTCTCCATCAGGGATCTGCAGCCTCTTGATCACAACAGGCGAGATCAAGTTCAGACCGGCCCCGCCGTCAACTAGCATCCTCGTCACCTTGAGGTTGCGGATTGTTGGTGAGACCAACAACGGCAAGCACCCAACCGCAGTAGTGCGGTCAGGGTGGTCCTCGGTGTCGAAGATGATAGGCGTGCTGGACCACTTCAGCGGCTTCCGTGTGTTGAACGACGGCTCCACCACTGCGATCTCACGCGCCCACTGCTTGAGCTGGCGATGGGATGTATGCAGCGAGGCGCCACCATCGACGCACATGGCCTATGTGGCTTTTTGGAACTCGTGGTCGCCGGACTCATTGTCCTCTTCATGATCATCGTCTTGCTGCTCCTTGTCGCGCCCCCGGGCAGGCCTCTCCTGCTGATTATCTTTGCCGCGGCGGCCTCCTTGGCCGCCACGTTTCTTGCCGGATCCCTCGGCACCCTCTTGGCCCTTCTCTTTGTCCCGCCGCTCATACTCGGCTTTCTGCTTCTCAGCGAGTAGCTCCACTTGCCGGCAGTTCTGGAGGTCATGGCCCTTGGTGCGGTGGATCTTGCAATACTGCTTGTCGGAGCCCCCTGGCTTGTCGGCAGCCGCCAAGGTCCGGCAAGCGGCACACCCGGCAACCTCCTTGCCGGGGTCGCTCGCCTTGGCCTTCTTGGTGGCGCCGGTGTCGTCGGACCCCTCGACGGCAAGCACGATCTTGCCCTTGCGCTTCCTGTTACAGCGTCGGCCCTTCTTCACCGGGGTGGTGGTGTCATCCGTGGAGTCGGTTTCCGCGCCGGCGTCTTCGCCGGGGTACTTCCTTCCCTCTTCTGCTCGAGCGCACCAATCGGCCAGAACATAAAGCTCGGCCACATCCTTGACCTTGTTCATCGCCAGCTCCTCACGCATCTTGCGATTGCGCACATTCTGATGGAATGCACTGATCACGGCGGCAGGATGAACGTCGGGGATGTTGTATTGCACTCGGCTGAGCCTTTGGATGTACTTGCGCAAGGTTTCTCCTTCATTCTGCGGGATGATATGCAAATCACTCGCCTGGCCATGAGCTTGGTGGCCTCCGGTAAAGGCGCCAACAAACTCATGACACAGATCCGCCCAAGAAGAAATGGAGTCCACCGGCAAGTGCATCAACCATGACATAACATTGGGCTTGAGTGCCAATGGAAAGTAGTTGGTGAGCACCTTATCGTCGCGAGCCCCGGCAGCTTGCATCGCGATGGTGTAGATGCTAAGGAACTCCGACGGGTGGGTCTTGCCATTGTACGTCTCGCCCACGTCGGGTTTGAACATGCGATGGGAGGGCCACCGGAACCGCCGCAGCTCACGGGTGAAGGCCGGACAGCCCACCTCATAGGGTAGGCCGCCGTAGCCTCCCGGTGCTGGGTGGTCCATAGTGGGCCCCGCCCGCCTGTCCGACTGGTGGCACGCATCCCGTCGGCGCTCGATAGTGGTTCGAGCGTCTTCATGAGCTCGCTCCCGAAGAACTTGACGTCGGTCGCGGTGGGTTCGCGGGTCGGACGATGCTATGGAGATATCACCACGAGCGTCATCGCGATGGACCGACACCCGCGGCGGCCGGTATGGAGGAGGGGAGTGCCCCATGGCCGCATCGCCTCCGGCCCGTCCACCGCTGGCGTGCGGTGGCTCAACGGAGCGACGGCCTATGGGCCCCGCCGGCCGCAACTCGTCGTTGTTAGCGATGCCGACGAGGCTCCGGACGGTGGCCCTCCATTCGTCAAGCTTCTCCGCAGCGGGAGGGAAGTCGAGGAGCAGCTGCGCGTGGGCTAGGGCTTCTGCTGGCGTGGGCGGCGGCAAAAGTTGCGTGGACCGCGATGTGCTTTGACCTCTAACCGCATTAGAAGGAGCCCCATCACGGCCCTGCGGCCATCCGCTACCTCCGCCAGTACCTCGGTGCGCATGCTGGCCCTCCTCATCATGTGAAGGGCGCATGGGACTCTTCCGAGGGCGGCGCCCAGGGTCACCAGCGGGGCGGCGCTGCTCATCGCGCACGACCTGAGAAGAGCGCGCCGTGGGCGCCGGTGTTGGTGTCTTGGAGGTCGCCGCGCCGCCGTATGGTGGCACGACGACACCCCTGGAGGGCCCCGTGCCGCCTGCGGGGGGCCCAACTCCGTCTCTGGAGCTCGCGGCGCGTGGCTCGTCGTCCGGCGTACGAACGACGCCGCTCACCAGGCCTGGACTGCCAGGGTGATGTGGATGTTCGCGGGCCGTGCCACGGGTTCTCTCCGCGACTGGCCCGCTACTGGTCCGCACCGGTACAGGCAGTCCGGTCCCAGACGAACCAATCGCCATGGTCGTCTTCTTCTTGGGAGCCATGGTGATGAAGAACTGTGCCACTGGCTGCAAAACCAGATGCTCACTGCTGTGCGCCCCCTACCTGGCGCGCCAAAGATGTCGGTGGGAAACGACACCTATGGGATCACGAGGATCCCTTCTGCGGTTGCAGGGCGCTGGGTGGTGAGGAGAGCAGGATCAGCAGTCAGTACAAGCACGTGGATCGTTTACCCAGGTTCGGGCCGCAGAGATGCGTAATACCCTAGTCCTGCTTGGATGTGTATATCTGTGTTCTTGAGGTTCTCGAACTAGCTACCAGGGGCGTAACTTGTCCAAGAGTCTGAATCCTTCTCATGGATGCCCTGGGTCTCCTTTTATAGGCAAAGGATCGCCACAGTGGCACCAGGAGGTGGCATCGGGGTACTGTGGTTAAGCTTATCGCTAGCTATTACGGGACAAGACGCATTTAATGCGTAGCTTAGGTGTCCTCTTGCTTTATCGGGACGGGGGCGAGGCCCGCCCCGTCCGTCGCCGCTCCTCCTCGCTTCGACACACGCCCTGACCAGCGATGCATGCGGCGCCATGTAGGCAGGCAAGAAGCTGAGGTGGCGCGGTGGTGGAGCCTTCACGAAGATCTGCATGCCACCACGCAGGCGTGTGCTGAGTTGGCCTGGAAGCTGCATGTTGCCACGCAGGTGCCTGCCCAGCTGGTTGAGCTGGCAGCTGCATGTGAACGGCAGTGGAGACTTGGTTGGTGCGGGCCTGGCAGTGGCCCCGCTGACGCCCTTGGAAAGGGCCTTGCCGGGTGGCCCGGCAAGGGTCTTGCCGTGGCGCGCTGTCGTCTCCGGCAAGGATCTTGCTGGGGGTCTCGTGGGTTTCCTCGGCAGGAATCTTGTCGAGGATCGTTGCCTCCCAATCCTCGTCTGATCTTGAATATTCTTTGTCTTCACAAAGATCTGCATGCCACCATGGAGGTGCCTCCAGAGCCCTGGCCCAACGTGGTTGCTGGTGTTGGAGGCGGTGGGCTCGAGGGTGGCTCACTCCGCTGGTGTGGGCGAGCCGCCCCGGCAAGGGTCTTGCCGGGGAAACCTGCTTCGTCCATCTGCTCTCTGTGGTCTCGGTCTTTGGTGTTGTGCTGATTGTTTCTGTGGCTCCGGCCCTCTCCCTTGCCCTGCTTAGCGTGGTCGTGGCCGCGCGGCTCCGACTGCCCGTGCACTTAGTAAGGGGTACTAAAATAGAACCCCTATTTTAGTACACTGACACCTTTGATCTGCCGAGCCAGATTGCGATCTTCATGGCTGGTACACAACCTGCGCAGCACTCTTTGACCGCAGCAGCAATGATTTCCGGATCAGTAGCGGCGACAGCAGCAGGGGCAGGAGGCCCTGCGCGATCGCCGGCTCAAGTTTTATCCGACTTATTTGACGCTTTAGCAACGCTACTAGCGGCAGAAGTTAATCCGGCGAATCAGGATGAGCATAATACGGAAGTTGCGAAAGTGAAGGATCAGATAGCTCAGGCCAAGGCAGACCTGGCAGCCGAGGACACTTGGATGGCCGCAGAGCAGGCCGAGTTGGAGGCACAGGCTTACCGGCTTATGTTGGACCAGAGCGCGTCAAATGATGTCATGAGGAGAAGGTACCGGTCTCACCTGCCTCCGGTTTATGAGGCAAGGAATCTCTTTAACACACCAAGAGCAGGAACCAGTAATCAGCCAGTGGTAAACCGGGTGGAGGCACCTGGAACGGGGGCGCCGGTTCAGCCGCGCCCGATGGATCCGCCTCGTGAGAACAATGTAATGTCGCCGCACGTCCCAACACCCCAGGGTCATTACTCTAACCCGTTGGATAACATTGTTACCGCCGCTTCACGGTTGGCAGCTCTCCCGATCGAAGGCGAGTCTCCAGTAGCAGTTGAGACACAACGGGCTAGGGAGCTCCTTCAGACGGCCTTGACTCAGCAGCAGGCTTATTCATACAGCCGCGAGAGGATTCATTCCACTCCTCCCCGCCCAAGCCGGAGTCACAGCAGGCGCATTGATGAACCGGCTGTGTCAAGCAGTGCACGGAACCGTAATCCGCCTCATGGCCATAACCCGGCGGGTGGTGGTGCTGATGCTCAGAACGTGGTGGACCAAGGGAGAGCACGTCGAGAAGCCGAGTTAGCGGCGCAGTACGCGGCCCATCAGCTTACTCCGGTTCGTCCAACAACTTCGGTAGAGCCAGGGTTACCTCCAGTTCTTTGGGGGTGTCGTGTCTCACCCCGGCTTTACGTAATGTACGGCTACCTAAGGATTTCAAGGGTCCGTGAAAAGTGCCCAATTACACCACCGATTTATCCCCTGAGTCATGGGTTGAAAGCTATGAGATGGCGATGGAGGTGCTGGATGTGGATGATGCGGCATGTGCTAAATACTTCACCATGATGTTGGAGGGAACAGCTCGCACTTGGTTGAAAAACTTGCCAGCTAACTCCATTGGGTCATGGGCCGAGTTAAGGGCCCGGTTTATTCAGAATTTCAAGGACACGTGCAAGCAGCCCATGTCAATTGTGGACTTAGCTGCCTGTGTGCAGGAGGAAGGAGAGTCGAAAACCCATTGGGTGCGCCGGGTTTCAGAAATTTTGCATTCATCGGACCGCATCAACGCTGATACCGCAGTTTTAACGTTGGAAGGCAATTGCCGGTTCGCATCTCTGAAGTTGAAGTTGGGACGGCTCAAACGTCACTGCAATGACATGGGGACGCTTATGGCAGCTCTGGTTAAGTATGCCGACTCTGATAGTACCAAGGACCCTGAGTCTGACGATGAAAAGACGGGAAAGGGAAAGAAGAGCGGCAGCACCAAAGGGCAGCAGCATAACCCGGCGGGTCATGGAAACAGCGGTAAGCGTAAAGCGGATAATAGTTTAGATTTTGTGGCAAACACCAACACACAGGATAATGGTCAGCGTCGTAAGGGTAAACCGCCCCCACGGGGTGGAGGATCAGGTCCCAATCTTGAGCGCCTGCTAAACCAGCCTTTCCCAAAGCACGGGCCGCGAGAAAGGCCAGCCACGCACCTCTGGAAGGATTGCTTTATTATGCGGGAGTTCAAAAATTCGGATCTTTTCCGATATGATCATGGACCGTCCGGTGGTTCAGGACCCAGTTCTCATGGGCCGGGTTATGGTGGAGGCAGTTCTGGCTAAGGATTTCAAGGTAATCAAAGCGGACATGGCAATCAAGGCAGTCAGGGCAACCAGGGTGGCTATAATCATCAGGGGAGTCAGTAGCAGCAGCAACAGTCGGGTTACTAGAGCAACCCAAAGCAGTTGAATAGTGGGCAGTATCATGTCTTCACCACTAGCCTGTGAAAGCGCGATCAGAAGCTTCATAAAAGGGCAGTGAACTCCGTTGAACCGGCGGTGCCCCGTTACTTGCGCTGGTCGGAACAGCCCATTGTGTGGAGTCGCGAGAATCGTCCACCCCGGGTTGATAATCTGGGTCATCTGGCATTGGTGGTGGTGCCTCAGGTTGGAGGATATAAGTTCACCAAGGTACTCATGGATGGGGGGAGTAGTATCAACATCCTTTATTATGAAACCTTCCGTCGCATGGGGTTAACAGATAAAAATCTTAAACCATCAAACACTGTTTTTCATGGTGTGGTGCCTGGTAAATCGGCGTATCCAGTTGGTAAGATAGCTCTGGAGGTTGCTTTTGGAGATGAGCATGATTCAAGATCAGAAACATTGACTTTTGAAGTGGTGAAAATCAAGAGCCCATATCATGCCCTGTTTGGATGGCCGGCTTATGCCAAGTTCATGGCAAGGCCCTGTTATGTTTATCTGCAGCTCAAGATGCTGGGTCATAAGGGGACCATCACAGTACATGGGAGCCGTAAGGTCGCTTTGGAATGTGAGGAAGGTGATGCGGCTTATGCGGAGTCGGTTTGTGCAACAGAGGAGTTGAAGTTCTACAAGGACAATGTTGATCCAGCAGATATGACTTCTTTGAAAAAGCTAACTACAGAGCATGATCCGGCCTTGAAGTTTAAGCCGGCTGATGAGACTAAGCTGGTTGATTTTGTTCCTGGTGATTCATCCAAGCAATTTAGCATCAGCGCTAACTTGGATCTGAAATAGGAAGGCACGCTCATCGAGTTCATCCGTGAGAACCGGGATATCTTTGCATGGTAACCTTCTGACATGCTAGGTGTACCGAGGGAACTCGCTGAGCACACTCTTAATGTCGATCCCAAATTTAAACCGGTCAAGCAGTTTCTCCGCCGATTCAATGAAGAAAGACGCAAGGCCATTGGTGAGGAGGTAGCCAGGCTCTTGGTGGCTGGGTTTATCATTGAAGTATTTCATCCTGAGTGGTTGGCTAATCCGGTGCTAGTACTTAAGAAGAACGGTACTTGGCGTATGTGTGTGGACTACACAGATTTGAACAAGGCTTGTCCAGCGGATCCTTTTGCTCTCCCTCGTATTGATCAAATCATTGATGCTACGGCAGGTTGTGAGCGTTTGAGTTTTCTGGATGCTTATTCTGGTTATCATCGGATAATGGCAGTTAAGGACCAGGAGAAGACAGCTTTTATAACCCCCTTTGGAGCCTTCTGCTATGTATCTATGCCTTTTGGGCTCAAGAGTGCCCAGGCGACTTATCAGCGCTGTGTGCAGAATTGTCTTCATAATCAGATCGGGCGCAATGTTCATGCTTATGTGGATGATATCGTGGTAAAGTCCAGGAAAGAGGAGACATTGATAGATGATTTGAAGGAGACTTTCGGTAATCTCCGGGTTTATAAGATTATGCTTAATCCGGCCAAGTGTGTTTTTGGTGTACCGGCGGGCAAGCTCGTGGGGTTTTTGGTGTCTAACAGGGGCATTGAAGCTAATCCGGAGAAGATCAAGGCTATTACTTCTCTGGCTAAAACGAAGTGTGTCAATGATGTTCAACGCTTGGCAGGTCGGATTGCAGCCTTAAGCCGGTTTATCAGTCACCTTGGGAGAAGGCCATCCCTTTGTATCAGATGCTGAAGAAGTCGGATGACTTCATCTGGAGTGATGCCGCCAATGAAGCGTTTGAGGATCTAAAGCGGCAGCTAGCTGAGCCGCCTGTCCTTGCTGCTCCTATTGATAAAGAGCCCTTGTTGTTATATGTGGCTGCTAATGCCCGGGCTGTTAGTGTGGCTATTGTGGTGGAGCGCAAAGAGGCTGGAAAGGAGTATCCGGTTCAACGGCTGGTTTATTATATCAGGGAGGTGCTTATTGAGTCCAAGCAGAGGTACCCACATTGGCAGAAGCTGGTGTATGGAGTTTTTATGGCGAGCCGGAAGCTTAAGCAATATTTTTAGGGCCATCCCATCACTGTGGTCAGTTCTGCTCCTTTGGGGGATATAATCTAGAACAGGGAAGCAACTGGCCGGGTTGCCAAGTGGGCCATTGAGCTTGGACCTCATGGGTTAAAATATATGCCTCGGACGGCAATCAAGTCCCAAGCGCTAGTGGATTTCATCGATGACTAGACAGAGTTACAGGCGCTAGAAGAGAAGCCGGATCATACTTATTGGACTATTCATTTTGATGGGTCCAGGCAATTGGAGGGCTCGGGGGCTGGAGTCGTATTAACTTCCCCATGAGGTGATAAGTTTTGTTATGTTCTCCGTTTAATGTTCCCTTGCACTAACAATGCAGCTGAATATGAAGCCTTACTCCATGGTCTTCGAATGGCTAAGGAGATGAATTTAAGCCGGGTTAAGTGCTTCGGTGACTCGGACCTGGTGGCTCAACAAGTGTCTGGTACTTGGGATTCCAAGGACCCGCTCATGGCAGCATATCGTCGAGAGGTGGATATTGTTGCAGGTCACTTCAAAGGTTATCAGGTTGACCATGTGGACTGGCGAAAGAACGAAGCGGCGGACGTTTAAGCCGTTTGGGTTCCCAACGTAAACCGGTTCCACCCAATGTTTTTCTGGATGTGTTACATAATCCGTCGGTCAAGCTCCCCACAGAGGAGGATCTGGCTATTCCTGATCCGGAGGCTCAGTTGGTGGTGGCTCTTCACATCATCCCGGATTGGACGGTGCCATATTTGGCGTATATGGACCGGGGCAAGTTACCGGAATATGAAACTTTGGCCAGGCAGATAATCCGGCGGTCCAAGTCAATGACTATTGTCAATGGAGAATTGCATCATTGCGGTGTGACAGGGACGTTTCAGCGTTGCGTGTCTCTTGAAGAAGGTCGTGAGATTTTGCGTGAGATCCACGAAGGAGATTGTGGTCACTACGCCGGTTCAAAGTCTCTGGTAGCCAAGGCTTTTCGTCACGGCTTCTATTGGCTAACGGCTCATGCGGATGCTGAAGACTTGGTCAAAAAGTGTGATGGCTGTCAAAAATTTCATGTCGAGCTCATATTCCGGCTCAAGAACTGAGGATGATTCCAATCACTTGGCCGTTTGCAACTTGGGGGCTGGATATGGTTGGGCCCTTTAAGAGATCCAAGGATAAGAAGACCCATCTTTTGGTGGCGGTTGATAAGTTCACTAAGTGGGTGGAAGCAGAGCCAGTTAGTAGGTTCAATTCATCAAGAAGGTGATTTTCCGGTTTGGTTTTCCACACAGCATCATAACTGATAATGGCACTAATCTGTCCAAGGGTGCTATGAAAGAATTTTGTCAGCGTGAGCACATCCGGCTTGACGTGTCATTAGTGGCTCACCCCCAATCTAATGGTCAAGCGGAGAGGGCCAATCAAGAGATCCTGAGAGGCATCAAGCCCCGGCTTATGGTTCCCCTGCAGAGGACGCCAGGTTGTTGGGTGGAAGAGTTACCTTCCTTGTTATGGAGCATTAATACCACCCCCAACAGATCTACGGGTTACATGCCTTTTTTCATGGTGTACAGAGAAGAGGCGGTTCTCCCTAGTGACATCCGTCATGACTCGCCTCGTGTGGCGGCTTATGTTGAAGCTGACAATGAGAAGGAACGACTGGAAGCACTTGACCTGTTAGATGAGGAGCGTGACATTGCAGCAGCCCGTTCGGCGATTTATCAGCAAGATCTGCGTCGTTATCACAGCCGACGTGTTAGAACCAGAACTTTTCAAGAGGGCGATCTGGTGCTCCGACTCATCCAGGATCAGACTGATATGCACAAGTTATCCCCGCCTTGGGAAGGACCCTTTGTGGTCAGCAAGAATCTGCATAACGGGTCATACTACCTTATCGATGTTCGAGAGCACAAAGACTCACGTAAATCGGAGGAGGACACCCACTGGCCATGGAATATCGCTCATCTTCGGCCTTACTATACTTGAGCCACAGGCTCTTCTTATGTACATAGTTATGACAATGTATATATTCTGATCAATATAATAAACCGGAGCCTCAGCTAAAGCGGGGTCTCTGTTGTTTTTCTTACATCATGTGTGGTTACATGGGGGCTTCTGTTTATAAAGCGGAGTTCTTTTTACCCATTGATCCGGCTTATAAAGCCATATATCTATAAAAAATCACTTGGGGGCTTGGTCGTATTCGAACCATAGCTACACCTCTTGATCGGCGCAAGGCCACCAGGGACATCACTTGGGGGCTTGGTCGTATTTGAACCATAGCTACACCTCTTGATCGGCGTAAGGCCACCAGGGAAATCACATGGGGCCAAAGAGAGTGTTGCAAAAGCACAACTCAAACATAGGCACCCACTGAGCACAGCTCAAAATATTGCTCGGGGGCTCTTTGCTTCTCAAAGAACAAAGAGTCTACACCCTTGTAAAAGGCTATCAAGCCAGGCTTGGAAGCCAAGTGTATTCACCTAAAACCCCGGGTTATCCTGCCTTCTTTAAGTAAGCCACTCCATCCAGGTAATCCTGGTATGACCCGCCAAACGTTTGGCAAGTCAATCTCATAGACCCTGAACTTGTCAAAGTTAAAACGATGATTGGTTAATGTGAGGTCCATCTTAAAAGGCTTCGTAAAATGGTTTAACTAAGTGGCCTGGCAGCCCATGAAAACCCTCGATTTTGGGCCTGGTAGCCCATGAAAAGCCTCGCATGTTCTTTTTATGCTTTGGTTTGTCAAAGTTTTTCTCTTTTGATGAGGTTTATAATACTTTATGATAAACTGGCGTTTATTGACCCGGCTTGGCTTTCAACTACAAGTTGTCAGTACATGATCAGTTATAATCCGGCGCTTATTGACCCGGTCTGGTTTTGACTACAAGTCGCCAATGTTATATATGGATAATCCGGTGTTTATTACAACCCGGTACGGTTTTATCATAAGCCGGCAATATATGGAAGGAGTTATCAGTACTCAAGATTGGGGTTATCACCCTTACTACAAAAAAGTTGGTCAACCAACGATGTGATTCAATGTCGCAAGTATCATCTATTTCATATTTGATTATTTTCAAATACAGCCTTGGTTATAAACCCTGGCTATATATTTGGGCATCATGACCCGTCCGGCGGTAAATCGCTAGGACACTTTCAACTTCTTGTATGCAGGAATAGCTTGAATAAACCGCTACAGATTATGAACATAATATATCATAAGCATGGCGGATTAACAGTGTTAGGCAAAATAAATATGCGCGATGGCATAGCAGACCAAGTGTTTGAACTATCCTATTACAAGGCGCTTTAATGCCCAAAAGAATAATTGTTTCAGCAAGTGTTGCAGTATGCAGAAGGCTAAACCGGCCTCCGGATCATGACTCGTCACCGGGCTGACTTGACGGCTGTGGATCATCCTGCGCCGGTTCATCCTCCTCCTCTCTACCCAGTGGCTGGAAGTCAATGGTTGCCCAATCGATCCCAGTTAGGGCTTGGAATACAGCTTCATCGCTTATAAGTGTGGACGGTTCAACGTCAGGGGCATAGGTATGCTTACGGATTGGTGGGATAATATTTTGAGCATCAGGAGTTGGTGCAGCAACCCGTTTGTTGTTGACGTCATAAGTTGCCTAATAGTGTGAAAGATCAGTTTCTTCAGCCAATTGGCAAGCCAGTGGACGCATTTCCCTGGTTATGGCTCGGAGGTCATCATTGTCAAAGTCTGATCCGTCTTCCCTTAAGCTTGGATAGCCTTTACCCACATCCTCCGGATCAAGATCAGGCACCCATGCTTTAGCCCGGGTTAGCGCGGTCAGAGCACCTGCCCTTGCAGCCGATCTTTTTAACTCTTCAACCCGGGCAGGCAGCATTGACAACCTTTCTAAGGTTTCCTTGATTAAGGTTGGGGGCGGCTTGTTATGAGAAGCAGTGCATATGATCCGTTGTGCGCCGGTATATAGTTGCTCTATAAGAGTATAGGCAGCCTTCAATTTCTTCTGCATGTCAGAGCCCAGATGGGTAATGCGAGTTCCTGCATCATTACGAGCGTTAGTAAACCGGCAACTGATGGGATAATATATGTTGAAAACTTAAAGCGAGGATATTTACCAAACACAACAGTGGTCATGGCATTTATCTGCCGCTTTAAACCAGTCAGCTCTTCTGCCACCGGTTTAAGGGTTGTTTCTGCATCCTCAGCTCTCTTTTGCAATGTGGTTTTCTCTATGTCCCAATCCGCCCGCTCCTTCTTGAAATTTTCCTTGCTTCTCCATGGCTGCTAAGGCACTGGTCAGCTCATCTTTGGCTTTGGAGGTTTCTGCTTGCTGGGACTTGATGTTTTCTTGAAGATCAGCGGTTTGGGCTTCCTTTTTGCTCAGCTCAGCCTATAAGAGACAGACATATCATGAGTTGGCAGTACATATTTGAAGTACCAAGCACATAACAAGTTATACACTTGGTACTTGGGGGCTAATGCCTATTCGCTTGTTATCAGAAATTTTTACAAGTCCCAAGCACAATACAAGTATTATTCTTGGCACTTGGGGTCTAATGTATATTTGCTCAAAGTAACATTATGGGTAAAAGTCTCGGTTCAGCTTCAAAATATAAACCGGCCCTTGGGGACTACACAGGCGAAAGTTACAAGATTACAATTCTAAAGTACCGGTTCATCTTAAAAAGATAAACCGGCCCTTGGAGGCTAAGCACGCAAAGTTGAGGTATTACAAAGTGCCGGTTTAGATTGACATCATAAACCGGCCCTTGGGGACTACTGGAGTTAATATTAGAAATTGGACACACGAGATAAACAGTTATGTAGTTACCTCATATCGCTCTTTCATCAGATTCACTAAAACGGCTTCATAGTCGCGGCTTGTATACAGACGGTTCAAAAAACCAGAATGAATGTCTTGGGCGTTGAGGTGGGCATAGCTTGACAAATCTGCATTCCATTTTCCTTTGCCCATAGCAGAAAGCTCTTCCTTGGCACTATGCTTTGATAAAGCAATAGGATTGCCAGGGGTGGTGTGGCCGAAGCCAGTAATCATAATGTCATCCTCCTTGTCATCAGCAGCCTTCACTAGAGTTGATGGTTTATCAGCAGCCTTAGTTGGGCTTGACGGTTCATCAGCAGCTCGGACTGGGCTTGTCGGTTTATCGGCATGGACCGTTGGATCAATGTCCACTTGTTCAACAAAAAAGTCATTATCTTGCGGTGGCGGATCATTAAGCATAGTGTAAGTATTGGTCCCTTCCGGTTCTGGAGTTCTTTCCGGTTCAATGACCACATTGTCATCAGCCGTTTTATTTAGCTTGGCCTTTTTGCTAGGTCTAGGCTTGGCACTGAGAAGAACAAACATAAAGATCAGTACAGTATGCAAACATAACATATCAAGGATAAATTTAAGCATAACTCACCCAGGGACCGTCTTGAGGGTTGGAAGTTGTGTGGTCGTTGACTCGCCAGAGGATGAATGAGGTGTTCCCTGATAATTTGAATCAGACGGATTAAGAGGTTGTCGGAAACAACCCGCCTTGGGGTAAGAAGTATCAGGAATGTAAGAGACCTCTGATCGACGTTTCTGGACTGGAGTGTTCGGTAAACCGGCTGAGGTGACTACCTGGCCGCTGTGTCGGGTTGTACGGCGAGCTTCGTGTTGCTGCTTCTTCAAAAGAAAGTTTGGGTCTAAGTGAGCTAGGGGGTGAGAAAATCTTACTTTCCGGTTTGCTTGACGGATTTTTTGTGTTGGCAGAGGATCTGAACTGGAGGAAAGAATAATTACCTCTACATCATCAGCATGGCTGGCTTCAGCGTCATCCTGATAATAGTCATTGTTAATGAGGTGTATGAAAAAGGAGCCAAGAGAGTCAAGTTCTACCTCTGATTCCGGGTTTTCCGGATCATCATCAACATTTGGTTCAGAGGATTCAGTGGTTCTCTTCTTGGCAGGTTTTTTGGTAACCTTGGTCTTTGGGCGAGGTGTCTTTGCCGGTTTATCCTATGGTTTTTTCTTCCAGAACGGATCATCACCCTGTCAAAGATGGACAAAATTTTGAGGGAATATTTAAGAAGGATAAGGCTAAAACAAAAATTATATGATTCTTACAGTCGGCGGTTTATTGGAAGCACAGAAAGGACTTAGCTCTGTCTTGCTACAGACAGCCTCCGGTTCATTCAATATTTTCTTGACAGCCTCAGTAATTTCAGCTTCTGTTAGCTGAATGTTGATATGCCGTTGAGGGTCTTTTAAGTCCCCTGTGTACTCACACATTAAACCGGGGCATCGGCTTAAGGGCAGAATGCTCCAGGAGATCCAGCAACGAACAAAATTGACGCCTGTTAACCCGTTCGCAACGAAGGCCCGAAGCTTTGAAAGCTGTGGAGCATACTTGGATCGTTCCTTGGCGCTAAGTTGTTGGGGAAATGGATGTGTATTACTAAGCCGGTGAGGATGATAACCCGGCAGAGGATTCTCATCAGTTGGAGACGTATCTCGGCAATAAAACCAAGTCTGATTCCAGTCCTTGGGGTGACTATGAAGCTTGGCGTGAGGGAAGCCGACATCTTTCCTCTTCTGAATAGCCATTCTACCAAGTTCAGTATTGGGTCCGTCTGTAAACTCTGTACAACGGTTCAAGTAGAAGAAATCCCTAAACAGTTCAACTGTGGGCTCCTCTTGAAGATAAGCCTCGCAAAATACTTGGGAATTGCAAACATTGGACACAGAGTTTGGTCCAATATCTTGAGGATGGAGTTGGAAGCTAGGAAGCACATCGCGGAAAATTTTTGATCCGGGAGGGCTAAACCCTCGACCCAGATGATCAACAAACACAACCACCTCTCCATCCTTAGGCTCAGGAGGATTTTCTGGACCTGGGGCCCTCCAGTGGATGACTTCCTTTTTTGCTAAAGCGCCGGTTGCGACGCATCCATTTAGTTCTTAAGTAACCCAGGAGGGGACCCAGTTACAAGCATAAAATTGTTTGGCCATTTCAATGAAAAGATGGAAAAAGATCAATGCCGGTTTAAGATTCATGACTAACAAGTATAAAGTGACGCAAGACCAGAAAGAGAAGACAGAGGCGTATACACATTGTTAAACCGGAGTCTGACATTGGAGGGGTTACAAAGATAAATGAATCGGCGATTTAAGAGGGGACTAAAGGTACCTCCGGATTATCATTTTCTAAAAAGTTAAACCACCTATTTTGGTATGGAAGGTACAGATCTAAAATATCTAAGTGAGGGAAAAACAAGTTTCACATATTGATATGGTAATTTCAGATCTGCAGCGCGTCAGTAAAACAAAACATATTCAGACCTAAGATACAGGTGCTTAAGCAGTTCATCAGATCCAGATGAGATCATTTTATACAGAGAGGATGTGCTAAAAAGAAAAAGGGGATTATAACTACGACCGCACAGGAAAATATAAGATCTAAATTTGCCATTTATGCCACGGAGAAGAACAGGGAAGAACTGCTTCGAGCTTCGATGAACGTTGAAACCCTAATGGCGGATTTAGAGCAAGGAAAAGAGAAACTTACTATTGCTGATGGAATAGCGAAGGCGCGCCGCGTTTCTCTGGTACGTTCAGGTTGATGCAGCGGCCGGAGATGAGGTCGAGGGCGGAGCTTGACAACGGCGGCCGCGCGTGAGGGTCAGGTCGGTGCAAGGAAGAAGAAGATGCGAGGAGGCACGGTGGGGAAAATGAAAAGGACCCCCCGGTCTTATTTATAAGGCGAAGGGATAAGATGGCAAGCGCGAGAATCGAGGAGCCCAAAAAATGGATATGTAACAGAGTTGTCGCCTTGATTTTCGGAGGTTCATTAATAAAAGTAAGGTATATACGGTTTTTTAATAACAGGTGACATCATGGCGGTTTATTACAATCTTGGAAGATGACATCATGGCGGTTTACAAGGTTTATGCGAAGGCGCTAAAGGAGGAATTTTCCTAAGTGTTGAAGATTGACATGAACAAGTTCAAATCAATCTGGGGCCTAATGTTGGGGATGGTACTACTGAGTATAAACCGACTAGGAGGGGCCAGGTTATGCCCATAAGGAGTTAGTCATATTTGAAGCCCATGAAGGCAAGGAGTATGGCGCTTTATGGAGGAGATCTAACACGGAGGCCCAGGGCCCAAAGGCGGATTAGGGCTCGTAGACATAAACCGCCAGGTGATATGTAACTTGTGTTGTAAGATAAGAAAGGGTAGAAACCGAGCCGGACACGTTTATGAGCCGGCCTCGGGATTCTGTAAACCGCCGGGCGTCAACCTGTGTATATAAAGGGACGACCCGGCGGCGGTTTAGGAGAACGGACAACAACTCGAGAGCCAGGCATAGCGAATTCGCTCCCTGGTCATCGAAACCCTAGCAATTCCACAACAATTGGATTAGGCCTTTACCTTCACCGCAAGGGGCCGAACCAGTATAAACTCCTTGTGACCTTTGTCCCGCTTTAACCCCTTTAAGCTAACCCGTCGCGATGGCTCCACGACTAAGTCCTTTCACTAGGACATCTGCCGTGACAAAACCACGACAATAATGGATACTAGGGATCAAACCCTAACAAAACTAACTCGGTTACATGATAAATCTCATCCAACCCATCACTGTCCAGCAAGCCTACGATGGAATTACTCACGCACGGCTGTGAGCATCATGAAATTGGTGATGGAGTAAGGTTGATGATGATGACGGCGACGAATTCCCCTGTCCGGAGCCTCGAACGGACTCCAGATCAGCCCTCCCGAGAGAGATTAGGGCTTGGCAGCGGCTCCGTATCGTAAAACGTGATGAATCCTTCTCTCTGATTTTTTTTCTCCCCGAACGTGAATATATGGAGTTGGAGTTGAGGTCGGTGGAGCCTTTGGGGGCCCATGAGACAGGGGGCGCGCCCAGGGGGTAGGCGCGCCCCCACCCTCATGGACTGGGTGTGGGCCCCCAGGTCTTGATTCTTTCGCCAGTATTTTTTATATATTCCAAAATATTCTCCGTGAAGTTTTAGGTCATTTCGAGAACTTTTATTTCTGCACAAAAATAACACCATGGCAATTCTGCTGAAAACAGCGTCAGTCCGGGTTAGTTTCATTCAAATCATGCAAGTTAGAGTCCAAAACAAGGGCAAAAGTGTTTGGAAAAGTAGATACGATGGAGACGTATCAACTCCCCCAAGCTTAAACCTTTGCTTGTCCTCAAGCAATTCAGTTGACAAACTGAAAGTGATAAAGAAAAACTTTTACGAACTATGTTTGCTCTTGTTGTTGTAAATATGTAAAGCCAGCATTCAAGTTTTCAGCAAAGATTATGAAGTAACCATATTCATAATAACATCTAGGTCTCATGTTTACTCATATCAATGGCATAATCAACTAGCGAGCAATAATAGCAAATCTTGGATGACAACACTTTCTCAAAACAATCATAATATGATATAACAAGATGGTATCTCGCTAGCCCTTTCTGAGACCGCAAAACATAAATGCAGAGCACCTTTGAAGATCAAGGACTGACTAAACATTGTAATTCATGGTAAAAGAGATCCAATCATAGCCATACTCAATATAAATTAATAGTAATGGATGCAAATGACAGCGGTGCTCTCCAACTGGTGCTTTTTAATAAGAGGATGATGAATCAACATAAAAGTAAATAGATAGGCCCTTCGCAGAGGGAAGCAGGATTTGTAGAGGTGCCAGAGCTCGATTTTTGAAATAGAGATAAATAATATTTTGAGTGGCATACTTTCATTGTCAACATAACAACCACGAGATCTCGATATCTTCCATGCTACACACATTATAGGCGGTTCCCAAACAGAATGGTAAAGTTTATACTCCCCCACCACCAACAAGCATCAATCCATGGCTTGCCCGAAACAACGGGTGCCTCCAACTAACAACAGTCCTGGGGGAGTTTTGTTTGCAATTATTTTGATTTGGTTTGAGCATGGGACTGGGCATCCCGGTGACCAGCCATTTTCTCGTGAGTGAGGAGCGGAGTCCACTCCTCTTGAGAATAACCCGCCTAGCATGGAAGATACAGACAGCCCTAGTTGATACATGAGCTATTCGAGCATACAAAACAGAATTTCATTTGAAGGTTTAGAGTTTGGCACATACAAATTTACTTGGAACGGCAGGTAGATACCGCATATATATAGGAAGGTATGGTGGACTCATATGGAATAACTTTGGGGTTTATGGAAGTGGATGCACAAGCGGTATTCCCGCTTAGTACAAGTGAAGGCTAGAAAAAGATTGGGAAGCGACCAACTAGAGAGCGACAACAGTCATGAACATGCATTACCATTAATCAACACTGACTGCAAGCATGAGTAAATTCACCATGAACATAAATATCGTGGAGGCTATGTTGATTTTGTTTCAACTACATGCGTGAACATGTGCCAAGTCAAGCCACTCGAATCGTTCAAAGGAGGATACCACCCTATCATACCACATCACAACTGTTTTAATAGCATGTTGGCACGCAAGGTAAACCATTATAAACTCCTAGCAAACTAAGCATGGCATGAGCAACTATAATCTCTAATTATCATTGCAAACATGTTTAATTCATAATAGGTGAATCAGGAACGATGAACTAATCATATTTACAAAAACAAGAGGTGTCGAGTTCATACCAGCTTCTCTCATCTCAATCAGTCCCTCCTATATCATCATTATTTCCTTTCACTTGCACGACCGAACTGTGTGGATAATAATAATAGTGCACGTGCATTGGACTAAGCTGGAATCTGCAAGCATTTAATACAAGGGAGAAGACAAGGTAATATGGGCTCTTGGTTAATTCAACAATGATGCATATGAGAGCCACTCAACATTTTCATCATGGTCTTCTCCTCTCGACCCCCAAAGAAAAGAAAGGAAATAAAACTATTTACACGGGAAAGCTCCCAACAAACAGAAGAAGAACGAGAAATCTTTTTGGGTTTTCTTTTAATTACTACTTCTATAGGCATGAGAAGTAAACTAGCTAAAATCTACAACTATTTTTTTGTTTTTCTTAAGGTTTTTCAAACATACAAGAAGAAAGTGAGAAAAAGGAAAATAAACTAGCATGGGTAGTACAATGGAAAAGTATGAGCACCAACAACTGGCATGAGTGTGTGAACATGAATGTAATGTCGGTGAGAAATACGTACTCCCCCAAGCTTAGGATTTTGGCCTAAGTTGGTCTATGCCCATGGATGGCCTGGCGGATATCCAAAGTTGTTACTGGGGTCGTACTGAGATGAAGCCGCTACTGCCTCACGAGCTGCAGCTTGGAGGCGAGCTGCTTCCACCCTCCTCTCGTACTCGTTTGCCTCCTCCCTGGTTATGACATATCTCCCCTTTGCCTGAAAGTCAAAGAAAGTAGGAGCAGGGAGAGCAATATGGACAGCGCGACGTCTGTCAAAGATTAGTCGATACTGGAGAGGCTGTTCATTCCTCTCAATAAACTGATGGCAAACCATAGCATTAAAATCTAGATAAGTAGGAGGCAACTCCATATCATTTTCATGTATGGGTACCTCAAGAAAATTAGCTAAACGGGTTGAATAAATTCCACCAAACAAATCTCCACTTATACTGTTATGATGCAACCTTCGTGCAACGATAGCCCCCAAGTTATATTGTTTATCTCCTAATACTGCACTCTTGAGAACACTAAGATCGGGAATGCACATGTGACATGCCTCATCCTTGCCGTTAATACATCTACCTATAAAGAGAGCAAAATAATGTATGGCGGGAAAATGGATGCTCCCTATGGTAGCCTGCGTGATTTCCCTAGATTCCCCCACGGTTATACTAGCAAGAAAGTCTTTATATTCAGATTTGCGAGGTTCACTAACATTGCCCCACTGTGGGAGTTTGCAAGCAATATTAAAATCTTCTAAGTCCATGGTATAAGATTTATCATAAAGATCAAATAGGATAGTGTGAGAATTGCGTGATGATGTAAATTTAAACCTTCTCACAAAGGAATCAGTTAGGTAGTAATATTGGGGGCACTTATCTGACACGAAGCCCTCAAGTTCAGCATTACGCACATACGCGTCAAATTCCTCCTTAATTCCTGCTTGGACAATAAAATCTTCTGACGGCCATTCACAAGGCCGCACTTGAGCTTCTCTTGGTAGTTCATAGTCCGGCTCACGTATCGCGAGCCTGGGTCCTTGCTTCTTTGAGGAACCACCTTGGTACATTTTTCCTAAACATATTTCTTCCTCTGAAAAATTTCTGAAATTTTCAGTGACTCAAAATAAAACTGAACCAAACTCAACAAAATTGATAGAAACTACTCCCACAAGTGCCTAGAGACTATATCATGCATTAGAACTACTTGGGACCAAACAAACTTGACATGCAAGCTCAAGAACAGGGTCACCTAAGCAGCAAAAATTTGCAATAAATAAAGCACTAGAACAAAAACTAATTGGACCATTGGAGGAGTCACATACCAAAGAACAATCCCCCAAAGTAATTTTGTGAATGGAGCTTTGAGCAAGGAGATCGAAAATCGTGGCAAAACGAGCTAGAACACGAGTTTGAGCTGTGTGGTGATTTTTTCTGGAGGAAGACGAAGTGTGTGGGTGCAGGAATAAGTGGAGGAGGCCATGTGGGGCCCACGAGGCAGGGGGCGCGCCCTGCACCCTCGTGGCCAGGTGGTTGCCCCCTCTGGTGTGTTCTCAGTGCCAGATATTCTTAAATATTCTACAAAAAATCATATTTTATTTTCAGGGCATTTGGAGAACTTTTATTTTTGGGGTATTTTTTATTGCACGGATAATTCAGAAAACAGACAGAAAATACTATTTTTGCTTTGTTTAATCTAAATAACAAAAAGTAAAAGGAGGGTACAGAAAGTTGTGCTTTCTAACTTCATCCACCTCATGCTCATCAAAAGGAATCCACTAACAAGGTTGATCAAGTCTTGTTAACAAACTCATTCTGAATCGCATGAAACCGGAGAATCTTCGAATAGCACTAGGTTACCTCAACAGGGATATGCACGTCCCCGATAATAAGAATATCATATTTCTTCTTGACAGTGGGAAGAGGAAATTCAAAACCTCCAATAGTAATCATTGGAATTTTTCCAATAGAATCTATACTCTGGACTTGAGGTTGTTTCCTCGGAAAGTGTGCCATATGCTCATTACCATTAACATGAAAAGTGACATTGCCTTTGTTGCAATCAATAACAGCCACTGCAGTATTCAAAAAGGGTCTACCAAGAATAATAGACATACTATCATCCTCGGGAATATCAAGAATAACAAAGTCCGTTAAAATAGTAACATTTGCAACCACAACGGGCACATCCTCACAAATACCGACAGGTATAGCAGTTGATTTATCGGCCATTTGCAAAGATATTTCAGTAGGTGTCAACTTATTCAAATCAAGTCTACGATATAAAGAGAGAGGCATAACACTAACACCGGCTCCAAGATCACATAAAACAGTTTTAACATAGTTTCTTTTAATGGAGCATGGTATAGTTGGTACTCCTGGATCTCCTAGTTTCTTAGGTATTCCACCCTTAAAAGTATAATTGGCAAGCATGGTGGAAATTTCAGCTTCTGGTATCTTTCTTTTATTTGTAACAATATCTTTCATATACTTGGCATAAGGATTCATTTTAAGCATATCAGTCAAACGCATACGCAAGAAGATAGGTCTAATCATTTCAGCAAAGCACTCAAAATCCTCATCATCCTTTTTCTTGGATGGTTTAGGAGGAAAAGGCATGGGTTTCTGAACCCATGGTTCTCTTTCTTTACCGTGCTTCCTAGCAATGAAGTCTCTCTTATCATAACGTTGATTCTTTATTGTGGGTTATCAAGATCAACATCAGGTTCAATTTCTACATCATTGTCATTGCTAGGTTGAGCATCAATATGAACATCATCATTAATATTATCACTAGGTTCATGCTCATCACCAGATTGTGTTTCAGCATCAGAAATAGAAATATCATTGGGATTCTCAGGTGTGTCAACAACAGGTTCACTAGAAGCATGCAAAGTCCTATCATTTTTCTTTTTCTTCTTCTTAGAAGGACTAGGTGCATCAACATTAGTTCTCTGAGAATCTTGCTCAATTCTCTTAGGGTGGCCTTCAAGATACAAAGGTTCCTGAGTCATTTTACCCCCTCTAGTCATAACTCTAAGAGCATTATCATTTTTCTTATTATTCAATTCATTGAGAAAATCATTTTGAGCTTTAAGCACATGTTCTACTTGAGTGGTAACCATAGAAGCATGTTTACTAATAAGTTTAAGTTCACCCTTAACTCTAGACATATAATCACTCAAGTGTTCAATCATATAAGCATTACGTTTCAATTGTCTACCAACATAAGCATTGAAGTTTTCTTGTTTAACAATAAAATTATCAAACTCATCCAAGCATTGGCTAGCAAACTTAGTAGACGGGATTTCAGCTTTATCATATCTATACAGAGAATTTACCTTTACTACCAGTGTCGGGTTATCAAGACCATGTATTTCTTCAATGGGTGGTAAATTCTTAACATCTTCAGCTTTAATACCCTTTTCTTTCATAGATTTCTTTGCCTCTTGCATATCTTCAGGACTGAGAAAAAGAATACCCCTTTTCTTTGGAGTTGGCTTAGGAATTGGTTCAGGAAGTGTCCAATCATTTTCATTACTCAACATATTATTCAATAGCAATTCAGCTTGATCAACAGTTCTTTCCCTGAAAACACAACCAGCACAACTATCCATGTGGTCTCTGGAAGCATCGGTTAGTCCATTATAAAAGATATCAAGTATTTCATTTTTCTTGAGAGGGTGATCAGGTAAAGCATTAAGCAATTGGAGAAGCCTCCCCCAAGCTTGTGGGAGACTCTCTTCTTCAATTTGCATAAAATTATATATTTCCCTTAAAGCAGCTTGTTTCTTATGAGCGGGGAAATATTTAGCAGAGAAGTAATAAATCATATCCTGGGGACTACGCACAAAACCAGGATCAAGAGAATAAAACCTTGTTTTAGCATCACCCTTTAATGAGAAGGGAAATAGCTTAAGGATATAGTAGTGACGAATTTTTTCCTCATGAGTGAATAGGGTGGCTATATCATTTAATTTAGTAAGATGTGCCACAACAGTTTCAGTTTATAGCCATGAAAAGGATCGGATTCAACCAAAGTAATTATCTCATGATCGACAGAGAAATCATAATCCTTATCAGTAATACAGATAGGTGAAGTAGCAAAAGTAGGGTCATATTTCATTCTAGCATTCAAAGACTTTTCTTCCAGCTTAGCTAATAGTTTCTTAAGATCATATCTATCATTGCAAGCAAGAAAATCTCTAGCAGTTTCTTCATCCATAACATAACCCTCAGGCACAACATGCAATTCATATCTAGGGGGAGAATCTTCATCATCACTTTCATCTATATTATCAGTTTCAATAATTTCATTCTCTCTAGCCCTAGCAAGTTGTTCATCAAGAAATTCACCTAATGGCACAGTATTATCAAGCATAGAAGTAGTTTCATCATAAGTATCATGCAAAGCAGAAGTGGCATCATCGATAACATGCGACATAGGAGAATCAATAGCAGAAGCAGGTTTAGGTGTCGCAAGTTTACTCATAACAGAAGGTGAATCAAGTGCAGAGCTAGATGGCAGATTCTTACCTCCCCTCGTAGTTAAGGGATAAATCTTGGTTTTTTCGTCTTTCTAGTTCCTCATAGTGATCAGCAGATATAAATCCCAAGTGACTCAAAGAATAGAGCTATGCTCCCCGGCAACGGCGCCAGAAATTAGTCTTGATAACCCACAAGTATAGGGGATCGCAACAGTTTTCGAGGGTAGAGTATTCAACCCAAATTTATTGATTTGACACAAGGGGAGCCAAAGAATATTCTCAACTATTAGCAGTTGAGTTGTCAATTCAACCACACTTGGAAAACTTAATATCCGCAACAAAGTATTTTGTAGCAAAGTAGTATGGAAGTAACGGTAATGGTGGCAAAAGTAACAGTAGCAGTTTTGTAGTAATTGTAACAGTGGCAACGGTAAAGTAACTAAGCAAAGATCAATATGTGAAAAGCACGTAGGCATTGGATCAATGATGGATAATTATGTCGGATGCGATTCCTCATGCAACAGTTATAACATAGGGTGACACAGAACTAGCTCCAGTTCATCTATGTAATGTAGGCATGTATTCTGAATATAGTCATACGTGCTTATGGAAAAGAACTTGCATGACATCATTTGTCCTACCCTCCCGTGGCAGCGGGGTCCTATTGGAAACTAAGGGATATTAAGGCCTCCTTTTAATAGAGTACCGGACCAAAGCATTAACACTTAGTGAATACATGAACTCCTCAAACTACGGTCATCACCGGGAGTGGTCCCGATTATTGTCACTTCGGGGTTGCCGGATCATAACACATAGTAGGTGACTATTGACTTGCAAGATAGGATCAAGAACTCACATATATTCATGAAAACATAATAGGTTCAGATCTGAATTCATGGCACTCGGGCCCTAGTGACAAGCATTAAGCATAGCAAAGTCATAGCAACATCAATCTCAGAACATAATGGATACTAGGGATCAAACCCTAACAAAACTAACTCGATTACATGATAAATTTCATCCAACCCATCACCGTCCAGCAAGCCTACGATGGAATTACTCACGCACGACAGTGAGCATCATGAAATTGGTGGAGGAAGGTTGATGATCACGACGGTGACGGATTCCCCTCTCCGGAGCCCCGAACGGACTCCAGATCAGCCTCCCAAGAGAGATTAGGGCTTGGCGGTGGCTCCTTATCGTAAAACGCGATGAATCATTCTCTTTGATTTTTTCTCCCCGAACATGAATATATGGAGTTGGAGTTGAGGTCGGTGGAGCCTCAGGGGGCCCACGAGACAGGGGGCGCGCCCAAGGGGGTAGGCGCGCCCCCCACCCTCGTGGACAAGGCGTGGGCCCCCTAGTCTTGATTCTTTCGCCAGTAATTTTTATATATTCCAAAAATATTCTCCGTGAAGTTTCAGGTCATTCCGAGAACTTTTTTTTGACCGTGAACAGTAGGAAAGACTCCTACTGTGTTAATAATATATTAAAGAAAAGAACAGGGGGGCTCTGTACAGGTGAGTATTTACATAGGAGGGGGGTGGGGGACTTGTCCACTTTGTGACAAGTGAGGAGAGGAAACTAGGCAGTAGGGAGTGCTACGATAAGGAGTGTACAAAGTTTATCACAAAGGGCCTACACGCCTCTTTGGCTCTATGTTGAAGCAGCTCGAAGTCCCTCTTGAATCTGTCCAACCAGGAACTGAGAGAGGGTGGTCTAGCTCTAAAATGCTTGTTATTCCTCTCCTTCCAAATACTCCAGGCCACCTCCATGAATTTTTCAAGGAACATTGGGGAAGGGTGGTCATTTTTTTTGAATTTCAATAGCTTGCAAGCGGCCGGGGAATGGCTCCCAATGAATATTAAGTTTATCCCAGCAGTTTTTGCTGAAGGAACAGGTGAAAATCATGTGCTCAACCGTTTCCTCTATATGCAGTCCGCAAAGAAGGCAGTTGTGATCGTCTCCGATGTTGTAATGCCTTCTTTTGAGCATATTCCGTGTGTTGAGTCTATCATGGAAGAGCAGCCAAGCAAAGACCTTCAATTTCATCGTGCACTTCGATTTACAAATTAGCTGAATACTTGGTGTGAATGAATGTCCCTGAAGAAAAAGCGGTAATAATCCGTTGACTTGAAGATCTTTTTGCCCCACACATAATGCCACACATCCGAAGCCGCCATGGAAGGTTGTATTTCTGCCGCAATTATCTGCATGTCCCTGACCTCTGCATGTGCTTGAGGTGTTAGAGGCAGGTGGAACATTTCTCCCAGTGACGTGATCCCCAAGAAATCCTTGACAGAGATATCTTCATTCAAAGAGTGGGAGAAAGCACGCGGATGTGAGTCCTGAAGGAGCTGGTCGGACCAGAGATCTTTCCAGAATAGAGCCGTGGTGCCACACACAATATTGATCCTGGAGACTCCCCTGAATTTAGGAGTGAGCTTAAGTACATCTTTCTACCAGAATGATCCAACCGGGTCGCGTGCATGCGGTATTTTTTGGGCATAATATGAATCCCAAGTGAGTTGTACCCAAGGAATATTCGTCTTGTTGTAGAATTTGTGCAGAAATTTCAAAAGCAGAGCTTCGTTTTGGACACGTAAGTTAAGAACTCCAAGCCCTCCCTTACATTTGGGCTTGCACACCATGTCCCAAGCAGCCAAAGAGTTGCATTTGTCTCCTTGCTCAGTTTTCTTGATCCACAAGCACCTGCGTCTTATCTTATCCAGTAATTCTATGAGTTTTGGCAGGAAATGCAGCGTGCACATCGCGTAGATGAGAAGGAAAGTCACGGTGGAGTTGAGAAGAGTCAGCTTCCCAGCCTGGGACATAAGAGACAAAGTGGAAGACAAGCTTCTTTCAACTGTACTAACGAGAGGCATAAAGTCTTGTATAGTCGGTCGAGACGTGCCCAAGGGCAGGCCGAGGTAGGTGAACGGCATGGAACCAATGGTGCATTCAAAGATAGAAGCCATTTGTGAAGCGGGATCGGTCTCCAAGTTGATAGGAATGAGTGTAGACTTATGGAAGTTGATCTTAAGGCCGATGGATTGGGCATACTTGGTGAGGATATTTTTGATAATCAAGGCTTGTCGAGGGCAGGCAGGCATGAGCAGGATCGTGTCGTCTGCGTATTGGACAATAGGGTAGTCCATTTGCCTGTTACATGGAAAAGGAAGTTGAATCAGGCCCTCCCTATAAGCAGCATTGATAGCTGATTGGAGAAGGTCGGCTAAAAGTACGAAGATGAGTGGAGACAGGGGATCGCCCTGTCTGACTCACGACGATAGTGGAACTGTCTGCCTGGTACGCCATTGAGAAGAACAGTTGTCATTGAAGATAACCATTTGTCATTGAAGCCCATGTGTTTCATGATGTTGATCATGGGTTCATGCTCAATGGTGTCGAATGCTTTGGCGAAATCTAGTTTGAGCAGTACGATTGGGCATTTGGAGACTTGGCATTGATGTATGTATTGGAATGTCCATGCGAGGCGGTCCTGAATAGATCTTCCCCGTATGAAGCCATATTGATTACGATGAATGATTTTCAAAATGACCTTTTGGAGACGGTTGGCCAGGAGTTTTGTAATGAGCTTGAGGCAGCAATTAAGTAGAGTGATTGGCCTGTAGTCATTAAATGTAGATGGGGACACATTCTTCGGGATTAGAGTAATCAGTCCATCATTGATGCTTTGGAGAGTAAGAGTTCCTGCATGGAATTGATCACACAGTGTGTAAAAATCTTCCTTGATGATTGGCCAGCATGCTTTAAGGAAGAGGCCACTAAAACCATCAGGGCCAGGGGCCCTATCACCTGGCATCTCTTTAATAACCAAGTCAATTTCCTTATGAGTGAAAGGCAGTGTTAGGTGCTCAAGATTTTCATGTGGCCGGATTAATGATGGAAGGTCAAACTGCATTTGTGCGGGGCTAGAGGTGCCGAGCCTGTGCGAATAGGCGTGGAAGAGGAGGGCCTCTTTTCCAGTGTGATCTTCCAACACTAGGCCATCAGAAGTTTGTAGGTTTGCAATATTGTTCTTACGGTACCTTTCTGTGGCAGCGGCTTGAAAAAAATTCGTATTTTCATCACCAAACTTAACCCAGCGTATGGTGCAACGTTTCTTCCAATACTGCTTCTGATAATCCAACAACCGTAGGAGGTGCTTTTTGATAATCTTGCGGAAGTTGTTTTCAGGGAGTGTGAGAGCCCGTTTATTTTCCAACGTGTCCAAGTCCGCTAGGGTGTTGTTTGTGTTTTCAATGGCTACAGAAAGACGAGATATGTTCTTACTCCAAGATTTGAGTTCTTGTCGAAGGAGTTTGAACTTGCGACAGAGTAAGGTGGCCGCATTGTTCACAGCGATAGGTCTGACCCAAACTTTTTTAACCACATCCATGAAGCCCGGGTGTAATAGCCAATATGATTAAAATCTGAAAAGCTTGGCTCGAAGTATTTTTGTCTCAATGTTTACTACACAAGGCGTGTGATCCGAGGTGGGTTTGCATAGAGGTTTGACCATAGTATTGGTATAAGCATTTGTCCAGTGGATAGATGTGAAAAACCAATCGAGTTGTTCAAGCAATGGGTCTTGTTGCATGTTGCTCCACGTGTATAATCTGCCTTTAATAGGTAGTTCAACAAGATTGTGCTTGCGGATAATATCATTAAAGGTTGACATGTCATTAACATCACCCCCTGGTTTGTTGCGGTTTTCTGGGCCCCGAATATAACTAAAAACCCCCAGGAATAAGCAGTCCGCATCTGCCTGAATATCTCTGTCATACATCCATTGGGTAAAAGATTCACACGCAGGTCCTGTGCAAGGGCCATAGATGTTATAAAGTGACCAAGCTTGGGCCGACAGAGTGCTGGTGAACTGAATGCCCAAAGCAAATTCCTCCTGAACAATGACAGTGCCAGAAAGATGGAGCTGTTCCAGACAGTAAGCAAGCCACAAGATGCACCACGAGAAGGAATGTAAGCAAATTTATCAAAGCGCTTAGGACAGCAGGATTTAATAAAAGCTAGATCGATAACAGGTTTTTTAGTTTCCTGCAAACACACGATAGCACACCCACTAACAGAGATCGCATTAGAGAGTGCTAGAAGTTTTTTATCTGAATTTAAGCCACACACATTCCAACAAAGGACATTCCAGTTACGCAAAAGAGGCATAAGACCAGCTACTTATGCAGAAGAAGAGGAGGAACCATCCTCCAAGCTATTGTGGTTGGAGGCAAGCAAGGCTTCTTCAGTGAGCTCCTGGGGAGGAACTGCGCATCGATTGATGCCAATTCCCTACATGACGCTGAGAGGGGTCGGCGGTGGTGCTTGGTCCATGAGCACGGTGGAGAACCTGGAAGCAGCTGAGGGAGTCACCATGGGCTTGACTTTGGATGCAATGACACGAGCATCAGTGATTTGCGGCACCCTGAATCCATCAAAACGAGTTGATCTGGTGCTACGACGGACTTCAGTGGTGACCAACGGGGCCTTGCATTTGGAGCGTCGGGGACGGGCTGCAGCTGGGCCAGGAACGTCGGAAAGCACCTGGGCCAAGCCCAAATCAGAACCATCCTCCATTGGGTCGGGAAAAGTGGCTTGAGGCCCCTCATTCAAACTTGCAGTTAGCGCCAAGCTGGGCAGAACAACAGAAGGAGCAGAGCTGTCATCAGTCATAGCATCCCGATTATTCTCCAGAGCAGGTGCAGGGGCAGGTGAGCCATGATGCTCCACAGGCAGCAGAGCAGGAACAACATCTTCAGGTAGAAGTTCAGCTATTTGGACAGAGCTATGGACTGGTTCTGGGTTCAGAATGCGAGCAGAGAAACACACCAGGTGAGTGGTCTCATGATCGGGAACCTGAATAGTAGTCCTGGGAGTTGCCATCTGCAAATCCAACGGAGGTAAGCCATAACCAGAGCTCCAAGGTCCAAACGCTGCGACCACAGACATAATAGACCTGGAAAGATAAGCAGTGAATATGTTTCGTGGGATCATGTCTGAGGCCAGCACAGTAGTGAGCTCATTTCCTTCAACATAGATACTGACATTCATAGTTGTTGCAGAAATTGCCACATCAACATTGATGATATTGGATCACAGGAGGAGCCACAAAGAGAGTGTTGATCTGATGGTTCGATCCAGGAGAGGAGCCCTGTGTGCTGGCAGTTGAACTAGAATCATTCCAAGCAGAGTTCAGGCTATCTGTCACATTATCTTCAGGCAAAATTCCATCTTGCACACGAAGGCCTTGAGCCGCAAGCCATGCCTAAAATTTGACCAGGGCAGCAGGCATTTGTGGGGCTGGGGGCTGCGGCCATGGATCCCACTGTGCATCTTGAGGACCATCCTGCTGAGGGGCATGGTGTGGCGCCTGATCATTTCCTATACCATTCTGGAGTACCAATTCTGAAGCTATTGCTGGTACAATTGCTCCGCAGTGAGTCCATCACCAAACATGGGGTGAGGCACACCATTGGCCGTAGGCGGCTCCTCATCAGCCGTTGGAACCTCTGGGTCATGAGCATTCCAATCTGCACCTCTGGGAATATAAATAGCAGTAGTCCAGCAGGCTCTGTCCCCTCCTAACTAACGAACCACAATACTTTTGGGGATCAGGCGCATGTGAATGACTTTAACTTTAATAAGCACAATAGATCAATCCACATTAGGACTATTCCATGTAACTAATCTGCCATAGTCATCTATAGAGCGCTGATGATAAAAGTATGTCTGATAGTCATCAGGGAAACCAATGTACATAAGCCAAACTTCTGGTCCCAGGGTTGTATTGCGCATGTTGAGAGCAGCATTGTGACGAACAAAAGACACTACCAAATCCTCCTCATCTAGCAGGAACGTGGTGTTGACTGCTATATCACGGATGAAAGAATTGGCAAAAGCAAACATACCAACACCGAGCGGATGGTCGGAGGACTCAGTTGTGTGGAGACCAGATTCATGCAGCAGTCCTTCAATGGTGTTGCAGAGATCCTCCCTGAGATGCAGAGGCACGAATCTGTTGGCTTCGGCGATGGCGAGGAAGTGTTGTGAGGGGCGGGATTGGATTGACTGCCATGTCTGCGCGAACCTTGCGATCAGCCGGCCCAGACTCGATTGACCAGCCGGCGGGGATGAAGGGAAGCGGGTTAACTAGGTAGTTGGCCATGGTTGTCGAAGGAACAGAGGTGGAGACGGCGGCGGTGGTGGTTTGTGGTAATGGTGGTGGTGCTAGAGCAGAGCGCTCTGCAGCACTGGGAAGCGGGGCGGGCGAGGATGGCAAGGGGGCGAATGCGGGGCGTCAAGGGTGGTGGAGGGGGTTTTTGGTCACCACTGCCAACGCTGGGCCCAACGGCGCCGCCAGTAGAATTGCTCCAAGTGTCCATAGTGGCCACACGTTTCACATCGAACGGTGGATGGGGGATGGCTCCTAGTCGCCGTGAAAGGGCAATGTTGCTTGAGAATAGGAGAGTTGATTTGCTGCTCAGGTTGAAGTGATTTGACTGGATAATCAGAATCTGAACCCATAAAAGAGTTGCCATCAAAAGAATTCCGAGGCGGAGCGGGGCAATTAATACCTTTGTGCCCTGGGGCCGAACAGTTTATGCATATAATCCGAGCGTGACAATTAGATTTGATATGACCCCACTATAAGCATCTGGCACAGAGATCACCCCAGCAATTAACCAGATCATTAATTTCCTTGTTATTGTATCCCGCACACGATAAGTCCGCAATGTGTGCCTTGGACAGCAAAGGCAGCCAGGATGTGTACGGCGGTGCATATTTGAAAGCTGATGAAAGGAAACATTGTGGCAATTTTGGATAAGTAACATTACAAGGAAATTGGAAATTGCCAATCGAGAGTAAATGCTCCGGAGAATCCCTTGGGCATTCAATGGCTGTGGGTAATGGTCTCGGAGGCACTGGTGACCCCGGAAGAACCCTACCCGAGTGTGGCACCTTCGAACACGAAGCCTCATGACTATGAAAATTATTGAAATCCATGGAAGCCAGAGGAATGAGCCCAAATTTGCATAACTCCGTGGATGTAGTTAGATCATGGCCAATAGGACGTGTGAAAGCTGATTTATCAATCCGAATAGCCATTGGGCTCCGACTAGCAATGGGTTCAAGCCTTTCATCAGCATGCCATTGAGAATCAAAATGCTTGTATCCATTAAAATGGCCATTGAACAGATGAAAATGACAAACGAAATCCGGCCAAATACGGTCCTTGAGGCCATGAATAAAATGTCCAACCTTGTTCCCGGCCACCGAAAAACGAAAGGACCTCTCAAAGATCTTAGTAACTTTAAACCCTAGATGATGTCCCCCAATACAACATTGGAGAGCCACACCCACAGATTCTTCAGATAGGGGAAAGGAAGTCGAGGAGAAGTAGACAACCAAGAAAAATTCCTTGGTATTGCGAGATGGAGAAAAATGCACCGTTTCTCCAAACCGCCGACGTACCTGATCGGCCACCGCAAGACCAGGGTTGAAATCCCAGTGTAGGAGACCTTCCATGGCGTGGATCAGAGACTAGATCCATGGTGAGTGGTTGAGCAGGTGGGAGGAGGATAGGAGAGGAGAGGAGCCATCGAGGAGCCGGCCCTGGTCCTCTTCCCAAATACTAGGACCACCTGGATAGTTGTGCTGGTTGTATTTTCAGGGAAAGAATTGTTGAGCAAGCTGAATTGCTATTGAATAATATATTGAGTAATGAAAATGATTGGACACTTCCTAAACCAACTCCGAAGCCAACTCCAAAGAAAAGGGGTATTTTATTTCTCAGTCCTGAAGATATGCAAGAGGCAAAGAAATCTATGAAAGAAAAAGGTATTAAAGCTGAAGAAGTTAAAAATATACCACCTATTGAAGAAATACATGGTCTTGATAACCCAACACAGGTAGTAGAGGTAAACTCTCTCCATAGATTTGATGAAGGTGATATTCCTCATAATAAGTCTGCTAGACATTGATAATTTTATTGTTAAACAAGAAAACTTCAATGCTTATGTTAGTAGACAATTGAAACGTAATGCTTACATGCTTGATCACCTGAGTAATTATATGAATAGTATTATTAATGATCTTAAGCTTATTAGTAAACATGCTTCCATGGTTACAACTCAAGTAGAACAAGTACTTAAGGCACAAGATGATTTGCTTAATGAGTTGAATAGTAAGAACAATGATAATGCTGCTAAGGTTATGACTAGAGGTGGTAAGATGACCCAGGAACCTTTGTATCGTGAGGGCCATCCTAAGAGAATTGAACGGGATTCTCAAATAATTAATACTGATGCACCTAGTCCTCGTTCTAAAAAGAAAAAGAAAACTGATAGGACCTTGCATGCTAGTGAACCTGCTATAGACACACCTGAGAATACCAATGATATTTCTATTTCTGATGCTGAGACACAATCTGGTAATGAACATGAACCTAGTGCTAATGTTAATGATGAGGTTCATGTTGATGCTCAACCTAGTAATGATAATGATGTAGAGATTGAACCTGTTGTTGATCTTGATAACCCACAATCAAAGAATCAACGCTATGATAAGAGAGATTTTTTTGCTAGGAAACATGGTAAAGAAAGAGAACCATGGGTTTAGAAACCCATGCCCTTTCCTCCTAAGCCATCCAAGAAAAAGGATGATGAGGATTTTGCGTATGTGTTTGACTGATATGCTTAAAATGTCTCCTTATGCTAAGTACATGAAAGAAATTGTTACTAATAAAAGAAAGATACCGGAAGCTAAGATTTCCACCATACTTGCTAATTATACTTTTAAGGGTGGAATACCAAAGAAACTTGGGGATCCCGGGGTACCAACTATACCATGCTCCATTAAAAGAAACTATGTTAAAACTGCTTTATGTGATCTTGGGGCCGGTGTTAGTGTTATGCCTTTCTCTTTGTATCGTAGACTTGATTTTAATAAGTTGACACCTACTGAAATGTCTTTGCAAATGGCTGATAAATCAACTGCTATACCCATCGGTATTTGTGAGGATGTGCCAATTGTGGTTGCAAACGTTACTATCTTAACGGACTTTGTTATTCTTGATATTCCCGAGGACGACAGTATGTCGATCATCCTTGGTAGACCCTTTTTGAATGCTCCAGGGGCTGTTATTGATTGCAACAAAGGCAATATCACTTTTCATGTTAATGGTAATGAGCATATGGTACACTTTTCGAAGAAACAACCTCAAGTTCATAGTATCAATTCAATTGGAAAAATTTCAACTATTACTATTGGAGGTTTTGAATTCCCTCTTCCTACTGTCAAAAAGAAATATGATATTCTTATTGTTGGGGACATGCATATCCCCGTTCAGGTAACCTGGTGTTATTCGAAAATTCTCTGGTTTCATATCATTCGGAAGAAGTTTGTTAATAAGACTTGATCAACCTTGTTAACGGATTCCTTTTGATGAGTATGAGATGGATGAATTTAGAAAGCACAACTCTCTGTACCCATCTTTTACCTTCTGTTAATTAGATTAAATAAGGCAAAAATAGTATTTTCTGTCTGTTTTCTAAATTATCCATGCAATAAAAATGTCTCGAAAATAAAAGTTCTCCAAATGCCCTGAAAATTGGGTATGATTGTTTTTAGAACATTTTAGAATTTCTGGTGCAAAGAACACACCAGGGGGGCTCACCAGCTGGCCACAAGGGTGGACGGCGCGCCCACCCCCCTGGGGCGCGCCCCCTGACCTTGTGGGCCCCACGTGCCCCCTTCCACTTATTCCAGCACCCATCCACTCCTTCTTCCTCCAGAAAAAAAAATCACTCCATAGCTCAAACTCGTGTTCTTGCTCATCTTGCTGCCATTTTCAATCTCCTTGCTCAAAGCTCCATTCACAAAACTGCTTTGGGGGATTGAATCATCACGATAATTTTTTATCCCGGGATAAAAATTGTTGAAAATACATACCTGGTAACTCATGTCTCAATAACATGATAATATACACACAACAAAGCTGATAACTCATGTACAATCACCACGATAAGTTTTGATTCTGGCCAATTTTGTTTTGAAAATGCATACCCGATAACTTCTGTGTAAATAGCATGGTAGTATGTGGACGAGGATTTAGAGCTCTCGGGTGCTCTGCACCCCTATACGTACAATACCAGGAAAAAAATGCTTAGAAATTTGAAAAAAAAATCTGGGATTTTGGGATATCAAACGTGGGTTCCCGATGTACTCCCATCTGAAATTTGGTGAAAAAATACCAGGAAACGTATTCGCGGCAAAAAAGACAAAAATTTCCTATGTATAGCAAAACACTGTTTGGGTACATTTTTTTCGGGCAGTAATTCCTTCGCCACGGATACGTTTTTTGGTATTTTTTCACAAAATTTCACACGGAAGTAGATTGAGAAACCAGGTTTGACGTCCGAAATTTTGGATCTTTTTGATTTTCTGGGAATTTTTTACGAATATTTTCCGTATAGTGGTGCGGAGCACCCGAGAGCTCCTGTGTATTTTTCGGTAGTATATGCACAACAAAGCTGATAGCTCATATACAAACATCATGGTAACTTTTGACCCCAGTATAAAAGTTGTTGAAAAACATACCCCGGATAACTTCTACGTAAATAGAGTGATAATAAACGCACACCAAAGCTGATAATTAACTCATGTACAAACGCCACGGTAACTTTTGACACGGGGAAAAGGTTGTTGGAAAACATACACCCCGATAACTTATGTGTAAACAACATGATAATATACGCACATCAGAGCTGATAATTGACATACATATATTGCGGTAAAAAAATTGACCCAGGGAAAAAGTTGAAAAACATGCCCCCAATAACTTCTATGTAAATAGAATGATAGCACACGCACATCAGAGCTGATAACTCACATACAAACGTCGCGATAACTTTTGACCCGGGGAAAAAGTTGTTGGAAAACATACACCCCGATAACTTATGCGTAAATAGCATGATAATATATGCATAGGAGATCTGATAACTCATGTACAAACATCAAGAAAATTTATTGACCCATGAAAAAAGTTGTTAAAACAATAAACTCGGTAATTTCTATGCAAATTGCACGGTAATATACACAGAACAAAGCTGATAACTTACTATAAACACCACCGTAACTTTTGACCCTGGGATAAAAGTTTATTAATAAAAACAGACTCTGATAACTTATGTGTAAACAGTATGGTAATATACGCATGACGGAGTTAATAACTTACTCAGCCAAGACATGGTAACTTTTTCAACCCGGGAAAAAAGTTATTGAAAAACGCCCCTGGTAACTCATGTGTAAATATCATGGTAATATATGCCCACCAGAGCTGATAACCTACTTCGCTCTAGCGTGGTAACTGCTTTGACCAGGGGAATTATTTTGTTGAAAAACACCCCCTCCTCATTTTTCATGGTAATATATAAACAACAGATCTATAACTTAGTTACCCTAGACGTGATAACTTTTTGACATAAAAAATCTTCGAAACAAATCAACATGGAATCTAGTTTGGAATGTCTCGTCGTAACTTTTTGTTCTTAAAATTGATTTGAATCGGACATGCGTTCGAGCTACAAAACATTTTGAATTTTCCAAATAGGGAGAATTTTGGACGACATTATTTTTTTTTGTCCTTTAGTGTATGCATGCTTGTGCATGTGAGGAGAAAATTGTAGGAACCATTTTTGATGTCTCGATAATTTTTGTGTAAACAACATGATAACTTACGTAGGAGAGGCGTGATAATCTTTACCCAAAAAAATTCGCCAGAACATATCAACATAGGACCTGGTTTCGAATATCTCGTCGAGCTGAATTATTTATGTGAAAACAGTTTTTCAATCGGAGCTACAGTTTGAACTACAAAATAATTTAAAGTTTGAATTTGAGAGGAATCTTTGCTGACATCATTAGGTTTGTTGTTATATGCATGAGCTGCAGCCCGCACCTCACGCAAGCATGCAATGTTGCTCCTCCCGCATGCATGCATCTCCGTTCGGATCTATTACTAACTACCGGTCACTCGTACGTTAGTGCATGCAAATTAGGAAAGGAGAAAATTATGCGGATCTGTTAAAAACAAATGTAAAAAATAAAAGCAAAATAGAAAACAGAAAACAGGAAAAAAAACAGGAAAAAGAGGTTGTGTTCTGCCGCGCTCGTGGGCCGGCCCAGTTCGCTCGCCCCTTCAGCGAGTCCGAAGCCAGACTGGCTGAATGCGAAATACAAGCATGATATATACTTGTTTGTCTCTAACTTCATTGCGGAGCTGGAACAAATAAACCAAAAAGAACCGCATGAAATAACAAGAATGCAAGGAAGAGATGTTACGGGCACTTGGTTGGCTCCTCCAATGGGTACTATTATAATAAATGTCGATATTGGAGTCTCTGTTCATCGTAACTTAGGCACAGCTGCAGCGGTATGCTGTGACCGTGACGGGGGATACTTGGGTTCATCAGTGCTGGTGATTGGAGGCCACACTGAATGCACCCTCGCTTGAGGCCATTGCATGTAGATAAGCTTTAGCACTTGCACAAGACCTAGGCATGCATTTTCTTTCCATCGGATCTGATTGTAAGCAAGTCAAAAACCACATCAATCAGAGTGCAGGAGGCAACTATGGAGGCATTGTACGTGAGACCAATGAGTACAGTAGAAGTTTCAAACGGTGTGTTTTTAATTTTGAGTCAAGAGCTTCGAATTTTGAAGCCCACAGGCTTGCTAGATTTGCTTTTTCTCTTTCCCCTGGTAGACATTTGTGGTTGGGAGCTCCTTATGATGTGAACTCCATTGCTGTAAACCTTACCAATATTCAATAAAGCCTAGATGCTTTTCGCTAAAAAAAGCATGCTATATACTCTCTTGCCGCCTTTTTTTAGAACCTATCTTGCCCGTGTGGCAGCTTCAATGAACCGAAGCGATTGACACACGCGACACGGGCCGGCCCTCTTTGAGCGAGCAGCCGGTTTTGAGCCTTCTAGAAGGTTCCCTGAACCTGTTTTTTTTTGTTTTACATTCATGGTTTTCCCGGTTTTCTACTTTTAAAAAAATCATTTCTTTTTTATGTTTTCTACTTATTTTTTCCTTTCCTTATTTTATGTTTATGTTTTTTCATAGATTTCAAACAATTCAAAAAAAATGCTGAAGTTAAGTATTTTGCTTCAATATTTTAAAGTAGAAATACCAAATTTTGTACATTATTTCAAAAAATATTTAGCGTTTCAAAAACAATTCGCCATGTTCAAAAAGCATCATCGAACATTGACAAAATGATCACTGTGTATAGAAAAATGTTCATTGTGTACAGAAAAATTGTTCAATGTGCATTTAAAATTTCACCATATTTTTGAAAAAATGCTCAGTGTGTATTTGAATAATGTTCACCATATACTAAGAAAATGTCCAGTGGGTATTTTAAATTCGCTTTTCAAAAAGAATCATAGTTCGGAAAAATTGTTTGGAATTCAAAATTTGTTCATGATTTTAAAAAATTATTCATATTTTTATGAAAAATTGTTGACATTTTTCCCAAGAAATGTTGAAAAAAAACAAATCTACCGTTGTACTTGGTACTTCAACTTTAGTGCTACGGATTAGTCACCCACAATAGCCAGCTCGAGTGGCTAGCAATGCTACAATACAGCGTGAGGTCGGGAGTTTGACTCCCATGCATGTGTTCACAAGGTTGTCCAATAAGACCTCTCCCTAGGGGACAAAATTTCGTGTTTTGACCCTTTTGGAGAAGTTGTTCGGGATCTGACCCTTTTCCTACCGCCAAGGGGCGTGGCGATAGGGTATAACAGCCTACCGCCGAGGTCCCTGGCGGTAGAGTTGCACGCCCTACCACGAAAAAATTCTAAGTTTGAGACACAGTGCGAGTGCACACCTACCGTCGGGCACCTTGGCGGTAGGGTTACACATGCTACCGCCATCCCATGTGGCGGTAGGGATGCGTTGCGCTGACGTGGTCAAGTTCCTTACCGCCAGGGGCCTTGGCGGTAGGCTGCTATACCGGCTGCTATACCGTACCGCCATACCCCCTGGCGGTAGGAAAAGGGTCAGATCCCGAAATTTTTGCAAACTAGGGTCAGATCTCGAACAACTTCTCCAAAAGGGTCAAAACACGAAATTTAGCCTCCCTGGGGTGCACCACATCGTCCCTGTTGCCTTGGCTTGCACTCATCATAGAATCCCGGGTCCTAGTGACACGCTATTCTTATGGAATGCATATATGCGAGGCAGGTGTGGTTCCACTATCTTGGGAAACTTTTCTACTGCGCTGCTTACCATCCCGGGTCATGGTGACAAGCTGGAGGAAATTGAGTAGCGGTGCACATCCTAGAGAACCAAAGATCAAGCTTCGACTCTCTAGGTTGTTGGTCGCTTTGGAAACAGCGCAACGCTTGCCTGCGCCTTCAAACCAACATGTGGTTGGATGGTTAGTTAGACAGTGGTATCCCCAGCCCACCAGGGTTCAAATCCTGGTGCTCACATTTATCCTGGATTTATTTCAGGATTTTCGGCGATACGCATTCAGTGGGAAGAGACGTTCCTGTCGACTACGAGGCGCCTACGGTGATTCCGTAAAATCTCAAGATGATATTCCGGCTCAGTCTCTCGGAGATGCTCATAGGGGTAGGTTGTGTGTGTATGTGTTCATAGGAGTGAGTGTATGCGCGTATATATGAGCGCTCGTGTCTGTATTGATGTTACGAGAGGCGGCGCGCTAGGGTTTCCCCCAAGGACGCTTGGGGGATGTTAGATTGCAGGCCATCTTCTTGACATCCCCGTGTGTAAGTTGGGAGGAACCCCATCTAGGATTCGGGAAGCCAAATTTTAAGTTTCTGTTTTCATTGCCTTTTCAGGTTCAAAATTATGAGCATCCACAAGTTTGACAAGGCCCAACAAAATGAGCTTGCTAAATTCTATAACTGCATATATAATTTCTATTCTCGGGCATCTGTATTATTTATTTGAAAATCAATAAAAATATGCAGCAGAGTCCTGCTGTTGTTTCCCTCAAAAAAAATCTAGGCAATGTACTTCATAAAATAAACTAGAAAAGAACTACAGGTGTAAAAAAAACCTCCCACTAAGAATATGTGTTCTGCATAACATTTGAAATTCATGATGAATGAGCATATCCTGGTTTGGGGATTTTCAGTTTAATTCCTCCTTCGAGGGCATTTTCAGTTTCCTAGGCACGACTATGAGGTGACACGATCTACGATACTGGATTCTTTGGGTGTCTCAGAAAAACAATTAGCTTCACCAAGAGCTAAAATGCTGGCCTCAGTACATCTTGAACTCAAAATATATGCAGGCTTACTTTCAACTTCATGTATTCCATGTTTCCAACATGTTGATATTTAGCAGATGCCTGTTCGTACCTATCTGCAACTTCTGTTCGCATCGGGTTGACAATACTTGCACTAGGTTGAGCGCTATCACTTTCCAAAGTTTTGAACTTCTGAGGATGGGAATACCGTTGTTTCAAGGTGCATCCATACAAGTTTCATGAGGCAATGGCACAGTACGTACAGAGATTTGTGATGATCTAACACCCTCTTTTGAAGGTGAGCCCATAGAAATCTCATGAGGCAATGGCACAATAGGTACAGAGCTTTTTGATGATCCAACACCCTCGATGCCCCATGATTATATTGTTGCCCCTGGGGTGTACCATGGTTAGTCAAAATACGATCAACTTAAAGTACCTCTTGAGCTTTTGGAACACCAAGATTCATAGAATCACTAGCTGGAAATGAAGTATGCTTCGGCCCATAAGTATCATCAAGCTACCGGTTGGAATTTCCATGCGGCGAGACATGAGGAGGTAGGTGGTATTTGCTGACGTGTTGATACTCAAGTTGTACTCGTTGTTGCAGCAAGAGGGGCTCCTGCTACTGAAGCAATATCATCTTTTCCAACAGAGAGATGTGGCTGAGGCTGGCGTATCACTTGCGACTGTGATTGCAACAACTGTTGTGATAGCAGATACTGTTGTTGATGAACGAAATATGCCCTAGAGGCAATAATAAAGTTGTTATTTATATTTCCATATATCATGATAAATATTTATTATTCATACTAGAATTGTATTAACCGGAAACTTAGTACATGTGTGAATACATAGACAAACAGAGTATCCCTAGTATGCCTCTACTTGACTAGCTCGTTAATCAAAGATGGCTAAGTTTCCTAGCCATAGACATGTGTTGTCATTTGATGAACGGGATCGCATCATTAGAGAATGATGTGATGGACAAGACCCATCCATTAGCTTAGCATAATGACCGTTAAGTTTTATTGCTATTGCTTTCTTCGTGACTTATAAATGTTCCTTTGACTATGAGATTATGCAACTCCCGAATACCGGAGGAACACTTAGTGTGCTATCAAACGTCACAACGTAACTGGGTGATTATAAAGATGCTCTACAGGTGTCTCCGATGGTGTTTGTTGAGTTGGCATAGATCGAGATTAGGATTTGTCACTCCGTGTACCGGAGAGGTATCTCTGGGCCCTCTCGATAATGATCATCACTATAAGCGTTGCAAGCAATGTAACTAATGAGTTAGTTACGGGATGATGCATTACGGAACGAGTAAAGAGACTTGTCGGTAACGAGATGGAACTAGGTACGAGGATACCGAGGATCGAATCTCGGGCAAGTAACATACCGATGGCAAAGGGAAGAACGTATGTTGTTATGCGGTTTGACCGATAAAGATCTTCATAGAATATGTAGGAGCCAATATGAGCATCCAGGTTCCGCTATTGGTTATTGAACAGAGATGTGTCTCGGTCATGTCTACATAGTTCTCGAACCCGTAGGGTCCGCACGCTTAACGTTCGATGACGATTTGTATTATGAGTTATGTGATTTGATGTACCGAAGGTTGTTCGGAGTCCCGGATGAGATCACGGACATGACGAGGAGTCTCAAAATGGTCGAGACATAAAGATTGATATATTGGACCATATTATTCGGACACCGGAAGTGTTCCGGATGGTTTCGGGTAAAGTCGGAGTGCCGGAGGGGTTACCGGAACCCCCCGGGGGAACTAATGGGCCACCATGGGCCTTAGTGGAGAGAGAGGAGGGCAGCCAGGGCAGCCCCCCCCCCCTTGCAGTTCGAATTGGACAAGGGAAGGGAGGAGGCGCCCCCTTTTCCTTCTCCCTCTCTCCCTCTCCTTCCTTCCCCCTCTCTCCCTTTTTGGTGGAATCCTACTAGGACTTGGAGTCCTAGTACGACTCCCCTCCTTGGGCGCGCCCCCAGGGCCGGCCGGCCTCCTCCTCCCCTCCTTTATATACAAGGGAGGGGGCACCCCATAGACACACAAGTTGATCTTTTAGCCGTGTGCGGTGCCCCCCCTCCACAGAAACACACCTCGGTCATATCGTCATAGTGCTTAGGCGAAGCCCTGCGCCGGTAACTTCATCATCACCGTCGCCACGCCGTCATACTGACAGAACTCTCCCTCAGCCTCAACTGGATCAAGAGTACGAGGGACGTCATCGAGCTGAACGTGTGCTGAACACAGAGGTGACGTACGTTCGGTACTAGGATCGGTTGGATCGTGAAGTCGTACGACTACATCAACCGCGTTGATAAAACGCTTCCGCTTTCGGTCTACGAGGGTACGTGGACACACTCTCCCGCTCATTGCTATGCATCACCTAGATAGATCTTGCGTGATCGTAGGATAATTTTTGAAATTACTGCGTTCCCCAACAGTGGCATCCGAGCCAGGTCTATGCATAGATGTTATATGCACGAGTAGAACACAAAGAGTTGTGGGCGATAATAGTCATACTGCTTACCAGCATGTCATACTTTGATTCAGCGGTATTGTTGGATGAAGCGGCCCAGACCGACATTACATGACCGCATTCATGAGACTGGTTCTACTGCCGTGCTTCGCACACAGGTGGCTAGTGGGTGTCAGTTTCTCCAACTTTAGTTGAATCAAGTTTGACTACGCCTGGTCCTTGTTGAAGGTTGAAAAAACAGCACACTTGACGAAAAATCGTTGTGGTTTTGATGCGTAGGTAAGAACGGTTCTTGCTAGAAGCCCGTAGCAGCCATGTAAAACTTGCAACAACAAAGTAGAGGACGTCTAACTTGTTTTTGCAGGGCATGTTGTGATGTGATATGGTCAAGACGTGATGAGATATAAATTGTTATATGAGATGATCATGTTTTGTAAAGTTATCGGCAACTGGCAGGAGCCTTATGGTTGTCTCTTTATTGCATAAGATGCAAGCGCCATATAATTGCTTTACTTTATCGCTATGCGATAGCAATAGTTGCAAAAGCAATAGTTGGCGAGACGACCATGTGACGACACGTTGATAGAGATCAAGATGATGGAGATCATGGTGTCATGCCGGTGACGATGGAGATCATGACGGTACTTTGGAGATGGAGATCAAAGGCACAAGATGATGATGGCCATATCATGTCACATATTTTGATTGCATGTGATGTTTATCTTTTATGCATCTTATTTTGCTCAGTACGACGGTAGCTTTATAAGATGATCCCTTACTAAAATTTCAAGGTATAAGTGTTCTCCCTGAGTATGCACCATTGCGACAGTTCTTCGTGCTTAGACACCACGTGATGATCGGGTGTGATAAGCTCTACGTTCACATACAACGGGTGCAAGCCAGTTTTGCACACGCAGAATACTCGGGTTAAACTTGACGAGCCTAGAATATGCAGATATGGCCTCGGAACACTGAGACCGAAAGTCGAGCGTGAATCATATAGTAGATATGATCGACACAGTGATGTTCACCATTGAAAACTACTCCATCTCACGTGATGATTCGACATGGTTTAGTTGATATGGATCACGTGATCATTTAGATGACTAGAGGGATGTCTATCTAAGTGGGAGTACTTAAGTAATATGATTAAATTGAACTTTAATTTATCATGAACTTAGTCCTGATAGTATTTGCATATCTATGTTGTAGATCAATAGCTTGCGATGTAGCTCTCCGTTTATTTTGATATGTTCCTAGAGAAAACTAAGTTGAAAGATGATAGTACCAATGATGCGGACTAGGTCCGTGATCTGAGGATTATCCTCATTGCTGCAGAGAAGAATTATGTTCTTGATGCACAGCTAGGTGACAGAACTATTGCAGGAGCAGATGCAGACATTGTGAACGTTTGACAAAGCTCGGTATGATGACTACTTGATAGTTTAGTGCACCATGCTTTATGGCTTAGAACCGAGACTTCAAAAACGTTTTGAACGCCACAGAGCATATGAGATGTTCCAAGAGCTAAAATGGGTATTTCAGACTCATGCCCGTGTTAAGAGGTATGAGACCTCTGACAAGTACTTTGCCTACAAGATGGAGGAGAATAGCTCAGCTAGTGAGCATGTGCTCAGAATGTCTGAGTACTACAATCACTTGAATCAAGTGGGAGTTAATCTTCCAGATAAGATAGTGATTGACAGAGTTCTCTAGTCGCTATCACCAAGTTACTAGAACTTCGTGATGAACTATGATATGCAAGGGATAACGGAAACGATTCCCAAGCTCTTCGCGATGCTGAAATCGGCAAAGGTAGAAATCAAGAAAAAGCATCAAGTGTTGATGGTTTACAAAACCACTAGTTCCAAGATAAAGGGCAAGGGAAAGAAAGGGAAACTTCAAAAGGAATGACAAGAAAGTTGCCACTCTCATGAAGAAGCCCAATGCTAGACCCAAGCCTGAAACTGAGTGCTTATACTGCAAAGGAAATGGTCACTGGAAGTGGAACTGCCCTAGATACTTGGCGGATAAGAAGAATGGCAAAGTGAACAAAAGTATATTTGATATACATGTTATTAATGTGTACTTTAGTAGTGTTTATAGCAACCCCTCGGTATTTGATACTGGTTCAGTTGTTAAGAGTAGTAACTCGAAACGGAAGTTGCAAAATAAACAGAGACTAGTTAAGGGCGAGGTGATGATGTGTGTTGGAAGTGATTCCAAGGTTGATAAGATCACCATTGCACACTCTCTCTACCTTCGGGGTTAGTGTTGGACCTAAATAAATGTTATTTGGTGTTTGCGTTGAGCATGAATATGATTGGATCATGTTTATTGCGATACGGTTATTCATTTAAGTTAGAGAATAATTGTTGTTCTGTTTACATGAATAAAACCTTCTATGGTCATGCACTCAATATAAATGGTTTATTGAATCTCGATCGTAGTGATACACATATTCATAATATTGAAGCCAAAAGATGCAAAGTTAATAATGATAGTGTAACTTATTTGTGGCACTGTCGTTTAGGTCATATTGGTGTAAAGCGCATGAAGAAACTCCATGCTGATGGGATTTTGGAATCACTTGATTATGAATCACTTGATGCTTGCGAACCATGCCTCATGGGCAAGATGACTAAGACTCCGTTCTCCGGAACAATGGAGCGAGCAACTGACTTATTGGAAATAATACATACTGATGTGTGCAGTCCGATGAGTGTTGAGGCTCACAGCGGGTATCGTTATTTTCTGACCTTCACAGATGATTTGAGCAGATATGGGTATATCTACTTGATGAAACACAAGTCTGAAATATTTGAAAAGTTCAAAGAATTTCATAGTGAAGTGGAGAATCATCGTAACAAGAATATAAAGTTTCTACGATCTGATCGTAGAGGAGAATATTTGAGTTAGGAGTTTGGCCTTCAATTAAAACAATGTGGAATAGTTTCACAAACTCATGCCACCTGGAACACCAAAGTGTAATGGTGTGTCCAAACATCGTAACCGCACTTTATTAGATATGGTGCGATCTATGATGTCTCTTACTGATTTATCACTATCGTTTTGGGTTATGCATTAGAGACAGTTGCATTCATGTTAAATAGGGCACCATATAAATCCGTTGAGACGACACCGTATGAACTATGGTTTGGCAAGAAACCAAAGCTGTCGTTTCTTAAAGTTTGGGGTTGCGATGCTTATGTGAAAAAGTTTCAAACTGATAAGCTCGAACCCAAATCGCAAAAGTGCGTCTTCATAGGAAACCCAAAAGAAATTGTTGGGTACACCTTCTATCACAAATCCGAGGGCAAAATATTCATTGCTAAGAATGGATCCTTTCTAGAGAAGGAGTTTCTCTCGAAAGAAGTGAGTGGGAGGGAAGTAAAACTTGATGAGGTAATTGTACCTGCTCCCGAATTAGAAAGTAGTTCTTCACAGAAATCAGTTCCTGTGATTCCTACACCAATTAGTGAGGAAGCTAATGATGATGATCATGAAACTTCAGATCAAGTTACTACCGAACCTCGTAGGATAACCAGAGTACGATCCGCACCAGAGTGGTACGGTAATCCTGATCTGGAGGTCATGTTACTTGACCATGACGAACCTACGAACTATGAGGAAGCGATGATGAGCCCAGATTCTGCGAAATGGCTTGAGGCCATGAAATCTAAGATAGGATCCATGTATGAGAACAAAGTGTGGACTTTGGTGGACTTGCCCGATGATCGGCAAGCCATTGAGAATAACTGGATCTTCAAGAGGAAGACGGACGCTGATAGTAGTGTTACTATCTACAAAGCTCGAATTGTCGAAAAAAGTTTTCGACAAGTTCAAGGTGTTGACTACGATGAGATTTTCTCAATCGTAGCGACGCTTAAGTCTGTCTGAATCATGTTAGCAATTGCCACATTTTATGAAATCTGGCAAATAGATGTCAAAACTACGTTCCTTAATGGATTTCTTAAAGAAGAGTTGTATATGATGCAACAAGAAGGTTTTGTCAATCCTAAAGGTGCTAACAAAGTGTGCAAGCTCCAGCGATCCATTTATGGACTGGTGCAAGCATCTCAGAGTTGGAATATACGCTTTGATGAGTTGATCAAAGCATATAGTTTTATACAGACTTGCGGTGAAGCCTGTATTTACAAGAAACTGAGTGGGAGCACTACAGCTTTTCTGATAAGTATATGTGAATGACATATTGTTGATCGGAAATGATGTAGAATTTTCTGGAAAGCATAAAGGAGTGTTTGAAAGGAGTTTTTCAAAGAAAGACCTCGGTGAAGCTGCTTACATATTGAGCATCAAGACCTATAGAGATAGATCAAGACGCTTGATAAGATTTTTCAATGAGTACATACCTTGACAAGTTTTAGAAGTAGTTCAAAATGGAACAGTCAAAGAAGGAGTTCTTGCCTATGTTGCAAGGTGTGAAGTTGAGTAAAGACTCAAAACCCGACCACAGTAGAAAATAGGAAGAGAATGAAAAGTCATTCCCTATGCTTCAGTCATAGGTTCTATAAAGTATGCTATGTTGTGTACCAGACCTATTGTGTACCTCACCCTGAGTTTGGCAAGAGAGTACAATAGTGATCTAGGAGTAGATCACTGGACAGCGGTCAAAATTATCCTTAGAAGACTAAGGAGATATTTCTCGATTATGGAGGTGATAAAGAGTTCATCGTAAAGAGTTGCGCCGATGCAAGCTTTGACACCGATCTGGATGACTCTGAGTCTCAATCTGGATACATATTAAAAGTGGGAGCAATTAGCTAGAGTAGCTTCGTGCAGAGCATTGTAGACATAGAAATTTGCAAAATATATATATGGATCTGAATGTGGCAGACCCGTAGACTAAAACTTCTCTCACAGGCAAAACATGATCACACCTTATTAATCTTGGGTGTTAATCACATAGCGATGTGAACTAGATTATTGACTCTAGTAAACCCTTTGAGTGTTGGTCACATGGAGATGTGAACTATGGGTGTTAATCACATAAAGATGTGAACTATTGGTGTTAAATAACATGGCGACGTGAACTAGATTATTGACTCTAGTGCAAGTGGGAGACTGAAGGAAATATGCCCTAGAGGCAATAATAAAGTTGTTATTTATATTTCATTATATCTTGATATATGTTTATTATTCATGCTAGAATTGTATTAGCCGGAAACTTAGTACATGTGTGAATGCATAGACAAACAGAGTATCCCTAGTATGCCTCTACTTGACTAGCTCGTTAATCAAAGATGGCTAAGTTTCCTAGCCATAGACATGTGTTGTCATTTGATGAACGGGATCACATCATTAGAGAATGATGTGATGGACAAGACCCATCCGTTAGCTTAGCATAATGATCGTTAAGTTTTATTGTTATTGCTTTCTTCATGACTTATACATGTTCCTCTGACTATGAGATTATGCAACTCCCGAATACCGGAGGAACACTTAGTGTGCTATCAAACGTCACAACGTAACAATGAGTTAGTTACGGGATGATGCATTACGGAACGAGTAAAGAGACTTGCCGATAACGAGATTGAACTAGGTATGAGGATACCGACGATCGAATCTCGGGTAAGTAACATACCGATGACAAAGGGAACAACGTATATTGTTATGCGGTTTGACCGATAAAGATCTTCGTAGAATATGTAGGAGCCAATATGAGCATCTAGGTTCCGCTATTGGTTATTGACCGGAGATGTGTCTCGGTCATGTCTACATAGTTCTCGAACTCGTAGGGCCCGCACGCTTAACGTTTGATGACGATTTGTATTATGAGTTATGTGATTTGATGTACCGAAGGTTGTTCGGAGTCCCGGATGAGATCACGGACATGACGAGGAGTCTCGAAATGGTCGAGACATAAAGATTGATATATTGGACCATGTTATTTGGACACCGAAAGTGTCCCGGATGGTTTCGGGTAAAACCGGAGTGCCGGAGGGGTTACCGGAACCCCCCAGGGGAGCTAATGGGCCACCATGGGCCTTAGTGGAGAGAGAGGAGGGCAGCCAGGGCAGCCCCCCCCCCCTTGCAGTCCTAATTGGACAAGGGAAGGGGGGCGGCGCCCCCCTTTTCCTTCTCCCTCTCTCCCTCTCCTTCCTTCCCCCTCTCTCCCTTCTTGGTGGACTCCTACTAGGACTTGGAGTCCTAGTAGGACTCCACTCCTTGGGCGCGCCCCCTAGGGCCGGACGGCCTCCTCCTCCCCTCCTTTATATACGGGGGAGGGGGCACCCCATAGATACACAAGTTGATCTTCTAGCCGTGTGCGGTGCCCCCCTCCACAGAAACACACCTCGGTCATATCGTCGTAGTGCTTAGGCGAAGCCCTACGCCGGTAACTTCATCATCACCGTCGCCACTCCGTCGTGCTGACGGAACTCTCCCTCGGCCTCAACTGGATCAAGATACGAGGGACGTTATCGAGTTGAACGTGTGCTGAACACGGAGGTGCCGTACGTTCGGTACTAGGATCAGTCGGATCGTGAAGACATACGACTACATCAACCGCGTTGATAAAATGCTTCCGCTTTCGCTCTACGAGGGTACGTGGACACACTCTCCCGCTCGTTGCTATGCATCACCTAGATAGATCTTGCGTGATGGTAGGAAATTTTTTGAAATTACTGCGTTCCCCAACAGTTGAAACATGTACAGGAGTCAAGTGGATCTTGAGATATGTCAGCAAGCAATTTCTCAGGTGGAAAACGAGATAGAGGTAGATGGTTCTGTGGCACAAAGTTCTGTTGATGAACAGCAGTAGCTATTTGCTGAGAATTTCTGCAGAGTTTTTATGCATGTTGTGGCCCTTGAGTGAGATCAACGTGAAGGTTAGGGTTAAGATTTGTGGCTTTGATAGTCTGGCCATGGTGGCAAATCAAGCGGGTGCTTTAGGTTTCTATGCATAATGCACTATAGGAAACAAGATAATATTCTGAGATTGTGAAGCTTGACGAGATGAATCGGCCATGGAATTGGGTATGTTAGAGTGCAGAGTAGGTACTTCTTCTAAAGTTGTATCTTCATTCCGTGCTTGTGCTGCTGGAACATGATGACCAATATGAAACAACATTTTGGGAAGATTTTTGTCTTCTAGAACTGCTATATCCATTCAGCCCTAATTCCAAAAGGATATGGTGTCGGACCAGGAAATATGCATGGTAAGTAGCAGAGTAACTAGAAAAATATATGGAATGAAATAGGAAAGAATGGGGTACCTTCATTCACAGCAGCTGAAGGACCTTGCATACTACTATTAGTCATCAGTGTCTCGAGAAAACGATTCTGAGCTTTAACTGCACCGCCATTGTTGCTTGGCCAACTGTTAGAAAATAGCAACACCAGCTGAACCTCACTGGAGCTGACAAACTTCTCTATAGGTGGAGTCTTCGGCATTTGCATATCACTTGATATTGTGGTGCTAATCCCTGGAGGTGGCCTTGCCTTTGTTCGTAGGTGGGGCATAACATCCCCAAGCATTAAGAAAGGAGCAACACGAGGTGCATTTTGCAACACGGACCAACAAATCAATACCAAAATAACAACCCTCAAACCAGCCAATGATGTCAACAGCAGAAAATGGGCCTTGAATTCAACATTCTGAATCATTGTAGTATAACGGAAGAATTCCTGGATTAGGATAAGGTTGAATAATTTCTCAAATAAAAGGGATAAGGTTGAATAGGACTGGCCAACTCATCAACACATGTCATCCCAACTACTTTACTTTCTTGAAGACTATGGTCTCCTATTTATCTTTTTTGTTTTTGTTTTCTGATTCAATTAAAAAATGTTTGGGATAAAAAAAGGGTCCAAATTTCAAGAAAGATTCACAAATTTCAAAGAAGTTCCTGTATGCCAATTTTTTTATGAATTTGTAAAATATTCTCGGAGTTTGAAAATGTCCCCGATTTTCAAAAAATGGTCATTCCAAAAAATCACGATTTTGAAAATTCTTTTCGGACTTCAAATAATGTTCACCAATTAAAAAAATTCAAAAATTTCAAAATAATATTCACGGAATTCAAAACAGTTTCTTATTAGAAAAGATAATTTAAATTTCAAGAAAGTTCTAAACTTTCAAAACAAATGTTCACGAAATTCAAAAAATGTTCCTAGATTTCAAACGATGTTCATGAATTTGAAAAATCTTCCCATTTTACAACGAATGTTCAAAAATTTAAAAAGATGTTCCCATTTTACAACAAATGTTCCAAATTTGAAAATGTCGGTTCAATTTTATTTTTTATGAAATTTGAGAAAACGAAAAACAAATCCGGAAAACAAGAAAAAACTGAGAAGAAAACATAAAAAAATCTGGTTTAGGAACGTTCTAGAACCTTCACAAAGATGGATTAAGGGAGTACCTAAACATACCTAGTTGGGCAGGCCCATATCCATGCGAAACGACCACTCAGGTGGCAGAATCCTATTTGCCGCCTGAGGGCAGCAAATAGTCATGGCTTCGCTCAAGCGAGCCTCCAGTTAGACTGGCCCACATATGGATTTGCGTGATGGTTTCTTTAGTTGTTGTCTTTACTTCGCTGTTTATTGCGTTTCTTTTTGTTTTTCTTTTTTTTCACTTTTTATCGCTTTTTCATTGGTTTTGTTCTAGTTTCTTTTAATTTCTGCTCTGGTTCCTTTTTTCTTTTAGCATTTTTCTGCTTACGTTACTTTTTCTGTTTTCTTCTCCTTTTCCATATTACATAAAAAGTTCAGCATGCATTACAAAAAAATTCATCCTGTATTAAGAAAATGTTCACATTATATAATGAAAACTTCCATTGTTTATTAAAAATGTATAGTTTGTATCAGAATTTTTTTCAGCCTTATTTTATAAAAATTTCATTTTATTTATAAATTACTCAACGTATATTGCAAAAATATTCCATGTGTATTCAACAATGTTCAATATATTATTTCATAATTTTTTCAATAAAACCCCAGCAAAAAACAATGACGTTACAATCGACCGGACGGTACAACACCGTTTTGCTACAGTACCACAATGCTATTGTGTCTCTACGCAACTTTATTTAAGTTGAACTGCGAATGGACCGGCCCTATTCTATTGACACTGAGCAAAGCCACACAATGGGAGAAGCGGGGATCGATCTCTGGTCTACTAGGAGAGGGCTGGCTACGCAAGCCACTTCGCCCGTGTCTCACACACAATAAGATGTTGGCGCGACGTGTACTTGAGGCACAGGACGCCAGTTTTCCCATGGTTTTCACGTTTATTTTTCTATTTTTCTTTTTGTTCTTTCATAGGTTTTCTCCTTTTTCGTTTTTGGTTTGTTTTTCCTTTTTGTTCTTTGATAGGTTTTATCCTTTAATTTTCAAATAGTTCAAACATTTTAAAATATTTTTTCAACATTTTTGTATACATGATCAGCATTTAAAAAATACTTGATCAATATTTTCCAAATACTTGTTTAAAAATTTCAAATACTTGCTCAAAAAATTTCAAATACTTTTCCAACATTTTTATATACATGACCAATATTTTTTAAAATATTTGTTCAACATTTTTCAAATGTTTTTAAGAGTGCCTTTTGAAATAAATATGTTTTAAATATTTAAATTGTAAAAAAGTGTAAAAAAATAGAAAACAGAAAATGAAAAAAAGGCTTTTGTCTCCCGCGCTCGTGGTCCGGCCCAGCCCGGTCTGCCCGTCAGCGAGTCCGAAGCCAGACTCGCTGAAGGCGGGATATAAGCATGCCCTATACTCTCTGAGAGCTCCTGTTCGGCGCCTTATGCGCCCGAACAGTTCCCTGGCGCCTGAAGGAGATGTCTACTGGGCCAGCCCAGATCGCAGCGCCTCTCAGCGAACAAGTCGATCAACTATAAAAAATGATATGTGCGGTGAGTGGATTCGAACTCAGCACCTCTCCCTCCGAATATCAGTGCATTAACCACTACACAATCAAACGATTTGTGTTCACAGACTTCGTTTGCTTTCTTTTCTCCTTTCTCCAGCTCGCAAAGCCCCGGGTGTGGAGAAGCGTCCCAAACCATTTTTTTCTCTTTTTCTGTAATGGTTTTATTTGCCTTTTTCCTTTTCCTTTTTCCTAAATACGTGAACTTTTCTAAAAAGAATCAAAGGAAACATTTTTTTAGAAAAAGAAATGAACTTTTTTCAAATTTGAAAATAGTTCATTGGTTTTTTAAGTTCATCAAAATTGAAGAAAGTTCATCAAATCTGAAAAAAAGTTCATCGAATTTTAGCAAAGTTCACCATAACTGAAAAAAGTTCATCAAAATATAATAAAAGTACATCATAATTTGAAAAAGTTCACCGAATCTGGAAAATAGTTCATCGATTTTTTGAAAAAAGTTCATCAAATTTGAAAAAAGTTCATTGACTTAAAAATAAGTTCATTGAATTTGAAAAAAGTTCATTGCGTTTGCAAAAAAGTTCACCGAATTAGAAAAAAGTTCATCCAATTTGAAGAAAAGTTCACTACATTTGAAAAAAGTTCATCGAATTTTGACAAAAGTTCATCGAACTTGAAAAATAGTTCATCAAATTTTGGAAAAAGTTCATCGAAGTTGAAAAAAAGTTCATGAAATCCGGTGAACATTACGAATTAGAAAAAGGAAAAAAAAGAAAAAGAAAAAAGAAAAAGAAAAGAAGAAAGAAAAAGGAAATAAGAAAGAAAAAGAAAAGACGGAACAAAATGGTTAAGAAATGTACTAGATCACAAAACGTTGAGTGGTGGTGTGGTTGTCACGTGGCACGCTGAACCGCTACGGTGTGTGTTCGAGTCCTCCCAGGTACGTCGTTTTTGCATCTTTTTAGAAAGAAAGAAGTGAATTTGGGCCGGCCCGCGTCCCGGGGGGGGGGGGGGGGGGGGTATGCGCCCTGTACGATTAACACTGTATCCGGCGCTGAGGGCGCCCGCCGAATAGAAACCAGCATACTCTCTTGCCGCCCCTTTTTTGTTTTTTAAACCACTCTTGCCGCCCGTGTGGCAGCTTCGCTGAACTGGAGCGATCGAGAGACGCGACACGGGCCGGCCCTCTTTGAGCGAGTAGCCGGTTTTGAGCATTCTAGAAGGTTTCCTGAACCTGCATCTTTTTAGAAAGAAAGAAGTGAATTTGGGCCGGCCCGCGTCGCGAGGGGGGGGGTTATGCGCCCTGTACGATTAACACTGTATCCGGCGCTGAGGGCGCCCGCCGAATAGGAACCAGCATACTCTCTTGCCGCCCCTTTTTTGTTTTTTAAACCACTCTTGCCGCCCGTGTGGCAGCTTCGCTGAACTGGAGCGATCGAGAGACGCGACACGGGCCGGCCCTCTTTGAGCGAGTAGCCGGTTTTGAGCATTCTAGAAGGTTTCCTGAACCTGCATCTTTTTAGAAAGAAAGAAGTGAATTTGGGCCGGCCCGCGTCGCGAGGGGGGGTATGCGCCTGTACGATTAACACTGTATCCGGCGCTGAGGGCGCCGAATAGGAACCAGCATACTCTCTTGCCGCCCGTTTTTTGTTTTTTAAACCACTCTTGCCGCCCGTGTGGCAGCTTCGCTGAACTGGAGCGATCGAGAGACGCGACACGGGCCGGCCCTCTTTGAGCGAGTAGCCGGTTTTGAGCATTCTAGAAGGTTTCCTGAACCTGTTTTTTGTTTTATTTGCATGGTTTTCCTGGTTTTCTACCTTGTTAATTTATTCTTTTAAATTGATCTACTTATTTTTTTCTATTATTTCTTCTGTTTATGTTTTTTTATAAAATTCTAAAAATTTAAAAAATGTGCTGAATTTAAATTTGTTGTTTAATTATTTTGAATCGAAATTCCAAATATTGTTCATTATCTCAAAAAAAATGTTAACGTTTCAAAAATGTTCGCCATGTTGAAAAAATGTCAATGAACATAGATAACATGATCACTGTGTATAAAAAATGTTCATTGTGTACAGAAAATTGTTCAACGTGCATTTGAAAAAAGTTAACCATATTTAAAAAAATGTTCAGTGTGTATTTGAATAATGTTCACCATATACTTATAAAATGTCCAGTGAGTATTTTAAATTATCTTTTCAATAATTTGTTCATAGTTCGAAAAAACTGTTCATAAAATTTAATTTTAGTTCATGATTTTCAAAAATTATTCATATTTTTTTAAGAAAATTTGTTGACATTTTTCCCGAGAAATGTTGAGAAACTTGAAAACAAAAAAACAAATCTGCCGATGTACTTGGTACTTCAACTTTAGTTGTACGGATTAGTCACCGACGATAGCCAGCTTGAGTGGCTAGCAATGCTACAAGACAACATGAGGTCGGGAGTTTGACTCCCACGCATTTGTTGACTATTTTAAGGATAAATTTGGGACTAACAATGCAGATCGTGGAAGGTCATACGCTGGAACTACAATAGAGACTAATCAAGAGACTACACCAACAGTATACCACACAAGCAAGAATTTTGGTGCATCTTGAAGGAAATGAGGGCAAATGCATCTCCTAGACCAGATGGGTTCAATGTGGCTTTCTATTTGGCTACTTGGGATTGGATAGGAGATGACGTAACTAATATGGTAAGACAATTCTATGAATCATGGGCTATGCCCAACAATATAAATAATACATCTATGCGAGGCAGGTGTGATTCCACTATCTTGGGAAACTTTTCTGCTGCGCTGCTTACCATCCCGGGTCATGGTGACAAGTTCGAGGAAATTGAGTAGCGGTGCACATCCTGGAGAACCAAAGATCAAGCTTCGATTCTCTAGGCTGCTGGTCGCTTTGGAAACAGCACAACGCTTGCCTGCGCCTTCAAACCAACATGTGGTTGGATGGTTAGTTAGACAGTGATATCCCCAGCCCACCAGGGTTCAAATCCTGGTAATCGCATTTATCCTGGATTTATTTCAGGATTACCGGCGATACACGTTCAGTGGGAAGAGACATTCTTGTCGACTACGAGGCGCATACGGTGATTCCGTAAAATCCCAAGATGATATTCCGGCTTAGTTTCTCGGAGGTGCTCATAGGGGTAGGGTGTGCGTGTATGTGTTCATAGGAGTGAGTGTGTGCACGTATATATGAGTGCTCGTGTCTGTACTGATGTTATGAGAGGCGACGCGCTAGGGTTTCCCCCGAGGACGCTCGGGGGGGGGGGGGGGGGGGGGGGTAAGTTTGGAGGAACCCCATCTAGGATTCGGGAAGCCAATTTTAAGTTTCTGTTTTCCTTGCCTTTTCAGGTTCAAAATTATGAGCATCCACAAGTTTGACAAGACCCAACAAAATAAGCTTGCTAAATTCTATAACTGCATATATAATTTCTATTCTCGGACATCTGTATTATTTATTTGAAAATCAATAAAAATATGCAACAGAGTCCTGCTGCTGTTTCCCTCAAAAAAATCTAGGCAATGTACTTCATAAAATAAACTAGAAAAGAACTACAGGTGTAAAAAATCCCTCCCACTAAGAACATGTGTTCTGCATAACATTTGAAATTCATGATGAATGAGCATATCCTGGTTTGGAAATTTTCAGTTTAATTCCTCCTTCAAGGGCATTTTCAGTTTCCTAGGCACGACTATGAGGTGACGTGATCTACGATACTGGATTCTTTGGGTGTCTCAGAAAAACAATTAGCTTCACCAAGAGCTAAAATGCTGGCCTCAGTAGATCTTGAACTCAAAATATATGCAGGCTTACTTTCAACTTCATGTATTCCATGTTTCCAACATGTTGATATTTAGTAGACGCCTGTTCATACCTATCTCCAACTTTTGTTTGCATCGGGTTGACAATACTTGCACTAGGTTGTGCGCTATCACTTTCCAAACTTTTGAACTTCTGAGGATGGGAATACCATTGTTTCAAGGTGCATCCATACAAGTTTCATGAGGCAATGGCACAATACATACAGAGATTTTGTGATGATCTAACACCCTATTTTGAAGGTGAGCCTATAGAAATCTCATGAGGCAATGGCACAGTATCTACAAAGCTTATTGATGATCCAACACCCTAGATGCCCCGTGATTATATTGTTGCCCCTGGGGTGTGCCATGGTTAGTCAAAAAACGATCAACTTAAAGTGCCTCTTAAGCTTTTGGAATACCAAGATTCATAGAATCACTAGCTGGCAAAGAAGTAAGCTTCGACCCATAAGGATCATCAAGCTGTCGGTTGGTATGTCCATGTGGTGCGACGTGAGGAGGTAGGTGGTGTTTGCTGACGTGCTGCTGCTCAAGCTGTACTCATTGTTGCAGCAAGAGCGGCTGCTGCTACTGAAGCAATATCATCTTTTCCAACAGAGAGATGTGGCTGAGGCTGGCGTATCACTGGTGACTGTGATTGCAACTACTGTTGTGATAGCAGACACTGTTGTTGAAACATGTACAGGAGTCGAGTGGATCTTGATATATGTCAGCAAGCAATTTCTCAGGTGGCAAATGAGCTAGAGGTAGATGGTTATGTGGCACAAAGTTCTGTTGATGAACAGTAGTAGCTATTTGCTGAGAATTTTTGCAGAGTTTTTATGCATGTTGTGGCCCTTGAGTGAGATCAACGTGAAGGTTAGGGTTAAGATTTCTGGCTTTGATAGTCTGGCCATGGTGGCAAATCAAGCAGGTGCTTTACGTTTCTATGCATAATGCACTATAGGAAACAAGATAATATTCTGAGATTGTGAAGCTTGACGAGATGAACCGGCCATGGAACTGGGTATGTTAGAGTGCAGAATAGGCACTTCTTCTAAAGTTGTATCTTCATTCTGTGCTTGTGCTGCTGGAAAATGATGACCAGTATGAAACAACATTTTGGGAAGATTTTTGTTTTCTAGAACTGCTATATCCATTCAGCCGTAATTTCAAAAGGATATGGTAAGTAGCAGAGTAACTAGAAAAATATATGGAATGAAATAGGAAATAATGGGGTACCTTCAGTCACAGCAGCTGAAGGACCTTGCATACTACTACTAGTCATGAGTGTCCCCAAAAAACGATTCTGAGCTTAACTGCACCGCTATTGTTGCTTGGCCAACTGTTAGAAAATAGCAACACCAGCTGAACCTCACTGGAGCTGACAAACTTCTCTATAGGTGGAGTCTCCGGCATTCGCATATCATTTGATATTGTGATGCTAATCCCTCGAGGTGGCCTTGCCTTTGTTTGTAGGTGAGGCATAACATCCCCAAGCATTAAGAAAGGAGCAACACGAGGTGCATTTTGCAACATGGACCAACAGATCAATACCAAAATAACAACCCTCAAACCAGCCAATGATATTAGCAGCAGAAAATGGGCCTTGAATTCAACATTCTGGATCATTGTAGTATAACGGAAGAATTCCTGGATTAGGATAAGGTTTCATAATTTCTCAAAAAAAGGATAAGGTTGAATAGGACTGGCCAACTCATGAACACATGTCATCCCAACTTCTTTACTTTCTTGAAGCCTATGATCTCCTGTTTATCTTTTCTGTTTTTGTTTTTTTATTCAATTAAAAAATGTTTGGGATAAAAAAAAGGTCTGAATTTCAAGAAAGATTCACGAATTTCAAATAAGTTTCTATATTTCAAAATATGTATATGAATTTGAAAAATATTCTCGGAGTTAAAAAATGTCGCCGATTTTCAAAAAATGATCACAAATTCCAAAAATTCATGATTTTAAAAATTCGTCATGGACTTCAAAAAATGCTCACCAATTGAAAAAAATCAAAAGAATATTCACGGAATTCAAAACATTTCCTAACTACAAAAGATAATTTAAATTTCAAGAAAGTTCTAAACTTTCAAAAAAAGTTCACAAAATTGAAAAAATGGTCCTGGATTTCAAAAAAGCTCACTGATTTTAAAACGTTCCTGGATTTCATACGATTTTCATGAATTTGAAAAAATCTTCACATTTTACAACAAATGTTCAAGAATTTTTTAAAAAAATCCCATTTTTCAGCAAATGTTTGAATGTGAAAATGTCAGTTTGATTTTTTTTATTTTTATGAAATTTGAGAAACACGAAAAACAAAGACGGAAAACAGAAAAAGAAAACTGAGAAGAAAATTAAAAATAATCCGGTATAGGAGCGTTCTAGAACCTTCACAAACATGGATTAAGGGAGTAGCTAAACATAACTAGTTGGCAAGCCCATATCCGTGTGCGACGACCACTCCGGTGGCAGAATCCCACTGGGGGCGCTGCACTCCTGTTTTCCTTTTTATTTATTTTTCTTTTTATAATTCATTAAAATGTTCAAGATAATAAAATCCAAATTTCAAGAAAGGTTAATGATTTTGAAAAAAGGTTCCTATATTTGTAAAAACGTTTACAAATTTGGAAAATATTTCCAGAGTTCAAAAAATAATCACAAGTTTGAAAAATGTTCCTGAATTTCAAAAAATGTTCACAAATTTCAGAAAAAATGAACTTCCAAAATGCTTTCGGACTTCAAATAATGTGGATTATTCTCGTCAAAAATGTTCTCAAAATTGAAAGGATGACTTAATTTTCAAGAAATTTCTAATAGTTCAGGAAAATGTTCATGAATTTGAAAAACAATTCTTGGATTTCTAAAAAGTTCACTAATTTAGAAAATGTCCCTGAATTCAAAAATCTTTCCCATATCGCAAACAATTTTCAGGATTTCGAAAAAGTTCCCACTTTTCACCAAATTTTCAAGAATTTGAGAGTATTTGTGTAATTATTTATCCTTTTATTTCTACGAAATTTGAAAAAAGGGAAATAAAAATAAAAGGAAAACAAAAAATAGAGAAGAAAAATTGGGAAAATGGCCTAAAATTGAAAATATGTTTCTTATGGGCGATTTAAGAAAATACATTCCAATCACAAGAAATACGTTTTTATGAGGTACACTTTCTTGAGTTTTTTTGAAAAATATTATTATTATTATAACAAATTCCAATAATATATGACATAATTCGTAAACTTCAAAAATATGACCCCATCGGCCTCATGTAGGCTGAAGAGGAACTCTTCTGTCTCTCTTAGGCTGAAGATACAGTCATCGGTTTTCTGTAGGTTGAAGAGGCTTTTTCGGTTTTCTTTGGAACGAAGACTAGGCAGGCTGGGCCGAAGAGTCACTCTTCGGCCTTCAGGTGCCCGAAGAGGGCTCTTCGTCCTTCACGCGCCGGAAGCAGTCTGGCACAAGCACAGATGAGAGAATTATTTCAGTGGCGCTCTCTCTCCAACCTAATTAGGACTATACCTAGTAATAAAATAATCCGGCAACATTGATCACGCAGGAGAGATCTCGCCCAACCAAAAACAATAATCAAACTCACGTACCTAAACAAACTAGCTAATGATAGTAATACTCTTTTATCTTGTTAAAAAAAGAGATAGTACTCCTTTATGTACTACTATAGAACTCTTTAATTATAAGAAAACTAATTTAATTACTCCGGCAGCTGGGACCGAGTGCGGCGCAGGCGACATACTTTCTCTTCATGGTATTCCACCAAGCGATCCAAATAGGAATTCATTTTCTAACTGGCTTTTCATCTTGAGGCACACGCGCCAGTTTTTTCATGGTTTTCACGTTTACTTTTTTCTTTTCTTTTTGTTCTTTGACAAGGTTTTCTTTGTTGTTTTGTTTGATTTTATTTTCTCTTCTCTATTTTTTATTTGACTTTCATTTTTCTCTCCCTTTTCTGGTTTTTTTTCTTACATTTGTTTTCATTTTCTCCTTTTCGTGTTGAATAATAGGCCGCACCCTACTTATAGAGAAAAAGACACGGGTTTTCTTCATTTTTTTCTCATTTTCTTTTGTTTTCTTCTTCTCCGGGTTTTCCCATTCGTTTCTTCAGTTTTTTCCTTTCGTTTAATTTGGTACATTTCGATTTTCATTTTTTTAAGGTTTCTTTGTTTACTTTATATTTTCATTCTACATTCTTATGCACATGATCAATATTTTTTAAATATTTGTTCAACATTTTTATATACATGATTAACTATTCAACTTTTTTTTCAAATACGTGTTTAGATTTTTGCAAATACTTGTTCAACATTTTTTATATACATGACTAACATTTTCTAAAATACTTCTAACATTTTTTTGAATACTTGTTCAACATTTTTAAAATAATTGTTCAACATTTTTATACACATGATCAATATTTTACAAATAATTTTTCAACTTTTTAAATTACTTTAACTACATTTTTATATACATGATCAATATTTCCCCACATTTTTAAATATTTGTCTAACATTTTTTATATAATTGTTCAACATTTTTGAAATATTTTCTCAAGAGTTCTTTTTGATATTTTTCTAATATTTTTTCAAGAGTTCTTTACAAATGTACAAAAATAAAAGCAAAATAGAAAACATAAAACATTAAAAAAAAAGAAAAAGAGACTGTTGTCTCTCGTGTTCGTGGTCTGGCCCAGTTCCCTCAACCCTTCAGTTAGTCCGAAGCCAGACTCGCTGAAGGCGAGATATAGGCTTGCCCGATACTCTTTTGACGCCTTTTTTTCGGAACCTGTCTTGCCGCCCGTGTGGCAGCTTCGCTGAGCCGAAGCGATCGAGAGACATGACATGCGCCGGCCCTCTTTGGGTGAGCAGCCAGTTTTGAGCCTTCTAGAAGGTTCCCTGAACCTGGTTTTTTGTTTTGTTTTCATGCTTTTCCTGGTTTTTACATTTTTAATTCCTTTTTTTCTTTTTTCTTTTTCTACTTATTTTTTCCTTTTCTTATATTATGTCTACTTTTTTTCATAATTCTCAAAATTTTCAGAAAATATGCTCAAATTTAAAAATCGAAATTCCAAATTTAGTTCATTATTGCAAAAAAGATTGACATTTCAAAAAAAAAGTTTGCCATGTTGAAACAATGTCATTGAACATTGATAAAATGAACACTATGTATAAAAAATGTTCGCCGTGTACAGAAAAATTAGTTATCAGTTCCAAAAAACGATTCTAAGCTCTGACTGCACCGCCATTGCTACTTGGCCAACTATTAGAAAATAGCAACAGCAGCTGAACCTCACTGGAGCTGACAAACTTCTCTATAGGTGGAGTCTCCGGCATTCGCATATCACTCAATATTGTGGTGCTAGTCCATGGAGGTGACTTGCCTTTGTTCATAGGTGAGGCATAACATCCCTAAGCATTAAGAAAGGAGCAACACGAGGTGCATTTTGCAACATGGACCAACAAATCAATACCAAAATAACAACCCTCAAACCAGCCAATGATGTCAACAGCAGAAAATTGGCCTTGAATTCAACATTCTGGATCATTGTAGTATAACAGAAGATTTCCTGAATTAGGATACGGTTTAATAATTTCTCGAAAAAAAGGATAAGGTTGAATAGGACTGGCCAACTCATGAACACGTGTCATCCCAACTTCTTTACTTTCTTGAAGCCTATGATCTCCTGTTTATCTTTTCTGTTTTTGTTTTTTGATTCAATTAAAAAATGTTTGGGATAAAAAAAGGTCCGAATTTCAAGAAAGATTCACGAATTTCAAATAAGTTTCTATATGTCATTTTTATTATGAATTGGAAAAATACTCTCGGAGTTTGCAAATGTCCCCGATTTTCAAAAAATGGTCACAAATTCCAAAATATCACAATTTTGAAAATTCTTCTCGGACTTCAAATAATGTTCACCAATTGAAAAAAAATTCAAAAATATCAACAGAATATTCACGGAATTCAAAAAAGTTTCTTAATGAGAAAAGATAATTTAAATTTCAAGAAAGTTCTAAACTTTCAAAACAAATGTTCATGAAATTGAAAAAACGTTCCTGGATTTCAAAAAAGCTCACTAATTAGAAAATGTTCCTCGAATTCAAACGATGTTGATGAATTTGAAAATTCTTCCCATTTTACAACAAATGTTCAAGAATTTTAGAAAATGTTCCCATTTTTCAACAAATGTTCCAAATTTGAAAATGTCGGTTCAATTATTTTTCTTTTTATAAAATTTGAGAAAAATGAAAAACAAATCCGGAAAACAAGAAAAAAAACTGAGAAGAAAATAAAAAAAATCTGGTTTAGGAACATTCTAGAACCTTCACAAAGATGGATTAAGGGAGTAGCTAAACATACCTAGTTGGGCAGGGCCATATCCATCCGAAACAACCACTCAGGTGGCAGAATCCTATTTGCCGTCGGAGGGCAGCAAATAGTCATGGCTTCGCTCAAGCGAGCCTCCAGTTAGACTGGCTCACATATGGATTTGCGTGATGGTTTCTTTAGTTTCTCTTTACTTCGCTGTTTATTGCGTTTCTTTTTTTTTTTCACTGTTTATCGGTTTTCATTAGTTTTGTTCTAGTTTCTTTTAATTTCTGCTCTGGTTCCTTTTTACTTTTAGCATTTTTCTGCTTCCGTTACTTTTTCTGTTTTCTTCTCCTTTTCCATATTACATAAAAAGTTCACCATGTATTACAAAAAATTTCATCCTGTATTAAGAAAATGTTAACCTTATATAATGAAAACTTCCATTGTTTATTTAAAATGTATATTTTGTATCGGAATTTTTCAGCCTTAATTTATAAAAATTTCATTTTATTTTTAAATTGCACAACGTATATTGCAAAAATGGCCCATGTGTATTCAACAATGTTCAACATATTATTTCATATTTTCATAATTTTTTCCAATAAAACCCCAGCAAAAAACAATGATGTCACAGTCAACCTGACGGTACAACACCGTTTTGCTACAGTACCACAATGCTATTGTGTCTCTACACAACTTTATTTAAGTTGAACTGCAAATGGACCGGCCCTATTCTATTGCCACTGAGCGAAGCCACAAAATGGGAGAAGCGGGGATCGATCTCTGGTCCACTATGAGAGGGCCGGCTATGCAAACCACTTTGCCCGTGTCTCGCACACAATAAGATGCTGGTTTTCCCATGGTTTTCACGTTTATTTTTCTATTTTTCTTTTTGTTCTTTGATAGGTTTTCTCCTTTTTTTGTTTTTGGTTTGCTTTTCCTTTTTGTTCTTTGATAAGTTTTATCCTTTAATTTTCAAATAGTTCAAACATTTTAAAATATTTTTTCAACATTTTTGTATACATGATCAACATTTAAAAAATACTTGATCAATATTTTCCAAATACTTGTTTAAAAATTTCAAATACTTGCTCAAACTTTTTCAAATACTTTTCCAACATTTTTATATACATGACCAATATTTTTAAAAATATTTTTTCAACATTTTTCAAATGTTTTTGAAGAGTGCCTTTTGAAATAAATATGTTTTAAATATTTAAAGTGTAAAAAATGTAAAAAAGTAAAAGAAAAATAGAAAACAGAAACTGACAAAAGGCTTTTGTCTCCCGCGCTCGTGGTCCGGCCCAGCCCGCTCTGCCCGTCAGTGAGTCCGAAGCCAGACGCGCTGAAGGCGAGATATAAGCATGCCCTATGCTCTCTTGCCGCCCGTTTTTTGTTTTTTAAACCACTCTCGCCGCCCGTGTCGCGAGGTAAAAATTCCCAAAAAGGATTGCATCGGCTGGGAATTGAACCATGTCATGCTATTGATGTATGCGCTGAGCTAGCCACTATGCCTAGCTAGCTCTTATGCTAAATTGGCAGCGCAAACCTAAAAGAAACTAACAGTAGCGAGAAAACTTAAAATATCACTTCACAAAACTAAGTACTTTTCAAAAGCTTAAAATATCAGTTCACAAAACTAAGTACTTTTTTGAATATGGGAACATTTTTATAAAAGCTGAAAGAAAATTTTTAACCGCATATTTTTCATAAATTAAGTACTTCTAAAAGTGCAAACTATTTTTTTTGGAATTTGCGAGTATTTCTTACAAAAGAATTGTTTTTCAAAATTGTGTACACAATTTGAAAACCGGAAAATTTTCTGAAAACATGAACATTTTTTGGGAACCTCAAACAGTTGTCAAAAAAGGAACAAAATTGAAAACGAGAACATTTTCGAAATTGCGATTTATGATCCCGAGTATTTTTTTGAATGTAGAGAACAAAATTTTGAAATCGAAAACAAAATTCGAACATGAACATTTTTTAAAGCACGAATATTTTTTGAATCTTGAGAACAACTTTTGAAACGGAGAACAAATTTGGAAGCGTGGACAATTTTTAAGGCATGAACATTTTTTTATATCTTGAGAACAAATTTTGAAACGGAGAACAAATTAGGAAGCGCGAACAATTTCTTAAAGCACGAATATTTTTTGAATAGTGAGAACAAATTTGAAAAATCCTGAACAAATTTGGAAGCGTGAACATTTTTTGAAAATGTGAACAGAAAATTAAAATCTGGTCGATTATATGAATTTCGAAAGTTTGGAACTTTTTTGTCTAACGAGGACAGTTTTTGAAATTTGAGAACATTTTTTTGAAAACTGAACATTTTATGGAAACACAAACAAAATTTGAATATATTTTTTTAAAAAAGAGGAGAAAAGAAAAGAAAAGAAATAACAAACCAATGAAAGAAACAAAAAAGAAGAAGAAAAGAAATAAGAAACAGAAATAACTAAAAACGAAATGAAGAAGAAAAAATGCATCGCTAGAAGTTGGGCCGGCACACTGCGTCGTTCGTCGCGCACCCCGTGCGGAGCGTCGACATTACGACGCAGCGAGCGGCGTATAGGATTTTCCGCTTCGCTGAACTGGAGCGATCGAGAGACGCGACACGGGCCGGCCCTCTTTGAGCGAGTAGCCGGTTTTGAGCATTCTAGAAGGTTTCCTGAAACTGTTTTTTTTTTGTTTTATTTGCATTGTTTTCCCGGTTTTCTACCTTTTAAATTTATTCTTTTAAATTTATCTACTTATTTTTTACTTTTATTTCTTATGTTTATGTTTTTCATAAAATTCTACAAAATTAAAAAATGTGCTGAATTTAAATTTGTTGACTAATTTTTTTGGATCGAAATTCCAAATATTGTTCATTACTTTAAAAAAATATTAACGTTTCGAAAAAGTTCGCCATATTGAAAAAATGTCAACGGACATAGATAAAATGATCAATGTGTATAAAAAACGTTCATTGTGTACAGAAAATTGTTCAACGTGCATTTGAAAAAAGTTCACCATATTTTAAAAAAATGTTCAGTGTGTATTTGAATAATGTTCACCATATACTTAGAAAATGTTCAGTGAGTATTTTAAATTCGCTTTTCAATAATTTGTTCATAGTTCGAAAAAAACAGTTCATAATTCAATTTTAGTTCATGATTTTCAAAAATTATTTGTATTTTTTAAGAAAATTTGTCGACATTTTTCCCGAGAAATGTTGAGAAACTTGAAAACCAAAAAACAAATCTGCCGATGTACTTGGTACTTCAACTTTAGTGGTACGGATTAGTCACCCATGATAGCCACCTTGAGTGGCTAGCAATGCTACAAGACAACATGAGGTCGGGAGTTTGACTCCCACGCATTTGTTGACTATTTTAAGGATAAATTTGGGACCAACAATGCAGATCGTGGAAGGCCATACGCTGGAACTACAATAGAGACTAATCAAGAGACTACACCAACAGTATACCACACAAGCAAGAATTTTGGTGCATCTTGAAGGAAATGAGGGCAAATGCATCTCCTGGACCAGATGGGTTCAATGTGGCTTTCTATTTGGCTACTTGGGATTGGATAGGAGATGACGTAACTAATATGGTAAGGCAATTCTATGAATCAGGGGCTATGCCCAACAATATAAATAATACAAATATTGCTCTGATTCCTAGAAAAGCTTGTGTACAATGTTCCTGCCAACTTTAGGCCTATTAGTCTTTGTAATATTGTCTATAAGATCATTGCTAAGTCTTTGGCTAGTAGGCATAAACCACACCTTCGTGACTATATTCACCCTTCTCTGCAAACCTTCATCGAAGGAAGGAGAATTAGCAACAATGTAATTATTGCCCAAGAGATCACCCATTCTTTTGCTCTTAAATCTTGGAAAAATCCTGCCTTTATGCTCAAAATAGATCTTGCCCAAGCTTTTGATCGTCTTTAGTGAAATTTTATCGTTTCTGCTTTGACTCATAAAGGGCTGCATGGACATTTTATTAATCTTATTTATGCCTGCATAGCTACTCATGTTTTCTTCGTTATCATTAATGGACAATCTTATGCTAGTTTTAGTGGCACCAGAGGTATAAGACATGGTTGTCCTCTTTCGTCATATCTCTTTGTCTTGGCCATTAATGAGATATGTTTATCCCTGCAGGAAGCTATGGCATCCAGTCACTTGTCAGGTATTTCTCTTGGACCAAATTGTCCCCCTATCCACTCTCTCATGTTTTGCTGATGATCTTCTTGTTTGTGGCTAAGCTAGGGTCCAAGAAGCAAACACCATGAATCATCTTATCCAATATTTTTGTGCTAGATCTGGCCAAGTTCCAAATTGGAATAAATCTGGTGTACTTTTTAGTAGAGGTGTGCATACTGATATTCAAGAAGCCATCAAGAACATTTTTCCTGTTCCCTGCATTGATAACAATTTTATTCATCAGGGTAATCCTATCATCCTCCCCGCTAAAGACAGATCTTCTGCCTACAACTTCATAGTCGATAAATTTAAAGCCAAACTTCTAGCCTATAAGGCCAACAAACTTTCACATGCAGGCAGACTCACTCTCATAAACTTTGTCTTCGCTTCCATCCCTATTTATTTCATGTCAAACATTCTTGCCCCCAAAATAAATCTTAGCGAAACTCACCGCACTCATTAGAAACTTCTGGTGGACAGTGGTCTGGGAGGAAGCTAATATGAAATCTCTTTGTCTCAGGGCTTGGAAAGACATTTGCTCCTCTAAGAATGAAGGTGGACCGGGTATCAAGAACATGCAAGCCACAAATATAAGTCCGATTCTAACTGCAGCCTAAAGAATTGCAGAAAAACCCACTAGTCATTTATCTAGAGTCTTGCAATTGAAATATTTTCCCGAATCTTCCTTCTGGAGAGCTAACCAAAACATTCCCAAATCAGCCTATTGGGTTTCCATTCTCAAAGTTAGACATATGCTTATCAACGGTTCCTTTTATCATATCACATCAGGCAATATTTCTCTTTGGAGCTTTCCGTGGTTCCACTTTTGGGATACTATTTATGATCATCTTGTCATTCAGACCAATGATTTTATTTATCCGGCTCAAGTTAAGGAGCTTTGGCTTCTAGACTAGAAACAGTGGAACACTAACCAAATTGACACATTGTTCGATCCCGTTACAGCCAGTGCAATAAAACAAGTTCCATTTATACAGGATGAAAATGATGATCTGTTATGCTGGAAGCTCACATCAACAGGGAAATTCTCCACCAAAAGTGCATACAAACTCTGTTTACAGGTGAAAGGATCGATATGGTTGACTAGAGGGGGGGGTGAATAGGAAACTAACAATTTTTAGCTTTTCTTTACCAAATTAAACTTTGCATCAAAGTAGGTTGTCTAGATATGCAACTAGGTGAGCAACCTATATGATGCAACAACAACAAGCACACACGCAAGCAAGGGATACAACACAAATAAGCTTGCACAAGTAAAGGCACGAGATAACCAAGAGTGGAGCCGGTGAAGACGAGGATGTGTTACCGAAGTTCCTTCCTTTTGAGGGGAAGTACGTCTCCTTTAGAGCGGTGTGGAGGCACAATGCTCCCCAAGAAGCCACTAGGGCCACCGTATTCTCCTCACGCCCTCACACAATGCGAGGTGCCATGATTCCACTATTGGTGCCCTTGAAGGCGGCGACTGAAACTTTACAAACAAGGTTGGGGCAATCTCCACAACTTAATTGGAGGCTCCCAATGACACCACGAAGCTTCACCACAATGGACTATGGCTCCGCGGTGACCTCAACCGTCTAGGGTGCTCAAACACCCAAGAGTAACAAGATCCGCTAGGGAATAGTGGGGGGAATCAAATTTCTCTTGGTGGAAGTGTAGATCGGGGCCTTCTCACCCAATCCCGAGCAAATCAACAAGTTTGATTGGCTAGGGAGAGAGATCGGGCGAAAATGGAGCTTGGAGCAACAATGGAGCTTAGGGTTGGAAGAGGTGAGTCTTCTTGGAGAAGAAGACCCCCTTATATAGTGGGGGGACAATTCCAACCGTTACCCACCACTCAGCCCGCGACCCACGGTACTACCGCACCATAGGAGCGGTACTACCGCACGGGCCTGCGGTACTACCGTGGTGGTCCGCGGTACTATCGTGGGCGCGGCAGAGCCTGGACCTGAATAGAAGAGCACTGATAGGGCACGGTACTACCGCGACACCATGCGGTACTACCGCAGGGCAGCCACGGTCCAGGCACGGTAGGCACGGATATAAAAAATTACATCCGTGACTACCTCCGCTGAGATTTTATCGATGCAAAAGTCCGACACGGTACTACCGCAACCAGGTGCGGTACTACCATGTAGGGTGCGGATGTAAAAAATTACATCCGCCCCTACCTCTGCTCGTGCTGCTGTGCCTGGCCAGGCGGCACGGTACTACCGCGCCGGAGCACGGTACTACCGTGTAGGGCGCGGATGTAAAAAATTACATCCGCCCCTACTACCGCTTGCGCAGTAGCGCCAGGCCAGAGGACGCGGTACTACCACTCAGAGGAGCGGTACTACCGTGGGAGCCCACGGTACTATCGTGCCGGAGCCCGGTACTGCCGCTGGCGCCTGCGGTAGTACCGCTCAGAGGAGCAGTACTACCGCCAGCCTATGAACAGCAACACTCGGAGTCCTTCATTTCGCAGAGACATGGTGAGACGGAGGAAACTCCAAAGAGCCAAAGGAAAGGCGGTGCAAAAGGGACATGAGCGTGAGATTCCACCCAAACCTTTCCAAAGCGGACCCCCTCTTAATAGTACGGCTTTCCTACGACTCAATTCCACCGAAAAGAAACATAGAGAAACGCCGTCTTCAATAAACTCCGAGGGGCAACAAATCATCTTGTGTTTAGTCATGATATACCTGAAAAGCTTAATACACACGATTAGTCCGCAAAAGCATTGTCATCAATCACCAAAACTACTAAGGGACAAGTATGCCCTTACAATCTCCCCCTTTTTGGTGGATTGATGACAATACGGGATAACGAATGAGGCATCGGCAAACCCACAATCTATAAAATATAGACGGGCTCCCCCTAGATGTGTGCATTCTAGGGATGTGCTTTGGACTGCACGACACACATACTAGGATCAACACTCCCCCTATATTTTATAGACAAGGCATCTCTTGCAAAAGTAAAATCATCATTAAGGAAGTAGGCAAGAAGATATATATGACTAAGTAACGAATACATAAAGATAAGTAGGAGTGCATATGTCTTACACCATATGAAAAAACTTAGTCTCACAAGCACAACCAAACCAAAGCAAACTAAATTCAACAGACGGAAAGCAAAGCGACAAGGCGAAAGGCGAAACACACGACACACGATACGCAAATCCTACACTCTCTCCCCCTTTGGCATCGAGACACCAAAAAGGCAGAGAGGGCACCTACGACAAAGGTGGTAGCTCAAGCGGAAAACGACTCCTCGTCGCCAGACTTCGCAGCAGGAATGGTCTCCTCCTCAGAATCAGTCCACTTGTAGCCCTGCTTAGCCATCCAGGGAGCCTCGGGGGTGATGTGCTTCTCAGATCCGCTAGACACGTCCTCGCCGCACGCCCTCAAGATCCTGTTGTCGCGACGGCGACACTCCTTCTGAGCAACATGGGCCTTGTACTGACCCTGGATCTGCATGCAGAACATCCTCTTCATCTTGATCTTCAGCTTCTTCGCCCAAGAGGGCTCAGCAGAGGGAGAGTGAAACCAGCAGAACGGTCCTCAACAGCTTCTTCCTCCTCAATCTCCTCCTCATCCACAGCCATCTTGGCAGCCTCAGCAGAAGTGGTGGTGTTAGCCCATTGGCTCTTGATGCGGAGCTTGATGGGCTCATGACGAATCCAGCCAGGGGCTTCAAACTCATCATTGGGGTAGAGCATCTCCCAAGACTTGGAGATCAGGTGAAACAGGTAAGGCCCATAAATAGGGACCTTACGGTTAAACACGACAAACTGAAGCTCACACCACATGATATGTGAGACATCAAGTGGCTGAGTCTGAGCCTGACGAGCCTCCTCACAAAGGAGCATCATGTCAACGAGGTAAGCATGCACCTGGCCCATGTCACCAATGTGTGGGAAGAGGGTGTTCTGGAAGAGTCGATGCATGATGTCAAGGAAGGGGTTCAGCACCCACACCTTCTTCTTGCTGGGAAGTGTCTTCTGAACAAGGAAGGGCATGAGCTTGTTCTTGTTGGCAGACTTAGAGTTGGCATGAGGGCGAACTCCAACTGGCGTGTCGAGCCCTTCATCTGGAACGTGAAGCAACTCCATGAACTCCTTCCATGTAGCAGTCAACCGTCGACCATTGGTCATCCAAGTCATGGTCCGTGCTTCATCGGAGCCGAAGTGGACCGAAGCAAAGAACTGTGCCACAATTTCTGGATCAAAGTCCACGTGAAAAGTGAGCATGTGCTCAATGCCGAACTGCTCCACTAGATCCAAGGCCTCTCCAAAGTAGTCACGGTGATTGTCCTGCCTCATATGATGCATGTCAATCCAGTGAACTTCCACATAGATGTTCTGCTTGGCCTTGATCACATCTAGATAGATAAGATTCTGCTGCTTGGTCCAGAAGAGATCATTGCCTCGGAAGTTAGCCCGGGGATTCACATATGGATTGAGCTTCCTTCGAATGATGAACTCGGCCTGGGGCATCTCATCCATGCCCATGACGGGCTCCTTCTGCTTGGTGGCGGTGTGCTTGGTCCTGCGTTGGGAAGCAGATGACGCCTCTGGAGCTTCATCTTGGTTGCGCAGCCGCTTTGACCCTGTGTCACGACTGGGATTCGAGCGACGAGCAAGAGAACCGGAGCCACCACCTAGACACAAAACACAAGAACACGCACGAGAAACAAGATGGATCAATGCAAATGCCAAGGCCAAAGCCAAAAGAAACAAATAAGCACGAGATCTGGACAGAAAAAGAGCTCAGGATGCATCTACGGTAGTACCGGGCCATTGTACAGATGTAAAAAATTACATCCGCACCAGCCGCAGTAGTACCATGCCGGGGTGGCACGGTAGTACCGCGCCTGGAGCGGAAGTAATTTTTTACTTCCGGGCTCCAAGCGGTAGTACCGCACCAAGGAGCGGAAGTACCGCATGCAGCCGGTTACAAGCGAGGGTGCGGTAGTACCGCTCCAGGAGGAGCGGCAGTACCGCACGGATCGAAAAATGCGACAGGAACTGCGGATCTGGATCTAGAACCTCCGCACGACTACGTCGGTACTACCGTTGATCAAACAGAACTATTTTGACAATCCAAAGAACATGCTTACTACACTACCACGCTCCTACAAATCCCACTTGCACAGATTTAGCCAAAAATCTCAAGAACACCACATGCATCTCCCCAAGACCTAGAAGCACAAGAAAGGAAGAAAAAGGAGAGGAACTTGGGGAAAAACCTTGGTCCATGGCAAGGGGGCGAGGTGGGGAACGATCCCACCGGTCGGAATCCGAGGAGAGCGGCGGGAGACGGAGATTCGGCGAAGACCTCCGGCGCCGTTCTTGGGCAGGAGAGAGAGAGACGGGGTGGGGAATAGAGATGAATGGGTATGGGGGAGTTAGAACTCCCCCTGCCCCGCTCTTAACCCCCACCCGCTCGCGTGGGCGCGGAAGTACCGCGGGTCATTGCGGTAGTACCGCCCGAGCGGAAGTACCCCAACGCTGGGCGGTAGTACCGCTCTTCCAGCGGTAGTAAAAAATTACTGCTGCGATGGAAGCGGTAGTACCGTGCCCCTGGGAAGCAACTGTGCATGCGCAGAGCCCCCAACTCCTGCGGTAGTACCGTGGCTTGCCACGGTAGTACCATAACCCCAAGAAAGTGCAAGTTTCACACGAGAGGGAAAAGGCATTTGCAAGACAACCTTCGGAAGCACCGAACAGCCAAGAAGCAAACACAAAAGACGACACAAACACGACACAGAGAAGAGGAAAGCACAAGACAACAAAGACCAACCACGAGACACAACCTCTCCAAGGAGAGGGCGGTGGCCGGAGCCACCTATGTTTGAGTCAATTGGTATGGCACCGCGAAGAATTATCCTTGGGCCCATGACCAAAACTCTTCTTTGAAGCACAAGTACCATCAAAAATGGCTAATGTGAAAGAGTTGATCAATTTATGCATAATGGGGGAAGGAGAGTTCATTGAGAGAACAACACTCCCCCTATGTCCATGCCTACACCTAAACAAGACACCAAGTTGAGTATGGTGGGGTGTGCAAGGGTTCAAGTCACATTGCTTGAATCAATGATATTTAGCTCATGCCTTAACTCGCGAAATCTTGCTTCATCCAAGGGCTCGTGAAAATATCTGCAAGGTTATCATGAGTGTTGACATTTTTGAGCTTGATCTCCCTTTGCCTAATATGATCCCAGATGAAGTGATACCGAATCTCAATATGCTTCGTCTTGAAGTGTTGCACCGGGTTGAGAGAGATCTTGATGGCACTTTTATTGTCACACCAAAGAGGCACTTCGTCACAAGTGACACCGTAATCCTTTAAAGTTTGCCTCATCCATAGGAGTTGAGCACAACAACTACCGGCAGCCACATACTCTGCTTCGGTGGACGAGAGAGACACACAACTTTGCTTCTTAGAAGACCAACTCACTAAAGAGCAACCAAGTAATTGGCACCCTCCGGAGGTGGACTTCCTATCCACTTTGTCTCCCGCCCAATCTGAATCTGTATAACCCAAAAGATCAAAGTTGGCTCCTCTTGGGTACCATAAGCCAAAGTTTGGGGTATGAGCCAAATATCGAAAGATTCGCTTGACCGCCACAAAGTGGCTTTCCTTAGGTGCGGCTTGAAACCATGCACAAATTTCCACACTCAACATGATATCCAGTCTAGATGCACAAAGGTAAAGCAAGGATCCAATCATGGAGTGATATACCTTTTGATCCACCGCTTTACCATTGGGATCAATGTCAAGTTGGCATTTGACGGGCATTGGAGTGGAGGCCGGCTTGACATCACTTAACTTGAATCTCTTGAGCATGTCTTGAGTGTATTTGGCTTGGTTGATGAAGGTTCCTTCTCTTCTTTGCTTGATTTCGAACCCGAGAAAGAACTTCAACTCTCCCATCATAGACATCTTGAACTTTGAGGTCATGAGAGCGGCAAATTCTTCATTGAAAGCTTTGTTAGGGGAACCAAAAATAATATCATCAACATATATTTGGCACACAAACAACTCCCCTTTGACCTTATTAGTAAAAAGAGTGGGGTCGATTTTCCCGATTTCGAACCCACGATCTTGTAACAACTCCGTAAGATGCTCATACCATGCACGTGGGGCTTGTTTAAGGCCATAGAGCGCCTTGTGGAGTTGGTAAACATGATCGGGGAAATAGGAATCTTCGAACCCGGGGGTTGTTTGACATACACCAACTCATTAATGGGACCATTAAGAAAATCACTCTTCACATCCATTTGTTGCAACGTGAAATTATGATGAGAAGCATAAGCAATCAACAAACGAATAGATTCAAGGCGAGCAACGGGAGCAAAGGTTTCACCGTAGTTGATACCCTTGACTTGGGAGTAGCCTTGTGCCACCAAACGAGCCTTGTTGCGAACAATGATCCCATGAGCATCTTGCTTGTTCTTGAATATCCACTTGGTTCCAATGACATTATGATTCCCGGTTGGCCTTGGCACTAATTTCCACACTTGGTTATGCTCGAAGTTGTTCAGTTCTTCATGCATGGCATTGAGCCAATCCGGGTCCTCGAGCGCCTCATAAACCTTTTGGGGTTCGACACAAGAAACAAACGCATGATGTTCACAATAGTTTGCTAATTGTCTACGAGTGCTTACCCCCTTTCTTAGGCTTCCAACCACATTCTCCATAAGATGACATTTGGTGGTGAGCTTGGAAGCGATCTTCGCGGCACGACGCTCTAATTCCTCCTCGGATGTGAAAAGAGGAGTGGTAACTTGATCATCTTGAGCGCCGTCATGAGCTTGTTCTTGATCTTGAGCTTGCTCGTGATCTTGAACTTGATCGAAGGGGAGAACTTGACCTTGGGCATCATTTGGTGGTTCACCACCATCTTGAGATTGATCTTGCCCTTGATCTTGTTCATGAGGTTGAGGGCCTTCACTTTGTTCTTCGGAAGTGTGTGGGTCTTGGGTTGGTGATGGCTCCACTTGAGTGGAGCATTTTCCTTCTCCTTCGGACACAAGGGGTTCCTCAATGGGTAGGATATGACCAACACCCATTCTTCTTATGGCTTGGGGAGGAATTTCATCACCTACATCACAAGTACCACTTTGCTCCACTTGGGAGCTGTTATTCTCATCAAACTCCACGTTACACGTCTCCTCAATAAGTCCCGTGGACTTATTGAGAACACGGTAAGCATGGGAGTTTGTAGCATAGCCAACAAATATGCCCTCATAAGCTCTAGCCTCAAATTTAGACAAACAGACACCTTTCTTGAGAATGAAACACTTACACCCGAACACCCGGAAGTACTTGAGATTGGGCTTGTTGCCGGTGAGTATCTCATATGGAGTCTTGTTCAAGCTTTTGCGGAGGTAGAGCCGATTAAATGCATGACATGCGGTGTTGATGGCTTCGGCCCAAAAGTTGTAGGGAGACTTAAACTCCGCCATCATGGTCCTTGCCGCATCCATCAACGTCCGGTTCTTCCTCTCTGCTACACCATTTTGTTGAGGGGTATAAGGTGTGGAATATTGATGCTTGATTCCCTCATCACTCAAAAACTCATCCAAGGTGTAGTTCTTGAACTCGGATCCGTTGTCACTTCTTATAGTCAAGATCTTTGCATTGTGTTGTCGTTGAGCTTCATTTGCAAAGTCGATGACGGTTTGTTGGGTCTCGCTCTTCCTCTTGAAGAAATATACCCAAGTGTATCTTGAATAGTCATACTCAACCACCAAGCAATACTTTCTACCTCCAAGACTATCAAAGGATGGAGGCCCAAAGAGATCCATGTGAAGGAGCTCCAAGGGTCTCTTCGAGTAGATGATAGTCGTGGGAGGGTGAGACTTCTCATGAAGCTTTCCTTCGATACAAGCACTGCAAGCACGATCTTTGGCAAAACTAACATTTGTTAGTCCACGGACATGGTCCCCCTTGAGAAGACTTCGCAAAGATCTCATATTGACATGGGCTAGACGGCGATGCCAAAGCCAACCCACGTCAACTTTAGCCATTAGGCATGTCGCGGTCTTAGTGGGTCGCTCCGAAAAGTTAATCACATAGAGACCATTCTCGGCATGCCCAACAAAGGCTACTTTAAGAGTCTTGCTCCACAAGAGGGCCACGGTATCAATATCAAAGAAGGTGGCAAAACCCATGAGTGCAAGTTGACGAACGGAAAGTAAATTGTATGCAAGGGACTCAACAAGCATGACCTTCTCGATCGTGAGATCATGAGAAATGACAACCTTGCCAAGTCCCAATACCTTAGAAGACGAGGCATCACCCCACTCGACATTGGTGGGCATAGATGGAATTTTGTGAACGTCCACCACCAAATCCTTGCTTCCGGTCATATGATTTGTAGCTCCACTGTCGAGCAATCATGATCCCCCACCGGAAGCAAACACCTACAAGAGATCAATGCTTGGATTTAGGTACCCATTTTCTAATGGGTCCTTTGATGTTAGTGACAAGGGTCTTAGGAACCCAAATAGACCATTCAATGTACTCATAATGAGAACCAACAAATTTGGCATAAACATGTGTTGGGAATCGTAGCATAATTTAAAATTTTCCTACGCTCACCAAGATGCATCTATGGAGTCTACTAGCAACGAGGGGAAAGGAGTGCATCTACATACCCTTGTAGATCGCGAGCGGAAGCGTTCCAATGAACGTGGATGATGGAGTCGTACTCGCCGTGATCCAAATCACCGATGACCGAGTGTCGAACGGACGGCACCTCCGCGTTCAACACACGTACAGTGCAGCGACGTCTCCTCCTTCTTGATCCAGCAAGGGGGAAGGAGAGGTTGATGGAGATCCAGCAGCACGACGGCGTGGTGGTGGATGTAGCGGGTCTCCGGCAGGGCTTCGCCAAGCTTCTGCGAGAGAGAGAGAGGTGTTGCAGGGGAGGAGGGAGGCGCCCAAGGCTGTGTGTTGCTGCCCTCCCTCCCCCCCACTATTTATAGGACCCCTGGGGGGGCGCCAGCCCTTGGGAGATATGATCTCCAAGGGGGGGGGCGGCCAAGTGGGGGGGAAGGGGTGCCTTGCCCCCCAAGGCAAGGGGGAAGCTCCCCCTAGGGTTCCCAACCCTAGGCGCATGGGGGGGGCCCCAAGGGGGGCGCCCCAGCCCACTAAGGGCTGGTTCCCTTCCACTTTCAGCCCACGGGGCCCTCCGGGATAGGTGGCCCCACCCGGTGGACCCCCGGGACCCTTCCGGTGGTCCCGGTACAATACCGGTAACCCCCGAAACTTTCCCGGTGGCCGAAACTTGACTTCCTATATATAATTCTTCACCTCCGGACCATTCCGGAACCTCTCGTGACGTCCGGGATCTCATCCGGGAATCCGAACAACTTTCGGGTTTCCGCATACATATATCTCTACAACCCTAGCGTCACCGGACCTTAAGTGTGTAGACCCTACGGGTTCGGGAGAAATGCAGACATGACCGAGACGCCTCTCCGGTCAATAACCAACAGCGGGATCTGGATACCCATGTTGGCTCCCACATGTTCCACGATGATCTCATCGGATGAACCACGGTGTCGAGGATTCAATCAATCCGTATGCAATTCCCTTTGTCAATCGGTATGTTACTTGCCCGAGATTCGATCGTCGGTATCCCAATACCTTGTTCAATCTCGTTACCGGCAAGTCTCTTTACTCGTACTGCAATGCATGATCCCGTGACTAACGCCTTAGTCACATTGAGCTCATTATGATGATGCATTACCGAGTGGGCCCAGAGATACCTCTCCGTCACACGGAGTGACAAATCCCAGTCTTGATCCGTGCCAACCCAACAGACACTTTCGGAGATACCCGTAGTGCACCTTTATAGTCACCCAGTTACGTTGTGACGTTTGGCACACCCAAAGCACTCCTACGGTATCCGGGAGTTGCACGATCTCATGGTCTAAGGAAAAGATACTTGACATTGGAAAAGCTCTAGCAAACGAAACTACACGATCTTTTATGCTATGCTTAGGATTGGGTCTTGTCCATCACATCATTCTCCTAATGATGTGATCCCGTTATCAATGACATCCAATGTCCATAGTCAGGAAACCATGACTATCTGTTGATCAACGAGCTAGTCAACTAGAGGCTTACTAGGGACAGGTTGTGGTCTATGTATTCACACATGTATTACGATTTCCGGACAATACAATTATAGCATGAATAATAGACAATTACCATGAACAAAGAAATATAATAATAACCATTTATTATTGCCTCTAGGGCATATTTCCAACAGTCTCCCACTTGCACTAGAGTCAATAATCTAGTTCACATCACCATGTGATTAACACTCACTGGTCACATCACCATGTGACCAACATCTAAAGAGTTTACTAGAGTCAACAATCTAGTTCACATCACTATGTGATTATCACTCAATGTGTTCTGGTTTGGTCATGTTCTGCTTGTGAGAGAGGTTATTAGTCAACGGGTCTGAACCTTTCAGAACCGTGTGCTTTACGAATATCTATGTCATCTTGTGGATGCTACCACGTGCTATTTGGAGCCATTTCAAATAATTGCTCTACTATACGAATCCGGTTTACTACTCAGAGTCATCCGGATTAGTGTCAAAGTTCGCATCGACGTAACCCTTTACGACGAACTCCTTTCCACCTCCACAATCGAGAAAATTCCTTAATCCACTAGGTACTAAGGATAAGTTCGACCGCTGTCATGAGATCCTTTCCCGGATCACCATTGTACCCTCTTGACCAACTCATGGTAAGGCACACTACATGTGCGGTACACAGCATAGCATATTATAGAGCCTACGTCTAAAGCATAGGGGACGACCTTCGTCCTTTCTCTATCTTCTGTTGTGGTCAGGTCTTGAGTCTCACTCAATACTCACACCTTGTAACACAGCCAAGAACTCCTTCTTTGCTGATCTATTTTATACTCTTTCAAAATCATGTCAAGGTGTGTTGTCTTTTGAAAGTATCATCAGGCGTCTTGATCTATCTCTATGGATCTTGATGCCCAATATGTAAGTAGCTTTATCCAGGTCTTCCTTTGAAAAACTCCTTTCAAACAACCCTTTATGCTTTCCAGAAATTTTACATCATTTCGGATCAACAATATGTCATTCACATATACTTATCAGAAATGTTGTAGCGCTCCCACTCACTTTATTGTAAATACAAGTTTCTAACAAACTTTGTATAAACCCAAAAACTTTGATCACTCCATCAAAGCGTATATTCTGACTCCGAGATGCTTGCTCTAATCCATGGAAGGATCGCTGGAGCTAGCATACCTTTTAGCATCCTTAGGATCGACAAAACCTTTCTGATTGTATCACATACAACCTTTCCTTACGAAAACTGGTAAGGAAACTTGTTTTGACATCCATCTGCCAGATTTCATAAATGTAGCTAATGCTAACATGATTCCGACGGACCTAAGCATCGCTACGGATGAGAAAAAAAACTCATTGTAGTCAACTCCTTGAACTTGTGAAAATACTCTTTGCCACAGGTCGAGCTTCATAGACGGTAACATTACCGTCCATGTCCGTCTTCTTCTTAAAGATCCATTTATCTCAATGGCTTGCCGATCATCGGGCAAGTTCACCAAAGTCCATGCTTTGTTCTGATACATGGATTCTATCTCGGATTTCATGGCCTCGAGCCATTCGCCGGAATATGGGCTCACCATCGCTTCTCCATAGCTCGTAGGTTCATTGTTGTCTAGCAACATGACTTCCAAGACAGGATCACGCATTACTCTGAAGTAGTGCGCATCCTCGTCGTCCTACGAGGTTTTGGTAGTGACTTGATCCGAAGTTTCATGATCACCATCATAAGCTTCCACTTCAATTGGTGTAGGTGCCACAGGTACAACTTCCTGTGCCCTGCTACATACTAGTTGAAGCGACGGTTCAATAACCTTATCAAGTCTCCACCATCCTCCCACTCAATTCTTTCGAGAGAAACTTTTCCTCGAGAAAGGACTCGTTTCTAGAAGCAATTACTTTTGCTTCCAGATCTGAAATAGGAGGTATACCCAACTGTTTTTGGGTATTCTATGAAGATGCATTTATCCGCTTTGGGTTCGAGCTTATCAGCCTGAAACTTTTCCACATAAGCATCGCAGCCCCAAACTTTTAAGAAATGACAACTTAGGTTTCTCTAAACGGTGTCGTCTCAACGGAATTGCGTGGTGCCCCTTTTAAAGTGAATGCGGTTGTCTCTAATGCCTATCCCATAAGCGATAGTGGTAATTCGATAAGAAACATCATGGTATGCACCATATCCAATAGGGTGCAGTTATGATGTTCGGACACACCATCACACTATGGTGTTCCAGGCGGTATTAATTGTGAAACACTTTCCACAATGTCTCAATTGTGTGCCAAACTCGTATCTCAGATACTCATCTCTATGATCATATCACAGACATTTTATCCTCTTGTCACGACGATCTTCAACTTCACTCTAAAATTACTTGAACCTTTCAATAATTCAGACTGGTGTTTCATCAAGCAAATACACTCAGCATCTACTCAAATCATCTGTGAAGTAAGAACATAACGATATCCACTGCATGCCTCAGCACTCATTGGACTGCGTACATCAAAATGTATTACTTCCAATAAGTTGCTCTCTTGTTCCATCTTACTGAAAACGAGGACTTTCAGTCATATTGCCCATGTGGTATGATTTGCATGTCTCAAGTGATTCATAATCAAGTGAGTCTAAACGATCCATCTGCATGGAGTTTCTTCATGCATATATACCAATAGACATGGTTCGCATGTCTCAATCTTTTCAAAAACGAGTGAGTCCAAAGATCCATCTACATGGAGCTTCTTCATGCGTTCTATACCAATATGACTCAAATGGCAGTGCCACAAGTATGTGGAACTATCATTACTATTTTATATCTTTTGGCACGAACATGTGTATCACTACGATCGAGATTCATTTTAGGTGCAAGACCATTGAAGGTATTATTCAAATAAACAGAGTAACCATTATTCTCCTTAAATGAATAACCGTATTGCGATAAACATAATCCAATCATGCTCAACGCAAACACCAAATCTCGATGGTAGAGGGAGCATGCGATGCTTGATCACATCAACCTTGGAAACACTTCCAACACACATCGTCATCTCACCTTTAGCTAGTCTCCATTTATTCCGCAGCTTTTATTTCGAGTTACTAACACTTAGCAACCGAACCGGTATCTAATACCCTGGTGCTGCTAGGAGTACTAGTAAAGTACACATTCATATAACGTATATCCAATATACTTCTGTTGACCTTGCCTGCCTTCTCATCTACCAAGTATCTAGGGTAGTATTGCTTCAGTGACCGTTCCTCTCATTACAGAAGCACTTAGTCTCGGGTTTGGGTTCAACCTTGGGATTCTTCACTAGAGCAGCAAACGACTTGCTGTTTCATGAAGTATCCCTTTTGCCCTTGCCCTTCTTAAACTAGTGGTTTTACTAACCATCAACAATTGATGCTCCTTCTTGATTTCTACTCTCGCGGTGTCAAACATCGCGAATAGCTCAAGGATCATCATAACTATCCTTGATATGTTATAGTTCATCATGAAGCTCTACTAGCTTGGTGGCAGTGACTATGGAGAACTATCACTATCTCATCTGGGAGATTAACTCCCACTCGATTCAAGCGATTGTGGCACTCAGACAATCTGAGCACACGCTCAACGATTGAGCTTTCCTCCCTTAGTTTGCAGGCTTAAGAAACTTGTCAGAGGTCTCATACCTCTTGACGTGGGCACTGGTCTGAAATCCCAATTTCAGTCTTCGGAACATCTTACATGTTCTGCGATGTTTCAAAAACGTCTTTGGTGCCTCAATTCTAAACCGCACTGAACTATCACGTAGTCATCAAAACGTGTATGTCAGATGTTTCGTAACATCTACAGACGATGCTGAGGTTCAGCACACCGAGCGGTGCATTAAGGACATAAGCCTTCTGTGCAGCAATGAGGACAATCCTCAGTTTACGGACCTAGTCCGCATAATTGCTACTACCAACTTTCAACTAAATTTTCTCTAGGAACATATCTTAACCAGTAGAACTAAAGCACAAGCTATGACATAATTTGCAAATACCTTTTTGACTATGTTCATGATAATGAAGTTCATCTGATTATGAACTCCCACTCAGATAGACATCCCTCTAGTCATCTAAGTGAAACATGATCCGAGTTTAACTAGGCCGTGTCCGATCATCACGTGAGACGGACTAGTCAAGATCGGTGAACATCTCCATGTTGATCGTATCTTCTATACGACTCATGCTCGACCTTTCGGTCCTCCGTGTTCCGAGGCCATGTCTGTACATGCTAGGCTCGTCAAGTCAACCTAAGTGTATTGCGTGTGTTCCGAGGCCATGTCTGTACATGCTAGGCTCGTCAACACCCGTTGTATTCGAACGTTAGAATCTATCACACCCGATCATCACGTGGTGCTTCGAAACAACAAACCTTCGCAACGGTGCACAGTTAGGGTGAACACTTTCTTGAAATTATTATAAGGGATCATCTTACTTACTACCGTCGTTCTAAGCAAATAAGATGCAAAAACATGATAAACATCACATGCAATCAAATAGTGACATGATATGGCCAATATCATCATGCTCCTTTGATCTCCATCTTCGGGGCACCATGATCATCTTTGTCACCGGCATGACACCATGATCTCCATCATCATGATCTCCATCATTGTGTCTTCATGAAGTCGTCACGCCAACGATTACTTCTACTTCTATGGCTAACGCGTTTAGCAACAAAGTAAAGTAATTTACATGGCGTTATTCAATGACACGCAGGTCATGCAAAATAATAAAGACAACTCCTATGGCTCCTGCCGGTTGTCATACTCATCGACATGCAAGTCGTGATTCCTATTACAAGAATATGATCAATCTCATACATCACATATATCATTCATCACATCTTCTGGCCATATCACATCACATAGCACTTGCTGCAAAAACAAGTTAGACGTCCTCTAATTGTTGTTGCAAGTTTTTTTACGTGGTTTGTAGGTTTCTAGCAAGAACGTTTCTTACCTACGTATGACCACAACGTGATTTGCCAATTTCTATTTACCCTTCATAAGGACCCTTTTCATCGAATCCGTTCCGACTAAAGTAGGAGAGACAGACACCCGCTAGCCACCTTATGCAACTTGTGCATGTCAGTCGGTGGAACCTGTCTCACGTAAGTGTACGTGTAAGGTCGGTCCGGGCCGCTTCATCCTACAATGCTGCCGAAACAAGAAAAGACTAGTAGCGGCAAGAAGAATTGGCAAACTCAATGCCCACAACTACTTTGTGTTCTACTCGTGCATAGTAACTACGCACAGACCTGGCTCATGATGCCACTGTTGGGAATCGTAGCATAATTTAAAATTTTCCTACGCTCACCAAGATGCATCTATGGAGTCTACTAGCAACGAGGGGAAAGGAGTGCATCTACATACCCTTGTAGATCGCGAGCGGAAGCGTTCCAATGAACGTGGATGACGGAGTCGTACTCGCCGTGATCCAAATCACCGATGACCGAGTGCCGAACGGACGGCACCTCCGCGTTCAACTCACGTACAGTGTAGCGACGTCTCCTCCTTCTTGATCCAGCAAGGGGGAAGGAGAGGTTGATGGAGATCCAGCAGCACGACGGCGTGGTGGTGGATGTAGCAGGTCTCCGGCAGGGCTTCGCCAAGCTTCTGCGAGAGAGAGAGAGAGGTGTTGCAGGGGAGGAGGGAGGCGCCCAAGGCTGTGTGTTGCTGCCCTCCCTCCCCCACACTATTTATAGGAACCCTGGGGGGGGCGCCAGCCCTTGGGAGACCAGATCTCCAAGGGGGGCGGCGGCCAAGTGGGGGGGAAGGGGTGCCTTGCCCCCCAAGGCAAGGGGGAAGCTCCCCCCTAGGGTTCCCAACCCTAGGCGCATGGGGGGGCCAAGGGGGGCGCCCCAGCCCACTAAGGGCTGGTTCCCTTCCACTTTCAGCCCACGGGGCCCTCCGGGATAGGTGGCCCCACCCGGTGGACCCCCGGGACCCTTCCGGTGGTCCCGGTACAATACCGGTAACCCCCGAAACTTTCCCGGTGGCCGAAACTTGACTTCCTATATATAATTCTTCACCTCCGGACCATTCCGGAACCTCTCGTGACGTCCGGGATCTCATCCGGGAATCCGAACAACTTTCGGGTTTCCGCATACATATATCTCTACAACCCTAGCGTCACCGGACCTTAAGTGTGTAGACCCTACGGGTTCGGGAGAAATGCAGACATGACCGAGACGCCTCTCCGGTCAATAACCAACAGCGGGATCTGGATACCCATGTTGGCTCCCACATGTTCCACGATGATCTCATCGGATGAACCACGGTGTCGAGGATTCAATCAATCCGTATGCAATTCCCTTTGTCAATCGGTATGTTACTTGCCCGAGATTCGATCGTCGGTATCCCAATACCTTGTTCAATCTCGTTACCGGCAAGTCTCTTTACTCGTACCGCAATGCATGATCCCGTGACTAACGCCTTAGTCACATTGAGCTCATTATGATGATGCATTACCGAGTGGGCCCAGAGATACCTCTCCGTCACACGGAGTGACAAATCCCAGTCTCGATCCGTGCCAACCCAACAGACACTTTCGGAGATACCCGTAGTGCACCTTTATAGTCACCCAGTTACGTTGTGACGTTTGGCACACCCAAAGCACTCCTACGGTATCCGGGAGTTGCACGATCTCATGGTCTAAGGAAAAGATACTTGACATTGGAAAAGCTCTAGCAAACGAAACTACACGATCTTTTATGCTATGCTTAGGATTGGGTCTTGTCCATCACATCATTCTCCTAATGATGTGATCCCGTTATCAATGACATCCAATGTCCATAGTCAGGAAACCATGACTATCTGTTGATCAACGAGCTAGTCAACTAGAGGCTTACTAGGGACAGGTTGTGGTCTATGTATTCACACATGTATTACGATTTCCGGACAATACAATTATAGCATGAATAATAGACAATTACCATGAACAAAGAAATATAATAATAACCATTTATTATTGCCTCTAGGGCATATTTCCAACAACATGCCCATCACTAGCACGACACAACACATAAGAAGGGTTAAAGTTGCCGGCTTTGTTGGGAGGGGTGGCATTGCCCTTCTTGACACCACCACCCTTTGCATTGTTCTTCTTCTCATTGGGAGCACCCTCTCCCTCCTTCACAAAGGTTTGTTGAGAGGAGGAGGTCGTTTGGTCTTGTCATTCTTCTTCTTGTTCTTGGGCTTGGGTGCGAACCCAATCCCCTCCTTGGCTACAACTTCCTTTTGATTACTCAAAAGGTCGTTGAGGTTCTTCTCACCTTGTATGCATGACACAAGGCCTTTCTCAAGTTGCTCCTTCAACTTAGCATTCTCCTCAATAAGATGCACATGCTCACCAGTGGCGGACCCAGGAAAAAAAATGAAGGGTGTGCACACTCTAAAAAAAGTTTTCCCACCTAATCCATGTGTCAGACAAAATATGGCAAAATAATAACATGAGTAGCTTAATACAAATCTCACAACAATTTAGTTCACAAAATATATCTCAAATGTGCTCAATTACAATACAAGTAGTCTTACATGAAAGACACAAGTAGAAAATTACATCACTAGGTAACTCTATGTTTTCGCATTGTCATGAAAGCATCAACTATGTCATCTTGGCTTACTTCCATGAACACATCTGGTTCAATAAATGTCACCAAGCAATCATTCAAGCGATCATCACTCATAGTAGTCCTCAACTTATTTTTCACTAGTTTCATTGCTGAAAATACTCTTTCAACACTCGTCGTCGCCACCGGTAAAACAGTATCAATTTGATGAGTAAGTAGACCAAATCATAAAGAACATGCTTCTTTGTTGCAACAAGCATAATAGAGAGCTCACCAATATTACTTGCATTTCTAAACCTATCATCTTGTCTCATATCATCAATAAAATTAGTAACTTAAAATTCTAGCCTTATCAAATCCGTGCTTGAAATGTCCACGGGATAGAATTCAGCAAGTCTCATTACCTTGAGTGCATCATAAGAAGCAAATGAATTGATGGGATTCAAAGCCGACATGCAAATAAGCAACTCCGTATTAACCTCATCAAACTGATTGTCAAGCTCTTGAATGGTTTGATCAATGACACCAAGATATACTTCTCTTCTATAACGATCATCATTTGTTTGTACTTCATAATACCGACATGATCTTCGATTAGGATCATAAATATCCTCCCACAAAGGAACCTGAATGTCATGTTTATTGCAAAATAAGGTTAGCTTTGCAAGAAATTCTTCCCAACCATGAGACCTCATGTGTTGCATTCTACTCTTTGCCAAACTAACAAGTGTCATTGCATTGACAATATCTTGATCTCTCTTTTACAAAGATTTGGACAACTCATTTGTATAGCCAAGAATAACAAGCTTCAAGCTCAGATTGAAAACAAAGTCAAATGATTCAAAGGCTTGAGCAACTCCACATATTCTTGTCCACTCACTTTTTTGTGAGGGATCTTTTCCAATAGCATCAAGTACTTCAAGGATTGTGGAATACATGCTAACAATGTGCATAATGGTTTTAAAATGAGAACCCCAACGAGTGTCGCCGGGTCTAGCTAATCCCATCTCTTCATTTAGCCCACTTCCACTTTCAATCTCACCCATTTCAAGTGCTTCAACACCTTTTGAGTTCTAACATCTCGAAGCATGTCATGGCGCTTACAAGAAACTCCAACAATGCTGAGCAAGTAAGAAACATGATCAAAGAACCACAAACATGGTTCATTGTCCTTTGCCACAGCTATAAGAACCAACTGAAGTTGATGTGCAAAACAATGGTTGTAATAGGCAGAGGGTGACCTTTTCATGATCAATGTTTTCAACCATTTAATCCCCCCTTTCATGTTGCTAGCCCCATCATATCCTTGCCCACGTATTTGACTAGGAGTCGAATGATGATCTTTAAGAAAAGTTTGAATTGCATCCTTAAGTGACAATGAAGTTGTATTGGCAACATGAACAATTCCAAGGAACCTCTCACATCCTCTACCCAATTTGTTAACAAATCGTATGCAGAGAGCAAGTTGTTCTTTATGAGATGCATCACTAGACTCATCGGCTAGGATTGCATAGCGGTCGTCACCAATATCTTCAATAATTCTTTTAGTTGTTTGCGCCGCACAACATTCAATTAATTGATTTTGTATCTTTGGACTAGTCAAGATGCAATTCCCAGGTGCATTGTTCAAAACAAATTTATTAACTTCTTCATCATTTTCCGAAAGCCATTTAAGAAGTTCAAGAAAGTTACCCCTATTGCTATATTCTTCACTCTCATCATGTCCACGAAATGCCAATCCTTGGTTCAAAAGAAACCTCAAGCATCTAAGTGAATAAGTTAGCCTAGCCTTGTACATACGCAAATCCTCTTTATCCACCCTCACCATAACATTATCAATTGATGGTTGGGGCGCCACAAATAAATTGTACTTCTCTTGAGATTTGTTGTGAATGCTATTAGTAACACCAACATGTTTGACCAATGCATCGGGCTTATACCAATTTTTTCAACCACCATTAAGAAAGGCATCACCCCTAGGCCCCCCATTCGATTTTCCTTTGAACAAATAACACATAAACCAAAATGATGCCTCATATTTGACACTATATTCTAACCTTTTGTAGGTCTCAAACCAAACAAACTTGTAGTGTCGATTTTTACCATAGATTTTCCTGACTTGAAAGTTGTGTGCATATGGTTGGACTGCTTGCTTTTCAATGTATCGTCTCCGAAGTTCATCTTGATCATCGACATCATACTCTGAAATAGGAATCCTCTCCCCTGGATCAGGAGGAAGCCTTTGAATATTATATGGCCTTGCACACGGAGAATGGACTGCTTCATCTTCACTATCACTTTCAATCTCTGCATCAGAATGGACTACTTCATCTTCAATATCAAATTCAATCTCTACAGAATGGACTGGAGGTGGAGAATGGACTGCTTCATCTTCAATATTTGACACTATATCTTCAGGTTGCTCTTCGGCTACAACCTTCCTTCTTTTAGCAGCCTCATAATTCCGAAAAAGGACTAAATTTCACCATTCCTTTTTATCTTTGGTTCTACAATTACAACAAAAGCCACAACTATTAGAGACAGCTAAGCAAAGCTTAGTACAAGCACAACTTTAAGATTGAACAATGCTACTACTCAATTGGCAACATATTCTCTTCAATGCACTGCACCAAATATCATCCCTCATGCACAGATTTAGGAATCAATTGGCAGTTCAGGACAGCAAATGGATATACAGTGTATTATTGACAGAAGCTCACCCAAAGGCCAAAGGGCGTCAGAAACTAGGGATTCAGCGGGGATTGAGCCATTCAGGAGCTTGGGCAGCAGCTCCTCATCTCCTCCGGGCTATGGAGCGGCGACCTGCGGCGCCGCGTGCTTGTTGCCTTGCTTCAGAGTTCTGACGTCCGGCGATCGGCGGGCGGCGGCTCGTGGTGGCTGGAGATCCACCAGCCATGCAAGGCAGCGCTCGAGAGGGAGCAGAGCGGCGAATCTTCTCGGTGGAAGGAGGCAAGGAGCGGCGGACGACCCCGGCGGGATGGCCGTATGGGGATGAGGATGGCCGACGAGCGTTGACTGTATCGCTGGCTCGCTCGGGAGTAGATGGGCTGGGGCGCTGCCGCGCTGGGCTGATGTTCATTTGGGCCTAAATATCATATATGGTAATAAAAAAATCGAAATTTTCTGGGTGTGCCACGGCACACCTTGCACACACGCTAGGTACGCCAATGATGCTCACAACACGGGTTAGTAGCATTTGCATTATCAATTAAAACCATATGAGAATACCCTTCAAGGCCTTGTGAGCCTTGTCAAGTATATCAAAATCCTCCTTGAGTCTAGCAAGACCAATCCCAAGTTTGGCTTTCTTGGAATTTAGCACCCGAGATACAACAAGAGCAGGATCAAGATCTTTCTTTAGTTTATCATGATCATCGTTGTATGACTCCAGAGCCAAACGAAGACCACGCTCTTCCTCCAGAGCATTGGAAAGATCCGAAATCTCATCGGCATAGTCACAACTATGCCCCTCCATCTTAGAGATGGTATCTTCATGAGCCTCGATCATGACATTGGCTTCACCAAGTTGTTCCAAGAGAGCAACGAAGTGCTTCTTGGATTTACCCTTGAGTTTACCCATAAAGGACTCAAACTCGTTTTCCTCCACAGTAGATCCCTCATGTTCATCAATGCAATCCGTCAACGAAGGATTATTAATGATGGTAGTTTTGATGTTGGGGGTTACCTTGTTGGTGGCTTTAGCCATGAGGCACTTGGCGGTGATGTTCTCACTGGGTGAGTCAAAGAGAGATACCCGTGGAGTTAATGCAATGGCAACGGAGGCCATGGCAACCGACTCACCATCTTCATCATCATCATCATCCTCATTGTACTCTTCTTGTACCACCAACGCCTTGGGAGGAGTCTTCTTGGTGAAGTTGTTCTTGTTGAGGAAAGACTTGGCCTTGTCCTTTTAGATGAGCTTGCCACCATTGTCTTCCCTCTTCTCATAAGGGCACTCCGCAACAAAGTGGCTCACATTGCCACAATTAAAGCAAGTCCTCACACGTTGCTTGCCCTTTGCGCCACTTGAATTATTCTTGTTGAAGTTGGGCATTGAGTTCTTCTTGCTCCAAAATTGCCTTGAAGCAAGAGCCATGTGTTCATGATAGGCATACTTTGTATCTTCGAGGTTGCTCTCCTCTTCTTCCTCTTCGTCCTCTTCCTCCATACTAACCTTGGCCTTCAAAGCAAGGTTGGGCTTCTTTGCTCTTTGAGAGCGAAGCACCGCATTGTCGGCGGTCTTGTCCAAGATGCTCATAGCCACAAACTCATCCAACACTTCACTTAAGGACAAGGTGTGGAAGTCCGGCCGTTGACGAATGACGGAGGACATGGCCTTGTGGTAAGGCATCATTGCCTTGAGAAATTTGCGCTTGATCCAATTGTCATCCGTGTCCTTGCTCCCATGATCTCGGAGAGAGACCGCGAGTTTGGTTACTCTCCGATAAAGCTCACGAGGTTCTTCATCTTCTTTCATTGCAAGCTCGTCGGCTTCATCTTGCACCACTTCATAGTTGGAGCGTTGAATGCTTGCGCTTCCCCGGTAGAGGGAAACGACTTGGTGCCAAGCGTCTTTGGCCATGGCGTAGGGCCGGAGGTGAGGAAGATCTTCGGGTGGAATTGCATCTTGAATGATGAAGAGAGCACTCTCATTGAATTGATTGTCCACGGCTTCTCTAGGCGTGAAGTTGCTTCGGTCATGCGGATAGAAACCTTCTTCAATGATTCTCCAAAGATTAGTATTCACATGATTCAAATGACGCTTAAAGCGATAGACCCAAGAATCAAAATCCTCATTTTTCACAATCTTAGGGGGAGGACCGGCATGATTCAAATGAGTAGAAGGAATCGGTCCACCATAAACAAGTGGAGGTTCCACATGGGCAAACATGCCGGTGCCATTCTTACCACTAGTAGGAGCTTTTTCACTAGTAGCTTCCCCCTTGTCGGAGTTAGCATCCGTCACCTTGTTAGTGGGATCACCCACTTTCAACGGTGCGATAGATAGTTTAAGCCCTTCAATGAATTTATTAAACATGCTTTCAACCTCGGTCGTCAGGGAGGTTTTCAATGTGTCCAAAGCCACATTGAATTCCTCACGAGAGACCGCGGTTCCCCCATCGGCCGTAGACGAGAACAGATTCACACCTGAGTGCTCCTCCCCACCGTCTACGGTGTCAACCATACTCTTCGGACGACAAAGTCCTTAATAAAGAGACGAGGCTCTGATACCAATTGAAAGGATCGATATAGTTGACTAGAGGGGGGGGGGTGAATAGGCAACTAACAATTTTTAGCTTTTCTTTACCAAATTAAACTTTGCATCAAAGTAGGTTGTCTAGATATGCAACTAGGTGAGCAACCTATATGATGCAACAACAACAAGCACACACGCAAGCAAGGGATACAACACAAATAAGCTTGCACAAGTAAAGGCACAAGATAACCAAGAGTGGAGCCGGTGAAGACGAGGATGTGTTACCGAAGTTCCTTCCTTTTGAGGGGAAATACGTCTCCGTTGGAGTGGTGTGGAGGCACAATGCTCCCCAAGAAGCCACTAGGGCCACCGTATTCTCCTCACGCCCTTACACAATGCGAGGTGCCGTGATTCCACTATTGGTGCCCTTGAAGGCGGCGACCGAACCTTTACAAACAAGGTTGGGGCAATCTCCACAACTTAATTGGAGGCTCCCAACGACACCACGAAGCTTCACCACAATGGACTATGGCTCCGCGGTGACCTCAACCGTCTAGGGTGCTCAAACACCCAAGAGTAACAAGATCCGCTAGGGATTAGTGGGGGGAATCAAATTTCTCTTGGTGGAAGTGTAGATCGGGGCCTTCTCACCCAATCCCGAGCAAATCAATAAGTTTGATTGGCTAGGGAGAGAGATCGGGCTAAAATGGAGCTTGGAGCAACAATGGAGCTTAGGGTTGGAAGAGGTGAGTCTTCTTGGAGAAGAAGACCCCCTTATATAGTGGGGGGGACAATTCCAACCGTTACCGACCACTCAGCCCGCGACCCGCGGTACTACCGCACCATAGGAGCGGTACTACCGCACGGGCCTGCTGTACTACCGCAGTGGTCTGCGGTACTACCGTGGGCGCGGCAGAGCCTGGACCTGAACAGAAGAGCACTGACAGGGCGCGGTAGAACTGCTGGCGCGGTACTACCGCGACACCATGCGGTACTACCGCAGGGCAGCCACGGTCCATGCACGGTAGGCACGGATATAAAAAAATACATCCATGACTACCTCCGCTGAGATTTTATCGATGCAAAAGTCCGACACGGTACTACCGCAACCAGGTGCAGTACTACCGTGTAGGGTGCAGATGTAAAAAATTACATCCGCCCCTACCTCCGCTCGTGCTGCTGTGCCTGGCCAGGCGGCACGGTACTACCGCGCCGGAGCACGGTACTACCGCGTAGGGCGCGGATGTAAAAAATTACATCCGCCCCTACTACCGCTTGCGCAGCAGCGCCAGGCCACAACACGCGGTACTACCACTCAGAGGAGCGGTACTACCGTGGGAGCCCACGGTACTGCCGTGTCGTACTACCGTGGGAGCCCACGGTACTGCCGTGCCGGAGCCCGGTACTACCGCTGGCGCCTGCGGTAGTACCGCTCAGAGGAGCAGTACTACCGCCAGCCTGTGAACAGCAACACTCGCAGTCCTTCATTTCGCAGAGACATGGTGAGACGGAGGAAACTCCAAAGAGCCAAAGGAAAGGCGGTGCAAAAGGGACGTGAGCGTGAGATTCCACCCAAACCTTTCCAAAGCGGACCCCTCTTAATAGTACGACTTTCCTACGACTCAATTCCACCGAAAAGAAACGTAGAGAAACGCCGTCTTCAATAAACTCCGAGGGGCAACAAATCGTCTTGTGTTTAGTCATGATATACCTGAAAAGCTCAATACACACGATTAGTCCGCAAAAGCATTGTCATCAATCACCAAAACTACTAAGAAACAAGTATGCCCTTACAACAGGTAATGCGGGAGGAAGGAAAACCGCAACCGAGAGCTTTGGATAGCAACATAATGGAATTATTAAAACAAGTATGGAGAGCGAAAGATATAGCACCAAGAGTTTAAACCTTTGCTTGGAGGCTAATCAAAAGAGCTTTGCCAACGGGAAAAAGAGCAAGTACTCTAGGCATAATAATAAACTTTGTTCTTGATGTGGGCAAGAAGAAGATGACTTGCACATTTTCTTTTATTGCCCTTTTGCTAGAGCTGCTTGGTTTGCTAGACCTTGGAATATTAGATCTAAAATTCATTGGTCCGAAACTCTGGTTCATTAGTACACCCACATGCTACTTTAAGCAACATTTTTACCTTCTTTTGTGGTGCTTGTGGAAATCCAGAAATGATAACGTCTTCCAAGCAAAAGATGCATCTCCTACCAAGGTCTTTTCTGCAACCCAGGCTATCACCAATAGCTTCTTTTCGGAGTTAAATATACCTATGCAGATCAAGTCAAAGAGTGAAGCAGCTAACAACTGTTTACAGGAAGAAGACATGGTCAAACAGGGAAACGTAATTGACAGTACCAAGCTTTCATCAATAGTTTTTTTTACAGATGCGACTTGGCATGATCAGGACAATACTCACAATACAGGGGCTGGAAGAACAGGTATCGGAATATTCATACATATACAAGAGGGACATCACAGAATGCAAGCTAGGATCTCAACAATCACTAAGCAAGTAGAGCGATTCATGCAGAAGCACAAGGGATCAATCTAGCAGCCATAATCATTGACAGGTTGAATATGCACCATGTAGTAATATTCCCAGATAATGTAATATTGGCAAAGGCAGCCACAACAAGAGCACCCAGCTCACATCCTGGACATTGGCAGATTAGGATCACTCTAGCAGACTTTTGTGCCAAAACTAAGTCCAAGGAAATACAGGTTTTCCATATTCCTATTTAGATATATTAAAACTGAGCACTCTCCCAACCCTCTCAAGCCATCAACACTTCTAGCCGTTAGATCATCACTTTTAGTCGTTTTTGGCCATCGGATTCGCTGTTAGTCCCACCTAAATCTCGTCCGCAGGCTAACTCGCGCGTCAAGCTGCGCTGGGGCCGCTGCTCCGGTGGCTTTTTTGGGTGTCTCACGTTTAATTGGGCCTACTGGCCTACTGGGCCTCAAACCCTAGCAGCCAAGGGTCTCTCCACCCCCGTCCCTGTGGCTGCTGTTCGTCCCCGGCCCTTTCGCTCTAACCTCGCCAAAGCCGCCGCTCCTGCAGTCCTTCGGCGCCATCCAATCTCACGCCAGACTCCCGCGGTAGGAGAGGAGAGTATGAACGACGTTCCTTGCAGCGGCAGCGGCAGCGGCAGCGACGAGGAGCCCTTTCTGTTTCCACCTCCTTTCTTTCATGGATGCCGTGTCTTCTTTGCCCGTCAGAGCCCAGATCTGGTTGTGGTTTGTACTGGTGAGTCCCTTTTGAACGCCCCCTCCCCCTCCTTTCCATCTCTTTTATGGGATGTTCAAGTGCTCATATTTCTTAGATCATCGTTTGAGAGAAGAGATGGGAAGAGATTGATTCCTGCATTAAGAATCTGTCCAAAGACACTAGGTTCGTTTCTGTATTGAGATCTCTTCTTTAGTTATGACTGAATTTTCCCAATAGCTCCTTTTGTAATTTATGATGTCAATATCCAAGAAATTTGAACCCGAGTTTTCATACTTTAGTAACTGAATTTGATTGATCCAAATGATAATATTGTAATCTGTACAGACTTCCTGTGATTTCTGATCCAACTCATCTCTATACAGACGTCCTGACTGGTGGTGATTCTGTTCAGGGAGAAGAAAATATACAATTCATTGTGGCACTGTTAACGCTAGCATCAGGAGGTTGTTCATGTCATCAAAATGTGCAAACCAGAATGAAAGTGCAACTACACTGCAGCTTCTTTGAGGTATGCGGAGTATGTCCTCTCATACACCCTGTTCTTAATCTGTCAATTATATCCTAAAGATATGGGTTCACCACGTACAAAGAACATCTTAGTGGATTTTAAAAAAATGTTCATCTTATCAGTGTTAGCTCCCTATTTTATTCTCCATGGAACCCTCTCCTTAATTAAGACAGGGTATCCTTACAAAGAAATGTAAGACGAAGGAGGGTAGAGGAGATCGAGGAGGGAGGGAGCCGTTGCGAAGAGATAGTTGGAGGTCAAGCATCGGCACTGGAGACGAGGGCCCGTGAACGGGAGAGGCGACGCTGGGCCGGCCATTTCCACTGTGTCGGCAGAAGCCAGCGGATTGAGCTCGTCAGCGTGGCATCAAACTATACAATGAAGTCAGAGTCCGGCCAGATCGTTTGCAACGTGTGCATCCCCAAATCCATCTCCTTCTTTACTCCCTTTGATTTCAATTTCCACCAAGAGCTTTCCGGCCAACTAGCAGCGAACTATCCGTCCAAGTCAACATGATAAGCCCCCTTCCCTTCTTGAGATTGTTATCTGTCCCTTCTTGAGATTGTTATCTGTATTGTTTGAATTTTTTTATTCACTGCGGCTGGACATGATGTTGGCAAATACAGTAGAGATCATGGGCTGAGACAATACAATAGAGATCATGTCGAGGCTGGAAATTTTGCTTTTTATAAAAGCAGGACAGTTAAAAAAAATTGCTTACATTTTATTCTTCATTTATATAGCAATTAAAGAAACTTCATACATTGGTTCCTAATTTGATGCAAATAACCAAACTGAATGGACATTATTTAGCATCCAAGCACGGTGCGCAGCGCACCAGATCTGAGGCGACACCGCCACCTGCAACTTGTCCTCCTTGGTCCGATTCGCCACCCTGCATCCCCCAAAACCTCATAAGATGCATTTATGTAATGATAAGATCAGTACAATGAAAGTCCCAAATTTGTATAGAAACAAACTGAAAAGGGACAATGTACTGCACCCGTAATGTTCAGGCAAGTCACTCAAAAGAAAACAGTTCAATCCTAAACTGTATATTTGGTGAAGCGGTTAATATAGACTTGAAATTACATTCGCTTCGGACTTTCTAATTTAGAAGTATTTATATTTAAATTCAATAAGAATTCTGAACTGCACACACTGTAGAATGTTGTTCAAGAAAGGATTATTTACATCTAAGCAGACCACTTTGATGCAATATGGGTTGTAAATAACCTGTCAGCAACATTATCTGTTATTACCTTCTTGAAGCTAGCAACATGGTGTTCCTTTTATTGGCCAATATTTATTCTTACAGCCTTTGGTTCTTCACTTGTGCCAACCGGTTTCTTATCTTCAACCTTTGCTTATTTGCATATGTCCTTAATGTTGCTTCCTTTTCCTGGAGAGGCTAGACTTCATTTTTTTTTTTGCCACTACAACAATGTATTTTTTTACTATGCAGTGAAACAAGGGACCGACAACTGAATATTTTTATGCCAACACACTTCTTGCTGGTGTGTCCTTTTATCAATAACATGCCTGCTTCTCAAGAGACGCAAACTGTACCTGATTAAGAATGAGAACAACAACCTTTGCTTCTACTAGGTACTTTCATTTATTGACATTCACCTGTTTGTGTTGTTAACATTTAGTTCCATCTATCCATCAATTAGTTATTAGTTTTTGCATATTTCAATTAAGCGTTGGGGAAGAGTAGCAAATCATAAATTTGAAACATGTATCCTCGCATCTGTGACTGTCTTATAATCCATGAATAAATAGTTACTACTTCATTGGCGCAGTATTATTTGCCGAAATCCCTTTGGGCAAATATTTGACATGTCTTTATTTCCTCCTTTCCCTTATACAATATTAAATTTTGGCCTGGGCTTATGTTTTTACTACCCCTATCAGATCATTATTTATTGTAATTTTTGTGCAATTTTCTATATCGCCTGTTCTGATTGCACTAAAACTTTCTTCTGCTAATATAAAATTTTCACGTTATGAGGTTTATCTATCCGGTTTTTGCATGTGAAGATAGAAATGAGATTTTTTAGATAAAAGGCTGAGCTCTGAGGAAACATGCTCATCGCACTATGCATTGTAGAAATCTACCGGATTAGCCAACGGTATGCTGCACCGTTTGCTTCAAAACAATCCTGATATATTTACTGATTATACAATTCTTCGATTTCCATCGGTCATTTTTCTCTTTGTGTTCTCAACTCTATATGATATCTATTTTTCTTAAATTTTGTGCAGCAAATGAGTAAGAACTATTACATTTTACATGCTACTTATCACCTTCATTGTTGTGTTGTGAACAAAGTTGAACTGCTTGGGCTTGTGAAAAAGGTAGAATTTACTAGATGCCGTGTCATGAGATATGGCCATTTTTAATGGCATACCATATGAAGATTCTTTTAGTCAGTAGAACTTCTATGCATGCCTTCAGCACATTACATCTTCATTCGGTGAAGGATGTCATTGAAAGTGAAGGATGGCATTGGAATTTTCTTCATTATTTAACCAAGTGAAGGATAGCATCACACAATGGTGTAGTCTAGGATAGGGATACCTACATTTTGATTTTTGCACAATACATTGTAATATAATATACATGATTTTAACTTGTACTTTTGATGAATTTTATCTCAAGTTCTTCAATGATAATATTGTTTCCGCTTGTTGCTTAAAGCTGATTCCCAAGCAAAAAATCTTCTATTGTTTCCACAAATGTGTATTGTTAAATTATCTATGTTGCTATTATTTTGGAAATGAAGAGACTATATTCTTATGATATTGGTTAAAATACTATTTGCTAGACACTTCTACTTCAGATGTATGGTTATTGTTGATACTAACATCTATTTTTATATTAGTGATTTAGAAAAACATCTATTTTTAAATTTTATTTTTGTGCCATGATATACCTGTCATTCTATTGCCATAATGGACGGGCGCGGCAACGCGCGCCATCGATGATCTAGTATCACTTAATAGTGGGGCTCAGGAAGCAGCTAGACTAGCTTACTCTCAGGGTATTTCTTCTGATCAGTGCTCTAGGTTTTCTTGCAGAAATGTAGAACACCAATAATGGCATTGTCCCCTGATTCACGTCATTTCAGATATTGAGAGCATCTACAGTCAGACTTGGCAAATTCGACCCTCAAATGCCCGCGGACGCGTTCGCGGACAGTGACCGGTCACGCCTCAAAAAATGCATTCGACATCCGGATAACTTAAATTAGAAACCTCAAATCCATATTATTACATGCAACGTGAAACTTAATCTAAGCGGAGCTCGCCCGGTTCCGCTCCTCGCTCGCCTGGCTCTGCTGTGGCCATGTCCGGCCGGCTGCGCTCCTCAGAGTGTTGGTCCGGTCACCGGCAAGGTAGAGTAGGGCATGGGACATGAGCCAGCTCACGGGACTCAAGGCGTCGCCATCTCCCATGCCCTACTCTTCCTCGTCGGAGCCCGGAACCGGTAAGGTGCCGGTGGACGTCAGATCGATGACGGATTCGTCCTGGGACGAGCCGCAGACGTCCACCATGACGCGGATGCGGTGCCCGAACTGATGGGCCATATGGGGCGCCGGAGAATGCGACTCCGCCTCACCTACATCCATTGCCGCGAGGGCTGCCGCCGTCTCCCGCGCCCGGTGCCTTGCACGGCGGGCACGCCGTGCCATGGCCTCATCGAACGAGGCCCATGGTGCGTCCCCATGCTCCGCGCGCCAAAAGAGGGGTTGCGCGTCCGCCAGGGCATTCGTACGCCAGACGGACCGCATAGTCTCCAGCCAGCTGGCCTAGCGCCGGATCCATGCGCCATTTGGGCGGGCGGAATGGATTCCCTACGGAAGGAGTCCGAGCGCTGGCTCGCATGGGCCTCCTCCTGACAACGGCGGAGCACAAGCCGGATGGCCATCTCCTCCTCAGGGTCGCGTGGGATGAGCTCGGGGTCGACAGATCTGGACATGAAGGACTCGGATCCGCTGCCGCCATGCCGGAGGCGGTCGGAAGGAGCCAGAGACGAGCTTGGGTGGCGGAGGGGAGCGGAGGGAAGGGGAGTGAAGTGGCTAGGGTTTAGTCTGACGAGCGGATGGGGGAGGAATTTATGTGGGGTCGGGTGGGCCAGCATGGCGGGCGTGTCCGGGCGCCCCCATATCCGCCCCATATTTAGGCTGGATACGAGGGGTGCCGGTCAGCCCGGACGTTTTAGGACCGTTTGAGGGGGTCGTCTGGGTCGAAAAAATGTGACTGTGCAGTGACCGGACAGCCCACCGGGCGCCCCCATATTCGCCCCTTGTTTGTGCTGGATATGAGGGGTGCCGGTCAGCCCAGACGTTTGAGGGCCGTTTGAGGGGGTCGTCTGGGTCGAAAAATCGCGACCGTATAGTGGCCAGGTTTAAGAGGTCCGGATGTAGATGCTCTGTATATGATATACAGGGATATGCCATCTCTCATGTAAGGGCACGGCAATTGTTCTATCTTAAGAATTCCACGTAGGAAAATGATGAGATGAAGGAGAGATAAATTATAAGAAAAGGCTTGTCTTTTCTTAAATGATGATCTCTTAGCACTCACCACATTTTTGGAATAGCTAATTATTGAAGATAAAGTTAAGAGATGACCCATTATAGACATATTTTTTTGGCATCTTTAAATTACATGCAAGACTTAAGATAAAACTACTTTATCAACTATTGTACATGACCTAAGCCGCAGTTAAATGAAAGAAAGACGCATTATGCGCCATTGTCTTGTTAAATAAAAAGATTGGAACTTCTCACGCAAAGAAAAACTATAGAAAAGGAAAGAAGTGAAAGAGAATTTGTATCTGATGAAAACTAGATGCTATCATGCTTAACACACATTTCTGAATTAAAAGACTAATTTAATCTATGTGTCTATATTATTATTATTTTAGGACAAGGAACCGGCATTTGATTCGGGAGCTCCTCTCTTTTTCCTTTCCTTTTTTTTCTTTCCTTGTGAATGAAAAGAAAAAATATATATAGTTTTGCTGCTTGCTTGCGATTGGTCAATCACCCCATCCCACGGATTGCTCTCCGATCCCGTCTCCCTTGGGCCGATCCGACGGCCCTTATTGATTGAGCAATACGTACCTAGTACAGCTCGATAAATAAACTAATCAATACGTCTGTATTCATGCAAACAAGTTCCGGACTGATGTTAAGGATCGGTTTGATGTTAAGGATCTTGATGAATCATAAGATGTTCTCAGATGATGGTAGATGCAAGATCATCACCATTAATTAATTATGCAGTCTATTTAATTGGTCTTGTCGCAATCGGTGTATTCATGGAGGATTTGTTTTAGATCCAAGTCAAAACGTGATCGGCGATCCATGAGGTTTCTTTTTTTAAGAAAAAAAAAGGTTCATTGGACGCACCATCTCAAAATTTGGCTTGTACCTCCAACTCATACAGAAAAAGTTTGTTTCCATGAAAGTAGGAGTGGGAGGTGTAATCAGCCTGTATAGATAGATTAATTATAAACAATTTACTACCAAAATTTTAACCCAAACGCAGCTTGTACAAGTACTACCACCCCCCGACGAGTACAGTGGCCGCGCGAAAGTCCGTACTCCTCGAAATCGCTGTGAAAGAAGAAGTGTCCCATCGACGAAAACACGGGCACCAACCAACCAAAGGAAGCACGCCACGTGAAGCCGGCCAATGAGAGCGCGCCAAGCGGAGTCGGTGACGTGGTGTGGCCAATCCGGTGCCATCCCGCGCCCAGCTCGGCAACTCCCCAGGCATTACTCGGACCCACAGGCAAGCGACAGCAATCACTTTGGCTAGTTCTCAGCAGCATCGACGAGAGATATTTCCACTGCGAAAGAAAAAAAAAAAGCGTCGGCCAGAACTCAGTGTCCACGTCCAACAACGAGGCCACCAACGGTAAGAAAAAGTGGATGCGTCACAGGACAGGAGGAGAACTTTGGTTGGATTCTCTCTCTCGCCCATCCGGCTGACCGCCTGCGTGGGTCCCGGGCTGTGACACTGGCGCGTGGTAGTACGTATTGGCCCGATCGAGCGGCGCGACGGGGGAATCCTCGCAGGCAGCCGCAGGCGAGGTATCGAAAGAAGTAATGACGACAAGCAAATAAAGCCGCGGGGAGGCGGAAAAGTCATGAGATGGGCGCGCTGCTGCCTTTGCTGCTTGCTGGGACCTCTTCCCCACACGCGCTGCTCGGGCATCTCTTCGCTCTAGTTTTTTTTTCTTTTTTTGAGACAAATCTCTTCGCTCTAGTGGCCGGCCGGCTAGTCGAGGAGGCAACCGAGTAGATTCTCACGGTAAATCTTGGTCCTTTTACATTGCAATAACGTGCCAGCTCCATGACCATTTTGGACCATTATGGGCAAAATGACAGTCAGTTTAAGAACCATGCCGTCGTATGGACCGAATTTCCCTTAAAAAAAAGTTTGTGGACCGAATTTGTGTCCCGTGTAGCCAACCCGAGCCATAATTAAGAGCATCTACAGCGGGAAGCTACGCCCGCGCGGTTACGGGTAAAAAAAAAACTCAACCCACCTGAGCCCCTCAAACTGACCTTAAATGTCCGGATTGACTGGCGCACCTCATATTCAATCCAAATGTACGACCAATATGAGGTGGCCCGAGCGCGTCCGCCATGTGTGCTGACAGTTGGATCCCTCACGTAAACGCCCGGAAACCCATCGGTCTGGCGGGCATCTCCTCCGGCGAGGGTGCAAATGTCGTGTGGCGCTCCTCTGGCTCGCTGCATAAGGGCCAAGGCTCGGCTGTTTAAGCCGGACGGCGTCCCAACCATAGCCACATCCGCTCCCATCCTCTTCGCGCCTCTAGGCGGAGCTGGAGGAGGAGGAGGAGCCGTAGATGGAGCAGGAGTCGGAGCATAAGGAGGATGAGGAGGAGGAGGAGGAGCCGTAGATGGAGCAGGAGTTGGAGCATAAGGAGGATGAGGAGGAGGAGGCGGCGGAGCTAAGCCGGCCGCTGGCTTCACCATGGTAGAGTACGAGGGCGCCCAAGCTAGCGTCCATCCAAGATGAGGCCTATGTCGAGGCCAACCGACCGTTCATCCAGCAAGAACAGGCGGCGATTGACGTGCTTTTCACTGAACCAGAGCCGGAGGAGTAGGCGGAGGCCGACGCGGAGAAGCTGTATGAGGCGGAGTTGCAACTGTTGCCAGTACCCGAGGCTGGGCATGGAGATCGTGGACATCTCCTACTATAAGTAGTGTAGTGTAGGTTTTAATTGATCCACGTAGTACTTAGATGTTTTTTTCCATGCTTTGTATGGTTTTAATGATTGAACTATGAGGTGTCCGGATGCATACAGGGAAATTTCACAATTTTCTGGTCACTTTTCACGGACGCGCCCGTCCACTCGGGCGCTTTCGCGGTTGTTTAAGGGGCTAGCTTTGTTGACCGTGTCTGTATATGCTCTAAAAAAACAACAAGTTTGAGTAGTAGTTTCAATCTTTTTTTGATCGCACAACGAGGCTCTCAATGAAAACACCAATATCGATACTAAAATCGATAGACCTCGGATCAGGGGCCACGAGTTACAGGTGACAAGAGACGAAGGGGACAATATTTACCCAGGTTCTGGCCCTCTCGAAGAAGTAAAACCCTACGCCCTGCTTCGATTATATTGATAATGGTATATCGAGTACATGCTTGATCTACCTCGAGATCGTATGTTGCATTCTAACCCTAAGGTGAGTAATGATAAATCTAACCTCTACGGACTAAACTTCTCAACTTATATAGATGCTGGGGGTATCTAGCGTTACATATGGTCGATTGCCATCTAGGGATAAGCACGCCGATAACTGAAGCCATCCTTGAGAAACACGGCAAGTCTTCGCCAGAGTCCATCTTCACCACACCAAGGTTCAAGGCTTCCGAAGTCCTTCCTTGTGAGACCGGTGGACCAAAAGCCCGGCCCACGGACGGTAGGCCAACTAGGTTGGTACACCCTAGTCCAGGATACCGTCAACATTCCTTAGCTTTTCCTCTCATAGAGAAAAGGAAATAGACGCAATTTCAGAGTGTCAGAATCATAATCCTTTATGCGTGTCATGTTGCACAATTCAGTGAAACTGTGTAAGTGCATACCGGCATCCTCAGAAGCAGATCCTCCAAATTGGTCGTGGTGAACCATGGAAACTAAGTTCGGTTTAATCTCATACTCAATAGCTGCTACCTAAGGTTGTGCTATAGGTTCACGCATGAAGTTGTTGCTAGGAGTAGCAAAACTTCCAAGATTACGAGCCATAGTAATATTTTTGTTTTTCAACTGACAAGACTTGCAACAAGAATAAAACTTAAACTTAAAACAGAAAGTTAAAAATTGAAACTGAAAATTAACTTTAACAAAAACTCTAGCACAAAGACTAGGAATATTAAACTCCTCCCCGGCAACGGCGCCATAACAAGTGCTTGATACCTCCTTTTATTTTTCCGGTATTGGAATAGAAAAGAGTATCCCGCACCTATTTCCTCAGAGGTGTCCCTAGGTTATTGAACCCATGAAAAGAAGATTCACTTGAAGCAATGGTCTCTAGCATTGTTCGGGAATTCAGTAACTGGTAACTGCTCGGTCGACTACTGTTTAGCGATTAATCGGTTAATCGGCCATTTAACTGAATTAATCGTCGATCATTAATCGGCTGCACATGAGAATATATTGGCAATATGTAACTAGTTTTTCACGTATTGTACCACATAATCCAATGCTCACAGCTATGTATTATACATTTATACTAAAATATTATGTCGTAGGCATATAAAAAGCATGGACAAGAGATAGAATTGTTACCTGGACAGTTTGGTCATGATGCATCCAAACCGGAAGGCAACAAACCTACAGAATTGATGATAGATATGCATTTGTAGATGCTCTAAACTTGTCAAGATAAATGAGTAAATGATAGCCATGCATGTGACAACAAGCAGCCACACATGAGACATGATAAGATAAATTAAAATGACAGCCACACAACTTGGCAATATGCAGCCACACATAACAAGATAAATAGCAGCCACACATGTGAACATGGAATAATTCACTACAAGGTTCAACACAAATATCATAATACGTAATAAGGTTCACAGACCACAAATACTCAAATAGTTCTCACAACTCATATAGTTGCATCACAAGCATAACTTTATAAGTGCATAATAAAGTAGCAAAATAAGGTCTTATTCTTATGGATCATAAATGGTTCAAGGATGCTGGGTGTCCTCATCCTCATCATCATCTTTGGTTGCCATCACACCATCATCATCAGACTCGAAATTAATGTCTTCCTCCATATCCACCCCTCCCCATGATCAGATTCATCATCATCGGAAACAATTTCTTCAACTTCATGTAGTTCTCTCACTCTTGCACTCCTACGAGGCTCCATAGCTTCGGTTGCACCCTCTGCTTCATCATCAATATTGTATGGCAGCCCCGTCATAGGATCAATCTCCTCATCAACGTATGCACCTTCGCATATCCAAACTTGTGCCTGTGATGCATCTTCACCAAGAAGAGGATCACTACAAGAGGATAACTTGTTTCTTCTATCCATCATTCTTCCATTGAATTGGACATAAACCATGTTGTCCCTTCGGACCACATCTAGTCTATTTCTCCTCTTTGCATCTACCTACAAAGTGCAAATGGGAGCATAGTCAGATTTTTTTGCAAGAAGCAAGAATGTTCAGATTTGATTGACTGAGAGTGACTAAGTGTTACCCTTTCATAAGAGCTCCAGTTTCTTTCACATTCGGATGAACTTGTGGTCAAGTTGAGTATCCGTATGGCCATTTCTTGCAATGCAAGAGTTTGTAGTCCATAAGTTCCCCACCATTCAGCTGTAGTTTGGAAATAAAGAAACAATGTTCATTAAGCCAATAACTTGAAAAATGTTGTAATAGAAAGTTTTGCATTGAGAACAAGCTTACTAGCATCAAAATTGGCATTGCTAATTGCTTTCATGGCTGTCACCTTCCCAAACATGCCATCTTTCTTCTTAAACTTGGTGAAGTCCATGTTAAGCACTACATTTTGCTTGTTGTCATCATCATAATAAAATGTCTCCATTACTTCCATAAACGCAGCCACAACCTCTACATCCATGAAGATGCTTCAATCAACATAACTATATTTGGGATTCAACATATATGCTGCCAGTGTAACGGAGAATCCAGCCTCCCTCTCATCTTGCCATCCATGGCATTAGTGATCACCAGATAGTCCTTTTCTGAATTTTCAACAGCAAGCATGACATCTTCTTTGCACTTACTATTTCTCCATACATAGTGGCCATTGATGGACCATCACCATCAGCCAACCGAAGCACCTTCACCAATGGTTCAAAAACCTTGCATTGCAACATAGAACATATAGAAATATGAGAAAACAGCCCCACAATCCAACATATACACATACCTTGATGCAAAGAGAGACACCTTTCCAAAAAACCCTACTCATTATTGTGGCATGAGCTGACTTTCCTTTCTTTGTTCTTGTGTGCTTACATGCTTCCCATTCATCACTACAAACCATTGCCCTTAGTTCCTTCTTCTTAGCAATAATACTTTGCAAGGTAAGAAATGCGGAAGCAAATCTCGTCACTCCCGGTCTAACAATGTCTCTCTTTTTTGTAAAAGACCTCATCAAGGACAATGTTTTATGATGTGCATAGAGAAAAATTGTCATCTCCTTGGATTTAGTGATTGTAGGACTAAATTGCTTCAACTTCCCAATTGCTTGTACCATCAAATTGAGGGTGTGAATTGCACATGATGTCCAAAATATCTTTGGAAATTTTCCTTTAAGCATCACCTTTGCTCCCATGTTGTTGGAAGCATTATCCGTAACCACTTGCAGGACATTGTCAACACCTACAAGATTTATGATGTGCAAAATCAGCAAGCATTAACATGTAAAATCAGCAAGCATGAAATAAAAGTTGAGAGTTTATATGAAATCAACACGTACCAATTTTCCCAATGCACTCAACTACATAATCGAAGATGTATTGACTTGTATGTGCATCAGCCGACGCCTCCTTTGATCCAAGAAAGGCAGTCCCTAACTTGCAGTGCACACACAAGTTCATTATACTTCTCTTTTTTTGTCGGTCCATGCATCAGTCATGATAGAGCACCCGATTGCCACCCTCTCAAATTCATGTGGCTTCATCAAATCCTTTGTTCTTTCAACCTCTTGCAGCAACAAGTTCTCTCGCAGCATGTATTGGGAGCGTGGCTTCCACCTAGGACCAAACCTACCAAGCGCTTCACAAAATGCCTTGAAGTCATCATCGTTGACGGCATTAAAAGGGATAATTTTCTTGTAGACCCATCTAGACAAATATTGGCCTACTTTGTAAGATCTCTCCTTGTCAATTGCGTCATTGATGTTCAGCTGGAACTTCTTCAATGGGACGGAAGGATCAATTGGCATCACATATTTATCCACAGGCCCTGCCTTGCGAGCTTCACCATCTCCAATTGCAGCAAGCTCTTCTTTGTTCTTGTCATTCTCCTCAACTTCAATGACAACCTTAGCCGCCACTTCTGCATCATGTTTTGCTTTTAGCTTCTTCTTCTTTGCTGGTGCCTCACAAGCTTCCCTACACCTCTTTTGCTAATCCACAATGGCCACCATGCAGGGTGTGACTTGCCCCCTAATCTGAGCAATATGTTGCTTCATCCTATTGATCCCTCCAAACATCTCTTTTCCACACAACTTGCACTTCACTCGCGATAAATCTAGAGGATCAATCAAGGTTGCGAACTCCCAACCCATGTCATCTGAATTTCTCTTGAGAGTCTGAGAACTTGCAGCGGTAGAACCTACCGTAGACCCCTGCAAATTTTGTTGCCAAACTAGATGGAAATCATAGTAGAGACTAAAACCTTGAGATGAATCTTAGCATAATTGTACCTTGTTGGTTGGTGAAGCCATGGGGACCTGGTTTGAGGGGTCGCCGACGCTGCTTCCTGGCCTAGGTCGCCGGCACTGATGCCTGGCCTAGGTCGCTGCTGCTGCCTGTCCTATGTCGCGCTGCTGCAGCCTGCAGGTAGGGGCTGGAGGAGAGACGTGGAGAAGAGGATGGGAGGGGATGGAGGTCAGAGAAGGAGGCTAGGGCCGGCGACGGGAGCAGGGAGATCGCCGACGGTGGCTAGGACCGGCGAGGAGAAGCCATGGTCGTGACTCGTGAGGAGTCAGGAGAGGAAGGGGCGCTGCAATTTGGGAGAGGGAGGGTGCAGCGCCGGATGTTATGGGGCCAAATAATGGCCTGGATTGCCGCTTTGCTTTCCCCCCTTTTTTTATGGATGCCACTTCAGTTACCTGACCCATCACCGATTAGTCGGTTTGACAACCAGTTAATCGTCTGACAACCGATTAAATGCCAGTTAATCGGCTTGACCAGTTAATGAACCGAGTATGTGCTATTCCCCTCAGTTAGGCACTAAGTAGCGATTAAATGGGCATTTAAATGGTAACTCAACCGAGTTCTTGAACAATGGTCTCTAGCAAGCTTTTTTCAAAGTGTCAAATCCAGTTTTTGACCGGATCAACAAACAAATAGTGATTCAAACACTTATAATAAAGAGAGGTACGAGTATGAGGTCTTATGCTTACAACCTTGTATTTGTGCTGGGATCAAACATGATATTATTTTGTGTGCTAGAAGTCACCCATCAAGATGTGCTTGTTACAGATCGAAGTGGGGGTGTGTCCAAATAACATCTTGACCGGCACGAGTCCTGCATCAAGAATCAGTTGTCCTACCGCGGACCCTATCCATCGCGCGGGGTTGCCTCGATAATTAAGATAATAAAATCACATAAGAGCTTTGGGCATTTAATGACTACACCTCATTTATCCGCACAGATATGATCCATGTCACCCTACTGACCTTACTGTCACCGGTGTTCAGTATAACACTTCACAGTCTCCTTGCTCCTAACCTCAATGGTGCTCGATCTCCATGACCCTGGGTACCTGCAAGGATGAAGGTCGCGGACAAGACAAGAGACATCTTCACGGAACAATTTTATTTCACACATATGAGACGTTATGTCAAAGCCTTCCGTTGATCCCCTTCACAAATACCTCTGGTTGCAAGGCTCATGCCTCAACCCATATCTTACCGAACTAATCACACATGGAGATCAGATCGCGGGAAGAAAACATTTAAGAACATATCTTGAGATTGATTGATTTCAATATGTCTTACAATAGATGCCTTGTGTGATGCATGATTACAAATATGAACTAGATGGGAGAGCACTGCTTGCCTGCAAGGCACAAGTGAGGGAGTCCTGGATTAAGAGGTCCTCGGGTGTTCGGACTATGTAACATGGGCCGGACTGTTAGGCCGTGAAGATACAAGATAGAAGACTCTCTCCCTGTGTCCGGATGGGACTCTCCTTGGCGTGGAAGGCAAGCTTGGCGCCCGGATATGAAGATTCCTTTCTTTGTAACCGACTTTGTACAACCCTAGTCCCCTCCGGTGTCTATATAAACCGGAGGGCTTAGTCCGTAGGAAAAGGGACAATCATAATCATGCATGCTAGACTTCTAGGGTTTTAGCCATTATGATCTCGTGGTAGATCAATTCTTATAATACTCATATTCATCAAGATCAATCAAGCAGGAAGTAGGGTATTACCTCCATGGAGAGGGCCCGAACCTGGGTAAACATCATGTTCCCTGTCTCCTGTTACCATCGACCTTAGACGCACAGTTCGGGACCCCCTACCCGAGATCCGCCCGTTTTGACACCGACATTGGTGCTTTCATTGAGAGTTCCGCTGCGTTGTCGTCAAGAGGTTTGATGGCTCCGTCAATCATCTACAACAATGCCGTCCAGGGAGAGGTTTTTCTCCCCGGACAGATCTTTGTATTCGGCGGCTTTGCACTACGGGCCAACTCGCTTGACCATCTAGAGCAGATCGACAGCTACGCCCCTGGCCATCAGGTCAGGTTTGGAAGCTTTAATTACGTTGCCGATATCCGCGGAGACTTGATCTTCGACGGACTCGAGCCCATGGCAGCTGCTCCCTGCCACCACGATGAACATGACCTAAATCTGTCATCGGACTGTACCCAGGAGATAGCGCCTGTAATTGCTCTGGCCCTGGATCCAAAGCAGATTGCCCCATTCGAGGACGTGAAGCTCAACCCCACCATGGAAGCCGTAGAGTCATCGGTGTTAGAGACGCACACGGATCCAACCTCGAGCGGGGTCTGTATCACCGGAACCTCGGATTCGTCTCCGGCCATAGGTTTTGAACCGCGTGCATCCGCGCCCATCGAACCTGATCAGGCGCCGATCGTTGAATTCAGTTCCACGGACATCTTCCACCACTCACCTTTTGGCGATGTGGTAAACTCATTAAAAGCCCTCTCCTTATCAGGGGACTCTCAGCCGAATTATATCCGGTTTGAATTGGAAGCTGATGACGGAGAATTCTGCTTCCCACCCACCACCCACTACATAGCCACTGTCGAAGACTCAACCGACATGATCGATTATGGCTCCGAAGACATCGACGGTATGGACGACGATGCCGGAGAGGAGCAGGCACAGAAACCACCGCTTACCGGGCGTTGGACTGCCACCTCCTCGTTTGACGTATACATGGTGGACGCACCCAAGGAGAACAACGTCGATAACGAGAAGGATCCAGTCGAGGATAAACCTCCTGAGATACAGCCAAAGCGCTGACGTCAGCGGCGCCGTTCCAAATCACGCCGTGGAAAAAACAGCAATACCGGCACAGGAAAAAATAATACTCCGGACGATGCCGAAGACAATGAAGACCCCATTGAGCCAACTTCCAAACAAGATGAACGGGAAGATGGGCGAGTCAGACCTAATGAACAGGCCGTTAACGAAGACTCAGAGGATATCAACTATCTTCCACCCTTCGAGGATGAGGTGAGCCTCGGCGACGAATACTTTATCGCGCCTGAGGAACCCGTCGAGCAGGAGCGCTTTAAGCGCCGGCTAATAGCCACTGCGAGGAGCCTGAAAAAGAAGCAGCAGCAGCTTCAAGCTGACCAAGATCTGCTCAATGACAGATGGACTAATGTCCTAACAGCCGAGGAATACGGCCTTGAGCGCCCAACCAAAAGTTACCCAAAGCGCAAATTGCTACCTCAATTCGATGACGAGGCACTGGAGCCTATACCACCAGCGCGTAATGTGGCTGACCGACCACCACGTGGCCGGGACAAAGCGGCAACTCAAGCCGAACACCCGCCCGTAGTACCTCGCCGTAAAGACAGAGAGAAAACAACTCAGGGATATATATATGACCTGTGGAAGAACCTGGACCGTAGAGCACGAGAGGCCAGATCGATCTACGGATCGCGGGGGCATGTCCCGACACGTGACGACGGCTATCTAGCCGGACGCAACAATCACGCCCGGGCCAAAAACCGCAGACGAACTCCATCCGAGCTACGTCGTGACGTGGCCCGATATAGAGGTGCCGCACACCCACTTTGCTTCACTGATGAAGTAATGGAGGACGAATTCCCAGAAGGGTTTAAACCCGTGAACATTGAATCATATGATGGGACAACAGACCCCGCGGTATGGATCGAGGATTTTCTTCTCCATATTCATATGGCCCGCAGTGATGATCTCCATGCCATCAAATACCTCCCACTAAAACTCAAAGGACCAGCTCGGCATTGATTGAACAGTCTGCCCGAAAACTCCATTGGCAGCTGGGAGGACTTGGAAGAAGCCTTCCTCGACAACTTCCAAGGTACATATGTCCGGCCACCAGATGTCGATGACTTAAGTCACATCATCCAGCAGCCCAGAGAATCAGCCAGGAAGCTCTGGACTAGGTTCTTAATTAAAAAGAACCAAATCGTCGATTGTCCAGACGCCGAAGCACTCACGGCCTTCAAACACACCGTCCGGGATGAGTGGCTTGCCCGCCACCTCGGTCAAGAAAAACCAAAAACCATGGTAGCCCTCACCGCTCTGATGACCCGCTTTTGCGCGGGATAAGACAGCTACCTCACTCGTAGAAGCAACAACGCCAGCAATCCGGGCACTTCCGAAGTCCGAGACGGCAACGGCAAGCCACGACGCAATAAAAACAAGCGTCGCAATAATAATGAAGGAACGCAAGACACGACAGTCAACGCCGGATTCAGCGGCTCCAAACCCGGTCAACGAAAAAAGCCATTCAAGGCAAACAGAGACGGACCATCCAGTTTAGACAGGATACTGGATCGGCCCTGCCAGATTCATGGCACCCCCGATAAACCAGCTAATCATACCAACAGAAGCTGTTGGGTCTTCAAACAAGCCGGCAAGCTTAATGCCGAACACAAAGGGAAGGGGCCGCCCAGTGGCAGCGGTGATGAAGAGACTCACCAACCAAACACCGGGGGTCAGAAGCAATTTCCCCCCAAAGTAAAAACAGTAAACATGGTATACGTGATGCACACCCCTATAGGGGAGCGCAAGCGCGCACTGCGGGACGCCTACGCCATAGAGCCGCCCCCCCAAAATTTAATCAATGGGCGGCCTGCCCGATCACTTTTGATTGCAAGGATCACCTAGTAAATATCCGTCACGAAAATTAGGCAGCTCTAGTCCTCGACCTAACTATCGATGGGTTCCATCTCACGAAAGTCCTTATGGACGGCGGCAGTAGCCTTAATCTACTCTACCAAAACACTATCCGCAGAATGGGCATTCAAGAAACAAGCGCACCACAACTACCTTTATGGGAGCAGTACCCGGCATAAAGCTCACTGCACGGGTTCAATTAGATTGGAAGTCGTTCTTGGCTCGCCGAACAACTTTCGAAGCGAAGGCTTGACCTTCGATATCGTCCCGTTTCGCAGTAGCTACCATGCACTGCTCGGGCGTACCGCTTTTGCTCATTTCAACACGGTCCTGCACTACGCATATCTACAGCTTAAGATGCCCAGCGCACGCGGCATCATCACAATAAACAGAAATACGGAACGCTCCCCCCGTACAAAGGAGCATACTATGGCTACTGCAGCCGAAGTACAAAACGGCCTCATCAAGCCGTATATCTCATCGGCCATCAAGCCGCCGGTCTCTCTTAAACAGGACCGATCAATCTCAGAGCTGGATTAGCAGTTCGGCCTCCGTCGTTCGCCTCATAAAGCCACGAAATTTGTACCGCGCATACATAATTATGCACTTAAAATACCCTGGTCATCGGCGGAGGCACAATACAGACATGCCTACTATGCGGTCCGCACTCCCATAGCCTTTTTCCTTTTTTGTAACTATTTCTTATCTTTTACCACAGGTGGCTCAAAGGCTGGTCATCTCACAGACTCTTTCGGAGTTTGGCTTCGTACACTTGTTCAAAGGCTATTCCTATTAAGGAGTCCTTTCTCCGAGGCAAGGCGGCGCAGACGTGCGACAGGAGGTCCAAATAATTTTTTGTAGACCGCGCTCTCTATTTCGAGCCTGTAAAGTGCCTTTTCCCTCAGCCTTCGACCCCCGGCATGTCAAATAGCCTGGGTCGTGGCATTATCATCTATAAGATGGCGACTGACATATTGATCAGGTTCCAGTGAACATCATCCATATTTAGTATTCGCTTTTTCTAAAGAACTGAAGTTTGCTTCTTCGGTTGTTTCACACACGCACCTCGGCACAAATTGCCAGGGGCTCGATATGGGAACGTATGAGTTGCCGACAAGTCCAAACAGGTTTATAGCACACTTCGGCGTCACGAGTTTGGCCTTATATGCATCAGCTCCGAATCATGTCTTTGGTCAATAGTTGGGTTGCCCGGCTCCTGTGCTTACTACCTTACGTTCCGCTCTATCGGCTAGGGTAGTAAAGGGAGAACTACTGCGATTGTGTCCTGGTTCATCCGGATGAGCACCTCAGTAGAGAAAGCCGAAAACTGACTGTCATGATGCGGCGAGAGCTGGTCAACCACTCGATGACTCTCCGGAATCTTCGCGATTCCTTCCGTACTACACGAAGAACCATTCTTCTGGTCAGTATGTAAACGCACCATATTCGGATAACCACGTACATACTAGGGGCTATATCGTAGACCCACCGTCAAACTCCTATGGCTAAGTGAAAGTGTTAAAGCCCTATAGTCCGATTGCCTGGTTCGCCGCATTGACACCTCCTTAATGGACCAAGACGTTGGGTCAAGAGTGATCAAGTGCTTTTCCGAACACCCCCGCGTTATACGCGAGGGGGCTGAAGCCGACGACTGGTAAACTTTCAGATTATACAAAAACGGCCGCACAGGAGGAACCGAAACTTTTAGGCAAAATTATAAAAACATAGCCTTTATATATCATAATATTGTTTTTACCATTTCGGCATATTCATTCGAATATCATATCCTTTGAGCACTGGCCCTCTATCAAGCGGGCGTCTCTAGGACATCTTCAAATAATGCTCCGGCATGTGTTTGTCCTTTCCCCCGGGTGGACTCTTCGCTGCAATATCGGTGGCCTTCATCTTCGCCCAATACATCTTGACACGGGAAAAGGCCATCCATGCACCTTCAATGCATGCTGATCGCTTCATGGCGTCGATACGCGGCACCACATCAACAAGTCGCTGCACCAAACCGAAATAACTATTCAAAATTGGCTCAGTCGGCCACAACCGAACCATGACGTCCTTCATGGCAGATCTAGATATCTTGTGGAGCTCGGCCCACTGGGCCATCTGTTCATTCAGCAACAGCGGACGCTTCGACGCGCTGAATTGTGACCAGAATAGCTTATCCTTTGCTTGCCCTTCTTGCGCTTGGAAAAACTGCGCCGCATCGGAGACACTCTTCGGCAAGTCCAAGAATGCGTCTGGAGAGCTCCACATTTGATTAAGTGGGGCATACTTCGGATCGCCGAATTTAGTCTGTAACAGAAAGGGCTTACCGTCCGCTATCTCCCCGGCTTGCCGGATCTCCTCCCGAGTCGCTCTAGACTCGGATCGTGCTTCTCTCGCCTCTTGTAAGGCTTTCTTGAGTTCAGCTATTTTGGCCTTGTTCTCCTCTTCAAGTGCTTGGCATTTGCCAATGGCATCTTTTAGCTCGCACGCCATAGTAGATATCTTCTCCTCACACTGGCGCCGAGCAGCCTGTTCGGCCTTTAACTCAGCAGCTGCCTTCTCGGCAGCCGCACTACTCATCCTGGCTTGCTCCTTGGCCCGTGTAAGCTCAGCCCAAAGGGTTCCCACCGCGGCAGCACTATCTGCAATATGCATATCTTAGTATATAATTCTCAGCTTCGTGCTCGTATTATTATACATACATATACTGACTGCCCCAAAAACGTACCGTGCGCCTCGTCGAGCCGCTTGTTGATAAGCGTAATGTCGTCATCTGCCACATCAAGTTTCTGCTTCAGATATGCAACCTCTGTAGCAGGGGCAGTCGCCATGGATGTAACAGCCTGTGTTCCAATTAATCAGATCATTTCCTGGGTATATCTTTTTTTTTGATCCTATGATCGCCTCCCTTAGGACGCCAACCAGAGTCTCAGGGACTACTATCTATACACGGGCGCATTTTGCGTTTACAGCACAATTGAAAAAATTACATTACGTACCTCGAAGCCTCTCAGCAGGCTCGTAAAGGCTTCATTCAATCCGCTTTTCGCGGACAGAATCCTCTCAACTACCGTACCCATTAAGGTATGATGTTCCTCTGAGACGGACGCATGTTGTAACATGTCCATCAATGTATCCAGCGCCTCCGGATTCCTAGAAGCGGCTGTAGGAGTATGAACTCCCTTGGAAGGGATATGCTTACTTGGCCCTAGAGTCGTCTCCGGCTGTAAACCGGATAGTCTGGGGCCTTTATTGTTGGTCCCCGTAGGGGCCGCACACCCTGGACTCTGGGCGACCAAAGTTTCACCTTCGGGCATTGTCTTCATTATCCCCCGCACCACTTGTTGATCGGGAGAGACCCTCCGGGACGACACCTCGAAGTCGTCCGCCCTGTTGGGCGAGAAGGTCTGTGGGGGCGTCTCGCTTTCCATTTGCTCCAAAAGAAGATCCCTCGAGGAGGAATATTGTTGAGGAAGGCTGCACACTGGACTGCAAGCATATATTTTAAATGATTGCCCTTGTAACCGGAATGGAACGAGATATGTTTGGGACACCCTTATTTACTTACGATTCGGCTAAGGGCGTGTCCTTACGGAGGAACCGCACGACAACGTCGTCTTCCGAGCCCGAACCACCTGACAGGGACATCTTCCCTCGCTTTGGAGCCTTTACCTCCAAATCTTTGGAGGCAGTCCTTTTCTTCCCATAAGGGGAAGGAAGGCCAGCTTCTCCTTCCTTTTTGTCTTCGGAAGAGGGAGTTCCAATCTCCCCTGACATAGTGCGTGGTATACCTTCAAAATGGAGGCCGCCTTTTGCCTTCTCGCTCTCCTCCTTGTCCTCCCCCGCCGGCACTTGATATGGTGCTGGAGCCAGCATCCTTGTTAGCACAGGATCGGCTGAGTCTTCAGGAAGAGGGGCCGAACACCTAATTCGCTCTGCCTTCTTTATCCAGCCTTGGAAGGAGATGGTTTTCTCAGTATCTTATTACGGTATATTTGACTAAGCCATGTTCGGGAGTCGAGTGCTTACCGAAGTATCTGGATGGTGGCAGTTGAGGCCGATGTCCTCGGTGGTATCCGGCCACTGTTTTCGTGTCCCGAAGAATAACTTCCACAATCCTTTGTGCGTCATGCCAAAGAAGTGCTGAAGGGTCCGTGGTCCTTCCGGATTGAACTCCCACACGCGGAGGGGCCGTCGCTGGCACGGCAGGACCCGGTGAACTAGCATTACCTGGATTACATTGATAAGGCCGGTGTCCTTTTCGAGGAGACTTCGGATGCGGCTTTGTAGCGACTGCACTTCATCAATTGAACCCCAGTCCAGCCCCTTGTTAATCCATGATGCGAGCCGTAGTGGAGGGCTAGAGCGGAACACAGGTGTAGCTGCCCACTTGGTACCGCGGGGTTCAGTGATGTAAAACCACTCCCGCTACCATAGGTTGGAAGTTTCCGTGAAAGAACCTTTTGGCCAAGGAGTATTGGCGAGCTTGCTCACCGTAGCGCCGCCACGCTCCGCTTGCTTCCCCTCGATTACCTTCGGCCTCACATTAAAAGTCTTGAGCCATAAGCCGAAGTGTGGGGAACGCGGAGAAAGGCCTCGCACGTGACAATGAACGCCGAGATGTGAAGAAAAAAGTCTGGGGCTAGATCATGAAAATCTAGCTCGTAATAGAACATAAGTCCGTGAACGAAGGGATGGAGAGCTGATGACCCACAAGTATAGGGGATCTATCGTAGTCCTTTTTATAAGTAAGAGTGTCGAACCCAACGAGGAGCAGAAGGAAATGACAAGTGGTTTTCAGTAAGGTATTCTCTGCAAGCACTGAAATTATCGGTAACAGATAGTTTTTGATAAGATAATTCGTAACGAGTAACAAGTAATGAAAGTAAATAAGGTGCAGCAAGATGCCCCAATCCTTTTTGTAGCAAAGGACAAGCCTGGACAAACTCTTATATGAAGGAAAACGCTCCCGAGGACACATGGGAATTATCGTCAAGCTAGTTTTCATCACACTCATATGATTCACGTTCGTTACTTTGATAATTTGGTATGTGGGTGGACCGGTGCTTGGGTGCTTCCCTTTCTTGGACAAGCATCCACTTATGATTAACCCCTGTTGCGAGCATCCACAACTACAAAAGAAGTATTAAGATAAACCTAACCATAGCATGAAACATATGGATCCAAATCAGCCCCTTACGAAGCAACGCATAAACTAGGGTTTAAGCTTCTGTCACTCTAGCAACCCATCATCTACTTATTACTTCCCAATGCCTTCCTCTAGGCCCAAAAAATGGTGAAGTTCCATGTAGTCGACGTTCACATAACACCACTAGAGGAGAGACAACATACATCTCATCAAAATATCGAACGAATACCAAATTCACATGACTACTTATAGCAAGACTTCTCCCATGTCCTCAGGAACAAACGTAACTACTCACAAATCATATTCATGTTCATAATCAGAGGGGTATTAATATGCATAAAGGATCTGAACATATGATCTTCCACCAAATAAACCAACTAGCATCATCTACAAGCAGTAAGCAACACTACTAGCAACCCACAGGTACCAATCTGAGGTTTTGGGGCAAAGATTGGATACAAGAGATGAACTAGGGTTTTAGAGGAGATGGTGCTGGTGAAGATGTTGATGGAGATTGAACCCCTCCCGATGAGAGGATCGTTGGTGATGACGATGGTGATGATTTCACCTCCCGGAGGGAAGTTCCCCCGGCAGAATAGCTCTGCCGGAGCCCTAGATTGGTTCCGCCAAGGTTCCGCCTCGTGGCGGCGGAGTTTCTTCCCGAAAGCTTGCTTATGATTTTTTCCAGGGTAAAAGACTTCATATAGTAGAAGATGGGCACCGGAGGCCTGCCAGGGGGCCCACGAGGCAGGGGGCGCGCCCAGGGGGTAGGGCGCGCCCCCACCCTCGTGGATGGTGGATGGCCCCCCTCTGGTACTTTTTCGCTCAATATTTTTTATTAATTCCAAAAATAACTTCCATGGAGTTTCAGGACTTTTGGAGTTGTGCAGAATAGGTCTCTAATATTTGCTCCTTTTCCAGCCCAGAATTCCAGCTGCCGGCATTCTCCCTCTTCATGTAAACCTTGTAAAATAAGAGAGAATAGGCATAAGTATTGTGACATAACATGCAATAACAACCCATAATGCAATAAATATCGATATAAAAGCATGATGCAAAATGGACGTATCAACTCCCCCAAGCTTAGACCTCGCTTGTCCTCAAGCGGAAGCCGATAACGATAAATATGTCCGCATGTTTAGAGGTAGAGGTGTCGATAAAATAAAATACGGACATGAGGGCATCATGATCATTCTTATTACAGCAACATATATGGATATTGTCATATGGTTTCTTATGCTCAAGTAATAATCTATTCACAATGTCAAGTATGAACCAGAAACTTCATTGAGAACTAACAAACTATGATCTCGGTCATTGAAGCAATTGCAATTTATCATAACATCGGAAAGAGTCAATGTAAGAGCTTTTCAGCAAGTCCACATACTCAACTGTCATTTAGTCTTTCACAATTGCTAACACTCACGCAATACTTATGTGTATGGAGTTTTAATCAGACACAGAGAAAGATATGGGCTTATAGTGTTGCCTCCCAACCTTTTACCTCAAGGGTAATGTCAACAATAATGATTCATGCTAACTTACATCCAATTGGATATATATATCAGGATCTTTCCAACATAAGGTGCTTGCCAAAGGATAAAATATAAAAAGGAAAAGTGAAGATCACCATGACTCTTGTATAAGGTATAAGACAAGAATAAAAGATAGGCCCTTCGCAGAGGGAAGCAGAGGTTGTCATGTGCTTTTAGGGTTGGATGCACGAAATCTTAATGCAAAAGAACATCACTTTATATTGCCACTTGTGATATGGACCTTTATTATGCAGTCCGTCACTTTTATTGCTTCCATATCACAAGATCGTATAAAGTTTATTTTCTCCACACTAATAAATCATACATATTTAGAGAGCAATTTTTATTGCATGCAACATGACAACTTACTTGAAGGATCTTACTCAATCCATAGGTAGGTATGGTGGACACTCATGGCAAAACTGGGTTTAAGGATTTTTGGAAGCACAAGTAGTATCTCTACTTGGTGCAGATAATTTGACTAGCATGAGGGGGAAAGGCAAGCTCAACATGTTGGATGATCCATGACAATATACTTTATTTCGGATATAAGAAAACATAACCCATTACGTTGTCTTCCTTGTCCAACATCAACTCTTTAGCATGTCATACTTTAATGAGTGCTCACAATCATAAAAGATGTCCAAGATAGTATATTTATATGTGAAAACATCTCTTTCTTTATTACTTCCTATTATTGCAACGATGACCAAAACTAAGTTTGTCAACTCTCAACAACTTTTATTCATCATACTCTTTATATGTGAAGTCATTACTCTCCATAAGATCAATATGATCTCTTTATTCTTTCTCTTCTGTTTTATTTTTATTCCCTCAAGATCATAGCAAGATAATCAAGCCCTTGACTCAACACTACTCTTTATTATATATAGCTCACGGACTCGATTACATAGAAGGATCATAAAGCAAAACTCAAAACTAAATCATACTAAAACTTTATTCTACTAGATCAAGATATTACCAAAAGGATCGAACTAAAAGAAAAACAGTAAAGATAGGAGTGTGATGGTGATACGATACCGGGGCACCTCCCCCAAGCTTGGCAGTTGCCAAGGGGAGAGTCCATACCCATGTATTTAGTTATCCTTTGCTGGTGGAGAAGATGGTGGTGATGATGGATAGTCGCACATCGAGCGTAGGAGATCCTCCAATTTGCGGATAATGCCCTTGAGTGTGGTGATATGCTCCTTCAACAAAATATTTTCACGTGTGAGATACTTGTTTTGTATGTGAGCTAATTCAATCATCTTGAAAGCTTCAATCTCAGTTGGGGTAAGAAGATTGTGATGAAGTTGAAGGATGTCTTCTTCATCTGCTGCCGGAGCTTGATCCTCCATGGCCTTCTTGATCCTATCATCCTTGTTGATCTCTCCGGGTACTTCTCTCTTCATCTCTATCTTCATAAGCCAAGCATCGTTGCCCTCATCGTTGGAGGAGAGGGACAACATGATGCTTGGTCTTGACAACTCTGGCAGAAAACAGCTCGAAACCAAAAACAGAGGATATTTGCGTGATATGAGTGTCAAAACCTTCGGGAGATTATATAATGAATTTTTACCTACCAAAAGAAGTATCGTGCAAGAAAACGGAGTCCGGAGGGCACACGAGGTGCCCTCAAGGCAGGGGGCACGCCCAGGGGGGTAGGGCGCGCCCTCCACCCTCGTGTCCTTCCCGGACTACTTCTTATTTTCCTAATTTCTTAAATATTCCAAAACGGAGAAAAATTGCCATTAGAACTGTTTTGGAGTCGGTTTACTTACCATACCACATACCTATTCCATTTCGGAGTCTGAAAGCATTCTGGAAAGTGTCCCTTATGTATTCCTCCGGTGTTACGGTTTCAATAACATTGGTTTTAACATTTATATGATTACCTGAGATATAATGTTTAATTCTTTGACCATTCACCACCTTCGGGTTTGTGCCTTCGAAGTTGTTGATTTTTATGGCACCAGAATGATAGACCTCCTCGATAACGTAAGGACCTTCCCATTTAGAGAGAAGTTTCCTGTAAAAAATCTTAACCGAGAGTTGAATAGCAACACATAGTCACCTACATTAAACTCATGCTTTTGTATCCTTTTGTCATGCCATCTTTTAAATTTTTCTTTAAACAGTTTGGCATTCTCATAAGTCTGGGTTCTCCATTCATCAAGTGAGCTAATGTCAAACAACCTCTTCTCTCCGGCAAGCTTGAAATCATAATTGAGCTCTTTAATGGCCCAATATGCCTTATGTTCTAGTTCGAGAGGTAAGTGACATGCTTTTCCATAAACCATTTTATACGGAGACATACCATAAGATTTTTATATGCAGTTCTATAGGCCCATAATGCATCATCAAGTTTCTTGGACCAATTCTTTCTAGATCTATTAACAGTCTTTTGCAAAATTAATTTGAGCTCTCTATTACTCAATTCTACTTGACCACTAGACTGCGGGTGATATGGGGATGCAATTCTATGATTAACATCATACTTAGCAAGCATTTTACGAAATGCACCATGAATAAAATGTGAACCACCATCAGTCATCAAATATCTAGGGACTCCAAACCTCGGAAAAATAACTTCTTTAAGCATCTTAATAGAGGTGTTATGATCAGCACTACTAGTTGGAATAGCTTCTACCCACTTAGTAACGTAATCAATAGCAACTAAAATATCTGTATACCCGTTAGAGGAAGGAAACGGTCCGATGTAATCAAAGCCCCAAACATCAAATGGTTCAATAACAAGTGAATAATTCATAGGCATTTCTTGACATCTACTAATATTACCAATTCTTTGACATTCATCACAAGACAAGACAAACTTACGGGCATCTTTGAAGAGAGTAGGCCAATAAAAACCGGACTACAATACCTTATGTGCAGTTCTATCTCCAGCGTGGTGTCCTCCATAAGCTTCGGAGTGACACTTGCGTAGGATCTATTCCTGTTCATGCTCAGGTATACAACGTCTAATAACACCATCTACTCCTTCTTTATAAAGGTGTGGGTCATCCCAGAAGTAATGTCTTAAATCATAGAAAAACTTTTTCTTTTGCTGGTATGTGAAACTAGGTGGTATAAATTTAGCAAAAATATAATTAGCGTAATCAGCATACCATGGAGCAGTACGAGAAGCATTTATGATAGCTAATTGTTCGTCAGGAAAGCTATCATCAATAGGTAGTGGGTCATCAAGAACATTCTTTAACCTAGACAAGTTGTCTGCAACGGGGTTCTCGTCTCCCTTTCTATCTATAATATGCAAATCAAATTCTTGTAGTAGGAGAACCCATTTAATAAGTCTAGGTTTAGCATCTTTCTTTTCCATCAGATATTTAATAGCAGCATGATTAGTGTGAACAGTTACTTTAGAATCAACAATATAAGGTCTGAACTTATCACAAGCAAATACAACTGCTAAAAATTCTTTTTCAGTAGTAGCATAATTTCTCTGGGCATTGTCTAGAGTTTTACTAGCATATTGGATAACATTTAATTTCTTATCAACTCTTTGTCCTAGAACAACACCTACAGCATAATCACTAGCATCACACATAATTTCAAAGGGTAAATTCCAATCAGGCGGCTGAACAATAGGTACAGAAATCAATGCTTTCTTAAGTATTTCAAATGCTTCTACACAATCATCATCAAAGACAAAAGGAATATCTTTTTGTAAGAGATTAGTCAGAGGCCTGGAGATTTTAGAGAAGTCCTTAATGAACCTCCTATAAAAACCGGCATGACCAAGGAAACTTCTTATACCTTTAATGTCCTTGGGACATGGCATCTTTTCAATAGCATCAACTTTAGCTTTATCAACTTCAATACCTCTTTCAGAAATTTTATGCCCCAAGACAATACCTTCATTAACCATAAAGTGGCACTTCTCCCAATTCAAGACAAGATTAGTTTCTTCACATCTCTACAAAACTCATCAAGGTTGCTCAAGCAATCATCAAAAGAAGTTCCATCTACGGAGAAATCATCCATGAAAACCTCAACAATCTTTTCACAAAAATCAGAGAATATAGCCATCATGCATCTTTGAAAGGTAGCAGGTGCATTACATAAACCAAAAGGCATACGTCTATAAGCAAAGGTACCGAAAGGGCAAGTAAAAGTGGTCTTTTCTTGATCCTCTTTTGACACAGGTATTTGAGAGAAACCAGAATAACCATCTAGAAAGCAAAAATGCGTATGTTTGGATGATCTTTCTAGCATTTGATCGATAAAAGGTAAGGGGTAATGATCCTTTTTAGTAGCTTTATTTAATTTGCGGAAACCAATTACCATTCTATAACCTGTAATAATTCTTTGTGGGATCAATTCATCTTTATCAGTAGGAACAACAGTAATACCTCCCTTCTTAGGGACACAAAGGACATGACTTACCCACTGACTATCAGCAATGGGATAAATTATACTGCCTCCAGAAGCTTTAGTATTTATTTTCTTACCACTTCTTTCATCTTAGGATTTAACCGTCGTTGGTGATCAACAACCGGTTTAGCGTCTTTCTCCAATTTTATTTTGTGTTGGCATAGAGTGGGACTAATGCCCTTAAGATCATCAAGAGTATATCCAATAGCAGCACGGTGCTTCTTCAGAGTTTTCAATAATCTCTTTTCTTCATGCTCTGAAAGGTTAGCACTAATAGTAACAGGATATATCTTTTTCTCATCAAGATAAGCATATTTAAGAGTATCAGGTAATGGTTTAAGCTCAAACACGGGATCACCCTTGGGTGGAGGAGGATCCCCTAGGATTTCAACAGGCAAGTTGTGTTTCAAAATAGGTCCCTGTTTAAAGAATACTTCATCTACTTCCCTTCTTTCGTTCATAAACATATCATTTTCATGGTCTAGCAAATATTGTTCTAAAGGATCATTAGGAGGCACGACAATAGAAGCAAGACCAATAATTTCATCTTTACTAGGCACTTCCTCATCACGGGGTTGTCTACTAAATTTAGCAAAGTTAAACTCATGAGACATGTCCCCCAAACCAATAGTAACAACATCCTTTTCGTAGTCTATCCTAGCATTAACAGTATTCAAGAAGGGTCTACCAAATATGATGGGACAGAAGCTATCTTGTGGGGAAACAAGAACAAGAAAATCAGCAGGATATTTAACTTTTCCACACAAGACTTCAACATCTCTAACAATCCCAACTGGTGAAATAGTGTCTCTATTAGCAAGCTTAATTGTAACATCAATTTCCTCTAACTCAGCAGGTGCAATATCATGCATAATTTCTTTGTATAAGGAATGAGGTATTGCACTTGCACTAGCATCCACATCACATAAGCCATGATAACAATGATCTCCTATCTTAACAGAAATAACAGGCATGCCTACAACAGGTCTATGTTTATTTTTAGTATCAGGTCTAGCAATTCTAGCAGCTTCATCACAGAAGTAAATAACATGCCCATCAATATTATCAGCCAAGAGATCTTTAACCATAGAAATACTAGGTTCAACTTTATTTTGATCAGGGGGTTTGGGTTTCCTAATATTACTTTTGTTGACCACAGTTGAAGCTTTAGCATGATCCTTTATTCTAACAGGGAAAGGTGGTTTCTCTATATAAGCAGTAGGAACGACATGATCATTATAAGTAATAGTATTTTCTTCAACTTTAATAGGTGCAACTACTCCTACTTCAATGGGAGTATTATATTTAAACCACTTCTCCTTAGGAAGATCAACATGAGTAGCAAAAGATTCACAGAAAGAAGCTACTATCTCAGAGTCAAGTCCATATTTAGTGCTAAATTCACGGCAAACATTGGTATCCACAAAAGATTTAACACAATCAAACTTAGGTGTTATAACTGACTCCTTACCTTCATCGGGGTCCCAATCTTCAGAGTTGCGTTTAATTCTTTCCAATAAATTCCATTTGAATTCAATAGTCTTCATCATAAAAGAGCCAGTACAAGAAGTATCGAGCATGGAGCGGTTATTGAGAGAAAGCCGAGCATAAATTTTTTGAATAATCATTTCTCTTGAGAGCTCATGATTGGGGCATGAATATAACACTGACTTAATCCTCCCCCAAGCTTGAGCGATGCTTTCTCCTTTGCGAGGCCAAAAATTATATATATAATTACGACCACGATGAACAAGATGCATAGGATAAAACTTCTGATGAAATTCCAATTTCAATCGGTTGTAGTTCCATGATCCCATATCATAACATAGCCTAAACCATGTCAATGTCTCTCCCTTCAAAGATAAAGGGAAGACCTTCTTCTTGATAACATCCTCGGGCATACCTGCAAGCTTAAATAATCCACAAACTTCATCCACATAGATTAGGTGCAAATCGGGATTAGCTAGTAGTTTCTCTATCATACCCGAAGGAATTTCAAAGTAAACACTTTCAGTAGGTTCAGTAGGTTGAGGAGCAACTCTTTGCTCTACTGGTCGGGGTGAAGATACCCCGAACAAGCCCCTCAAAGGATTATGTTCCATAGTAACAAGTGACAGTAAATTTCAGCACACTATATAAATTTTTCCTTACGAAATTCCACCTACCAAAGGCGCTTCACTCCCCGGCAACGGCGCCAGAAAAGAGTCTTGATGACCCACAAGTATAGGGGACCTATCGTAGTCCTTTCGATAAGTAAGAGTGTTGAACCCAACGAGGAGTAGAAGGAAATGACAAGCAGTTTTCAGTAAGGTATTCTGTGCAAGCACTGAAATTATCGGTAACAGATAGTTTTGTGATAAGATAATTCGTAAAGAGTAACAAGTAATGAAAGTAAATAAGGTGCATCAAGATGGCCCAATCCTTTTTGTAGCAGAGGACAAGCCTGGACAAACTCTTATATGAAGGAAAACGCTCCCGAGGACACATGGGAATTATCGTCAAGCTAGTTTTCATCACGCTCATATGATTGGCGTTCGTTACTTTGATAATTTGGTATGTGGGTGGACCGGTGCTTGGGTGCTTCCCTTTCTTGGACAAGAATCCCACTTATGATTAACCCCTATTGCAAGCATCCGCAACTACAAAAGAAGTATTAAGGTAAACCTAACCATAGCATGAAACATATGGATCCAAATCAGCCCCTTACGAAGCAACGCATAAACTAGGGTTTGAGCTTCTGTCACTCTAGCAACCCATCATCTACTTATTACTTCCCAATGCCTTCCTCTAGGCCCAAACAATGGTGAAGTGTCATGTAGTCGACGTTCACATAACACCACTAGAGGAGAGACAACATACATCTGATCAAAATATCGAATGAATACCAAATTCACATGACTACTTATAGCAAGACTTCTCCCATGTCCTCAGGAACAAACGTAACTACTCACAAATCATATTCATGTTCATAACCAGAGGGGTATTAATATGCATAAAGGATCTGAACATATGATCTTCCACCAAATAAACCAACTAGCATCAACTACAAGGAGTAATCAACACTACTAGCAACCCACAGGTACCAATTTGAGGTTTTGGGGCAAACATTGGATACAAGAGATGAACTAGGGTTTTAGAGGAGATGGTGCTGGTGAAGATGTTGATGGATATTGACCCCCTCCCGATGAGAGGATCGTTGGTGATGACGATGGTGATGTTTTCCCCCTCCCGGAGGGAAGTTTCCCGGGCAGAACAGCTCTGCCGGAGCCCTAGATTGGTTCCGCCAAGGTTCTGCCTCGTGGCGGCGGAGTTTCTTCCCGAAAGCTTGCTTATGATATTTTCTAGTGTAAATACTTCATATAGCAGAAGATGGGCACCGGAGGCCTGCCAGGGGGCCCACGAGGCAGGGGGCGCGCCCAGGGGGTAGGGCGCGGCCCCCACCCTCGTGGATGGTGGGTGGCCCCCCTCTGGTACCTTCTTCACTCAGTATTTTTTATTAATTCCAAAAATAACTTCCGTGGAGTTTCAGGACTTTTGGAGTTGTGCAGAATAGGTCTCTAATATTTGCTCCTTTGAATTCCAGCTGCCGGCATTCTCCCTCTTCATGTAAACCTTGTAAAATAAGAGAGAATAGGGATAAGTATTGTGACATAACGTGCAATAACAGCCCATAATGCAATAAATATCGATATAAAAGCATGATTCAAAATGGACGTATCAAGAGCGAACCCTAGCCCTCGGAGGAAGTGGGAGATGAATACGACCCGCTCGCCGGATCTAGGAGTAGGAATGACCTGCCCTTGAGCAGGAAGCCTATGGGGGATTTCTGCGGTCAGGTATCTTGCCTCCCAGAGCTTCACGATATCCTCCTCCGTGACAGCGGAGGCCACCCACCGGCCTTGAAGACTAGGTTCGGACATGGCTGCAAGGCTCGGAGCAATTAAATTGAACCTTGGGTGCTGGAACTTGTGGTTGGAGAGGTTGAGAAAAGGGTTGGCGTAAAAGAGAAAGACGGGTCTGTGCCCCTTTATAAAGGCAATGAATATCAAAATGCCTCCTCCTAGGTCTTTAAACCTGCCTATTCCTAAGGAATCATGCCAACAGAACGGTTGGGTTACCCACGCCCGTATTGATGAGAATCCCGCGATAAGGGGACACGATCTCTGCTTCGACAAGACATGCCAATAAAACCGCGTCTCAAAACATGGAGCGACAGGCTAAAAAACGGTTTGAAATAATAACCAGGTGGTGACGTGATGTCATGCCACAAAAAGTTGTCAGCAGACTGGACTCGTGAAATATTATACTCTCTGCAGTTGTGCGTGGAATTTTTTTTGCAGAGCCGGACACGATTCTTGTGTTCAAAGACTATTTTGGTGTATTCGGAGAAGGAACCCGCGTTGCAATGCCGAAGATGATCTGCGTGCTGGACACCTCATCATTGAAGCCTGGTTCAGGGGCTACTGAGGGAGTCCTGGATTAAGGGGTCCTTGGGTGTCCGGACTATGTAACATGGGTCGGACTGTTGGGTCGTGAAGGTACAAGATAGAAGACTCTCTCCCGTGTCCGGATGGGACTCTCCTTGGCGTGGAAGGCAAGCTTGGCGCCCGGATATGAAGATTCCTTTCTCTGTAACCGACTTTGTACAACTCTAGTCCCCTACGGTGTCTATATAAACCGGAGGGCTTAGTCCGTAGGAAAAGGGACAATCATAATCATACAGGCTAGACTTCTAGGGTTTTAGCCATTATGATCTCGTGGTAGATCAACTCTTGTAATACTCATACTCATCAAGGTCAATCAAGCAGGAAGTAGGGTATTACCTCCATAGAGAGGGCCCGAACCTGGGTAAACATCGTGTCCCATGTCTCCTGTTACCATCGACCTTAGACGCACAGTTCGGGACCCCCTACCCAAGATCCGCCCGTTTTGAAACCGACAACAGGGCTATTGCAATTCGCGGTAAGTAGAGTATGCGATTCCACAGGGAGCGGTGGTTGCACTGGTAACTACCAACCCCACAGCTACATCATCGCACACGCGACTACCTTCACACCCAAACCATTAGAAGTAGTCTATTCGTCGGTTGCTAATGGAACAATAATAAGGGTGGCTTTGTCCAAATAACTAAGCAAAGTAGAAACATAAATAAAACAACGAATAAAATAAGGGGGCAATACTTGAGTAAAAGGCGTTCTTGAGGCGTTCGGAATCATTACTACCCGCACGTCCTACGGATACTGAAGCCACTTTTCATGTAGTTATTTGTGGGTGGAGCCTGGTGTAGAACGCATTCTACTCGCGGTAGACATTGTGCCATATCGAATTGGTAGAGACTGGATAGGTAGAGGATCCATTTCCCTAGAGATTGTGCTATCACTTGCTTTCTCCGCTCTCTACTTCATCCAATAGTAATATCCTTGAGTCCAAATGGCAAATGTTGGATGGTGGACTTCACCCAACATCACGAAGAACATTAACAATACATGAAAACCTTATTTCATATCGCGCAAAATTATTCGGTGCTAGTACAAACCAGAGTTCATCCTATTCCCCAAGAACTAGTAATCCGCTCAAACATCTAGATGGAGTACACAGAGGATTGAGACAAGTTATAAGACAACATGATGTTGGAGATGGAGAGGAGTATGGTGGTGGCGGTGATGGAGAGTGTAAGTGCATCGAGTGCCACCCCTAGTTGGTTTTGGAGTATTGACGGCAAACTTGGTTGAGGGACTAATGTGTTTGTGAGAATTGCAGGATAACACAGGTAGTAGTCCCACATTGATTCGGTTTACCTACCAGAGATGACCCCTAAAAATGTGTGGAGACATTGAAGACAATGGTGGTCTGTGAAGACATTCACATTGAAGACTATGACAGGAGAAGACATCGCGTGAAGACTATGGAGTGCGAAGATATAGTTGTTTCGTAGTTTCCTTTTCTTCTTTGTTAAGTCATAGGAACCACCGTACTGTTAAGTGGGGTCCAAGTGAACAAAGTCAGAGTGACTGATGTGATGCTCAACCAAATCCTATGTCTTCGAGCGAAGACAATGAGAGCAAACCTTATCCAGCTGGATGAGTCAGCTTTACTTGCAGCCCAAGTCAAGCTGCCGCGTGTGTTTGAAATCTGACCGTTGGAACACGTGTCAGTTCCTTAGTGACCCAGGGTCATTTTGGACAAATCAGGTCGGGTTGCCTCCTGGCTATAAATAGCCCACCCCCTACACCATAAAATTGGTGGTTGCTCAGAGTTAGTGCACGGCTTTTGTCATTTGAGAGCAACCCACCTCCGAACCCTTTGAGAGAGAATCCTTGCGAGGACAAAGCCCAAAACACCCAGAGCCAAAGAGTGTTAGGCATCACTGAAGTCTTTCTGTCCACATGATCTGAAGACTTATTACACTTGAGGACTGTGAATCCTCCAGCCGGTTAGGCGTCACGTTCTGAGCATCCAAGAGTCATTGTGGATTGCCGGTGAACGAAGTCTGTGAAGGTTTGGAAGTCTCCCTTGAAGACTTACCAGAGTGATTGGGCGAGGACTAAGTGTTCTTAGCTCAAGGGGAATAAGGTGAAGACGTGGTCTTCTGAGTTAAATCCCAGCCTCCTGATAACCCACAAGTGTAGGGGATCAATTGTAGCCTCTTTCGATAAGTAAGAGTTTCGAACCCAACGAGGAGCTAAAGGTAGAACAAATATTCCCTCAAGTTCTATCGACCACCGATACAACTCTACGCACGCTTAGCGTTCGCTTTACCTAAAACAAGTATGAAACTAGAAGTACTTTGTAGGTGTTGTTGGATAGGTTTGCAAGATAATAAAGAGCACGTAAATAAAAAACTAGGGGCTGTTTAGATAAATAAACAATAAAGTAAATATAGCGAGTGTGGAAAAGTGATGGTAGGAGTTGTGAAATTGTCCCTAAGCAATTGCCTACTTTACTAGACCGATAGCAAGTTTTATGTGGGAGAGGCATAAGCTAACATACATTCTCTTCTTGGATCATATGCACTTATGATTGGAACTCTAGCAAGCATCCGCAACTACTAAAGATCATTAAGGTAAAACCCAACCATAACATTAAAGCATCAAGTCCCCTTTATCCCATACGCCACAACCCCCTTACTCGGGTTTATGCTTCTGTCACTCAAGCAACCCACTATAAGCGAATCATGAACGTATTGTAACACCCTACAGCGGGAATCCCTTACGCTTGCGCGACACGGAGGGCACAATAGGACAGCAACATAACCACAAGCAAATTAAACCAATCATAGCAATTCATCAATCACCGATAGGACAACGAAAATCTACTCAGACATCATATGATGGCAACACATCGTTCGATAATAATATGAAGCATAAAGCACCATGTTCAAGTAGAGGGTACAGCGGGTTGCGGGAGAGTGGACCACTGAATATAGATGGGGGGAGGTGATGGAGATGTTGGTGAAGATGGCGGCGGTGTTGGTGTAGATCGCGGTGATGATGATGGCCCCCTGCGGCGTTCCGGCGCCACTGGAAGCAAGGGGGAGAGAACCCCCCTTCTTCTTCTTCCTTGACCTCCTCCCTAGATGGGAGAAGGGTTTCCCCTCTGGTCCTTGGCTCCCATGGCGTGGGAGGGGCGAGAGCCCCTCCGAGATTGGATCTGCCTCTCTCTGTTTCTGCGTTCTCCCTGCCTTATGTTTCACCGTTTCTTATATATCCGGAGATCCGTAACTCTGATTGGATTGAAACCTTCGCCCAGATTTTTCTCCGAAAATTAGCTTTCTTGCGGCAAAAGAAGAGCGTCAACCGCCTTACGGGGTGCCCACGAGGGTCAGGGGCGCGCCTGCCCCCCTGGGGCGCGCTCCCCTGCCTCGTGGCCCCCTCGGGCACCGTTTCGCGCTGATTCCACTTCCAGAAATTCACATATATTCCAAAAATATTCTCCGTCCGTTTTTATCCCGTTTGGACTCCGTTTGATATGGGGTTTCTGCGAAACATAAAACATGCAATGCACAGGAACTGGCACTGGGCACTGGATCAATATGTTAGTCCCAAAAATAGTATAAAAAGTTGCCAAAAGTATATGAAAGTTGAAGAATATTGGCATGGAACAATAAAAAATTATAGATACGACGGAGACGTATCAGCATCCCCAAGCTTAATTCCTGCTCGTCCTCGAGTAGGTAAATGAAAAAAAAATTGATGTGGAATGCTACCTAGCATAATCTTGATCATGTAATCTAATCATGGCATGAATATTAAGACACGAGTGATTCAAGGCAATAGTCTATCATTTGACATAAAAACAATAATACTTCAAGCATACTAATAAAGCAATCATGTCTTTTCAAAATAACATGGCCAAAGAAAGTTATCCCTACAAAATCATATAGTCTGGCTATGCTCCATCTTCACCACACAAAATATTCACATCATGCACAACCCTGATGACAAGCCAAGCAATTGGTTCATACTTTTTAACGCGCTTCAGCTTTTTCAACCCTCACGCAGCACATGAGCGCAAGCCATGGACATAACACTATAGGTGGAATAGAATATGATGATGGGGGTTATGTGGAGAAGACAAAAAAAGAGAAAGTCTCACATCAACGCGACTAATCAACGGGCTATGGATATGCCCATCAATTGATGTCAATGCGAGGAGTAGGGATTGCCATGCAACGGATGCACTAGAGCTATAAGTGTATGAAAGCTCAAACTGGAAACTAAGTGGGTGTGCATCCAACTTGCTTGCTCATGAAGACCAAGGGCATTTGAGGAAGCCCATCGTTGGAATATACAAGCCAAGTTCTATAATGAAAATTCCCACTAGTATATGAAAGTGATAACTCAAGAGACTCTCTATATGAAGAACATGGTGCTACTTTGAAGCACAAGTGTGGAAAAAGAGGATAGTAGCATTGTCCCTTTTTATTTAATTTTTTCTTTTTTTGCGGGCTTCTTTGGCCCCCTTTTTTTTAGGCTCCTTTGGCCTCTTTTTTTGGGACAATGCTCTATTAATGATGATCATCACACTTCTATTTACTTACAACTCGATACTAGAACAAAGATATGACTCTGTATGAATGCCTCCGGCGGTGTACCGGGATGTGCAATGATCTAGCGTAGCAATGACATCAAAAAACGGACAAGCCATGAAAACATCATGCTAGCTATCTTACGATCATGCAAAGCAATATGACAGTGTATGCTCAGGTCATGTATATGATGATGATGGAAGTTGCATGTCAATATATCTCGGAATGGCTATGGAAATGCCATGATAGGTAGGTATGGTGGCTGTTTTGAGGAAGATATAAGGAGGCTTATGTGTGATAGAGCGTATCGTATCATGGGGTTTGGATGCACCGGCGAAGTTTGCACCAACTCTCGAGGTGAGAAAGGGCAATGCACCATACCGAAGAGGCTAGCAATGATGGAAGGGTGAGAGTGCATATAATCCATGGACTCACATTAGTCATAAAGAACTCATATACTTATTGCAAAAGTTTATTAGCCCTCGAAGCAAAGTACTACTACGCATACTCCTAGGGGGATAGATTGGTAGGAAAAGACCATCGCTCGTCCCCGACCGCCACTCATAAGGAAGACAATCAATAAATACCTCATGCTCCGACTTTGTTACATAAAGGTTCACCATACGTGCATGCTACAGGAATCACAAACTCCAACACAAGTATTTATACAATCCACAACTACCCACTAGCATGACTCTAATATCACCATCTTTATATCGCAAAACTATTGCAAGAAATCAAACATATCATATTCAGTGATCTACAAGTTTTATGTAGGATTTTATGACTAACCATGTGAATGACCAATTCCTGTCATATCTCTAAATAGATATAAGTGAAGCAAGAGAGTTTAATTCTTTCTACAAAATATATGCCCACGCTCTAACAAATATAAGTGAAGCAACAGAGCATTCTACAAATGGCGGTTTTCTATGTGAAGAGAAACAGGCAATCCAAACTTCAAATGATATCAGTGAAGCACATGAAGCATTCTATAAAGCCATACTCAAAGGATATAAGTGAGGTGCAATGAGCATTCTATAAATCAACCATGGACTATCTCATACCAGCATGGTGCATAAAATAAAAGTGAAAACTAAATGCAAAAGACGCTCCAAGATTTACACATATCGCATGAACGAAACGAATCCGAAAACATAACAATACTTGTTGGAGAAAGAGGGGATGCCTTCCGGGGCATCCCCAAGCTTAGACGCTTGAGTCTCCTTGAATATTTACTTGGGGTGCCTTGGTCATCCCCAAGCTTGAGCTCTTGCCTCTCTTCCTTTTCCTCATATCGAGACCTCCTCGATCAAACACTTCATCCACACAAAACTTCAACAGAAAACTCGGTAAGATCCGTTAGTATAATAAAGCAAATCACTACTCTAAGTGCTGTTGCAAACCAATTCATATTTTGGTTTTTGCATTATAGCTACTGTAATATAACTTTTCCATGGCTTAATCCACTGATAGAACTTGATAGTTTCATCAAAACAAGCAAACTATGCATCAAAAATAGAATCTGTCAAAAACAGAACAGTCTGTAGCAATCTGAACATTCACCATACTTATGGTACTCCTAAAATTCTGCCAAAATTATAAAAAATGAACAATTTGTATAGAAAGACAGTGCAAACAGATTCAGAACCGTTTGACATTCCAGTAAAAAACATAAAATCGCGCACTACAGCCAAAGTTTCTGTCCTGCATCGTACAAGCCAACAAGCATTGTAAACATCCTAAAGGCAAACCTTGGCACATTATTTTTATAATACAATGGAATTGTACAAGGGGATAATTATTTTTGATGAAAAGTTTCTGTAGTTAAGATTCACAAAGTTTCCGTGAGCATGAACAAAGTTCAAGGAGCTCTCCCACTTCAACAATGCTTGTCTTTCTCACTCTCACTTTCCTTTTTGAAAAGTTTTGGGTTCCCCTATTTATTTATTTTTGTTTTTAAACTTTATGAAAGCACTCAACAGAAATAAATGACTCTCTAAAACTTCTGGGTCGTCTCCCTAGCAGCGCTTTCTTTAAAGCCATTAAGCTATGCATATAGTGCTCAAGTAATGGATCCACCCGGATCCCAAGGTATATCAAATCCAATTTTAATTAACAATGATTTGTGATTTAGTAGTGAGCATAAAGTAACATATATCATGTAACAACGAAGTCTAACTCTCTTCTTATGCATCGGCATGTCATAAAAGAACAATTCATGCACACATAGTAAAGGCCAATGCATAGTATAAGCAGTTTGTTGCAATTTTATCATATTGGAAACATAGAGAGGTGGAGATATAGTTCCTCTCTCATAATAATTCCAAGTAGGAGCAGCAATCACATGCATATTATATCTATCAAAATCATCATGTGTAGTAGTAAAATGCAACCCATCAATATAATCCTTAATAAGTGCAAACTTCTCCGATATAGTGTAGTAGGGAGAATTCAAGAAGATAATTGGACTATCATGCGTGGGTGCAATAGCAACAATTTCATGTTTAAAATAAGGAACTATAGCAAGTTCATCTCCATAAGCATCATTCATATTGGCATCTTGGCCACAAACATAGCAAGCATCATCAAAAAGGGATATTTCAAGAGAATCAACGGGATCATAACAATCATCATAGCAATCATCCTTCGGTAAGCACGAAGGGGAATTAAACAATGTATGAGTTGAAGAGTTACTCTCATTAGAAGGTGGGTGTCGGTGTCAAAACCGGCGGATCTCGGGTAGGGGGTCCCGATCTGTGCGTCAAGGCCGATGGTAACAGGAAACAAGGGACATAATGTTTACCCAGGTTCGGGCCCTCTCGATGGAGGTAAAACCCTACGTCCTGCTTGATTAATATTGAAGATATGGGTAGTACAAGAGTAGATCTACCACGAGATCGTAGAGGCTAAACCCTAAGAGCTAGCCTATGATGGTATGAATGTAATTGTGATCGGCCTTCTAAGGACCAACCTCTCCGGTTTATATAGACACCGGAGAGGGCTAGGGTTTACATGGAGTCGGTTACAAGGAAGAAAACGTAATATCGGATCACCAAGCTCGCCTTCCACGCCAAGGAGAGTCCCATCCGGACACGGGCCGAAGTCTTGAGTCTTGTATCTTCACGCTTCAATAGTCCGGACGTTGTATACAGTCCGGCTGTCCGGATACCCCCTTATCCAGGACTCCCTCAGTAGCCCCTAAACCAGGCTTCAATGACGATGAGTCCGGCACGCAGTATTGTCTTCGGCATTGCAAGGCGGGTTCCTCCTCCGAATACTCCAAAGTTCCTGTTATGACGAATAGCGTCTGGCATCCCATCAATGTTGTACTCCTCGGCTTCCGCGTCTCAATAATGACCATCTCCACGCGTCGAGCGAATGCTAAGAGTCGAGTTATTTTTGCACCTGCCATCTTCAATCCTCCAGGCTGACCGTCTATTTGAAGGGACGGGGATTTACAGATCCAAACCTCACTCTCCCCCCTGAGCTAGCATCCAACAGAGCGCTCCGCGAAAAGCCATTCTAACATGGCCGGCTGTCGCAGCTCTTCTGCTCGCCCTCCTTGTTCTAAGTCGGGGGATTGGGGAGAGTGTTCAGTCCCTCATAGCCGTTTAGTAGAGCTACAAACCCAAGGGTTTCTCCCTCCGGCGTTCATGGTCCCGGTCCGAGCCGGAATTGCCGCTTACGATGGAGGGGAACAAGCGGAGGGATCTCCAAATCCTTCTCCAGAGGAGCGTATATGCCTCATCCCGCATCTGCTGAGGGGCGTCGGGTTTCCCATCCATCCATTTCTTCGCGGACTCCTGGAGTTCTATGGCCTCCAGTTGCACAACCTCACTCCTGCCTCTATTCTGCATATAGCGGGGTACATCGCCCTTTGCGAGTTATTTTAGGTTGCGAACCACACTTCGGATTATGGAGGAAGCTGTTCTGCCTTGTCCCCCGCACCCAGGGAGAATCCCTATGTCAAGTGGGCGGGGCCGAAGTATGGCGCATTGCCGAGACCGGATACCTGTCCGGCACTCCAAAGAAGGCACCAGAAAACTGGTCTTCAGAGTGGTTTTATATCAATGACATTCCCCTTCCGGATCCAGTCCGGACCGGTCTCCCCGAGTTCAGTATCGCCCCGCCAAGGGCACGCCTCAGCTGGCGTCCCCGGGGCCCTCAAGAATAGGACACGAGGGAAATACACTTCCTGATGAGCAGGATAAAGTTACTGGCCAAATCCGGACTGACGACAGTCTTATGGCAATATGCATAAGGCGGGGAGTGCAACCGCTTCAATATCGGGGGAAGCCCATGTGGCATTTCAACGGGGAAGACGAAGGGTCCGGAATCCGCCACTGCTTTGGCAAGGATATTGTCCGATTTATACCAAGGGGAAGAAGAGGAATTCCTCCGCATCAAAATACGGGACGGATTCTGCATGTACAACCCCCCAGGGTGGGTAAGTCGTCATTTCTTTCCCTGTTTCACTTACTTATAGCGTTCTTCCGCTAAGATTGCCTGCATCGATGTTTCCGAGCAGGAACTGAGGAGGGCCGTAGAAGGAATCTTCAGCCCCTCCCCGCAACCAGAGGACCCTGGAAGGGCCCTAGATCCAGGTCTCAAAGGAGATCCGGATATCACCGTGGAGCTTGTCGACGGGGTATTTTATCAAGCGAGCTGGGATGGTACCTTGGTGGCCCTTACGGCTGACCATCCCGGACTGCTCCCTGCATTGCGCATAAGCCTGAACTTAAAAACCCTATCCTCCGAAGAGGACTCCCCTCAGGTATTATGATTCACCCTTGAGGTGTCGCGCTGTTTGCAGAGGCGACGGCCGGAGCGTGGGGTCGAGCCCCTGGGGACTCGTCAACCACATGCGTCCGGATCGGGCAGGCTCAAAAGAAAGGCGGTGAGGGTGGACACACCGCTGCAGAGGTAAAGTAATAACCTGTCTTGCAATTATAGTATTTGAAATATGACAGCGCCCTTCGTGTGTGGCAGGAAGAGGAGTAGCCGGACTATATCCGGGGATCCCACAAATCACGCTTCCACCAGCCATGTTCCAGAACCGGCTCCAAGGGCGGAACCGGACACGGGGCCCGTACCGCATAGTTCTCCGACAGAGGATGCGGATATGTGTTCGGCCACGAACTCCGAAGTGGAGAGCGCCATGAATCACCGACGCCGGAGGGCCGTGCTTCGGCACAACATCTTTTCCGAAGAGGCGTTTAATGCCTTCAATTCGGCAGATGCATACATTCGAGCTGCTCAAGGCGGGATTGCCCAAGCGACGAACCAGTATACCAAAGATATACGGGTAAGAAATTTTGATAACTATATATAGCAGTAGCCCCTGAGACTTGAAATAGTTGGAACAACTGTTTGAAGGATCAACCTATACGCAGGTGCTCGTGGATAAGAATGAACAATTGGCTCGGGAGCTGGAGGAATGTAAGTCCCAGCTGAGGGACGCGGTTACCAAATTAGAGGAATCCCAGAAGGCCTCCCTTGGTAACATTTATCTCAATTGTACAAGGATGCACCAGTTAGTAAATGGCTGGTATGACTAGTCTAATAGAAAATTCTGCAGACAATCCCGGGGTGAATCCGGAGGGCGTAACGGATGACGACTCGCATCTTAAAAGGCAGCTAAAGGCTGGCGAGCGCATCCTTACGCAAGTGAGGCAAGAGAAGAACAATATTCAAGATGCCAATATTCGGCTGGACGTAGAATTAAAAGACGTCCGCGCTCAATTGGCGGACTCCGTGAAGGAGAACCAAAGGCTGCAACGTGGCATTTATGGTGAGTGCCCTGACGAACTGTATGATAGTTCGGCGAGGAAGTATATTGAAAGACTTTTGCTTGCAGGGATGTTAACGGGTCGCCCTGAAGAGGAGATGCCCTCATCTACAAGTGATTTACTGCAAGAAATGTCACAATTGCACGAGCGAGCTCGGCGGGTGATGAATGGCATTGCTCAGGCCTTGTGGCCATCAAGCCTCCTGCCAAATGGCATGGGGGAACTTGTGGACCTGCTTCAAGGAGCCCGGCGGCGCTTCCGACTGTGGAAGATATCAGCATGCCGGCAAGGTGCCAGAGAAGCCTGGGCAATGGTGAAGACGCGCTACACCAAGCTGGACCCGAACCATATGGCCGAAGTAGGACCGGCGGGGCCCGATGGGCAAGAAATTCCCGTAAATCTGGTATATGACCAGGTAGCGTTAGCCGCTAAATATTCTCAACAGGATTGTAAGCTAGATAGTCTGTTGGATGGTATAGAGGAAGAATATAGTCAGTCCAAGTGACTGTGTAATGTAATGGGCGTAAGAAGCCCCTAGCCGGATTAAAATCATTTGTCATGGCGGACCTTTTCGCTTCAGCCCCCGGATCCTATAGTCCGGGGTGTGTCCGAATACCCGCTCAGTTATACAAAACCGGGGTATGCGTGGAGACCAGGCATAGGGGTCATAAGTGCTTGAACAGACAAGTACCCAACTAGTTATGTTATATTACATGGATAGTAAGAAACATCTTCCAGGGAGAATAGTTCCGTTAGGGGTTCCTTTCCCTAGGTACGCATGCGGCAATGCGCATGCCCGTACTGCGAACGATGGCGCAGGATAAAAAACTTCTGGGGATTTACGTTGTAATAAACGAATACATCTTTTGTTCACCGATCGAATATTCTCTTAAGGAAACTAGCTTTTGGCTTCACCCAGTCACAGAGGTGCTCCCCTTATGCCCTAGCCGAATTAACGGAACGTAGGGCATAAATACAAGAGCCAGGCAACCCACCTTGGCCACATCTTAAGTCATATCGATGCATATAATGGTGAAGAAAAGACACATATGAAAAAGAAACTCATATGCGATTGGCGAAAAGCCAGTTGAGTAATTATTTTTAGCTTCCGTATAGGAAGCCCCCAGGTATTGCTTACACACATAGTGCGGACGGAGTAATCCGGAAGTCCGCACTGTATGAAATACTTTGTGTGAAGAGAAAAAAGGTCGAGAAAGGAAAAATGGGGTGGAGCATAAGTAAAAAAGAAAAGAAAAGAGGGAGCAAGGAGACGAACACTGAGTTCGGCGTTAGGCGTAGAATCTCCGGAGTCTGGCCGCGTTCCATGGGTTCGGCTCGAGTCTGTTATCGGATGCATTACGTAAGCGGTACGCTCCTCCGGTGAGAAGTTTGTCAATGACGAAGGGACCTTCCCACTTGGGTTTAAGTTTGTCCTTTTTCTTCTCCGGTAGGCGTAGGACGAGCTCGCCAATATTGTAAGTTTTGGCCCGCACTTCTCTGCTTTGATATCGTCGAGCCTGCTGCTGATAGAATGCGGAACGAGCCTTTGCGACATCGCGCTCCTCTTCCAAGGCGTTCAAATTATCCTGCCGATCTAACTCGGCTTCCTTCTCTTCGTACATGCGTACACGTGGCGAATCATGTATTATGTCGCAGGGTAATACTGCTTCCGCCCCGTACACCATGAAAAATGGTGTATATCCGGTGGTGCGATTCGGTGTGGTCCGCAGCCCCCAGAGTACGGAGTCGAGCTCCTCGACCCAGTGCGTATCTGACTCTGTCAAAGATCGCACTAGTCTGGTTTTGATGCCGCTCATGATGAGACCGTTTGCCCGTTCGACCTGGCCATTTGTTTGGGGATGGTAGACGGAAGCGTAGTCAAGCTTAATGCCCATTTTGGCGCACCAAGTTTTCACTTCATCGGCTGTGAAATTTGAGCCATTATCAGTGACGATGCTGTGGGGGACACCGTATCGGTGTACGACCCCGGATATGAAGTCTATCACTGGTCCGGATTCGGCCGTCTTGACTGGTTTGGCTTCTATCCATTTGGTGAACTTGTCCAGCATGACCAATAAGTATTTTTTCTTATGGCTTCCCCCTTTAAGGGGGCCGACCATATCCAGCCCCCAGACCGCGAAGGGCCATGTTATGGGGATCGTTTGGAGAGCGGTAGGGGGCATATGACTCTGATTGGCGAAAAGTTGGCAACCGACGCAATGTTGAACAAGGTCCTGTGCGTCTGCTCAGGCCATTGGCCAATAAAAGTCTGTACGGAACGCCTTGCTAACCAGCGCTCGGGCCGCAGCGTGGTGTCCGCCCAGTCTGGCATGGATTTCAGCCAAGAGTTGCCGCCCTTCTTCTTCGGAGATGCACCTTTGGAGCACTCCGGTCGCGCTTTTCTTATAGAGTTCCCCTTCATGGACTTTGTAAGCTTTCGAACGCCGTACAATGCAGCGTGCTTCATTTTGGTCTTCGGGGAGTTCCTGCCTATTTAGGTAGGCCAAGAAAGGCTCAGTCCACGGGGCGATGACAGCCATGATTTCGTGGGCTGAAGATGTTACTTCGGTGGCAGAGCCTCCGATTGTGTCTGATGGTTCGGAATCTGGGGGTGTGTTCGGGTCCGTGCTGGTATTGCCGGACTCCCCTTCCCATACTACGGATGGCTTGAACAACCTTTCCAGAAATATGTTAGGTGGGACGGGGTCGCGTTTAGCGCCGATGCGGGCGAGGACGTCCGCCGCTTGGTTGTTTTCTTGGGCCACATGGTGGAATTCGAGCCCCTCGAACCGAGCTGACATTTTGAGGACGGCAGTACAATAGGCCGTCATTTTCGGATCCTTGGCATCAAAGTCTCCATTTATCTGTGATATTGCGAGGTTTGAATCCCCGCGCACCTCTAGGCGTTGGATGCCCATAGAGACTGCCATCCGAAGACCATGCAACAGCGCCTCGTATTCGGCTGCATTGTTGGAGTCTGTGTATAATATTTGGAGGACGTACTGGACCGTGTCTCTAGTGGGAGATGTCAGGACTACACCTGCTCCCAATCCGGCCAGCATTTAGAGCCGTCGAAGTGCATGATCCAGTTGGAGTACGCGCCGTACTCTTTAGGGAGTTCGGCTTCCGTCCATTTGGCGACAAAGTCCGCCAGTACTTGCAACTTGATGGCCCGCCGTGGTTTGTATATTATGTCAAATGGAAGGAGCTCGATAGCCCATTTAGCAATCCGGCCCGTAGCATCGCGGTTATTTATTATGTCATTGAGTGGTACTTCGGAGGCTACTGTAATCGAACACTCTTGAAAGTAGTGTCGCAGCTTCCGGGATGCCATGAAGACCGCGTATGCTATTTTTTGATAGTGTGGGTATCGGGATTTGCATGGAGTGAGGACCGTGGATACGTAATAAACCGGCTTCTGGAGCGGGAACTTGTATCCGTCCACCTCTCGTTCGACGACGAGCACTGCGCTTACAACTTGATGTGTTGCGGCTATGTATAATAGCATAGGCTCGCCAGTATTTGGAGCGGTTAGGACTGGGTTACTGGCCAGTAAGGTCTTTATTTCATCGAGTCCGGCCGCGGCTGCGTCCGTCCACACGAAGTGTTCGGTGCGCCGAAGGTTGTGGTAAAGGGGTAATGCCTTTTCTCCTAACCTGGAGATAAAGCGGCTCAAAGCGGCCACGCATCCTGCCAGTTTCTGTATGCGCTTGAAGTATGTTGGTATAGCCAACTGTGACAACGCTCGGATTTTTGCCGGATTCACTTCAATTCCTCTATTGGAAACAATGAAGCCCAGCAGTTTCCCCGAGGGGACGCCGAAGACGCATTTTCCGGATTCAACTTGATGTCATATGTCCGGAGGTTATCAAATGTAAGCCTCAAGTCGTCTATTAGAGTTTCGACGTGTCTAGTTTTTACGACCACGTCGTCGACATATGCCTCCACTTTTTTGCCGATTTGTTTTTCCAGGCATGTTTGAATCATGCGTTGATAGGTTGCGCCGGCATTCTTGAGCCCGAAAGGTATAGTGTTGAAGCAAAAAGGGCCATATGGCGTTATGAAAGCTGTTGCAGCTTGGTCAGACTCTGCCATCTTTATTTGATGGTATCCAGATTGTGCGTCGAGAAAAACAGCGAGTCGTGTCCAGCTGTGGCATCGATGATTTGGTCGATGCAAGGGAGGGGAAAGGGATCCTTGGGGCAAGCCTTGTTGAGGTCTTTGAAGTCGACGCATAGGCGCCAGGATTTTTCCTTCTTTGGTACCATTACCAAATTTCCCAGCCAATCCGGGTGTTTAATATCTCTGATGAACCCGGCCTCGAGTAGCTTAGCTAGCTCCTCCCCCATTGCTTGTCGTTTGGGCTCTGAGAACCGCCTTAGGGCCTGTTTGACAGGTTTATATCCCTTTAGTATATTAAGGCTATGCTCGGCCAATCTACGCGGGATGCCCGGCATGTCCGACGGATGCCAGGCGAAAATGTCCCAATTCTCGCGTAAAAAGTCTCGTAGTGCGGCGTCCATTGCGGGGCTCAACTGTGTCCCGACGGAAGCTGTCACGACCGGTTTTTCAATAAAATAATTATTGAGAAACCAATCCCTGTTACGGACCAGCGAGGAAGAATTCCTTCTCACTGATAGACAATATATTGGTCACAGAAGAAAAATACCAGGAGTACTAAATATAATACAAGGTTGAGCAGAGACTGCCCAACAATTTATTACATGCACGCCGATAAAACGAATACGGCAGATAGGGTGGCAAACTACTAACTCACGATAAAAACGGTGGTGGAAATATCATCGCGAAGCGAGTGACATGATTCCGGAATACTACAACTCTTCGAGCGTCGGAGTGAGGCTTGAGAAGACTTATTGTGGGTGGCGGAAGCGTAAACGATACAAGTGACCAATATCCGGGATCGCGCAGGACTGACTGGGACTCCTCTAGGCGTCGGACGCGCTATCAAACTCTTCATCCAAGAGATCGCCTTCGTCAACATCTGGCCAAATCAACAAGCCAGGTGAGTACTATGAAAGTACTCGCAAGACAGTTCGGACATAAGGTATAACAAATGCAAACATGAAACACATGAACAAGTTAACCAGAGCGATCAGACATAGAGATAATAAATATTGGGTGCCAAGCGAGGGTCTGAATGACGCCTCGAGCGGAAACTGCAGAATAGTAATGCTGGTGCCAAACGAGTGTCTGAAAGACTCCTCGAGCGAAAAATGCGGAATAATAATACAGGTGCCAAACGAGTGTCTGAAGGACTCCTCGAGCGGAAAATGCGGAATAATAAACAGGTGCCAAACGAGTGTCTGAAAGACTCCTCGAGCGGAAAATGCGGAATAATAATACAGGTGCCAAACGAGTGTCTGAAAGACTCCTCGAGCGGAAAATGCGGAATAATAATACAGGTGCCAAACGAGTGTCTAAAGGACTCCTCGAGCGGAAAATGCGGAATAATAATACAGGTGCCAAACGAGTGTCTAAAAGACTCCTCGAGCGGAAAATGCAGAATAATAATGCCACAGTCGGGCGTCGGGGCGACACCACATAAAGGGCTTATAACAGAAAGTAAAGACAGTGCATGCCGCAGTCGGACGTCTGAGCGACATCACATAAAGGGCTTATATCGAAAGTGAGAAACGAGTACACGCCACAGTCGGACGTCTGCGCGACGTGACATAAAGGGCTTATGTCACAACTCATTAATACAATAGCTCGGAGACATAAATTAACACAAGCATGAGACACAAAATAAAGTTAGTCCATCAACTGGAATAACAATAAATCTGAGATTTTACCGCTTGAGCTTGTTCACCGGGGGCAAGATTTTCACACGGATAGATTTGGATGTAAAGTCTACATTACTGATCATGGATACGATGATTTGGAAAGAATTGACTCTGGAGAGTTTGTACTTAACCACAGCCAACGGATTTCAGTAGTCACGGGGACTAGTTCCGTCTACGGTGTTCTGGAAGGAACACGTCTAACCAGTACACACCCAATTTAACCATCCGAAGCCAGGGATCACCCTCGGCAACACTCAGGAAAAACCCTGAGTCGGGGAGGCTACAACCTCGCGTAGCATGGGATCAAATTTCTATACGCGCGCTATAAGGGGGTGCCCCCCCTCTCGGTCCCAACCGGAAACACCCATGCCCCCTGACCGAATGACTGGCTTTAATCCTGGGCCAAGGTACCATCATCCCGGCCTCTCTGTTTGGTGTGTACACGGAAAGAGGTTACCAGCTTACTAAACCGTATCCTGGCAATGAGACATGTGGTAGCACGGAAAGGGGAAGGGACGATAACACGGCTCCAACCATGTTAACGTCGGAAAAGTCGGATGACACAAGGCTGGCATGCTACAACAGTACCACCTTGCTGCCCTTCATGTCACCACATGATTAGGCCACCTCTCATCAGAGGTCATCGCAACTTTGGAACATGCGGGAAAAGATCGATAACGTGGCTCCAACCACGTTAACGTCGAAGAGAGTCGGATGACGCAAGACTGGCATGCTACAACAGTACCACCTTGCTGCCCTTCATGTCACTACATGATTAGGCCACCTCTCATCAGAGGTCATCGCAACTTCGGAACAACCGGGTCGTTGCCTTACAAGCAACGAGGTATTTATCGACACTCACATGCCACGCACAAACTTTCACATGAACATGCAAAACATCTGCCATATCAAATGTTCAAACATGCTTGCCTGGTTCGGAGAAGTCGGAGTCTAGCTCGGCGAAGTTCGCGGCTCCGTCCCCTCTCCCGGAACCTACGGCAATCACGAAACGGGGTACTAACGTGAAAACCAACACATGCACAGAAACTTTGCCAAATATTTTTCAAATAAATCCCATAAAAAACTAGACAAAATTTGGAGATTGACAGAAAAAGAATCACTCAAAAATACCTTTTCATTAAAAAGTTATAAAGGTTTCTGTCCAGGGACCTTTCTGTAATGAAACAGAAAAGTTCCAGGGTTTTAACTGAGAAAACAGAAAACGCTTCGGCTGGGAATGCGCAATCGCAAGGAGAAAACGTATTTTTCCCGAAGGCGCCAACAGAAAACGGTTCGGGGAAATAAAACAGAGGCTGACACGCGGGGCCCGCATGTCAGGTTTGAAAGCTCGCCGGCGCCCGCAGACGGCGATGGACGCCGGCGTCGAACCACGGCGAGTTAGGAGAAACGGAGGGTACCAAGAGCTTCAGTGTCTTCTTCCGCGTCGGTGGGTGGTGGACTCGTCCAACGGGGAGCACCACGTCGACGGCGACACTATCTCCGGCGGACGGCGGTTCGGGTGAGGTTGGGGAACTCCGGTGGAGGGCTGCAAAGTACGAATTGAGGCGCGGGTCAGAACGGGTGATGCAAGGAGAAGCTACTGGCAAGAGAATGGGGGCTGTGGAGCACACACGGGGGCGAATCGGGCTGGATCCCGTGGCGGATCGCGGCGGCCGGAGTCGAGGAAGGAGACCCCCTCGCGGCTCTTCCAGTGGCTGGGCGTGCTCTAGGGGGAGTGTAGGGCTGGTGGGTGCTCGATTTGAAGCTCGGGGCCCCTATTTATAGGCAGATCGACGGGGTGGCCGTGAACGGAGAATCTCCGGCGAGCGATTACGGCGGAGCAGTGGGTTGGCAGGGGGTTTGAGCGATCGAGCAGCATCAGTGGATGTTACTGGACTCGATTTGCAGCTGAACGGGGTTGGTCTTGGCGTAATGGCGTCTGCCCACGGTGAGGTGACCGCACGGGCTCAACGGCGGCAGAGAGCGCGCTCCGCGCCCTGGGGTTCACGACGAGAGCGGCAGCGCATTCGGGGGAGTGGACGGCCACGTGGCGGGCTCCGGTGGTTTGGGCGGCGCTGGGTGGAGTCGGCGGCGCCGTGTCTCCCGCTGGCGTCCGCAAAGCCGCCGCCGGCGTCGGTCACGGGGCGGCGCACCTTCTGCTGCTCGTCGCCGACGCCCGCAAGATGCCAGGCACTCGTGCGGTGCAGGAACGAGAGGGCGAGGACGAGGAGCAAGGCGACGCGAGGGTACTGGCGAGATTGACGCCTGTTTCTGAAGAAAACGACAGCAGCCACTTGACTGAACTCTGAACTTACTGAATCTTGACAGTGACCAAGCATTGCAGGTGTTCGACAGTAGGTTTTGGTAAAGAGATAAATTTTTCTGGAGCTGTAACTTGGTGAGACGATCACTCAAAGCACCGAGGGGCTGCCTGAATTTACTTGGAATTTTTGGAGAAAGTTTTGAATGAATTTCACCAAATTTGGCAAATCTGGTCCAAACTTGCAGCTGATGTAGTTTGAAATTTTTGAACTGGAGACCAGTGGATCTTCATGGTTCCAGGTTGAGGGTTCAAAGGACTAGGAGGGGAAAAAGGTTTGGTGGTAAAAATCAAAACAGAAAAAGGAGTTCCTTTGTAAATCTCCAAGTGCTATAAGAGAAGACAGAAATTTATTTGAATAGAATTTGAATGGAAAAGATCACATGAGGAGGTTCAACTTGCTGGATTTGATGCAAATCATGATCCAAAGGTGAGGGAAGGGTTAGGAGAGAGGATTTGCACTAATGCCATGGCAAGAAGGAATAGTTGAAAGTGGCAAAGGACTTTCCAAAAGCCATAGTGCATTCTCAAAAAGGATTTTCAAAGGTTATTTTCTCAAATGAAAAACATTTTGTCTTGAGCCCAAATGAAGAGCAAGAACTCCCAAGACCAAAGGAAGATCTTGGGTGGATCCAAACAAAACTTTTGCCATAAAGAAAAATATTTGAGAGTGAGAGTTCTCTTGAAGAAAATTTTTAAATCACTCCCTTCAAGTCAAAAAAATCTTTTTGAAAAATTCAATAGAAACTTGGGTGTCACAGAAGCTGTCTTCGTGGGGTCCGTTGGATGGACTTGGAATTTGATTATTTCGTCTGCGGGTTTAAATGAGGTGGACTTGGGTCGCTTGTCGAGTATCACGTTGTTCCTATCCACGGTGGCCCGCAGCGTTGTTAGTTCTTCGGCCGCTAGGGCTTCGGATAATGCCTCCAGGGCCAGCGTTGCGGTTTTGTTTTCGGCGCGGAGTGCAACGTCCGGATCACTGGCTAGAGTGATGATTCCATTGGGCCCAGTTATTTTAAGCTTCATGTACCCGTAATGGGGTATGGCTTGAAAGCTTCTAAACGCGTCCCGCCCTAAAAGGGCGTGGTATCCGCTGCTAAAAGGGGCCACTTGGAATGTGATCTCTTCAGACCTGTAATTGTCCGGGGTGCCGAATACCACATCAAGTGTGATTTTTCCCGCACACCTCGCTTCCCGACTAGGGATGATTCCCCTGAAAGTGGTGCCGCTTTGTTCAATGCGGCTTTTATCAATTCCCATCTTGTTGAGCGTTTCTTCATAGATCAAGTTTAATCCGCTTCCGCCGTCCATGAGTACTTTAGTGAGCCGGAAGCCGTCCATGATTGGGCTAAGGACCAGAGCGGCCGGTGCCCGGACAGTCCGGAATCGTGGTTCGTCACTGGCATTGAAAGTTATAGTAGTGTCGTTCCAGGGGTTTATCTTTGCCATATGGCGAATTTCAGCAGAGCTTCGATGAGCCCGCTTGCGCCTATTGTTCGAGGCGAAAGTCTCGAAGACTGTTAATACCGCATTGTGTTCGTTGGCGGGATGTTGTTCTGCTTTATGGCTTGCTTTGTCCGTGCAGTTTTTGCTGAAGAGTAAGACTACATCCTCCTCGCGGCAGTCCTTGACCCTGTTAAGCGCAAGGAGGAATCTGGCCCAGTAGTGATGTACAGTCTCCTGGGGCTCTTGCCTGATGCGGGAGAGACGGTTTAAGTCCTGGAGGGTGTCGTTGGCGTAGTCCGGATTCTGATCCGACCTGACACCCAGGGGCGTGGGAAGTCCCGAGCCTGACGGTTCGGGCTGCGGCTCAGGGAGTTCGGTGATCCAGAAATAGCTCGTCCTCAAAGTCGAGGGGCGGTCCGTGTGCGGTTCCTCCACTACCGCCATCTCGTGGGTGGCCGGCGGGGATCTGATATCCCTTTGATCGGGTTTAAGCCCGATCCGGTCATAGTCTGTAGCTGAAGGAAATATGCCCTAGAGGCAATAATAAAGTCATTATTTATTTCCTTATATCATGATAAATGTTTATTATTCATGCTAGAATTGTATTAACCGGAAACTTGATACATGTGTGAATACATAGACAAACAGAGTGTCACTAGTATGCCTCTACTTGACTAGCTCGTTGATCAAAGATGGTTATGTTTCCTAGCCATAGACATGAGTTGTCATTTGATTAACGGGATCACATCATTAGAAGAATGATGTGATTGACTTGACCCATTCCGTTAGCTTAGCACTCGATCGTTTAGTATGTTGCTATTGCTTTCTTCATGACTTATACATGTTCCTATGACTATGAGATTATGCAACTCCCGTTTACCGGAGGAACACTTTGTGTGCTACCAAACGTCACAACGTAACTGGGTGATTATAAAGGTGCTCTACAGGTGTCTCCGAAGGTACTTGTTGGGTTGGCGTATTTCGAGATTAGGATTTGTCACTCCGATTGTCAGAGAGGTATATCTGGGCCCACTCGGTAATGCACATCACTATAAGCCTTGCAAGCATTGCAACTAATGAGCTAGTTGCGGGATGATGTATTACGGAACGAGTAAAGAGACTTGCCGGTAACGAGATTGAACTAGGTATTGAGATACCGACGATCGAATCTCGGGCAAGTAACATACCGATGACAAAGGGAACAATGTATGTTGTTATGCGGTTTGACCGATAAAGATCTTCGTAGAATATGTGGGAGCCAATATGAGAATCCAGGTTCCGCTATTGGTTATTGACCGGAGACGTGTCTCGGTCATATCTACATAGTTCTCAAACCCGTAGGGTCCGCACGCTTAAAGTTAGATGACGGTTATATTATGAGTTTATGTGTTTTGATGTACCGAAGGAGTTCGGAGTCCCGGATGAGATCGGGAACATGACGAGGAGTCTCGAAATGGTCGAGACATAAAGATCGATATATTGGACGACTATATTCGGACATCGGAAATGTTCTGAGAGATTCGGGTATTTTTCGTGAGTACCGGAGAGTTACGGGAATTCGTATTGGGCCTTAATGGGCCATACGGGAAAGGAGAGAAAGGCCTCAAAAGGTGGCCGCACCCCTCCCATGGTCTGGTCCGAATTGGACTAGGGAAGGGGGGCGCCCCCTTCTGTCCTTCTCCTTTTCCCTCCCCTTTTTCCTATTCCATGTGGGAGGAGGAATCCTACTAGGACTAGGGAGTCCTAGTAGGACTCCACACTTCTGGCGCGCCCTAAGGGCTGGCCGGCCTCCCCTCCTCCATCCTTTATATACGGGGGCAGGGGGGCACCCCATAGACACAACAATTGATCATTGATCTCTTAGCCGTGTGCGGTGCCCCCCTCCACCATATTACACCTCGATAATATCGTAGCGGTGCTTAGGCGAAGCCCTGCGTCGGTAGAACATCATCATTGTCACCACGCCGTCGTGCTGACGAAACTCTCCCTCGACACTCGGCTGGATCGGAGTTCGAGGGACGTCATCGAGCTGAACGTGTGCTGAACTCGGAGGTGCCGTGCGTTCAGTACTTGATCGGTCGGATCGTGAAGACGTACAACTACATCAACCGCGTTGTGTTACCGCTTCCGCTTTCGGTCTACGAGGGTACGTGGACAACACTCTCCCCTCTCATTGCTATGCATCACCATGATCTTGCGTGTGCGTAGGATTTTTTTTGAAATTACTACGTTCCCCAACAGTGGCATCCGAGCCTGGTTTTATGCGTTGATGTTATGCACGAGTAGAACACAAGTGAGTTGTGGGCGATATAAGTCATACTACTTACCAGCATGTCATACTTTGGTTCAGCGGTATTGTGAGATGAAGCGGCCCGGACCAACATTACGCGTACGCTTACGCGAGACCGGTTTCACCGTTGCGAGCACTCGTTGCTTAAAGGTGACTGGCGGGTGTCTGTCTCTCTCACTTTAGTTGAACCGAGTGTGGCTACGCCCGGTCCTTGCGAAGGTTAAAACAACAGCAACTTGACAAACTATCGTTGTGGTTTTGATGCGTAGGTAAGAACGGTTCTTGCTAAGCCCGTAGCAGCCACGTAAAACTTGCAACAACAAAGTAGAGGACGTCTAACTTGTTTTTGCAGGGCATGTTGTGATGTGATATGGTCAAGACATGATGCTAAATTTTATTGTATGAGATGATCATGTTTTGTAACCGAGTTATCGGCAACTGGCAGGAGCCATATGGTTGTCGCTTTATTGTATGCAATGCAATCGCCCTGTAATGCTTTACTTTATCACTAAGCGGTAGCGATAGTCGTAGAAGCATAAGATTGGCGAGACGACAACGATGCTACGATGGAGATCAAGGTGTCGCGCCGGTGACGATGGTGATCATGACGGTGCTTCGGAGATGGAGATCACAAGCACAAGATGATGATGGCCATATCATATCACTTATATTGATTGCATGTGATGTTTATCTTTTATGCATCTTATCTTGCTTTGATTGACGGTAGCATTATACGATGATCCCTCACTAAATTATTAAAGTATAAGTGTTCTCCCTGAGTATGCACCGTTGTGAAAGTTCTTCGTGCTGAGACACCACATGATGATCGGGTGTGATAGGCTCTACGTTCAAATACAACGGGTGCAAAACAGTTGCACACGCGGAATACTCAGGTTAAACTTGACGAGCCTAGCATATAACAGACATGGCCTCGGAACACGGAGACCGAAAGGTCGAGCGTGAATCATATAGTAGATATGATCAACATAGTGATGTTCACCGTTGAAACTACTCCATCTCACGTGATGATCGGACATGGTTTAGTTGTATGGATCACGTGATCACTTAGAGGATATGAGGGATGTCTATCTAAGTGGGAGTTCTTAAGTAATATGATTAATTGAAGTTAAATTATCATGAACTTAGTCCTGATAGTATTTTGCAAATTATGTTGTAGATCAATAGCTCGCGTTGTTGCTTCCCTGTGTTTATTTTTGATATGTTCCTAGAGAAAAATTATGTTGAAAGATGTTAGTAGCAAAGATGCGGATTGGATCTGTGATCTGAGGATTATCCTCATTGCTACACAGAAGAATTATGTCCTTGATGCACCGCTGAGTGACAGACCTATTGCAGGAGCAGATGCAGACGTTATGAACGTTTGGCTAGCTCAATATGATGACTACTTGATACTTTAGTGCACCATGCTTAACGGCTTAGAATCGGGACTTCAAAGACGTTTTGAACGTCATGGACCATATGAGATGTTCCAGGAGTTGAAGTTAATATTTCAAGCAAATACCCGAGTTGAGAGATATGAAGTCTCCAACAAGTTCTATAGCTAAAAGATGGAGGAGAATAGCTCAAGCAGTGAGCATGTGCTCAGATTGTCTGGGTACTGCAATCGCTTGAATCAAGTGGGAGTTAATCTTCCAGATAAAATAGTGATTGACAGAATTCTCTAGTCACCATCACCAAAGTTAGTAGAACTTCGTGATGAGCTATAGTATGTAAGGGATGGCGAAAGTAATTCCCGAGCTCTTCGCGATGCTGAAATCGACGAAGGTAGAAATCAAGAAAGAGCATCAAGTTTTGATGGTTAACAAGACCACTAGTTTCAAGAAAAGGGCAAAGGGATAGAAGGGGAACTTCAAAAAGAACGGCAAACAAGTTGCTACTCAAGTGAAGAAGCCCAAGTCTGTACCTAAGCCTGACACTAAGTGCTTCTACTGCAAAGGGACTGGTCACTGGAAGCGGAACTGCCCCAAGTATTTGGTGGATAAGAAGGATGGCAAAGTGAACAAAGGTATATTGGATATACATGTTATTGATGTGTACTTACTAGTGTTTATAGCAACCCCTCAGTATTTGATACTGGTTCAGTTGCTAAAGAGTAGTAACTCAAAACGGGAGTTGCATGAACATAAACTAGTTAAGGATGAAGTGATGATGTGTATTGGAAGTGGTTCCAAGATTGATATGATCATCATCGCACACTCCCTATACTTTCGGGATTAGTGTTGAACCTAAATAAGTGTTATTTGGTGTTTGCCTTGAGCATGAATATGATTTGATCATGTTTGTTGCAATACGGTTATTCATTTAAATTAGAGAATAATTGTTGTTCTGTTTACATGAATAAAACCTTCTATGGTCATACACCCAATAAAATGGTTTGTTGGATCTCGATGGTAGTGATACACATATTCATAATAATGAAGCCAAAAGATGCAAAGTTAATAATGATAGTGCAACTTATTTGTGGCACTGCCGTTTAGGTCATATTGGTGTAAAGCGCATGAAGAAACTCCATACTGATGGGATTTTGGAATCACTTGATGCTTGCGAACCGTGCCTCATGGGCAAGATGACTAATACGCTGTTCTCCGGAACTATGGAGAGAGCAAAAGATTTGTTGGAAATCATACATACAGATGTATGTGGTCCGATGAATATTGAGGCTCGTAGCAGGTATCATTAATTTCTGACCTTCACAGATGATTTGAGCAGATATGGGTATATCTACTTAATGAAACAGAAGTCTGAAACATTTGAAAAGTTCATATAATTTCAGAGTGAAGTGGAAAATCATCGTAACAAGAAAATAAAGTTTCTACGATCTGATCGTGGAGAAGAGTATTTGAGTTACGAGTTTGGCCTTCAGTAAAAACAATGTGAAATAGTTCCACTACTCACGCCACCTGGAACACCACAGTGTAATGGTGTGTCCGAACATCGTAACCGTACTTTATTAGATATGGTGCAATATATGATGTCTCTTACCGATCTACCACTATCGTTTTGGGGTTATGCATTAGAGACAGCTACATTCACGTTAAATAGGGTACCATCTAAATCCGTTGAGACGACATCTTATGAAATGTGGTTTGGCAAGAAACCAAAGTTGTCGTTTCTTAAAGTTTGGGGTTGCGATGCTTATGTGAAAAAGTTTCATCCTGATAAGCTCAAACCCAAATCGGAGAAATGTGTCTTCATAGGATACCCAAAGGAGATAGTTGGGTACACCTTCTATCACAGATCCGAAGGCAAGACATTCGTTGCTAAGTACGGATCCTTTCTAGAGAAGGAGTTTCTCTCGAAAGAAGTGAGTGGGAGGAAAGTAGAACTTGATGAGGTAATTGTACCTGCTCCCTTATTGGAAAGTAGTTCATCGCAGAAACCAGTTTCTATGACGCCTATACCAATTAGTGAGGAAGTTAATGATGATGATCATGGAACTTCAGATCAAGTTATTACTGAACCTCGTAGGTCAACCAGAGTAAGATCCGCACTAGAGTGGTACGGTAATCCTGTTCTGGAGGTTATGTTACTAGACCATGACGAACCTACGAACTATGAAGAAGCGATGGTGAGCCCAGATTCCGCAAAATGGCTTGAGGCCATGAAATCTGAGATGGGATCCATGTATGAGAACAAAGTATGGACTTTGATTGACTTGCCCAATGATCGGCGAGCCATAAAAAAATAAATGGATCTTCAAGAGGAAGACGGACGCTGATAGTAGTGTTACTATCTACAAAGCTAGACTTGTCGGAAAAAGGTTTTTGACAAAGTTCAAAGTGTTGAATACGATGAGATTTTCTCACTCGCAGCGATGCTTAAGTCTGTCCGAATCATGTTAGCAATTGCCGCATTTTATGAAATCTGGCAAATGGATAAACAAAACTGCATTCCTTAATGGATTTATTAAAGAAGAGTTGTATATGATGCAACCAGAAGGTTTTGTCAATCCTAAAGGTGCTAACAAAATATGCAAGCTCCAGCGATCCATCTATGGACTGGTGCAAGTATCTCGGAGTTGGAATATACGCTTTGATAAGTTGATCAAAGGATATAGTTTTATACAGACTTGCGGTGAAGCCTGTATTTACAAGAAAGTGAGTGGGAGCACTACAACATTTCTGATAAGTATATCTGAATGACATATTGTTGATCGGAAATAATGTAGAATTATTCTACAAATCATAAAGGAGTGTTTGAAAGGATTTTTCAAAGAAAGACCTCGGTGAAGCTGCTTACATATTGAGCATCAAGATCTATAGAGATAGATCAAGACGCTTGATAAGTTTTTTCAATGAGTACATACCTTAACAAGATTTTGAAGTGGTTCAAAATGGAACAGTCAAAGAAAGAGTTTCTTGCCTGTGTTACAAGGTGTGAAATTGAGTAAGACTCAAAGCCCGACCATGGCAGAAGATAGAAAAAAGAATGAAAGTCATTCCCTATGCCTCGGCCATAGGTTCTATAAAGTATGCCATGCTGTGTACCAGATCTATTGTATACCCTACACTGATTTTGGCAAGGGAGTACAATAGTGATCTAGGAGTAGATCACTGGACAGCGGTCAAAATTATCCTTACTGGAATAAGGATATGTTTCTCGATTATGGAAGTGACAAAAGGTTCATCGTAAAGGGTTACGTCGATGCAAGTTTTGACACTAATCTAGATGACTCTAAGTCTCGGTCTAGATACATATTGAAAGTGGGAGCAATTAGCTAGAGTAGCTCCGTGCAGAGCATTGTAGACATAGAAATTTGCAAAATACTTACGGATCTGAATGTGACAGACCCGTTGACTAAAATTATCTCACAAGCAAAACATAATCACACCTTAGTAGTCTTTGGGTGTTAATCACACAGCGATGTGAACTAGATTATTGACTCTAGTAAACCCTTTGGGTGTTGGTCACATGACGATGTGAACTATGGGTGTTAATCACATGGTGATGTGAACTATTGATGTTAAATCACATGGCGATGTGAACTAGATTATTGACTCTAGTGCAAGTGGGAGACTGAAGGAAATATGCCCTAGAGGCAATAATAAAGTTATTATTTATTTCCTTATATCATGATATATGTTTATTATTCATGCTAGAATTGTATTAACCGGAAACTTGATACATGTGTGAATACATAGACAAACAGAGTGTCTCTAGTATGCCTCTACTTGACTAGCTCGTTGATCAAAGATGGTTATGTTTCCTAGCCATAGACACGAGTTGTCATTTGATTAACGGGATCACATCATTAGAAGAATGATGTGATTGACTTGACCCATTCCGTTAGCTTAGCACTCGATCGTTTAGTATGTTGCTATTGCTTTCTTCATGACTTATACATGTTCCTATGACTATGAGATTATGCAACTCCTGTTTACCGGAGGAACACTTTGTGTGCTACCAAACGTCACAACGTAACTGGGTGATTATAAAGGTGCTCTACAGGTGTCTCCGAAGGTACTTGTTGGGTTGGCGTATTTTGAGATTAGGATTTGTCACTCCGATTGTCAGAGAGGTATATCTGGGCCCACTCGGTAATGCACATCACTATAAGCCTTGCAAACATTGCAACTAATGAGCTAGTTGCGGGATGATGTATTACGGAACGAGTAAAGAGACTTGCCGGTAACGAGATTGAACTAGGTATTGAGATACCGACGATCGAATCTCGGGCAAGTAACATACCGATGACAAAGGGAACAACGTATGTTGTTATGCGGTTTGACCGATAAAGATCTTCCTAGAATATGTGGGAGCCAATATGAGCATCCAGGTTCCGCTATTGGTTATTGACCGGAGACGTGTCTCGGTCATGTCTACATAGTTCGCGAACCCGTAGGGTCCGCACGCTTAAAGTTAGATGACAGTTATATTATGAGTTTATGTGTTTTGATGTACCGAAGGAGTTCGTAGTCCCGGATGAGATCGGGTACATGACGAGGAGTCTCGAAATGGTCGAGACATAAAGATCGATATATTGGACGACTATATTCGGACATCGGAAAGGTTCCGAGTGATTCGGGTATTTTTCGGAGTACCGGAGAGTTACGGGAATTCGTATTGGGCCTTAATGGGCCATACGGGAAAGGAGAGAAAGGCCTCAGAAGGTGGCCGCACCCCTCCCCATGGTCTGGTCCGAATTGGACTAGGGAATGGGGGCGCCCCCTTCTTTCCTTCTCCTTTTCCCTTCCCTTTTTCCTATTCCATGTGGGAGGAGGAATCCTACTAGGACTAGGGAGTCCTAGTAGGACTCCACACTTCTGGCGCGCCCTAAGGGCTGGCCAGCCTCCCCTCCTCCATCCTTTATATACGGGGGCAGGGGGGCACCCCATAGACACAACAATTGATCATTGATCTCTTAGCCGTGTGCGGTGCCCCCTCCACCATATTACACCTCGATAATATCGTAGTGGTGCTTAGGCGAAGCCCTGCGTTGGTAGAACATCATCATTGTCACCATGCCGTCGTGCTGACGAAACTCTCCCTCGACACTCGGCTGGATCGGAGTTCGAGGGACGTCATCGAGCTGAACGTGTGCTGAACTCGGAGGTGCCGTGAGTTCAGTACTTGATCGGTCGGATCGTGAAGACGTACGACTACATCAACCGCGTTGTGTTAACGCTTCCGCTCTCGGTCTACGAGGGTACGTGGACAACACTCTCCCCTCTCGTTGCTATGCATCAACATGATCTTGCGTGTGTGTAGGAATTTTTTTGAAATCACTACGTTCCCCAACAGTAGCGACTCCCAGAGCGGCGATGCGATCCAAGAGCTCATTAAGGGAGGAGAGCTCCATCGGATTCATATGTTCGGCGAGTTCTGAACTGACGTGAAGGTTACGATTGATGACTCGAGAGGTCATCGTCGGCTCTAGCGCCGATGGGGCGGCCATGATAAAGCCGCCGAATCAGAGAGTTTGGCCTACAGCCAGAGCTCCCCCCGAGGTGATGCTATCTTTGACGACGAGACGAGCCATCGGGCCTTGTGGCGACGACACAGAGGAACTCTCAATGAAAGCACCAATGTCGGTGTCAAAACCGTCGGATCTCGGGTAGGGGGTCCCGATCTGTGCGTCAAGGCTGATGGTAACAGGAAACAAGGGACACAATGTTTACCCAGGTTCGGGCCCTCTCGATGGAGGTAAAACCCTATGTCTTGCTTGATTAATATTGAAGATATGGGTAGTACAAGAGTAGATCTACCACGAGATCGTAGAGGCTAAACCCTAAGAGCTAGCCTATGATGGTATGAATGTAATTGTGATCGGCCTTCTAAGGACCAACCTCTCCGGTTTATATAGACACCGGAGAGGGCAAGGGTTTACATGGAGTCGGTTACAAGGAAGGAAACGTAATATCGGATCGCCAAGCTTGCCTTCCACGCCAAGGAGAGTTCCATCCGGACACAGGCCGGAGTCTTGGGTCTTGAATCTTCACGCTTCAATAGTCCGGACGTTGTATACAGTCCGGCTGTCCGGATACTCCCTTATCCAGGGCTCCCTCAGTGGGCACGGGTAGCTAATCCGCTCTTCCTCCTTTTGTTCTTCGCTCTCCTCATCATCTTTTTCAGCCAATGAGCTCACAGTTTCATCAATTTCTTCTTCCATAGACTCCTGCAAAATATTAGTCTCTTCTTAGACAACAGAGACTTCCTCAATAAATGCATGAATATCGGAATTGAATTCATAATTCTCATAGCAATATTTAAGTATAGCAAAATTTTCAGATCTGTAAACAGCATCATCAAGATTTTCACACGTTTTAAACAAAGATTCAATCTCATAAGCACCCATAAAAGCAACGGATTCTTCTATTTGTTCCACATCATAGTAATCGTATATACCATTAGCATAAGAAGCCAAGGTTTTATTATCATTAAATTTGCATGAAAAGGAAAGGTGTGGAGCCTTCATCCTAGAGCAACAAGTATAATCATATCTCAAGCATAGTTGACAAGCATACCAACGCAACATATGAATTTGATCCCATAATAGTTTCCCTTTTTGTGTCAGCGATAATCCCTAAAGTATTCACGTTGATCCAACGTGTCCCCCATAACATAATTGAATGGGGTTTTCTCAGGATTATCAAAGTAGTACATAATTTCTTTCACATAATGAGCATCGAGGGTTTTAGGAGGTTCCCCATCTCCATGAGTAGCAAGTAAACCTATTTTTTTTGGTATTTCGTGTTCCATATCCATAACTAAAGATAGAAAACAACTAAGAACATCAAATAAAAATTACTTAGTGATAAAGCAAACAAGCACACACGAGAATATTCACCCCACGCTATGACTCCCCGGCAACGGCGCCAGAAAAAGGTCTTGATAACCCACCAGTGTAGGGGATCAATTGTAGCCTCTTTCGATAAGTAAGAGTTTTGAACCCAACGAGGAGCTAAAGGTAGAACAAATATTCGCTCAAGTTCTATCGACCACCGATACAACTCTACGCACGCTTAACGTTCGCTTTACCTAAAACAAGTATGAAACTAGAAGTACTTTGTAGGTGTTGTTGGATAGGTTTGCAAGATAATAAAGAGCACGTAAATAAAAACTAGGGGCTGTTTAGATAAAGAAACAATAAAGTAAATATAGCGAGTGTGGAAAAGTGGTGGTAGGAGTTGTGAAATTGTCCCTAAGCAATTGACTACTTTACTAGACCGATAGGAAGTTTTATGTGGGAGAGGCATAAGCTAACATACTTTCTCTTCTTGGATCATATGCACTTATGATTGGAACTCTAGCATGCATCCGCAACTACTAAAGATCATTAAGGTAAAACCCAACCATAGCATTAAAGCATCAAGTCCCCTTTATCCCATACGCCACAACCCCCTTACTCGGGTTTATGCTTCTATCACTCAAGCAACCCACTATAAGCGAATCATGAACGTATTGCAACACCCTACAACGGGAATCCCTCACGCTTGTGCGACACGGAGGGCACAATAGGACAGCAACATAACCACAAGCAAATTAAACAAATCATAGCAATTCATCAATCACCGATAGGACAACGAAAATCTACTCAAACATCATAGGATGGCAACACATCATTGGATAATAATATGAAGCATAAAGCACCATGTTCAAGTAGAGGGTACAGCGGGTTGCGGGAGAGTGGACCGCTCAATATAGATGGGGGAAGGTGATGGAGATGTTGGTGAAGATGGCGGCGGTGTTGGTGTAGATCGCGGTGATGATGATGGCCCCTGGCGGCGTTCCGGCGCCACCGGAAGCAAGGGGGAGAGAGCCCCCCTTCTTCTTCTTCTTCCTTGACCTCCTCCCTAGATGGGAGAAGGGTTTCCTCTCTGGTCCTTGGCTCCCATGGTGTGAGAGGGGCGAGAGCCCCTCCGAGATTGGATCTGTCTCTCTGTCTCTCTCTGTTTCTGCGTTCTCCCTGCCTTCTATTTCACCTTTTTTTATATATCCGGAGATCCGTAACTCCGATTGGCTTGAAACCTTCACCCAGATTTTTCTCCGAAAATTAGCTTTCTTGCGGAAAAAGAAGAGCGTCAACTGCCTTACGGGGTGCCCATGAGGGTCAGGGGAGCCCCCTGCCTCGTGGCCCCCTCGGGAACCGTTTCGCGTTGATTCCACTTCCAAAAAATCACATATATTCCAAAAATATTCTCCGTCCGTTTTTATCCCGTTTGGACTCCGTTTGATATGGGGTTTCTGCGAAACATTATAACAAACAGGAACTAGCACTGGGCACTGGATCAATATGTTAGTCCCAAAAATAGTATAAAAAGTTGCCAGAAGTATATGAAATTTGTAGGATATTTGCATGGAACAATCAAAAATTATAGATACGACGGAGACGTATCACCTCCCTAACCAGACGTACAGTTGTCACAGCAACTGGAACTGGTCCAACAAACCCCTTGTCCTCTCCAAGCAACTGGTTCTATCCTACCTCTCTCACCTTAATTACAGTTTGTCCTCGTGAAGTCTGTGCCTGCTTTCCTTATCTGTTTGACTTCACTGTGTGAAGCCTGTTGTCTGTTTGGCTTCATACTATCTTCCATTCTGATCCAATCTACCTAGCTGCTTATAGTCTTCGTGCTTTCACTTCATTGCTTACTTGACTATGGCTTGTCTAGTGTAGTCTACTTTCCGCTGCATGTCAATAGGGTCATTTCTATCGTTTGTCTTCGAAACACCCATGTTTTGAAGACTTTCATAAAAATCACCTATTCACCCCCCTCTAGTCGAATACTAGCACTTTCAATTGGTATCAGAGCAAGGTGCTCCCTTGTTCTGTGTGATTCGGTTTAACCACCTGGAGTTTAGCTATGTCGACTGTAGGGATAATCAAAGTCTCCGATGCGTGCCCTGTCTTTGATGGCACTGATTACCCCTACTGGAAGAATAAGATGCGCATGCATCTTGAAGCCATTGATGTCGATCTCTGGTATGTTGTCAAGAACGGCGTTCCCAAGACTGGTGAAGGTGTCACTCCTGCTGATGTTAAGAAGTTCGTGCAACTGGACTCAACTGCCAAGAACATCAATTGTGGTCATCTGACCAAGGGGCAGTATGGTCGTGTGAGTGCTCTGGAAACTTCAAAGCTGGTTTGGGACTGGCTCTCCAAGGTCAATGAAGGCGTCTCAACATAGAGAGATTCAAGGATTAGTGTTCTTCGCAATCTCTTCAACGGCTTCAAGAGAAATGACAATGAGAATGTCCAGCTCACATTTGATCGCCTCACTGACATCACCAATGAGCTTCATGCACTCGGCGCCACTGAGATCTCCAAGCATGAAATCGTCAAGACACTACTAAGATCTCTCGACAGCTCATTTGACACCCTGGCCCTGATGATTCAAGAGCACCCTGACTTCAAGACTCTCGATCCGTCTGACATACTTGAGAGGCTCAACACACATGAGTTCCAACTAACTGAGAAAAGAGATATCTATGGTCCCAACTATGGCCGTACTCGCGCTTTGAAGGCAAAGACCGTCTCCTTGTCTGAAGAAGAATCTGACTGCAGTTTTGGTGATCCTGAAGACATTGGAAAGGAGCTTGCTATGCTCATGAAGAAGTTCCAGAAGTTCCGCAAGAAGAAAGACTTTAGAAAGTCTTCAAGATCCAGCTCAAGGAATGATGAAGCTTCCTCTCGTGATCACAAGAAGAGAACCTGTCACAAGTGCAAGAAACCTAGTCACTAAATCTCTGAGTGTCCACAGTGGGACAACGAGACAAAGAAGAAGAAGAGCAAGGACTATGATTCTGATGACAAGAAGAAGAAGAAATCCTCAAAGTCGTCTTCCAAGTCTTCGTCAAAGTCTTCTTCACACAAGAAGAGCTCATCTGGCAAGGCTCGTGCTTTTGTTGGCAAGGAGATGGATTCAGAGGAGGAGTCTGCATCAGAGGAGGCAGAGGTGGAGTCCGAAGAGGAATCTGATTCCGGAGTGGCAAGCCTGGCTCTAGCTTCAGCATACGTCGCCAAGTCCATCTTCGACACTAAAGAGAATGGCCTCGTCACCAACGCTGCTGCCAAGGATGAGGATGACTCTGCTCCCACCTACTGCTTCATGGCATGTGGTGCCAAGGGAAACTCACGCGATGCTTGTCGGTGTCAAAACCGGCGGATCTCCAGTAGGGGGTCCCGAACTGTGCGTCTAAGGCTAATGGTAACAGGAGGCGGGGGACACGATGTTTACCCAGGTTCGGGCCCTCTCGATGGAGGTAATACCCTACTTCCTTCTTGATTGATCTTGCTGATATGAGTATTACAAGAGTAGATCTACCACGAGATCGTAGAGGCTAAACCCTAGAATCTAGCCTATCGTTATGATTGTTGTTATCTTCTATCGACTAGCCTGGCCTCGGTTTATATAATGCACCAGAGGCCTAGGATAACAAGAGTCCTAGCCGAATACGCCGGTGGGGAGGAGTCCTTGTCTTGATCACCAAGTCTTGTGGAATCTTCCTTGTATGCGGCAGCTGTCCGAACTGGCCCATGGGTATACGGCCATGGGGGTCCTCGGCCCAATCCAACTGATCGGGAGACGACGTGGTGAGTACCCCCTGGTCCAGGACACCGTCAATGCTTACTTTCAAACATCAAGTGAAGATGACTCTGAATGTGAATCTAAACCTAGCTACAGAACACTTGCTAAAATTACAACTGAACAAAGAATGCCATGGAACATATTCAAAAACTGTTAGACAAAAGCGATGACCTGTTGGACGCGGAAATGACCCGATCTCAGTCCTTAATTGAAGACATAAAAAATGTTCATGTTAAGTATGAGGAACTTGAAAGTCGTCATGAATCGCTCTCAACATCTCATGAAAAGCTTTCCTATGATTATCTTCAAAGGAAGCAGGAACTTGAGAAATTGAGATCGGCTCATGAAGATCTTCAAATGAAAAACGAGGCACTCCGCGCTCAACAGACCAGTTCCGCTCAGGAAGGATTTGAACCACCATGTCTAAAATGTATTGAGCGTGATAATGCTGTCTCTCTTGCTGAATGTTCAACTGCTACTACTGTTGCAATATCTTCAACTGCTGATGTGGTAACTAACAACTCATCTGAGGATACCACTACTATTGTTGATGAGAATGCCAGGTTGAAGTCATTACTTGAGACAGGGATGTACAAAAGTCTCAAAGGGCATCAGACACTATGTGATGTCCTTAAAAAGCAGATTTTGAACCGAAACCCTAGGAAAGAGTGTGTTGGGTTCAAGAGGAAAATGAATGTTGATGGTTCTTACTGGATGCCTGAGCAGTACCCCAAAACCACATGGGTTGCTGCTGAGGGACCTTCAGTAGATCCATCTACCTTATCTGGCTTCACTAGTGCTAACCCAATTACCATTGATGAATCCTTTGATGCAAACTATAAACTGTTCAGGAATCAGAATGGTGAAGTGTTTGCCAGGTATATTGGTGCTAACTGCAGGAATGGACCACCTCTTAAGAAGATCTGGGTACCCAAAAGGTGTCTCGAAAGTCTTCCCGTGAATGTCGTTACGGCACCATCTGGGAAGAAGACAAACCCCAGACCAAAGGCTTCGTATGGTCCGAAGGCTTCATACAAACAGAGGACCCACGTGAGTCACCCTAACGCCAATGTTTTACAGGGAAATCATACTCGGACCTTTGAATATGAGCGTGTTTCATCAAACCGCTATGTTCATAAGTCTAAGAACTTTTTTCCTTATTCATATGAGTATTATTCTCCTCCTGCAAGGCTATTTGCTAGGGCTTCAAAGCCGAAGTTCTCAGATGCTGCACTTAGACTCATTGCTTCTAAGCCACCCCTGAAAATGTGGGTGGTTAAGAAAACTTAACTCTCTTTTGCAGGGAAAGGTCTCTAGCCGAAAATCAAAGGCGTCTGATGCTTATGCTGGGGACCTTAAACATCTTGTGGGGCGCAAGATAAAATGCCCAAATGGTCTTACTATGTATTTTGTTCCTGATTCGCTTGCCAGTCATCTTATAAGTCCTAACCTGGATCTAAGCTTTGATAATCCGCTTTCTCGTCAAATGTTTATGCTTCACAATACCCTTGGTGAAGCCTATCCTCCTAACTGCACTGTAGGCTATGACACCTCATGCTTCAGAATGGATTATGGATAGTGGCTGCACCAACCGCATGACTGGTGATCGAAGTCTTCTGATGGATTCAACTCTTCGGCCGTCTGATAAGAGTCATATCACATTTGCTGACACTGGTAAAAGTAAGGTATTGGGTCTTGGTAGAGTCGCAATCTCAAAGGATCAGCACATGGATAAAGTGATGCTTGTTGAATCCCTTGGTTTCAACTTAATCTCTATATGAATGCTATGTGATTTGAATATGATTGTGATATTTGGAAAATATCGTTGCCTTGTCCTTATGGAATCTGACAAATCTCTAGTCTTTGAAGGGTATCGAAAAGATGATTTGTATATGGTAGATTTCTCAGCAGGACCACAGCTAGCCACATGTTTTCTAGCAAAAGCTTCAGAGTGCTGTCTTTGGCATTGGAGGCTAGGACATGCGGGCATGAGGAACTTGTACACTCTCGCAAAGAAGAAGCACGTCGTGGGCATCAAAGGCGTCAAGTTCAAGAAAGATCATCTGTGTGGCGCCTGTGAAGCTGGGAAGATGACTAGGGCCAAGCATCCCTCGAAGACAATCATGAAAACATCTCAACCCTTTGAGCTGCTTCACATGGACTTATTCGGGCCTACTCATTACTCTACTCTTACTACCACTTCTTGTCTCTATGGTTTCGTTATTGTTGATGATTACTCAACATATACCTGGGTGCATATAATTCTCTATAAGAATGAAGTGCAGGATGTCTTCAGACGCTTCGCCAATCGTGCCATGACAAACTACGGTGTCAAGATCAAGCACATCAGAAGTGACAACGACACATAATTCAAGAACACCGGCCTCGACACTTACCTTGATACGCTTGGCATCACTCATTAGTTTTCTGCTCCCTACACACCTCAGCAGAATGGCATCATGGAGCGCAAGAACAGAACCCTCATCGAGATGGCCCGGACGATGCTAGATGAGTATAAGACTCCAAGAAAGTTCTGGCCTGAAGCCATTGACACTGCATGCCACATCATCAATCGAGTTTATCTTCACAAGCTTCTGAAAAAGACATCATATGAGCTGCTCACTGGTAAGAAGCCAAACGTTAGTTACTTTAGAGTATTTGGTGCTAGGTGCTGGATCAAGGATCCACATCACACTCCAAAATTTGCACCGAAAGCACATGAAGGTTTTATGCTTGGTTATGGAAAGGACTCGCACTCCTACAGAGTCTTCAACCTCTTTCACTATAAAGTGGTTGAAACTGTGGATGTGCGGTTCGATGAGACTAACGGCTCGCAAAGAGAGCACCTGCCAGATGTGCTAGATGAAGTTCCTCCTAGTGAATCTATCAAGCTCATGGGTACTGGAGAGATCATACCGTCCGAACCATAGGCAGAATATGTACTCATCATTGCACCAAGTCAACCTGACGACAATGCTCAGCCTGAAGTCAATGCTGAAGCTGAAGACAATGATCTGCAAGGGCAAAATCTTCGTCCAGTACATCGCCGTGTTGCAAATGAAGTACAGATTGAGAAGATCATTGACAGCATCAATGCACCTGGTCCACTCGCTCGTTCAAGAGCAACACAACTGACAAATTTCTGTGGGCACTTTGCATTTGTCTCAATATCTGAACCCAAGAAAGTTGATGAAGCCTTCATGGAACCTGAATGGATTCAAGCCATGCAAGAAGAGCTTCATCAGTTTGAGCTGAACAATGTCTGGGAACTAGTCAAGCGTCCTGATCCTTGCAAGCATAATATCATAGGCACCAAATGGATCTATCGCAACAAACAAGATGAATATGGTCAAGTTGTCAGAAACAAGGCTCGTCTGGTTGCTCAAGGCTACACTCAAATTGAAGGGATTAACTTCGATGAAACATTTGCTCCCATGGGAAGACTTGAAGCCATTCGCATACTGCTTGCATATGCCAACCATCACAATATCCTTCTGTACCAAATGGATGTGAAGAGTGCCTTTCTCAATGGCAAGATTGAAGAAGAAGTGTATGTTGCACAACCACCTGGCTTTGAAGATCCAAAACATCCTGATATGGCGTAAAAGCTCAACAAGGCACTGTATGGCCTCAAACAAGCTCCTCGCGCTTGGTATGACACGCTCAAAGACTTCTTGAAGAGCAAAGGCTTCAAACCTAGTTCACTAGATCCAACACTCTTCACGAAGTCATACGACGGTGAACTGTTTGTGTGCCAAATCTATGTGGATGACATTATCTTTGGCTGCACTGACAAGAGATACAGCGATGAGTTTGGGTACATGATGCGAGAGCAATATCAGATGTCCATGATGGGTGAGCTGAAGTTCTTCGTTGGTCTTCAAATCCGTCAACATAGAAATGACATCTTCATATCTCAAGAGAAATACCTCAAAGACTGCCTGAAGAAGTTTGGAATGCAAGACTGCAAAGGATACACGACGCCAATGCCAACCAAAAGTCATCTGGGTCCTGACGACAATGGTAAAGAGTTCGATCAAAAGGTATACCGCTCCATGATTGGTTCCTTACTTTACTTATGTGCATCTAGGCCAGATATAATGCTTAGCGTTTGCATGTGTGCCCGATTCCAAGCGGCACCAAAGGAGTCGCATCACCTAGCGGTGAAGCGAATTCTTCGACATTTGACTTACACCCCAACGATAGGATTATGGTATCCAAAGGGCTCAACATTTGATCTGATTGGGTATTCTGATGCTGATTATGCTGGTGACAAGGTTGATCACAAGTCCACCTCAGGAACATGTCATTTTCTCGGTCGATCACTTGTCTGTTGGTCTTCAAAGAAGCAGAACTGTGTGCCACTCTCCACTGCTGAATCTGAGTACATTGCTGCTGGATCATGCTGTGCTCAGCTTCTGTGGATGAAGCAGACTCTCAAGGATTATGGCATCAACATGAAGAATGTGCCACTCTTCTGTGACAATGAAAGCGCCATCAAGCTTTCCAAGAATCCAGTTCAGCACTCGAAGACAAAGCACATTCAGATCCTTCATCACTTTCTCAGAGATCATGTCAACAAGGAAGACATTGATATCATTCACGTCAACACCGAAGAGCAATTGGCTGATATCTTCACTAAGCCCTTGGATGAGAAAAGGTTTTGCAAGTGGCGGTGTGAGCTAAATATCTTAGAATCCTCGAATGTCTTGTGAATGGACACGCATCCTAACGCTTATGCATGTTGACGACTTAGATGTGCAACACACGAAGTAACGTATATCTTTGATTAATGAAGACTTACCTTCTGCGTGTGAATACATTAATGTGGAATTTGACTTCGGAGTGCCACGATAATTGTGCGCCGTGTCTGGGTCTAATACTTCCTATACGGTGGGTAACGCCACCACCAAATTTTTATTGAAGTGTTTCTCTTGGCGTTACAATTGCAAAGTCTTCGCATTTGGATTGTCTTCAACATGAATTTATCTTCTTGATTTATCTTCCATGTGATTTGGTTCATATATATATATATATATATATATATATATATATTTGTGTTCTGTCCTCTACAGCCTTCACTTATAGCTATGTCTTCACTCTTGAATCTTTTGATCTAAGTGATTGTGATCGAACCCTAACCTGTTCTATGCTTCTAACTCAACTCTATTTGTCCAAATCATATGCATTCTATTGAAGCCTGTCGATTGTCTTCTTTGAGTCCTTGCCAGCAGATGACAATCTGACAAACATTTAATCTATTTTTAATGATGCATCCTTATTGCCTGAAAACCGGAGAAGCCGGAACGACCACCCGACAATCCAGGCGTGCATGGGAACATGGGACAACTTCCAATGTGTTGCATGTTTGCCACGTGTCCGTCAGATGTGAACCGCCAGGGGCACCCGAGTAATTGTGCTATGCTGTCCCTTTACTTATAAATACACATCACATCGCGGTCAAAAAAATCCTTCTTCCACCTCCACACCTCGCTCAAAACCCTAGCGCCTCCGCTAGCTCTTGACGACGCCGGCGACGAAGCACTTAGCTGCCGCGACCTCACCGACGCTGTCCTCACGCCGGCCGCGGACCTCGTCTCCTCCGCCGCTGTCGTAGGTGTCTTCTGTCGTCAAGTTAGGGCACGGGAGATTGAACTGCTCGGCCTCCTACTCCGTTCCGTCTAGCAGTTCTTCATGTGGTAATTAAAACTTCCTTTTTACTGCCTTTTTGATCTGATAGATTCATCCTTCTCTGCCAAAAGTGGTTTCTATGCTTACAAAGTTGAATCTATCATGTTCTGCATCTCATATTATGCCTAGTATATTCACTTATGCTTCACTACAAGTTAGATTCCTCACTTGTACCTATTCTTGGATTCGTACAAATCTGGAACCAACTCTCAACAAATAAGTGAATGTCGTCGCGTTATGAGGTCAATATCTTCAAACTGATTTATCTTCAAAATCTTCCGAGAATGCATATGACCTCTTCCCCTTCCCTCGCACCTCTAATGCTGTCACAGGTACATCTCCGTGGGAGAATCCCTTGGTTCTCATAGTCTGCATTCATTTGTAGAATTCTTACAGAGTCACATCAATTCTCCTGAAGCCAGTTCCTGTCTGACCAGCCATCAGAAGCCTTTGCAAGTTCTGAAGCCATTCAGTTTAAGCTTCATGGCAACATAAAAGTCAGCTAGAAAGGGCGGCAGACAGCGCTGTGGGAATACATCCAAAGATTTGCCACTAGATCTGCATGAAATGTACAAGACAGACCCTAAAGAAACCTATGGTGAACGCTAAACTCGAATCCAATGGATTCGAAGATATTGGGCTGAGGAATGGTTTAAGTACAGATTTTTCACTGCTGAGTATGCTGAGAAGAATGCCATCAAGCAACCTTGGGGAGATATATTATACAAAAATCTTCCACCCGAGTCCCTTTCTGAGGCTATGGATCAAGGCTTCTACCCGTGCATGGTTCGCGGACCGCAGCCAGCGAATGCTGACCCATCTTCTCTGCTATGATGTCGTGAAGACAATCTGTTCAAGCGCAACTTCAAGTTTGCCAAGGATTCTGCTGTGAAGAAAAAGAAAGACTATGGCCTCAACTTCAACCCTGGCCCCTCCGCTCCCAGATCTGATGGAACACGTGAAGCCAATGAAAACAGAATCGGCCCCTTCGACAACCTCGAAGGCCTCATCACTCACATTGCAGTTCAAGGGGCTGCTGTGGATCACTCAGCCGATGACGCAGATTCTGATGAAGCGCCAGCTCCTCCTAAGCCACAGAAGCAGAAGAAAACTAAGGCTTCAAAACCCTCTGTTGCACCAAAAGTTTCATGTGTGAAGCCACGGGCAACTGCCTCTCCTGCATCTAGTATGCAATCTGAAGATCTCTCTCGCATCTCCAAGAAGACGGAGAAGTCTATTCAGATGAAGCCCATTCCGAGTTCTGGTCAAGCACTGACCCCAGCTGCCGTTCTGAGGAATGAGAATGAAACCATTGATCTGTCCAGTGACGATGATCTTGGTGAAGATGCTCTTGAGCTGCTGATAAAGAGCAAACAAGAGGCGGAAATATTCAACGATTTGCCCCTTTTTGATGTGGACATCCTAAATAACTTCATTGATGAGTGGTTTGCCAATCCGGATCTCAGCATTGATGATCTTCAACTTCCCATTGGCATCAGTGTCACTTTCCATAGTGCCATTGCAAATGAGCTTGCTCTGGCTCGGAAGATAGTTGAGCTGAAGAACAAGATTGACTATGAAAAGGCTCAGTTCAAGAAGCACATGGCCAAGTTCAATGTCACTGATGTTCAGAACTTCAAGACGCTGCTGCATGATCTCAAGGAAGCATTTCACAAGAAACGTGAAGAAGCTAAAGGTTCAAGAGAGCGGATGAAACACCTCGCTGCTAAATGTGTTCAGGCTCACAATGAAGCTGAAAACCGCAAAGCTCTTGGGCGTCCAGGCATCGACCCCAAGATTGCTGCCAAAAATAAGAAGCCAACTGTGACCCAAGCTGAAGCGTCAGGACAGGAAGCACCTCACATTGTCTTCCCTGCCAGCATGACAGGCTCGAAGCCTAGGTCCTCAATGTTGCTTCAGAACTAAAGAAGACAAGGGCAGCCAAGGCCGAAGCCAGGAAACGCAAGAACAAGAATGTCTCTGATGATGCTCCACTGACCAAGAAGCGGAAGACAAAGTCTTCGAAGAAGAATCGGGCTGCTCCTTCAGAGCCCCTTCTTGTCGAGCCCCTCTCAGTTGCTCGTCCCGCATCCTCCCACCAAGAGCGTCAACTAGTACTTCACGAGCCTGCTTTCAAAGAGGCTCCTGAAGCTGAAGAAATTCCAGCTGTTTTCCCCACCGCAGCTGAAGACATTGGTCCCCAAGACAATGTAGAAGATGATGTAGTTCTTCCTCAGATTGAGCACCAAAAGGTATCATCGCCAGTTCTCACGAAAAGTGAAATCATCAGCATTGGTCGTCCTTTGACGCCAGTTGCTGAGGATGCATCGTGGGCTGATCGCCCTTGATACGTCTCCGTCGTATCTATAATTTTTGATTGTTCCATGCCAATATTCTTCAACTTTCATATACTTTTGGCAACTTTTTATACTATTTTTGGGACTAACATATTGATCCAATGCCCAGTGCCAGTTCCTGTTTGTTGCATGTTTTATGTTTCGCAGAAACCCCATATCAAACGGAGTCCAAACGGGATAAAAACGGACAGAGAATTATTTTGGAATTTTTGTGATTTTTGGGAAGTAAAATCAACGCGAGACGGTGCCCGAGGGAGCCAGGAGATAGGGGGGCGCGCCCTGGACTCTACTGCCCCCCGTAAGGCGGTTGACGCTCTTATTTTTCCGCAAGAAAGCTAATTTTATGAGAAAGATCTGGGCGAAAGATTCACCCCAATCGGAGTTACGGATCTCCGGATATAAAAGAAACGGTGAAGGGGCAGAATCAAAAAAGCGCAGAAACAGAGAGATAGATGCAATCTCGGAGGGGCTCTCGCCCCTCCCAAGCCATGGGAGCCAAGGACCAGAGGGGAAACCCTTCTCCCATCTAGGGAGGAGGTCAAGGAAGAAGAAGAAGAAGGGGGCCTCTCTCCCCCTTGCTTCCGGTGGCGCCGGAGCGCTGCCGGGGGCCATCACCATCACCGCGATCTTCACCAACACCGCCGTCATCTTCACCAACATCTCCATCACCTTCCCCCTTCTATATTCAGCGGTCCACTCTCCCGCAACCCGCTGTACCCTCTACTTGAACATGGTGCTTTATGCTTCATATTATTTTCCAATGATGTGTTGCCATCCTATGATGTCTGAGTAGATTTTCATTGTCCTATCGGTGGTTGATGAATTGCTATGATTGGTTTGAGTTGCATGTTTTATTATTGGTGCTGTCCTATGGTGCTCTCCGTGTCGCGCAAGCGTGAGGGATCCCCGCTGTAGGGTTTGCAATATGTTCATGATTTGCTTATGGTGGGTGGCGTGACTGACAGAAGCACAGACCCGAGTAAGTAGGTTGTTTGCGTATGGGATAAAGGGGACTTGATACTTTAATGCTATGGTTGGGTTTTACCTTAATGAATCTTTAGTAGTTGCGGATGCTTGCTAGAGTTCCAATCATAAGTGCATATGATCCAAGAAGAGAAAGTATGTTAGCTTATGCCTCTCCCTCAAATAGAATTGCAATAGTGATTATCGGTCTAGTAACGTAGTCAATTGCTTAGGGACAATTTCACAACTCCTACCACCACTTTTCCACACTCGCTATATTTACTTTATTGCATCTTTATCTAAACAGCGCCTACTTTTTATTTACGTGTTCTTTATTATCTTGCAAACCTATTTTATCACACCTACAAGGTACTTCTAGTTTCATACTTGTGCTAGGTAAAGCGAACGTCAAGCGTGCGTAGAGTCGTATCAGTGGCCGATAGGACTTGAGAGAGTATTTGTTCTACCTTTAGCTCCTCGTTGGGTTCGACACTCTTACTTATCGAAAGAGGCTACAACTATCCTGTATACTTGCGGGTTATCAAGACCTTTTTCTGGCGCCGTTGCCGGGGAGTCATAGCGTGGGGTGAATATTCTCGTGTGTGCTTGTTTGCTTTATCACTAAGTAATTTTTATTTGCTGTTTTTTTGAAAGGTGAACGACAGTGGGAGAGGCTCCCACTGACTTTGTATTACTCACAAAGGAACAGTTACATATGTGTTACAATGGGTTTTTGGGGCCCCCCGGCCATGTAAGCTAGCTACAACACTAGTGACCCAAATTTACAATGTAGCTAGATAGGTGATGACCCACAAGTATAGGGGATCTATCGTAGTCCTTTCGATAAGTAAGAGTGTCGAACCCAACGAGGAGCAGAAGGAAATGATAAGCGGTTTTCAGCAAGGTATTCTCTGCAAGTACTGAAATAAGTGGTAACAGATAGTTTTGTGATAGGATAATTTGTAACGAGCAACAAGTAACAAAAGTAAATAAAGTGCAGCAAGGTGGCCCAATCCTTTTTGTAGCAAAGGACAAGCCTGGACAAACTCTTATAATAGGAAAAGCACTCCCGAGGACACATGGGAATATCATCAAGCTAGTTTTCATCACGTTCATATGATTCGCGTTCGGTACTTTGATAATTTGATATGTCGGTGGACCGGTGCTTGGGTGCTGTTCTTACTTGAACAAGCATCCCACTTATGATTAACCTCTATTGCAAGCATCCGCAACTACATCAAAAGTATTAAGGTAAACCTAACCATAGCATGAAACATATGGATCCAAATCAGCCCCTTACGAAGCAACGCATAAACTAGGGTTTAAGCTTCTGTCACTCTAGCAACCCATCATCTACTTATTACTTCCCAATGCCTTCCTCTAGGCCCAAATAATGGTGAAGTGTTATGTAGTCGACGTTCACATAACACCACTAGAGGCTAGACAACATGCATCTCATCAAAATATCGAACGAATACCAAATCCACATGACTACTAATAGCAAGACTTCTCCCATGTCCTCAGGAACAAACGTAACTACTCACAAAGTGTTGGGGATATTACTACTGGGCGTAAACCGGCCACCAGAGGCCGGGTTAACTTCATCAGTAGTTCATTATGCTTGAAGCCCGTGAAGTCAGATGGTGAGGATATGTAAGGGCCCAAGGCCCAGAACCGGTTTAAAGCCTATAGTTGTAAACCGGTATTAATATGTAACTTGTAGTGTAAGGTAGAAAGAACAGAGACCGAGCCGGACACGTTTATGAGCCGGCCTCGGGACTCTGTAAACCGACGGGCGTCAACCCATGTATATAAGGGGACGACCCGACGGCGGTTCAGGAAAACAGAGAACAACTCGAGACTTAGGCGAAGCTTATCGACTCCCTGGTCATCGAAACCCATCAATCCCATCACAACTAGACGTAGGCTTTTACCTTCATCGAAGGGGCCGAACTAGTATAAACTCTCTTGCGTCCCTTGTCCGCTTTAACCCCTTCGAGTTAACCCGTAGCGATGGCTCCACGACTAAGTCCTTTCAAGAGGACATCTGCCGTGACAAAACCACGATAGTTGGCGCCCACCGTGGGGCTATCGCACGATGGTTTCAATTTCTTGGAGGGCAGCTTCTAAGGACTCAAGGGTTATGCTGTGGGCCGGATGACTAAGAGTCGTCGCGGCAAGCTCTACATCGACGATGCAGGGTGGGGCCCCGAGGCCAGCTCAATCGAGTACGGGTACCGGGTCCCCTTTGGTGGCATACATGTTTTCATCGGCAAGATTGGTGAACCGGGCCATGAGCCGGACATCTGCACCGACCTCGTCGAAACGGCTCAGCGTGCACGATCTGCCCAGGTCAAGCCGACCGTGAAGCGTGCCTTCGTGGGAGTCATCCATGGAGGGGAATACGAGGATAGATCGGAATCTGGTGGCGAGACCGTCGTTTATTCCAGCGACGAGTCATCGACCGGAGAGACCGAGTCATGATATCAATTACCAGATGGCCGGATTGGGGGCTGTTCCGATGGCGACAGTATTCCGGACCCCTCGGATCCGCCAAACCGGGTCAGAATATTCATGGCCGGTACACAGGCGGCGATCCACTCTTCGACCGCGGCAGCAATGATCTCCGGATCAGCAGCGGCGACGGCGGCTGGGGTAGGAGGCCCTGTGTGGCCGCCGGCTCAAATTTTATCCGATCTATTTGATACATTGGCTACGCTCATGGCGGAGGCTAACCCGACGGATCAGGATGCCCACAACGCGGAAATTGCAAAGATAAAGGATCAGATCACCCAAGCCAAGGCCGATTTGGCAGCTGAAGATGTCAGGATGACCGCAGAGCGGGCCGCTTTAGATGCACAGGCTTACCGGTTTATGCTGGATTAGAACGCATCGCATGAGGTCCTAAAGAGAAAGCACCGGTCTCGCCTTCCTCTGGTCTATGATCCTCAAAACCTCTTCAGCACACCCGGGGCAGGGCCCAGAAACCCACCATGGTTGAACCGGGGGGAGGCACCTGTAGCGGGGGCGCCGGTTCAGCCCCGTTTGATGGATCCGCCTCGCCAGAACAACGTTGTGAGGTAGCCTGTCCCAACGCCGCCGGGTCATTATTCTACTCCAATGGACAATCTCGTTGATGCCGCTTCACGACTAGAGGCCATCCCAATTGGAGGTGATTCTCCGACGGCGGTGGAGACACGCCGGGTTAAGGAGCTCCTGCGGACAGCCTTGATTCAACAGGAGGCTTATTCATACAGTCGCGACCGGATTCATTCAACCCCCCGTCCAAGCCGAAGTTACAGCAGGCGTGTGGAAGAACCGGCCGTGTCAAGCAACGCACGGAACCGTGAACCGCCCCGTGGCAACAACCTGGCAGGTGGCGCTGGTGATGCTCAGGAGGTGGTAGACCGGGCCCGAGCGCGCTGGGAGGCCGAGTTAGCAGTGCAGCAGGAGGCTCGCCAGCTTACTCCGGTTCGTCCAGCCACATCAGTCGAGCCAGGAGTTACCTCTAGTTCTTTGGGGGTGCCATGCCTTGTCCCAGCATTACGCAATGTGGGCCTGCCCAAGGATTTTAAGGGCCCGCGTAAGGTGCCAAATTACACTGCCGATTTATCTCCAGAAATATGGGTGGAAAGCTATGAGATGGCCATGGAGATGCTCGATGTGGATGATGCAGCGTGTGCGAAGTACTTTACCATGATGCTGGAAGGAACGACCCGTACTTGGTTAAAAAGTTTACCGGCTAACTCTATCAGTTATTGGGCCGAGTTGAGGGCCTGGTTTATCCATAATTTTAAGGATACATGCAAGCAGCCTATGTCGATAGTAGACTTGGCTGCCTGTGTCCAGGAGGAAGGAGAGTCAACAACCCGTTGGGTGCGCCGGGTCTCGAAAATTTTGCATTCGTCAGACCGCATCAATGCTGATACTGCAGTTCTAACCTTGGAAGGCAATTGCCGGTTTGAACCTCTGAAGTTGAAATTGGGGCAGTTAAAGCGCCATTGCAATGATATGGGCACCCTCATGGCTGTGTTAGTGAAGTATGCCGATTTTGATAGTACCAAGGATCCCGAGTCTGATGATGATAAGGCAGGGAAGGGAAAAAAGAGCGGCATTGCCAAAGCACAGCATTACAACCCAGCGGGGCATGGAAACGGCGGCAAACGCAAAGCGGATAGTAGCATGGACTTTGTCGCTAATACCAGCACGCAGGACAAGGGCCAGTGACGAAAGGGTAAACCGCCCAAGGGAACCATAACCGTCCATGGAAGCCGCAAGATTGCTCTGGAGTGTGAAGAAGGTGATGCGGCCTATGCTGAGTCGGTTTGTGCTACCGAAGAGTTGAAGTTTTATAAAGATAATGTTGATCCAACAGATATGACTTCATTGAAGAAGCCAACCACAGAGCATGATCCGGCCCTGAAATTTAAATCGGTTGCTGAGACTAAGCTTGTTGACTTCGTACCTGGCGATTCCTCCAAGCAGTTCAGTATTAGTGCAAATTTGGATCCGAAATAGGAAAGCGCGCTCATCGAGTTCATCCGTGAGAATTGGGACATCTTTGCGTGGAAGCCTTCTGACATGCCAGGTGTACCGAGAGAACTCGCTGAGCACACTCTTAACGTTGATCCTAAGTATAAACCGGTGAAACAGTTTCTCCGCCGGTTCAATGAAGAGAGGCGCAAGGCTATTGGAGAGGAAGTAGCCAGGCTCTTAGCGGCTGGATTTATTGTTGAAGTTTTCCATCCTGAATGGTTAGCTAATCCAGTGCTGGTCCTTAAGAAGAACGGCACGTGGCGTATGTGTGTGGACTACACAGATCTCAACAAGGCTTGTCCAACAGATCCTTTTGCCCTCCCCCGTATTGATCAAATTATTGATGCTACAGCGGGTTGTGAGCGTTTGAGTTTTTTGGATGCATATTCTGGTTATCATCAGATTAAAATGGCGGTTAAGGACCAGGAGAAGACGGCCTTCATAACTCCCTTTGGAGCCTTCTGCTATGTGTCTATGCCCTTCGGGCTCAAAAGTGCCCAGGCGACTTATCAAAGGTGCGTGCAAAATTGCCTTCATAAACAAATCGGCCGTAATGTTCATGCCTATGTAGATGATATTGTGGTCAAGTCAAGGAAGAAGGAGACTTTGATTGATGATTTGAAGGAAACCTTTGATAACCTGCGGGTTTACAAGATGATGCTTAATCCGGCCAAATGCCTTTTCGGTGTACCGACAGGCAAGTTATTGGGCTTTCTGGTATCTAACAGGGGCATTGAGGCTAATCCGGAAAAGATCACAGCCATCACCTCCTTGGCTAAACCGCAGTGTATCAATGACGTGCAGTGTTTGGCAGGCCGGATTGCCGCGTTGAGCCGGTTTATCAGCCGCCTCGGCAAGAAGGCGATTCCTTTGTATCAGATGCTGAAGAAAACCGACAGCTTCGTCTGGAGTTCTGCCGCAGATGAGGCGTTTGAGGATTTAAAGCGGCAGCTGGCTAATCCACCGGTTCTCGCCGCTCTGATTGACAAAGAGCCATTGTTGTTGTATGTGGCAGCTAACGCTCGAGCAGTCAGCATGGCTATTGTGGTGGAGCGCAAGGAAGCAGGCAAGGAATATCCGGTTCAACGTCTGGTTTACTATATCAGTGAGGTACTTATTGAACCTAAGCAAAGGTACCCACATTGGCAGAAGTTAGTGTATGGGGTTTTCATGGCAAGCCGGAAGCTTAAGCAGTATTTCCAAGGCCATCCCATCACAGTGGTCAGCTCCGCTCCTTTGGGAGATATAATCCAGAACAGGGAAGCAACTGGTCGGATTGCCAAGTGGGCTATAGAGTTGGGACCTCATGGGTTGAAATACATAAATCGGACGGCGATCATGTCTCAGGCGCTTGTGGATTTCATCAACGATTGGACAGAACTACAAGCACCTGAAGAGAAGCCGGATCACACTTATTGGACTATTCATTTTGATGGGTCCAGGCAATTGGAGGGCTTGGGGGCTGGAGTTGTATTAACTTCCCCACGAGGTGACAAGTTTTGTTATGTTCTTCGTTTAATGTTCCCTTGTACTAACAATGCAGCGGAATATGAAGCCTTACTCCATGGTCTTCGGATGGCTAAGGAGATGAACCTGAGCCGAGTTAAGTGTTTCGGTGACTCGGACCTGGTAGCTCAACAAGTGTCTGCCACTTGGGATTCCAAGGATCCGCTCATGGCAGCATATCGTCGTGAGGTGGATATTGTTGCAGGTCATTTTAAAGGCTATCAGGTGGATCATGTGGACCGACGGAAGAACGAAGCGGCGGACGCTTTGAGCCGGTTGGGTTCTCAACGTAAACCGGTCCCGCCTAATGTCTTCTTGGATGTTCTGTACAACCGTCTGTCAAGCTCCCCAGTGAAGAGGATTTGGCTATTCCTGATCCGGAAGCTCAGTTGGTGGCGTCCCTTCATGTCATCTCGGATTGGACTGTTCCTTACCTGGCGTATATGAACCGGGGCGAGTTACCAGAGGATGAGACTCTGGCCAGGAAGATAATCTGGCGGTCCAAGTCTATGACTATTATCAAGGGAGAATTGCATCATTGCAGTGTGACAGGGGCATTCTAGCGTTGTGTGTCTCCTGAAGAAGGCCGTGAAATTTTGCGTGAAATTCATGAAGGAGACTGTGGTCATCACGCCGGTTCAAAATCTTTGGTGGCCAAAGCGTTTCGTCACGGGTTTTATTGGTTGACGGCTCATGCTGATGCTGAGGACTTGGTTAGACGATGTGATGGCTGTCAGAAGTTCTCAAGACGTGCTTATGTACCCGCTCAAGAATTGACGATGATTCCAATTACTTGGCCGTTTGCAACTTGGGGGCTGGATATGGTTGGGCCTTTCAAAAGATCCAAGGACAAGAAGACCCACCTCTTGGTGGCGGTTGACAAGTTCACAAAATGGGTGGAGGCAGAGCCCGTTAGCAAGTGTGACGCGGCCACGGCGGATCAATTCATCAAAAAGGTGATTTTCCGGTTTGGTTTTCCATATAGCATTATCACGGACAATGGTACCAATCTATCAAAGGGTGCCATGAAGGAGTTCTGTCAACGTGAGCACATTCGGCTTGACGTATCATCAGTGGCTCACCCACAGTCCAACGGTCAAGCAGAGAGGGCCAATCAAGAGATTTTGAGAGGCATCAAACCCCGACTTATGGTTCCTTTGCAGCGAACACCGGGTTGTTGGGTTGAGGAGCTACCTTCAGTGTTATGGAGCATCAACACCACACCCAACAGATCGACCGGTTACACACCATTCTTCATTGTTTATGGAGCGGAGGCGGTTCTTCCCAGTGACATCCGTCATGACTCACCTCGTGTAGCGGCATATGTTGAAGCGGACAACGAGAAAGCACGACAAGACGCTCTTGACCTGTTGGATGAAGAGCGTGACATAGCAGCTGCCCATTCGGTGATTTATCAGCAAGATCTACGTCGCTATCACAGTCGCCGGGTCAGAACCAGAACCTTTCAAGAAGGAGATTTGGTGCTTCGGCTCATCCAGGATCAGACGAATATGCACAAGTTATCCCCACCTTGGGAAGGACCTTTTGTGGTCAGCAAGAATCTACACAACGGGTCATACTACCTCATCGATGTTCGAGAGCGCAAAGACTCACGTAAATCAGAGGAGGAGAAAAACCGGCCGTGGAATATTGGTCATCTTCGGCCTTACTATACTTGAGCTATAGGCTCTACTTATGTACATATTTTTTTTGAGGGAGAACTTATGTACATATTATGACCATGTATATATTATGATCAATACAATAAACCGGAACCTCAGCTAAAGCGGGGTCTCTGTTATTTTTACATCATGTGTGGTTACACGGAGCTTCTGTCTTTAAAGCATCGCCCGGTTTACCCCTTGAGTTAGCTTATCAAAAGCTTTGTATTATATCACTTGGGGGCTTGGTCGTGTCCGAACCATAGCAACACCTTTTGATAGGCGAAAAGCCACAACATCACTTGGGGACTTGGTCACGTCTAAACCATAGTCACGCCTCTTGATCGGCCTAGTGCCATAGCATCACTTGGGGGCTTGGTCGAACCCGAACCATAGCTACGCCTCTTGATCGGCGTAATGCCAACGCATCATTTGGGGACCTGGCTGACTCGAACCATAGCTACGCCTTTTGGGGGCTTGGTCGTGTCTGACCATGGTAATGCCTATTGATCGGCTCAAAGCCTCATTTGCAATTTTTTTTGCCTTTGCTTGAATTCTGTTCTTTCTTTTTTTAAACCATTTCTTTTGTTGCGTTTTCAAACCGACATTATTAACCGGTTCGACTGTCAATTACAAGTTGACGGAATACGGTCAAACCCTAATCCGGAGATTACCTGCCCGGTTTGATTTTCTGTTACCATCCTATTATGGAGTAAACCGGTGTTTATCATCACCCGGAACGGTTTACATTGTAAATCGATCTTATATTAATAGGAGCTGTTTTCTCCTCCAAGGTTTGGGTTATCAGCCCAGCTACAAGGTTGACCAGCCAACATCGTGCCCGACGGTGGCAGGTATGGTATATTTCCATATTTGGTTATATATTCTAATCTAAAGTTATCATCTTTAGTTTTATATATACATGGGTGTTGTGACCCGCCCGGTGGTAAACCGCCAGGGCGTGTTAAGCTTCTTGACTGCAGAAACGGTTTTGATAAACATGCATCAAACAAGCATCAGTTGAAGATAAATATGCACGAAGGCATACCAGACCAAGTGTATGAACTAGCCTATTACAAGGCGTTCCAGTGCCCAAAAAGATCATTGTTTTTTACATGTCACAACATGCAATAGTTTAAACCGGCCTCCGGTTTACGCTTGGTCGCGGGCCTGACCTGATGGTTGTGGATCATCTCGTGCCAGTTCAGCTTCTTCCTCCCTACCCAGTGGCTGGAAATCAACAGTTGCCCAGTCGATTCCAGTTAATGCTTGAAACACAGCTTCATCACTGATCGGCAGCGACGGTTCAATATCAGGAGCGTAAGTATGCTTACGGATTGGTGGTATAAGGTTCTCAGCCTCAGGAACTGGTGCAGCAACTCGCTTGTTTTGATTGTCATATTGGGCTTGATAGTAGGACAGATCCGCCTCTTCAACCAGTTGACATGCCAGAGGGCGCACTTCCCGGTTTATGGTTCGAAGATCATTTTCATCAAATTCTGTCCCGTCCTCCTTCAAGCTGGGATAACCTTGGGCCGCTTCAACAGGACAAAGTTTGGCACCCACGCTTTTGCCCGGATTAGGGCGTTCAAAGCACCCGTTCTACCAGCAGATTTCTTCAGCTCTTCAACCCGGGCAGGGAGCATTGATAACCTTTCAAGGGTATCTTTGTTCAAAGTGGGCGGCGGATTGTTGTGGGAAGCAGTATAGATGATCCGTTGGGCACCAGAGTACAGTTGCTCTATCAGAGTGTAGGCATCTTTTAACTTCTTCTGCACATCCGATCCCAAGTGGCCAATACGAGTTCCCGTATCATTACAAGGATTAGTCAATCGGTAGCTACATCAGAAGTTTTGCTCAATTCGGGAAAACAAGGATACTTACCAAACACAGCTGCAGTCATGGCATGAACCTGTCGCTTCACACTGGTCAATTCATCCACCACCGGTTTAAGAGCGGCTTCTACTTTTTCAGCTCTTTGCACTAAAGCGGATTTCTCAGTCGCCCAATCTGCCCGCTCTTTGTTGAAATCTACTTTGAGTTTCTCCATAGCGCTTAAAGCGCTGGTCAGTTCTTCCTTTGCCTTGGAGGCTTCTGCTTGTTGCAATTTCAGGTTCTCCTGTAGGTCGGCGGTTTGATTCTCTCTTTTGCGCAGATCAGCCTGCACAGAGGTAGTTACATGATGAAATGACAGTACAAATTTGAAGTACCAACCACATAACAAGTTATGCCCTTGGTACTTGGGGGCTAATGCATATTTGCTCTTCATCATAAAGTTTCTACAAAAGTCCCAAGCTCAATACAAGTATTCAACTTGGCACTTGGGGGCTAACGCATATTTGCTTTTCATCATACAGTTTCTACAAAAGTCTCAAGCTCAATACAAGTATTCAACTTGATACTTGGGGGCTAATGGCTATTTATTCAAAGACGGCTGATACAGAAATCCTCTTTTATAAAGTTAAACCGGCCCTTATGGGTTATGTCAGCAAGGTTAAAGATGCAATTGAGGTTCACATTGAATACTTACTACAAAGTCCCGGTTTAAGTTGGTATCTTAAACCGTCACTTGGGGGCTATTGGAGTTCATAAGTTATGAAATGATACAAGAAGAAAAGCATACAGGAAATTACCTCATATTTTTCCTTCATCATGTTGACCAGACCAGCCTCATAATCATGACTGGTGTACAGCCGGTTCAGATAGCTAGAATGGAGATCTTGAGCATTCAGAGTGGCATATGTTGACAAATCAGCATTCCATTTGCCTTTTTCAATTGCAGAGAATTCCTCTTTGGCAGTGTGTTTTGATAAAGCAATAGGAATACTTGGTTCAGTATAGCCAAAGCCAGTAATCAGAACATCATCATCTTTCTTCTTGGTAGCTCGTACTGGAGTGGCCGGTTTGTCAGTATCCTTGCTGGGCTTGCCGATTTGTCAGTCCGGGTAGGACTGGTCGGCTGTTCAGCATGGCCGGTGATGTCAATTTCTGCCTGGTCAGTAACAAAGTCTTGATCTTGAGGCGGTGGGTCGTTCAACATATCGTCAACATTAGCCTCTTCAGGATCTGGGATCTTCTCCGGATTAGCAGCCACATTTTCATCAGTTGGGGTGTTCAACCGAGCCTTCTTGCTTGGTCTGGGCTTGGCACTGAAAAAGTAAGTTATGAAAGTCAGTATAGCATATAAAGAACATTTCAAGGATAACGAAAGTATATAACTTACCCAATAACCGTCTTGAGGGGTGGAAGCTTGGTAGCTGACGACTCGCCAGATGATGAATGAGAAGTGCCCTGATAATTTGAATCGCACGGATTAAGAGGTTGACGAACACAGCCCGCTTTAGGGTGTGAAGTATTAAGTGAATAAGAGACCTCTGATCGGCGTTTCCGAACCGTGCTGTTCGGTAAACCGGCGCAGGTAACTACCTGGCCGCTATGTCGGGTTGTGCGGCGTGCTTCGTGCTGTTGTGTCTTCACAAGAAAGTTCGGATCCAAGTAAGCAAGAGGATGGGAAAATTTAACTTTCCGGTTTGCTCGACGGGATTTTAGTGAAGACAAAGGGTTTGAATCGGAGGAAAGAATGATTACCTCTACGGTATCAGCATGACTGACTTCAGCGTTGTCCTGGCAATAATCGTCATCAATAAGGCGTATGAAAAATGAACCAATTGAGTCAAGTTCTACCTCAAAATCCGGGTTACTCACATCATCATCAGCCGGTGGATCAGAGGAAGCAGTGCTTCTCTTCCGGTTGGCAGGTCTTTTCACCACTTTGATCTTTTGGCGGGTTGGCTTCACCGGTTTGTCTTGCGGGGGTTTCTTGTTCCAGAACAGATCATCGCCCTGTCAACAGATTATCACATTTTCTTAGAGTATTTGGACAGAAGCAATTTCAGATAAAGTATATGGTATGATTCTTACAGCTGGCGGTTTGTTGACGGTGTAGAAAGGAAGAAGGCCGGTTTGAGCACAAGCAGCCTCCATTTCATTTAACATCTGTTTTACAGCTTCAGTAACCTCATCATCAGTCAGTTGAATATTAATGTGCCTTTGAGCATTATTCAACTCCCCTGTGTACTCACACATCAAACCGGGGCGTTGGCTCAAGGGCAAAACGCTCCATCTTATCCAGCAGCGTGCAAAATCAACTCCTGTCAACCCGTTCGCCATGAAAGCCCTAAGCTTGGATAGTTGAGGAGCATATTTGATTCTTTCTTGAGCAGTTAGCCTTTGAGGAAAAGGGTGTGTGTTGCTCAGACGTTCAGGACGGTAACCCGGCAAGGGGTTTTCATCAGCTGGAGACGTGTCCTTGCAGTAAAACCAGGTCTGGTTCTACTCTTTGGGATGACTGTGGAGATTGGCGTGAGGGAAGGTGACTTCTTTCCTTTTCTGAATCGCCATCCCGCCCTGTTCTGTGTTAGGTCCATCCTTGATATTCTGTGCGATGGTTCAGATGAAAGTAATCCCTGAATAGCTCTACTGAAGGTGCCTCTTGAAGATAAACCTCACAAAACACTTGAAAGTGGCAGATGTTGGTGACAGAGTTAGGGCCAATGTCTTGTGGGTGCAGTTGAAAGTTGGCCAGTACATCCCGGAAGAATTTTGAACCGGGAGGTTTGAAACCCCGGCTTAGGTGATCAGCAAAAACAACAACTTCTCCGTCTTCAGGAGTAGGAGGACATTCGGGGCCAGGGACCCTCCAGTGAATGACATCTTTCTTACTTAAAGCGCCCGTTTGGACCAGGTTGTTCAACTGTTCCTCTGTTACTCGAGAAGGGACCCAGTTGCATTCATACACTTGCTTGGCCATGACACGGAATGATCTACAACATGACAGTTACCGGTTTAAGGGTTACAATGAACAACTATGCAGCGATTCAAGGATATAAGCATGCTGTTAGACTGGAGTTGTCAATGTTAAACCGGAGTTTATTACATAAAGGATACAGGCGGAAATATATTGGCGGTTTAACAAGGGGACTAATGGTGTATACCGGTTTGTCATTTTTTGCTACAAAGTTAAACCACCTAGTCTGACGTTGAAGATTTAAGTCTGCAGATATGTAAGTGAAGGAGAAACAGGTTTCACGTCTTTGTATTATAATTTTGGATCTGCCGCATATCAGAAAAGGAAAATATATCCAAGACCTAAAGAAGCAGTACCGCATCAATGGGTAAAGGTTCAGATGAGATTCACATTGAGATGCATAGATGGGAGCAGAGGCTAAAAGTTATCATTATACGAAACAGATATTCAGGATTTTATCAGAAATTATTGCATAAGCAAAGAACGCTGATGAACACCGAAGAACGGCGAAACCCTAGACTAGATCTATGGCGGAAAGGACAGAGAACTTACCAGAGCTGAGGAAGAAGCGGAAGAGCGCCGCAGTATTCCGGTATGTTCAGGGTGATGCAGCGGCCAAGGTCGAAGCAGAGGCGACGATCAACAGTGGCGGCGGAGCTCCAGAGGTCCGAGCAGAGTAAGGAAGACGACAATGTAAAGGGACACGAGGGGGAAAAGTGGAAATGACCCCTCGGACCTATTTGTAAAGGCAGGGGATAAGTGTCAGGCGCGAAGATTGAGGAGCCAGAAATGTGGAAAGCAGAGCCGTCGCCTCGTTTATCGGAGATCCATTAATGAAGAGGTATCATGCACAGTTTTTTAAATGACGTCACGACGGTTTACTACGATATGAGAAGATGACGTCACGGCGGTTTACCAAATTATGAGAAGATGTTGAAGACGAAGTTTTTACTAAGGATTGACATGAACCTGTTCAAATCAATCTGGGGCCTAATGTTGGGGATATTACTACTGGGCGTAAACCGGCCACCAGAGGCCGGGTTAACTTCATCAGTAGTTCATTATGCTTGAAGCCCGTGAAGTCAGATGGCGAGGATATGTAAGGGCCCAAGGCCCAGAACCGGTTTAAAGCCTATAGTTGTAAACCGGTATTAATATGTAACTTGCAGTGTAAGGTAGAAAGAACAGAGACCGAGCCGGACACGTTTATGAGCCGGCCTCGGGACTCTGTAAACCGACGGGCGTCAACCCATGTATATAAGGGGACGACCCGACGGCGGTTCAGGACAACAGACAACAACTCGAGACTCAGGCGAAGCTTATCGACTCCGTGGTCATCGAAACCCCATCAATCCCATCACAACTAGACGTAGGCTTTTACCTTCATCGAAGGGGTCGAACTAGTATAAACTCTCTTGCGTCCCTTGTCCGCTTTAACCCCTTCGAGTTAACCCATAGCGATGGCTCCACAACTAAGTCCTTTCAAGAGGACATCTGCCGTGACAAAACCACGACACAAAGCATATTCATGTTCATAATCAGAGGGGTATTAATATGGATAAAGGATCTGAACATATGATCTTCCACCAAATAAACCAACTAGCATCAACTACAAGGAGTAATCAACACTACTAGCAACCTACTAGTACCAATCCCGGACTTGGAGACAAGAATTGGATACAAGAGATGAACTAGGGTTTTGAGAGGAGATGGTGCTGGTGAAGATGTTGATGGAGATTGCCCTCTCCCGATGAGAGGAGCGTTGGTGATGATGATGGCGATGATCTCCCCCTCCCGGAGGGAAGTGTCCCCGGCAGAACAGCTCTGCCGGAGCCCTAGATTGGTTCCGCCTCGTGGCGGCGGAGTTTTGTCCCGAAAGGTTGCTTCTCATTTTTTCTGGACGAAAGACTTCATATAGCAGAAGATGGGTGTCGGAGAGCCACCAGGGGGCCCACGAGGTAGGGGGCGCGCCCTAGGAGGGGGGTGCGCCCCCCACCCTCATGGACAGGGTGTGGGCCCCCTGGCCTTCACCTTTGGCGAGGATTTTTTATTATTTATTTTAAGATATTTCGTGGAGTTTCAGGACTTTTGGAGTTGCGTAGAATAGGCCTCTAATATTTGCTCCTTTTCCAGCCCAGAATTCCAGCTGCCGGCATTCTCCCTCCTTATGTAAACCTTGTAAAATAAGAGATAATAGGCATAAGTATTGTGACATAACGTCTAAGAACAGCCCATAATGAAATAAATATCGATATAAAAGCATGATGCAAAATGGACGTATCAACTCCCCCAAGCTTACACCTCGCTTGTCCTCAAGCGAAAGCCAATAACAATAAATATGTCCTCATGTTTAGAGGTAAAGGCGTCGATAAAAATAAAATACGAACATGAAGGCATCATGATTATTCTCATAACAGCAACATATATAGATATTGTCATATGGTTTCTTATGTTCGAGTAATAATCCATTCACAATGCAGAATACGAATCATAAACTTTGTTGAAAACCAACAAACTATAATCTCAGTCACTGAAGCAATTGCAATTTAACATAACATCAGAAAGAGTCTATGTCAGAGCTTAAAAGCAAGTTCACATACTCAACTATCTTGTAGTCTCCTATAATTGCTAACACTCACGAAATACTTGTGGTTGTGGAGCTTCAGCCGGACACTGAGAAAGATAGGGGCTTATTGTATTGCCTCCCAATGTATTCACCTTTAGGTGATGTCAACAATAATAACCCATGCTAACTTACATCCAATTGGATATATATATCATGATCTTTCAAACACGAGGAGCTTGCCAAAGGATAAAATGAAAAGGGAAAGGTGAAGATCACCTTGACTCAAGCATAAAGCAAAAACATAAAGTAAAAGATAGGCCCTTCGCAGAGGGAAGTAGAGGTTGCCTTGCGCTTTTATGGGTTGGATGCACGAAATCTTGATGCAAAAGAACGTCACTTTATATTGCCCCTTGTATGTGGACCTTTATTATGCAGTCCGTCGCTTTTATTACTTCCACAACAAGATCGTACAAAGCTTATTTTCTCCGCACTAATAAGTCATGCATATTTAGAGAGCAATTTTTATTGCTTGCACCGATGACAACTTACTTGAGGGATCTTACTCAATCCATAGGTAGGTATGGTGGACTCTCATGGCAAAACTGGGTTTAAGGATATTTGAAAGCACAAGTAGTATCTCTACTTGGTGCAAGGAATTTGGCTAGCACGAGGGGGAAAGGCAAGCTCAACATGTTGGGAAGGTCAATGACAATATACTTTAACTGAGATGTGAGAAAACATAAACCATTACGTTGTCTTCCTTGTCCAACGTCAACTCTTTTAGCATGTCATACTTAATGAGTGCTCACAATCATAAAAGGTGTCCAAGATAACATATTTACATGTGAGCCTCTCTTTCCTTATTACTTCCTATTAATTGCAACGATGACCAAAACCATGTTTATCAACTCTCAACAACTTTTATGCCTCATACTTTCTATGTGTGAAGTCATTACTTTCCATAAGATCAATATGAACGCTTTCTTCCCTTTTTTATTCTTTTTCTTTCTTTTATTCACTCAAGATCATGGCAAAATAATCAGGCCCTTGACTCAACACTAATCTTTATTATATAGCTCACAGACTCGATTACATAGAGGGATCATAAAGCAAACTCAAAACTAGATCATGCCATAAACTTTATTCTACTAGATCAAGATACTACGAATAGGATCGAACTAAGAAAAACGGTAAAGACAGGAGATGTGGTTGTGATACGATACCGGGGCACCTCCCCCAAGCTTGGCAGTTGCCAAGGGGAGTGCCCATACCCATGTGATTATGTCTTCTTCTTTGTTATTGGTGAAATATTCTTGGCGATGATGCCCTTCAGGATACGATTCTCCTCCTCGAGCTTATTGACTTGCTGCTTGAGGTCCATTATTTCCTTGCGAAGCTTTCCTGTAACAGCTAAGGCTCCTTGCACCCAAGGGTGTTGCATAGCTGCGGGAGAACAAGTGACACTCCTCTTCATATTTTCATAAGAAAGAAATCTAACATTGGAAGGTATAACCGAGTTTGGAATAGCTGAGCTCTGTAGTTCCCCCATCGCGAACCCAGCTCGGAAGCGAGAAGTGACTTCTTGATCCTCCATGGCATCTACTCTCATCAAGTCAGCCTCCATCTCCTCCTCCGTTGCTGGCCCAAAGGGGTCATCTTCGCTATTCGCCCTTGGTTCCGGTGCCGGATTAGATACCCGGCTCTCCCCGACTGACTCTTGAGAAGACATCTTGCTCTGATCTGCAGCAGCAACAGCTCGAAACAAAACAGAGGATATTTGCGTGATACGGGAGTCAAAACCTTCGGGAGAATATATAATGAATTTTTACCGACCAAAATACGTATCGTGCAAGAAAACGGAGTCCGGAGCGCACATGAGGTGCCCACGAGGTAGGGGGGCGCCCAGGGGGGTACGGCGTGCCCTCCACCCTCGTGGGGCCCTCGTGTCCTTCCCGGAATGCTACTTATTTTTCTATTTTTCTAAATATTCCAAAACGGAGAAATATTGCCTTAAAAATTGTTTTGGAGTCGGTTTACTTACCGTACCACATACCTATTCCTTTTCAGAGTCTGAAACATTCCGGAAATTGTCCCTTATGTATTCCTCCGGGGTTACGGTTTCAATAACAATGGTTTCAACATTTATAGGATTACCTGAGATATAGTGTTTGATTCTTTGAACGTTTACCACCTTCGGATTTGTGCCTTCGAAGTTGTTGATTTTTATGGCACCGGAACGATAGACCTCCTCGATAACGTAGGAGCCTTCCCATTTAGGGCTAATTTGGCTGTCGGGGATGAAACACCCAGGGGAAATAAGCGCCTAGGTGGATTTTCCCATGGCACAAGGGATCCTTGGGAGAGATCGTCCCAGGTGGGAAAATGTACCTTCTGCTATTTGGAAACCACAGGGAAGGAGCACGGTCGTCGCCCCCAGCGCCATCACCTCTCTGTCACGAAGCTAGAGCGAGCGAGGGTTTCTTCCCCAATCTCGTGACTAGAGGAAATCGCTCCCAGGGAGGGGCCATGGAAAGGGCCAGGGACCCTCCCCATCTGGACAACCAAATGGGTCGGTCGGCTCCCCGGGATCAATTCGGCCCACGGTTTCTTCGGCCAGGGAAAGGGCCGGGATCCCTTGCATCCAAATTAGCCCTTAGAGAGAAGTTTTCCTGCAAAAAATCTTATGTGCAGTTCTATCTCCAGCGTGGTGTCCTCCATAAGCTTCGGAGTGACACTTGCGTAGGATCTGTTCCTGTTCATGCTCAGGTACACAACGTCTAATAACACCATCTACTCCTTCTTTATAAAGATGTGGGTCATCCCAAAAGTAATGTCTCAAATCATAGAAAAACTTTTTCTTTTGCTGGTATGTGAAACTAGGGGTATAAATTTAGCAACAATGTAATTAGCATAATCAACATACCATGGAGTACTGCGAGAAGTATTTACGACATTTAATTTCTCATCAGGAAAGCTATCATCAATGGGTAGTGGGTCATCAAGGACATTTTCTAACCTAGACAAGTTGTCTGCAACGGGGTTCTCAGCTCCCTTTCTATCAACAATATGCAAATCAAATTCTTGTAGCAAGAGAACCCATCTAATAAGTCTAGGTTTAGCATCTACCTTTTCCAGAAGATATTTAATAGCAGCATGATCAGTGTGAATAGTTACTTTAGAATCAACAATATAAGGTCTGAACTTATCACATGCAAATACAACTGCTAAAAATTTCTTTTCAGTAGTAGCATAGTTTCTTTGAGCATTGTCTAGAGTCTTACTAGCATAATGGATAACATTTAATTTCTTATCAACTCTTTGCCCTAGAACAGCACCTACAGCATAATCACTAGCATCACACATAATTTCAAAGGGTAAATTCCAATCAGGTGGCTGAACAATAGGTGCAGAGATCAATGCTTTATTAAGTATTTCAAATGCTTCTACACAATCATCATCAAAGACAAATGGTATATCTTTTTGTAATAAATTAGTCAGAGGCCGAGAAATTTTTGAGAAGTCCTTAATGAACCTCCTATAAAATCCGGCGTGACCAAGGAAACTTCGTATACCTTTGATGTCCTTGGGACATGGCATCTTTTCAATAGCATCAACCTTGGCTTTATCAACTTCAATACCTCTTTCAGAAACGTTATGCCCCAAGACAATACCTTCATGAACCATAAAGTGGCACTTTTCCCAATTCAAGACAAGATTAGTTTCTTCACATCTCTGCAAAACTCGATCAAGATTGCTCAAGCAATCATCAAAAGAGGATCCATAGACGGAAAAGTCATCCATGAAAACCTCACAAATCTTTTCACAAAAGTTAGAGAATATAGCCATCATGCATCTTTGAAAGGTAGCAGGTGCATTACATAAACCAAAAGGCATACGTCTATAAGCAAAAGTACCAAAAGGGCATGTAAAAGTAGTCTTTGATTGATCCTTAGCTGACACAGGTATTTGAGAGAAACCAGAATAACCATCTAGAAAGCAATGATGTGTATGTTTGCATAATCTCTCTAACATTTGATCAATAAAAGTTAAGGGGCAATGATCTTTCTTAGTAGCTTTATTTAATTTGCAGAAATCAATTACCATCCGATAACCTGTAATAATTCTTTGCGGAATCAATTCATCTTTATCATTAGGAACGACAGTAACACCTCCCTTCTTAGGGACACAATGAATAGGACTTACCCACTGGCTATCAGCAACGGGATAAATTATACCTGCCTCTAGAAGCTTTAGTATTTCTTTCCTTACCACTTCTTTCCTGCCTTCGTTGATGATCACGAACTGGTTTGGCATCTTCTTCCAAATTTATTTTATGTTGGCATAGAGTGGGACTAATGCCCTTAAGATCATCAAGAGTATATCCAATAGCAGCACGGTGCTTCTTCAGAGTTTTCAATAATCTTTCTTATTCATGCTCTGAAAGGTTAGCACTAATAATAACAGGATATATTTTCTTTTCATCAAGATAGGCATATTTAAGATTATCAGGCAACGGTTTAAGCTCAAACACGGGATCACCCTTGGGTGGAGGAGGATCCCCTAGGATTTCAACAGGCAGATTGTGTTTCAGAATAGGTTCCTGTTTAAAGAATACTTCATCTATTTCCCTTCTTTCATTCATAAACATATCATTTTCATGGTCTAGAAAATAATGTTCTAGAGGATCACTAGGAGGTACGGCAATAGAAGCAAGACCAATGATTTCATCCTTACTAGGTAATTCTTCTTCACGGTGTTGTTTACTAAATTTAGGGAAATTAAACTCATGAATCATATCATCCAAGCCAATAGTAACAACATTCTTTTCGCAATCTATCTTAGCATTGACAGTATTCAAGAAGGGTCTACCAAATATAATGGGACAAAAGCTATCTTGTGGGGAACCAAGAACAAGAAAATCAGCAGGATATTTAGTTTTCCCACACAAGACTTCAACATCTCTAATAATTCCCACTGGTGAAATAGTATCTCTATTGGCAAGCTTAATTGTGACATCAATTTCTTCTAACTCAATAGGTGCAATATCATGCATAATTTCTTTATATAAATCAATGGGTATTGCACTAGCACTAGCACCCATGTCACATAAGCCATGATAACAATGATCTCCTATTTTAACAGAAATAACAGGCACGCCTACCACAGGTCTATGTTTATCTTTAGCACAAGGTTTAGCAATTCTAGCGGTTTCACCGCAGAACTGAATAACATGCCCATCAATATTATCAGACAAGAGATCTTTAACAATAGCAATATTAGGTTCTACTTTAACTTGCTCAGGATGTGTATAAGTTCTAATATTACTTTTACGAACCACAGTTGAAGCTTTAGCATGATCCTTCATTCTAACAGGAAAGGGTGGTTTCTCAACATAAGCAGTAGGAACAATAGGATCATTATAAGTTACAATCTTTTCTTCAACTTTAATAGGTGCAGCTACTTTAGTTCTATGGGAGGATGATATTTAAATCACTTCTCCTTAGGGAGATCAACATAAGTAGCAAAAGATTCACAGAAAGAAGCTACTATCTCAGAGTCAAGTCCATATTTAGTGCTAAACTTACGGAAAATATCGTTATCCATAAAAGATTTAACACAATCAAACTTAGGTGTCATACCTGACTCGTTACCTTCGTCGAGGTCCCAATCTTCAGAGTTGCGTTTAATTCTATCCAATAAATTCCATCTGAATTCAATAGTCTTCATCATAAAAGAGCCAGCATAAGAAGTGTCGAGCATGGTGCGATTGTTTTCAGAAAGCCGAGCATAAAGATTTTGCATAATTGTTTCTCTTGAGAGCTCATGATTGGGGCATGAATACAAAATTGATTTAAGCCTCCCCCAAGCTTGAGCGATGCTTTCTCCTTCGCGAGGCCAAAAATTATATATATAATTGCGATCACGATGAACAAGATGCATAGGATAATACTTTTGATAGAATTCCAATTTCAGTCTTCTATAGTTCCATGATCTCGTATCATCAGATAGCCTATACCATGTCAATGCATCTCCCTTCAAAGATAAAGGGAAGGCCTTCTTCTTAACAATATCATCGGGTATACCTGCAAGCTTAAATAATCCACAAACTTCATCCACATATATTAGGTGTTCATTAGGACGCTTTGTTCCATCTCCTACAAAAGGATTAGCTAGCAGTTTTTCCATCATACCCGAAGGAAATTCAAAGGGAATATTTCCATATTCATTTTCAGTAGGTTCAGTAGGTTGAGGAGAAACTCTTTGCTCTATTGGCCGGGGTGAAGATACCCCAAACAAGCCCCTCAGAGGATTACTTTCCACAGTAACAACTGACAGTAAATTTCAGCACACTATATAAATTTTTCCTTACCAAATTCCACCTACCAAAGGCGCTTCACTCCCAGGCAACGGCGCCAGAAAAGAGTCTTGATGACTCACAAGTATAGGGGATCTATCGTTGTCCTTTCGATAAGTAAGAGTGTCGAACCCAACGAGGAGCAGAAGGAAATGATAAGCGGTTTTCAGCAAGGTATTCTCTGCAAGTACTGAAATAAGTGGTAACAGATAGTTTTGTGATAGGATAATTTGTAACGAGCAACAAGTAACAAAAGTAAATAAAGTGCAGCAAGGTGGCCCAATCCTTTTTGTAGCAAAGGACAAGCCTGGACAAACTCTTATAATAGGAAAAGCGCTCCCGAGGACACATGGGAATATCATCAAGCTAGTTTTCATCACGTTCATATGATTCGCGTTCGGTACTTTGATAATTTGATATGTGGGTGGACCGGTGCTTGGGTGCTGTTCTTAATTGAACAAGCATCCCACTTATGATTAACCTCTATTGCAAGCATCCGCAACTACAACAAAAGTATTAAGGTAAACCTAACCATAGCATGAAACATATGGATCCAAATCAGCCCCTTACGAAGCAACGCATAAACTAGGGTTCAAGCTTCTGTCACTCTAGCAACCCATCATCTACTTATTACTTCCCAATGCCTTCCTCTAGGCCCAAATAATGGTGAAGTGTTATGTAGTCGACCTTCACATAACACCACTAGAGGCTAGACAACATACATCTCATCAAAATATCGAATGAATACCAAATTCACATGACTACTAATAGCAAGACTTCTCCCATGTCCTCAGGAACAAACATAACTACTCACAAAGCATATTCATGCTCATAATCAGAGGGGTATTAATATGCATAAAGGATCTGAACATATGATCTTCCACCAAATAAACCAACTAGCATCAACTACAAGGAGTAATCAACACTACTAGCAACCTACTAGTACCAATCCCGGACTTGGAGACAAGAATTGGATACAATAGATGAACTAGGGTTTTGAGAGGAGATGGTGCTGGTGAAGATGTTGATGGAGATTGCCCTCTCCCGATGAGAGGAGTGTTGGTGATGATGATGGCGATGATCTCCCCCTCCCGGAGGGAAGTGTCCCCGGCAAAACAGCTCTGCCGGAGCCCTAGATTGGTTCTGCCAAGGTTCCGCCTCGTGGCGGCGGAGTTTCGTCCCGAAAGGTTGCTTCTCCTTTTTTTCTGGACGAAAGACTTCATATAGAAGAAGATGGGCATTGGAGAGCCACCAGGGGGCCCACGAGGTAGGGGGCGCGCCCTAGGAGGGGGGCGCGCCCCCACCCTCGTGGACAGGGTGTGGGCCCCCTGGCCTTCACCTTTGGCGAGGATTTTTTATTATTTATTGTAAGATATTCCGTGGAGTTTCAGGACTTTTGGAGTTGCGCAGAATAGGCCTCTAATATTTGCTCCTTTTCCAGCCCAGAATTCCAGCTGCCGGCATTCTCCCTCCTTATGTAAACCTTGTAAAATAAGAGATAATAGGCATAAGTATTGTGACATAACGTGTAATAACATCCCATAATGAAATAAATATCGATATAAAAGCATGATGCAAAATGGACGTATCAATAGGAAGGGACGAAGCTCCTCTCTGCAGTTATGTGTTAGCAACTCTAAGAGATGTTTGAATCTAGCCAGCCATCCCCTGAAGGAATGCTGAATCCCTTTGAAGTGTTGCTGTTATAAGTTGTTCCCTATCTTTAGTTATGGATATGGAACACGAATACCAAAAAATTAGCTGTACTTGCTGCTCATGGAGATGGGGAACCTCCTAAACCCTCGATGATCATTATGTGAAAAATATTATGTACTACTTTGATAATCCTGAGAAAACCCCATTCAACTTTATAATGGGAGTAATGTTGGATCAACGTGAATACTTTAGGGATTATCGCTTGACACAAAAAGGGAAACTATTATGGGATCAAATTAATATGTTGCGTTAGTATGCTCGGGATCTATGCTTGAGATATGATTATAATTGTTGCTCTAGGATGAAGGCTCCACACCTTCCCTTTTCATGCAAATTTAACGATAATAAAACCTTAGCTTCTTATGCTAGAGGTATATATGATTACTATGATGTTGAAAAAATTGAAGAATTTGTTGCTTTTAAGGCTGCCTATGAGATTGAATCCTTGTTTGAAAAGTTTGAAGCTTTTGATGATGATGTTTATAGGCCTGAAAATTATGCTATATTGAAATATTGCTATGAGAATTATGAATATAATTACAATATTGATGCATTTATTAAGGAAGTCTCCGCTGTACAAGAAGAGACTAATATTTTGCAGGAAGCTATGGAAGAAGAAATTGATGAAACTGTGAGCTCATAAAAGATGATGAGGAGAGCGAAGAACAAAAGGAGGAAGAGCGGATTGATCACCCGTGCCCACCTTCTAATGAGAGTAACTCTTCAACTCATACATTGTTTAATTCCCCTTCGTGCTTACCGAAGGATGATTGCTATGATGATTGCTATGATCCCGTTGATTCTCTTGAAATATCCCTTTTTGATGATGCTTGTGGCCAAGATGCCAATATGAATTATGCTTATGGAGATGAACTTGCTATAGTTCCTTATGTTAAACATGAAATTGTTTCTATTGCACCCACGCATGATAGTCCTATTATCTTTTTGAATTCTCCCAACTACACTATATCGGAGAAGTTTGTGCTTATTAAGGATTATATTGATGGGTTGCCTTTTACCATTGCACATGATGATTTTGATGAATGTAATATGCATGTGCTTGCTGCTCCTACTTGTAATTATTATGAGAGAGGAACTATATCTCCACCTCTCTATGTTTCCAATACGATAAAATTGCAAGAATCTGCTTATACTATGCATTGGCCTTTACTTGGTATGCATGAATTGTTCTTTTATGACATACCGATGCATAGGAAGAGAGTTAGACTTCGTTATTGCTTGATTTATGTTACTTTGTGCTCACTACTAAATGCCAAATCATTCTTAATTAAAATTGGCTTTGATATACCTTGGGATCCGGGTGGATCCATTACTTGAGCACTTTATGCCTAGCTTAATGGCTTTAAAGAAAGCGCTGCCAGGGAGACAACCCGGAAGTTTTAGAGAGTCATTTATTTCTGTTGAGTGCTTTTATATAGTTTAAAAACAAAAAAATAAAGAGGGGAACCTAAAAAACTTTTCAAAAAGGAAAGTGAAAGTAAGAAAGACAAGCATTGTTGAAGTGGGAGAGCTCCTTGAACTTTGTTCATGCTCATGGAAAATTTGTGAATCTTGATTACAGAAACTTTTCATCAAAAATAATTATCCCCTTCTACAATTCCATTGTGTTATAAAAATAATGTGCCAAGGTTTGCCTTTAGGATGTTTACAATGCTTGTTGGTTTGTACGGTGCAGGACAGAAACTTTGGCTGTAGTGCGCGATTTTACATTTTTAACTGGAACGCCAAATGGTTCTGATTCCTTTTGCAATGTCTGGATGTACAACGTGTTTATTGTTCCTAATTTTGGTAGAATTTTTGGGGTACCAGAAGTATGGTGAATGTTCTGATTGCTACAGACTGTTCTGTTTTAGACAGATTCTGTTTTTGATGCATAGTTTGCTTGTTTTGATGAAACTATCAATTTATATCAGTGGATTAAGCCATGTAAAAGCTATATTACAGTAGACACAATGAAAAAACAAAATATGAATTGGTTTTCTACAGTACTTAGAGTTGTGATTTGCTTTATTATACTAACGGATCTTACCGAGTTTTCTGTTGCAGTTTTGTGTGGATGAAGTGTCTAATCGAGGATGTCTCGATATGAGGAAAAGGAAGAGAGGCAAGAGCTCAAGCTTGGGGATGCACGAGGCACCCCAAGTAAATATTCAAGGAGACTCAAGCGTCTAAGCTTGGGGATGCCCCGGAAGGCATCCCCTCTTTCTTCAACAAGTATGGGTATGTTTTTGGATTCGTTTCGTTCATGCGATATGTGCAAGTCTTGGAGCGTCTTTTGCACTTAGTTTTCACTTTTGTTTTATGCACCATGCTGGTATGAGATAGTCCTTGGTTGATTTATAGAATGCTCATTGCACTTCACTTATATCTTTTGAGTATGGATTTATAGAATGCTTCATGTGCTTCACTTATATCATTTGAAGTTTGGATTGCCTGTTTCTCTTTACATAAAAAACCGCCATTTGTAGAATGCTCTTTTGCTTCACTTATATTTGTTAGAGCGTGGGCATATCTTTTGTAGAAAGAATTAAACCCTCTTGCTTCACTTATATCTATTTAGAGAGGTGACATGAATTGGTCATTCACATGGTTAGTCATAAAATCCTACATAAACTTGTAAGATCGCTGAATATGATATGTTTGATTCCTTGCAATAGTTTTGCGATATAAAGATGGCGATATTAGAGTCATGTTAGTGGGTAGTTGTGGATTGTAGAAATACTTGTGTTGGAGTTTGTGATTCCCGTAGCATGCACGTATGGTGAACCGTTATGTAACGAAGTCGGAGCATGAGGTATTTATTGATTGTCTTCCTTATGAGTGGCGGTCGGGGACAAGCGATGGTCTATTCCTACCAATCTATCCCCCTAGGAGCATGCGTAGTAGTACTTTGCTTCGAGGGCTAATAAACTTTTGCAATAAGTATATGAGTTCTTTATGACTAATGTTGAGTCCATGGATTATACGCACTCTCACCCTTCCATCATTGCTAGCCTCTTCGGTACCGTGCATTGCCCTTTCTCACCTCGAGAGTTGGTGCAAACTTCGCCGGTGCATCCAAACCCCGTGATACGATACGCTCTATCACACATAAGCCTCATTATATCTTCCTCAAAACAGCCACCATACCTATCTATTATGGCATTTCCATAGCCATTCCGAGATATATTGCCATGCAACTTCCATCATCATCATATACATGACTTGAGCATTTATTGTCATATTGATCGTAAGATAGCTAGCATTATGTTTTCATGGCTTGTCCGTTTTTCGATGTCATTGCTACGCTAGATCTTTGCACATCCCGGTACACCGCCGGAGGCATTCATATAGTCATATCTTTGTTCTAGTATCGAGTTGTAATATCGAGTTGTAAGTAAATAGAAGTGTGATGATCATCATTAATAGAGCATTGTGCCAAAAAAAAAGAAAAAAAAAGAAAAAGAAAGAAAAAAAGAAAAAAAGAGAGGCCAACGAAGCCTAAATAAAAAATGGGGCCAATGAAGCCCGCAAAAATATATAAAAAGGGACAATGCTACTATCCTCTTTTTCCACACTTGTGCTTCAAAGTAGCACCATGATCTTCATAATAAAGAGTCTCTCGTTTTCTCATTTTCATATACTAGTGGGAATTTTTCATTATAGAACTTGGCTTGTATATTCCAACGATGGGCTTCCTCAAAATGCCCTAGGTCTTCGTGACCAAGCAAGTTGGATGCACACCCACTTAGTTTCTTTTGTTGAGCTTTCATACACTTATAGCTCTAGTGCATCCGTTGCATGGCAATCCCTACTCCTCGCATTGACATCAATTTATGGGTGTCTCCATAGCCCGTTGATTAGCCGCGTCGATGTGAGACTTTCTCTATTTTTGTCTTCTCCACATAACCCCCATCATTATTCTATTCCACCTAAAGTGCTGTGTCCATGGCTTACGCTCATGTATTGCGTGAGGGTTGAAAAAGCTGAAGCGCGTTAAAAAGTATGAACCAATTTCTTGGCTTGTCATCGGGGTTGTACATGATGTGAATATTTTGTGTGGTGAAGATGGAGCATAGCCAGACTATATGATTTTGTAGGGATAACTTCTTTGGCCATGTTATTTTGAAAAGACATGATTGCTTTATTAGTAGGCTTGAAGTATTATTGTTTTTATGTCAAATGATAGACTATTGCTTGGAATCACTCGTTTCTTAATATTCATGCCATGATTAGACATATGATCAAGATTATGCTAGGTAGCATTCCACATCAAAAACTATCTTTTTTATCATTTACCTACTCGAGGACGAGCAGGAATTAAGCTTGGGGATGCTGATACGTCTCCATCGTATCTATAATTTTTGATTGTTCCATGCCAATATTCTTCAACTTTCATATACTTTTGGCAACTTTTTATACTATTTTTGGGACTAACATATTGATCCAGTGCCCAGTGCCAGTTCCTGTTTGTTGCATGTTTTATGTTTCGCAGAAAACCCATATCAAACGGAGTCCAAACGGGATAAAAACGGACGGAGAATTATTTTGGAATTTTTGTGATTTTTGGGGAGTAAAATCAACGCGAGACGGTGCCCGAGGGAGCCAGGAGATAGGGGGCGCGCCCCAGGGAGGCAGGCGCGCCCTGGACTCTACTGCCCCCCCCCCCGGTAAGGCGGTTGACGCTCTTCTTTTGCCGCAAGAAAGCTAATTTTATGAGAAAGATCTGGGCGAAAGATTCACCCCAATCGGAGTTACGGATCTCCGGATATAAAAGAAACGGTGAAGGGCAGAATCAAAAAAGCGCAGAAACAGAGAGATAGATCCAATCTCGGAGGGGCTCTCGCCCCTCCCAAGCCATGGGAGCCAAGGACCAGAGGGGAAACCCTTCTCCCATCTAGGGAGGAGGTCAAGGAAGAAGAAGAAGAAGGGGGCCTCTCTCCCCCTTGCTTCCGATGGCGCCGGAGCGCTGCCGGGGGCCATCACCATCACCGCGATCTTCACCAACACCGCCGTCATCTTCACCAATATCTCCATCACCTTCCCCCTTCCATATTCAGCGGTCCACTCTCCCGCAACCCGCTGTACCCTCTACTTGAACATGGTGCTTTATGCTTCATATTATTTTCCAATGATGTGTTGCCATCCTATGATGTCTGAGTAGATTTTCGTTGTCCTATCGGTGATTGATGAATTGCTATGATTGGTTTGAGTTGCATGTTTTATTATTGGTACTGTCCTATGGTGCTCTCCGTGTCGCGCAAGCGTGAGGGATCCCCGCTGTAGGGTTTGCAATATGTTCATGATTTGCTTATGGTGGGTGGCGTGACTGACAGAAGCACAGACCCGAGTAAGTAGGTTGTTTGCGTATGGGATAAAGGGGACTTGATACTTTAATGCTATGGTTGGGTTTTACCTTAATGAATCTTTAGTAGTTGCGGATGCTTACTAGAGTTCCAATCATAAGTGCATATGATCCAAGAAGAGAAAGTATGTTAGCTTATGCCTCTCCCTCAAATAGAATTGCAATAGTGATTATCGGTCTAGTAACGTAGTCAATTGCTTAGGGACAATTTCACAACTCCTACCACCACTTTTCCACACTCGCTATATTTACTTTATTGCATCTTTATCTAAACAGCCCCTACGTTTTATTTTCGTGTTCTTTATTATCTTGCAAACCTATTCTATCACACCTACAAGGTACTTCTAGTTTCTTACTTGTTCTAGGTAAAGCGAACGTCAAGCGTGCGTAGAGTCATATCAGTGGCCGATAGGACTTGAGAGAGTATTTGTTCTACCTTTAGCTCCTCGTTGGGTTCGACACTCTTACTTATCGAAAGAGGCTACAACTACCCCGTATACTTGTAAGGTGCATGGCATGAGAATATAACTGTTTATTCAATTGAAACTGAAATCAACATAGAGCAAGTTACAACAGCAAACACGTTAAAGAAACAGGTTTAAAACATACCTGTTGCACCATTGGAGTTTCAATTGCATCCTTCAAATTTGAAATTAGTTGGTATGAGTAAATACAGTGATGCAAGAGCAAAGTAGGATGAACCATAGTTACGGAACCTGACCTGAGAAAAATTCTTCTTCTGCTTTAAGCGTTGACTTGGGGTTCGGAGTGGTGGTCCTCGTGCTTTGGGCACTGCAGTTGCCTTACTAACTGCTCGTGTTTCGGTGCTCTGTGGTGGAGACAGTGCTGTGTCAACGGGAACTGGGTTACTATGTGCTGGGGTTGGGGTTAGAAGGGGTGTAGCTGGTTCTCTGTCTAACTGGATAGGGGTACAATCTGCGTGAGTCTGGGTTATGTGTGGTGGGGCTGGTTCTTGGGAAAGTACAACCGTGGTTCTATCTCCATCGACAGGTAGAATGATCTTTTCTGAAGACCGTGTTTTTACTCCCACAGATACTGCCATCACCCCCTCCGATTGAAATGGCTGATAAACAAGAAAAGTAATTGAATGTACAGACATTGTAAGATAGACAGGTGCAATGGATAGTAGGGAAGAAAACAGGGCATGAAATAATTCATATTTATGTTGTCTAACCAAACAGAATAGCAGGACATAATTTCACATATATGACGGCTAATTAAACAGGATAGCATGACACAATTTCACATGTATGATGGCTAACTAAACAGGATAGAATGACATACTTCAAAATATGATGACTATGTAAGCAGGATGACATGATATAACTATACGACGTGTCTATTAAAGTGGTTGGCATGCCATAAATCACAAACATGCCGTCGATGGAAACATGATGGCATGATATAATTCACGGATAGAATGACATAATTCAAAATATGATGAATATGTGAACAGGATGAGATGATTGTCAGGACCAGTTTTCCAATAAAACATTTATTGAGAAACCGACCCTTATATCGGACCAGCATAGAAGAATCCTTCTCACTGGTAGACAAATCCTTGATACAGAAATCCAAGTACTAATCTTACACAGGGTTGAGCTGAGGCCGCTCAACAATTTATTACAAGCACGCTGATATAATACATAAAGGCGGATATGACACAAGGGGTATGGTGGCATAACTACTGACTCGTAATAAAAGTGGTGGTGGATATGTCACAGTGGAGTGGGTGACATGACTCCTAAATCTTACAACTCATCGAGCGCCGGAGTGGGGCTTGATGACTCTTATTCTGGGTAGCGGAAGCGTATATAATACAAGTGACCAAATCCAGGATCGCACGGGACTGACTGGGACTCCTCTAGGCGTCGGACTCGCTATCGAACTCTTCATCCATGAGATCACCTTCGTCAACATCTGGCCAAATCAACAAGCCAGGTGAGTACATTGAATGTACTCGCAAGACAGTTTGGACATAAGATATAACAAATGCAAACATGATGCACATGAACAGATTAGTAATGCGCACTCAGATAATAAAATTGCACTGCATGTAAAATAAAAAGGAAGTCAGGCGGTAGTCCTCCCGAAATCCCATAAAAATAACTGGAGACCAATCGGGTGTCTGAAGCGACGCCTCGAAAGGAAAAAAATAAATTAACAATGCCGCAGTCGGGCGTCAGGGCGACGCCACATAAAGGGCTTATATTCGAATATAATCGACAGTGCGTGCCACAGTCGGACGTCTGAGCGACATCACATAAAGGGCTTATATCAACAGTAAATAGCAAGAGTGCCACAGTTGGACGTCTGAGCGACATCACATAAAGGGCTTATATCAAAAATAAATAACAAGAGTGCCACAGTCGGACGTCTGAGCGACATCACATAAAGGGCTTATATCAAAAGTAAATAACAAGAGTGCCACAGTCGGACGTCTGAGCGACATCACATAAAGGGCTTATATCAAAAGTAAATAACAAGAGTGCCACAGTCGGACGTCTGAGCGACATCACATAAAGGGCTTATATTTCATTATTCGAGTTCAAGTAGCTCATGCAATTAAATCATCTCAAAGAAATACTCATGTACGTAGTAATAAACTGGTTAGTCCATCCACAGGAATAACATTCAACTAGGTTTACCACTCATGTTTGTTCATCGGGGATTTTCATTGAGACTGACACAGAGACTGACGCTAGGACGGACGTTGAGACTGATAATGATACTGACATGGATAAGCTGACCAAGATCCTTGACCATGGACACAGTTACTCGGATGGGTTTTTGACTCTACAGAGTTTGTACTATTTAACCATAGCCAACGGATTTCAGTACTCACGAAGGACTAGTTCCGTTTACGGTATTTTAGGAGAAACACATCTAACCAGTACACACCCATTCCACATTCCGCTGCCAGGAATCACCCTAGGCAACATTCAAGAAAAACCTTAAGGCGGGGAGGCTACAACCTCGCGTAGCATGGGATCAAATTTATACCGCGCGCTCTAAGGGGTGCCCCCCTCTCGGTCCCAACCGGAAACACCCATGCCCCCTGACCGGATGATAGGCTTTAATGCAGGGCCATGGTACCCTCATCCCGGTCCCTCTCTTTGGTGTGTACGAGGAAACAGGTTTGCAACTTACTAAACCATATTCTTTGCAGAAAACATGTGGTAGCACAAAAAGGAAACAGATGGTAATGTGGTTTGATCCACGTTAACACTGGAGTTTAACGGTCGACATAAGACTGGTATGCTTCAACAATACCATCTTACCACCTTTCATGTCACCACATGATTATGTTACCTCTCACCAAAAGATCACATCAAGTTTCGAAGCATACTAGTAGTTGCCTTGCATGCAACATAACATCCACTGATGCTCACATAAATATGCCAGAACTAACTATTCAAGCAAACATGCAAAACACTCAGCATATCAAAGGTTCAAACATGCTTGCCTCGTTCGGAGTAGTCGGAGTCTAGCTCGGCGAAGTTCGCGGCTCCGTCACCTCCTCCGGTATCTACGTTATAAAAAGAACGCGAACTAACGTGAATACCAAGTGTGCATAAAAGTTGTCCAAATATTTTTCAAATAAATACAATAACAAACTAGAAAAAAAATAAAACTGACAGAAAAAGAATCAACTAAAAAGCATCTTTGGTTTAAAAAATATAAAGGTTTTAGTCCAAGGACTAATCTGTGATGAAACAGAAAAGAACCAGGGGCCAGTTTGAAAAAGCAGAAAACGTTTCAGTTAGAAATACGCCAGCCCCGAAGGAAAACGCACTTTGCCCGAAGGCGTCTTCAGAAAATGCTTCAAATAGAAGAGGAGAGGCTGACGGGGGCTCCCACCCGTCGGGTTTAAACTCTGAAACAGAACTCGCCGGCGCCGAGGCTCGCGGTGGTCGCCGGCGTTGATCCACGGCGAGGCAGGGGGATCGGAGGGTACCTACGGGTTCACGGAGTCCTTCCGCGTCGGTGGGTGGTGGACTTGGCCGTCGGCGAGCACCACGTCGATGGTGGCCTTCACTCCGGCGGACGGCGGTTCGGGCAAGGATGAATCTCTCCGACGGGAGCTGCAACCTTCAAATTAGGGCGCGGGTTAGAAGAGTGGATGCACTAGGATGCTACTGGCATGGTTTGAGAGGCGGGGGTGCACGCACTTGAGCGAATCTTGCCGGAGCCTGAGGCGGATCGGGGCAGCCGGAGTCGGGGAAGAAGACCTCCCCGAGGTCTTCCCAGTGGCGGGGCGTGGTTCTGGTGAGGTGGAGTGATGGTGCGTGTTCGAGATCGAGCTCGGGGTCTCCTTTTATAGCCACTCCGAGGCGGTTGCCGTGAGCGTGATTTCTCCGGTGAGGATTACAGTGAGGTAGAGGTCGGACGAGAGGTTTAGGGGGCTGGGCAGGAGCGGATTGGTTCACTGACTCCGTTTCTCAGCTAATCACGGTCGGACTTGGGCGATACTCCAGCCCTCGACGGAACGGCCTCACGGACTCGTCGGCGTCAGTGGGCGTGCTCTGCGCCACTCAGGCCACGACGACGGTTCTGCAGCGCGTCCAGAGGAGAGGATGGCCACGCGGAGGCTCCTGGTGGTGTGGGCGGTGCTGGACGGCGCCGTCCCTCGCTGCGCCTCTCTGGCAGCTGCAGCGGGTGCTGCTGCCGCCGCTCACGGGGACGGTGTTCCTCCTGCCAGCTCACCGCCGACGCTCGCGCCCGTCCAGGCGACCGTGCGGCGTGGTGGACAAGAGGAAGAAGCAGGGAGCAAGAGGCCAGCGCAAGTACTGGCGAGATGGACGCCGGGTTCTGAAGAAAACGACACTTGTGACTGAACTGAACACTGAACTTTCTGAATTTGTATAGAAACAATGCATGCCACCTGTTCGATGAAATGATTCTGGCATGTGGAAAAATTTTCTGGAGCTGATCTTTGGTGGAGAGGTCTCTTGATGCATCTGGAGGCCTCATGATTTTTCTCAGAATTTTTCGAGAAGAAAAATAATGAATTTCACCAAAAATGACAAATCTGGTCCAAACTTGCAGCAAGCAAATTTTGAAAATTTTGAACTGTGGACCAGTGGATCTTCATGGATCTTGGTTGAGGGTTTGAAGGACTAGCCAGAGAAACTTGTTTGGAATCAAAACTCAAAGGAATTCTAGTGGTTCCTTTGTAAATCACTAAGGGCCAAAATAAGAGACAGAAAAGATTTTTGATTAAAAAAATAATTACGAATAAATTCAAGGGGGAGTTAAACTTGCTGGATATGAAGCTTGACTTGACACAAAGTGGGAAGATGGCTTTTGGGAGAGAGATTTCATCTTAGGTCATGGCAAGAGGAAATTTTTGAAAGGGGAAGGATCGATCCATAAGTCATAGGGTTAATTTTTAAAAGAAAAGATTTCAAAAACCTTCCCAAAGAAAGTAGTTGTGTTGAGTCAACACAAAAATGAAAAGCCCTCAAGACCAAAGTAAAAGTTGAGAGAGAAACGTAAGATACTTGTCTTAAAGGTTTTGAGAAGGAGAGGTTTTTTTAAAACAAAAATTTAAATAACCTCCTTCCCATGAAAAAGGAAATTAATAAGACCAAATAAAAAAATTTGGGGTGTTACAATGATATAACTATATTATGTCTTTAGAAAATGGGTTGGCATGCCATAATTCAGATACATGCTGTCTATGTAAACATCATGGCATGATATAATTCAAATATATGATTTATATACTAAGGAAGTGAGCAGAGGGCAATCGCATATATGATGTGTCAACTAAGGAGATGGCATTCAATATCGTGTATATGATGTAAAAACTAAGCATTGCAATACAACATATGCATGATATGAGTAATATAACCCTGCCAAGTTTGAGCATACACCTTAGGGGGATAATAGGACTGGTCATCTGCCTCTGAATCCTCCTCTGAAGAGCTATCTGTAACCAGCAAGATATTTGCTTCACCAGGTAGCATTGTCTGCTCTGAAGACCTTGTTTTCACTCCAGATTTCTCCATCACCAATTCAAATGGCTGATGCATAGGAAGAGCAGTTGAATATACAAACATTGTCGACAAAAGCAATGAGAAATACAAAAAAAGGACGGCATGATATAATTCACATATATGACGCTTGGCTAAACAGCATGGCATTGCATAATTCACATATATAATGCCTTGCAACAAGATAGCATTGCATAATTCACATATATAATGTCTTGCAACAAGATGGCATTGCATAATTCACATATATGGTAATTAGACACTAAACAGGTGGCATTCACACAAAGCATGTCTAAACTAAGCAAATGACATAACAATGCAAGATACCATACGCACGATATGAGCATCACAACCCTGCCAAGTTAGAGCATGCACCTCGGGGGGGGGATAGGACTGGTCATCTGTCTCTGAATCCTCCTCTGAGGAGCTATCTGTAACCAGCAAGACATGCGCTTCGTCAGATAGCATTGTCTGCTCTGAAGACTTTGTTTCCACTCCAGATTTTTCCATGACCGTGCTGAATGGCTGATGCACAGGAAGAGTAATTGAATTTACTAAAATTGTTGGCAAATTTAACACGTAATGAAAAAATGATGTCATGATATAATTCACATATAAGATGACTGGCTAACCAGGGTGGCGTTGCAAAATTCACATATATGATGCCTGGCTAAACAAGATGGCATTGCATGATTCAAATATACGATAAAGAAACTAAACAGATGGCATTGACACAAAGCATGTCTAAACTAAGCAGATGACATCTTTAATGTATACAGTAAGCAATGCAGGGCACCATATGCATGATATTACCAACATCAGCATGCCAAGTTAGAGAGAAGACCTCATGGGGTAAATAGGAGTGGTCTTCTGCTTCTGAATCCCCCTCAGAACAGTTATCTTCCTCTTGATTACGATCCAAAATGGGTGGAGGGGGGGTTGCCTTTGCGCCCACCATGGAGTGACGTCTGCATGAAATTTTATTGCCACGCAAGGCTTGTCTCTTTTGCTCTACATGTTCAGTTCCATTGTGTACAATAACTGACATGCATAGGAATAAAACATAGTGAGATTATGTAAGGAGTGCATGCACAAATCCAGAGTGATTGTAGCAAACTGTGGATAGACCCAAAACAAATGATAGCAGGCAGATAATAGCTTTAGTTAGAAAATACAGATAATGGCTCCTTTAATGTTTGTTTGCACCCAACATGAAACTCATAGTAGACACTCGAGATTAACCAGATAGTAGACAGATAGTACTGATTCCCGCCCCAGTATGTACCCCACAACCATTTAAAAACTCAAGTTTCAGCATAAGTTTGGACCTGAGTCGGAGTCTAATAGGTGAACACGACGATAAAGTAGCATGTCATCATATTAAGCGATGCATAACGTAAGCAGACACGGAAGGGTGCGACCTCTCTTGCGGACCCGTGTAGTCCTCAAGGTCATCTGCTCAGTTGATGATGGTAATGCAGTTGTCGTGGCTGCCAGCGGCGGGGAAGAAGATCTGAGGCGGCGAAAGACAGTCTGGAGAGCGGCTCCCTGCTGTGGTGAACCCTTCTGTCGTTGGAGCAGCTGAGCTGGGGTGGAACACAGCACCGCAGGAGCAGGACAAACCACACAAGGTTTTCTTTGACACATATCTGTAATAGAAGTAATTGTGTAAGGGCTTGTTTGAATTTGAGGATTCAAACAATGCAGGGATAGGAAATAGACAGGAATAGGATAGGAATGCACGTGCAAAACAGAGAATTTAAAAACACAGGATTTCTGCCAATCTGGGTGTTTGGTTCACAAGAATTGGAAGATCACAGGATGCAAAGAAGATTGGTGAGAATAAGTCAAACCACAAGAAGTGTACAACCTCTTTGGCGAAGCCATGTCGATCTCCGCATGATTGGGTTGGCCGGTGAGGATGCTCCGGCTGACTTGGCTGTTGGAGGAGGGGAAGAAGATCTTAGGCGTATGGAGATGGAGCCCGAGGTACTGCTCCGCTATGATGGAGGGTTTCATCGTTGGAGCAGCTCCGGTGAGTTGTACAACGCCGAGGCTGAAGCAGGACAAGAGAGACAACGTTAACCTGAGTGGAATTCTAATAGCATCTCCAATACATGACGTAAAATACATAACCACAAAGTGCTAGATGTATACATCAGCCACTCATCTCTGAACTTAACTGTTGAAACTGAATTTAACTGTCGAAACTGAACTTAACTGTCGAAACTGAATTGTGCTGTTGAAACTGAATTTTACTATCGAAACTGAAAGCACTAGAGGTGAGGCTACACGTCAGTCGACCGACTTTTTCATCTCTGGTCAGTCAATTTTGCAGCCGTTGGATACGAAATCAAGGGCCTGCAATTCATGTTCAACCTCCACCCCCCGAGCCGCCAGCCACCATCGGCCAAACAGCCGCCCCCCGCCGCCCGCAGCCGGCGGTGCGCCACCCCGCCCGCCCCGAAAACACTCCCCACCGCCGGTCCGCCGCCGCCCCGGCCATCCCTTTAGGCCCCCCCGTGCCGAGCTTTTTCTCCGGCGATCCCCACGCCACCGCCCTACCACTGCCGGCGACCACCGCCCCCACCTTGAACCCTAAGATAGATAGTGGGGTACCTCTCCTGCGAGCCCCCCTCCCCGCTGCGGCTGGTTCTTACTTAACTCCGGCGAGCCCCCCCCACCCCCTGAAAATCGACTGAACCAAAAGTCGATTCAGTCGACTGAAGTGTAGCTAAATCGGAGTAGCATTGCAAGCAAGAGCAAGAGCGAGAGCAGCAGCGCGAGCAAGAGCAGACCAGGCAAGGGACCGAGAGCAAGAGCAGAGCAGAGCAGTAGCGAGAGCGAGAGCTAAAGAAGCAGCAGCTCCTACTAATGTGGACATCGCCGCCAAGGGAGCGACACCATGGACGAAGTGGCCGGCGACACCGCCGTGGATGGAGCCGCGCCGTGTCGGCTTGGGACCGAGCGCCGGCAGCACCGTGAGATCGAATCAAGAAAAAAATGCGGCGATTAGTGTACAACCTCTTTGGTGGCGCCGATTAGGCCGCAACTTCATCCGAGGAAATGGTGATGATGATGCTCTTCCGGTGGTGCAGGTGAAGACGGCGGTGTGGGAATGGAGGTGGTGCGAAAGACGAGGGGAACGTCGGGGCAGCTCCTTGGAGGTGGAGGACGGGGTGGCTGAACCGGCGGGATGACCAGATCGACGATGGATCCCCATCTGGTACGGTGGATGAGGGACGACGAGGTGTTGCTGTGGACGACGTCGTCGGGGAAGAGGCTCCGGCTGGGTGGCGGACGGAGGAGGGTGTGGGGCTTTGCGGGTTTTGCCGGCCTCGGTGTACGAATGGGTGGGCGGATGGGATGGGAGTGGGGAACCATGGCTTAGGGTCGCGCTTGTCCGAAATGTGGGGTAAGTTACGAAAGTACCCCCACCGATTTGAGGCGGTTCTTTCGGTTCAGGGGTATCATGGGCATTTCGTGTGTCGGGATTTCACAGGAGGTGGGAGTTTTCGCGTGCGTTGTAATTTTGGAATAGCAAGGCGCGGGTTGAGATGGAGGGAGTTGTCGGAGCACAACGAGACAAAGATATATCTTAAATATTTTTGGCTAACAAGGCGTGGGTTGAAGAGGCGGGAGTTTCGCAGCACGATAGACAGAGACGCTAGCTTGAAATTTCGGCATAACAAGGCGCGGCTTGAAATTTCGGGAGAACAAGGTTAACGTGTACCCAAAAAAGGAAAATTTAGACTAGTATGATATACTACGTACAATGTGTTTAACACGCACAACACACACACAGACACCATTTAGACTAGTAAGGTACACGTGCATTGCACGCATGAGATTTGGCAGCCAAATTATGAATAAATACCATATTATAGCATGTAAGCTTTGAGTCATATATGCATGATGTAGATGTTCATTTAATTCTTATAGTTCATTTCATTCAAAATCATCTAGTTTTATAAGAAAGCTAATCTATTAAGATTCATGGAATTGTGTGTTGTAAGGCATAGTAAAAACAAATCATGTAGAAAAATATTTGGGCAATTCTGGTACGGAAGATTCTAGAACAAAGAAGAAGTGCTTGTGTTTTGAGGTTTGTGCATTATGCTTAAGTTCAACCATAGAGTCTTCTAGATTGTACATGTGGCAAAATCTGGTGGAATCTAGATGATATCCAACGGCCAGTAGTGCTCAAATTTGCCAGCTCTGCACCATCGGATTGGCCTCATCCGACGACCATCTTTCAAAGTTAAAGTTATCCGCACACTATATAAAAAATATAAAATGTAATATATATATAGGGGTATAGATATAGTTATGTGATGCGAAAGCCACCCATCATCTCCAATTAGAATAGTGTGTCCATGCACGGATGCAATGTGGCCAAACGATGTCTGCCATCGGTATCTCAAATTCAAACCAATCTGACCTTGTTCAATGTGTATACATTGCAACATGCTCGTTTCCAAACCACACCACGCACATCTTCTTATATTCATGCATGCATGGGTTTCAAACATCATGATCTCTTATTCAAATATTTGAATTCAACTTTACATTGATTATGACCTCACCTAGTCTTTTACACCCACACATTGGTCTTCTCTTTATAATTGTACCACTAACTTTCTCTCGTGCATGCATGCACACACACTACCAGTCGGCATTATCCATCGCACACATGCAATCTTTTTCTTCAGGTCGGTCTCCCATGAAGGCACACACACATCCCCCTCTCCATCATATCGGGCATTCTTTATCTCTCACGTGCATGCACAACGATCGATGTTCCTCTATGTGTGTGTGTATATAGCTAGGTCTTTCATAGTTTTCCACATAAACCGATCAATCTATATATCTAGTGAGGTCTCACCCTCTTTCCCACGTCCACATCGATCTATCTATACCTCTCTATATAGGATTACATATATAGCTAATACACCCACATTAATTATATATCCAACGCCCCCCTCTCATCATCCATGCCTTCCGCTTCATCTCTCAGACGCGCGCACAATGGCAAAGACAGGGGCAGCAAGGGCACTACACCCCCATAACATTACTATATATCGAGGCTAATATGAATGTGATAATTAGACAATTGCTGGTAAAAATGGTTTAAGTTGATGAATTGGCCCTCCTCGTAAAGGATTAGCAATGCTTGGCCCCCTAGCTCATGGGACATTTTTCATGCCTCCGCCACTGCGCGCAACAGTGCACGTTCTCGCCCCCTCTCTCTAAATATCGATCTCGCAGTTGTGGACTCCTTCATAGTCTCGCTCCACTCGGCCCCTCGCACCATCTTCTAGCCCCCACTGGATTTTGCCACATGTACAATCTAGCAGACTCCATGGTTGAACTTAAGCATAATGCACAAATCTCAAAACAACAGTGGTTCTCCTTTGTTCTAGAATCTTCTGTATCATAACTGCCCAAACTTTTTCCTAGTTGAATTGCCATTATTTGTTTTTACTTTATGCTTTACAACGCACAATTCCCTGAATCGTAAAATAGATTAAGGGCTTCTTTGATTCAAAGGATTCTCGAAGAAATTTTGGAGGATTCTAATCCTTAGGAATTTTTCCTATCTTGGTTGTTTGATTTGTAGGATTGTAAACCATAAGAATTTTTCCATATGATTCATTTGCACTAGATTTCATAGGAAACATCCCATCCACTCAAACCTCTTTGAAAGAATTCTGCGTTTTTTCTATGCACAATCAAACACTCGTACCATCCTGTAGGATTCAAGACGACATTCCACTCTAATCCCATGTTCTTCCTATTCCCGCATTTTGGAAATCCTACGAATCAAAGAGGCCCTAGGTTTTTTTATAAAAACTAATTGATTTTGAATGAGATGAACTATAAGAATTAAACGAAGGTCTAGATCAGGCATATATGACTCAGAGCTTACATGCTAAAACATGGTATTTATTCGTAATTTGGTTGCAAAATCTGACGCGTGCAATGCACGTGTACCTTACTAGTACTTCGAGTATGTGCAAAACACAATGGAACGCTACACAGTGTCTCTCTTACAGTTCATGAAGCCACGTGGCACATGTGGAGGCGTTGTCGCGACATCCTTGTGTGGATTGATCACAGGGACGTGCTGTTGGTTCCAGAAGAATTTACTCGTCCTCCTTGAGCCACACTGGCGGTACATGCACGAAGCGAAGATGTGCACGCACGCCACGCACGCACTCATTCCCTCGCACACACACGCGGGTAGACGGGCAGACGCAATTTTGTACCGAGATCCACCCCATGTGATAATTTGACGCGTGTAAAGTCCTTCACTTCATTGATGGTCAATTAATACAGCGCATGCAAATTGAGTGGACGTGAGGGCGGAAGAAAGACATTACTACTCCACTGCGCGCATGCGAGTAGTTAAATCATGGGTTGCTTGTAGTACTTCCATTGGTCTCGTTCGTATTTTGTGCCAATTTTTGACAGTAACATAATATTTACGCATTTGAGCAGTGTAGTCTACTTGAAATTTATGTTCCACTAAACTCATCGGGAGCCGTTTCGGGCCTCGAAACCAAAAACCATCAATTAATCTTTACCTTGTTCCCATCACATTCGAAAGTACTAGTGCTACAATTAAGTGCAAGCCTGCTCACACCTGCCAGTACGTACCAAACCTGAACGTGTTCCCACTATGCAGGTTTTAGTACTAGTGCTAGTACTTAGGTTATAAAAAGGGGAACTACTTAACCGAAAATTACTCTACCTTCCTCCTCATAAGTCCAACTTCTTCGTCCGTCCTTGCCATAGCCGGTGTGCAGAGCTCTAGGTCGAGAACTACTCGTAACAAGGGAGCGGCAACCAAGGCTGCGGAAAAAAAGAGAGGGCTCGCCGCCACGCAGAGACCTCGAAAGATCTCTCACGGGCAGGCGATGGCTCCCAGGGGCACCCTAGACGCGGAGGCGAACATGCCGAGCTGGCGGCGCTAGAGTCGTTATCCCTCGACGGCATGCCCGATCAGCTCAATAAGCACCTCAATAAGCAGAAGGATTTCATCCACGACTTGGTGGAGCTGCTGAAGGAGAGCCTCGACGACATGCCCGCTGAGCTCAATGAGCAGGGGGAGTTGACCCCCGGCTTGGTGATGCTGCTGAAGAAGAGCATTGCCTCGGAGAAGAAGGCGACCGGCGAAATCCTACAACTTCAGGAGGACAAGGCGAAGCTCTGCCACGAACTCGACCTGCTGAAGGAGGAGAACGCCGGCTAGAAGAAGCTGCATGAGAATAGTAGTTCCTCTATGAAGATGTTGCAGGCCCTTGTCATGGAACAGAAGGAGGAGTCGGCGAAGCTCCACATCGAGCACCCGGCTGCTGTCAAGGTACGTAATGCGGCCGTGGAACAGATGATGAAGGCTCGCCTCGAGAAATCCCGTGTCATGGACACAATGATGAAGATGGCGGAGGAGACGCGCAAGGAGATGGAGGTCGTGGAGGCAATGAAGAAGCAGTTACGACTCCATGGCCGGCAACCCTTCATGTAGTGAGAGCAACGCCCCAGACTTGTGTGTGTGTCTTCCTTTTATTTTAGGGTGATAATCCTCCTTCTTCTTTTGCTCCAGTGTTTGTTATTTTGCTTCAGGTGTTTCGCCGCACATGTCACCTTCTCTGCGAGGCATGAATAGAACAATGCTAAAAATGAGATGACTAGCAAATTAGATCATTCTTTATCGCCAATAGAACAATGCCTCTTGCTAATATATAATAAGAGTAGAGAGTAGAGGATATGGCACTGGGCTACCGTGTTTCGTGCTCCTCCGTCGTACTCCAGTGGAAAACTTGAGTATACCGCACGGTTCTTTGCTCCTCCTCAGGTCGTCGGCACATTTATACGAGCAGTCAAATCACAAGGCCCCGCCTTCCAGCAGTAATGAGCCGTCAAATCACAAAGGCCCTAGCCTCTCGTGAAAAGGACCAAGCTAGACTGCCCCACCCTCTAGCCTTTTAAAAAATGTATACATTTGTAGTAGTAGTATCGATGGATTGCGCCATGGAGCAAAACTAACAAGATGTTGGCCATATATATTGTACGTATATAATGTCAAGAAACGAGTGGTAGTACTATACCAACTAAAAGATGAAATGTACAAAATATAACGAGAAGAAACATAACATAGTTCTACTAGGGGCTCAGCACAACACACCCCTCAAATAAAACTAAGCACACCAGACTTTAAACTAAGCAACTAATCCAGTAGACACTGCATTAGAACCACCATGAGCAACGACACTGCCACCTTACTCAGAGTCCTCATCCACGTCCTCGACTTCGTCCTTGTCCCTCTTCCTCTTGGGTGATACTTCTTTGCTTGAACCGTACACTTGGCTCTTGCTCTTCATCCAACCCTTGAGATATTCAAACAAAGGTAGCCATCCATTGCAGCGTAGTGGATGTGGTCTATATCTAGTACAGTCCACTGCCATGCACGATGAAACGTGTGCGGAGCTTTCTTCAGTTCACCGTACATAGGATGAACCATGGCTCCTGCCACGGTCAGCATTGAAGGCTGATCAAGGGAGGGCACCAGCCCTTCCTTCTGGAGGTCGAAGGGGTCGCCTACAACGAGGCCTATCCGACCCAGGATTCCCTTGTCGTTCCTAAAGTCTATAGTAACGAATTTGACTCGGCCGCCCTTGAGGAAGTTCTTAAATTCCTCGCACTCAACGTCGGCATGGCATATGTGGTAGACCAAGCATAAGTCATGCACGCAAACCTGGATCACGGCGGGCTTCTTCTTCTCTGCCTCCTTTAGTTTCTTCTCGCTTCCTAGGACTGTGGTGTACTCAACATCTAGCCCAGCGACCCACTCATCATTTCAGTTTTCGAACATGCGTTTGAAGTGAGCAAGGCATTCTTTCACCGTTACGGAAGAATGGGTGTAGATGACGTCGAACTCATCGCCGGTGATGGTTCTAACCTTGTACTCACCGCCGATCATGGAGATTTGGGATGCCATGGATTTGGGAGGATGGTTGGGATTAGTGGAACTGCCGTAATGTGAAAGGACGGGACGACTAGGAGCGGTTTATCGATTGTACAAATGTCGAGTGGGGGAGCGCGTGCGAATGGCAGGGTATAGTGGCTTGCCTAGTGGATAAATGGATTCATGCACAGTATTATGGGGGCCCAATTAGATGTCATGTCTACTCGACGCCCAATTAAATGGCTTTCGATGTCATGTCAAGCGTCGGGAAAATTACAGGTGATACGAAGCTTTCCATTCTCCCATGATACGGGCTTCCGAGAGCCCTTGGATCTAAGATCGAACGGTTGCATGGCGTGATTCTAGACCTATGGGTGAATATCCTATCCTGGAGAGTTATTCTGCAAATTTTCAGCAACTTAGCATGCGACCGTTTGATCTCAGATCCAAGGGCTGCCAGCAGCCCGTATCATGGTCGCGCCTACCACGACTGTCGCCTCGCTCGCGCGGTCGCGCCCTTGGAGATTTAACACGGTGCGTTAGGCTATCTGATGTTGGCATGTCATACATAGTCATCACTTAGTCACTCATACAACAAGGTTAGCTATAAGGTTGGCTATAAGAGTATTTTTTTGTTTACTTCTCTCTATCTCTTTCTTCGTAGTATTTATTGCATTTGCCAAGGACTGACCTCTTCCAATGAAATGGTGCTTAGATGAGGTGCTATGGACATTAAATGGCTTAGCAACTCATGTCCCCAATGCATAGGTGCTTAGTTTTTTGTTGCTAAGTTTGCTTCATCTAGGTACACGCGCTTATCACCGTTTCTTCCTGGGGTCACCAAACTAGTCTCTCTCTTCTTAATTAACTTGCCACATCAGACTTTATGCCTATGTGGCAGGCTTAGCACCTGTAGGATCAAGTAAAATAGTGGGCTATAAGCCCGCTTTACATGGCATTTTTGCATATGTGGGGGAAAGAGGCAAGGAAAAAGTGGAGGAGTGGGCTCTCAAGCAAGAGCCAGCCTCTACATGGTGGAGCATCGGGAGAGGCACCTGTATGGAGGTGGTCAGGAATCCAGCTGGGCAGTTAAAATGATAATGGCAAGTCAAATCACCAGGCCCCACCTGTCCAGCAGTAACTCACTGTCAAATCACACAACCCTACATTTGCAGCAGCCTACTCCCTCATTTTCTCGCGTCTCTGTCGAACCGACTAGGCAGAACTGCACCGCCTACCGTGCTGGAAAAGCCCCGCCCTCGACTTTTAAATAGTACAGTATACTAATTTTGTATCCATGGATTGCGCCATGGAGCAAAGCCTCAAGAAAACGGCGGTACACATGTACGGAGTATACAACACACCCGTCGCGTTCGCGTCGCACCCCAGACGGTCGGTCGGTATGGCACGCCGCTCTCCGAGTGGAACGCGCGTCATATTGTGTTTGCACACACATGTGGGACCGCAATTGAGAACCGACCATAGGCACACTCCCCGGCCCCGCAAGTCGAGTGAGTTAATAGAAGTACATACCTTGGTACCTGGACGATCCCTGCAAGACATGGAAGATCAGTTCGTCCATGCATGTGACCAGACTCCAGCAGACACGCCTGGATTGGCTATCGTCTACATATCGTGCAGGCTGTGTTGTACAGGGCTGTAGTTCTGGTGAGAAATCTAATAAAAGGTTTCTTGTCATCTCGCAAAATTAGGTGTCATGTGCTTCGGATCACTGCGAGGGTTAAACAGCGACAACTGAGTTGGGCTAGTCATTGGGGGCACATGCACGAAGACTACTCGGGTGCCATCTAGGTCAAGCCGACTATGTTAATTAGGACATCTATCGACGGACCCCTTTTCTACGAGTTTATCTTTAATTTGAGCTTTGATCCTCGTCTAGTTTGTCCGTCGGGATTCATCTTGTCTCCTTTGGGCAGTGAGGTTATGATTTCTTGTCATGTGGCATTTTTTCGTGTTATATGTTATAATCCGGTGCTTCAGATCAAAATGACGACAACTGCGCCTCCGGGGCACGTGCATGAAGACTTCTCGACGGTCATTGCCGAGGTCAAGCCGGCTCCGGCCGGTAGACAAAAGAAAACTAGTACTCCACTATATAGGCGGGAGCCTCCGCGCTTTCTTGCTAGTGTTGCTCTCTTCACACTGTCTCGTCCTCTCCAGATCTAAACATGACAACGGTGGCCACACTCTCTCTCTCTCTCTAATCACCGCTGGTCACAGATCCAGCCGGATCCTCTCCGCCGGGGAAGGTGAGAAGGTGCAACGTTCATGCGGTCGTCCTCGGCGATGGCTCTTACCCACTGCCGGCGCGTCCCGATCAGCGTGCCTTGCCGTTCTCTCCCGAGCATCGCTGGTGAGGGAGGGCCTGCCACCCCTTCTTCCTCGCTGCCATAGTGTGGGCAGATCCGGCCTCCCGCCGCCCACCTAGCGACATCCCGGCGACCCTCAGGTATAACTTCCTTCGAAACCGGCCTTGCTCTACTTCCCGATCTTCTGACGTCGCTGCATTTGTATCTTGTACTATTTCTCAGGTCCCCCTCGTGTAGATAGAATCGATTGACTGTTCGAAAACCACCTAATTTTTTGCTGTTAAGAGGTAAAACTAGTTCATGCACTCGAATCTAGTAGTACTTGGTTCAAACAAGGAAGAAAGGGGGTGGGGTGGGGGAATATTTGTTACCTGAATCTAGGACTTGGTCAAAAGAGGAAATAATGGGGGCAAAAAGTAGCAGAGACTGGCTATCCAACTGGTCTCTAGGTCTAATAGGGAAATAAAGGGAACGCAGGACAAACTCAATATAAACCCGATCTATTGGTTGAAAAAGGAAAGAAAGTGGGGACTGGGGGACAAGTCAACAGAGTAAGTCCAGCACTTGATTTGCTAGCCTCACACAGTATAAGGTGGCTATATACCGAACAAAAATGGGACCAACCCAGATATCCTCTTTAGATGTTTGTTGCCCCGAGCCGCTCTTATGTAATGCCACTAGTAAAATGTAGCAGTCGCATTGTTAAAAGTAAGGACACGTTAAACCAATGTTGTTCTCAATGTAATGCCTCCAGAAATATGAATCAATGGCACTTTTTTTCATGTCCTGCTAAATTTCCCATTAAGATAAGTTGCTTCTTTTCATTAGAGATGCAACTGTCCTGGTCCGCCTACTCTCCAGGAGCTTCACGACCAACCTTGATGTTGCTCAATTTTATTGCAACTAATGAAGAAGAAGCTCTGTGGGTTTCGTTTTCTGATGGAAATGGAACCGGGGCTGGAGCCCTTTTCTTAAAAGAAGAAGAAGAAGCTGCTAGCTCATGGGACATTGCTTCATTTTAGGTGAACTGCACCAAAAGGTCCCATGAATTGAATCATCCATGTTGGTGACTGGTGTCATCCCTTCTACGATGGCGTTGACTGCAGATATGGTTCCCATCACGAGGTATGTTCCTTTTTGGTCTGACCGTTTGCCAAAGATCCTGCATGTTGATCTTGCTCTTGTGCTACTGTTTTCGCACTGCCATGATAAAGCAGTAATGTTATTATTTTGCATCTTAATCTAGTGGCACTATTAATTTGAGGCAATGTTTTGGCACCGCTAGTGCCACTATTTTTTTTAATATACCAAAACAGGGGGTTCCCTCCGATTTCATTAAAGAAACCCAACCATAGAGAACCATTATCTGACAACATCTCAGTGTAAACGGGCAGTTATGCAACTACTACTAGAACGGACTAAGTACTACAGGAGACAAGTTTGCCACATAAGCTAGGCAGGTAGGGGGACGCAACACCAGCTCGACCAAGTTTGGATTACAACCCAAATGCTACCACAGAAACATCAGGGGGAAGATAGGGACTGAAAGAGCCAGGTTCAGCATCCCAGTCTAAGCACCCTCGGCCTTCATCCTTGTGACGTACGGTACACCTCGTTTGCCACCTACTCGACCCTAGTGTCACTGATAAAATGAAGTAATAATACAGTTAAAATAGAGCGAGTGTCCTCTCTATCATTTCATTTCCAATGTTGATAAAGAAAGTGCTTCTCTTTGTTAATGTATGTCTCATCAACTAGTCCCATTGTTAATGTTTAAGCGTTTCTGCAAACTGGTGTGCTTAATTTTAGTTGATCTGCACAAAAATAGAGATTTGAATGTCTCAAGGCCCCTCCTTGTACTACCATTGTACACTGGTGTTCATCACTGGCAGAAGGTGTATCGGGGAGACTTGGGTCGATTTCCAGTATGATGTAATATTTTCTTCTGTTTATTAGTGTATGTTTCATCAACTAGCGCCACTATAATCCAATCACGCCTTTTCATTATCAGTGCAAACAGGGCTATTCAGCTACATTTTGGTGGAACTGCACAAATGTACGGATGGAACCGGCATATATGCAGAGTGCGTGGTGCCAAGTAAAAATTACCGACACCAACCCTACTGCATCTAAGCATAGGCATCCACCACCATCAGTGGGATGTGTGGCGCTCACTATGGATGGATCTTTCTTGGCAGCAAATCCTCTAACCAAATACTAGTAGCTTAGACTTAAAAAAATACTAATAGCTTATATTGGCAGTTTTCTAGGGGTGTACTCTTTTCTAAAAGAAGCACCAATCTATTTTTATTTGTTTGTACACAGTGTTACAACTTTGACCCAAAGGTCCAGAGCTATTTTAGGGTGATTGGCGTAGTACTCGGAGACTGATTGTAAGCATGATTTTTATTAGTTGTCACACTAATTGTAAGCATGAGCAGATGGAAGATTAGGTTAGTGCGAAGCTTACCTTAAACCCTACTGACGCCATCGCGCCATCCGGCCTCCTCTTGCGGTGGGAGAACAAATACTCCTGTGGCCCCGGCTGGCTCTGCACCCTCACGAACGGCACACCGTACTCGATCGATTCGTTATCCTCTGGGTGCTCGACCTTTGATATGTACGCCCACCACCTCCGCCTGACTTCCGCCTCGGGCGAATCTGTCTGCTCCATCGCCCAGAGGAGATACTCGATGAACTCGAAGGACTGCGGTGTGACTGCCGCCGAGGAGTACATCGCCGACCTCATCGCCGTCGTCTCGCTCTTTCGCATACATTGCCACCTGGCCCTCACCGTCCTCGAAATCTCCCACTCATTGTCAAACCAAGTAAGGATCTCCTTCAACCTGGCTAACTTTGCCTGGTCGCCGCCGGCGATCTGCCTGATTCGCTGCTGCATCCCCTCCATAGATGTCCTTCTGAGTGGTCCGGTGCTAGCTTTGGAAGATGGGAGGAGAGACGGTGGTCTTGCAATAGAGAAGAGGGAGAGGCGAGACGGTGGTTTTGGAATGGAGATGATGGAGAGGGGAGGGTGTGGTTTTGAAATGGAGAAGAGGGAGAGACGAGACGATGGTTTTGGAATGGAGATGATGGAGAGGAAAGGTTCCCCTGCCTTTCGGACACTTACAGGTGGGCCCCGCGCTTGGAGGGACCCATGTGTCAGTGTCTCAATGGCAGGATGGGCTATGTCAGGGGATCCTCGTCCGAGGAGAGAGGAGGTGGTTTTGCCATGGAGAAGAGGGGGAGGCGAGACGGTGGTTTTGGAATGGAGATGATGGAGAGGAGAGGAGGTGGTTTTGCAATTGAGAAGAGGGAGAGGAGTGTGCAGCAGCGATTTAGGATTGGACGAGAGGGCCGGCGCACCGTGACTGGATCAAAATCAAAATCAATTTACCCTTCAATTAACAAAAGCAACCCCACATTAACTAGTCTCCCTTTTATTCTGGGTCATAATTGACCATAATTTTCGCAAATAAAATATGTCTTATACGTTGCAAAAATAATATAATTTGAAAGTACATTCAGATACGAACCAAACGATACAATTTTTGGTGACATGCATTCACATTTTGCTTGTCAAATAAAGTACGTGGTCAAACTTTGACCCAAAATACGCAAAAACAAAAAAATACTTCCAAGACCAGCGCCGCTCTTCCGCTATTCTCCTCTTAAACCACCGTCGCTCCTCTCCTGTTCCAATCTAAATCCAGCGCCGCTCCTCTCCTCTTCCATTTCAAAACCACCGCCCCTCCTCTCCTGTTCCAATCGAAAACCAGCGTCGCTCCTCTCCCGTTCTAAACCAAAACCAGCGCTGCTCCTCTCCTCTTCCATTCAAAAACCACCGCCGGCGAGTGAAGGTGCTGTGGAGAAGTAGATAGATGGAGGAGTACAACCGATACGTGAGGATTGCAGACGGCGACCCTGTGATGCTAGCTAGGATGTTGGAGATACAGTCTTGGTTTGACAACAAGGACCAACTAGCGGCGACGACGACATTCATGGCCAAATATCTGCAACAGAGCGAAAAGGTGGCGATACTCCCGGAGGGAGTCGCGCGGGAGTACATAGAGCTGCTCCTCTGGGCCACGGAGGAAACAGATTCACCGAATCCGATCGTGAGGGAGCGGTGGTGGGAGTATCGATCCCAGATGGAGCATCCACCAGAGATTGAATGATCGAGCATCTACAGGGTGCCGTTTGTGAGGTTGTCATGCCAGAGCGAGCCGGTGGAGTCTTCGTCGACCGAACCCAACTGCAAGAGGAGAAAAACAGTTGGCCCGACGACGCTTCCCCGCCATCCTATCCATCGCCGTTCACATCGTCTCACGGGGCGGCTGTCTGCCGCCGAGGAATAGGAGGGATAGCCCCCCACCCCGACCAATAGTCGGGCAGGTTGTGAATTGTCAGGAGGAGCTTAGGGTTGTTAGTATTTGCAGGTTGTGAATTGTGTTTTGTGTTGTGTATTTTGAGAGTACTTTCAGATATGAATGCCTTTTGAATTTCAGATTTGCAGTATTGAGCATATGAAGTATTTTATGAATTCTAGAGATCTATTTTTAGCACTTAAAAAATGTAGTTTCATAGGAGTATAAAAGTGCAGACAGTGTGATTCTCAAAGAAGAAACTGCAAGTTTCAGTTTCAGATAAGAAACTCCAAGTTTAGTTTCAGATAAGAAACTGTAACTTTCAGAGGCAGAGCATTTATATTAACACGGCCTTTTCAAGCAGTGTTATCATCATGCTGGAAGTTTTATTCATGGTTGAAACTGGAACTACCAGCCAGTTAACATCATGCTGATCAACATTCATGCATAGCACATCTTCAGATGATGCACAGTCAAAAAGATATGCTATTTTCAAAATGCCCACACAATGTCGAGTGTGAGAAAAACAGAGAAAACGAGGGACGAAGTTTTGGCAAGTGTAGGATGTGGTGTGCGTAGATGACAATTGGGACCCACATGTCAATTAAGGCAGAGGCAAAAATTTTGGAGATATTTTCTCTGCACAGGTGGAATCGAACCCGGGCGGAACAACTGTCGGGTAGTGTCACTCGGCCACTGGGCTAGTTCAGTTGTTTCGTTACTAATAAGGCACTTCCTCAGGTGGTCGGATCTCGTGCTGCGCCTTTGTGCGCTCGCCGCGACGCCGCTGTCTGCCGTTGTGAACATGCTGAACAAACGAGAGGAATCTTGAGAGGACTGTACGTGGAGAGGCGGACAGTTGGGACCCACCAGGTCTATGGCCGTACGCAAGCAAGTGCCTCATCAAAAAAATACTTCCTCCTAATGCTATACTGACGTTGGGGTCCACGGGTTTGTCAACATAGTTATAGTTTTTAGGTGCTTCACCATAGTTACTATAGGAGATCAATTCACAACGAAGCCGGGGAGCTGGCAGGTATCATTTATTATCACTGGGGCAGCAAGTATCAGCTGGGTTTTAGGCTGCCCCATCTAGGCTTTCTTTTTTAACATGCGCAGCCCACGACCTCGGATGGGAGGTCCATAGGCCTGTTTGTATTTTCTTGAGGGCCGTCATGTATCGACCGGCCTATGGACCTCCCATCCGAGGTTTTATTTTTCCTGAAACATCGGCAACCCAATTTATGTATTTTTTTGAAGAAAACGCAGAGGTCTGTTCTATTTTTCTATATAAGAATAGGAACGCCTGGTCGAACTTATGTTTCCCTTCTAACTCTATTATATATATTTAAATTATTTTATATGTTATTATATATTATTGTTATTGTCATCATATATTTAACACATACTTACATATGTAAGAAAACAATATCCCACATCTTGTTAACTTATAAAAATAATTTCTTAACAATAAAATCCTGGATTTTTTTGGGCAACGAAAATCCTGGTGATTGTGTACAAAAGCTTGGTAAGGTTTAAGGACCAATGTAATAATAAATCACTTATTATTTAAATATATATATATAACAAAATGCTCAGCCCCTATTTATTTTTTGATAACATTGCTGCGCCCACCCCAACATTATAATTAGAATCAGCCCAGCAAAATCGTGTATTTCGAGAAAGTGCAAATGGCATGTAATTGTTTAGGAAAAACATAAATGGGCCGCATGGACGCTACATTTTTTGTTCACCCAGCCGAGCTAATGGACTGTAATTCAAAAAAAATCAAATGGACTGTAAATTCTACCCCGCAAAAAAAGACTCTAAATTCTGAAAAAATGGGTTGAATACGTGCCACATTTTTGGAGGCTGAAATGTGGGCCAATAGGCCGAAGACAATGCAAGTCATTGTCAACTTAGTCAACAAATGATTCTGACATCGTTAGCCGTTGGATTTACATCCAACGACCGGCATTCATCTTCAATCTCTCGTCTTCTTCCTCCAGCGCCGCCGGGCCCACCTGCTCCCGCCTCCTGCTGCTAGCAGCTCTGCTTAGCACGCTTCGCTATGAAGCGCTACTCCACCGTTGGCCAGGCCATCCCTCCACCCCTCCACCCCTCATATTTTTCTCCACCGACTGCCGAACCACACCGCACCAGAACCAGTTAACCCTCGTACACCTCTCCGTCTGTGACTCTACTCCCGCGTCTTCCCATCTCCGGCTCATTGCTGTCCGGGGCCTCGCCGTCGTCCACCACCTTGGCTGCGCTCGGTGCGGTGTGGTCAACGTGGTCAACGAACGACACCATCGGAAGTAGACTGTGCGTGGAGAGGCTGATAGATGGGTCCACGGCCGCACACAAGGAAATGCCTCCTTATTACGCGCAAAATAATGATTCCTCCACCTGACATCTGGGACCCACCGGAAGGGCCTCTGTATTTCGCGAAAAAAATGTGCCCCCCGCTGACAGGTCGGACCCACCAGCTATATCTTCGCACGCAAGTAAGTGCCTCCTTACTACGCACAAAAAAATGAATACTCCCCCTGCTAGCTGGGACCCTCCTTGGTGGGAGGCTGACTTGTGGGCCTACTAAGTTGACGGGACGGAGGGCTTTGTCAACTTAGTCAATATGAATGATTCTAGCTCCAGTGACCGTACGATGTCCATCAAACGGCCGTAGTGCTTCTTCAACCTCTGGTCATCTTGCTCCAGCCGCCCAAAGCAGCGCCGGTCGTGCCGCATGCTCCTGCCTCACGTGGCCGGCTGTGCTGCCGCGGAGGCCTCACTGCCCCCTACTATTCCCACCGCTGGCCAGGCCCTGCAGCAACGCCAGCCTCACACCGTAGCCGAACCAGTGAACCCTCGTACTCCTTTCCGCGCGGGCTTCCACTGTCGCGTCTTCCCCGGCTCCGCGCCGTCCCCTTCCTAGGACTCGCCGTCATCCACCGCCCTGGTGCTCTCCGTGCGGCGTGGTCAATGTGGTCAAGGAACGACTTCCATCGGAAGAGTACTGTACATGGAGAGGCTGACAGCTAGGTCCACCGCGGCCGCAAGGAAGTGCCTCCTTATTACGCGCAAAATAATTATTTCTCCACTTGACAGCGGGGATCCACCGGACGGGACACCGTATTTCGCAAAAAAACGTTTCCCCCTGACTGCTGGGACCCACCAGCTACATCTTCGCACGCAAGGAAGTGGGTCCGAGCAAAAAAAATGATTCGCCCCCTGACTGCTGGGACCCACCAGCTACATCTTCGCACGCAAGGAAGTGCCTGACAGTCGGGACTCACCTGGTCGAAGCGTACGTAGCGTTTTCATTCTGGTCGTGAACGTGTACGTACATACTAGTCAATGTAGAGGTGCGCACGTGTCGTAGTAGAGGCGCGCACGTAGCATGTACACGTACGTACAGCGTCCAGTGTGCAAGAAAGAAAATATGGCCACGTACGTACATATGGGCGGGGTCTCAAACGCCTACTCGCGCATACGTACGGCCAGGGCTCGTGTACATGGGTGGGTCGGAACGAAGAAACTGCGTCGTCGTTGTGTTCATGGGGAGGCAACGGAATGCGTCGTGTTCATGGGGAGGCAACGGAATGCGTCGTGTTCATGGGGAGGCAATGGTACGCGTGGGAGCCAACCGGCTTGGACGGAACAGGCGATGGAAATGAGGCCTGGCGTACCGCAGAACGGAGGAAACGGCCTTGTGTTCGACCGGCCACGTTCGAAATGGGATCCTGTTCATTGGGAGGGGTCTGGCGTACCGCAAAACGGAGGAAACGGACTTGTCTAGGACCTCCTACGATCGAAACGGGGTCCTGTTGATTGGGAGGGGTGTGGCGTACCGCAGAACGGAGGAAACGGACTTGTGTTGGAGCGCTACGGTCGAAATGGGGGTCCTGTTCATCGGGAGGGGTGTGGCGTACTGCAAAACGGGACTCCACGGGATATTGTTCATCTCCACCGTCGACCTCCTCCAGCCTCCACGGGCTACTGTTCATCCATCGTCGACCTCCTCCAACCTCCACCTGCGACTGTTCATCCACGGGCTCCTGTTTATCCAGCCTCCACCGCGCGCTACTCCACCGGCTACTGTTCAACCACCCCTCTCCACGGGCTCCTGTTCAACCACCCCTCCACGGGCTACTGTTCATCCACCCCTCCACCGTCTACTGTTCATCCAGCCCTCCACGGGGTGGTCCTGTTCATCTAGCCCTCCACGGGGTCCTGTTCATCCAGCCCAACCGGCTCGATCGATCGGGGTCCTGTTCATCCAGAGGCAACACCACGGGGTCCTTTTCATCCACCCCCACCGCTCACTGTTCATCCAAACCCCCCCAGCAACGCTCACTATTCATCCAGAGGCAGCATCGATCGGCTTCAGTTAGCAGCAGTAGCGAAGGAATCGCTTGATCGGGTTCAGCTAATAGCCATAGATCAATCGCTCGGGTTCAGTAACGCGTAGCCTGCAGTGCAATCGCTCGGGTTCAGTTAGAGCCCAACGCCTCGCTCGGGTTCAGTTAGAGCTCAACGCCTCGCACCCATGCTCGTACGGTACGAGAGAAACATGCATCGCTCGGCCCCCGACCACCCACCGTAACCGGGAACTCCCCGATATTTTCCTCGCCCTCGCTTCTACCACGGTTTTTTCCGTCATGGACGGCCCAAAGAATGTCATGCAGCTGCGTCTTTGGCCCGCCCAGGACGAAAAGCCCATTTTCTGTCATGATTTTTTGTCATAGAAGTAGGAGCCCACCACATCTATGATGATACCGGGTTTTTTCACAATTATCGTCATAGAAGTGTCATAAGTATGACAGAAAAAATTTCATTCGGCCCAAAATGTCACGGATCTGTCTTTTTTTGTAGTGAGCCAATGATGCACCTGCAACCAATGTGCAGTCTGAAGACCTTGTCAATGCCTCTGCTCCTGTACCGCGACCAAGGCCTCACACTATTGAGCAAGCATTTTATCAAGGCAAGCTTGTCACTGTTCGATGGCCTATTCTGGTTCCTCCGCCTGCTCCCAGACCTCAATTTGATTATCATGTGGAGCACAGGCCTCAGGTCCAGAAGCCAAAACCGCGGCTGCCAAGGTTTCCAGGTACTGCATCTGCGCCAGGATCATTCAACGTGAATGGCTTCATTGAACACAACACCTTCTTTGATAGTGCCAAGAACCCATATTCGAGGCCAAGAATTTCATCTGATCGGTTCTGGAGCTATCAGCAGCGCAGTTATTATTCCTGTGTCTTATACAATCAAGGGCGCATTTTTCCTCATATGCGTCTAGACTGCGAAGCCATTGCTGGACTGCTCTGCTTGGAAGAAGCCCTAGACTGCTTCAGAGATGCCGGCCTTCTGCAGTTTGTGACTGACAAGGAAAATTGGAATGAAGAGCTTCTATTACAATTCTATGCTACACTTCACATCCGCGGCAACAACATGGATATCAAAACTTGGGTCCTTGAGTGGATGACAGGCAATGTGCACCATGAAGCCAAAGCTCTTGATCGCATTGAGCTTACTGGCCTGCCCACTCCAGGTGAACTTTATGAACCTGGTTGTCAGCTTCACCGCAATGCTTTAGAGAGCATATTTCAGAAGCCTGAGCCCAACATGAGCCAAATGCTGAGTATGATGAAGCCGCTGCCACAAGATGCTGACCATCCTAAGGAATTCTTTGTTGAAGACCTAGAGTATCTGCCCCACACCATCTATCACAATATCAGGCGAACTCTATGGCCCATCAAAAGACATTCTTCTGCAGCAAAGATTGAAGGCTCAATGAAGACATTGGTCCTCTATATTCTCAATGGCATCAGCTTCAATGCTCAGGATTTCTTCATTCGCCAACTGGCTGCATCTGGCTCAAATATATTTGGTCTGAAGTTTTATGCTCCATGGGTAATGCGTCTTATCAAGCTTCACTCTACTATCAACTATCAGCCCGCTAAGCGCAACCATCTCATATTCTTGCCAGAGGTTGATATGTCTATCGAAGCCATATACCCAGAGCCTGCCAAGGAGCCAATTTATCTTCACAATGTCGATCGTCAAAGTTTCTCTCAACATGTTGAAGGAGTTCAAGCTGCCACTCGTGTTTATCCTTTGGCTAGAAATACATGTGCACCTCATCGTGCCCATACTGAAGCCACTGAAAGCACTATTGCTCAAAGGCCTCAGAAGAGATCTCGTGTGCTCAATGATCGAGAGCTTCTCGTGGCTTTGCATCAGAAACAGGATAAGCATCATTACTAGCTCAAGCGTCAAATGCAGAGTCTCTTGATGGATGTTAATCGCATTCGCAATCTAGCAACCAAGAATGCATTTGTCACTCATGAAACAAGTCGGTGGTCGTGGAAGAGTCTAACATTACTCAGTTTTGAAGATGATCTTCTGCAAGATGGCTTCACAGAGAGATTCAAATTTGATTCCACTCCTCCCAGGAATGGTGTCTTGCGTCGGACTCCTTCACTCGAAGACTCTGAGTACTCCTCCTCAGCAGCAACTATCAATGCCAGAGTCATCGATGATGACGATGATGCTACGTCACCAACTACCACTTCGGTGTGTATCGACACTACACCAGGCCCCTCTGCACCACCAAACTCCAACGTTGACCCTGCTCCTCCATCTGCTCCTTCTGGGAACGAGTAGATGCTCTATGTCTTCAAGCCTTTTTGGTCATTACTGACAAAAAGGGGAGAAGCATATGAGTTGATAGTCTTCAAGCGGGTCCTTATGGGTGGTTGCATTAGTTTTGCCAAGTCTTACAACTCCCGTCTTTTGATACATTTGGTTCTCTGAGTTGTAACACTTAAACTTGATGGTCGTCTGCTACATTGTTTGCTATTCTATGATGCGATGATAAATCCCTCATGAAGTCATTCTGCAAATGTCCATTTGTCATTATGCATATCATTATCTTCGTTACTTCTTATATGCATAATGCATTGTCTTCACACTTTGATGATGGCCTCCACAAAGCAAAACCTGCCATGTGCATTTGCATTCAAACGCAAATCATTTATATGCACATCTTCAGGGGGAGCCTCGTCTTATGTATGAAGACAATACTCACAACACTGAACTTTCACATACTTTTATCCCCGTTGAAAACTTCAAACAGTTTGTCATCAATCACCAAAAAGGGGGAGATTGTAAGTGCATCCAGTGCCACCCCTAGTTGGTTTTGGAGTATTGACGACAAACTTGGTTGAGGGACTAATGTGTTTGTGAGAATTGCAGGATAACACAGGTAGTAGTCCCACGTTGATTCGGTTTACCTACTAGAGATGACCCCTAAAAATGTGTGAAGACATTGAAGACAATGGTGGTCTGTGAAGACATTTACATTGAAGACTATGACAGGAGAAGACATCGCGTGAAGACTATGGAGTGCGAAGACATAGTTGTTTCGTAGTTTCCGTTTCTTCTTTGTTAAGTCATAGGAACCACCATATTGTTAAGTGGGGTCCAAGTGAACAAAGTCAGAGTGACTGATGTGATGCTCAACCAAATCCTATGTCTTCGAGCGAAGGCAATGAGAGCAAACCTTATCCAGAGCTGGATGAGTCAGCTTTACTTGTAGCCCAAGTCAAGCTGCCGCGTGTGTTTGAAATCTGACCGTTGGAACACGTGTCAGTTCCTTAGTGACCCAGGCTCATTTTGGACAAATCAGGTCAGGTTGCCTCCTGGCTAAAAATAGCCCACCCCCTACAACATAAATTGGTGGCTGCTCAGAGTTAGTGCACGGCTTTTGTTGTTTGAGAGCAACCCACCTCCGAACCCTTTGAAAGAGAATCCTTGCGAGGACAAAGCCCAAAACACCCAGAGCCAAAGAGTGTTAGGGATCACTGAAGTCTTTCTGTCTGCATGATCTGAAGACTTATTACACTTGAGGACTATGAATCCTCCAGCCGGTTAGGCTTCGCGTTCTGAGCATCCAAGAGTCATTGTGGATTGCCGGTGAACGAAGTCTGTGAAGGCTTGGAAGTCTCCCTTGAATACTAACCAGAGTGATTGGGTGAGGACTAAGTGTTCTTAGCTCAAGGGGAAAAAGGTGAAGACGTGGTCTTCCTAGTTGAATCTCAGCCTCCCTAACCAGACGTACAGTTGTCACAGCAACGGGAACTGGTCCAACAAACCCCTTGTCCTCTCCAAGCAACTGGTTCTATCCTACCTCTCTCACCTTAATTACAATTTGTCCTTGTGAAGTCTGTGCCTGCTTGCCTTATCTGTTTGACTTCACTGTGTGAAGACTGTTGTCTGTTTGGCTTCATACTATCTTCCATCCTGATCCAATCTACCTAGCTGCTTATAGTCTTCGTGCTTTCACTTCATTGCTTACTTGACTATGGCTTGTCTAGTGTTGGCTACTTTCCGCTGCATATCAATAGGGTCATTTCTATCGTTTGTCTTTGAAACACCCATGTTTTGAAGACTTTCATAAAAATCGCCTATTCACCCCCCTCTAGTCGAACACTAGCACTTTCAGAGAGGGCACCGGCCCTCCGGCCGGCGCCGGGTGTAGGGGGCGCCTCCTCCCTTCCTTCTTCCTTGTCTTGACCCTTCTCTCTATGGTGGAGTTGCTGAAATGGAGGTGTGGTGGCTGTAGATGAGACTTGTGGAGGATGGAGATGGTGTATGCCGGCAGCTAAGGTTGGAGGTCTTCATATAGGAGTCCTCCTCAGGTCTCCTCCGTTGATCTAGCCTCCTCCATTTCATCCAAAGGCTCAAGGGGAGCCAAATTCACGTCTAATACAATTCTTGGTCGTCAAGGATCTCATAGGAAAAACAGGGATGAAATTGGAGCAAAATTTGGAAAGTTCTGACCACTTTTCGTGGTTGTCTAGAGCTCAAATGACTGCTTAAACGGGCGGCTCCAGTCGTATGTAAGGCCATCTTTCACTTTGGACTTCGGGAGCTACTTTGTATTTTAGTCGCCATTTCTTCACACGAACTCCAGTTTTGACGTTCTTAGGCTCGTTGGATTGCTAGAAAAAATCCCAATGCGTTTGTTGCCTTGGATCTTCATTTTGGACATTTGATAAATGTAAAATAATCAAACTCTCCAAAGGGCCTTGATCTGGTGCCTGGAACTTCTCCAGTTTGATCTAGCCTGATTCTTTTGATGTCTAGTCCATGAACACGTCAACACACTTACAAAGACCACAAAACAAAGAAAACTAATAAAAATTAAAAGTGTGCAATGAACTTTGTAAAACAAGTAAATACCAAAAACTATGCATTGGAGACATGAATAAGTGCTAGATGGATATGATATGAGGGATTTTCGCACTAGGATATACTCTAAAAAGTATGCATGAAATCCACTCATCAACATCCCCAAGCTTAATCCTTGCTCATTCTCCAGCAAGAAGGTTGATAAACTAAAGTTATCCATCTAGCTCATCAATCACAATATTGCCCAAAGGCGTATCCTTGTCTTTTATGCAAGCTATAAGCAAGATAGAACATATTTGTACAAGGTATCACATGCTCAACTAGGTAACATATATAGATTCTGATAACCAAACCACTAGAGCTTTAGAAAAAATGTCTATGCCCCTTGTCAAAGTTTAATCGAGCATGAAAACAAATATTTGGACCCTCTTACTTATTAGCTTATTCATTTCTTTTTGTTGCTTTTGTTTTTAAACAAACTTGAACACAGAAAGTTGTCAAAAAGTCAAGATATGGAGTTTTTCATCCATTCCCACTAACATTCTCAACTCAAGGCTCTCAGCCACATACTTCAATCATTGTTTGCTAAAACTTTTATTGTCTGGTGGTGGGATCATGCCAAAGAAATGATGATGCTTCAGTTCGTAGTGGCCTAAGTTTGAGTACTATGGACCAATATGTTGTCTCTTTCGAGCTCTTGCGATCAGTACTCATTTATTACCGCATACCACACTCACTCAAGAGAAAAGCTGAATAATATTTGCTGCAGTGTTGCCACTACGAACATTAACAAACTTATAACCGAAATCCGAGCCAAAACTCTGGTGGATCATTTATTGGCCAGCGGAGTTCTCAGCATAACATCAAGAGAGGTGACGAAGTCACATTTACATGGCATAAAGCAGCATATAGCAACAAGGCCATGGAACCAGCGAGAAGCTGAAGCGCCTTGTATTGCAACACATATTTTGGCATAATTTCAATCACTTCTCAACTACGTTCCTCTGTACAACTTTATTCACAAGGTCAATTGAGTCTATTATATCAAACACCATGGGGTTAAGCTACTCCATAACCTTTTCTTTTAAAAACGACTCTAACAAGTGTCAAACTTTTTATTCAACTATCATCATCATTTTATTAAAGTAGAGATTGTGGCAATGTCTTCCGAAGGATCACAAGATTGTTCCCACGCTAAGCAAAAACTTGAACAAAGTGCATAAAAACAATTAACTTGGAAATATGGGGCCTAACTTGAGCAAGTGATTCCCTTATACAAATACAGAGCAATCATACTTAAGCAAGCATAACAAACAGTGGGACACATGATTGCATAGTATTCATAAGATGAAGATCATTGCAGAAAACTCTACACATGCAAAAATAACTTCCCCAAGTTTAGAACTTTGCAAGAACTAATCTCAAGAACATCATGAAATGAAAAGAGAAAGTGCAGATTATTAAAGGAGAGTATGGAAAGTGGTTACCTCCCGAAGCTTAAATATAAGCAAGGGTAATAAAACTTTTTACTGATGAGGTGTGAATAACCTCTCTTTTTAAAGTGGACATGGACCTACGCTTCATCAACATTTTTGATATGGTCCAGTAGAACCGTGCACTTGTTGAAGACTTTGTTGAATCGAAGTGTCTGAGCGGCTTGTGTGGATTTGCATACGGTTGGCACCATACCGTACATGTCACCACACTAGGTCCAAACCACTATGAAAATAACAAACACGATAAAAAAGAACACGGTTCATTATATGAACGTAGTCCGTCTAGCCAACCGGGCATAAGGAATAAAAGAAAACATGAAGAATTACAAAGTTTATTGGTTCGTAGGCTTCAAAGGCAAATAATAAACATTGAAGTGCAAACAGATGTTAAAATATGACCCACTAACCTTGGCTCGAAGAAATAAGCAAAATAAGTATTTTCTGACCTTCATACGAGCGCTCGTACGACTGCTTGCGGCCGTACGGTCCGCCATCTTTTGATTTGTCATGATACATGATGTTGGTAACCAACCAAAAGAGCGCTAATACGAGTGCTCGTGCTCGTATAAAACATCGTCTTGCAATCTGGATCTTTAGTCACTTTCTGCCCGAATGTCATACGAGCGCATAAGCCCGTATGATATGCCGTCGTTGGGTCTGATTCCTATGGTTGTGTGTGTTGGTGCCTCCCGCGCTCGATACGACTGCACATTCAATCGTGAGCGGTCGTATAGAACGATGTCTTTTGCCCTATTTCATCTGGAGCTTCCTTTTCTTCAAAAGTTCCTGCGGGGTTAGCTCCAACACTTGTACTAGGCATATATTAAGAAGCTCCAACAGTGCAATTGTACTACATATAAAATTTTGAGCAGACAAAAAATTTCACCTAGTGAAGACTTAAACCAAACCAACTTTAATAGCAATTCATTCAAAGTGCCAATGCAAAAATTATGCATGCAGACTAAACTATAAACACCAAAACTAGTAAATACTCCTACTTACTTTCGGGATGCCTCCTGATAGCGCTTTCTTTAGGGCCATATAGCTAGGCTTCGATGCTCCATAAATCCGCCTGGATCCCAAGGGGTATCGACCCGGTTTGTAGTTGGACTTGCCTCCGGCCACTGTTTGGAGCATCTCATAGCAAAGTGTGGTCGAAGTCGCACGCTCTTGCGGTGCATCGGCATCATATATGTGAAGAGGTCCTCACCCTCAAGTGAGAACCAGTGCACCAAGCTGGGTATACAAGTCTCCTCATTCTTCTGCATGGCCATGGTTAGAGACTTGTGATTAAATTTATAGATAGTACCTTGGCTTTCATTCCAAGGGAACACTTCATAAAATTCTTCTTGTGGAGCGGATCGTTCAACACTCCCTAAAGGTTTCCCCTGCATAAGAATATTGTCCAAAGAATCATAGTTGGACATTAGTGTAGATAAATCAAGAGTATTTCCTTCATCTAGTTTGTCACTATAGCTAATACTAGGCTCTTCAAATAAGATGCTTAGTGACTCATGATCATTATCCCCCTCACTTGGAGGATGACTTCATTAGCATCAAGTTCATTCAAACTAGAATTATCATACTCTGATTCTGGTATCTCAAAGGGTTTGCATAAATGGGGGGGGTACGAAGCAATTTATTTATTGTGAACTCATTTTCTTCGTGTTCTTCTTCTTCGTCCTCCTCCTCTTCTTCCTCTTGTTCAAAATGATGCTCTTGACAATACTCGTATATGCAATACATTTTACCGTACATCCATTCAATTATGGCATCATTGTTGTGGGCTCGAGCAACATCTTGCAGCTCAGCAAATAATATACCTGCACTTTTGCTTACTACATACCATAGGAGTTCCTCGGTGACATGTGTCATATTATTGTTATAATTTGCTATCACTTGGTCATAAGTATTCGTGCACTGAAAGTCAACGTGCTCATGAGAACCACATTATAAGCAACGACTTTGATACAAAGAACACATCATACCTATACATTTGTCTACGAATAACTGTAGTTCTTTAATATCCATGGAAGTTATATCTTTTCCAAGAGTTGCTTCATCAAAAAAATATAAAGAGCATGCAAAAGGCTACTCTCAAGATAGATGGTTCCTTGGCTTTCCCATTTGTTTGCTGCAAGTTAGTATGGAGAATATTTAATTCATGTTCTTTACCCATTCTTGCAACATGTCGTCAATATTGGGGTGTTTGTTCTTAAGCTTGTACATCTCTTTCTTCATTATTCTGTGAGTCATGCAAAAGATTAGTCTCTCCAATGGCGGCCGCGAGTCGCTCTGGGCCATTTTTCACAAATACATTATCACAAAAGTTATCCAGGCAAAAGAAAGTTCTTTCAGGTCGGAGGGAGTATAAATATTTGTCACCTATTGATAGTGATGAGAATCGTTACTGTTTTTGATCTATCTTTGGATCTATCGTTAGGTGATTGTCTGTCCGAAGCATGGGGAGATATCATGTTTAATTAGATGCATATTATAAATAGCCGCCTCCTCTGAGGCAATTTAACCTCTTGAGCCTCTTCTTCTGTTGGGGAACGTAGTAATTTCAAAAAATCCTACGCACACGCAAGATCATGGTGATGCATAGCAACGAGCGGGGAGAGTGCCGTCCATGTACCCTCGTAGACCGTAAGTGGAAACGTTATGACAACGCGGTTGATGTAGTCATACATCTTCACGATTCGACCGATCCAAGTACCGAACGCACGACACCTCCGAGTTCAGCACAAGTTCAGCTCGATGACGTACCTCGTACTCTTGATCCAGTTGAGGCCGAGGGAGAGTTTCATCAGCACGACAGCGTGATGACGATGATGATGATGCTACCGATGCAGGGCTTCGCCTAAGCACCGCTACGATATGATCGAGGTGGATTATGGTGGAGGGGGGCACCGCACACGGCTAAAAGATCAACAGATCAACTTGTGTGTCTAAGGGGTGCCCCATCCCCCGTATATAAAGGAGTGGAGGAGGGGGAGGGGCCGGTCCTCCTAGGCGCGCCCCAAGGGGAGTCCTACTCCCACCCTTCCAAATGTGGGAGTGGGAGAGAGGGAAGGAGGAGAGAGGGGGAAGGAAAGGGGGCTCCGCCCCCCCCCCTCCTTGTCCAATTCGGACTAGAAGGGGAGGGTGCGCACGGCTGCCCTGGCCGCCCCTCCTCTTCTCCACTAAGGGACCAATAGGCCCAATACACTCCCCGGGGGGTTCTGGTAACCCCCCGGTACTCCGGTTTTTTTTCTGAACTTGCCCGGAACCTTTCCGAAGTCCAAACATAGTCATCCAATATATCGATCTTTATGTCTCGATCATTTCGAGACTCCTCTTGATGTCCGTGATCATATCCGGGACTCTGAACTACCTTAGGTACATAAAAACACATAAACTAATAATACCGATTGTCACCGAACGTTAAGCGTGCGGACCCTACGGGTTCGAGAATTATGTAGACATGACCGAGACACGTCTCCGGTCAATAACCAATAGCGGAACCTGGATGCTCATATTGGCTCCTACATATTCTACGAAGATCTTTATCGGTCAAATCGCATAACAACATATGTTGTTACCTTTGTCATCGGTAAGTTACTTGCCCGAGATTCGATCGTCGGTATCCAATACCTAGTTTAATCTCGTTACCGGCAAGTCTCTTTACTCATTCTGTAATGCATCATCCCGCAACTAACTCATTAGTTGCATTGCTTGCAAGGCTTATAGTGATGTGCATTACCGAGAGGGCCCAAAGATACCTCTTCGACAATCGGAGTGACAAATCCTAATCTCGATCTATGCCAGCTCAACAAGTACCATCGGAGACACCTGTAGAGCACCTTTATAATCACCCAGTTACATTGTGACGTTTGGTAGCACACAAAGTGTTCCTCCGGTATTCGGGAGTTGCATAATCTCATAGTCATAGGAACATGTATAAGTCATGAAGAAAGCAATAGCAATATACTAAATGATCAAATGCTAAGCTAGCGGAATGGGTCAAGTCAATCACATCATTCTCTAATGATGTGATCCCGTTAATTAAATGACAACTCATGTCCATGTCTACGAAACTTAACCATCTTTGATTCAACGAGCTAGTCAAGTAGAGGCATACTAGTGACACCCTGTTTGTCTATGTATTCACACATGTACTAAGTTTCCGGTTAATACAATTCTAGCATGAATAATAAACATTTATCATGAAATAAGGAAATAAATAATAACTTTATTATTGCCTCTAGGGAATATTTCCTTCAGTCTCCCACTTGCACTAGAGTCAATTCACATCGCCATGTGATTTAACACCAATAGTTCACATCACCATGTGATTAACACCATAGTTCACATCGCCATGTGACCAATACTCAAAGAGTTTACTAGAGTTAGTAATCTTAGTTCACATCGCCATTTGATTAACACCCAAAGAGTACTAAGGTGTGATCATGTTTTGCTTGTGAGAGAATTTAGTCAACGGGTCTGCCATATTCAGAACCGTATGTATTTTGCAAATTGCTATGTCAACAATGCTCTCCACGGAGCTACTCTAGCTAATTGCTCCCACTTTCAAAAGTTTCATGATCATCATCATTAACTTCCTCACTAATTGGTGTAAGCATCACTGGAACTATTTTATATGATGAACTACTTTCCAATTCGAAAGAAGGTACAATTACCTCATCAAGTTCTACTTTCCTCCCACTCACTTCTTTCGAGAGAAACTCCTTCTCTAGAAAGGATCCATTCTTAGCAATGAATATCTTGCCTTAGGATCTGTGATAGAAGGTGTACCCAACTGTCTCCTTTGGGTATCCTATGAAGACACATTTCTCCGATTTGGGCTTGAGCTTATCAGGATGAAACTTTTTCACATAAGCATCGCAACCCCAAACTTTAAGAAACGACAACTTTGGTTTCTTGCCAAACCACAGTTCATACGGTGTCGTCTCAACGGATTTAGATGGTGCCCTTTTTAGCGTGAACGCATCTGTCTCTAATGCATAACCCCAAAACGATAGTGGTAAATCGGTAAGAGACATCATGGATCGCACCATATCTAATAAAGTGCGGTTACGAAGTTTGGATACACCATTACGCTGTGGTGTTCCAGGTGGCGTGAGTTGCAAAACTATTCCGCATTGTTTCAAATGAAGACCAAACTTGTAACTCAAATAGTCTCCTCCACAATCAGATCGTAGAAACTTTATTTTCTTGTTACAATGATTTTCCACTTCACTCTGAAAATTCTTTGAACTTTTCAAATGTTTCAGATTTATGTTTCATCAAGTAGATATACCCATATCTGCTCAAATCATCTATGAAGGTCAGAAAATAACGATACCCGCCGCGAGCCTCAACAATTATCGGACCGCATACATCAGTATGTATTATTTCCAACAAGTCTGTTGCTCGCTCCATTGTTCCGGAGAACAGAGTCTTAGTCATCTTGCCCATGAGGCATGGTTCATAAGTATCAAGTGATTCCAAAAGCCCATCTGCGTGGAGTTTCTTCATGCGCTTTACACCAATATGACCTAAACGGCAGTGCCACAAATAAGTTGCACTATCATTATTAACTTTGCATCTTTTGGCTTCAATATTATGAATATGTGTATCATTACGATCAATTTTCAATAAACCATTTACATTAAGTGTATGACCATAGAAGGTTTTATTCATGTAAACAGAACAACAATTATTCTTTGACTTAAATGAATAACTGTATTGCAATAAACATGATCCAATCATATTCATGCTCAACGCAAACACAAAATAACATTTATTGAGGTTCAACACTAATCCCGAAAGTATAGGGAGTGTGCGATGATTACCATATCAATCTTGGAACCACTTCCAACATACACCGTCACTTTACCCTCAACTAGTTTCTGTTCATTTTGCAACTCCCATTTTGAGTTACTACTCTTTAGTAACTGAACCAGTATCAAATACCGAGGGGTTGCTACAAACACTAGTAAAGTACACATCAATAACATGTATATCAGATATACCTTTGTTCACTTTTCCATCCTTCTTATCCGCCAAGTATCTAGGGGCAGTTCCACTTCCGGTGACCATTTCCTTTGCGGTAGAAGCACTCAGTTTCAGGCTTGAGTCTAGCTTTGGGTTTCTTCATGGGAGTGACAACTTGTTTGTCATTGTTCTTGAAGTTCCCTTTCTATTCTTTTGCCCTTTTTCTTGAAACTAGTGGTCTTGTAAACCATCAACACTTCATGCTCTTTCTTGATTTCTACCTTCGCCAATTTCAACATCGCGAAGAGCTCGGGAATTACTTTCGTCATCCCTTGCATATTATAGTTCATCACGAAGTTCTAGTAACTTGGTGATAGTGACTAGAGAACTTTGTCAATTACTATCTTATCTGGAAGATTAACTCCCACTTGATTCAAGCAATTGTAGTACCCAGACAATCTGAGCACATGCTCACTGGTTGAGCTATTCTCCTCCATCTTGTAGGCAAAGTACTGTCAGAGGTCTCATACCTCTTGACACGGGCATGAGTATGAAATACCAATTTCAACTCTTGGAACATCTCATATGCTTCATGGCGTTCAAAACATTTTTGAAGTCCCGGTTCTAAGACGTAAAGCATGATGCACTAAACTATCAAGTAGTCATCATACCGAGCTTTTGTCAGACGTTCATAACGTATGCATCTGCTCCTGCAATTAGTCTGTCACCTAGCGGTGCATCAAGGACATAATTATTCTGTGCAGCAATGAGGATAATCCTCAGCTCACGGATCCAATCTGCATCATTGCTACTAACATCTTTCAACTTAGTTTTCTCTAGGAACATATCAAAATAAAACAGGGGAGCTAAACGCGAGCTATTGATCTACAACATAGATATGCTAATACTACCAGGACAAAGTTCATGATAAATTAAAGTTTAATTAATCATATTACTTAAGAACTCCCACTTAGATAGACATCCCTCTAGTCATCTAAATGATCACGTGATCCAAATCAACTAAACCATGTCAGATCATCACGTGAGATGGAGTAGTTTTCAATGGTTAACATCACTATGTTGATCATATCTACTATATGATTCATGCTAGACCTTTCAGTCTCCAGTGCTCCGAGGCCATATCTACATATGCTAGGCTCGTCAAGTTTAACCCGAGTATTCCGCGTGTGCAAAACTGGCTTGCACCCGTTGTATGTGAACGTAGAGCTTATCACACCCGATCATCATGTGGTGTCTCAGCACGATGAACTTTCGCAACGGTGCATACTTAGGGAGAACACTTATACCTTGAAATTTAGTGAGAGATCATCTTATAATGCTATCGTCGATCTAAGCAAAATAAGATGCATAAAAGATAAACATCACATGCAATCAATATAAGTGATATGATATGGCCATCATCATCTTGTGCCTCTGATCTCCATCTCCAAAGCACCGTCATGATCACCATCGTCACCGGCGCGACACCTTGATCTCCATCGTAGCATCGTTGTCGTCTCACCAACTATTGCTTCTATGACTATCACTACCGCTTAGTGATAAAGTAAAGCAATTACATGGCGATTGCATTTCATACAATAAAGCGACAACCATATGGCTCCTGCCAGTTGCCAATAACTTTGATACAAAACATGATCATCTCATACAATAAAATTTAGCATCATGTCTTGACCATTTCACATCACAGCATGCCCTGCAAAAACAAGTTAGACGTCATCCACTTTGTTGTTGCAAGTTTTACGTGGATGCTACGGGCTGAGCAAGAACCGTTCTTACCTACGCATCAAAACCACAATGATATTTCGTCAAGTATGTGTTGTTTTAACCTTCACAAGGACCGGGCGTAGCCACACTCGATTCAACTAAAGTTGGAGAAACCGACACCCGCGAGTCACCTGTGTGCGAAGCATGTCGGTAGAACCAGTCTCGCGTAAGCGTACGCGTATTGTCGGTCTGGGCCGCTTGATCCAACAATACCGCCGAATCAAAGTATGACATGCTGGTAAGCAGTATGACTAGTATCGCCCACAACTCACTTGTGTTCTACTCGTGCATATAACATCTACGCATAAACCTGGCTCGGATGCCACTGTTGGGGAACGTAGTAATTTCAAAAAAAATTCCTACGCACACGCAAGATCATGGTGATGCATAGAAACGAGTGCTACGTCTTGAGCTTGCGTTGGTTTTCCTTGAAGAGGAAAGGGTGATGCAGCAATAGTAGCGTAAGTTTTTCCCTCAGTTTTCGAGAACCAAGGTATCAATCCAGTAGGAGGCTCCTAAAAAGTCCCACGCACCTACACAATCAAACAAGAACTCGCAACCAACGCAATAAAGGGGTTGTCAATCCCTTTACGGCCACTTGCGAAATTTATATCTGATAGAGATAATATGATAAGATAAATATATTTTTGGTATTTTATAATATAGATTGGAAAAGTAAAGATGCAAATAAAAGTAGATGGCAAACTTATATGATAAGAGATAGACCCGGGGGCCATAGGTTTCACTAGCGGCTTCTCTCAAGATAGCATAAGTATTATGGTGGGTGAACAAATTACTGTCGAGCAATTGATAGAAAAGCGAATAATTATGAGATTATCTAGGCATGATCATGTATACAGGCATCATGTCCGTGACAATTAGACCGACTCCTGCCTGCATCTACTACTATTACTCCACACATCGACCGCTATCCAGCATGCATCTAGAGTATTAAGTTCATAAAGAACAGAGTAACGCATTAAGAAAGATGACATGATGTAGAGGGATAAACTCATGCAATATGATATAAACCCCATCTTTTTATCCTCGATGGAAACAATACAATATGTGCCTAGCTTCCCCTGCTGTCACTGGGAAAGGACACCGCAATATTGAACCCAAAGCTAAGCACTTATCCCATTGCAAGAAAGATCAATCTAGTAGGCCAAACCAAACTGATAATTCGAAGAGACTTGCAAAGATAACTTAATCACACATAAAAGAATTCATAGGAGATTCAAATATTTCTCATAGATAAACTTGATCATAAACCCACAATTCATCGGATCTCGACAAACACACCGCAAAAAGAGTTACATCGAATAGATCTCCAAGAAGATCGAGGAGAACTTTGTATTGAGATTCAAAGAGAGAGAAGAAGCCATCTAGCTAATAACTATGGACCCGAAGGTCTGTGGTAACTACTCACAACTCATCGGAGAGGCTATGGTGTTGATGTAGAGGCCCTCCGTGGTCGGTTCCCCCTCCGGCGGAGCGCCGACGAAGGCTCCAAGATGGGATCTCGCGGATACAGAAGGTTACGGTGGTGGAAATAGTTTTTCGTGGTCGCCTCTGATGTTTTTGGGGTACATGGGTATATATAGGAGGAAGAAGTAGGTCGGTGGACGCCAGAGGGCCCCATGAGATAGGGGGCACGCCCAGTAGAGGGGGGCGCGCCCTCCACCCTCGTGGCCGCCTCAATTGTTTCTTGACTTCCACTCCAAGTCCTCTGGATCACGTTCGTTCCAAAAATAACGCTCCCGAAGGTTTCATTCCGTTGGACTTCGTTTGATATTCCTTTTCTTCGAAACACTGAAATAGGCAAAAAAAGCAATATGGCTTGGACCTCCGGTTAGTAGGTTAGTCCCAAAAATGATATAAATGTTTAAAGTAAAGCCCATAAACATCCAAAACGGGTAATATAATAGCATGGAACAATCAAAAATTATAGATACGTTGCAGACGTATCAACGAGCGGGGAGAGTGTCGTCCACGTAACCTCGTAGACCGTAAGCGGAAGCGGTATGACAATGCGGTCGATGTAGTCGTACGTCTTCACGATCCAACCGATCCAAGTACCGAACGCACGACACCTCCGAGTTCAGCACACGTTCAGCTCGATGACGTCCCTCGTACTCTTGATCCAGTTAAGGCCGAGGGAGAGTTTCGTCAGCACGACGGCGTGATGACGATGATGATGATGCTACCGACGCAGGGCTTCGCCTAAGCACCGCTATGATATGATCAAGGTGGATTATGGTGGAACGGGGCACCGCACACGGCTAAAAGATCAACAGATCAACTTGTGTGTCTAAGGGGTGCCCTCCTCCCCCTTATATAAAGGAGTGCAGGAGGGGGAGGGGCCGGCCCTCCTAGGTGCGCCCCAAGGGGAGTCCTACTCCCACCGGGAGTAGGACTCCCACCCTTCCAAGTGTGGGAGTGGGAGAGAGGGAAGGAGGAGAGAGGGGGAAGGAAAGGGGGGCGCCGCCCCCCCTCCTTGTCCAATTCGGACTAGAGGGGAGGGGGCCGCGGCTGCCCTGGCCGCCCCTCCTCTTCTCCACTAAGGGCCCAATAGGCCCAATACACTCCTTGGGGGGTTCCGGTAACCCCCCGGTACTCCGGTTTTTTGTCCGAACTTGCCCGGAACTTTTCCGAAGTCCAAACATAGTCATCCAATATACCGATATTTATGTCTCGACCATTTTGAGACTCCTCATCATGTCCTTATCATATCCGGGACTCCGAACTACCTTCGGTACATCAAAACACATAAACTCATAATACCGATCGTCACCGAACGTTAAGCGTGCGGACCCTACGGGTTCGAGAACTATGTAGACATGACCGAGACACGTCTCCGGACAATAACCAATAGCGGAACCTGGATGTTCATATTGGCTCCTACATATTCTACGAAGATCTTTATCGGTCAAACCGCATAACTACATACGTTGTTCCCTTTGTCATTGGTAAGTTACTTGCCCGAAATTCGATCGTCGGTATGCAATACCTAGTTCAATCTCGTTACCGGCAAGTCTCTTTACTCGTTCTGTAATGCATCATCCCGCAACTAACTCATTAGTTGCATTGCTTGCAAGGCTTATAGTGATGTGCATTACCGAGAGGGCCTAGAGATACCTCTCCGACAGTCGGAGTGACAACTCCTAATCTCGATCTATGCCAACTCAACAAGTACCATCGAAGACACCTGTAGAGCACCTTTATAATCACCCAGTTACGTTGTGACATTTGGTAGCACACAAAGTGTTCCTCCGGTATTCAGGAGTTGCATAATCTGATAGTCATAGGAACATGTATAAGTCATGAAGAAAGCAATAGCAATATACTAAACGATCAGGTGCTAAGCTAACGAAATGGATCAAGTCAATCACATCATTCTTTAATGATGTGATCCTGTTATTCAAATGACAACTCATGTCTATGGCTAGGAAACTTAACCATCTTTGATTCAACGAGCTAGTCAAGTAGAGGCATACTAGTGACACTCTATTTGTCTATGTATTCACACGTGCATCAAGTTTCCGGTTAATACAATTCTAGCATGAATAATAAACATTTATCATGAAATAAGGAAATAAATAATAACTTTATTATTGCCTCCAGGGCATGTTTCCTTCAGTCTCCCACTTGCACTAGAGTTAATTATTGTGATAAAATTAAACTATATTTTTTTACATTTTGTGGTACAATATGCCTTAAACCATGTTTTAATAAATTCCACTTAAACATGTAAATTTAGAAAATAAAATTTGCATGTCTTCCTTAATTTACTTTTGAATCTTACAGTAATATAGTGTATATGTATGTGTGTGTCATTAAATATCTTAATAAATATTTCTAAATCATGTGGTATAAATAATATCTTGATAGCCATGTTTATAACTAGACATATGCAAATAGAAGAATCCGGGGTACATAAGATGTTTACAAGGAGCTTGGTACCTAATAAAGGTCGCATTGCTCTATTTATTTTTACACGTAGGTTTTAATTGATCTACGTAGTACGTAGATGTGTTTTTTCCATGCTTTGTATGGTTTTAATGATTGAACTATGAGGTGTCCGGATGCATACAAGGAAATTTGAGGATTTCACGGTCACTTTCCAAGGATGTGCCCGTCCACTCGGGCGCTTCCGCAGTCGTTTGAGGGGCTAGATTTGTTGTCTGTGTCTGTAGATGTTGTAAAAAACACAACAAGTTCGAGTAGTAGTTTCAGTCTTTTTCTGATCACACAGTGAGGCTCTCAATGGAAGCGCCAATGTCGATACTAAAATCGGCAGACCTCGGGTAGGGGGCCCGAGGATGTGGATCTCGGATCGACGGGTAACGGGAGACGAAGGGGACAATATTTACCCAGGTTCGGGCCCTCTCGAAGAGGTAAAACTCTATGTCATGCTTCGATTATATTGATGATGGTGTGTCGGGTAGATGCTTGATCTACCTCGAGATCATATGTTGCATTCTAACCCTAAGGTGAGTAATGATAAATCTAACCTCTACGGACTAAACCCCTGAGCTTATATAGATGTTGGAGGTATCTAGGGTTACATATGGTCGGTTGCCATCTTGGGATAAGCACGCCGATAACTGAAGCCATCCTTGATAAACACATCAAGTCTTCGGCAGGGTCCATGTTCACCACGCCAAGGTTCGAAGCTTCCGAAGTGCTTCCTTGTGATATCGGTGGACCATAAGCTCGGCCCACGGACAGTATGTCAACTAGGTTGGTACCCCCTAATCCAGGATATCGTCGGCATTCCTTAGCTTTTCCTCTCAAAGAGAAAGGAAATAGACGCAATTTCAGAGTGTCAGGATCATAATCCTTTACGTGTGTCATGTTGCACAATTCAGTGAAATTGTGTAAGTGAATACTGGCATCCTCAGAAACAGATCCTCCAAATTGGTCCCGTTGAACCATGAAAACTAAGTTTGGTTTAATCCCATATACTCAGTGGCTACTACCTAAGGCTGTGTTATAGGTTCACACATGAAGTTGCCGCTGGGAGTAGCAAAACTCTCAAGATTATGAGCCATATTAATCTTTTTGTTTCTCAACTGACACGACTTGCAACAAGAATAAAACTTAAACTGAAAACAGAAACTGAAAATTAACTTTAACAAAAACTCTAACACAAAGACTAGGAATACTAAACTCCTCCCCGGCAGCGGCGTCAGAAAAAGGGCTTGATACCTCCTTTTATTGATCCTATATCGGAACAAAAAAGAGTATCCACACCTATTTCCCGAGAGGTGACCCTGGATTATCGAACCCATGAGAAGAAGATTCCCTTGAAGTGGTGGTCTCTAGCAAGTTTTTGTCAAAGTATCAAATCCAGTAGCACCTTAATGTAAGTACCACATGTACTCTAGCACCTTAATGTAAGTACCACAATAGTTATCATCCCAACAAAAGAGAGGAGATTTTAAATGAGTGGCCTTTCATTCACACACAAGTTGTCACGAATCACATGTGTAGTAACTGTTTGAGAACCTGCAAACGGTACTATTGTCCCATGTAACAATATACCATAGTTGCAATAAGGATCGATTGTTGGAGCGAGCGTAATGATAACTTTAAAGTAAAGAATATAAATTAAAAGAATGTAAATGGCTTCCTACAGGAGAGAGATTAGGCGCGGAGAAACTTTGGATCATGGTGTACATCAAGTGTGCCAGTGCGACGGTAATGCCAACTATCTTGTATCATGATTCTAATGTGTTGATTGTTTGTTCGGTAGGCGGATCATCCTTGAGTTGTAGAACTCCTCCACACGAGATTCCATTCTCCTCAATAGTCCTGTTTTGATGTTGCCACATCATTGTCGTCTCCGCAATTGAGGTTGTTAGGTCAGAACAATGTGTTAGGTTTGGTGGATCGCCGTTATCTCATACTATCTTAGATCCACGTAGAAGTCTCCACCTGCCAGCTGGATGTCACGAATTCATTTTTAACATAGTACGAACGAAGTTGTTCACATACATGAATTCACTAAACAATATGTGTTACCTGTTTAGGTCTTTGGATCATGTTGTCTGGGCCCTTAAATTGGACAATACGCATATGTTCATCACATATAAACAACACAAAACTATAACCACGAATGACAACATATAGGATAGGCACTAATGAATCTTGCCGACCACCTACATCTCCCATACCTAGGGGAACTACTCACGCATTGGGGAAGAATCACCAAGCGACATAGAGAATAATTCAAGAGAAACCATATCGATAATATTGTGGAGAGGTACAACGGTTACGCCAGATAAGGAGTGTGCATATGCAAAGTAAAGAGGGAGCAGGGGCGAAGTGAAAAAAAAGGTGGACCAAAAAAACATTTGAGTGGGTCGGGGTGTCAGAGTCCTATGTGTTGGCGGCCAGTGGCGAAGCTAGGAGTTCAAAGTTATGATGTCAATTTAAAGTTGTGATGTCAAATACATATGCTTGTATGAAATTTGTACTGGGTTTTGTTTGATGTCTATTGATGCATGCCAAAATGTTGTGTAGTCAGTTGACTACACAGCTAACCCCTAGCACCGCCACTGTTGGCGGCCTTTTTTTAGGGAAAACGCCATCATGGCCACTTTATTAAGAAAATTATCCGCTTACATCGTTCATAAGACAACCAAGAATAAAGCTAGGGGATTCATCCGCCCAAATACAAGAAAAAATATTCTCAAAACTGTACTTAGCTATCTCATGCGCAGCCTGGTTTGCTTCTCGTAAGACATGACCGAAGTGGACGTTTCCAATTGAGGCAATAAGATCCATGCAATCAGCATATATAGGTGCTCCTTCGCTCCACCATGTACTACTTGTGGATGCGTTGACGACTTTTGTCGAGTCCGACTCCGCTGTGATATTACTGAAACCGAGATTTGATGCCAAAGTTAACCCATGCTTCATGGCGAGAGCCTCTAAAGTGGATGCATCCGAAGCAAAGGGGATGAAAGAGCAAGTAGCAGCCACAAAAAAACACGACAGTCCCTGATAATTGCCGTTGTAGCTCCCGTTTTAGTATCACAATGGAAAGAAGCATCAACGTTCAGTTTAAGAATGTCTCTCCCTGGCTTCTCCCACCGTGCCACAGGCCTTGCAACCACCTTCTAATTTGCTTTAACAAAAGCATTACAAAGAGCCAGGATGGACATCATCCAATGTGGATATGGAGGGACACTTTCATTGTGAGTTTTTCGTCGCCTAATCCACCATAGATACCAGCACGCTGTTGCTATTACTCCCGCTGTACTCACCCCATGTAGGCTTTGATATTGGTCCCCCGAAGAGTCTAGCAATTCTTCCAACATTTGTGACCCCGACCTTTCCGCAGCAAAGGCTCCCAGTATTTTATCTTCCAGCTTCAGGTCTTTCCATAATTGTTTTGCCGAAGCACGTTCAAAAAGGAGATGTGATATGTCTTCTGATCCAGAGTGGCAAATAGGACAAGTAGGGTCAGACCCAACATGGCGATGAACTAAAACTGCTTTAACCTGAATCATCGCGTGGAGAGCCCGCCAACAGAAAATCTTTATCTTCCCCGGGATTGGAATCTTCCATATTGTACTCCAAATTCGGTTCGATCCCAGAGAGGAAGATGTGCCTAAATTTGCATTTCCAAATTGATGTTTCCACTCCACGTGGTAAGCAGACCTCACCGAAAAGATCCCTGGTTTATTGAAATGCCATGCAATGAAATCATCAAAGCCATTTGGACTCAAAGGAATACTAAGAATTCTGTCCGCGTCCGCTCCCAAGAAAATGTCCCGAATCAATATCTCATCCCACTGGCCAGTCCAGGGATCAATCAGGTCAGACACCTTCTCAATCACAACACCACCTCTCTCGGTTACCACCTTTCTGGAAGGACTTGCTGGAATCCAAGAGTCTCGCTAAATATTTACTGTTTCACCATTGCCTACCCTCCATATGTTACCTCTTTTGAAAGTTTGGATCCCAGCAACAATGCTTTGCCATGTGAAAGAAGACCCCTTCTTTGGGCCAACATCTAAAATGTGTTGGTTTGGATAGTATTTGGCTTTCAAGATCCTTGCACAAAAAGAATTTGGTTTCTCTATCAGTCTCCAGACTTGCTTTGAGGGCATGGCCAAACTGAAAGAGTGAAAATCACGAAACCCTAGCCCACCTTGAGATTTGGGAAAGCACAATTTCCACCAAGCAAACCAATGCATCTTCCTTTCATTTTCTCCGTCCCCCCGCCAGAATTTTGCTACTACATCCATCATATCCTTGCATATTCATTTTGGTAGTTTAAAAACTCCCATTGCAAACACTTGAATGGCTTGTGCAATCGATTTCAACAAAGTTTCTTTGCCAGCAATGGACAAGTTCTTTTCCTTCCAACCATTAATTCTCGGCATAATTCGTTCAACAAGATGTTTAAAACAGTCACTTCTATCAATACCAACAATTGCGGGAGTCCCAAGTATCTGTCCGACAGTGCTTCATTATCTATATTCAGATGCAAACACATATCCGCTCTCATATCCACTTCAGTATTTGGGCTAAAGAAAATACTACATTTTGCAAAACTCACCAATTGTCCTGAATTTGCACAATAGGAATCAAGCACCTGCTATAAGGAAGTTGCATTACTCATATCTGCCTTCATGAGAATAAGGGAGTAATCAGCAAATAAAAGGTGTGAAACTGATGGTGCATTTCTGCACACCCTGATCCCTTCGATGCTACCAACTTCTTCTTCAAACAACAGTAAGCTAGATAAAGCCTCAGAACATAGCAAAAACAGGTATGGTGATAGAGGATCACCCTGTCGATGACCTCTTGTGGGAATGAACTGTTATGTTTCCTGAGAATTATATCTAACATTATATTTCACAAAAGAAACACAATTCATAATCAGATTGACCCATTGCTCATTAAACCCCCTATGTGTTGGCGGCCTGAACTCCCATAAAGCCTTCCTTTCTGTCCGCCTCCGATTTGTGAGAAAACAAACTTCCAAACCGTTATCATGTTAGATCGCAAATTGCGTACAAACAACTTGGTTAGACGGGACGTGCTTTTAGGGTTGGAGATGGAGAGCAGCAATATGGAGGACGAGCTCGCATGCCCCTAGTTTGTAGACCAATGGAACAAGGTCACGTGGTGGCAGTAATTATGGACAGTGAAAATATTAGTTTGCATAGGGAGCCGGGAAAGGTACAGATAGGGTTGTGGGCCACTATGTTCCTGACGGAGTTAACCAACGCCGTGAGGGCAGCAGCGACGATTTTTGCTAAAAAAAAGCAGCAATGATAGGACGCGTACACTCCCTTCACCAGCGTGTGGCAGGAAAACAAAAAGAAATCTCTCTTTTTGCGGAGTAGTTGAATAACTAATTGATCTAAAACTTGCCATGGACCAGGAAAAAGTTTATTGCCATGTGTGAAAAAAAATTCACATGTAAAAAATGTAGCCGTGATGGTAAAAAAAACTCTGTATGTTCTTTCTGTGTCTAAATTTTTACACGCTACATACAATTATTTTTTTGGCGAAAGATACATTTCATAAATTTGCCGTGATATAACAATGATTTTGCCAAAAAAAACATGAAAAATTGCCATGGGTTTGTACAAAAAACATGCGAGTTAGAATTGCCATTATCCATGGCAACTTTTAGAGAAAATGTTCTATAGGTAATGGAAAACTTAGAAAATAATATTCCTAGATCATGGTAACTTATGGCAAAAAAATGTAATAGGCACACGGCAAATTTAGGAATTTTGTTCTTTATAAGGATGGCAAATTTAGGAACTTGTCATGGGCACATGGTAAGTTTAGGGATGTTATTTCTGTAAAAAAACAATGCAACTACTGTAGTTTGCCATGGGCACATGGCAAAATTGCCCATGGCAAATTTAGGGAATTTTTTCTTGAAATCCATGGCGAATTTGAAATTTTCGTAATGCGCACATGGAAAATTTAGGGGGTGTTTGGTTCAGGGACTTTTTAGTCCCAGAGACTAGAAAAAGTCCCTAAAAAGTCCCTAGGAACCAAACGGGAGGGACTTTTTCTACAGGGACTAGAAAAAGACTCTACTAGAGACTCTTTTTTGATTAGTCCCTGGGACTAGAAAAAGTCCTAGGACTTCTGAACCAAACACCCCCTTAAAGAATTCTGTTCTTTGAAAAGATGGCAAATTTAGGAAATCTTCCATGGGCACATGGTAGTGTATGAATTTATTTCTCAAAAAATATGGCATATATTTATTAATTTGCCATGCTACAGAAGAGTAATTTATTAATTTTCCATCCTACAGAAGAGAAATTTGTCTACTAGAAATAAACGTATAAAATGGCACACACATGCATGTTCTAAGAAGAAAAATATTCCGATTATTAATTACTTAAGTACTTTAGAATAAAATATTTTTTTGCCATTGTTACACACACTACAGGTATCACACACACACACACACACACACACACACACACGCACGCACGCACGCACGCACGCACGCAAATACATTTAGGTACAAAAGAAATTATACGTGCGAATCTTTGTCAAATATTGAGTTAGGATTTCCGTGGGACAATGAAAAAAAAGATCTTCTACAAACCATGTCACATTGTATAAGAAGAAAAAAAAAAGAGATCAAATTTCAACATGTTGTAACATATAAATAAGATAAAGGTGCACGTCTGATACATTTTACTTTGGATGACATGATTGTGCATAGAATGTATATATGGAAGTTTCTACAATGGAAGGAAAGAGAGTGAACATTAAATCGGTCCAGGATGTTGTCACCACGTCCGGCAAACGTCCGTCCACTGTGCATGTGGGTCCCATCATCCCCACACGACCAAGAATCAGGATTTAAAAAGAACAGACACAGTTGACAAACATGACGCAGCCCATATCCAGATGCGAACGAGCGCTCAGCGATTCCGAGACCACGCGAGCTCGTCCACTCTTGTGAATTTTCTGTTGGAGATGCCTTTAATTATTGCCAGAGTGTGGGTTGCCTACTGCCTTGTCTATCTCGCCATAGTTCAGCTTTCGGACTACCCGAGCATTTCTATCGGGACAAGAAAAATAGTATGAGACGAGGGTGGCAGGCACGTGAGAGCACGAGGTCACCAGGCCCGGTTCTGTGCCCCATACTACTAGAAAAGTCGTCGACCCGCTCAAGACGAATCTAACCTCCTTGAGAGAGCTGGGCATCACTGTGGGCCTGGCTACGCCCACTTTTAAACCTTGAATTTGTAGAGCTTGTCGAAGATGAACCCTCACCTTCAAATCCCTGAAGTCTATACCTTGTACTTTGTAATCCCAGTCGTTTCTAACCTCGACACTCTTTTAGGAGGGGATTTGATGATGTGGCAGCGAGACGCTGGGATTGCTGACTTGCTTGGATTGCATACTCCGCATGCATGCATGGTTTTGTATTTGCATGGATTAATGGATGCTAGGCGAGCTGTACTACTACAACTAAAAGAGTTGATCTCTGTAGCGGGGCGCCACCAGCGTCGGCTGCAAGGCCAACTCAGAGTCATCGCACAGGCAGCCCAGTTTGTCCCACGATTTCCTAGGTACCGGAACATGGGTTCTCTGGTTGAACGGGAGTTCTTGGACGGCGTGCGTGGCTAGGCGGGGAGTTCATGGACGCCAGAGCAACCAGCACGCTCTCGCCTCCGAGGCCGTTGCGTTCAAGGCCAGTGTCCTGCACACGGGCGCAACACTGCATCCAAGGCCGACGCCCTGCCTGCTTGCCGTCGAGTACGCCGTCGTGCACCCGCGCTCACTCGCTCGCTCCTGCCTAAAGCCGTTAGTACGCCGTCGTACAACCTCGCTCCTCCTATCTACAGCCGTAAAGTACGCCGTCTTGCAATTGCTCCTTGAGTGGCGGAGCCAGGTTTACAAAAGTGGGTGTACATAATTCAAGCTTAGTGTTTAGACATACGAAGTTCTTTTTTTTGAAAAGGATAAGACTTTATTTCTTAAATGATGGATAGGTCTTTTACAAAAAGGTGAGAAATAAAATCGGGAATAGAGGCATCCCAAAATTCAGAGCTCGATATACGAAGTTAGTTGGGATGGTTAACAGGTGCAGAGCTCGATCTTGCTCGCTGGTCCGTGTCCTGTTCTTTCCATTTTCATCTTGCTATTTATTTCTCCTGCCGAGAAGTGGCCGCATACTGTATTTCTCCCGCTGACAAGTAGACCACACACACATATTTTGCTTAATCCGCCAATCCCGGCCCTTTTCCTGTTTGGATACGACCTGTCTTTAAAAAAGACCGGGATTACAAAATATAGGATACGGACTTCAGGGATTTAAAGGTGAGGGTTCATCTCGGACGAGCTCTACACACTCAAGGTTTAAATCAGACTTCACTCGTAGCCTTGCCATGTGCGCCCACCGGCAAACGTAGCTGTCATGATTGTTTTTTTTTAAGTTGTGACGATTGTATTTTAGTAGTACGTGTTGTAGATGGAAAGCTTTCAATTTGGTGATATTTTAGTGGTGCATGCGCCATGCACAAGGAAAGGGTCCAAAGATTTGGTATTTAAAAGGGTTATTACCTGCTAAAAAGAGGTTGCCGTAGCACATATCAAGCCACGATTATAGGGACGGTTGGTGGGTGCGTGTCCACCTGGTTATCCTATATAAAGCTGCCCTCCACCGCCCCCTTGAGCCTTCGTACCCTGTAGTTCTTCTTCCTATCTCCAAAACAAAAGGCAAGTTCTTGGAGGTTCTCTTCCCTCCCATGCAAAGGTGTGCTCATGTGTCCCAAGCAAGGCAAGCAAGTTGTTGGTTCTCATGCCGTTCAAGGTTCTGCTCTCTAGTTGGTGAGAAACCAGCCATTTCTATGGGCTGATTCCTCTCTCGTTTGTGAAGAGAAAGATAGGTCGCTGGGTTTCATCATCAGCATCAGTACAAGAGGGAAGAAATTGGGAAGAAGGATCGATGAATTTCATCTTGTTAAAGCGTGCATCCAACAGGGAACAGGTTGATACAACTTATTTTCTTCGTGAGAAATCAGTGATTTCGTTTCTTTTGCAGCGATGAAAAAGGTGAAGACCGCCCCACCCCACCCGGACCCGAACCCGATCCGCACACCAAGCGCGCCTCTGACCCGAAAGGAACCCCGCCCCGCCGTGCGCTCCACATCTCTAAGCGAACCCGCGCTCAACGCCCAAAGCCGGGCGTCCCGAATTGAGATCCAGCCGTTCATTTTCTAGGTTTCGCCAAGGGCGCCGTACCCCAAGCCCTTGTCCCTCCTCGCGCACCACCAACACCACAGCGCCGCCGTGGGTTCAATAGTTTGTTGATGATGTGTATATGCTATGTACTTGGTACTAAGATAACCTTTAATACAATTTAAGCACACCATCAATATTTATAATAAACTTTAATACATGTTCAAAAGTCTTGTTTTTTGTCAAATAGAGACATATTTAATTATTGTGATAAAATTAAATTATATTTTCTTTACATTTTTTGGTACAATATGTCTTAAACCTTGTTTTAATAAATCCCACTTAAATATGTAAATTTAGAAAATAAAATTTGCTTGTCTTCCTTAATTTACTTTTGAATCTTACAGTAATATAGTGTATATGTATGTGTGTGTCGTTAAATATCTTAATAAATACTTCTAAATCATGTGGTGTAAATAATATCTTGATAGCCACGTTTATAACTAGACATATGCAAATAGAAGAATCTGGGGTACATAAGATGTTTACAAGGAGCTTGGTATCTAATAAAGGTCGCATTGCTTTATTTATTTTTACATGTAGGTTTTAATTGATGTACGTAGTACGTAGATGTGTTTTTTTCCATGCTTTGTATGGTTTTAATGATTGAACTATGAGGTGTCCGGATGCATACAGGGAAATTTGAGGATTTCACGATCACTTCCACGGACGTGCCCGTCCACTCAGGCGCTTCCGCGGTCGTTTGAGGGGCTAGATTTGTTGTTTATGTCTGTAGATGCTCTAAAAACACAACAAGTTCGAGTAGTAGTTTCAGTCTTTTTCCGATCACACATCGAGGCTCTCAATGGAAGCGCCAATGTCGATACTAAAATCGGCAGACCTCGGGTAGGGGGCCCCGGGATCTGGACACTAGTAGAAAAACCCCCTATCGTCCCGGTTGGTAAGGGCCTTTTGTCCCGGTTCTTGAACTAGGACTAAAGGGTCGTTACTAATGCCCTAGACCTTTAGTCCCGGTTCAAACACGAACGGGACAGATGGGCCTCCACGTGGCCGGTGCGCCGACCCCAGGCAGGAGGGCCTTTGGTCCCGGTTGGTGGTACCAACCGGGACCAAAAGGCATCCACGCGTCAGCATTTCAGGGGCTGGGGTTTTTGGTTTTTTTTGAAAGGGGGGGGGGGGTTGGGGGTTTTGGGGGGGTTAATTTAGGTGTTTCATATATTGTGTTAGTTAGCTAATTAATAGAGAGAAGTGTCCTCTCTTATGTCCGTGCTTGGTCGACGCTACGTACTATACATAGAGAGGCCCTCGACACGCTAGCTAGTAAGAAAATGAAGGAAACTATTAAGTACAGAAGTTCGTCATGCATACCGAGAGAAGTGATCGATCGACCTCTCCTTCTCCGAGAGATTGGTCGAACAACAAGTTTTCGTATTATCTATCCGACGCTACTGGCTACATACATATACAATATGTAAGATCTCTTACAATCCCCTAGCATTTGAAATCAACTTCCAAATGGTATTCTCCGGCTTTATTGATGACGTGGTCAAGAAAGAATCCCGCCAATTCCTCTTGAATTGCTTTCATGCGATCTTGTTCTAGGAGTTCATTCCGCATCTTCCACGTCTAATTTGAAGAAGGGGGTTAATACATATATATGAATGAAACTCAACAGAAATGATGGTGTAATAAAATGAAATTGTGAATATTATTGCTTACGCACTTCATATTGTCTATTAGAGTAGCCCCGCTTATTTTTCAAAGTCGCGTTGTAGATGAACTCGCACACGTAGTATCCACAGTAATTATTCTCTTGTTCCTCCCACAAGCACTTTACGAGAAATAGAGGTCAATCAAACTGATAATGAAGCATTATAAATGGCATTGATAAAAGTATAGCTATAGAATCAACGGGAGATGCGCGCAACTAGCTAGCTAGTAGTACATACTTTCGGGTATGTATATCGCAGCTCCTTCGGCAGTCCCGGAGCTTCTGCGGTGAACTGTTTCCAAACCCTGCAAGACAAAGAAAATAATTATTATTACTTGAGATATCAGGAAATGAACAAAAAGTTGCCGATATGGTGCGATATATAATGATCGACTGAACTTACTTGTTGAGCAATTTAGTCATGTCCGCATAGGTTTCTGGATCTTTTCGTCTCGAGTCTAAGACGGTTACTAGTCCCCGCTCAACCTTAATCTCCAGAAGAACATAGTGGAAGCTGCGCACGCATGCATAACTCATCAATTACATTACTATAACCTCGCTCGAGTAATAAGGGAAACCGAATATGCACACGACAGTAACACTCACTTGAAGTTGTAAGGAAAGAGTATGGTATCTTTGTTTTGATTTTTGATCAACGATTGTAGCAAGTTGGCCTCGGCCTCTTCGGCGTGCTTTTTAACCTGAATTTCATCTATGATATTTGTGTTAATGAACCCAATATCATACATTTCTTGTTTTCTACACTCGACGATCTTCAATCTGCATAATATAGTGAGGATAATTAATTATAAATACATGCAATGAAAGAGCTGAGCTATATATAGAGACTTAATGACAGAAATAGTACTTACAGACAGTAGAAAAAGACCGTTAATTTATCGAGGACCTTTTGATTGAAGAACTCGAAGAACTCCTCAAATGGAACAGGCAACAGATCAGTTCCAACGAGGTCGTGCTCCTCTTTAATTCTCAGATACAAAGTATTCGTCCCCCCAGACTCTCTGCAGGTTTTCATGTACCAATTATGGAATCTTCGCATCATCGTTGATAGAGATTTTTCATCTTTGACGAGAGGCTTCCCGTACTCGTATCTGTGTTCGTCCACCTCCAAGAAATCAAAATGTACATTGTCAGGCAGGTAATCTCCAAGATTGCTATAACCGGCCACCGTCCCCAGAGCATTAGCGACGATGTCGCTAGACACATTGAGCGGGGGGCACGATTGCTTTGCTTGTTCGCCGAGCTGGGCAATTTTTTTTCCAGCTGCTCGTTCTTTTAACCTTTCATCACTGACAGTACTTCCCGACTGCGCCGCTTCAAGATATGTCTTTTCAGTAATGCGCTCATAGTTGGTTTTCGGCGGAGACTTTGGTGGTTTCCTCAGGGCATCGATAGTGCGCTTTGCTTTCACCGGATCTACCTTCTCCTCCGGAGGTGGATGTCTCGCTGCTTTCAACCCTTCAAAGAAGTCCTTCACTTTAGTCCGCACGATCTTCACGTTTTCCTCCTCGGTCCTCTCGTACGGTAACTTCTCTAGAGGCTTCAGAGGTGGACCGTATCTGTATTGCCTCCCGCCTCTGGCTGTACTACTAGACGCCGGAGCAGACGGAGCGGCTGCGGCTGTCTTCTTTCGTGCTTACTTATGAGGCGGAGGAGAAGGACTACGACGCGCCGGAGCAGCCGGGGCGGCGGCGGGCCTCTTCCGCCCTTGCTGGCGAGGCGGAGAAGGAGGAGGCTGCTGGCTGCTCGGGCGCGCCGGCGCAGGCGGAGAAGGAGGCGGAGTGCCGCCACGCGCCGGAGAAGGAGGCTGAGTGCCCTGATCGTCACTCGCCGGAGGAGGAGGCGGTGGAGGAGGCGGAGTGCCCTGACTCGCCGGAGGAGGAGGAGGCGGAGGTGTCCAGTTCGGAAGGTTGATGAACTCCTTCCGCCATAGGCATGGAGTCTTCCACTACTAGAAAAAGGGCTATAGATGGGATTAACACTAATGGCGCACCAGACAAGCCGTGCGCCATTAGTATATACTAATGGCGCACCACCTTCCGATACGCCATTAGAGATGAAACTACTAATGGCGCACCTGGCCCAGGGTGCGCCATTAGTATCAAATTTTTTTTTAACTAGTGCGCCTGTCCAAACATACTAATGGCGCATCCAGAGACAGTGCGCCATTAGTAGTTGAAACTACTAATGGCGCACCTGCCTCGGGGTGCGCCATTAGTATCAAAAAAAATGTTTTTTTAACTAGTGCGCCTGTCCAAACATACTAATGGCGCATCCAGAGACAGTGCGCCATTAGTAGTTGAAACTACTAATGGCGCACCTTGACCAGGGTGCGCCATTAGTATCAAAAAAAATTTTTTTTAACTAGTGCGCCTGTCCAAACATACTAATGGCGCATCCTGCCCACGGTGCGCCATTACTAGTTGTAACTAGTAATGGCGCACCAGGCCCAGGGTGCGCCATTAGTATAAAAAGTTTTTTTTTACTAGTGCGCCTGTACAAACATACTAATGGCGCACCACTGGTGGTGCGCCATTAGTAACCTGGATTAGTAATGGCCAATCAAGAGTTGGTGCGCCATTAGTAAGTGGGCAGCAACAAGATATTTTGGACAGCCTCTCCTACCCACACTCACTTTCTCCCCACTTCATTCTCTCCACCTCCTCCTTGTCTCGGGTGCCTCCTCTTTTTCACCTCATTTCCACCATAGATTCATTCAATTTAAGTGGTTAAATTACCTTGTTTTGATAGGTAAGTAAGGGGGGAAGCTATATTATGTTGTTCTCCCTACAACAATGTGCACATGCACTTTTTATGGCCTAGCTAGATCTATGTATGTTCGTGGTGTTGCATATGTTTGTGGTGTTGCATATCTGTTTGTGTTTGGAGGTGTGCCGGTATTTGAAATGCGATAGTTGCCAATATTTTGCCGGAATGTTGATTCATTTCCGTTTCGGCGAGAATTTTGGCATTAAGCATTCTTTTTGGTCCTATTTTTAGGGAAAGTCATGCCAAATTTTTTCTTGGTTCTAAAATATCGTTTTGCTCTACCCCGCAGGCGACCATGGTCCGCATGATGACCGAAGGCATCGTGAATAGGTTTTTGAGGTCCGCGAAGGCCGAGATGCTTGAAAAGAACGAGACGGAGATAAGATGTCCGTGTCGAAGATGCAAGCTGAAGAGCCTTATTGCGGACCCGGAATCCTGGCAGGTGCGGGACCACCTGCTCTTGCGTGGTTTCATGGATGGCTATCGGTGGCAAGGTGATGAAGATGACTACGAAGTCGTCCATGGGGGCCGGGCAAGAAATGAGGAAGGGCAGCAAGACAACCACCGCGGCTCGGGCGGGCGAGAAGACGAAGAATCCCCAGGAGATGATCACGACGGTGATGCTGTACACAGTCATCGTGTAGAAGATGCAGGACATGATGATGAGGAAGATGCCGGAGCAGACGACGGGCATGATCATGAAGATGATGATGCCGGCAGAGCAGACGACGCTGGACCATCGATGGGCTGGGTGCAGGACCCTCATATTCAAGAGCTGCTTCTCAAGCAGACGGATAACGCAAGAGCTGCCGCCCGAGAGAAAGCCAAGATGGATCAACTTGAGTTAGACGCGGTTACTCCATTGTATGAAGGATGCAGGCCCGAGGATACCCGCCTGAAAGTAACGCTCATGGCTCTGGAGATGAAGGTAAAACACAAAATGACCGACGCATGCTTCGACGAGAACATGTCATTCTGGCACGAACGTCTTCCCAAGGGGAACAAGTGCCCGACCAGTTTGGAGGAGGCGAAGAAAATCGTGTGTCCTCTGGATTTACCGCACGTGAAATACCATGTGTGCATGAACAATTGCATTATTTATCGGGACGAGCACGCGGAGTCTACCATATGTCCGGTGTGCGGCGTCACTCGATACAAGAAGAGGAAGAAAGCTCCTCGAAAAGTGGTGTGGTACTTTCCGATCACTCCTCGTCTGCAGCGGTATTTCGCGGACCCTAAGGTAGCAAAGCTCCTGCGTTGGCACGCGGATAGGGAGGAGAAGAAGCGAGAAGATGACGCAAATGATCCGGAGATAGATAAAAAAGACAAGATGCTGAGTCACCCTAAGGATGCGAGCCAGTGGCAAGCGTTGAACTTCGAAGACCTAGAATTTGGGAACGATCCAAGGAACATCGTGCTGGGCGCGAGCACCGATGGAGTCAATCCGTTTGGCAGCCAGAGAAGCACACATAGCACCTGGCCTGTGTTTGTGTGGATGTACAACCTTCCCCCCTGGTTGTGCATGAAGAGGAAGTACATTCACATGAGTATGCTAATCGAAGGACCGAAACAACCAGGGAACGACATCAATCTATATCTGGGGCTGCTGAAAGAGGAGCTAGACACGCTGTGGAAAACGCCAGCCAATACGTGGGACGCCGCAGAGAAAGCATATTTCCCTATGAGAGCCGCGCTGCTCACGACGGTGCACGACTATCTCGGTTACGGATATCTCGCAGGGCAGGTGATACACCACAAGAAGAAGCAGGACCACCCTACCTAAAGGACGTCCGTTCCACAGAAGAACTCCATTTGCGAAAAAGTAGGGCAAGAAGATTGTGAACAGATAGCTAGCTAAGAGATCGATTGTATTTAAATCGTAGCCTTCATTTCTCGATTGTATTTCATGGGCACTTTTTGAACTATCATGAATATTTTTAAATTTCATGGACACTCGATATCGATCCCCCTCCATCTCGATCGCTAGCTATCCCACCTCGCCAGATCCGGTCCCCCTCGCCGCCGAGCACCCCCCCGGTCCACCAGCCCCCCGCACCCCGGCGCACCCTCCCCCGCTCCACCGGCATTACTGTTTGATGATATTTTTAAAAAAAATATTATTGTCTTATAAAAAATTATTACTGTCTTATAAAAAAATTATTACTGTCTTATAAAAAATTATTACTGTCTTATAAAAAATTATTACTGTCTTATAAAAAATTGTGGAGCCTGGGAATCGAACCCAAGACCTCCTGGTGTGAGAACTGGCTGCTGACCAGTCAAGCTAGTAGAGGGGACTTGGTGTGGATCAGGTAAGGTGGAAGATAACCTGTTGGCTCGAGCAGAAATAAAAAAAATACTAATGGCGCACCAGGGTGAGGTGCGCCATTAGTGTGGATGTACTTATGGCGCACCGAGGGGTGGTGCGCCATTAGTATTGTGCCCTCGCCCTCGCCTATCCCCGGCCCAAACCGGCCTCTCTCTCCCTCGCCCTCGCCCTCGATCCCCTTCCCCTCTCCTCTCCCGACGCCGCTGCCCCGCCGCCTCGACGCCGCCCCATCGTCCTCGTCTCCGCCCCGACGCCCCGACGCCGCTGCCCCTTCCCCTCTCCGCCCCGTCGTCCTCATCTCCGCCCCGACGCCCCGACGCCTCGACGCCGCCCCGTCGTCCTCGTCCTCGCCCTCCTCCTCCGGTGACTGCAGCGCCGCCGCCGTTGAGTTCTCAAATCCTGCTAGGTTCTCTTCTCCCCGTCCCTCTCTCTCATGCGTTTTTCTTCTTCAACCCTAACCCTAACCTGAACCCATTGTACAGCGGCGCGCCTCACTTGAGCCACCCGATCGGGGACTTGTTGACGATTCCTCCGCCTGCCCTGCGGAGGACTAAGGAGCTCTTGGTCTGGGAGCAAGCAGGGTATGTTTCGCCTCTTCCAATCAGAGTGCTTCTTCAGTTGGTCTCAACTACTGATGCTAATGTTAGGTAGCGCCTCACCTGCAGCAATTGTTGCATCATCTGTTTGTTTACCTCACAACTATCAAGAGTGCAAAGTAGATGTTGATTCATAAATATATTCATAGTCACAAATTGATGATGATTAACTGCCAGCCCAACTGGAATCATAAAATGGACTGCACATATAAACTAGTATTGGGCACTCAGATTCAAAGAAGAAATTGCAAAGTTCTTTTGGATTCTTGTTTATAAGATAACAATGGTCAACCATTAGTCCTAGTCTCTTTCTTCTGTCCTGCCTTGTACCAAATGCTCAGGGATCCTATCGTGTATTGTATTGTAGTGGGAATGTCGCAATTATTATTGTATTGTATTGTATTGTCCCCCTGTAGTTTGTACTGCCCCTGTAGTTTGTTTGTAAAAATATGAAGTACTTCTTGCTTGATCGATCACTATAGGCCCCTTATCACTGTAGTTTGTTTGTAAAAATGTTACTGCTGCTTGTCATTTTAGCAATCTTTCTTGTCATTTGATCGATCACTTCTTCTGGATCCTTATCACTGTAGGCCCCTGTAGTTTGTACTGCTCTCGGGTCATCAAGAACGTCCGGTGCCGGTAGCTCAAGTAACCTGAACTCCTCACAGCAGAGTTTCTCCATATGTAAGCTTGCTGCATATATGTCATTTCAGGGAGAAAAATACAAAGATGAACACACTGCATTAGATTTGTTTAAAGAATACCACTACAGCAACTAGAAGAAAGGGTACAACAACACCATACAATCTGCAGTTGTAAGTCAGGGTTTGAAGAGTGCTAACCATGTCACAATGCTTACTTTTTTCAGTAGATCCTGTAGTACAATAATCAGTAATTATAAAGTCATACTAAAGAGAGGTAGAAGAATAATGTGACTTTGAAACAATTGAGCACATATCACTTGGCAACGGTTGGATGATTTATGACACTTCCATATCATATCTTGCTACATGGGTTCAATTTATTTTATCCATTTTGGGCAGTTTTCATGATGGTGTATTGTGTATGCCCTTGCTATATTTGATTCCATTATTTCTTAGAAGATTACTTGAACCTAATCTTTTGCATAATTAGATGTCTTCATCTGTACATCATATACATACATGTGATCAAACCAAGGGAGATCATGTTTGTTTATTGCTTGCATTGCTAAAAAACAGTAGCTACAATTTGTAAAAAGCATGTTATAGAAACTTTGCCATGTTATAGGAACTTTTATCTAAGAGTTTGTTACTTGCATTGCTAAAAAACAGTAGCTACAATTTGTAAAAAGCATGTTTGTTGCTTGCATTGCTAAAAAACAGTGGCAAATTTTTATCTAAGAGTTTGTTCTATTTGTATTTATCTAAAGATTAGCATGGCAATTTTCTACATGGCACAATCTTTTAGCATGGCAAAATATAGGATGATAGCATCCTAATTTTTTCATATGGCAAATATGAAGAAAAGCATCAACCTATACCTGAGGAAAAAATCTGCAGCTAGTGACCTGTGCAAAAACCAGAAAATTAAAAAGCATCAACCTATACAGTACCTCCTGCTGTAACTGCTGAGTTCTGAGACAGCACTCTTTTCTTTTAATTTTCAGAACATTTACAGTCTTGCTCACTACTTTTTATGATTGATTTGTAGTTTTGTTACAGAATGCAGTACCGTGTATCACTGTATCACTGTATCATTGTAGCAAAAGTACTGAGTTTCTGCTTGTGTATCATTGTATCACTGTATCACTTGGGCATGAAATGGTTCCAGAAACCAAAAGCCTGTTGTACATTATAGCCAGATGATACTGCTTGGTGTATTTTCCATGTTGTGATGGAGGCCTTTTTTGCCTTGTCCACCCGAGAGGCCCTTGAGTTTGCCGGAATGTCGATTAACTTCCGTTCCGGCAAATTCGGGTACTCCATATGTCCTATTTTCAGCAAAGGTCATGCTGAAATTTTCCGTGAATTTTAGCATGACTTTGCTAAAAATAGGACATATGGGGTACTTGTGACTAATGCATGGGCCGGGGTATCTTAGTAGTTAATTAAGTAGGATCAAGTGCCCCGGCGTACTTGTGACTAATGCTTGGCTTTTAGGGTGCCTCGGTGTCGATAAAAACCGAAATGATGAAAGCTTAGGCTTTTAGGGTGCCTCGGCGTCGAAAAACCCTCAATGATAAAAGCTTAGCTTTTAGGATTCCTCGGTGTCGACAAACCCTAAATGATGAGACCATGATCTTGTTCCTTGACAATAACCAACTTTTTGACCAAACTTTGTTCCTATTTAGGGAGAAACATGGCCAACAACGATGAGGCCGGGGGTTCGAGCGTCAAGCCATTCTGGATGCTGTCCCAGGAGATGGAGGAACAACCTCACTTGTATGAGGACGCCGCCTTCCCCACCGATCCTGAGACCACTGATGGTACCGCCGAGGATGACCCCACTGATGCCACCACTGATGGTGCCGCCGAGGATGCCACCACTGATGATGGCGGCGCACGCACAGATGGCAGCCAACCGAAGAGGCAACGGAAGGACCGGCGCCCGACCGTGCTCCGCACCCTCAAGGAGGAAGTTACTGAAGTGGACTCCGACGGGAATCCAACGGCGCCCGAACGAATAGTCAAGGGGTACTCGCTTCAGCTCGGGTGCATTCTCCGGAGCACCGTCTCGATCAACACCGAGAACCTGAGGCATCCTGACCGAGGGAATTTGCGCAACCTCCTCTTCACGAAGCTGCACGAACGATACAAGTTCCCCGCTGAATTTGAAAACACAAGCCTCAAAGGGAATAAAGTGAACAATGCTGCCCTCACGAAGATGAGCAAGGCCCTGTCTACTTGGAAAAGCAATGTGAAGAGAATGGTCGAGAAAGGTGAGAGTTATGAGAAGATCAAGGAGAAAAATCCTTCGATCACCGAAGATGACTACAATGACTTCAAGATCAATTGCTCGAGCACCGCAAACTCCGAATCAAGTAAGTGGGGGAAAGAAATGCGGGAGCTGAACTTAGGGGAACACACACTCGGTCCCGGCGGTTACAGAGTGGCGGAGCCTATATGGGACAAGGAGGAGGCGGACCGTGCCGAGCAAGGCCTACCGCCCCTCTTCGATAAATACGGTGACAAGCAGACCAGGAACTTTGTCAGGGCCCGGTACAAGAAGGACCCGAAAACAAAGGAGCTTACCACGGATCCGAAGACCAGGGCGCTTGAGCTTGTTCTGGTAAGGAATACACCCCCTCGTAATTAGCTCCATATGGTTGCATTCTAATTAATGAAGCCAAATTTCTAAATGGTTCACATTCCTTCCGCAGGCGACTGAAAGCAGTAGCGCGGGGTCGACTAAGAGCAACCCTTGGGACACCACTCTAAATAGGGCGTTGAATGTAATGAAGAACAAGGATAAGCTCAGTAAGCCGACGTCAGCTGGTCGTGTGGCCGGCAAAGGCTTGTCGACAAAATGGTCGTCATACTATGACACTGCTGGGCGAAAGGAGAAAAAGACCAGCTCGGAAAGCCAGGCGCGCGAGGTTCAAGAACTCAGGGCACAGGTGGCGCGGATTCCGGAGATTGTCCAAGAGCAAGTGCAACAACAACTCGGAGCGACGATCACCGCCATTGTGCCTACCTTGATCCAGGGGATTAGTGCGTGGATTGCAGGCGGCCAACAGGGGCCGCCCCCGATTCCTAGCTTCACGGCCAGCAACTCGCAGAACGCGATGGCGGGGCCATTGGTGTCTCCGGCGGAGCCGGCATTGGTGTCTCCGACGCCGGCACGGGAGCTTAATGCACCCGGGTGTACGCCGGCCGGCACCTCTGCAGCAAGCGGCCCCTCCGTCAACTGCACGCCCGCCGTTGGCGGTGCCTCGACATTAGCCGAGCTCGACGCCATCATCACGGTAACTAATTAAGCCTCTCTCGGCCGAGGACTTCATCTCCTTGCCTTTGACTGGGCATCCCTAACGCCCTACATGTTTTCGCAGGGCGCCGCCGACGTTCCGTGCACTCTCCTGCACTTCGTGAACAACGAGTTGGTCGATGTCGCCAAGGGCAAAATCGTTCAACCGGGCAACCCCTTGTTCCACGGTACCCAGATGCCACCCAACTTGTTTAGGGTTCAACTGGTTCGGGTGCTGCCAGGCTGCGACGAGGTGTTACCTCCGATTCAACCAATGGGGGCCGACGATGATGACGTGATGAACCTCAGCGCCTGCCTGAGCTGGCCCCTGCTTTGGCCGAAGAGCCAGATTCGTTTGGGGTCGGGGGACACCACCCCAAAGACAACACCGCCAGTCGTGCCGGCGCCAAGTCGGCCCCATGGCAAGACCGCCGCAACAGTGCCGGACATCCCTATGCCACTGGATCCAAACATGCATATGGCACAGGATCAGAACGACGACGACGACGATACATTTGCCAACGTCGATCAGTACTTTGCCGATCATGGGGATGGTGGCGACTTCATGGGGCCTCCTTCTCAAGAACCCAACCCAACAAAAGACGTGTGCGATCTAGCTGGTACCGCGGAGAAGCCAAGTTGCAACAGGCGTCGTCTGCTGTTCAGCTCTCAGGAGACGCCTCCAGCTGCCGACTTCACCGAGCCTCAACACACTCAAGAAGGCGGTCTGTGAGCAGAACTCGGTCCCATTACAGGAGATCAAGAAGAAGGCACGCAAAAGAAAGACTAACAAGGGTGCGGGCCAGCCGGCACCGAGTACGATCCGTGCTCAGGACGGGCCACCTTCAACTGCGGATATCTCGAGGAGGGTGCATGTGGCGGGTAGGCCGATGCTACCGAGAAATATGCTCGATTCTGCAACCGGTGCTATGCGGAGTCTGCATGACAGTGTGCTTTCTTTGGAGAAGCGGCGTCTCCGAGAGAAGGATGTGGCATACCCGGTTTTTGCGGCCAAGGTGCCAGAGGGCAAGGGCTTTGTGGATAACTCCATCGGGGGTACGATCGTCCTGCGGTTTGATGACATCCACGCTATGTTGAACCTTCATCCGCTGCACTACACCTTCGTTCGGCTATTTTCGCTGAGTATGGAGATGCGGATCATTCGCGACAAGACCCCGGACATCGTGATAGTCGACCCCTTCTACATGCGTGCCAAGATCTTGGGCAGCGCTGGGGACCGGCAAGTCGCGAGTTCTTACCTCGAAGGCGTCATTCTGGCAAACCAAGATAAGGACAACTTCCTCGTGCCTTACTTTCCCGAGTAAGTCCTCCCCTCAACCGCCCCGTAACATATGAATTCTTAGATTTCGATCGTTTTTCTTTTAACATTCCGTGTTTTCTGCAGTGACACACATTGCACGCTCATCCTCCTAAGCCCCAAATATTCCATGGCCACGTATTTCGACCCGGACCGTCAGTCGAACGTAGACTACACAAATGTCAAGAAGGTTCTTGATGATGTTCTCCCCGGCTACGTCAAATCTGGAGGCACCTTCACCAGGCCTATTCGTAAGTACGGCAAGCACGTGTTCTCCCACAACACGACGTTCTGCTGCGTCAAGCAGCCGCCTGGCGGTCAGAAGGGTGCCTACTACGCCATCCATCACATGCGGGCGATCATACGGGACCATCATCAACTACTGCTACCGAGTAGACTCAAAGATTGGGCCGCGAGCGTGTCGGCAATCCAGGACGCGGACATCAGACAAGTATTCTTTCGCATCCAGTCGGAGTTTGCGGAAATCATCCATCAAGATGTCCTTCGTACCTCGGGGCAGTTCTACCTCAGAAAACAACCGTCCAACAGTGACATCGACACAATCCTACAAATGCAGGCTGACAACGCCCGTGGTTTCATGACTCCCACGATAGACGGCGGCTTCATCCACGCTCCGGTCCCTTGAGTCGAGTCGAAAGCAGTGATGCTGTGTCTAGTTCTGAAACATCGATTGGCTCATGTTGTAATTAAACTTTAATGAACTTGTAGTATGTCTCTTTGGTTTCGAGAGTCCTTCAACTTAGATGTAATCGATGCTATTAATGTCTTGCTTTTCTCTTCCGATCGTTCTGTTGCATACTTATATATTGCTTATGTATTGTCTGTGAATTGGTACTAACGTTTCGTTTGGCTACTGCATAGCGATGCCGTGGTATGTCGTGTACAAGGGTAAGGTTCCCGGAGTCTACGACGACTGGGAGGAGTGTCGGAGACAGGTTCACCGATTCAGCGGTAACAGTTACAAAGGGTACGCCACTAGGGTCGAGGCCGAATCTAGATACGCCCGCTATCTAGCGGGAGAGGGGAGGGAGCGTTGGAGGAACCGGATGAAGATGAGTTTCATCGTGATGATGCTCATCGTGATGACCGCAGCTCTCTTCTATGTGATGGTAGTTTAGATGATCGATATCGACTTGTAATGTGAAGACAAACTCGCGGTCTCGAGACTTGTAATATAATGATTCATACTTATACATTTTGTTCGGTCTTTTCAATTCGGAGACTAATATGATGAATTGTATTCGGAGACTAAAATGATGAATTGTATTCAGAGACTAATCTTTTATTGTATTCGATGAATCTGTTGTTGATGTGTGCTGTCTATATTTTGTCCAATTATACATTTTGTAACCTGTGCAAAAAACAGAAAATAAAAAAAACCTAATATTCATACTAATGGCGCATCACATCATAGTGCGCCATTAGTATGCCAAAGGATACTAATGGCGCATCACTAAACAGTGCGCCATTAGTATGCCGAAGTTACTAATGGCGCATCCGTCTGTAGTGCGCCATTAGTATGCCAAAGCACCTGGTATACATGGCCCCCTGGGAGGCATACTAATGGCGCACTGTAGTATATACTAATGGCGCATCTGGGGTGCGCCATTAGTATACCAGATACTAATGGCGCACCAGCGGTGCGCCATTAGTAAAATATACTAATGGCGTGCTACTAATGGCGCACCACTGATGCGCCATTAATGGCCAGATTAGGTGCGCCATTAGTAGTCCTTTTTCTAGTAGTGTTCAGAACAGAACCCAGCCGAGTCTCCCCTTCACCGGTAGGGTGGTCAAGCCGGAGGTCCTCAAATCCCTCCGTTATTTCATCCACCGTCACCCTAGCATATCCTTCTGGAATCGGACGACAGTGAAAAGTTGCGCCTGGTTCAGAAGGTCGAACTTGGCCGACAGCCGCCTTGACTTTTAAGTTCTGCCATTGCGTCATAAGGTGGCAATTTTGAGACTCCGTGATAAAATCCACGGGGTAGCTAGCAGGAGCCGTCAAGACATGCTCCGGCTGAAGCAGCTCGGTGGAAGCCATGCTGCTTCTCCGCTAAGATGGCGGGGTAGCTTCGGGGGAAGCTTCGGCAGTTCGTTTGCTGCGATTTGCTTCGGCTTCTCGTTCCTCTAGCCCTTGTACCCTTTCGTGCAGCGCCTGCAGTTCGGTCAGCTGCACTTTCTTCCTCCTCTCCTGGCATTTGTAACCGTCTGCGTCCGGAAAACCAACCTTCCACGGAATGGAGCCTGGCGTGCCTCGTGTCCGTCCAGGGTGCTCAGGATTCCCGAGGGCCATTGTGAGCTCGTCCTTCTCTCTGTCTGGAACGAACGTCCCTTGCTGCGCTGCATCGATATAGTGCTGAAGCCTCTTGACTGGTATTTTCATTTGCTCGTCCGTCCAAAGGCACTTCCCTGATACAGGGTCCAAGGTTCCGCCAGCCCCGAAGAACCAAGTCCGGCAACGGTCTGGCCAGTTCATTGTCTCTGGTTCGATCCCTTTATCAAGCAGATCATTCTCAGCCTTGTCCCACTTAGGCCGGGCTTTGAGGTAGCCACCTGACCCCGTGCGATGGTGAAGCTTCTTCTTCGCAGCATTTTGCTTGTTTGTCGCCGACATCTTCTTACTCTTTTCCGATGTCTTGTGGGCCACAAATGCGGGCAGTGATCTCTGATCTTCTCATATTTGCCGATGAATTCTGGTGTCTCTTCTTTGTCGACAAACTTTTTCAGCTCTTTCCTCCACTTCCTGAATAGGTCTGCCATCTTTTTAAGAGCAAAATACTTGATTAATTGCTCTTTAACTGGCTTCTCCGGATCCTCCTCTGGCGGTAGGGTGAAATTTGCCTTCAGCTCAGTCCAAAGATCATCTTTCTGCATATCATTGACATAAGACACCTCAGGGTCTTCCTTCTTAGGCTTATACCATTGGTGGATGCTGATCGGGATCTTGTCCCTAACAAGAACCCCGCACTGAGCAGCAAATGCGTTCTTTGTCCGGATGGGTTCAATCGGTTCGCCGTCGCGCGCGATTGCTGTGATCTCAAACCTTTCATCCGAGCTCAACTTTTTCTTTGGTCCTCGTCTCCTTACCGAAGTTGTGCTCGATCCGGAGGGCTAGAAAAAAGAAGAAAGACGAGAGTTAATTAATATGTGTACATATACCAAAACAATGAATGCATCAATTAGCTAGTCAGCACAGTCTTAACTAATATACATACCTGGCCGGACTCAGTTCGGTCACTGGAGCCGTCATCACGGTCTCCTTCTTGCACCGTCATTGGGTCACCGGAGCCATCATAATCATGTCTTTCCTCCTCCGTTCTTCGATCACCGTAGCCTGCTTCTTCACCCTGTTCTTCCAGACCATCATTGTCGTTAAGACACGAGAAGATATCACCTCCGGCTAAGATTATGTCCCCCAACACCTCTTCTGCTTCCTCGTCTCGTATGTGCTCCATTGTTTCTGCAAATATTACAAGATGGCAATTATTACACAAACATGACAGCAGGTGGATATATTAGTGGCAAACGTAGACCGAGCTTATTCCGGGTTTGGGGTGGCCTCGGCAACGCTACAAGGGTAGGGGCACGGCGGGAGGGGTAGGAGACCGACATCGTTTTTTTTCTAGGGTTTGGGTGTCCTCGAGAGTTTTTGTCGAGCAAGAGGGGGTGGCCTCGAGAGAGTTTGTCGGGTAGGGGCGCGGCGGGAGGGGGTAGGAGACCGACATCGCTTTTTCTAGGGTTTGGGTGTCCTCGAGAGTTTTGGTATAAGTTATCACAGTCGAGAGGGGGTAATATCGACAACGACGACATACATACACGGGGAAATAATGTTATCGGGGAGGGGGTACATCGACCCCCCCCCACGTGTTGAAGTTATCGGGAGGGGGTTATATCGACAACGACGGCATACGTACATGGGGAAATAATATTAGTGGCAAACATAGACCTAGCTACCAAATCACAACAAGGAATCATATTAGTGGCCTCGACGTTTCTCTAGGGTTTGGGGTGGCCTCGGCAACGCTTCAAGGGTTCGGGGTGGCCTCGACGACAATGCTCGGCGATCCTCGGCCTTTGACCCCTCGACGACCCTCGAACCCTCGACTCCTCGCCCCTCGAACCCTCGACGACCCTCTCCCCTCATGTCGAAGTTATTGGGGAGCGGGTATATCGACAACGACATACCCGATAAAAAATAAGAAGAGGTAGAAGAAGAAAAAAAGAAGAGAAGAAGAAAGGAATAGAGGAGGAGATCCAAGAAAAAAAGAAGAAAAAAAGAGGAGAAGAAGAAAAAAATTGAATAATTCTATTTTTTTTCTTCTCCTCCTCTATTCCTTTCTTCTTCTCCTCTTTTTTTTCTTCTTTTTTCCTCTCTTATTTTTTTCTCCTCTTCTTCCTCTCCTCTTCTTCTCCTTCTTCTTCTCTTTCTTCCTCTTCTAATTTTCCTTTTTCCTCTCCTCTTCTTTTTCTTCTTCTTCCTTCTTCCTTCTTCCTTCTTCCTAGATAAAACTTTTCTAAAAATGTAACTTTTGCATATATAAAAGTGCTTCCTTCTTCCTTCTTCCTAGCTAGATATATAAAACTTTTTTCTAAAAATGTAACTTTTGCATTTATAAAACTTTTTCTCCTTCTTCCTTCCTTCTCTTCCTTTTTCCTAAATATATATAACTTTTCTAAAAATGAAACTAACCTAAAATGCACTAAATCAGAGAGTAACATACATAGATAAAACTTTTCTAAAAATCTATCTTTTGCATACATGAACATATATACACAGAGAACATACATACATATATACATTTTTATAAAAATGCAAAAAACAAATCATCACATATATGAACAAAAATACATATATACTTGGTAAATATTCTATGAACATCATTTCTCATATATATCAATGCATACATCCATGGATCATCATTGCTCATATATCCATAGTCATATATAAAAACTTTCTATATATGAACAAAAAACTTTCTATGAACAAAAAAACATTTTTGACATATTTAGCATATTCTAAATTTTCCTAACTCTTTTACAACCAGAAAAATTACTCCAACTTCATGACAGTACCCACACTCCATTTCACCAAAAACCTTCTGATCCATAGTTCAAAATTTTCAAATTTCATTCAAATGAAATTTTAACCAGATTCAAATTCCTTGCTGAAAACCTATTCTAAACCAATCAAAAAATTCTGAAATTTTGCCATCACCTTTGTCTTGCATCAGTACCTCACCACAAAAAAATTCATAAATTCTAAAAATTCCCAAAGCCATCTAGCATTTCATCAAGCACCCTCTATATGCACTGTTCATATCTGTAAAAAAATTCAGAAATTTTAGAAAATTGGACAGCGTGTTGCTGCTGCTCCACTCCTTCTCCTCTCCTCTCCTTCTACTCTTCAATGCGTCGGGGCCGGTGGCGACCATGGAGCAGGGGCAGAGAGCAAGGGGCGCTCAGGCGCAAGAGCGGCGCTCGATCGGGACCATGGGAAAGCTAGGGGGCTCACTTCGAGGGGGGCGGCGATGGCAGGAGTCCGACGACGAGGATGGCGGGCTCGGGGCGGCACGCGGTGACGGGGACGGCGGTCTCGGGGCGGCATGCGGCGACAGGGACGAGGAGGGTGGGCTCGGGGAGGCACGCAGCGATGGGGATGAGGACGAGGACGGCGGCCTCGGGGATGCCGGCGACGAGGACGGCGCAGGCTCGGGGAGGCGACGGCGTTGGCGGCGGCAACGGCGAGGTGGAGCAGCCTGGCGGCGTTGATTTCGTCGGCGTCGTCGGGGGGCAAATGCGAGATGAGAACTGAAAAATCCTAAGTGCTACCTTATATACCCAGAGCATTGGTCCCGGTTCGTGGCACCAACCGGGACCAATGCCCCCTTTAGTCCCGGTTGGTGCCACCAATCGGGACCAAAGGTCTCTTTCCAGCAGCCCAAAGGGCGGGAAGCAGAGGCCTTTGTTCCCGGTTGGTGGCACCAAGCGGGACCAATGCACCCCCTTTAGTCCCGGTTGGTGGCACCAACCGGGACCAAAGGCCTCTTGCTGCCCGCGTCGTCGCCAAAAGTTTAGTCCCACCTCGCTAGTTGAGAGGGGCTCGGAGTGGTTTATAAGCCCCGCTGCGGCTGCCCTCTCGAGCTCCTCTCAAATGTAGGCTTACGGGCCTAATCTCACACTATGCTGTCTGTGGGCCTATTGGGCCTTCTGCGGGCCTGAATCCTGGCCCAGGTTGAGTTCCTAGTCATATTCAGGCCGTGGTGGCCCAATAGGTGGCAGTTTTTTTTGTTTTTTTCTAGTTTTTCTGTTTTATTTTTTGTTTTATTTATTTTCTTTTGTTTTTTGCTTTATTTTTTAATTCTTTTTACTTTTAGGTCAGAAAAATTATAAACTTTCTGTTAGTGCCATTAGTTTTCAAATTTGAATAGTTAAAATTACGGTGTTTAATATTACTGTGTTTAAAATTCAAAGTTTTTTTCCAGTTTTTTTGTTTTGTTTTTTGCATTATTCATTTTCTTTTGTTTTTTGCTTTATTTTTCAATTCTTTTTGCTTTTAGGTCAGCAAAATTATAAACTTTCTGTTAGTGCCATTAGTTTTAGAAAAAATATTTTGTTTTTTTGTTTTCTTTGTTGCTTTACTTATTTTATTTTGTTTCTACTTACAACAAAATACTTATTGTTGCTATTTTTATTTATTTTATTAAAGTTTATTTTTAATTATTTTTCTTTTAAGTCACAAAAATTATAAACTTTCTGTTAGTGCCATTAGTTTTCAAATTTGAATAGTTAAAATTTGAATTCTTTGAAATTTGTGTGAACCACAAGTTGTGATTAACTTTACTAAAAAAATGAGCATAGATGCGCCTATAGAGAGAATTCAACCTAAATTCATAATAAATTTCTATGAATTTCAGAGAAATTCAGTATGAATTTAGGTCAAATTCCCTGTATAAGGGCATCTATTTTCACTTTGAGAGAAGCTCAACAAGGCAGAGAGGGAGGGGCTTATAAACCGGTGTGAGCGCCCTTCGGTTGGTGAGGTGGGACTAAACTCTGACCGCAACGAGGACCAACCCTTTAGTCCCGGTTTGTGGCACAAACCGGGACTAATGGTCATGGGCCAGGGGCGAGGCGCATTGGTCCCGGTTCGTGCGTGGAACCGGGACCAAAAGGTCCAGACGAACCGGGACCAATGGCCCACGTGGCTGCCCTCTTGAGTGTTTGTGGTGAGAACATAATTGACAAGGAGCGAACTAGGATTAATGGTATTACGAGGGCGGAACTGCTACGTCTTGAGCTTGCGTTGGTTTTCCCCGAAGAGGAAGGGATGATGCAGCAGAGTAGCGTAAGTATTTCCCTCAGTTTTTGAGAACCAAGGTATCAATCCAGTAGGAGGCCACGCGCAAGTCCCTCGTACCTACACAAAACAAATAGCTCCTCGCAACCAACGCGAACAGGGGTTGTCAATCCCTTCACGGTCACTTACGAGAGTGAGATCTGATAGAGATAATAAATAATATTTTTCGTATTTTTGGTATAAAGATGCAAAGTAAAATAAAAGGCAAAGTAAAGAGCAAAGCAATAATAAAAGTTTAGGAAGACTAATATGATGAGAATAGACCCGGGGGCCATAGGTTTCACTAGTGGCTTCTCTCAAGAGCATAAGTATTCTACGGTGGGTGAACAAATTACTGTTGAGCAATTGACAGAATTGAGCATAGTTATGAGAATATCTAGGTATGATCATGTATATAGGAATCACGTTCGAGACAAGTAGACCGACTCCTGCCTGCATCTACTACTATTACTCCATTCATCGACCGCTATCCAGCATGCATCTAGAGTATTAAGTTAATGAAAACAGAGTAATGCCTTAAGCAAGATGACATGATGTAGAGGAATAAATTCATGCAATATGATAAATACCCCATCTTGTTATCCTCGATGGGAACAATACAATACGTGCCTTGCAACCCTTTCTGTCACTGGGTAAGGACACCGCAAGATTGAACCCAAAGCTAAACACTTCTCCCATTGCAAGAACTACCAATCTAGTTGGCCAAACCAAACGGATAATTCGAAGAGACTTGCAAAGATAACTCAACCACACATAAAAGAATTCAGAAGATTCAAATATTGTTCATAGATAATCTTGATCATAAACCCGCAATTCATCGGTCTCAACAAACACACCGCAAAAAGAAGATTACATCGAATAGATCTCCACGAGAGAGGGGGAGAACATTGTATTGAGATCCAAAAAGAGAGAAGAAGCCATGTAGCTACTAGCTATGGACCCGAAGGTCTGAAGTAAACTACTCACACTTCATCGAAGGGGCTATGGTGATGATGTAGAAGCCTTCGTGGTGGAATCCCCTTCCGGCGGAGCTCCGGAACAGGCCCCAAGATGGGATCTCGTGGATACAGAAAGTTGCAGCGGTGGAATTAGGTTTTTGGCTCCGTATCTGATCTGACAGGGGTACGTAGGTATATATAGGAGGAAGGAGTACGTCGGTGGAGCAACAGGGGGCCCACGAGGCAGGGGGCGCGCCTGGGGGGGAGGGCGCGCCCCCCACCCTCGTGACCTCCTCTGTTGTTCCTTGGAGCAGGGTCCAAATCTCCTGGATCACGTTCGGTGAGAAAATCACGTCCCCGAAGGTTTTATTCCGTTTGGACTCCGTTTGATATTCCGTTTCTTCGAAACATTGAAATAGGCAAAAAAACAGCAATTCTGGGCCCGGCCTCCGGTTAATAGGTTAGTCCCAAAAATAATATAAAAGTGGAAAATAAAGCCCAATATGGTCCAAAACAGTAGATAATATAGCATGGAGCAATCAAAAATTATAGATACGTTGGAGACGTATCAAGCATCCCCAAGCTTAATTCCTGCTCGTCCTCGAGTAGGTAAATGATAAAAAAAGAATTTTTGATGCGGAGTGCTACTTGGCATAATTTCAATGTAACTCTTCTTAATTGTGGCATGAATATTCAGATCCGAAAGATTCAAGACAGAAGTTCATATTGACATAAAAATAATAATACTTCAAGCATACTAACAAAGCAATTATGTCTTCTCAAAATAACATGGCCAAAGAAAGTTATCCCTACAAAATCATATAGTCTGGCTATGCTCCATCTTCCCCACACAAAGTATTTAAATCATGCACAACTCCGATGACAAGCCAAGCAATTGTTTCATACTTTTGTAATTCTCAAAACTTTTTCAATCTTCACGCAATACATGAGCGTGAGCCATGGATATAGCACTATATGTGGAATAGAATGGTGGTTGTGGAGAAGACAAAAAGAAGGGAAGATAGTCTCACATCAACTAGGCGTATCAAAGGGCTATGGAGATGCCCATAAATAGATATCAATGTGAGTGAGTAGGGATTGCCATGCAATGGATGCACTAGAGCTATAAGTGTATGAAAGCTCAACAAAAGAAACTAAGTGGGTGTGCATCCAACTCGCTTGCTCACGAAGACCTAGGACAATTTGAGGAAGCCCATCATTGGAATATACAAGCCAAGTTCTATAATGAAAAATTCCCACTAGTATATGAAAATGAGAAAACGAGAGACTCTCTATTATGAAGATCATGGTGCTACTTTGAAGCACAAGTGTGGTAAAAGGATAGTAACATTGTCCCTTCTCTCTTTTTCTCTCATTTTTTTATTTGGGCCTTTTCTCTTTTTTTTATGGCCTCTTTTTTTCGTCCGGAGTCTCATCCCGACTTGTGGGGGAATCATAGTCTCCATCATCCTTTCCTCACTGGGACAATGCTCTAATTAATGATGATCATCACACTTTTATTTACTTACAACTCAACAATTACAACTCGATACTTAGAACAAAATATGACTCTATGTGTATGCCTCCGGCGGTATACCGGGATATGCAATGATTCATGAGTGACATGTATGAAAGAATTATGAACGGTGGCTTTGCCACAAATACGATGTCGACTACATGATCATGCTAAGCAATATGACAATGATGGAGCGTGTCATAATAAACGGAACAGTGGAAAGTTGCATGGCAATATATCTCGGAATGGCTATGGGAATGCCATAATAGGTAGGTATGGTGGCTGTTTTGAGGGAGGTATATGTTGGGTGTACGATACCGGCGAAAAGTGCGCGGTATAAGAAAGGCTAGCAATGGTGGAAGGGTGGAAGGGTGCGTATGATCCATGGACTCAACATTAGTCATAAAGAACTCATATACTTATTGCAAAAATCTACAAGTTATCAAAGCAAAGTATTACGCGCATGCTCCTAGGGGGATAGATTGGTAGGAAAAGACCATCGCTCGTCCCCAACCGCCACTCATAAGGAAGACAATAAATAAATAAATCATGCTCCGACTTCATCACATAACGGTTCACCATACGTGCATGCTACGGGAATCACAAACCTTAACACAAGTATTTTTCAATTTCACAACTACTCAACTAGTATGACTCTAATATTACTACCTCCATATCTCAAAACAATTATCAAGCATCAAACTTTTCTTAGTATTCAACACACTCAAAAGAAAGTTTTACAAATCTTGAATACCAAGCATATTATTATTTTCAGCAAATTACCATGCTAATTAAGACTCTCAAAATAATCTAAGTGAAGCATGAGAGATCAAAGGTTTCTTTAAAACAGATCCACCACCGTGCTCTAAAAGATATAAGTGAACCACTAGAGCAAAACTACAAAGCTCAAAAGATATAAGTGAAGCACATAGAGTATTCTAACAAATTTCAATTCATGTATGGGTCTCTCAAAAGGTGTGTACAGAAAGGATGATTATGGTAAACTAAAAAGCAAAGACTCAAATAATACAAGACGCTCCAAGCAAAACACATATCATGTGGTGAATAAAAATATAGCTCCAAGTAAAGTTACCGATAGAAGTGGACGAAAGAGGGGATGCCTTCCGGGGCATCCCCAAGCTTTGACTTTTTGGTGTCCTTGGATTATCTTGGGGGTGCCATGGGCATCCCCAAGCTTAGGCTCTTGCCACTCCTTGTTCCATAATCCATCAAAAGAATTTCACCCAAAACTTGAAAACTTCACAACACAAAACTCAACAGAAATCTCGTGAGCTCCGTTAGCGAAAGAAAACAAAAGACCACTTCAAGGTACTGTAATGAACTCATTCTTTATTTATATTGGTGTTAAACCTACTGTATTCCAACTTCTCTATGGATTATAAACTATTTTACTAGCCATAGATTCATCAAAATAAGCAAACAACACACGGAAAACAGAATCTGTCAAAAACAGAACAGTCTGTAGTAATCTGTAACTAACGCAAACTTCTGGAACTCCAAAAAAATCAGCCAAAATAGGAAGACCTAGGCAAGTTTTTTATTGATCAGCAGCAATTGTAATCACTATTTTATCACGTTCTGGTGATTTTTAACAATTGTTTTCGTAAGCAGCAAGTTTCTGGAAATTACAGCAAGATCAAATAACTATCATCCAAGAAGATCCTATAGGTTTAACTTGGCACAAACACTAATTAAAAAATAAAAACACATCTAAACAGAAGGTAGATGATAAATTTATTACTAAACAAGAACAAAAACAAAAAACACAAAGACAATTGGGTTGCCTCCCAACAAGCGCTATCGTTTAACGCCCCTAGCTAGGCATAAAAGCAAAAATAGATCTAGGTATTGCCATCTTTGGTAGGCAATTCTTCAATGAGGCATCTATATTTCTTAGGGATTTCTTTCTCTCTAGTGATTATCAAACTTTTAGGCACAAGATCGAAAAATTCATTTGTAGCAAATGGTTCCTTAATGATAGCAAAAATATTGGGATGAATACTTATAGATTTAAGATCCGCAGTTTCCGTACTAGATGATTCACCCTTATTCTTAGGAACATACATAAGCTTGGCAAATTTAGTGGGAGGACTTGGAGTATTCTTTACGGAAGAAAAGGCGGTTCCCAGGTTGGTAATGATACCCTCAAGTTTATTGATTCTAGTGGAATCTAGATTTATTTTCTCATCAACTATAGGTTCTTTTTCCTTAATATTTTTCAAAGTCATTCCTACCTTAGATCCATATTGGGTAATTTGATTGTGGATATTTTTATCTATATTTTCAATTGATTCAATGGTAGACTCTTTATTTTCAATAATCTCAAGTTATTGCATTACATGCTCCAAAGTTAACATAGTTCCATTAACCAAAAGAGGTGGTGAGCCAAATAAATCTATCATAGCATTATAAGAATCAAAAGTGTGGCTACCCAAGAAATTCCCTCCGGTAATGGTATCAAGGATATATCTATACCAAGGATTGGCACCTACATAAAAATTGCGAAGAAGAACTGAAGTAGATTGCTTCCTGGTAGATCTATTTTCAGCATTGCAAATTCTATACCAAGCATCTTTCAAATTTTCTCCCTCCCTTTGTTTAAAATTGAGGACTTCATTCTCGGGAGATAACGGAGAAGATATAAGACAAGCCATAACGACAAGCAAGCGAGAAAAAGGCAAACGAAAAGAGAGAGGAGGAGATTGGGAAAGAGAGGGCAAATAAAACGGCAAGGGTGAAGTGGGGGAGAGGAAAACGAGAGGCAAATGGCAAATAATGTAATGCGAGAGATAAGGGATTGTGATGGGTACTTGGTATGTTGACTTTTGTGTAGACCTCCCCGGCAAGGGCGCCAGAAATCCTTCTTGCTACGTCTTGAGCTTGCGTTGGTTTTCCCCGAAGAGGAAGGGATGATGCAGCAGAGTAGCGTAAGTATTTCCCTCAGTTTTTGAGAACCAAGGTATCAATCCAGTAGGAGGCCACGCGCAAGTCCCTCGTACCTACACAAAACAAATAGCTCCTCGCAACCAACGCGAACAGGGGTTGTCAATCCCTTCACGGTCACTTACGAGAGTGAGATCTGATAGAGATAATAAATAATATTTTTCGTATTTTTGGTATAAAGATGCAAAGTAAAATAAAAGGCAAAGTAAAGAGCAAAGCAACAATAAAAGTTTAGGAAGATTAATATGATGAGAACAGACCCAGGGGCCATAGGTTTCACTAGTGGCTTCTCTCAAGAGCATAAGTATTCTATGATGGGTGAACAAATTACTATTGAGCAATTGACAGAATTGAGCATAGTTATGAGAATATCTAGGTATGATCATGTATATAGGCATCACGTCCGAGACAAGTAGACCGACTCCTGCCTGCATCTACTACTATTACTCCACTCATCGACCGCTATCCAGCATGCATCTAGAGTATTAAGTTAATGAAAACAGAGTAACGCCTTAAGCAAGATGACATGATGTAGAGGAATAAATTTATGCAATATGATAAATACCCCATCTTGTTATCCTCGATCGCAACAATACAATAAGTGCCTTGCAACCCTTTCTGTCATTGGGTATGGACACCGCAAGATTGAACCCAAAGCTAAACACTTCTCTCATTGCAAGAACTACCAATCTAGTTGGCCAAAGCAAACGGATAATTCGAAGAGACTTGCAAAGATAACTCAATCACACATAAAAGAATTCAGAAGATTCAAATATTGTTCATAGATAATCTTGATCATAAACCCACAATTCATCGGTCTCAACAAACACACCGCAAAAAGAAGATTACATCGAATAGATCTCCACGAGAGAGGGGGAGAACATTGTATTGAGATCCAAAAAGAGAGAAGAAGCCATCTAGCTACTAGCTATGGACCCGAAGGTCTGAAGTAAACTACTCACACTTCATCGGAGGGGCTATGGTGATGATGTAGAAGCCCTCCGTGGTGGAATCCCCTTCCGGCGGAGCTCCGGAACAGGCCCCAAGATGGGATCTCATGGATACAGAAAGTTGCGGCGGTGGAATTAGGTTTTTGGCTCCGTATCTGATCTGACGGGGGTACGTAGGTATATATAGGAGGAAGGAGTACATCGGTGGAGCAACAGGGGGCCCACGAGGCAGGGGGGCGCGCCTGGGGGGAGGGCGCGCCCCCCACCCTCGTGACATCCTCTGTTGTTCCTTGGAGCAGGGTCCAAGTCTCCTGGATCACGTTCGGTGAGAAAATCACGTTCCCGAAGGTTTTATTCCGTTTGGACTCCGTTTGATATTCCGTTTCTTCGAAACACTGAAATAGGCAAAAAACAGCAATTCTGGGCTGGGCCTCCGGTTAATAGGTTAGTCCCAAAAATAATATTAAAGTGGAAAATAAAGCCGAATATGGTCCAAAACAGTAGATAATATAGCATGGAGCAATCAAAAATTATAGATACGTTGGAGACGTATCACGAACCATAAGACATTAAAGCATTTCAAATGAACTCTGAAAAAGTTGAAAGTTGGCATGGTATCATAATTTCACACACATAGCATGTGCATGTACAAAACGGACAATGGTATCATACTCGTCTGTTACAAAGTTGGCATGGTATCATCATAATAGTTGCGTGAGAAAGTCTTCACTTTTTCTTCGCTTGTGTCATTTGCGTATTGCGCCGTAACCATGGATAATCTTCATCGTTTATCAGGATGCTTGGGTCAGCCTTGACTTTGAAGGGAGGAATTTCATGAAACTTTTCATAATCTTCAGACATGTCTGTCCTGCCCTCCACTCCCACGATGTCCCTTTTTCCTGAAAGAACTATGTGGCGCTTTGGCTCATCGTATGATGTATTCGCTTCCTTATCTTTTCTTTTTCTCGGTTTGGTAGACATGTCCTTCACATAGATAACCTGTGCCACATCATTGGCTAGGACGAACGGTTCGTCAGTGTACCCAAGATTTTTCAGATCCACTGTTGTCATTCCGTACTGTGGGTCTACCTGTACCCCGCCTCCTGACAGATTGACCCATTTGCACTTAAACAAAGGGACCTTAAAATCTACTCCGTAGTCAAGTTCCCATATGTCCACTATGTAACCATAATATGTGTCCTTTCCCCTCTCGGTTGCTACATCAAAGCGGACACCGCTGTTTTGGTTGGTGCTCTTTTGATCTTGGTCGGTCGTGTAAAATGTGTTCCCATTTATCTCGTATCCTTTGTAAATCATTACAGTCGAAGATGGTCCCCTGGACAACGAGTACAACTCATCACAAACAGTGTTGTCACCTCTAGACGTGTTTCCAACCAACTGCTGAAAGTCCTGATGTGTTCACATGTAATCCAGTCATCGCACTGCTCCGGGTGTTTGGAGCGCAGACTGTTCTTGTGTTCATCGACATACGGGGTCACCAAGGTAGAGTTCTGTAGAACTGTGTAGTGTGCTTGAGACCAAGAATATCCGTCCCTGCATATTATTGGGTACCCTCCAAGCGTGCCTTTTCCAGTTAGTCTCCCCTCATACCGCGATTTAGGGAGACCTATCTTCTTAAGGCCAGGAATGAAGTCAACACAAAACCCAATGACATCCTCTGTTTGGTGGCCCATGGAGATGCTTCCTTCTGGCCTAGCGCGGTTACGGACATATTTCTTTAGGACTCCCATGAACCTCTCAAAGGGGTACATATTGTGTAGAAATACGGGGCGCAGAATGACAATCTCGTCAACTAGATGAACTAGGACGTGCGTCATGATATTGAAGAAGGATGGTGGGAACACCAGCTCAAAACTGACAAGACATTGCGCCACATCACTCCTTAGCGTTGGTATGATTTCTGGATCGATCACCTTCTGAGAGATTGCATTGAGGAATGCACATAGCTTCACAATGGCTAATCGGACGTTTTTCGGTAGAAGCCCCCTCAATGCAACCGGAAGCAGTTGCGTCATAATCACGTGGCAATCATGAGACTTTAGGTTGATGAACTTTTTCTCTGGCATATTTATTATTCCCTTTATATTCGACGAGAAGCCAGTCGGGACCTTCATACTAAGCAGGCATTCAAAGAAGATTTCCTTCTCTTCTTTAGTAAGAGCATAGCTGGCAGGACCATCATACTGCTTTGGAGGCATGCCATCTTTTTCGTGCAAACGTTGCAGGTCCTCCCGTGCCTCAGTTGTATCTTTTGTCTTCCCATACACGCCCAAGAAGCCTAGCAGGTTCACGCAAAGGTTCTTCGTCACGTGCATCACGTCGATCAAAGAGCGGACCTCTAGGTCTTTCCAGTAGGGTAGGTCCCAAAATATAGATTTCTTCTTCCACATGGGTGAGTGTCCCTCAGCGTCACTCGGAACGGCTAGTCTGTCGGGACCCTTTCCAAAGATTACGTGTAAATCATTGACCATAGCAAGTACGTGATCACCGGTACGCATGTCGGGCTTCTTCCGGTGATCTGCCTCGCCTTTGAAATGCTTGCCTTTCTTTCGACATTGATGGTTGGTCGGAAGAAATCGACGATGGCCCAGGTACACATTCTTCATGCATTTGTCCAGGTATATACTTTCAGTGTCATCTAAACAGTGCGTGCATGCGTGGTATCCCTTGTTTGTCTGTCCTGAAAGGTTACTGAGAGCGGGCCAATCGTTGATGGTCACGAACAGCAACGCCTTTAGGTCAAATTCCTCCTATTTGTGCTCATCCCACGTACGTACACTGTTTCCATTCCACAGCTGTAAAAGTTCTTCAACTAATGGCATTAGGTACACATCAATGTCGTTGCCGGGTTGCTTAGGGCCTTGGATGAGAACTGGCATCATAATGAACTTCCGCTTCATGCACATCCAAGGAGGAAGGTTATACATACATAGAGTCACGGGCCAGGTGCTGTGATTGCTGCTCTGCTCCCCAAAAGGATTAATGCCATCCGCGCTTAAAGCAAACCATACGTTCCTTGGGTCACTTGCAAACTCATCCCAGTACTTTCTCTCGATTTTTCTCCACTGCGACCCGTTAGCGGGTGCTCTCAACTTCCCGTCTTTCTTACGGTCCTCACTGTGCCATCGCATCAACTTGGCATGCTCTCCGTTTCTGAACAGACGTTTCAACCATGGTATTATAGGAGCATACCACATCACCTTCGCAGGAACCCTCTTCCTGGGGGGCTCGCCGTCAACATCACCAGGGTCATCTCGTCTGATCTTATACCGTAATGCACCGCATACCGGGCATGCGTTCAGATCCTTGTACGCACCGCGGTAGAGGATGCAGTCATGAGGGCATGCATGTATCTTCTGCACCTCCAATCCTAGAGGGCATACGACCTTCTTTGCTGCGTATGTACTGTCGGGCAATTCGTTATCCTTTGGAAGCTTCTTCTTCAATATTTTCAGTAGCTTCTCAAATCCTTTGTCAGGCACAGCATTCTCTGCCTTCCACTGCAGCAATTCCAGTACGGTACCGAGCTTTGTGTTGCCATCTTCGCAATTGGGGTACAACCCTTTTTTGTGATCCTCTAACATGCGGTCGAACTTTAGCTTCTCCTTTTGACTTTCGCATTGCGTCCTTGCATCGACAATGACCCGGCGGAGATCATCATCATCGGGCACATCGTCTGGTTCCTCTTGATCTTCAGCAGCTTGGCCCGTTGCAGCAGCATCGTGCACATCGTCTGGTTCCTCTTGATGTTCAGTAGCATCACCGTATTCAGGGGGCACATAGTTGTCATCGTACTCTTCTTCTTCGCCGTCTTCCATCATAACCCCTATTTCTCTGTGCCTCGTCCAAACATTATAGTGTGGCATGAAACCCTTGTAAAGCAGGTGGGTGTGAAGGATTTTCCGGTCAGAGTAAGACTTTGTATTCCCACATATAGGGCATGGACAACACATAAAACCATTCTGCATGTTTGCCTCAGCCACTTCGAGAAAATCATGCATGCCCTTAATGTACTCGGAGGTGTGTCTGTCACCGTACATCCATTGCCGGTTCATCTGCGTGCATTATATATAATTAAGTGTGTCAAAAACCATTACAGAACATCATGAATAGATAATTAAGTGACCAAATTAATAGAAGTTCATCATCACATTAAAACCAAAGTACATACATAGTTCTCATCTAACAACATAAAGCTCTCCAGAGCATCTAAATTAATTAAACCATACATTGAAACTATGTAAAACATTTCAATGCGAAAACAAATGCGATCATAATCGCAACCAAGGTAACAATTGATCCAATGGCATAATGATACCAAGCCTCGGTATGAATGGCATATTTTCTAATCTTTCTAATCTTCAAGCGCATTGCATCCATCTTGATCTTGTGATCCTCGACGACATCCGCAACATGCAACTCCAATATCATCTCCTCCTCAAGTTTTTTTATTTTTTCCTTCAAGAAATTGTTTTTTTCTTCAACTAAATTTAACCTCTCGACAATAGGGTCGGTTGGAATTTCCGGTTCACATACCTGCTAGATAAATAAAATCTATGTCACGTTGGTTGGCATAATTTTCATAAACAATAAATGAAGCAATAGTTATAAAGATAATATATACCACATCCGAATCATAGACAGGACGAGGGCCGACGGGGGCGGATACCAAAACCATCGCACTATATAATAACAAGCAATAAAATAGTAAGAAAATTAGACAAGTATATATCTCTAAAGCAAGAATTTTTTTCTTTCAGAAAGAAGATAAGAACAAGAGGCTCACCACGGTGGTGCCGGTGACGAGATCGGCGCGGGCGATCGATGACAGTGAAGACGGGGACGGGGCATGACGGGCCGCTAATATAAACCTAGACAAATCTCGGGAAAAATAGAGTTCGGAGGTCGTGCTTCGAGAGGAGAAAGCTTAACTAGTGTGGCTCGGGCATTTCATCGAACACCTCATGTGCACAGTAGGTGAGCTAGAGCACCACAAAGCCCTCCCCTCCCCGGCCAGAGAAAAACAGAGCAGTGGAGTGCTCTGCTCGCGGGCGAGGGGTATATATGGGCACCTCAATGTTCCCGGTTCGTGGCACGAACCGGGACTAAAGGGCAGCCTGTTGTCCCGGTTCAAGCCACCAACCGGGACCAATGGTGGTGGGCCAGGAGCCAGGCCCATTGGTCCCGGTTCGTCCCACCAACCGGGACCAAAAGGTCCAGACGAACCGGGACCAATGGCCCACGTGGCCCGGCCGCCCCCCTGGTCTCACGAACCGGGACCAATGCCCCCATGGGTCCCGGTTCAGTCCAGAACCGGGACTAATGGGCTGACCTGGCCTGGACCAAAGCCCTCTTTTCTACTAGTGGGATCTCAGATCGACGGGTAACGGGAGATAAAGGGGACAATATTTACCCAGGTTCGGGCCCTCTCGATGTGGTAAAACCCTACGTCATGCTTCGATTATATTGATGATGGTGTGCCAGGTACATGCTTGATCTACCTCGAGAACGTATGTTGTGTTCTAACCCTAAGGTGACTAATGGTAAATCTAACCTCTACAGACTAAACCCCTCAGCTTATATAGATGTTGGTGGTATCTAGGGTTACGTATGGTCGGTTGCCATCTGGGGATAAGCACGCCGATAACTAAAGCCATCCTTGAGAGACACGTCAAGTCTTCGGCAGGGTACATCTTCACCACGCCAAGGTTCGAGGCTTCCGAAGTCCTTCCTTGTGATATCGGTGGACCATAAGCTCGGCCCACGGACAGTAGGTCAACTAGGTTGGTACCCCCTAATCCAGGATACCGTCGGTGTTCCTTAGCTTTTCCTCTAAAAGAGAAAGGAAATAGACACAATTTTAGAGTGTCGCGATCATAATCCTTTATGCGTGTCATGTTGCACAATTCAGTGAAATTGTGTAAGTGAATACCGGCATCCTCAGAAGCAGATCCTCCAAATTGGTCCTGCCGAACCATGAAAACTAAGTTTGGTTTAATCCCATACTCAGTGGCTACTACCTAAGGTTGTGCTATAGGTTCACGCATGAAGTTGCTGCTGGGAGTAGCAAAACTCTCAAGATTACGAGCCCTAGTAATCTTTTCGTTTCTCAACTGACAAGACTTGCAACAAGAATAAAACTTAAACTAAAAATAGAAACTGAAAATTAACTTTAACAAAAACTCTAACACAAATACTAGGAATACTGAACTCCTCCCTGGCAAGTGGCAATGGTGCTAGAAAAAGGGCTTGAGACCTCCTTTTCTTGATCCTATATTGGAACAAAGTATCCCACACTGTTGGGGATATAACTATTGGTATGACCCGCCCAGGAGGGGCCGGGTTATACCTACGACGACTCAAGAAGCCCAAGACAACTCTTGGAGATGGCGGGTTAGTTAAGGGCCCAAGGCCCAAAGGGCGACTTAAGGCCCGTAGAGACAAACCGCCATATGTATGTAAACTTGTATTATAAGGCAGGAATAGAGAGAGACCGAGCCGGAGACTATTTATGAGCCGGCCGGGACTCTATGAGCCGTTGGGCGTCGACCTCTGTATATAAAGGGATGACCCAGCGGCGGTTCAGGGCAAGTAACATCAGATTGAGAGCTAGGTCAAGCGATTCGCTCCCTGGTTATCGAGACATAAGCAATCCCACTCAAAAACTGGATCGTAGGCTTTTACCTTCACCGTAAGGGGCCGAACCAGTATAAACCTCGTGTCCTTCATCCCGATTTAACCCCTTTAAGCTTCCTAGTTGCGATGGCTCCACGACTAAGTCCTTTCTCGAGGACATCTGCCGTGACCATTCCACGACACACACCTATTTCCCGAGAGATGACCCTGGATTATCGAACCCATGAGAAGAAGATTCCCTTGAAGCGGTGGTCTCTAGCAAGCTTTTGTCAAAATGTCAAATCTAGTAGCACCTTAATTTAAGTACCACATGTACTGTAGCACCTTAATGTAAGTACCACGATAGTTATCATCCCAACAAAAAGAGGAGAGTTTCAATGAGTGGTGTTTCATTCACACACAAGTTGTCACGAATCAGATGTGAAGTAATTGTTCGAGAACCTGCAATCGGTACTATTGTCCCGTGTAACAATATACCATAGTGGCAATAAGGATTGATTGTTGGAGCGAGCGTAATGATAACTTTAAAGTAAAGAATATAAATTAAAAGAATGGAAATGGCTTCCTACAGGAGAGAGATTTTCGGATCATGGTGTACATCAAGTGTGCCAGTGCGACGGTAAATGCCAACTATCTTGTATCATGATTCTAATGTGTTGATTGTTTGATCGGTAGGCAGATCATCATTCAGTTGTAGAACTCCTCCACGCGAGATTCCATTCTCCTCAATAGTCCTGTTTTGATGTTGCCACATCGTGATCGTATCCGCAATTGAGGTTGTTAGATCAGAACAATGCATTAGGTTTGGTGGATTACCGTTATCTCATACTATCTTAGATCCACGTAGATGTCTCCACCTGTCAGCTGGATGTCACGAATTCGTTTTTTAACAGAGTACGAACGAGGTTGCTCATATACACGAATTCACTAAACAATATGTGTTACCTTTATAGGTCTTTGGATCATGTTGTCTGGACCCTTAAATTGGACAATACGCATATGTTCATCACATATAAATAACACAAAACTATAACCACAAATGACAACATATATGATAGGCACTAATGAATCTTGCCGACCACCTACATCTCCCATGCCTAGGGGAACTACTCACGCATTGGGGAAGAATCACCAAATGACATAGAGAATAATTCAAGGGAAATCATATCGATAATATTGTGGAGAGGTACAACGGTTACGTCAGACGAGGAGTGTGCATATGCAAAGCAAAGAGGGAGCAGGGGCGAAGTGAGAGAAAAGTGGACCAAAAAGAGATTCGAGTGGGTCAGGGTGTCGGAGTCCTATGTGTTGGCGGCCTGAACTCCCATAAAGCCTTCCTCTCTGCCCGCCTCCGATTTGTGAGAAAACGAACTTCCGAACCGTTATCATGTTAGATCGCAAATTGCGTACAAACAACTTGGTTAGATGGGGCGTGCTTTTAGGGTTGGAGATGCCTTTAATTATTGCCAGAGTGTGGGTTGCCTACTGCCTTGTCTATCTCGCCATAGTTCAGCTTTCGGACTACCCGAGCATTTCTATTGGGACAAGAAAAATAGTATGAGACGAGGGTGGCAGGCACGTGAGAGCACGAGGTCACGAGGCCCGGTTCTGTGCCCCATACTACTAGAAAAGTCGTTGACCCGCTCAAGACGAATCTAACCCCCGTGAGAGAGCTGGGCATCACTGTGGGCCTGGCTACGCCCACTGTTTTCTCACAGAGAGGGCACCAGGGCATGCATGGGCAAATTTGACCATTTTGACCTTGGGATCAAATCAATTCATAGAATGAACTGCCCGTGAAACTATTTCACGCCGCTGACCTTTTTGTGTGGCGCCCGCCACGCTGGCGCCACACTCTATGGTGCAGCGCCTAGCCCGGGGGCGTTGCACATCTGTCCACCAAGGCAGGCATGGGCCCCGCACCCAGCAGTGCAGCGCCTCCGTGCTAGGCGCCACACATGTAATGTGCAGCGCCTAGCCCTCGGGCGCTGCATTATGACTTACATCCAGTCGCGGCGGCCCTCTCCTCCCCCACTCACCCCATTGCCACCAGTTACAAAACCAGAAGAAGTTGCGGCGGCGGCCCTCTCCTCTCCCCCTCTCAATCCCCTCTCCCAAATCCATCAGATCGGACGATTTGGTCCCTGGGTTCCTTCACCAATCCATCCTAGAAGGTACCCTCCTCCGATCCCCTTCTTTCTATCCATATAATGTATGCTATTTTGAAGATTTTGAGGAACCCTTGTTTGATTTGATTAGATTTGAATGTTGCATGTATTATAATCTTGCATGTACCTAATTTTGCAACCCTAGTTTAGTTTAATTTATTGAAAAGATATGGTTTGGATACATAGTTTGACATGTTATTTTATATGTTAAAGAGATTTGTATTTAATCTTGCATGAAGTAGGCCTAGTTTAGTTTATTTGTGTTGAACTTATATTTGTATTGACAAGAATGCTTTGGATACATATGCTTTGAATTTTGCATCTAGTAGGTGTACTTTAGTTTATTTGTATTCAAAAGATACTAATAGTTGACAAGGAAGATTTTTTTCAAATTGTTAGGATGGTTTGGCTTCTCGATGATCACTGGGACAAACAACACCGGTCGTACGCTATGTCGGTGGAGCAGCGGGTAATAATAAAAGTGGCCGGTGTTATGAATTTCATGTTTATTTCAAACACAAATGCCCCATATGTAATTTTATGATTTGTTTGTTTGTAGGAGCTTGCACCTCTGAAGCTTCGGTCTCACGGGGTCACCCTTGGGTGGATGCGCTATGATGAGCGGTACACACCGTATGTAAGGGAGACATGACTTCTCCCTTTCATTCAGTTGGTCAGCCGGTCGATGCCACCCAACAATGCTGCAGCACTCACCGCGCTTATTGATCATTGGAGACCGGAGACACACAGTTTCCATCTTCGGACCGGGGAGATGACCGTGACGCTCCAGGATATTGCTATGATCACCGGTCTTCCTCTCGATGGGAATCCTCTATGTATGAACACCGATTCTGATGGGTGGCGCGCACAGATGCATGCCCTTATCGGTATGGTTCCTCCGGAGCCTCGGGAACGAGAAGCAGAAGACAAGAAGAAGGAAAGAGTCGCAGCCGATGCTCCTTTCACGTGGATTACATTGCACTTTGGTACTTGCCCTGAGGAAGCTAATGAGGACACGGTCAAGACATATGCTTGTGTCTACATGTGGTACGTGATATCCAGGACTATGTTTGCTGATGGCACAGGCAAGAATGCTCCATGGATGTGGCTGAAGGCGTTGACCGTCTTCGATAGCAAATGGAGTTGGGGTTCGGCGACACTGGCTTACTTGTATAGACAGGTATGAAGTTGTTTCTTTTTCACTTCATTGCTACATTATCAATGCGATCTTGCTGTTAATTCAACCATGTTCTCTTTTATGTGCAGTTGGACGAAGCCTATTGTAGGCCATCTGGAGGTATTGGTGGTTGTATGCTCGCACTTTCCATATGGAGCTGGGAGCGTTTGCCGGTTGGACGACCGAAGACCGTGAAGTACGAGGATTGGGACGACAAAAACGACCCACTACGGCTCCCCACTTGGGCTTACAAGTGGGATGTGTTAAATGAGACGACGGATGATCCCTCGGTCATGTACAAGTTGTACAAGAGCGAGCTGGACGCGATCACACCTGAGCAGGTGAATCGACATTGCATAAGTGATTATCATGCTTCTATCATAACTCGATATCAATTTTGCATTCTATCCCATTTTGCAGGTGGAATGGGAGCCGTATGGAAAAGGAGAGAGTTTTGGTAACCCTATAGAGTTCAGGCTGAATCCGATGTGCACTAGGGATAGGGATCTCTGGCATATGCGGTGCCCACTCATATGCAACTGGGTGGTTGAGCCTCACCTGCCACATCGGGTGTTCCGTCAGTTTGGTTTGTTCCAGCCACACCCGCCGGAGTGGGAGGACACGGACAAGTTGCTACACGCGTAAGATATAATTAACCTTGAGCACTTAGCGGCTTCTCGGCCGTTCGATGGTGGTAATATTCTATTTCTAACTTGCAGCTTGGATAGGAAAAAGCAGCGGAAGATCAAGGATTGGGCCAAGCATCACAGGAAGTATGTCGTACAGTTCGCGCTTAGTGTGGAGCAAGCTAGGGCTGGAAAACGAGCCCAACTTTGTGAGCACTGCCCGATCGCGTTCAACAACTATCTCACATGGTTTCTTGGAAGTACCCGTGTGGAGGTATGCAAGCCGGCGTATGCTGACGAGATTTTGGAAGATCCCACCGTTTTTGATGAGCTAGCGCAGCACCAGTACAACGCATTAGTCAGGAAAGGCAACTCAGTGATCCCTTCAGCTCCAATGATGAACTTTGTGGTATTTGCACTTTTTGCTTTTCCATTTGCACTATTCTCATCTTCGCTTGCCTAACACGTTAATACCGTTTCTGTTCATAGCGTGCCCAGATCAAGAAAGCAACTGATGAGACCGAGACTATCTTGAAACAATCCCGGCTGGCAAAAGCGATGCGGAAGGTGCACTTCGAGCATTCATTAAGGTTCACATCTCCTTCAAACTAGCATGTAACACCCTGAGAATCATGCTACAGTAACTCCCTGTGGTTAAGCTAATCATGTTGCTAAACAGGGCTTGATCACATTTGAATCACACCCTTTTCAAACTCCTAGTTCAAACTTCAATTAAATTTAAAAATGGAAAATAAAAGTTTTCAAAAACTCTAACAAAAATGTTCGGTGGGTGCTAAATAATACACTGGTAATTATGGTGGACAAAACACATTTTTATAAAATACCTAAATACTTTTAAATGAAATAAAACAGAAAAGAAAATAAACAAATAAAAAGAAAACAGAAAACAGAACAAACAGAGCAGAAAAAGAAAAAGGAGAAGCCCTTCCCCCCCACTGGACCCGTGGCCCATCTGGACCGAACCCCCGGCCCAAACTGGGCCGCCACCCCCCCGACCCCCGGCCCAGCCCACTCTCCCCCCTCGCCCCCTTCCCTGTTCCCCCGACCGGGGTCGAACAGTGGCCGTCCCCGCCGCACCCCCTCGCCGGCGACGGGGAGGATAAGGGCGCCAGCACCCCTGCCTCCTCGGGCCTCTCTCCCACTCACCCCCGCTCCCTCTCGGCCTCTGCGCCTTCCCCCCCGCCAGATCCACCTCCCTCTCCCCTTCGATCCCCCACTGCCCGCGCATGCTCGCCGCCATTCACAGTCGAACTCGCGGCCACCGTGCCCCAATCGCCACATCGCCGTGTCGTACGCCGCCGCCGCCCTCGACTACGTCACCTCCGCCTCTCCGTTGGAGCTTGGAGCCACTGCACCGGCCGCAACGAGCTCGTCTTCAACCTTCGGCCGCCGACGATCGCCGCCCCGTTTCGCCGCCTCGAGCCTCCCCGAGCACGCTGCCGCCCCCCCTACAGCCTCGCAGTGAGCCTCTCCTTCTCCTCCCCCTCTCCGTTAGCTCGCCCGCGCTCCGTAGCTGCTCCCCCACGCGCGCCCGAACGCCGCGCCGCGGAGCTCGCCGCCGGCGGGTCTCCGGTGACCAAATGGTCACGGGGTCAAGCCCGTTGCACTCCCCGCCGTACGTAGATGCCCCCCAGCCCCTCCGCTTGCTCGTTAGCCCGCCGTAGCCGCGTTTCCGTCGGGCACCCGTAGCACCTCGCCGCCGGTGAGCTCGTAGCGGTCGTCCCCGGCCGTTCCAGCCCCTCCGACCACCGCCGTTGGACGCGCGACGCCGAGCCGCGTCGAACGCGCCCAGCCACGCCCCCGCAAACCCACCGTAGCGCAAACCCGCACCCCCTCCCGAGCTGCGCCGTCGCGTTTGGCTCGCCGGAGCCGCTCCTGCGCCGGCCGCCGACGTGGCTGGCCTGGGGCCACCCCAGTGCCCCTGCCAGTGGCAACCACGGGCCCCAGTTGACTGGGTTGACCCAGTCAACTGCTGACTGGGCAGACCCAGTCACTGACATGCGAGCCCCGTCGCAAAATTAAAAAAAGAAAAGAAAAAAAAATGTTTTATAAATAAAAATAATTAAATTAACTAATCACTCACTGACATATGGGGCCCACCCCTCTAATTAGACTGTTAGATTAGTTTAAATAAGTATTAAACTAACAGAGGCTGACATGTGGGTCCCACTGGACCCACCTGTCTGGTTTGACTGGTCAGCCGACCTGTTGACCTGCTGACGTCAGCATTGCCTCATGCTGACGTCATAATTCATTTTTGCTTAATTTAAATAATTCTAGAAATTCAAATAAACTTTGAAAATTCATATCTTTTAAACCGTAACTCGGATGAAAATGTTTTCTATATGAAAGTTGCTCAGAACGACGAGACGAATCCGAATACGCAGTCCGTTCGTCCACCACAACCCCCTAACCTATCGAACTAGCAACTTTCCCCCTCCGGTCCGTCTGTCCGAAAACGCGAAACATCGGGAATACCTCCCGGATGTTCCCCCCCTTCACCGGTACCACCTACTGTCGCGTTAGGGCACACCTAGCACCGTTCATTGTCATGTCACGCATCGTCATGCTTATGTTTGCATTGTATTTACTGTTTCTTCCCCCTCTTCTCTCCGGTAGACTACGAGACCGACACTGCTGCTGCCCAGTTCGACTACGGAATTGACGACCCCTCCTACTTGCCAGAGCAACCAGGCAAGCCCCCCCCCCTTGATCACCAAATATCGCCTATACTTCTCTATACTGCTTGCATTAGAGTAGTGTAGCATGTTACTGCTTTCCGATATCCTATTCTGATGCATAGCCTATCCTTGCTGCTATTGTTGTTACCTTACCTGCAATCCTACATGCTTAGTATAGGATGCTAGATTTCCATCAGTGGCCCTACATTCTTGTCCGTCTGCTGTGCTATACTATCGGGCCGTGATCACCTGGGCGGTGATCACGGGTATATACTTGTATACTATATACATGACACATGTGATGGCTAAAGTCGGGTCGGCTCGTAGGAGTACCCGCAAGTGGATCTTTGTGGCGGAGCGACAGGGCAGGTTGAGACCGCCTAGGTGAGAGGTGGGCCTGGCCCTGGTCGGCGTTCGCGGATACTTAACACGCTTAACGAGATCTTGGTATTTGATCTGAGTCTGGCCATTTGGTCTATACGCACTAACCATCTACGCGGGAGTAGTTATGGGTATCCCGGCGTCGTGGTATCAGCCGAAGCCTTCTTGACGTCAGCGACTGAGTGGCGCGCGCCGGATTGGACTGGAACGCCACTAGGCTAGGTCTGCTTCCGGCCGCGTACGCAACGTGCAGGTGTGCATAGGGCGATGGGCCCAGACCCCTGCGCGCATAGGGTTAGACCGGCGTGCTGACCTCTCTGTTGTGCTTAGGTGGGGCTGCGACGCGTTGATCTTACGAGGCCGGGCATGACCCAGGAAAGTGTGTCCGGCCAAATGGGATCGAGCGTGTTGGGTTATGTGGTGCACCCCTGCAGGGAAGTTTATCTATTCGAATAGCCGTGTCCCTCGGTAAAAGGACGACCCGGAGTTGTACCTTGAGCTTATGACAACTAGAACTGGATACTGAATAAAATACACCCTTCCAAGTGGCAGATATAACCCGGTGATCGCTCTCTAACAGGGCGACGAGGAGGGGATCGCCGGGTAGGATTATGCTATGCGATGTTACTTGGAGGACTTCAATCTACTCTCTTCTACATGCTGCAAGATGGAGATGTCCAGAAGCGTAGTCTTCGACAGGACTAGCTATCCCCCTCTTATTCTGGCATTCTGCAGTTCAGTCCACTGATATGCCCCTTTACACATATACCCATGCATATGTAGTGTAGCTCCTTGCTTGCGAGTACTTTGGATGAGTACTCACGGTTGCTTCTCTCCCTCTTTTCCCCCTTTCCTTTCTATCTGGGTGTCGCAACCAGATGTTGGAGCCCAGGAGCCAGACGCCACTGTCGACGACGACACCTACGACACTGGAGGTGCCTACTACTACGTGCAGCCCGCTGACGACGACCAGGAGTAGTTAGGAGGATCCCAGGCAGGAGGCCTGCGCCTCGTTCGATCTGTATCCCTGTTTGTGCTAGCCTTCTTAAGGCAAACTTGTTTAACTTATGTCTGTACTCAGATATTGTGGCTTCCGCTGACTCGTCTGTGATCGAGCACTTGTATTCGAGCCCTCGAGTCCCCTGGCTTGTATTATGATGCTTGTATGACTTATTTATGCATTAGAGTTGTGTTGTGATATCTTCCCGTGAGTCCCTGATCTTGATCGTACACATTTGCGTGCATGATTAGTGTACGGTCAAATCGGGGGCGTCACAAGTTGGTATTAGAGCCAACTGCCTGTAGGAATCCCCCTTTCCACACTCCTTGGCCGAAGTCGAGTCTAGACATTACAAAACTTTTACTAACATGGCTGTGTTTCTTACGGGCCCACGTCGCCATTGGGTGGTACTAGGATCTTTTACTCCTCGACCTTTACTCTTGGACTCTGAACTCTCTTCTACTCGGGTTAAACGAATTTACTAACTCTAACACTAGGATCCCGTGACCGCGTTCACCCCAAAGATGGATAAGCCATAATTGTTTCTTAGAATAGTATTTTGAACAATTCACACACTGTCATTTGACTCCTTTGAAACGTCTTTGCTTTCAGATGGAACCCACGAGGCAGGTCGTTCGTCACACGACGGCCATTGGTGCCTCGGGATCACCTGCGGTGCTAGCTGAGATGATGACCTACCTGGGTTATCGCTGGCACCCTGAGTACACCGTCTACGAGGAGTACCAGGACTTTAACCAGGAGCAGTACCGTGACATCGTCCACCTCTACTCTCGGGAGTATGACTCCACTACTGTGCTGCACACCGCACATGGTGTTGGTGTGACCATCGATATGGCTGTCCACGATGCTGCCTATGCTGCTCTGACACGTCTTCGTGGAGAGTATCGGGAGTTGGACACCTCCCCTTTCAGGCACATTGCTATCGCCTCTGATGTTGGTGCGGAGGGATACTATACTGCTGCCTACTCCACTGTCACCCGAGAGCCCTTCTACCATCAGCACCTGGTTCTGCATGCTGATGGGCTGGATCGAGCTAACCGAGCTCTTCGCCACGAGATGTACACCACCCGTCAGCACCTTTACCGTGCTCTGGCGCTGCTGCACCCCTTTGTCCGGTCTGGGCAGGTACCGCGTACTGCGATCTACCCAGCCAGGACCGTGATGCCCCACGGTGTCGGTTGGCCAGAGGTGGGAGGCTACTCTCCCGCACTTGGTCCTCTTCTGCCACCTGAGCGTCGGGCTCTACGCCTGAGTATCCGCGGCCCCCAGTCTGCTGACGTGGAGGGCTATCCGTTGCCTCACTACCAGCTGTCGGGCTACGATTACCTCCACAGTACCTCTTGGGACTGATGTAGGCTTGCTTGTAGTATTAGTTGCAGTCGCCGCGAGCCTGTGTGCCGCCTATGATGTTTTAGTCTATGTACTGAACTCTATGTACTGAACTCTATGCATGACCCCTTTTGTAAGTTATGCCGACTACTATGTAGTAGCTATCGTGCTCCTTTCATTATGCATGTTTCATCATGAATGATTCTTGTCATTGCAAATTTCTCAATGCTGAACTACCCCTGTTATATATTAGCAGGATGGTTAGACCAGGTGGTCGTGGTCGTGGTGGCGATGCCCCACCACCACCTGAGTACATGGCTGGTATGATCCAACAGTTTGAACTGAACCGCCAATTCATGGAAAATATGATGGCTCAGTTCCCTCGCCCCAATATGAACCAGCAGCCAGCTCAAGTGACTCTTCAAGATTTCATACGCCTCAACCCAACCATCTACCGCAGCTCAACTCAGCCTCTGGATGCTGATGACTGGCTCCGTGACATCACCTATGAGATGGAGTCTGCTGATGTAGCCCCTGCCAGCTATGTCACCTTTGCTTCCTTCTTCTTGAAGGGACCCGCAGCTCAATGGTGGGACAGCCACAGGCGTACTCTGCCAGCTGGAACAATCATCACATGGCCAGACTTCCAAGCTGCTTTCCGTGCCCGCTTCATTCCTCAGGGAGTCATGGACCGGAAGAAGCGTGAGTTCCGCAACCTCACCCAAGGCAACAAAACTGTCGAAGCTTATCAGCGGGAGTTTCTGGACTTGTCCCTCTATGCTGAAGAAGACATTGCAACTGATGCACGCAGACAGGAGAAGTTCCGTGATGGCCTTCAAGCTGACATCAAGCTCGCACTTCTAGTGCATGACTTTGCTGATTTCTCCACCTTGGTCAACAAGGCCATCAATGTCGAAACTGGTCTGCAGGAATACCAGAGCTCTCACAGGCGCAACCGTGACACGGGCTCATCTTCGGGCTCGCCCGCACAGAAGCGTAAGATATGGATCCCGAACAGCATGTACCGTCCAAATGCATCTGCCCCAAAGCAGACATATGCTGCACCTCGTCTGCCTCCACCACCATCTAAGCAGTCAAGACTTCCAGCTCCACCATCCCAAGCTCCTGTTCCCACTCCGAATAATGGCTTGTGCTTCAGGTGTGGTCAACCAGGACACCGTGCTAGAGAATGCAACCAGAACCAGAATCAACTGGCCCTTCCAGCAACTGGCCGTGGTAACAATCAGCCTCGCATCAACAATGCTAAGTCTTATGGTCGTGCTCATGCCAACCACGTTGATCTCAACGAAGCTCAAGACCAGCCTGCTACTGTGATGGGTACACTCCTCGTAAATTCAGTACCAGCATCCGTTTTATTTGATACAGGTGCATCGCATTCATTCATGTCAGAAGATTTTGCATACAAGCATGACGTTAAATGTGAGGAGATGAACACCTCTGTATTGGTCAAAACCCCCGTGGGACAGTGTCAAACCTCCTTGGTTGGCATCGATGTCCCCGTGGAAATCGAAGGGCTGGAATTCTATGCCTCTCCCATTATCCTGAAGTCGTCTAACATCGACCTCATTTTGGGTATGGATTGGTTGAAAGCGCATACTGCTTCTATAGTTTGCGCCACTAAAACCGTCCATCTGCTACACCCTTCAGATGAAATAGTTGCTTACCAAGCTCATCTGGTGCAAAATGCCGAGGCAAGGCTCTATGCATTGAATGCATTGAACGCTGCACCACTCGAGGGCATTGAGAACATTCCCGTCGTGCGTGAGTTCCTCGACGTCTTCCCTGAAGAACTTCCAGGGATTCCCCCTGCTAGAGCTGTCGAATTCATCATCGACTTGAAACCAGGCACCACTCCTATAGCCAAGCGACCCTACAAAATGCCGCCGCATGAACTCCTTGAGCTTAAGGAGGAAATCGACAAATCTCTTCGCAAAGGATTTATTCGCCCAAGTTGCTCTCCTTGGGGAGCACCTTCTCTCTTTGTCAAGAAGAAGGATGGGACAAACCGGTTAGTTCAAGACTACCGTCCTATAAACCAAGCTACCATTTAGAATAAATACCCTCTTCCTCGGATCAATGATCTGTATGATCAATTGGCGGGTTCGTCAGTGTTCTCTAAGCTCGACTTGAGGTTGGGCTACCATCAGATCCGTGTTCGCGAAGAGGATATCCCAAAGACCGCCTTCGTGACTCGCTATGGTTCATACGAGTACACCGTCATGTCTTGCGGTTTAACCAATGCTCCAGCCACCTTCTCTCGTCTGATGAACTATATATTCATGGATTACCTCGACAAGTTCGTCGTGGTTTATCTGGATGATATCCTGGTATTTTCCAAGAACGAAGAAGAACATGCTGAACATCTTCGACTTGTGCTGGAAAAGCTACGAGAGCATCAACTATATGCCAAATTCCCCAAATGTGAATTCTGGCTACCCGAAGTAACCTATCTCGGGCATGTCATCTCTAAGGATGGTATTGCCGTCAACCCTGAACGAGTTCAGGCTATTCTTGATTGGACTCCTCCCAAGAACGTTAAGCAAGTCAGAAGTTTTCTCGGTCTCGCCAGCTATTGCCGTCGATTCGTCGAGAACTTCTCTAAGATCGCCAGGCCTCTGACTAACCTGTTGCATAAGGGTGTCAAGTTCCAATGGACAGACAAATGTCAGGAAAGTTTCCAGGCACTCAAGGACAAGTTGACTTCTGCTCGAGTTCTAGCTCCACCTGATACTAAGAAGGACTTCGTCATTTACTGCGACGCTTCCCGTCAAGGATTAGGCTGTGTCCTAATGCAAGACCGCAAAGTGATTGCTTATGCCTCTCGGCAATTGCGCCCTCACGAAGAGAACTACCCAGTTCATGACCTCGAACTTGCTGCTGTCATTCATGCGCTGAAGCAGTGGCGACATTACCTTCTCGGTAATCGTTGCGAGATCTTCACTGACCACCAAAGTCTGAAGTATCTGTTTACTCAGCCAGATCTGAACCTCCGTCAACAGAGATGGATGGAGCTTGTTGCAGACTTTGACTTGGGTATTTCCTATACGCCAGGCAAGGCTAATGTAATGGCTGATGCCTTGAGCCGCAAGTCTTACTGCAACCACCTCCAGGTTCACAAAGTTCAGCCCTCGCTTGTTGAAGAATTCAGGAAGTTGAACCTCCATATTGTTCCTTCGGGTGAACTCACTCCCCCTCCTAAGGAGTTTGGCAAGGTGAACCTCCACGTTGTTACCCAGGGTTCCCTCAATACCCTAGTTGCTAAATCAGATCTCGTGGATAGCATCAAAAGGCTACAGAAGTATGACTCTGAAGCCCACAAGATTAAGCGCTACCTCGCAGAAGGAAAGCCCTCATTCTTCACCATTTCTGAAGATGGCACCCTATACTTCAAGGGCCGCCTAGTGGTGCCATGTGCAGAGAAAAACCTGGATATGACACAAGAAGTTATGAAAGAAGCTCATGATACGCCTCTATGTATCCACCCTGGTAGTACAAAGATGTACCAAGATATCCGTCAGAGATTCTGGTGGACTAATATGAAGCAAGACATTGCTCGTTATGTTGCTGAGTGTGACGTTTGCCGTCGTATCAAAGCAGAACATCAAAGGCCTGCTGGAACTCTGCAACCTATCTCCATTCCTGAATGGAAATGGGACCATGTTGAGATGGACTTCGTCACTGGATTTCCCAAATCACAGAAAGGTAATGATGCTATTCTTGTCGTCATTGACCGGCTTTCCAAAGTTGCACATTTCCTGGCGGTCAAAGAAACGATCACTGCTAGCCAGTTGGCAACGCTCTATATGTCCAGGATTGTTTCACTCCACGGTATTCCATTGGTTATCAGTTCAGACCGTGGTAGCTTATTCACTTCAAGATTCTGGACAAGTTTCCAAGAAGCAATGGGAACTCATCTGTCATTCAGTACTGCGTTTCATCCTCAATCGCAAGGACAAGTTGAACGCGTCAATCAAGTTCTCGAAGACATGCTTCGAGCTTGCGTTATTTCCTTCGGCAAGAAATGGGAGGAATCTCTCCCGTATGCTGAGTTCTCTTATAATAATAGCTATCAAGCTAGTCTGAAGATGGCCCCCTTCGAAGTGTTATATGGACGAAAGTGCCGAACCCCTCTGAACTGGTCAGAAACTGGGGAACGTCCACTCTTCGGTCCGGATATTATCCAAGATGCCGAAGAACAAGTCCGCATTATTCATGAGAATCTCAAGACTGCTCAGTCACGTCAGAAGAGTCAGTATGACCGTCATCATAAAGACATGGTCTATCAACCTGGCGAAAAGGCTTATCTTCGAGTCACACCTATGAAGGGTGCTCGCCGCTTCGGGATCAAGGGCAAACTAGCTCCTCGCTATATTGGCCCATTCACTATTCTCGAAAGGCGTGGAAAAGTGGCATACCAACTGGAACTACCGCCGAACCTTTCTCAGGTTCACGATGTGTTCCATGTGTCACAGCTCCGCCGTTGCTTCAAGGACCCAATCCGAGCTGTGGATCATGAAGTGCTCGAATTGCAGCAAGACCTCTCCTATAAGGAGCATCCGGTCCGCATTCTCGACCAAGCTGAACGCCGCACACGTCAGAAGGCGATCAAGTTTCTCAAAGTCCAGTGGTCGCACCATTCTGAAGATGAGGCCACTTGGGAACGAGAGGATCGTCTGCGCGAAGAATACCCCGCACTGTTTCCTTCTACCTCCTAAACCTCGGGACGAGATTTCTTGTAGTGGAGGAGATTTGTAACACCCTGAGAATCATGCTACAGTAACTCCCTGTGGTTAAGCTAATCATGTTGCTAAACAGGGCTTGATCACATTTGTATCACACCCTTTTCAAACTCCTAGTTCAAACTTCAATTAAATTTAAAAGTGGAAAATAAAAGTTTTCAAAAACTCTAACAAAAATGTTCGGTGGGTGCTAAATAATACACTGGTAATTATGGTGGAGAAAACACATTTTTATAAAATACCTAAATACTTTTAAATGAAATAAAACTGAAAAGAAAATAAACAAATAAAAAGAAAACAGAAAACAGAACAAACAGAGCAGAAAAAGAAAAAGGAGAAGCCCTTCCCCCCCCCCACTGGACCCGTGGCCCATCTGGACCGAACCCCCGGCCCAAACTGGGCCGCCACCCCCCCCGACCCCCGGCCCAGCCCACTCTCCCCCCTCGCCCCCTTCCCTGTTCCCCCGACCGGGGTCGAACAGTGGCCGTCCCCGCCGCACCCCCTCGCCGGCGACGGGAAGGATAAGGGCGCCAGCACCCCTGCCTCCTCGGGCCTCTCTCCCACTCACCCCCGCTCCCTCTCGGCCTCTGCGCCTTCCCCCCCCCCCCCCCCCGCCAGATCCACCTCCCTCTCCCCTTCGATCCCCCACTGCCCGCGCGTGCTCGCCGCCATTCACCGTCGAACTCGCGGCCACCGTGCCCCAATCGCCACCTCGCCGTGTCGTACGCCGCCGCCGCCCTCGACTACGTCACCTCCGCCTCTCCGTTGGAGCTTGGAGCCACTGCACCGGTGTCAGGACGCCGATTCCAAGTCACACCGATCTAGCCTGTAACACCTCATATAACATTGCGGCCTCACGCACGGTACTCCCACGGGTGTCGCCTTACCATGGCCCGGGACCGTTTGCGCCTTTTGGCTCACGTATATGATAATGTCGCTAGCATCCATATGACAGAGAACCCGGGCCGACATGGCTAGTCGTGAACCCAAAGCGGCACTAACGTATGGGGACAGGCATACATGAATCAACATCGAACGTGTCGGTCAGCAGCGTGTGAATCCGGGCTGTAGCACTGGGCTAACAGGACTCCGGGAACCCGGGCTGTAGCAGGCTAGGCAGGACTCCGGATGTCACCGCGTGACATTTCCCCGAAGGGACAGACACAGGAACGATATGACTCACATGCCGGCCAGTCAAGTGTCCAGAGCAGTAGTGCTGGGCTAGCAGGACTCCGGTGAACCGGGCTGTAGCGGACTACTATGGCTCAAGGAGGCACTAGACTACATTTCCCCATAAGAGAGGCTGCTAAAGATAAACAACTAGATTGTCGGATCCCACACATACCAAGCATTTCAAACATACATACAATATGCTCGATATGTGCAAATACAACATGGCATCACAACAAAACTCTACAACTCAAGTACTTTATTTAAAGGGCTCCGGAGAGCCTTACATAACTTGTTCATACAGATAGGGGTCACATGACCCGACACTCAAGTCATACAATCATACAAGCACATGCGGAAGCAAACTGTCTGGGTACAGACACTAGAAAGAAAGAAGGCTTGACGAAGCCTGTCTATCTACATAGGCCCTTCACAAGCCTAGATCACCACCTGGGTGGCGCGTCACTCGTCGTCGTCGAGTTACGTAGAACCCGTCAGAAGGGGCGGTGTTGTCGTCTGGAAACAGTAATTAGGCAACATGAGTACAAAGGTACTCAGCAAGTCTTACAACAGATCCTACTATACATGCTCATTCTCAAGAAGGTAGTGGGGTTATTGCAGCAAGCCAGCTTTGACTCTTGGCTAAGCTATCCTACGATACACCACTTGTGAAATAGTTTTCGCACACGAGTCCACTAATCACCATCTCAATACTCCACCGTGGATCCTCCCTCGTCATCCAACGAGAGGGCCATCCGCGGTACTCACACTTATCTTGAGGCTTTTAGTAGTATCCATTTACTTGTCTATGAACTGCATAAGCGACCAAGTAGTCCTTTACCGCGGACGCGGCTATTCGAATAGTTTCATACCCTGCAGGGGTGTACTTCGTCACACACGCTCTCACCACTTATCGTCGCTACACGACGTGTACTCGGCAACCTTCAAGCGGAAGCCCAACGTGGGTGTCGGCCATAGCCTACCTAAACACTCGAGTCTCTAGTCCAGGTTTATCGCCTATTTAGGTTCCATCCGCAGGGAGTCCGGCCGAGGTTTCCACATACGGCCCCAAACGATGTGTGCAGGGTTCCCGGACACCAAACGGGCGACTCGGTACACCGTGCCACGAGCCTACCGCATCACATCCCACCCCTTGGTCAGCGTTGTCCACGGCCTCCAGCTTACTACAAACACCAGAAACTACGTGCAACTCCTGGACAGAGGACAAGGGTGATTAAGAAGCCGAGAGGGTCCATTGGTTTCGGGCCCAATGTGTGGTAGTAGCTGAATCTTAAATCACGCATACAGATCTCAGTTCTTAGGGACGGTCTCAATGAAACAACCCACCATGTACTCCTACATGGCCTCCCATCGATACCTTTACCAAATCGTGTTCAACACTTCACTCTCTTTACCGACACACACACTTTCACTCTAGTTCATCACCCTGATGAGCCAGACCTGACACAACTCTAAGCATAGCAAGCATAGCATTGTAGGAACACAACATGGCTCAATCAACTCCTACACATGCTAGTGGGTTTCATCTAGTTACTGTGGCAATGACAGGTCATGCAAAGGAAAGTGGGTTCAACTACCGCAACACACAGCAGTTTGAATCGCGTTGTCTTAATGCAGTAAACGAGAGCAGAAGCGAGAAGATGGTTTTGTATCGAAATGATCAATGGGTTGCTTGCCTGACGGAGTGGTGGTGGGACTCTGCCCTTCAGTTGGATACTCGTGAATATCCTCGGAGGCAGGACCTACCACAATGAACACATCGAAGCACAATCAACACCAAGCAAGTGCAACAATATGATGCATGCATGGGACATGGCAAAATGGATGTATTGGGCTAATGCAACTAAGACCAGATGGGTTTGGACTAATTTGAATCAAAGATTCAAATTCCAAGTTCATAAATGGCCCATATTAGTGCTTTATCTTGTTCTGTATAAAACAGTAGGTTAACTTGCTTAATCATGCATGAAACCAGTACAGATGGATAGAATGGATTTTTCTGATCATTTTTCATATATAAATCTTTTCATTCTGAGCTATAGATTATTTTCTATGATTTTTTGAAGTTTGTGATAATTTCTGGAATTTCCAATATAAGAATAATTCCAGTAAAAGCTTTACTGCGTCAGCCTGACGTCAGTGTGACGTCAGCAGGTCAACGGGGTCGTCCAGGTCAAACCTGACGTGTGGGTCCCCTGTGTCAGTGACACTGTTAGGTGATTAGTTAATTAGGATTAGTTTTAATTCTAACTCAGATTAGTTAGCAGGCGGGCCCCACTCGTCAGTGACCCTGGGGGGTTGACCTGTGGTCAAACCACGTTGACTCGCCGGCGTTTAGCCGCCGGCGACGTCCAGACGCGGCGGTGGAGTGCGGGATCCCCCTCCGGCGACCAAAAGGACGGCTGAGAGTACCTATGTGTAGCTGGGGGCGAACCGCGTCGACTGGTGGTGGTAGAGGAGCTCGGGGTCGCCGGAATCGACGCCGGCGACGAGCCGGGCGGCTGCCGGGTACGGGCGTAGTCGAAACCATAGCTAGAGAGCACGGCGAGGGGCAAGCGATGGCGCTACGGGTTCCTGGCGTTGCGGTGGAGCTAATGGCTACGGTTGTGCGGCCGTTAGATGGCCGGAGCCTCGTCGACGACGAGCTCGTGCGGCGGCGCGTTCGGGTGAGCTTCGTGCGGTGGCTACAGCGCTCGAGAGAGAGAGAGGAGAGGATGGGAAGGTGGCCATGCTCACGGCGGTTGCGACGGAGCAGACGGCGAGGTCGGAGACGAGCTGTAGCAGTGGCGATGGCGGAGGGGATCTCCGACGATGAGCGGCGAAGGCGAGGTCGTTGACGGAGCTTCGGGGCAAACGAGCGCTCGGGGCTCAGCTTGCTCGACGGAGTGGGCGACGGCGGTGCTGTAGGACACGGTAGTACGGCGCGAGGTCGACGGTGGGCGCGGCTACTCCGGTGAGGTGGCTGCGGCGGCGTCGGCCATGGTGGGGAGAAGGCGAGGGAGAGGCGATGGGGGAGAATGGCGATGTCCGGGGGCTCGGGGCGCGTCGAGAGAGGTCGGCCAGCTCATCCGCGGCGGGGGCGGCAAGCTGCTGGTGCCGTGGCGAGCTCACGCTCGCCGGCGTCACCTCTCTGCCTGCTCTGGCGAGAGCAGGCAGCTGACTGGCGCGGGCCAGCACAGTGCTGGGCCGCCAGGTGGGCTGCCAGGTAAGTTTTCTGCCTTCTGTTCTTTTCTCTTTATTTATTTATTTCTGTACTGTGTTTTGAAATAGTAAAAATACTATTTCATTTGGAAAAATCCTGGAAATATTCTGAGGCACCTTTGAGATTATTCCCAACAGCCTAAAAATACTTCCAAGATTATTTGGGCATTTGAAAATATTTATAGCATTTAAAATGCCCAAATGCAAATACTTATGGCTTGTGCAAAAATCCAAGATGGCCTCCAAAAATATGAAACCATTTTTGGCAGAGGTTTTAACCAAGACCAAAGGTGGTGAACATTTATGGAGGGCATTTCAGGTTCATTGGAAAAAATTTAGTAAACCCTAGTTGTTCCAGGGGGGGGTGCTGGGGGTTTCTGGCATCCCCATTTCAGGTTTCTGTGAAATGTAGCCATGATGCAACACTCTAATGCATGAACTAACTAGGATGTGACAACCGGCCGCAACGAGCTCGTCTTCAACCTTCGGCCGCCGACGATCGCCGCCCCGTTTCGCCGCCTCGAGCCTCCCCGAGCACGCTGCCGTCCCCCTACAGCCTCGCAGTGAGCCTCTCCTTCTCCTCCCCCTCTCCGTTAGCTCGCCCGCGCTCCGTAGCTGCTCCCCCACGCGCGCCCGAACGCCGCGCCGCCGAGCTCGCCGCCGGCGGGTCTCCGGTGACCAAATGGTCACGGGGTCAAGCCCGTTGCACTCCCCGCCGTACGTAGATGCCCCCCAGCCCCTCCGCTTGCTCGTTAGCCCGCCGTAGCCGCGTTTCCGTCGGGCACCCGTAGCACCTCGCCGCCGGCGAGCTCGTAGCGGTCGTCCCCGGCCGTTCCAGCCCCTCCGACCACCGCCGTTGGACGCGCGACGCCGAGCCGCGTCGAATGCGCCCAGCCACGCCCCCGCAAACCCACCGTAGCGCAAACCCGCACCCCCTCCCGAGCCGCGCCGCCGCGTTTGGCTCGCCGGAACCGCTCCGGCGCCGGCCGCCGACGTGGCTGGCCTGGGGCCACCCCAGTGCCCCTGCCAGTGGCCCCCACGGGCCCCAGACCCAGTCAACTGCTGACTGGGCAGACCCAGTCACTGACATGCGGGCCGCGCCGCAAAATTAAAAAAAGAAAAGAAAAAGGAAATTGTTTTATAAATAAAAATAATTAAATTAACTAATCACTCACTGACATATGGGGCCCACCCCTCTAATTAGACTGTTAGATTAGTTTAAATAAGTATTAAACTAACAGAGGCTGACATGTGGGTCCCACTGGACCCACCTGTCTGGTTTGACTGGTCAGCCGACCTGTTGACCTGCTGACGTCAGCATTGCCTCATGCTGACGTCATAATTCATTTTTGCTTAATTTAAATAATTCCAGAAATTCAAATAAACTTTGAAAATTCATATCTTTTAAACCGTAACTCGGATGAAAATGTTTTCTATATGAAAGTTGCTCAGAACGACGAGACGAATCCGAATACGCAGTCCGTTCGTCCACCACAACCCCTAACCTATCGAACTAGCAACTTTCCCCCTCCGGTCCGTCTGTCCGAAAACGCGAAACATCGGGAATACCTCCGGGATGTTCCCCCCTTCACCGGTACCACCTACTGTCGCGTTAGGGCACACCTAGCACCGTTCATTGTCATGTCACGCATCGTCATGCTTATGTTTGCATTGTATTTACTGTTTCTTCCCCCTCTTCTCTCCGGTAGACTACGAGACCGACACTGCTGCTGCCCAGTTCGACTACGGAATTGACGACCCCTCCTACTTGCCAGAGCAACCAGGCAAGCCCCCCCCCCCTTGATCACCAAATATCGCCTATACTTCTCTATACTGCTTGCATTAGAGTAGTGTAGCATGTTACTGCTTTCCGATATCCTATTCTGATGCATAGCCTATCCTTGCTGCTATTGTTGTTACCTTACCTGCAATCCTACATGCTTAGTATAGGATGCTAGATTTCCATCAGTGGCCCTACATTCTTGTCCGTCTGCTGTGCTATACTATCGGGCCGTGATCACCTGGGCCGTGATCACGGGTATATACTTGTATACTATATACATGACACATGTGATGGCTAAAGTCGGGTCGGCTCGTAGGAGTACCCGCAAGTGGATCTTTGTGGCGGAGCGACAGGGCAGGTTGAGACCGCCTAGGTGAGAGGTGGGCCTGGCCCTGGTCGGCGTTCGCGGATACTTAACACGCTTAACGAGATCTTGGTATTTGATCTGAGTCTGGCCATTTGGTCTATACGCACTAACCATCTACGCGGGAGTAGTTATGGGTATCCCGGCGTCGTGGTATCAGCCGAAGCCTTCTTGACGTCAGCGACTGAGTGGCGCGCGCCGGATTGGACTGGAACGCCACTAGGCTAGGTCTGCTTCCGGCCGCGTACGCAACGTGCAGGTGTGCATAGGGCGATGGGCCCAGACCCAGTCAACTGCTGACTGGGCAGACCCAGTCACTGACATGCGGGCCGCGCCGCAAAATTAAAAAAAGAAAAGAAAAAGAAAATTGTTTTATAAATAAAAATAATTAAATTAACTAATCACTCACTGACATATGGGGCCCACCCCTCTAATTAGACTGTTAGATTAGTTTAAATAAGTATTAAACTAACAGAGGCTGACATGTGGGTCCCACTGGACCCACCTGTCTGGTTTGACTGGTCAGCCGACCTGTTGACCTGCTGACGTCAGCATTGCCTCATGCTGACGTCATAATTCATTTTTGCTTAATTTAAATAATTCCAGAAATTCAAATAAACTTTGAAAATTCATATCTTTTAAACCGTAACTCGGATGAAAATGTTTTCTATATGAAAGTTGCTCAGAACGACGAGACGAATCCGAATACGCAGTCCGTTCGTCCACCACAACCCCTAACCTATCGAACTAGCAACTTTCCCCCTCCGGTCCGTCTGTCCGAAAACGCGAAACATCGGGAATACCTCCCGGATGTTCCCCCCCTTCACCGGTACCACCTACTGTCGCGTTAGGGCACACCTAGCACCGTTCATTGTCATGTCACGCATCGTCATGCTTATGTTTGCATTGTATTTACTGTTTCTTCCCCCTCTTCTCTCCGGTAGACTACGAGACCGACACTGCTGCTGCCCAGTTCGACTACGGAATTGACGACCCTTCCTACTTGCCAGAGCAACCAGGCAAGCCCCCCCCCCCTTGATCACCAAATATCGCCTATACTTCTCTATACTGCTTGCATTAGAGTAGTGTAGCATGTTACTGCTTTCCGATATCCTATTCTGATGCATAGCCTATCCTTGCTGCTATTGTTGTTACCTTACCTGCAATCCTACATGCTTAGTATAGGATGCTAGATTTCCATCAGTGGCCCTACATTCTTGTCCGTCTGCTGTGCTATACTATCGGGCCGTGATCACCTGGGCCGTGATCACGGGTATATACTTGTATACTATATACATGACACATGTGATGGCTAAAGTCGGGTCGGCTCGTAGGAGTACCCGCAAGTGGATCTTTGTGGCGGAGCGACAGGGCAGGTTGAGACCGCCTAGGTGAGAGGTGGGCCTGGCCCTGGTCGGCGTTCGCGGATACTTAACACGCTTAACGAGATCTTGGTATTTGATCTGAGTCTGGCCATTTGGTCTATACGCACTAACCATCTACGCGGGAGTAGTTATGGGTATCCCGGCGTCGTGGTATCAGCCGAAGCCTTCTTGACGTCAGCAACTGAGTGGCGCGCGCCGGATTGGACTGGAACGCCACTAGGCTAGGTCTGCTTCCGGCCGCGTACGCAACGTGCAGGTGTGCATAGGGCGATGGGCCCAGACCCAGTCAACTGCTGACTAGGCAGACCCAGTCACTGACATGCGGGCCGCGCCGCAAAATTAAAAAAAGAAAAGAAAAAGAAAATTGTTTTATAAATAAAAATAATTAAATTAACTAATCACTCACTGACATATGGGGCCCACCCCTCTAATTAGACTGTTAGATTAGTTTAAATAAGTATTAAACTAACAGAGGCTGACATGTGGGTCCCACTGGACCCACCTGTCTGGTTTGACTGGTCAGCCGACCTGTTGACCTGCTGACGTCAGCATTGCCTCATGCTGACGTCATAATTCATTTTTGCTTAATTTAAATAATTCCAGAAATTCAAATAAACTTTGAAAATTCATATCTTTTAAACCGTAACTCGGATGAAAATGTTTTCTATATGAAAGTTGCTCAGAACGACGAGACGAATCCGAATACGCAGTCCGTTCGTCCACCACAACCCCTAACCTATCGAACTAGCAACTTTCCCCCTCCGGTCCGTCTGTCCGAAAACGCGAAACATCGGGAATACCTCCCGGATGTTCCCCCCCTTCACCGGTACCACCTACTGTCGCGTTAGGGCACACCTAGCACCGTTCATTGTCATGTCACGCATCGTCATGCTTATGTTTGCATTGTATTTACTGTTTCTTCCCCCTCTTCTCTCCGGTAGACTACGAGACCGACACTGCTGCTGCCCAGTTCGACTACGGAATTGACGACCCCTCCTACTTGCCAGAGCAACCAGGCAAGCCCCCCCCCTTGATCACCAAATATCGCCTATACTTCTCTATACTGCTTGCATTAGAGTAGTGTAGCATGTTACTGCTTTCCGATATCCTATTCTGATGCATAGCCTATCCTTGCTGCTATTGTTGTTACCTTACCTGCAATCCTACATGCTTAGTATAGGATGCTAGATTTCCATCAGTGGCCCTACATTCTTGTCCGTCTGCTGTGCTATACTATCGGGCCGTGATCACCTGGGCCGTGATCACGGGTATATACTTGTATACTATATACATGACACATGTGATGGCTAAAGTCGGGTCGGCTCGTAGGAGTACCCGCAAGTGGATCTTTGTGGCGGAGCGACAGGGCAGGTTGAGACCGCCTAGGTGAGAGGTGGGCCTGGCCCTGGTCGGCGTTCGCGGATACTTAACACGCTTAACGAGATCTTGGTATTTGATCTGAGTCTGGCCATTTGGTCTATACGCACTAACCATCTACGCGGGAGTAGTTATGGGTATCCCGGCGTCGTGGTATCAGCCGAAGCCTTCTTGACGTCAGCGACTGAGTGGCGCGCGCCGGATTGGACTGGAACGCCACTAGGCTAGGTCTGCTTCCGGCCGCGTACGCAACGTGCAGGTGTGCATAGGGCGATGGGCCCAGACCCCTGCGCGCATAGGGTTAGACCGGCGTGCTGACCTCTCTGTTGTGCTTAGGTGGGGCTGCGACGCGTTGATCTTACGAGGCCGGGCATGACCCAGGAAAGTGTGTCCGGCCAAATGGGATCGAGCGTGTTGGGTTATGTGGTGCACCCCTGCAGGGAAGTTTATCTATTCGAATAGCCGTGTCCCTCGGTAAAAGGACGACCCGGAGTTGTACCTTGAGCTTATGACAACTAGAACTGGATACTGAATAAAATACACCCTTCCAAGTGGCAGATATAACCCGGTGATCGCTCTCTAACAGGGCGACGAGGAGGGGATCGCCGGGTAGGATTATGCTATGCGATGTTACTTGGAGGACTTCAATCTACTCTCTTCTACATGCTGCAAGATGGAGATGTCCAGAAGCGTAGTCTTCGACAGGACTAGCTATCCCCCTCTTATTCTGGCATTCTGCAGTTCAGTCCACTGATATGCCCCTTTACACATATACCCATGCATATGTAGTGTAGCTCCTTGCTTGCGAGTACTTTGGATGAGTACTCACGGTTGCTTCTCTCCCTCTTTTCCCCCTTTCCTTTCTATCTGGTTGTCGCAACCAGATGTTGGAGCCCAGGAGCCAGACGCCACCGTCGACGACGACACCTACGACACTGGAGGTGCCTACTACTACGTGCAGCCCGCTGACGACGACCAGGAGTAGTTAGGAGGATCCCAGGCAGGAGGCCTGCATCTTGTCGTGGCGTCACAGTCGTCCCCTGCAAGGATCTTGCCGGGGGCCTTGTGGATTCCTTCGGAAAGGATTTTGCCGAGGCTCGTCGTCTCTCACTCTTTTGATTAAGAGTGTTGTTCCCTGTCTTCACAAAGATCTGCATACCACCACGGAGGAGCCTCCCGAGCCCTGGCCCCACGTAGTTGGTGGTGTTGGAAGCCGTAGGCTCAAGGGTGGCTCGCTCCGTTGGTGTTGGGGCGAGCTGCCCTGGCAAGGGTCTTGCCGGGGCCGTAGAGGCCGCCCCAGCAAGGACCTTGTCGGGGTAACCTGCTTCGTCCCTCTGCTCTCTGTGGTCTTGATCTTGGCGTTGCCTTGCTTTATCTTGTGCTTCTGGTCCTACCTCGGTTCACCTTCCCAGCCTTGCCAGGTGTGGCCGCGGCGCGTGGCTCCGACTGCCCGTGCACAAGTAAAGGGGTCAAAAGGAGATCCCCTACTTTTGTACACTGAGAGGAGCCCCGGGCCTGGGCTACACATAAGCGCAACACGTTGTTGGGCCAGGCCTAAAAACGGTGCGCGGGCAGGCGGGGCGGTTTTTACCGCGGTAATTTCTCGTCCGCTGCGCTTCCCCACGATCCGCGCGCTACGTGGGGGTCGTGCGTGACGTGGGGGTCATGCGTGGGGCAGTTCCCGCACACATGCGTCATGTCGTAGTTAATGGAAAAGGAGGCGGCCCGTGCCTTCCCCGTGAAGAGGGAGGGGCGCGAAGGTGCGGCCCATTTATTGAGTGGGGCCTGGTCGCGGTCTTCAAGGCGTCCATACCCCACGATCACGGGGTCGGGAAGGATTGCTTCACCCGTCCCCTCGATTCTGCATGTTCGCCAGGCGTCCTTCATGCGCTTGAGGTGTCGGGTGGTGGAGGTGGGAAACCGGGCCGTTGCTGGTCGGAGCAGCGGGTCGGTCTCGATTCCCTGCGCTCTTGGTGGCTTGGATTGGCCGAGCGGGGCGGCCGAGCCCCGATTCCGTCCCTTTATAAGGAGAGGGAGGGGGGATGACATCCCGCACTTCTTCCATCTTTGCCTTTCCCTGCTTTTGCTTCTTCCCCTCACCCGCCATGGAGAAAAGGAACCCCGGTCCTTCGACGGTGGCGGCGAGGGTCGCCTCTTGACAGCGCGTCCCTCCTTCCCAAGAGCCCGTGGTGGCTGAGCCAAACGCAAGGGGAACGGGAAGGGGGCGAGGCCGTGGGCGAGGCCGTGGTCGTCGAGGTGCTCGGGGGAGAGGAGGACGGGGCGGCGCACCGGCCTCGCCTCCGCCAGCGGCCCCTCCTCCGGTGGAGGGCCATGTTGGGGACAATCCCCGCGAGTTCTTTGTTAGGCTGCGCCATCGTCTTCGCCTCCCAACCCCGTTTGCGCGGGAAATGGAGGTGAACCCGCCGCAGGTGCTGCGGCTACGTATGAGGTGTTGGAAATATGCCCTAGAGGCAATAAGAAAATGGTTATTATTATATTTCCTTGTTCATGATAATTGTCTATTGTTCATGCTATAATTGTATTAACCGGAGACCGTAATACATGTGTGAATACGTAGACCACAATATGTCCCTAGTAAGCCTCTAGTTGACTAGCTCGTTGATCAATAGATGGTTATGGTTTCCTGACCATGGACATTGGATGTCATTGATAACGGGATCACATCATTAGGAGAATGATGTGATGGACAAGACCCAATCCTAAGCATAGCACAAGATCGTGTAGTTCGTTCGCTAGAGCTTTTCTAATGTCAAGTATCATTTCCTTAGACCATGAGATTGTGTAACTCCCGGATACCGTAGGAGTGCTTTGGGTGTATCAAACGTCACAACGTAACTGGGTGACTATAAAGGTGCACTACAGGTATCTCCGAAAGTGTCTGTTGGGTTGGCACGAATCGAGACTGGGATTTGTCACTCCATATGACGGAGAGGTATCTCTGGGCCCACTCGGTAATGCATCATCATAATGAGCTCAGTGTGACTAAGGAGTTAGTCACGGGATCATGCGTTACGCAACGAGTAAAGAGACTTGCCGGTAATGAGATTGAACAAGGTATAGGGATACCGACGATCGAATCTCGGGCAAGTAACATACCGATAGACAAAGGGAATTGTATATGGGATTGATTGAATCCCCGACATCGTGGTTCATCCGATGAGATCATCGTGGAACATGTGGGAGCCAATATGGGTATCCAGATCCCGCTATTGGTTATTGGCCGGAGAGGTGTCTCGGTCATGTCTACATGCCTCCCGAACCCGTAGGGTCTACACGCTTAAGGTTCGGTGACGCTAGAGTTGTTATGGGAAATAGTATGTGGTTACCGAAGGTTGTTCGGAGTCCCGTATGAGATCCCGGACGTCACGAGGAGTTCCGGAATGGTCCGGAGGTGAAGATCGGTATATTGGACGAAGGGTATTGGAGTCCGGAAGTGTTCCGGGGGTACCAGGCTATGGCCAGCATGTCCGAAAGGGGTTTCGGAGGCCCCGGCAAGCGTTGGGGGGCCTTATGGGCCAAGGGGAAGGGGCAAACCAGCCCACTACGGGGCTGTTCGCCCCTCCCAAACCCTCTCACGTAACGTGGAGAGGTGGGGACGCCTCCCCTAGGGCAGCCACCCCTCCCGGCTTGGGGGGCAAGTTTCCTAGGGGTGGGGGCGCCCAAACCCATCTAGGGCTTCCCCTGTGGCCGCCACCCCTCCCCTAGGGAACCCTAGGGCGCCTCCTCCACCCCCTTCCCCCTATATATAGTGAGGGAGAGAGAGGCCAGCCACACCCCTTCTCCTGGCGCAGCCCTCTCCCTCCCCAACACCTCCTCCTCCTCCGTAGTGCTTGGCGAAGCCCTGCAGGAATACCACAAGCTCCACCACCACGCCGTCGTGCTGCCGGAGCTTTCCCTCAACTTCTCCTCTCATCTTGCTGGATCAAGAAGGAGGAGACGTCCCCGGGCAGTACGTGTGTTGAACGCGGAGGCGCCGTCCGATCGGCGCTTGGATCGGATCTTCCGCGATTTGAATCGCCGCGAGTACGACTCCATCAACTGCGTTCTTGTAACGCTTCCGCTTAGCGATCTTCAAGGGTATGAAGATGCACTCTTTCTCTCTCGTTGCTAGTTACTCCATAGATTGATCTTGGTGATGCGTAGAAAATTTTGAATTTCTGCTACGTTCCCCAACAGTGGCATCATGGGCTAGGTCTATGCATAGTTTCTATGCACGAGTAGAACACAAGTTGTTGTGGCCATCGATTTTGTCAATTTACTTGCCGTTACTAGTCTTATCTTGATTCGGCGGCATCGTGGGATGAAGCGGCCCAGACCGACCTTACACGTATGCTTACGTGAGACAGGTTCCACCGACTGACATGCACTAGTTGCATAAGGTGGCTAGCGGGTGTCTGTCTCTCCCACTTTAGTCGGATCGGATTCGATGAACGGGGTCCTTATGAAGGGTAAATAGAAATTGGCATATCACATTGTGGTTTTGGCGTAGGTAAGAAACGTTCTTGCTAGAAACCTATAGCAGCCACGTAAAAAATTTGCAACAACAATTAGAGGACGTCTAACTTGTTTTTGCAGCGTGTGTCATGTGATGTGATATGGCCAGAAGGATGTGATGAATGATATATGTGATGTATGAGATTGATCATGTTCTTGTAATAGGAATCACGACTTGCATGTCGATGAGTATGACAACCGGCAGGAGCCATATGAGTTGTCTTAATTTATTTATTTATGACCTGCGTGTCAACTGAAACGTCATGTAATTACTTTACTTTATTGCTAACCGTTAGCCATAGTAGTAGAAGTAATAGCTGGCGAGACAACTTCATGAAGACACGATGATGGAGATCATGGTGTCATGCCGGTGATGATGATGATCATGGCGCCCCGAAGATGGAGATCAAAAGGAGCAAGATGATAGTGGCCATATCATGTCACTATTTGATTGCATGTGATGTTTATCATGTTTTTACATCTTATTTGCTTAGAACGACGGTAGCATAAATAAGATGATCCCTCACTAAATTTCAAGAAAGTGTTCCCCCTAACTGTGCACCGTTGCGAAAGTTCGTTGTTTCGAAGCACCACGTGATGATCAGGTGTGATAGATTCTAACGTTCACATACAACGGGTGTAAGCCAGATTTACACATGCAAAACACTTAGGTTGACTTGACGAGCCTAGCATGTACAGACATGGCCTCGGAACACAAGAGACCGAAAGGTCGAACATGAGTCGTATAGCAGATACGATCAACATGGAGATGTTCACCGATGATGACTAGTCCGTCTCACGTGATGATCGGACACGGCCTAGTTGACTCGGATCATGTATCACTTAGGTGACTAGAGGGATGTCTATGTGAGTGGGAGTTCATTAAATAATTTGATTAGATGAACTTAATTATCACGAACATAGTCAAAAGGTCTTTGCAAATTATGTCATAGCTTACGCTTTAGTTCTACTATTTAAGATATGTTCCTAGAGAAAATTTTGTTGAAAGTTGATAGTAGCAATTATGCGGACTGGGTCCGTAAACTGAGGATTGTCCTCATTGCTGCACAGAAGGCTTATGTCCTTAATGCACCGCTCGGTGTGCTGAACCTCGAGCGTCGTTTGTGGATGTTGCGAACATCTGACATGCACGTTTTGATGACTACGTGATAGTTCAGTGCGCAATGTTAAAACGGTATAGAATTGAGGCACCAAAGACGTTTTTGAAACGTCGCGGAACATAGGGACGTTTCAAGGGCTGAAATTGGGATTTCAGGCTCGTGCCCACGTCAAGAGGTATGAGACCTCCGACGAGTTTCTTAGCCTACAAACTAAGGGAGAAAAGCTCAATCATTGAGCATGTGCTCAGATTGTCTGAGTACTACAATCGCTTGAATCGAGTGGGAGTTGTCTTCCAGATGAGATAGTGATGGTTCTCCAAAGTCACTGCCACCAAGCTACTAGAGCTTCGTGATGAACTATAACATACCAGGGATAGATATGATGATCCTTGAGCTATTCGCGATGTTTGACACCGTGAAAGTAGAAATCAAGTAGGAGCATCAATTGTTGATGGTTAGTAAAACCACTAGTTTCAAGAAGGGAAAGGGCAAGAAGGGATACTTCATGAAACAGCAAATCAGTTGCTGCTCTAGTGAAGAAACCCAAGGTTGAACCCAAACCCGAGACTAAGTGCTTCTGAAATGAGGGGAACGGTCACAGAAGCAGAACTACCCTAGATACTTCGTAGATGAGAAGGCTGGCAAGGTTGACAGAGGTATATTGGATATACATTATATTAATGTGTACTTTACTAGTACTCCTAGTAGCACCAGGGTATTAGATACCGGTTCGGTTGCTAAGTGTTGGTAACTCGAAATAAAAGCTGCGGAATAAACAAAGACTAGCTAAAGGTGAGATGACGATATGTGTTGGAAGTGTTTCCAAGGTTGATGTGATCAAGCATCGCATGCTCCCTCTACCATCGAGATTGGTGTTAAACCTAAATAATTGTTATTTGGTGTTTGCGTTGAGCATAGACATGATTGGATTATGTTTATCGCAATACGGTTATTCATTTAAGGAGAATAATGGTTACTCTGTTTATTTGAATAATACCTTCAATGGTCTTGCACCTAAAATGAATGGTTTATTGAATCTCAATCGTAGTGATACACATGTTCATGCCAAAAGATATAAGATAGTAATGATAGTACCACATACTTGTGGCACTGCCATTTGAGTCATATTGGTATAAAACGCATGTAGAAGCTCCATGTTGATGGATCTTTGGACTCACTCGTTTTTGAAAAGATTGAGACATGCGAACCATGTCTATTGGTATATATATGCATGAAGAAACTCCATGCAGGTGGATCGTTTGGACTCACTTGATTTTGAATCACTTGAGACATGCAAATCATACCACATGGGCAAGATGACTGAAAGGCCTCGTTTTCAGTGAGATGGAACAAAAGAGCAACTTGTTGGAATTGCCACATGTCTGAAATATCGTTATGCTCTTACTTCATAGATGATTTGGGTAGATTCTAAGTATATTTACTTGATGAAACACATGTCTGAAATATTGAAAGGTTCAAGTAATTTCAGAGTGAAGTTGAAGATCATTGTGACAAGAGGATAAAATGTCTATGATATAATCATAGAGATAAATATCTGAGTTACGAGTTTGGTACACAATTAAGATATTGTGGAAATTGTTTCACGACTAATACCGCCTGGAACACCATAGTGTGATGGTGTGTCCGAACATCATAGCTGCACCCTATTGGATATGGTGCATACCATGATGTCTCTTATCGAATTACCACTATCGTTTAAGGGTTAGGCATTAGAGACAACCGCATTCACTTTAAATAGGGCATCACGTAATTCCGTTGAGATGACACCGTATGAACTATGGTTTAGAGAAACCTAAGTTGTCGTTTCTTAAAAGTTTGGGGATGCGATGCTTATCTGAAAAGTTTTTGCCTGATAAGCTCGAACCTAAAGCGGATAAATGCATCTTCATAGGACACCCAAAACAGTTGGGTATACCTCCTATTTCAGATCCGGAAGCAAAAGTGATTGTTTCTAGAAATGGGTCCTTTCTCGAGGAAAAGTTTCTCTCGAAAGAATTGAGTGGGAGGATGGTAGAGACTTGATGAGGTTATTGAACCGTCACTTCAACTAGTGTGTAGCAGGGCACAGGAAGTTGTTCCTGTGGCGCCTACACCAATTGAAGTGGAAGCTAATGATAGTGATCATGAAACTTCAGATCAAGTCACTACCAAACCTCGTAGGTCGACAAGGATGCGTACTACTTCATGGTGGTACGGTAATTCTGTCTTGGAAGTCATGTTGCTAGACAACGATGAACCTACGAGCTATGGAGAAGCGATGGTGGGCCCGGATTCTGACGAATGGCTCGAGGCCATAAAATCCGAGAGGATCCATGTATGAAAACAAAGTATAGACTTTGGAAGAACTACTTGATGGTCGTAAGGCTGTTGGGTACAGATGGATTTTAAAAGGGAAGACGGACAATGATGGTAAGTATCACCATTAAGAAAGCTCGACTTGTCGTTAAGATGTTTTCCGACAAGTTCAAGGAGTTGACTGCGGTGAGACTTTCTCACTCGTAGCGATGCTAAGAGTCTGTTGGAATTGTATTAGCAGTTACTGCATTATTTATGAAATCTTGCAGATAGGATGTCAAAACATTGTTTCCTCGACAATTTTCTTGAGGAAAGGTTGTATGTGATACAACCAGAAGGTTTTTGTCAATCCTAAAAGATGCTAACAAGTATGCAACGCTCCAGCAATCCTTCTAAGGACTGGAGTAAGAATCTCGGAGTTGGAATATACGCTTTGATGAGATGATCAAAGATTTTGGGTTTATACAAATTTTATGAGAAACTTGTATTTCCAAAGAAGTGAGTGGGAGTACTATAGAATTTCTGATGAGTATATGTTGTTGACATATTGTTGATCAGAAATGATGTAGAATTTCTGGAAATCATATAGGGTTATTTGAAAAGTGTTTTTCAATGGAAAACCTGGATTAAGCTACTTGAACATTGAGCATCAAGATCTATAAGGATAGATAAAAAATGCTTAATAGTACTTTCAAATGAACACATACCGTGACAAGATTTTGAAGGTGTTCAAAATAGATCGGCAAAGAAGGAGTTCTTGGCTGTATTATAAGGTGTGAGTATTGAGTAAGACTCAAGACCTGACCACGGCAGAAGAGAGAGAAAGGACGAAGGTCGTCCCCTATGCTTTAGACGTAGGCTCCACAGTATGCTATGTTGTGTAGCGCACCTGAAGTGTGCCTTGCCATGAGTCAGTCAAGGGGTACAAGTGTGATCCAGGAATGGATCACAGGATAGCGGTCAAGGTTATCCTTAGTAACTAGTGGACTAAGGAATTTTCTCAATTATGGAGGTGGTAAAAGAGTTCGTCGTAAAGGGTTACGCCGATGCAAACTTTGACACTAATCTGGATGACTTTGAGTAGTAGACCGGATTCGTATAGTAGAGAAGTTATTTGGAATAGTTCCAAATAGCGCGTGGTAGCTGTATCTAGGAGATGACATAGAGATTTGTAAAGCACACACGGATCTGAAAGGTTCAGACCCGTTGACTAATACCTCTCTCACAAGCGAGATATGATCAAACCCCATGGGTGTTGGATTCATTACAATCACATAGTGATGTGAACTAGATTATTGACTCTAGTGCAAGTGGGAGACTGTTGGAAATATGCCCTAGAGGCAATAATTAAATGGTTATTATTATATTTCCTTGTTCATGATAATTGTCTATTGTTCATGCTATAATTGTATTAACCGGAGACCGTAATACATGTGTGAATACGTAGACCACAATATGTCCCTAGTAAGCCTCTAGTTGACTAGCTCGTTGATCAATAGATGGTTATGGTTTCCTGACCATGGACATTGGATGTCATTGATAACGGGATCACATCATTAGGAGAATGATGTGATGGACAAGACCCAATCCTAAGCATAGCACAAGATCGTGTAGTTCATTCGCTAGAGCTTTTCTAATGTCAAGTATCATTTCCTTAGACCATGAGATTGTGTAACTCCCGGATACCGTAGGAGTGCTTTGGGTGTATCAAACGTCACAACGTAACTGGGTGACTATAAAGGTGCACTACAGGTATCTCCGAAAGTATCTGTTGGGTTGGCACGAATCGAGACTGGGATTTGTCACTCCATATGAGGGAGAGGTATCTCTGGGCCCACTCGTTAATGCATCATCATAATGAGCTCAGTGTGACTAAGGAGTTAGTCACGGGAACATGCGTTACGGAACGAGTAAAGAGACTTGCCGGTAATGAGATTGAACAAGGTATAGGGATACCAACGATCGAATCTCGGGCAAGTAACATACCGATAGACAAAGGGAATTGTATACGGGATTGATTGAATCCCCGACATCGTGGTTCATCTGATGAGATCATCGTGGAACATGTGGGAGCCAATATGGGTATCCAGATCCCGCTATTGGTTATTGGCCGGAGAGGTGTCTTGGTCATGTCTACATGCCTCCCGAACCCGTAGGGTCTACACACTTAAGGTTCGGTGACGCTAGAGTTGTTATGGGAAATAGTATGTGGTTACTGAAGGTTGTTCGGAGTCCCAGATGAGATCCCGGACGTCACGAGGAGTTCCGGAATGGTCCGAAGGTGAAGATCGGTATATTGGTCGAACGGTATTGGAGTCCGGAAGTGTTCCGGGGGTACCAGGCTATGGCCAGCATGTCCGAAAGGGGTTTCGGAGGCTCCGGCAAGCGTTGGGGGGCCTTATGGGCCAAGGGGAAGGGGCAAACCAGCCCACTACGGGGCTGTGCGCCCCTCCCAACCCCTCTCACGTAACGTGGAGAGGTGGGGGCGCCTCCCCTAGGGCAGCCACCCCTCCCGGCTTGGGTGGCAAGTTTCCTAGGGGTGGGGGCACCCAAACCCATCTAGGGTTTCCCCTGTGGCCGCCACCCCTCCCCTAGGGAACCCTAGGGCGCCTCGTCCACTCCCCTTCCCCCTATATATAGTGAGGGAGAGAGAGGGCAGCCACACCCCTTCTCCTGGCGCAGCCCTCTCCCTCCCCAACACCTCCTCCTCCTCCGTAGTGCTTGGCGAAGCCCTGCAGGAATACCACAAGCTCCACCACCACGCCGTCGTGCTGCCGGAGCTTTCCCTCAACTTCTCCTCTCATCTTGCTGGATCAAGAAGCAGGAGACGTCCCCGGGCAGTACGTGTGTTGAACACGGAGGCGCCGTCCATTCGGCGCTTGGATCGGATCTTCCGCGATTTGAATCGCCGCGAGTACGACTCCATCAACTGCGTTCTTGTAATGCTTCCGCTTAGCGATCTTCAAGGGTATGAAGATGCACTCTTTCTCTCTCGTTGCTAGTTACTCCATAGATTGATCTTGGTGATGCGTAGAAAATTTTGAATTTCTGCTACGTTCCCCAACATGAGGGGCTGCGGGAACAGCGGTACGTGGGCCGACGTCGAGTTCCCCGCCCCTCACGTCATGTACCTTCGCCGAGGGTGGAAGACCTTTGCTTGCATCCACAGTCTGACGGAGGGGCTCACTCTCCATTTCAAGTTAATGGAGGATGCCCTCCTCCTCGTCAAAGCCCTTGGGCACTTCGGGACTCGCGTGAGGTGCTGCGTGGAGAGCTCCTCCGATGGCGAAGACTCTTCCTCGAGCGAGAGCGACGAGGAGGACAGCGGCAGCGACGATGAGGGTAGCGGGCGGCAGGATGACGGGTCCGACTAGGCGTCGGGCGCGCCGCGCCTGGGCGGGTGCGGCAGCAGCAGCATCTGCACCTGGCCGCTCCTCCGGCGGAGTTCGCCGGGGGAGGGGCCAGCTCCTTGAACTTCTTGGGGCCGTCTCCTTGGGCGGCTGGCATTGGGAGGCTGCGGAAGAGGAAGAGGGCAGGCGGCAAGGCCGTCAAGTCGGATTACGCGGGCACCGACGCCTTCGTCGCGTATTGCCGGTCCTGCCGCCTCGTCTTCGAGCTCTTCCTCCGGCGCCGTCATCACCGGCCAGCCTTCGGATGGCCACCGAGATGTTCTCTTGGTGCTTTCTGGTGCCCGTAGCTCACATAGGTGCTCCTTTCACCCCTCTTTGCTTCCTTTACCTACCTCCTGAGGAGAGGGACAAGAATGGAATTACGGGCACCTTATCTTTTTTTCAACTTGTAAGCCTGCGGGCATTAGTAGAATTTAAAACTTGTAATCCCCCTTGCTCATGTTTTTCATTCCGTATGAACCGTACCTGTATGGGATGTTTTTAATGAAAAAGGGATGTTTGTCGGGTTTTTCGTTCGCGGGTAAAACCCACGACAAGGAAAAAATCCTTGTTACTATTTAAGATAAACGTTTTTCGCCCGACAACAGGCCTTGACGTCCCTCCACTTCGCTCGACCATTCTCGTGCTCTTGGCGGAGGCAGGGATGAAGTGGGCTTATGCTCCTCGTTCCATTTTCTGGTTGCCGCAGCTACAACCAAATCCGAACCCAGGGGATAAACCTTGGGTATAGGAAAAAGGGAGCACGGTAGTCTAGAAATAAAACGAGGCTTCATATATCCCAGATCCATACCGAAATGCATGATAGAGGATAAAAGACTTATCTGGATCTGCAGCCCCCGGCAACTTTTGGCTTGCCGTGGTTGGATCCTTGCACTTGCAGCCCCCGACAACTTCGGTTTGCTGGGGCCAGGACGCCGGCCCGTCCTCCTCCTTCCAAGTAGCTCGGCAGAAGTGCTCATGTGCCCTGCGAACCAAAGAGGACAGGAAAGAACAGAGAGACGCGCACTCGACCTCTAAGCTAGGGGTTAGCCACTGCTAAGCACTATCAACCCTCCAAGGAAGAGACTCGACCTAGCATGCATGCTATAACTTAGGGCGCCAGCGCTTCATTTATTTATGCTCAGGGTCTGCGCCTGGCTTTGTACAAAGGGTTACATGCCTTGCCGGCAAGGCTTGTACAATAGGGTGGCTTGCCGGGAGGCCCGGCAAGCTGCGCCTTATGGGTAAAACTTGCGAAGATGCTCGATATTCCAGGAGTTTCTCACTGGAATAGCATCTTCGGTCTCCAGGCGGACTGCGCCAGGCCTGGTGACTCGTGTTACCCGATAAGGGCCCTCCCACTTTGGCGTCAACTTGTTGGAATTCTTGGCCGACTGAACGTGCCGAAGAACAAGGTCGCCTTCCTCAAAGCTCCGGGCATGAATCTTGCGGCTATGGTAGCGGCGCAAGGCTTGCTGGTAGTGTGCTGCTCTCACAGCCGCCCGGAGACGATCTTCCTCAAGGAACGTTGCGTCATCTTGCCGCAATTGCTTTTGCTCAAGCTCATCATAAGCGAGCACTCGAGGTGACCCGTATATGAGTTCCGTGGGGAGAACTGCTTCTGCCCCGTAGACTAGGGCAAATGGTGTCTGCCGGTGGCTCGATTTGGCGTCGTCCTGATCGACCAAAGAACCGCCGGCAATTCATCAATCCAGCGCCTCCCACTCTTGCGCAGCCTGTCAAAAGTCTTCGTCCTTAAGCCTCGCAAAACTTCAGCATTTGCTCTCTCCGCTTGGCCGTTGCTCCGTGGGTGTGCCACGGAAGCAAAACAGACCTTGCTGCCGAGATCCTCAATGTACTGCATGAAGGCGTGGCTTGTGAACTGTGTGCCGTTGTTGGTGATAATCCTGTTGGGTACACCAAAATGGCAAACTAGTCCTTTGAAGAACTTGATGGCTGACTGCGCTGTCACCTTCCTCACTGCTTCCACTTCTGGCCACTTTGTGAACTTGTCGATTGCAACGTACAAGTACTCAAAGCCCCTGATGACACGAGGGAAGGGGCCCAATATGTCGAGCCCCCAGACCGAGAAGGGCCAGGAGAGAGGGATGGTTTGAAGGGCTTGTGCTGGTTGATGAAGCTTCTTTGAATGGAACTGGCACGCTTCACACTTGGTTACTAGCGCCGTCGCATCCTGGAGGGCGGTGGGCCAGAAGAAACCTTGCCGGAAAGCCTTGCCGGCAAGGGCCCTTAACCCTATGTGGGAGCCACATATACCTCCATGTATCTCTGCCAGAAGTTCTAGTCCTTCCTCCTGGGAGATGCACTTCAGTTTCACCCCATTCGGCCTATTTCTGTACAAGACGTTGTCAACGAATTGGTACGGAGCAGACCGGCGGGCTACTCTTTCTGCCTCTTCCTGCTCCTCAGGAAGCTCTCCTGTCTGGAGGAATTGGACGGTGTGCTGCGCCCATGCCGGAGCCTGTGGCTCGACGGCAAGGACTAAAGGCATCTCTTCTGCCACGGGAGCGACTGTCTCTACGGCCATGGCTTGGGGCCCTGCCGGAGTCGGTCGCCCCGCGGCGTGATCGGCATCCACGGCAACATCTTTGCCGGTGGCTCCAGGGAGCTCACCGGGGAAGTACTTGCTGGGGCCTAGCTTCCTTCGCTTGTTCAGCCCAGTTGATGGTTCGACGGATGGTTGAGTTAACTGAAGCACAAAAGTACCTGGTTCCACAGGTAGCTTGAGGGCAGCACGCTTTGACAGGTAGTCAGCAATGTCGATCTCCGCCCTAGGGACATGCTCTGCTTGGATACCGTCGAAGCGCTCCTCCAGTTTCCTCACTTCATCCACGTAAGCCTTCATCAACGGACTTTGGTAATCTTTGTTGATCTGCCTAACGACGAGCTGCGAGTCGCCCCTGACGATGAGCTTTCTGACCCCGAGGTCTACCGCGATCCTGAGACCGGCAAGCAAACCCTCGTACTCGGCGGTGTTGTTAGTTGACATCTCCCGGGGAAAGTGCATTTGGATGACATACTTGAGGTGCTCTCCGGTGGGCGCAACAAGCAGTACACCAGCATCGGCGCCTTGCAGTGAAAAGGCCCCGTCAAAGTACATGATCCAGCTGCAGCTCGTTTCCTTGCCGGGGAGAGTGGTCTCATGTACCTCTTCGTCGGGCGTCGAGGTCCATTCTGCAACAAACTCCGCCAAGACTCTGGTCTGAATCGTCGAGGTGCTTTCGAACTTCAAACCGAAACTCGACGGCTCCAGGGCCCATTCCACGATCCTCCCTATTGCGTCTGGGTTATGCAGTATCCGTTGCAACGGGAGGCGGGTGACCACGGTGATCTCATGCGCTTGGAAGTAATGGCGAAGCTTCCTCGAGGCCATAAGGAGGCCGAAGAGTAGCTTCTGCACACCTGAGTACCTCGACCTAGCCCCTGCAAGAGGGAGCTGACGAAGTAGACTGAGTGCTGCACCATTTTCTTCTTCTGCGCCGCTTCCACGAGCAAAACATGATCAGCACCAAGGCTCCATGGGTGTAAGAATCATTACTGTGTAATCTAGATTAGTGGGAGACTGAAGGAAATATGCCCTAGAGGCAATAATAAAGTTATTATTTATTTCCTTATATCATGATAAATGTTTATTATTCATGCTAGAATTGTATTAACCGGAAACATAATACTTGTGTGAATACATAGACAAACAAAGTGTCACTAGTATGCCTCTACTTGACTAGCTCGTTGATCAAAGATGGTTATGTTTCCTAGCCATTGACATGAGTTGTCATTTGATTAACGGGATCACATCATTAGGAGAATGATGTGATTGACTTGACCCATTTCGTTAGCTTAGCACTCGATCGTTTAGTATGTTGCTATTGCTTTCTTCATGACTTATACATGTTCCTAAGACTATGAGATTATGCAACTCCCGTTTACCGGAGGAACACTTTGTGTGCTACCAAACGTCACAACGTAACTGGGTGATTATAAAGGTGCTCTACAGGTGTCTCCGAAGGTACTTGTTGGGTTGGCGTATTTCGAGATTAGGATTTGTCACTCCGATTGTCGGAGAGGTATCTCTGGGCCCTCTCGGTAATGTACATCACTTAAGCCTTGCAAGCATTGCAACTAATGAGTTTGTTGCGAGATGATGTATTATGGAACGAGTAAAGAGACTTGCCGATAACGAGATTGAACTAGGTATTAAGATACCGACGATCGAATCTCGGGCAAGTAACATACCGATGACAAAGGGAACAACGTATGTTGTTATGCGGTCTGATCGATAAAGATCTTCGTAGAATATGTGGGAGCCAATATGAGCATCCAGGTTATGCTATTGGTTATTGACCGGAGACGTGTCTCGGTCATGTCTACATAGTTCTCGAACCCGTAGGGTCCGCACGCTTAACGTTACGATGACAGTTATATTATGAGTTTATATGTTTTGATGTACCGAAGGTTGTTCGGAGTCCCGGATGTGATCACGGACATGACGAGGAGTCTCGAAATGGTCGAGACATAAAGATTGATATATTGGAAGCCTATGTTTGGATATCGGAAGTGTTCCGGGTGAAATCGGGATTTTACCGGAGTACCGGGAGGTTACCGGAACCCCCCGGCAACATAATGGGCCTTAGTGGGCCTAGGTGGAAGAGTGGAGAGGAGGCCAGGGCAGGGCCGCGCGCCCCTCCCCCCAGTCCGAATAGGACAAGGAGAGGGGGGCGGTGCCCCCCCTTTCCTTCCTCCCCTCCACCTCTTCCCCCCCCTCTCCTAGTCCAACATGGAAAAGGGGGGAGTCCTACTCCCGGTAGGAGTAGGACTCCTCCTGGCGCGCCTCTCCCCTTGGCCGGCCGCACCCCCCCCCCTTGCTCCTTTATATACGGGGGCAGGGGGCACCTCTAGGCACAACAATTGATCATTGATCTCTTAGCCGTGTGCGATGCCCCCCTCCACCATATTACACCTCGATAATATCGTTGTGGTGCTTAGGCGAAGCCCTGCATCGGTAGAACATCATCATCGTCACCACGCCGTCATGCTGACGAAACTCTCCCTCAACACTCGGCTGGATCGGAGTTCGAGGGACGTCATCGAGCTGAACGTGTGCTGAACTCGGAGGTGCCGTGCGTTCGGTACTTGATCGGTCGGATCGTGAAGACGTACGACTACATCAACCACGTTGTGTTAACGCTTCCGCTTTCGGTCTACGAGGGTACGTGGACAACACTCTCCCCTCTCGTTGCTATGCATCACCATGATCTTGCGTGTGCGTAGGAAATTTTTTGAAATTACTACGTTCCCAACACTATGTAGCTGGGGCTCAAAAAAAATTTGGACTGCTCTTGCAAAGGTCGAGCCAGCACTCTTCAACCCGAAAGGCATCCGTAAAAAGCAATACGTACCACATGGGGTCATGAATGTTGTCTTTTCCTCGTCTTCTTTTGTCATGAAGATCTGGTGGTACCCTGAGTAGGCGTCGAGGAACAATAGCAGATCACACACGGCCGTGGAGTCGACAATCTGGTCGATGCGGGGCAACGGGAAGGGGTCCTTGAGACAAGCCCTATTAATATCTGTGTAATCAATACACAGCCTCCACTTCCCATTTGCCTTGCGCACCACTACCGGATTGGCCAACCACGTCGGATGGAGCACTCCTCTCACCAGTCCTGCCGCTTCTAACTTTCTGATTTCCTCTGTGATGAACTCCTGCCTCTCCAGAGCTTGCTTCCTGACCTTTTGCTTGACGGGCCGCGCATGAGGACAGACAGCAAGATGGTGCTCAATCACTTCCCTGGGAACGCCGGGGATGTCGGAGGCTTGCCATGCAAACACATCGACATTCGCCCGCAGGAAGGTGACGAGCTCGCTTTCCTATTTGCTGTCGAGGGTGGAGCTTATGGTAAAAGCTCCCCCCGTGCCGTCCTCCTTGACGGACACCTTCTTGGTCTCTGGTGGCGTAGCTCTGGATTTCTTGCTCTTAGTCGGTGGAGCTCTCTGGCACATCCTCGACGGTAGCACAACACTCCGAAGAGGTGTGCTTGCCGGAGTGGGTGCGAGAGGTCTCGCCGGTCTTCTTCTTCCCTCCCGGGGCTTCAGCGGCAGGAGCAAGTGCCTTGGCGGCAGCTGCTGCGACTGCTTCCCAGTAGAGTAGGTCAGCGCAGATCAGCGCGTCTTTCTTGTCGGAGGGGACGGTGATGATGTTCATCGGCCCGGGCATCTTTAGCGTGTTGTAGGCGTAGTGAGAAGCCGCCATGAACTTGGCAAGTGCCGGGCGGCCGAGAATCCCGTTGTAGGGCAAGGGGATCTCGGCTACATCAAAAACAATCCTCTCCATCCTATAGTTCAGCTCACTTCCAAACGTCACAGGCAATGTGACCTTTCCCTTTGGCTGGCTCCTTCCCGGGTTGACCCCTTGAAACGTGCCCATTTCTTTGAGGTCTCCATTAGAAATTTGCAGCCTTTTGATTACGACAGGTGAGATCAAATTCAGACCGGCCCCGCCGTCAACCAGCATCTTGTTCACCTTGAGGTTGCGTATTGTTGGTGAGACCAACAACGGCAAACACCCGATTGCAGTTGTGCGGTCAGGGTGGTCCTCGGCGTCAAAGATGAGGGGCGTGCTGGGCCATTTCAGGGGTTTCTGGGCGTCGAACGAGGGCTCTGCCGTTGTAATCTCACGCGCCCACTGTTTGAGCTGGCGATGAGAAGTATGCAGCGAGGCGCCACCGTCGACGCACATGGCCTCTGTAGCCTTCTGGAGCTCTTGCTCACCAGACTCGTCATCCTCGTCGTGATCATCGTATTCTTGCTTCTTGTCGCGGCCCCGAGCGGGCCTCTCTTGTTGGCTATCCTTGCCGCGGCGACCTTCTTGGCCACCATGCTTCTTGTCAGACCCTCCGGCACCATCCTGACCCTTATCCTTGTCCCGCCTTTCATACTCAGCCTTTTGCTTCTCGGCAAGCAGCTCGACTTGTCGGCAGTTCTGGAGGTCGTGGCCTTTGGTGCAGTGGATCTTGCAATACTGCTTGTCGGAGCCCCCTGGCTTATCGGCAGCCGCCAAGGTCCGGCAGGCGGTGCACCCGGAAATCTCCTTGCCGGGGTCGTCTGCCTTGGCCTTCTTGGTGGCGCCGGTGTCGCCGGAATCCTCGACGGCAAGCACGGTCTTGCCCTTGCATTTCTTGTTGCGACGCCGACCCTTTTTCGTCGGGGCGGCGGTGTCTCCGTCAGTAGAGTCGGTTTCCACGCCAGCATCCTCGCCGGGGTACTTCCTTCCCTCCTCAGCTCGGGCGCATCTGTCGGCCAGAACATAAAGTTCGGCCACATCCCTAACCTTGTTCATCGCCAGTTCTTCGCGCATCTTGCGATTGCGCACGTTCGGGGATGTTGTACTGGACCCGGCTGAACCTCTGGATGTACTTGCGCAGGGTTTCTCCATCCTTCTGGGGAATGATGTGCAAATCATTCGCCTGGCCGTGAGCTTGGTGGCCTCCAGTGAAGGCACTCACAAACTCATGACACAGGTCCGACCAAGAAGAAATGGAGATCCACCGACAAGTGCATCAACCAAGACATGACGTTGGGTTTCAACGCCAACGGGAAGTAGTTGGCGAGCACCTTGTCGTCGCGAGCTCCGGCAGCTTGCATCGCGATGGTGTAGATGCTGAGGAACTCCGACAGATGGGTCTTGCCGTTGTACTTCTCGCTGACGTCGGGTTTGAACGTGCGGTGGGACGGCCATTGGAAGCGTCGCAGCTCACGGGTGAAGGCCGGGCAACCTACCTCGTAAGGCAGGCCGCCGGAGCCCCCCGGAACTGGGTGTTCCACAGCGGGCCCTACCGGCTTGTCCGGCTGGTGGCGTGTATCGCACCGGCGCTCGATGGTGGTTCGAGCGTCTTCGTGAGCTCGCTCTCGAAGAACTTGGCGCTGGTCATGGCGGGTCCACGGGTCGGACGACGCTCTGGAAATATTATCACAAGCGTCGTCACGACGGGCTGACGCTCGCGGCGGTTGGCGTGGAGGAGGAGAGTGTACCGTGGCCGCAGCACCCCCGATCCCTCCTCCACTGGCGTGCGGTGGCTCGACGGAGCGCCGACCCGAGGGCCCCGTTGGTCCCGAACCGTCTTTGTTGGCGATGGCAATGAGGCTCCGGATGGTGGCTCTCCCCTCATCAAGCTTCTCCGCAGCGGGAGGGAAATCGAGGAGCAGCTGCGCGCGCGCCAAAGCTTCTGCTAGTGTGGGTGGTGGCGAAAGCTGCGTGGACCGTGGGGCGCTCTGACTTCTAACCACGTTAGAAGGAGCTCCGCCACGGCCCAGCGGTTGCGTGCCACTTTCGCCAGCGCTTCGGCGGGTACGTTGGCCCCCTTCGTCTCGTGGATGAAGCCCTTGCTCTTCCCTCGACGGCGTCCAGGGTCATCAACATGGTGACGCCGCTCGTCGCGTGCACCGTGGGAAGAGCGTGTTGTGGGCGCCGAGACAGGCGTCTTGGAGGTCGCTGCGCCGCCGGTGGGTGGCACAGCAACGTTTTTGGAGGGCCCCGCGCCGCCTGCATGGGGCCCGGCCCCGCCTTGGGGTCTAGCGGCGCGCGGCTCGTCGTTCGGCGTACGAACGACGCCGCTCGCCATGCTATGACCGCCAGAGCGATGCTGATGCTCACGGGCTGCGGCCCGAGTTCTGTCAGCGACCGGTCCGCTGCTCGCCCGCACCGGATTGGTCCTCTTGGCTCCTGACGAGCCGACCGCCGTGGTCGCCTTCTTCTTGGGAGCCATGGCGATGAAGAATTATGCTACTGGCTGTAGAACCAGATGCTGACTCCTGCAGCGCCCCCTACCTGGCGCGCCAAAGATGTCGGTGTGAAACGACACCTATGGGATCAAAGTAATCCCTACTACGGTTGCGGGGCGCTGGAGTGGTGAGGAGAGCAGGATCAACAGTCAGTGCAAACACGCGGGTCGTTTACCCAGGTTCGGGCCGCAGAGATGCGTAAGACCCTAGTCCTGCTTTGGTGGTTGTATACCTGTGTTCTTGAGGATCTCGAACTAGCTACAGGGAGCGTAACTTGTCCAAGGATCCGAATCCTTCTCCTGGATGCCTTGCGTCTCCTTTTATAGGCAAAGGGATCGCCACAGTGGCACCAGGAGGTGGCATCGAGGTGATGTGGCTAAGCTTATCGCTAGCCATTACGGGACAAAGTGCATTTAATGCATAGCTTAGGTGTCCTCTCGCTTTATTGGGGACGGGAGCGAGGCCCGTCCCGTCCGTCGCCGCTCCTCCTCGCTTCGACACGCGCCTTGGCCAGCGGTGCATGCGGCACCATGTAGGCAGGCAAGCAGCTGAGGTGGCGCGGTGGCGGAGCCTTCAAGAAGATCTGCATGCCACCACGTAAGCACGTGATGAGTTGGCGAAGGAGCCCTTCGTTGACACGCAGGTGCCTGCCCAGCTGGTGGGCTGGCAGCTGCATGGGATTGGCGGTGGAAAGCTTGGTGGGCGCGGGCCTGGCTGCGGCCTCGCGGATGCTCCCGGCAAGGGCCCTGCCGGGGTCCCGGCAAGGGTCTTGTCGTGGCGTCACGGTCGTCCCCGGCAAGGATCTTGCCGGGGGCCTTGTGGATTCCTTCGGCAAGGATTTTGCCGAGGCTCGTCATCTCTCACTCTTTTGATTAAGAGTGTTGTTCCCTGTCAAAGATCTGCATGCCACCACGGAGGAGCCTCCCGAGCCCTGGCCCCACGTAGTTGGTGGTGTTGGAAGCCGTAGGCTCAAGGGTGGCTCGCTCCGTTGGTGTTGGGGCGAGCTACCCCGGCAAGGGTCTTGCCGGGGCCGCAGAGGCCGCCCCGGCAAGGACCTTGCTGGGGGAACCTGCTTCGTCCCTCTGCTCTCTGTGGTCTTAGTCTTGGCGTTGCCTTGCCTTGTCTTGTGCTTCTGGTCCTACCTCGGTTCACCTTCCCAGCCTTGCCAGCTGTGGCCGCGACGCGTGGCTCCGACTGCCCATGCACAGGTAAAGGGGTCAAAAGGAGAGCCCCTACTTTTGTAAACCGACACCCACCTTCTCCCGCCGGCGTGGGAGCTCGTGGACGCCGAGACGCATGGACCCGACGTCCTCCTCCTCGTCCGGCCGCTCGTCCGGCTCTCCCTCCCTCCTCCCCGTCAAGCCGGAGCCCCAGGACGCGCCGATCAGCCGGCGCACCCGCAGCTGCGGCATCCGCATCACCGAGTCCTCCCCCATCTCTGCCCGGCTCGTCAGGCCGAGGGTGGAGTCCGGCCTCCCCGTGGAGTACGAGGCCATAGCCCGGTCCGGCTTCTCCGAAGAGGCCGCCCTACAGTGGGCGCGGGACGACTACCTCCGCGATGAGATGGTCCGGCAGCGCCGACCCTTGCAGGAGATAGCCACCCGCCAGCGTGGGCACGAGGACGAGAACGGTGTGGTGATCCTCGACAGCGACGAGGACGATGACGCCCCTGGACCATCCAGCCCGCCGCGCCTCGGTGACCCTGGGCAGGGGAGCAGCAGGGACGGCGGCCGCGGAGGAGGCGACGACGACGACGACGACGACAGCGGCGACTAACGCAGTTCTACAGGCTCCTCGGCATGTAGAGCTTCAGGGCGGCGGGCAACGACGGGTCTAGTAGTGTCTTTTTTTTCTTCTTTTGTAAAATATTTGATGAATACGTCGAAGTTTGGTTAAATTTGCACGTTGTTTGTGCGAATGTGGGGCCGGATTTTGTTTTTCAAAAAAAAATGCGACGTGGGGGTGGCGACTGGGGAGCATCACGCCCCCAACATCAAACTCGTGTCAATTTTTTTAAAACATGCGAAAAATAATATTTTCAACTATTTACTTTTGGATTTTGAGTTTATTTCAAAAAAAAGATTGTGAGTGACTCCGACTTTGTTCAAATCAATTTTTTTTATCTTCTAAAAAGATCCATTCTTTTTTATCCGAGTTGCCTGCGTGCGTGCGATATTGTTTTATCATCGGGCCTTGTTACAATCATTTTTATTTGATGATTTTAAAAGTTTATTATGTGAATATCTATAAAAGTTGTTTTTATTAAAAAGAATCTATATAAAAGTTGATACAAAAATTTATTGAATATATTTAAGTTCCATAATCATAAAGGTCATCTTCTGGTCTATAGATGTTAAATTTTATGGAGCACTTCAGTGGAGATATTTTTTCTAACACTCCTGCATCGGTATATATTTTGTATCATTATACTTATACTATGTTTTATCACTATTTCGAAACTAACTATGGTTACTACTTTCTAGGTTCATATGATAGATTTTAGAACAAAACTAGCTGTCACTTTTGTGGACTCGGAATTGAGTGATGGTAATTTAAGAAAATGAGACTTGGAAAATGATGGAAACAATACAAATCTCACGGATTGTATGTTACAGGCACGATCATATCGTCGGGTATAAGACACATTTAAATAGCTCGGTGAAAATAACTCGCTAGAAGAGAAATTACATTCAAAATAGATGTTTCTATGAGAGATAGATTATGATACGTGCGTTGCATGTGCACACTTACTAATTACGTACAAACAACATTTTTTTTGAGGGAACGTACAAACAACTTGGTTAGACGGGACGTGACGTGCTTTTAGGGTTGGAGATGCCTTTAATTATTGCCAAAGTGTGGGTTGCCTACTTCCTTGTCTATCTTGCCATAGTTCAGCTTTCGGACTACCCGAGCATTTCTATCCGGACAAGAAAAATAGTATGAGACGAGGGTGGCAGGCACGTGAGAGCACGAGGTCACGAGGCCCGGTTCTGTGCCCCATACTACTAGAAAAGTCGTCGACCCGCTCAAGACGAATCTAACCTCCATGAGAGAGCTGGGCATCACTGTGGGCCTGGCTACGCCCACTGTTTTCTCACAGCGCACAAAGGCATGCCTGCACACCTCTCCAACGCGTGGCTCGGTGCATGTTTGGCGCACGCCCATACGCATGCATTTTGGCCATCGTCTCTCGAACCCGTGACACAAATTTGTATTCTTAACACGAACAAATCTCCTCTTGGATTTATAAAGGGTTAGAAGGCCCACGTATTTTCAACAGGCTCATGAAAAACCAAGCCTTCATAGAGAAGATATGGACCCGTCACCCATTGCCAAATGCAGCTCGACACGTTAGCATTAGCCGTGTATCCGCCATGTATCCTCAACGCCGGCCATCGAACCCTCGGGGGCTGGCCATCCGCAGCTACCAGCCACCATGACCATCTATAAGCGATCCGAGACCATCGGTAGAAGCGTGTAAATGATCGACGACTATATCCTAACAAACATCGGGAAACGGAGGAAACAAGCCTTGAACATGGTCATCACGAGCAAAGTGATGATTATGAGCTTGGGTCATTGTCGTCGCGGCCAAATCGATGATGATAAGTTTGGGACATGGTTGTCGCAGACAGGGCAATGATAAAGAAGCTTGGGGCATGGTCGCCACATACAAATAGATGATAACGAGCTCGGGACATAGTTGTCGACACCAGGGGGGGATGACTACGACGAAGATGCCTTGAGAATGGACTGAAGAGCATCCCATGGAGCCTTGAGCATCTTGTATCGTCGAGCATGGCTTGACGGCCCGATCCCGAAGCTTGCCAGCAGGCCATGCTCGTGGCAATCTTTGGTCTAAACACCTACATTTTTTAATACTTGCATAATGCTGACATATATCTCCTAATTAATTTTTTAAGCTACCATTTGTTTGTATTTTTTGAACATGATAGGCCGCGCTCATGTTGAGGTTGTCGAGTTAAGCATTTTGAGGTCTTGTCGGAGAGTCAAAACACAAGTCACAATTTGACGGATCGATGCATATGCTATAAGTAATACTATCAACGTGATGCATTTTGTTCATCCAAAAACTACGCATGACACTATTGTGAAGTAAACCACTATAACTTATCCAAAGTAGAAAACGAACCATGGCAAGATTTTCTCACCATTACACGGGCGCATAGCTTGTTTGGTCCTTCATGCCCGTCGTGTGGCGAGCATGATGGACGACTTACGAGCGACCAAAAGGATGACCCGAACGGCCAACCACGCTGAAAGCATGACCAAGAAAGCCAGCATCAAACTCGTGACAAAAAATTTCAAACAGGCGAAAAACAATATTTTCAAATATTTATTTTTGGATTTCGAGAAAGCACACCGGGCAGAGTGAACCACTGATCGTCCAACGAAAGCATTCCTCGCGGATCGCTGGCGTGTCGCATCACTCGGGCCCTGCATAATAAATCACCCCGGCCCCACCTGTAATTGGCTTTGCGGGTACCACACCATGTGCTCGAGCATGCATAGCATTAGCAGACCAAACGTAGCTGTCACAAATTGTATTTTAGTAGTACGTGTTGTAGATGGAAAGCTTTCAATCTGGTGCTAGTATTTTAGTGGTGCATGCGCCATGCACAAGGGGTCAAAATCTTTGCTAATTTAAAAGGGTTATTCCCTGCTAAAAAAGAGGGTGCCGTGGCGTTTAATACTTGCCCGAAAGTAAGCGGCGCACAAATCACGCCACGATAATAGGCAGGAGCGGTTGGTGGGCGTTGGGTCCGTGTCCACCGTTGCCTCGCCTATATAAGCTGTGGTCTCGCACCCCCCATTGAGCCTCTGTCCCGTACACGCCTGTTCTTCCTCCCCCTCCTCCATAGCGAGCCAAACAAGCTCTTCAACGACTTCTCCTCCTCCTCCTCCTCCCAAGTTATCTACTTCATAGCCAAAATCAATCTTCTTCACAATAGCTGCAGCAATATTTTCTCCCTTGTGCACAAGGGAGGAACCGGCCGTGTGGCCGACTTCTCTCTTGTCCACAAAGAGAGAAAATAGTCGCATATGGCATCCAAAGGTAGGAAGGATTATGTATTGCATCCTCAAGGTAAGGAGGGAATTTGTGGTATCCAACCGAGAGTTTGTTTGTTTCGTTTCCTACTGTTCGTGTTCATGCGATTGCCATTCATCTTGCGTCAAATCCGGTCTTTCTTTCAAGAGTTTCATATTTGGCCGCTACTACGTTCGTTGAAAAATTCTTGATGCTTTCTGACCAAATCAAGCAACGCAGGATGCATCGTTCAAGGCGGAAACAAAGATATTCGCCAAAAAAAAAGGATGAGATGAGGAAACAAAGCAATCTCTCCTAAGTCCATCAGCGATGGCCCGACCCAACCCGCCAGCCGCACCTCGCGGCCTCGGCCTCGGCCCACGACTGCCTCTCCCACCCGCGCAGGCCGCTTGCCAGCCCAGCTCGCCTCTCGGCCTCGGCCCAAGCCCGCCGCTCTCGCCCACGCCCGCCCGCCGTGTGACAAACCTGCCTATATAACCGGCCCTTCTCACCCCGCGCCCCTTCCCTTCCCCTCCCCTTCTTCCGCCGCCGACGCCGAGGCGCCTTCCTCGTCCCATCTCGTCGCCGACGACCGCTGCTTGCCTCCTCTCCGTCAGCCCCGAAGGTGAGTCACGCCCAGATCCCCGTCCTGCAGCGCATCGCCGTTCCTGTCGCATTTCGCTCCTCACGTGGTGCGGTCGTCCGGTGGTAGGATTTGATATTCTCGACACTGCGTTCCTGTAGATGCTGTTTTCGGGGTCGGATTTGATATTCACGCGTTCCAGTAGATGCTGTTTTCGAGGTCGGATTTGATATTTTCGAGGTTTGACCTTTTCGGATCTGGTCGCCGTGTGTAGTTAGGTTAGCTGTGCTTGTCTCGCTTTCGAACCGGTTCCTCACGTGGTGGAGCAAAGAGGACACTGTAGCTAAGAAAACGAAGCTCACTACTGTAACAGATTACTGTAGATTACGTTGTGGCCTTGTTTTTACTTTTTCATCGATTGTTTCAGGTTTGCAACAATGGTTCGCCCGGTGATGGCGAAGTTGCTGCGCCCAGATTTGCTGCAAGGCAGCGACTATGTAAAGGGATATGAGATCGATGGTATTTTGGTGGTTGTTGATAGTCTTATAGCATTTGATTTGTCCTCCTAATGCAGTTTAACATAAGTATTTGTTCATTTGGCAGGCCTTCGTACCCCATATGTGATTTGGAGGGAGAACTACCTCGATTCAATTAACCGCACCCTGGTAAAACTCAACTACCAGCTGCCAGCGGGTGTGCAAGTGGACCTAAACATGAATCGATCTTGGTAAAATCTACTGACATTACTTGTTATTATTTCTGTGTATATGGTGATATGAATTCATATGAAGTCAATATTCTTTAGTTTTCCGGTTGTGGGCTGGATGTCTGTTGAGGATCTCTTGGAAATCGTTAGTGTTGAGCTTCGTGACAGAGGTGTCATTCCTGTAGCAGTCTATGCTGAAGGAAAGATCATTCCAGCAGGTATGTAGTATTGTTGAATTTCTCTCCATTTCTTCTTGTTGTCTTGTTTTTAACCTATTGAGAGAAATTTGTTTCTGGTGTGTTAAGATTGTCGCTTCTCCTACATCAACAAGCAGTATATGGGGCAAAACGGTTTCATCACTCTTGACTGCGTTACTGGTATGCTTTTGTCCTGAAGCTGTCATTTGAATGCTATTTTCATGATTTCAAGTTTTTCTTTACTGACCTGCTTCTTTTATATATGACAGAGAGGGTCGAGGAGGAAGGTGAGGATGAAGCTGTTGACGATCTCTTCTGAAACTTCGACAGCTCTGGTAACTTTATTTTAACATTGGGAATTATGCCTAATTATGCTGTTAACTTTAGGTCCATTGTTTATGATTTGACTTTGCGATGCAAGTTTGTGCCTACAGGAAATTTGACTTGGCATCTTGATATTATGATATTTATGTTTTTTAATCTGGTATGACAAAGCTTAAGCATAACATACACTTGAAATAGAATAATTTCTCTGGTGATATTTTTCAAAGTGGGATACTGTAACATAGATAATTATACAATGCATCTCTACCCTTTAAGTATGTCGTAGTCACTTGTTATGATATTTATGTTTTTTAATCTGGCATGACAAAGCTTAAGCATAACATACACTTGAAATAGAATAATTTCTTTGGTGATATTTTTCAAAGTGGGATACTGTAACATAGATAATTATACAATGCATCTCTACCCTTTAAGTATGTCGTAGTCACTTGTACAGTTATTAATTTGTAGTAGCATTCATGCACACATTGAATTCTTCTGCTGGGACTTCAGATTTACAACATTTTCTACTTAGCTTTTAGAAAATTTGCTGATGGATTGAATACATATTGGAATTGGAAAGCCTATGTTTTATAATGGTAAAGCCTATTTGTTATGATTGTGAATGCTCATTTATCCTCAAGTCCACTATCTCTATATAGATGCAATTTGTTATACTACCTTCTGCTCTAACTCATGCTTATTATCTTTTCAGGACTTGGATTGAGGCAAAAAGGAAGTCGAGTCTGATGCAGTACCTCTTACTATAATATTAGCTATAAATATTTGAGCCCGCTCAAACTCTGTATTTTGATAAGGTTCTTTGGCACCTTGGATAGATTACCCTGTGGGCGTTATGTTTTGTATTGGTTACCTTATTACTCGGATTATGCAATGTTTTGGAACGGAGTGAATTATCTGGATGATATGGCCAATTTATAGCCCTGCTTTGTGTCCTTTTTGTTGTGCCTGCCTTTTTGTTTCAACCCTTCTGCCATTCTTCTTATGCCTTGCATTTTTTTCAGTTTTTTTTGTTGGATCAGTTATGTTGCAAGTTCAGATTAGGCCACTGCTGTGTTGTGTATAATGTTTAGCCCACTGCTGTGTTGTTTTGTTGAATCAGTTATGTTGCATTCTTCTGCCATTCTTCTTATGCCTTGAATTTTTTTCAGTTTTTTTGTTGGATCAGTTATGTTGCAAGTTCAGATTAGGCCACTGCTGTGTTGTGTATAATATTTAGCCCACTGCTGTGTTGTTTTGTTGAATCAGTTATGTTGCATTCTTCTGCCATTCTTCTTATGCCTTGAATTTTTTTCAGTTTTTTTGTTGGATCAGTTATGTTGCAAGTTCAGATTAGGCCACTGCTGTGTTGTGTATAATATTTAGCCCACTGCTTTGTTGCATAGATGTTCCAAGGAGGGTGGATTGAGCAAAGTCAGTTGCTTAAGCTGCAGATTAGCCATTTATTTTACTGTCTATATCTGTAGATTAGCCCAGTGTTTAATATATATAGAGGTAAAGCAGAAAGCCCTCTGGCTTAAATTTATGGGATGATCACTCAGTTTTAATATGATCTTTTTGGATGTTCTGGAACATCGACAAAAAATGCTTCTGATGTATGTTAGATCTTTGCTTACTGATTCACATTTGATTTGACTGAAGAAATGTTTGATGTATGGATTCACATTTTGTTTGACTGAAGGTGAGTTAATGTTTCTCTATGTATTTGTGTGGATCTTCCCCTTTGTCAAATGATGTGAAATGCTGCCGCTGCGAAATCTTGTTGTTTTTTGTCGACCTACAGGGTAGCACCGATGGTTATGACGAAGAGATTATGAGAAAATTGCACTAGTCTTATTGCTGCATTCCACCAGTTCATTCCGCAAAACCAAGTAAAGACCAAGAGGTCCAATGTGACACAAGATGACATTTTAACAGGGCAAAGGCTGATGCTACATGTTGCCCACTAGTGGGATCTAGCAGGCTGTGGAACAAGCACGCACACATTCCCACTTGACTATTGCAACTCCCGCACACATTCCCACTTGACTATTGCAACTCCCGTACTATCTGTACAAATAGTACAGATATTAACCAAATCCAAACCCTTCATTTGCCTCATGAATAGCCAATCTCTCCTGCAGCTGGTCTGTGGAGCAGAAGCAGAATAGCAAATCAGTATATACCTAAATGAAACAATCATGGACTAGTGAAAGAATTGCAAATCAGTATTATACCTAAATGAAACAATCATGGACTAGTGTTGATTGGCTACCAAGTATGAGCTGAGGGCAGATGGTTGGTGCTGCCTTGTGTATCTGGAACCTTTGTGGCCCAGCAGCGCCCTGAAACCCTCCAGAGGTACCTGCAGTTCAGTTCAAAGCATAAAACACCACATATAACATACACTAAGAGCATCAACTGACAGAAGATGGATGCTGCAGCAAAGATACATAAATTGAATTCTATATAAAAATGTTTCAAGAAATCAGTCTCGAAGGAAGGGATCGGGAGTTAACAGGTGAAATAGCCACCTAAAACAATTTTCGTAAACGGTAATAGCTTCAAAATTTAAAAGGTTGTGCTTTCACCAAATACCTTTGCAGTGCCAGTAACCAAGTGGAGAAATCGAGCTTTGTCCTGCTGAAACCTTGGACAAACTCCCAGAAGCATTGAATAACTGGAGAAGCATTGCTGTAGCCAGAATACTCGGTATTCGCCTTTAGGTCGTCCACTGAATGCGGATGTACAAAATAAGTAGAGCAGATGCAAGATCTAGACGAATCATTATATAACTGAATTAACTCTTTCAACTCACAGTCAATATCTAAATAAGTAGAGCAGATGCAAGATCTAAACGGATCACTATAGAACTGAATTAACTCTTTCAACTCCACAGTCAATATCTGGGAGTCCACTGATTTCTTGACGGTGCTACGGCGGGCTTACGCCTGCCTGAACCATTTCATTAATAGATAAAAGAGTACATTTACAAGGCAGAGAAAGGGAAGGGGGGTTGAGAGTACAAATCAATTAAGCTACAATCTCATAGATAAGTGGAACAACATGGTACTCCAATCTCAAAGAAGGTGCAGAACTTGCTCATTGGAACATCTATTGGACCAAAGCATGAGGTCGTCGGCAACCGAGCGGGCTACGAGGTTGATCGGTTGAAGTTCATTCCGAAAAGCTTTGGCATTTCTTCTTTTCCAAATATTCCATAGAATAGCAATGATAACCGTGGAGCGAGGTTTGTTGGTTAGGCCCTGTCCCCAGAGCTGGTGTAGGTCCGTCGGTAGCGTGGCAGTAATTGAATTTAGCTCTTCCCAAAATGGACGCAGGTGGTGGCATTGCAGGAGGAGGTGAGTGATTGATTCTGTATCCGGGCAGAAGGGAGTCCACTGATTAGCAGTTCAAACTCTTTGGCGTTAAAAATGGATATTAGCTCGCGAGGAATGAGCTCATTAAGGGGGTGTTCGGGAATCCTCTGCTCCTCCGCCAGGGAGCGGAGCGGGCGGAGCACCACTTTCGCCGCTCGCTAAAATTGAACTGCATGCCGCTCCGCTCCGCGGCGGAGTTACAGAGCGGAGTGATTCCGAACGGCCCCTAAATCCTTCCATGAAAGCATTAATCTGAGGCCTAATTGCAGTGGTTAAACGATGCTCTGCTACCCTATCCACATATTCATGCTTGTTCTCCTCAGTGACCCTAATGTTACGCCCTCCAGGAATCAACTCACAATCAGTTACCTGCATAGAGTTGGTACTTACAGTCACCCACATTAACCACAGGGAGAGGAGTGAGACAGAGAGAAAGAGGGGGAGAGGGTGTACCTCAGCTTTCTCATACAATATCAGCTTCTCTTCATCTGCATCCATGCTAAATGTGAGGTCCAGGACATCATTTATGTCATTCTGCACAAAAGAAAAGGATAATACTTCACATCTGGACTGTCAACGGTCGACATAAACATAAACGTACACACAAAAATACATACCTCAAGCATCCACTTCACTTAAGGTCTCTGTAGTAAGCAGGATCAATGGCTTCAATATCATGGTAAGTAACCTTGGCACCAAGTATGTGCTTGTAGAAAGATCTAGTGAAATGGACATCCAAAAGTTGGGCATCAAAGAGAGCTTTTCGAACCTGTGGAGAGAAAATTGTTGGTAGTAGCGGTGGTAGCTGGTAGTTATAATAATATCAATAATCCTTAACCACAACGCATCCAATGTTGTGTTAATATCAGAAATCTGGGACAGTGCATCTGAATGGTCCTTCTCTGCAAGAAGCTCTGGATCTTTTCTCTCTTGCAGAGATGTGACAAGAGAACTCACGGCCTGCACAACTCTTAGAACTGCCATGCCGTTGGCTGATGATGTGCTCATAATTGCCTTTTCAGAATCTTCATACAAGTGAAGCTCATTCATGGCACAAACAGTCAAATTTTGCATCGAACGTGAAAGCCCATTTATGAAATGGCAACAGATGAAAGGAGCCAAAACTACAATCTTTTTCAGAACTTCTGCTACAAGGAGATATGCATTGTCTAGATATGCATTGTCTGATAACCTGGAAACAAATAAGGACCAGCCTCACTTATGTTAGTTGGTCATAAGAATATTAGGCAAGGATAACTGATACAAGAACATCTAACAAAAAAAAACTATCTAAAAAAAATTAAAACTGAGCAAAACAATAGTGTGCATGATTATGGCAATGCCGCAGCAGGCCAATAGGGAAAATGAATTGTATAAATTACTGAAGAAGTTCACCGAAGTTAGAAGTTCATACCCGTCATGCGCAAGCAATGAACACAGCAACCGAAGCTCGGCTTGCGGAAGACTATGCAAAACAGCATGCAAGTCACTTATATTATCTGCAGATGATTTACCACTATCCTCGGCATTGGGCTTCGTTCCAGATGATCCAGCAACACTGGCATCCTCTTGGGCATCTTGTGTTACATTCTCAGGTCCAGACAGTCTCTCAGATGAACTTTCCAACTTAGCTTGATTTACTTCATTCTCAGCATTAAGCATGACAACTTCCAGAAGATTGAGTAACTACAAATAATCAAATGATTAAAAAAAACTCATCTGAGAAAAATATCTATATCAAAAATGGTGAAAACATATTGTGAACCTGTTCAAGATGAGCTACACTTCTCATATAAAGAGGCTGATTTAATAGAGTTAAAGGTAGAACGAGTGCAAAATCAGAACAGCAGTGGAAAAATCATAGTCATAGAGAACTTCTTGGATAAAATCAGAACCACCCAATTCTGTACGCCCAAATAGTTGAGGCCCATTTAGGAACGGGGCTTTTGGAAGTAGCGAGTTGGGGTTGCAACCAGACTGCGGAACGCAAACCTGCTGATACATCGGGCATGAAAGAAAGACCAAGAGATCAATCATGAAAGAAGTCCCGGTTGATATAAAATGTTGACAGACCCCCTGTTCCCAAGCATCAGTACTGGTCATTGGGTCTATCTTCACGGGCAGGAAAGTAGCATAAAGCTCCCAATATTGCACCGTGTAACCTTGACTCCTCACCTTTTTGCTAAGGGTACAATGACGAATGGTGTAGCCAACAAACCAATTTTCATGTGTATGAGCAGTTGTGAAAAATGCCTTTACTGACGAATTGTTTTCCTCTGATGTTCTCTTTTTTGCAGGTGGCCTGACCAATAGTATCCTATCTGGTCTACACTTCAAGAAGCAATACTGAAAGCTGGTCAGTACAGCAAGGTGAATTCTTGCCCCTGAACCACCATCTAATTGTTCAAGTCTGCATTCTCTAGCAAAACAGCCACTCCCCTTATGTTGCTCTTGGCTCAAAACTTGCTTGTGCATTGACATGCTCATTACTCTTGGATAGGGGTGACCACACAAGTAATGCTCGAACACCACATGTACAACTCGGCAATTATCTGAAAATGATGTACATGGTAGCTTCAGCCGGATGGTCTCCGGATTGAACTCGAACAGTGGCCATGGTCTTGGTCTGAGCTTGGTACAAGGAGCTTGTTGAATTTGAGCAAGAAATTTATATGGTGAATTCATAAAAGATACAACTGACATGCTCGTGATCTGCTCAGGAGCAGCTAGCACCTGATGCTCAACAGATTCCAATGAACAAACCACAAGAACAGAGATAGTCACCACTGAAGAAAAATGGTAACATTATAGTAGTATTCATCAAGGAGCTCACACCTGGGTAGTTCTAACCACACTTGTACTGCTCTGTTATTGCTTGAAAATGATGACCATGATAATTTCAGGTGCACACTTAGGCGACATCCCAAGGATTTTATCAGAGCATTCAGAGCACCAGAAAAATGATTCATCCCATAAGTAATTTGCGACTGCGGCCATGTATACTTCAATTACGCGCCTTCATGAAAGCAATCAAACGATGGCCATGGGCATGGTCTGGACATACCAGAAATCAAGTAAGCTGTTTGTATGGCAAATGTTCTTTGATCACCCAGATTCCGAGACTGCCGTTGTGTACTGTGGGAACAACTGAAGGGTTCGTCTATGAGAATCAGCTTGCAGCAGCAACTTTGTAGAGGATCATCATATCTGAACAACAACGGAACTAGTGCAGAGCTGACATATGGGACTTCATGCGACTGACTGCAATTGAAAGGTATAGGAAAGGCTGCATCTGAATGTACAGAAAGTTCCTCCAGTTCTGCCTGACTGAAACCTCCAGAAATATCAAATGCCCAGCACTGCATTGCATTCTGCAAATGACTCCTGGTGCTCTGTACATGTGTGTTGCACGATCCGGGAATACCGGGACTGCCATTGTTCATCTTGCAGACAATTGAGAGGTTCATCCATTGGACTCTGCTTGAGCCACATTGACTGAAAGACCATTTTTGCTTGATAGTTCTGTGCTCAAAGTACCTGGGTTCTTCAGGCTCCGAAATAGGCGCACAATGGAATTCTGAATCATCATAATCCTCAGTCCCTCCCTGCACAATCCCTCCAAAATGACGGCCATGGCTTCGGTCGTAGCACCAGCCATGAGAATGTCACAACTGGGTGGAGCATGAACATCACAGGGGTGGGTCGCGACTTGAGTATTGCGTCGACCTCGCGGTGAGCGTTGGGGCAGCACTGTTTTTTTTGTTCGCTGACCACCCTTGCCGGGTGGTTGGGGCAGCACTGTCCCTGAAGACAATAGAGACGACGTTGTGAATCACTCGCTCGTAAGTGGGCTGCAAGCCGGCCTTGGGGTCGACATCGGTGGTGGTCACCATGGGGGAAACAACCTCCTCGGTGATCGAAGAGGTGGTGCTGGTGCCGACGGAGGGTGTTGCATGTACAGGCATGAGCTGCGTGACCTTCTGGTGGATGAGATCGACCACAGGCTCGAGGCAGACGGTTGTGGCGGTGTCGTGGACCTCGTCGACGCTGGCAATGGTGACGACCTGGGCCGTGCAATCCGTCGAACAGGTGACGGGCGCCAGCTCGATGCAGAGCAGGGGTGCATCATGGGCGACCGCGGGGCGGGGCCCTCCTGGGCTTGGGTCCATGTGGTTGTGGCAGCATTTGGGTCGCTGACACTGGCATTCTGATCAGATTCCTGGAGTGTGTTTTGGGCGCGGCCAGGAGCGCAAGCCGGGTGCGGCGGCGGGCCGAGCACCGTGCAGCAGCCCCGGGCGCGGGCGCGAGCGTGAGGCCGGGTTGCAGTACCTTGGCTTCTTGGACTTGACGGCATCGACGCTGGATGCGGAGCTCCCTGCTGCTCATGGAAGGCAGGCGTGGCCGACTACTGCTGCTCCTTCCCTTGCATCAGTTTCTGACCCATGCAAATTACTGGGAGGATCGTTTACTTGAGCATCAACAGCAGGTGTGCTCTGCTCATCAGGATATTCAACCATAGTCCTTCTCACAAGACAAGTGAATCACGCTGTGTATTGACTTAGGCGATCAGGGTTACATATACAGGCGGAAGTCCCTACATGCAGCGCACTATCCAGGAGGTGGCGTTAGACTAGGAACACCCCTATAGACTAGGCCTATTGGTTACAACAAACAAACCAAGATATACATCACAGAGGGTACGGATATAACGTGACAGTTCAACACCCCCCGCAGTCCGAACGGCGCTAGGCAAGACATTCAGACTGGATCGGAAGTCACGAAAAACTGAAGATGACAATCCCTTGGTGAAGACATCAACAAACTGAGATGTGGTCGGGACGTGCAGCACCTTGACCTCACCAAGAGCCACACGATCACATACAAAATGTAGGTCAATCTCCACATGCTTGGTGCGCTGATGTTGGACGGGGTTAGAGGAGAGATACACAACACTCACATTGTCGCAGTACACGATTGTGGCTCGGCGAGGAGGGCGATGGAGCTCTGCAAGGAGCTGGCGCAGCCAGCATGACTCAGCCACACAGTTAGCAACTGCATGGTACTCTGCCTCGGCACTGCAGTGGGATGTAACGTGGACAAGGTACCTGGATCGCCGGTGACGTGTGAGGCCGCGCCCGTGTCCATGATCCATTCGACGCCGGACGTGAAGGCAGCGCTGAGGGAGTCCTGGATTAGGGGGTATCCGGACGGCCGGACTATATAATTTGGCCGGACTGTTGGACCGTGAAGATACAAGACTCAAGACTTCGTCCCGTGTCCGGATGGGACTCTCCTTTGCGTGGAAGACAAGCTTGGCGATCCGGATAGTAGATTTCCTTCTTTGTAACCGACTCCGTATAAACCCTAGCCCCCTCCGGTGTCTATATAAACCGGAGGGTTTGGTCCGTGTAGGGACATTCATAATCATCATAGGCTAGCTCCTAGGGTTTAGCCTCTACGATCTCGTGGTAGATCAACTCTTGTAACACTCATATATCATTAAGATCAATCAAGCAGGAAGTAGGGTTTTACCTCCATCGAGAGGCCCGGAACCTGGGTGAAACATCGTGTCCCTTGCCTCCTGTTACCATCAGCCTTAGACGCACAGATCGGGACCCCCTACCCGAGATCCGCCGGTTTTGACACCGACATTGGTGCTTTCATTGAGAGTTCCTCTGTGTCGTCGCTGCAAGGCTCGATGGCTCCTTCAATCATCAACAACAACGCGGTCCAGGGTGAGACTTTTCTCCCCGGACAGACCTTCGTGTTCGGCGGCTTCACACTGCGGGCCAACTCGCTTGGCCATCTGGAGCAGATCGACAGCTACGCCCCTGGCCATCAGGTCAGATTCGGAAAATTGAACTACACGGCTGATATCCGCGGAGACTTGATCTTCAACGGATTCGGACCTGCGCCAGGAACGCCGAACAGTCGCGATGAGCACAGTTCGGACCTACTGGCGGACAACACTCAGGATATCGCACCTGCAGAAGCCCCAGACCTAAATCAGGGGCAAATTGCGTCGTCCGAGGACGGGCGGATGGACCCCGCCCCGGAGGCCGCACGCTCACCGGCGGTAGAGCCGAACACAGACTCCACTCCCAAGGAAGCCGGTGATGCCAGACCCCCGGACTTCTGTCCGGCCGTAGGTCTCAGACCGCGCGCCACCGAGCCCGCCGATTCCGGCTGGGCTCCGGTAATGGAGTTTACCGCTGCGGATATCTTTCAGCACTCGCCCTTTGGCGACATGCTGAACTCATTAAAGTCTCTCTCTTTGTCAGGAGACTCTCGGCCGAACTATGTCCAGCTCGAATGGGAAGCAGGCGACGAGGGAATTCGTTGCCCACCCACCACCCACTTCATTGCCACGGTCGACGATTTGACCGACGTGCTTGACTTCGACTCTGAAGACATCGACGGTATGGACGACGATGCAAGAGATGAACAGGAACCGCCGCCCACGGGACGCTGGACAGCGACCTCCTCATATGACATATATATGGTGGACACTCCGAAAGAAACCAATGGTGATGAGGCAATGGAGGATAACCCCTCAGGGAAGAAAGCAAAGCATGGGCGTCATCGACGCCGCTCCAAGCCCCGCCACAGCAATACCGGCATAGGAGACGAAAGCAATCCGGATGGTGCCGAAGATGAATACAACCCCGATGAGCCTGCCCTTGAGCAGGCCGAACAGGAGGACGGGCAGGTCGGCCCAGACGAACAGGCGACGGACGGGTATCCGGAGGAGGACAACTACATGCCCCTCTCCGAGGATGAGATCAGCCTCGGCGACGACGAATTCGGCGTGCCTGAGGACCCCGTAGAGCAGGAGCGCTTCAAGCGCCGGCTTATAGTCACTGCGAGAAGCCTGAAAAAGAAGCAGCAGCAGCTCCAAGCTGATCAAGACCTGCTCACAGACAGATGGACTGAAGTCCTGGCAGCTGAGGAATACGGACTCGAGCGCCACACTGCTGACCGGCCACCCCGTGGCCGGGATAAAATGGCATATCAGCCCGAATACCAGCCCGCACCTCCACGCCAATACGCTACGGACCGAGGCAACGGGCAGGACCTGCGAGACATACTGGAAAACAAGGCAGGACAGCCAAGATCGATCTACGGATCGCGAGGGCGCGCCCCGACACGTGACGATGATCGCGGGGGCGCGCCCCGACACGTGACAAATCCGGCCGGGCCGA